>NC_071520.1:27383243-29839325 GCF_027887155.1 Malaclemys terrapin pileata
CATTTTCTCCAGCCCTGGAATCATTTTTGCAGTTCTTCTGCGCCCTGTCCAATTGTTTCTGTTTTATTTAAGAAGTAAACACCAGAACCTTATGCATTATTCCAGAAGCGGTCACACCAATGCCATACAGAAAGATCACCTCCCTACTTATTTCTCCCTCATTTAAACATCCAAGGATTGTACCAACCCTTTTTGCTTGATTAATAAGATGGTGACAAAGAAAAACACAAGTTTGATGCACAGAAGGGCACTGTTAGTACACTTTGTTCGTTACCAAAATAAGTCAGTAGTAGTTGTAAGGAAATAAATTTTTGCAGTCTGTTAATTATTCTGTAATTGACTCACTGATGACTGTGATTACACAATGCTGTTCTGTAGCACACTCCATGTATGGAGGCCAGCATTGTTTGAAGAATAGCTAACTGTCAGATCAGTAGTATGGTACTAACTAAACACAGCAAGTCTCTAACCAAACAAAACTGCTAAGAACAGCTCTATACTGTTTTTTTTCTGGCTCTGTCTGACTCACTGTGGGTGAGTTTACTTAACTTCCCTATCTGAGAGACAAGAATATTTAATCCTCAAATCATCCTACCTTCTTTATAAGAGAGCTTATATTTTCAAAGTGCTGTAAAAACATTAAGTGGGAAAAAGCTAGTAAGATAGACCCTTGACAAACAAATAAGAGCTCAGTATAGGAAAATTAATTTAATTGTATCTAAAATATTTAACTCTTCTGCCACTTTCAGATTAGGTGTTTAATTCTGGACAACATCATAAACGAGAAACAATATGAAGGATTTTTGAAAACAAAATACTTCCCATTATTGAAGCTACAGGTGATGAACACTCACAGAGTGAAAGAATTAGTGGATTACCTTGTCAGCAAGAGCTGGTAGGTTAACAAGGTGTAGTATGGTGGTGCACTGTAGATAAAATTAGAAAAAAACTCCTATGGAAGTTAGAATCGTACAGTATTTACTGTAACGTTTTTGTTTACTAGGATTCTAGTGACTTACCAGCACACCATATCCAAGAGTTTTACAAGCACAGACAATTAAATGTTTTTTCTTTAAGGTGACTAAGAAATCCTCCATGCTCCCTGGCACTCTACTTACAGTGCTGGGGGCATTGTCTGAAAGTAATGGATCACTGATTTGGTAAAGTTATTTGTACCAAACGTCAGGAGTTGGCATTTTGCTCCTTGACTCAATAAGACTTGGACATGTGTTCTATTGAGATGGAAAGAGTAAGCTTACTGAAAGTTCCACAGAAACAGCCTATTGAGCTGACTGGTCACATGGGACTGGCTCTCTAGGGGTTTTTTTATGGAATTTAGCCGCGGTAAACAAATATTTACTCTCCCAGATGAGCAACTGTACGCGCCACAGTGTTTTGTGATCACAAATGGGTGAGGCTGCGTGTCTGTCATAGATTCCGTGACTTTCTGTGACCTCCACAGCGGCTGGCTCCGGGGCTGCCCAAGCAGCTCAGGCAGCCCCAGGGCCAGCCGCACCGGCCGCTGCTGGGCCAGTCTCAGGCCACCATGGACCCGCCCTCTCAGCAGCAGTTTAGGTGTGGGAGGGAGCTCAGGGCTGGGGCAGAGGGTTATGGTGTGGGGCAGCACTTACCTCAGGGGGGCTTCCTGGAAGTGACAGGCATGTCCCTGCAGCTCCTAAGTGGAGGAGCCAGGGGGCTATGCACCCTGCCCCTGCCTACAGCCACCACCCCAGCAGTCAATGTGAGCTGCGGAGCTGGGGCTCGTGGCAGGGGGCAGCACATCAAGCCCCCCCCACACACACACGGCCTTCCCTCCCCCTAGGAGCTGCAGAGACATGCCGGCTGCTTCCAGGGAGCTGTCCGGAGCCAGGTAGGGAGCTTACTAGCCCCACCAATCCTCCTCTCTCCCCCAGCACCAGCAGGGGTCCCAGCCCACCATCCCAGGGCCCAAGTTTCAGTTAGGGCTATATAGTACAAGTCATGGACAGGTCACGGGTTGTGAATTTTTGTTTTTTGCCTGTGACTTGTCCATGACTTTTACTAAAAATACCCATGACTAAAATTTAGCCTTACACATGGATAGAAATCCACTGTAAGTCTAAACTCCTGCTATAGGATATAGCAGGTGTTGGCTTTTTGTAAATAACTAGGTTTTAGGGAGACCTTTTTCCCTTCCAGGATTATCTACTGAAAAGGGGTAGAGAAAAATAGTCAAAACTCCTGTTAGGCCTTCAAGGAAGTGGTGGCCAACCCGTGGCTCCGGAGCCACATGCAGCTCCTTGTACAGGCACCGACTCTGGGGCTGGAGCTACAGGCACCAACTTTCCAATGTGCCAGAAGGTGCTCACTGCTCAACCCCTGGCTCTGCCACAGTCCCTGCCCCCATTCCTCTGAGCCTGTTATTCCCTCCCACCACCACCCCTCCCCAAGCCTCCTGCACACCACAAAACAGCTGATCAGGAGGAAGGGGGAGGCGCTGATTGGCGGGGCTGCTGGTGGGGTGGGAGGCGCTGGGGGTGGGGAGCTGATGGGGGGGAGGGGCTGGTGACATTACTGTAGCTCTTTGGCAATGTACAGTGGTAAATTCTGGGTCCTTCTCAGGCTCAGGTTGGCCACCCCTGCTTTAGGGAATTGGAAAAGAAGAGAAATCACAAAAACTTTGTTTATATGCATTGTTTTATAGTTAAATGCACATTGTCTAAATTCTCTGCATTGTAGAGTATTATGGAAATTGAGGGAGATTAGTTTTGTCAGCTGTGAAACAAACTTTATTTTGTCCTTTACAGCATGGATGATGCAGCAGCCCTAATAGTAGAATATCAGAAACGATGTGGAAATCCCATTCTGGCAGATAGATCATCTTGTGATATTTTGAAGGTAAAAGGCTTTAGTTATCCGACTTATCTTGGTTTAAAGAGAAAATACTGAAACCTAAGACATTCATTCAGACTAAAGAACAAAATGCTCTTAGACCAGTTAAAGACTCTCTCCTATATTAGTTATTTTTCTATTTTAGTATCATTTCATGGTAGAATTCTAAGTTTCAAATATGCAAATAAAATCTATGCAATATTTCTTATATAAAAAGGGAACTTTATGCCTATTTCAATGCTCCTATCCCATTTTCCTATAAACTTATCCTTTTGTAATACTTCTATTCCTATAAAAAGTTACTAAGCTCTTGTGTGTTCCTCTTTTCTTCCCCTCCAGATGTTTCTGAGTGGACCAGAGTAGACTTCTGGAAACAGCTATCCCTAGGAGCATGTAACTTGATCTATATCCCTTCTCTTCCAGGGGCAAGATTGTTTCAAACTGTATTGGTCACATGCATTGTGTTTAAAGGGGAACTAAGCTGAAACCTCCTAAGTACCCTTGCAACAAAAGTTACCATTCAAATTTTTTTTTATTGCTCCTGGCTAAGGGACATTCACATTAGTTTAAGTGTGCTGTCCATGTGAAAGAGTTAAAGGCTTCCCTTACATTGTATGACCTCTTTCTTCTCTTCCACTTCCCCCTCCCAGACAACTTGGTTTAATCTCAGCACTTCAATACTGAAATAATTAAGTGAGAATTTTAAACTTCACTTCCTTTCAAGAGTTGTATGAAGTCATTGCTGTGGCTTTCTAATTTCTCCTCAATGTCAGGCTTTTTTGCTGTTTTTTTACAACCTTTCCTAGTCTCAAATCCTATTAAGATGAAATTCACTTTGTAAGCTGTGTGATAAGGATTTCTAAACAAGATTGTAAATGTTAGTGTATCTTATGTAAAATATTTTGTAGACTTGGTTTTCATTCAAGGATGGGCACAAATAAAACAGACAAGCTCAAATTTTGAACTTAACTTAGAAAATATTAATGTTTGTAATGTAAACTAACTAAAACATTCTCCCCAGACTTTCTATACATGCTACTTGAATAGGGTAAGTTGATACTGATTTCAGTGAAATTAAGATGTTAGATAACTTCTCTAAAACCAACTGTGTGTATAAACAAACAATTTAACTGCCATTGTTTTATTATGACACTGTTCTTTCTTTGAGACAAAAGTATATGGATGAATTCCTCCAAAGACAACTGAGTACCTTCCTAAAACTGAGTGGAAACATGCCAATAAACTGAGCACACTTAAAATAGATACAACCAACCTGGGCCCTTATATCTTTAAGACCCATGTATATATTCTAGTAATATCATACTAACAAAAGTAATAACCAGATGGCCGTTTAATTAATCTACCAATAGTTCTGTTTTTTAGCTGTCAGCTAATGCAGACTGAATAACACAGTTAAACAGATAAGGGACTAAGTTGAATAAGTGTTATACCAGCTGAGTGAGGAGAAAGAAATTAGAAAAAGCTTTGTGCTTGTGTCATACTAAGTTGTCTAACAAATTGAGTTATAAGAAGATACACCTCCAATCCTACAATAAATACTCTCAGCATTTGAAAGGAGAATCACACTCTTTCGTGGAAAAGCAGTTTCTTGTAAAAACAGTGAGCTATTCTAGTGTAGCAAGCCACTCTCAGAATGCAGAGAAAAAGATGCTTGCTGTTCTTTATGAAACAAACATCAATAATACTCTGCAAGAAACGCTGCTATGGCTCCCTTTCTTAGTGGGATAATTAGTACAAAATGGCAGGCATGAGCAACAGAAGCTACCCTACTATGTGGAGCTTGGGTTGAGTAGTTTCAGCTGAGAATAGGAAATCCACAAGTCCTAGTATTTCAAAATCAATTTTTGGGGTCTAAATAAATGAACTATGGTCTTCAACTTTCTAAAGATGAGCAAGTCAAGTGAAACTAAACTATCTAAACTCTTGTATACAGACAGGACCACTTCTATATAACCTCAGTTTAACATTTTATCTTGATTTATTTTTTCCTTTAAATCTGGAGTAAGTAAGGCAAACCTAATCAAATGGTCATTGGTTAAACTGGAACAAGTAATTGAAGACTGTTTGTGTATGCTCCAAAACTGGTCATGCAGTGCTTTAGAACTACTTTGATTTCATAGAGAAGTTGTACTTTAAGTAACAGAACCTTAAACATTAGTTTTATCCAGGTAATTTCAGGAACAGTATTAAATCATTTTACTCTTGCTCTTGGCTTAGACACTAATCTGAGTGAGAAATATTAAATATGGTTTAAAACAAACATGTTATGGCTCACTTCTTAAGGTTTGTTCACACACGCTTCATTTTAGCTATTCCAGAATAATTTTGTGCGGCCACTTATTCTAGAATAAAAGTGCCAGTTCCAAAGTGGATTAAACTAATTACAAACAATAAACTCATTCCACCACATAGGGCATATTTCAGAATAGCAACTGCACTCTAAATTCACACCCTACTTTAATTCAGTTTAAGTTTCACGCGTTAGACAAGTCTTTTGCTGTCAAGAGGCTTCAGCTAATTTTTTCCCAAAAATGGATAAATTACTTTAAATTGCATTAAATGTGCAGGTTCTGTAAATGCTATTACCAAAAGTAGAGTACTGTCACAAGCTTATGAATAATTCAGTATATTTCAAAACAATTTCAACTGTTACACGTAGCTTTGCCTTAATGGTTTATCGTTCAAAATAAGTTTTATATAAATAAAACCTGACTGATTGAAAAACAAGTTTATTACAACATTAAAGGTAGTTATTTAACAAGACTGATTGTACACCTAAGGCATTTTGCACCATAACAGGATATTTTACAAGCTGAACCATACATAGAAAACAAGCAAGAGTGTGCCATTGTTTGGAAGCTATGTATTATAAACTAGTTACACTGCTATAGGCTACAAGCAGTTAGCAAGTGTTTAATACTGCAAACAATCAAATATTGCAGACAGTTTGTGGTTCGTGAATGCTCAATTACTTGACTAGAAGGAGAGGGAATGGGATGGTAAAGAGCACCAGAAGATTCATTTTAGGGTTTTTTGTACTCAATTCTTTCTACTTTCACATCATCTCCAATTAGTTGATACACATAGGTAACTACCGTGGAAGCTTGGATATCCATCAGCACAAATGAAGGAATGATGTTGCTGGAAAGAAAAACTGATTGTTAATATCAGGTAATTATAAAACTCCAACATTAAGGAATCTAGCTTTGAGAAATACCTAATGAGTTGCTCCGAAGAATTTGAATTTTATAAGCATGATCTAACAAAAAGTTGGAAAACAAGACTAGATATTTCAACAAACTCATCTTAAGCAAATGCATTTAGAAGGTATTGTAGGAAAATCTTTGACACCAACAGCACAATGTGTTTTGGTTATCTAGCAAATAACCCTAAAAATTAACTCATGCACAGCAGCTGTTTCCTCTGATAATCCCCCAGCAGTGATGTTAACTATCTAGTCAACCTGACAAAGATTTGGAAGGCTTTAGTTATTACTTCCTAGTCTGTGCGCACAGGAAAGAGGCAGCAACAATAAAAACACACACATGCTGAGCAGCTGTTTTCAACCTTTTCTTTTCTAGACCCAAACCTTTGAGAAGTGATACAGAAATGCAATACTGAAGTTTCCAAAAAAAAAAAAAAAACCCAAAAAACCAAATTCATGTTAGTGTGACTAAGGCCTGTTAGTATGTATACGGCTTGAAATAAACATGCATTATGATAACTGGTGTATTAGAACAGTTATTACTGTAAAATTAGTGCTAATGAACAATGATGGGTATGATATAAAAACCTAGGTAAATAGACAACTGTCCAACTTATTTTAACTCACTTCTCCAAGGCACTATAAGCTCCTGTGGCTGACCCGGGGTTGATGTAGAACTTGTTTTCATGCTCAAATGCCTCAAATTTGTGTGTATGCCCTGAAATTAAAATGTCCACATCAAACTGCCTTTGTAGCAGTGCCAGGCTGGCCATATCTCCCCATGGTATAACTTGATGGCCATGGATCAGCCCAATTTTGAACTGCCCAACGGTTACAACTTTCTGTTCTGGATAATTCAGGTTCTAAAAATTAAAAACAAATATACAACATACAGATTACATATACTGAAACAGACTCCATCTTCAAAGGAAATTAAGTTATTTGCTATGTATTCATATCACACAAAAACCTGCTACTCCTGAGAATGAGCTAGAGACCCTCTTCAACTTAAGTTTTTCTTCACTGAAGAATGCAGAAACTTCTAGCAGGAATACCACACCCAGCCAGAAATCAACTGCATCAAAGCCAACTATGTTGCCTTAAAGGTGGCTTATAGAAATATTGAAATAATAAATTTATTATTTACAGTTTCAAAATTAATTTAGAATTACAAAACTGCATCTGACCTAGGAACTTCAACATCTTGACAACAGCGGCTATTTGATGGCAAATAGGTTCAACTATTTTATTACAATGCTTAATCAAATGTAATTAAATAAACCAAACTACATGAATTCAAGAGTCAGCTTTGTCCTTCTTGGGCATGGGGTAAGAACTAGGCTTAAGTCATTTTTACTGGTTATGACTATAGAGTACTGCTTATTTGCTTTTTACCCTGTTCTTTATTAAGTAACTATAACTGTCTCAATTTTGTCCATTTCCTTAAATGGTGTAAAGGGAGTTATAAATAACTCAAGTGTCAGACTGTTTTTAAAAGTCTTTGTAGAGAGGTCATTACCTCATCAAAGTCTCCTCTTACAATGTGAACATCCCCAGCCAAAGTCTTGAGGTAGTCAAAGCTCTCCTTGGTGCAGAGGTTTCCGGTGCAGAGGATGTGCTGGATCTTTCCTGGGACCAGCAGTTTTTTGAACTTAGCTGGGAGGTTGTTGCATCGATGTGGGATGTGAAGGTCTCCTAATACTAATACCAGCTTATCAGGTGTCAAGGACAGGAAAAAGAGATGAGAATTACAGAACCTAACTGGAGCCAATAAAAATCAAGAAGCAAGAAATTTGCAAGCTTGGTTATCTTCAGTTTCACAATTCTGCATTTCTGATGCAAAATTATTGAAAAAAGAACTGAAACTGAGCTTATGCTTGGGATGTGGGTCTCAAAGTGAATGATGTCTCACTCAGAGTGGTACAGAGTGATGCCTTGTCTACACTACAAGGCTTTTGCCAATATAGGTATGGCATTAAAACCCTCTAGCAATAGATGCACTTAATATGAAAGTCCTTGTACTTGTATAATTTATGCTGGTTTTGGGAAATGGCATAACCAATACCAGTACAAGCACAGTTATACTGGTGTAACTGCATCTACAGTGCAGCTTATGTTGGCTGTTCGTAAAAAAGACACATTCCTGTCAGACATAGCTTAAGTGGTAAAATTTAAGTTTAGACCAGGCCTAGGTTATGGCTACTTCCCTTTCATTATTTCAAGTTTCCCTTTACTTCAGTATGTAATCATTTTGTTTTCCTAAAATGAGTTTGCAGTGTGTCTCAGTGTTTAAACTGAATAAAAAGTTTGTCAAAAGCCAAAATAATAAAACATCTTAGCTTCCATTAGACTGTATCAAGTACATCTTTGTCAAAAAGTTGCTTTTAATAGAGCATTGCAAGCTGAACATGGACCAGACCAGAATAGAACTATGAATACATAAAACTATTCAAGGAAACACTCTATGAAGCATGGTAAGTGCTGACAGAGTACAAGTGATGCAATCAACCAACAAGTAATATCTGTTAGTCTATATCTCAAAGCTAGGATGTCACCATTATTAAATAAATCACCTGTACTATCATCACACCTTTAATTTGAATAATTGATTACAAAGGTAGCCTACAATGTAATGTCACAGACTTTTTAAACTTGTTATTTAGGAAACAAAATTAATGCAGACAAAGTATCAATAAGCCAAGCTTAATTTGATTATGCAACAACTGTGTGAAAAGGGTTGTAAAGAAAAAACTGTTACAGGCCACATGGACATCGGATAAAAAACAAGCATTCCTCTTATCCTGATAAATAAGTCAATATACTACTTGTTTTCTTCCAAGTGTAGTGGTGTTGATTTATGGTAATACCAACAATGTAATAACATCGGGCTAGTCTACACTGGCAACGCTTTAATGTGGCTTGTGTAGCCGCGGCAGAGCGCTGGGAGAGAGCTCTCCTGGCCCTAAAAATAAAACCACCTCCTTGAGGGGCATAGCTACCAGTGGTGGGAGCGTAGGTCCCGGCGCTGATGCACTGTCTACACTGGCGCTTTACAGCGCTGTAACTTGCTGGGTGAGTGTTTTTCACACCCCTGAGCAAGAAAGTTGCAGCGCTGTAAATTGCCAGTGTAGATAAGTCCATTGTAAACAAACATATAAGCTGCTCTCCAGACAAATATAAGAGTTAGATATCACTACTTGTAGCTCCACTATGAATTAACCATAACCTTGTCTACATTATAAATTTTGTCCTTTGCATTTTATTCCAGCAACCATGCAGCAGCACTCAACAATGTTAACAGAAGTGCAGATAGGGCTTGGGCATTTTTACCAGTGTTGTGAAAGCCTGCTCAGTGTAAGGGTATGTCTACGCTACCTGCTGGATCGGTGGGTAGTGATCGATCTCTCGGGAATCGATTTATCGCATCTCACCTAGATGCGATAAATCGATCCCCGAACGCACTCCCCGCTGCGAGAGGCGGAAGCAGAGTCGACAGGGGAGCGGCGGCCATCAATCAATCCTGTGCCGCGAGGACGCAAAGTAAGTCAATCTAAGTCGATCTAAGATGCGTCAACTTCAGCTACGCTGTTCTCGTAGCTGAAGTTGCAGATCTTAGGCCTGGTCTACACTGGGGGGTGGGAATCGATCTACCGGTAAGTATCCAAACTATGCAAGAGAGGGGAATATTATAACTCAAAGAATTGGTAAAGTGATACAGAATCTTTAACCTGTGAGCCACCGGTTCAAGTCCAAGTCAGTAGTGATATAAAGCACTTACTACTTCTGGTAGTCTCAGAAATAAGAAGGCCTTCCACTAGTTCCCAGTGGACAGATGGCTTATTACTCCTAAAGATGGTCCCTCCAGCTCAAAAAGGAAGCACAGTGGCAAGACAGTGAAGTTTGCTGGGCCAGTGCCAGTGTTAGTGTTGTACCTGTTCACTAGATGGCCTTCATTCCTCAGGGCTGTTAGGCTTTTCACCAGCACTTTGTTTATATTAAAAATTGGATAGGGCAAGAGAGGGAGAAACTTAAATTCTGGCCTTCCTGTGCTACAAACTTTAAAAAAGTGAGCTAACATACTTGAGCTCCCATATTGTTAGAAAATGTTAAAATTTACATTTTAACAATGTTATACCCTCTACGTACTGATAGCATAACCATCTTAACTAAAACAGTTTTAAAACAATTTCCTAATATGGCCTATTTTGTAGCATAACTGATTTTGATGGCAACAAAACAATATGTGGGGTCTTTAATCAAGTCTTACAAGATTTACATGCAACACTAGCTAGTTACATATGTAACGCCTTCCCCCAAATTATGCTCTGTTAGAGACACTCAACCTCGCTGAATCCAATATGTGCTGATGAATTGAGAGAAACCATTTTAGCCCCTAATTCAGATTCAAGTTTCCATCTATCAAGATAACTTGCTAGACTACAACAAGCAGCATTTTCTGCTGTACTAACTGTATCACATTTATCTCTGATAGACACAACAATCATGACAAAAAGCACATAAGAATTTGGCTTTCAACAGAAATTTAGTTGCGGTCTTGACTATGGATTGGCTAGCAGCTATTCCATAATTCATACCTATTTTAACATTTAGTAACATTGACAAATCATCTACCACCAGTGTTAGCAAGAGCCAAGAGGCGTAAACTTACTCTGTGCCCAGCCTTATTGGAATGAAGAAGTTGATTGCAGACAGGGGCAATGAAAAAACAGGGTGAAACATGAACAATGTTAAAAGAAAGCAACAGAAAAGAAAAAAATAGACATATGAATAGCCAAATGATTTTTTTTAATGTTATGAAAGGAAGTGTTAAAAAATCAGCTTTCCTGAAACTGTCTGAAACAATATTGGAAGACTTTTTCAAGCTGGCACTTCACAAAATATTCATACCACTGGTTGTAACTTTCCAGTGAACCAGTTATTCTTTTGAGTATTTTTCTTCTATCCCAATCTTTTTGAATTTCACATTAGACTGACTTAGTAAACAGTGACTGATCAGAATTTCCCCCCCAAAAAACAAGAATCTCTATTGATGTCAATTTCATGGATTTCTATTCTTCCAAGAAATTGGTCACATATACTTCCAAAAAAGGTTATTCATATAAATGAATACTATTAAAGCAAACAATGTTGAAGATTACATGGTTAATACAAAACAGCATTGAAAAGAAATACAGAGGAACCTTGCTAATTTGCCTAAATGCCTGGGGGCCCAATATGAATTTCTGAACTTGGCATCAAGATGCACGTGAACAAGAGATAAAAAGCCAGGGATTGTGTCATAAACAGTTGCTTAGTTTTAGTTATTCTGTTACTTCGCAGTAAGCGGGTTAGTCTAGATGATGTGTCGAGTTCAGTGTAAAGAACAGCAAGGCCCCGCTACAGAACTGTCCCTACAATTAAAGCTTTGGGACGAGGAGTCCGTTCTCGAGACGGGAGGATTAGCACGGTTCTGCTGTATCGCCGAGGCTAATGTAGCCCCGATCCCAGGGGAGCAGAGACGCCTCTGGCCCAGGAGCGGGATGGGCGGGACGGGGGCCCCGGGGCAACAACGCACTGGGGGTGGGAAGGGGAGCAGGGCCCCGGAGCTGGGCCCTCTCCAGCGGGTCGGGAGCTCCCTCTCACGGCCCCCAGCCCCTGGGGTGGCTCACCATCCTGCTCCACTCGTCACCTCCTTCCCTTCCGCTCCGCAAAGGGCCAAGGAGCAGCGGGCCGTCACGGATTCCGGAAGCCAAGGGCGGTTACAGTCTACGGCAGCGAGAAGGGATCATTCCAAGTCGGTACACACGAGGGCGCGTTCCTTAGCCGTCAGGCCTCGCGCTTCACCCGTCACTGTCAGACCGCGAGGGAGGAGCCTCATCCGGGTTCCTGAGGCGCAGTTGGCCCCGCCCCCCAGCAACTGGCTGGTTTCCCGCCCTTTTGGGACGTGCTGTGTGAGGGGCGAGGCTGGGTTGGGAAGGCCTGACTGAGGTGCTGTCGCCCAGCCCCTGAACCATGAAGTGTGTGATTGGGGGGACCCACCTCAGAGGTAGCACCCGCTGCAGCAGGGGGATGTGTGGGGCTGCTCAGGGGCAGGGCAAGGGGGCTACACCCAGGGGAGCACATCATTGGGACCATGAAATAGGGAGCTGCGCTGAGACCTGCTGCTGGGACACGGTGACAGATCTCCAGAGTGGATGTTCGGGGGCAGAGAGTGGGGAAGCCAAGGCTACATAGATCTAGGGTGACCAGATGTCCCGACTTTATAGGGACAGTCCCGATTTTTGGGTCTTTTTCTTATATAGGCTCCTATTACCCCCCACCCCCTGTCCCAATTTTTCACACTTGCTGTCTGGTCACCCTACATAGATCTCTTGGAACAACAGGTGTGACAGCATGTGGAGGCCAATGACGCCATATTGCTGAAAGGTGCTTCCCCACACACACACACACAGAGCCCTGTGAGTGTGTTTTGCCCAAGATCGGCGACATGAGGTCTTTCATCAACCAAAAGGTCTCCCTGGAGAGCACCTGATGGGAGCTCTGTTCAAATCGTATTGTCCCTACCTGTGAGCAGAGCTCAGTGTCTCCTCACATGCATGCAGAACACGCAGCCCTTTGTGCAACATGATGAAAAGTACTGCTACTTATAGTGTTGTTTCTATCAAAGGCCTCTAGAATTTGGGTTTTAAGACCTGTCTATTTCGGTCATACAAAATATACTTTAAACAGCCTGTTGCCATGTAATTTAAGACAAAGTGTGATTTGGTGGACTTTAAAATGTTATTAGAAAGAGGAGGACTTTTTGGTATGTAAAATGGCTGCTTTTAAATAAAGACTCTGTCGCTCATTTGAGCAACTAGGGCTCTACATATCCACAACAGAATCTTTCTTTACATTAGTTTCAGTGGTGTTTCAAAGGAAGTGCTGCAGCTGCCAGTGCCAAGGGAGAGTCAGAAAATCTGGCCTCTAATTCTGACTGCTATTGATTTGCTGTGTGATCTTCAGCAAGGCACGTAACTTCTCTGTGCCTCAGTTACCCCATCTATAAAATGGGCATACTGGTTCTTACTCTCTTGTAAAAATCAATCTATGAAAGAAAGTGTGATACAAGTTCAAACTATTATTAGTAGTAATTCTTTGGATACAAGATTATCCCTACTTATTTAAATTTGATTTTAAAGAAAGCCAGTCTTAAGGAAGCATTATTCTGGTGATCATCTTTGACATGGTGTTATTTTAAGATTATTATGGTGGGTTTCCCAGTCATTAATGTAAATTATCAAGGTACTCCTATATTGTTTCAAAAACTATTTTATTTCAGCCATGCAACCTTCAAGTGTCTTTCAATATATACAGCAATAATCTTTAAATAAGTTGGCTGTTTTTATGCCTAAAAGCTAGTAGTCCTAATAGCAAATTTCAGTATAAGACCTAGACCAAAATCATTGCTCTTGTGCTTCCTGATGGCTTTGTAACAGTATTTCAAGAACTAACTCTGTTAATTGAGTAGTGCGCCACTGCTGACCTGGTGCACAAAATAAAAACAAATACAGCTTGGTAATTTCAAGTTTGTGTTAAGTATGGGAGGTAGGGACTCAATAGGTCAAATACTGGAGTCCTACTCAGTGGAAATTTTGCCTTTAATAGCAGTCTTGATTTGGTGTTGTGCTTTTTTATTTTTGTTTAATGGCTTCAAGGCTCCATCGCCAGATTTTTCAGCTGTGACCACTGGTTTTATGTGTCTCAGTTTTTAAGTGCCCAATCTAATGTACCATGGGGCTGATTTGTAGAAGTGCTGAGCAGTTGGGTTTGTGGGTGCTTAGCACTTCTGAAAATCAGGCCCAGGTTATCTCAAGTCAGGCTCCTGAAACTGAAGTACCCAGCATTGGTGGCAATTTTTCAACCTGTGGTGCATTCCTGTTGCCATTGTGAGCAATACAGAAGAGATTTGCTGTGAAACAGTAATATTTGTCTTTATGCTCCTCATTACATCATAACTTTCCTTTAAAATAGATGTAGGAAAGTTAGAATTTTTCTCTTCTTTAATTAATCTGGAGACAATGTTATATCACTTTTTTTTTTATTTAAAAATTACAAAATGCAAATTTCACATTTCTTTTGTCTTCTCTTACAGTGTTTGGACGAGCAATACATGCCATAGCACGAATTAGTGATGAGTTTTGGTTTGACCCAAATGAAAAAGGTGTAAGTGCATTTTGGGTTTTTTTTAATCATTTAAATGGCTTTTTATGGGGAAATACAGTCTCAACATTAATTTAAGTAGCTTTTTGAAAATTTTTCTATACATGCCTTAAAGCATAATTCAAATTATCTTCCTTACCGTCTCTCATTTTTTGCATGGCCACACTCCATTTTTTGGGTATCATCTTAACTATGTGAATGATATCATGGAAACTCTGTTCCTGCTTTTTATAGTTTTCCTGCTTTTTCATAGTTGCCAAACTAGAATTTGTCTATGACAGTAGGATCAGTGCCACAGATGGTCAGGTTCTCAGTTTTACATCTAATTTAAAATTACCTCTTAAAACCATATTCCAGCATTTCTTCATTTCTGACTCCTGCAGAATCGTCAATACCACTTCCTGCAGAATTTGGCATTTCTGTGGTGGTCTCATCCAGTCATGCACTGACCAGTCCAATCCTACTTAACTTGTGCAAAGATCATAGCTTAAGTTGGGGTGATTGCAGGCCATCAGATAAAAAAATGAAGATATTATATTTTTAATTTGTAATGTAAACCAGCCTTCTCATATAGGCATTAATAGACCCATGCACACCCACTTGGATGAGGGAAAGGAACTATTATATTTTGCTACCAGAGGCTCTGATCCATCAATGCCCTTAAGCACAAGCTTAATTTTAAGCATATAAATAGTCCCAGTGGGGTAAAGTGGAACTATTCACATGCATTCATTTTGCTGAATTGAGGCCCTAGATTTTATCAACCAGTTCTGAACTAGTAGGAGGAGTAAAACTGATTTGTTTAAACATGATGATGATGTATGTATATGCATCCAACCAACCAACCAACCATCTGCTGTATTTATTATTAGATGTATACATACATATATGTGTTTTGTTCTTATATATGATATTGGAGTATAGAATTAAATAAAAATATATATTTCATCCATTTTTTATTATAGTTTCAAGATAATAAAATATTAATTTTTAATTATATTTTTAGCTTGCTCTAAGATCAGTGAATTCTTCTATGTCAGCGTATGCATGTGTCTTCTTTTCATCTATGTTTTTTCAACATTACTGCTGGACAGCTGAACCTGAACTGTGTCAGAAAAAAAGACAGTTACACCTTACGTGTAAATTAGTAATGAAGGTAAATCTTAATGGACTAGTAAAGATGACTTTTTAAACAGCAAGGCAATTCAACTTTCTAATGGAATTGTGAGTGTTGTAGGGGACAGAATGATATATTACTCTATTTGAGTAGAATTCATCCTTTGTGGAACTGGGGACCATTTGTGGCCTTTAAAGCTCTAACTTGTAGCCCTCAAGACAACTGAGGCAGGAACAAAATTTGTATTTATTTATGATTAGACATGTTCCCTGAGCTATGCCCTGCAGTTTCATCTAAACTGAAGTGTTTGAAATAGCTTCATCACTACAGAGAGGCAGTAGGGAGCACCATATTTCTAATTGCCTCTGGCCATTTACCCTGCTGTCCCAAGAGCAGGGCTGGTGTGAGCCAGGAACACTCTGAGCAATTACTGTCCCATCCCTGTTTCAGCTGTTCATTAGCTGCCCTGTTGGCCACCTGTTACATTGTAGGAAGGAAGGGGTAGGAGCTAGCTGTGTTGGCTTTACAGCTATTGAGGAGTCCTCCTGAAACTCTATTTCTTCTCTCTACACTACCTGAGCTTTCCAAAGGAAACAGAACACAGCAGAGAATCTGCCACAAACTATTGATTGTGGGGTTTTGACCTTTTGAAATAATATATTTGGTCCTCAGATTAGAAAAAATTGATGCTGCTGCTGTACACTAAATACTATTCTTGGAGATAAAAATACAAATATATTTGTATGTACAGAACTAACTCATGGATCCATCTTTCTCTTGTGCTTTTGCTAATTTAATTTGTTTTAATTGTGTGGTTGTGTAGATTTGCCTGACTGTAACTGTCATTGCTTTTCTTTTTAATGTTTCCATTTGTGATTGACATACAATTATTTAGCATTCTTTGTGTTGCTCTTATGGTGCACACTGTTAATGCACTTTTTCTTACAGTCAGTCCTCCCTGTGTTTAGATGTCTAAACACACTAGAAAGGAATGTAGAGAAGTGCAACATTTATACAAATGTTAATGATTGTCATATAACTTTTAAGCTCTTCTGCAAACATGGTAGGTTAAATGTATATGACTTTTTAGAAACATTAAGTACTTTAAACTTGTAAATATTTTGTCACCTTTGTATTTTTGATTATTAAACATATTTTCTGTCATTGGCAGAATGTTATGCCTAACATTTTCCATTATAAACTATTCTTACAACCGTTTCCTATCTTTTGGGTGCTGGACTTTGCAAACTAAAAAGCTTTGCAACCTAATAAAATCTAAAGTGGTTTTGTAGAATATAAGACACTAGTGTATTCAGTTCTCATCTGCTGTTACAGACTGATTTTCTCTTTGGGCTGCAATTACGCATATGATAGATGATTAATTTTTGTTAATTTCCTCACAGTATATAATATTATTACTTTTAAAAAAGGTTGATGTTTGTTGATAGTTATTTAGGGGAACTTGTCATAACAGTTGTGTTCTACAAAATAGGCATTTGGTAGATGGAATAGCAGTTTCACATCATAATCATTAATGATCTTTGTTTTCATGCACCTGGTCCTGTACAGGAAACATGGTGACTATAACAAGATTTATTTTATGCCTCAAATTCTTTGAACGATCCATGGTGGCATATCCTATACTGTGTTCATCGTTCAAATAAATGCACATGGCATGGGGAATAGAACTCTCAAATTTCAATTCCCAAAACATAGGATACTACTGCACTGAGATAAAGGAGCTGCTCCACTAACTGACAGTATAAGAAACTGATACATTTGAAGAGGTCTTGGGATAGTACAAGGAGATGTACCTAGGAGTAATTGGATGAAGTTAAGAAAGGGAAAATGTAGGAGAAATATCAGGGGAAAACTTGGATAGTGAAATCTGGTACAGTAACTCCTCACTTAAAGTCATCCCGGTTAACATTGTTTCATTGTTAAGTTGCTGATCAATTAGGGAACATGCTCGTTTAAAGTTGCGCAATCCTCCCTCATAATGCTGTTTGGCAGCTGCCTGCTTTGTTCACTGCTTGCAGGAAGAGCAGCCCGTTGGAGCTAGCTGGTGGGGGCTTGGAACCAGGGTGGACCAGCAGCCCCCCTATCAGTTCCCTGCTTCCCTAAGTTCCCTGTGCAGCAGCTGCCCAGCAGGCTATCAATTGCGGGCAGTTCAGCTGTCCCTCGCCCCACTGCCATGTGCTGCTTCTGCCCTCTTCCTTGGAACTGCTCCCCGTAGCCTCCTGCTTGCTGTGTCAGGGTGTCCTCCTGCCCCATGCCTATCCCTTCTCCACCTAGAGCAGGGGGGAGATACAACAGGGCTCAGGACAGAGAGAGCTGGCCGCAGCTGCTGTCTCAACTTCCTGATCTTTTTAAAGGCAATGTACTCAGAATGTGGTGTCAGCATATTTAAAGGGGCAACACGCATCTATCTCTCTCTCCCACACACAGGGTGTGTGTTTCTGTCTGCCATGCTGTCTCCACTCCCTCCATTAGTGCTGCTTTGTAGTGTGAGGCTACATTAACAATAATGTGTTAACCCTTGAGGGCTCAGCGGAATGCTAGTTCATCATTTAGCAGTAAGGCATTCCCTGGGAAATATCCCACACAGTATTAAATTGTTTGTTTAAAACTTATACTTTGTGTGTGTATAGCTTTTTGTCTGGTGAAAAAAATTTCCTTGGAACCTAACCTCCCACCCCCCCATTTACATTAATTCTTATGGGGAAATTGGATTCGCTTAACATCGTTTCACTTAAAGTTGCATTTTTCAGGAACATAACTACAATGTTAAGCAAGGAGTTATTGTATAATAGTGGAATAGTTTCCTCAGGGAAGTAGTGAATGCTCTACTGCATGCACATTTAAAAACTATGTGGGACAAAATACTGAAAATGCATTATAGGGGAAAACACCTGTTTTGGCAGTTAGATGGACTAGATGATCTAATCATGGTTCTGTGAATTTATAACAGGTCTGACATATTCTGTCCAGTAGAAGACAGTGATGCACAATCACTTTCTACTGGAAAATAAACCCTTAAAGTACCATTATAATTATTTCTGCCAGTATGGTACATAATGCATTTTCTAATATTTGAAACATACATTGTTTCTACTTATTAATATAAAAAAGTATAAAGGCTCAAGGCAACAAGTTTGATTTAGTGCTAGCTTAATGTGCGTGCTCCACTGAAATAACAGATTTCTTGCCATTTGTTGTTTGGGTTATATTTAATTTTGAAAGTTTGCATTTTAGAGGTGTATTTGGAAAAATTTAACTATATCATTTTCCCTTTTTAAAATTTGTTTTAAATTTGTTTGTATTTTTATAAACTTGCTATATATATACAGAGGACCTGATAGCAAAAGGTTATTATTTGATAACCTTTCATGCTTTTATTAATGAAAATTATTAATTTGAATAGTGGAGTAAAGAGAACCCAACACATACATTGATAGTGGAAACGAGCCTGTGACATCTCTCACTATCCACCACAGAGCACTAAACACCATCTTTCATAAAACCTAAGCCTCAGAGTATTTGGTATACTTGTTTGCAATAGTAAATGGTAATTAAGATAGCTATTCAGTAAATGTTTATAGAAGTTTATTATTTTCTTTTTTTTTTCATTATTATTATACCAGCCAACCACTCTGCCTTTCTTTTACATCCCAAACACCAAATGTACTTTCTGGGAGCTAACATGCCTGACACTTTGTTCTTGTGGATCACCTGAGAGTCACAGAGAACTCTTGAGACCCACAAGTTTTGGAAGTGGAACCTTCAGCTTTTTACACGATGAAAGAATTCCTAGGAAACTGAGTTAAAATTCATGGAGTTTCCTATACTTAGGCAAGCTATTCTCACACAGGGCAGAATGGGACCTTTGATGTTTTTTTTTTTTTTTTTTTTTACAGAGATTAATGAACGTGTTAATTTAAATTTGTTAAGTTTAAGATAACATGCAAACATATGTTAATTTCTACACCTATGCTATATCTTTAGGTATTGTAAAAACTCATAACCTGGCTTTTCATGAAAGTGAACCTTTACAAGCTGTTTTTTCAAGGCACATGTGTCCTAATATACTGAAGATCCAATCAAGGTAATGAATTCAATATATTCTTTGTTTTAGAAATAATATAGGAGGAAGTAGTGCACTCAGAGTCCAATTAAGAGAATCAGGGATGAACATATTTTGGGCACCTAAATGTCCCATAGTAATAAGCAATGTTTGATTAGTTTCACAGTACTATACTAAATAATACATCATCTTGGGGACCTTAGGTCACGGCTGCATCAGCACTGCCATTAATCCAGCTTTGAGTAAAGATGATAATGTATAACTAGCAGCTTTCAGAAGCTCCTACAGAATATATTAAATACTGGAGTTTGCTTGAGTTGTTTAGACAAAGGAATATAAAGGTAAAATTACAAAATTTGTAATAGCTACTTACATTGCAGTTCTACTCTGAAAAGTGGCTTTCTGTAACAAGCATGGAATTCAACATTTATTGTCTCTCCGTGACTTCTTTGTTAAATTGAGTAAATTTAATCTAGAAAATGATGATTGTCTGACTGTCATTGCTGCAAACTCCACTTGCAGTCTGAAAATTGAGCTGGGTTATTTTGGCTCCTGCGTTATTGCTATTATAAAGATTCTAAAACTGAACTTAGTGAACAATTTTGTGGGTGATGATGAATGTGTTAGATATGAATCACATTATTCTTCCTTAGTGGCAGCACTAACAAAGGTAAGAGAGAGCAAAATTTTATTTTTATACAAAAAATAAGCTCTGACTGTATATATTCAACATTGCTGTTGAGTAAGGTTTCATTTTTACATAGTCAACTACTCTCACCTTATACAATTATCAATAATGCTAAAGGATGGTTATTATATTTTATATATTCACAATAAATATATTAAATATTGGCATAGGGGAGAGATTACTGGAACTTTTGTGAAACAGGTGTTCTTTTACCACTAGAGAAAAGAAAAATAGTACCCTTTGTTGTGTACTTCTGGGGAAGGGAACTGAGGTATATGGCAGGAGTGAGGAGTGTGACTGTGATATTCTGATTACTCCTGGCAATTAAAATCCTGATTGTGGCAGCTACACTACTCCCCCAGTTCAGGAGAAGATATGAGATATTTAATCATGGTGCTACAGTGACACTAAATGATAGCAAAGCACTTGCATTTCATATTTTGAAACAGGAAAAATAACTAAAAAGTTACCAAAACAGCAGAGTAGACTGATTTTCTCTCAAAGCCTTGTTTGCAAAGACCTTCTTATTAAAAATTACTGCACCTCTACCCTGATATAACGCTGCCCTCGGGAGCCAAAAAATTGTACTGCGTTATAGGTGAAACTGCATTATATCGAACTTGCCATGATCCGCCGGAGTGCGTAGCCCCGCCCTCCCGGAGCACTGCTTTACCACGTTATGTCCAAATTCGTGTTATATTGGGTTGCGTTATATCGGGATAGAGGTATATTAAGAATATAAGCAGTGGAATGTTATAGCAAAAATGTATTCATATAATGGTTACTAATTCAAAATGAAATATCAACCTTTCTATAATAGCCATTAGAGGGACAAGGTGGTTGAGGTAATATCAGCAACACTGCATGTTATAATGTACATTGGTTACTGCACAGAAGTAATTATACTATGCACTTGAAAATACCAGGGATTTTGACGTGCAGTCTTATTTATCTCAGTCAATTCTTCGAAGTAAAGAAATAGTTCTTATCTGTAGGTTTTTTAAAAAGTCACTCTTTTGAAGTTTGAAATCTTTTGGTTAAATATTGCTTTTGGGAGAAGTCATCATTAGTTAGGAAATATTTGGACATTCAGTAAAAACAACAGTAGTATCACAAACATATATACGCGAAACCTTTCTACACTGTTCGCTGAAATATTGCTCTCTTTTTAGGATTTCTTTTTTTTAAGTGCTCCCTGCTTTCAGCAGTCTCATTGTTAATTCACAAAAGATACAGTTTTCAAACTGAGGTTAGCAACAACAGGTCAGTTGCTGCAGGTGCAAATGCTATAATTAAAGGATTATTTAATATCTAATAGTCTTTGTCCAATACAAATTTGTACATCAGGCAGACATATTTTCTAGTGTACAAAAGGGAGCTAAGATACACCAGTGACTTGGTCAGAACCGAGAGTTGCAGTCAGGGAGAATATGTCTTGAGAAGATACCTCAAAGACTTAGAGCATGATCCAAAGTGCACTGAAGTCAGTAGAAGTCCTTTCATTGACTTCACTGAGCTTTGAATTAGGCCTTTGTTGTGGTATGAAGATAGAAAGGTTTTTAATTGTCCATTGTTTTTTTGTGTATAGTTGCTTTTAGCACAAGTCAGAAAAAAAAATCCAGTGATCATATTAGCATAAGTAGAAAAAAGCTAAATATTTTTACCAATGGGACAGTGAAGTTTGGAACAAGCATTGTAAGGGTGCTACAAGTACAGTTCTTAAATGTGCCATGCCAACTAAACATATATAGAAAGATTTTAGCTAGTCTTCTGAAAAGCAAATTCTAGAACAGTGAACAAGAGCAGTCTGTTCCTGTAGCCATTAAAAGTGTATATAGGTTTTAAAAGTATTTACCTATACAAATGAATATTAGCCTGACAAAGTTATATCTCAGTTGGTCTTATATTGACAAACTTGCTGTTTTTCAGAGATCATGCCAGTGACATTCTGGAATGCATTAGCTGCTGTTTAGTGTGTTTAAATACAGGACTTGAAGATAGACAAACTGAGTTTTGTAGCAAGCTCCGTCTTGATCCAATATCCATCAAAGTCAATGAGAGTCTTTCCACTGATTGCAGTGTGCACTGAATAGGATCCTGTATCTCTTTGTTCCTCAGTTTCCTCATCTGTAAAATGGGGGTAATAATATTTACCCAACACACAGCATTCTTAAAAGTATTAATTAATTACTATTTGTAAAGAGCTTTCAGATCTTCGTATTGAAAATGCTGTAGGAAAACAAGATATTATCATCATTTAATTTGGTAACAAGACAACAGCTGCATAGGCAGGTTGGAAGATCCTCCTTAATATCATTTGTGATAAAAGCACATCACTACCATTTTGAATGCTTGACATAAACAGCTACAGTTCTTCCAGTATTTTTAAATATTTAAGTTAGTAGCATTTCAAAAATAGTCTAGGGGATTTAGGTCCATATCTTCCATTAATTTTAATAGATAATGTGTCTAAATTCCCTATTTTCCCTATCTCAGTTTCATTGTTTCATTGTTCTATAGAAATAGAAGTCTATAAAGCCACAAAACAGACTTTACATGATATTGTTTGTAGAATTGAAATAAGTGTTTTTAAAGACTTGGTGTAAAGCTCACAGTAGGAAGTGACTGGGTACACATCATGTGAAGGCCAAATGTTTATAAATATTTATGTTACCTATAGCATGACTCTGAACACTAGTATGTGCAGAGTAGATTTTTTTAAAAATTAAACATTAATTCAATAGAGTTGACAAATTGGTAAACATCCATTAAATTTTTCATGAACCTATTTTTAAAAATTGAAGCAGTTCATGATGTAAAATAGATATGTTTTTGCCAAGCTGGAAAAACTGTCACACTTGACTTTTTAAAAAAAAGAACAGTAAAAAGGATGTAAAGTAAGAGGTCATCTTTTTTTAAAATATCATGAAGTTGATACTGTCGTGATAGGCTACACAATAAGGAATATTTTTAAGGGTCTTAATAATTCTCTGCCTTGCATAAAATATCTTCTATCATGGGTCATTTTTTTTTTTAATTATGATTTGGGAGGAATCATTCTCAATGTAAAAAAAGGGGAAAGGGGAGTGGTCTTGGATTTTTGCCCACTTAGTTTTTATATTGCAGTAGGTCTGACCTAGGGACACCACTCAAGGCTCCGAGCTCCATTGTTATATAGACTGTACAGATATTCAGTAAAAAGAGGGTCATTGCCTCGAAGTACTTACATTCTATTGTTCAACTTAATGAGATTACTCACAACACATCAACTCAGGAAGCAGTGTTGAGGGGTTTTGGAGAGAGCTGTGTCCCAGCCTTCCTCTTCTGGAGAGAGAGTTGCCACAACGACAGCACAAAGCCGTTGGGGATTGGAGGAGATATGTCAGGATTTCTTGGGAAAAGAATGATCAGTGTATTTCTTTTTGCAATCAGTATATGGAGAGACAGCCATCAATTGAACCTGTTTGTCTGTAGTAAACAAAATTTAATGCAAGAATTTTGCTTTTCCATCACCTGCAAATTTATGAACAAAGTAAAAATAATAAAAATATATCTAAAATGTTTATTTGGCTCTTGATATATTAATACTAAAAGGAAGACAAAGTCACATTAAGATTGTCATAATTATCATGATAATTAGATAACTGTTTTAACAGTACTGGTTAGATTAAAATACAATTATTATACATTATTGAAGCATAATATATAAAATCATAATCATACTAAAATAAAAGAAAATACAATTAAATCACATTTAAAAGGAGGGATAATACACAACAACCTATATTTTCTCTTGCAACGTTTTCAACTCTTATGGCAAAGTGACACTAATTTTTGTTACTAATGTGAATAGATAGTAATTTGTTGTCTACATTAATCTTAACATGCTATACAAAACATCTTAGGCTGCTGACTGATGTAATGATTCATTTTCCAACCTGTCAAGAGGAAGTAACTGTAGCTGTTACACCAATGAAAGTTTGTTTCAAGAGTTATACTGAGGAAGAAATCGGTAAGAATTAATTCACAATATTTTTGAAGGATAAGAGTGCTTTAAAACAATTGAAAAAAAATAATAACTTCGCATCATGGTGGGAAAAGGTATCACATGGCTGAAAGTTAAGCTGATTATTTAGATATCTTAAATGAAGCTAAAGGTGTGCAGAGGGTTTCAGATCACAGAACATGCCAGAATAGAAGATTAAAAATAGGACTTTAATCCTTAGAAGTTTTTGAGGAAACCTGTACTGGTGCATCAGTTAGACTTTTTTTGGTATCAATAGTAGATGCCACCCAGAGCAGTACATCAAGCTAAAATTACGCAATTTGCTGCACGCTTGAACTGAGATCATTATTCTACGATAACTAAAGAAACAGCAACAAACTGGGAGAGGAGGAGAATTTTGTATTTAAAAAGGAAATAAATATTTAAACATAAATAACATCATTGTAATGGCCATCATCAGCAGTGAGCATATTTCTAAAAGTGAATGTATGACAGCAATATTACATTTTAGCTGGTCTAGAAGTGTTATGTTGTGCACTAATGTGTGAGAATATAAGATGGAGTGTTTTCCTGACATCTGATTTGGAAGTATTTTGAAGATATAACTGTTTCTAAAGCATAGTGTTCTCATGCACGACACCAGAAAGTGATGCTATAATACAGTTTTACAATGGTGTAATCAATTCATACACGTTTTGAGGGAGACACCTATAAATGTACTTTGTCACCCGTGCCTCGTGTGAAACACTTGCCACTGCATTTGGAGAGAAAGACCCCACGCTTTTGCATCCTTCCTGAAATGATCCAGTTTGATGGTGGTGCAGTTAAGGAAAAAGATGCTTTTGCAAGCAGTGGGGGGGTGTATGTATTGGTGTGAGGGAAGGCTATAGAAAGGGAGGGCAGAGAGGCTCAAGTAGTAGAAATGGAGCAGAGTGCGAAACAGAGAAGAGAAAATAGATTACATCTTCAAGAAGGAGACGTTATTAGAAACAAGCATACATTTAAAGAGGATAAATAATTTGAGAAAAGAAACTGCATAAAGATTCATCAAGAAACAGAACTAAAAGAGCAGAGTAGGAAGAGAAAGAAGGGAGGGACAAAGGAGACAGTACTTTTTTTTTTTTTTTTTTTTTTTTTTTTTGGTATTATAAAACATTTGCTTAGTAGAACATATTAAGCCACATTCTATATATAAACTTGTGCAACGAAAGCAATATTTATACCTTTGAATATATGATTTAGTTGTGGTTTGAATGTCTATAGAAAAAATAAACCCTGAAAAATGGCCTGGTGTTGGAGATGGAGAGGGATGACACCTCCCTCTGTAGACCTGCCTTCATTTGCTTATTATAGGTCCTACATTTTGTGAGTTGGCAATTACATTACAAAATTGTGGTTTTTCTACCTTATAGAACACTACAGGGTTATTATTTCATGTTCAACTGTGCATGGATGGAGATTAAGAGAAGAAAATTCCAACAGGAAGAGTAAAAGACTTGAGACTGGGAGTAATTTATAGTACTGTTCTGTTAGACAGTTAACTTTGAAAGAGTTTGGTTTCCACAGGAGTTCACTATTCATACTGCTTTAATATTTTCTGCACCTCTCTGAGACACACACACACATAATAAAAATGTCTTTATATTTTCTTTCTGCACCCCTTCAAAGATGAGCACCTATGAGTGAAGAACATCTTTCATTCGTTTTACAGTAACTAAGAGAATTGCAATGTTCATTATAAGTGATATAATTTAATACTTAAAAATGAACTGCATAATATTTTCCCTTGTTTATATCAATTGTACAATGTCAGTGAAAGACTATTTTGTTAAAAAAAATCAGGAAACAGAATCTAAAAAAAAAATCTAACTTTTTTGCCTTCTTTTATACTTCAGATAGCTGTCAACTACGATTAAGTCTATTTAAAAAAAACACACCACAGCAATTGCCTTCAATGAATGTTTAGATTTTAAAATAAACTCTTAAATAAAAGCTGCTGAATACCGGGTTTATATTGAACACCTTATCATCACTAAAGTTAGTGGGACTTTGCACAAGGGACTTCAGGGTCAAACCATAGGATGAAAAAAATGTAGAGTGCATTAAAAATAATTGGAAATCAGCATTAGAAGTTGTTTTAAGCAATATTTTTAAATGCTTTATTTAATTTAATAGTCATCTTAAGCTAACTTAAATAATCAAAAATATTTGTCTTTAACTTCTAGGTCACAGAGTAAATTCTAGAATTTAAATAGTTTTAAAAAATGGTTAGACAAACCATTACATTAACCAAAGCATTTCAAGAGTATTTTATCTAAAACAACTTTGACATCTGATTTACAGCTCTCTTAAATGGAACTTAATTTTCTGAATTCCAGTCTTCCTCATGACATTGTCAAGACAGTAACTTCCAGTTTGATTGTTAATTCTTTTTAGTTGTTTGATAAGCTTAAAATTAGTTTTAAAAGTGATTTACTCTTCTTTGTGATTAGATGGAATTATTTTAATCTTTTTTCTAATACACTGTTTTCCACTGTAAGGGTTACTCTTGGAAGATAACAGGTGTAAATATTGTGATTGATATTTCATAATTATCAATATCAGAGTCAGTATACTGTATATTTACAATAAATACTCATATACATGTTTGTAAGTTATTTGTTAGACTTTTACAATTGCTGGTCCAGAAGACATCTAGTTTCAGGGCCTGTGAATGCAATCATGGCCCCACTGACTTACTGGGGCTAGAATTTCACCCTCTGTTTTTAATCCTTGCCTTTCTTGTAATTTTTGAACAGATTTTTCAAAGGCTATGCACACTAAAATACATCTTAATCCAGATGAATTTGACTACTTTCAAATTGGAGTAGACTCTGAAGTAACATTTTGCCTTAAAGAACTGAGGGTAAAGATACGAATAAAATGTTCTTGATAGTAACATATTTGTGTAATATATATAATGTTTAACTATGGCGCTGCAGGACTCTCACTGAGGCAGCTGTTTTACAGTGCCTCACGTGCACGGTAGTATTTACTACCTGGATGAGGGGTAGCCTAATTGGCCTCTCAGCGTTGGTAAGACATCTCCCACCTGTTCATGCTCTCTGTATGTGTGTATATATATCTCCTCAATATTTATTCCACTCTATATGCATCCGAAGAAGTGGGCTGTAGTCCACGAAAGCTTATGCTCTAATAAATTTGTTAGTCTCTAAGGTGCCACAAGTACTCCTGTTCTTTTTGCGGATATAGACTAACACGGCTGCTACTCTGAAACCTGTCATAAAAGCAGGCTTCCTTTTAGCACTGGAGGTTTACTTTCAGAGGGTATGGTGGGGAACAGGGAAGTGAGGATAATTTTTTGGTAAAAGCTTGAGGTTTGAGTAAAAATTAATTTATTAGACATGTATTGAAGATTTTATAATCTATAGCTATAATAATGCATCTCATACTAGATATGGAAAATATTATCTCTGGGAAAATCTCAGGGCATAGAAGGCAAGAATGTATACATGTAACAGCAGATTGGTATCCCTAATCCATGAAGATTAATCCATGGGAATAATGTAAAGGAAAATGTAGCGTTTAATATTTGTGTTTTAAGATACTTTAATGAGCCTTTCTTTTCCATTTGTAGGGTCTACTATTATTTGCAGAGGCTACTAGCGCTACTGTCTCAATTCATTTTGATGTGTCTGGAAAGTAAGTTTTTGGGAACTTACCTGTATAGTAGTATTTTACTAACAGCTCTGCGTCCGATTTTCATCTGCAGTCTGGTTTATGAGTAATATTTAGCCATTACAGTAGAGCCTCAGATTTATGAACACCTCGGGAATGGAGGTTGTTCGTAACTCTGAAATGTTCATAACTCTAAACAAAATGTTGTCCTTTCAAAAGTTTACAACTGAACATTGACTTAATACAGCTTTGAAACTTTAAAAGCAGCATTTTTCTTCTGCATAGTAACCATCTTAATTTAAGTGAAACAAGCACCAAAAACAGTTTACTTACCTTGTCCAATCTTTATTTTAAACTTCCCCTTTATTTATTTAGTAGTTTATGTTTATCACAATACTGTACTGTATTTGCTTTTTTTTTGTATCTGCTGCTACCTGTTTGCGTTCCTCCGGTTCCAAACGAAGTGTGTAGTTGACCAGTCAGTTCGTAACTCTGGTGTTCTACTGTATATCAGTAAAGTGGTTCCCCTTTAAAATAACCAATAGCATTCACTTATTAAGAGCTGTGTTTGTAATTAACCACAGTAGTACAAAAGTTGAATAGTTTATCAGATTTAAGGAGTTACTTTTATATGATAGACCTTATGCAAAACATAATTTGTCTGATTTTTCTAAATTGCTGAGCACCTCACATCCCACTGAACTCAAGGGAAACTTCAGGTGCTCAGTATAGCTCTGGATATCAGGCCATCAGTCTCCTTTTCTGGGAACAGTTAAGGAAACCATTTTTTATTTAAATCTGAACTTTGAGCAGTTGTCCACAAGTGTGGAAGCACCTTTGGTACTAAATTATTTTAAGCACAAAATTCCATAGTATTTACTCACTGCAGTATATAAAGCTGTAATGGGAAACAAAGAAGTTTCTCATGTTTCTTAACTAAGTAGTGAATAGAAATAGTCTCTATACCAAGCATCTTTGTGTGTGTGTATCTCTCTCTATATATAGAAGTATATGAACTAGCCTCCTTCCTCCCCCTCAAAAATAAACCCCACATATATATATGTTTACACATACAATTCAGTCTCTGATTTTATATTTTTAGACCAATTGCTTTCAGTATTGAGGACATGATGGTAGAAGCCAGCTTTGTTTTGGCTACATTAGCTGACATTGAAAATAGGGAATCCTCTCAGCAATCTCTATGCCTTTCACAAAGACAGAAAAGGTAATGCAGGATTTAGGATTGTTTTGGCATTCTGCTCCTAAAGGTTGAACATCCATTGTCCTTTTTTGCAATTTCCAGTTATGTTAGATTTGAGGTGGGAGGGAAAAGATGTACTGGTTCTTCTACAGCATTCATTGCTATGATAACTCATATTAGGGCATTTGCACACAAGTGATGTTTTATTGGATTAAAACAGCGGTTCTCAAAGTGGGGGTTGGGGCCCCTCAGGGGGTCATGAGGTTATTACATGGGGGGGCTCGCGAGCTGTCAGCCTCCACTCCAAACCCCACTTTGCTGCCAGCATTTATAATGATGTTAAATATATAAAAAAGTGTTTTTAATGTATAAGGGAGGTCACACTCAGAGGCTTGCTATGTGAAAGGGGTCACTAGTACAAAAGTTTGAGAACCCCTGGATTAAAAGGACTATCAGGTTCAGATTAAGGAGCCTGATCACAAGATGAAGAGCTGGTATGACAACTTGAGACCCAAGACAGTGCACCAATTATGAGGAGAGGACACTCTCTTTCCTACTTGCTGCCTCTCCTATCCAGAGTACATATCTAGCTTTCCAGTACTAGGGTGGCACTTGTCACCATAATTTCTGACAGCCAATACCTATTTAAAATATTGTTTGAGTTGCCTGTTTCATCTTTCTCATTGCCTTTTTAGATCTCTCCATATTTCTAGTTTGTGGGGATAGCTTTCTGTAGATTTACATTACCTTCTCAAACACATGCTCCCGTTTCATGAAATAGACTGGTGCAATACCCTCTCCTTAGGAGTACAAGAGGAGCCAGCATCAGGGATTTTCAGCAGAACAAACAGCAGCACTCTTACTATTGTCAGTTTTGCCTGGGATCCATGAAGCTTAGCTTGGGGGGAAGGGTCAGACTAGATGAAAGCCTAGTTCTAGAGTCATCATGCTTTTCATTAGTCATTTGTAATATCTGTTTATTTATATGGTTTTATTATTTATCTAGTAAGACATCCAAAGTCAGGTTACTAACGTGTCTGTTAATCCCTCAGGCCTACCTTGATGAAGGCCTATGCAGATAATGTTGAAAATGTCTCAAACAACTCTGCAGATAATGATAGTAATACAGAAACAATAGCTTCAAAAAAGCCTTGTTGGATTGAAAGAGCACATAGCAACACGCAGTCACCTGTAGAGTCTAGGAAACCTATGTCAAAAGGAGCTATTATTCCCATAATCTCAAAAAAAGACATGAAGAACATAGAAGTATTGGACATGAGTGCAGCAGGTGACATTAAAATTGTGGAGGCAGTAGTACCCTCATATTCTGATCAGTACAAGGTAAGAAGAATTCCAAATCAAATCTACGTTGTAAGCTAAAGAAAAATGAGTTTTGCCCAGACAGCAAAATAATACTTTTAACTAGTACTTAAACTAGTATTTAGTTACTAAATGTAGCCACATTTATCACACCACAGTGTTCAGTTCTATATAAATTGCTGTTTCAGTCAAGTTCAGTGCCACAGTATGGTTTTCAATATATGTAGAATCTACAATTAAACAGTTCCCCTATAGACAGGTCCCCATGTACTTTGCAGTACAATGGACCCAAATTCTGTGGCAAGGTTATTTCAGTCTACTGCCCCACAATGCCCTTTATTCTCCTTCACACCTACCTATAAGTTCATATTTGAAAAAGTTCATCAACCACAGAATTATTTTTACAAGGATTTTTATTTTTTTGGAGTGAGGATTTTTTGCTATGCTGTACTTCCCACGTTCCCATTATGTGGTATAGGAGTCCATCTCAGCATCTTTCCTCTTCCACTGTGCGCCAGGAAGTTGTGGAGGAGGTGGGTTGGCTTGTAACTGCTTCAGTGGCGTATCTGCCTGATTCCTCAAACCTTAACTGTTGTGCTGTTCTCCAGATATAAGCAGCTAAGTGGGGCTATTCTCTGGCTGCCCCCATGCCGTAGTTGCAAACTGAACTCCAGTTCTGGCTACTAGACGACCACCCCACTCCCAACTGCCTATACAATCCTACAGACAGCAAGGACTATAAACCAATTACTAACCTCGTTATCTCCATACTGATTTATACCTGCCTCTGGAGATTTCCATTACTTGCATCTGAAGAAGTGAGGTTCTTACCCACGAAAGCTTATGCTCCCAATACTTCTGTTAGTCTCAAAGGTGCCACAGGACCCTCTGTTGCTATAAACCAATTAACTCCTCTTGTGAGGAAAGCTAAAGAGCAAGAGGCAGCTTAAGGCAGTCCTGGTAAAGCACGAAGACAGAACAAGATAACAGGCTATAGGTTTCAGCAAATTGGCAGATTTTGCAGCAAAACACTGACCTCCATATCATCATGGAAAAATTGTAGATTTCACAGCTATGAAGTTGTGGAATTCCACAGAGTCCTGCTTTTGATGAATGGGATATTGCAGGTTTTACATAGAGTACGGCTGATATCACTGGCTCAGTTTATGCTTGATTCACTTTTTGAGGTTCTTCTGTCGTAAAGGACTAGAATTTTTTCTTCCTGTAACAGGTAAATTCCTATGCCGTCCACCAGGCCTGACCTATAGATCTCTTGAGAAGTAGTGAGCTTTATGTGATGCCTATTGCTTTATGGATTTGAGAGTATGCTTTAGTTAAGGCAACAGTAGAGTAAAAGCTACATTGGAAACCAGCACAAATAAATCTGACTGGCTGGAGACTAAATCCCCTAAAAAAATCATTTCACATCAGGGCAAGTTCTAAAAAGACCTTGATCTATAAAGGAATATTAACAATTGCATTTTTAAACTAGCTTTATCTCTATTATCTTAAACATAAAATCAAAGTCTTTTCAAATCAAATTTTTCTCTTGTAATACTTATTGCTGAACAGCCACCAACACCTGATATTGTCCCCATTTTACAGATAGAGGAAGCAGAGGGAAGGTGACTTGTCCAGAGCCTCACTATAGTTGAATTGGTACTAGAAACCAGCATTTCCAGTTCTATGCTTGCTCCTGAACCCTAATCCTTCCCTCTTTAGTTTTCCTCCATCCCCCACACTTAATTCAATTTGTGCAGGTGGGTGCTTGCTGGTTTCCATGGACCAACATGGTCACAGTTCAGTGTTTTTGAGCAATCTTACTGTTGTTTCTGAGTGACTATTTAATCAAGTTGAATAGGTATGTATTCTGAGACATGAGTATGAGAAAATATTTAAAATTAAAAGTCCACATTTCCTCTTGGATTTATTATTTTCCTCCCTTCCTACTCATACCAGGATTTGAGCTCAATTCTTCCTCCTCCACCCCTTAGAGGACACCTGTATGCTTCCTATTACCCACACCTCATGCTCTGACCTGTTTGCCCCCCCCTTTTTTTTTTGGTGCAGAGAACTCTCTCAGGAACACACACATGCCAGCAAACACCTGCCCACAGAGCCTTTTCAGTGTCTACTTTAAGGCAGTGGAAGGCGCCACGATTATCACTACCTGTTAATAGTGTTTGTGAAGATGCAGCAGTAAAATCCAGGGCATCAGCAGATGTCTTCACAAAAATGGCAGATGTGCTTGCTTACAGTATCAGCTGCTTCTCTTCCCCTGTTGAGGAGTGGCGGCTTGTCAGTTATTTCTTCTGCCACCTGACCCTTTCCTCTCTACCCTTCTGAAAAGATTTAGCAGTAGCTGCTTCCAACCTGTTTCCAGAGGGTTGGGAAGACCAGGTCTGGCAATGGCGTCTTCATGTCCACCTACCATACATAAGTGTATCTATAGGAGTGCTGTATATTCAAAAACGGTGCCCTATGCATACCATAGCTGCAGACAAGCATAATCTCTGCTGTTTCATTTGTGTGTGAATATTTTAAATATTTAGGATTTAAATATTCACATCTTTCCCCTGTTAAATTCAAACCTCTGAGGCAGCCTTATGTATAGGTCCAACTGTTTTCCCATATCTAGACTTTCAAATTTGCTTTAAATACTGAATTACAGTGATTGCAATTAAATCAGCTGGCAAATTACCATACACTGGTACATCTCTAATGACAGCTGGAAATATTTGTAGATACCAAATGTGTTTGTTAGTCTACAGTGGTTACTAATTTTTTTTTTTTTTTTTTTAATAATGTGCTTGCCAAAAAGACTTAATCAGCAGTAAAAAACAAAATTCCAGGAATATTTTGTGTGTACAAAAACTCACTTTATTAAATATTGCATTTTCCAGTTTCATTCACTTTTCTTTGGAGCAGTTTCATTTAAGGAGCAAGATGTCATCAGCCACACACTCCATAGTTTGGCCACAGCTAGTGATGCCGAAGATGATTTTGACAATGAGCAGCTCTCCCACGTTGCCTAGGGATACGTAGTGCCTGTACAACCGTTGCACAGATGTTTACATTCTTTTTAGGTATTAAAGTGTATTTTACATGCATAATGAATAGCTACGGTCTATTTTATAAACTTGTTGCAACACTTCCATTATGGAAATTTCCTAGGGTTTTCTATTTTTAGATTACATAGAAATTAGAACAGTAAATAGAAACTGCTGTTGATATTTGTATTTTATATTCTAACCTATTACTAGTGTTAGTGATTTTGAGTTTAACACCTAAGAAGGCTAGAGTTTCAAGCTCTCAAGTGAACAGAGCTTGTTTGATTGTGCAGGTTCCCTCTTCTGCAATAAAAATACATAAAAGGGACTGGTTAAGACTCTTCAATGATTCAGTGTTTTATCATTTCCTGTTATAGTCACAGGTTAAAACATGTAAATATTTTATATTCCAACTTATGTGGAAGTTTAACAAATATGTAATATGCATCCATAAAGCTTTAAGCACGAGTGTTTTACCCTCTGTCATTACCATTCTATGTCAGCCAGTTGTATGGATATGTCATCTTGAAACTGTAGTTGAAATTTTCATTTTCATCTCAGTACTGGTGTAGTGCTGGATTAAGAATTTTAGATTGTCAAGTACACATGATAGCCCTAAAATGGGTTAGGAGTGGTGTTTTAGAGCAGGGGTTCTCAAACTTCATTGTACCACAACCCCCCTGCCAACAAAAAAATACTACACAACCCCCGAAGGGGGGGACTGAAGTCCGAGCCTGCCTGAGCCCTATTGCCCCAATTGGCAGGGGCCCAAAGCCAGAGCCCTACCACCCCGGGGGTAGGAGGGGCAAAGCCAAACCCCCAAGGGCTTCAGCCCCAGGTAGGGGGGCCTGTAACCTGAGCTCCACCACGTAGGGTGGAAGCCCTCAGGCTTTGGCCCCAAGTCCCAGCAAGTCTAAACCAGCCCTGGCAACCCCATTAAAACAGTTACGACCTAGTTTGGGGTCTCAACCCAGTTTGAGAATCACTGTTCTGGAGGCTCCATAGTTGTTATAGTCACCTGAACTACTGAGTACACGGCTTCAGGAGAATTAAGGCTATACATGTGACATTCAAAGTACTGGGGTAGCAAATCCATGCATTCTAGCTAGGGCTGTCAATTAATCGCAGTTAACTCAGGCCATTAACTCAAAAATTAATCGCGATTAATCGCACAGCTAAACAATAGAATACCAATTGAATTTTATTGAACGTTTGGATGTTCTTCTACATTTTCAAATATATTGATTTAAATTACATAGTACACAAAGTTGATAGTGCTCAGTTTTTTATTACAAATATTTACACTGTAAAAATGGCAAACAAGATAGTATTTTTCAATTCACCTCATACAGGTACTGTAGTGCAATCTTTTTATCGTGTAAGTGCAACTCACAAATGTAGATTTTTTTTTATTACATAACTGCATTCAAAAACAAAACAATGTAAAACTTTAGAGCCTACTAGTCCACTCAGTCCAATCGCTAAGACAAACAAGCTTGGTTACATTTACAGGAGATAATGCTGCCCGCTTCTTATTTACAGTGTCACCTGAAAGTGAGAACAGGCATTCACATGGCACTTAGATACCTTGCAACACCGGCAACATAAGTGCCCGTTATGCAATTAAACATTCATATGCCCCTTCATGCTTCCGCCACTATTCCAGAGGACATGCTTCCATGCTGATGCTCATTAAAAAAAAAAATGCATTAATTAAAATTGTGACTGAACTCCTTGGGGGAGAATTGTATGTTTCCTACTCTTTTACCCACATTTTGCCATATATTTCATGTTCTAGTAGTCTCGGATGCTGACCCAGCACGTTGTTCATTTTAAGAACACTTTCACTGCAGATTTGACAAAACACAGAAGATACCAATGTGAGATTTCTACAGATAGTTTCGTCACTTGACCCAAGGTTTAAGAATCTGAAGTGCCTTCCAAAATCTGAGAGGGATGAGGTGTGGAGCATGCTTTCAGAAGTCTTAAAAGAGCAACACTCCAATGCAGAAACTACAGAACACGAACCACCAAAAAAGAAAATCAACCTTCTGTTGGTGGCATCTGACTCTGATGATGAAAATGAACATGCGTCGGTCTGCACTGCAGAATGGATGGTTATCAGGCAGAATCCATTATCAGTATGGACGCATGTTCTGTGGAACGGTGGTTGAAGCATGAAGGGACATACGAATCTAGTGCATCTGGTACATAAATATCTTGCGATGCCAGCTACAACAGTGCTTTGCAAATGCCTGTTCTCACCTTTCAGGTGACATTGTAAATAAGAAGTGAGCAGCATTATCTCTTGTAAATGTAAACAAACTTGTTTGAGCAATTGGTTGAATAAGAAGTAGGACTGAGTGGACTAGTAGGTTCTAAAGTTTTACATGGTTTTATTTTTTAATATAGTTTTTTTGTACATATTCTAGATTTGTAAGTTCAACTTTCGTGATAAAGAGATTGCACTACGGTACTCTTAATAGGTTAATTGAAAAATACACCTCTACCCCGATATAATGCGACCCAATATAACACGAATTCGGATATAATGCGGTAAAGCAGTGCTCAGGAGGGTGTGGGGGGAGGCTGCGCACTCCGGTGGATCAAAGCAAGTTTGATATAACACGGTTTCACCTATAACGCGGTAAGATTTTTTGGCTCCCGAGGAAAGCGTTATATTGGGGTAGAGGTGTACTATTTCTTTTGGTTTTTACAGTGCAAATATTTGTAATCAAAAAAAGTGAGCACTGTACACTTTGTATTCTGTGTTGTAATTGAAATCAATACATTGGGAAATGTAGAAACCATCCAAAACTATTTAAATAAATGGTTTTCTATTATTAACAGTGTGATTAATTGCGATTATTTTTTTAATCGCTTGACAGCCCTAATTCTAGCACAGCCAGACCCATTTATTGCTATAATAAATGGCCAGTAACTTTTGCAAGACTAGTTTTTAGGTGTAAAACTGGTTGCAATCTGCATTTCCACAGCACCTTGCAATAGATCTTTTTAAAATTAGAAATATTTTAATCTACTTGTCTTGTATATTGTAGGACATTTTGTGAAGCATGGAACAAGATGCAGTGAATTAAAAAAAGTTTCATTTTAGAACTTAGTAATTCTTCACCCGCCAAAAAACCAAAGAAATCAGAACGAGTTTGGTTGTTCGATCCCGGTAACTGTGTTACCCACAGCAACTTATTAAACAGTAGTCAGACTTCGCCATTGTCATTCTTTGCTCAAGATTGCTTCACTGAATGAGAAAGGACATAGGACTGCCTTTTCAATACATCAAAAGAATAACTCCATTTGACTTGTACTTTGATTGAGGGCGGGGGTTTGTGTAGTTTCTTAGAATGTATCTTTACCAAATGCCAAAAGTAATGAACGTTTGCCAGTATACAGTCCTTATGTACACATTTTGGAATACAATTGGTACTCTGGGACTGTTTGGCAAAGCTGAGTGGACCTCTTCTGTATTACCATAAATATGGTTAATTTAGTCACTCTAAGAGAAATGTCTGGTGCCATTCATTTGAGTGAGAGAGAACACAGCCTTGTAGTTTGTGTTGTAATATAGGACTCAGGAGACTTCAGAACAAACAGCTCTTTCATGCACATATGGAACACAGTTTTAAAAAGTTGGCCTTTAGGTAAGCCAAATGACTTGGTAGAGGGCTGTTCACAACTATGTTGGAAAGATTATTAGGTGGTAGTTCTTTAAGGTGCAGATATTGCAACAGTTAGGCTCTCAGCAATTTAAGAAACACGTTCTTTGAACTTGCCTATCAGTGTGTAATGCAAACCAGCATCATCTTCAGAAGGATGTTACATCTCTTGATTATAGGATTGCTATTACTTGTATAGGTGACTCACTATTGAAGAGGATTGAATAAGTGAAAATGAAGTCTAGAACAGTGGAACATGTGAAAAATAAAACATCTTATAGACACACACTCCAAAGCTGAGACTCAGTGGCTGGGCTCCTCTGCAACACACAATAGGGCTCTTATTGCATAAATGGAAAATAAGTTTGAAGTCAGTTACTTTAAAACCATGTTAGTATAAATACTATATTTATTAAATATCTTTACAGTTCATTTAAATGTATTTACAGAACTATTCCTGCATACTTCAGACATCCACTTCCCATAATTGCCTCTTAGGTAAGTATAGGTAAAATGATAGTCTAACACAAAAGCATCCTCATTAGATACAGACTCAGATTTGTTTCGTTATCTCAGCTATCTTTGTCAGAAACTACCACACACAGTCAACTTCTACACATTCATAGTCTGGTTTTCCATTGAGAAGTTACCTATTACCAAGAGAGATGAATTCCAATTACAAAACACTTACATCATCTTTGCTACACTTTCACACACCCCTTCAGATAGTTTTGTTATTATCCAGTCTGGTCCCAAATTCTAGATAGTTTTTCCCATTCCTTCTTTATGGATGCAAAGGTAACCGCTCTTAAATGAAACTGGATGTTGCAGCTCTACCAAAGATAGCTATTAATGGGACAAGGAACCAGGAACATTTCAAACCTTCCAAAAGAGTATTATCCTAGGTCTCTCTCACCTGCAGACACCCAACTCCTGCAACTGCTGTTGCATTACTTGGTGTGATAGGTTACTGGTATACAAAGCTGTTCCATCTTTTCAGATTACTGTTCCCCACCAAACAACTGTTGATACAGAGCAAACCCTCTCCAGCTGGTGAAAGCTTGTTCACCTTTCATGTTTCCAGCTCAAATGAATACACCTGAAATGTCTTTCCTGTGTGTCCCTCTCATGATAAAATTACAATAACCTAATTCCTAGGAAGGATTACTGCTTCATGCATCATTTTAAGGTTACTTTAAATACACGGGTCCTATCATTTCCTTTTCTGTAAATATTTATTGTGCGCAGACAGCTTAAATTCATAGGAAGAAATTAGGTTCTGATATGTTTAGAGTGCACATCTTAAAACAGAAAAACAAAATTCTCAAGCATGTGATAAAAATATTAACTCTTTATAATACAGTATTGCTTTAACAGATGGAAAAAGCTATAAACTTTGCTGGTCTTTGGTGTGTCCAGTGAGGGATAAATTTACAAATTGTAAATTAAAATCCAAATTTGTTCTTTATAAAAAAAGATCTATGACGCAAATGGCTTTATATATACTATTTGACTAAAAACTGCATTAACATAAAAACAAGATTTAGAATCAGACCCATTAGGTGAGACAGTTCAGCCATTAACAGGACAGCTGAATTTCTATGACCTAGGATTCCAGACCCTGGATCAGTAGAGGCAGAGCACAGTGACAACTGAGCTCAGGGGAGAAAAAAGCACCTTTGCCACTCACTTATCTGATCCACATACATACCCTAATTTGTAGTTCTAGAAAATAGTGAACAGGGAGGGCTAAGCAGGATTATACAGTGAGGAAACAGTCCAGCTCTACAGGGGCATAATATCAGAGTAAGTTCAAGGGAAAGATAGTAATTGATCAAGTCTGCTCTAACAAGGAATTGTGACAGTAAATACTGGAGAATTTAGTGTAGAGAATGTCCAGATTTGAGAGACATTCCTCAAACACTAGAAATGAAGCCCTGTACCGCAGCATGAATACATTCCTTCCACCAACGTGTACCTAGATACGGCTTGCTCAAATTTTAAAAATTAAAAGGGACTGCAAACAGTTTGTGCTAAGTTGTCTGCCACTGTTACTTTTTTGTATATTGTATATACAGACTTGATCAATTGTATATACAATATACAAAAAAGTAACACTAAGATTTTCTTCATTAGTATAATCCTTCCCATATCCCCACCAAACTACTACTATTTTGGCCAAGTTAGGGTAGTTAAGGCATTTTGACAAGTAGTTAAAGGTGACTGAAAATATATCTAACATTAGGTCAATTTATGACTAGCAGATAAATTACTGAACAGCTTCCAAATTAATCACTCATTCTCATAAATGAAATGCCTGTTACAAGCATGATGCATTAAAATGTAGTAAAATGACATGTACATGGTACATGTTAAGTGATTTTAAATAAAAGCTTGACATACCATTATGCAAATATACAGTACAACTCCAGCAAAAAAAAAAAAAAATCTTTTAACAATTTGACATTTCCTCAAAAACTTAACAGTTTTAATACAATGAACCAGGTAGTAAAATCTCCTTTCAGATAAGGAGAGATTCCTTACTGACCAAGTTTAACTGCACTCATCTAAACATCGTTACCTGACTTATATAAAACATGGCTTTAATTTATTTCCAAGTACTTTTCTACCAGCAAAAAAAGTTAATGAAAAACTGACCAAAAATATATATGATCTTTATAGCTATCAGCTTTTATGCACCTCAGAAAGAGAGCTTGCAGAAATTGGGGAAAGAATTGCGAGCTACTAAAATTCATAAGGAAATGCTATATTGCAAAGTGGCTATTAAATAATTGTAAACATCATGAAGGTTCATTCTGAAAACCCTAAATATCAGTTACTGAAATGTAAATTTTGCTAGTTACTAGTTAACTATTTTCCATTTGTATACTTACTGCTGCTGCCGCCACAGCATAAGCAGAGGTGCACATTTGAGTCAGCACGACAATCCAATTAATTTGGTACAGATTCTATTTTATACAAAGCAAGAATGGCAATATTAACACAAACTATGCCTAGTTAACAGTAAAGTTCTCTGCAAACAAAAGCAAGGAAGTTCAGAACTGAGGATTATCTGTTCTTAATGCAACCCATCATTCTTAGATATTGCAGCATAATGGCATGTCACCACATGCTGATCAGAGACAGATTAAGGATATTATGCTAAACCTCAACTTTGAATATTCTGGCTTTTGTGAATTTGAGTTGCAATTTAATATATTAATAAACCTTTTTTAAACAAAAAGTTCCCCTCTGCCAAAAAACATCCAGAGATACCAGGTTCCATTATGGATGAATTATTTGCAAAAAAACTTTCATGTATAAGATCACGATTAAGCACCTGAAATCACAAAACACTTGTGCATCCATACAGCTCAAACTAATTTTGTTTTTTCAAATTTTGTACTAGAAAAAGGCTAAGGCTGACACCATGTATGCCAAGAGCAAAATGTTTACAGCAGCTATAAACCCCTTGAAAATTGGAGTTTATATATAAACAAACCCTCACCTATCACTAACAAGATTATGTTTATGGAAGTATGCTTTGTAACATCTCCTTTGTTGGAGAATGGCTGACTCTAGCAGAATAGTAATACACCCTCTTGTGGAGGGTTTATCAATTTTATTTATTAAATCTAGTTTTGAATTGTAACCAATCAATATCAGTCATTTGAAACTAGTCACATTTTAGAAGTAATAACCATATGGATCTGGTTTCCCCCACCTTGTGAAATGATTACTAAGTTTTGAGAGACAAGCTTCATGCCTTAAGTTTCTTCTTTTCTTGCTGGCAGACGAAGACCAGTGTACTACAATAGTGGTTCTTAAAGGATCTCAATTGTGTCATAAGAGGCAACAGGCTTGAGTAACTGGCCATTGAGATCAGCTGCAAAGAAAGAACGCGATCCTGCCAGCAGGAAACAGTACACACGAAGCTAGAAACTCCAGAATAATGAAAAACAGACATTGACATTTTAGGCAAATCAGTCTGTATATTCAGCTACTATAGAAAGAAGGACGGTGATGTCATCTGGCTTTCCCCCTGTAAAGGAAGAAAATCAGATGTTTTAATCTGAAGAGCAGATGAGGAAACTACATAATGAAATAAGGCATGGATAGTTTGATGAAACAATTCTACATGGAGGTTTTTGGGGGGGTTGGTTGGTTAAGAAAATAGTCAAGATTCAAAATTAGTAACATGTTTAGACACATGCATCTAAAAGCCTTTAACTCCTCTACTTCCTTTTCCAAAGTAACTGATGGCATCAGAGATACCTATAAGAAAAGCACTTTCCTATATACTATTTTAAGCATTAGTGAGAACCGTCAGCATTGTTTTTAACAGGTAAGTGGAAAGCCTTTTTCAAATGATCTTTTAAAAGAATTTTCTTCCCCCCTCCAAGTCTGAACATATATTAAAATCTGATTCAGTACATCACTGAACTCAGACCTAGTAAATCACTCAAAAATAAGGAATGTCTTTTGATACCTCCCCTTAAAGGGGATTGTTATTCACATTTGAAAAGCAGCTGAGTGGGTTTAATAGTCTTTGAAAAACTTTTATAATTTTGTAGTGCATGTGTCTGCAGTAACAAAATGACTTGTACTATACAAAATGCAGGTGTATACACACCCACATGATATATTGCAAGGATCTCAGAGGGCTACTGATCTATTTTGCTAATGCAAGATGCTACCAAACTCTTCAGCTGCAAAACCCATTAAAAAGGATTGTGGGTTGTGGTGCTGTAAGAATGCAGTGTAAGGTTCTGGTGAAGTTACTCTGTGAAGTGGTATTTTGTTACACAAACTCCCATTAAGCCTGTGGATACAGAGGACCAGCAGTCACAAGGAAAGCAGCGAATGATGGTGCTCTGCACAGCTAGCAATAGATTCTCTGGCTGGCAGGAGTTAAGATTAGAGATTCACACCCACAAGGCAGATGGAATGATGAGAGAGGCATACAGGCTAACAGCCCCCCAACAATAGGAGGGGGTTTCAATGGGCCTTGAAGGCAGCCTTGCCCACTACATTAGGAAGACTTTTTCCTTTCTTTAAAGTGAATTATTAAATGGAACCCTCAGGACTCTGCCAGGTGTACTAGAGACCTCTCCAGAGAATGGAAGAGGAGGATCACAGAGGGCAAAGGGACTGAACAATGTCAGATGAACGGGGAACATTCTACAAACAGACTACTAAAATAAAAACAAGAGTTATTATATGTATTCTGGTAATGCCTATAGAAGAGTTTACAATCTAATCAGACCAGACAGAGGATGGGAGGGAAAATAAAGAGGGGAGACATGCTGTGCCCAAGGCCACACAACAGGTCAATGGTAGAGCCATAAATAGAACACATGTCTGACTTTCGTCAGTGTCCTAGGCACTGAATCACACTACCTCCCAAATATGACTGGCATCCTTCTTTCCCAGAACATACCTAAGATCACTTACTATTCAGGAACTCTGGCATGCATCCAACAAAGGAATTGCATCTGACACCATCAGATTTATGTTACCCAAGAGAAGGAAATCTTACCTCTCACATTCAATCCATTGTCACATGCAAACTGTGCAAAAGGTGACATGTAAGTGGGGTCATATGCCAGTTCGTGAGCTTGCTCAGCAATGCTTCTTGCTGTCTGTTGTATACTCTCATAATTAGAATTCTAAATTGATGGAAGAACAAGTTATTCTTACAAGAGCAGCCCACCACCGGAATTTTATTCAGGCACATACACATTATTGGAATAGTGATACAATTAACATGATGTGAAAACAAACATCTTTCTGTTGCAAGTTAGATAGTAGGTATAAATAATATATGGAGATATACCTATCTCGTAGAGCTGGAAGGGACCCTGAAAGGTCATCGAGTCCAGCCCCCTGCCTTCACTAGCAGGACCAAGTACTGATTTTGCCCCAGATCCCTAAGTGGCCCCCTCAAGGATTAAACTCACAACCCTGGATTTAGTAGACCAATGCTCAAACCACTGAGCTATCCCTCCCTGTCTTTGTAGACAGTGGTCATTTAAATCTGACAAAGGACAAATTTCTGAGCATATCTGAATTTCCTTAAGAGTTTGGGGAGTGAACAGGCTTTGACAATTCTTGGCTCAACTTTCCATCATAACCCACATCTCTATTTGCGGTCTTACCCAAATGTGCCAATAGGTGGAGCTCACGTTTCCCCTGCAACATTAGAGCCATGTCTATCCATTCTAGACTAAGAATATGTTGTTTTAAAAGCGTTAGCAGATAATGGTCAACCCTAGGCACCCCTCCAACACATTTTTCAAGGTGTTGAACCCCGTCTACTACACCTTTTAAAAAAACAAAACAAAAAACCCCACAATGCCTAACCTAGCCATAGCTTTAGACTGAAATGGAGCCTTTCAGATTTGAATGCTGTTTGGAAAAATGGATGAAAGATGAGAGATTTCTGGTGGAAGATAACGAGAATTTCTCGTTACCCACAAAAGAGCAAAATTTCAAGCAAGCGTTCAGACAATTCCTAGAGCATCTCCGACTCACTTTGTCTACAAGGCAGCCACTTAAATTACTGAAAGTTGTTGGTAGACAGAAAGTATCTCAGGGATAAGATCCTATCAGCAGACAAGCCTCTTTTGAAACCACAAAATGAAAGGCCACTGAAAAGTTAATATGCAGGATAATATCAAAATAGCTTCCTCAAGGATGTTACACAGGTTTATACTAGTTCTTATACTCCATTTTCAGCTTTTACAGCTGAATTGTATTGTATTTTCAAGCCCAACAATCCTGTCACCCCAGATAAAGTTGTTGAATCAGAACACCATTGTATTAATTTGTTACGTAAAAAAGCCATTCTTGGAACATTTAAGAGGAAGTAACAACTTTTGCCCATTATTCATATTCTAGATGAGAGTTATAGTATCGAAATTCAACGGCACACACTTCATTTTCAGTTACCTTCAGCTTTTTTAGCTCCTGAAGAATCATATAGTCAGGCATGTTATCAAAAAGTCCATCTGTTGCTGTCAGAATAATGTCTCCTAGCTGAACATCAAAAGTAGTACTGTCAGCAGCATCCGGGCTGTGAAGAGACCACCACCATGTCAAAGAAATGGACATTAGCTTATGCTAATGGTACCAAATCCTGTTCAATTACAGCATCAATAGGTTTTGCAATTCACTGATGTTATGAAATCTGTTTTCTGGAAAAATACAGCAGTGTAGTTTGTCATGAAAGCCAGTATAACAGAAGTATAATCACAAATTGGTGGCATCTGAAACACTACACCAGAGAATTGCACTGAAAATGCCTGATTGGGATAGTTCTTCAGTCTAATATATTTTGCAAGTATATCTCCATTGTAACCATCAGGCGGTACTGCAGTTTGAAGTTTCCTTCTCATTCCCACTTAAGTATGTAGAACAAGGCTATAACAGAAAGGCTAATTTAAGATTGAAACGGCAAGCCTGCTTACTGGATACATCTTTTATCAAGAAGGATCCCAAAATATTTCAGCCTATTTAGGTACATCACCAACAGTGGGCAGTAGCCAGATAGTCCACTGGTGCATAATACACAGGAGAAAGTATTTATTTTGGCATAGACAAGATCCTGCCGGGAGATTTTTGGATTAAAAAAATGCATAGCACACCATCGAAGGATGCAGGGTTGTGATTTAAGCTTGTAGTTTCAGAAAGGTTCGCATTTCAAAATTAGAGTTTTAGGTCACTTGACTCTCACTTGGATAGAACCAGTTTAACATTAAGCTTAGTCGATAGACGAAAAATACTGAGATTTACTCTGACTTTTAATTACCTTTGCAATTAATGTTAAGAGTGCAACAGACTAGGTGACTTGATATAACCATGAGTCAGAGTGGAAGTGTGGGCATCTTAAAAGCTGATCATCTCACACTTCCCTTATTTCATGATGACTAGTCTTTGTTTTTCTAATTTCCAAGAACGTTATTCTTGATAGCTACTTTTGTCTTTTCGTGTAATGGACTCTACTTTTGCAGATACCTAGATTTCACTCAAGAACTATTAGAACAATGTACTGTTACTGTGCAATAAAGAGGACTTTTAAAGTGCACGGATTTCAAATTCCTATGACAGCTCTCCTCCCTTCACTCTTTGTATACTTTCCTATAATTAAAGCCATACACAAAGAACAATCAGTAGTTGGAACTATTTCCAAACATCCTCAAAAGAATTTTTTTGGTATTAAAAGTTATAAAGCCCAAACCTTGCCCAATTTGGAGTCTACAACCTCAGAATAAGAACTTCAGATTCATACTGCATTCCCTGGACACAGCTCTATCACTTTCTATAGTCCGGATTAAAAAATAAATAAATAAAAAAAAGAGAGAAAGAGCACTTTAATGAGTCTATAATCTTTGATTTAAGAAATGTAACTTGTACAATGTTTATATAAAATAATTACCAAATAAATCAACAAAAAGCATTTCTTTTATTATAAAAATAGCCCAAGGACAGACATTAGACAAGGAGGTATGTCTTGCATTTTGTGTTTTAGGGTTCACTAGTGAAGTTTCATTAGTTTAGAAAAATTATTAGCCAGCACTGAAATACAGATTGCTTTGAAATCATGTCCTCTGCTTTGAAATGACTTCGTTTCTATTGGACAGAGTGTACTTCTGTAACATTCCCATCTCTGAGCTCGGAGTTCTGCCAAAAGGGAGTTTTGCTCATTTTGATTGAACAGAGTGTGCTGCTGGAAACTTAACTGTACTGAAATGCAAGCTGCAGTCACATGCTTCCCTGCTCTGTTCCTCAAGTATTCACTACCTCACTGCCTGGTTATGTAAGTTAGTGTATTCCCAATCAGTCCCAAATGATGCATGGGGGTTGGGAAGGAAAACCCACAATAAAAATGAGGCACTATTGCAGTATACAACAACCTGAACACTGTATTTGACTTAAGTCAAATGGGAAGAAAAAAAAAAAGTGTTCTACATTAGGCCAGCTTTGCTAGCTAGTTGTGCACTGTGTGTTATAACTATGTCAATCTTTATTTGCATCTCACTGCAGATATGTTGCAGACGGATGCCTGGCAGTTACTTTTCCATGCTTCAATATTCTTCCAGATAATGGCATAATATGTACTTTACATAGGAGAATTACTTTATGGAACCTATTTTAGTTTAAAATAAATAAATAAAGCTTACTATAGCGTAACATTTTATGCCATCTTCCCTGACCCTAGATGGGCTACAAAGAGGAAAAAAGAAAACGCACCAAACACTGAATCATTAGTAGGCCAATATTAACTTGCATTTGAGGCTCCTACAAATGCTGCTAAATAAAGAGGCAGCAGCCAAAAGCTATTTGCAATTGCAATAATGTTAAGAGCTCAACTTAAATCGCAGAAGCAATCGAATTTATCAGGAAGGTGACAACAACCTGCATTTTTCCTGTTGTGTCTAGATATTGCAGCGCATGACAGGCGAAGTCATTGCTAGGAAATGTTTATGGTGTACAATGTACAGAAACAGGTGTATTTGTATTTTCATCAGAACAGTTCCATAATACACAAGTCCCTGTGAGGACATCAGAAATGCTTTATATTCAGTGTGCACCTAACTTTACAGAAATTAATCACTTGCATGTAATCAAGATCATTGCTACCCCGAGCAGAGATTAGACCATGGCAACAGCCTATAAGACTTGAAAAATTCAAGCCTGAGAAATGCGTACACTACCTTGAAGAAAAGCAGGTGGGGAAGGGGATTCACCTTTCAAATGGGAGCATTATTAAAAGCCTGTGTGTGAAGTTTCAGTACAAAGACCAGAACCGTGAACCCTTGGGAAGAAAATCTCAAGTTCTTGATCCATGTTTCTGATTAATTCCCCATCTCACCTATCACTTAAGACGACTCCCTCTGCTTCTGGTGGGGCTATTGACAGCTGGAATGGAGTGTTGAAGTAATGTTGCTGCTCATCAGACCGATGTACTACTTCTCCTCCTCGGACTACCAGAAATCCAGAATCTCCTAAGTTTGCTGTATGTAAACGGTGACTTGTTCTGTCCAAAACTACTATGCAAGCTGTACTGCTTCCTAGGGGGGAAAATAATTACATTAGATCAACTGGAGATAGATCCTATAATGTATATGCTGCTACTTCTAGTCTATCTGTTCAACAGATTTTCTTCTTAGGCCAGCTGTTAGATTACCTATCATTGTTGGCAAAAAACACAGAAGCAAATACCCATTAATACAAAACAAAGTGAATATGCATTAAGAGGAGGAACAAAGCACTGAGATTACTGCAATCATTTCCAACCCCAGCTACAGCTTTGTCTCATTATATCGTGCTGCTACATTCCAGTACATTTCCTATTACAAAATATTTAGGTGTTGCTATATCAGCAGTCTCCTATAGGAGGCTTATTTTACAGGCAGTACCACTCTGAAACTAAATAATGAAACTCTGATTAGTGTGAAGGTATTAGTAGTATTACACTATGCTAGGTGATGTCCACATGCTTTCATTCACTACTACAAATTTGTAACGAGTAAATAGATTAATGAAAGTGGTCAGTAGACATTGTTCCAGTACTGGTGGCAGAGCAACGAACGTGCTCCTTTTTCCTTTTAAGACAAAAAACTTTGTAAGACTGGCTCCAAAGGAGGTCTAGATTTTAAGAGGAATGGATGGTATATTAATATAATTCATTCAGAAATAAGTGCATTGCTTTAAAGCTCAAGAAATTAGCTCCAATATTTAAACAAGTGCGAGAAGGCACTGTTAGCTGCTTAGACACTTTATAGTGGCTGATCAACATCCTGACAACTGGGAAAGTTTCTGTAACATTTACAACAGCATATGCCAAGTTTTTAAACTAGGACTATCAGGAGTTCATTCAAACATGATCACTTGTTCTGTAACTGATAGTTTTGCAATTGTCTTCAGTATTTATCTCTGGGAGGGGGGAGGGGTGTCTTAAAGAAAGTTCTTGTCTTGTTTTTGGTATATTAACTTCCTACTAAATTTCCTTTTGTGAAACACTTTTGTAATTACCATTCTAAATGGATTAAAATGTAGAATAAGAAGGGGAGGAATTGAAACATCCCTGATCATTTCAGAAATATTCCACTCATGCTGAGGGCATCGTAGAGTTTTCATTCATTCCAATGTAGCATCTGCGACTGGTTGCTCATGGTGACAGTAAATAAACCACAGCAAATATTATATTGGAAAAGGGCCAACACTGTCCAGGTCCTTCATAGAGAAGGAAATACACTGACTTCCTTAGAGTGGTAATTCTAACTAGAAAAACCAAATCTTTCCTAAAGAATGTGAAGCACAACTGAAGCTAAAGCGTTCTCTCACACTATTCGAAACCATCTCCAGCAGGCGTGCAGATACCATACATTAGTGAAAAATCGGAATTTTCCACTAGAAGACGTTTCAAAGCACTGCTGCGTTTTTGATAGACCCTGGTGTTTACAGTGAGCTAGACTCAGGATCCAAACCTTTTATTTAGCACACGGCCATTAACTCTTCTACCTTTGACAGAGGTCTTTGTTGCAATTGAAGAGCAATGAAGTCCTAACTCTTGGGTTCATATAGGACCCTGATTCCCCCAAGCCTTAGAGAAGGGCAAGTCAAAATCATGTCAGCTTAAAAGAAAGCAAGATTAGCAAAAAGTCACTTTACACTTACAAAAAGTAGACGTTAGACTCCAGAATTCAGGAACTAATGGAGTCCAAAAGAGAATGGACAAAATAGCCCCGCAACACAAATACTGTGCCCGGAATAACTTCCGCTTTCCTGCCTCTCCCTTATTATTTCATGTCCAAGTATTTGCAGGATTCTGCACTGAGGAAACCAGCATCAGGCCACAAGCAAGGAAAGATAGTTCATACTTTGGTGTTCTTAAGCAGAGGAACTACTGCAAGATATGGCATAAAGAGATCAGGGGGTGGGGGGGCTAAAGAATAAAAACATGGAGAGTAACTCCCACCACAAGTGACTCTTTACAGTGCTTTGAAGGGAAGAAAGAGCAGAAAAGACTAAGGTTCATTAGTTTCATATTCTAACTTAACAGGTACTGTAACTAGAAATCCATGTGTGGAATGCAGATCTTGTGACAACATATGCGGCTCTTGAGAATTTGAAAGGTCAAGCAGCACAAAGTTGCCTCCCTCTATAAAAGGGCTGCTAGAACTCATTACCAGTGGTCCATCTTGTAGATCACTTGTTTACTTTGACTGTTTTGTACAAACAGCCCCAGTATCCTTATACACTGAAACCCACCGAAGGAACTACTAAACAGTGCTATTCTTAAGTGACAAGGTCATTTCTGGGGTTTGTACCCATTCTTTACATGTATAATAAAAAGTGAACATCTGTTTCTGAGCTCAGCAAACTCTAGCTAAATATAGTTTACATAGAGCTCTTTTGGCAAAGAAGTTTAAGGTCAGGTGAGAAGCATGTGAGTCAGGCAGAGTAACTCGCTCTTGGTCTGAAAGCTTGTGAGTGTCCCCTTAGTGTTCAGTTTTCAAGGTTGCCTATTCAGAGCCAAATTCTGCCTTCATGTCCACTCATAATTCCCATTGCTTTCCAAGGGAGTTAATGTACATATCCAAAGGCATACTAGGTGCACAACATTTAACAAACCGTTATTTGTAGCATATTTCTTTAGCTGTGCTTCATATAATCTCTTCCCACAAAGAAAAGGACATACAGTAGGATACCAATGACTGTACAGCACAAGCCATTTAGCGTACAGTCCCTTTAAATGACATTCAGTGAAGTCTAAAACCCACACTGCACAGGAAGCTCAAAAGTAGCAGTAAGGCAAGGAGACCCAGTAACCAGAGTATCCTGTTACTATCTTCAGAAAAATATGGGTTCAGGCTGAGTTTAGTCACAAAACTACAAACTCCTAAAAGGTTTCAAATTGAGAAGGAGTTTGTTGAACATATAGTGTGTAGCTGACTTCAGTAGGAACTTATTTTGTATCCATTTTGAAAGATGCTCACAAGACACACGGTTACAGACCTGCAATTTCATTTCACGTTTTCCTTTTTAAATTAAAAAGCTGGCCCTGGTTTGTCGTGCTGGTGTACTAAGTTTAAACATTAAAACCATTTTGAATCTACAAATCTGTGTCTAGAGGACACGCACAATGAACAATATTTGCTGCTCTTACCAAGCAAAGGTACTTTGTTCTGCAGCAGCTCACAATAACTTGTGGTTAGAATTCCAACAGGATTGCTTGGTACGAACCGTCCTTCTTTTACTAAACGTTCGCATGTTCGCATTAGCGTCCCTGAGAACTGAGAAGGGTCAACCCCATAGTCTCTCCAGCCGCCTACACCATCTGCTACCCCTAAAAAGAGGGGGGAAACAATTTACTGTTAATAAAACAAAAGTTTCAAACAGTTTGATATTCATTTCATTCTAGCATATATACATAGACGGTCCAATAGCTAACACACACACACCACAGTTTGCTAACCATATTTCTGTATTAAACATTTTTTTCCCAAATAGTTATTTACAATTTTACTATGACATGAGATGACAGATATTCTAACAGAATATCATTAGAGACCTGGAAGGGAATTTTTGGTTTTAAAGAAATACACATATTTAAGTGAACTTCCAATGTTAGCTGTGGGGTAAAGGTCCAGACACATCTGACAGCTAGTAAAACAGATTAAAAGTCTAAAGCTTAAAAAAAAAAAAACCTTAGAATGATGTTCTGTGAAGAGACTGACTTTGCTATAAAGATAGATTTCTTGGATAGTTAAGTAGCTTTTCAGGGATACAAATTACACTTCCATCCCTTCCTCTGTGTGGGCTAATGAAAGTGTTGGGGAAGAAAGAGGGTAAAGAAGATTTTAAATAGAACAGAAATGAAGATAATGCAGAAAAAACTCCCTCCCCATCCAATATCGCCAGATAGGTGTTCTTTTGCTGCTCAGTCACGGTGAGGTGGTCCCTTTCGTGAGTGGCAACTTTTGTAGAAAGTAAATTTCCAATAACCAATAAATAAATAAATAAATTTTAAAAAGTGTTTGAAGAAAGGCTTCCAAATGTGAACTACTCAAATCAATGCAATGTTGTGTTCTACACCAGCAGAAAGAGCACTCCAGCGCTTCTGTGATTGCTTACACCTTTAACCAAGCGAGAGAGTTAAAGCGCACTAGGGCTCACTGTAGCTATTCAGAACAGCGTTGAATCGACCGTGAATCAGGTCAGTTTCACTCTGATAAAGCTCTTCCAAGCTTTGAGCAGCAGCAGAGGCAAGTGCTAACGCTAGAGCACAGTGGAGCAGGAAGCTGGAGAGGGGGGAAATTAGCAGAGTCCCTCACTTCTAGCAGCCGTCTGGAGTCTCTGGGATGTGAAAGTGAGGAGAGAGAATGTTCCTTTTCTCTCTCCTAGTAGGAATAGGAAGTAGAGGGAGGAAAGTTCAAGGCACCTATTAGCCAGAGGCTACAAGAGATGAACCTCGGAACTGGATCCAATGAGGACTGTAGTAAAGACCCCACCAACCTAACTTTTTCCAAAAAGCCTGCAGGGCTGTGCATTCCCTGACAGTGCCACACTTCTTCCCTTTTCTGTATTATCTTTGGTAAGTTTAGTCCTTTGGCCATTAGGTGAACGGTAAATTTACAATTCCGATGGCAGAAGGGGTGCATGGACAATGGCAATGGGGCAGATATTGACCAAAAGTAGGGTAGGGAGGGGTTGTTTGTTTATTTTGCAAGGGGAGTGGGAGAGAAAAATATAAGGGAGCAGATAAGGTATTCATAGTAAGGAAACAAGGGGATGCAAGGGGTGAGGGAGAGAAGGAAAAAAGTGAAGCCCAGAAGGGATAGGTAGAACAAGGGAGACTTTTAAAAAAATAAAATGTAATAACTAAATAGCAGATTAACAACATTACAAACACAACCAATTTACGCCTTCAAATTACTATCCAAGGCTACCAGCCACCCTATAAGTGCTGAGCAAAAACGTTTCAAGACTTGTTTTAAAGTGACAGGGCAGTAAAAGATTAAGATAAATCACAATAAAAAAAGGAAGTTATAGAATTAAATTACTACAAAAGAAAGTTGAGCTACAATAGTTTATAAGATATGACTGGCTCACCTGACCACATAGTGATTTTAAAGCTTTTAAATGATAGCAGTGTGGTGGTTTGTTAACAGCTAATGCTAAAGTGCTGTCTGTTTGGCTAAAATATTTGTACAGTCTTTCGCAGTCTGTTCTTAATGCTAACACCACAGCATTCAAATATTGTCTGAGGGACATATTAAGATAGATTGCAGATACCCAATAAGAAAAATCCTATTTGAAAATGTTTCCATTATTTAATTTGGTGGATCTGTCTGATCTTCAGCATGTAAGTCATAATTTGAAGGAATATTCTGTATTGTATGGTATTTTGGGGAAAAAATTAAGCTATTATGCATGATACTGCATGATGAGTCACTCTTTCAGAGCATGCTTAAGTAAAAGATGTATTTTGGAAAAAGGATAGAACTAACCTCTAGTTGAGTGACAATTTAAACAGTAAAATGCAATTTGTTCATCTACAAATGCTCTTCACATAGGATGCCATTTGAAATCAAAGTGGAAGATTTAGAGTTGACCTTGGCATGAACTACATAATCCAACAGCAGGTTAGAGCCAGATTCTGTATAACTCATCGACATTAATCAGATTTTTCCCCAAAATAGTGCACAACCTTTTAGACACCTGCTGGGGGGGGGGGGTGTTTTTGTTTTAAAGTACACTATGCAATAGCCAAACTCCACTCTTAAAATCTGAGCAGAAAAAAAAAAAAAAAAAAAAAAAAAAAAAACACAGAAGATCATCCATCTAAGAACTTGGAGCAGAGCTCACGAGAAAGAATCCCAGGAAACCCCTCTTCTAGTTCCTTCAAAAACAGCCTCTCCACAAGAGGCATAAATTCAGGTTAAGAATAGATTAACTCTGGTTTCTGGTGTCAGTTAAACAAGTCAACCCTAACGACTCCAGTGAAATACTCTGAAATATTCCTATGGGGGAGAGGGTTGAGGATATCAATAGATCAGTTTCCTTAAAGGTGATGGCATTCAACTTAAAATTCTGACCAGCCACAGATTTATCAAGACATTTAGTTTATTATTCCAGAATCAAAGACTATTGATTAGGTTCTGTTGTTTAAGTGCAGTAATTTTAGTGCTTGTCAAGATCCTGTTAGTACAAGCTTCCCAAACTGGACCACCTGTGTGCCTCAACTTTGCCCTACAAGGACTATTAGGAATGAGGATAACTCACTCCCCCATCTCATTTAGTTCTTTGCCTCTCTCTTCTAAGACACTAACAAGGGGACCAAATGTAGCAGTGGACATCTGTGTTCTCCAGAAAGAGGACAGATCATCAGCTCATTTAATGCAAGTCAAAGAGCCATTATATAGTAACATCTGCAATGTACAGTAACAACCTGAGCAGTTTCTGACCTGCACTAAAAGGTTCTTAATTCCCAGTCCTGAGCCATGCAGTCCTGCAGACCGGTTGGTTTTTTAAATTAAGAAAGTTACATGTAACTTGTCAGGGTAAAGTACGTTATTGTACAGAAAAGGAATGTGACATAGCTTCAGATTAAAGAGTTACTTTATTTTATTTCTTTTCTTCAGCGGTCAAGGAGGCTGAAGTTCAGCAAAGAAATTCTGAATATTTTTCAATACGTTGAATAATAGACTGAAAAACTGACACTCCAAGATCAGTAAAAAGGAAGAATTTAAGACAACTTCAGATGCTACCGATATATAGACAAGACTTACTTCAAGGAGTAGAATAGCACATCAACTCAGATTTCACTGAAATAAAATTCAAAACTAATCTACTGGTACTTGTTATGTTGCTGCTGAGGACTCCGAACGTGCTGTACTGATTTATACTATCCTTGTTTAACCTGGCTTTCACCTTGGGCACAGAACAGCAATACAAAAAGATAATCAAAACTGTAGTTTCTTGAGTTAACAGCATTGTTAACTTCAGTTTACTTACTACTTCCATCATATTTCATAACATGCAATGTCCTCAAACCCTGAACACCTATATAACACAGTAATTGGTTAAGTTTTAAAGTTTAAAATGTTGCTTAAGTGACAGAAGAATTACTAAATTTAAGTTCTTTGACTTTGTCAGTATATTCAGTAAAAGTCAGAACACATACAGAAGCCCATTTCCTTGGACATGGGTATTAACCTTTTGCATGCTTTTGAAAATAGAGTAAGTCAGGGCTTCTGTATAGGAGAACATAAATCATGGCAAAAGGGAATAACGTCAGCGGGTAAAGAAAAACATGTGAAGGGCAAGATTCCCTGGATTACAGCTTCTCCTACAGCATTCATTTATGGGAGTTATCCTGCTAAACTAGAGTTACTGCCAAATTACAGGCTGCATGTGCACCAGTTACTGTGAAGCTGGCTTCATCCAACCTCTCAATGAGTACATCGAGGACCCTCAGAAGACTCAGAGCAAAGCATGAAGCAAGTCAGGCTGCAGTGCTAAACCCAAGGGAATCAAAATGTGGCAAATACCATTGAAGTTATTACATTTTCAGCATACTGGATAACAAACTTCAGCAATAGTTATAAATTAACTGGAGGGGAAAACAACAAACATACAAAGCTAACAACGGATGGGTTAGTTGTGCACATTCCTCCCCTCCACATACTCCGCCAACATATATAAGATACTTTAAAAACCATTGTGACCCCAAATCCCCCTCGATTACAACTGGCAAAAGTTCTCTATTCTGTAACAGCAACAGCTATCAGGCCTGACAAACTCACCACACCCAACGTATTGCTGTCATAGTATTTATCTATAAAGAATCTTGTGAGAGCTCTCAAATGAAAACCGGGATCGCGCTGGTCATTAATATCATAGTGGCACCTTAGAGACTAACAAATTTATTAGGCCTTAGGTTTTGTGGGCTAGAACCCACCTCATCAGATGCATGGAGTGGAAAATACAGTAGCATGTATACATACACAGCACATGAAAAGATGGGAGTTGCCTTACCACGTGGAAAGTCAGTCTAACAAGACAATTTAATTAACAGTAGGATACCAAGGGAGGAAAAATCACTTTTATAGTGGTAATGAGAGTGGCCCATTTCAAACAGTTGACAAGAAGGTGTAACAGTAGGGGGAAATTAGTATGGGGGAAATTAGGTTTTGTAATGACCAAACCACTCCCAGTCTTTATTCAGGCTTAACTTAATGGTGACCAGTTTGCAAATTAATTCCAGTTCTGCAGTTTCACATTGGAGTCAATGCCCCTCTGCCATGCACATTGGCCAAACCGGAGTGGTTTTTTCCTTCCTTTATACCTGCTACTGTATTTTCCACTCCATGCATCTGATGAGCTGGGTTCTAGCCCATGAAAGCTTATGCTCAAATAAATTTGTTAGTCTAAGGTGCCACAAGGACTCCTCCTTGTTTTTGCTGATATAGACTAACACGGCTACCACTATGAAACCTATTAATATCATTGTGAAATGTATGTACAGATTTTAAAAAGTATGTCTATATACTGAAAATATGTCCTTATAGTTGATATCAATGTGTTACTCCCCAGCAGAAGTGAAGAACTGGTTTTGCCAGACAAAGGAATGTATATTCATGTTTGCCTAGGTTCCTATGTAGATTAAGCTTTGTAAGCCAAACACAATGGCAGCTACATTTTCCTTTCAAGTCAATCCAAGGATAGGAAGACAACTTGGAGCCAGCACACTGGAGAACAAACAGGGAGTCTGGGGTCAAAACAATGAGTTTGGGGGAAACAAGAAGCAAACACACCATTCTGGTATCCATTTACTAAGGAAACTCCTTGTAGGGCATAGGGATATTCATGGAAACTTGAATCCTGGTTTTGACTGAAAACCAGCAGCTTTGTCAAAGACTGAATCCTTGGGAGAAAATCTATTTTCTAGAATAGGAAATGTAACCATTAATAAGCATAGATCTAAATTGCATTTTATGTTTTGTTTTATATGTGTAACCAGTTGTTGTTTCTGCTCATTCTCTCTCAGTGCTGTGATGTTGTAAAGGACCTGACCCACAGTTGTACTCGTCACACTGTGGATACACTTCTCACTTTATCGGGAGTGTCCCGTGACAAAAGCTGGATACGGCAGGGAGCACTCTAAAGACTCAAGGGTTGATGTGTACCTAGCACTTGCCTGTACAGAGAGGGTGAGACGTGGGGGGACCTGGAAGTCAGTGCATGCGGGGCCAAAGGCTAGTGGTTTCAGGGAGCTGAATCACATCAGGCATAGAAAAGACTCCTTCATGCTAAGTGCGAGTAGTGGCAAGGTGCATCGCAAACTGGATAGGGGAACTGAGGTGAATTTATATCCCATTTAGGTCAATTTTCCATGCAAGACCAGATCTAGCTCTCAAACTCAGTGGCAACATTTTTACTAACTTCAACAGCAGAGCAGGGATCAGTGTAATAGCCAAGTCGGAGGCCATTTTTTTTGGGTGGGGGGAGGGAGGACGGACAGGAGAGAGTGGAACTTTCCAAATGCTTAACACAAACTTGTCATTTGAGGAACTGCTTATCAACGGATTTAAGAGTTACAGGAACACAGTGAAGTCTTGTCTACACTAGGGAAGTTTTGCAAGAGTTTCCCAGCATAGCTAACACTAGTTCAGCACCACAGTGTTGAGCAATATTGGGAGTTCTTGTGTACCTGGACTGCCAGCTGCTGCTGGCATTGGAAGCATTGTCATCTATCCCTGCACAGAACAGATCTAATTGACCCAGTATTTAAAATGCTGTCACCTGTCTACACTAAGGCTCCCAATATTGCTAACAAGTGCAGATGAACTAGTGTAAACAACAGTGGGATATTTTTGCAAAGTTTCACCAGCATAGACAAGGCTTGATCTTTGCCTACTATGTTCAGTTTTGCTTCTTGTTTCCTTGCACAGAATTGACAGAACAGTGATCTCCCTTCAGGCAGCCACACTCATGCCTTGGGTATGCAAGGAAAGTTGCATATTGTTCATGAATGTCAATAGTGGGTGTGGCTGAACATGCGTCTAACAGTAAGCACAGACCAACAAATAATGTTCAACACCGTTACAGAAACGGTGGTTAAGAAAAAGACCAAATAAAAGCTGTTTTGCTGATGTATGAATCATGTTTCCAAAAGGCTACATCCAAGCAGTATTTAAGAGTTCTGTTGACATATCCATTATCCCTCGGAGAAAAATGTCTGCTAGAAGCCATATTCCCTGACATACCTACAAAAAATATTATCTTGTCAATAAGATAGTTTCGTTTAGCTCATTCTTCATATAAAGTAAAAATGTTACACCTAATTCATGGGTCTACAACTTTTAATGTATGTGTTTATTTTTAAACACAACCACTAACCTCCCTGGATTACACTCAATATACTGAACTAGGCATGCCATTGGTCTGATCCAGCACAAGTTTCTCTGAACAACGTCTTCAGAAACAAAAATCTTTTAACATTGTCTTCCATGCCCTTCTGGCATCAGATACAGAACACACTCCTGTTCTCATCTACCAAAATAGTTTGACGCTATCTTGATCATTTTTGCAGATCCTCCATTGATTGCTTTCCCTTGGGCCTTTTTCCTGCCCAGTAAAGTGACTGACACGAAGTGGGAGTTTTTTTAAACCTACCTACAGTAGTATGTTACAGTGTAAAAAAGAAAATGGAAAGCAGGACTACCTTGTAACTAGACAGACTGCTGCCATAGTCAGTTTCAAATACAGCACTATTCACTAAAGTTCTAACTAACTACACTACATTCTCCCAAGCTCTAGATTTTAAGCAGAGGGAATAGTTGCCAAATTTGAATTTTAAACTGGACAGTAATGCCCTGCTCTGGGCCACCATTTGGAAGCCTCGGCAGCCATGAAATTGGCAATGATCACACGAAAACTATGGATAGCAGCAGCATGCAATGGAAATACTCATGAAGGTACCAGAAACAGAGGTCAGGGATAGTAATAGAAATTGGCTTCTTTTCGCCAAGGAAATCCCAGAAAAGAAAACAATGAAGAGGAGTCTGAATTGGTGAGTTTGTTCTCCCTTCCAGTCAGGGAGTATGGCTGCAAGTTTAACAGATACCTATCAGTTCTTGATTAACAGGAAAGAAAGCCTCAAGAACACTGGTAGTAATCCCAGTCCCATCCCCTTTACCAACTGCTGCAAGATGAGTGTGACATGACTTTTCATCAGGGTTTTGTCCTGGATCTTGCTATGAAAGATTGGTATATACTTTAGTAGTAATTTTTTCAAGCTTTGAACTACACTGCACACATGAAACAGAGTGATGACCAGCATTTTTGTATTTCGTAGAATATCAGGGTTGGAAGGGACCTCAGGAGGTCATCTAGCCCAACCCCCTGCTCAAATCAAGACCCAATCCCCCAACTAAATCATCCCAGCCAGGGCTATGTCAAGCCTGACCTTAAAAACTTCTAAGGAAAGAGATTCCACCACCTCCCTAGGTAACCCATTCCAGTGCTTCACCACCCTCCTAGTGAAAAGGTTTTTCCTAATATCCAACCTAAATCTCCCCCACTGCAGCTTGAGACCATTACTGCTTGTTCTATCATCTGGTACCCCTGAAAACAGTCTAGATCAGGGGTAGGCAACCTATGGCACGGGTGCCGAAAGCGGCACGCAATCTGATTTTCAGTGGCACTCACACTGCCCGGGTCCTGGCCACCGGTCCGGGGGGCTCTGCATTTTAATTTAATTTTAAATGAAGCTTCTTAAACATTTTACAAACCTTATTTACTTTATATACAACAATAGTGTAGTTATGTATTATAGACTTATAGAAAGAGACCTTCTAAAAACGTTAAAGTGTATGACTAGCATGCGAAACCTTAAATCAGAGTGAATAAACGAAGACTCGGCACACCACTTCTGAAAGGTTGCCGACCCCTGGTCTAGATCCACCCTCTTTAGAACCCCCTTTCAGGTAGTTGAAAGCAGCTATCAAATCCCTCCTCATTCTTCTCTTCTGCAGACTAAATAAGCCCAGTTCCCTCAGCCTCTCCTCATAAGTCATGTGCTCCAGCCCACTAAGAATTTTTGTTGCTCTCTGCTGGACTCTTTCCAATTTTTCCACATCCTTCTTGTAGTGTAGGGCTCAAAACTGGAGACAATACTCCAGATGAGGCCTCACCGATGCTGAATAGAGGGGAATGATCATGTCCCTTGATCTGCTGGCAATGCTCCTATTTGAACAGTTCTATGCTAAAACAAACAACAAAACTGTCTGACCTTTTAGCTATTAAAAAGGAAAAAATGTGTAGCCTCTTTGATGTTAGTCAACTCTTTTTTGACCCAAGAAAGAATAAATCCCAAGTACCCATGCAAATTTTCCACTGAATGGGAGTGGCTCCACACCCACATTCAGCCCACTCAGGCTTGCTCTTCATAAACTACTCTGCCAAAGTATCTGGCAGACTTTTGTCACTGAGTGACTAATAGGAAAAATCAAATCTAAATGGAAAAAAAGACTTTGCAGTTGAAGGATAAATGTAAACAGTCCAAATATATTTATATAGGCTACGTCTATAGACTACTACTACAGACCTTAGAGCTGCACAGCTGTACCGCTGTAAGGTCTCCTGTGTAGCCACTCTATGCTGACAGGAGAAAGTCCAGAGGACAGCAACAAAAATTATTAAAGGTCTAGAAAACATGACCTACAAGGAAAGATTGAAAAAAAAAAAACCTGGGTTTGTTTAGTCTGGAGAAGAGAAGACCAAGAGGGGACATGAAAATGATCAAGCACATAAAATATTGTTGTAAAGAAAAGGGTGATAAATTGTTCTCCTTAACCACTGAGGACAGGACAAGTAGTAATGGGCTTAAAATAAAACTTCCTGACTGTAAAGGTAATTAAGCTCTGGAACAAATTGTCTAGGGAGGTCATGAAATCTCTGTCATTGCAGCTTTTTAAGAATAGGTTAGACAAACACCTGCTAGGGATGGTCTAGATCAGGGGTAGGCAACCTATGGCACGGGTGCTGCCTTCAGCATGCGAGCTGATTTTCAGTAGCACTCACACTGCCTGGGTCCTGGCCACCAGTCCGGGGGGCTCTGCATTTTAATTTAATTTTAAATGAAGCTTCTTAGACATTTTAAAAACCTTGTTTACTTTACATGCAATAGTTTAGTTATATATTATAGACTTATAGAAAGAGACCTTCTAAAAACGTTAAAATGTATTACTGGCACGCAAACCCTTAAATTAGAGTGAATAAATGAAGACTCGGCACACCACTTCTGAAAGGTGGCCGACCCCTGGACTAGATAATATTTAGTCATGCCTCAGTGCAGATGATCTATCAAGGTCCCTTCTAGTCCTATATTGCCATGATTTAAAGCAATATGCATTGAGATATAAGGATGAATTTTTATGTCATCTAGAATTATATTGGGTTCTGATGTCCGCAAAGCATAAAGTAATTTTGAAGTTATTGGTACATTTTAATGTTAGAAAAATAAAAAACCAATTAAGATGGCTTCTTCTATAAATTCTATTAGTCTGCCAGTAATTTTCTGTTTCGCTTTCCTATTTAGCATATTTGAATTTGAATAATAACTCTTCTTCTGCCTGACCCTGCAGCGAAGTTACAATCCTGTGATTGTCATCATGTTGCCATAAAAATTAACACAAAGAAACCTCGGCATTGTAATTCTCTGCTGAGTCCAGCAGGAAGGCAAGATGGGCTGGGAAAAGAGCAGCACACAAATATGATATGGCTACCAATTATGGTACCAAAAAAAAAAAAAAAATTGAAGAGTCAGTAGATCCACTAAGTGGAAAATGCCACCTTCCTTTCACCTTTCCTCCCCCTCCCATGCACAGAGTCCACCTATCTGAAAAACAAGTTCCCCAGGTGCTTCATTTCTGGGGAGATGGATGACTGAACATTCAGTGATCAATCAGCACTGGACTTGTACTGAACTTTAAAAAACAGCCAATATGGGTCACAGATACAGCAGTCTGACAGCTACTTTTAATGGGGGGGGGGAAGAGAGGAGAAGAAGAAGAGAAAAGAGGGAAAGACTCAGACCCAGTGGAAAAGATGCAGAGTACTGAACACTCGGATTGGATTTCCATGTCTCCTGGACAGCCACAGCATCACCCACAGCTCTCTTAAAGGTGAACGGAAACATTGTTTCCTATCACCAAGTTAGATATTTTTCTGAAATAATGTCTCCGTCATAGTCAAGTAATCAAGTTACCAGAGAAGCTCCACATTCTGAAGTGCTGCCAATATCACAAAGTCATGACATATTCCAACACAAGCCCACTGTTAGGGTCTAATCAAAAAAGACTGGAACTCCATTAAGATCTTTTTAGTACTATAAAGTTATGGTGCAAAGCTGATTCAATTGCTGAGAAGCTCAACCCCTGAACTTTGATTAAAATTCAACCTCAATGATGTCTGAAAAAGATCATGCGCCCCCACAATATTACTATTTACAGACGGACAACAATTATCCTGACTTATTCACTGCTCGTGATGACATCTGAATCAGAGTAGTCCTGCGTATAAATCAAAACGGTACTGCGTAACCAAGGTAAACCGGGTGCTGAAAGTGAAATCTGACATTTGAAACCCGTCTCAATGTCACTTTGCCTTTCAACTGACAAGGGCATCGTGTGCACTGAAAATAGGAAGTGTCTGTTTCAATGACCTTTGCTGTTAAAGTTATTTACCACACTGTTCAGTTTTTACCACTTAAAAAGCACTGCATGAACAGTTGCCTTTCTGCTTTTCACAGACATTAAGCCTTGCAATTACAGGTCAGATACCAAAGGCTGGGCCTAACCACCCAGCAGTCAGTCCACCACTTCTCCAAGGCCTTGTCTGGGCTAGGAACGGCCCCTCCATGGGAGCCCGGCTTGGCAAAGGCCTTTTCTTTTGACGTGTCTGGGGGGCCGTGTCTATGGTGCAAGTGACCCGCACATGGGCTGTGAAAGGCGGCCCCTTGCCGGCAGTGGGGAGGGAGGCCGGCCGGGCGCAGCGGGAGCACTTACCGAGCACATCGGCGGACCGGTGCCTGGCCACGAAGCAGGCGTCATCCCCGTAGCACATGCCTTTCTTGAGGATGCCCTTGCGGAAGTCTTTGCCGAAGCCGCAGCTGGCGGTCACCAGGCTGTAATCGCGGGAGTCCGTCTGCGAGAGCCCGCCCAGGACTGCCCGGGCCACCAGCCTGCCATAGGACAGCACCGAGAACATGGCGCGGGCCGCCCGGCAGCCGGCACGAGGGGAACCTCAGCTGCAGCCGCCCCCCGGCTGCCCACGGCCAAGCCAGGCTTCCTCCCCCTCAGCGCTGGCGTCCTGACCTCCGCTCCCCTCCGCTCCGCTCCTCGGAGCCGGGTCCCCCTGCGGGGCACCCCGGAGCCTCTGCCCCCCTCAGCCCCGGCTTTCCCTGGGATCCCCTCGGCGCCTCCCCCGGCCCGGCCCGGCCCGGCCGGCTCGCTCCGCCTGAGAGGCCGCTCGCAGCCGGCGCGCGGGTCGGTCAAAGCCGGCAGTGGTCGCTGCGCCGCCTCCGCAGCCCGCTGCGCTCCGCCGCCATCTTCAGCTCGCGTGCTCCAGGGGTCAGGCCCGGACGGCAACCGCGACTACGGGGAGAGAGTGAGGTCAACCCCGCCCCCGGCACTGACCCCGCCTCGCCGGCTGGGGACACGCCCCCAGCATCCGGGACCTCGCCGCGACCCCCTATACTGTGCGGGCGCCCGGCTGGATCCGCCTGAGCTACCGGCCTCAACTCGTTTGCATAAAAAGGGAAAAGATGTCTGCCGCTCCCATCACCTCTATTGCTAAAGGTGATTCCTAGTCCCAGTATGCAACAGGCTGAGGACTACAGTTCCCAAGGTGCAGTGCGGCAAAAAGCGCGCCTCTGAGGCAACGAACGGTAGCTGTTCTAGTCTGGCTGGAGCGGGGCATGCTGGAAGTTGTAGTCCCCCCCCCCCCCCCCAGACAAGACCTGGATTGGAGTCCCCCGCTCCAGTCAAGTTAGAGACAGCTGTAAATTGTAATTCCATAGTTGTGGCTCATGACTAGGGTGACCATATTTCCCTATGCTGATTGTGGGACACCTGGTAAAATTACTCGTATTCAAGTGAGTTCAACAGGAATCAATCAGAACTATGCAGGGCTAACATCAAGTTGACTGAGCCCTTGTTAAAAAGAAATACTGCATAGTTGGATTCTTTTTACTTAGCTGCTTATCTTTAAAGCTTTTGGGTTTACATGGGGAGGGGTGAGACACACACCCCTAACCCCCCCCCCCCCCACACACACACACAGGGAGAGATGACACACACAAACTCCTGCACACCTCTCTCACATAGTGTGGGTAACCGACCTATGTGACCATCCCTGCCCGGCGCTCTCCACCCTCCATGCCTAGCTAGGACCCCGGGACGGACCCACCTCTCCTGGTGCCTTGCGCCACATCTTCCCAAGGGAACACGTTGGAGGGAACAACGCAGGGTCACTTGCCCACTCTCCCTCCCCAGATTTCTGCCAGGGTTCACCCTAGAATGTGGCCAGCAGCAGCCTTTAGGCACTGTGTGGAAGGGAAGGGACAGGAGCTGCTTCCAGGGGAGGGGGGGGGGGAAGAGGGATGACCTGGCCCGTCTTTGCAGAGCTCATCTCTTCTTCCTCCTCCTTTCCCCAGTGTGGCTGGAAGCAACTTGTCCCTTCCTGCCCGCACAGTGTCAAAAGGCAGCTGACACCTCCAACCTGCTGCTGGCCACCAACATAACCCAGCTGCCTCCAGCTACAGCATGGGCAGGAAGGGGTTAAGCCCTAAAGAGGCATTGTGCACCAGGGCCCAGAGATGTCTTTGGCTGGGCTGATGCCCCAGGAAAACTTGAAGCAGTGGGGGAAGGAAGGAGGCTGCCAGCCAGCTGTTGGTGAGCTGACCACTCCAACCAGGGGCTGGTTCTCCACCCAGCGCTGGGAGTGGGATGGGTCCTGCCTGGTGGAGATGGAGAAACAGCAGGGCTGGGGGAGTGAAGGGGCAAAGCAGGGAGAAGACTGCAAAAGGGGGAGCATGTAAAGGGCTGACAGATGGGCAGCAGAGGCAACACCTAACTGGCCGCTGCCTGGCGCCTGACCACACTCACCAGCCACCATAGCAGCGCGCAGCCAGTGCTAGCCGGAAACAGGACGGGCCTGGCTGGCTGAGAGCCAGCACGCAGCAGGGGCTGTGCTGATGAACCAGCAGGGGGAGCAGCCAGCCCTGCATGCTGCATCTTTGCCCCGCCACCAGCCTTACACACCCACATCCGTCGTCAGCCACTTGATACCGCCCTTCCTGCCCGCCCACCACTGGTGGACAGATGGCTAGTGAGCAGGGATCTGGCAAGCAGCAGGACCCACCAGTACAGAAAATATGGGACAATTTGCCTGTTTTTAAGAAAGAGTCAGGACACCTGCAGGAGGGCTTAAATATAGGACATCTGGTCACCTTACCCATGAACCATACTTTAGACACCTTATGGTCTCTGCATTGCCAGCTCTTGTGCTTTGTGCATAAGAATGGTCATAATGGGTCAGACCAATGGTCCATCAAGCCCCAAACACTATCTCTGACAGGGGCCAGTGCCCAATGCTTCTGGCAATTAGAGGTTTAGGGACACCCAGAGCACAAGGTTGCAAGTTTTGTGATACTTTTATTTTTTCGATAAGTCCCCCCTCTTGGAGACTTTCAGCTTTAAACAGGTAAGTTTATAGCAGGCATGGCTGTGAAGTAAAGCTGGAAAACATGAAACTTAAAGGCTCAAACACCAGAAGGCAAAACAACACACAAAGAAACAACCTCCCTCAAATTTATTATTTCTTTAAAATCAGTACCAAATATGGAGTAATATTAAGTAACCTATTATGTCTTTTCTAAAAGATTCACTACACTTTTCTTCTACAGTGGCAACAATTTATTGAGTTTCTTTTAATAATGTATTCCAAAAGGCACATACATCTGAAAGTAATCACTGTATTAAAAGGGCCTAACATATATATATATATTTTAATTACTTGTGATTTTGGTTGCTTCCGTTCAGAGAAGGCACTGATCATCTATCCTTCTGAAAAATCAGACCTGTTAGGTGTTCAAGTTAGGCACCCACAACTGCTAGTCACTTCTGAAAATCTTGTCCTTTGTAGATTAAAATAACAGTTGTGCTGTGATTTGGATCTTCCAGGTGTGACAAATTTCTGCATGAACTTTTATCTGCAAGAGGTTGTCTCTGCAATATATAAGCAGTTGAATGTGCAAACAGCAAAACAATGGACAAGGAAAAATCAAAGGTGGGGCTGAAACTCAGATTCCCAGATGACTCAAGTGAGAGTGACAAAATTGATGGTACATTAACAGCTCACTGACAACTCAAAAGGAACCGTTTTATGAAATTAACAGCATTACTGTTGCACTAGGGGGCTGTCAATATTTAAACTGGGGGATATCTTGAGGGTTTTAAAATTCACTTTAAAACTGCTAAAGGCTGTGTAACTGTATGCCTGCAGATTTTCAACCTAAGAACAAATTCGTTTAAAAACTTACTCAAAAATTACTTTGGCTATTTTCTGGTTAGGCTTCTGGATGACAGGGCATTAATTCCAAAATGGGCTGTCCTACACTAGTTTGATATTAGGGAAGGGGCATCAAATTCATTTGGAGGAGAGGGCCTAGTTCCAAGTTTAAGTATGGTCCTTGGGGCAGACTAAGTTTTCAGTTCATACTCCCCTCAGTCCACATCAGATCTGAGCCTTGCACAGAGACCAAGGGGAGAACACACACAGCCTTACATAGTAACTAAATGTTGCTGATGTCTTTCAATCCTTACAATCCTGCAGGATGACAGGTGCTTTACCCCTGTAAAATATTACTATTGTTTTCTGTTCTGGAAGATTATTGGGCTCCTACAAAAGAAAGAACCAGAGAGTATTCATGGCATGGAAGAAACAACTAATTTCACAATTATCCTTAGTTGAAAATAACAATCCTCGAATCAGCCCCATGGAGCTGGATAGTTTCAACAGGAATCCTAGAAATCCATTTGCCACAGAAAATCGCGGAATCTGCGTTTGTACAGAGAATCTTTAGTTGTTTTTATTTTGTTTTTTGCAATATGTAAATCATATTAACTAAATTTTACTGAAAGTACCAGTGTCACTTATTCAATGTGCACACCCTCCTCTTCTTGTGGTTGATTTTTTTAATGTGCTTTACATTTCCACAGCTAAACATACTCCGATAAACTGCTTCCGGAATATAAAGGTTCCTCAACAGCATATAGGGGTTTGTGTTTTAATGCATCTAAAATGTCACTTCAGCCTCCAGACGTAATTACAGTTATGAAAAGATGCCGAAAACTTTAAAAATCACCCCTACGTTCCATGTCACTGAGTCTGGCAAGGACAAATTTCACATCGATGATCATCTGCTGTTCTTACTGTATGCAGCAGGGCTTTAGATGACATTCAAAGGCAGACAATTGTGGAATGTGCTAAAACATAAAACAATGAAACAATGCTAAAAAAATGGAATGTGCTAAACATAAAACAATGAAAATAAACTAAAACAAGAGGCTGGAACAGCAGGGCCATTGACAACAGCAAAGAAACAATGCACTGTGACTGGATCATTTTACTATAATGATTGCTGGAACTGGTAGGCTTTGCACTTGCTTAAAAATTGTAAACATAATCAATAAAATATCATGTTCAATTGATACCTATATATATTTTGGCTAAGGAAACTAAAGTTCAGCGTTTAATTTTAATTGCAGAAAAACGCAGATTGTTATGTTTATTTTTAAATCAGAGAATTTGGGATTTTTTTTTTAAATCATGGGAAAAAATTAGGATCCCTGCTGATGGTGACACTCCATATAAATGCCAAGTTTCAGAGTAACAGCCGTGTTAGTCTGTATCCGCAAAAAGAAGAACAGGAGTACTTGTGGCACCTTAGAGACTAACAAATTTATTAGAGCATAAGCTTTCGTGGACTACAGCCCACTTCTTCCACGAAAGCTTATGCTCTAATAAATTTGTTAGTCTCTAAGGTGCCACAAGTACTCCTGTTCTTCTTTTTGCATATAAATGCCCTAATTGTACTTGTAAATGCGCCCCCTGCTGTCCTATAATTTTACTCTCAAGGGAAGGTTAGACCGTTACTAAATAACATTTGCTTACAATTCTAAAATGCACAAAATTGGCACAAAAACTGGAGCAAAGTGTATCCCCCATGGTTACAGTGGCTGGGTTGAATCCTCCCACCTCAAAGTCCAAGACTCATTCATACCCATTCATTTAAAGCTGCAAAACAAAATGAAGTATTTCTGTGAAGTTTTCTCAACCAGATTAATAAACTGAGCAGCGAATTAAGAGCTGAGGTAGCATGCAGTGTAATAAACTGTCAGACACACACAGTTTTTCAGCTCCAACTAAGACATTTAAAATAACCTGATTTGTGTCTGAAGAACAGCTGACATTACTATCCCGCTCCCCTGCTATTTTAGGGATTTGAGTTTGTTGACGTCAACAAGTTTGATAAATATAACCTGTAATGCCATCCACTGTACAGAGAAAGGTACTGTCATTCCCAGGCTCCTTAGTATTTATTTAAAGGCTAATGTTGTGCTAGACCAGAATGGAGTTTATTTTAGGCTTATTTGACTTGTTTTTATTTAGCATCAAAACCATCTGTCTACTTGAATTGTTAAACTTTTCTATTACAGAGTGGGAACAATGTTTGGTTTAAAATAAGTTTAAGGACCAGGGGATAGCCGTGTTAGTCTGTATCTACAAAAACAACAAGGAGTCTGGTGGCACCTTAAAGACTAACAGATTTATTTGGGCATAAGCTTTCGTGGATAAAAACCTCACCCACGAAAGCTTATGCCCAAATAAATCTGTTAGTCTTTAAGGTGCCACCAGACTCCTTGTTGTTTTCGTTAAGGACAAAATTCTCATCTTTATCTGTAGCTAAGTCAAAGAGGAAACTCATATGAGTAACAGCAACAGGATTAGGCCCCTATTGGAGAAGTATTTAGGAAGGCATCACAATCTAATGGTCTGGACCAAAAGCCAGGATCTCTGAATTCTAATTCCAGCCCAGCTACCGGCTCTCAGTGAAGCCTTGGGAAAGTCACTTAATTTTGGTGTCAGTTGCTCCACCAGTTATATGGGATAATATTACTTACCTGCCTTGGTAAAGGCATAGGACAAGGCATTCAGGAGACCTAGGTTCGGTTTGCAGCTTCTTCATAGATTTGCAGTGTGATCTTAAGCATATCACAATTTCTCTTTCAGTTTTCTTGCCTGTAAAACGAGGACAACTGGTGGTTTAACACAGTTGGAGTATGTTTTGGTCAACATTAGAATTACTTGGAATCGTGACTTGTGTGAAATCAGAATTATAGATAGAATTATGCAAATACAGGATTTTTTTTAAGGGTTTGGTCCCTTCTGATTTTACAAGTCTGCCTTAACGGGTCTTCCACCACTTCCCTTGGGAAGCTATTTCATGGTAGTATATCTTACTGGCAGGAAGTTTTTCCTAATAAAAGGATACTAGACATTGTAACATTTAGCAGGCTGGTTAAGAGTCCTTCATGTGGCATATTCAATAGGAAGATTATCTCACATTTAATGTCTTCCTCAAAAGTATGGATATCAGTATGAACCTTATCCAGTTCTAAATTTAGTGCAAGTGCCTAAAAAAAAAAATTAAAAGATGTAGCCAGGAAAGTGTCTGACCCCATCTAACAAGTTTCCTCAATTTCACCCTAGCATAAAGAAACGTGTTGACTTTGCCAAAACACACAGAGCCAGGCCAAGATTTACACGTAAGTAACAGTGCTACTAAATGTCTCTTGATGGAATGGCTGGATGGAATCTTAGTATCTTTTGCTCTGATGCATAGAAATATTTTTACAAGGACATTTAAGTTACAAATCATAGTATTAAAAATGAAACAGTTAGTTATGCTATTAAATAAGAGATTAGATTGGTAGAACTGAAGTATTTTTAAAAGTAATGCTGTTTTCTTTTTGCACTTTTCAGGTACTAATACTATCACTTAGTCACAAGAGTATATAGCACTTTTCATCAGTAGATCTCAAAACACTTTACGTTCTTTAATGTATTTATCCGCAACACCCATGTGAGCTAAGAAAGCTTTATCATAACCCGGAAATGGTGGCACAGACAGGCTAAGTGACTTGCCCAAGGTCACGTAGGGAGTGACAACAGATGTGTCAATTTAACTTTTGTTTATAGTCAGTTTGACTTTCTGGTTGCAGTGTGTTTGATGTGACTTGCTCAATCCTGCAGTGTTTAGGTTATAAATATTGCAAATTAATGTTTAAATGCACATCAAAAAAGTTATATTTTTAAATTTGATGATTTTTTATTTTTATCAAGATTTAAAATATTTGTTGAAATCTACAATATTTTGTGACCTAACTGGCTGATTTAGCATGTTATATTAACTTCCATGTGAAGATCACTTCATAATCATTAAATAATTTAATCTACCAGCACATCTGTGAAGGAGCTAAATATAAATATTGTGCCTGGTTTGTCTGTGCTATATACTCTGAAGCATGCTCTTTGGAACCTGCTTTTCAAGTCTAACGTGTGCTGGGTTTTTTATTTTTGTTCCTCTTATAGTCTGGGTAGATTTTGCCTTTGTTTTGTGTAGGAGGAAGTTTTATATTTCTGTTTTCTTTGTGTTTATCTTTAGTTCTGTATATGGTTTTCTTGTGGATTGGAGTATGTGTACATCTTTGGGGGGGGGGGGGAATCTTAGTTTACTAAATTATCTAGTATAACAGTGCTGCCCACTTTTGTCAACACCTAATGAGGTCTAAAAAGCAGCTTGATTAAAATAACTAAAATAAGAGGCCTGTCAGTGTCACAGTTCCTATAGGTTCAGAGAAACTTCGGTAACACACTTCACGATGTGTTAGACAGCTCTCTAGTTTCTCTTCAGAAGTGGCAGCATTTCAATGATAGAGATGAATAAAAAGAATATAAAGCACTTTAAGATCCTTCCAGATGAAATGTGCTATGTAAATGTAAGGCTTTATCATTACAGCACATGTGATGATAGATGTCTTCAGTATTTCAAACAGAAAAGGTGCAGGACAGTGTTTCAGAGTTATGTATAGAAGAATACTGTTCAAAACCTCCAAAATTACATTGTTCAGCTAGATAGCCACATTTCTCAACATCCTCTATTATATAGAATACCAGTGTGAGAATTAATGTCTACAGAACATGTGAAAATAAGACAATCCTTTATTTAATAAGTCACATACATAGGTCATAAAGACTGCTTTCCCTGTGAAGCACATATAGATGCTAATTCCATATAATCAATCTAGGGAATTGAACTGAAAAATAAAAATAAAGATAGATATTGCTTCAGCAGCAGGGTCACCCTGATGAGATTTTTAAAGTGTGGTTCTCTTCTGAAAAGTGACGCTGTAAAAATGGCACTTTTTACTAAACAGAGCTGCTCCATGCACGTCTTCCGAGTTCCATGTGCTCTAAGAATGAACAGTAAGGTGACAAAATCCTGGCTTCATTGAACTCAACAGTACAACTCCCGTTGACTTCACTAGGGCCAGGATTTCACCCAGGCTGCGATTGCTTTTTGCTCAGGTTAACTCTGCAGAGTCAACACAGCTACGGGAGAGTTAGTTGGATTCCATTTCTCTTTGTGCATCATCAGATTTGTTCACTAAGTGCCAATGCATTAGACATATGTAAATCTAATTGGTGGGAGTGCATTGGTATCAGTGAAGATCACCTGTGCAACCACATTGTCTTCAAAGAAGAAGGAGGGCAGATTTCAGCCTACACAACTATTCTACACACAAGAAGGGGGTGGAGGGAAACAACAAAACCATAGATTTAATTCAGATCCAAAGCTGACTTAGAAAGCTGCCATTAGAAAGCGATTGTAAAATGAGCACATGCAATATAGAATCACTGAGAGGTAAAAAGGATGGTGTCCCCCTAATGTCATTTTTACAGTCACTTTCCACAGTAGCACCATATCTTAAGTCATTGTGGATCTTCTTTCCCAAATGTGAAGACTAAGCATAAAAAGAACCATGATTTTTCCTTAGACCTAATTTAAAGGAAATGCAGAGACTTGTTACCAATTGCATCAAACTCAGAAAAACCCAGAACGATAAAAGTAGCAAAAAAAACCAAAATGTCAGTGTCTATCACTTTTCCTCCCTCTGCTTATAGAAGGAAATAAGTAGGTTTATACACATTTTAAAAGAACACTGTATTAAAGGGGTAACCAAGTGATACAGTTGTAGCAAGTAAGCTGCTCTGGGGTTTCAGGTAGAGTGCAGTGCATTGAAGAGACCGTGTCCTTAACAGAATAATGAATTTCTAGGGAGCAGGATGACTCAAGGAAACGGTCACATAAGAAATAAATTCAAATCCAGCCTAAATCACTAGTGACTCACAGTTGTTACCAATGGAGGGCTGTTTTTTAAAATAGATAACCATTCATTTTGTGGTCTTGATACAGTTACAGGCAGACAGTTGTTAGCCTAACAAAATTCAAACACAATTGGCACTAATTAGTCCTCTTGCTGGCAGTCTCAGCGGACCATAGGGACTTTACATGTGGTCTGTCCAGATCAGGTGCGAAGCATGTCGACAAAGGACAATGTGAAGAAGTTGGCACTGCTGCCGCCCATGCTGTACCTAGTCTATGGAAATATTTCCGTCTCCAGTATGACAGCTGAAACCTCTCCAAAATTTAAGAATTTGCACACAAAAGTTACAACTGGAAGTTGTTATTCAGATATTGTTAGTGGCACTGTAAGGATTCTGATGTGCTATTTACAAGCGCCCTCTGGTGGTCGTAAAGATAGCAAGGGGTTCTCAGAACAATTTTTTTTGGTGGCCTCAGTGTGGGGCCACCAACTCTTGCTGGTGGCTGCTCTTGTACTTTCTCCTAAAATATTGAATTAGTTTTAGGAAAACTAAATAAACACACACACAAACACGTCCAAATCATTATAATTTATTCATTGCTAGCTAGTAAGTCTGTTGTGAAAAGTGATATTATCAAACATACAAGTGTCACTTTTCACAGCAGACTTACTCTGCCCTGGCAAGCCTGGGGACAAATTAAGCTGGATGGAGGGTCAGGGGAGGCAGTGGGGGCCAGGGGAGATGGGGGTGGTTGGCTGGGGGAAGCAGCAGGGGACTGGAGCCTGAAGCCCTGCGACCAGAGTCTGAAGCCCCATGGCCAGAGGACAGTGCCCAGGGACAGAGCCCAAAGTTGAGTGGCTGGAGCGTGGGGTCTGCAGTCATGCAGCCAGAGCCCAGAGCTGGAGCCCAAAGCCCTGGAACCAGAGTTTGCTGCCCCACCACCCCAGCAGTGAAGCCCAAAGCCTGAGTCCTACTACCCCTGGGAAAGCAGGGAACTCACCAGCTCCCTGCACCTACAGCATTGTTCCCCAGCTGACTCTAGATGGGGGCAGGGCACAACCCTTGTTGGTGGCCCCAGCAACCAAATACCAGTACAGTGCATCCAGGAGAAACAGGAGGGGGAGGAGGCACTCCTCCCCCCAAAATCACAGCCCAGGAGACTCTGGCCACAAGAAAAGCCCCTGGTGGCCACATACGAGAAACACTGCGAAACACCTCGGGAATGGAGGTTGTTTGTAACTGTGAAATGTTCATAACCCCGAACAAAGCATTATGGTTGTTCTTTCAAAAGTTTACAATTGATTATTGACTTAATACAGCTTTAAAACTTTACTATGCAGAAAAAAAATGCTGCTTTTAACCATCTTTTTTTAAATGAAACAAGCACAGAAAATTTCCTTACCTTGTCAAAAAAAAAATTAAACTTTCTGTTTTTAGTAGTTTACATTCAACAAAGTACTGTGCTGTACAGTATTTTTGTTTTGTTTTGTCTCTGCTGCCCGATTGCATACTTCCAGTTCAAAATGAGGTGTGTGGTTGACTGGTCAGTTCGTAACTCTGGTGTTTGTTTCTCGAGGTTCTACCGTAACAGGAATGAACTTGATCAGAAAAAGAAGAAAGCCCTGTATAATGATGCAGGGTCAAGTCACAAACAGAAAATAATTGTTGCAAAAACATTCATCTTCAGATTATGACAAAACAGAGTAAGAGGAAGCTTCAGACCTTTCAAAATATCCTGCAGCCTAACCTCAGTTATGCAGCACACCATAGGGGATTAGGAAAAGTGGCCACTAATGACTCATGCACAGGAGTGAGAATCTTTTTGCAGGAGCTTTGTTGTATAGCTACCCCAATAAACTTGAAAGTGGCTGATGTGCACTGATCATGTGCCTGTGGTCATTAATGGCCCTTTAACTGGGAAAGTAATGTTTTCTATTGGTCAGAACATAGGTCTGGAACAACTCCTGACCTATGCAACTAACTTTGTGGCTTGAGTAAGCCATTAACCAGTTTGCCTCAGTTTCCCCAGCTATAAAATGGGTATAATGCTTGTATATTTCAGAGATGTGGTGAAGTTAAAATTAATTACAAATATTCAATTAAAGTGTCCCAAAAGCCCTAGAGTTCTTCCTAAGAAAAAGGGATTTTTAATTATAGTTTTAAAAATACAATTGCAATAATGCATTAAGTGTTTATTTAGTAGTTATTCAGTATTACTTAGTTCAAGATAGCATCAAATAGTTGCATCAATTTATGAATCAAGAGATTTGATCAAATTTAGGGCCAAATTGTACCCTCATTTTGTATGTTCTCCATTGAAGTCACTGGAGTTTTGCATAAACACTGAAGTTATGTTTACCCAAGCAATTTTCTTATTGGGAATCATTAAGAAAGGGATAGATAGTAAGACAGAAAATGTAAGATTGCCTCTATATTAATTCATGGTAAGCCCACATCTTGAATACTGTGTGCAGATGTGATCACCCCCATCTCAAAAAAGATACATTGGACTTGGAAAAGGTTCAGAAAAGGGCAACAAAAATGATTAGGGCTAAGGAATGGCTTCCGTATGAGGAGAGATTAATAAAACTGGGACTTTTCAGCTTGGAAAAGCAATGAATAAGGGGGGATATGATTGAGGTCTATAAAATCATGACTGGTGTAGAGAAAGTAGATAAGGAAGGAAATCATTCAACAAAAAAACTTCAGAAACAGACTTCAAAGAGAAAGAGCAGAACTAAAATTCATTTGCAAATTTAACACCATTAATCTGGGCTTGAATAGGGACTGGGAGTGGCTGGCTCATTACAGAAGCAGCTTTTCCTCTCCTGGAATTGACATCTCCTCATCTATTATTGGGAGTGGATTACATCCACCCTGATTGAATTGGCCCTGTCAACACTGGTTCTCCACTTGCAAAGTAACTCCCTGCTCTCCATATGTCAGTATATAATGCCTGCATCTGTAACTTTCAGTCTATGCATCTGAAGAAGTGAGGGTTTTACCCAAGAAAGCTTATGCCCAAATAAATCTGTTAGTCTTTAAGGTGCCACCAGACTCCTTGTTGTTTTTGTAGATACAGACTAACACGGCTACCCCCTGATATTTAAATAAGGAAGAGTTATTTACTGCTTCTCATAACACAAGAATAGGGGTCACCAAATGAAATTAATAGGCAGCAGGTTTAAAACAAACAAAAGGAAGTATTTTTTCACACAATGCACAGTCTGTGGAATTCTTTGCCAGAGGATGTTGTGAAGGCCAAGACTATAACAGAGTTCAAAAAAGCACTAGATAAGTTCATGGAGGATAGGTTCACCAATGGCTATTAGCCAGGATTGGCAGGTGGCCCTAGCCTCTGTTTGCCAGAAGCTGGGAACAGGGGACAGGGGATGGATCACTTGATGATTACCTCTTCTGTTCATTCCCTCTCGGGCACCTGGCATTGGCCCCTGTCAGAAAACAGTATATCGGGCTAGATGGATCTTTGGTCTGATCCAGTCTGGTTGTTCTTATGTTCTAAGACCTTCCCTAGTTGCCCTACCACTGATATAAGCCTGTTGGTGGTAGCAGTGATGGGAGTGCTAGTGTCAATGGGTCACCACCTTTCTAACTAATGTGTCCTATAGACCAGCTCTGAGTAGAATACATGATAAGGTGATTAAAATACCAGTGGCTAGTCTACACTGGAGAGCCCATTACAGCTGTTACCATTGTTGGTGCTGCAATGGTGGGAAATGCTAATATCGCTGGTAGACAAAACCTCAGAGTACAATATGCCCAAATCTACCCATCCACGCTGAAGTCAGTGGGAATTTAGCCTGGGTGTGAACTGCAGGACTCAACAGAGACTAAAGAATTCCTGGGCCTGTGCACCTATGTGGGGCCAGGAGCATGTTGCTGCTCTGAGGTGTACAGCACCTAGCACAACGGGGTCCTGGTCCAGGGCAAGGGCTTCTAGCTCCTACAGCAACACAAATAATAAATAAGATATGAGCAGCCTGACCCCCTCTCACCCTCCCTTCTTCCAGTCCGGAGGCGAACACTGGTCTGACACTGGGGGCCCTGCTCCCCCCGACCTCCGCCATGACAGGAACTGAGCCCATCCCATAATGCCCCGGGACGGGGGCTTGGCCTTTTTCCCGTGATGCCCCGGGGCGGTAGCTTGGCCTCTCCCATGATGCCCCGCGGCGTCTCCTTGGTTACCGAGGCGCTGGCGCGAGTGAGCCGGGATGGCGGCAGTGACGCTGAGGCTCGGGATCCTCCTGCTGCTGCCGCCGCTGCCGGCCGTTAAGGGGGTCTCGGGGCAGAGCCGCGCCGCCAGCGCCACCCCGCAGCCCTCGGGCCCGACCGCCGCCTCCGTTCGAGACACTCCCGTCCGCCCCGCCGCTCCCGGGCTCGGCGTGAGCTCCTCCCCAGCCCCGGAGTCGCCGCCGCCAGAGACCCCCGCTCCGCCCGCCGCCTCCCCTGCGGCAGCGGCTCCGGAGGCTCGGGCTGGGCCCGGGCCTGCCCCAGTCACAGACGGTGGGTACCGCCCGGCGAGCGGCTGGGGGAGCCGCAACCGGCTGAGGAGGGGATGGACGGGCGAGGATCGGGCGATGGGAGCTGGGTCAGGCTAGGGCTGGAGGGGAAGGGTGGGGTCTGGCTAGCGATGGGGAGAGGGGGGAAGATCTGGCTAGCGATGGGGCAGGGGCTGGAGGCTTTGGCTAGCGATGGGGGGGGGGAGGGGTGTGATGGGACAAATCGAGGGGGGGGCACAGGAAGAACCTGTGGAGACTGATTCAGGGATGGGAATGGGGGGGGGGGAGGGGAATCCTCCCTGCTCCCAGCACCTGTAGCTTCTATCTCTATAATTCTCTGAAGTCCCAGGTGGCACTTCCTCAATTAAAGCAGTGGGCTGCGGAGTGTATTTAAAAGATCAATTTTAAATGGTTTTTGACTCTTAACTACTCCCTTCAGTTCCTTCTCCCCCTCTGGCTTCATGCCTTCTTCCATACTTGCCTATGACTTGGAACAATCGCTTGCTGGCCAGTTGCCCCCTATTCATCCTGGAAATCCTTCCTGTGAAGCCCCACTTCTGTGGGGAAGGCTTCACCCTAGGGCTACTTGCTAGCAATGGCCCCCATACCACCTTTGCGTTCACTTTTGTGCCTTGCATCCTGCTTTTCAGGGTTACATTATAAATTCTCCAGGTCAGGTACCCTGCCATTTTTACATGTTCTGTAAAGCCCTGTTTACATTTATGGTGCTGCATACAGAGAAAGAGGGGGAGAAAAAAAAAAAAACTTTCCTATGAGGAACTGGAAACATGTATTTTAGAGTTTGCTTTTCCCCTGATACATCTAAAGGGGAAGGGTTGTTTTGATGGGGTTCAGGATTTCCTTAGACCGAAAGCTCTTTGAAGAAGTGGCTGTGTTTGGTTTTGTGTTTGTACAGCAGTTAGCGTGATGGGGTTGAGGACCATGACTAGGGCTCCTAGACACTACTACCATACAAATAATTTTATGCGGCGAGAGGCTCCTCCTGACAATGTCTTTCAACTGGTCACTGTGTTTTGCATTTCACTCCTGATTTGTCTCTCTGGGTAGCTGCTACTGTCCCATCCTCACCCCACATCACTTGAGGGATTAAGTTTGCCCCTGTGCACTACTTTCCGAAGGTCAGAGGAATTTAAAAGAGTCCCTCAAAAGTGATCCCTGTTTTACATAGCCCATTCAGAAGCCTGGTGCCAAATTCAGCTGTTAGAACTTGAGAGAGACAGTGGGTGAGGTAATACCTTATTGGATAACTTCTGTTGAGGGGGAGACAGACTTTCAAGCATACACAGAGCTCTTCAGGCATTAATGAGAGCATGTTGGACACTGTCTAGGTGATCAGAGAGCATCCAGTGGGCCATAGTGACATTTAAAATTTACAAATTGAAATTAAAAAAAATAGAAAGATATGAAAAAGTCATCTGTCTCCTAACTGCCAGCTGTTATCCCTCACTTACTGTTGTTCTAGGCTTTGGCCCTTCCAGTCCATGGGTAAATACATCGCTGATCCAAATTCCAGAGGTTTCAGACTCCATCTCTAGTGCCTCCCTCCAGTCTATATTTACTCACAACAGCAAATAGCCAAAAAAAAAAAAAGTGAGCAGTGACCTGGCTGCTAGCACTACTGAGTTGTAGTCCTTGCTTTGCAACTGACTCTCTGGAGACTTGTTCAAGCCTTGGCTTTCTCTGCCTTTAACATTAGACTAGTATTGCTTGCTTACTTCTAAAGCTTAAATGATTAGACACCTTGAAATCCTGTTAAAGCGACTATGGATGTGCAAAGAATGCCCATTTTACTACTAACTGGACTTGACAGTTTCATATGGTCAGTTAAAATCCCTCACTTCCAAAAGTGACGGTCCAAAGAATGTTTTGGTTTTGCCCTAATTGAAACACTAAATTATGGGAATTAAAAGAAAAAGCAACTACTCTTATTGATAAGTGACAGGGTGCACTACTCACCACAGATGGCACCCCCTCCTGGCCATTCTGAGGATTGCCCCTGTACAGCTGACACCCCTTCCTGGGGTTGCACTGTCTCCACCACACTCTTTTGCCAGCTGTGGCTCCTCTCTTGCTTCAGGTGCTGCTGCCTCCTCTTCATGATTCAGCCTTCCAGCGAGGTGCCAGAGTCCTTCTGCACAACTGGTCTCAGGCCGTCTTATCCAGCACTGCCCTGATTGTGCCATTTCCCTTGTGGCCAGTAGGGGAACCTAGGCCTGCCCACTGTTCCAGGGTCCAGTCCAGAGACCCTGTACCTGTAAACTGTAGGTCTCTTTGACTCAGACGCTGTTGCTTCTTCCTATATCATCTGGTCCTCCCCCCTGTGTACCAGCTCAAACTCCTCCCCCACAGGGAGTAACTGCAGAGCCCTGTAGCAGTGGTTCTCAAACTTTTGTACTGGTGACTCCTTTCACATCGCAAGCCTCTGAGTGTGACCCCCCTCCCCAATAAACTAAAAACATTTTTTATCTATTTAACACTATTATAAATGCTGGAGGCAAAGTAGGGCTTGGGGTGGAGGCTGACAGCTCATGACCCCCTGAGGGCTCCCAACCCCCAGTTTGAGAACCCCTGCCCTATAGCCTCAAACTCACCTCCCTTCTGTCAGGGAGTGCTATAGCCAAACTCTCTGTTGCCAACATCCTGGCTTTATAAGCCCAGCCCAGCTCCTCTCCAAGCTGGACTTCATCAGCAAATTAGGCCTTAGCATGCTCTGGCTTTCCTCCAGGTGCAGCCTATAGGGGGTTAATTGAAACTAGAAGAATTTTTAAGATAAAGCTGCAAAGCTTATATGGAAACAGGAGGAAAGAAAGTGCACATCCTGAAAAAAATCAACTCATATTGAAAATATATTACTGTACCTGGAGCATGTCTTGGCCTTGGAATTGTGTGGGAGTTATAACAAAATGTTTTATATTTATGTTAGAATCTAAACAAATAGATCAACATTTATTAATATGACTTTTTCTATATCAATATATAGAAATCATATTTTTTGACATCTTCCTGTTGATTTCACTAGGAGTTTTGGATTCCTAAGGAATACAGAATCAGGTCTCTAGTATGCCCTTGATTTTGTTAATTGCTCATCATATGGTCACTGCTTGAGAAAATGTGTATCTTAAATAATAATTCATGGTTTTAAAAACAACAATACCTTAGGATTTAGATACAAACATTTAACTGCAGTTAAAGAAGGACACTATGAAAACAAAATATAAAGAATGTTTTGTTATGCATTAAAATTCATTCCTAATTTTATTTTAAATCTTCTTCTTTCCAGTTGCTACGTTGTGTGTTTGTGACCTCTCGGTGGCACAGTGTGATGTAAATTGCTGCTGTGACCCAGACTGCAGTGCCGCAGATTTCAGTCTCTTTACTACATGTTCAGTTCACATTGTCACGTAAGTTCAGAAATAACTTTTTTTGTTTTCCAGCTTGAAGTTGCAGAGTCCCATCATAGTCTCATTGAATTCAGTAACAAAATACCCATTGAATTCAATGAATTCAGGCTAGGGTCTGCGTCGTGGGCATGTTTTCCCACAGAACCCCCTTGCCGTGTGACAGGGCACTGCATTCCCCCGCCATCCAGTCCTCAGCACCTAGGCAGTCATCAGCACAGGTCTACTGGGCCTGAGAGATTCAGGCCTTCACCTGAGTCCCATGGGAATCTTCCCTTTCTGGGACTATCGTAAAGAAACTAATGAAAGACAGCAGCAGGCCTGTCTTCAAACAAGGGACCTCCAGCCGTCTGTATAAGGCTTCAAAGCCCACCGGTAAATCACTGACAGGAGCTCGGAAATAGACATTCAGGGTATGCCCATTTCTGCTCAGACTGGCTGTGGTCATGGAGGAGTCTTTGTCCTCATTTACACTTCTCCCCAGGCTGAGCTGGGCTTCCCTCTTTTTAAGGCTCTTCATCCAGGCCTGAAATGCCTCACAGATGTGGTGGGGCAGGGAGGCTTCAGTTTATGCCTGCTTTTGAACCCCTTCCTGTCCAATGTGGGGTTTGCATATCCCCATCACAACCTGGAGTTAGTTTTAGTGAGATCTCTTTACAGCTGAAGAGAAGTCCCAAGGGAGGTTGATAATGGTCTCTTGTTGGGACATGTGTCTGTTTACACTGAACTGTTTCTGGAGTAAAAAAGGGAGCTGTACATTTGTAAAAGATCACTTTTGAGTGGGATGTGAATATTTAAGGCTATGGAGCTGAACCTCTAATTGTTCTGACATCAAGAATAGTGCCAGCACTTAAATTCTTATTAATACTTCAGGAATGACTTCAGCCTACATCTTGACATGGAGATGCAAAGGTAATTTAGTCTCCATTATAGCACTGGGTGGCTATTTGGAACAGATGTTTGAACTTCTACATTAATTTCACTGTGCTGTGCCTTGGATTGTAATCTCATCATACCTGTCAAACTAAGCAAGGCCATGTCTGTCTGTTGCTCGGATAGGAGATCTTGAAGGAAAATGCAGGTTTTGCAGGGAGCGATGTAAGTTACACCTTTCCCTCTGTGTCAATACTGACTCAATGCCTTATCGTGACATTAAGGGCATTGTTTTTAAGAAAAAGAGTAAAATATTTGCAGCTTCCTATCAATCCAATGTAGAAGCTGGAAATTAGGAGTGTTAGCACCAGGTGAGCAGGTGGCTCTTTCCATGGACCACCAGTAGTCCATCAGTGTTAGTTTGGGAACCCTTTGCTGTAAGGAGTCCTAGTCACGTTAACTAGGAACGTGAGAGCATCATGGCCATCGTTAGATAATATGAGCTTTCCTCTGCTCTCTCTTTTAGGAGCAAGCATAGAATCTCTTCATCTCATTGGCAACTTATGCCTTTCTAAAGTAACATAGTAAAATATCAAAATATAACATGATAGTAATATAATGCTGGATTATTGTTTCTTTTTTGTTGCTGTTTACAACCTGTTTTAGTATGTAGCTTTGCACTGGCTTCAGCCTCTCAAACAGGAGTTAAGAAAGCTCATTTTAGAGTCTTAATTTAAAATAGCTCAATGTGACCTCTCAGAACAATAAGCATAGCTCTTCAACCCACTTCCTGCATAAATTAGCCCAATCTGAATAGTGGAGTTTATTCTCAGTGCTTTGAAATTTGAATCATTCAACCACCTGGGACTGCTATTTCTTTGTTCTTGCCACAATGCATATTGCCACCCATTTATAGGTATTTTATATATGTATCCGAAAGGTGTAATCAAAGCCTTTTTGAATGACAGTTGAATCCTCTGCTATGAATATTTTATTCTTGTCAACTAGAAATGCATAAAATCAAGCTGTACCTTTTTTTTTCTCAAGCTGTGACATGTCAAGGGATTGTCAATGACCACAAATTTTACATCTCACTTTTACTTCTCATTTTAAAGGTGGTAACATTCATATAAGCAATAGCTGTAGTTGTTACAGGTGTGTTATAATTATGAATGCGGGGGAGGTACTTTGTGGGATCCTGAGGGAGCAGGAATACGGTCCATGATGTGGTTCACCTTATGAAATAGTTTACAACTGTCTACCTAATGGGTCATGTCTAACTATCATCACTTAATAAAAAAGCAATGTAGGTTCAGGATTATATAAATTCTATATATGCAATTTCTTTTAATTTGGATAATGTCCTTTCACTGCTTTGACCACTCTGCAGTATCCACACACTCTAGCACATGAGGAATCACCATCTCATATTCAAGTCCACCAGCCAATGTACTGGGGATTAGTACTCTTCAGAGTGTGACATCTACCATCCACTGAGGTGCATGGAAAACACCACTCACTATTGACCATACCGCTGCAAAACCAAATTCTTTTGTTGATCTTCATTGAGGATCCTGGTAACACATTGTACCTATCCTAAACTAACTCAATATTTCCCCTCTTTGATGTTTCTCATCCCTTGTCTCCTATGTGTTGTGAGCAGTTCATTATATTCTTTTTATGAAGATGAGTGATATGATTCTGCTGCTATTTCAAGTCCATGCACCTCATTTTCTCCTGATCCTCTTGCAGCTTTCTCTACGTTCAACCTCGTTCCGACCCATCCCCTATCTTCTCTCTAGTATGAATAAAAGCACTTTCTGAATGTCCAGTCTTTAACACATCTGCCATTGTGGTGTCTGAAGCCAACTGGATCCCATCTGAGTTGTCATCTTTTATATCATTGTCATCAAATGCTGTCATACTTTGAACTGTGGCTATTATCACATCCCTCTGTTTTGAAATCCGTGAAGGAAAGATATTGGAGGATGGCTAATTGCTGTTGTTTGTCCCAGGGACAAACAGTATAAAATGTTGTAAGGGTGCATAAATGATCTTCAAATCTTTACTGCAGTTATCCATCCCCACTGTTGCCTTCCTTCTGTTACAACAATACATGCATATAAAGATTTTAAAATAACACTGTCAAGATTGACTTTGTTGGATCTGTATATTTGTTTGCAGAGGTGACAGCCAGCTTTGCAGTCAGGAAGCAGCTATATATTCAATGGATGTTGCAGCACATCCACCTGAAAGGATATTTAAGTTAGTTGATCAGAACAATCCAAGTATTTTCTGCATTCACGCTACAAACTGTAAGTAGATCTGTAACTGATGCTGAGCAATGCAATGTTGTCATCTTCAAAACTCTTTGGATGGCAAAATAAAGACACAAACTGCAAGTAACCAAACTTGCAAGAAGACTGGTTATCCTGTATGCTGAGGGGTCTGGTGCCATACTCCTTGCCCTGCCAAAACACTAACAGGTTTATCAAAGGAGTTTTGCCCTCATACAGAGCCTCTCTATAGAGAGAATGGGATTGAGATCTAATTAGGGCTGGTTGAAGATTTCCATCAAAACTTTTTTCAGTGGGAAATTGGGCTTTTGACTAAATGAAGATTATTGCAGACAATGTTTGCTTTTCTTAAATTTTAAATTTGTCATCAGAAAACTAAAACTGGTTAAATTTTTAGATGAAAAGTCGATATTTTCTGCAGGGGGAACTAACTAGTTCCAGCTGTGACTGTGCAACTGGTGAAATTTTTTCCAGCTCTTCCAGTGTCAGTTTTGTGGGGGCTTTCACATAAATGAAATAGAGTTCATGCTGTCATTTTTTCATCTCATCATGACTGTGAAATAGTAATTTAAGCACCATCCATTAATTGGTATGTCTTGGTATCAGAATGTATGAGCAAATCTGAGACTTTGGTCTAAAAGGTCCCAAATTTAGGAAAGCATTTTATTCTGTACTTAATTTTAAGCACATGCTTAAGTGCTTTTTTGAATCGGGGCCAAATTATGGATACCTGCTGATACCTCCTAGAAAACTTTGAGAAATATTCATTCTATTCTGGTATTTTCCTTCCCATTTTTAAATTCTAAGGGTATGTTCCTATCTCCACAATGGAAATGTATGCTACTAAACACAATTTTTATAACTTTTAATTTAAAACTTTCTCACTTATAAAATATTTTTTCACAGATAAACAAGCACTGTCCTTTATTCCTCCTGAAATGCCCACTTCACAAAATTTTGATAGTTTGCTTAAACAGTTTGAAGGTGTTACCTTCAGTGCTGAATCTGATGTTCTCTTGAATACTGAATCAGATGCTCAGAATTCCTCTGATGCAAATGAAACTGCTAGATATGAGGTAAAAATAATCTGATTCTTTTTATATTTGCAATATTTTAAATGTACTTTCTTTGATCATAAAACACTTTCTCGCTAATTAATCTTTCCGAATATAATTGAATAAACGTTGTTTGCATCAACTTAAAGTTACTTTTCTGAAAAATACAGACTTCATTATAGTCCTTCATTAAATATAAACATTTCAGAGCAAAAGACTAAAGTGCAGCATTTGGTTTTAGTCTTCTCCAAAATCAAAGTGAATTTTTAACATCTGGGAAACATGCAGCTTCCTTATGCTACTTTCGCTATTGTTGGCAAGAAAAAAAGAAAATGGCAAGATACTATTAAAATAGAGCAAGTAAGGTTTATCTAGCCAGTTGTCAGTGCAAATTTTTAAAATATGGACTTTGTAGTCTTTGAGAAGATTTGTTTTATTTTTATAACAGCAGATGAGTTGGAGAATTTCCAGTGATTGTAGCAAATCTTTAATTTAGCAGTCAATTTACAATGGTAACATGATCTTGGCTTGAGATATTGGTGGGTGGAGAAGTTTGGTATATTGGGAGCCATGGTAGAAGCAAACAATGTTAATAGTTCTGGTTAAATTTGTTGTATATTTTATTAATCTTTCTGTGTACTGAAAATCTGCAAGCTTGGGTTTGCCCCTTTATTTGGCAGTATGGTGTTCCTGTACAGACGGCTGATGCATTTCTGAGATTGCCTGCTCCCCTTGTCTCCTCTCAGTGCTCTGATGCTAATCCTGCAGGTTGGAGAATGCATTCTAATTCCTGTTTATCGTCTCTTTAGTGTGTGCTTTTGTTATCCTGCCACTCCAATTTATACATGATTCAAATGAACTAGCACACTTACCTGTCCAAATCTGGGTAAAGTTTCATTTATAAAAAAAGTACTTAGCTATTTTAGTTCCTTTTGGTCATAGACCGGAAACTGTGTTCCATGTAGACGGAGCCATTCAGAGTCACATATATAAATCACTGAGTCCCATTAATGGGTTGCTTTTCCGTTTCTGAAACTAAGCCCCTTTGGCCTTATGGATGCAATAGAATTAGTGTGAGGGTGATAATGCAAGGTGGGATGGGGTTACATGAAACAAGGCCCAATCCTGCAACTCTTGGAAGGAGTCCCCACTGAAGCCAAGGAAGTTCCTCACACAAGTAAGCTCTGTTTGCCTAAGTAAGAGTTGTAGAGTTGGGCCCTGAATTTATATGTTTCATACCAACAATATCCGAAAATGCTTCAGAGATAAATACAAGACGGTGTTTGTTACAAAAGATACTAGATGACAAATAAAAGTATTGGCATCTGGTAGATAATGGGGGAAGAGAAACTGTGAAATCCCTAGTTAAAGGAAGAAAGATAAGCTTCTGAGAGCCCTAAATGCAAACATAAGTCTAATACATTTGTTGTAAATTTCTATTTTTAGGAAATAATGTTTAGTAAGAATGCGATCATGTCCTAAATGAGCATACATGCACATAATTAGTAATAGATGATCACATCATGAAAATCCTCTTTAAACTATGTGAAAAAGTGTGGCTCTCTTTTCTGTCTCTAAACAAAAGTCAAAATGTCAAAGAAATGGAAAATAAATTCCCTTTTTTTTGTTTTGCCCTCCATGACGGTTAAAATTTTAATGAAAAGGTGAACTCTTAGTTTTGAATTTAACCTGAAACGTGAGGATTTTCACTATAAAAGTGATAAAGCTTTTTATCTACAGTTGTACCATAGGCTACATAATAGGCACTGATTCTAAGATATAGTCATATGCTTGTGTGGAGGTGTTAATAGACATCTTTTAATTGACAGCTGTCTAAAGAATTACTTCACATTCACTTTCTGTGTTGCATTTACTTGAGATTTTTATGTCTTTTGCTTTTCATAAATGTCTTTTCTTTAGTTTTCTCAGTAATACTTTTTTTACAGGTTTTCTAGTAAACCAGGCTGTGAAATGCAGTAGAATGATAAATGTGGGAAATTGTAACACCATTCAAGCACTTAGTATGCTGTTCTACACCAACTTCAGCATTTTAGCCGTAAGTAGGATTTTGAAACACAGCTGCTGGCTGACAGTTGGTATTTATTTCCTATCTCCTCTACACATCTTTAGAATTACGTAATTTCCACTTCCTAAGGGAAGTGGGATGATGACAGTTTACTTTATATAGGAGTTTAAATGGGATTTGGAAAAAATCTTCATAACCATCATACCTTGTAGAAATAGCCATTCCCTCCATCCCCCTTTCAAGCTCAGAAAGGAGAAGCACTTATTGGTTGGGGGCTTAGATAACCAAAAGACAGCCTGGAAGATGAGTTTGTGTATGATTCTAGGATTGCTGTTGCTGAGTTAGTGGACTTATTGTAGAGGCATGGGTTTCCGCTTTCGATATGCAGGCCTAGGCTTTCATAAAGAGCCTATTGCCAGGAGCCTAGATCTTCAAAAGTATTTAGGCTCCTAACTTGATTTCACTGGAAGTTAGGAGGCTATATACCTTTGGGGGGTCTGGGCTAGAGTGCCTAAGCTGGCAGAGGCCAGGGTTTTGGTAGAGTGAGATTAATGTTCTTCTTTGAGTGTGTGTATCCTGTAGATACACATGCACTTCGTGGGCCCAGATAGGATATTTTTGCATAGCAGTGTCGGGGGCCATACCTGTGCCCTCTGCCTCCTCATGCTCCAATAAAAGGCAGGATGGTCATAACTGTCCCTCAGTTCCCCTTTTTACTGGAGCAAGACAGAGCCCTGCTGCCATCTAACCCACTCTTGTTCTAGTTTAAAACTTACTTTTTCAAGAATGAATTTTTTCCTATTCTTCTCTTCTTCTTAGTTATTTTCCAAAAAAGGGAAAAGGAGACATTTTGTAAGCACTGGGCCTTGGACTTAGCCACGGTTGCACAAATGACACATGAGCATTCATTATTATTCTGTCAGTGAACTCTCCATCAGTTTTGCTCAATTTACTAAGCCCAACTTGATTGTCCTGACAGCATTGCAAACGAACCCAGGACCTAAACATTCCAGATTCTGTTTTGTGCGCCTCTGCCAACAAAAAACAAGTTTTGGTGGGTGATTTAATGCAGAATGCAAGAATCAATCTTGGAGCCTGTGGAGCTCTACAGAATTATTGCAGCATAAACTCTTGTCAATAAGCTCAGCAGTATAACATACGAACAACTGTTATGTAAAGTAGAGGTGCCATTTCTGAAGTTGTGTTTTTGATACAACTAAACTTTCATAATCTATCCTGCTCACTTTATCTTCAGAGTTTGTGTTGCAAAAAGGCAGGCAAGGCTGGAAATAGTAAGAGCAGACACCAAGTTTTGGTAACCTTTTAAGGAAATCGTAGAGCCGCCTATTCCTTGCTGAATTTATTATTAATTATTATTATTATTTGTGGGAGTTTAGCCAAAGTTAGGGCCTGTTCCAAAACCCATTGAAATCTAGGAAGTTTTCCACTGATTTCAACAGGCACTGGATCAGACCATAAGGACTACACGATTTTACTCTGAAGTCATGAGTAGCTGCTAATTTTGGTAGTGAGGATAATATATGGTATTTCTAGTTACTTCCCTGATGTGAAAGCCATTGTAATATTAGATAATTGTTGGTAGAGAAGAAAGAAATAGACAAAGCAATTGTCTTAACCACTTACCTTTTTATTTATTTGCTATTTTTAGCTAATGATCTAGCTGTTGTTTGAAATAGCTTGTTTTTGTTCCCTCCCCTAGGTACCTAAGTCAAGTCAGATGGTAAGTAACATTATTTCTTAGATGAGACACACTTGGGATGAAATCCTGGCTCCATTGACGTCAATGGGCGTTTTGTCATTGCCTTCAGCGGGGCCGGGATTTCACTCTTGAAGCCAGTTAGCATGTCTTCTGTCAGCAGTGGTACAGTTAACCAGTGAAAGGCGCTCAAGAGCTTGGAGCTACTCCCTGAGAGGATTTATTAATTCTGGTGATTGAATCCCCACCCAAATATAATTATAGACTGTAGGTTAGCTCATATTTGCTTTTAAAAATGGAACATCTGACTGGTATTCAGCAATTCATGTAACGCGACCATTGTTCTGTCCCTCTGGAACAGAAACCTCAGGCTAGCTCTTGAGGGTTTTAGAGCATGCCCTTCTAGGGTACAGACAAATGCTTGTAGCTCCTGGCTAATGTAGCGGTCTCTAGGAAACAAACTACTACTTTCCAGGAAGCCACTGTTCTAAGACTTCTGAATTATAACAGTTGGATTTCTTTTAAACAAGAAAAAGTATCAGGCATCCAGGCAGGATCATGTGCCTAACAGTTCAGTTATACCCAGTATTAAGAAATGACACTTGTTTATGTTTCAGGTTAATGTTACTGTCCAGACCATAACTATCCAGTCTCTGAGTGGAACACGTAGTCTGCTTAACAGTAGTGATGTCCTTTTGCTCCCCATGTATTTGGATAATCAAGTGTGCATAAATGTAGTTCTTGGGGTAGGTACACAAATTGTTTTTCCTCTTTGTACTAAATTAAAGGCATGTATGTATTAGATCATTCCTACTTCACGCCTACTTCTGAAACTATTGGAAATCATGACACTTGCAGCTAAAATGTGGTGAAGAGAAACTTTATCTTTGGGAGAACAGAGCCTTACAATATACAGCATGGTATCCTGCAACTGGATTGGAAATGCACACTAATGCAAAATGGAGACGTGGGATCAAATACATCTAATACTACTTAATATTTACTATTCGTGTGTGGCAGTTGACATAGACAAGATACAGTCTCTATCTCTAGGAGCTTAGTATCTAAGATGAATCTGAGACAGGATGCTTGGGGGAAGAAGGAATACACAAAATAAGATTAAACTGCTGGTTGGGTTGGTACAATGCATGTTAATTCATGTCTTTACATTTTTTAAAAATAACTAAACTTGAGGGTTGGTATAGGACAGTGAGTAGGAGAGATGGTGTCAGGAAATCATTTTTGAGGAAACTGGGAAGCATTAAATCGTTCCTATACACTGATAACTAATGTATTGGTTTGTTACATTTGTGTCCTTTATCTCCTACATCTATTGAGAGGGATACTGATCTCTCTTTGCATCTTTGTAAGTATCACATTTTTCTCTAGGCTAGACCACAACTACTTCCTTCAGCGTCACTTTTGTAGTCAGTAGATGAATGGAGATAGAGAGAGAGAGAGAGAGAGAGTGCCTACTTATTTGCTTTTCCCCAAAGTTCCTTCCTGATGAGGGGAAAAGCCAGAATATAGATGTTATTCCCCCCTACCCCCAGACTCCATCAGTCCCTACCCATTAACATTTTATAAAACCACATGCAGGTGGGTCTGACTTCTAATATGTGGCCACTATAAAATGATCAGCCATGTACTGATTAGTGATTTGAATCCTGCTGTTCTACAGCCACGTGACTTTACATGGGTATTGCAACTGAGAAGGTGCATGTTTCTAGATGATGGTGGTGGTGATCTTCCAGGACATTTATCCCTAAAGAAGGGGAGAAGTGTGGAAAGATTCCCTATATAGTCTGTTTTTTAGCTATTTTTTACTTGTTCTAATTAATATGGAAAACTCTGTTTTCAGGTGAGTTATTCTATTACGTACACCGATGCAGGAGAAATAACAGCTGCAGCTGTTTCTTTTGTCCTGGGGACAATTAACAATACAATGCTTCCAATACAACAAAGCTTTGAAATCACTTTTACTCAGGTAACGTCTAAACATATTATAGAGAATTTGCTGAAAGATTAATAAGGTTTGTTATTAAATTAAACTCCATCAGAACTAATTACCAGTAAAGTAGAGCACAGCTTACACTCGATGGATGAGCAAGTCAGAACTTCAGAGCTGTGTGTTCACATCCTCCAAATGCTTTGGTGCTTTTGCTTTTGAAGGCTTATCGGGTGGCTGTACACCTGTGCATAATTAAGGCAAAGTGTTGCTTTGATTTCTGTAAACACTCATGTAGTCCTAGGCAGAAGTCTTGTATGGATTGATATTTCAAACTATTCAAGATCGCTTATCCTAAATGAATTGACTGTCTCTGGCTTCCAAATATTGAAGTAAAACATAAGAACTAATGTTGTGTAATTTGTGTTACAGCTAAACACAAAGCCAGTCCCTCTTAGTGGAAATCCTGGTTATGGTATTGGATTGCCTCTGAGGGCAGGATTTAGACCGCCTGGATATCCTTTTCACATCTAAATGTGGCTTAGAGCAGCTTTGAAAAAGCTTCTTGCCTAGGGCAAGAACTTTTGCTCAATGAATGACATAAGCATTGACCATCTTCATGGTAAAAGGTGGGCAAGTAGATTTTGTGCCTGGGTTGATACATCTTCATGATTATTTGTCAAGGATGGTTTATAGCATTATTTTTCCCAAAGTTATGCATTCCTACTAGCCCATATTTCAGAAATATGTACTGGCTCAATCCTATATCACTATAATCAGTGGGAGCTTTCCCATTGACTTCTAAGGAAATAGGATCAGGCTCTAATTATGTATTCTAGTAACGTTTCTAAACTATCTACAGAGTATCTAGTAGTATTGTAGCATTTTCACTTTCATTTTGAGGATTTTACTAAGGATTCCACTTCTTAACAGTCTGAATATTTAATATTATGCCTTAACTCTCTGCTATTACATTTGGCATTATTCAGAGTTCTAATACATACGGTCAACTTACTATTTTGCAAAGCTCATCTAACCAGGACTGTCTTGCTGGTGAAGGAGTCAGAACCCCAGTATTATTTGGTTATAATACGATATCTGGTTGTAAACTAAGGTAAGAGGGTAACTTTCCATTGAGCATTTATCAATCTATTCTCAAGCTATAATCCACTAGTAATAGTTCCATTTACCTGATTAGAATATCTGTTCAGATGCTAGAATTTTTGTACAATGTACCAGTAGTGGAGGTGGGTGTTGAGTACTTAGTTTAAAAGTAATTTAACGGAATTGTCTTGGAATAGTTGTATATAGAAGATCAGCTATAGTCAGAAGAATTGAGCACTGTATGAGAGCAAGGGGAAATCATTGCTATGCTAACCCACAAGATTTCACTTAAATTGATCTTTTCTTTTCTGAAAGAATCACAGCAAGTACAGAATGTCAACTCTTGGCCAATATCATCTTGAATGTACTGAAAGGACAAAATTTTCCAGAATATGTAGCTTCATTTGGAAATTCTCAGGCCCAAGATGTATTGGATTGGGTGCCAATCACTCTCATCCAATCTTCAGAACAGGTGAAAATAACAAATTTTTCTTTTAAGAACACACACACTTGAGTCCTCAGCTGCTGTAAATGGACACTGAAGTCCACAGTAAAGTCAGTGAAGCTACAGTGATTAACATCAGGTGAGGACCCAAGTGCTTTTATGCTTGCATGAATAATGTACCACAGCACATGGCTAGCAGCATCCTCTATTGAGGGGAACTATGGAGTTACTCTGGTAATTTACAAAACTCCCACATTGAGCTTTTGGGTATTGTACATGTTTAATAAAATGAATGAAACAAAAAATCAATATAAGCCAATTTGTAATGTTTTCAGGGCCTATGCCAAATCCCAGTATCATTTGAAATAGAAGTGAAGTGGAGTAAATATGGATCTTTAGTGAACCCACAAGCTAAAATCGTGAACGTCTCAGCAACGGTCATTACCACCCTACTGGCCCAGGTCTGTGGTAAACTTGCTTGATTTAAGAGTGGAAGAATGTGTTTTATTTAGAACACTAAAGATGGTGGTTTAGTATACATTACCTATAAGTTGTACATAACAGAGGCCTTGTTATATAAACATTGTTGCTCTTCTGTCTCCCTTAGGGCACTTCTTCACTGGCCACAGTAAAGCCGCAGCAGCGCTTTAATGCAACTTGTGTAGTCGTGACACAGCGTTGGGAGAGAACTCTAAAAAAAACCCACATCCATGAGGGCCGTAGCTCCCAGCGCTGGTGCACTGTCTATACTGGCACGTTACAGTGCTCGGGGGGGGGGGGGGGGGGGAGGGGCGGGGGGGGTGTTTCACACCCGAGCGAGAAAGTTGCAGCGCTGTAAAGTGCAGTGTAGACAACAAGCCCTTAGTTTGTCAGAAAGAGATCAAGATAAAACTGTTAGAATGTATTGTATCCATCAGTTTTCATTGCAACTTAAACATAACTGTGGACTCCTTGCTACAAACAAGTTTCCAGTGAAATTGTCACACATCTCAAAAAGGAAATTCCGTGATGTCAAAGTACCGATGTTACTAGTAAAAAGCAACGGAGAGTCCTGTGGCACCTTTAAGACTAACAGATGTATTGGAGCATAAGCTTTCGGGGTGAATGCCCACTTCGTCGGATGCACGTGGCAGTGACAGCTAAATATTTAATCCCTAGTGAAAAGTCAGCTGTATAAAACCAGCGTGAGCCAACACTTATCTGTATCTTTATTGCAGACTAATTTTGGAAGTGAAAGAACTATTCAGATAGCAAGTTCTGTTACTTTCATTGATGTTTCTACACCGGCAGAGCCAGGCTATAAAGCTCAACCAACCATTGATGCCAAGTTACCCTTTGATTTTTTCTTTCCATTTGTTTAACGTAAGTATACATCCAAATCCCATTCAAGTTCTACTTCTTAAACTAAGTAATCACCAAGCATTAGATGAATAAAGCCCTCAGCTTCACCTGCTTTTAAAGATAGGAAATATGCTGCTTCTTGTAACTCTGAAGGCTGAAATTAAACTCTTTAAAAAAAGCTAAACCGACAGGCTGGGGATTTTCCAATGTCCTCGTTATTGGCTGACCTGCTTGCATGGGAATCAACGAGAGCAGTTCTGCCAACACCAAGTACTCTTGAAATCCCACCCATCAGTTTCCACACTTCAAAACGATGCCTGCACATGTAGTAAGAGTGCACTCACTGAGTGGGCCTTTTCCAGCACCTTCGTCAAGTTTGCATTGAGTCTAAAGAACAATCCTGCTAGCTGGAATGATCTGTTATGATAGGTTATTTTGGAGCATAATCCTCTTCAGTAGCGCACTAACTTTTACACACGCCACTACTTTAATGTTTTATTTTAAGAGCTTCAGTTACACAGTTCCCTTTTTCCCCAGCCCACATACAAATGAAAATGAAGAGCAAGAACTGAAGAAATAATATACTGCAGAGTATTCAAGCCTGTTGCTGAGGACACCTACCTTATCTGGATGTAGCTGATGTGGTTCTGCTCTTGTTCAAAATTACACGTGCTGGGACTAATTGCACAATTAAGTATAACCGCAACTCCGGAAGTGCTACCCAGCAACAGGATAATACGGCCAGAGCAAAGATTAGCGAGGAAGCTACTCTGACAAAAGACAAATGGGAATAGAGCAAGAGGTGGTTTAGAGACCGAATAATGCTGAGCTGTAAACTAAATGACCTTCCTCAGACTGCACTCTTATCTTGGTTGTCTTGAACTGCAAGCTCCTACCAGTATTGCAGATGAAGAACATGCAGCAAAAAACAGCAACTCCTTGAAATAAGTTGCACCCCCAATATTCACCACTTTGTAAATATCTGACTTTATTACATTTGTTGCAGCATTCACTGTACAGCTCTACAATTAAAGATTTATGCAATACATTGTTTAAGGGAGAATGCGTGTTTAATTTTTCAATAATCTGTTGCAAAGCTCCTGTAGTGTACAGGTAGTCTTACAACACCTTTAAGCCAGACTCTTGATTAAATCTCAGGGGTAGTAAAGTAGAAACTACATCTAGACCATACTATACAAGAGAGCACGGAGGTATATAAAGTATCTTAGAGGTCAACAAGGGATGGTCAAACTAGCATTTTTTGCACTGGAACTTCCTCAGGGACGGATTTCCCTCGCCCTAGACAGCCAGTCTTTTATTGGGGCTGGCGGACAAGTCCATGCTGTTGTAACAGCTTGTGGAGCCTTTCGATTTCTTGCTCCTGTTGGAAATAAAATCTTATTAATGTAGCTCTCATCCTCAAACACTTTCCAAGCTATAACCAGAGAGCTCTTCTCCCATTGCTGAAAAGGGAGCCATCCCGGCAGGGAAACAGCACAGCTCTTCAACAAGGCATTGCTAAATCAAATATGTGCTTACCCTACATAATAGAAGTGGTAGAGGGAATTGGAAATATCATGACCTTGTTTGAATGGGCCCTTTTGTTTATAGGACACCCCAAAGTGCTCTCGTACCAACTGCATAGGAGCTGGGTAGATTTCATGGCCAACGTGCAACATCCCAAATCATACTGCTGGGACAAAACAGAGCCTAGAGCATCATGCTGGCCATTGGTCTCCTAGATAGCTAGTTGCTGGGAAAGGACTGTAGTCCAGCTCATGCAGCTGTTTACATTTTTATGACCCTTCTTACCTTCTCTGTGCAGCTGTATTCCAGTTGTTCGACTTTTGTAGCAAGTTGCAGATTTGCTTGCTTCAGCTTCGACACCCGTTGTTCAGAGCGTGTCTTTACTGATAAAATTATTCCTAGGAAACAATGCAGGGAGGATTAGCTTTATGATGTAAAACAGCAGCCAGTAGGAAGTTAATAGTATCTGTGGTTTGTGCTCAAGTCTTTTGTTTTATACCCATGGAGCCTCTCAAACTCTGCTTCTGCCTCCTCTTCTGCCCCCAAGTCCTGCTTTTCGTAATACGGTTCTCAAATTAGCCCCACAGGGACTTCAAACACCAACATCTTGCTGAGAAGTGGCACTCGGCCACTAATGACCAGGTCCCGGTCATTCAAATCTCTACGTTGAATTTAGTCCTTCAGCAGAACTCAAGGGGATGTGTGGTTGAGTAACAATTTGTACCTCCATTTTAAACACAGATTTTCCATTGTTATGGTCTTGGCCTTAACCTAACCTAGCATAAAGCGCAACTGAGGAGAGCAAGGACTCTTTTGGAACCCGATAAAACACTGACCATGCACTCTAGATCCACAGGCTGGGGTGCTGCCTTGACCAGGGTTTCACTTGTTCTTTAAAGCTTTTAACTTCTCTTTAAATGCCTCTGGAAGAAGGACATTCCATTTCCCTTCAGGATACAAGTGTCTTTCCTTTACTAAGCCATTGCATATAATTCCTCCCCCATAGCTAAGGCAAGAATTATCGTACCACCCTTTTCTTTACGAAGAACTGCATCACCAAATTCTTCCTAGCCGCTAGAGCCTCGTGTTGGGTGACAGTGCAGTGTAATCAAAAAGCTGGCATCCTATGCTGTGTATACCTGCTGCTACATGCAGTAGTACTGGAGCCGGTTCTGCATACTTCACAGCCCTGATTTTCAAGTTCTTGCCTCTCTAAAGGAGAATGGAAACATCTACATGGTTTTTGTGCATAGATTCCACCTCCTCCCAGGGCATGTGTGCGCATCTGATGACTGCAACCACCTGGCCTGAACACAACCTGAAAGCTATGGAATCCTGGTAAAGCCAGAATCTGTCCCCACCCTGTCTAAACTTGTTCCTTCCAGCAATTCAGGAAATGTGAGTGATCTGGCTTCATTTATTTGTACAACAGACTCCTGTTATGAACATTATGGAGATCTGGATCAAAGGGAAGGGAAAGCAAAACACCAAAGATAAGAATTCCCCTTCCTTGTAAATATTTGAGACAGGACTAAAACGTTTAGCTTCAACTAAGATTACATCTTAAGACTGATAGCAGTGACTTACATATGCATCATTAGAGACTCACTCTAGGCCACTGTTAATCTCCAACCTTCACTCCAGCTTAAGGTCAGCGTCTGTTTCTACCCCCAAAGTTCATTTATTCTCCCTTTTTCCTAGAGGTGACCATTTTGTATTTAAATCTGTGCAAGCCACATGTTATGGACACATATCTTCGCTTTGTCCTAAATAATTGGTGATTCACAACTGTGTCAACTAATGGGCAGTTGTGTAAAGTGAATTTGTAGGCACTGTGTAGAGGGGTTACAGTAGAGGTGTAGGTCTGAGGTTTTAGCCTTGAATGGGGGAAGATCAGGACTTCACATATTTAATGCCAAAATAGGTTCTTTGTGATGCAGGAAGGAAATGGTTCCAGCTATAGGGTATGTGTCTTTTATATATGTACTGTTTTGTTACAGTAGCAGCAAGGTATGGAAGGGGAGGGAGGAGAAGAAATATCATTGCCAGCCTTTTAATTTTTTCTGTGCTGATCTCAAGGAAAAACGTAAACAATTCTAAATCCTTTTTTGTGAGTGACATATTTAGGGCAGGTAGGCTTGTACATATTTTCATAGTACTGCACACAAACCAGAATCAACTGGAAAAAGATCCCAAGTAGCACATGGACCGTTATCCAGATCACCACCAGCAGCAGTCTGGAAAAGTGACAGTGACAAGAGGAAGTGCTGAAGTGGCAGAATGCATATTTTATTAGTGAACTGGAATCCCAGGACAGAGAGATTACACTATTCCCCCCTAACATGTTATTAAAACACTCACATAATACAAAAACAAAGCATATGTTATCCCTCTTCAAGAGCGAGTAATTTAAGAATGTTTTAAGAGTAGTGTGCTAGATACATGGGTATTATTTGGTTAGGGCATCTGGGTTCTGCCACAAATCAGGTCCCTACTGCGTATGAGCTGTGTTACCACAACAAACAGATGGTCCCTGCCCCAAAGAGCTTACAAACTAACTCGGTCTAAACTCCTGCAACAAAATCCACATGGCACTTGCTACAAGATCAGGACACAGGTTAGCAAATGTGCCTCTTGCATACGTCTTTGGAACCCTTCGCCCCCGTGCACGCGCGCGCGCACACACACACGGTTCAGCAAGTAAAATAGCCAGCAAATTCCCTGAAACTAACTATCTGACAAACTTACCATTTATAATTCTGGCCACTCGCCACAGTCGGAGTAGGATCAATAGTCCAGCCGCTTGAAATTCATGTTCCCGAAACAGAAGGACGACATCGATGATAAACGAAACCACCACCACTATTCCATCCAGGACTTCAAACTTGTGGTGAAAGAATTCCAGGCGATAGACAAATATTTTAAACCCAACTTCCACCAAAAAGAGGGTTACAATAGAAAGGCTCAGGTAGTGAAATACCTGGGAAAAGAATGCCAGGTAGTAAGTAGAAGCCATACAGCTATTAACATTAGTCTCATGCATGTCCTTCATTATATTAGAAGTACTCCTGCACCTTTGGTTGAACAGCGAATAGGCAAAGTGATTAAATGTGTGTAACAAAAGGATCTTGCTGAAAGAAGAGAAGCCACCAAACATTTGCATAGTATCTCTGGATGGTCTAAGGCCTTACCTAAACTAGGATGTCAGCGGTGTTGTCAGCACATTAGCTAACATGTTTTAAAAGTCTAGTGTAGACAAGGCCTTTAACACAACTCCAGGAGGGACCTCATCTAGTATTACTTCAACCAGCTAACATGGGTTAAAACTACAACTGCCTTGTCTTCACTAGGATTGTAACACTGCTTATTTTAACACCAATTAAAAATACACTTTTTTCCTAGTGAAAAAGCAAGTCTTAAGAGAACAACAGTGGATAACGAAGAGCTTGTCTACACTTAAAACACAGCTGCGCTAATGTAGCACTTCCGTGAGACTCTGTCTATACAGATAGGAAGGGTTCTTCTGTTGGTGTAGGTAATCCACCTCCCCAAGAGGCAGTAGGTAGGTTGACAGCAGAATTCTTCCATTGACCTCTACACGAGGACTTAAGTCGGCTTAACAACACCGGTTGGAGTGTGGATTTTTCACATCCCTGATCAACATAGTTAAACCAACCTAATTTTCTAGCATAGACCAAGCCTAAGTGTCATCTTCGTTAGTCTGCAGACAAACAGCTATAAGACCTGTGCTGTGTGGAGCAGTCCCAAGAGCAAAGTCTTGTCAGTTTTTACTGCCGCCTTTCAGAACGCTATGGGCAGTCATATAGCAGACAGAGATCACAGTAATTTCACTCTGCAACTCGGGAAAGCTTCGAGTACCTGTAGAGACAAATGCTACAGAGCAGGACCCAGACCAGAGAGTGGGGAAGTGTAGATTAGTCCGGTCTCAATTGCAGAAGCCAGGGTGCCATCCTTAGGCCCTGCACGGGATCTCCATCTTTTGTAGCCTCCAACTACTACCACTTTGATAGATCTGAGGTTCCCCAATCCCAGTGGCTGCTGGAAGGAAGAATTCTGTGTGTCTGCCTCCCTATCTTGCTATCTGGCTTTGAACTACCGTGGAGGAGAGAGACTGGTTCACTCAGAGATTTGTCTGCATTTTACCTTTGGTGCTATTTCATGTTTGTCTGGGTGGATGATTTTCAAGTCCAGAAGCAATTCAGCGAGCACCAACAAAGCATCCAAAATGACCAAGCAAACAATCAATATCTGTGAGGAGAGGAAAACAACAGCAGGATAATAAATACTCTCTTTTGTTTAATGTTTGTTTGTCAATTGCCCTAAATAGTGCAAATTCATGCTAAAATTATCCAGCCTGCATATGTACAATCTTACCAGGACATTCAGCCTGAAAACTAGCAGAGCTATGAAAGCTGCCCTGGATGGCTGATTGGATTGATTGTATTTAGATTAGTTTCCATTTGTGCCTATCTAAGACCCTAGGTGCCCTCATCACTAACGCAGACAGTTGCTGCAGCGAAAGGAACACTTACCGGTCTCAATGCTGTAACTCCTTACTCATGGAAGCAGTCTCATTAATATCATGTGGATTACTTGCTTTAGTAAGGATTGCAGGCTCTGGCCCTTGATTTTCCAGTTTAGATGACTGCCCGCAATAAGTAGTTTATAACTAAATTTGCAAAGTCCTGTTTAAACGTATGAAATTGCTTCATTTACATGTGACCTCGTTTAGTACTGAAAATAAGCAGAAGTCCCTCCAGGTCAACCAAAGATTTCTCCTTACTCAGCAATGGGAGTTCATTAGGAAATCCCTCCTCACGTAGGAACTCGGGGTGAATTCCCACTCAGCCTCCACCTCACAGAAAGATCAGCATTAGGAGAGCTTTCCATTGCTCAGCAGCTCAGGAAATGCCGTGACCCACTTCAAACTGAGTCATGTGGATTTGAGAAAGAACATACCAGTTCAGCAGATTCTACAGATCACACAGTACTCGTTCAGCAGATGCTTTGCTGATTTTCACATAGGAGATTATGGGTTTTTTAAAGAGTTCTTATCTGCCCACGCCCCCTTCAATGTTAGAGTTTATTATTTCTTTTACATCTATTCTCATTCCATGAATTTGTAATGCAATGGTTTCAACAGGCCTACCTGGCCGAGTCAGGGTTTTTCTCGGCTGCTTGTAACCCTACCTGAAATTTGCGGGAGCTGAAGAGCTTTTTCATCATGTCCTGAAAGGAACGAGGTCTGACTGAGGAATTCATGTTAATCGTTGAATCTTCCGGCTTCTGCCCACCTTCCTCCTCCACCTGCTCTTCCTCCCATTTCTTGTAGTCATTGCCCCACTGCGCGGGGTCATCTCCCACAACAGTGAAGTGTTTCAGATACAGCGACATGGCTCTTGGTTAAGCGAACATTACTCTGCAGAAACACACTATGGGAATACACAGTCAGAACGTTAGTTCTGCAATGTAAACCACTGCCCCGAAACATCCCAGGAATCTGAATTCCTCCCAAAACACAGCTCAGCAATGCTTTGAAATGGGAAAGCAACAACAGCCTTTTGAATACTTGCATGTGTATCTACTTACAACGCAGGTTTCAGAACCACACTGACATTCAGATCTCTGGGTGTGAGGCTCAACTCAATGGAAACTTATATCTGTTTCCTGCTTGATCTCTTCCAATATCAAATCTTGACAGATTCTTAACCACACCACAAAGATAAGCTGGTTAACACACAGGTCTGCTTTCCCATCTAACAGATGCTTTACTACAGGTATCACATATATTGTATCTAGGCTTCCAAATTTGTCCTAGTGCTCCATGAGGCATTAGGGATACTCTCCAAATAAGTTCTCCCACAAGGGTAGTTCACAAGAGTGTGGTCTTATTTTTAGAAGATAGCAAGTAGTTTGTAGGCTAGCATGAAATTGACCTTGTTGATCAAAAATTGCTTAGAGACATTGTCATTTGCTTTGCTTAACATAACCTGCATGTTGTCATAGGGTTGAGGGAAATCAAATATTTTCTCATGCAGACAGATAAGCAGGACAAATAGTGCAAGAAAAAGTAGTCACTTTAAATGCTTTATTTACATCTGTCTCCAAGCAGCACAGTTTTTAGCGGAAACAGTTCTCATGTCTATTTAGGCTTTTGCCTTGGAACCAAACTGTTTTTTAACCAAGGCTTTACGCACGTTTTCAGGAACAGATGTATCCTATCAGGCCTCAGTGTATTTCAGTAACTTAAGTTTCTGCCTCTCACTTCTGGGGTACATTTTTCCTGATTGCTCTGTCTGGTGTCTCTGTGCTTTACTGCTTCTAGTGCCGTCTTCTTTCTCCATGCCCTTCACAGGCAAGGATGATTCTCTGGTATCCCCCACAGCACTGACAGTGCCCCAGGACATATTCTCTTTCAGCTCCCAGGGGTTCTGTTAACTGACCTGGACCTGGCTGCTTTACCAGGTGGTGGGTTTAACCCGGAACCTGCTTGTCTGGGTCTTTTCAGGAGAACAAGGAAGAAAGGTTCTGGTGACCAATTTGTGAGTTTTCCTTTCCCCAGTATGTTTTGTATCAAAGGTCACTGTTGCAATAGGGGGTATCCATCCACTCCTTCCCTTCCTGCCATATTCTTCTCTGCACCCACTGCCTTAGGGCTGGTTCTGTTGGTGCAACATGGAGAAGCACTTAACTGAGATTACAGTTAAAATAATCATTATTGCATCACTGTTTGTTGTGGGTGTGGACCCACCTTTACCGCAGGCCTTAGTGGAATGTAACCTGTCAGCCCTTGAGCTAATCCCTTACAAGAGAATTTGGCAGCCAGAGGGCTACTCCACGGTGCTCTGCTCTCTTTAAGGGATGAGGGGGATCAGGAATCTGCACAGGAAAGACAGCCTGAGTTAGCAGACCCACTGCAGGATCTAGGCCATAGGAAGGAAGGGGTTAAATTAACTCCTTTGCCAAGATCCTCTCTGCCGCCCCTGCAGGAACTGAAGTATGAAGTCCAGGCACTCCGGCTCTGATCTTACAAGTGACTGTTTGGCAAATACCCCGGCTAGCACTGAGCGCTGCTGACACCGTTTGCAGGATCGGAGCGTTGCTGCCTTCTGGGGTGACACAGCAACTTTCACAGGTTATGGGGAAATCATCTCAAGATTTTAGCAGCTGATTTGACAGTCAGCCTGGATGGTTCCATTCTGCAGCTACCCACATACCTCACTGATACCGCACACCCCCCCCGCCCCTCCATCACCATGGCCGGGATACCGCACCCCCCCGCCCCTCCACCATCACGGCCAGGGTACCGCACCCCCCCCCCGCCCCTCCACCATCACGACCAGGGTACCATACACCCCCTGCCCCTCCATCACCACCACGGCTAGAGTACCGCACCCCCCCAGCCCCTCCATCACCACCACGGCCGGGGTACCGTACACCCCCGGCCCCTCCATCACCACCACGGCCAGGGTACCGTACACCCCCGGCCCCTCCATCACCACCACGGCCGGGATACCGTACACCCCCGGCCCCTCCATCACCACCACGGCCGGGATACCGTACACCCCCGGCCCCTCCATCACCACCATGGCCGGGGTACCGTACCCCCCCCGCCCTTCCATCACCATGGATAGGGCACGGTACACCCCCCTGCCCCTCCACCACCCTTGATATAACACTATAGGTAACGTGGGATTTAGGGAAGTTTTTAGAGCCAGGAAGTCCTTTCTCCTGAAGAGGGCAAGGTACCTGGCCCAGCTAATCTGTTTATACTGAGAATTATACTGAGAATTTATGTCTGAGAATTGTTCCTTGTGTGTTGTCAAACAGCAGGGAGACTAACTAGATACTTCAAAATGTCTAAAAACAAATAATAAAATGACAGAGGTGAAACACCACCACTTATCCCACAATCTAGCGGTGAAAAATAAAAGGCCCAATTGACCTGCTCATCCATCAAACGGCTGCATTTCCATCAGGCACCAAGTTACTATGACCAACAATGGAAAATTGGTAAAACATGTAACACAGGGAAGTTAGATGACCTTTATGTAGGATTTCCAATAAGTATTGTTTATCATTAATTTATGCCTACGAGGAGATTGGCTCTTAGAAGTTAAACTTGATTAGGGTTCTCTAATATTACCGCGCATCGAATGGGTACGGACATCATTCCATTTGTGACAAATGTCGCTATCCTCAGAGTTGAGCAATAACGAGGGTTTGTTTTTAAGAAGCTGGGCTAGGAAAGGTAAAAATTAGAATGTACATGACCCACAGAGAACATATAAGGATAGAAACAATTGGATCTCTTTGGAGGAGGGACTGTCATTTATCATGACCCTGGATGAAGTGACTGTGACAGAGGGAGAGACTGAGACAGAGAAACACTTTCTACTTCAATTCCCAAATATGGGGAAGTGCCAGAAAAATATTTCATCAAACGATCAGGAACGATAAAGAGATGTCTCTTCAAAAAGTGACACGGAAGAGCTGTGAGAAGGGAGAAATGGCATCACACGCTGTTGCAATTGGCCACCTGATCAGACCAGACAGCAATGACTAATGGCCTCAAGGGATCAAACCCCACCACAGTGTGTAGTCGGGGTGGGTTGTACCCACCTGTGACAGATGGCTGAGGGGGGTCTTGTCATCTCCCTATGCTTTGACAATGCTTACGTCATGGGTCATGCCAAAGAGTCTCACTGAATTTAATTGAAAACTGTGCTTGTGCAGTACCTACCACAATGGACTCTACCTGGTTGAGGCCTCTGACCACCACATGCTTGTTGAACGGTAACAGTGGATCAGAAACAGAAGTGCAGGAAAATCTAACCATGGCTGTCAAACTTCTCTCAACAAAAATCTAAAGCAAAGACTTGCACACGGCTCATGTTTTTTTTCCAAGTCTCCTGGTTTACATGATTATCTATGACAGGGATGGGCACACTTTTTGGCCCGAGGGCCACATCTGGGTACGGAAATTGTATAGGGGGGCCATGAATACTCACGAAATTGGGGGTTGGAGTGCAGGAAGGGGTGAGGGCTCCAGCTGGGGGTGCAGGCTCGGGGGTGGGGCCAGAATTGAGGAGTTCAGGGTACAGGAGGGGGCTCTGGGCTGGGGCAAGGGGTTGGGGTGTGTGTGTGGGGGTGAAGGCTCTGGCTGGAGGTGATAACTCTGGGGTGGGGCTGGGGATGAGGGGTTGTGGGTGCAGGAGGGTGCTCTGGGCTGGAACCGAGGGGTTTGGAGGGTGGGAGGGGGATCAGGGTTGGGGCAGGGGGTTGGAGTGCAGGAGGGGGTCAGGGGTGCAGGTTCCAGGCAGTGCTTACCTCAAGCAGCTCCCAGAAGCCGCGGCATGTTCCCCCTCTGGCTCCTACGCGGCGGCACAGCCAGGTGGCTCTGCACGATGCCCTGTCCACAGGCACCCTCCCAGCAGCTCCCATTGGTTGTGGTTCCCAGCCAATAGGAGCTTGGGGCGGGGGCAGCGTACAGAGCCTCTTGGCTGCCCCTACACGTAGGAGCTGGAGGGGGGACATGCCACTACTTCCAGAAGCCACACAGAGCAGGACAAGCCCTGGACCCCACTACCCATGGGGAGCTCAAGAGCCGGATTAAAACATCTGGAGGGCCGGATGTGGCCCCCAGGCTGTAGTTTGCCCACCCCTGATCTATGAGGATGCAGACTTGGGGGGGGGGGGGAACATGAGCAGCACAATCTATCCTAAAATAAATGGGGGAGTGGAGAGCTTCTATGATTCCAGCAACACAGGCAGACTTAGTGCTGGGAATGAAGAACTGCCATACTGGGACAGACCAGTGGTCCAGTTAGCCCAGTGCCAGAGCTTCCACGGGGGGTGAACTGAACAGTGCAATTTTGGAGAGATCCACCTGTCTTCCCCTCCTGGCTTCTGGCAGTCAGACGCTTAGGGACGCCCTGAGCATGGGGTCACATCCCTGACCATCTTGGCTAATACCCATTGATGGACCTCTCTTGTACTTTTTGAACCCAATTATACTTTTGGCCTTCACACCATCCTGTGGCAGTAAGTTCCACAGGTTAATTGTGCATCATGTGAAACTGGCACTATGATGATATCTTATTTTCACCAGGGCTAAGGCCTCCATATTGTACTGAGCAAACTTCAGAGTTACCCCTTCAGGGATAATCCTGCTTCCTCAAGAATCCTTCAAAAGGTGAAAAGCTATAGGAGAAAGTTCAAGGTAAACACCAGAGTTTCTGTAGCGGCGGGAAGGGAAGACTAAAGCTAAATCAGGTTAAGGATCTAATCCAGAAGCCACTGAAGTCAAAGGGAGTCTTTCTATTGCCTTCAGTGGACTTTGGAACAGGCCCTAAACTGGGCTAGAATACCGGCTAGACCAGCCTGTGATGGGATAAGATGGGGGTGCTGCATCTGGTGTTACTTTGTCAACTTTGCTGCTACAGAACATCTTCTGCCCTGCCTTGCAATATAACCTGTAGCCTCTGACTCCCCTTTGGCTGGGAATAAATAGCTCAGTGAATTGCAGTTGAAATCATGTCTTGGAGGACTTTACCCTTTCCAAGTGCTCTCCCTAGCGCCTCTCAAGGGCAGCTACAAAGACAGCCTGTGGCTCCAAAAGGCAGGAAAACAGATTTCCCTGACTTTATTATTGTCTTTGTTCCATCTCTTTAGCTGATCTTGCATCTTACCAAATGGGCTGAGATCTGCACCAATAGACAAAAGAAAAATCTTTTATTCCCAGTATTAAGAAAAACAAGATTCCTCTTACAGAAGTCAGAATTCTCCTAGTCAAACATTTACCATTTCAGCTTCAGACGTTCACAAGAAGATAGCTCCTGAAATATGGCAGTGGTGTGGTCAGTTTTGCAGTCCCTGGGATCATTGGAGATTTCAGATTAAAATGCAAGATGCTGCAATTTAGTGTTTGTTTTTTGGTCAGGGGGTTATACAGCCTGGAGTGGGTCAGGGTGTCACTGTTTTATTAAAACAACAAGGAATCTAGTTGCACCTTAAAGACTAACAGATATATTTGGGCATAAGCTTTCATTGGTAAAAACCCCACTTCTTCAGATGCATGGAGAGCTCTGGGCTTTTTTACCCACGAAAGCTTATGCCCAAATAAATCTGTTAGTCTTTAAGGTGCCACCAGACTCCTCATTGTTTTTGTGGATACAGACTAACACGGCTACCACTCTGATACTGTTTTATTAGGCTAGGTCTACACTACCCGCCTGAATCGGCAGGTAGAAATCGACCTCTCGGGGATCGATTTATCGTGTCCCGATGGGACGCGACAATCGATCCCCGAATCGACGCTCTTACTCCACCAGCGGAGGTGAGAGTAAGCTCCGTCGACAGGAAGCCGCAGAAGTCGATTTTGCCGCCGTCCTCACAGCGGGGTAAGTCGGCTGCGATACGTCAAATTCAGCTACGCTATTCACGTAGCTGAATTTGCATATCTTAAATCGACTCCCCCCTGTAGTGTAGATGTACCCTTAGTCTCCACTAATCTATGTTAGATACTTATCTGGTTGCCACTGTGAAGAGTTCAGATAGGATTTATTTTCCTAGCACCTCTGTGAGGTACAGCAGTGCTAAACTTCTCCAGAAACCCAGGACATTTGGTTTAGAGTCACGCTGGTCCAAACTTCCCCAAAGGCCTGGGGTGACTGGTTCAGCCTCACTTCTTATATAGACATGCTCAGCTGTTCCATGACATTAAGAGAAGTTCGATATTTACACCCAGCTGCCAAATTAGGAAGTATTGAAGAAATGAAAGTAATGCTATGCCAAAAACAGACCCATAAAGCCACAGCAACAAAACAAATGCAAAATGTCGTCAGGTGACATATTAAAAAAAAAAAAAATCAAGTCTCAAATTGTTACAATAAATACACTGCAAACTATGAAATAGTCTTCAAACATGCATGAATCACTGGCAGTGATGTAAAATAAACAGGAGATCCAAGTCTAGTTTACCCACTAACTAGTAAAATTGCTCAATAGTTAGCAATAACCTCTTCCTGTCCACCATCCCTCTCAGGCTTGTCACCCCCTCCCCCCATACACACTTATGTGTTCACTGATCACAACTCAGGATTGATTAAAATGGACTGAAAGAATAACATGCTTGAAAGTTTGTGAGAGGTTCTTCCAAAGAGGCTGCTGCCAGCCCCTGCATGAAGATCAAGCATTAAATATTAGATTACACTGCACATTACAGCAGGCTCCCCGTCAGCTTTTTACCATCTGCACCTGGCTAGGAGGAGGTGACTCTTCCTTTAGGATAAGGGCACGTGGCCTCGGTCGCCCATGCTTTTTGTCACCTCAAGATTAGACTATTGCAATGTGATTGCTGTGGAGCTGCACCTTCAAACCATTTGGGGTTGTGCCTCCCAGCCTGGGCAGACAGAGTCACGCTGGCACTGCTTGAGCTGGTATGGATGCTACGAGCAGAGCTAGCACCAGTCTGTCTACCCGGGCTGGGAGGCCCGTTCCCAGCCGCTGCATAGACGTAGCCTTGGAGAGTGAAGCTGATGCAAAAGGCAGCAGCTTGCTTGCTGCGAGGGGCTTCTCACAGGAGCAAATGACACCAGGGTTCCGGGATGTGCACTGGCTGCCTGCTGATTATGACCTTTAAAGCCCTAAACGGCCTGGGACCAGCCTTCCCACTCCATAGGGTGACCAGATGTCCCGATTTTATAGGGACAGTCCCGATTTTTGGGTCTTTTTCTTATATAGGCTCCTATTACCCCTCACCCCCGGTCCTGATTTTTCACATTTGCTGTCTGGTCACCCTACCGCTCCATGCCATACCTGCACTCAAACTGGCTCCCTCTTGTTACACAAGAGAAGGGGTGACTGGGAGGGCCTCCAAGACTCTGGAACTTGCTTCCTTCCTTGGTTCAAAATAACCTAGATTTGGCCACTGACCAGGCCCAGTGCAGAAGGCCAGTTTGGGGCGATCTCTGGAGAAAGTGCAGGGGGTGCTTCCTAGACGATGAAGGGGACTGGTGGCTGGCTGAGTGCCTATGGAACTTATTTTAATGCTTCTATTTCATTATATTTACAATTAGCTACATACAGGCACCTGGAGCCGTGGACGGGCATTGTTATTATTTTAAATCTACATATAAATCAATGAAAATAAGGAGCAGGGGCATAACTTGGCGGCTTTTGTTTAGTCCATTGTAGATGGCCTGGGAAGAGCTTGTCTCGCAGCAGGGAGCAGGCTGTCTTCATACAGATGGCATCAGAGCCTCTGGCGCTTGGAGACACTTTCCGCCCCCAGGGGGCGCTATGCAGCGGTTGGTGTGTGGTGCAGAGACCAGAGGCTATGGGGATGGGCTCCCTGAACAGCCATCACCAGACCAGACTTCACATGCTCCCCCCTCTGTTAGCCCAGGCACTCCGAAGGCACCAGGAGGTAGCGCACAAGGGGAGGCTGTTTGCCCAAAGCACAGACCCAGAGGGGAGGCTGGGCCAGTGCCCCCCAATCAGGCAGCCTGCCCAGCGCCTCCCCTGCCGGTGATCTGCCCCTACCCCGTCCCCATCCCGCCGGTGCCCCCGGAGGGGCTGGTCTGTTGGACTCATTAAGTCTCTCGGCTCCTGGCTCAGGCCAGGGAAAGCAGCAGCCCCGGCGCCCGCCCGCTCAGCGACCCGCGTTCCCCGCCGGGCAGAGCCCGGCGCCCCACGCCCCGGCCGGAGGACTGAGCCCCGCTGCGGGACCCGGGGCATCTCGCCCGCCCGGAGCCCCGGCCCGGTGCAGCAGAGGCAGGGGCCGCCCAGAGCCCGCCCGCCCGCGGAGCGCCAGGAAAAGCCAGCCCCGCGCCAGGCAGAGCGGTACCGTGTCTCCGGGCTGCTCGCGTCCGCCCGCCGAGCTCCGGAGCGAGCCGAGCTGAGCTCTCCGCCGCCCCGGGGCTGCCACTGGCAGTAACCCTGCGCCGGATGCGTGGCCTCCCTCCACCCCTTCCCCCTCATTGGTGCAAGCCAGAGAGTGGAGAAAAAAACAAAGTTTGAGGGGTGGACTCGGGTTCCCGTTATCCGGTTCCTGGAAGGTGGATTCTTCCTGCAAACTTTCCCTCGGCCCCTGGCATCCTCCAGCCCGCCCCCGTCCACGCCTCTCCCCACGTGGCGCAGGCCAGGCGAAGAAAACCTGGCGTCTCGGTCCCCCGGGGAAAGGTGCGCCCGAAACTCAGCCACTGGCCCTGGCCCCTAGTGCTCGGGAAACATCAAACCCCGCCGGCTGCGGCGGATTCCGCTTTCCCCAGCCAGGGGGAAACTTTCCTGGGAGTTCGTGCAGCGTCCGGGGGGGTTACCACGTTCTCAGCCGGCCACTAACAACAGCTGGGGGGACTTGAACGTGCCGATCCCGTTATTACTCCCCACTGCTGCTGTTTGCTGACGTCGTGTGCGCTTCACCCTGCTGCAGGACAGTGACCATAATCTGGTCTGTTCCACTCCACTGTCTGCTTCTCCTGCCCTGTTTGGGCTGCAGCCGTTTCAGGGGAAGGCAATCCTGTTTTCAGTTAGATACAAACACAATTTATAATTTGGTGATTTATTTTAATGGCTTTTAATCTCTCCCTGACAATTTCCCCTTAATTCTTGGTCACGGATCAGGTCTATGCCCACTGCGGGAGGAAAAGCTATCGTCTTTTCTGTTCTGGTCCAGTTTTTGTGCTCTACCCTTCACCGTAGCTGCAAATAAATACATAGGAGTATGTGCAGTATTCCCTAAACTCGGAATGGGAAAGCCCTGGGCTGATGGGGTAAGAGTAATCACTCATAGCAGCTACTGTGTCTGTTACCTCCGATTCCCCTCCCCTTTCTTATTTAAATACTAGTAGAGCTCCGTCTGAACAAGGTAACTATAAACTATCGTTTAGAAATTGAGGAATGCTACTGAGTTCAAGCTTGTAAATAAATAAGCCACAAAAGATCCTCAAGTTTCCCCTCTTGGGATAGAACGAGCGAGCAAACAACACGTGATAATGTCGGTCAGGTCACTTATGCAGTGGTTCTCAACCAGGGGTAGGTACGCAGAGGTCTTCTGGGGGGTACATCAACTCCTCTAGATATTTGCCTAGTTTTACAACAGGCTCCATAAAAAGCTCTAGCAAAATCAGTACAAACTCAAATGTTACACACTGACTTATTTATACTGCCCTATATACTCTACACTGACATGTAAGTACCATATTTATATTCCCATTGATTTATTTTATAATTATATGGTAGAAATTAGAAAGTCAGCAGTTTTTCAGAAATAATGCGCTGTGACCCTTTTGCAATTTTGTCTCTGATTTTGTAAGCAAGTCGTTTTTAAGTGAGGTGTAACCTGAGGGTGCACAAGACAAATCTGACTCCTGAAAGAGGTTCAGTAATCTGGAAAGGTTGAGAGCCACTGACTTAGTGCACTACTGGAAGGCACTCAGAAAAGGGGATGAGCCAAATATAGAAGCTACAATCTCTGCCACCAGAGTTCACTATAGTCTTGTCTACACTAGCATTTTAGATTCTACTGTGGAACAATGATCAATTCTATATTGATCAGCTATATTGTTGGCTGAGACAAACAAGTATGTAGGAAGTCGGGAAGATGGAATAAAGAAAATGAGATTGTTTTGTATAAGATTTACATATGCAAATCCTAGTCAATCAGTAGCAATAATCACAACTCACCACTTGCCTAACCAGTCTGAGAGGAGGGTTTTCTATATCCATTACGGAGGAGGCCAACTAACCTGGAGTGTAAGGGGGTAACTCCCAGCCAAAATCTGAAAAGCTCTTCCCACACTGAAGGGTGAGCATGGGAGACAGCACATAGATGTTTGTGGAAGAAGCAGGTGATCATATTGGCAGAGTTAAGGCCGAAGCTGCTCTCATGGTAATAGGATGGATAAGGAGAGTGGAGTTCTATTGTGAAAGTCTGTAACAGTTAAGATAAGTTTGATTCCTTTAGCTTTCCTTCCGCTGCTGAATAAATGTTAGCTCTTTAAGTATCATACCATCTGTATCACTCCCCTCAATCCAACTTTTTTCTTATTTTTTATCACTGACATTCTTCATTTTCAGGCCTTACAGTTCCATAGCAAAAAATGTTTTACTACAAGAATCGCTTCACACTATATACCAGAGGTTCTCAAACTGGGGGTCGGGACCCCTCAGGGGGTCACGAGGTTATTACAGGGCGGAGTCGCGAGCTGTCAGCCTCTAGCCCAAAGCCCACTTTGCCTCCAGCATTTATAATGGTGTTAAACATGTTTTTCATTTATAAGGGGGAGGGGCGCACTCAGAGGGTTGCTATGTGAAAGAGGTCACCAGTATAAAAGTTTGAGACCCACTGCTATATACTAAAAGGAGCCTAACTAAGCAGACATGCATTTGGTGGAACAGTGTACCATGCAAACACACCTGTTTCTTTTAAGTGGCATTTATTGATTTGATAACAAGCTTTAACCTATAAATGCCACTGACATGCAGACAAGGCATGACATTAAAGCATGAGTCTATGCAGAGATCAGAATTCAGCTGCTGACAATGTGTGCAGATTAATTCCGCAAAGTAGTCCAAGGTGTGGGGGTCAAAAGGATTACATAAGTGTAAACCATATAAAATTAGGCCATGATTAACCCATCTCACTTTACAGATCCCATGCTTCAGCAGAAGTCTTGAAGAATCCTCTTCTTAGATTGTTCCCCCCCACACACCCCCTCTTTAAGCCAGGGCTGGTTTTGGAATAGCAGCAGGTGAGCTCGGAAAGATATTAAGGGAACGTGTCTACTGTTCTCCTTTGTTGGAATAAATCTGAAATAGTCTCACTGAAGGAAAATAAATCCCCCCTCCTTTTGCTCTAGCTGTTCTCTAGTCCAGTGGTCTCCAAACTTTTTGCCGCTCCAAGCAAAAAAAAAAAAAAAAAAAAAAAAAAAGCGCTCGGACTCCCACCCGAACTGCCGAAGCGGCGGTGCTCCAGCAGCGCTCCTCATGCCGCGCACCCTGGAGGATCCTCTTGCACACACCCCTTTGGAGACCACTGCTCTTGGCAAATGAAATAAAATCTCCACACCGTTAACTTCTAATGAAAAAGTCAAACTCACCCTCTCCTTGGAAATATTGTTCAACAAATGTTCAAAGTGCCTGGTGCCAAAGAATTTTAATATTTAGTTTACAGTTTCAAAATGTTTCCTTTCAGTTCCAAAAACGCAGGCCTCTGCCCTCTTAAGATGAAGGAGACTCTGTTAGCTGTAACAGTTTAATATTATTTCATTATTAATATGGGGTCAATCTATTATTCCATCCAACAGAAGGTAGGAGTGGTAGTACCTTGCCCCACAACCATCTACTTGCACAAAGAAAGCACTGAGGAGGGGTAGAAGAGACTGAGGCTGAAATTCTGGCCCCACTGAAATCAATGGGACAGGATTTCACCCTGGGAATTTCCCTCCATCTACGCATTTTTACCCCACTTGTGTGCAGAAAGGAAGCTCTGTTGTTTTGGTGCTATTAACAGTAAAGTGCAGAGTGCCACACAATTATAAAGGAATTTCAGAAGTCGGAGATGAGAAAAAAAACGACTCCCTGTCAATTGTAGCTAACCAATTCCCCTTTCCTTTTTCCCTGCTATGAGAACACTGGGATAGCACTACAGTGATCTGAGCCAAAAGAGGTCTTTCTAATACAGGATAAATCTAGTCCAGGGTCAGCTAGGTAATCATGAATTAGAGTGGATTTATTTGACAAGGTCCTGGCACTTATTAGCACAGTTGTTGAGGTGATGAGCTTATCAGGGTGATTACACACCCAAGGCTCCATTTTCAGAAGATGCAATAAATGAATAACCCCATGATCCATGTGTTCATGAAAGAGCACAAGGTGTGAGTCTTCATAGAATATCAGGGTTGAAAGGGACCTCAGGAGGTCATCTAGTCCAACCCCCTGCTCAAAGCAGGACCAATCCCCAGACAGATTTTTGCCCCCGATCCCTAAATGGCCCCTTCAAGGATTGAACTCACAACCCTGGGTTTAGCAGGCTGTTAATAGCACCGTCAAACAGGGCAGGGAGGCCATTTGTATCCTAGACCTGGGGAGGAACACAGCCATCACTCTTGTGATGAGATATACCCAGTGAGGGTAAACAGCTAAAGGAGGCCATAAATAATTGAGCATGGAAGATGAAAAGCATAGCAACAAAACTGGAGCCTCTGAAGCACAACAGCCTAACAGTGAAGCTACCTTATCCTAAAGCCAATCAATCGTAAATGTTTTCCCAGTGTCTATACTGCCTGCGGTTTAAACTCCCACATGGAGTAAATGAAGTCTTTGATGCAACAGGGAATCTTCATCCAAACTCTTATTGTTAATACAAAAGTTCATTAACTGTACATTTTTTGCAAGACTTTCCTCAGTTCCTCCCCCTTCTGGGGAAGTATGAGAACAAGTCTCCAGTATTAACTGGTTTTAAACCAAACTACCGGTATATAAATCCTTGCTTCCACGTGTATCCCTTTTGCTGGTATTTTATTTTTTAATCCATTCACGGCCTTGGGAGTCACTTTAGAAATGTTGCTAGAGTGGAAATTCATTGTTGGACTTTTATCATCACCTGACAAATTAGGGCTGTCAAGGGATTAAAAAAATTAATCATGATTAATCGTGCTGCTAAACAATAGAAAACCATTTATTTAAATATTTTTGAATGTTTTCTACTTTTTCAAATATTTTGATTTCAATTACAACACAGAATACAAAGTGTACAGTGCTCACTTTATTACAAATATTGCACTGTGAAAAACGAGATAGGTGAATTGAAAAATACTAATAAGAGTACTGTAGTGCAATCCCTTTATCATGAAAGTTGGACTTACAAATGTAAAATTATGTACAAAAAAATAACTCCATTCAAAAATAAAACAAAGTAAAATTTTAGAGCCTAGAAAGTCAACTCAATCCTACTTCTTGTTCAGCCAATCGCTCAAACAAATTTGTTTATCTTTGCAGGAGATTATGCTGCCCACTTCTTGTTTACAATATCACCTGAAAGTGAGAACTGGCATTCGTATGGCACTGTTATAGCCGGCACTGCAAGATATTTACATGCCAGATGCGCTAAAGATTTGTGTGTTCCTTCATGCTTCAACCACCATTCCAGATTCCATGCTAATGACAGGTTCTGCTAGATAACAATCCAAAGCAGTGCAGACTGACACATGTTCATTTTCATCATCTGAGTCAGATGCCACCAACAGAAGGTTGATTGTCCTGTAGTTTCCGCATCAGGGTGTTGAGCTTTTAAGACTTCTGAAAGCATGTGCCACATCTCGTCCCTCTCAGATTTTGGAAGTATTTCAGATTCTTAAACCTTGATTTGAGTGCTGTACTTATCTTTAGAAATTTCACATTAGTATAGTCTGCATTTCGTCAAATCTGCAGTGAAAGTGTTCTTAAAATAAAAATGTGCTGAGTCATCACCTGAGACTGCTATACCATGAAATATATGGCAGAATGCGGGTAAAACAGCAGGAAACATACAATTCTCCCCAAAGGAGTTCAGTCATAAATTTAATTAACGCATTGCTTTTTTAAAGAGCATCATCAGTATGGAAGCATGTTCTCTGGAATGGTGGCCGAAGCATGAAGGGGCACACCAACGTTTAGCATATCTGGCATGTAAATACCTTGCGATGACGGCTACAAAAGTGCCATGCAAATGCCTGTTCATTTCAGGTGACACTGTAAATAAGAAGCGGACAGCATTATCTCCCGTAAATGTAAACAAACTTGTTTGTCTTAGCAGTTGGCTGAACAAGAGTGGACTTGTAGGCTCTAAAGTTTTATATTGTTTTGTTATTGAATGCAGTTATGTAACAAAAACATCTACACTTGTAAGTTGCACTTTTATGTTAAAGAGATTGCACTGCAGTACTTGTATGAGGTGAATTGACAAATTCTGTTTCTTTTGTTTATCATTTTTACAGTACAAATGTTTGTAATAAAAAATATAAAGCGAGCATTGTACACTTTGTATTCTGTGTTGTAATTGAAAAATATATATTTGAAAATGTAGAAAACATCCAAAAATATTTAATACATTTCAGTTGGTATTCTACTGTTTAACAGTGTGATTAAAACTGCAATTAATTTTTTGGAGTTAATCGTGTGAGAGTTAACTGCAATTAATCGACAGCTCTACTGATACCACCACTTTACTTTTTCAGAGCATGGTAATTTATTAAACCCAACGTAGCCCTTATGAAGTAGGCAAATATACATGATTATCATAATTGTACAGATGCAGAAACTGATGCATTGAGAAGTTAAGTGACTTGCCAAAATCCACACACAGCTGAGGCAGAGCCAGAATTTGACCTCATGAGTCTGACCCCCCCCACTGCATTCAATCCACAAGACTAGACCACCACCACCACAAGCACGTTTTAAAGGTACATACATACCTTTACTTCCCAAACCAGAACAGGAAGAATACTTCCACGTTCAGTTACTACACAGTTAAAATAAAATAAAAGAAATATCTAGATCCACTAAGTAGCAGACCGAACATTGTATGTTCTATTGTTTAACAATTTACTACATGTCTATTTCCATGGCCTCTAGGCACACCAGAGACATTGAAAACAAAATATGTCCTAGTATTGTCCCCGCAATGGCAGTAATAGTACTAACCTCAGCCTCACAAGACAGGGAACAATTGTTAGTCTTAGTCTCAGGTCAAGCAAATCCTTGGAGAAAATGATAAACCTTAGATCATGGGGTCAGCAAGTTTACATAAGAATGGCCATACTGGATCAGACCAAAGGTTCATCTAGCCCAGTATCCCGTCTTCCGACAGTAGCCAGTGCCAGGTGCCCCAGAGGGAATGAACAGAACAGGTAAGTTTGAACTAGGCATAGCTCCAGCATGTGCAGTTACTTGCACAGTATTCTAAGAGTACATGATACTCTATAGGCAAGGTCTCTGCCCCCACTGCATCTGCAGTTTAAACAAGCAGCAGTTTCCTATCTGGGGATCCTCCACTGAGAATGCCTTGTATCCATGCCTCAAGCACCGCAGCTATAGTAGTAGTGCTCTGGGAGAGGTGCAATCGGGGTAGTCAAGTCCAGATCCAAATAGGGTTTTGGATATTGCCTCCAGAATGCCCTTATTTCCAGCTATACTTGAATAATATTGTTCAGAAGGCCAAATTCTGTCCTCAAGTGCACTGCACACACTATATCTAAGGGCGAAGTTCTTGGTTTGTGCTTGGTTTTAAACTATTACAGGATATTATCAACCTAAGATTCAAGGTCCTGCTGATGTTAATAGCTTAGTAGGAGTCTGGGTGAAGAGAAACAGGGGAAATGAAAGGTGCTTCCATTGTAGAGAATGTGCTCTCTGGAATGAGATGCTAAACCAAGAGATCCATCTTGTTGTTTGTTCAGATAAGTTAAATATGATGCACCATTATCCAAAACAGTACTCCAAAGAATTGATTAAAATGTTCTCACAGAACATTAGACTGGATAACAACTTATTCAAATTAATAGCCTTATATTAGACTTAGGAAGGCAGTGTTACCTAGTAGATAGAGCACTAGATGGGGACTAAGGATCTGGGTTCTATTTACAGCTCTGCCCCAGGCCTTGGGCAAGTCATGTCACTCTGTGCCTCAGTTTCCCCATCTGTAAAATGAGGATGATGATATTGACCTTCTTTGTAAAGCAGCTTGAGAGCTACTGCTGAAAAGCTCTGTATAAGAGCAAGGAATTATATTATGCTTAGTAGTGGAGAAAAGGCCCAGCTCCTAGCTAACTCTGAGTAACTTCTACAAAATTACCAGAAAGAGGTAGCACTTTGATGCAAATTTCTAATATAAAAACTGCCATAAAATTGACTCAGTTCTGATGATCTGCTACTAACGAAAGCAAAGACTGTTACCCCCTCTGTAAAATGCAGGTAATGTTGCGGAACTTCTTTATAAAGTGCTTTGAGCTCTAAAGACAAAAAGTGCTAAGAGCAAGCTAGGTATTATTATGCTAGTGCTTCTTTCCGACCCATTTCAAAACAGTAGTTTTAGAAAGTACACAACTGAAATCAAATGCAGGTATCTCATCTAACTTCCCTATTTTGCTACTTCAAAGCTACTTAAACTGCTTCAGAGTCACGAAGGAACAAACTTGTTCAGGGGTCTGGTGACTGCCCAAATCTGGCTCTTCACAAGAGGAAGTGAAGACATTGCAGTTTTTAATCAGGAACTGACAGCACAAACCTGCAAGCTACTCTTAACTGTCGTTAACAAGACACAAGGGGGAGCTTCTCCCATGCCCAGAAAATGCAGGACTTTATAGATAACCGGCACTCTGAACTTCTCTTAGAAATTGTCAGTAGCCAGGCTAATAGCAAAGATTAAGCTGACTACAGCATTCTGCATAAAATGAGGTCAAGAGCACTTGGGACTAGAATGAATCATACTAATTGAGCCTGGAGATGACAAAAGCATGAACTATAGTAAGGTCTGGATAGGAGGTAACCTTTAGAGCATATGTAGATGGAAATAAGTATTATAAGCCACCAGTGACACCTGCAAATCCTGAAATAATTAACTTTGTAATAGTTAGGGCCACTGAAATCACCATTGTCCCAAGATGAAGGAAACCCACACACAACAGTGGTACTATGTATCTTTAAGTACATTTTAAAACTCCTAATACAAAACAACTTTATCATTTACCCTCACTGTCAAAGAACATTTGTATTTTCAATCTCCAAATAATTTAGGATTTTAAAATTCAGTTACTGATGTTTAGAATACACGGATTATCTCACATTCTAGATTGTTACAGATATACTTGCTCTTTAAGATGAACTTTAGGAGAAACTGTTCCTCTATCTGGTAAGCAGCATTGTTACTTATTTTAGTTCCCTTATTAGGCATCATAAATCCTTGTTTATAGATTATTTCTTCCCTCCCCACCCCACTCATTTTCAGTAGTGCCTTTAGTAAAGAATAATTTATCTTCCTTGTTGCTCTTGGTGGCAGTAATCAGTCAGTCAGCCTAGACAATAAACAAGAGCCAAGTGACCAGTTCCAGGCAGATGATGTTACAGAAGTTTTGTTCACAGTAGAAACATGTAATTTCCAGGAGATACAGGAAGTTACTGTTTGGGGACTGGAGTTTCCAGTAGTTATAGTTCCCTAATTCATAGTTTAATAGAATTTAAGGTCAGAAGGGACCATTAGATGTTGTCTGACCTCTATCACACTGTTGAATTTCACCCAGATAACCCTATATTAAGCCTGACTTCAGTTAGACTAAAGCATTCCAAATCCTTAAGAGGTTAAACTCGTGTGTGCCATAGGCAGAAAACAGGAGACACCACAGTGTCACCATTGCCTTAGGCCCCTGCAATAGCAGAGAACCGATTCGATGAAATATGCCCAGATGATCCTAGCAGTCAATTCATGCTCCAGCGGAAGAGAAGCAACTGCCAACATCTATGTCTGACCTGGGATGAAATTTCTTCCAGATTCAAAATCTGGCAGTCAGTTTAAGACTGAGAGACTATTTGGGGGCAGCTGTCACAGATTCACAGGGTCAGTGCTATGCCCCCAGCCTTTGAACAGTCGCCTAGGAGTACCTCTTTAATGGGGAGGGGGAAGGTTGGTCACACCCTGAGCAAGACTCACCAGGCAGGCATCTACATAATAGGATAAGATTTGTTGTACCCACCTCAAGGCAAGGCCTACCACGTCTGGCACACCATCTTTATCTGTGGAGAATTTGTTTTTCTTTCAAGGAATGTAAAAAACACCCTGGATACATGTTGCCAATTATGCATAAAAATAAAAATCTTTCAAGACTGCTGCAGGTAACCAGCTGAAGCCTAAGTTTTGATTATAGGCATGGTCAATGCAGAGTTGCCAGTGTTGTAAGTGTACTGAGGGCAATGCAGGCAATCCTGTTCTCATGGGTCATGAAGGAAAGGTGATGGGGAGGACCTCATGGCCTGAAAGGACACCCAGGACTAGCCCAAGCCCCTGCACATACAAGCTGTAGGAAAGTACATCTTTTAGAAAGGTATCTAATTTTAAAAACTCTCTAGTGATGGTGACTCCACCTCTGCTGTAAGATATTCCAATGTTTAATTATCCTCACTTCTAGGACATGGTGTCTTATTTGAAGGCTAACTTCAACTCCCAGCCACTTGGCCTGGTTATGTCTGTCAACACAAGCGAAGAGCTCCCCACATTAGATATCTTGCATGTGTCAGTAACTACAGTATATGTTTTTAATCAAGCCACCTCTTAACCTTTTCTTTGCATAAATTGAGCTCCTTAAGCCTCACATCCTAAGACTCATTTTCCAGGTCTTGGATAACATTTGTTATCCTCCTTTGAGCTTTTTCCACATTCTTGAAGTCTTCTTGTAGCAGTCTTACCAGTGCTGTCACAGGCCTTCAACAAGTCCATGTATACATCAACATAGCTGCCTTTATCAACCAGAGTTGTAATTTTGTCCAAAGAGACTAAATGGATTTATTTTCTACTCCCCTATTCAATGCGAGTAGAAAATAAGTTGTAAATATTACAAGGTTAAAACACATGTGGTATGACAGGAACTTCACCCTGAGATTTTCCTAATCAAATCTCCATTCTGACTTACATTAAGCCAGGATTACATGACCCAACTCTACCAGAGGAAATCTCATCAGGCAAATGGTTCCCATCTGTGATGTAGTAAGGCTGTGTGATAGGGCACTATGGGGCCATCTATTTAACTTAAAGATAGGAGCAAGAAGCCTCCATTCTTGGTTCCCATGTGTTCTAGTAAGAGACAAGCTCAAGTCTGAGCAATACTCAACAGGGACATGCAATATTTAAGACTATATTTTAACTGTCTTAGCTAGTTAGTGCTCACCATATTACTCCTGTATTAGCACTTTATCCCATTAGACTGGTGTAAACAGAGATCGTACTGAAGGGCATAACAGGGAGAAGCGATGAGCCTCAGTAGATGCAAAGACTTACCATGATGGGCATGGCATAAGAACCGTGCCTTGGTACAAGTTCCCTTATACAAAATTGACCAGGGAAAAAAACCCTGTCACTACTGCTTCTTATGGAGAAGGTATCTGTAAGGCAGAGCAAGAGCCAATGGCTAGAAGTTACAACCAGACAAATTAAAGTTAAAATTTTTTGCCTTATTGCGAAGAGCTAGGGTGATTAGCTATTGGAACAAGCCACCAAGGAAGTGGTGAATTCTCAATCTGTTGGAGTCTTCAAATCAAGATTAGATGACTCTCTCAAATATATGCTTTCCTCAAATCCAAGTTATTGGGCTCAATGATCCCTTCAGTCCTATCTGCTGAGTCCAGTCCCCTGCTATCACAGCCAACCCCCATCATATAATCCCTTTCAGACTGGAGTAACAATGAAGTTCTTCAGTCTGACTCCTGATCTAATGATCTAATGGTTCCTTCTGTCCTTAAAATCTATGAATCTAACATTCACAGTGATGGAGACTTGTTCTGTAATTACACAGCCAGATAACCATAGGCTTAGATATGAGATAAGAGTTCTTCCTGACAAAGCTGTTTGAAAGAAGGCTGGCGATACTGGACAAACTAGTTTATTCTACTTTTAAAATCCTACTTTGCGAGCTCTTTCAGAAAAAATGTGTGGTATATTTTGCCCATTAGCATTCTTATCTGGGAACTTCATCACCAGGAATTTACTATCATTTAAAGCTTTTGGGTTTAACTATAAACCTACATTCCTTCTCAGATTATACTGCTACTAAATAGAAATACCATTATACTAGTAAAGCCTACTGAAGATATGAGGCCAAGTTTTGGGCTGCAAAGGTGAAACTGGGGGCGGAGTTCCAACGAATCTGAAGTTTGAGGGGAAAGCAAAATAGCACAGTTCAAGGCTGCAGGAAGATCTTACAGCACATTCTTTCCCCATTCCAGTGGAAAGCGAACAAAACTGTCTAGGAGTTGTGTTGCAGCTATCCTGATCTATGGAAGACAAACATTTAAGCTGCCTGTATTTTCAGTGACAAATTTAGAACTTAGATTTACTTGTACACTATACTGGATCTACAGGAGTGTGTCTAGCAAGTTAGTCTGACAGCACAACTCTCCCATCTTGCTTTTAATTGGGAGGCACTCAAGTTTTACAGGTAAGCATGATGGATCTATATCAAGACCTTCCCTTTAGAAACATACCGCAGGTGTGTGAAGCTCAGACATAATTCCAAGTCGAGTTTGTGGGTTTCCAGATCAATTTATTGATCTAATTTAGCCAAATCTTCTGATAACTCTGGTGTGTATTGTGCTGATAAATAGACACTGAGAAGATTTAACAATTTCTTCATTTAATAAGTGAATTATTTTCACTACATGGTATTGTACACTGTCATCTGTTCAAAAAAGATTAACAGTTTTGTTTTTAAAAACAAGACTTAGATTTGTATAAACTGGTGAACAGAAATAACTCCTGTGCTTGGCTGGTTAGCAAGTTATTTTCTACGCTTCTTTGCAGAAGCAAGTTTTAGGCCAGAAATGGACAAATTCTCAGGTAGATCTAGAACCATTTCCACAAGTTACTGCTTTCTGAAACTGGCTGCCACAGGACAGCTGCAACTGTAAGAAGGTTCACTCAACAGAATATATTGAAATTGTACAAAATGTTGTTTACCTTTACCATTAATAGCACAAACAGCACAGCATTACAACTTGCTATTTAAAGTCAAAACTTCCTTTTATCTCCAAGAGAAAGGCATGAATGTAAAGCCCTGCCAATTCATCTTGACGGGTTGTGTAGATACAGCTTTTTAAACAGAAACTTTGGCTTCAGGAAAGAGACACAAACATTTAAAATAATGGCTTTAATTTTCATTTAAAGCATATGGGAGGGGAAGTGTGCTTTAATTAAATATACATCATACCAGTGATGCTGGTCAGGTTGAAGATTATTTCTTATGTTGACAGCAATAAAACTAATGTGTACATGACAAGACATTAAAAGAAAAGCAATCCCTTTAAAACAAATTTTTAAAGTAAAAAAAGTTCACAGTGGTTTGTATAAACAGTATGTAACTTCAGACAGTAACAAATTTCTAATCTCACAGCACACTAGTGCCCTCTTTAGTTCCTAAAGAAGAAAACAAGCATTTACACTACTCATTGTACAGATTCAAAAAAGTCAGTTGTACAATTACCCATAATGACAGGATAAGATGCTGTGGAGTGTACAGCTGTAACACCGACATAAGGGAAGTTTTAAAAACTCTTCTTGGGAAGGGAGAAAAGTCTTTCATTTGCTGTTACAACCAGCAAATGCCATTCATTAAATCAAAATGAAAAACCACAAACACGTTATCTATTTTGAGCAAGCTGAACAGTACACGTTACAGTTTTAAAAATGGAGGTTATATACTATAATACAAGTCCCAACTAGGCAGTACCAAATTTACTATTTCTTTGCTTGTTTTGTGATCATACCCCTTGGTGGCGTTACAGGTCTGCTAGCATTAGGCTTCTTTTTCTCTGCAGGTTTCAAAATCTGAAAAGACAATTCAGTCATTTACTATGGTGATTTAGCCAGCAAATAACTAGCCAGCCAATCTGCTAATTTGCTTGTAAAAACCATCATACAGGTGACCATTATGAGTAAAGTCAGCCAGCAGCTCTGCATGCTCAATGCTAGGAGTAATGTGCTCCCTGCCCACCTAACAGTTATGCTAGTACTAGACCAGACGATCTGGAATCACATGACAGTAGGAGTGAGGAAACAGATGAGACTTCAGTTGGAAAAATCTAATTCAAGGTGAGAAGTGTGCTCTACTTTATGTCAATGTGGACAGAACCTAAATACTTTCTGAGAAGAGAAAGGGTGACTGCACTGAATGTAGCCTTTCCAGCCACCTTTCACATTTGTAAAAATCTATTTGCAGTGAGAAATATTTCTATAATAGTACTTTTTTTTAATTAATAAAAAAGCAAATTCATTAAAGGGCAAAATCTTAAGGTACTGTACCTGAAAAGAGCACATTAGAGTTTCATCCACACTCATCATGGCACCAGCATTGTCAAATTCTCCACAGTAATTTGGGGCAGAAAACAGAGTTACCAATTGCCTTTTTGCAAAGAACTCATACCCATCTTCAACCACCTTTAATAGAAAAATAGCTCTATTAGAGTAGAATAATTTCTTACCAGTCATATAACTATTTATCAAATGACATGCATCTAAGTTAGCCCACATACAGCTGTGAGATGGTATGACTATCACAGACAGCTGTGGAAGAGCCATTTAAGCCTAGACAACAGAAGTTCTAAACTAAGTAGATCAAAACAGAATTAAGAATGGATACAAGGCCCACTCCTGCAGTGTGATCTAATAGGAATGAAATTATGGGATTCTGCTGAGGCACTAGGATCCCACTGGGAGAGCAGGGCCATGGATTGTACTTGTAAAATTAAAATACCTGATGAGCTCTACATATAAGATCCAAATCATGTTTATGGAGAAACTTTGCAACCACTTCAGCACCAAATGTGAAGGACACTCCTCTGTCATTTTCACCCCATCCTAAGACGTCTTTGTCAGGGTCAGACCATAGCAGATCACAAAGAAGACCCTGATCTGGTACATCAGTGGGGCGCATAATTCGCCGAATCTGTTCCATTGACTGAAGGTCTGGCGACAGGCCTGTTAGGAGTTTTAAGATATATAAATGGTTAGTGTTTTACTCAAAGTATGTTCCACACATTAAACATTTTGAATCACCTATTAAGACACAAAAAGCCTTAAAGTCCATCTTGTTGATTTGCTGGTGGCAATTAGTATCTATAAAGTTTTATGGTGATTCTTGATTTTTATCCAATTTTAAAAGCTCTCTGTAACAGGGTGGTCTGTCACCATCAAGAAGCAGTGGGGCCCAGAGCCAGCCAACCCTATTCCATGACATGGCCTCGTTAAGGAAAAAAGTTCAAAGGAGTGGCATGCAAGCCAGCAAATGACCACCAGGTGTTATACAGGTACCTCTTGAACACGATAAAGCCCAACTGTCAGGGGGCGGGGGAATGAGAAGAAGAGCAGGGGGGAAAGCCTGGGGAGGAGAAGCCTGACTGCTGAAATACAGCACAGCCCAACAAGGAAGGCTAAAACCCCCTTAACTAAGGGGAAGGAACCGAGTGGCCTACAAGCATGAACTGGAAGTCTCAAGTGGGACAGGTTGGGTCTGAAGGGCTAAGAGACACACTATTGTATAACAACTTAATAAATTAGACTCCAAGGAGGGGGACATTACTTTAAGTACCCCAGGCGGAAAATGAATTATTGGGAGAATCAGGAAGGGAACTGCGTGCCGGGTACTTTGAAGGGCCACACCATGCCACAAAGAGGTGTAAGTGACTTGTCTTCACAGCTTTACGATTTAGCAGAAACAGTTGCCTATTGTGCATGTTCACATATTTAGGTATAAGGATGAGAAAGGTCACTTCTGCAATTTACAGAATACATCATTCTCACTGCTTAATATTTGTGAACACCTACAAAGTGTGCCTTTAAGACAAAGATATTTAAATAGTAGAAAGAATACTGTACTTGTCAGATTGTTCAGGCATAGTAACATGAAATACTAAGATGGGGAGATAGTGTTACAGTAACTTAGTATAAGTAATATTCATACTATTTTTCACTGTAGTATCTAGATAAGCTATAATTGTTGCAAATTATAGACAGATACCAAGAGTTGCAATAGGCCACGTGTCACTGCTGAGATACTTGGACTGTTTTATACATTAGACCCATTCAGTTACTGAAGTGGTATAAACAGCTGTAAAAAACCTAACCTAAGTACACTTCAAAAAGGGTAAGACTGACTTTTAGGTGTAGGCTAAGCCCTTGGCATGTCCTGGGGTCCCCCCCCCCAATGACTAGGAATTTATTGTCCTTTGTAGAATCTATATAGGACTCAGACCATCTATTCGGCAAAGTACATAGATTGTCTATTTGAAAGGAGAGGGGAGTGCAGAACAGGAAAAGCAGACCGCCATATATCCCAAATGGTAGTAAACTACTTGCTCAATTAAGTATTTCAATGCCTAAAAATACAAGCTCTGGAACTTGCTGCATGACAACTATTTAGGGTTGGTTTACTTAACTTACCCTTCAATATCCAGCTCAACCTCAACCTTCAATATCCAGCTCAGCGCATGAATTGAGCCTCCCATATTCCCCCCGGGAGAACAGGAGTTCCAGAATTTCAGCAACGAGGATTAAACCAACAGGGAGTCATTTTCCAACTATGCAAGATGCATAAACACAAACATGGAACTAGCACACCTAGAGATAAGGGATTAGCAATCACTTGAGTAACCACTAGAGAAGCACCACATACCTCCATGACAGCAGAATATTTTCTCATCCACAATGGCTGCAATTGGTAAACAGTTAAAACAGTCTGTAAAAGTTTTCCACAGCTTAATGTTATATCTTCTTTTACCTACAAAATTTTAGGGGAAAAAAATAATTAATATGGTCTCCGAATGAGAACTAGAAAGGATCCAACGTTACAATGCTACTATTGCTGTCTTAACTTTGCCATGGTGTAGAAATAACCCCCCCCCCCCCACAGCTCCTCTTAGACGCAATGCATTTTACTGCAGATGTAAAAAGGTTTTAAGATGTCTCAGACTGTAGCGAATTCAGAAAAGCCAAGTGGCTCTTAAAGGTTTCTTTTGGAGTGGTAGGAGTTTCCATGTGTAGAATGAGACTGACCTTTTACAGATTAGGGCCAGATTCTCTGGCTTGTTCCACTTCCATTGCATTGCTCATACCTTCTCAAACAGGCACAGAGTCAGTTCAACCAACTCCTACTCCCCACCCCACGCAGCCCCAGTATAGGGGCATTTTGGAGCATGCTGCACTCTGGAAATACGTAACTAAAAGACTGTCCGTTGGAAACCACTGTTGACTAGTGTTCAGAGCAGCCTTGAGGCTACTCTAAACTTAGCAGGGACTGTACCTGACATAAAACCAGTCAGAGAATCAGGGAGCTGCAACTGTGTCCCTAACACCCCTCTACTCAACTGTACCCAGTTGAAGCTAAGCTTAGTAGAAAACCTGGACCTAAAATTTAAAGCACATTAAAAAAAAAAAAGTTGTTTTTATACAAGTTATCCTAAGCAGCACCACAGAGGTGCATGCTGTTTTATATAAAAACATCTAAGACTAATGTTGTCCAACAGTGAGTCTGTAGAAGATTTAGAAGTCTCATTAATTCATCCAAAGAATGTTCTGGATGAATCAATGTGAGATAAAGTTGGAAGAGACCCCCACTCCCATATGAAGTCTATTGTATTTTGCATTAAAAGTATCACGTAAGCAACTAGCAAAGCAAATGACGCACAATACAAATAAGTTTAGGGAAAGATAACATGTTCTCCCCCTATTTTCATTCAACCCTTTAAAAGTGAAGTTATCCAGCCTGTTAGGTTTTTTTGTTTTTGTTTTTTTAATTACACCCCAGAAGCCTTTTAAACGTAACTTTAAGTACATTAAAGTTATGATTAACCAAGCACTTGTTTAGAAACATTCTTAGCATAGACCAAATATATTCAGAGAGTTTATTTTGCTTACTGACCCCCTAAAGTTGGGCAACTTGTGTATGGAATTATGCTAAGATTTACATTGTATACTTATGTAGTCTTTGTCCTAAAAGAGCTTAATTAATATAGGAATCAACACTTTCTCCCAATGGCAAGTGACAACAATACACAGCAACACTGTGACTCAGTTTACCATAAGCTACCCTCAACACCATGGTGAGATACTGGGTCCACACCAACACTCAGGAACAAAGGCCACCTATTGAATCAGCAATGTAATTTCATGGGGCACCTAGGTTTTCCTTTGAGGTCTTCCATCCATACACATACTGTCCATACTGCTCAGCATGCAATATCAAATTAGATCACAGCACAAGATAATATAGGACAAGGTACTGCCGCCATACTAACATTTTGTTATATAAACCTAAATTATCTTTTTCAGAGTTCAGAGGACACCAGTACCCCTCAACTGTATCAAAAGTAGTGGGTTCTTTTGACTTTTGAAGTGTTTTAATAATGAAGAATCATAAGTTATGAAGCCAGCTCTATGAAGTTGGGCGAAACAAAACTGTCTTTATTTTCTGCACAATTTGTATCCTTATTCTCCCCAGAGTATAAAAAGGGCTAAGGGATTTTAAAACTTAGAGGTAATGGTTTTCCAAGCAAAGTTTATATTTTGAAATAGCATATCACTTTAAAAATCAAATGTGTATATTGTGAACAGCACAGATGAAAAAAATTGTCTTCATGCGTCCACACACAGCCAACAGTGAAGGTCACAAGGCACAATAACTAGGAAAGCTGCACTCATTTCATCAATTCCATTTGAAAGGTTGTGTAATTACTGATCATGTACTACTAGAAAAGTGTTAAAGCAACAAGCGCATCACAGCGTGCTACTGCAGGTCAGTTTCTACCCTGCTTTCATATAATTTACATGAACATTCTTTTTAAGAGTATTATTGCTAGTTGCCAAATTGACTTTGAAGACTGAAGTCCTCTTCATAAAGGATTAGGTTCACCAATGTTTAGAGGACCAGAAGGTCTATGTGCTACTTAAGCCCAATTTTGAAAAATTAAGTGAAGCATAGCCCTTGTGCTTGCACCATGCATATTGGTGAACTTCACAGAACAGTCACAGTATGGGTAATAGGAATTCAGCATTCTCCATATTCTATTAGAAGGTAATTCAGTCTTCATGAACCATTCACTCCTTGGCCCCTCTTCTGTCATCCGTAGTAACAACTGAATGATGTGGATACATTTATACTAATACCACCAAGATCAAACTTGCCAGTCCGATAGATCTGAACAAGATATGAAAGATTCCACATTCCATTGCCAAACTATGAATATTTAAATCTTAAGAGTGTTCTTTTAATAAGCCAGTAGTGAAGTGGAATCAAAACCTTTACAGTCAGATTTCCAATAAATAAGTCACTTGTCAGCAAGATTATTTTTACCAGGAGACAAGAATGCCAGTTACAGTTTTAGTTTAGAAGTAAAACTGCAAGCCAAAGACAAGTCAATTTTAGTATTTACTGTTCCATTAAGAGGCACAAAGATAGCTTCAATTCTCCCCCGCCTCCAAAATATATACAATATTTGAAATGTATCAGGTCCTTACTGTCTTCCCTTTGTTGGAAGACCTTGACGTGATCTTTGGAAGAGATGAAACATGTCAATCCTGTAATCTGAGCTGCCTCTCTGTGTCCTCTAACGAGAGGGGCAGCAGAGGGTGGATAAAAGCTGATGACTAAAGTGGACTTATTTGAATTAAATACAAGTTCATTTAAAAAAAACCCTAAAAATTACATTTGAATTTAATAATCTTTAAAATCATTTAAATTAAATACAAAAAAATATTAAGTAGTACAACGTATCTGCTGCCAAGTTTTAAAGAAAGTCAAACCACTAAAGTGGTGGAAGTCACTGACTAAGCAACTGGAACCAGATATAGTTGAAGTGCTAAACCAGCTTTTGGAAAGCAGTAGTCACTTCTACAGGTGCAGAAAGATTTTTCCCTTATTTCAGTTTATTCTGCTAATTGAGTTTTATGACTAGTTCATATGAAGTTAAGAAACCAACTGGAAGTTGAAAAAAGCAAGGAAGCTTGTTTTTGTCTTCCAATCTATGAAAAAAAATAGGTGTGAGGATGAGATCTACTAGGTTGAATCTCGAAAAACATAGGATAGGATTGGACCCAGTATGTTTTAGCTCCACTACAATCCACAAAACTCCTGCTGAACCCTGTAGGTGCCTACATTCATTTGACTCCTATGTTTTTGCTGTAAGAGTTCCCTAGGAGCTTACTGTTTCTGTCTCTGGAATGCACACTACTGCCTCATTCTAGGCGTCTGGAGTCCTATTGCCTGCCAAATTCCCAGAGCGATTCCTGAACCAGATAAAGACAGGTATTTGGCCACCTAAGTCGTGTATAGGCCCAATCTGGTATGCATGCTCAGAGGCTATTTACAGGATTGGGACTTGTTCAAAATCCAGATGGAGGAGAAAATCCAGCCAACAGAGGTGGCACCTACCTTGTAGGTTTTAGCTAAGTAGTTAGAGCTTGCCTGGGTTGTGGAAAACCCAGATTCAATTCCCCCAGTCTCTGTCAGGAGATAGAGGATTTGAACAGGGGTCTCCCACCTCTCAGGAGAATTCTTTAACCAGTGAGCTATGAGATATTCTGATGTGGGGCTCCCTCAGTCATGCTATTCCATTGTAGATAAATAATAAAGTGTCTCTGGAGCATGGAAGGGGGAGAATTGAACCTGGGTTTCCCTCATCCCAGGCTAGTACTCTGGTCTAAAAGTTATTAGGTGGGCAGCACCATCACCATGTATGTAAGTTATATCTTTGCTTAAATACATTTTTATAGATATAGTGTACCATACTGGTTCATGAAAAGCAGCAAATTTAGTGTAAAGGCTATATTTAGTTACAAATGGTTACCAAAGGAGGGGGTGGGGGAGGAAAAAAAATCAACCTTTTTAGTTATTTTCCTAAAGTACAAATGCATATCATGCTGTATCACTATTCAAGTCCTCCTGAAAAGCGGAAATAAGGATCAGCTATTTCTAATGTAAACAGTTTTGTAAAAAGTCAAATCTTGTATTTATTATCTGATAAGCAGGGTATAAGATAAAAGGACCATTTATTCGCTAAAGGATTTACAATGTAATTACACACACAAGTTTAATACATCAGAGAAAAGGTAAATATTTTTGTGCTGCAATTTAGAATTTCTATCTTATACAAGATTAGATAGGCTTACAATTTGAACTTTAACAGTGTACAGCAGTGAGCGCTGTTAATCGGAGCAGTGATCAAATAGGAATAAAATTATACCAGTCATTCTACGCCAGGGGTCGGCAACCTTTCAGAAGTGGTGTGCCGAGTCTTCATTTATTCACTCTAATGTAAGGTTTTGCGTGCCAGTAATACATTTTAACGTTTTTAGAAGGTCTCTTTCTATAAGTCTATAATATAGAACTAAACTATTGTTGTATGTAAACTAAATAAGGTTTTTAAAATGTTTAAGAAGCTTCATTTAAAATTAAATTAAAATGCGGAGCCCCCTGGACCAGTGGCCAGGACCCAGGCAGTGTGAGTGCCACTGAAAATCAGCTCATGTGCCGCTTTCGGCACGCGTGCCATAGGTTGCCTACCCCGGTCTACACAGTACTTTCTATTTTGCTGATCAAACCGTAATTAGATCATTGAGAGTACAAATTTCCAAGAGACCACCTGAGCTATGCAAGAGAGAAGCTGTAAGTTAGTACACAGTTCAAATAAAACCAGACTGGGAGAGAATTTTTGTAAGCTAGCATAATTAAGTGCATAACAACCCTCCTCTTCCATCCACCAAAAAACAAATGTTACTTACATTCATCATAAAATCCATAAATTCTATTAATGCTGGCACATTCATGGTTCCCTCTAAGAAGGAAAAAATTCTCAGGATATTTGATTTTGTAGGCCAATAAGAGACAAATTGTTTCTAAAGACTGTTTTCCTCTATCAACGTAGTCACCAAGAAATAGATAGTTGCTTTCTGGTGGAAAACCTCCATATTCAAAGAGTCGAAGTAAGTCATAGTATTGTCCATGGATGTCACCTTAAAAACAAAGGCATTCATAAGCGGTGGTACATAAGCGAGACCTTCACGACAATCGCTGACTGACTTGCTAGCCAAATAAAACTTGAGAAAAGCTATATCTATTTTTGATCTCATGTAAAGCTACATGCTGCCCACCACAGATGTCTGAAGAATCAAATGGTCTCTAGTCTATTAGTATGAAAATTATAAACATTCAGCAGTATACAAAGTCACTGAAGTTACATAACCCAGCAAGTTGTGCTGAATGACCAAAGAATTGCTATTTAAGAATATTCATACATATTTTTTAATATCTCAACCCCAAAGTTAAAGCTCTTTGTGCCCAATCCTATAGTCTTTACTCAGGTAAACTCCATTCGACTCCACTGAGTTTTGCCTGAGAAAAGATTCTATGACCAAGACCCTTTATTTTGGTCTTAATGCCTCCCGGTGGCATCCATCTGCAGCTTTTCATTTCAGAATGCTGCATATGTAAGTATTAGAAGATCCCTCCTAGATATAAATCTTGGGTACCATTTATGGATGTGTTAAGAAAGTAACAAGGTTATTCAAATCCTAGCTGCAAAGTTGGCTTGGAAGTGAATGCTACTTTCACTTCTGGTCTAAATTTTTTTTTTTTTTTTTTTAAATAGAGCATGCCCAACAATCATACTTATAAAGACTACTAGATTTTAAACCAGCTGTGCAGTTATACGATATAATGAACAAATTACTCTAAATTGAGGTAATCTTCAGTCTTAGAAAAGGATTTAATAAACAACCTAATTTAAGAGCTGAAGTTACATATTCTTACTGGAGTGGTTTCTATTTTGCCTTTCATCACAATATAAAATTACTTAGGCTAGGAATCTATGCCCCAAATACCTTGCCTAGAACTATTATGGGTCTCTGTTCTACCCCTAGATTCAATCAGGGCTGTGCTGAGGGGAGGGCTTTCTTCATACAAGGTCTTCCGTTCTGGGACTCCCCCGCATCCCCAACCCAGAAGTAGCCCATCCTCTTTTGGTAGTCTAGTTTCAGCAAACTTATCTCTGTCATTGGAGTTTCTGCTCCTCAGCTCCCACTTTTTTACTTCTGTATTTGCTACCCTCTTCATTACTATTCTTTACATTAACCAGACATTGGTTTGTTTATGCCCTTGTGCTATAGCCTTTTGTTCAGATCAGCTGATTACAACTGTTTTACATTAGTTCTATTGTATTTAGATTTAAAGACACCTATAGATAGGTATGTAAGAAACGAAATATTTCTGCAAATATATTTCCAAGTTAATGCCTGTTCACTGAAAGCAAGTGTCAACTGACCAATACACAGTAAGTCAATACTTACCACATATTTTAAGTGGGGCTTCAAGTTCTAGTAGAATAGGCTGACTGAGAAATATTTCTCTGGATTTCAAGCACAGTCCTCTAATTTCATTCTCTTGAAGTTGGACGTTTTTACCTGGTTTTGAACCCCTCACTGTGGGAAGAAGTTAAAAACTGGTTAAATGAATCAAATGACTTGCTAAGTGCCAACCTACTCCCAACCTCCAAGGTTGCAGTGCTACTCAAGTTTAGTCTGGTCCCCCTGAAGAGGGAGACATCCAGGCCAAATCTGAGAGAGTGGCTTTGTGACTAGGTTTATGGGATTGTAGCACCACTCTCTCAGATTTGGCCCAGCCAGCCCTGTCATCATGACAGAGAGGTGGCTGGCCAAACCTGAGTAGCACTGTGATCCCGTGCAGCATGGCACAATGCCCAGAGCAGAGAGCCAAGCCCAGTGGCACTGAAGCCTTTGGAGTCGATGCTGCAGGGAGAGCTCTGCATCCCCCCCCAGTGACACACTCTCCCCCCGCTCCCTCCCCGGCCCCATTTTACACATTCTATCCACTTCTATCCTGCAGTCTACCTGTGCAAATTAGACATCGCCTGAACATGTAGTGAGAAGTTGTAAATCAGTTTCAAACACCTTAAACAGGCGGGATAAGATTAACAAGTAAAGAATAATGCATGCCAATCTGTATCCATTTATATACATTTTAAATAGAAGAACAAATAATCATCCAAGTATAACAAGGTTATTATTTCATCAATGGTGACCTAGAGTCAAAGAAAAAAAATCTGCTTTGTTGAACCCCTTGTATTCACAGAGATAACTTTTAAATTAATTTTTATTGAAGCTAAAATTGGCACTACTATCCAAGAACCAGTGTCATAACACAGAAAGTTTAACAAATACATTTGCCAGTGCTTAGTCTCTAGGTGTGATGTTTTCCAATTTGAAAATAAGTAGCACAAAGTCAGGAATTTAAAAAAAGGTTTAGATTTTAGTCCAGTCAAGGTGTCTATACTACAAAAGAATACCCATATTATAGCAGCCAGCAAGCATAATATGGGTACTCACTTTTCTAGCATAGACACATATAGCCTGTTAAACTCTTAATGGACTAAAAGATACCATTCTTTGACCCTAGCGCCCCCACCCCACTTGTAATTTTTATATAGTGAAGTTCAGTTTCAGAACTTTAAAAAATTAAGTTGCCCAATTCCTTTCCGGAACACCTTTTAAAGTATGTTACTTGTGATTCTGTAGCCTTATCTATCCTAGAACAATTAGCATCTGCATGACATCGACTGTCATACCAGGTACAGTCGCAATGGTAGTAGCAATGACCTAACCACTAGTGTAGACAGAATTCCAGCATATGAGGCTTGTCTACACTATTTTTCCTAGTGTAGACAAGGCTGCAGAATCACAAATTGAGTTTTTTGAAGTTCTGAAATTGAACAGGTGGTGGGGGCCCCAGAGCTCCCAACCACCCCACAGTTGCCCAGTCCCTTCCTATTTTATCATGGATATTTTTAGTAAAAGTCAGGGACAGGTCACGGGATTGCGTGAAATTTTCTTTACAGGGGGTCCCCAGTATACATCGGGGTTGCGTTCCTGAAAAGGATGACTGATACTGAAACAACGGATACCAGGGAATTTTTCCCCATAAGAAATAATGGCCGGGGTCGCCTCTTCCCACCCAGTTCCACCCCTTTCTCCGAGTATGCCCCGTTCCCACTCTTCCCCCTCCTTCCCAGTGCCTCCTGAACACTTGGGGAAGCGCCCAAAGAAAAAAGTCATGCAAAAGGTGAAGTGACTGATAAGAGGATCAGGACTGATGTGAATCACAATATGTTCCCCTATTGATGAGCGATGGATACGTGAAACGACAGATAAAGGGGAGACGTATACCAGGGACCCCCTGTATTGCCAGTGACCTGTCCGTGACTTTTACTAAAAATATTTATGACAAAATCTTAGCTTTACCCATAATCAATGAGGACCCCATCCTGCAATAAAATTTTCCTTAACACCCCCCAAACCTCTCAAAGCTCATCATCAGAAGCCAGCTCCCCACAGACCTGGACACCTACGCAAAGTGGCACCAGACCCTGCAAGAACAGATACAAAGGCTACAGACATATCTCCACTGCTACAATGATCAACAGCCCCCGTAACATACCCTTCAAGGTCCATGGGTTTTACACATGCCTATCACAACACATGGTGTACCTCATCCAGTGCACTAAATGTCCCAACAACTATGTGGGTGAAACCAGACAATCACTACGTCTCAAATGAACTCACAGGAAAATGATAAAAGACAAAAACACATCACAGGAGGGTGAACACTTTTCACAAAGACATCACTCTGTATCTGACTTATCAGTCCTCATCCTCAAAAGGAAGCCCAGACATTTTCAAAAGAGGAGACTGGTAGCTTAAATTCATAACATTGCTGGATACTAAAAAATATGGACTGAATAGAGACACTGGATGTATGGCTTATTTTACAACAATCACACACACACTGCCCGCCCTAGCTTTCTTGCCCACCTTCCTTTCTCCCTTATGGACAGTACTAACAGGCCACTTCACCCGGAATGGCCCCTTGAAATGGGTTAACTACTTTGATAAACAATCGATTCCTTCTTGTATTTAGCTGACACACTGTGGGCTTGTCTACACAGGCAATTTACAGCTCTGCAACTTTCTCGCCCGGGGGTGTGAAAAATACACCTCTTAGCGCAGCAAGTTTCAGCGTTGTAAAGCGCCAGTGTAGACAGTGCTCTCAGCACTGGTAGCTATGCCCCTCATGGAGGTTCATGCACCCACACAAGCCACATTAGAGAGCTGCCGAGGCAGCACTTTAACATTGCCAGTGTAGAATAGGCCTGAGCATGTTTCCCAGACCTGAAGAAGAGCTCTATTACTCCTGAAGGAATTCTGTGCTACTGCATATGCACATAATTAATGAGATGCACATATTTTTATTTTTTTGCGCAGAAAAAAGCTTCTGCTGAAATGTTGCTACAGTTCTGCCTTTTTCCCCACCAGAGGGCAAAGTGGCAATAGAACAAAGCAGCTGCTCCCGGCCAGCGAGGGAAGAGAAAGAGCCTGTAGTGCCTTCTTCGCAGCACTTGTCAGGCCAGGTCAGGAGACCTGAGCTATGGGGAGACAGACAGCATGGGGTGCTGGTCACACAGGGGCTCATAAGGGCTAGGGAATGAGGACAAACTGGGGCAGAGGCTGAATGGGAATGGAGGCACAGGGCCACAGGGGGGAAAGGGTGCACAGCTACATAAGAACAGGGGAGTGGCTGGGTGGGGGAACAGTCACATGGGGATGGAGGAGGGGATAGGTGTCTGAGTGGGGGCGAAGGGACACGTGGTTCAAAGACACATGGGGGTGCAGGAACACATGGGAACAGGGGCAGATGTGCCTGACTGAATGGGAGAGGCTAGGGGTCAGCCAGGGTCTGCATGGGGGAAGCTCCCCAACAATCCCTCCCAACCCCCCACAAAACCTGTTCCATACTTTTCCCCACCCATACCCAACAACCCTCCAAGTTCACACCCAGGTTCCTTCCCAGCAATTTACTTCCCTCTCCTTCAGCTCCTCTGTTACCCCCGACTCCCCCAAGCCTTTACACTGCTTCTGAGGGGTGCGGGGGAAACAGTTCTGTATTGTAGTTTAAATGAATTATTACTCAGAGTTCTGTATGCCTAGTAAGGAATCTATTTGACAAAAAAACATTTCCTGAATCTTTTTTGTTGTCTGTATTGTTACAGACATACTTGCTAACAGGTATTTTGAAATAAATGATCCAAAATAATTGAAACTGGTGTGATTATGTGGTATTTTGACAAATAAAATATGCAGAATTTTAAAATATTTTGCGCATAATTTTTTTGGCACAGAATTCCCCCAGGAGCAGCTCTATGTAAGCTTGAAAGCACGTCTCTCTCACCAACAAAATTGATCCAATAGAATACCTGACCTCACCCACAGTGTCGCTAATATCCTGGGACCAACATGGCTATAACACTGCATATCTGTAATATCAAACATCATTGATATTACATGGCATTACTGGAATCGCCACTAAATTTCAAGTGTTCCATTAAAATGTTAAAAGCAAATAATGAAGCATGGAAATTAAAGTTAAATCTTTATTTCATAATAGTTTATTGCGCATGAAGCTACTCAGCCATATAGCAATTTTCTAAACACTTTGAGCTAAGCAAGTTGTCCAAAATGCCCAATATCCAGCAGCAATTAACAGAAATTTATAGAAAAAGTGATCAAAGTTAATTGCATTATAAGAGAGCAAAATTAACATTTAAATATTAAAAGTTAAACTTTGCTTTAAAAAGCTTAACAAGCGTCTGGTCTTATCTGTAATTTCTGCAGAGAGGCAACAGAGTTAACCTTGCATTAGTCAGTCTTACTAGGTACTACTACTACACTGAAACCCTGCATCCCATGTTCTAAAAAAGCAAGGAGATTAAAAAGGCTTAGAATGAGCAATATTATGCTGTCCACAGGCACTCAATTATATTTGTAACTAGACCAAACAAAGATGGCACGAGTCTATTTTTGCTATAAGTTACGTGATAATTTGAAACAGAAATCAGTATTAAATTTTCAGGGATTTTTCTGTAGATGTCCATTGAAACGCCAGAATCTTTTGTTTTCATGTAAGAACAAGCAATTTCTAGCCCTTTCGATGCTAATAGTCTTGACAATAGAAACTGATCGCTCTGTTGCCAGTGCACATCAAACTCATTACCATAAAATGATAGATGGAAAGAGAGAAGTGGGGAAATCTCTTGAAATTCAGCGAGGTACTTTTTTTGCATGACCTTTGAAATGCTTTGGTCCAAAGGTGTAACCAGGCCAGAGAATGGAAATTTTAGTTCTCTGTAGTCTTAATGATTCCTAAACTAGCAAATATGCATAATCTGCTTGAATTGCTGATGGCGATATGATACTTCTGTCTTGATGTGTTGGAAAGGTACTTCCTGACTTCAGAAGTACAAGATAGTCAGTAGGACTGCCTGTGATATGAGACCTTGTCTATATTTTTTGGAACAAGGATTCTCATCCACAATAAGAGAGCTGGCCAGAGAAAGCAGCATATTCAGCCTGAATGAATCCTTAAGAGGTTGCTCTGAGGGATTCTCCAAATAAATTAGTCACACTAAAAGTCACAGATTGTTACTATAATGATGTAAACTTCTGATTTTTCTTTGAACTCTGGACCAACAGAAAGCAGCTTGGGCTGAGATCATGCAGCAAGATACCACCTGGCAGTTTGGCCATGTAATCAAAAAACAATTTTTTTTAAAAAAGTGTGCTTGATCGTATTGTACATATAAATTAGTATTTTTCTAGAGGCATTGAAAGCACCATCTCTAGATGCAAGAACTGAAGGATTCTGGGATTGATAGTGGCTCAGGAGGATTCAGCTGAGAACAGAATAAAATAGTTTATCCCAAGTACTATTTGCTCCTGATCTTTAGGGATATATTAATACTGCTGTCTTATTCTCCAATGTCAATAAGAAATTACAGATTCTTTCCCCTTTTAGACAGATTTTCTTATCAAGAAGAAACTTGGATTAAGGCCTCTTGGTATAGTTGTTTCTCTTAGCAAGACAATCTTCTCCATTGTGGAAGATATGAGAAATTATGGAGAAACTCTGTGGCCGGAATGAAAGATAAGGGAAAGATGATAATCCTCTGGGTCCTGTGCTACACTCCAGCTTTTGAACATTCCCTTGGAAGAATCCCTTCAGTGTGCCAGACCCCCAAGGGGTCTCGCTCTTCATTACAGGTAGATGATGCAGTCTCCACACCTGAGACTGACCCTCTGGACCCCGGCACTGTATCATATGTGAGCTCTGCTCAGCAAGTGCAACTGTGCCAGACTCCTGATCAGAGACTTTTACACTCTTCAGGAACCAATGCACCTCAACAAGTGACACCAGACAGCCTTTTCAAAAAGGAGGAGGATTTATTAGTCAACTGAAACACAGCATCAGGAAGTCCTTACATTACCATAGAGAATCAAAGTTAAGACAGTCCATCCTGGCTAAGCTAGCATTCCATGCAGCCAAGGAGACATGGAATCCATTTTTTTCATCTCTCCCTCGGTCAGTCCCAGGTGAGATGCCAAGTCTCTCCCAAAAGCCATATAGTCCTATCACCTCTCAGTCCTTTGTGTTCCTGCACAACCTGGTTTAGTTCACATGCTCCAGTGCCTCAGGAATTTCAGGGTTAGGTGTTAACTGATCAGTTCTTGGTGCTCCCATTGTCTTCCCAGATCCTCCATTGATATTGGTTGGTTTCAGCCAGTCCTCTAATGAGGCATTCATTCCACCACAGACAGTTATGGGAGAACACCTAATGCCTTCTGATCTGTCCCCAAAGTAGCTTTTTAACCCTTTTGTACCCCGGGGTAGCAACCCCTAGTCAAGTAAGTTACTGCCAGGCACATCATTTATTAAAGTATTACAGAAAATTCCCACTTCACTAGATGTCAACGTTCTAATGGATGTACTTTTTTTAAGGCTGCCTGAATTGGAAATCACTATCACCTCTACATATAGCTGCTGCTGACTCTGCCAATGGCCATCTTGAAGGAACATACTCTGACAAATCAGAGGTTGAAGTCATAAGACTAAAAGAGCTAACCAGAAGCACTGATCAATTTGCGCTTTTCATGACTCTAAATTGCAATGTGTGAAGATCGCTGTGGGGAGATAAACAGAACCAATGGTGCCTTTGGGACTTTTGTCTCCCTTCATAATGACCTGCTACTGCAGGACTGACCTCTGAAGACATGAAGATTCATCACAGAAGCCTCAAGCTGTCATAAAAGAAAGGTTGACAGCTTCCAACTACTCGAATTCCCAGAAGTTTAAGGAAAAAATCTCACTCTAAAACCCTGCTGGAGAGTAGTCAGCCTAAAGCAACTCTGTGAAATTGAGGAAGATACATTAGGATCAAAATGCAGTGTTGCATCAGTCCAGCAGAGGGCAAATGAATTCAAAGGAGAAAGGAAGAAAAGAGCTTAAGCTCCATCCATTGTGGTGGAATGAGCAGGTTTAATTAACAAGTAATATCTGAGAAATGGCTGCAATTCCCAGAAGGGAGACACAAACACTGTGGGCTCCTGGTAGACCTTTACAAATCTCCCACAAGCCACCGTTTCAGGGATCTGTGCGATAGGTACCCAGAGTGCAGTGTGCTTGCAATGCTTGATTAGAAGGCTGTGCGCACAAAGTACAGAACAGCAGCCCAAAAGGAATGGTCAGTGTGAGCACATTTCATCATTGCTATCTACACTAGTGTTATCCCACTGGTTCAATAAGCAGCAGTACAATTCTCGAATGAAGCTGCACCCTATGATGATAAAAGCTGTAAGAATAGATTATATCGCTCAGGAATAAGGTGTAGAGGGAGAACAGGAAGGGACTTGTGGACAGAGCCCTTTATACGTACAATATTACTCAAAATATCCTTTCAGATATGAAACCAAATTTCTTCTTGTCCTTATATTAGGTTAAAAGTGACATTTACAGTGCTGTCAGCTAAAAAATGCAGGACTCTTGTGTAAAAAACAAAAAAATGCTTGTGTATAAGACCATGTCTACACTACAAACAACTGCCAGAACAGTTGTTTCAGTCAGGGATATGAAGATATGCAAGTCCTTACTGACACAGCCGTGTCAGCAATAGCCTCTTGCATACATGCAGTTACACAAGCAAAAGCACAGTACACGAGGGCTTCTACCAGCACAGCTACGCTGTTCAGGGATCATCTCTCTTACACCAGCAAAACTGCGCTTTTGCCAGTATAGCTTATTTTGCTCTTATGGCAGAGTTGCTTTCTCCTCCAGTGGAGAAGTTACATCTCCTGACAAAAGCACAGTTTTGCTAGTATAAGCTGTGTCCACACTAGTAGCACTTTGCCAGTACAATATACCTGCACAGCCATAATAGCAAAGCACTTCATGTAGACACGGCCCAAGATGACTTGGTCTAACTTAGGCCAAACTAGAGGCATTTGCAGATTCTCATTCCTATGACATTTTATTCTTAAATTTTGTATCAAGGGCGTAAAAAAGGGATAAATACCTTGCAAATGGTTAAAATTCAACTATTAGCTGACTGAGCAGTAGCTATGTTGAGTTGGCCATTTCAGATTCAGAACTGGAACCGAAAAGCTACTCCTAGATGCTCGAGCCTCTATGGATATGTACACACAGCAATTAAACACCAGATGACTCAGGCTCACGGAGCTTGGGCTAAATAGCTATTTAACTGTAGTGTAGATGTTTTGGATTGGGGTACAGCCCAAGTTTTGGGACCCTCCCACCTCACAGGGTCCTAGAGCCCAAGTCAGTTGGCACAGGCCAGCTGTGGGTTTTTAACTGCAGTGTAGGCAACCTAAGGGTATGTCTATATTGCAACATAAGCCCAGGATTAGCAGAACTCAAGTTAGTAGACCTTGGGTTTGTTAACAAAGGGCATGAGCATCTATGCTCATTTATAACCCCATGTTAGGGACTGCTGAACTGTGGATCCCAACCTGAGGCTCCAGCATCTACACATTATGCAGGCCCAAGTCCAAGCATCCATATCCCAGACTTCCTAGTGCCCTCCCAAAAAATGTGGCTGCTCTAGCCCTCTGTTCATGGTGCAATGTGGGAAAACTTAACTGCCCACCAAACTTGACTGTCCAGAGGACAAAGTGTCAGCCTGTGGGATTTGTGGAATACTTTTGGCAGACTCCTAGAGCATGAGTCCAGTAGAGCAGCATCTATACTGCAAAACAGTAAGGCTTGAACTCTGTGTTCTGGCCTGATTCAGGCCCAGACCCTCTTCCCCCATGGGGTCCTGGACCCTGTGTCTGAGCAATTTGTGTGTAGACAAAAAGGGGGTTAGGTTTGAGTATAAGTTTGAACCCTGGGCTTACACTGCAGTGTATACATACCCCAAGAGAGAAAATTCTAGAGCTATTAACTTTGATAAGACTAAAGCTCACAGTAGCACCATCAAATTGAAAATGTGTTCTTCGCATACGACGCAGAACAAAATAGCATTTTATGTAATATTTACTCAGACTATTACAAGTAGTAATGTGCATTCACTGAGGTAGAGGTTAAGTGACTTGTCCACATCAGTGATAGCGGTAGAAATAGAATCCAGGTCTTCCAACTTTTAAGTACCTAATTCTATTAGAGACTGCTGCATCCCTGAAGAATGTAGTCCACTAAAGGGTATGACCCACTCCAAACTAGAGGTTTCCAAACTTGTGAGCACTCCTTGTTAATTAGGGACACCATGTGTACCACATGCACCAGGCTTGCCCAATGAGCTTTGAAATAGGGTTACTTAAATAGCTTGTTTAATAAAATGTTCCTACATTTCTGTCAGTAGCATGGGATTTAAAAGAAAGCCAGAAGTCTCAGAACAAGTTGCCAGATCTGAGTGCAGTGAACTTTTAAAAAGACAAACGAGTTCATATTCAGAAGTCAACACTTTGTGCGCGCCATGCAGCTGACCTAAATGCTACAAGAACAAGATTAGTTGGCAAGAATGTGTCTCCGAGCTCATCTTCAACAACAGCTTCACCACGCTAGCTCCTTTGTGAAACAAGACTGACTATGGAGCAAACATGGAGACACCTCCACACAAACACTGTTGCTGTTTCAGTGATCACCACTAACCACCGCAACTTGCATCCCTAGCATTATGACCAGCTACAGGAGCACATGGGCAGTGGTTCTCCTTACAAGAACATGGTGGAGTGGCTGTGTTTGTGAAAGACAACAATGATTGAACTTGGTGGCTTGTTTTGAGGAAGACTGCATTTTCATTCCACAACTACATGAACTCTATAAGGATCTTCACAAAAACAAAGAAATGCTTGAAATGTTGGATGCAAAAGTATTCAGAACTCAATTTTTTGAAAAACTATGAAAAATATTTGCATTTACTTCTAGAAACTAAAGGCCATTTTTTACCTAAGGAAGTTAGGAAATAAGAATTCCATATAATACTTTTCCTTTCCCACAAAAAGTTTTCTTCCCAAAGATAGACATCTTAGAGTGCTTTGTAAGGTTAAAACATTGATTAGTAAGTTATTATATGTATTACAGTAGCACCTGGAGGCTCCAACCAGCACTAGGGCCATATTGTGCTAAGTACTGTACAAACATAGTAAGAGACAGTCCATGCCCTGAACACCTTTTTATTCTAAATTGACAAAACATGGGAGAGCAGTATTACACGTTCAAGCAGAAGGCTGAGAACAAGGCACGGAGAGGGAAAATGACTTGCCCAAGGTCACACAGGATGTAATAGGAGGCTGGGTTCAATTCCTGGCACTAAGTCCCAGCTCAATGCACTAACCACTAGAAAATGCTTCCTTAAACTTTTGGTTAGGTAGGAATGAGTAGATGCAGTGTTAAAGGGGGGGAGGGGGAGGGAGGGGACAAACAAAAAAAAAATTAAAATCACTTTATAAATACTGCCTATGCAAGTTTATCCATATTCCCTCCCACCTAAGGCCTCCCTTTCTAAGGCCCAGGAAATCCTCTTTCCCCATTTACAGATAGATGGATGTCTCCCCAAACCAACATGTAAGAGGCATTACTAGGAACAGAAATCTGGGTGTAGAATATGTGCATATTTGATTTGGAGTCTTTCATGTATTAGCCAGGATCTCAGTACGCTCTCTCTCTAAAAACAAAAACAAGAGTTCTAGCCTTCCTTGGCTGCATCTACACTGGCAAAGTTGGGATGCATAATTTACAGCTCCCTTTTTGTAGTAACTGTGGAAGCTCTAGCATAGAGAGGGCCAAGATTTTCAGAAACAGATGGTTTATGATAGGTTTAGGAGCCTACCCTTCGGCACCCATTTAAGATCTTGGTCAGCTGTTTTAACATGTCAGTTAATCCTTTTTTCTGTGATTATTTTCTTTTGCCACCTCAGTAAGCTAGGCAAGTTTCAATCTCATTTTCAAGACATTATATTATTGTGGAGTCCAGCTGCATGAATAACCAATTTCTCAGTTTGCTGACCATTCCATAAAATTGAAAAATTCATTCTAAGTCAACCCAAAGCAATGTTTGGATTTCTCAGCAATGAAAGAGTAAAAAGATTTGTTCCAGGTCAAATGAAATGTTTTGTTCAAAAAAAAAGTTTCATTTAATCTTTAAGGTTTTTTTTTTTTTTTTAAATAAAGCAAGTACATTTTGAAAATGCCATTTTGAATAAAAAAATTGTTGTATTTGATTTAGAAAGCGTCAACACAAACTACCAAGTTCCTTTTTTGATCAGCACCTACTTTTATATTGTATGTAATAAGGTTAGGGATATGCACTAAATGCAGAAAGCAGTTAGAAGGCTCAAGTTATAAAAACAAAATATCAGAAGTGCACGAAGACTGGTATTTCAAAGCCATGTTTCAGCTTTGAAAATCCTGGAATATCTTGATTAAAAATCTCTGGCCTCAAGAATGGGAGTTTAGGCATTTCTTAGAACCCCTTTTCATGGCTGTCTGATCACTACTGACTCTTCCCAAAGAAGGGGTCAGAGGGATAGCTCAGTGGTTTGAGCATTGGCCTGCTAAACCCAGGATTGTGAGTTCAATCCTTGAGGGGGCCACTTAGGGATCTGGGGCAAAATCAGTACTTGGTCCTGCTAGTGAAGGCAGGGGGCTGGACTCTATGACCTTTCAGGGTCCCTTCCAGTTCTATGAAATAGGTATATCTCAGAGGCATCTTTCCTAGCATACTGTTCTTGTAACTAGCTCTTAATTTTACAGACAGGCAACTGCAATCTTGAGGTGGCCATTTCAGAAGCTGACTACATCTCCTTTCTTATTCTTATACAGTTGATATATATGCTCAGGTATTGCTGCACATATTTTTGTACATCTCATTCTATAACTGACGGGAATTTTAAGAAACTTCATTCTTCCATGCAGTGTTCCTGTTACTTACTCCCCACTTCAAGTCTCGTTCTTCTATCAATGTATACTGTGAAAGTTACTGGAACATTCTGCAAATGGGAATAAGCAGCAAGAGTATATAAACTAAGTGCCCTCAGAACAAGGGAAGAGAAATAAAGAGTCAATTACAGGCAGAATTATCACTAAGTATTATATTTGCATTGAATTATTCTTAAAGGTTGTGACCAGTCGAATGGCTTTGTACTATAAAAGTTTGGAGGAATAAAGGAAGGGTCAAATATTTACATTACAATGAGGAGAAAGTTTAAAGTATGTGTGCAAGTCTTTAAAATCCAATCATACAGATTCATTTCTTAAAGTGTCAGCTACTTTGAAATGTGGTCTCCATGAAACTACTATACTGTGGGTGTACAACTTGTTGAAACATTGTACTCAGAGTAGTTATCAATGGTTTGTTCACGAACTGGTGGGGTAAATCTAGTAGGGCGCCACAGGGGTCAGTTCTGGGTCCAGCACTATTCAATATTTTAATTAATGGCTTGGATAATAGAGTGGAGAGTATGCTTATAAAACCTGCGGATGACACCAAGATGGGAGGGTTTGCATGCACTTTGGAGGACAGGATTAGAATTCAAAAAGATCTTGACAATCTGGAGAATTGGTCTGAAATCAGTAAGAAGAAATTTAATACAGACAAGTGAACTACTTTGCACATAGGAAGGAAAAAATCAAACTACTAAAGGGGAATAAGTAGTAGTACTTCTGAAAAGGATCTGGGGGTTATATTGGATCACAAATTAAATAAGAGTCTGTCATGCAGAGGCAAAAAAGGTTAATATTCCAAAGCGTATCAATGGAAGTGTTGTGTGTAAAACACAGGTGGCATTTGTCCCACTCTGTTCAACACTGGAGAAGCCTCAGCTGGAGTATTGTGTCCGATTCTGGGTACCGCACTTAAGGAAAGATGTGGACAAACTGGAGTGACTCCAGAAGGGAGCAACAAAAATGATAAAAGATTTAGAAAACCTGCACAATGAGAAAGGTTAAAAAAACTGGGGCATGTTTAACTCTTGAGAAAAGAAGGGGGATGGGAATGGACCAGATAAGTATCTTCAAATATGTTAAGGACTGTTTTAAAGAGGACTGATCAATTGTTCTCCAAGTTCACTGAAGGTAAGACAAGAAGTATTGGCCTTAATCTGCAGCAAGGGAGATTTAGATTAGATATTAGGAAAAAATTTCTAACTATAAGGCCTGGTCTACACTGAGTAATTCAAATTTAGCAGCGTTAAATCGAATTAACCCTGCACCCGTCCACACAACGAAGCCACTTCTTTTGAAATAAAGGGCTCTTAAAATCTATTTCTGTACTCCTCCCCGACGAGCGAAGTAGCGCCAAAATCGATATTGTCATTTCGAATTAGGGTTAGTGTGGCCGCAATTCGATGGTATTGGCCTCTGGGAGCTATCCCACAGTGCGCCACTGTGACTGCTCTGGACAGCAATCTCCAAAAGCCTTTCCACAAAGTTTCTGGGCAGTGCAGCCTTATTCCGTCCTCCATGGTAGGACACTTGACCACACCATGCTAGTAGCAAGTAATCTGGTATCTTTGCATGACAAAGCCTGGCAGCGTATGGTCCCGGTGTTTGCTGGCATTCAAGCAACATCCGTTCTTTATCTCGCTGTGTAATCCTCAGGAGAGTGATATCACTCATGGTAACCTGGTTGAAATACAGGAATTTAATTAAGGGGACAGAGGTGGCCCTTCCTACTGGGCTGTTTGCCTGTGGCTGAAAAGAAATCCCTCCCTGTAGTAAGCCAAGCGTGGCCCGGGGGGGGGGGGGGGGGGATGAGGGAATTGGCACTGAGCTTTTCACATGTGGCTAGCAGGGATCTTCCCTGATACCAGCCACGCGGTGTGTGGGGGGGGGAGGGATAAAGCGATCATCCCAGAGAATTGGATTGGGGGGGGGGGGGGGGTGTTTGTTTTCTGCTGCTGAAGGTTAACAGGAAAACCGCAGCACTCAATGAGCTTTGCTCGGTATGTGGGAAAGGAGGGCGCAGAAGCCAAAAAACAATGGCTTACCATGGCCGCATGCAAGTCGAATTCTGTTGCCCGGACCTGCGTCTGTGATCTCCAGCAGCAAAGCCACAGACACTCAATATTAAGAGGCAAAATGCGACCTTGCACAGAAATCACATGTGCTATATAATGTGAACAGTGTTGTTCACCGTGACAGAGTATAAGCATTGTTCTGTAAAATGTATCTTTTTAAAAAATTCTCCCCTTTTTTCCCCTCCCTCCAGCAGCTGCAAATTTTTCAAGGCTCTCTCCTCCGTCCCGAAGGCTATCTCACATAAGGCGTTGGAAAAAGAGGACATGAGACGAGATGTTCGCGGAAATCATGGAATCCACCTGCAATGAAAGAGCTCATCTGAATGAGTGGAAGACACGGTTTCAAAGTATAGGAAAGATGCCAGTGAATGTGAGGACAGGAGGGACCAACGTGAGGAGAGACACTCGAGATGAGAGGTGGCGGCAGGAAGATCAGAGGAGGCAGGATGCAACGCTGGGGCTGCTGCGTGAACAAACAGACATGCTCCGGCGTCTGGTGGAACTTCAGGAATGGCAGCAGGATCACAGACTGCCGCTGCAGCCCCTGTATAACCACCCTCCCCCGCCTTACCATGTTCCATAGTCTCCTCACCCAGACGTGTAAGAACGCGCCGGGGGGGGGGGGGGGCCTTGCAGCCTCCCATTCCACCCCAGTGGACAGCCCAAGCAAAAGGCTGTCATTTTAACCTTTTTTTAGTGACCTTTTCCTTCCCTCCGATCCTCCTCCCAAACCCCACCTGGGCTACCTTCTCAGTTTTCTCTTTTTATAATCAATTAATAAAGAATACTTGATTTTTAAACGACAGTGACTTTATTTCCTTTGAAAGCAAGCTGTGATTGAAGGGGGAGGGTGGGTTGCCTACAGAGAATGAGTCAATAAAGGGGGCGGGATTTCATCAAGGAGAAACAAACAGAACTTTCACACAGTAGCCTGGCCAGTCATGAAACTGGTTTTCAAAGCTTCTCTGATGTGCTCTTCTAATCGCCCTGGTGTCTGGCTGTGCATAATCAGCAGCCAGGCGATTTGCCTCAGCCTCCCATCCCGCCATAAAGGTCTCCCCCTTACTCTCACAGAGATTGTGGAGCACACAGCAAGCAACAATAACAATGGGGATATTGGTTTGGCTGAGGTCTGAGCGAGTCAGTAAAGTGTGCCAGCGACTTTTTAAACGGCCAAATGCACATTCCACCACCATTCTGCACTCACTCAGCCTGCAGTTGAAAAGCTCCTGACTCCTGTCCAGGCTGCCTGTGTACGGCTTCATGAGCCATGGCATTAAGGGGTAGGCTGGGTCCCCAAGGATAACTATAGGCATTTCAACATCCCCAACAGTTATTTTCTGGTCCGGGAAGTAAGTCCCTTGCTGCAGCCGTTTAAACAAAGTAGTGTTCCTGAAGATGCGAGCGTCATGAACCCTTCCTGGCCAGCCCACGTTGATGTTGGTGAAACGTCCCCTGTGATCCACCAGTGCTTGCAGCACCATTGAAAAGTAACCCTTGCGGTTTATGTACTGGGTACCCTGGTGCTCCAGTGCCAAGATAGGTATATGGTTTCCATCTATCGCCCCACCACAGTTAGGGGCAGCAAAGCCATCCACTATGGCCTGCACATTTCCCAGAGTCACTACCTTTCATAGCAGCAGCTCAATGATTGCTTTGGCTACTTGCATGACAGCAGCCCCCACCATAGGTTTGCCCACTCCAAATTGATTCCCGACTGAGGCTGTCTGGTGTTGCAAGCTTCCACAGGGCTATTGCCACTTGCTTCTCAACTGTGAGGGCTGCTCTCATCCCGGTATTCTGGCACTTCAGGGCAGGGGAAAGTAAGTCACAAAGTTCCATGAAAGTGCCCTTACGCATGCGAAAGTTTCGCAGCCACTGGGAATCATCCCACACCTGCAACACTATGTGGTTCCACCAGTCTGTGCTTGTTTCCTGGGCCCAGAATCGGCATTCCACGGATAGAACCTGCCCCATCAACAACATGATCTCCAAAGCACCGGGACCCGCAGTTTGAGAGAAGTCTGTGTCCATGTCCATGTCCTCATCATTCTCGCCGCCACCTCCTCGCCTCATTTTTCTGGTCCTGGTTCAGCATAAACGGCACGATAATGCGCGAGGTGTTTACAATGTTCATGACTGCTGTCTTGAGCTGAGCGGGCTCCACGCTTGCCGTGGTATGGCGTCTGCTGTGTTCACCCAGGAAAAAAAAGCGCGAAACGGTTGTCTGCTGTTGCTTTCATGGAGGGAGGGGGGAGGCTGTACCTAGAACAACCTGACACAATGTTTTTTGCCCCATCAGGCACTGGGATCTCAACCCAGAATTCCAATTGGCGGGGGAGACTGCGGGAACTATGGGATAGCTATGGGACAACTACCCACAGTGCAACACTCTGGAAATCGACGCTAGCCCAGGTACATGGACGCACACTGCCGAATTAATGTGCTTAGTGTGGCCGCATACATTCGACTTTATACAATCTGTTTCCAAAATTCGAATTCTGTCAATTCAGATTAATCCCGTAGTGTAGACATACCCTAAGAATAGCCAAGTTCTGCAACAGACTTCCAAGGGAGGTTGGGGAATCCCCATCACAGGAGGTTTCTAAGAAGAGGTTAGACATAAATCTGTCAGGTTTACTTGGTGCTGCCTCAACACAGAGGGCTGGACTTGATGACTTTGAGGTCCCTTCCAGTACCACATGTCTATGGTTTGATGAACATGGGCTAGATTCCATTAAAAAAAAAAAAAAAAGGGGGGGGGGGGGAGTATATCAGCAACTTTTTTTCGTAACTTCTTTAAAAATTTCAGCCCAAGAACTACAAATATTTTTACTTAAATTAACCATAAACTATTTAGATTTGAGTTTATTAATTTAACACATTTCACACTGAATCTTTCCTAGGTACCATATTAATGTGATGTTTCAAACGGATATTAAGAGTTGGATATTCAAGACAAAGTATATTTCTGTTTTACACATGAATCCATGTTTTGTCAACCGTAGTCTTTTCCTTTATATTTTGAATGTGTGACTATAATCTGATGTTAAAAGTTAGATAACTGCACAATCACTACGTTCAATTTCTACACTCTGAATTTTTAACATAACTTATCCTTTTTATGAAAACTCAATTACATTAACATTCTATTATGAAAACAAAGTAATTTACTCTTCACCATTAAATCACTTCATTCTGACTGGACAATGAAAATAGATTTTCTGGTTAGTTTCACTTTGAGTCTTCTGCAAAGAGCATAAGACAAAAGCATGTTATAAATACTGAAGCAATGTTTAAATCCCAACACCTTCTCATAGATTTGAAGTGTTTCACAAAGATATTTCCGTTGATATTAGGTTTTGTTAGCTTCAAATTACCTGTCCAGATGCTTTAAATTTTATTAGCAAAACATTTAGAATGACTATTACCTACAAAATGCAGGAGTATGTAGTTTCTAAGGACAGGTGTACTGAAATACAAGATAGCTCTAAAGATTAAGCCTTCACTAAAGGGTTTTAGGACTAGGTTTGAGAGATGTGGTAATCCATCAGAACAAACTTTTAATCAATGGAGAACCCAGTCTGACGTGTTATTCAGTTGAGGGGAATTTGATTGGTATATAATTATATGAAGTTATGCAATAGTTTCAGATATATGCATGTGTGCACACCTAAATATTAGCACATTTTAATGGAAGTAAAAGTTTGGTCGTGCTACCGATGCTGCTGTAGTTATGGTTGAGGAGGAGCTTTATCCAGGGCCTCTTTTTAGAGGAGTTATAATCCAGAAATCATCATTTGGGCTTCACTCTCTCAAGTTTGCTCAGCGAATCCCAAAGAACATTTACTGAGTGGAAGAAGAAAAGAATGGTGGTGAGGCTTCTGGGATGAAATACACTTTAAGAGAATTTGAGCATAAAGACATTTTTGTATTTAGATCAATGCACCTGTTCAAGTTAACTTTTAATATGTTACCTACATAGTTAATGGGGATGTCGGCATTCCCAAGTTTGGAAAAAAGGGTTGGGAAGTTGTAAAAACTAAAATAGTATAGTGGGTTTTATATGTTATTTCCCTTTTAAGATACACAATCGCAACTTAACCCTTCTATTCAAAACAGCTATTTACTTGAATGCAAAAATGGATCTTTGGCCTTCGTTTATAAAAAATGGTATTAAATACAGAAGGTTACATTAATCCAATATCATTGAGATTTATAACAAAATTAAGTTTCTACTCCATATAGCAACTGATTGTTATAGCTCATATTAAAATAGGAGTAAATATATAATGCACTGAAATACATATAAAGGGGGCACAACTAGCTGATGAGGGAACAACTGTTATTAATATTTGTAAACAGTGTTATAAGTTATTTAAATCTAGAAAAATAATACCTGCCCCAAGCAGTTTAAAATCCTCTCTTGAATTTCTTGATTTTATATAAAGTTTCAATGTTAAAGCTTTGGCATTTAATCAGTGCAACACTAGTTAATACAGCTAATTTTTGTAGTGGTAAGTACAGTGACTTGGCCATATCCTTTGAGTACCTTGTTGGTGAGTTCTTTAAAGTACTATTTATGTAGTATTTCAAGTAGGGCTGTCGATTAATCGAAGTTAACTCACGCGATTAATTCAAAAATTTACATGCCAGATATGCTTAACATTCATATGCCCCTTCATGCTTCGGCCACCATGCCAGAGGACATGCTTCCATGCTGATGATGCTCGTTAAAAAAATAATGCATTAATTAAATTTGTGACTGAACTCCTTGGGGGAGAATTGTATGTCTCTGGCTGTTTTACCTGCATTCTGCCATATAGTTCATGTTATAGTAGTCTCAGATGATGACTCAGCACATGTTAATTTTAAGAACATTTTCATTGCAGATTTGACAAAACACAAAAGGTACCAATGTGAGATTTCTACAGATAGCCACAGCACTTGACCCAAGGTTTAAGAATCTGAAGTGCCTTTCAAAATCTGAGAGGGATGAGGTGTGGAGCATGTTTTCAGAAGTCTTAAAAGAGCAACACTCTGATGCAGAAACTACAGAACCCAAACCACCAAAAAAGAAAATCAAACTTCTGCTGGTGGCATCCTGACACAGATTATGAGAATAAACATGCGTCAGTCCGCACTGCTTTGGATTGTTATCAAGCAGAACCTGTCATCAGCATGGACGCAAGTCCTCTGGAATGGTGGATGAAACATGAAGGGACATATGAATCTTTAGCACATCTGGCATGTAAATATCTTACGATGTCGACTGCAACAGTTCCATGCGAACGCCTAGTCTCACTTTCAGGTGAGATTATGAACAAGAAGCAGGCAGCATTATCACCTGCAAATGTAAACAAACTTGTTTGTCCGAACAGCTGGCTGAACAAGAAATAGGACTGAGCGGACTGGTAGACTCTAAAGCAGGGGTCGGCAACCTTTCAGAACTGGTGTATCCAGTCTTCATTTATTCACTCTGATTTAAGGTTTCGTGTGCCAGTAATACATTTTAACATTTGTAGAAGGTCTCTTTTAGAAGTTTATAATATATAACTAAACTATTATTGCATGTAAAGTAAATAAGGTTTTTAAAATGTTTAAGAAGCTTCATTAAAAATTAAATTAAAATGCAGAGCTCCTCAGACCGATGGCCAGGACCCGGGCAGTGTGAGTGCCACTGAAAATCAGCTTGTGTGCCGCCTTTGGCACGCGTGCCATAGGTTGCCTACTCCGTTCTGGGGTTTTGAAGTTTCACATTGCATTCAAAAATAGAAGTTATTTTTTTGTACACAATTCTACATTTGTAAATTCAACTTTCGTGATAAAGAGATTGCAGTACAGTACTTGTAGGTGAATTGAAAAATATTATTTCTTTTGTTTTTTTACAGTGCAAATATTTGTAATAAAAATATAAAGCGATCACTGTACACTTTGTATTCTGTGTTTTAATTGAAATCAATATATTTGAAAATGCAGAAAACATCCAAAAATATTTAAATGGTATTCTGTTATTAACAGTGCGATTAATCACAATTAATTTTTTAAATTGCTTGACAGCCCTAATTTCAAGATAGCAACCTTCACATTCCCATCCAATCCCAAAAAGTCTTAGATAGCAAACAAACATTATATAAAATATCAAATACATCTTACTACTTGTTCTACCTTTTAACATTTGAACTACTTTTTCTTGTTAAAGAACTTCGACATTTACGTTTTCCCAGAAAAAACTACTGATAGTTATGCTATAGCAAGGCAAACAAGAACTACAGTAAGTAGCCACTATACAAACAACTTTTAAACACCAAATGTGCTGAAATAAGAAGCTGACACACCTGCAAAAATCAGCAATGTTTCATGAACACTTCTGCATAAGCTTGTCAAAGAAATGCAATAAATTTTATATATATAAACTCCCTAATTATATTAGGGAGAGAAAAAACAAGAGATAAGAATCCCTCTCTGTATGTATGTATGTAGCACAATCACAAACCAAATCCACTGGATTTGTAAATCCTAAATTTCTATAGCAGCACAATTGTCCCTTTGCCTTGGCCTTTCATTATCCAGGTCAAAAAAATCTTACAATAAGGAAGAGATGAAAGGCATTTATCTATTATCTGGCTCAACAAAGTCTTAGATTACTTTGTGCCAAATGGGCAAAAAATTAAAATCCTGGCCAAGCTCTCCCAAGGTAAGTCCAGACATATGAGTGCAAGGACGGACTTGAGACGGACTAGATAAATCCAGTTTTCTTCTTTAAATAATTATTTAGCTTTCTATTCCAAGGAGAATATCCATTGGCTACTTTGTAACCTTGTACCCCAGTCAAAGATTAATAAACCATTTTAATCAGATGCTGACGAAATAAAAAAATTAAACCCACCACAACCCCCATATTTATTTAGGAAAGAGTAGACACTGGGTGCACCTCCCTATCGCCTACCCCCAATGGAATACAGATGGACAGTAGACAAACCATTTCAATAAAATGGCATTTAGAAGTGCAAAACCAGCCCACTTCCACTTAAAAAAAAAATCAAATATGAGGCTTTATAAACTAAAACTCATAATTACACACCCACGGTCAGAGGCTTGTATTCCTACAAATAACTGATTACAATGTTTTAATTAAAAATTATAACCCTTCCCACCTGAACAAACGGAAAATCTCCCAGATTATTCTAAAAAAGGCCGCCACAACAGACTCAGTCTCTGTCCTTTAGACCAGGAGGTCTCTCAACCTTGTTCTTTCTGAGCCCCCACAAAATGCCATAAAACCTCCATGGCCCACTTGTGCCACAACAACTGTTTTTCTGCATACAAAAGCCAGGGCATACCTTACTGGGTAGCAAGCAGGGCAATTGCCATGGGCCCCATGCCACAGGGAACCCACAAAGCTAAGTTGCTTTGGCTTCAGCCCTGGATGGCGGGGCTCGGGGCCCCGGGGTTCCGCCCCATACGGTTGGGCTTCAGCTTTCTGCCCGTGGCTGAGCAAGTCTAATGCCGGCCATGCTTGGCAGATCCCCTGAAACTTGCTCGTGGCCCCCCCCAGGGACACCGGCCCCCTGGTTGAGAACCACCGCTTTATACAGAGACAAGCGGCATTTCCCCCCCATAACTGCCCAGCCAAGCATCCATCCACTGCGCATGCGTGCGGGGGGCAGGCTACTGGACATGCCGCCTCTTAGCCTCTCTGCTCCCCCACCCCGCCAAACTCGCCCCCCGCTTGCCAAGAGGGGGGGGGGCGCCCCCAGCAGCTCCGTCCAGGCCACTGGTTTCCCCTCGGGCAGGCGTTGAAGAACCCCCCGGCGTGAAGACGCAGAGGCCGGCCGGAGGAAGCGAGACGGCCAACGCCGGGAGGTCCCCGGGGCACAGACAAAGCGCCTCAGCGCCTCTCCGCTGCGGCCAGCCCTGTCCGAGGGGGGCCGGGCCGGGCGAGGGTCGGGCCAGAGACCCCCTCACCGCCCCCCTCACACCGCGCCGGCCCCTGAGTCCCCGCCTCGCGCCGAGCCCGCCCCCTGCCGCGAGCCTGCCACAGGCTCCAGCCCCACCGGCCCCTCCCTCTGCTGCAGCCGGCGGGGCCGAGCGCATCCCCTCAGGGACCCCGCCGTGCTTACCCCCAGGCCCCGCTCTCCCGCCAGGGTCCCCCCGCTCCCTCACCCTCCAGCAGCCGTTGGATGATGCTGTCGATGTTGAGCTTGTCTATATCCGCCATCGCCTCTCAGCGGCAATGCGGCCCTCGCCTCGCCCTGCTGCCCGCCGGCCCGGCGCTCGCCTGCCTGCCTCCCGCCCGCCGCTCTCAGCAGCGACCCAGCACCGCACAAAATGGCCGCCGTCCCTTCTCAGGAAGCTTTGGTGGCGTATGAACACTAAGTGCTACGGCCCGGCAGCCGGGAACCCTTTATAAGCAGAGCGCCGAGAGCGGGTTCGCTCTACCGGCGTCCCGCACTCACGGAATCCTTCCGCCGCGAGGGGGCGGGAGCAGGGAAATAGATCCGACCTGAGCTTTAAAGCCAGCATGTGCCCGTAGCATTGCAAAGGATGGGGTGTGCTGAAAGCAGCTCACAGCCAGATTCCCCAGATGTGCACATCTGGTTCCTAATCGACTAGCTCAAGCCAATAAGGGCGAAGATTATTATTATTACTGTCAATCCTGCATAATTAATAGAATCAATAATAACAATCCATAAATATAATACACATAACTCATTCATATCAATCGTAATTTGCCATTGACAACAATGCTAACTGAAAAAATGATCAATAACTATTTCAAGTGATTATTAAGTGCTGTTCTTAATACATATTTTGAGACTTTTTGCTCTATTGCTTAAAGACTCCCACTTTTTTCTTTTAAACAGACCTGCCCAACCACTTAGAACATCTTGGGTTTACTCTGGAAAACAGCTGTCTGACCACCACAGATGTGGGGAGTTTTTGTAAAAAACGGGTTCTGTTGGTTAGAGCACAGAGCTTCAAGAGATTAAAGTCCTGGTCCTGCAAGGTGCCCAACATGAATGAACCCCAAATGGAGCTCCCAATGTCTTCAGCAGGGCTCTGCATGCATGGGTGCAGGGCTCTGACTGACGAGCATATTGCACAATTGGGTCCGCAGATTCTATTCCTGGCTTTGGCAATGACTCACAGTGTAGTGTTGGGGAAGTCAGTTTCTCTGTTTCTTAAACCCTTATCCTCCAATGAACTCTATGAGGGTGTAGGGATGTGGCCAGGCCATGGGGCTCCCATGGCACAATTGGAGTCTCAGTTGCTCCATCAATAAAATGGGGTAAATCATACTGACCTACCTCCCAGAGGTGATCTGAAACTTAATTCAGTAATGGCCTCAATCCTGCCAATACTTCCGCAGATGAGTGAGTATCTATGCATGTGAGTCTCTCTGTGCCTGTAGTTATTTCCAGGATGTTTGTTAAGTGCTTTGAAATTCTTGTAGGAAGGCACAAGAAATGAGCATATCCTTTAAAAAATATTTTATTTTAATCCATATTTAAAAGTATTTTATTCTATATGTAGTAGAAACACATTGGAGGCAAAGTCAAAAACAATTAAAATCAGCTGAGTTTCTGACAAATCATATTGCGTTGGCAGTGAGATGGTCTGTGCTGGCCTTTACTATTGCTCACTGCTTTGCATCCATGATTGAATATTGTTTAATGGGTTTATTTACTCCTAATTTAATTTGCAGGGATGTCTCTGCCAATCCAGTTTCCTCCTCCCCTCTCCAAGATAAATTGCTTCCACTGTACACATGCTCGATTCTTCACACAGCAGTTATATAATAATCATAACAACTCATTATCATGGTGGGGCCAGAGCAGAGTTCAGGCTGATCATGGTGATGAAGCAAGAAACTTGCAATCTCAGCACATTTTAGAGCCAATAATGAAGAAGCAGTTGGAAGGTGATAGATGTAGAGACCATAGGTAACCACAGGCATTTGCTGATTACAAAATGCACCTTTAAAATTAAGCTCTGGAGTGAATGTCTATCCTAATGGTTACCCCAGAGTCAAATGCTAATCTCAGAACACCAGTGTAAATCCAAAATAACCCCACACTGATGTAAATCTGGAGTAACTTTATTGTCTTCAATGTGACTGAGATCAGGATCTGGCCAGCCACGTGTAATGAGTTGCTATGAGAAACTCAACTTTTGTATTTTCCAAATTTGTGTGTTTAAATTCAAACCTCATTTCCACCTACTCCTTCACTCCCTAAACTTCTTCCTTCTTCTTAGTGCTCTATTTGTCTCCATCTTCCATTTACTGCTTTGCATCTGTTTTCATGCTGCCTCTTCCCTTGGAACAACTTCCCAGTTCTTGCCCACCAAACACCCTTTCTCTCTTTTAAATCTCTCCTTTAATTCCATGGGTCAACTTCTCTGGCAGCTAACTCCATTGAACTCAGTAGAGTTACATCAGCAGAGAATCTGGCCCCCTGTTTCCAAGGAATCTTTCCTGTCTTGTTCTCCTTGCCAATAAGGTCTTCATCCCCTCTCATATTTCAACTGCTGTTCCACATCTTGTTTCTCTTAGAGGCCTAGTCCTGCAAGGTCCTGAGCACCTCCTGTGAGGTGCTGAGTACTTTCAACTCCTGTTGATTTCTGTAGGAGTTGGAAGGGCTCAGCACCTTGCAGAATCAGGCCTTTAGGGTTCAATCCTGACAGCAAAGATGTCAGTGGGACCACTCACCTGTGTGAAGTTACTTGCATGCATGCAGGATTGGCCTTTAGAACATAAACTCTTCAGGGCAGGGAATATGCCCTGCTCTGAATCTGATCACGCAAAGTGCAGAGGATTAACAATTCCCAGTGGCCTCAGCAGGGGTTGAGGGTGCTCTGCACCCTGGTTAGGATCAGGCCCTTTTTTGCAAAGCACTATGTACACTGACAGTGCTACATACACACTGACTGTTCTAACACTAAACCACAATTCATATCAATAAAATACATTGTTTGCAAAACACAGTCATTCAAGTGCCATTTTAAAATGAATTTTTCTGAAGTCAACTAATTGTTCTTTGCAGAAAATAGCAAGTCTCACTCGGCAACAACATCATTGATTTTAAAAAAGGGCACAGCCAAAGTATTTTTAATAGTTTTAATTTAATTCCCCCCCCCCCCACCAGTTATTTGCTTCAGGGTGTTTGTGGGAGAAAGAGGCAGGGAAATCCCTCCATCCTTTAAACTCTCAGCTTGCTGGTTTCAAGCATTCAATAACTTTCCAGCCTAGAGAACATATATCTCCCGCCTCTCTGTTTTTCTGAGGTTTTCATTATACTTTGCTAAATGCATGATGACATGCTATTTGTCTCGCTCCACAGCTTCAAGACCTTTGGGTTGCTTCCTCCCTCTCCTCTAGGAACTAAACCAGTGATTTATTTATTCCATAAATAAATCACTGGTTTAGAACTCTTTGGAAGCCTGAATATGAAATGCCTTTTCCTACCCATTTTTCTCCTCTGTTACAAGCATATAAACTGCATTATTTGTAGTAGACTGTCTCAATCTGGGCTGTTGGGGCTAATTTTTGTAATGAATGCTCTTTTTTATTGCTGTGAATGGGTTGATCATAAGAAATGTGAATTATCCACAGTCCCCATTGACTTAGGTTACATATTTGCTGCATCTACGAAATTCCATGTGTTTTAAATGAAGAATTCCAGGATTTTGCAAACATTCTAAGAATAAAACTGAATCAATGTTGGCTTTCCCTAGCTAGACTTTCAAACGTGGCTTGTGTGTTTCCATGGCTCCTATTGTTTACAGCTAGTTATCCTGCCGTTTCCATCTAGGGAAAATTTCTCCACATTTTATTCAATCTTGATGTCTAAAAAAAGTTTGCTGACCCAGAAGCCTCAGATGTTTCTTTATAGACAGCGGCCATTTAAATCTGACAAAGGACAAATTTCTGAGCAATACCACCGGTTGGTGGTAATGTTGCCCCCTTTGGCTGAGCAGTGGGCAAATTTGGGGCCATACAAGTCAGTTTCCTGTTTGGAACAGAAATCAGTTCAATTTGTTCTTAGTGTAATTTGTTTATTTACAAAATAAACACCAGTCTTGTTTCTCTGAACAGCAGTCAGGACAAACTGTACGCAGGCAGCTCCCTGTGCAGATATCCCAAGTAAGAAAGCACTGCCCTGTTGCTAGAACCAACTAGCTTGAGCCTCTGCCCCCTCCATTTAATTGGTGCAAAAACTGAATGTAGACGAGTCCATAGTCAAACATGTATAGTCTGCTTCCTTCCAGAAACTACACTAAGTTCTCTCTCCAATGATTAATACATAGTTCTGTTTGAGCCCTCAGCCCCTATGTACGAAACCTAGGAAAGCACATAAGCTCCACATTTTCCTTCTGAACTGAAGGGTCTCACAGTGGGTTGAGGCATCAGCCCTTTCCTTTGCATGCAGTTGTTTTGCATTAGACAGGGTTGAGCTGTTCCTGTCTGGCGCTGTGCAGGAACCAGAATTTTCATGTTGTACGAAATGTCATGGTTTTGACATTTGTTATTGTTTTGAAATTTCCCACAATGTGACGTGTTTGAAAAATATTTACTTCAGGTCAGTTGAAACATTTCGTTTCAATTTCAACATTTTTTTGTACTAATATCAAATACAAGAAATTTCAAAACAAAAAGTTGTTTCAAAACAAAAAAAAGTGAAATAATATAATATATTAAAATGTTCTATTCTGAAAATGTCAGAGGAAGATTTCGATCTAATCAAAACGCTTTTTTCAATATTTTCTCTAAATTAAATTTTGTAAAAATTGACATGTTCCCACAGGAAGTTTTGGTTTCAATGAACCAATATTTTCTGACAGAAAAGCATTCCTTTGGAAAATTTTGGACCAATTCTGCTCACGCTGTTGGTCACAAAGGAGAGCGTTTTAAGCACCCCAATAAGTTGGTCGATCTGTGATCACTTTGCATCCAAGAACTTCTCAACATACGAACTTACACTCTTTGTAACATAGGGAACTGAATTCCCCCAGTGAAAAGTCTCTATCTCAAAAATGTAGGTGTGGCACTGTGTCTTGCGTTAGTTTCACATGGATTGAAGAAGGCACTTAATGAAGTGCTGCTAGATGCCTTAATGTGGTGGCCTAGTTGTTCAGTAACAACCTGCAGTTGCTTTGCAGCCCCTCATTGAAATGTGCACTATGCAAGTGGGACAGTAGAGTGGCTGTCCTGAAACATAACCTGATTCTCCTCTCACACTGATTTTACACCAGTGAATCCAACTAACTTCAATGGATTTATTCCTGATTCACACCAGTGTGAGAGGAAAATCAGGCTCTCTGGACATTTGTCTGGAAGGGCTATAAAGAAGAGCAGTGTATAGAATTAGGATGAAGGTACATGGTACCTTGAGTTCTGTTCTCCTGGTTTCAAGGGGGGGCAGAGCTCCTTTGTACCCTAGAGTGGAAAAAACACCACTGAACAAGAGGAGGCACAAGAATGAAAAAAGTCAGTCTGGAACAAGCCAGCTGAGGCACTTGAAAGAACAAAACAATGAGTTGAAAGAAACCAGAGACCAAAATTGGGGCAACAAAACATTGGGGGGGGGGGAAATCCCTAAACATTGAACAAAAGGGCGTAACAATTTATGAGTACAGTAAGTGCAATGCCAGCCAGAGACACAGTCATGCGTTTAGGCTGCCAAAAAGACAATAGAAAGGGGCCTGACCATTCATTTCTATGCATCCAAAATTAGCACTGACTCCAATGGCAGTTTTGAGTATGTATGAAATGCAAGATGGGATTGCATGAGCGCTCACTGAGCTACTGAAGGCAGGAATCTCAATACAGTCAAGCTGTTCCCCATGCTGAAGTTAGATGACCATAGTTAAGGGGATGTGAAATCACTGTTCCCTTTCCCTCCTTTCCTGCCTGTGGACCAGATTCTGATCTCACTCACACTGGTGTCAGTCCATAGTCACCCTATTGACTTCAATCAGTTACCCTGGATTTCCACTACCATACACGATCTGAGAACCTGGCCTTATGTAGGTAGCTGCCTTTATTTTGTTTGTGCGTGTGTTTATTTGTTTTCATTCTCACCTCCTCCTTTCAGCTCTTCTATTAGTGTAAACTGGCAGATTTTCAGGAGCAAAGCTGTTATTACATAATGTTACACCAAAAGGTATATGAATGAATTCAGAGGAATGTGTGACTCAAGCCAGTTTTGAATCACTGATCCCTCTGAATTCATTCAGATGCCTTGGACATGCCATTGCAGGCTGTTTCTTTGCCCTGTAGTTTCCTGCTGCTTTCAGGATTTCCTGGAATCCAGCAGTAATGCCATAGGATGACGTCTTTCAGATGTTGGCTCTTTCCTTTTGTAGGATCAGGTTGTCAGAAGTATTGATCAAGTGCAACATGTGCTGTATCTGCCTCCTGAGAGAGCTGCCATGCTCAGCAACCACCTGACTTCGCCCCGAATTAAGAGAGTTGGATCTCTCTAATACAGTTATTTACAGAAGAAAGCATCTCTGCATCCCACTGAAAGAGGTGAAAAATGAAAACATCTCCAGGGAAATCGCAGGTGACTCAGTAGGCCTCACTCTTCCATCTGAATAAGGGTCCTATCGGCTCGCCTGGTCGTTGCAGATAGATAAATCCTGCTGTGATCCATCGGGTGGTAGTGCCAAACAGGCCAGTTCACCCCTGAGGTGGCTTCATTTGAGTTAGGTAAGCTGCAGTAGGCTACAAAAACAACAAGGAGTCCGGTGGCACCTTAAAGACTAACAGATTTATTTGGGCATAAGCTTTTGTGGGTAAAAAACCTCACTTCTTCAGAGGCATGGAGACAGTAGGCTATACCTCTCTAGTGCCCCCTTGGGGAGAGGGCAGGCAGTGCTCCTGCCTCAGAGTCCTGGGCATAGCCCTCCAGCTGGGCTATTCAGGGCATCTGCACCCGTACAGGGTGGAGTTAAAGTAGCCCACGCCAGAAGTCAGGATGCTTCTCCCGCCCACAAAAAGCAGTCGTGGGCCTTTGGGAAGCCAAAAAAGAGCTAAAAGTACCAGCCATTCTCCTTTCTGAGAGGACCTGGGCAGCCCAGGGGCTCAGGCTGTTTCTCCAGTCAGCAACCCCCAGCTGTGTGGTCGCAATGCCACTGAAATTTGATCTGGCCACCCCTCCCTACTGACAGGGGAGCAGCAGGGCCAAATTTCCGTGAGTGATGTTGCAACCCGGTGCACGGAGTCACAAAGCCACTGAAATTTGACCTGACCGCCCCTCTGTGCGGATGGAAGGACGGCCAGGCCAAATGGTGTCACAACCTGCTGCGCGGGGAGTCTGTTCCTACACAGCAGAGCACAGAGAAGTCCACTGAGAAGTAAACTCCTGGCAGCATTGTCTCATGCATTGTGTGGGTTAGAGAGAGGGGAGACTTCCGGGCTGAGGGAGACCCAGGGTCCCTGTGGGAGGAGGGGAGATGACTGGGGTCCAGACTGGGGTCCCAGCTGGAGGAGGTGGGGACCAGAATTTGCTCCCCTGAAACATCTGAATTGGCATCACTACAGGGAACGCTGAGTTGCAATCCTGCCACCCTGCACTGGGCAGGGATCCTCCTTTTTCAGGACCTGCCCATCTCCAGGCTTGACAACGCTCACAGGTGCACAGAGCTGAGGCTGACTGTGCCCAGACGAGCTCTTTAACGCCTTCCTGACCGAGGTGTGGGATCTGCTCCGCCCAGGGCGGGTGGAAGGATGTTTCGCGCCCTAGGCGAAACTTCCACCTTGCGCCCCCCCGTCCCTGAGCCCCCACCCTGAGGCGCCCCCCCCCCAGTGGCAGCTCCCCACCCCTTAGGCGCCGCAAGCCTGGGAGGCGGGAGAAGTGAAGCAGCGATGGCGTGCTCGGGGAGGAGGCGGGGCAGGGGTGAGCTGGGGCGGGGAGTTCCCCTGCGTGCCGCCCCCCCCCCTTGCTGCAGGCGGCCCTCCCCGCGCTCCACTGCCCCAGCTCCCTCCACCTAAATGGCGGTGGCGAAGATCCGGCCGCTGCGGTCGCTGCCAAAGAAAATGGCGCCCCCCAAATCCTAGCTCCCTAGGCGACCACCTAGGTCACCTAAATGGTTGCACCGGCCCGGGCTCCACCACATAAAGACAAGGGCTTCAGGATCCTTCTGAGGGAAAGCTGTGGTGTAACTGTCATTGACGCTATGGGCCACATCCCAAAGCCTTCATTACGTGTTTATTCCAGGTGGAATTTACTCCTGTGCACAGAGACAACACAAATCCCCAACACCACTTACATCCTCATTGGAGGGCGTAAGTGGGATAGCACTGGTTTAGGCCCTCAGAGTAGCAGTGAACTTGACCCCCAGTCTGTCCTCAGGCAAGTGTCCCACTGATTTCAATAGGAGCAGGACTGGGCCTCCTAAAAAGGGAATTTAATCAAAAAATCCAAGGCAAACCGCCCAATGAGTAGAGCATCTATTTTAACATGGCAGCTGATAATAAGAGAGCAAGGTGCATACATTAAATTAAAATTCCTTTGTAAACAGGTGTAAGTATTACATTTCCACTGGGTTATTTGTACTAACAGCAAAGGAAAAGGGGCATTAAAAGATATGAAGAAATCCTGACAAAGGGGTTTTTAGGACTTTGGCAACCATGTTTCAGACCAAGATATTGTATATTCTGGGGTGAAATGACCATTGTTAGCAACTGCCAATGATATTTTTCAATTGTCGACAGCGAATCTCAACTTTACCTAATCAGTGCTGGATAATGCTACAAAATGGGTTGCCAGACTGCATCAATGCTAGGGCAATGAAAGATTTCCCAGAAGTGTCTAATGTAGAGACAGCCATAGTCGGAATGTACTTATAGTGGTCTTGCTTATAGTGAAAGCCTTTGAAACACTTCAGTACATTTCAATGGATTTTCACTCCTTTCAGTAAAGCTGCCTTCCATTTCCAATGAAGTCTCCCTCTGCTATAAATGGATTCCACTGGGCTGACACTCCCCCGGCTCTTTGAATTCAACAATTGTGACTAGGCAAGTGTGCGGCATTCCCAAGGGATCCTTTGGCAGAGCAATAGAGGCGAAAGACGTTACCACTATCTCATGTGGAGATGGCGAAGAAGAAATTCCTAGGGCATAGGCTTGCTGCACCTGCTCCTAGACAGATGCACTGTGAAAAGGAACCGGTCTTGCTACAGCTGCTCCCCAATAAGAGAAAAGAAAATAGCTGTGAAGAAGTTCTACCAACTGCTTTCTCTGGCCCCTGAGGGTTTATCTATATTAGAGTTACCAGGGTTTGTCTGCACTAGAAGTTCATAACAGGAGTGAATTCGTTGCCAATTAACTCAGGGTAGTAACGTGTATGTAAAGGCAGGTGACGGTGCTCCTGAAATGTTTGAGGTTTATGTTAGGGCTTGGAGGCCTTGCCACACAGTTGCTAGAGTGAAAAGGAGGGGACTTTTTCCTGTTAGGTCCTCTCCTGTTTCATGGACCACTCAATCCCTATCTTGAATGCTTAAGTGGGATCACACTTGGTCCCTAGACCTTGTTTTAGCCCTCCACACAAGAGTAAATTTCACCCTTGTGTTTCCCCACTCCCGCTGTTATAGGAGACCACTACATTAGGGTTGTAAACTTTTTTTTTAGTTTACAGCTCTGCACTGCTTGGCTGCATCCCTTTGACAGCAGCTTTAGCCATGCATGAAGGGGACAATTAGATGTCTTCATTTCATCAGGATGCAACATACCTGCAGTATTCACCTCTCAGACAGACTTATAGCACTCTGCCAATGAATTTCATCCACCTTTGTCACTGTAAGCTACTGCTGTGGGGTTTATTTCCCCCTCAGTAGCACGTAGGTCACCAGACAGCCTTAGGGGCCCACTGGCTGATAGTCAATCCTTAATTTTGAATCTGTTTGTGCATCAAGCTTTCTGAAGGCAATAAAAGCTACGGCTGACTTCTTTTTGCATGGTTGTAATTAAATGTCTTTCTCAGGACAATGTTGTTGCTAGTCTCATTTTTTAAAGAAACAAAAATGAAAAAGGTTCAACAAGGTCCCACTTGCCGTTGTTTTTGAGTGGCTCAGTCAAAATTTAAGGAGCCTGTATTCCTTCATGAAAAGGTCATCTATATTTTCAGTTGAAATAGCTCTTTTTCTTTGTCTGCCACTTAACCTTGCAGATTAACCATCGTTAATGTCAATGCCCATGAGCATGTAGGGGTTATTGCTTTGCGCTCAATGGATTGCTGAATCTGCTTGCATTGCAGCCACTCCACATGCAAGCCCAGAAAGTCACTCAGTGCTCTAGACAATGATTTGGAATAAAATACATACAGGACAAACTAAATGTATATTAAAGCTAATACAAGACAACGTAAATTTAGAGCGGGACAATAAAAAAGTGACTGGCTGAAGGACAAACATCTCAGAAAGGGTTAGAAGACTCCGTACAGGATGTCAAAATCAGGGCCGGCTCCAGGGTTTTGGCTGCCCCAAGCAGCCAAAAAAAAAAAAAAAAAAAAAGCCACGATCGCGATCTGCGGTGGCAATTTGGCAGGAGGTCCTTCGCTCCGAGCGGGAGTGAGGGACTGTCCGCCGAATTGCCACCAAATGGCTGGACCTGACGCTCCTCTCCGGAGTGGCCACACCAAGCACCTGCTTGCCAAGCTGGTGCCTGGAGCTGGCCCTGGTCAAAATAGACCTGTAAGGAGATGATTTTGTCACTGACTAAATATGGAGATGAAGATAATAAAAATAAATAATTAGCATATCCCAAGTTCCTTCCTTCTGAAATCTCAAAGAATTTAGCAGAAGTTAATACGGTCCCACAGTCCCCCTCTGATGGAGATAGGTATTACTGTCCCATTTTACAGGCTCATCTGTCTTAATGCCCCCTTTTTCAACAGTGGTCTCTAATTTTGGGTGTCCCAGTTTTTGGGTGACCAACTGGAGACATTTAGGATCTGATATGCAGAGGTGCTGAGTGCAGCTTCCAGTGGCCACCCAAAAGATGGAGGCAACTGAAATTAGAGCCCACTTTTCAAGTATATGCTGTTTGCTGAAATAGTGTCTCGTTATGTGCTTTCTGAATTGTTTGATCATCTTGCTACCTTGGAATCTTTTTTGACACTAAATTGCATGATGTGCCAGTTGGACAATACAGAAAAAAATACATTTTCCCAAATGATTTTGTCTGTGGTTCATTTCGTTGCAGAAGCTACAAGGACCTTTTGTAGGTCTTGCTCTACTTCTCTCCCATGCCCAATGGCTCCTGGTCCTCTCTGTGCTTTTGCTGCAGTTTCCGTCCTGTCCTCTGAGCCTGGTTTGCATGTCCCAACACCCCCTTTGATGCCTGTGTGGCTTCCCTGTTTTTCCCAGTGTGTCTCACTTTGGAAAAACCCACCATCTGCCTTAAACAGACTGGGTATAGAAGGTTCAATGACTCATCATTCAGTCATATGCACACTGCTTTTTCCAAATATGCTTATTTGGCTTGAACTGAACCTTACAGCTAAAGGAGCTTAGAGATCTCTGCCTGGATCTTGAAAACCTATGGTCTTGTAGTATTGCAAGATCATATCCCAGAAGGGTTCACCCTAGCCTTTATCCTCCTGAAATAATTAATTGAAATGAGTAGCATGTCATTAGAATAAGATTTAACCCCTCTAAATCTTACCCACTTCATGTACAGCACTTTTTGTTTAGGAAGAGGTATCACTGGCCAAATAATTCCTCTGCTCCAGTGTTGGCTGGCTGGCTGCAGCCCGCCACCCCAGAAGTGGCTGCATTTCAACGAGGCTTTATGTACATAATACATGCAATTCTTTAGGATGAAAGTTACTAAATATCAAATATATGTTAATATAAAGTTCTTTGGTAACTTTTAGTTTGATGCATACTGCAGCCACTTGCTACTCATAGTTATTTAAGATAGCTCAGGCCATCTTTGGTGGGCAAGCTTTCTCTAACTGTATCAAGAATTTTGTTGATGAAAGTTGCATGCAAGGGTTGGAATGTTCCCAGTTAGCTGCAATACAGTAGGCGCCAGACATAATATTTGCATGAGAAACAGAAAGGTGATGAGGAAATCAAATCTAAAGGCAAAATGGAGTGAGTCACTTGGTGAAACTGTAATAACTCTGCTGTTATTTGCTGTACCCTGAAACCAGGGCAATAGGAGAGAGCTGTAATAATGGGCGTAAGCAGCCAGGATAACAAGAACTCGCCCAGTCTCTCACGCAGCAGAAGAGCTGACCAAGTCAACTAGCCCACTGCTGTTTGCCTCAGTCATCAGTGCTTTAGCAGCACTATGTGATTCATATAAACATTGTAACGTGACTGAAATCTGCCACTGAAATGTCTATAATTTTATGTGAGACAAGGTGGGTGACTTCTGTTGGTGAAAGAGACGAGCTTCGAGCGCCACAGAGTTCTTCTGCAGGTCTGGGAAAGATGTTTTTATGTGACTATTATTATATTTTGGAATTTGGTCTTCAGGTTGATGAATTCCTCAGACAAAGCCAGCATAATTTATCTGCAAAGCAGGTGTGATTCAGAAAAATAACATTTAATGCCTCTCGTTGGTATGCTCAGGGTTCACCTGAGAAAAGATTTTGAGCACCATATCATTAAGTGATTATTTAGGCTATGCTCTTCAGTTTCACCTTTCTTGATGATAAAGTTATGATCTTGTTAGTAAAAAATTTAATACACCTCAAAGGATGATAAAAAATGCCTGTATTGAACATGTTGGATTTATTCTTTTACTGCACTTGCAGTTTTATACAATATTTACTGTTTGTGGTGGTTATTTTCCTGATTCACAGATTAAAACAACCTTGAATTTTTGTTGTGCATTGAACCAGCAGGTTTCTGCAGGGAATTTCGTATTTGGCTTTTAAATGGAAAATGAAACAACCACTAAATAACCCCTATTTTGTTTGTATATTTCTCAAGATTAAAGGTTGTCAGCTTGGCCACTCTATAACATTACAGTATAGTCATGTATTTCAAAACCAGTTGCATTAGATTTCTTCCTTCACTATTTAATGTCTGATTCTGCAGCCTTTACTCACAATGAGCAGTACTTAGGCAAATAGCCCCACAACCGGACTGTTGTGCTAATTTCGGGCTTTGGGGGTCTCCAGAAGCTGGATGTCACAGATAACAACAAAACTTCTAGGATACTTTGATCCGAACAAAGTCTAAAACAATGCTACATTGCATGGAGAGGTGCCATACATCAGGATTGAAGATTACTTACTAGGAAGGTGCCAGGTCATTATATGATATAAATAGTATTATTGATTTTAGGTTAAAACTAAGCTGGGAAGTATCAGAGTTTTATCAGTAAATGTTGATTTCACCCTACGCACCCAAACTGGTGAACAAATATTTCCAGCAACAATAATCAAAATGCACAGACAGGCAAAGTAGGAAAAATGCTGCTTGAGAACTTATCACAGTTTGATTTAAGGATAGTTACTTTGTATATTTTGATATGTGATGATGACAACTTGTGTTTTAATGGTTATAAAGCTTTAACTTTTTGAATCTCAATGTCTATTATCATTAAATAGTTATTGGCTGACCCTCTTCCTCCATAACTTCCCGCCATTGTGAAAATTTAAACAGATGAAAATAGAAAAAAGCTTGCAAATAAACATTGATATTATCTGTCAAAATTAGAAAAAAATAAAAATTGAATTCTGCCAAGCCTTGTTAAAACAAATAAAACACACACACAGCCTGAAAGCAAACATATCAAAATTAAGTTGTTAATGGAAATAATACAGTGAAAATCCCCCAAGTGTACAGTTTTTGCAATGCTGAAAATGTTTTGCATAGTGGCCAGATGGACCCTAAAAAGCAAGCTAATACACTGACAACTATGGGAACTGCTTGAGTTTGTAAGGGCTTTTCAATACAAGTAAAGCATGCAGTCAGGATCATTACAGTTCCTTAGAGTATAAACAGTAGGCTCATGGAAAATGGAAAACAGGGTTACTTATAAGTCTGACAGAAATTAGTGGCTAAGTATGTCCAAGAAACATAAGGGATTGTAAAACAAGTGTTGAACCATATGTATTCTCAAAAGAGAAGCAAAAACTCCATCTCTCTCTCTCTCTCTCTCTCTCTCTCACACACATACACACACACATTCTTGGACAAAAGCGCTCACTAATTCATATCTGCATGTATTACTCTATGAAGTCTCACTAGTAGCCTCTCACCGATGCTGAGTTTATTATTCAGAAAGCAGCCTCTTCTTAGCTGTTCAAGACCTTTGGCCAATTTCCAGTCCTTGCCTTAGCGACAATGCCCACAGAACTGTGTTTAAATATGGCTCCAATGCAGTTGCTCCATAAACAGGTTGTAACGCAGTTGAGCTTTGAGCTGCCCTGTGTGGACATAACACACATTTAAGGTAAAAAACATAGCAGAGGCTCAACTTTGCTGTTGTGTTTGGTCTCTGTTTAAATATAGTTTTTCCATGTCTTCTTTTTCGGTCATGGAGGAGCCCAGCTTTGGATTAAGTTACTTCTCTCTCTCTCTCTGTCACCGCCACCTCCACAAACACCTTTTGATGTGGCTTCCGTCTTTACTTTCCAAACAGCGGGGGAGACTAGCCACCCGCCCTGTCAATCTGGCTTCCCGCTCTGCGCTTCCACCCCAAGGACCAGCGCATCTTGAGGATTCCAGCGGTGCAGTGAAATCTGGACGTTGATAGCTACCAAAAGATGCCTTGAATGTGCCTATGTAAGAACCCCCTGTTCAGCGTGTGTTACGTGATCTGCTCTGTGTTTGGTGCACAAAGGATGTGAATAGAGGCCAGAGGACTTAAAACCAGATTTTCAAAGGAGCTCAGGGCTAGGTTTTTAAGTGACCAGCCCCCACAACTTCAGCCAGATTTTCGAAAGTGTTCAGCATCCAACGTGCACCCAACATGCTGAGAACTTTTAGCAACATGGGGCACTTATTTGGGTGCCTATAATGGGAGCTGAGCCTTTTGACAAATCTGTATTTTAGTGCTTTAGCTCTGGACATCGTATGCTATGGTGAGGAGCGTGGTATAAATATCTATATTGACTAGCAAAGAATTGGTCCTTGGTTCAATCCCTGGTAAAAACCAAGATACACATGCTGGAGTTCCCTTGGAGATGCTAGGCCAAGTGCAGTCCTGGTATAAGTGCACTAGGTTTGGTGGAGTTACACGAGGGCTGAACTGTGTAGAAATTTCTGCACTGGGAGAGCAGAGAAGAAATTGTTGTAAACGCAAACTCTGCAGAAGCAGAAACACCCAACTTGCTTGAGGCATTGAGAGGGAGTGCACTAGATCTGGTTCTTATGCAACCGTACTCTTTACAAGACCCTAGGATGTTCCTGTACAAACAGGTGTATCTGTGCTTAATTGTTCCCATCAGTCACAGAAAGAGGGCATGTGTCTTCAGGAGAGAGGACCCCCTCTTGTAAAATGGTGCCCTCCAAAAACATCAGGCCCTTTCTGCTATTAAATCTTTTAAGGCATACATTGCTCTCCGGTGCTGAACTGCAGAACTAGAGTCAGAGAAGACAAGACAAGCTGTCAGAAGCTCTGCACATCAAAGCCGCAGCACTGCTGCTGGGGCTTTTTGCTTTGCAGCATTACAACACGGTGGATTAGGCTCTGATCTCTGCAGCAGAATCCTTCCAAGCTGAAGCTCCATGGCCTTAGTGCTGCACAAAATACTGTACCATCGGGCTTTCCATCGCGGACAAGGCTTATTTTGTCCTTGGATGCTCATGAGTAAGCCCCAGTGTAGTCAACAGAATCAAGACCCAGGGGCAGAATTTGACCCATTGTACTTAGCAGGGAGACTGAGTTTTAGCTGAAAGGGTGGGATCCCTTCCACAGAATGACTGAGACGCAGTGCGTGGTAGAGCACTAGCCCCCCATGGAGAGTTGGGGCAGGGATATAGGGTTCAGAACTGTTGTTGGTGCTATGACTACCCAAGCCAATGGGCCAAATTCATCTGGGCACCAATGCAGGGACAGAGGAGAGGTGGTTTATATCTCCCCTGTTTAGGGACTGCTGGGGGCTAGTTTGGCTCCCAACACAGGCTGCCTTAATTTGTACTTAATTCACCCTCCCTTCTTGGGCCCAATCAGCCCCCAGTCTTCTCTGCAGAGGGAAAGCTAACCTGGTGCAAAGGGGCCACAGTGCAGTAGAAAACTCCCTTGACTGTGTTCAGGGTGCTCGAATGTCAAATGGCTGCCCCCTACACAGGTGTGCAGGTTGGGACGGGCCCTCTTGCTGCTCCCTTCCTCCCCATGACTGTGCTTTAGGCAGCCGGAACGTTTTTTTCATTGTAGCCCCGATTACCAGGCATCTATCTTCATTTGCTAAAAGTTCCTGCAGTCATACAGCTGCACTTCTCACACCGTGCAATGATGCAGCAGTTCCTTTCATTTGGGGAAGGCACAGAGGTTTGTAGCAACGTGTGACTTGGAGACCCAGCTGTTTAATTATGGCTGAAATATGGAGCTATGCATAATGTATAGTTACCAGGACTGCAGCCAGCTAATATATGGATGTTGGTAACATACGGCTTTCCGATTCTGAGGAGTGCCATCCTGGGGCTTCCCTCTTCATGTCTTCGTCGTGATTTCAGAGGTCACTTGATCAGCTTCCCATCCAAAAGAGGATTTTTCTATCTGCCAAAGCGACAAGCTCCCTGGGAGAACACAATGTTCAATTGACTCTTCTGCCTCTTGCAGCACTGTCAATACTAAAGGTTCTACAATTAGAATTTAGTTGACAACGGTGCTAATAGCAGGAGAGACAGAATAATGGGGGTTTTATAGCTGGTATGTACAGAAAGATACACAACTGCCCAGTGCAAGCTTGTATCTAATCAAAGGGAAACAAGAGGAATTTGGGCAGTGCAATGGAATAAACTCCAAAGGAGTGTTTCTAGAAGCATCACAAGTAGATCTTGTAAATTATAAAACGCCATACTTCAGGGATGTTATATAACATCTCTTTACAGTACTTGGTAGCTAAATATAAAAGAGAGAGCGATTGTGCGCTAATATAAAATGATGCTACAGAATTGCTTTGCTTGGGAGGGTATGTGAGAGCGAGGGGCTTGGCTTCACCACCACCGGATTCTATTTCCATCTCTCCCACTAATTTGCTGTGTGACTTTGGGAAATTCATTCCATCTCTCTCTCTGCCTCAGTTTTTGCCTCTCTTTAACACAGGGACAATAATATTTCATTCTCTTACGGCTGTGTTGTAAAGGTTAATGAATGTTTGCAAAGTAACCTTAGATTCTCTAGAAGTGCCAGATCGTATACTATTATCCTGATGGAAGCTTCATGTATAGTATCAGGGAGCCAAATTCTCCTCTCACATTGGAGCAATCCCATTGAGGTAGACAGGGTTGTATCAGTGTAATCCAGAGGAAAATTTTGCCCAAAACCTCTGAGAAAAATCTATAGGAAAAAAAAGCCGAGACCTCTGTCATCCTGTTCTTTATGTCTCACTTTCTACAAATCGAGACATGGTGAAAATTCAGTCCTTGATTAGCTCCAACTAAAATGAACAGTGCTAGTTCTGGGTAACTGACAAATCAGCTAATTGCAAAATATGCGGTAGCCCAGCAGAGATTTTTGATCATTCATTTGTCTTTCCCCTCTGGAAATATTCACACCTATAACAAACCTGATGAATTGAGACTTTGGAACGTTGGATATTTACAGGAGCAGCAGGAACTGCTTTCAGGTTTTTAGCTAAACATCTCAGAACATAATGCCAATAAGTTGCTGTCAGCAAGTGTGCTGCTATGAAAACACAAGGTGCAATGAAACAAGTGAAACATAAACCTAGAGAGACATTGTGTGTTCAGACACCTGCTGAATGCTAGAGAATGGTTCACACAGAGCCAGTTTGCATTTTCTTGGTCCCCTTCCTTGAAATGTATTTCTGTACACAGTGACCTACCCTATACAAACCCAAACGGGTTAATCAAAGTGAGTTCTGATCCCAACAGTATTCCATTCCATATATATCCCCTGTTCTGTTTTCAATGTAAAGGGATGAGACTGAGATTCAGATTTCAATCTTCTTTGTTACAGTGGTGTATAATGATTATTCATCATTAATATTGCCACAACCCTAGGAACCCCAGCAATGGACCCGGACCCATTGTGCTAGGCGCTGTACAAACACAGAACAAAGAGACATCCCTGCCCCAAAATCCGGAGTAACTCCACTGCAGTCAATGGAGTCAGCTACAAATCCTGATCCCATTTTATTTAATGGAAAAGTCCTATTAGCTTAATTTAAGCCAGGATTTAGCTCTTACTCCCAGACTTATGGTGGTGTGAGTGAAATCAGATTCTGACCCAGTGTTTGTAAAACAAGATATTGGATAACGGGGATTTAGTCAGAAAAGAGCTAAAATAAACGATCCTCACTTGCACTCATTTCCTGACCAATTTCCAACTGGCATTTGACCTACACCACTGTTTACATCCTCCCTGAAAATGGTCCAAAGACCCCCATGGAGCTGCAGCTGCTTGCACTAGGTCTGCAGCTGCCTGCGTGTCTATGAGAGAGCAACCCCAAATGTAATAAATGTAAGGCATAAAACAGTCTGGATATAGACTGAGGGCCTGATCCAAAGCCTATTGAAGTCAATGGAAAGACTGGCATTGATATCAATGGGGTTTGGATCAGGCCCAAGATAAGTCAAAATGTTTGTGACCACGTGATGACAGTGGTGGTTTCTCAGAAGACAAAAATATGAGTCGACTATTTCCCCACCCAGATCAAGGGCAATGTGGTTTCTTTTCTGATGCACAGCTGCAGCTGTAAACATACAGTCAGTTCAAAACTGAGTTTAAATGTGCACTCTTCAATTGAGAGAGGCTCGCCAGGAAAGCGCTAGCACTTCAGTTAATACACATGGGCCAGTTCCGATTTCTGCTTGATTGAATTGCCAGCAGTGTCACTCAGAGCTGATCCATGACAACCACCATACACTTGTGGTGCAGGCCTAATTAAGATGTAACAGAAAAAGAGAGCGAGAATGGCAGATAATTGATACAGCTTTCCAAGCCACAAAGGCATCAGGTTCACTCCTATTGCACAGAGATTTTTCACTTGCAGAAATCACTCTTCTCCTGCAGCTGTACTTGCTTAGGTTATGATATTATCAGATTCCCCAAAACTAAACAGGGCCATGTGTGGGCTGGGAGACCAGGCTTTGGGTGCTGCAAACTCTGGTGATGAAGTAGGAGACCTTCTGTCCTCTGAATCAGTAGTAAATCAACACTGCTGGCTGCACTCTGTTTCTGGAGATGCCAACTTTCTGATGAGGAAATGGCAGACATGACCACTTAGGATCATGAAAGGCCTTATGGCACCTTTCCCAGGAGTAGAAGTGTTAACCCCTGTGTCCTTTTGGCCAAAAGTCCCATTTGGGTAATTACTTCCAGACTACCGAAAGTTCCTGCTGGATACAGCATTAGTCACTTCCCATTTTAAACTATTGCATTGCGTTGCTGTGCACTAGCAGCTGCTGCGTTCCATCCCAGAAGTGGCTATGTTTCAATTGTAAGTGGATAAATAAATACAATGGCGTTGTGTGGAGTTACACCAACTGAGGATCTGGACCATAATGTAACAGATCTGTGGCCACATAGGACTTCATGGTTGTCATTATGACACACACCAAGGTCCCTGAGAACTCCATAAAGCTCAGTGGTATCTCAGCTTCTCTTCCACAAAAGCACCCTTGAGTTAAAGGAGAATCTCCTTAGCTGTGAGCCATATAGGGCCTAACATGCAGAATAGCAGTTCTGCTTGTGTCCGGCAGGCTGCAGTAGTATACCTACACAGTAGCAGGATACCTACACAGTAGCTAGTTAATTCTATACTAAAATGCTTTGAAGTCCTGTTGGATGTGGTTATGTCCAGGGCCGGCTCCAGGCACCAGCTAAGGAAGCAGGTGCTTGGGGTGGCCTATACAAAGGGGCGCCGAAGAAGTGAGGGTGTGAAGGACCCGCCTGCCGAAGTGCTGCCGAAGAATGGAGCGGCACGATCGAGCTGCTGCCGAAGTGCCGCCGATCGGCGCTTTTTTTTTTTCGCCGCTTGGGGCGGCAGAAAACCTGGAGCCGGCCCTGGTTATGTCAATGTGAGTCTTTGCTGTTCTTCTCCAGTCAGCTAGAAAATATAGCCCTCTCCTCCAGAAAGTCATGATTTTGTTTAAATTTCCTTTCAGTACAAGCATCAGGTAATTTCTTCCAACTTCTGTATATGCCACATGGCGTTGCGTACAAGTGACAAATATTGTTCAGGGCTAAATAATTCCAAACAAGTCAAAAGCCATACCGCCTTGTGTACTTTGGGGCATGTCACCATGAGTACTGCTCCTCTGCCTTATTTAAACTGTTATAATGGCGTATACTTCAGAGTTGGTTTCAAAGGAACAGACCAGAGCCATGGGATAATTGTCACCTGCTACGTCCAAAGCGCTAAGGCAGTGGCTGTTTGTTTTCAGATAGGGAGACAGTGATCCCATGCCAGCGATCCGCCCCCTGGATGTCATTTCTGTAATGCAAAATGACGGGTGTGCAGTTAATAATTTTTACCGATAGAGAAATAAACCAGGAGAGAGTCAATTACAAGGCTAGTGGCGTGCACGCCTTCAGTGTGTGGTGAGGCACAAGGCTTTCAGCCTCCTGCCTACAGCCATTCAAAAATGGCCATGTTCAGCCTTCCTTTGAAACCGGGGATTTGCCAGCCAGCTGCTGCCCCTGGAGCAGGGAGCTCACCTGATAATGCTAAAGCTAATTCTGGCCCAGGAATCCCTGTGTGCTGTGAGTCCTCTGCCTCCCTCCTCAGGCAGATCTCAAGCCCCAGTGAGCACCCGCAGATGGGTTACCATGAAGATGAGGTGTGTGGGAAGAACCAATGCCACAGGGCTGGTGCTCCCCCTTCTGTGCCCCTGGCCCTGCAGATCCATCACACAAAGATGGAGGAGACAATTCAACCCTACATCTAGGATAGTGAACCACTCCCAGTTCCATTTTTACTCTAGTAAGTGGATTCAAAGTGTCTGGAGGTCCCCAAACTGCTGCTGAAAGGGCTTTGTAGGAGGGTTGTTGTCATGGCCACAAGAACAAAGGGTTGTTGTTCTTTTTGGCTGAGATTTTCAAAGCCACCTAGGGGATTTAGATGCACAGCTTCCATCACTGGGAACTGTGTCAAAATCCCCAGGGCACTTAAAAAATCTCAACCTCAGCCTTTATGAATTAATGAAATTCTGGCAGACCCTTCACTTCTCTGAGATGGCTCTAATCCTCATCCCACTCCAGGGCACTTTTTGTCTTCATTCTCCAAACCAGTCCTGCGGCTGGTTCGCCTCCTCATCCATTCAGCACTCACTGCTGCCTTTTTTAGTTTGGTCTGTTTGTGCAGCCCTGTGGATGGCAGCTTTCCTGAAGACCAGATAAATTAGATCCAGAGCTCCCCACGGTTGTGTGTGTTATTTTTTTAAACCATCTGATTATCTAGGCCTGATCCTCCTTTTGTGAATCTAGTCCAAGTTACTGAAAGAAATGTTTTCTGACAGGATGAAAATTTGCATTCAAGTTGCTAGGCAACTGCTACAGTTCTGCTGCCTATTGAACTTGTCTACGTGGCCAATAGAAAGTAGGGTGAAGGCATCTACCTTTCCATACCACCCTGCCAGCGATCCAAAACTTGATCTGTATGTTTTGTACAGGAGGCCCTATACTGAAGGTAAAATAGAAGATCGTTAATGATATTTAATACATTTAATTGACAAGGGAAAGGATGGTCTTGTGGTTTCTTCACTGCCTTGGGACTCTGGAGATTGAGCCGCTGTTGCTGACTCTGCCACAGACTTCCTGCATGATCTTGGTCAAGTCACTTAACTGATTTACCCAGGGACATGAAGCCAATCAGTGGCAAAAACAGGATTAGAATTCAGGACTTTGCTTCCCAGCCCTGTGTTATTTCTTCAGCTCATGCAGCCTCCCTTTGAGCTAGCCACCAGAAACATGCATACTAACATGTCAAACGAAACATACAATGATCCTGATTACAATCCCACTTTCACTGGAGTTATACTTGTGTCTCTATGGAGTGATTTCTGATTTACACTGATATAAATTAGTTCAGAATTGGGTTCAAGCTGTCCAGAGAAATATGCATCTCAAACCCTTGGAATTTTTAAAAGTTTTTATTTAAAGAAATTATTGAGTAACACCAGACAATTGCCAACAAACAGCAACCTCACTCTTGAAATTCTTGCAGCTGAAAGGAGAAGGCAAAACCCAAAGGATTATGGAAGAAGAGGTGACCAATAATTGTGGTCTTGCAAAAGCTCAGTGGCTGAGCATGTGGTGACAAACAGCAAATCCAGCCAGCAAGTGTAAACAGCAAATGGACCAGAATGTTCTGAACAATCTGTTCCTTTTATCGGGGAGGAATAAAATGTTAAAAGGAGGCTGGGAAAACTTCTGTTCTTTGGAATGAAAAACTGAAATGTCTGTTCAGAAAAATGGAAGCGGGAGTAAAATTCCAAAGTAGAGACGGTCCAATTATTTGATGACTCAAAAAAATGCGTGAGTTGATCACTTCAATAGAATCATTTATCTCTAAGTTCCCTGCTGGCTTTGTTGTGTTCTTTGCTCTTTACACAATAAATGGAATATGAAGGAACCACACAGGCACAGTGGGGTCCAAATGATTGTGTGTATTAACTGTATACAACATGCATGGCCTAACTACATATTGTTTCCTCTTTGGCCCAAGTGTTTGTTTCTGTTAGGAGGAGAAATTGAGGCCATGATAAGGGAATTCTCGGCAAGGCTGCCCAGAGGATTCAGGGGGCCTGGGGCAAAGCAATTTCGGGGGCCCCTTCCACTAAAAAAAGTTGCAATACTATAGAATACTATATTCTCATGGGGGCCCCTCCAAGGCCTGGGGCAAATTGCCCCACTTGCCCCCCTGCCCCGGGTGGCCCTGATTCTCAGTGTAATCTTTGTTTATTTAAAAGAAATGTGTACCCAAAGTCCTGTTTCCCTGAACACAGTAGAAACCAGCAGGCAGTTTCCTTGCTCAGAAATCCCCAAGTCTGCCATTCTAGCAAGCTCCGTGCTCAAGGAGCTCTGACTCTTTGCTTCTACGCAGGGTCATGCTTACCACTGCTTCTCTGGCTTTCTGCTGCCACATACACAAGCTGCAACCAATCTCTTAGCCCCTGCATTTTCACCTGGGAAAAGCACTGTTAATCTTACCCGGGTTAGCTCTGCTCAGGCCTGGCCATGCAGTTTAGCGCCTCATGGGGAAGTCTCCATTGTCTATGCATCCGAAGAAGTGGGCTGTAGTCCACGAAAGCTTATGCTCTAATAAATTTGTTAGTCTCTAAGGTGCCACAAGTACTCTTGTTCTTTTTGCGGATACAGACTAACACGGCTTCTACTCTGAAACCATCCATTGTCTATGGTTGTTTCACTGCTATTAAGCCTGAAGGAGAGTGCTTGGCAAGGTGGGCACCAACAAGTCTTGGCCACTATATTTGTATTGTTTTCAATGTTGTAAATTAGAACAATTCAGTAAACACAGTCTGGGCCTGGTTCTGATATCACAGCAATAAAAAACAGGAGAAACTCCATTTACATCAACAGAACCACACATGCAAAGGTTAAACCAATGTGGGGTTAGAATTTGGCTCATGGTGCTCAGATAACTTTTTGGGGGATGAGGGGCTTAAACACCATTGGTCAAATTCAGTGTTGGCAGAAATGGGCACAACTCCATCGACTTCCATGGGGTTAAGCCTACTTACACCAGCAATGAATTTGGCCCTCCGACTGTTAAACATTTTTGTGAGGAAACAAGAGCATAGGAGTTGTCATCCCAGGTCAGGCCGTGGTCAATCTAACTGTAATCTTTCCTTCAGCAGTGGCCAATAGCTGATGCTTCAAAGGAAAGTGAAGTATTCCCCATCTCCACCTGCCCATCTAATGCATGGAGCCAACTGTATACTGGGGGTAGAGGGAGAGATTTTCCTTTCTGACACCCATAGCAATTAATTTATTTCTCTGATACAAGACAACATCCCACTGGTGTTCTTGCTGCAATACATTGGACAGGACCAGCATTTACATTCTGTCAATAGACTTAAACCCCTTCCTCTGCTGTATTAGCTAATTCAATTCCATTATGAAAAGTGCTATGTAAGATATTAATTATTAATTATTATTATTAAAACTGTACTTATTTTTAACATTTCTAGCCAAGTGCCATCACTTTACACTCAGACACATTGCACTTCATATTCCACCTCTGGGCTGGTTTTAGCCTGTAAAACAGCTACATCGCTCTGAGACTTAACCATGCTTTTTCTTTTGGTATCATCAATCCACTGATGGTGTTATGTTCTTACAGCTTTGTCTAAATCATGAAGAAAAACATTTTAAAGCACTGATCCCAATATACCACCTTGCAGGACCCCATGACTCCTCAGCTTCCACAAAAAGTTCCTGCCTTTAATTCCAGTTGTCTGCTCTCTGTCTGTCTGTTTCTCTGTATGTCTAAATACTTACGTGGCCTCTATCATTGCCATGTCTGAGTGCCTACTGCTGTCTAACCAGGGCCCTGATCCTAAGCCCACTGAAGTCAATGGGCATCTTTTTATTGACTTCAAATGGCTCTGGATCAGGTCCCATATCTGTATCTGTCTTAAAAGTGAATTACCTAATCCATATTTACAGTGTTCATACAGTAATTCATCATGTGAAACCTTACACTTGGTTTAACTTTCTGAGCAGCCAGGCATATTAAATCTTAAGGTTTCCCTTTTTCTAGACCAACAGCTATTTCCTAAAAAAGGAATCAAGTTTGCCTGACATGATTTCCCTTTCACAAATCCCTGCTGACTCACCCCAGTTCAATTCAACATCAGAAGCCCAATATCTGTCACAGCCTAAGTAGCATGTAAGTTAGCAGAATGGGACAAAACTAATCTATACCATTACGTTCACACTGCCTGACAGAGGTCTGAAGACTATAGGATGAGTCCCTAAATGTTCCTTTTAAAAATAAAAAAATCATCAGACCCCAAAGGAGTCTACGTCCACAGCATGAAATTCCATTTTGTTGGTTATTAATAATTCAGAGGAAACCTGTTTGTAGGGAATTTACAATTAGAAATTCTGAGGCAGGTAAGTGGAGATTTCAAGTGAAAAGGAATTATTGCTGCACAACAAGATGAGATCCAGAAAAGCGTCTTAGTAAAAATTACTACTAAGATGTGACACTTAACCTCCTTGGCAGAGAAGTATCTATTTGCTTCTGATATCTAAAACGTAGTGTCAGCTGCTGTTATAGACTGTCTAGGAAAACCTCCAGAGAGAGGGAAGTTAAGCATTGTTTTTTCTGGTTTGGTAACACTACTGCTAGAGCCATGCTTGTTACTTTGTATCCTGTAAGTTTTGGGATAAGGCCTGCCTTCTTTTATATACTGATTGGGGCGGCCAGGTGTTATTGTCATACAAATATTAACTAATTAAAATAATAATAGTTGCTTGCACCATTGAACTACTTAGCATCTTTTATTAACCAAGGAAGGACAGAGAGAAGAATTGCACTGGAATTTCATGCAGTGGGTTTTTCAACGTTTGTGGGGTTTGTGCAGTATTTTTATAAAGCAACATTTTGACTTTTACACAGCAACCACAAGGGGCAAAATTCAGCCCACTGTAAAAGCACGCCAATCCAGCTATGTCTTTGGAGTATCACCCACTTACATCAGGGCTAAGATTGTCCGATGGAGACCAGCTTAGCTTGTGCGCACAAGCCAGAGAACTAATTAAGCCATTGACTGTAGGCCCAAAATATAAATCTACATGTACCGTGTCTCTGGCATGAGCACAGGAGCAGACTTGTCAGGCTACCTCAGTACCTGATGAATATTTGAGATCAGAACCTGACTTTTAGGTTTTGTCTTTTGATTCTTAGCTGGGAATATTCCTCCCACCATAGTGTATGCCTTACTGGTTGTCAGTCTTTTCATGCATCGCCCGGTGATGCTGCGGGAGCTGATCTGAGTTTGAATATGATTTAACCCAGGCAAAAAAGAAACTTCTGACAGTTCCATATATAGCCCTCTGACTCACAGATTTCATGTGTCAAAGACTGAAGATTGGTTAAGTAGAATTAAGTTTTGGATTTGTTATAAATAGGGATTAAGTAACATGAATTTATTATATTTGCATTAAAAACATGGGCCTGATTCTCTTCTCACTTGGACTAATGTAAATCAGAAGCAATCTCCTTTGAAGCAAGTGCAGTTACGCCAGTGCACATGAGACCAGAACCTGGCCCAGTATCACTGGTGGTCACAGCCCTCTGTAGACACCATCTAGATAGGCTAGAGCGTGCTCTCAGGTAAACTGGTGTAATGCTGGAGTAATTTTGTTGAAGTCTGTGAGTTGCTCTGGATTTACACCAGAGTTACTGAGTTCAGAATCTGGTCCCCAAAGTAGCAAAAGTAATTTTAATTAGTCTAAATAGCTGCAATTGAAATAATTCCTCCATGTCAATCAGCTTTATGTGTATCAGCTAAATCAGGGCACATAGCTTTAAAGAGGATTAAAACCAGCACTCAAGAGCGCTAGATAACATGGAAATTCTATACAGATTAATTCCTTTTCTGGATGCACCAGTAAATAGAGCGGCTGCTGGATTCAGATGTTACTGTTGATCTTTTCCCACTCTGATTACCATTTTGCTGAGCAGCAGCATAAGAGTCCATTCAGACAATAAAGTCACATTCATCCAAGAAAAGCCTGACAGTTGTTCATTGTTTCGGTAAAAAACATATGTCCCTTTTGGTAAAGTAAATGCTTCTGCGGTAGAGTGACAGACACAGACGCTACCAAATCAATTCCCTTCTCAACAATTTAATGTACCGCCTTGGTGATTGCTAAACAATTGGGAATAGGTCCATGGAATATGGATGCAAGGAACAATATGACCAGTATTTTTAAGCTGAAGTGTACTCTGCATAGAAGGAACAGTCCAAGGAAATCCAGGGCCATTTGATTGGGTCTTCCAACTACAACTTTTATGAGACGTTAGGCCCAAACACTGCAGTAGCATCATTACTATCAGCTGCGCAGGTACTGCTCCTACATCCATGGATGGGAAGAATGGATGAAGTTGCCTGTTAAACAGGAGGAAGGGGGAACAGCCATGTGCCCCAGTCAGGATGGTCTAAGAAGGAGAGAGCCCAAGTCCACAGAGCTCTCAGTCAGTAGGAAGCAGCCCAGACTCTGCACCACGCAGCACTGAAACCCAGACCAGCAAATCTCTCATTAGTCTTGGTGGCAAGCCAGGATCAAATGCAGCTGCAGGTTCGGCTGCTTTGTTGAGATCATCCCTCCCCGAGGCTCATTGTTTTCTGCTGGCGTTTATCTATTGCCATGTTCCATTTTCCTCAGCAAAAGTCGTTTTTAATTAAATAAATTATTAGCATGTATCTGGCTTTGCATTAGCTTGACACTTGATCATTAAGGTCTTTAGAGTAACTGGACAAACCAGGCCCAAGAGCAATGCATTTTTTGTGGGGGGTTTTCTTCACTTTCTCAAACTAACTGTGCGAACCTTGGCCGTATGAAATGGAGTGTAAATGCCCTTGTCTTGCCAGCAGTGAACCTGTAGTTCCATTTATTCCAGAGCTAAGTAAGCAATACAACTAGTACAAAATAGAAGAACAGGAGTACTTGTGGCACCTTAGAGACTAACAAATTTATTAGAGCATAAGCTTTCGTGGACTACAGCCCACTTCTTCGGATGTATATGCATCCGAAGAAGTGGGCTGTAGTCCACGAAAGCTTATGCTCTAATAAATTTGTTAGTCTCTAAGGTGCCACAAGTACTCCTGTTCTTCTTGCATCCGAAGAAGTGGGCTGTAGTCCACGAAAGCTTATGCTCTAATAAATTTGTTAGTCTCTAAGGTGCCACAAGTACTCCTGTTCTTCTTTTTGCGGATACAGACTAACACGGCTGTTACTCTGAAACCTAGTACAAAATAGGGATTTCATAGGGACTGGAGTACTGTTCAGGTACTGCAACGTCTCACTGTAGGCCAGTTAGGTTATTTAATTATGGTACTTTGCCTTTTTATAGCACCTCTCACACAGGAGGTCAAAACATTTCACAAACATTAATGAACTGGTCCTCTCAAAACCCCTGTGAGATAGGTCAGTGTCACTAGGGGGTTGGGTGGGCTTGAGCTCATGTGGCCAGTCTAAATATCCGCCAGAGCTGCAACATTAGCACAGCTATTTTAGCATGCTAGTGTGAGTCTATCGATCCGTGCTGGGAGACATACCCAGAGTGACCTGCCCAAGAACACAGCAAGTTAATGGCCGAACTGGGAAAAGAACCCAGAAACTTGCTTGACTCGCTGGCCTCTTCTGCTAGCGACCACTAGAACAGAGTCCTTCACTTCTTACTTTCCAAGGCTACAGTAAGCAGTAACAGCCTGCCATTGTTATTTGCGCTAATATTTGGGGGATGGATTCTCCACAAAGACTGAAACTACATTTTCAAATGCAAAATTTGAAATACCATTAGCTATAAACCAAATGAATGTACATAAAGTTTGTTTGCAGTGTTGTAGCTGTGTTGATTCCAAGGTATTAGAGAGACAAGGTGGGTGAGGTCATATCTTTTATTGGCCCAACTTCTGTTGGTGAGAGAAGAACTCTGTGTAAGCTAGAAAACTTATCTCTTTCACCAACAGAAGTTAGTTCAATGAAAGATATTACCTCACCCACTCTGTGCAAAAAAGTACCATTGCAAATAAGGGAAGCGAACTCAAGCAGATGTTATGTCAGGCATATCATCTTAGACACCCTTAGTTGTGAATATCTGAATGGGAAAACATGCATCTACCTCTGGGCTCTGTAATCAAGTCCTCATTATCTCAGTGCATCCATCCATCCATATACTTACAGTGTGTAAATCAGTTGGATTATATAATTGGAGCTGGCTTCTGAACTCAGAAATAAAATCCAAATTTCCAGCGATGCCAGTTTGATCTAAATAGAATGTTGAGAATAAAAAGATCTAATAATCATTGTTCCATCTGAATCTAACAGAAAAAGATGCAGGCAAATACATCAATCTCTTCAAGCACAGTGTGGCATTAGGGAGTCGTGATTTATAACCTTCCCGCAAAAGAATACGAGCATTCGCCTTAGGGTACATCTTCACTACCTGCCGTATCGGCGGGTAGCAATAAATTTATCCAGGATTGACATATCACGTCTCGTTAAGTCACGATATATCGATCCCCGAACGCGCTCACCGTCGACTCCGGAACTCCACCAGAGCGAGCGGCGGTAGCGCAGTCGACGGGGGAGACGCAGCCGTCGATCCCGCGCCGTGTGGACCCCAGGTAATTCGATCTAAGATACTTCGACTTCAGCTACGCTATTCACGTAGCTGAAGTTGCGCATCTTAGATCGATCCCCCCCGCAGTGTAGACCAGCTCTAAGACACATGAGGACAAAACCCCACTCGTGCTTCAAAACCCTTCTCAATCACCAAACGTGCAGTTCCAATAATATGCCTAGGCCAGTGGTTCTCAAACTTTTGTACTGGTGACCCCTTTCACATAGCAAGCCTCTGAGTGTGACCCCCCCCATAAATTAAAAACACTTTTTAAATATATTTAACACCATTATAAAGCTGGAGGCAAAGCAGGGCTGGTTTGGAGGCTGACAGTTCGCGACCTCCATGTAATAACCTCGTGACCCCCTGGCCTAGGCGGTTGAAAGCAGAGAGGAGACGGGCCCCGGGAATGCCGGGCGAGCAGCGAACTGCTCTACGTCGAGGGGCGATGCAGCAGCTCAGGAGTGACCCGTGGGGCGCCAGGAAATCTTGGCCTCCCATCCGGCCCTTTGCAGCGAGCTGCGCCCTGGAGAGAAGGGGTCCGCTCCGCACAGGCCGGAGGACACGTAGGGGAAGGGGGGAAAGCAGACATCGGAGGAGGGGAACGAAAGAATAAAAGGGGGGTGGGGGGAGAGCGGGGCTGGAGCCTGCAGACGCTGGAGCATGTCCCCGCCACACCCCTCCCCCGGGGTGCGACTGCCCGGGGCAGCCAATGGCAGGCGGCCGCCTCACAAAGGGGCCCCGTTTGTGCAGGGAACCCCCGGGCCCGGCGTGTTCTACGGGCTGCGGCGCACAGGAGAGCAGCGCCCCGGACGGGCTCCCGCAGCCCGCACTCCGCGTAGGCGCCCTGTGCCCGGTGAGGGTGGGGGCGGGGGCGTGGGGACAGCGGGGCGGGGGTCCCGCCCTCGCGGCTGGCTGCCAGCTGGGGTCGCCCCTGCAGGGCCGGGGAGACGCACGGGGCGGTGGGATGGGGCTGGGCCTGGGGCCTTTTTCTTCCCCTCCCCTGGCAAATCGGCGGGCCCCGGCTCAGAAAGCAGGAGCTGATGTTCCCCTTTGGAATACACCCGGTGGCTCTAAACGTCATCTATTAAAAACAGCTTTCCTGGGGCAGGAAACCTTTGCACCCCTTACAGAGGCTGGACAACCCACCGCCTCCTCCCAGTGGAACCCGCTCTGCAGCCCTGTGGTTGTATAAAGATGGTATCCCGATGGGAAAAGTGTTCAGATCTGATCCAAAGCCCACGGAAGTCAATAGAAAGTCTCCCATTGACTCCTGTGGGCTTTGGGCCTGGCCCTTCATTTGAGAGTTGATTGATAAACCAAGCTTTCATGGGTAGTTTTTTAGGCCATTTCTGCAAGGATTGGCCCTGGTTGTTAGGAGATTTGTGACTAGTTTCCTCTACTAGTGGGGTGCGAGGGTGTCAGTGGGTGTGTGCGTGTGCTCGTCGTGCGTGTATCCCAAAGACAAGATGTGTGTAAATACTGAAATGACTTTAATCCACCACTGGTCAAAGAGTTCTACCTTCCTTGAGATTTTTACTAAGTTATTGGACAAATAGTTTCTCATGACTTCAATTTTCTTTAGCAGGTGCACTCTTTTTTAACCAATAAAGTTACGGGTTAAGTGTAAAGGCTTGTCTACACCTGGAGTTATTCAGGAATAGCTATTTGCTCATAACCTTCCCCAGATTCCACCTACCTTAATCTGAATTAACTCTCAAATATAGACAAGTTTTAACTGTTACTGGGTATCTGTAAAAGATCCGAGCATAGATAGAGTTACCACAATATATTTAAAGTCCTTGCACAGAGCAAACAGTAGTGGACAGAAAGGGTGTGTTGGATACTGACCCGTTGCTGTGTGGGGATCTCTCATAAGCACTGATTTGTTTGCCAGGCTCAGATTTTCAAAAGAGCTCAGGGCCAGGTTTTCAGGTGCTCAGCACCCACAAATGGCGACAGATCTCTACAGCAGCTCAGCTCCCGGTTAGGCGCCCTGATCCAGGCCAGATTTTCAAAGGCACTCAGCATCCAATGTGTTGAGCTCTTTGGAAAATCTGGCCCTAATTGCAAGCCTGTGGGCTTCTACAGCAGCACAATTTCGCAGCCCAGAAGAAGGGGCAGACAGCGCTGTCCCACTTAGCATGAGCCCTAGTGAGCAGGTGGCATCCCTGACCTGAACTTGCCGGGGAAGTGTTCCTTATATGCCATCTCTTATACAGAGGGCCACTTGCAACCCTGGTGTGTGGAGTGGGAGGCAGATTCATGGCCCTACCTCGTCCCTGTCCCCTTCGGGTGACCCTGGAGGAGTAGGGAGGGAGCAGAGTCGGGCCCTGATGCAGATGCCGCAAGGGAAGGGAGAGAAGGCCCCTTGTACCTCGGCTCCTTTACACCCCTGCCGAAAGGTCTGGCTCAATCTGGCCTTCAGTCCTGGCACAGTGCAAACTCTCATTGCAGCCAGTGGGAGAATCATAGAATATCAGGGTTGGAAGGGACCTCAGGAGGTCATCTAGTCCAACCCCCTGCTCAAAGCAGGACCAATCCCCAGACAGATTTTTGCCCCAGATCCCTAAATGGCCCTGGGTTTAGCAGGCCAATGCTCAAACCACTGAGCTATCCCATACTGATGACTAATGACTGTCCGGGCTGTATTTGAAGAGGGGTTAGAAATCCTGGGGCTAACTTCTGCCCTGATGTCCACCATCACTTCTCCTGCTGAAGCCAGTAGGAGTTCTGTGCCCGTAGCCAAGGGCAGAATCTGATTCCCCAATCTTCTTTTAACCCCTTCGTCCCCATGCCTGCTGTATGGTTCATGCAGCTGCTCTGCAAACATGAGCTCTTTCTATGATTTCTATGGAAACTCAATACTGAATGGGTTGGAATAGGCTTGAACCATCTGTTCTTCCCCTAATTATAAACTGGATAGGAGGAACATGTTTCACAGTGACATCACTACAAATGTTCTTCTCTTATTCAGCATGCAGCCATCTGTGATTATTTGCTCATGTGCCAAAGATAATAAAGGGGGTTTGGGGCTGGGGCGGGGAGACAGACTGAATCCTGAATCAGTGCTGGGAATCTGCTGACATAGCCGGTTAGTTCTCTATTTTTTCTTTAAGAACAGAGCTTCTCTGGAGGAGGGTTCGCTACGTTTACCTTATCGCAGTATCTGCCCAGAACTGAAGGCTGACGTCAACAGGAAACAATGAAGGGTTCGCAGGTAAAAAATCCCCAAAGCCAACATCAGAGACTGTAGGGAAGGTTATGAGCAAAACTGCACAAACTGTCTCCCACGGCTGTCAAGAAGATCGTGGGTGAGACTCTGGCCTCATTGAAGTCAGTGGCAGAACTCCCAGGGGCCAGGATTTCAACTCGTATGAATAAATGCTGGCTTTAGAGGGGAAGGATTGCCTAGTGATTGGAGCAGTGGCCTGGGAGCTAGGCACTGCTATGGCCTGATCCTTTGTCATCGAGTTGTTGTAGTGGCTTTGTGGAACCGGGGGAAGAAGGTGCTGTGAGTCCTTGCCCCGCATCTTTGTGCTCCTGTCCTGGGGGCCTGAGATTCGGACTTCCAGGTGCAAAGCAGTGTTAGTGCCTGCTGTGGTGTTCGGCGGCCCATGGGGGTATCACAGCCATGACCACACCCTACTCCTGTACACAATAACTTCTCAAGTCAGGCATGCGGACAATGCTGCACCCTTTACAAGAGTGTAGCAATTGCTGCTCCTGCTTGTGCTTCCCTAGAGACCCTGCAGACTTTTTGCCTACCTCTGTCAGCTGCAGGACATCCCCTAATGCTGTCGTGGCTTTTAAAGCCGTAACAGAGCCCTCTCTGTCCCTCAGTTTCCCCTCTGTAACACAGGGATAGGACTACTTCCCTAGCCCTCAGCACGGCTATGAGGCCGAACTAGTTAATGTTAGTTAATAGAAGGTGTTACCATATATAGGCACTGAGTGTTAGTAAGATTTTGACAAAACTGTACCATTTCCCCAGCGGTGGAAAGAGTCCCCGTCCAGGAGTGACCCTTCGGAATTCACCAAGAAGGAGAAGGAGAAGATGGCTGAGACGGAGCTCCGGAAGCTGCAGCAGCAGTTTCGGATCATGGTAGAAAGACGGAAGTCTTTTGGTGTCAAGGCTCAACAGCAAATGTACCATCAGGAGTAAGGGCAGCTTCATTTTGCTAGTCTGCGACTGAATAAGAAAAGACACCTTCAAATTTGGGCTGCACATGTCCTCTGGGGGCCTGATTCTGCTCTTACTTATGCCAGGAGCAGTTACATTAAAATCACTCTGAGCCAGATCCTCGGCTAGTGTAAAACAGTGTCGCTGCATCGACTGCAGCAGAACTCTGCCAGTGTGCACCAGCTGGGAATACGACCCTCTGTGTTTTGCATACTACATGATACTGAAGGTCCGAAAAGCACACATTTATGGGCTTTGGGCCCAATCCTCCAGGCCAGGTTTGTCCACTGGGAATATTGGATGCACAAGAAATACAGGCTTGGGTTCTTTATGTGATACTATTCTCTTGATAACCTTTTGAATTTCCTGCTTTCACAGCATTAATCTATTTGCTTAGAATAATTAGAGACCCTTTATTTAGGTCCTGATCCTTCCTTATGCAGAACTCCCTTTGAAATCAGTGGGAGTTTTAAATGCAAGAGGACAGCTGGATTAGGCTATAAAGTGTATACATTTTTGGAAAAACTCTTAATTTTTTTGGTTTGGGGAATGTCTTTTAGGTCTGTTAAAATAATTTGTCTAAACTAATTTCTCCCTCGATAGAAGCTGAAATTGCCAGGGTAAAATAGTTAATGTTTGCATGGTGCTTTGAAGTTGCTAAGTGCCAAATATGATTTTTTCTACAGAAAAGAAATATATTCACTGAAGCAGGATCATGAAGAGATTGCATTACTCTTGAGCCTCACAAAGTCACAGAGGAATATGATGTTAGATGACAGAAATTGTATGGAGCTTAAATTTCTTTTACAGACCAAAGAGGAATATGATTCTCTGATTAGAGCAACAAAAGCCCTGATAGCTGAACTTGACGATAAGGTAGAGTATCTGAACAGTTACATGGATAAACATGATATACATTAGCAAAGCCACAAAACAAGCGACACCCTCCTATCTGTCACAACTGGGATGATAGCTCTTTCTTCGCTTTGCAGCTGTACGGCTTCAGGTGTCTTCACATTTCATAGCTTGTCAAAAGAGCAGTTCACTGATTGCGACCAAGGTTCCCGGCAATGCATCCATTACACACCTGAGTAAGTCTTACCTGAGTAGTGCCAATGAAGTAAGTGGGACTTCTTGCATAAGTAAGGACTACTCAGGTAAGTGTCTTGGGATCAGACCCTAAATTGGCTATATGTTTTCAGGTTTCTGCTCTAACTGATAACGTAACTCAAAGGATTGTGACCTAATAAGTTTGATCACCACAATGGCAATATCATGGCATGAAATAGCCAAAGGGAATAAAGCTCTGAATCAAATAATTAAAATCTTAGGGGGAAAAAACCTTGCCTGTCTGCAGTTTGTTTGCGGGGGAATCTTGTGTTTGAAGCATTTGTATATAAATTGTGTCAGCTCAGGCCTTGGAATATAATGTCACCTCTTGAGCAAAAGATCACATGATTTGAAGACATTATGGACCACCTAATCTGTTCCTATTACAGTCAGTGGAAGTTCGCCCACTGACTTTGGGTTTGACTCTGGTCCCTGTGTTCTTATACACCACTATGGTTTGAGGGGGTGGTCTGGATGGGGAAAAGTGAGTGTGGGATTTGCTGGGGAATATTCCCTACCCCACGCTTGCTGTCATTGTTTTTCTTGGAAAAGAGGCAAAAACAGTGTTTTTTGTTACATTCATTTATGTGCCCTGAGACTTGACATTTAAGTAAAACAACCAAATACGTACAATAAAAATATCCTCAGCTCTTATAGGCTCAGCAGAGTTGGGTCTGGCCAGTATTTTTAGAGGAGACCAAGGAACACCCAAATGCTGCAGAAGTGATCTGGGAGATTCAGTAGGTGGCACCTTCCCTTGTGAGTCAATATGGAATCATTGACCATTGTGCTGGTAGGGGTCAGTTTCAGGGGGTCTTCCAACTGTTTCATTCTTCTGACCACTTTGTGTTGGGAGTTTCTTCCAACTCCCCATTTTTCCAAACATTTCATTATATGCACCTTCAGGAAGAGCTCCACAGACTGTAGGTGGCCCGTGGACCATGGCACAAGAGGTACCATGATAAAATATTCTTCATTTTCTATTCTACTCTGTTGCATAGTGTTGCTGCGCCTGTTGTGCCCTAAACAGCTGCTGTTTCACCCCAGAGTAGCCGTATTTCAGTGGTGACATAAAAATAAAGTGACTCCTGTTTGTAGTTTGTACTTCAGTGTCTGTAAAGAGGGATCGTTTGGGATAAAAGCTGCTCTATAAATTTAAGATCATGACTGACATGGGTTACTGTAGTTCAGGTCAACACATGGGTATTTACATTGGCTAAACACACTGACAAAAATCCAGAATGTAAAAATAGATTTTTTTTTTTTTTATTTTTTTTAGGTAGTGGAGATGGAAAAAAAGATCAAAACCCAAAAATTGGTTGTAGCAAAGGTGAAACAAGTGAATGATAGCAAATGGCTGCAAAAGCAGATTCAGATGCTGGAGAATCGCCTAAACCATGTGAGTAATTGCTTTCCCATGCTGTTAATACACTTTGCACTGCAGCTCCTTGACTAGCTGGCTACCTGTATATGGAGTGTTTGCAAGATGTTTTTCTATTATGAAGATAATTTAAAAATTCAAGCACTGCTGGTTCACCCAAGCAACGCAAAGGAATTTTCCTGTCTTCATTGACCCGCTCACTCTTGCTGTATATTGCACATCCTCGGCTCTTTCAGGCTTGTCCATCCAAGAGCAATGTTTGCAATTTCCCAGGAGCTGTAAGGGCTACACCTACTTTGCAGCAAAATGAAGCTGATTGCAGCCAATCATCTCTGATACAGGGGAGGTGGACTTCAATAGCAACAGATCCCACTCCATCGTGATCCAAGTGGCCTCTCCATAGGTTCAGTGGGCTGTGCTGCTGTATTAAAGACAAGGGTAGCCAGAGGGCCCACTTAAGACTTCCTTGGGCTGTGTTTGTCCTAGCCCTGCTGGAATTGGTTAGTTGGGAAGTGGTCCTGCTTTGAGCAGGGGGTTGGACTAGATGACCTCCTGAGGTCCCTTCCAACCCTGATATTCTATGATTCTATGTTGTTTGACCCATAATAGCTGGGCTCCTCTTTCCTGTTCTGCCTCCCTTACAGACTTTTCATTTGCAACCTGTCTTCCCAGGTCACTGTCCATTTCGACACCATCCTGACCACGAATGCCACACTCAGAGAAGAGATTGAAAACCTGCGATGTCAGAAAGCTATTTTTGACAACTTCTATTCAAAACTTCATAAAACACTAGATCAGCAGAAGAAAACAATGGACACTGCAATTGAGCAGTCCGGCCAAGCATACGAACAGCGGTAAATGGGAGAGGAAAAGGCACAGGCCGCGCTAGCTCTTGGCAGTACATTTGGTATTGCTCTCCAGGGCACAAATGCCCATTTTATTCATTAATAAATATCCACCTAGGATCAGATTTTAAGAAGTGCCCACCGATTCTGGGTGCTCAACATTAAATACTCGGGACTTGATTTTCAGAAGGGTTGATCTCTGGCAGCTCCCATTGACTTCCACTGGAGCTGTGGGTGCTCAGCACCTGTGAAAATCAGGCCCTAGATGTCCAAAGCTGGGCACCACAAGCAAAGTTAAAATCCACTGTGAAAATGTGGGCCTAGATGAATTTTCTAGTGCCCAGGAAAGATGCCTGATTGATGGGCCTAGAATCTGAGCTCCTCTACTCATCCATAGGACAGGCAGAGTGGGGTGGTCTTCACCCAACTGCCCACTCCCAGTACACCTCAACCGGGATCGTGTAGGGATGGCCCAGTCAAACACTTGGCCTCTTAGCTAAGACTGGGGGGGTCTATCAGTGCCCATTGCAGTGGTGGTTTATGGGGTAGTGAACGTCTGTCCTATGGAAACTGAACCACACCAAGTCATTGCCCATGCACCACCGAACAGCAGCTAAGCTGGCACAACACTTGGTGACTACTAACCTGGGCCGTAGTCTAGCCAATGTCCTTACGGGGAAAGACTCTATATCCCATTCTCCTGAGTTGTGCTGTTGAGCTGTCCATGCTGCTAGCTAATGGTTGAACCCGTGTCTGGAACGAGACGTGTGGATTGTCACACAGTGAAGACTAACTAGTTAACGGGGTGCGTTGTGTGATTTCTGGCTGGGTCTAGGGTGGAGGCCTTGGCACGGATTTCCGCCATGAAGGAAAGGCGCTGCAAAGACATCGCACAGTATAATGTGGAATTCAGGGAACTGGAACGTGTCTTTGACCACGAGACCAAGCTGAAAGCCTTTATGCTCATCAAATTAGTGGATCGCTCAGACTTTGAGGAACAGGCCAAAAGGGAAGAAGGTACCATATGGGATAACAACCCCTTCACCCCCTGTCCCCCATATAGAAGAAGCTGGTGTGTGACTCAGCATAAAACCTCATGGTCAGAGTCAGCTGGGTCTTGTCCTTTGAGAAAAATGTTCATAACAAGACAGAACACTCTCAGATTGGGGTCCATCCTTGTCTTGCCCTTCCCAGAGAGGTTCTCACCCCTGTGTCTCTCACTCCGATAACCCCAGCACTGTGAGGGGATGGGTACGCTGAGCTGGGGTTAACCCCCTGCTCATGGGGGACCAGGGAGTGCCCCTACCCTCTCCCACAGAATGGGTGGCATTATCCATAAAAGTAATGATGATATGAAAGGCCATTTGGGCGTCTGTGGACAGAGGACTAAATCCTGCTAGTGCTGAAGTCATTGGCAAAAATCCCATTGGCTTTAGGGGAACTAGGATATGGTCCACGCTATGGAGACACCATGGTCTGGGTTCTCCACTCACTCCAGGATAACTTCATTGACTTCCACGGTGTTACTCCTGATTTAAACCAGGCAACCATCAGTGAGCTGTGTAACTGGGCAGCCGGTGTCAGGGGTCTCTTCCAGGCCTACATTTCTGTGATTCTTGGGACCTTGCGACAGTAGGAGGGAGAGAGGCGCTGGAGAGAGGTGTTGGTGGGGGAGGGGAAACAGGCTCTAGTTTCAGTATACGCTAGAGGGGGCTAATCATTTATTGTTTCGCCTCAGCTGTGAGGTGGCACCGATGGGACTGAGGGCAGAGGTCATTTCTCCTGCCATCCTCAGGGAGAAATTCCCATCCTCCACTGGTACTGTTACCTTGCAGGTGCTTATGGGCCATGTGCGCCCCCCTGGGTTTTCTTATTCTATGTCTACACAGCAGCTGGGAGGTGTAATCCCAGGTCAGGTAGATGTACGTGCTCTAGGTCTGCTCAAGACATAACAGTGTGGCCAGGGCAGCCTGGCTAGTGGCTTGGGCTAGCCACCCTAGGTACGTAGCCAGGGTGTCGGGCAGGAGTTCACCCGAGGCGCCCAACCACACTGCTATCTTTAAGTGCTATCACAACTCTCAGCTGCTGTTTAGATGTACCCATAGTCTCTATAAATCAGCTCCCTTGGTCTCTCTGGCATGTCCCGTTCTCCAGCCCTGCTCTCGGTTTTGTTGGCCTTCTTGAGTTTGCATTCCACGTCCGTCCATCCCCCAACCTCTCCCCCTCCCCCCTCCCGGTGGGCATAAATTTAATCCCCAGTGTTTTCAGGTGAATTCTTTTGAGTTTGCCCAGTGATGGGCATGGCCGAAATGACAAGAAACGGAGGTAGTTTGCTGCCTCAGCAGTTTGCGTGTTGTTGTTGGTCTCTTCCAGTCCTCAAGGCAAGCAAGTGGGCCAGAAAGAGCAAAGGCGAAAGCTTTGAGAGCTATGAGGTGGCTTACATGCGCCTGCTGAAGTTGAGCGAGGACGGGGACATTGGCCAGCTGGTGGCCGATTTCATCGAGAAAGAGGAGAAGAACTTTGCGTATTTCAGCTACGTCACTGAGCTGAACAACGAAATGGAGAGGCTGCAGAAGAACACACAGAACATTCAGGTTAGTCCCGGCTGCTTTTCTACACCCTTCACGCTGCCGTTTTGCTTTTAGAACGAGGTTTCTTCTTTCCGCTCTTGCAGCTGTTGCCGCCCACGCTAGGGCCTCAGCTGCCGATCCCACCGCAGGCGTGTGACTTTTAGAACATAAATGGGGCATCCAAAAAAAGAACTCTAGTCTAGGAGACGGAATCATCGTCTCATTGCTGCCATCTTGTACCCAGAGGAGGTACTGCAAGGAAGTGATGCTCAGTAGCTGTGCAGAGCTGGGGGTGTTTGCTGCATGAGATGCTGACCAAACCCGATCCGATGTTATTTTTAGTGGCCGTCACTGGAAATGTGCACAGAAATGTGACAGCAAATGGTGCAAAAAATTGTACTTGGGTGGGATCAAGCCTGGAAGCTCTTCCTAGGGCTTTGCCCGGCCGAGACTCCCATTGAGTGTTGCAAGAGAGGTGCGTGCTGGAGGACTTCAGGATTTGGCCCCTGGTTTGAGGTTTTGGTGGTAGAAAGCAGTATTTTTACCTCTGTCAGTAGAAAGCTATTTCTGCCCTGCCCGGGAACCTGGCTCCCCTCCTGCCATAACATTTTCATCAAATCCAAACTCGAACTGAATAGGCACCACACTCCAGGTCCTAGTGACCGGATCCCCAGATCTTACTTTGCCCACTGTCTAAGCTCTGGCTTGTTTGACGGGTAAATGGAGCGTTCCGCGGCCTCCTTGCAGCCATGGGATGATGCTCTAATTCATATGCTTTACCTGCTGTCCATTACTGCTGTGGACTGCAGCCTCCATGCAATCTGGTTAAATCAAAGCAGGATCAGGTGGAATGGATTCTATGGGACACTCTCAACCTACCAAGGACAGGGAGCTGGGGAGGGACCCATCAAATGGACAGGTTAGACGTGGGGGGAGCGTGGAAGCATGAAGCCTTCCAGAGAAGGTTTTACTTTGCTACAGAGGATTGTTTTCAGGAGAAAATGGGGTCCCATACTGCACATAGCTGGCCGGGGGTCTCCCAGAGACTTAAGACAGACCTTAACACTCAGCTGTTGAGGTTTTCCCCAGGGGCTATGGTGTCTCCTGTTAGTAGAGATGCATGGCTGTGAATAGCTGGCCAAATGCTCCCCAGTTCAGCCACACTGACTTCTGTGCAGCTGAGAGGAACGTGGCCCAGCATATCCAGCAGTTCTACCTGCTGGACCTCTACAATATGGTGAGAAAAGCAGTGGGACTCTATTACTCTCTGGCCTGTGTTTGAGCAGAATGGGCCTGGAATTATTTTTCCACCAGGCTCTGCTGCTGAGATCTTTAGGGGAAGGGTGCTGGTGGTTCCATCTTCTGCACAGCCAAAGAGAGTGGGACTGTAGGGAGAGGCTGCTGATGGCCTGTGTTTGGACACAGCAGAATTCCTCCCCGTGGCAAAGCAGCCGATCTCTTTTGCTTCCTTTCTCTACAAAAGCTGGGCTTTAAAATGTATCTTCTGTGAGGATTTAGTGCTTGGGAAAGCTTTTAGGTTGACAGCAAAGAAGAGGTGTGTTCCCCCGCTGAACAAGGTACAGCATAGGCAGTGCCAGCTGCTCTCCCAGTATGCCTTATCCCAGATCGGGAGGGACCACTCTTACAGGGGAGAAGGACGTTCTGTCCTCATGGCCCAATTAGTCTTTCACTGCTCTGTGGAAACTTCTACACGGGGGTCAGTCCAGCAGAGAATTTGGTGATATGGACACTTGTTCCCCCAGGGGTTTGGACTGATATCCCAAAACATCCATCAGCTGGTAACACCTTTCAGTTACTGCTGACCTGGATGTGAACCAGTGACCTAGAGATTGAAGTCTCTGTGTTACCTGTCAGTGATAGTTAATTGTCCCCTGGGATGAAGGAATTAGTTCCAAGGCGTTACCTCCCAATACTGCCTCTTGTTTGTGTGGCACTAAAGAAGAAAACACTTTATCAGCCCTGATACTTATGCCTGGGAGCTGGGAGATAAGGGAAGCCTAGTGGTGGGAAAGGAATATCTTGGCTACTAACCAAAAATGTTTCCTTTCTTGACTTCTAACTAGGAAGCAGTTATATCCTAGTGACTGTGATCTGACTGTTTGGAAACGTGTCCTAAGCAGTGGCTAATTCATGCAACCAATGCAAGAACCAATGTATTAATTGTGGGTGAAAATAGAACATTAGGGACTCACACTCTGCTTAGCTCCTTCAACTTTACGATGCATCACCTGTGCCTTGGAGCTCTGCTTTGTGCTTTCCAGGTGCGGAACACCTCCGTCAGGCATTGGCTGGTTGTTCTAGTCACCCGGCAGACTGGCAGTTGAAAGCAATTAACACAAATCCAATAGGCTGACTTTGTAACGCCCGTTTCACTCTTGGAGTTGAACAGCACAATGAGCTGTGATCTCTTGTGATTTTATACTCCAGTTTAAAATGTTCAGCTGGTTCCAGCTGGTCACTACATTTTGGAGCAGAGCCATGGGGGTACTGGTCTTACTGGATCCTAGGACTACTGGTCCTCCAGTTGAATCCAACAGACACGAATATAGACAGGTTGAAGCATTCAAGGGAGTGCACTGGCATTTCCACTAGGGGTATAGCACTGGGGTGGCAGCATTTTTTTATTATATATTATTTGTATAACTGTAGTGCCTAGGAGGTGTGTCAGGTGCTGTACAAACATGCCATTGTGCTAGGGGCTGTACAAACAAGGAGCAAAAAGATGGTTGTGCCCCAAAGTGTTTCCAGTCACTTGGATCCTAAGGTGATAGATACCTTACAGAGAATGATTGATTACCGATCCCCTGAGTTTCAGGCCCTCCACCAAAGACAAGATTTTCAGCTGGGGTAAATCAGCAGTGCCCCACTGATTTACACCAGCTGATGAGGAACTGGCCCACATTTTTCAAGCTGCAATGACATGAGCTCAGAATAATGGTATTTGCTGCGATTAGTAGAACTTTTCTCCCATTTGCTCTTCCAACACCCAGGGAGGGGATACTGCTAGGACTTGCGGCTGCTTTCAGAAAATCCTGCTTGATTTTGGAAGGGACTATTTTCACAGAAGGTGGAAGAAGACAAGGAGCCGTACTCTGGCCTGTCTTGTTCCCACGCAAGCCCATTGGCAGTCAGGGTAAATGAGAGCAGGAAGCTTATGCTCAAATAAATAAGATAGTCTCTCAGGTGCCACAAGTACTCCTGTTCTCCTTGCAGGAAGCAGACCCTATGTGGAATCAGCCCCACTGAGGGTATAACACAGACACTGCATACAAAGTCCCCGGATATGGTTTGCTCAGCAGTGTGGGGCAGCCCTGATCATTAGTCGTATGTGCTTATATTTTATGTAGAATGAAATTCTTCACTTAAAATCCCAACAGAAGTTTGCTGATGACAAAAGCAACACCAGCCTGAAGGAGATGGAGGTAAGGAGCTGTCCGGGGAGAGCCTCACTAGCCCGTGACTTACCCCCTGGCTGTACGGTATGTACTGTATGGGCTCGATTCTGGGCCCTTGGATGCCGTCTGCATGGCCTGGCCAGGCCCTGGGATTTCTCTGCATGGGCATTGGCAGAAGGAGCTATCCCAGTGCCAGCGCTGCAGCCTCGGAGACCGAACGCTACCCTCCTATGGAGGAGAATGGCCATTGCCCTCCATTGGTCCTGCTCTGCCCCTTTGCCTCCAGGCCACCCCTGAAAACCTCTGCCCAGCGGGGTGCAGAGCTCTGTAGTGTGCAGGGGTACAGACCCACTGTTCAGGGTCCTCCAATCCAGCCCCTGCCCCTTCCAGCACCCTTAGTTCTAGACCCTCCCTTCCCTCCCCTCCTGTCAGCTCTGATACAGTATGTGCCGAGGGGGCAGTGATTGGCTGATCCGAGCAGAGGATCCTGCTTTGGCTTTTGCCAGCCCTTTCTCTCAGCCCCTGTCTGAAACCCCTCCGGCTCAGGATGCTGGAGCGGGCTCTGCGAGTGCAGGCCTGACCTTGTGACTGGGATCTGCACACCAACCCTGACCACCCTCCAAGTCAGATGGGCTCAAGGTGTAGCCCTGTCAGTCACCCCAGGCCCAGTCTATGCAATTCACGGAGCCCTTGGCTCATTCTTCCCCACAAGTGGCCCTTCCTAGCCACCCGGCGCCTCCCAACTTATTGAGATTACTTGGGGGAAGTGGGGCGTTGTTAGCCTGTCTCCTAAGTGCTGAGTATCTCCTGCTTCATGATCTTTCAGGGGACACTTGGTGGTGATGTCCTGCATACTTAGTCCTGCCTGGAGAGCAGGGGACTGGGCTAGAAGACCTCTCAAGTTCCCTTCCAGTCCTATGATTCTGTCATTCTCAAGGGGCTGCCAGGAGGGGGCTACTCCCCCCAGACACATGGCATCAGTAGAATTACAGCAGGGATGAGATCAGTCCAAAACCTTTCCACACTGCTTTGTGCTCAGTGTCTTTCACATTCACCTTCTGTGTGGAGATGCTCCTCGAATCCTCCAACCCTAAACTGAAATTGGGTCTGAGCTGCAAACAGAGTTTGGGGTATTTGGATGGGGCACAGTTTGGGGGGGTTCGCTTTGGGCCCAGCTCTTGTACATGGTACAAGCCCTGTAGCCTAGATAACTCTTGGGATGGCTTTGCTTTGTGCTGATAGGAGAAGCTGAAGAAAACCACCGAAGAGGCCAACCTGTATGAGTACACCTGTAAAGAGAGCAGCAAGGTCCTGGACCAGCTCAAATCCGCTGTGGACTTTCTGTTTAAACAAATACACTGTGAGGACACCAAGATAATGGAGCAGCTTGGTGAGAGTGGGGAGATCACGGATCTGAACCTGATGCAGTATTTTGGTGAGTTGTGAGTTATTTTTCCTTTGCCCGAATTTTACTAAAGCTCCAAAAAAACCCAAACTATTTCAGAGAAACTCACTGAGAGAGAAGTGAGTCACTCACACATTTATGGTGGGAGTGAACGTGAGTCTAGTAGCTAGAACAAGGGGCTCTTGGTCTTCTGAGTTCTCTTCTTGGCTCTAGAGGGGAATGTGGGGTCTCGGGGCTTGAGCAGGGTTTGGGGATCAGGACTGCTGAGTTTTATTCTTGACTCTGGGGGGGAATGTGAGGTCAGGTCTATTTTGTATAGCACTCGAGTGGTTGGAGTGGGTCTGGGGAGCCTGGATTCTGTTCTTCGCTCTGGGAAGAAGTGTTGCTGACTAGTTAGAGCAGAGGCCTGGGGACCAGGACTCCTGAGTTCTATTCTTGTCTCTGGGGGGGACCTTAGGGTCTAGTCTGTTTTGTATAGGGCCCCACAAACCCAAGGCCTCACCTAGCCAGTGATAACCCATGTCACACAAGAGCTTGAAGTAGAAGCCAGGTTCCTGCCTCCCAGTCGGGGCTTTTGCCAGAAGTGGTCTTGGAATGGACGGTATCTATGCCTGGATCTGGGGGTCCATCGGTTTCAACTTGTCCCCCACAGGTATCATAGAAAAGAAAACCAATGATCTCCTGCTCATTGAATCCTTCCTGTGCTATAAGGAGGTCGAGGGAGAGCAGGATTCGCTCCCTTTATTGAATCCATTTTTGGGTGGCACAGGACTCCTTAAAAGTACAGATGCAGCAAAATTACCCCCATCTTCCCCTACCATAGAGCACATGGCAGAGAACATAGAGGACTGTAAGTACTCACACCTTCTCTCTCAGCCTCACTTGCATCCAAATGCTACCTATCACACGCAGGAACAGAACCATAGAGGCCTGGCTGGGGCGGAAGCAAGGAGACTGCAAAAGGAACAAAATGGGGAATGTGAATCAAATGGCAGGATAACAGCAGTCAGAGGTGGAAAAGGCTCCCAGGATTATAACCGTCTCCCCCCACCCACTTGCCAATACGTTCCCATCTTGGCTTGTGCTCCATCCAGCCTGGCTTGATATGGCTCTAGTGATGGGGCTTTCACGACTTCCCTTGGGAGCCTGTTCTGAAAGATCTAACTGGGCCTGGTTCCCAACTACGCCAAGGCCCTGTTACATTGCCCTGGCATAAAGAAGCCTTAAAGCAGGTGGAAAGGATGCTACGATAATATCCCCTGTGGAGGGGGCTGCCCCGGTGGGCATAAGAGCTCTGCGCCAGCCCTGCTCCCAGCTCCTGTGATGGGATGGCTGGAGTGCACTGCACTATGGCTGTTCTCTGCTTCCCAGGGCTCATAGTGGCCAGGGGAAGTGAAGCATAAGAGCAGCCCTGGGGCTGCTCTAAATTAAACCAGGGACAAAACGGGATCCTTTATAGCCCCAAAATATAGGGAAGCAAAGGCGGCTAAAAGTCACCTCAACCCCTGCCTCTAGCGCAGGAATGGAGTCACAGAATTAGGCTCTATAGTTTCTAAGATGGGGCCAAATGCTGGGAGTTCCCTAGGGCCTGCAGTTCCTGCTGGAGTCAATGGGAGATGTATGTGCTCAGTGCCTACCCAAGATTTGGTTCACTGCTTTATTAGAGTGGGCAAATTTCTGACAGTCTGGGACTTAGAAATGTCATACTCAGATAGCCGTGGGAATGAAATGCCATAGCAGAGCCGGGGCCATATTTAACACTAATGCGAGTGGGTGAAACTCCGTGGGCCCCTGGATTTGCATATTATTGAGATGGTATTAGCAGCCTTCTGATACAGTTATCAGACAGCGCGGGTTTGCAGCAAGCGCAGTGACAAGTTAGGACTTTAACTGAAGCTCTGGACAGATTTTTCACCCTAATAATCCTAATTTCTTTTGAAACAGTTGATTGGCCTTTGGACCAGGGCAGTTTGCGCAACCTGATTATTGAGAACTTCGAGAAGGAAAAGTCCAGTGTGATCTCGCTGGACAAAGAGAAGAAGAAAGGGATAATTTTATAGACCAGGGAAAGCAAATACACTGGGTATAAATAATAGGTTCTTAATTCACTTGAAATCAAAATCCGATTCTGTGCTTAATTTAAACAAAGCTAACTTTAAGTCTCTGGAATGCTAGTACTGTCTTGTATTTACAGTAGCCTTTGCCATCCGGCAGGATCCCAAACTTAAAACAAAGCTCTACAAATTATAGGCAGTCATCACATATAATGAAATGCAACCATTTCTGGGGTGGAAAGGAGGGCAGCAACCATCTAACAATAGTTCACAACAGTTTGACTGCTGCACTGGGACTAACGTCCTCTGTGTTGCAAAATGCTGGTGCTCTAAGTGCATGGGCATTTAATGGCCACAGGTCGGCATGACCTCACGTTTCCATCTCCTCTGCCTGTGCAAATTGCCATGGGCTCTTCAGTATCTGCACAGAGCAGGCCGGCCCTGTTTAAAGTCCACACAGAATAAACCAAGGGATGGAGGCCTGAATTGATGCTGCACTTCCAAGTGTTTCAGACCTGAGATGATTCTTCTGTTGGACCGTGACTGCCTCTCACCCCACTCTCACCACAGTGGGGCTGGCTCCTCGCTGTAGAGCGCCATTGAATTCAGTAGAGCTGATTTACCCCAGCTGAGGATCTAGTCCATGATTTTTAACATCTCTGTGGGTTTTTTTTTTCAATTAACAAATATTCTGTCGGTAGACAAGCACTGGCGAGAATCCCAGACAACTAGATATAAGGGGGGAAACTAGAAAGCAGGAGAGGCACTGTTTGAGTGGGACTCTGGACAGCTGGGCTCTAATCCTAGCTCTGCCACTGGCCTCTTGAGTGACCTTAGGCAACTCACGTCCAGGGCTCTGTGCCTCAGTTTCCCCATCTGTAAAATGGGGATAAGGATACTGACCTCCTTTGTAAAGTGCTTTGAGATCTACTCATGAAAAGCTCTGTATAAGAACTATGTGGTGTTGTTATCACTATAAAAAAGCTCAAAAGTGGAAGCAACCAGCCTGACTGTTAGCTACTGCCTGATCTTCCAGTCTGAAACAGACATTGATACCCTTAGATGCTTTTGAAGATCTCACTGACAGTTCCTGTTCCAAGGACAGAGGAGACTCTGACAAGATGCCTGGGAGATCCAGAGAGGTGGCGGTAGCTTGGAAAGATTTCTCACTTCGCGTGGTGATGGTTTTGTAGCCACGTGGGACAGCAGTGTTGTGCGCTTTGCCGAAGTGGGTTTTTTTCCAGAGGGGTGTGAATGAAGGGAGCCTGCTCCAGTGGGTTTGCGAGGATAAAATCGCTGCATGTCTTTGTGCTCTCAAGGCAGACAGCCGTAGTCATGTAGCTGTTGGAAAAGGGGGCACGGTAGCCCTGCATTGCCATCAAAAGCACAATTGAGCCTTAGTTATTTTGTCTTTTAAGCACCCCATACCTTGCATGGTCCCCATCACAGAGAGAGAAAGAGAAGCTTTAGTGGTCTGCGCATGCTGGCCAGTAAGAGAAGTTTACTAATGCCAGCGATGTACCGTGCACCATTGGATTAGCGGCAGTTTGACAGCGAGTCACGCAGTATGAGCCCATTTCCTCCCTGCTGGGCTTCTGCTGTTTGATGTTGGCAAAGTGAGAACGGTGTCACTGGAGGGCAGCACCATGTGCCATGGTAGCCCGAGCTGCACAACCCACCTCGGACAAGCCTTCGCCACCTTCCCTGTAACCGAGTCTCATCGTCAGAAATTCAGTCGCAGGAATTTTTCGGTGGTGACCTTGTCTAGATCTGGCTCACTGAGTCTTGTGTGACTCAGCCCACAGCTGGAGAGATCTCTCTCTCTAACACACACACACGCACACACACACACACACACACAGCTGGAGAGATCTCTCTCTCTAACACACACACACACACAGCTGGAGAGATCTCTCTCTCTAACACGCACACACACACACACACATAGCTGGAGAGATCTCTCTCTCTAACACGCACACACACACACACACATAGCTGGAGAGATCTCTCTCTCTAACACACACACACACACACACACACAGCTGGAGAGATCTCTCTCTCTAACACACACACACACACACACACACACACACAAACCTTGGAGCTCTGCAGGGTTGTGTTTGCCCCAGACAGAGCATTTAGTTTACAGACCCTTATCACTATTGACGTAGGCAGCTGGATTTCCTCCTGCAAAATGTATAATTTAATGTGGACACAATTCAGGTATGCATTTCCCCAGTTACAAGGTATCATCCCCATGACTGTGCCTGAGGAATTGGCGCAACCCCGGTTCTTAATCCTTCTCTTCTCCATGTGTGATGATGTGGACGAGGTTTTTGTAGTCTAAATTTCCAGTGATGTCTGGGGGGAAAGCTGCAAACATCTGGTCGATCTGCAATGTAAACGGGCCCAGAAGGGAAAGGGTTAAAGAGACTAGTTGGGTATTCAGGTCAGCAGATCTGAAGGAGGGGGCTGGGAGCTGTTTGAAATCACTGGAAGTTCTGCCATTGGCGTCAATGGAAGCAGGATGGGACTTGGAGACTGTTGTTGAGGCTGCCTGCCCTTATTTCGCTAGCTTGTTAACCGAGCAATGGAAATATGGGCGGTAAAGGAAAGTCTCTAGCGCTTCCCTAACTGTAAGGCCCCTGATCTACATTAATCCTGTGCCCTGACCCCCAGCTCCACTGAAGGCGCTTGCCAGTCCACTCCTATCCCGCGGTGCGTGGTGTCGTGTGAAGCACTGATGAAATTCCATCGCTCAGTGGTTGGGTCCACGCCCAGCCCTGGGTGCTGCTTGACACCCCCCGCACAATTCACAGATGGCTTGGTCCCGGCCATCACAGAGATGGTGACATGTGGATCTGGGCCGGGTTTGAATTCTCACTTTTTGGGGGTGTTTGTATCCGGGGGAGGGCGGGGGGGTTGGGTTTGATTGGTTATGGAAAGGGGCCTGCTGTGAAATTTAGCTCCCAGACTCCCCCAAAGCCCAGCACTCTTGGACCCCAGGATATAGGGTGGGACAGGCTGTGGGAGATGGGCTCTGTTACAATAGACTGATTTGCTTCGTTGAATTGTTGTTACTTTGTGCAATGGCCTGATGTAATGGACCCCCAGCACCCCGGAGCCCTATGTCATGGCTCTGACCTTGGCTCGGTGCCCCCAGCCCCCACGTCACGCGAGGGCTGGACAATCAAAGGACTGTCTGTGGGCAGCGTGGGAGCGGCCAGGGACATGGCAAGCCCTGGAGTAGGGGAGCTGGGGGGGCTGCCCAAGAGGGCTGCGGTGAACAATGAGAGGACCCTAAGGAGAGGTAAGAAATGGGCTGTAGAGGACTTTTTGGTGAGCTCTGGAGAGAATTTGTATGGGAAGTGGTAGGAAGTGTGGGCAGTGGGAATTGTGCCGCAGGATGATCTTGGGGTTGCAGCAGGGTCCAGGGCTGGGTCCCAGCGTAGAGGCCGGGCATGGGCTCCCCTATCGTCCCCATGAGGTGGTGAGAATCCCCTATGGGAGACACTGAGGCACTGTTCAGTCCAGAGCAGGGGAAGGACTGTTTCATTTTAACTCTTGTGATTGCCCCATAAGGGAGGGCTCTTGCTTCATCCCTCTGCCCAAAGCACTAGACCACCCCGCCACAAAAGGGAGACTGCAGACCAATGCGGAAACTGAGTCACAACAAGGAAACTGAGGCACGGACCTGTGCTCTACACTGGAAAGGTAAGCCGACCTGTTACAGCCTGCGCCTGCTCTCCACGCATGCGCAGTAAACAGATCAGTGCTAGGCATTGCTGAATGGTGCACCCTGTATAAGGATGGAGGTGAAAAGGAGCCCTATGCATACCTCTTCCTGGGAGAACCTCTCTCCCTGCGTCATCAGCATTTCTTTAATGCTGCAAATAAAAGAGCATGTTGTCAGAATGAGGGAGGGACGCTGAGGAAACCAGAACAGCTCCCCCCGCCCCATGCACACCCCAATCGCTGCTCTGCACTTACTAGTCAGATTTCAGGCCTTTGCCCTCGGGGTCAAACACCTTGAATGCGTTCAGGATCGTCTCCTCTGGATCGGCACCTGCAACGGGGAGCACACGCAACCGCTGCTGGCACGGAGCAGGGATTGTCCCTGCCGCGGGCAGCGCTGGAGAGTAGCATTCCCTTCAGGGATGGGGATGGCAGAGCCTGTGACATCCCCCGGGAAACAGAGGCTGTGTGGTGGAGAAAGCTGTCCTGCCACCACCATGCACAGCAACGGCTGACATATTTCTACCCACCCCCTGCTGTCTGGGCCACCATGGCATAGAGAGGAACAGATGCACATTCATGTTGCCCCTCCCCGCCCCCAATATGTAGCTAATCTACCCAGTGTATTTATAGCATGCCACTCTCAGAGGAGCCAGGGGCTCTGTGGCCTTAAGGAATTCTGCACCAACGTCACATAGCTCGGGTTGCACAATGGGTGAGGGGATATGGCCGCTGGGCGGGAGGGGCTCAGAGTCACAGAAAAGCTGCTGCTCTAGGCAACATCGGCTCCTGAAAACCTGTCAGGGCTTAGGCAGCAGATAGCCACACTAGTTCACATCAGCACGTCTGGAGTCTGTGGCACCGAACCCATCTGAGTGGCGTGGGCAGCTGCTAGACAGCGTGTCTCGTCTGGAGGCCTCAGGGTGCTATCTCCATTTGAAAGATGGGGAAACTGAGGCACAGAGCAGTGGCGACTCGCTCAAGGTCACCCAACAGGCTAGGGGCAGACCTGGGAATAGCGTAGTGTAGAGGAAGCTGAAAACCAATAGGAGCAATTGCTGTATACATTAGACCTAGATGCACAGTTGCTGGGGATATCCCGTGTATGAGCCTTTGACTGGCAACACCCCATTGCCCTGTCTTTGCCATTTTCTGCCCCACCATGCTGAGGGAAGGATGCAGGAGAAACCCCAGGGAATGGCATTGGGAAGTTTTCACCTTCTGTACTTTTCTGAGGGGAAAAGGATGATTTGGCTCCTAGGTCCTGAGCCAAAGCCCCCTTAAATGCATGCAAGGGTGCCCGTTGAGTGCAGGATCAGGTCCTTGGGGAGAAACTGCAAATCAAGTTGCTTAATGCTTTAATATACATTGCCCTTTCCTAGCATCTTCACTTTGAGGATCTCAACACGCTAAGTCTTAGCACCCGTTGGGAGGTAGGGCAGGGTCATTCTCCCTGGTTTACAGATGGGCCACTGCGGCACAGAAAGGTTAAGTGACTTGCCCACGTCACACAGGGAGTCTGTGCCACAGCCAGGTATACAGCCCAGATCTCTTCCTCTCCCCCCCCTCAAGTGCTGTAACAGCCACCGGACCATCCTTCCACTCATTTTGTCCCCCTTCCTCATCTCACCCTTGAGCTTCTCTCCAAACATGCTCAGGAATACGGTAAAGTTAATTGCTCCAGGAGCCTCCTTTATCATTTCATCGAGTTCTTCGTTTTTTACATTCAAACGACCTAGACAAGAAACCAAAAGACAAATCACCTAGGACATGGATTAAACTTTATGCAGATCTCAAGGTACATGAGCCCATTTTATATACAAACGAGCCTATGGATGAGTTAAAAGACATAGAAAAGGTGCATTTTTTACCATGGGAATAGTCTCCCCAGGGCAGTGGTAGAAGCTCCATCCTTGGAGAGAAAGAGAACCAGACCAGACAAAGCACTAGAAAATGTATCATAGGGAAGAATCCTGCATTGACTGAGGTATTTCCAACTCGGATTTTTATGAGTCTAGGGAACGCACAGAACTGCACCATGGTACTTGTTGAATTAGTTCCCACCTACATTTTGTCAGTAAAACGAACAGAACCAAACGTCTGCATATTGTCATCCATAGAGCTACAAAAACAGGGCCTGATCCTCTTTGGATTACAATGCCGTCACACCTGATATGCATCCTTCTAATGAGGTGATAACCAGGCCTCATGTTTCTCCAAGGATGTACATAATTCCCATAAATCACGTAATCCAGCAAGGCTACGCATAGAGTAAGGTATTACTCAGCAGGAGTAAGGCTGGCGGAATTGGGCCCTAATTAATTTAATAACCATTTTCTCTAGCCAGGGCCTAAATTATTTAACAACGTCATCCTAAAAAATGATCCACACTGATCAAAAATGTGCTGAAGGTAAAACATTCTCCTCTTTGTACTAGAAATGATTTTGGGTCCAGTGGTTGTGAGCAGAGGAAATGGAAGATCCAATTAACCAGGGATTGAATTAAATGGAAAGCAGAGTCGTTGATTTCTCATCTAATAATTAGTCTAACACGATCAAAGCCTTTTCTGGGGGGAAGGAGGGACGTTCTAAGGTGCAGGCTTACCCACTGCAGCAAACGTATCTCTCAGATCTGCCTTGTCAATAAAGCCGTCCCGGTTCTGATCCATGATGGTGAATGCCTGGAAAGGGGAGAAAGGGGAATGTCAGCTTGCCGAACAATAACCCACAGCTCCCCCAGAGTGTAATATCGCTCCCTCTGTTTAGCCATGTACATTTCAGCCTGGCTAGGAACTGTCACGAGACACAAGCCATGGCTTTACCTGTGGTTGTTCACAGCTGTACTTGCACTTGCCTCTCGCAGTGATTTATGCCAGTGGGAGCGGAGGCGAGGGCTTCCAGCAGCGTTCAGGATCAGGATCAGGCCCAATGAGCCCCTCTTGTTCAGCAACGTTTGTTAGGCGCCCAGTGGTGCAGGGCTGGAGGCTGCTCTCCGATCCCTTTTGGGAGTGGCTGCGTGACGTGGGCTGAGGCATTACTCAGCTGCCCCAAACTGTCCCCCTTCCAGAGCAGGTGTCTCCACCCAACCTCCTCACCCGATGTGATCAATTGCTAATGTCTTGGGAGCCCAGCTGACAATTGTGCTCATGCGAATGACATTAGAAGATGCACTGAGAATGCTAGCAGGGGATGGGCCTCGCTGATTGATGGACCTTGCAGCTAATCAGCTAGAAGAGAGCAGATGTCCCTGTCCAAAAGCTCAGCCCAGGAGCAGGACCCATGGGGCGGGAGATTATCCCTAAGGTATCACTAGAGGTGGGAAAATTCCTTCTGTAGGCGTCAGGTGGGGGGTGAGAGATGTTCTCTCCCACATGGTGGCTATTCTCTAATGGAAGCCTCCCCAGTAGGCCTGGAGCTGTCTAACCGCGCTGCCTGCAGCCAAGGGTTAGAGTAACAATGACAGTGTTTGCAAGCCCAGTGAGTGAGTGTGTGTATGGGGGGAAGGAATCAGCCAGGAGACGGCGTTGTGGAGCACAGGGGTTGGGGAGTTCACTTGCATGAGGTCATCTGCCCCAACTGGCTCCCACGGGCCCCAGCATGCAGGAGGCCACTGCCTTGTCCTCGGTTATCGTACTCGGAAGAACATGGATACACTCGGCTAGAGAAGGCCCCACATTATCACCACGTCCAAAGACTCTCAGTGGGTAACTTTTAAGACCTGAAAACGTGTAACCATGTGAAGCCCGTGAAAGGGTTAACCAGTTCTCGGTAAGAATGCCCTGCCTCATGGTCACAGCTCAGCCAATGAGAATTTGCTTGGATTATACAGGGCTGCTGTCTTGTGTGCCATTGGCCGAGGGTCTTGTCATTCACTCTTCTGCTGGGGGTGCAGTGTCGTGAAGTTGGGAGAAGACTCTATATTTGATTATGTAGTTGAATTAAGTTTTTTCCCCCCAGTAAAGCAGTTGTCTTTTAAATGAGCTTCTTGTTCCAAATCCAACATCACCGAACCTAAAAGCATTTAGGAAAAGTTTGACGATATCACCCCATTGGTGGTTCTTGGCTTTACCCTTCATGGTCATTGCAACAAAGGCCACTTACCTCTTTGAATTCCTGGATCTGTGTTTGTTCGAACATAGAGAAGACATTGGAATTAGCTCCCTCTGATCTCTTCTTAGCTTTCTTGGGTGCCTTGGGGAATTCAAGCATGCTATCATTAACTCACTGTATTTTTCAATGTGGAATAAATTTAAACTACCCTGAATTTATTCCTAAATCTTTATGAATAGCTAGGGGCTGCTGCCTGCTGGTGCACTTTAGTTCTTGAAATGATCCGCTGTTTCTCAGCTCAGAAGAAGTGTGGGGTAAAGTACATACTGTTCTTTAGTGATGGGAGTTATTATTTCTTCTCACAAGGAAGGGTAGAGATCAGTTTCTTGGGCTCCTCATGCATTTCACCAAATTGATTAGTGGGGAAGCGATGTGAAAAATGACTAGCCACACTACCGTGTGATGTCTGCCAAGGTTCAAATGACATTTGGCTGAGAAGTAAAACCAAAGAAATCTCCCCTTGTAACAACAGACATTCAGGACCCCTGGGATTGGAAAAGATAGTTAAGCACATCTCGGAGATTTCATGCAATGGCTGTAGCTATTATGAGCTTTATCACGGTTTTGCATTTTTTTTTAAGAATGATGTTACTGCAATGGATTCACATTAAAACGCTGTCAAATCTGCCCTTTCCTACATCAAAGAAGATGAAACCCAGAATTTAGTTGATTCAGATTCTTGTGGTTTAAACAGGACATGTTTTGACACACGTGTTAAAGTTTCTACCTTCTTGAGAACTTCTGATCCTTTCTATCTTAGCAGCACACGTGATCTGTTATGATCTTTTCCTTTTAAATAAAAATCACAGATTTGTAAGCGACCCCATGGAGAGGGTCCATGTCTGGTATTCCTAGGGACTACAAATCACAAATAATAAGAATAACAAGATTTAAATAGAGGGATAGAGATGTACTTCCTAGAAGGTGCATGGATGAGGGGAAAGAATTCCAATTTGACCTTAAAAGGTGCTCAGTACCATTTTGCAAGCTCTGTTTAGTTCTTGATTTGAAGACAGGGCAGCAGTTAACCTAGAAGAAAAAACCCTCCGCTTTGCTGCTGCTATTTATACGCCACCAGTGAATTAAACACCCCTAGGCTGCTTACCTTGTTCCCGGAGCTATAAGGCATGTGTGTGCCATTAGGGCACTAAAGCGTCTCTCTCTCACTGATTGCTAGAGATGCGCCTAGTAAAGAATCCTACCGCTGACAAGCTCGTCTCACTGTCATTCCCGCAGCTGCCCACTCGCGTTACTCACCATCACCGGAGTTGCTTTGCACGGCCCCTGGTGTTCCTGCAAGAGGAATTCAAAAGACAATCCCCCAGGCCGCTCTGCGCTGAAACAATAAATACAGCCCAGTGCAGTTTAAAAATAAACGCATGCCCACTTTTGGCTGTAATAGGTAAGTTAGCTGCCACCTCCGCCGCCCCCAGCCCTGTTGTCTCTCTGTCTTTGTCTCGCTCTCATCTTGAATAACAGCTTGTTGTCACTGTGTGACATGTGAGACACAGAGGTTTTCAAGGTTAGAGAAATGCTAGCAGGCTGTGGGGCTGCCACGTTGAAGATGTTGACACGAGTCGTGCGGCGCAGCTTGTGCAGAATGAGTGACACCTGCGTTTGTCAATGGATTGCTGGGGCCGAGATAAGCACGCTAGAAGCGATATATCCCGGTAGCGAGGGATGTCTGTCTATACAGATGTATACGCCAGCTCTTGGAGCTGTGCTGATTTACTGCAGCTGACGATCTGGCCTGCAGATCAAGAAGGTTCTGTGCAGTGAATGTCAGCTCTGAACCAGGATTTGAACTTCATCCCCCTCCCCCCACTCCAGGAGTATTCAGATGGAGGGTTTGGTTTTGCCTCATGATAGAGCTAGGGGTGACCTCTGTGCACAGTGAGATACATCAATCTACTCACCCAGATCTGCCTCTGAGCACCTTCCACCCTGGGAGATCCCAGAGTGCTTCACCCACCACACAAAGGCAGCCCCCTCTGAGATGGAATGTGGCAGCTGTCACAACACAGCAATCACCCAACCCTATTCACGTCAGCCCAAAGGCCCCTACGGCCCAGGTGGTGTGAGCTGCCACCGTGCCAGGGCTGAGGTAGCCCTTTGCGTGGCACCAGCAGGGCGGGGTGGGCCAGAACCCTTTGTTTGGGGTAGAGGGGTAGGTGCTTTTTCAACTGGACCCTTGTTGAGGGGCTGAGGAGCTCCTGCCCCACCCATCTGCCTGGTGGTGATGAGGGACCCTAGTCTCCAGCTGCTGCTGTCTCCAGTTTCCCTGATGGAAGGGGGCCTGCTCCCTCCCGCTTCCCCTCCAGTTGCCCCCAGGGATCACTGTCCAGATAGGCCCCATCTCATGGTCCTATTTCGGAGCTGCTGAGGTCAATGCTTGGCTGTCAGTGAGGGTGGAGCCTGGCCCAGGCAGTGCAGCCGGGATTATGTTGCTAGTTGGGCTGCAGAACCATGAACAGACACAGCTGCAGTGAAGGGACATAACAAAGCAGCCCCGTATCCAAAGAGCCGCTGGGCCAGATTCAGCCCTGCACAGGTGCCTGGCATAAGACCCTGAGGAGGCGGCTTGTGCCTCCCCCATCCTGGGGCTGCTGGGGGTTGGTCTGGCCCCACACAGGTTAGCGAGCCCTCCCTCCCCGCCCATACCCTCTTACTGATCCTTATTGATGGGCACCCACCTGCTACCCAGTTATGCCACACGCCTACTATGGCTTTAACTCCAGCATACTGCAGTGCAGTTATTAACCCTCGGCCTTCCGTTCATTTTCAGCTAGCGTTGCAGTGGGCTGTTGAATAGTTGCTATGTTTCACCCCAGACGTGGCTGCATTTTCACCAGTCAGCTGCTGCTGGTACAATTGATTTGTCCTGGAAGAACAGACAGCTGTAGCAGAGGCTACTGAAGGCGAGAGATGATGGATCCTTCTCCCGGCTGGACAGGCTACATCTCGTCTGGGTCTCACTAGCCCAAGGAGCCATCGACTCACAAAGCTGAACTCATCGGTAACCATTTCCCCCCCCCCTTCATATATTTAGCCTGTTAATTTGATCTCCTCCCCACCCCCTGAAGTCTAACATGTGATGCAGGCATACTTGTACAATGGAGTTGGAATGACACTCCTGGTTAAACAATGCCCTGCAGATCCCCTCCCGGCTCTCAGCTGTCTTAGCCACCCGGCAGATTCTTTTCTTACAGGATCTAAGATGCAAACAACAGCTGCTACTCTGGTGTCCCCTTTGCCGCCCTGAAAATGGCCTTGTTACAGCTGAACCTGTTTGTCAAGAGTCCTAAGACCCTGGAGCTATATAAAGGCCAGGCCTCTTCACGTTGCCATCCGCTGGACGCGAGACACTCGGGCAAAGTTGCTTTCAACACTCTTCAGTTTGTTGGAGACATTGTTAATAGGGAAGGACTGGAGAAATGGGCGGCCGTGCTTCTCCGTGCTCCCAGACCCCCTGGGAGTGCCTAAAGTCAGCCGTATTTAGGCAGCTGCAGTTGGGACCTCAGAGCTTGCCCAGCTCCGGCTGGAATGGCCTGAATAGGGAACTCTGCCTTTGGCCCATTGGCCCCAAGGAGAGGCAGTGCGGAGCTGGCTGGCTGTTTTACCCAAGCTGTTTGTGAGGCGCATGTAGAACATAGGGCTATAGTGTGGGAAAGGGGCCGAGGTGGGACCCGGAGCCGCAAAGAGAGAAGAGCACAAGCTAGTGTCTGGCCAGTCTCAAAGACATGGAGGTTCAGGTCTGTTTGGTTGCCGAGCTCAGATCATTCAAATGTCTCTGAATGAACGGGGTGCCAGTGTCAAGACAGAGGTTCCAGGGCTTCCTGGGGTCACTTCTCCTGCTGAGTCTGCATGTGCATCCCATCCTATCTGAAACCAGGGAGTGCAAACTAGAGCAAGTTAACTAAAGATGGGTTATCGAGGGAGGTGGTGGAATCTCCTTCCTAGAGGTTTTTAAGGTCAGGCTTGACGAAGCCCTGGCTGGGATGATTTAGTTGGGGATTGGTCCTGCTTTGAGCAGGGGGTTGGACTAGATGACCTCCTGAGGTCCCTTCCAACCCTGATATTCTATGATTCTATGATTCCCCAACCCCCCAAAATCGGGGTTTGGGCAGAGGTGCCAGTTGGTTCTTATTTTATCCAGATACCTGTGTGTGTGTGCATGCGCGCGCACGCGCACACACACACACACACTCTCTCTCTAAGAACCAAACTTGAGTGATCTATTCAGACAATTATCACAACAAATCTCTGATTTTGTTGTTTTCCATGGAAAGAATATAAAGCTATCTAGCAAACTTGTTTTTATTGCATTCTGAGATATTCCCCAGAGTACGGGGAATTCCTTATTTTCCTTCATTTTATGAACATTTAACAGGGAATTTTCTAGGTGTCTCAGGATTTAGGACTCCCTAGACATTGAGAACAAGCTCCCTGCCTTTAAAAATTAACGTATTTTGTAATATAGCATAATACACAGAAATCCACATTTCCCAATTAGCTGTACTACAAATGTAAATTGCTGCAGTGGAATGTTGCAACCGAAATTCCCTTTCCGCTGCTGGCAAATGCAGGGTTAAGGCAGGGATCTTCCAGGGTGTAGCTGAAGGGCCAAATGTGGCCTGTAGTGTACTAAAATGCAGGCTGTGCCCATCCGCTGTTTTCCCTGCAACTTCAGCGTGAGGTCAGAGTTGATCAATTGCAGGTCTCATTGCTTGGGAAACTGACCAGCAAGCAATTTCTCTTCATCTGTCAAGTACAAGCAGCTATCACAATGATGGGCACTCACTTTTCATTAAATAATGTATCAATATTTATGTGTAAAAGCAGGTGACGCCCTGGGTCTTCGGGCAAGCTGCCCACGCTGTTCTTGGTGTTACGAGGTTTTGGCAGCCCGGAGAGGAAGGGAGATGGGAGAGAAGAATTCGGCAGTCAGAGATAGGGTGACCAGACCGCAAGTGTGAAAAACTGGGATGGGGGTGGGGGGTAATAGGCGCCTATATAAGACAAAGCCCAAAATATTGGGACTGTCCCTGTAAAATCGGGACATCTGGTCACCCTAGTCAGAGAAGAGTTGAATTGTTTCTATTGTGCAAGAAATGGCTGTTTTGGTGGCTAGTGCGTGATTCGAGATTAAAATGCTGTTTGAATGTCATGTTAAAATGAGGTGTCACTAGGTGTCCCACTGTGACAACTTTACTGTACATTTCCTCACACGCCCTATGACACGGGAGGGAGGGGGGTGTGTGGGGGGGAAGGGATAAGCTTCTGCATTTAAATCTTTAACAACATGATGACTATACTCTGTGGTACCAGAGAACGAATAATGTTCTTCCCAGATTATTATGTTTTAGAACTTGCATTGAGTATATATGAGTGATACACGGTATGCGATACTATCAAGCCTTCTGTAGAGAAAGATGATAGAGCTGAACACTTTTTTATGGTGGGCTGCATTTAAATTGGGGTATGTTCTAGGGAACTGAGCTAAGCCTAAAGATTCTTGTCAGCAATGACTGTCGCTGAATGAGAACAGTAATTCCACTTAATGGGGGCACCTTTCAGGTGACTTAACAGTGTTGAAGTTCACTGACTTCAGTGACATTATTTATGACCCACCCTGATGGGAGACTTAGTCTAGTTACATCCAGATCTCCAGAGGCGATAGGTGGTACCACAGCCTTCCCTCCCAGTGGCATACGGCTTAGGGAACACTCCTCCCCCAGGGAGGCTAGAAGGTTACAATGCTTTTGGAAAGAAAAGGGAACAGTATTTAATAAGCACTTGGGAAACCAGATCCCCTGGAGTTCAAGGACTGTGGTAAGATGATCTAGCTTCTTGATTGCAAGATTGTCCTAGTTTGCCAAGAGGCTTTGAATATCATTTTTAATACCCTGACAGCCGCTTCTCAATGACACCTTCCTCTGTCTGGCTGCCTCTGGAAGCTAGCTCACAATGCACATTGGCTTTAAAGGCCTTGCATGCTATTCCACTTATTCCAAGATGGCATTTGTTATAGGGTCAGCTGACAGAGCTGAACATAATGAAGGGCTCAGAAAAGACCCGGGAAAGAAGCTGGGTCAGTACAGGTGAAATCTGGTCCCCACCATGGGGAACGGGAGAAAACCAGAAAGCAGAACTGCATTCCATGAGAACAGTCAAATGGCTAAAGCAAAATGGAGAATGTTCCCTTTCCTTTATGGAATAGGGGACTTGTGAACTGAAGAGCAGTGCTAACATAGGAGCTATTCTGGCCCTCAGCCATGGCATTGGAAAAGAGATTTAAATAGCTAAGAGGCTAAACAAGTAAGACAAAGAGATGGTATAAGAATAAACTCTTGAATGGGGCGTTTGGGCCGAGTCCTGAAGTCGATATTCAGCCCTTACTTGGGCAGAACTCCCACCAAAGTCTGATCATGTGTAAGGATTTAACGACTTGCCCTGGGTTTTTTTGGGGTGACTGTGAGGATGAAAGAGAAACAGGGAGAAAGATCAGAAGTAAGACCCAAGTCTACAAAGGGTCTGCAGCTGGCATTGTATAAGTCACAGAGGAGCAGGGCAAATTCAGGGCCCTCATTAAAGCAAAACTGTCCAGAAAATGTACTATCACAGGCCCCGGACCTGCGCCCCCAACCTCTGCTATGATAATGATGAGAATTTATAAAAGAACAAACTCTTGCCAGCTACTATAGGTACGCTCATTCCAAACAAAGCCACTCGTGAAGAATCTTGCCATTTAGAGGACAGTTCATCTGCTTCCATGTGACTCACCCACATGCAAATGTGTCAGGCTCACCATTACAGTAGTAGTTGAACACCTCGCAGCCTTTAACATATTTATCCTCGCAACACCTCTGTGAGGTAAGGCAATGCTATTATCTCCATTTTATAGATGGGGAAACTGAGGCAGAGAGCGACTAAGGAAGTCTGTGGCAGAGATGGGAACTGAACCTGGGCTTTTCAAATCCAAATCTTAATGACTGGACTATCCTTCTTCTCCCACAGCCATACTCCAATTGGCTGTGAGCTGTGAGATTGTATAAGCTAAGTAGGATTGGGAGACCAACAGGGAAAACCAGAACGCTACCGGAAGTGGTCCTGGGGATCCAGTAGGTGGCGATCTTCCCTTTGACTTGGTACTGAACCAATACTCCCATGTGGTGAGAGGGGCTGTGCTGGTGCCAAGGCCAACCGAGGACTTGGGGCTGCAAAAGTTTTGGTTTCACTTTTTGCAGGAATCAGCCTGGGTAGCAGAGCCTGAGCTCAGGATCTGGACCCCTGCCCGTGTCTTCTCAGAGCACTCCCATGGTGACTGAAGGGGAGGCCTATGAGAAACACGGTGAAGCATTTTCAGCTCCTCACTGGTACTGGCAAGTGCATTTTCCACCGTCCCTGTGGAGTCCATGGCATTTAGCACAGTCCCAAGGGCAATCCAGCTCGCCCCTCTCTCTGCATCCCTAAATTCCCCTCTTTCTGAAGGTGACTTCTGGTGAGCCCTGCAGTTGCTGCAGGAACTGGTGTGGTTCTTGGCCTTGCCAGCACCTCCTGCGGTGAGATTGGGGGCAAGTTTCTAGGGGTGTTTGACTCTCCATTGATGCAAAAATCTCATTGATTTTACAAATATATAACTTTTCGGGTGAGGCTGGGGGAGTTCAGCTCTGAGTCCCATTTCATCCAAACCCCTGCGCTTTGAGAGGTTTGGGGAAAGGCTTCCAGGACGTGGCCCCTCCGTGCACACATCTAGGGTGTGAATGACATATAGGAAAATGCCACATGGAACCTGCCTCACTTTTGGAACACTGGAGTCTCTAAGGTTCAACAGGAAGCCCCAACACCAGCCTTTGGGCTGTATTACCCCTGAAGCCCAGGAGAGGGCAGTATTAGGTCACCATTTTCCCACTAGAGCTAACCAACAGGCGCATGCATGGCATATATGTGGGGATTTCACTTTGCCCATCAGGTGTGAGAAACTGACATTCTTGTCTCATGCGATCAGCTAGTGCACGGGGGAAGTAACCCCTCTGTGTCAATAGGAACGCATTTACAGTGCAGGCCGGGGCTGGGGTGCCAGCGACGGTCAGGGGTCAGAACACAAGGTGCAGAGACTTTACGCAAGGACGTGAATTATTTAAAATGTAACATTCACCAGTTTGCTATGTCCAGAACCTCTCTCTAAAATGACTTTGGCCCTCTGAGGCTTCTGAACTGATGTTTTCCTTTTCAGAGTTAGTCCGTGTGTTGGATGACTCCAGCAGAAATGGGTTAATAAAAACCAGTTCATAGCCCAGCTGTTTCAAATAACAACAGTACAGAAATCACGTGAAGACACTTCCTGGCTCAAGGAGGGAGAATAGTTCCTAAAGTGATGCTGGATTCTGTCTCTTTTCCTTGTTAATACATATGCACCTGGCTCCAAGCTTTGGACCAAGAGCAGACTTCTCCCGTGAAAAGCGGGTTGGAGTTCAGAACCTTCAGGTTATTTATTGGCGGGGTTTTAGTGTAAAGAGAGAGAGGAGAGACAGAGACGGGTTCTGACTACTACAGACCAGGGCACACGACATTGTAATCCCCCTGTGCTCATACCACACGAAAGGCTCTGAGCTAGGCACGCTGTCACTCCCACCTCCGCTCTGCACTTTGTGCTCAAGAAGGGGTGACATTCCCAGTGCTAGACTGAATCTCAGGGGTGAGACCAGAAGGGCAGGACTATCGATATTCCCAGCAAACAATCGACAGCAAAAGCAAATTCTTGATCCCATCCCTGCTCTTCAGGAGCCCTCTGTTGGTGAAACAGAATGAGAGCTCCAGCACATTGAACATGGAGGCACTTCCTGGGAGGCAGACTGGTTTGCTGCGTGCCGCGAGCTGTCTGCCAAGGCTCCATGTGAATGGCGGCCATGTTCCCAGTGCATGGGGGCTGCTGGCAAGCAGGGACTCAGTGTCCCAGGGGAACGGTCTTCGGTCAGGGTTCGATCTGGCTGGGCTTGTTAACCTTGCAGCTATTCAGCAGTCAGGGCTCAACTCAGCCATTGTACCCGCGCCATGGGCCTGCTCTCCCTGCCTATGATACAGCCCACAGGAGGGGAGAGGTCCTTCCCCTGGGTGTATTGAGTGGGGAAGGTTTCTAAGGATTGCAGCTTGGAGACCCTGTGGAATAGGGGCCAAGTGACCCTGCAGAGAGGTGGAGGATCTCTCGTCTCCTCTTTGCCCAATGACAGTACAGCTGCCTCGGTAGATGAGCTGCCATTGGCTCGCGCTCCCCCAGCCCCAGCACCTATTCACCCAGCTCCCTCCGAGCAGGTAGAGTGCTCAGCGTGTTAACTCCCAGGCAGATTTCTGCTAGGCTCAGCCCCAACGTGCTGCCTCCAAGCGTCCCCATGCACCCGTGGAGGGGCTTCTGTGGATGCTGGGGAGTAGCTGGTTCCTTCCCCATTCTGCACCCCCTGTCCCGTTCGGCCTGGGTTTTGCTCCCCTCCCCTCTGAAATAGTGTCCCAGGCCCTGACATGAATCAGTCATCTTGGAAACACCCGAGCGTAGCAGCCTCTGCCCAGCTCCAAGCAGAGGATCTTGATGCAATTTACAAACCTTAATGAATTCAGTCTCCACGTGACTCTCTGAGTCCAGGGTCATTAACCCCATTTTACAGATGGGGAACCAGAGGCAGAGAAGGGGGCAGGGACTAGTTGGCCAGGGTCACTCAGTGAGTCGGTGGCAGAGTCAGGAATAAAACCCAGGAATCCTGACTCCTAGCCCTGTGCTAGCTCATCTAGTAACAGTACCTTCCGCCTTCAAAGTGCTGTCCCAACATTAGCCGATATATTTAGACTGCACCCAGTTCCACTGTACTGTGGTTTTATCCCAGGTACTGTCAGGTCCCCGAGGCCATTCAGATAACTGAGATTGTATCTGGTGCGGGAGAAAATGACTGGGCCATTCATTCTTTAGCGTCAGACGCAATGCTCAGTTTGAGTGCCCGGGGCAGAAATTTGCAGATGCAATGGGCAGGCACACTTCGTGTCAGGCATTGGAGCTCAGGTCCTGGCAGCTCTCCCGTAGCATAGATGGGACAGGGTGAGGGATGGGATAGGGTGAGCTCCGAAAGCTTTACATCGAATCAAAGTTCGGACGCAGCCTCTCCTCCAGAGTTCAGCGCCGTTAATTGGCCCCATGTGCAATCACCTTAATTTGCAGCATTAGGTAAAATCTATAAATGTCAGGGGGCAGCACGCAGCGGCTTAAGGTGAGTCGTCAGGCTGGGGCCTTCTATTCAGCCGTGGGTCAAGTCCGGGCTGAGGGAAGCTCAGAGGATTGGGAGTTTCTCACACCCTTGAACTGCTTTTGGGTTCACAAAACTACTTGGTGTTTGAGCTGCTCCCCTCGAATTTCAGCTCCCCTCCCGCTCTGGGTGATGCAGCCTGACACCCCTCGTGTGTGTTTCTAGCAAAAGGGAACCAGGCCTGGCCCGGTGCATGCCCTCTCCACGATACAGGCGGCCCTGCAAGCGTCTTTCCTTTCTTCTTTCCTCACCTCTGCAACTTTCCTCAGTCTGCCCTGGCCAGATTGCAAGCCCTGTAATGGCCACTTCTGGGCTTGAAATTAGACAAACCAAGGCTCAAGACGAGCTGCGACCTGGCACTCTTAATAACTCACTGCTGCTCTAATTCCTGTGTCCTCCCACCCGTCCCGCGCTGCTTCTCCCAGAGCCGTCTGGGAACTCCTGTCATGACTCCGCTCCAGCCCACCCCCGCTTTTGGTTCCAAATGACTTTTCATTTAGAAATTGAAAGTTAATTTAAGGTTAAGGCAATGTTCAAAGGGACTAAATTGAATCAAAACACTTTGATTGACCTGATCAGAAATGGTCTTCAGATTTTGAGATCATGGAAATTTTTGAGATTTCGACTTTTCTTCTTGATTCGGGTCAGGAAAATTTAAAATCTCAAATTCTCACTGGACAGGAAAACCATTTCTCACCCCACTGGGATCTAGTCTCCAGACCAGCTTCTGCTGCTTCATAGGAGGGCAAACCCCAGCCTCCATGTTAGACTGGCAATACTGAGTGGGTGGTAAAAGTCCTTCTACTTAAACTCGCCTTGCCTCAGTTTCCCCACTTGTCAGGTGTGCCAACAGCCCTTCTCTTTCTACCTCACAGGGTGTTGTGGGGCTCCATTGGCCAACACTGAGGCTCACAAAGGGCTTACATTTTTTCTATACCCAAAGAACTGCTGCAGACTTTCATTCAGAATGGCTTGGATTTTAGCATAAGGCAAACAGGAAACAGCAAAAAGGAACGGAGCCCTTTCTCCAGGAGCGAGCGCAGTGTGTGCAACTCCCTGTAGCATGCTGCCTGGCTAAATGGCAGTTGCCTTGCAAATGGAAGGATTCCCTCAGAAATTTAAAGGTACAGCGCACAGAAAACAGTCATCACAGCTATGTGTCCCCCCAACTGGTGGGAAAGTGCTGGTATGTGTAAAGTGCTACCTCAGAGCTAAGTTATGACTGAGGCACACGGACTGCCGAGAGCCTCAGGAATGCTGCCAGTTCCTACAGCATCCGGGCTTCCACTGTCTGCATCTCAAGTGGTTTTTTGGCTTCTTTTTCCTGGGCTTGGTTTTCCCTGAGCTGGGCAGTTATTTCTTGTGATCTCCACTTTTCTGGTGCCAGTGGGAGACCCCTTTGCAGTCAGGTGTGAATAGGTGCTGGGATAGAAACTGGAGCTGGAGCTGGGTTGGTTTTCAGTCTTGGGCTTCTGGATCAGGCCTGTTCCAGAGAGAACCCCCAGCGGTGAAGTTTGGATCTAGAGCTGAGCAGGGTGACCATGCACCTAACACCCCACCACCACTACCCTGCCATGCCTGCTGTTCAACACACCACAGTGTATTCTGCCACAAGGAAATGCCTTGGTTTGCCTCTGGCCTGAGGACTGGCTGATGAGACATCTCAATCCAAAGGGATCGGTCCCTTATCGCTGCCCTCTCTTTGCAGGGAACCGGACTAGCAGGTAGAACTGGGTGCAGACTGAGCCGCCCTGTGCTGATACGAAGCAGGAACACAGCTGAACTGGTCTCCAGGAGCAGAATTCCTCATTGCAAATGGGGCCACGGCTAGCAGGCACAGACGAAACCAGAGCTACTGTCTGGGCCTGCTGCACAGTGCGTTTAAAATTCCATGGGCGTTTTCTCCTGCTTAGTGACCATCCAGGCAGCCGAGCAGCTGACAGCCTGCAGAAGAGAGAGCTGGAGAATCCACTGGAATTGATGCTAGTTGTTACAGGGGTCTAGGATTGTGCCAAAGTTGCATCCAACCTCCCAGCTGCAGCACGGAGTTGCTGAATGTGGGCTGTGGACAATGGTGTGTTCCAGGTGTGAGAGCAGAAGTGTACAGAGCAGGATTCCAGGTCTGTTTACTTGGGATGGGGCAAGTCCCTTGTTTTCGGAGCCTGTTGAATGGCGACCAGCCGGGCGGATGAATTGAGATTCCCCTGGTGAAAGATGGCAGTGAAGTGCCAGGGAGTGATACTGTATTATCTGAGCTGTCTCCAGACGGGAAAGGTAAAGGCAATCAGATGTGTGGATCATCGGAAAGAGGAGGATCCGGAGAAAATCATCACAATCTTCTGTGGTGGGGTTGGTCCCTTCACACCTGGCCCGGGGCCCCTTGGCATCAGCACAAGGCTGAATCTGCCCCTTTCAGAGTGAGTCGGAAGCTTTGCTGAACATTGGCGCTTCCACCAATGTGCCGGGCATTTTACAGCCCTCAAAATCCAGTTCTCTTTTGTGCTTTGTTTACTGACACCTGCCCCGTTCCCCTCCCCACAAACCCCTTTCTCCTCAGGAGGTGGGGTCTATAGGGATGGAACTGATAGGGCTGGCGTTCAGTTTTCTGTCTAGGTGCACCTTTGAATATGGAAGACTTCCCCTCCTCCCCCAAATCTTTCTGCAGAGGCAGAGAATTTGCATTTCCCCTCAGCTGTAGAATGTTAGAGTGAGTCACTGCATGCTCTCTCTCTCCCCCCCCCCAAGGAAACTTTACATTTGTTCTTTGTTGTTTCCTGAAATAAATCTCATCCAGACTGGGAATACATGGTGTGCTCTCTGTGTATGGAAAATGTATAAGCAACCTGGGATGGGTGTAAACCCCACACTGGGACTGGAAGCATTAAGAAGCACAGACCCAGAGCTGAGGTCTGAAGACCTGATGTAACGACATTGGACTATTTTTGATGGGTCTTACCCAAAAGTGCCTGGAGGGTGAGACTATAAATGGCCTGGTCGGGGGCTGAACCACAAGTAGAGGCAGGTTGTTGCAGGGCTGGAATAGCTGTCAGCAGAGGGTGCTAGATGTGGAGATCCCGCTATCCATGCCCAGCCACAAGAGGGCACCCCAATAGCGAGTCAACTCTAGTCTAGAACCCTTCTGTTCTCCTTTCATTCCTATAGGTGGCAAAGGCATCCAAACACAGTAATCTCACAGAAGTATATCCCAAAGGGTAGGCCACTAGCCGGGACTTCAGAATCCGTTTAGTTCCCTGTCTCTGTGTGGCCTTGGGCAAGTCCCTTAGCTTCTCTGTGCCCCATCTGTACAATGGGGATCATAGCACTGCCTCGCAGGGGTGTTGGGAGGGTAAATGCATTACATGATTGTGAGGTGCTCAGTCCTTACATAATGGGGGCCGTATAAGTACCTGAGATGGATTGACCTCCTGTGCCTGGATTCAAAGGAAATACCCCTGCCACATGCAAATCAGTGCAAAGAGTCTCTGGTTGAACAGTGAGAATGGGCTTGTGCAGGCAGGAGCCGGAGATTGCGCTGGGAAAGGTCATGGGCAATGACCAGCCATCACGGGGGAGGATTTTAAAGGCCCAGTCCTGCTCTCGCTGAAGGTAATGAGAGGTTTTGACCTGACTTCAATGGCAGCAGGACTGGGGAGAAAGTGCTTATGAGAAATAGGGTTGAAGACTTGCAGGCTACAGCAGGAAACTCTGTGTATTACCGCAGCTGTGACCACCCGGAGAGGTGCCGTTGGGAGTAACCAAGATCCTCGTGGTGTGGGGCAGCGGAACCACGGACTCTTCTGCTTCGGGCGCTACAAAGAGAAACCAGCAACTGGCTTTAAGCGGAAAATATTTGTATTTTGGGGTGGGGAGAAGGACGTTACAATCCCCAGGAGCTGCAACATTCTTTACTATTGTCTCTTTCCCAATGCCCCCGTGTGATGGTGCGCGGGCCCCATACTGGCCTATAAAGGGTTAATAGACCTCTAGGGAGACTGCGCGAAAAGCGGCCAATAGAAGAGGTGCTGTGAGGAGCAGCCAATCAGGGCGTGGCAGGCCCATATAAGAGGAGCTGCAGGGCGGAGTAGGGCCAGTTACTCATTGGAGCTTGAAAAGGGAAGATTAGGTGCCTTGCAAGCGGAGGGAAGCTAGAGCGCTGGGCAGGAGCCAGGGAGTGAGAGCGAGCTCCTGGCTGCTTGCTAGGACTGGTCTGCTGAGACCTTGAGGTAAGGTGCTGCGGCCGTGGGCAAGTGGCCCACTGAAATGTACTGAGGAGTTAGAGGGGGTGCAGCATGGGCTGCCATCTACAGCTGGGGGCGAACTTTTTGGCCCGAGGGCCACATCTGTGTTGGGAAATTGCATGCAGGGCCATGAATGTAGGGCTGGGGCAGGGGGTTGGGGTGCAGGAGGGGTGGGTGTGCAGAAAGGGGCTCAGGGGGTTAGGGGGCAGGAGGGGGTTGGGGTGCAGGCTCTGGCCTGGTGCTGCTTACCTGGAGCAGCTCCGGGGTGGCAGTGGCGCGCAGCAGGGCTAAGGCAGGCTCCCTGACCCCACGCCGCTCCCGGAAGTGGCTGGCACCACGTCCCTGTGGCCCCTGAGGTAGGGGGGTGAGCAGAGGACTCGGCGTGCTGCCCTCACCTGTGGGTACCTCCCCCGAAGCTCCCATTGACCGTGGTTTCCCATTCCTGCCCCATGGGAGTTGTGGGAGGTGGTGCATGCAGGCAAGGGCAGTGTGCGGAGCCCTCTGGCTCCCCCTCCCTCAGGGGCCGCAGGGATGTGGTGCTGGCCACTTCTGGGAGCGGTGCAGGGTCCGCAGCGCCACGGGGGTGGCAATCCCTTGGGCTGGATCCAGAGCCCTGATGGGCCAGATCTGGCCCGTGGGCTGTAGTTTGCCCACTCCTGATCTCCAGGGTCCCTGGGCAGGGATATTATTATGATATTGGCATCACTGATGTATTATGCAAGATGAGTCATGTAAGATACCATTGAAAAGGCTATGATTTACTGAATATGATTATCCTACTTGTTTACATGTAACATTTTTGTATCTGAAGTTAGGACTATTGTCTAGGTATCTATTACAAATGTGTTTATGCCAGGGGAATGCCCACTAGGCAAAAGACACTGTCTAGATGGCTAGCTGGGAAGGGCGTATTCAGGTCAATGAGCCATTAGGAGAAAACAATAGGTCGGAAGATGCTAATCTCCCACCGGGGAGCCTCCCTGAGGACTCTGTAAACAACTTCTGATTCATGACTGCTAGTACCCTACTGGGTTATGTGACCAGGTCACCTGGTACTGGACTCCATCTTGGAATACCAGTGTTTTTCCACTGGCTAGCGTAGGAACTAAGCTTGGAGATGAAGGGTTCCCACCATATGCAAAAGCTATTTAAGGCAGGGGCGTGACATCATTGGGATTTTTCACAGACTCCCTCCCTAAAGAGCCAGCAGAGTGGCGCAGCAGAAGTGTGCTGGGCCCATAACCCAAAGGTCAGTGGATTGAAACAATCCTTTGGTAGGCACGTGCTTGTTTCTTTTGAGATGACCTCCTGAGGTCCCTTCCAACCCTGATGTTCTAGGCAAGGAAACGCCTGAGGAACAAGGACAGAACTGGGGGAAGTGCTAGACCCAGGCTAATCTTTAGCCTGTGAAAGGGACACCTGGGGTTTCGAAGCTGCAAGCAAGTGCACTGGCCCCTTAAGAATCTCTGCAGCCTGCTTAAATCCTCATTTAGGGTGAGAATTTGCTACTCGTATCCAATCCTTTTAGTATATTAAGCTTAGATTGCATTTTTGTTTGTTTGCTAGGTAATCTGCTTGGATCGGTTTGTTCTCCCTTATCACATAATGTGCATCTTTTGTCACTAATACAGTTTTTGCTTTATCACAAACCGATGTGTGGGCATCATAACTTAGACAACAGCTTATTGCCCCATTTCCTCTCCACCTTGAGGGAGGGGGTGAATTTCATGAGCTTACACTGTACAGATCTCTGTGCAGCGCAAGATGGTAGAATTTTGGGTTTACACTGCAGGGCGGGTGGGATGTGAGCACTTGAGAAGTTCCTTAGTTATGGCCTCCCCATGCAGAGCTGATCACAGCATCTGAGTGTGTCCCTCTGTGTGTGTGTGTGTGTGTTGGAGCCTGGAAGAGGGTTTGGCAGGCTGGTCCCAGCAATACAGTGTAAAGGGAGATTGGGCTGGGGGGGGGCTCAGTGATACCCCAGTTCCAGGTGGCACCCCAGGGGGAACCCATCACAGGGTGGGCCCAGGTCACTTCCCCACTGGGGAAGTGGCTGGCCAATTGGCTGCAGGGCCCCCAGAAGGGGGAGCACAGATTGTGACATGGACGGAGGGCTGTGTCATGAAGAGGACGCTGTGGTCCTTGGAGTGATGTGGGTACAGGAGTAGAAGTGACAGTGGGCCAGACACCATCAGGAGAGGGCGTACCAACCTGCAGAACTAATCCCCAAGATGGCCAGCAGGAGGCGCCAGCGTGGTCAGTCACACCCTGCAGGAGCTGAGTGCCTAGGGTGAACAGGAATGGCCATGACTTGGCATCTGATGAAAGCCATTTAAAAAAATCTTTAACCAGTGCCCTCAAGTGGAGTTTTAGCCCCTGATTCTGCCAACACTTAGGCCCATGTTTAACTTCATGCAGCTGAGAGGTCCCATTGGAGCTGCCACGGGCCTGAGGGTTTGCAGCATCAGGGCTTTAGGTTTCCCAGCCTCTTGAGCTACCTGTGAGCTCTTCAATCGGGCCCTAGTTAGCACTCCCTTCTTGGTGCTTAAGCCCATCTTCCCACGCCCTCCTTTGCTTTTCCTAAGGGTAACGAGCTGTACGATCAAGGTTTCATCTGGTGGGTGGGTCCCTGTGCCATGTGGGTGCAGCCATCGCCCTGCTGGGAGCAGCTGGCAGAGTGAGCCAGAGGAATTGTAAATTGTGATTGGTGACACAGGTGAGGATTTTGTTTCTCGCCAGCCTTCACCTGCCCTGCGCCAGGAACTGGCTGGAGTCAGTTGTATCATTTTTCTGGGACCAGATGAGACTGGCTTGTTGCCAGAGCAGCCAGTAAGCAATAAATCTGCAGTGTGGCCTGGGTTTTGTGGCCATTTGCCCAAGACTGGCTGTAGCACTGGATGGGTGGATGTCCTGCTGGGGTGACAGACCTGGGGCTGAACCCCTTTCCCTGGGCTAGGCCTGGCATGGGCAGTGCAAGCGTCCCACATCATGGCTTGACTGTGGGAGGAGCACCAGCAGGAAGCTGAATCTGCATGGTTCTAGGTCTCTGCCTTGTCTCGGTCTAGCTTACCTAGACAAGGCAGGGTGGGAGCAGAGGTTCAGAGAAGGGAAGTGACTTGTCAGGGTCACGTAGTAGGTCCTTGGCAGAGCAGGGAGTTGAACCCAGGTGCCCTGACTCCCAGTCTACTTCCCTATCCACTGGGCTACGCTGTCTCCTCTGCTATGTGGAAAGAGTAGTGAAATGCCACAGGTGCTATTAATGGGATGCACTCTCCTTCTCTGCTCCTCTTGGCCACTGAGCCGGCCCTAGCAGGACTCGGCTGCCTCGCAGGGAAGCTTTCCACGGCGCTGCCCAGGACTAATGGCCATGCTGCGGGGTAAGCCTGCCTGCTTTGGGGCATGGTGGGAGCCTTAGTCCTGCTAGGGAGCTATTGATCCTTTACCCTGATGTGGGGATGCTGGAGTTAAACGACTCTCTTCCCATCAAGAAGGGGCCAAGAGAGACCAGCCACCAAACATGTGGGTAGTGGGTTTTGAAATCTGAGCCCATGATCGTTCCTGCTCTAACTGTGGTTTCTTGCCTGCCCTCCCCATCCTGTTCTGTGACTCCTTCCCAGCCAAGTGCCTCCAGGAAATGGGAGTGTCCGTCCTCTGCATCCCAACTAGCCAGTGGCAGCGAGAGCTCTGCAGCCTGACTGCCCAGACTTTTGAGGCAGGAGATTAGCTGAGTTGTCCTGATGGTCTCCATTCACCGCAGGGTAACCAGACATGCAATAGGTGCCCTATGAACTCCTGCCCCTCCTCTAACCATGCATGGCAGCCCTGCACCCCACCTGCCATGACATGCTCCTGCCCCATTGCCTCGCACAGGGATGGATTCGAATATCCGCTGTATTGCATCCAGGAGACAAAGGGAACAAATATCAGCACCGTGCAGGGCCAGCTCCCACCTGGTCTCTTCCAGCTCAGTACCCTGCTGTATTCGTGGCATTGTCCGGGCCCTTGGGGGGAGCCAGCTGCAGCTCTGTCCTCCCAGCTGAGGTGAGCTGGTGCCGGGCAGCAGCTGACGGGTTTGATACAAGACTCTAAAAGCGGATTTAGGGGGTAAAAAGGGCAAGTGGAAGCACCAGATGGGGAAACTGGATCACCTGAGATTACAGGCTAAGTGGGGCAGAAGCAGGGTAAGTGTGGGCGGGGGGCATCTGAACAGGTTGTAGCTAATAAGATGGGGCGGGAGGGCAGAGAGAGTTAACACAGAATTGCCACTAACTTACTGACCACTTCCCCAGGCAGATCATTCAGCAGCCACTTCTAATTGGTGTCCCCTAGTGGTGCTGGGGGCATTGTAAAAAGCTGAGGACCAGAGTTCAGGGAACTTCGGCTGCTTATTTGAACAATCAGGACCCTGCCGGCCTGTCCTTTAGCCCCTGGAACTCTGCCACAGTGACAGTCCTGGAGCTCACAGCAGGTTGATAGTTGCTCTTTGCACAGTCCCAGTGGGTGATGCTGGCAGCATGGTCTATTGCTTACATGATCCATGTTAGCCAAGTGGGTCTGCCCGTCTCTAGTGGTTGGACCACAAATGGAGGTTTATGAAGCTGCTAGAGCCTCTGAGCTAATGGACCTGGTCCCCTAGGTAAAGCAGTAAAGGCTCGTGCTTTTAGATTCCCAGGTTCAGTGCCCACAGCCAACTTGCCGGGGCACTCTTGTATTTATCTATACTTCCGAATCCTAGTTCTTTATAAATGGCTTATCAGTAGATCTCAAAGCACATCACAATCTTCAGTGAACTTATGTGACAGCCTGTGAGGCAGAGCAGTGCTGTTCTCCCCATTGTAAAGATGGAGAAACTGAGGCACAGAGCAGTGAAGTGACTTGCTCAAGATTGCACGGGGAGTTGGTGGTAGCTGCGGACTGGCAGTCTGAACTCCTGGTGGCTGACTGCAATATGAGTGAGCCGTAGACTTCAGGGGGAGCTGTGTGTGTGCATCTGTGGAGATGATCAGGCCCATGGCTTCTAGCCTCTGCTCTACCACATTTACCATGACACCTTGGGCAAGACATATTGCTGCCTTGTGCCTCAGTTTCCCTCTCTGAAGCTGTATTAGTTAGAGGATGAAAGATGCTCTCGAAGTGCGGAGCACCCTGTTACCCTCTTGTCAGAAACAGACGCCTATGGCAGCACTACATTTGTGGCCTTGAATCTCACCCATGTACTGTATGATGTATTACAAGATGCTGACAGGATGGTTCGGATCCTAAAAACATATGACTACATATGGGAGAGCCCCGGTGTGGCATTACAATTCTGGCTGGTGGTAGGGTGCAGATGGCTATGTATAATTCCATGGTAATTTGTAAGACTGTACATCTGCTCTGTTGCTCATTTCTCAGTAGTCAGACAGCAGCCCGAGTGTTGTTGTTGTGCTGGGTGGAGAAGTGAGGCTGGGTGCCAGGGAGCTAAGAAATCCTTCTCCGGTGGAGTGTTCGGGAGGCTGGAGCAGGGTGAGGTGCGTGCGTCGGTCCCGGTGGGTCTCTGCAGCAGAGACCTGCACTAGAACTTCTGACAGCAACTGGAATGCTCCCACACCGTTCCCCAAGGGGGTCTCTCTGCTTCGCAGACATAGGCCTTTCACTTCTGTCCCGCCCAGGGGAGTTTCCTGTGCTGGCCTTGCCCTGATCCACGAAGCCCCTCCAGCGGGGCAGCATGGGAGACGCTTGCACCACAGCCCACTCCAAGCTATGCAGAGGTGATTTGAGTCTCATGGCCATTCAGTCCGGGCCTGAGCAATGTGGCCATTCGAGCTGATGCAGCAGCGTGTGAGAATCTGCTCCCTGGGAGCTCGGGTGGGAAGAATTTTCCAGCCCTCGCTGGCTTAGGGCAGTGTTCAAATTCTGCCCTAGAGGCAGACGGCTCCATAGCCCGTTCCAAATCCTGGAGCCAGCCAGCTCCAGGGCTCCAGCAACCAGCTGCCGCTTGCAGACAGGGCGAAACCAATTCCAGTCTACACTGCAGCTGGGAGCGAGCCTCAGGCCAGCTAGACGGGCTCCTGCTAACCGGGCTAGAGCCAGCCCGTTACAAATGGCAGCGTAGACGTTGTGGCTCCAGTAGAGCCTTGGGCTGGTCCTGAGCTGAGCTCCGGGTCAGGTGGGCTTGAGAGTCTGAGCTGCGGCCTGGGCCACAACATGCACTAGCAAGAGAGGGGTGTGTGTGTGTGTGTGTGTGTGTGGGGGGGGGGGTTGGGTCCCAGCTGCAGTGTAGACAGCCCGGCAATCCCTTGGGGTCTGTCTTTACTGCAGTTAGCTGGGGCGCCTAGTTGGGTGTTGCCCCTAAATCACCCTCTCCACACACAGACACACCTCACCAAGAGTGGTGATGCTACCAACCCAGGCTAGCTGGCCCAGCTGGGGTGTGAGTTAAACCTAGGCTCCCCTGTGCAGTGAGGACACAGGCAAAATCATTCAAGTGCTGATAGTCCTCAGTGCCTTCCCACAATGCCCGAAGGACAGAATGTTCTCCCACAATTCACCGGGAAACGATCTTAAGGAGACCCAGCTAGGGGCTGCCACCTTTCTAACTGCTGGCAACCAGACCCCCGAGGCCCCACCCCTGCCCTGCCTGCCCCATCATTCAGCCCCAGGCCTGGCCTGGGGATTAATACCTGTTTGGAGGGGAGGGCGGGTTGGTTCGCAAGGGCTCCTATTCCGGAAGGGTAAATGACCCAGCGAGCCCCACGCTCGTTCCCCTTGCAGCCGGCATGTGGATTCCTGCTCCGCCGAGGCAGAGGGCTAAGCTGCCATGTAACAAAGGGAAGAACATTATCGCCCCTCGCCAGGCTTGGCTCCGTTGCAGGCCACACGTCTCACTCAGGCAGAACACGCCAAATTGAAAAGAGCGCGGGTTAATCCAACCCCTTTGCCTGCGTTTTTATCACACGCGAGAGGGGCCGGCCTATTAATTAGAAAGGCTTTTTCATGTAAAACACAGGCTCCTCTGCAGATAGGGGGGAAGATACTGGATTCTGCAGTTCCAGGGCTGCTCTGTTGTTCCCTTCCATCCAGTCGCTGCGCCGCGGCCTCAAGGCTCGGTTTGCTTGAAAGCTTTGCTTTGTTTAAAGGAGCCCAGTTTTTCCAGCGTCTCCCCAAGTTTCCAGGTTCACCTGCTGCTCATGCAGGCTGGGCTGGGCTGGAGACCACACCCGCTCCCAGCACGCCAGCTCTTCTGTGCATTGTTGCTGTTGTAATTGGAATCAGAAGCTGACCTGTCCAATTGCCACACGGTGCTTCACTAACGTGACCCCTGTATGTTGGGAAAGCTGGAGGCTAGAGTCAGGGGAAACCAGGACTCCTGGGTTCTCTTCCCAGCTCCTTCACTGACTTGGGTGAATGTGGGCCAATTGCAAACTCTTCTGGCCCAGGATCTATATTTGCTTCTGCTTTTGCAGACCCTGGAGAAAATCCCTATGGGTGGAAAACCAGCTGGGGGTAGCGGGGAGATGCTGGTGGAGGAAAATATTGGGCAGTTCCCCTCTGCAGTGCCCTGAAACTGAGTGGTGCTGGCTGGACAGGGGGCATGGTTAGGGCAATGCACCCCCAGAGCAGCGTGGGTCAGGAAAGAATCTCTGCACCTGTAACTTGCAGATGCTGGGGGACTTGGAGTTTTCTCCACCGATGTTTAGCCTGGGACAAAGGCCTGGGGCCTGGCCCATGAAGCTGGTTTATGTCTCCAGAGCCAGCAAGAACCTGGACTGAATGGGTGTAACTGAGAGCGAACTGTGGGCCTGCTCCCACTGAAATCAGATGGTCCATGCTCAGCCCAATGTATCTTATTAGAATTAACCCTTTTGTTGGCCTAACACTAGAGTCAACTAGATTTTTCTGAAAGCAGCCTATGGGGTGTTTATTCAAAACCACTGTTTTACTTTTTATGAATAGTATTTTGCTCTAACCAATATATAGATTATTTGGGTTTTTTAAAATCAGATACATTTGACTAAACTAATAAGTATGTATAGAAAGTTATCCGTTCCCATTCAAACCAATGTAAATTACCTTTAACCAATGCACTTTCCCTAGAAATCAATGCATTTTAACACTGGATAATATTTATGAAATTGAATGTTTTTATTGAAGCTAATGCAATTCTTTTCTATGCATTTTTTTTAAACTTCATGCATTTTAAATTAAACAATTGTATATTAACTACAACAGATGCTGGTACTTACAGTAAAATGTTTGTTGGAAATCAATCCATTTTCCAAACCCAGGATTTTCAGTTAACCAAGCTACAGCAAATATAACAAATGCACGTAGCTACTTAATTTGGTGCTTATATACCTTGGCTGGTGTATTTTTTTTATTGGTAATGATGATGATTTTTAAAAGGAAAAAGCTGCTACAAAGATGGATTTCTATACTGTATTACGTGCTGCTCTTGTGATTTGAGTGCTGGTTATGGCTGGTCTCTAGCTATACAATATAGACCAGTCTCTCATAACCTCCCCACCCTACCCCTGGGGTTAGAGATTTTTATAGAATTACTCTGGATTTCCTCCACTGTACCAGAGAGCAGAATTTGCCCTCTGTAATGGACCCCGATGAAGTCTCGTCTTTCCAAGAGAAGCTGGAGAACACTTTACAGGCCACAACTGATCCACCTCCAGGAAGGCGAGGGTTAACGTTCATAATGTTTCACTGCGGATGTGGGTGGACAATGAGCCTGCAGGGCCAGGGCATTAACAAGCCCCCTGGTTTATTCCTGTCAGGATTTTGTCTGGACTCTGATGGCAGCTTCATTTAGAGACTTGCAGCAGCTTGTGTTGGCAGGAGCTTGTGGCCCAGGGTCCCCGGCTCACTGGTACTGGGACACTGCCTGGGGGGGGGGGGGGGGGGCAATGCTGGGTCGCCACATGCCGCTTCCGAGCTGAACTGCGGAAGGAATAGACTTGGTCTGTGCTGCATTAGTTAGTTAGTGCTCCCGGCGTTAATAACTCTTAATAACTAGCCTATGTTCTTACAGCTAATGACCCTCCCAAAACTGCAAAGGGAAACTACGTCCGCTCTGGGCTCCAGTGAGTAGGGGAGTTCTCTCCAGGGCAAACCAGGCCACTGCCAGGTGATCGGAGACCCCACCTGCTTAGACACCCTTTGGGAAGCACAAAACTAGAAAATGGGAGCGTGGCTCTCTCCGGGGCGAAGGAATGGGCACTGTTTGCTGGGGACAGTTCCTGTATTGTTTTTAAAACTCCATCTGAACCAGTGTCTAAACACAGACAAAGAGCTGGCAAAATCCCCCTGCCTTGGCACTTGTCTCTGCTTCTTTATTCAATTCCTTATTCCACCTGCTCTGTCATTGCCTGTGACACCTTGTTAGGCCCCAGTGGGGTTTTTCAGGCTCCTCCACACAATTCTGTGCACAGAAGCCCCAGCAACTGCCCTGGAAGTTCTGGCCCTGGAAGGCCCCCAGGATTGGGCCCTCGCTCTGTTTCAATAGCAGCCCGAGTGTTGCTTTTTCTTCTAGGATCTGATGGCACACTCGCTGACGGGAGGTAAAGCTCCCCTTGATTGGGCCCTTCAGAGTTATTTGCTTCCAAGTGGATCTTTTCTTTAACGCTTCCTCTCTCCAATTATACACCAGATTCAATAGCATCATTGCGGCTCAAATTCTGCTCTGCAATATGTGCAACCTAGACTTTAATCCCCCGTCCCAATTCACAAAGCTTGTTTGCACCAAATGCACGTACACTATTGAGCAGGCCCAGTTTAGCCGTGCAAACTCCAGGCTGGATGTGTGCCAGCTGCCCACGACCAGCCCCCTCGCCACACGAGCCTGACAACGCACTTACGCAGAGAGATCTGTGAGCCTAAAGCAGTTTACACATATAGGGCCTGATCCAAAAGCCCTCTGGAGTCGATGAGACTGACTTAGCTGGCTTTGGATCCAGTGCAAAATGAGCGTGAGTGCTTGCACAGAGATTCACAAGTATTTCCATGCAAGCACTCACAAGACATTCACGGGCCAGCCACTAATTGCAGTGACGACCTATCCTAAATGTCCTCCAGAGCTGCGTGCTGCAGACCGAGTTCTAGTCTCATTCTCCTGAGACTGGAGATGACGAGGAGCAGGGCTGCTAAACGTAGTTTCCCCTGAAAATGAATGCATTGATTGCAGGGCTGGCTCTGGCTTTTTTGCCACCCCAGGCAAAAAAGCCTCCCGCCACGCCCCCCCAGCACGGCAGGGGAGGGCGCCAAGCCCGGCCGCAGGCCGCTCTCCCCAACTGGCTGGAGCGCCAGGGGGATGGCGGAGAGCCCGGCCGGGGCTGCGCTCTCCCCGGTGGCCGGAGCGCCGCGCCGCCCCCCTCCAGGTGCCGCCCCAAGCACAAGTTTGGTGGGCTGGTGCCTGGAGCCGGCCCTGATTGATTGCAGTAGGCTCTCGGGCCTGGTGGGCAGGTTGCTCCTGGCTGAGGGGCAGATGGTTTTTGCAGGGACTGCTCAGAAGTGGGGTGTGTGTGTGTGTCCCACCTGCCTCTTGGAGAATAAAGGTCCCGTTTCAGGCCCAGCCACCCTGGCAGCGTCCCTGCAATGTAAAATGTCTTTCAGTCCATTTCCATCAGGTGGCAGTGTTAACCCTCGTCTCACCTGAGGGCTGAGTCTGGTGCCTGAGCGATGCCTGGCTGAGTTCCATTGTCATGCAAACTAAGATCACCCCGGTAGTGAAAAGGAATATTTGCATCTCCCTAGGCATGGTCTGAGCAAATCCTAACTGCTCTCCAGGGTGAGTCGGGGAAATGACATTTTTAGGGCCCATTCCTGCATGCCTGGGGGCTGGAGCCAAATTCAGACTTTTTGCAGGTGGGTGTAATTCCTCTGCTATTAAGGGAGTTGAGTCCACTTCCCGCAGGGCTGAGTCTGGTGCTAGGAGTTCAGGCTGTGGAAGGAATGCAGCATCGGGCCCCTCGAAGAGAGGGCTGAATGCCCTCCACTCCTATTGACGATGCCACGCTGGATCGGGCCCTGCTGTAGTAAGAGTTGGGCTCCTCAAGTGGCAGGTGCCCTTATCGGGGCAGGGGGGCGGGGGGGGAAGGGTGTCTATGTGAGGAAGCAGTAAGCAATGGGGATTCGCTGAACTATGGAAGCACTTAACCCACAGCATTTAACCCAACACAGTAAAAGAATAAAACTAAGTAAAGAGCACGTGCTAATGGTAGCAGGGAAGCACCGTGACATAAAGAGAAATTGCATCTGCCCCATGCTGGTAAAGGGCAGGAAGGTGCTGGGATCCGGCAGGGCAGCAAGTGGAGGGGCTGAGGGTTATGCGGACACCAGTGGAAGATTATGTCCTTTCCGCACTGTATCTGGAAGCAAATGCTTCCATGGATTTTTATTTAAGACCAGAAGGGACTATTGGATCATCCAGTCTGACCTCCTGACTAGAACAGGCCAGTAAGGGCATGTCTCCTACAACTAGACACCCATGGCCGGCCTGTGACAGCTGGCTTGGTTAATTGCAGTGTAGACAGCAGGGGTTCAGCCTGTGGCCCAGGCTCTAGGACCCTGTGAGGTGGGAGGGTCCCAGAGCGCTGGCTGCAGCCTAGAATGTCTACACTGCAGTTACCCAGCCCCATGGCCTGAGCCAGCTGGCACGGGCCAGCCACCGGTGTCTAATTGCAGTGAAGACCTACCTTAAATGTCAGCCAGATGCCCCTGCATTGAGCCCAGAGACTTCACTTAGACGTCAGCATTTCATTCCTCAGGAGCCTCAACCATCACGTGCTCCAGGCAGGACCAATGTGCTACCCATGCTCCAGGCACCTGCAGTGGTTAGGTGAGACATGCCCATGGCTAGGGAGTGGAGCTGGGCAGAATGTTTGCCCAGTAACCTGAGAGCAGGTGACACTTATGACAGATTCAAGCAGTCAGGAACCTTTCAGCTTTTATGGGGGGGGGGGGGAAGGCCCTGGCAACCTTCAGCACCCAGGTGAGGCGCTCTCCTCTTTGGGTGGGTGTTTTCTTGCCTGCCAGGTGGGGGTCACCTGTCTCCTCTTGGAACGGGACCCTTCTGGTTAGAGGCCCAGTTGGTGGAGGAAAAGGAACACGAGCTAGTTCTGTTCATGGATTGTTCTGGTAGGATGGCAGTAGTATGATTGAGGGCACTGCACCGGCGACACTGTTCTGCTCTTGGCCCTACAAGAAGCAAGCACTGTCTTCTTGTATCTGGTTGATGCAGGCACTGATTGTTGGCTCTGGAACACAATAATTCACAAAAAAGAGCAATATCCGTTCCTCCCCCTCCTCCCCCAAATCACAGCCCCTGAACCGCGCTGACAGCTTGCAGGGTACCCTTGCTGTTAACAAACTCTACCTTTTGTCAGACTGCAGGAAGGGAGTGAATCCAAATCAGTGCCTGCCACTAACTACTATACCTTGAACCAAGCCCCCTGGCCTGCAGTCTGGGGGCAGCTTGCTTGAGTGTCCTAGTTAGACTCCAACTGCCTAGGGAATGTATAGATGAGACTTCTCTTAGCTACCTGGGATCCAGTAGGAAGAGCATATTGAAACAGCTGCGTTTGCTTCCATGTCTCCATCTTTTTTTCTAGTAGATGGACAGCTGATTGTGTATCCCACAAATGTTTTATTATGATGGAATCACCTCATCCATACTGGACAGGAAAACAGTGACTCAATTCTCCCTGCCTGGAAGGATGCATAACATGTAAACTCCTAGCATCTGATACCCAATCCACTGACTCAGGAAGAAAATAAGATCCTCCAATCTTGGAATCTGAGACCATGCACCCTGTTTGGTCTCTAAGGCTTTAGAGTCTATTAAGTGCTGTTATACATTTATAATACAATGGAAAAAGGAAGAGCTGGACCATTAAGAAATATCTTGTGTTGGAAAACTATGGAATCAGAAGGACTCCGCTGTAATAGAAAACACCTGATTTGAGGAGTACCTTCTACATGAGCCCTGCATGCCTTTGGAGCAAAGCACCCACCCAATAGAAGTTCATAGGACTCCACGATCCCAGAAAACTGATAAAGGAGTGCTGCAGAATTTTGCCCTTTTGCTGTAATGAATGTAATAGTTGTGTACTGTGCACTCACTGTAATTCCCCATTATGTCCACCAGATGGTGCCTTTGTCCAATGTGCCACATTAGTTGTACCGGTAGTAATACAGCCACCTGTCTTCCTAGGTATTAAATTATTTGTGTAGTTCTTGAAGTTATGAATTTATGTGGGGAGGAAAAAACTCAACTTGCAGAGATGAGTGGAGCCTGAAGATGTAAACTAAATCACCTGCTGTAATAGGTTTAGACGTTAACAAGCAACAGTTTAAATCATTAATGAGAACGTGAAAAACAGATTTAAATCATTTAATGACCCTCGCAGGGCAATGGTTTGTGTTTTCCTGGGATATCTGATGTCATTGAGTCCCAGGGAGTCTCTCAGATGGAGCCCAACTTTGCTCTACTCCTTCAAAAAAAGAGGAAAAAGTCCCCTTGAATGATTGTTTCCCCCTAGTGAAATAGAAGCATTAAACATTGACAGGACTGTAAGCAGGTTGCTAGAGATGAGATCAGGATAGGGAAATTATATGGGCTGCAGTTGAAATTGACTTGTGTCAATGTTTGCAAGCTCAGGTGTCTAAAAACAGTCCCTTAAGTCCATAATTTAGCCTGCTAGATGAAGGGGGTGTGTGGTTTTATTTATTTTAACCCAGTGGCCTAGTACACTGGCCACTGCCCTTGGCTCTGAAAATCAAGGCACTTTAGGTGAGAAACCCAGCTTAGAAAATGTTAGTCACATGCTCTATAGCAGAGCAGGTCTCCAAAATGGCAGCATGCCCCCTTTAGATCCATGTTCTCCCTGCTGTCTAGCTGAGTCAGAGTCCTTCCTGTGAAGTCGGCACAGGGAGGAGGCTGGGAGAGAAAAGTTGGGCCCCCTGTCCTTTAAATACTTTACAGTCATCTCTAGCAGGGGCAGTGAGGTGCTGGAGGCAGCTGGCTTAGGTGCCCCTGAATAAAATTCTGCCCTCAACGTAAATAGGAGTTTTGAGTGATCCCACATTCCTGATTTTCTAGATTCAGCCCTGTCCGAGAAGATGCCAAAAACTCCTTCTGGCCAGCAAAGCTGGGCCTATTCCACTGTCATTTAGGACAATGACAAGCTGGTTTCAGATTCTCAGCGGGAGCAAACTGACTTTAGAGCCAAATTCTCAGCTGGTGTAAATATTTTTTTGCCTTGGGCAGAAGCAGATTGCACCCAATGACCAGTATTTCCATAGAATCCCTCACTACGATCTCTTCTGCCCCCCTGCAATTGACAAAAGGTTCCTTCTGTGCTAGTGCGTGGGTTCCAGACAAGTTCCAGGCCCAAAGCACACGATTCCAATACACAGCCCTCCCGGCTGTTTGTTTAGCTAGTGGTGCTCCCTCTTTTCTGGGCTCTGAGAAAGCAGGTGCTGTTTACCTGGGAAAGCAAATGACCAGATGCCCATGGCCCTTCTTACCCTCTCCCCTGCAGCACCTGCCCCAGGAATCTCCAGTGCTTACCGAAGGCTGGTGGAGATAGAGCCGGCAGCCCTGGTGGGAGCACCGGCAACATGACACAGGCCCTCTCGCACTATAAACTTCTGGGAGATCGTGCTGCTGGCTCAGTTTTATATTGCTGCCCATCGCCGCAGGAGCTAAGCGCTTTGTGTAATATGCAGCACAAGGAAGCTCTGGCACATCTCCCTTCTTGGGCCCAAAACTCTGCTCGGGGTGGCGTTTGGGTGTTTATGTGGGGTTGGCAGAGGTTTGGGACTGGACGTTGCAAGCGTCACCGTGGAAAATCGTTCTCAGAGAAAGGTTTTGTGATGGTCCCTAATGCTGGTCAGACTGGATCCACCTGATCTTCTCCAGAAGTTGTTCTAGAGCTGGATCCCCTTGACTGAGCATGCTCTACCCATCTCCTCCTCTTGGCCTGCTCTCCTAGCCTGACTTTCCCACCGTTGCTGATTGCAGGTCCTTGTTGCCGTGCAGAAAGTGCCTAAGTTGCAGGCAACCTTCCCCCTGCATGGTCATCGTGTTAGGGCATAATCCCTTGGGAAATCCTAATTCACCGCCAGGCAAACGCCTGTGATGTCCCAGCCGGGAGCCTGAATTATTTAATGAAGTGGGCAGGTGCGGCGGGACTAAAGCACAGTAACATTCTCGGCTCTTCCCCAGCCCCTCTCAAAGTGCTCTTCAGACACCAAGCAATTGAGCTTCTCAGTACCCTCAGACACCTTTCTTCTGATGGGGAAACCGAGGCACACAGCGGGGACATTGACTAGGTGCCCTTGCGCAAGTCATCAGAGACAAAGCTGGGCCCAGGAGGCAACTGATCTGACTCCCAGCCCTGTGCAATGGGCTCTAGCCTGAGAAATACACTCAGGGGCGACTGTCCATGTACAAACCAGCAGAAGGGGAAGGAGAGAATTGGCACCATATCAGTCCATGGTCTGAACGTACCAGTAAGAGGAAGGAGCAGTGTTCATGCCCAATGGGTACCAAAGTCAGCTCTTGGTGTGAATGGGTGGTGCTGTGTGGATATCTGTGGGGTGTTGTCTACCTGCACTCAGGACTGAATTTGGCCCTGTACTCTGTCCTGGTACCAACACTGCAGCTTGATCCCTTGCTGGGTTGCCATTCAATCTTTGCCTGGATGGGTCAGTTTCACACCTTCCCCTTATGCAGATCACAGACGGTTTGGGCGGGGTGCATGTGGCGCACATCCCATGGCTCTGGCTGGCTGACTTTGCCCACCCTGCTCATGCCCATACCTTCATGCAGCACCCCGCGACACTGTTCCAGATGCTCTGTGCAGCTTCCCCCACACAGTTCTATCTGAGGGGCATGTAGGCCTTTGTAAGCTGCAGGGGGAGGTCCGTCCCTGGCATTTTAGACACTTCCTACAAACTGCTCCCCTCCGTGTCATAGGAAGGCACTCGATCATTCTCCAGAGGAGGAGTTATCAGGTGGATCGCCAATACCAGGGAAGAGAGAATAAATTAATGCCGTACATGGGAGCAGGGAACATTTGTTTAAATCAGGCAGAAAAGTCCCTTCCATATTTTAATAAAAAGCCTTTCAAAAGAGAAGGCAAAGGGTTGCCCATTACAATGGGCCATTGTCAGTCACACAAAGAGGATCAGTCTGGAGACAAACTGATTTATTAACTTGCATGTTGCAGCATTCTTTTGAGCAGGGTTAGAACCTGCTTGGTCTGAAACAAGTGTTTCTGTGCACGCTATTGTTTAGAACGCTACTTGTCAGCAGCCATTAGCCATAGAGTCCAAAGCCAGGCTGGTAAGCATCGCTAGGCGTGCTCAACCGGTGGGGAAATCGAGGCACAGAGACAACGGGCAACTTGCCCAGGGACAGACAGCAATTCGCTGGTGGGGTTGGGAGCGGAACTCAAGCTGCCTGTTTGAGTTCTACAGCCCTCTCCCAGGGCCTGCGTGGTCCTCTGAAGTCCCATCAGCCCTACGCCTTCCGGCGACTGCTGATTTACTGTGACTTGGCCAAACAAACGTTCCTCTGCGCGCACCGAGAAGGCCAGATAGTTAGGTGGCTATGATTGGCATGCGGCTACAGTGTCTCTCATTCCCAGAATGAGCCTGGAGCGGTTGGGATACTGGGGAGATGGTTTACTTATACAGGACTGATTTGGTTCGTCACTGGAACATGGGTGGTTTTCCCACTGGCTTATATCCAATTGCAATGCTGCAGATGGATCTCCTGGGGGGACTTTCTTCCCTCCCCACCCCCTGCCACAGACTGACCGTGAATTCTAAATACCACATCCTGCAGGGCTCACTAGGGTAAATGCAGCTCCCCCAGCAGTCAGTGGGCGCGCAGGGCGTGATCCCAAAGGCCAACTTCGAGACGTCTTGCCTGGCTGTAGGATTGGGCTCCGAAGCCTTGTCTACTGCCAAATTTGCATCAGTTTGACTGGAACTGACTCAAACCGCCCCATGAACTAGTGTTGGTTTGTGTGTCCATGCGCCCTAAGTTCCAGGAAAGCTGAGACCCGGTCCCTGTGCTGGACTGTACATTGCTCTTTGCTGCTCATCAACGTTTTCTTCCCCTACCCACGTGTACTTCGTTCATTTTCTCTGGCACACGTTGATCCAAAACCTCACCAAGGCTCTAAATCTACCAGCAGCCCATGCTGTGGAAGTCTGACCCCGGGGCCCTCAGAGTACAGGGCGCACCCATTGTTCTGCTTGTTCTAGTGCCACTCAGATCTCTTCCCTGAATTTCACAGGTGTGATGGCCACTCAGGATGGGGAGAGGCTCTTGTGGCTGAGCTCCTGGCACCTGAATCTCCGCACGCTGGCCTTGCCCTGCCCAGGCAATCCGTGCACATGTGGCTCTGCTAAAACAGCCGGCTGTAAGGATTAGGTTTTCCTTCACTTCATGGAGGAACTGCTGATCTTTGTCCAAGTGAAAACTTGGAGGAACAAAGAATTTGGCTGCGTGCGGCTCCAAGGGTTCCATGTACCTGAGGGCCTGCACCACGTGGGGTGAGAGACCCCTTGGGATTGAAGGGAAAAATCGGCATATGCTGCAGCTCAGAAGAGGGACTGTAAAAACAATTCCTTTGTAAGGCTTCCATGCTTTCTCCCCCTCCCCCAAGCCAGGATCAAACGTGCTCTGCTTACCCGTCAGATGACGCTGTTTGTTTCTGACAGCCGACACTGCAGACTCCACCTGGGATCTGAGAGTCAAGCTGGGCACTGGCTGCATCTTCAGTCGCCACCAGGCTTTGCTGTTTGTTTTTTACTCTGCTGATTAACCGGCTCTGTGGGGCTACAGGAGGTGCAGTTTGGTGTTAATTGGTCAAGTAAATGTAGGACTCGAAGGCACATGGAGAACACCCTGAGTTAGGACATGTCACTTCTCTAACCATAACTGCACTCAAGGCGTGATCTATACTGGGAAACTCACTTCAGCCCCAATCCCGCACTTGGGTCTGCCTAGACAAAGCCCTGAACCTGCAACCAGACCCAGTGAGGTCAGGGTTCTGTCCACACAGGCCCTGGGGTCTGTCTGTGTGGATCTGATTACAGGATATGGGCCTGTGTGCTGAAACCCTTGTTAATGCAGGTAAAATAGGGGCTGTGGATAGGGAGACGCTTTGCAATGCCTGTTTGAACATCAGTATCTTGCTAATCTTCCACCAACCCTTAGGCAGAGTTTATGCCCTGTCTAGTGCTGCCATTTTACTAGGAACTATTTTAGGCTAAAAGAAGAACAGGAGTACTTGTGGCACCTTAGAGACTAACAAATTTATTAGAGCATAAGCTTTCGTGGACTACAGCCCGCTTCTTCGGATGCATAAGTGGGCTGTAGTCCACGAAAGCTTATGCTCTAATAAATTTGTTAGTCTCTAAGGTGCCACAAGTACTCCTGTTCTTCTTTTTGCGGATACAGACTAACACGGCTGTTACTCTGAAACTTGTTATTTTAGGCTAAGTTAACAAAATACTAATTCCAGCAAATAGTCCATTTCTGGGGCTTTTAAGGTTTATACAAGCAATGGGGGTGGGGGAGGAAACCTGTTCCCCTGGCCTCTCAATGGGGGCACCAAGAAAAACTTGAGTGAGTCTGGTATCACCTAGAGCCCCTAACCAAGACCCAGGAGCTAGCACTGGTCCCAGTACAGATCCTTGGGGACCCCCACTATTGACCCTCCCCATTGTGAAAACAGACCATGGGGCAATTGAAATCTACGTTGTGTTCTTCTCTAGCTGCCATCTTCCTAATGTTTGTGGTGTCTGGTTGCTCTGGCCATAAGCTAGGCTGTAAAAGAGGGCAGGAGCCAGCGCCAGCCCTATGGGGCGAGGGACGGAAGTTTTTTTTGGTTTTTTTTTTTGCCTCCAGTTACCCTCTGCTCGCTAGGATGGGCGGGAAGCAAAGCTGTTGCTGACGCCGTGTGCTAGTTGAAAGCCAGGGTGTCGAGTGCGATATAAATACGTAGTGCCAGATCCTCGGCTGGTGTAAATCAGAGTAGGTGCTTGGGCTGCCGTAGAGGTAGGCTGATTTACAGCTGCTGGGGATCTGGCCCCCCCCCAGGCCTTTGGTTATACTGGTGGATTGAGGTCAATGAGAGGTGTAAAGGCCCCGACGTGGAGAGAGCTAAGCTGTACTGATGGATTTGCATCTGTCAGATATTCCTAGTGCACCAGTTCACCTGCGATGGAGGCACCATAGCATCTAGCTTGACCTCATTAACATGACTGCAGGAGGAAGATGGAACCAAAATCTTTTACACTTAAAATGACAAAAAAACCTACAAAACCCCAACCCCTAAGTCAGGGTGATGGTACAGATACTGTCTAGCTCACCGCCCCCCTCCCCCCATTTATTTCCACTCTCCTAAAGCTCGGGTGTGCAACTTCCACCACTTTCACTGCAAGTTTTCAGGGCTAAGCTGGGCACAACCAGGATCTAGAATTAGTTCAGATGGAGATGCACCTATTACTTGCATGTGACATGCTCTAATTTAGGTCCAAGTTACCTTACTTAAGCACCTCACTGGGTGATCGGGGTTTGGGGCTTGTTTCTGTCCCCCATTAAGTCAATGGCAAATCTCCCATGTGCTGTTACCAACGTGCGTGACTTTATCATGAGTCTTGTGAGTTTTGGTCACCCTTGTATTGCCTGTGAGTCTCTCTTGTGTAAGTGGTGTAACAGGAAAGAGGAAAAACTTGATGGTAAAACCACGAAAATTGGCCCGGGGTCTGGGGGAGGGGGAGGGTCTAAAACTACATTTAACTCCATTTTAAAAAATGGACTCTGTTTCAAGTTGTCCCTTTAATTTAAACCATTGCTTTTCAGTGGAAATGTAATTAAAAATCCTGCTTTTCACACCAAGTAGAACCCCTTGAAATGCAAATAAAAACAACTCTGGCCTGACAGAAATTCCTGCACTGCTGCTGGGGCGACCAGGTGCAATAAAACTATCCTAGTAAATCCTGGAGCAGCCTAGAACTCACATGTCTTGCCAGAGCCCAATGGAACACGAAACTCCAAAAGCTGGGAGTTCTGTTCTAGATCGAGCAGCTTAGTGGGGTCTAGATTGGGAAGGTGAATTCTCCACTCTCAGGTATTTGGCATCTAGATACTGCAATGAGGAGTGACCAGGAAATATCTTGGGCCCTGATTCTGCCAACATGCATGCACAGGAGGAACTTTAAGCCTGTGAGAAACCCTTAAGCAGCATTTGGTTTGAGGATGTCTCCTTAACTCCAGAGGCCGGTGTGAGATCCTCTGCCAGAGGCTTCCATTTCTGAACACTGCTCTCTTTGCAGAATCATTTAAACTGAAATTTACCAGGACATAGGTAACTGTTACAGCCATTGTTCACCGCTAAGTAGCCTGGTCTAGTGATCGCATCACCCCAGTGGGAACCAAGCATATGGGCCAAACTTCCATCATTGCTCAAGTTAAATTCTTACTGACTTTCATGGGCATTCTGCTCAAGGGCCACAAAAACTGGCCCTTTGAGACTCTCTGTGTAGTTCAAGGTGCAAAGTGTGTTCTACTCCTTAGAGGCCACATGCTGAAGTAGTAACTCATGCGAAGCTTCCTATATGCATCTTCCCTGTTAGAAAAAATTGTCACTTTACAAGCTCGCCGGGGTGGGGAGGGCAGATCCTAGTGGGAGATACTTGCAATTAGGGATGGCATACCGTCAGATGGGAGGGGTGGGCTAAGGATCCCAGAACAAAAGAAGGCTGCAGCTATTATTTCTTTGTGATGTTTATTTTCAGCTTCTCCTTCTTGCTCCAAATCATATACATAATTGTCATCACCTCATCTTCAGATAGCAGCTGTCTGAGGCATACCTGTGTGTCATCATATGGAAAATACACTTCCATTCTGGTCTTGTGACTTCACAATGAATTCAGTTGGAGGCTTAAGAGTTGTCTATCATTTAGCCAGGCTTCTGGTGGCCTGTCTGGGGCTGCATAGTGTTCCTGGGTGACATTTTCTTTTGTTTCGGCTTTGATGCAGGGGAATTCGCATATCATTATCTGTTTGTGGTTAAGGACCTGCCATTATCTCAGAACATCTTTGTGCAAGCCTATGAATTTTCTAAAGGCATGTTTACTTAAGCCTACATATGTTCTCTGGAAAAAGCTACACTCTATCCTTAGTACTCCTCCCTGGCTTGTACATGCCTCATTTTTGCCCCACATTTTCTTTGTAACTTAGAAATAAATCATTAGACTTAATTTTTTTCATATACATTGTTACCTGTGTGTGTGGACACTATTAGTTCTCTTAAAAATAGATACAGATCCTATGTCTCATGAAGAAACTAGGGCCCTTGGATCCTACAAACTGTTCACTTTTGTTAATGTCAAAGGAAAAAATATTCTAATAACAATTTAGCACTTTTCTTTACACATGCAAACAATCTTCCTGACACAACCAACATCAATAATATCTTTTCAGTATAAAGATGGGTATGTTTTCCTAGAACTTTAATTTATTATTTACACATAGTGAAACAGAAATGTAATGTTCAAAGAATCTTCACATGCAATACCGTTCAGTACAAGCTGCTGTACAATTGTATTTGTACTAAAATATCTGGAGCAGATATTTGAAAATCCTCTAACAGCACCAACAAAAAAAGGCAATAAACAAAGCTAATCTGTTTCAGCAAAACCAGACTATCATACTGATTTTTATTGTTTGTTTTTAATGTATCAGCTTTAGCTACACTGCCACTTTCTGACATTAAAGTTGTTTGAATTCTTCAGAGAATAGCTGCATTAAGGTGTTTTAAAAATATCAGCCTTAAAACAATCTGAATTATTGGATTTTTCTTGCTGCTGTGCTGTAAGCATGTTTGCTGTGGCAATTCCTATTAGGGTCAAAGGTGCAGAACATGTCAGTTTGAAAATCTGAAAAAGTTTCCTGGCTGTCTGAAAAAGCTTTGTCTGGAAGCAGTCTTCTCTTTAGCAGCTAACGGAAAGCAAGTCACCTTTTTACATTGATTTGTTTAAAAATAAATTAAATTACCCTGCAAGATCATATACACATATCAGATTTTACAACTGTCTCTTATAGGGCTATAAAAAAGCGACAGTTATTTCAAGTGCTTATAGGAAGGCGTTGTAAGTAGACAAATTGTAATGCCACACATCTATGAAACTTACATAAATTAATTTTGTCCAGGGGAGATGGAAATGTAAATGTGAACTTGGCTGGAACGAAGAATTTTTTAAAAAGCACCAACACATCATCGTCTTTATTAGAAAAACCAGTGCAATTTGAATGTACTTACTAAGTTGAAAATCATTACTGTCTGCAAATTCTAGGGAACGGGAGTGAGAAGAGGGGCTGGCTGTGTCTTGAAAAATGACATTTTAGCCCTGCCCATGGAAAAGGCATGTAAAGATAGTAGGGGAAAATTTGTATTGTCTATTAAATCAATATACAGACTGAATGATTCAGAACTAAACCTACTGATAATCCAGTATCAAAGGGATGATCAACCACTTATTTGCATGACATTAACAAACTTTTAAAATAGCTTAAAAGCAGGTGATAATCTAGACCTCCCTCCACATGGCATAAAGATTAGGGAAGAGGGCATAGAAAACTCCAGTAATTTGTTAGCTTTATAACTCTATGAACTTTATCCTTTTAGTAAGCATTGCCTGGGTCTATCGTCCCCATGCAAGAATGATGTAACTGCCGCTGGCTAATCCTAAAATATAATTCTCCATCGAATAATCTACTTTTTTCTTTTAATGATGGATCTTCCTAGAACACACCAACACTGCTGCAGCTCTAATGCTGTCTCCCCGGGGGTGCACAGAACCAGCGCCTGCCTGATCTGCCAACCCTCGCCTGAAGGAGATATATGGATTATTGGCCACAGGCAGAGTGCAGGACCAGCCTTGGCAGCGAAACTGCCCGTCTTCCCATGCAAAAGGCAAACCAGTTCGAGACCAGCCGCCACCTCTATCCTGGTGTTATAGCCCTGCAGCTGATCCGCGCTGTGCAAGCGCCCCCCACCCCGCGGCACTGAGAGATGCTGCCGCTTGGGTGCATGAGACACCTCCCGCCCCCAACCGGGCAGTACAGCCCCCAATGCACAAGGGAGGGAGAGGTGGAAGTATCTCCAGGCGAGTGTCCTGTCTGATCCCTGCACCCAGCAAGGGATGGGTGCCCCTCCTAGGGACCGGGCTCGTTGATAGACACACGCTGCGGGAGCAAGGATCATAGCAAAAAGCAAACTCCGACCACTTCTAACTTTGTTAGGGGGGAGGGCGGGAATGGGGGTGTGCCCCCCCCTCGAATAAATCACACCACCGCCCCCGCGCCTCCCCAACGCGCTTCCCTCCTTCGCCCCCTGCATCGATCCGCACGTGACGTCAGTATCGATAAGTTGGGGGGGGGGGAGAAGCCAAAGTCAAGTGCGGCCCCGCTGCGCCTCGCGCCCGGACTTGGGGGGAAGGGGGCGGGGGGCGAAGGCGGGCAGCGCTCGCTCCTCGGGAAGCCGCCTCGCCCGCCGGCCCCTCGCACGCCCGCCCGCCCGCCTCCCCCGGTCCCCGTCCCCGTCCCCGCCGCGCTCCGCTCGGCTCCGCGCTCCCGTCTCCTGCTGGCGGCGGCGGCGGCGGCGGGAGGGGGGTTCGCGGGCAGCCCCGGCGGCTGGGGGAGCGGGGGGGTCTCGGCCGGGGCGGGGGGAGAGTCCAGCCCGGATATTGAGTCCAGCCACGGCGGGAGCAACAACAACAAAAAAAAACTCTCCCTGCCGCTCTCCGATCTCCCCCAAGATGGCCGCCGATGTGGGATCGATGGTTCAATATTGGAAGCAATTGGATCTGCGCCGGCTGCAGGTGAGTGGCCGGAGCGCCGGGCTGCGCGGCGCGGGGGAGCCGCGGGGCGCGCCCGGGAGAGCCCCCCTCGGCCCTCCGCCTTCCCCGGGGGGCCCGGGCGTGTGGGGGGGGGGGCGCCGCGGGGGCTGCCCGCATCGATCCGTATCGGGAATTGATCCCCCGCCGCTGCTCTTTGTTCGGGGCGCGCTGCGCCGGCCCGGCCGCCTCGCAACTTCTCCCGGCTCGGCCCGGCGCGGACTGTCCCCCCTGGCCCGGGCCGAGGGGAGCAGAACGGGCCGGGGCCGGCTGCCGGGCGGGGGGGTGTGGAAACGGGGCACCCGCCTTCCCGGACTTTCTGCCCCGCCGTAGCGGGCTTCGCCTCCCCGGGCCGGGCTGGAAGTTTTTCCCTGCCGCGTTAGGGCTTGAATTGCCTCGGCTCTGAGCGAATGGCCAGGCAGGTGAATTCAGCAAATGCAGATGTTCAACTTTTCAATGGGGGGGTGATTTCCATTTTCTCCTCTCCCTAAGCGCTGGGGAGAAGGGAGAGCTCGGCGTGGCTGTCCGGGGGTGGCCCTAGATCAGGTCTATCCAGGGTGTTGTATGTAGTATCGATGCTGTGTTCAGGGGCGCGTTTTAGGGATTAACTTCCTACATTGCTTCGGAAGCAACTGTTTTGTCTTTGCTGCTGCACTGAATACTCCATAAATGTTTAAATCTTTGAAGTAGCAATCACAGCAGGCAGAAGTTGAGGGGAAATGATGCAGATAACAGACCTATTATCGTATCTTGACTTGTTTGCCATGACATTAGCTAAGATAAAAGATAATCAGGCTGAAGATAAAAGGGCTGCTTTTCCCCTATATGCAAATCTTGTTAAGTTTCTTACATTCAGGCAAGTGGTACCATCCCTGAGCCCCAACAACGGGCGTTCACATCACATGAATTCAAAAGCGACGCAAGGTGCTTTTAAAACATAAGCTGCAAGTGACTTGCATTTTTTCAGAGGTTTACTGACCATGAGCATGTAGCAAAGAAACAAACCAAACTGTCTGTTACCTGTATTTTCTGCCTTTTAAAACGCTGCAGCAACAAAAAAAGGAAATGTCTTAAAAATAAAAGGCTGGTTCCCCCTCCCCCTGTTCTAGGTTGGCTGTATTGTATTTGGTGTTAAGGCAATTGTAATTGTATTTGTATTCCCTGCTAATGTTTGTGAATCAGACCTGGGCACTCTAAGGGCATAGACTCTTTATTTATGATTGATGTTCTGTAACATAAGGAATGACAAGAGCATGGCAAACAGATATGGGAGAAAGCAGAAGGAGAATCAAATCTGCTCAGGGCTGGCTGAAGCCCTTCTGTGGTCCTATTGTTATTCAGGTCTTGAGAATTTAGTGTGCAGATTTACAGCAGCGGTATTTGGGTTCATTCATCCCTGAATGTCAGTTAACAAAATTTTCATTAGCCAACTAATATTCAGTCTTCTAACCTTACTCCAGGTGCATATAGATCTGATTGTCGGTGTTTTAGACTCGTGATGGATACACCGATCTTGCATTAGGAAAGAGATCCTTTGTGGTTCTGTTTAGGTCACAGAATACTGTATACACCTGTAGTGCCACTGGTCTGTGAAATTAACGATAAGCCCTTTAACATTTACAAGAGGACAGTTGACCTGAAAAAAATAGATGTTTACATTTTGTCATTCTATAGCTTTCTGTAGGTGGCACATAATGAGATGAAGTCTAAACTGGAACTCCTAAAAAAGCAGAGATCCTCGTTTACATGGATATTAAATAGGTTTATCCCTGTAGGATATTACAGACTTTAAAATGCGGCATGTTTCATAGGGGAGTAAACAAATTTAAATACGATTTATGGCACTTCAATAATGTATCAACAGTTCCAGCATTTAATACATTTTGGCTTTTAAGCAGATTACTTAGTACATCTGTGATACCCAACCCTCAAAGTAATACAGGTACTACAGCCGGTCAGCTTTCCATGACTGTTCATTTATGGCCTTTTGGTTTGAAGGGGATTAGCATCCTAAGCACATGGGATACAAAGGATTCCTTAATACATTCTGCTGATGACTTTTGCACAAACCTATATTAAAAAAAATATTTACAACTTTTTTTTGGTGTGAAAGAAAAAAGAAACTCTTTTGAGCTGGGGTGGGGGCGGATTTTGGAAGATCTAGTTTGACTCTTCAGTTTAATGGTGCTTCCTTGGAAAGAGGTAGATAGCTTTAATTCTCAGATGTTCTGAATGAATGGGTAGCCGGGTCTGGGTGCCGAACCGTAGAGAGAGTTCTCCCTGTCTTCTGTCCAGGCAGCACTTCTGGTACCGCCCCCCAGATGGTGGTGGGAAAGGTGACCTTGTGCCAGCTTGGCCTAATGCCCTCTAGTAAATAAAATTGAAACAATCCATTTATTATTCCCCCAAATGCATTTTTAAAATTTGTACTCACAGGCCTGTTTGCCTGGAACGCCCATGCAATAGCAAAGTTTGCACAACCTTGACAAATGGTGGGCATACGTAAAACATGCTGAAAATGGGATACTCTATAGCACTTTGATCAAAATGGCATTGAGCCTTTTTACAGCAAGTAGGCTCGGAAATGAGAAAAGATAAAATTCTATCAAAGATAATGCCAGGCATATTTCATTTGGTTATGAGATTGTTTTATAGTGTACATTACTAATGCTGTATTTTTTTATAGCTTTCTTGTGTATAATAGTCATAACAGGATTCATACCTTTATGATTTTTCTTGTTTTAATTTGCTCTGTTTTTTATTATGTTCGGTATACCAGTGTATGAATTATATGCTATCTGCATCCTAGATGCAGCCCATTCTACATTTAAAAAGGCAGAAGTAGGAAGCATTGAGGACTACTGATTTTGGATATTAGAGACCGCTCCAAACTGGGGGATATATACCTACTGTTGCCCTGGTTACACTATGTGAGAGAGTTCATCAAATCAAATATTGTGCATTTAGTTTCAGGAAGGCAGGCATTTTTGCGTATCTGTGCGAACCAGGGCTTGAGGCTGTCGGCATTGTGGAGCGTTCCACAGAAACTTAAGTGGTAAGATAATGTGAGGCATCTAGTTAGTTCAGACTGTTTTGCCATTCACCGAGTGCCAAGAATCTTCTGAATGCGTTGTGCTTGATGGAATGTTTTCACTGTTCAAAGTTTAGAAAAAATGTGGATGTGATTAAAATATTATAACCTTATGATATTCTGAAGTGCATAAATTTTACATATCAGCTACAGAGGGAGTTTAGACATCCATTAAATGATATGACAGCTTGACTTATCTAAATGTGCTATCATTTAACAATGTGTCAAAATTCTTCTTTCTATAGATGACAGTGGTAAATAAGCTATCAGTCCTGTTGGCTGAAGCTTAACTTCTGAAACTTGGCCTAATAAACTTCACTGCAGGAGTGTGGAGCAGTCGTAGGTGGAATAACCTAGTTATTGCCTCAGTGGGTATGCCCAGGGCCTTGCAAGAGCCACCTCCGGAGCTCTTCTTAACCTCGCCAAATGTTCTGGGCTCTGCATATCATTAGGACATTCCAAATTTACAGTAAGATTGAGAAGTTATTGCATCATCCAACTTACTACTTCATGATTAGCTTCTTAAAAAGTACGGCATAACTGATTGCTTTGCCAATAGCCCTAAGCCATAGCATGAATCAATTCCTGCTGTGTATCAGACTCGCAGGTACATGCATATTAAAAGCAATAGACAGGGCCAAATTCATCCCAGCTATGTCTATATTGACTTCAATGGAGTTAAACCAGGGATGGATTTATCCCTAACTCCATTGACCTCTGTAGATGCTGTCTGAATGATGGAGCTTAACACTAGCTGTTTCTGTTGGCAGCTGTTTTTGTGGTCAAACTTGGGACCATATCTGATTCCTTAAGGATTTGTTTGGGGAAACTGTTGGCCCAAACAGTGCTGGTTGTTTATATAGTCATGCCATTATTATATTAATACCCTCTTAGGTATGATGAAAAGAATAGAGCTGTGCAGGACTTGCTTCCTTTAAAAGATTCAAAATAAAATTCCATTGCAGCAGCATAAAAATGTCTCCTTTGATGTGTGGGTTTGTAGCACTGTCGTCTTGTATTTAGGATCTTGATCAAACTGTTACTTGGAAGGAAAAGAAATGTGTCCAGGTTTTTTCATGACCTTGGGCAAGGTAGAATGCGCCAAGAAATTCACGTTCTTGAGTTCTCTATGGAAGAGATACAACATAGGGCATGCTGCCCTGCCCATGTGTCTTAACCCTGTTATCAATGGTCCAGCTGTTGGGGCCAGAAGGGTATTTGGTCTTCATGGGGCCAGTCAGTCTGTGATTTGCTCTTGCAATGCTCCCTGTAGAATGGTGGTTTTGGTAAATGTGGTCACTCGTTCACTAGGAACCGGATTGAGATCTGCCATCTGATTCTTTTATATTGAGAGTACAGTTCAGGTTAAACTTCCCATCCACTCAAAACAGTCTCTGAGGCACTCAGCTTTGTGGTGGACAAATGTATTAGGAAACAGAAGGAGAGTATTGTCAGAGGACTGTTACCACCACTACCTTTGTCTCCCAGTTTCCATTATTCATTTCACTTATTTTCCAGAGTTTCCGAGCTCTAGACTAATGAAGGTCTGGTTATGGGTGACAGAGGTTGGTTCCTCAGCGGGTGTAAATTCATAGCACTCCACTGACGTTAATGGAGCTATGCTGACTTAACACCAGCTGAGAATCTGGCCCACAGTGTTCATGAGCTCAGCCTTGGAACTCTTTGACTCCGTTTGAGATGGGGCTGTGAATCTAATGTATATTGTTTGAGATGTGTTGAAGCTTCAGTACCTCAAAAAAAGCTTCGTGTTTTTTTGAAACAAGGGGATTGCAAGTAGTTAGTTTCTAATGTGATCACAGCTAACACCCTTATCGGGAGGCTTGGCAGAATTAGATTTTAATGTTTTTTTTTTTTTTAAACAATTTCGACAGGTAATATCGAAGTTTATTTCTAAGCATTTTTTTCTGTTATCGATTTAAATGTTCACAGTTGTGGGAAATGGTAAGCGAGTCAGGCCATAATTATTTAGTGACAGTGGATGTTGAGATTCAAAAGTTAAAGCTTTATAACCATTAAAACACAAGCTGTCAACATCACATGTCAAAATCGGAGTCTTAGATCAAACTCCGGTAAGTTCTCAAGCAGCGTTTTTCTTACTTTGCCTGTCTGTGCATTTTGATTAACATTTGTGGAAATATTTTTTTCACCAGTTTGCGTGTGTACGGTGAAATCAACGTTTATTGACTTTTACTGATAAAAATAATCCTTCCAAGCCTACTGATTGGCCACCTCAGTGAGGCCAAGGATTCAATGGGTTCCGGAATCTGAATTATCATATCCCTAGAGGTGATTCTTCTGGGTCAGGATAGACAGGATAAGGGAAGCGGGCACTACCGCCACCCATCCTGCCAGGGTCCTGGGGAATGAAGGGTTCTATCCTGACCCATTGAAGTCAGACAGAAAAGGATCGTGAGTCTTCAGGATTGTCAAGCCAGCATCATTCACTCCTCCTTTTGGGGGTGAAGGAGAGGCAGGATCTCCAGATGGAAAATTGAAAACAATCCAGTTAGCTTGTAAAGTTGCTACATTTCTCCCCCTCTCCCCACAGGAGAGTCATTTGCAAAGTGCATTTCTGTTTCTGCACGTGCCCAGTAACTGCTTCCATCAGCTATTTCCATCAGGGTTTCAGTGTAGCCTCCATGGGGCCTGGCTCTGCGCAGTGCGAGTCTCTGTGCATTATGACCCAACTTTCCTTACCTGCTCCTCTGGAGCTGGGCCGGTCTGGCTGACATTTACACAATTAACTACAACAGCACCAAATGATCTCTGACCGTGTCTTGGGTTAATGATCTGCAAAGCGCAGGATTTCCTTGTGTGACGCCACCCGGGGGCCGCCCCTTGGGAGACTGTCATGGTGTGTGGTGCTAACAGCACCCACTGTGATGGTTACATCTCCTTTGGAACTGCTATGGCTCCAAACTACGCTCTCATTGATCTGATAGACCATAATGGCTCCCAAAGCTGATAGACCATAATACCACTGAGAAATCTGGGTTAAAGATTGCACAAGGATAATTAAGGGAGCAGTTAACGTTAACGGGCTAGATTCATCCTGGGTGTAATTCCATGGCTTTGGTGGAGTAACACCAGGGATGAATTTGAACCACTGTTTTCTCTAAATAAACCATTACTTGAATGTTACAAGCTGGCTTCAAACCACAGGAGCTGGGATGTTCAGCTAAGGTTGGGGCTGGGCATCCATCCTTAACTTGCCTCCTTTTGTCTAGTTGTAGCCAGGACACACACATATATAATATAATGCTGTATTCTGATCTGGGACCCTTGTGTTACCAAGGTGCAATGGTACTGGGTATGTCAAGCAGGCCCTGCCTGGTCTGGTCTGGCTTTGGTGACCTTCAGGACATGGGGTCAGGCCATCTTTCTAGTTGGGTGTTTACACACTATTGCTGCTGTAGCCAGGGGAGTCCAGGGCATCGGGTGGTTTCATGGTGCGCTCTTCTACTCTGATTGCGTATTGAAGGCAATGTGCGTCTGTCCCGTATGATTTTCATTGCTGTTCAGCACTGAGAGGCCAGCAGTGAGTGCCAGGTTTGTAAACAACAGTTTAAAGAATCTGTGTGTGTGTGTGTGTGTGTGTGTGTGTGTGTGTGTGTGTGTGTGTTTAAAAGGGGAAGGGGAAATAAAATGGGTGAAAATATTTTAGTTTCCAAAAAAATGGATCCTTTATAACGTTGAAAAAGTTCATTTCCCCAGCTGTGTTCAAGGAACAGAGTGTGACTTCCTTGGATGCTGTCATGTAGAAGAGGGTAGATTATGGAGCGATATGGAGAGTTGTTTTGAATTTTAGTAGCATTCTCTTGCTGACTTGAAGTCATTAAACTCCTATTGAAGTACAGTGTATTGTTTAGGTGGAATGCATGGCAGGCTGATGGCTGTCCTTTGTATTACCCCAGTGAGGGATACACACACACACATCAAACTGTGGTCCCTGCTCCAGAGAGCTCGCAGGCTAAGGGTAAGATGAGAGACAGGAGCTAGATACAACACTCAGGTCAGGGCAGTACGGGGTAACAGGGAGGCACTTCGTTCTTTCTTGACCGTACTATAGTTCATCTTCTAGGCCTTGATTGTGCAAACTCTTACACCTGCAAGGAACTTCCCACCCGGGAGCAGCCAGGTTGAGATCCATGGGTTACCCTTCTGAGTAAAGCTGCTCCCCCGCAGCAGTGTTTGCAGGGCTAATTCTGTAGGTAACGTGTGGCATGCTTGCTGATGGCTCCTGCATCTCCTCTCGCATCTGAGCAGACAGAACATGCAATTGAAGCTGATGGTTTGATTTTAGAAAAAGAAAGTCACCCTGTCAGAAATGGCTGGCCCTGTCCCGCCAGGCTGAGGAAATCTGATTGAAACTGAGTTTTAACAAATGGGAGACACAGGCCTGATACCTTCTTCTTTATAACTTGCCTCCCTCAGCTCGTGCCCAGCGTCCTTTTTCCCTGCATTGCCTTGTTGTTCCTTAGTGAGGCTCTGATTCAGCAGCTGTGGTTCTGGGTGTGTCGGGGTCCGTCTGGGCAGATCTGAGTGAAGGGTCTGGTCCAGGATTTGTAAGTTCCTCAGGGCAAGGTCTGCTCGTTATTGCTGTGTGCTGAACCACGCACACCTATGGCCCTAAATGCAAATGTTTAAGAAGAACAATTCTGGTACCCGTAATTATTGGCTTGATCCTCCTGCCATTGAAGTCCATGGGAGTTTTGCTATTGTGGCAGCAGGTCTAGGGATCCTTATTTTCAATTAAGAAAAAAAAGAATGGGGGTGGTGGTGGTGGGAATTGGATGGACTGACCGTCCCAATTTCTTCCTCTTCGGTCTGAATTTCTTTGCATTGCCGGAGAAAGCCAGGCTCTGAAAGTTACCAAAGTGTAATGTTTTTTGTGGTTGAATAATTGAGACTCTAGCAGACAAGGCTGGCAGAGCTGCAGAAAATTAGAGTTTATCTTTAGCTCAGCAGCTCTCACTTTAGAAACTGGTGACCCCAATTCCAGCCTGAAGAGTGACTTCTTCCCTAATTAATAAATCCATTAATTAATTGTGTGCATGCTGCAGCCCATTAGAGATGAATTGGGTGGCCTCCCGATCCAGTTTAGTGGATTCTCTCTACGGTGTTGCGAAAAATGTGACCAAGAGGCAGAGGGGACATGAACGAAAATATAATGTGATTCCCATGGGCCGACAGTGGATGTTATTGACGTTGTGACTCTTAGGTATTTCCTGGCCTATTATCTAGTGAGCTGGTGTTTGCAGATGCGCATTTCAGATTGGCCGCGTATTGTCCATAAATGGCACCCTCAGTGGCAGCTGCAATGAAAAGATTGGGGATGTGTGGAGAGGCTAATATAGGGCATTAGCGTGGGGGTGACGGTGCCAGGAGACCCTCCCCTTCGAGAGCACTCACCGCAACATCTGGCTCCGATCTACCACAACGGTGAAGTACCAGCGTAACTTTAAAAGACGCGTACTGCTCCCATTGACCTGAGTGGGGCTACTCACGTGCCACTGAGATCAGGGAACAGCCCAGGGACATCTAACAAAAACAGCCGACTCCAGGCAAATTCTCCTCTTGCTCCTCTGGTGGAACCCCGCAGTCCTGAGGAGCACGGTCAGCTGATGCTCTGCCCTGCCCAGCTGCTGTCTGGAGCTGGAGGCGGAGGATGGTGCGTGCTGCTCGTTTGTGGAGCAGCAATCAGGAGAGCTGTGGAGCGCCAGGCCCCCAGGATTATCCTGGCCTGGCATAGGCAGAATGACTCAGGAACGCTCCTCAGCTTCTGCTGCTCCGTTCGCCCCACGCGGCTCAGAGGAGCAAGAGGAGAATTTGCCTGGAGTCGGCTGTTTTTGTTAGATGTCCCTGGGCAGTTCCCTGATCTCAGCGGCACTGGTGTAACCCTGGAGAGATTGCTCTGCGCCAGCCCTGTCAGTCTGGGGTAACGCCATTGTAACTGAGAACAGCATCTGGCCTCTCTCGCATTCTTGCTGTTGAGTAAATCGCTGAAGGAGCCCTTCGCTTGAGACCAAGCAGGTCATCTCGCCGCCGCCAGGCCCAGCATAGGTGCAGCACCTCAGGACTTCCGTGGCGTGGGACAGCCAACCACACATGGAGGCTGGTTTTTCCTGACCTTAACGTCAGCCAGCAAACAGTGAGCGATGGAAGGGCTCGTGCGCATAGCACCCACCTGCCGGTGGAGTTGGGATCTCCAAGCAAGAACAGAGGCCTGTGATAGAGCCAAGCTGCCACTAGTGCAGCTGTGTTTGCGTCAAACGCCTTGTAACTGCTAGAGCACTAGGAAAGTTGTGTTGAACGAGGCAGGAAGTCAAGCATCCGTTTGCACCTGGAGAAGGTGGATTTGGAAGAGGGCTCTGGAGTTCTTCAGTCGCATGTGGAGTGGAATGTTAATTGTTTGGTGATCTGAATGAGTAGTTATGAACAGATTTAACAGACAGTACACTTCAAACTGAGTTCCCTTCCGGAGGCACGTGCTTAACCAGATAACCTCTATGGAGCTCTCACAACTAGCTATTAGTCTCCCTCCATATGTTGGCACAGTAGCTACTCTCCATTTATTTTTTTCTTCTAGTCTGCAGAGACTTCAGCTAAAAATGCAGAAAGAATTGTTGTGCATTCTGATCCCTGATCTAATGTTTTTTCCACTGAACGTAGTTAACTGTCAGGCTCAAAATCATAATTTAAGAAATCAAAATTCCTAACTTGTCTCTGGATTTTAAAAATCAAATAGGTTTTTTAATTTTTTCTCTGCGTGGCTAGTGGAAAATACACTAGTCAGTTTGGCACATCAGTTTTTAGTCTTTCAGGTGCTTGTGCCTTGCATCATACTCTGCTAGTTACACTACAAACAATGACGAGGAATTGAAAAAAAAAGTTTTCATTGGAATTAAATAAAAAACATCCTTGACGACATTTTCATTGGGTTTAGTTATTGTAAATAGTGGGTTTTTAAACAAAACCTAACATTCAGATTAGCTTTACTCAGTGTCTCTTCCATAGACAAGACTGCAGAGATAAAACTGTAGATTTGATACAGTGTTGACTCTCTTTAGCAAACAGGCAGTGACACACATCTGTACCAGCAAAAACAACGAGGCGTCCTTGTGGCACCTTAGAGACTAACACATTTATTTGGGCATAAGCTTTCGTGGGCTAAAACCCACTTCATCAGTTTCTTCCACCGGAGACTTCACTTGATGCTATCTACGGAGGGCTGGAGGAATTTTCACAGAAGAAGTTTAGTGCTCTGTGTCCTTTTTCTGGGGCTGGCTTTGGTTCGGCAAGTCAGTTACTCTGCATTTCAGGTATGTCTACACTGCCGTTAAACCCCCACGGCTGGCCCATGTCAGCTGACTTGAGCCTGAACATCTACACCACAATTTTACAGCCCCACAACTCAAGCCTCAGCCATCTGACATGGGCTAGCTGTGAATCTTTAATTTCAGTGTAGACATACCCAGGGTGTTTCTTATGTTGTTCAGCAGGCGGGGAGAGAGAGAATGAGGGGTGAGATCAAATTATTAGATCAGTAGCAACCCCCTCCTATTTCTGTCCTTTAAAAATAAAAATGATGACTAGCTTTCCATGTACCTCACGTTGTAGGTAGTCCCCTGCCTGGATTTCAGTGAATGTTCACAAGAATAACTGATGCAACGTTAAGAATGAAAACGCAGGCACGTTTGCAGGGACGGACTGATGGGTTCAGGACCTGAAGAATCCTGTTCCTAGAGCAGAGATCTGGTTTAAATTAATTTAGGGTTCGAAAGCTACAGTATGTGCAAATACAGATTTTTTTTTGATTTTTTTTTCCTCTTGTACCTTGAGATAGAAAATGGATCTGCAGCATGGTTTCTTTATGTAGAGCACAGGAAGAGTCCCTCTCAAATTGGAAAATGAACCTCGAGGACATTCATTCCATCCAAAAAGGCTCTATGAATATTCTCAGAACATTTGGTACCTTCTGGCACCTATTATAGAAAGATGTAATTCCCCAACTTGGGAGATAATAAGCAGGTATTGACTTCTGTTGAGGTCATTATCAAGATTTATTCAGTCAATATGGCTTCTTGGGTCAATAAATCTTGAGGTTGATGGAGGAAGAATATATACTTGTAGACTTTATTAAAAAGTTTTCCCCTTTTCGTAACACTTTCCTATGTATATTACATGAGTATCTCTTTCTGACTTTTATTACCACATTTTTTGGTGATTACCCTTTTTTATGCTGCTTTAGACGCATTTTTGTTTGTTACAGAGTGAGTGAAAAGCAGGAAAGATCTTGTTTTATTTAGTAGGTTTCATGTGGGAGTGTTGCTCTGTTCTGATATGCTATTTTTTGGGTGGGGGAAGATTCCTAAGACAAACAATATATAGCTCTTTTCATCTTCAAAGCATATTACAAGCCTTAGCTAATTAATTAATCTTCCCATTAGCCCTATAGCATTATATCTGTTTTGCAGATGGGGAAGCTGAGGCTGAAATGCTGAGTGACTTTGCAAAGGCCACAGAGATGGTTGGTGTTCGTTCCAGGATTAGAACCCAGGACTCCTGGCACCCAGTCCTGTGCTCGCATATTTGGCCCTTATTTCTTTCTGTTTCCAATCCAAACATTTTGCTGAGGTTTAAGAAAGAGCAAGGCGCCTTGCAGTGATAAAACTCCCACTGATTTCAGCAGGGGCAGAATCAGACCCTTTAAAATCCCAAGGCTGGGGAGGTTGGTCTGTTTCTGAGCAGCAGTAGAAAGGCCAGGCTTCAGAGGAGCTGACGCTCCTTGTACATGTTTCCCCAGAGAGGTAAGCTGCCATTGGGACACATCCTGCTCTCCGTGGCAGTCATTGGGGTTGAATGGAGGTAACAGAGGGCAGAATCTGTCTCATTGACTTCATCTGGAGTCACATGGGTGACATTTCTCCCCTGGGCAGACAGGTGGGCACCACTTGAGTCACAACTAAATATCCAGAGCAGGGTTTAAGTGGGATGTTAGTGGGGGCCAGGGCCTTGCATAGGCTCCTCTGAACTGGGCATAGGATGGGTGTTTGTGCAAGGGATTTGCCCCTAGTGAACACCTCTGTCAGCATTGTGTGTATTTACCCGATTGACACGGCTCTGCGCAAAGCTTTCTGCCCAGAGGAGTCGGTGGCAGAGCTGTTACCGGTGAGTCGGTTGTCGGGATGATTTGGGGGAACGGCAGTCCGAGTAGAAATCGCATTTGCAGGATTCAGAGCGGGGGTAAAGCTTGTTCAACGTCTCACTTGGACGCTGGCTTTGGTGATTCTTCGCTCTGTGTTCTCAGGAATGGCCAGTGCAGTCTCCTTCTAGTTTTGATGGAGATTGTGCACACTAAACAAGTACTCTCAGAATGCAGGAAAAATGGGGGACGCTGTCTCCCATAGCAGGGAGTGTGTTCAGTGCAGCCTGTTCTGATTTCCAATGTCTCACGTAGAAAATGGCCCCCTAAAGGCAGATTCAGAGCATCAAAATACATGTGCAATTTAGCACATAATCTGTGTGCTCAGGTCAGGTGTTTGCATGTACCTGCCTTCTGAGTTCCATAGTAAATTGCCACTGGTGCACACAGATGCCTGACTTACATGTGTGTTTTCAGTAATCGCATGTGTGAATGGGTTGTGCAGGCACCTTTGCACAGAGCGCTAGTATACTGTACTGTGAAAATTTGGCCCCTGAAGCCAGAAAGATGTCAGCCATCAGAGGGCTGGGGGTTATCAGAGGAATCTAACCAAAGGTTTAGCTAGACTAGAAAGCCGAAGTGTTCATTATGTATTGCAGTGCTTGTTAATTTCCAGGGACTTGCAGAGAGTGCAGCCCTTTTATCCTGACTAGTTGTATACAAGTGCTGGAAGTGATACTTGTGTCCGCAACCTCTGGCCTGTGTTCAAGGAATAGTCTGCAGGAACAACCCATATTTCTTGTGGGTATTGCTATGGTGAAAGAGAGCAAACAGACTGAAATCTGCGTAGAACTTGCTAATACTTGTTCCCCTTCCTGGTATTCATGATACCGTGTCCCACTGCCCAAGTTGCCTTCCGTTATAAAGCTGGTGTACTGTATTTGGGGCCCACTGCATTCAGAGTTACTGGGCCCAATCCCATGTCCCTCGCCCACCCAAAACACTCTGCGTCCAATAAGTACTTCAAGGATGCAAGCGCCAAGTATTGTAACAAAGCAATGCCCACTGGGGGAATACACAGTTGTCCTTCGGCTACAATCCATGTCTAGTGGGACTTTGTGTATCCACAGGACCAGAACTTGGAGTCTCCTGGTCCAAAAGAACAACCCCCTGCTTCTTAAACTAAATGAGTCTCTCTGTAAACTGTTAGTGGTATAGGATCTATGCTACATAGATGAGTATTTCTGATTCCATCCAGGAGGGGACGGTGGGACATACATGTAGACTCTGTGTGCGCATACATACCTTCACACCCCTCTTGGGATTTTCTATCCCACGTGAATTTCCCCTCGGTTATCCCAGGAAGACTGAATGGCAGATTCCGATGGCAGTTCAGGAATTGCTCTGGCTGTTTGGGTGGGTGGGGGGGCTAATGATTAAATCAGTTTTGTACTCATCTGCATATGACAATATAAGAGAAAAGAAGCCAGTTGAAAGGATTGTGTGTAATCTAAGGATTGCTGTTGCTTTATCTGAGCATTAATATTATTTATTTTGGCAGTGGCAACAAAGAACCTTTTTGCAGAATTCCATCGGCTGGCGCTTTTCTGCTGGCTGTTGGTGTTGCGCAACAAGAAGAGGTCATTTGTTTTAAGTTTAGATGCCAGATTGTGCGCGCGCACACACGCACACGTGTGTGTGTGTATGTGCATGTATATGTATGTGTGTGTATGTATGTGTGTGTGTGTGTGTGTGTATATATAATATATATATATATATATATTTTTCCAAAATGGTCTCAGTGCTTTTGAATGTCGCCTCACCGTGTAATTATTTTTTTGACTAGTTTGGTGTAACGTTTTCCCAGAAGCTGAACCAGGACCCCCGAGTATTTATTTTGCTGCAGTTTAAGTGACTCTCAGCTAATGGGGGGCTGTTTGAATATTAATTGGTCTGCGTGTGCGTGCGAGTTGGTTCTGCGACACAGATTTCTAAAAAAGTAAATAGCCAATTTGAATCCGGTGTAACTATTACTCTAGTGGGAGCTATGCCATGCGTCAGCTGCTCTGAGTGGGGCCCGCTTGCCTGTGGGTAACGCTCTTGCAGTTTTACACTGAAGTTAGGACCTCAGGCTTTCTTTGTTTTCTTCCGTCAGGATAACATATTACCTGATTCCTGGCACTGAGTGCTGTAACGTGCATAGGCAGAGACACTCATCTGGGAGATTTGGGGAGAGTGGCAGCGCTGGCTAAGTGACATCTTGTTGCCTAACCTGGATGCACAGTGCGTTTATTCTTTATTGATAATCATCAGCATGTGGACCTAGATAGCTGCTTTCAGCCGAGGATCTCTAGGCACTCATGCACATGACTTAATTCCAGAGAGGTAGAGAGAGAAGGTGGGGGAGGTAATATCTTTTATTGGACCAACTTCTGCTGGTGAGAAGGAGACGTTTTCGAGCCCCATAGAGCTCTTCTTCGGGTCTTTCGGTAATTATTACCACCCTCATTTTACAGATGGCGTGACGGAAGCATAAACGATCTTGGTGAGTTATGTTACGTGTCTTGCCCATTGCCACACAGCAAGACGGTAGCAGAACTGGTATACGTACTGCCCAGGGGACCGGCAGATTGAAGGACAGTCCAGATCAGTGGTCAGAGTTGACGCAAGAGTTCCAGTACCCAGGAGATCCAATCCAAGGGGAAGGCAGCAAGATAGGGTCAGGCAAGGCAGGATCCTAGTAGCAACTAGCGGGCAATAGCCAAGGTCAGAAAGGAAACAGGAAGTTTATGTATGGTCATCAGCCAATCAGGGTCAAGACCAGGTGGCCAATCAGGAAGCAGATCAAGGAGCCATTGAGGCTGGCCCACCCAAGTTTGTGAATTCCCGGGTAACCGGATGAGTCCCTGCGGTGCAACAGCCAAGGGCAGAGCCTTGCAAGTCCGCTTTATAGCCGCGGATATCCATGGACCATTTTTGAGGATGGTGGACAGGATTCAGATACAGATTTTGTATCCACACAGGGCTCTACCCAAGAACCCAGAGGGCTGGGTTGTGAGACCAGGGTCTTGCTAGCATAGAACCCAGGAGCCCTGACTTCTAGTCCTCTCCTCTCTAACCAGTGAGACAACCGAGGGCCTGCCCAGAAGTGCTGCTGAGCTCCAGAAACTCTGAATAAAGTTTGTCAGAGATGCATGTGCTCAGTGCCTCTGGGAGAAGTCACGTTTGTGTTGCAGAAGGTTACGTTTCCTCATTTGCTGTGTCTGACTGGTGTGTGGTAGTTGTTTTAGAATCAGTCTAGCCCAGGGGGAGTCAATTTTTTTTGTCAAGGTCCAGAAGAAAATAATTAATAATAAAAAAAACAATAGTGATAAGTAAATAAAAAGATTTTGGGGTCCGTTCAAAAGCATCTGGTGGTCTGGATTTGGCCCAGGGTCCGCCTATCCCCCTGGTTTAGCACATCAGCAGGGTGATTTGATAATGAGCCGTGCTTTGATTCCTGGAGAGTTTATTGGGGTTGTACAGTTTTAGTTTATGGCGGCTGGTGGGAATTAGGTTGGATGGTAGAAAGATGTCATTTGTTTGGTTCTCATTTGAATAGCGCTAATGGATCCAGTTGTGCTGCAAATAAGTTTTAACGTTCTTACCTGTGCACTTCTGCTACTGTAACTTCTGCATCAGTCAGCTTGGATTTCTGAGTTCAGGTTCTCCCATGACAGGTGGAGTTGGAGAGAACTGTCTGCGAAAGGCAATGGCCCTATGGCTCCTAACTCACCAAGGCTCTAGGGAACATTCTACCTGATATCTAAACCCTCCTGCCCCTTTCGGAGACCCCGGGCCTTCGTACAGATGTAGAATAGTGTCAGTGTGCTCTAGGCTGATGGTGCTGCGGGGTTACTAGTGATAGCCGAAAGTTACTGCCATAGGAACACTGGAGTTACTGGCCCAGATCAGATGGCAGCCCCTCTAGTCCAGTGTCCTGTCTCTGAGGAAGGTGTCAAATGTGGGGTAATCTGCCTCCTATATTAGGTCTCATCCTGATCCCTTAATAGTTAGAGACTGTCTGAGGCCTGAGGGTTAATATCCCTCCCATAATGTTTATTAATTATGATAACGATGGCTAGTCCGGTTATCCACATAAATATCCAGTCCCTTGGAGCGCCGTATCCACTGGAACTTCTGCTTTAAACTCTCTGCAGATTCAGGAACCCCTTGGGCGTCTCCTTATAGCGACCATGGCGGCTTTGTCTCCTTCGCGTCCTTTTAGCGAAGAGGAGATGCCCTCATCCGAGAGCTGGGATGAGCAGGTAGAGCTGCTCAGGCTCCGGGGGCACTGGCTACACAGTCATGGTAGTTACTGTGGTTCTACTGATCTCATGAGTCTGTAGACTGCACCTACCCTGATGGCGGCTCGGCTCTCCTCCCCTCCAGGGAACAATCCTCGTCAGAGTATGACACTAAAGTGTCGAATTCCCAGCCACTAATACCACTTACCTAGTTTCTGGGGTCTTCTTTGTTTAGGTAGACCCTCTCTGCCGCACCGACTGTGCTGTCCTGAGTATCCCACGTCCCTGTTAAGTACTGGGATTACATTGTCTGGCGCTTGCCCTTATGCGTGGTGGCAGCTACAGAATGTGGAGGGCAGAGAAAAATGTCTTTTGATTACTCCTTAGATAGACTGTCTAGTCTGGAACTGAGAGATTGGCACGATGGCACCACTGAGTCTAGCAGAGTCTTGTGTTCCTTCCATATGTAGAGCAGATGGAGTCTTCCTCCTTTCTGAGATGCTTATAAAGCAGCCTCATTGCCTTGTCTGGCCAATCCTCTGTCTTTATGGTCAGAACAATGCCTTTCCTCGATCCTCTGTATCCATTCTGAGGACCTCACCTTTAGGTTTGGATTGCTGTGGAGCAAAGAGTAGAATAAAGTGCAGAGACCTTTTAACAAATAAAAACATGATCGTTTTCCTCCCCCACTCTCTTCATTTGAGAGATGTCTAGACCCAGAGGTCCGGCCTGGTCTTTTGTTTCCAACGAGGGTTTGTTTCAAACACACTTAAGACGGAGAATACCATAAACTGGGCTGTCTGAAGGTCTGCTTGTGGATTGGAAAGGAGGGAGCTGAGGTGACTCCCGAAGAACTGCCGAGGAAAGAATCGGAGGCTACAGAGCTGCAGAGAGAGCCACGCTTGCAGGCGGTGTCCTTTGCATTGTCTGATGCTTTAATAGAAGATTGGGAAGACAGAAGTGGCTGGAAAATTCCCTCCTCTGCTCTGAACACATGCTGCACTCTTGGTGCTCTGAGCGACTGGAGGAAATATCAAACCTAGCAGATTATTTGGCTGACTGAGTAAGTGTGTTGTTCAGAAGGATACATGGAAAAATCTTGCTGCCTCCATGGTGCTGTTAACCTGGTGGAGGATAAGAAGAAGTCTGGATGCTTTTGCAAAACTGGGACATTTGGAGGGAAAGGGGGAGTGGCATGAGGTACGTGGTCTGGGGATCAGCTGTTTTGGGTATGCTGATCACAGAGCAGGGGACAGACAGGGCAGCGTGATGGGCCAGGTAAGACAAAGGGAGTGCTGTTGAGAGGATTAATAGGTCTACTCGGGGGAAGGATCGTGAACATGGCTTTACAATCCCGGCAATCTATAAAAGGCATAGACAGAGGAAAGTTCTTGTCCGATGATCTCAGGCGTGAATGGCGGGTGGGTTGCCTGGTGGGTCCTTTGCGTTGTTGTGATCCTCTGGACTAAACTCCAGGCTTTATGTGTTGCCCTTCCCAGTTCCTTGCTGGTGCGGGGAGCATCTTGGTTGGTACTTGTGGGGGATGACACAATGTATTGCAATGTGCTGCGGGCTGTGCCCCCCTCTTCCCTCCCTCCCCCCCCCCGAGCCCACAAAGGCGTGGAGCTGGGTACGTAGCTCCCTCCCACCTGGGAGATGGCTTGGAAATGCCTGCTCTCCGCTCTCCATATTCAGTGCACAAACTCCCCCCCCCCCCACCTAGTGTTGGCACGCAGGGTTCAGGCCAGTGGCAGAATGTCGTTTGTGTCCGTGCAAACTGCTCACTAGGCAATGAGCTGCCGAGCTAGAAATTACGTTATTCTCTCCCAGCCTGAGTCTGAGTTTCCAGCCTTGGACTACGTTTGCCAGGCACTCGCTGGCTGGCCGACTAACCGGGGGGGTAGATGTGAAAGCACAACGTCAAGCCCCAGCAGAGTCCAGAGGCAACATCCAGGTGGGCCAGCCCCTAGCTGCTGGGTAGGGGAAGATTCGGGACTTCCTACTAAGTGCTGTCCCCAGTCCCTGCTTGGAGTCCATGTCTCTGGTAGCTGCCCGGCACACGTGACGCTCCACCCCTAGATCTGCTCGAAGGAGCTTTCTCGCTGATTTCCCCCCTGCAAAGTTTCCTGATTGCTGCCAGAGGGGAAGGCCTGCGCTGTACTACCGCTCCCTGCTGCGTAGCCTTGGGCTCGTCTGCTCGTTGGTGGGGGCCAGGTTCATCCCTGGTGTAATTCCCACTGAAGGCTTTTGGCTTCCCTGCCTGTGAAAAGGGGAGACCACTAATACCACCATCGACCTCCCAGGGCTGGCCTGGGACTAGGTTAGTGTGTTGTGATGTGTTTTAGAGATGGGAAGTGCTGTTCACTGTATTGTTCTGTGGAATATGTCCTGAGCTGATGGTATCCGCCTGATGTGAGCACTTCAGTGCCTGTATTGGTACAGCATAAACTATTACAAACGTCAAGTGTAAGTAGACCACCATGGTTAACCTGGGCCCCACGTTCGTGGAGTTCTCAGTACCCTAGTTCCCCACCCTTGAGCCGAACGAAAGTGCTACCGGATGTGCCATGCAGCAGGCTGGGAATGGGCTACACTACAGTAATCCTAGTTGACTCTTAATTTCTGCAAGAGCCTGGCTTTCATGCTGTACCCCATCAGTTGGCCCACATTGCGAGTTCTGTGACCCTCACGTAGGTTAGAATAGGAGGGGATTTGGTGTTTTCTGGTATAAAGCTTAGTATGTTGCAAAAATTGCTGCTTCTCTCTCTTGCACTGTTTTTTCCTGAGCGCGGATATTGTAATCCAGCCTACGAGTATTGCTCAGGCAAATATCTGATTAGCAGATCGTCCCGTGGAAATCCAGAGGAAGGCTGCTGCTCTTTTTAATTTTCCACAAGGAGAAGGCTGCACAGAACTGTGCAGCTCTGACTCCAGTACTTAAGAGTCTCCTGCTACTGTACTTTCTTCCAAATAAAAGCGGCTAATTAACATTATTCTTTAATTATTGCTTTTATCAACAAGGGGTCTGATTTGTACCAGCAGGATAGTCGCTTTCCCTCAAACTACCCAAGTGAATGCTTCAATTCCTGTTGCTTTTGAAATGAATTTGATGTCATCTGCCCATTGTCACTTAATGGGGGCACTTGGGTAATGATTGTGCGTACTAGCACTGTTAGCAGCACTGCAAGCATGTAATTTAGGCCCTTAGGCAACAGTACTTTTGAAATCTCTGGATAGTTTTGAACTCTCTGTTCTTAATTAAATATGCAATTTTTCACGGTAACCAGGTTAATTCTTTTGTGTTGTGTTGTAATACTGTTAGGAATTTTCATAGTTCTTATTAAACATTATTCAGGCATTGTGAATTCCATAATTAAAAAAAATGAAAAGAACAAAGCTTGATTCACTTCTTCCTTTTCCCTGGTTAATTTATCAAATGAATTTTGCAAATTTTTCTTTTTGTCCCCAGACAGTATGCCAAGTGTTTTAAAGGGGAAGGATTTAATTGCTCTGTAGGGATTGGTTGGTTATGAAGGATTTGGCTGTTTGATTAGTAAACCCTATTGGGATTGGTTTAATGCTCCATGATCTTAAAAATTGTCTGATTGTTAGGCTCTCCAAGGATGCTTTCCCTTTTCGTTATGTACGGCAACAGCTTCACACAAGTGTGATTATTAGGTACTGAGGAGGAAGTGAAGGGGAAGATCTTACTTCTCTTTAAATCGGTGATCATGGGAGATTTTTCTTTTCCCCTGGCAGTGCAAAGGGAGTGATTGCTTCCTACATAAGGGTAGGCTGAGGAGACAAATCAGTAGCTGTTTACATACATCATCACAGATAATGCACATTGCTGGAGTGCTGGTGGTTAAACCAAATAGGTCATATATTACACTGCAAAAGGGCCATTCCTGTTGTGAGACCAGTTCCCGCTCTCACTTACTCCTTTGTGAATCCTGAGTAACTCCATTAGCTTCAATAATGCATCATTAACTGCAGCGGAATTACACCAGGCTTTCTCCTGGCAGAATCTAGCCCCACCAGAGCATGCTTAGACAGAGGAATAGAGGTTACTGGGTGACTAGTATAAAAAGAAATCTTGATGTCTGTAAAAACATGGGTGATATTTTTCCCCCTGGTATCCAGTCCTTCCAAATGCCTTTTAGGCTGAATTTCTCTTTCAAGGCCTGTTTACCAATATCTGCAGTGTAGCATAATGAAATTATACAATATGTCTGATTTATCAAGGGGCAGATCTGCAGCATTCTCTACTGCTGTGTCCAAATCAGTATGATATTTTCATTAGACAGTGACAGAGGAAATGGGGCATTGACATTTACTGGTAACAATATTAAATTGGCATAATGGCACACTGGACAGCACTCAGCAGTATGTGCTTTATAGCTGCACAAAACAGCTAAGCAAGGAGATGAACACAACTGGGTGTGGCAGTGCTGCTAAAGCATGGAAGGACCTTCCGTCGGGAGGTGGCGGAAGTCTGGTTACTTGAGACAAACTAGGTTGGACCCAATAGACTGTAGGGAGCAATCCTGGTGAATGTTGCCAACTCTCACAATTTTATTACAAGTCTCACAAGTTTTGCATTTTTTCCATAAAGCCTCACTGTGGGAATCCACATGAGACTCCCAGTTTTAATTTTAAAAGATGTACGTTTGCTCTAAAGCTTGAAATCACAAACTCTTTAGGCTCAAAAACTAGAAGGCAAATAAAAAGAACCTCAACTTACTATTTTAAAAGAGACCTGGCTTGAAAATAATAAATCTCATGATTTCTGAATTTATGAGGTTGATGATATTGAGTAGATTCATTACTTAGTATGTCTCCTCCATCTCCAACTCCTAACATTTTTGGGATTAGCACACTCAATAGGCACATTCAGTAGGGTTACCATATTTTGTGCCTCCAAAAGGAGGACACTCCACGGGGCCCTGGCCCCGCCCCCAGCCCCGCCCCAACTCCGCCCCCTCCCCAAAGTCTCCGCCCCCTCCCCTGCTTCCCGCGAACATTTAATTCGCGGGAAGCCTGGGCAGGTAAGGGGGGGTGTGGGGGGAGGAGGTGCGGCCCAGGCTGGCCCCCCCGGCGGCTCCAGCCTGGGTCGGCTCGGGCCCTGGGGTGCCGGCCCTGGCCCCCGGCCGACCACCCCCGGCCCGCCCAGCACTGCCGGCCGGCCCCGGCGGCCCAGCGCACCCCCCCGGCTCCCGGCCCGGCGTCCCAGAGCACCTCCCGGATCCCGGCCCCGGCGGCCCAGCGCACCCCCCCGGCGGCCCGGCTCCCGGCCCAACCCACCGGCTCCCGGCCCCGCGGCCCAGCGCACCCCCCCGGCCCCGCGCACTCCCCCGGCGGCCCGACCCCGCGGCCCAGCGCACCCCCCCGGATCCCGGCCCCGGCGGCCCAGCGCACTCCCCCGGCGGCCCGACCCCGCGGCCCAGCGCACCCCCCCGGCGGCCCGGCTCCCGGCCCGACCCCTCGGCTCCCGGCCCCGCGGCCCAGCGCACCCCCCCGGCGGCCCGGCTCCCGGCCCCGCGGCCCAGCGCACCCCCCCGGCGGCCCGGCTCCCGGCCCCGCGGCCCAGCGCACCCCCCCGGCGGCCCGACCCCGCGGCCCCGGCCCGGCACTGCGCCCCTGGACCCCGGCCCGGCGCGCCCGGCCCCGCGACCCCGGCCCAGCCCTCCCTCCCGATTTTCCCGGACATGCCCGGCTTTTGGGGATTTCCCCGCGGTCGGGGATTTGAGCCCCCAAAAGCTGGACATGTCCGGGAAAATCCGGACGTATGGTAACCCTACATTCAGGAGGGCTGAATCCTGTCTTGACTCTCAACTTCTTTAAAACCCATTGAATGAATGGGGCAGGCTCTGATCTTACTCCTATAAAGAACTGACCTGAAGTCGATTGAAATTGAAAAGAGTCTTTCCATTCACTTCCATGGGCTTTGAATCAAGCCCTAAATCTGGAGTATCTGCTTTGATTTCAGTTTACAGTGGCATAACTGGGGACAGAATTTTGGCCATGTGGGAATATCTAGGGGGCTGGAGTGATAGAATTTTGCTCTCAGGGTGGTGGTTAAGCAACCGTGTGATATGTTTCTCTTGTAAAATGGATGCTTGGTTGGTTGGATTTTCAAAATGCCGTTGTATTTGAGGGGAAAAAAAAGTCAATATTTAGTAGTTCTCTTCTGTTGGTAATGCATGGATGCAGCTTTCAAAATACCTGAATTCAGTATTTAAGCGATTCGTCTTCTCAGCTCTTTAATTGTGCAAGAGGTTGAAATGCCCAGATCCAAGAGTTTATGTAACAGAAATAACATTTCATGTCTGTGCCACTTGGGACTGATTGCGCCATTTCTGTGTCAAGTGAAGAAAGGAGAGTGAGAGCTAGACTGGGTCAGTTCCGATGCCACTGAAGCTTTCAGAGCTTAGCTACCCTGTGATAAAAGTAGATAAACCCCCTCCCCCCCCACGCCCGACAACCTCCTGCAAACTGCTTAATCAACAGGATGGGCAACTTCCGATGGAAGAAAAATCTTTGAAAAATATCAAATTTTATCTTTGGTTGTAAAAGAGTTTTATGGCTTTTTAAGGCACAGCATCTGCTGCAGCCGAGGGTTGAGAGTGAAGGCTGGCTCTCCCTCAGACATCCTGGGCATGGCTCCTGCGAGCTCCGAAAATGGAGTGACTCTTGCGACGTGACACGCTGAGGGCCCGATCCTGCGAGATGCCCAGTGCCTCCTGGGAAATGCGATGCACCTTCCTTGAAGTTGCCAGCTTGGTGGATTGGGACTTTCGTGAGTCCCTCTGAGAGAGCAGGGCATGAAAAGAATGGACAGCTGGATATTCAACTGCATTGTGAGGGCTTCAGAAGTTCCAATCCCAAGGTGATGTTAGCTCCTCACACCCACGTGGCTCAGAACTCTGATCAGGTGGTCGAGGTTCTAGGATTTCCGTTGCTTTATAATTGGAATTGGAACATGAGCTCAGAAAATCCTGCAATATAATTAACTGGGGAAACTCACAGCCCCTGGTGTTGATGTTCAGCAAAACAGAATGGACTAGAAACACTTGCGTGAAACAATTCTTGCTTTTCACTCCTCTCCAGCATTGATCCTCCATTCCTGTGTATCCATTGAAGGCAGCGGGACTTTGGGGGTTGAAAGTAATGAAGCACTGGGCCTTTGAATTGCATGTGTGTGGGCATGCTTACGCTTGCATGTGTGTACACAGACACACACTCACTCACTCACTCACACTCTCTCTCTGGAACTGACCAGCGCCACCTCGGTTAAGTCTTTTCTTATCCCTATTATGAATCTGTTTTTTCCAGGGCTTTTCTCTTGTCTGTAAAATCCCATATTTCGCCCCTGGCTGAAACCTTGAGAACATACAACTGCAGCCTAAAGGAAAAATTATTTTTTTTGGATGAATCGAGTCCATTGTAAACTCTTCACTGGCAGCAGTTTCTAGGATTTTGCTGTCAGTGGAGACAGAGCTGGGCGTAGAACGGGGGCGGGGGGCAGGAGATGCTTCGTGTACAGAAGGATCACATTGTAGAAGGTGAATTAAAATAAAAATGGGTTGGGATTTACTGGGACAGCAGGGTGGTGACAGGGGACTCGGGTGCAGTGGCTCTGCTCTTTGTAGGCAGCTAGTCCATCCTGCAGACTAGCCCATTCTCATCACGGTCCTGGACTGCCCTTCTCTGAGAGTGGCCCAGCAGGGCGCATTCCCCTGGCCCTGTTCCTCAACTCAGCAGAGTTGGGGCTTAGGGATTTCAGGGCTATGCCAAGGGGAGGAGGAGGAGCCACTCTCAGTTACCAGTTCCCCCGGGATTGCTGAATGGAAGCTAATGCTGCTAAAAGCGACCTGCTGTCAGTGAATCGGGTTGTAGGCAGTCAGGCCTAGTGGTCGAAGTGGGAGTCTGACCTAGTGGCAAGGCAGAGTCAATCTGGCCTACTGGTCGGCGTGTGAATGCCAAAACCAAGGATCAAGGCAGAGTCGGAGTCAGGAATCTGAGCCGAGGGTCAGAACAGGATTACCGGGGTCAGGGAAGGCAGGAGCAAGGCTGGGACGGGATGGGAACAAAGTGGGGTGCAGGGCAGGATCTGGGTTGAAGTGGTGGAGGAGTAGAGCAGGGCTTGCAGAGACGAGCATAGGGAGGCAGAGGGCATGTGCGTTGAGCAGCCAGTGAGCTACTGCTGCCGCTAGGTCTAAGAACGAGCCTGCTGGCTTCCTCAGCCAATCAGGCTGGGCAGTCTGTCAGGCAGCCTGACTGTCTCGTTAGGGTCTCAGCAGCACTGAGCAGGCGCAGCTGAGGACCTTACTTCTGATACCTACTGGGGATTCACTGGCAGCGAGAGAGACCAATCCTGCCAAATGGGGTCATGGGAGTAGGGCCCATGGTGTAGTGGGAGGGACAGGCCTTCTCCATGTAGCTCCTGAGATCACACGGGGTTGGGGATGGACATCTCTGTGGATCTGTAGGTTTAGAGACTTGTGGTTTTGGCCCCATCAGGATGGAGCTCCATGAGGGCTACCTCAAGGCCTTTTCTCGGTACATTGTCCCCTTCCTGCCAGCTTCGCCCTGGGATGGTGTGGCGTGGCCCTCAGTTATCCATCTGAGATCTGGCTGCTGTCCATAGACAACAGTGTTACAGTAAAAGCTGCTTTATCCAGCATGTTTGGGGAATGGGGGGTGCCGGTAAGTGAAAAATGTTGGTTAACTAAGAGGGAGGGAGTTTGGGTGAGGGAGGGGGCTGGGGGTTGTGGCATAGGAGGGGGTGTGGGGCGCGGGCTCTGGGAGGGAGTTTGGGTGTGGGAGGGGGCTGGGGGTTGTGGTGTGGGAGGGGGTGCGGGCTCTGGGAGGGAGTTTGGGCACGGGAGGGGCTGGGGGTTCTGGCGTGGGAGGGGGTGCAGGGCGTGGGCTCTGGGAGGGAGTTTGGGCGTGGGAGGGGGCTTGGGGCTGGGGGTTGTGGTGTGGGAGGGGGCGCAGGCTCTGGGAGGGAGTTTGGGCATCGGGGGGGTGCAGTATGCGGGCTTGGGGCAGGGGTTTGAGGCATGGGAGGGGGCTTGGGGTGCTGGATCTGGGGGGCGCTCAACTTGGGTGGCTCCCCACAAGTGGCGACCTGTCTTGGCTGCTTCTAGGTGAAGGCGCAGCAGGCGGGGCTGTGCGCTGCCCCTGCCCTGAGTGCTGGGTCCTCAGCTCCCATTGGCCGGGAACCACGGCCAAAGGGAGCTGCCGGGGCAGCACCTGTGGGTGGAGGAGCGCGCGGAGCTGCCTGCTGCGTCTCCGCCTAGGAGCTGGAGATATAGACTCACCCTGTATATCTTGCTGGCTGTCTCGCTCCCGGATTGATGTACAGAACTCATGCTGAAGTCAATGGAGTTAGTCCGGTCCAGAGTCTCCCTGGTCTGGATGAAGCAGTCATGAAACAGGCGGCTGATATCACATGACCCCACCTTGCGCACAGGGACCTCTCCCATGCATCCCTGCTTGGGATTCTAGAATCCTGCTCTCCTCATGGTTTCCCTCCATGCAGATGAGCGACATCCACAGTGGGGCGGGGGCAGAGGCGTCAGCGCGGAGGCTCACTCCCCCCCCTCCCAGGTCAGTGTTCTTGGGGAAGTTCTGTGCCCAACTCTGAATTATGCCTGGATTTAATTTGATACATTTTACTTCCCCATATGGGAGATCCGAGAAACAGACCATACAGGATATTCCTTGGGATTTCAAAAACTTTTGAGAGAGACAGTGGCTTTGTGTATGTCTTCGCAGAAGCCACATCAAGAGCGGGGAAGGTGCAGACGGCACATAATGCCAGTTTAAACCCATTTGGAGACAGCAAGTTATTTCTGCAGCACTATCGGCAGTTCCTTTCTGATCATCCATTTACAGTTCTCTTCTCTTGCACCTCAAAGAGCTGCCGTTCTCAGAAGGGCTGCGATTAACTGTCACTTCATTCCGTACTGAAACCGGTTTCCCCACCAGATCACTAGTAACAGCTAGTCCAGATCGATCTCTTTCCCCCACTCCCTCAGTGTCTCTGGAGTTACACTGAAAGCAGAATTTGGCTTTTTTTATGCTAATATAATTGCAGAATAGGCTAAAAAGCAACAGAGGGTCCTGTGGCACCTTTAAGACTAACAGAAGTATTGGGAGCATAAGCTTCCGTGGGTAAGAACCTCACTTCTTCAGATGCAAGGCTTGAAGTGAGGTTCTTACCCACGAAAGCTTATGATCCCAATACTTCTGTTAGTCTCAAAGGTGCCACAGGACCCTCTGTTGCTTTTTACAGATTCAGACTAACACGGCTACCCCTCTGATACCTGCAGAATAGGCTGTTACTCTGGACCATGTTCTGCATGCAGAAGTTCCCTCGATGTTGGGGGAGACTCGTGTACGAATTGTGGGTGGAAGAGTGCAGGAAAGTGATACAGATTACCCCTAGAGGCTTTTTGCCCGGTCTAGGTCTACACTTACCCGGTAGCTCGGCGGCGAGCGATCGAACTTCTGGGTTCGACTTATCGCGTCTTGTCTGGATGAGATAAGTCGAACCCAGAAGTGCTCGCCGTCGACTGCGGTACTCCAGCTAGACGAGAGGAGTACCGCGGAGTCGACGGGGGAGCCTGCCTGCCACGTGTGGACCGAGGTAAGTTCGAACTAAGGTACTTCGAACTTCAGCTATGTTATTCACGTAGCTGAAGTTGCGTACCTTAGTTCGAATTAGGGGGCTAGTGTAGACCTGGCCTAGGTAATGCCAATTCTGCAGTATCAGGTATATAACAGCAGGTGACCTGTGAGCACTTTACATTCCCGTTGACTTCAATAGTAGCACCAGGGGATCAGCGCCACATCTGGGCTCTGTAGGGTTTTCGCATCATTTCTACAACCTGGGGTGAGCCATGTTTTATGAAGATGCCAGGAAGTACGTTCAACTTCCACCAAAGGCACCAAGTGCATGCAGCATCACGTGCTCCTTGGAGATGATGCTCACAGTGAAATCACAGACCAGACAGGATCGATATTTGCAGGTCTAAGGATGCCCCTGGAGGATTATTCTGGTTTTAAGGAGAGGTTGGAGAGGCATTAAACTTATAAATATATTATTATTTAAGCGAAGATTCATTGTAGTCTTTGAGTTTAGTTTATATGGCGCCAGTGTTTTGCTCTGTCATATTTTATGGTTATCGCTCTAGGTGAATTAAATTGAATGACTGTACAATGCTGTCTGCATCCAGTTAGTTTTTGTTAAATAGAAAGTTTACTATAGGGCCACAATCAAGTAGTTTTTGGTTTAAAAAAAAAAAAGTAAGTATTTTTTTAAAGTGTGTGGGGTTTACAAAAACTAAGATGTATAGACACTTTTTTCCTATAAAATGTACACAAAAGTGTGTGAATCATCTTATGTTTTATTGGAAACCCAAACACAACACTTCTGTGTTAGCTTGTGAAATTCAGAAAATGAAACTGCTAGACAGGGACTAAAGGCTTTCTGAATCTAGAATCATAGAAATGTGGGGCTGGAGTGGACCTTGAGAAGTCATCATGTTCGGCCCCCTGCACGGAGGCAGGACCAAGTAAACCTAGACCATCCCTGACGGGTTTGTCGAGCTTGTTCTTGTCCAGTGATGGGGATTCCACAACCTCCCTTGGAAGCCTATTTCAGAGCTTAACTACCCTTATAGTTAGAACGTTTTTCTTAAGAGCTAACCTAAATCTTCCTTGCTGCAGATTAAACCCATTATTACTTATCCTACCTTCAGTGGACATGGAGAACAGTTGACCTGTCCTCATTATAACAGCTCTTCACATATTTGAAGACTATCAGGTCCCCCCTTCAGTCACCTTTTTACAAACATTGTCATTTTTTTTTTAACCTTTCCTCATAGGGCAGGTTGTCTAAACCTCTTATAATTTTTGTTGCTCTCCTCTGGATTTCCTCCAATTTAGCCACATCTTTCCTAAAGCACGGTGCCCAGAGCAGCACACAACTCCAACTGAGGCCTCATGCTTGCTGAGCAGAGCCAGAGAATTCCCTCCCATGTCCTATGACACTCCCGGTAATACATACCAGAATGACATTAGCCTTTTTCACAGCTGCATCACATTGTTGACTCGTATTCAATTTGTGATCCACTAAACCTCCACATCCCTTTTAGCGGTACTACCGCCTAGCCAGTTCTTCCCCATTTTGTAGTTGTGCAGTTGATTTTTTTCCTTCCTAAGTGAAGTACTTTACACTTGTCTTTATTGAATTTCATCTTGTTGAATTCAGACCAATTCTCCAATTTGTCAAGGTTGGTTTGAATTCCAATCCAGTCCTCCAAAGTGTGTGCAACCTCTCCCAGCTTGGAGTCATCTACGAATTTTATAAGCGTACTCTCCACTCCATTATCCAAGTTGTTAATGAAAATATTGACTAGTCATGGGCCCAGGACTGACCCCTGTGGGATTCCCCCAGGTACACCCTCCTAGTTTGAGAGTGAATCACCGATAACTACTCTCAGTACAGACTTTCAACCAGTTGTGTATCCACTTACAGCAATTTCATCCAGTATTACAGTATTTCCCTAAATTATGTAGGACAGTGTCAGAAGCCTTGCTAAAATCAAGATGCTGCTTCCTCCCTATCCACTAGGCCAGTTACCCTGTCAAAGAAGGAAATGAGGTTGGTTTGGCGTGATTTATTCTTCATAAATCCATTCTGGCTATTCCTTGTAATCCTATTGTCCTCTAGGTGGTTACAAATTGATTGTTTAATAATTTGTTCCAGTAACTTTCCAGGTATTGAAGTTAGGTTGACTGGTCTGTTATTCGCTGGGTCCTCTTTGTTCCCACTTTTAAAATTTAGATATTATGTTTTCCCTTCTCCAGTCCTCTGGGACCTTACATGTCCTCCATGAGTTCTCAGTCAAAGATAATTGCTAATGGTTCCGAGATTGCTTCAGCTAGTTCCTTAAGTACCCTAGGACGAATTTCATAAGATGCTGCCGACTTGAATACATTTAACTTATCTAAATATTCTTTCTTATTCTTTCCCTATTTTGGCTTGCGTTCCTTCCCCCTTGTTGTTACTATTGTGTTGAGTATCTGGTTACCATTAACCTTTCAATCTATTGAAGAAAGACATAACAAGAACCGATGACTGGAAGTTAAAGCCAGACAAATTCAAATGAGAAATAAGGCACAAACTTTTACCAGTGAGCGTGATTACCCTTTGGAACAGAGAGCCAAGGGGAATGATGGATGCTTTTGTTGTCTTCACATCAAGACTGGAGGCCTTTCTGCAAGATATGCTTTAGTCAAGCATAAGTTATTGGGCCCACCACTGGGGTAACCGGGTGTAATTGCGTGGCTTGCGTTGTCCCAGAGGTTAGGTTAGATGATGTAATGGTCCCTCCTGGCCTTAAAGTCTATGAATCAACAGAAAACGTTTGCATTCGAGGTGGAATATAAACGAACCTCAGTGTGCGTTTGCAAAGCAAGTTTTTAAAAAGCTCCTGTTGTAGCATCTTGAGAGGGTTTTATCACAAGGCCTTTGTTTTTAATATGATTTATATCTTAGTCCATTTAGGAAAAAACACAAAGATGCATGTTGATTTGCAAAGCAATTCCATGCTGATTTGGGCTAATATAGCTGTATTTGACTGGATAGCAGGTAGTCAATTCTTTTGTTTGTTGTTATGTTTATAGGCTAGCAGATGCACTAACTTTTCAGCCTTATAGTTTATGGCCAGATCCCCAGCCGGTGTAAAAGAGCCTACCTTCTTTGGAGTCTGGGGAACTGTGTTGATTTACCCCAGCTGCGGGGTCTGGGCCTCATGCATTGCTGACATGGGATTTGAAATGAAGTCCGTGTTTCTCTAGATTTCTGGCCCAGAATAACAGACAGTATTTTCGCTTTAGAAAATGTGAATCCTAGAAGGTGCTGAGAGCTTTCCATTCCCGCTGAAGTTAATGGACTCAACTACCCAGGAGGTCCCTGCTGTGATGTGTGGAAGAATAGAAGGAAATTCTGTTTGCTGTGTAAGGGAGGAAAGTGCTGTTTTGAGTAAAAGAGTAACTTCAAATGCAGCTCATTGCCAGCGTTGTCAGAAATGCGGTATAAGCACTGAAATGGGAATATGTCTGTGACTTTCATGATATATATGTAAAATTTAAATACTATTTCTGTCCGGTGCTGTAGTAACCTCAGTTCATTAGTTAGGGCCAAATTCTGACTATCGTTACACCGGTGCAACCATGCTGATTCTCCCCCAGATTTCCCACTCCTGGAACTCCACGCTGGCGGAGCAGTGCAGGCTCGCTGAATGCCATTTCAGGTGTGTAACTGTGCGAGCAGAATTGGCTCCTCAGTTATTTGCTTTGGTTTGGTTTTGTTTTAACAAGAAATAATTGGCAAATGCAGCCTAATTCAAGGTCAAGGGGCTCAGATTTTCCTGAGAAGCCAGACTTGAAGCAATGCAAAACGTAGGTGGGTAGCATATGTCTCTTTAAAAATATACTTTACACTGAGCCATGTCAATCTAGCGATTTTTAAAACAGGGAAGTGAAGTATTTGCCTTTAAAGCCCTAAGCCTTACTGATTTAATTCAATGCCTTTGATCATGTTTGTTGCAGGGGGGGAGAAAACCCCCATCTCTCCCTTTCTCTCCTTTAAATAACAGCACCTTTTAGCTGTCTCCTGCTCCCACTGTGCAGCACTGAATCCAGAAAGTCACTTTAAAATAAGGCCTAGACATCTGAAAGCTGAAACTGAGCAGACGCTGGTAATGTATTCACAGTCATGACACAGAGTGGCAGCATGTCATGAACTATATTCTCCGGGGACCAATGGGTCTGGGATATTGGCTTTAACCCACAAAGACTCCAGTCAGAGCATAAATTCATCAGGCTTCCAATATTGCTCTTGGACTACTGAATAATTTACAGTTTCAGGGCCCAGCCAGGTTCAGGTCATTGGGGTTCATGGGTTAATAACAGGTTTGGTTTTTGTTGTCAGCAGCTGCCTTGATAACATATGAAAGAATCCTATTCTGTTGATTAGATTTTGAAATGGATCAATTTTTAATCAGCAGAACATCTGACTCACTCAATAAGAGTAGCATTGTGGAGACAGGATGGAGGTTCTCTTTATTTACAGGATTGTTTGTTTTTAGTAATACGCAAATACTCAGCATGGCCGCGGCTCTCCCTCCTCCCCAAAATAGACTGGCTGGATTTATCGTCAGACTTGAATCATATATTTGATTCATCGACTGATTAGTTAGTAAATCCATGGGTCTGTTTAAGAGATAAGAGTACGCGCTAACGGTTTGATTTAGTTATCCATTGTTATTGATGGAAAAACATTTACTTACAAACGAGGAAATCTTGCTTGATGGAATAATGAAAAAAATGCCAGTAGAATGGTGTTTGGGGGGACATCGGCAAGCTGGTAACGGGGTTCTGAAAAAGCCCCCTCCACTCGGATTGGGAAACTCCACTAGAAACCTTGATGCAACAACAGGGATGCTGTTAGTCTGGTTGCAACCATCGGGTGGGCAGAGCATCAGACTGTATTTCAAAGTCTGCCACGTGTTGAGAAGCCAAGATCTAGCCCTGGTCTTTATCCAATTAGTGTGCTAACCCTGGCACAGAAACTGCTGTGTCTTTGCTCCCATTCATGCAACTAAACCAGCCGCATGGAGGTGTTGTACGTACAACGTCCTTGTTCTGCAACATGGTAAAATCACTGCTGTGTCTTCCAGGGCAGATGGGCTTGTGTCCCCAAATCTCGCTAAGGCCTCGGGGACGCTTGTTTCATTGCAAAGAGCGGATACAATTTTAAATGTTGTTCAAGCCCATCTACACCTCGGTCTCCAGGGCTGTCCGTGTGACGGCGTGGTCCCGTCTGCTTAGAAAGGACTATCGCTGCTGTGTCCGCACTATTATCTTCTTGCCCTACCAAACGGCAGTGCCAGGAAAGTGTCCGGTGGATCCACACATGTGGCTTGTGTTTATTGCTCACTGATTGTATTTGACCCGGAACGTTGTCTCGTCCTCGCATTTCACCAGCTTCAGGGTCTCTTCCAATAACATCTGATGGGTTTTGCTGCCACTAGGTGACCCCCCGCAATGTTCATGAATGTAAACCCCCCCCCCCCAGCCCTGCCCCACTTCTGTCTTCATGCGGTGTGGGACAGCTTCTTTGGGAAATATACATCAAACGGAGAAGGGGTGGGAATTTCTGGTGATAGAAGATCATGGGGTTTCTCTTGGGTGAATCTGAGGCTTGCGTGCAATTCCATGTGGAGGGAGCTGCATGGGTGGGATCAGTGGATTTCTTGGGGGCGGGGTGGGGATTCCACATTCTCTTTACCCCCTGGGGAGAGGACAGAAAGCACTGCACGCAGATGCTAGTCACGTTGTTGAAGCTGTTCTCAGGCTACGATGCAAGACTCTGTATAAGAACCCGAATGGGACAAGACTCTCCAAGCCCCCTGTTTGTGTTGTATTGTCAGGGGGCGGCTTCCTTCTCCAAATGACTTTGACTGTTGGATCTGCTGGTAAACTGTTGGGGCCAGGAGCTCTCTGCTCATTCACACCCGCTGAGCGTCTAGCCCCAAACACCCATGATTCTCTCAGATCTGTTGGCTGTCTTCAGTATTGCTGAGCACAAGATATTGCTGACCTGCCTTGCGCAGATGGACAGGGTCACTCTTGGGTGTCTTTGCTCCTCTCTTCCTAAGAAAACTTTTTTTTTATGAGCAGCTTATAATTTTCCCATATTTATTTCAGAGTAACAGCCGTGTTAGTCTGTATCCGCAAAAAGAAGAACAGGAGTACTTGTGGCACCTTAGAGACTAACAAATTTATTAGAGCATAAGCTTTCGTGGACTACAGCCCACTTCTTCGGATGCATTCTATATGCATCCGAAGAAGTGGGCTGTAGTCCACGAAAGCTTATGCTCTAATAAATTTGTTAGTCTCTAAGGTGCCACAAGTACTCCTGTTCTTCTTTTTCCATATTTATTTGTTGTTGGCAATAATTTGCCGACTATTTTCCATGAGTAGTTGTTGGGCTATAGATCGTTTGTGAGAGGTGTTGCTATTAAAAACACATGCAGTGCTGGTTAGATTTGATTGGCTGCATAGGTTACATGGCGATTGTTTCTGTTCCCCATGGGATGAGCACAACACCTAGATTGTGTGTTCACTTTTATACAGTTCAGAATTCGCACTCGCTGACTATCCGCTGATTCCACAAACGTTCCCACTAAACACATGTGGCCTGTTTGTGGAAAGTGATCACACAAGGAGCACCAACCCTACGGAAAGCAGTTTAGGGTCAGAGCCTCAGCCAATGTATAAATGACAGAAGCACTGTGCTGATTAACATCAGCTGAGGCTCTGGCCTTAATTTTTAAATTCAATTGAAGACTGGCAACTAATTCTTCCAGCCATAATGGTAATGGTGGCTCTGTGTTTAGCTGGTCAGAGCATTAAAGTCAAGGGGAGCTTTTCCATTGACATCAAGTCCATAATGTAAGTAAGGCATTTGATACGGTCTCGCATGATATTCTTATCGATAAACTAGGCAAATACAAATTAGATGGGGCTACTATAAGGTGGGTGCATAACTGGCTGGATAATCGTACTCAGAGAGTTGTTATTAATGGTTCCCAATCCTGCTGGAAAGGCGTAACGAGTGGGGTACCGCAGGGGTCTGTTTTGGGACCGGCTCTGTTCAATATCTTCATCAACGACTTAGATATTGGCATAGAAAGTACGCTTATTAAGTTTGCGGATGATACCAAACTGGGAGGGATTGCAACTACTTTGGAGGACAGGGTCATAATTCAAAATGATCTGGACAAATTGGAGAAATGGTCTGAGTTAAACAGGATGAAGTTTAACAAAGACAAATGCAAAGTGCTCCACTTAGGAAGGAAAAATCAATTTCACACATACAGAATGGGAAAAGACTGTCTAGGAAGGAGTACGGCAGAAAGGGATCTAGGGGTTATAGTGGACCACAAGCTAAATATGAGTCAACAGTGTGATGCTGTTGCAAACAAAGCAAACATGATTCTGGGATGCATAAACAGGTGTGTTGTGAGCAAGACACGAGAAGTCATTCTTCCGCTCTACTCTGCTCTGGTTAGGCCTCAGCTGGAGTATTGTGTCCAGTTCTGGGCGCCGCATTTTAAAAAAGATGTGGAGAAACTGGAAAGGGTCCAAAGAAGAGCAACAAGAATGATTAAAGGTCTTGAGAACATGACCTATGAAGGAAGGCTGAAAGAATTGGGTTTGTTTAGTTTGGAAAAGAGAAGACTGAGAGGGGACATGATAGCAGTTTTCAGGTATATAAAAGGGTGTCATAAGGAGGAGGGAGAGAACTTGTTCACCTTAGCCTCTAAGGATAGAACCAGAAACAATGGGTTTAAACTGCAGCAAGGGAGGTCTAGATTGGACATTAGGAAAAAGTTCCTAACTGTCAGGGTGGTTAAACACTGGAACAAATTGCCTAGGGAGGTTGTGGAATCTCCGTCTCTGGAGATATTTAAGGGTAGGTTAGATAAATGTCTACTAGGGATGGTCTAGGCAGTATTTGGTCCTGCCATGCGGGCAGGGGACTGGACTCGATGACCTCTCGAGGTCCCTTCCAGTCCTAGAATCTATGAATCTATGAATCTATGAATGTAACAGGGATGGGTCTTTAGACCAGTTCTGTGCATGAGCAAAGGCAAAGTTTCAGACGGGAATAGCTTGCCCAATTCCGTTGTTATTTTTAATATTAAAGGAGCCAAGTTTTCTTAATACATTAGAAATATCTATTTGGGGGGTGGGAGAGGGATTGTGCTGTTCACGTTTTAAGAGCAAAAAGGCAACTGAAAGCATCACTTCATCCTTGCATCCTAACAGCCATAGACATTCCTTTTGTAAAGACAATGAGCAACCACAAAGTAATCTTTAATACAGCAGCGCTGACAGACCAGTTGGGAAGGCCTTTTGCTGGCAGATATTGATAATAAGAAGCCAGTCTGAATGGTAATTTGCATAGTTTTGCCCTCCGTGCATTGTAATTTTACTTTTAAAACTCATTGCCTTCTGACAATCTCCTTACCCTAAATAAATATTTTCCCTCTCACATGGATCAATTAAGATTACAGTTACAGAGGGGCTTGCTGTTGGCCATATCTTCCGCCGTGGTGTTTTTAACATTTGCATCTTATTTAAAAATGCTCGCGAGTGCTCACTTCCCCTGAATATGGGAGAATATGCAGAAGTGGGTCTCAGAACTGGCTCCAGATGTGTGGAATATACAGCAGCACAGCCATCATGCAACCTGTTCGACCACTTCTTCCGAACGGGATTTCAACCTGACACTTTTCTTAGCGAGTGCTTTAAAACCACAACAGCCAAACGGAACGGGCTTCTGGCTATTATGGAAATAGGAAGCAGCAAGCGCTCTCAGGGAATGAATGGCCTAATTTAATTACTGCTTTAATGTATTTTAATGCTTACTATTTATATTTTTGGTAACTTGATTACATGGCATTTTAAACACCTGTGAATGTTTTTTAAACCTCCCTGTGCAATGGGTTGTTTTCAGTGTCCTGAAAAATTCGACTACCAGCATGAATATGAACGTTCCTGTGAAATCTCCTGTGCTTCAGTCACCTTGTGTAATGAAGGTAGGAAAGCCTTGTGACATGGAAATAGAGACGGTAAATGACTTGCAGTGGGTCACACAATAGGGGTGTGATCTGCAAGGACTCAAGAACTCACTAGCAGGGCCTTTGCATGATCTAGCTACATGTCTGCAACAGACTTGAGAACAGATGTCACTGTGCAACCTTGGTGATGGCACTGGGCTGGGATTCAGAAGACTTGGGTTCTATTCCAGGCTGTGCCACTGACTCGCTGTGTGACACTGGTCACCTCGCGGCTCTGTGACTCAGTTTCCCCATCTGTGAAAAGGGGACAAATAATACTGACCTTCCTCTGTAACCTGCGTTGAGAGCCACCGACGAAGAGCTAAGCCTCCTTGTTATTTCATTTATTTACTTGGCATTTCTGTGGCACTCATCACTGTATCATTGGACTGCTGGGACCCTGCAATGCAACCTCCTGATCTCAGCTGCTTCCCAGTGACTTGGAGCAAGCCGCATAGGGGCCTGAGCTGGCGCTGCTGCTGCCTAAGCTGCAGATAGACAGGGGGCCTCACCACCCAGCACTGCCACCCTGCCAGCTTCCACAGCACGGCATTCCCTGGGCACGAATACACACAGGAGCTCACCAGGCCCTAGCATATTTCCTCCACCTCTGTTGAGCTTTCCCGCTTGTGCTTTATAGCCAGAAAGCCAAGGGGAAGGCTGCCTTGCAGCTGGGGCATAGAGTCCTCCTGTGGGGGAGCAAGTGTGCAGCTCGGGATCCTTCCTGGGCATCAGGGAGAACATTAACAAGTATCTTTAGTGAAGACTGCAGGGCCAGGCAAATAATCTCAGCAGCACAGAAGGAAAACGCCACCCCCATTCCCCCACACGTATTTTTAAAGAGAAATCGTAATTGGTCTCGGCCTTTATGCACACGATAGAGCCTGTTTTTGTGTCTTTTGGGCTCCAGTGATCCATGCTTCAATGATTTCTAAAATGTACATTCTCCAGAACGGTACCTGCTGTTCTGGGCAGAACTGCTGAGCTTTTCTCCGCTGAATTCAGCCAGCAAGTTCCTTGGTCTCTGTGTCATGCAGGGCTATAACCGCTGCTGATTGTATCTGCGTTATGATGGCTGTGTCTGGAGCAGGCTCACTCCAAAAATATATATATGGTAAGAGAACAGGAGAAGGAGAACCTCAGGGCAGCTCCGGGAAGATGAACATGAGTGCCTTCCCCAGTCTGCTAGGGTTCTATAAAGAAGATACAATTCCAGATGGGATTGGGGTAAATACTAGCCGTTCTCCTTGGTGGAACGTGCTGTCAAGGATCATCTTTGCGTTTAAAAGGAAATCGACATGGCAATAGAAGGCGCTTTGTAAGCGTAAAGCACTGTCTGCAGGGCCGAAGCACTTAATGGTCAGGTGAATTAAGCATCACTGCTACAACCCTATGAAGAAGGGAGTATTATTATCCCCATTGTACTTGGGGAAACTGAGGCACGAGGCAGGTAAATGACTTGCCACGGGTCACTTAATAAGGGCCTGCAGATCACATCACCACTCGGTTTCCCTGGCTGTCACATGGGGACAATACAAGAGTTGCTTACCTGACGTGGGTGTCATGGGGGCTAAATAATCTTTGTAAAGTGCTTTGAGATCCTTGGATAAGAGGTGCAGCGTAAGAGCGAATTCTTACAGTGCTTTGTTTATAAATGGTTAGCCACCGTCTGTTAGTCCCCGGGGTGAAGCTGTTGCCCCTGCACACTGAAGGCAGATAACACCAGACAATACGTTCTGATGTGTCTAGTGGAGTGTTAGACCAAAGCAGTGGTTTGGGAAAAATTTGCAGTAGGCTAAGTGGAAAGCTCCAGTATAGAGCAATATAGTGCCCAATGTTATTACAGTAACATAAGCCCAAGGGCTCTCTTATACAACCTGGAAGTAACACTGCAGGAAATAGGCAGTTTGCTAATAGCCACAGTAATAGCTTATAGACTCTTGCTCCTGTCAGCAGGAATGGACGATATATCAGTTTCTGTTAAAAACATTAGCAGCATCAGAAGGTTAAATATGCATATTATATCATCCCTGGCGGTTTTATTTTCACGAGCGCAATGGATGGCATAAGTTCATGACTTTAAAATTAAGTTTATTTCCGTGATGGAAAATGTGCTTACCTCCTCGACGTCTCCTAGTTATTTTCTGAGATTAGTTAAAAGGAAAAACATTTTTGTAAAGAGGAGAGGGCTGGCTGCCCTGATTTTTAGTAACGAGTGCTTAGGAAGTATTGATTGAGATAATCAGCATTTAGTGTCTTTTGTAATTTAATGAGGAACTGTCCAGTTTATGCTTCATAAAGGCAGTTGGCGGCTCTGTGGCTGTAAGGAACTTTGCAGGTGCTGGTGAATGGGAGAGCTTTCAAAATGAAGAATCCAATTGTAGGTGTTTCAAGGGGAAAGTACCAATCAGGTGCCTTCCTCAGCCTGCCATACAGACATAATCCACATGTGGTGGAGAGTCCAAACTCAGGCAGCTGTGGGGTCCTGCTTTATTCACTAAGGAAACAATGAGTGAAGATCAGCTCAGACTTTCTCTGATCCTATGATTCCTCCCTCAGGACTGCTCAGCCCACACCCTTTATCCTCTTTCCCCCAGGAAATCTCTCACTTCTTTTATAGCCAGATGGGTAATGAGTTACCTGCCTCAGAGTTAGCAGAAATTGTTTAGGTCTCTTTTAGCAAGATAACATCCGTTAACAATGAATTCCAGGCAAATGCTGTCCGCTACTTAGGCCTGACCTACACTAAAAAGTTAGGTTGACCCAGCTACGTCACTTGAAGTGTAAAAAATCCACATCCCAAGAGCTATGTTTAAGCTGACCTAATCCCCAGTATAGCCAGCACTAGGTTGATGGAGGAATTCTTCTGTCGAAATAGCTACCACCTCTCAGGGCTGTAGATTACCTATGCTGATGGGAGACCCCTTCTGTCCCCACACCAGCATACGCAATATCTACACTGAAGCACTACAGCAGCAGCTGTCTGTAGCATTTCAAGTATAGACAAGCCCTTATTCATCTTATCCATCCTTCTCAGAGTTCAGGAGTGTTGCCAGCAGTGTGTTATCCCGTATTGCGAACCCCAAGCATTCAAAATTCATGAGTCAGCGCCCCCCCCCAAAATCACATGGTTAGATTAAAAATCATGAGATTTAAAAAAAATACTCAAATGTTCATTCTTTGTGCTCTGGTTTCTGAGCCTTGAGCTCACACCTGGGTCCCATTTTGAAGCTTTTCTGCGCGGCAATGAGGGCTAGACCCTTATTTTATTTGTCCCGAAATCTGAAATGTTCACGATCACCTGACTCCAGGGGTTGGGGCTTGAAGACGTAACACTGAATATTGTAAATTCTCATGATTTTATGGTGATTCTCGCAACGCTGGGTCTCAATGGTGGGGGGCTCCCGCACAGCTCTGCCAAAGCAGGCACAGCTCCCATGACTGCAGCGGACTCACTTCTGCTTATGCTAGCGTTGAATTTGGCTCTACGTGTACACTTAGACCTGGAGTGGCCGGTGTTTTGTTGCCTAGGCTGAAAAACATTCCCTGCCCCCCAAAGGCACATGCAAACCACACCACTCCTCTCCCCCAAACCGGAGTTTGGCACCCCTGCATGTTGGCATCCATGGCAACCGCCTCGGTCGCTCACTGCTGCTTAGGCCTAACTTCTCAGAAGCAGCCCCTGATTTTTGAGGCCTTCGCTTTTGCATGCCCAGCTTGTCCCACTAGTGCCTGGTTTTATTGCAGGGTATTAAACGCTTGCAATCCAGTCGCAGCCAAAGGGACGCTGGGACATCCCCACACCTTGCTGGATTCTCTTGTTTTCAGGTCTGATGCTGCGGCCGTCCCTGTGGTATCTGAGCGCCTGGTGTTTGATTGGGCTTTTAATAGCCAAATTCATTCCTGGTATAACTCCACTGCAGGTCCCCAAGCCCTTTCTAGGCAGACAGGCTTCGAAACGCAAGCAGACCGGTACGGCCTACTGGTGTAAATAGGCCAAAGTTGCTGTTTCCAAACTAGTTCTGCTTTTAGGCATGTTGTACCCACACCCCTTGCCTGTTGCTTTTCCCCCCTCCGTGCCCAATAAAAGGAGACTTTGATGATCTGACTGGGGGTTTGACACAACATGTCATCAGATGCGATATGAAAGGCTCGCACTTAGGCAGAGCCTTTTTGAAGTGCTGCTTGTTGCCGAGAAGCAGTCATTTGAGAAGGGGCAATCTTCTTCTTCCCGTGAGTCAGCCCACTGATTTCACTGGGAATATTCGGAACCCCTGCAAGCCTCTCCAGGGTCACCTTAAAGCACAAACTACTGTGACGTGGCTACAGAAATGCAATCTTGACGTGGGCCTTTCGGGCTTGTCTCTTCTGACTAGCTGAGTGCTGCAGCCTTGCCCCAGGGCTCCGTTTCGTAGGGATCTGCTCTAGTCTTGGTGGTCACTGTGAGTGCGTTTGTAGAAGGTCTGGGAATAAAAATTGGCTTTGATTACCCAGGCGTTTGAAGCTCTAGTTGATCAGTGTTCATAGTCGTGTATCTTTTCTAAGCAGCATTTTGCAGGACCAGAAACTCTAGTGAAAGGTTGCAAATCCATCTGCAGCTAACTTCTATTACAAACCTCAGTTTTCAGTTGCTCTTAACTTTCTCCGAAGCTCTTTGAAGGTTTGAGAACAATACGCTTATCAGATTTGGAGTTAGTTGACTTGGGGCAATAGACATTTAACTCAAAAAATAGCTGCGTATGAGAACTTGAAGCTTTGCACCCTCCAGTTAATTCTGATTGTTATTAAAGGATTCCTGTTTAACTCTATTCACAGTTTTATTTTCTAATTAATTTGTTTGATTTGTTTCATTCATTTCATTTCTCCATATCAGCTGTGGCATTGTGAAACTTATCAGCTCTCAAAATTGCTTTTGTGAAAAATAGCATTTTCTCATTCCCTGCTCTGCTTCCTGCTTGAGTCAACAGTGCTGACTTTGGTGACCAAAGTAAGTTTTTACTACTTCTGTCAATCCTGCAGCTCCTACACAGAGAGCTAGGTTCTGTTTTGGATCATGCATCATCACAGAGTTATTAACTAAATTCCAGTGGCGGGGCCGGATTTCACGGTCCGTTGTATATTTGCAACCCGTTAAAGCTCAGGGGGTCTCTCAGTTGTAGCTGAGGGCTATTTCTGGCCTGTAAATTCTTACAGCTTGACCTGGAGAGCTCATGTTGAGGTCTCAAGACTGGCAGCTAACAAACAGGTCGTTTTACTTGTAAAGTTAGCTAAATTCAGTCTAGAGTTATTGAGACACAATAAGCATGGAGGGTGGTTGTTTTTTTTTTCTTAAGTCACACTTCAGAGTAGAAGCCCATTTTGATTTGCAGTATCCTACAGTATTTGCGTGGAATAGCTGCACTCAAAAAGATGGTTCAGAAAGGCCTTCAACTTCATGAAAGAGACAAATGGAAAGCATGTTGTGTATAGTCAATTTCACAGTTTCCCCTTTACAATCAGTCACTTCCTTGTTGAAAAGGCTCTTGTAAACCTCAACAGGCGAGTAGAAAAACCCTTCCATTTTTAGAAAGTTCGTTAGTTTAAGAGCCAGCCGTATTATTTAAAGGGGTCTCTCTGTAATTTTTTTTTAAAGTTTGTCAATTTAAAAAACAATTCCAGTTGCTAGTGTCCCTTTTAAACAATAAATCTAACTAAAAAGCACACCCTGGTAGGGGACTCCTGGCTCTATGGGCAGTTAGTTATAGCCGTGCCAAAGCTTTTATCTGTGTTATGCTGGTTTGTATCTGAAAATTCCAAGCAACTGTGCAAATCCTGCACTCCCCCACAGTGCGTATTACTCCGCGGGCAATGGAACAGTGCAAGAATCAGGGTGTTGGGGCTTCAGACATGGCTATGTAATATCCTCTCTGTGTAATGTCTTGTTAGTAGTATCAGAGCTGGATTTCAGAATTTCAGGGCAATCCCAGGAAATGGTCTTGCATCATGGGCTCGGTTTTCCCCTTTAGAGTAAGATGTCACACCCCTCTTCTGCTCATGTCAGCTGCAGTCATGTGGATAATTCCCTGTGTGCCACTTTGAAAAGCATCTTCCGGCCAAGGCTGGCTGTAACTCCTTGGGGCCTGATCCTGAGGGATTCTGAGCACTTCCCCCCACTCTCATTGACTTCGCTGGGACACCCGGACGCTCAGCAGCTCTCTCTTTGGATCAGGGCAGTGCAGAGAACTAATAGGCAATCTGAGGGGCTGAGATTTTTTACTGATATAACTGAAGAGGGGCTTTTGAGTGACAAAGACTTGATAGTGGATAATCCCAGTCTGCTGCTTCTAAAAGCGATAAAAAAGCAGGAGCATTGGTTGCTGAGTTTGCCTGGAGCTGGCTGGGCTCAGTTGCGCTTGTTAATGTTGCCTGATGCACAGCATGGAAAAGTTTTGGCTGCTGAATCTTTTACAAAGAGCCCAGACAATTTGCTAGAGAAATCACCGGCCCTCCAAGTTTTGCCTTTCGTGGGCAATGCCACCTCAGAGTTGTGTTGTTTGCTTCCCTTCTTCTTTGCCGATTTCTCATTGAAAGCTCCCCCACCCCCACCTTCTTTTTTTAAAGCAACTACAATTGATAATTTCGCTTTGGAAAAAGCAACCTGAGAGCTTTTATTTCTCAGAGGCCAAACATTGATGTTGTGTGAAATGGGGGCTTTGAGAAGCCTTTGTATGGAACTTAGCTTCCTGAAAAATTTATTTACTGCGACTGTGATCTGCAGGAGTGAATTGATGTTTATCTATAGTAATTCTTGCCAGGAAAAAAAATGCATAACTGCACTTTCTTTGGAAGCCTTGAAGGGGCTTTTAAATAAGTGTCTAATAGTAGGCTCTCAATAGCACACAGCCAGCTTGATAGACAGTATACAGTATATTATTACCTATAAGCAGGCTAATCTTTTTCTCATGTTTTGGAGAATGTTTTATAACCTTATGGCCAAAGAATTCATGATCGCCAGGTATTTGAAGCTAAGCAGAATTATACCGGCTGTTACTGCTGTGAGATCGATAATACTGGGAAACGCGCAAGGCACTGAACTACCTTTTTGTAGTGTGGATCCTGACATTAGCAGCTCCATCGCTTTCCTGGGGTTGGGCAGATCTGCATCAAGCTTGCATGGGGGCCCAGAACAGGAAACAATTGGATGCTTTCTTCCCAGCGTGTGCGTATCCGTTTGCTGTCCGTGAATCTGACGGTGATGGAAACCCAGCCCCCCCTTATGACCACCAGCGCTCCTATTGCAGTCACATGTGTGGATGAGGGGTTGTTTGAAAGCTGTAATTGGGTGCATCTGGGTCTCAGCACCACCTTTATTTCATTCTTCTCTCCATCTAATCTCCATCGCAGGCGGGCAAAGCCGTCAGCAAACCATAGAGCTCAGGTACCTGGGAAGAGGCGCATTAGACAGACTGCACGCGTACCGTACTTCCATTGTTCCAGCTGCCACTCTGAAGAGGCACCGGTGTCCCCAGGCGACCTTCAGCCTTAGTTGCAGAAGGTTTGTGAGACAATCATGAAATTTATTGTTGGACAAGCTGGCAACGTCCCGGGCTGCTTGCATCTCTCTACTCCCTCTGGCACAGCCCTCTTGTGGCGTGTGGGGATTTACGCACCCTCCTGACTCTCCGTGTGGCCAGGCGAACCAGGGTTCCCCTGACCCGCATCACCCAAAAACCTCACTGATCCAACATGAAATCATGTTCTTCCTCTTTGTCCCTGAGGTGGGTTACTGGCCCTGAGAACCGCCTGACCTCTGCTGGGTGGAAAGGAAGGACCCCCATTCCATTTGGGTAATCCAAGTTGGACTGTGTATCTTAATGGTACCGTGTGACGGTGGTGTAGAAATAATCACCCCTCCGAATCCACTACATTTCAGCAGGGGCAGCTGGAGCCTGCAAATGATCATTAATAATTGTCCTTCCAAGCTAAGGGCCTGATCCTGCGAGGTGCTGAGCACCCTCACCCGACATTGACTTCAGTGTGGGCTGAAGTTTCTCGGCAATTAGCGGATTCCAGGGCTAAGGATCCTGTTTCCAGAACATCGAAGCAAAGAGGCATTGGTAGCGATGGGCCGTGTGGCCTGTTCAGCACGGGGCATCGCTCTTCCACACACGCCACCTACGAGCCAGCTCTCCGCCAGGCCCTGGGAGAGCCCAGGCTCCTCCCCATTTGGGTGCAGTGAACACGACGGGGGTGCATGCCAGGCGTGTGCCTTGGCCTTAGACGGAGGTTCTCCGATTGATGGCCGTGCCTAGCCAGGCCAGAGCGAAAAGAAAAGGCCAAGGGAACTGCTGGCTGCCCAGTGCTCTGGGCTATGGGGCCTTGCCTCCTGTTTCCATTGTGGAAAATCATGGGCATGATGTTTTCCATGACCCTCTCTGAGCCTCTTGTTTGCTCGTGCTATATTGTCTCCTTATATACCGGTAGCTCTGCCCAGGAGTCAGGGGATCGATAGATGGTTGAGATAAGTGGCTTTGCAGAAACCAATTTTGCAGAAGTGTCAGCGGAGCAGCTCCGTAGCCCCACCCTGCGTTTGAGCCACAGCCTACATAGCACAATAGGAGCTGGAACGCGCTGCATCTCTAAAGATTCGTTCCTCCACAGAACATCCCCGGGGAGCAAGCTTTGGTAGCCGCCTCTGACCGCCAGGCAAACGGCGGCAAAGAGAGGTGAAAGTGACTTGTCCGAGGCCACTCAGCAAGTCTGTGTCAGAGCTGGGGCTAGGACTCTGCATTTCCAGTCCTGCGCTTGGTTCCCTGTGCGGCTGGCCTGACATTTAGACCATTAGTTAGGGGATGTCAAAGACAGCTGAAGCCTTCCCCTTTCCCCATGTGCTTTGTCAGTAGCTCCTCGGCCTTGCCTTCATTCTTTTGTACGTTTTCAATGCATGCAGAGGCGGGAGAAGTAACTGTAACTAGCTGCATTGAAGCTCCAGATAATGGCAAAGATTAATTTTGCTAGAACTAAACTTTTGTTGATTTTTTTTTCCCCCCATTGCCTGGCAATTTTATGTTAGTGTTCGGTGTCAGAACAGATAACGGCAGCACACCGTGCCGCAGAGTTCATGAAATCAGCAGAGACAACCACAAAAACTGAGCAAGCGAGATAGTTAGCTATTAAGAGCTGTTTGTTGGGCCTGCTTCAGGTTGGGAATAGGAAAACTGTGGAGTTTATTTTAACGTTAAGGCATCCCAGCGGATTTGTTCATTTCGCTTCCCAAAAGCAACACGTTAATCTGTTTGAAAAGGAGGATGGAAATGTTTGTTGCCTTGCACGGAGCATCACTCGGAGCGGGAGTCCCACGGGAGACGAGCTGCTCTCCCCACCTTTTTAGTTTAATTTGTTAACTCGTTAGTCACCGGTTTTGATGGCAGCATCAAAATGAGCTGTAGGACTGAGTTTATCTGAGTGCCCCACAATCTTCAATGTATTTATCCTCACAACAGCCGAATAAGTAGAGCGGTGGTATTATCTGCGGCACAGAGAGACGTAGGGAGTATAGCAGGGAATTGAACCTTGGTCTCCCAAGTTCCAGGCTGGTAAATTAGCCACTTTACAGAGAAGCTGTCTCTCTCTCTGTCTCTCTCTCTCTCCTCCCGTTGACTTCAGTGTGTTTAAGGAATATGCCCACAGGCTTTCTTGTGTGTCATTAACCATTATTAATTGGTCTTTTGTCAATCGTGAAGACCCACGTTCTCCCCGCCCTCCCCCTTCTCCTTTTAAAATAAAATTCTAACAGGCTTGGGCCAGACTCTGCTCTATTACTGTAAAATGGTGTAAATCTGGCGTGATGATGTAACGTTAAAGGAGTCACTCCGATTATGCCACTGTGTAACGCAGGACAGAGTCCGATCCCCTGAACGGATCTGTGGACCAAACCTTGAAGTCCTTGTTTAGTTCACAGTCACTTCTTTCTCAGGCAGATCCCCCAGTGGCTTCAATGCCCGAGTAAAGATTATGTGAAATCCAAGCCTCCGGCTTTGTCCTCATGTTTAGAGCTGGGGTTAGGAAACAGGACTCCTGGGTTCCAGGCTCAGCACTGACACTGATTCATTGTGTGACTTCAGGCAAAGCACCCCGACCAGATTTCCAGATCGCAGTTGTGCACATGGAGAAGTCTGGTCTTTGGCTGTAAAATGGAGCTGATACTTACCTAATGCGTGGGGATTCTCTGAGGCGTAAGAGATCTTTATCAGGGGCTTTGAGCTCCTTGGAGGACATTGAACTGTCACATGAAGAGCCAGCCATATGCTCTGGTGGATGGACTTCTCTCCTCTCCTGTAAACGCCCCACCACCCCCATTGCTCATGCTTCGAATGAACAGATTGTTGTGCAGGTTTCTCTTGATGTAGGGGATGATTATGAGGTTGTGAATATCGGAGCTTGAAATGGCCCAGGGAGGAGCGCCCATGTAGGCTAGAACCAGGCCATGCTGTTTCCTGGTCATCCTCTCCAAAGTCTCCATTGAAAGGTTCCTTGTAATCCTGGAATAACCACCTTCCATTTGTCAGGCTTTCCTCTCAGATATAGTCAACAGCTCATTTGCTTGGAGGAAGAGTTCAGCAGGATCTCTGGGCTGGTCTGTAGAGCCTTTTCTGCTTATTCCAAGAGGGAATGGTGGGTTGATTTCTATAGCAGGAGGTCCTTTGTGAGGATCTGTATTGCCCCAGCGCTCTGGAATAGCTACTTTATTCTCAGCAGAGGAATGTGTGTGTTCCTGGGACTGTCTTGCACACGGGATAGATGGACTTTCCTGTGGGGCAGGGGAGGTAGAAGATCCTGTAAGAAGTTGGGATGGACTGACTTTGGTGGAGCGAGCCACCTTTTCTGACCCCACTCCTGGGATCTCCTTCCATAGAAACACAGAACTGGAAGGGACTTCGAGAGGTCATCTAGTCCAGTCCTTTGCACTCATGGCAGGACTAAGTATTTCTAGACCATCCCTGACAGGTGTTTTTCCGGGTGTCCTCCCCAATTTTGGAGCCCATATCCTGCTCCCACGCCAGCTTTTCCTCTCCCAATGAGGAGGTTCTAGCTGAAGATGAATGATCTGTCTCACTTTCTGAGGGCCGAGAACGTTCCCCCAGGTCTCTGGGTCATGGCAGGGTAAGCTCTTTGTGTGCAGAGGGAAGATCTCATGAGCAGACAGTAACAAAAACCTGCGTGTGGCAGTGTGAACTTTATATGGAGTCACTGAAAGGGCACCTGGCCAGCCGTGGTGAAGAAGCCCAGGGTTTGAGTTGGATCTGAAACTTGCTCACTGATGAGTGGACCTGGCCGTGGGGAAAGGTGAGTTACTGTCACACGGGACAAAGGACCATACTGTTCCACTGAACTAGACGGGGTTTCTGACCTCAGCCTTGGCTTTTAATGAGTGAGCTATTGGAAAAGGTCTGGGCACCATTGGCAGCCCTCCTGGAGTTGACTAGTGAGATTTCCAGGAGCCGCAATAGCTGTGAGGTTACTCTGAGACCCCCTAGGATGATAAAGGGTCTCTTGCTCGGTGCCGTAAGGATGACTGTCATTCTGTTCTGCACCTCGGATCTAGCTCCCTCTTGCTGCAGATAATTTGGGTGCTAATAGGGTAGAGTTTTTAGAGAGAATGGCGCTCTCCAGCCAGAATGCCTTGCGAGCCCGGGAGGCACTTGGGAGACAGGGGAGGAGAGCGGAAGTCAAAGGAATGCCTGGTGGGAAGAACAAACGTCCCCCTAGATTGCAGGTTTTAGCGAATGATTGTGTATTATATATGTGTATGTCCCAGGCGGAGATGACCTGGGGGGTAGAGTGGGGCCGGGCTGGAGCTGGGTGAGGGGTGGAGCTGGGGGTGGGTGTAGGGTGTGGAGCTGTGGCTGGGGGCAGATTGGGGCTGGATGGGGCTGGGGGCAGATTGGGGCTGGATGGTGCTCCCTCCTCGCCCCCCTGTAGGGGCTGATCTGGGCCCCGCCTTGTGCCCCCCTGAATGTTCCTCTGCTCCACAATGTGGGGACCGCTGATCTACAAGGAGCAGGGAGATCCCCGAGGGAAGCGGCAGAGTCCTGGGACAGGGAGGCTGGGGAGAAGCTGCTGGGAGGAAGTGGCGCAAGTGAAGCTGTTCAGAGCACAGTAGGGCCTGGCAGCAGAACTCCAGTGTAGTCCAAGGCGGGCAGAAGTATTATTATTGGGTATCTTTTTTGGCCTTTCAGTTGGACCTTTCCCTCCCCTGGGAGGGGCCTGAGCTTTTATGTGAGTTGGCCGGAGTGCCAGGCCACAGAACACCCTGATAGAGACTTGGGGTAAGACAGGCTGGGAAGGGGCATTGCTGGGCCCAGGAAGTGGCCGCTATGGGGCGCCAGAGAGGAGGCCACATCACGCCCTGACATGCGGGTGCGCTCTCAAGGTGAGGACCCACCCTTACAATATACCACTCTGGGTTCAAGTGGCTCAGAAAGTTTTTTCCACCCGCTTCGCTAGCATTTCTTTTTCCACTGCCAGAGTGCGGCCACCTCTGGGGAGACAGGCAGCGTGTGTTCAACAGTGCACACTGACGTTACACAGCCGCCTAGGGCAGGGTGGGAATAACGTCTCCAGTTCACGTTGCTGGAGGAATGTCAATGGGCACAGGGTGATACACCCTGTTGGAACTGGTCTAAAATGCTCACTGCCACACAAAGGGCCATGGGGGCTCTGGTGACCACAGATGATCAGGACCTTGGTTTTAAACCTTGGCAAGCGGGGTGGTGCCCTCTTTTGACTATGGCATTATCTCAGTGTTTACTCAGCGGAAAGAGCACCACCACTTGAGTCCTTCGCTCCCCTTCCTGCAGCTCCTTGGCATTCCTTGGAGACCTCCCGTCTGAACAGCTGCCCTGGCTGGGCTTATGAGGCCTGGAAGGATCCCAGCGCAGGGCGATGGATGGGATTTTCAGACGCGCCCGTGTGATTTAGGAGCACAAGTCCTGTGGGCTTCAGTCACTTTTGATCCTTCTGAAGATCCCACCAGGTAAGTTACCGGCCGGGGTGCAATGGGAATGGTTTGGGAAATCAGAGAGGTAAATGTGAAGCTGCTTAAAGGCAATAGGAAGTTAAACAAGCAGCACGTCCTAGTGATAACGTATAGCTGGTCTTGGAGCCGATGGCTCTGCCAGCATTATGATGGCAGTATTTACCTAAGGATGAAGTGTTCTTGTACAATTTCTCCAACAGAGTAGGGCACAAGCCGGCTTTTCTTTAATCTGTGCCGTGAATTACTTATGGGTCCAACTATTTTTTTCCCCACTTGAGCAAACAAATGTATTGTGCGCCTGCAAAGAAAATCTTTTGTTTGTTCTGAGCTCCCGTCCGTCTCCCTGAGTTGATGACATGCCAGCAGGATCTCAGATGATTCATGTGCTTGGTGGTTTGGGTTCCCTGGTGGGCACCGGAGCCCAAGAGGAACTGGTAGGGCCAAATTGATCCTGGTGTAATACCATAGATGACTTTGTCCCAGTGCGCATAGTGATTTCCCCCCCCAGCTCCCTTTTAGGCCCTGAAATAAACTTTCTGCATCCTGGCAAGTGCTGATCCGTCCCTGAAGTGGGAGCAGGTTTGCAGCGATGCCCTATCACCTATCTTTGTGTTTCATTCTAACATCTTTGGGGGGGAAATTCTGCTTCACTCCTTCACTGGGACTCCCGTGTGGTGTGAGGAATGCTTCACGTTTAGGGCTCAGTCGTGCTTCACCCGCAGTCAGGAGTAAAGGGGAGCATGGTTCCTGCATGGGCTACCGGCACCACTGATTGGCATGTGTGTGTGGCGGAGGAGCCGCTACTACTTGTTCTTCTGCTCAGGTGGGTCGGCAGAGCCTGGGGTCCGCGCCAGCGCAGCTGAGCCAGTGAAGGGAGACACAACCCACTCCGGGTGTAGGGCTGATGCAGCGGATTTCTGCACTAAAACAATTAGGCTCTGCCCTTTACTCAGGACTCATGGTACTTCCATGATCCAGCCCATAATAAATATCTGTAAAATGCCTGGATCCCCTTCGAGGGCGGGGATGGTTGAAAGGAGAAGTGCTATTGAAATGAATGAATTATTCCCATGCCTTCCTGAAGGTGTGTGTGCAATATGAGCTTTGGTACCCAGCACACACCGGGGAAAAACCTCCATCCCAGGACAAAGAGGGTCAGTGCTAATTACCCACCCAGAGGTCTTGTGTGCAGTAAAGGTGTTTTGAGAAGCAGATGGAAAGGGAGTGGAATAACCCCTTTAAAGTAGCATCTCGGCAGTGTCTTCCCCGGAGGCAGCGTCAGTTTTGAGCTTAGTCGTGAATAGGTACATACCTACAGCTGTCTTGTGTACTTGTCAGAAGAAGACAGGCAGCTGCCTGTTTTTCGGATCTCTTGTTATAATTAAAAGGGGGGTGATAATATTCACTGCTGACTTACGTTTGTAATAGAAAAACATGGTATTGTGTCACGGTCTTTTAAGACATGGATGAGTATAGATGTTTGTGGCGGCTATATTGTGATCTACTGTTTGAATTTCTGAATTATGTTTTTGCTTCTTTCCTGGTTCATTTAAGGGCTTCATTCGGCAGCTAGACTGAATTCCCAACCAAACTAATGGGAGTTTCAGCATGGGACAGGTTGTATGATACAGCAAAAAACAAAACCCCACACTCAATTTTTTCTTTAATGTTGTGCAACCTGAAAAGTGAATAATCATAACACTTATGTAGTGCCCCTTACCCAAGAATCTCCGAATGTATTACAGTATTGGCAATGTCAAATGTTCAGTATTCAGGAGTTGGGGGGCCCCCCACTCCCAAAGTCATGAGATTGGCATAAAAATCATGAGATCATTATTATTTTTTTAATTTTGCCTTCTGTTTTTTGAGCCTTTAGGGACCAGATTTTTCAGTTTTTCTCTGCAGCCAGCAGTGCTAAAAACTGACTTTCTGAAAAGAAAAGTTGAGATGCTCACATAATCACATGATTCCAGGAGCTGAAGTGTTAAGAAAAACACCAGATATTGTGACACTCATGCTAAAACATTGGTGCACATTAATGCATTGAGCCTCTCTACTCCTATGGCAGGCAGTTAGGTAGGTGGCATTGTCCCTGTTTTACAAATGGTGAGCCAGATCTGCAGTGGATATAAATCCGTATAGTTCCTGGAGCTGCTCCAAGCAACAGCAGCCGAGGATCTGGCTTGCTCGTAGTGAGGGTCAGGGAAGTTAAGTCACCTGCATGAGATTCCAGAAGGAGTCCTTAACACAGCTGAGAAGAGGACCCAGGAATCCTCCTCCCAGTCTTCTGCTCCAACCATTACACACATGGGTCCTGGTTCATCTCTCACCTGCGTTGGTGAAAATCAGGATGAACTCCATTGAAATGGCTGGAGTTACACTGGTATGACCCGAGGCCCTGGCCCGTCTCTCTTTTCCATCCAAGGCACTTGAATGTACTCTTCCCCCAGCCCTTGGTTGAACATCTTACTGTTTTCAAGATCTCTATAGTAACTAGCAATCTCAAATTTCCAGAAATCAGCATTTGCAGCCTAGAGATATCGCGTGTGTTTGCTGGTATTGATTCTTCCATGTGTTCTTTGGCATAATGTCAGATTTTTTGGGTTAGATTTTTCCAGACTTTCTGCTGGGAGTTGTTCCTAAAAGAATTCCTTTTTTCTTGAGCGTTCTCTGTTCCATCTTGACTCCTTCGACCCTGCTCGCCTTCCTCCCGCTGCACGTCTTTAGAGGACAAGGGGAAATGTGTTTTTATTTCTTTTCCTCCTGAGAGAACAACTCACTAGAGGCTGTAGACGACATTTTGCATGTTGCACTCACAGCTGAATAGCCTCAATGCACAATGCAAAGTCACCTTCTACCTTATACACAACCCTGTTTTTTTCCCCCCACGTTCTTCCAAACCAGCGCTTTGCAGTTGAATTTAATTGTGTCAGTTGGATTTGATAAAAATATTAAGATCAAAACCTCATGAGAAAGATTCAGGGCCAGATTTTCAATTGAGCCCTCATTTAAGCATCTAAGGTCATGTCTACACCGTGGGGTAATGTGCACTCTGGGGGTGTGATTTCTAAAGCACACAATGTATTGCACACGAACTGGTCCGTGTAGGCCTTGCGGGTGCGCACTAAAATTTCCCTAGTGTGCTTTAACATAATACTGTTTCAAACAGCACTATGTGAACATGCACTAGGGAACATTGAATGAGCACCATCAGGGTCTATACGGACCAGTTAGTGTGCAACACGTTTGTGCGTGTTAGAAATCCACTCCCGCCCCCATGGAGTGCCTTGCCATGCCTTCAGATCACCCTGAAGTGAAGGGATCAGATTTTTCCAAAGTGCTCTGCAGCCAACTGCACCCAGAGAGAGAAACGGCAAATGTCCCTGCACCATTGAGGATGATGGGAGCTGTTAGGTGGTGGGCACTTCAGATAATCTGACAATAGGCCCCAGTGCTATAAAGTGATGAATGCATCTGGTGAGTCCTTAATTCAGCTCAGTGGAAGGTGCTTAGCACCTTGCAAGCTCAGACGCAGGCCTGCTCTACACACTGTTTCAGTTAGCGTTGCAATTCTTGTTATCGCATAGTTAGACCCATATAGCCCCTAGCACAGATGCCTTTATATGGTATAAAGGTGCCGTCTACCAGTATAGCTTATCTCCCTTCCTGGAAGGGAATCAACTATATTTGCCTAAACACGTTTAACTGCCTCCACACTAGGCTGTAGTACTGAGTGAAAGTGGTACAACTGTTGTGGGTAGTCTAGGCCTAAGAGTTGGATCATGATGTCATTTTGTTACGTGTTTGCACAGCGCCTAGCACATGGAGTCCTGGTTGACGATTGGGGCTCCTAGATACAGCAGTAGTATCAATCAGAATGTTAGAGTGTTGTCCTGTGTTTCCTTTTATTGGCTGTCAACCTGCTGTTCTGTATGATGCTTCTACCCCTTGTGGAGTAGGGCGCTGCCCTTAACGGGCTTGGGGGGGTCTAGCAAAGTGAATTCCATTGTGGATGAGAGTGACAGTGATTTCCCCTGGCTCCTGTATGGGCTGCTTTCAGCGCTTTTGATAAGTGGAGGTGATAGGCGATGCCTATTGATTTCTCCGCTTTCTGCCGTGAGGCAGCTTATCCTGAAAGCCAGTGACTCAGCACAGCAGAAATACTTCCAAATTCAGGGAGGCGTCGGGGCTAGAAGGTAAAGGCAGCAGGCCAAGAACTTGGAGCAGCACGTCAGCTGGTCACACTATGGGCTGCTGCTGTTTGGGCTCCATCCTCTGGAGCTGTCAGCAGAACACACTGATTTATACTGCTGGGACTCTGACCTGCTGTGGATTATTCTGTGTAGTCTCAGTAGGGTCTGAAGGGGGCTTTAAAGAGATGGAGCCTGACCCCGCTTTTAGTTTTATCAGCATCAGTCTGCAGTAATACTGCTGAGGTCAGGCGAGTTACTCTGGTTGTGCACTGGTGTAACTGAGATTAGTGACTGGTCCATAAGAGCACAAGGACCTTGTGAGATCTCAGCATCCCAGTGAAGCGTGAGGGAGGGGATGCCAGGAGATACAAAGGGCCTGAGCAGTGACGTTAGCATGGGACTTGCTTTCCCAACAGATTGTTTTTTTGTTTGTTTGTTTTGTTTTTGTTTTGTTTTTTTTAAACATATATCAGTGGCTGATTGTCTCCATGTCTTCAGGGGGGTGGGTGGAGAAGCAGATGTGGGGGGAAGGGCAATGAGGGTTGAGGGGCCTCCTGGAAGTAGGATCTATTAACAAAAACATGAAGGAGGACATGGTAGAGGTGTAGCAGGAAGGCCAGGGTCAAGCCTTGAGTACATGCTGAGAGCCAGATCCTTGAGCCAATGTGCCCAGCCTAGCTCAGTGGAGATTTCCAGAGGGCCAGGGAGGTTGCGCCTCTTTGTGGGGCAGTGCGCATTGACGGACTGTCCGCCTGTCCTGTGGGCTCTGGATCTGTCACCAATGCAGCATATCTCTGCCCTCCTCCTTTCCAGAATGATACAAAGATAATTGTTACCTCTCAGGCATCCTCAAGCAGAGTTTTAAGGGGGGGGAGGAAGAACGGAAGGAAATCTTTTGCTTCATAGCTCTAATAGTTCTGCATTGATTTGTAGCACTGGGAGCTTTTCCAGTCACTGTGTTCTGAGGTGTAGGCATCTGTTGGTACAACAGGGCTACCAGCCAGCTAACCCAGGGCGTATTTCCCACCCAGTCCTGTAGCTTGATAAAGCTCCGTCACTCTCAGCCCCACCAGTCCCACTTACCTGATCATCTTTCCTGCACCCCTGGCTCTGTTGAAGGAATAAATGGTAAATAGCTCTGAAAAGCTGAATGTCTAGCAGAGATGGGCCTGAACTGCAAAATTCAGAACCAGAACTACACTGAAACTGTTCCACACTCCGCAGAGGTTGGGATTCAGGCCCGTCTGTCGAATCCAGACCATAGCACTGTCCTCAGCAATTCTCTGGTGTCGTGGGAACATTGGCACTGCCAGGCAGGATTTGGCTTGTCTAGTATCCTGCCTCTGCACAGCAGCAGATGTTTGGAGCAAGGTGCAAGGAACCTCACAGTAGGCAGATTGTAGGATAATCTGCTTTCTCCTACTCCCCAATAGAGCTTAACTCCCGAAGCCTGAGGTTTAATATTCATTCCTTAATGTGTGAGCATTAACTGTAACAACTCTGGATACCCTTGATTTCCATCTCAATGTCTAGTACCTTTCCTGAATCTTACTAAATTCTTGGCCCCAGGGACATTCTGGGGCAGTGAGTTCCACCGTTTAATTATGTGCTGGGTGAAAAAATATTTCCATTTTGGTTTGGAATTTGCCACCTTTTAATTTCATTGACTTCTTGTTTTATGGGACAGGGAAAATGGTATTGCCTGATCTCCCTTCTCTAGACCCTTCAATATTTTATTGCCTTTTATGTCCCCTCTTATTCATAATTCATAATCATAATGCCAGCAAGTTAAAGAATGGATTGGATGACTGGGCTATAAGGTGGATAGAAAGCTGGCTAGAGCGTCGGGCTCAACAGATAGTGATCAACGGCTCGATGTCTAGTCAGCAGCCAGTATCAAGTGGAGTGCCTGAGGGGTTGGTCTTGGGGCCGGTTTTGTTCAACATCTTCATTAAGGATTTGGATGATGGGATGGATTGCACCCTCAGCAAGTTCATGGATGACACTAAGCTGGGGGGAGAGGTAGATACGCTGGAGGGTAGGGATAAGGTCCAGAGTGATCTAGACAAATTGGAGAATTGGACCAAAAGAAATCTGATGAGGTTCAACAAGAACAAATGCAGAGTCCTGCACTTAGGACAGAAGAATCCCATGCACTGCTACAGACTAGGGACCGAGTTTTCTAGGCAGCAGTTCTGCACAAAAGGACCTGGGGATTACAGTGGGCAAGAAGCTGGATATGAGTCAGCAGTGTGTCCTTGTTGCCAAGATGGCTAGTGGCATATTGGGCTGCATTAGTAGGAGCATTGCCAGCAGATCAAGGGAAGTGATTATTCCCCTCTATTCGGCACTGGTGAGGCCACATCTGGAGTATTGCATCCAGTTTTGGTCCCCCCACTACAGAAGGTATGTGGACAAATTGGAGAGAGTCCAGCGGAGGGCAACGAAAATGATTAGGGGGCTGAGGCACATGGCTTATGAGGAGAGGCTGAGGGAACTGGGCTTATTTAGTCTGCAGAAGAGAAGAATGAGGGGGGATTTGATAGCATCCTTCAACTACCTGAAGGGGGGTTCTAAAGAGGATGGAGCTTGGCTGTTCTCAGTGGTGGCAGATGACAGAACAAGGAGCAATGGTCTCAAGTTGCAGTGGGGGAGGTTTAGGTTGGATATTAGGAAAAACTATTTCACTAGGAGGGTGGTGAAGTGTTAGAATGGGTTCCCTAGGGAGGTGGTGGAATCTCCATCCTTAGAGGTTTTTAAGGCCTGGCTTGACAAAGCGCTGGCTGGGATGATTTATAGATTCTAGGACTGGAAGGGACCTCGAGAGGTCATCGAGTCCAGTCCCCTGCCCGCATTTAGTTGGGGTTGATCCTGCTTTGAGCAGGGGGTTGGACTAGATGACCTCCTGAGGTCTCTTCCAACCCTGATATTCTATGATTCTTTCTTGGGCAAACAGTCCCAGTTTATGGAGGGGATGGTATGATGGGATAGCCTAATTTTGGCAATTAATTGATCTTTGACTATTAGCGGTAAATATGCCCAATGGCAGTTGATGGGATGTTAGATGGGGTGGGATCTGAGTTGCTACAGAGAACTCTTTCCTGGGTGTCTGGCTGGTGAGTTTTGACCACATGCTCAGGGTTTAGCTGATCGCCATATTTGGGGTTGGGAAGAAATTTTCCTCCAGGGCAGATTGGCAGAGGCCCTGGGGTTTTTTTTGCCTTCCTCTGCAGCGTGGGGCACGGGTCACTTGCTGGAGGATTCTCTGCACCTTGAAGTCTTTAAACCACGATTTGAGGACTTCAGTAGCTCAGACATAGGTTAGGGGTTTGATACAGGAGTGGGTGGGTGAGATTCTGCGGCCTGCGTTGTGCAGAAGGTCAGACTAGATTATCCTAATGGTCCCTTCTGACCTTAAAGTCTATGATTCTATTCAATGTCTCTTCATGTGAGCGTTTTTCTAGGCTCCTGATCTTTGTCACCCCTCTCTGAACCCTCTCTAGTTCTGCAGTGCCCTTTTTGAGATGGGGTGACCCACACTGCACACAGTAGCCACCACTATTTATATACTAGCATTATAATATTCTCCATCCTACTCCTTATGTGTCCTAACGTTTTGTTTGCTTTTCTGACCGCAGCTGCCCGTTGCACAGAGGTTTTCGTTGAGCTCAGCAGTGATGCCCAGGTCCCTTTCTTGAGTGGATATGCTTAATTTAGAACCTTCTGAAGTGTCTGAGCAGTATAAATTTTGCCCTGCAATGTGCTTTACTTTGCATTTATCAGCGCTGAATTTCATTTGCCTTTGTGTCGCCCATTCACCTGGCTTGTTTAGGTCTCCCAAGTTCCTCACAAGCTGCTGTAGTCCTGAGTAACCTAAATAACTTTATCTGCAAAGGATGGGGATCTTGAACAGCGCTTGAGTGCCCTTTCTCTTCCTGAACTTGAATGTACGAGCCTGGTTAGCTACACAGCGTTACTCTTGGGCCCTCGGCCTCAGAGACAGAGGCATTGCCGAGTTCTGAGCCTGCCTCTGAAACTGACTTCCTCTTTGGCCTTGGACAAATCATTATGTATTTCTGTAAAGTGAGGATAATAATTCTGGCCTACCTACTGACTGGAGTGTTGAGGATCAGTTATAGTATTGCCAACACTAAGCATTCAAAAATGAGTCAGGGCCTCGAAAATAATGATTGGCTGAAAATGAGATTAAAAAAAAAAAAAAAAAAAAGTTGCGTTCTGTTTTCCTTCTGTTTTTTGAACCTTAAGGGGTCACGTTTTTAAGCTTGGTCCAAAACCATAAGGGCTCAAAAGGTGAATCTCACAGAATCATGTATCAGAGGGGTAGCCATGTTAGTCTGGATCTGTAAAAAGCAACAAAGAGTCCTGTGGCACCTTATAGACTAACAGATGTATTGGAGCATAAGCTTTCGTGGGTGAATACCCACTTCGTCAGACGCATGTGGCATGCATCTGATGAAGTGGATATTCACCCACGAAAGCTTATGCTCCAATACATCTGTTAGTCTACAAGGTGCCACAGGACTCTTTGTTGCTTTTCACAGAATCATGTGATTCCAGGAGCTGAGACTTGAAGAAAATCTCCAGGTTTCATGAGAGTGGGAAGAACCATAATTATTGTTTTTTAAAGTCCTTTGAACATGAAAAGAGCTATGCAAATACTAAATAGTATTATTCAATTAGCTGTTACCACACACGAAAGAGATCTTATAGTTCCTGTAGATAGTTCTCTGAAAACTTCTGCTCAATGCACAGCAGCGGTCAAAAAGACTAACAGTATGTTAGGAACTATGAGGAAGGGGATAGAAAATGTCATCATGCCACTATATAAATCCATGCTACGTCCACACCTTGAATACTGTGGCAAGTTCTGGTCACGCCATCTCAAAAAGAATATAGTGAAACTGGAAAGGGTACAGAGAAGAGCAACAAGATGATCAGGGATATGGAATGGCTTCAGTATGAGGAGAGACTAAAAAGCTTAGGACTGTTCATCTTAGAAAAGAGATGACCACGGGGGGATATTATAGAGGTCTATAAAACCATGAATAAAGTGACCAAATTGTTATTTACAATACCTCCAATACCATAACCAGGGGTTACCTGATAAAGTTAATACAAATGAGGAAGTACTTTTGTACACAATGCACAACTAACCTGTGGAACTCATTGCCATGGGATGTTGTGGTGGCCAAAAGAATAAATGGGTTCAAAAAAGAACTGAATAGGTTCATGGAGGATAGCTCCATCAATGATATTAGCCAACATAGTCAGGGACGCAACCCCATGCTCGGGGCGACCCTAAACCTCTGACTACCAGATGCTGGAAAGGAAGATAGGGTGGATTACTGCATAATTGCACTGTTCTGTATACTTCCCTGAAGCTCTGGTGAGGGCCACTGTTGGAGACAAGGTAGTGGGGAGGATGGATCATAGTCTTACCTGGTGTGGCTGTTCTTATGTTCATATTAATCCTCTCAGGCTGGAATTCTATGTACACTATTGCAGGAGACAAGGTGGTTAAAAAACTGACAAGTCTTTTTTTAAAAAGTCTTAAAAGTGTAACACTTTAAACTGACAATGTTCTGTTTAATAAAGCGATTTACTTTGCAATAACTAATCTGAAACAAAAGCAGGTAAAATTCATTCCTGGTGCAACTGTGCTGACTTCAGCTAAGTTAAATCAGACATGAATTTGGCCCAAGCGTGTCTAATTAAAAACAACAGCACCTTTTTTCCTATTTTGAGTGTTGGGTTCACGTATAAATTCCATATGAGCAGCTGCAGAGAATTGACATGACATATTGAAATCATTAGGTTACAGCTAGTAATTAGGTTTGCGTGAGGGCTTTTTTTCACCCCTCTCTTTCTTATGGAAACTATGTTGGGCACGTGTCGCTAGCAGAGATTTTTTTCAGTTCGGAGTTGGTATTGTTTTGATAAGTTGACTTTGTTCCATTTTTTAAATCTTTTCCTGTGCTCTGTTTGCCTGGAAGGCATAGATTGTGCATGGTTAATGACTTAACAGGAATGATTTTTAAATCAAAATTTCAAGTATCAAGCTAACCTATCCGTACATCTCTGTTTTAGGAAGCATGAAAGTTACTCCAGGGTCAGAGAGTACAATAGGTGGCACGTTTCACTGTCTATATCCTCTCCCAAAAGGAAATTGTGCACACTGTTCCTGGTGTTCTAACTCACAGGAGCGTCTTTATAGTGGGTGATATTAGACAAACACCGATTAACTCCTCCATGGCCGTGCACTCTCACATTAGCATGGCCCTGCCCTACTTGACAGTGCTCCCCAGTGTAAGAGTTGCACAAGCAGGCCCTTGGTTAGCGATGTGCTGCCCTACTGCCTGGTGGTGACCGTTGTGCGGGTAGTGTTTGCGGCATGCCCCGACACCTGAAACGACTCCGCTCCCGCTATCTAACTGCTCCAGCATCTTACAACTTCAAAGGGATTTTCCCGTGGGATGTGCCCTTAGTCACCACAAGCTACTGCTTAATCATAGCCAGAAATGCTACATGAAATATTGCACTGTGAGTGCGTGGGTATAATGTGGAGATGAAGCCATGACTCTCCTGTATAATAGAGCTACTGAGTCATGGATACCAAAAGTGCTGGAAGGCTCATTAGCTAAAGAAACTCCCAGTATCTCCTGTTGTGGGAGGACCCCTTCACCCCCACCAGGTAATCAATTTCTATTTTATTACACTTCTGCTCAATACATTAGCAAGACCATGACTCAGGCAGCTAGAATGTGAGCCAGATACCCTTGACTTCAGAAACAGGCTCAGTTGGGTTAGGCCCTACAATATTTACGCAGAATGTTTCCCATTCAGGAATTTCTGAGAGACAGAAGTTTGTTTCGCTGGTATTTTTTTTGAATGTGGTGGGGAATAGGCATCAGGTGAATGAGGCTCAGCAAAATGGAAATGCCGACATAAGCCTGTATTTTATTGGCACGTGATCGTTTCAGGGAATGTAGAAGAAAATGGAACGAATCATTGTTCGTGTGCCCCAGAGTGGAGAGAACCTGATTGCAGTTGTATTCTCTTAATAGGCAGGTGCTAAGGCGTAACCATTGCTTCTCCTTCCCAAACTCTATTGACTGCTTGAATCTGCTCTTTCCACCGCTGGTTCACCAATCTTGGGGCAATGTCTCTGCAGGATTCATTCAATAAGAAAACAGAGGGGTGCTCAAAAGAGGCGTCTCTGTGTAATGGCCTGGCTCGTGTGTGTTTGCACAGCACTGCCCTCTAATGGATGGAATCAGACCTGCCCAACCGTGTGTCAGAGACCCCGGGCTGCTAACAGCTAGTAACACTTCTTCATCTTGAATGGCAGGGCCCTGTGCTGTTGGAGCAGGAGGGTGTCAGTGCTGTCCCCTCTGCCTCTGTGAGGTTGTGAGTGGTTGTCGCGTGAAGCACAGTGATGATCATAACGATGTTCCAGCATTCTGCCTGTCATGTAAATGGACACAGGTGCTGGCAAGCATGAGGATCAGAATAGCCCCCTCTTCCTCCGTGCACTGCTCTGTCAGTCGCATTTCCAGCTCTCCTGCTGGCAGCCCGGAAGAGGGGACCAGATCTCGCCCTGGGGTAAATGGGCATAGCCCCAGTGGAGCTACAGCAGTGGCGAATCTGGCTCGGGGTTCTGAGTGAGACACTCAATGACCCTTCACTGTGTGTGTCACTTTCACCAGCTGCTAAGTGCTAGGACTGCTCTTCCATCCGATCCCTGATGCCGTGATTCATCCCGGGAAAAGGGAGACGCTGTGGGAGGAGAAGGGGGAAGATCTGCAGCCGCAGAATAATTTTCTTGTCTTTGGAAGCCTTGGCTGGGAAATCTTCACCTTTTAGAACTCACTGCCTGGTTACAGGTTTTAGAGGGATAGCCGTGTTAGTCTGTATCCGCAAAACCAACCAGAAGTCCGGTTGGCACCTTAGAAACTAACACATTTATTTGGGCATGAGCTTTCGTGGGCTACAACCCACAGCCTACTGACCTGGGTTAATGCATCTGTGCTAGAGAAACCAGCGCTGGGATTTTCAAAGGAGCCTAATTCAATAGGGGTTGGGTGCCGAATTCCCTTAGGCTCTTTCGGAAAGTCCCAGCTCAAACAGAGAGGTAGGGAAATGACCATTTCAGCCCTCTAAGGCTGCATGCCTGGCAGGTACTATTCCTGTCCCATGGAACAGCAAATTTGATACTTGATCCTAGAGGAGATATTATCCATTTTAATTCTGATGGATTAGTTCTAAAGACTGTTTGTGGATTGATCTCATAGTCACATTCCACTCCTCCTTATCAGAAAGCATTGGGCTTGAACTGATAAAGCTGAAAGCTTTGTTTGGGAACGGCGAGTTTTGGAAGGGGTCAGAATTTTAAGAGCTGTCAGCATCACCAAGTGAAAATGAAACACGATCCATCCAGCATTGTCTGATGAAAACTCAGCTCCAAACTCCAGGACTTGCACGCTTCCAGGACAAGATCCATTTGGGGTCAGGCTGCTGGGGATGGGCTCCCGTGCCAGTGTTTGGGAAGGCAGTGGGATTCACATGCAGTGCTGCAGTTATTTCACTTACTGTGCTAAGTCATGGAATCAGTGCTGATTTGGCTTTGGGCTCAATACAAACTGAAGTGGGGCTGTTGGTAACTTCACCAGCTGTTGAATTTCTTTCCTCTTTGATGGTCTCAGCAGATACCCATGGTCCTAAATTGCGCATGCGCGCGCCTGTCTACATAACCCAATGGTGATAGTTACATGTACCCCTTCTGTGCGTGATCCGCAGAGGATGAGTTTCTGTTACAACTCACCTACAGAACCCGCCTCTTTAGTCCAAGCTTTTAGCTTTAAAAGTCTCCAGTTCAGTCCCTAATGTTGGCCAAAATGGTAGCTGCCACATAGCGAGGTCCCCTTCGAGTTTTGAACTGTCGTGGTCCTCAGAGCCTCAGGACAAGCTTCCTCTTCCATCCAGGACATATGTTACATGCCTGATCCACAGCATACCCTGACCAGTGGGTTACACGTGCTTGTGTCCTCAACCCTCACCCAAATCTTTATCCAGTGGATACTGCCTCCTGTTGTCTGTCTTTGAACCTATCAGATATACGTATCAATTACGCCATGAACTGAATCCAGTCTAGGAGTTGAATCTGCAGATAGTATTTATAACAAGCCCATCGATGTAGTATCTAAATATTGCTGGTGTGTTTTCCTGAAGTACAGTTGTTGTTGGCCTCCAGGGGATGTGTTGGTTGTCCTCGACTGTTCTTAATCAGTGAGCTGTTGCATTACTAGGCACCACGGAAATAAGGAACTAATAAGTTCAGGGTATTACAGTCAAGCAAAAGTTCTTTATTTAGTGCCCTGCCCCTTCACACCAACAGTCAGGGAACTTCTGCTCCTTGTCCCAGCCCCTCTGCCCAGTGTGAGTTCCAAACACCCTGATGGATGGCCTTGTGAAATTGATTGGACACCTGTGTGCTACCAGATGGGCGCATGTTTAGCTACCTCCTCTGCAGAGTCAATATCTCTGTAGTTCTTTCCCCCAACAGCTTGTGTAATGAGAGTCCCCGGTCTAGCCGTTCTCCAACCTGGGCAAACTCTGTAGCCCACCTCCCAGCATAGCAGAGTGCTGCTGCAACACACCTGCTGGGCATTGCATTCAGTTCTGCCATCCTGCAGCTTTCAAGGACATCAGCTCCTCTCCAATCTGCCCTGTGGAGCACTTTTCCACATAGAGTAGTCCACAATCCTGTGGAACCACTTGCTTGGAAGTATCGGGCACTGGCCGCTCTCAGAGACCGGACACTGGATGAGATGGGCCACTCGTCTGATCAGTAAGGCAACACCCGTGATACCAAGGGAGAACCACTGACCATGGAGAATACAGTATGCTCTAGAGGCCCTCAAATTTCAGAGGGGAAAGCTTACCCCAAACTGTTAGCATCCAGCTGTACTGCATTGGTGGCTTGATCAGTGGTTAGTATTTATACCGTGCTAGTGTTTGAGCGACATCATTTTATATTCCAAAATGACAGGGGATTTTGTGCTTAATTTTAGGCACTAAATATGGCTCATTTATAGATGCTGTTCAAGCCAAATCATGGTAGCTTTGTTAGGCAAGTCAGAAAAAGAAAGGCAGGCACATTTCTGATGCTATCTCTTAACAGACTCTGTTTAAAAAATTAATGCAAGCAAGCTTTTGAGAGTTGCACGGTCTTCATCAGAGCACTGAGAGCCTGTGTTTGAGATTAAACCTCACATTTCATTTTTATATGCTGTGCTTAATCCAATAATGATTTCATGTTACAAACTGCAATAATATCTTTCAGCATCGTTAATCAGAATAGACTTAATGCTGTCACTATTTATTAACCTTTGTTGAAAAGCAAGAAGTTTTCCTACTTATCTGTGATTGTTGCTCTTGTCAGGCTCTATCAAGTGAAAAAACAGATTTGGCATTCATTAAAACTGTGAGAATTCTGTAATGACAATTGAAACTACATGGTGTTTGGTGCATGAAATCTTTGTTCTATTCACTGTGATAGCTGTGAAAACTGAGCAGGGATCGAGTAACCCAAACTGCTAGTTCAAAAGACTTAAGTTTATTTACCATCTAATGTATCTAACCACTGCATAACAAAGCTGCCCAGTAAATGAGGGAACTCCAGCCGTATACAGTATCCAGACAAAGGAAACCCTTTATATGAAGCAGAATGGCCTTTTGGTATCAGGTGGTACAGAAAAAGGGGTGAATTCAGACACTGAGCTATTCAGCTTCATCAGACTCATGGTGCAGCCGAAATGCCCCAGTTCTGTACCCCCAAAATTTTAGGAAGGTTTGGATCCCAATTTCTTGGTTTAGCATCACCACTCATCCCTTTCTCAGGCAAAATTTCCACTAACATCTTGGTAGTTTTGCCTGAGGAAGGACTGCAGAATTTGGCCTGTTTCCGGCATGGGCCTCTACTACTTTCAGCGGTTCAATGTAGGCGTCATATTGCCTTGTGAATAGGGTCATTTTATAGATGGAGTAACTGAGGTACAGAGAAGTTAAGGGAATTCCTTAAGGTCACATGCAGGACATGGGATCCAGGTTCCCCAAAGCCACTAACCCGTAGCTGTTAGTTGGGATTATGTTTTGCAGATGTAGGTGAACGTACATAACTGGTAATAGTTGAAATGTGTCTGTACCCTCAATCCAGGACCTGTGCTGAAGCCAATTGAAACCAATGGAAAGACACTCATTGAGATTTGGATCAGGCCCTTCGGCATAGTGTCGGGGGTTACATCATGAGGCCTTATGCATAGTTTAGTTGAGGGAGCCTCCAAAGAAGAACTGAATCCCAAGTAACCCTGGTGCCCATTAATAAGACAAGGTCCCTATTGTCATTTGAGTTACCTGCACAAACCTATCGCTTTAAGGAAAGAACAAAGTTTCCTGTGGTCTGAGAGCTGCACTGTGTGACTGTCTTAGCAAACAAACTCTGGAGAGTTTCAGAGTAACAGCCGTGTTAGTCTGTATCCGCAAAAAGAAGAACAGGAGTACTTGTGGCACCTTAGAGACTAACAAATTTATTAGAGCATAAGCTTTCGTGGACTACAGCCCACTTCTTCGGATGCATCCGAAGAAGTGGGCTGAAGTGGGCTGTAGTCCACGAAAGCTTATGCTCTAATAAATTTGTTAGTCTCTAAGGTGCCACAAGTACTCCTGTTCTTCTTTAAACTCTGGAGAGGAAGCCTGGGTCTCATGGGTAACGGCAAAGGCTGGTAGAGCTGACTTCCACTCTTGGGCTTGTTGTGCGACCACAGGGGAGTCTTTTCCCCTCCCTGGGACTCATTTTCTTTCTGACGATAGTGTTCCCGTCTTGCAAGAGAGCTGTGAGGCTTAACTCATGCTTGTGTGATGCTTTGGATGAAAGGCACCGTGTAAATGTATAGTAATGAGAATACTTTGTTTTTCATAGCAGATCAGAGGTGGCCAGTCTCTTTCTCCCCATTTTACAGATGGGGAAACTGAGGCACATAGTAGTGAAAAATGATTTGCCCAACATCACCCAGCAGGGGCAGTGGCAGGACCAGAACCGAGGTCTCCTGAGTCCTAATGTGGGGTTTATCTGCTAGGCCACACTGTTTGATGTTACTGAGGTTTCTCAGGAGCCTGGGGACCATGGATGTGGTGTGACTGGTGTGGAGATAATGATTTGTGATGGTGATAATTGAAATGCATATGTCGGCAAAGACACAAATAACCAGCCGGGTGGACAGGTGCTGCTATTTATGTGGGAGGAATGAAGCAGTTCGAGGTGTATGTTTTCGAGGCTGTGTGGTAATAAAAGGTTGTTGCATGACGGGATCTCAAAATTCAATATTCTCATGTTTGCCTCATATTGCAAAGAAGTCTGTGCTGGAATTGGCTTGTAGGAGCATCTGGAATTAATGAGCCAGTTTGGTACAGTGCAGAAATCAATGTTTCCTGCATTAATTGCACTATGTTTGAGCTTTGTCCTTTTATTTTGAGTTATGTAGTTACAACGGGAGATGTCTCTCTTAAACAGTAGTCCTCCATCTCCTGGGGAAAGGGCCTTTCTCACTGCGCCAATTGTGCTCCTAGGGCTTTGTTGCATAGCATGTGGCACCTCTCACACAAGCAGCACTGTTTGGGGCCTATTTGATATGCCCTACCAGAGTAGCACTGGGACAGGGAGGCTCGGAGCAGTGGATACGGGATGCAGTTCGTTTTGGAGTAACTGGTTTTGAATGTGATCCTGGTTGGTAGGGACTGGCAATGACTCTCTAAGTGGTGATCTGTCTGAAGTGAGCTGATGGGCTCAGTCCAATGCCTGTTAGCACAGAGACAGAGCTGCTTTCTGCTCCCAGAATAGTGCGTGTGATGGAGCTGGATTTGTTCTGCAATGTGTGGATCCTGTCTGGTGCCTTGCCTCTGGGGATGTTTACAGTGCGAATATATTGGACTAGCTGAATAGGGGCCTGTCAGGAAAAACAAGCAGGGAGAATGGCTTGAGAGAAGCCACCCCTCAGAAAAAACACTTGAGGGGTGTTAAGGGACAATGCCCCAATGGTTGGCTTTGAATATTTGACCTCCTCCGCTGTCAACCTGCAAAATTAGTTCTGTCCAGGAGGGCCGAAGCCTGCGAATGCAGATGAACAAAAGGACTACAGCAGTTTTAAAAGGGTCTCTCTCAAGAGAGCGGGGAGTTGTTCAGGGGAACAGGACTAAGGTGCAGGCACCCGCTGGTGTGTCTGAAGAAGCTGGGGCTTGCCTGTTACTGTCAGGGGGTGGTGAGCCTATAGATAAGAGAAACCTGCATGGAGACTGTGGCTTTAAAATCCTGTTCTCTGCATGCTTTGTCACTACTGCTACAATAAACCATGCTTTGGTTTTAAGAAAGCTGTTTGGTCACTGAATACCAGACCCCTAAGGGAAGAACGGCAGGCACCAGAACTGCGGGGTAAGCACGGTTGGTACACAGGGTGCTGTAGCCTAGGGCCTGGTCTAAGTGTGGGAGGATTGCAGCGTTCCGCCCCAGGGTAGGTAAGGGCATGAGGCCTGGCCCCTGACTGAGGGGGTACGCTCAGACAGGCCAGGAAGGGCACAGAGGTTCAGCTAGCCCTGTCATGGAGCCAGGCAGGCAGGGCTGCAGGTGTGCGTCAAGCTCACATTGATACTGCATACGTGTTCTGCCGAGCCGATTTCTGTTTTCAGGGCTATCAGTTGGATCCAGCACCATTCATGCATACTGAAGGCCTAAGCCAGAAGGCCTGGAGGAAAACTCTTGTAGATCTCTGTGGGAGGTTTTTCAGGAATAGGACTCAGTAAAAACGTCAGGACAGGACTCTCCAAATACACCTAAAAGGAACAAGAAATTCCAAGTTGGAGAAGTTTTGGGGGAAGGGGATTAGATCTGGAGTCAGGAAACAGTGTCACAGGGAAGTTGTTTGAAAGGTAGGTTAATGTTCAGACAAGTATCCAAACTTCTGGATGCTTATCTGCCCTGAACCTCGACAGTGTCTGCATTTGCCAGTCATGAATATTAAAACAGCAGCGTGGCTATTGCTTCCTTCAAACACTTGCCTCTTATCTTAACTAAAGTAGAGGCTAGAGAACTATGCTATGGCATTCAGTATCCTAGATGGCCGGGACCTGCTGAGACATCAAGTACAATCTGTAGAATCCAGCTGGAAAGACTTCGCTGTACTTTCTATATACAGTGGGTGCTGTTAAGAACTCGGCATTCGCCACCCCAGACGCTGGTGGTACTTAGCCTGGGAGAGATCACAGTCCTGCAATCAGTCCTGATTCAGCAAAACGCTCTCCGGGTTTAACTCTAATCATGTGCTTAAGTCCTTCTCTATCCAGTGAAGAACTGAAGCATGTTTTGAAGGCTCCTTGAAATCAACAGGACCTAAGTGTGTGCTTAAGTGCTTGGCTGAATTAGAGCCTCAGTGTGGAGTGGTAAGTGTGGCGTTTTTAATGGCACCCATTTTGGCTTGAATGTCTCCCCTGAGTATGGCAGAGCTACCACTGGAGCTTGTCTCCACCGTCAAAATGTGCCTCCTAGTAGCCAACCTATAAGTATCCTTTTAACTTAAATCCATTTCTCCTTGTTTTACATTAGTGCCCAATGGACATAGACCTTTTCCTTCATTCTCATTATTACTCCTTATATGGCGTTATCAGGCCCAGTTTTCAAACTCACTAGTCTCAATTCATCTTCACATTCCACATTTATGTACTCGAATTGGCCCCGAGATGCAAAAAGTTAATCTGCATTTGAGCGCTCGCATTCAGAGTTGGGTGCCCCAAAGCGAGCTTCTGTAGAAAAAGTTTGGACCTCCGTCTTCCATGGTCGCCAGTTAAATCAGTATGTAGTATGAGTTTATACTCTATGGTCTGCATTCATCAGACATAGTTCACTGTTTAAAAAAAAAAAAAAAAAAAAATCTAGGCTTTCCAGATTTTTGATCTTTGTGTCCAAGAGTTTGTATTAACAACATCCATGGTGTGTGTGTGTGTGTGTGTGTGTGTGTGTATCTCTCTCTCTGTATTTGTATTTTGAATTGTCGTAGGCTGTAAATATATGATATAAACTTAAGCAATATCTGCTAGAAACACAAAAGATACTTTTCCAATAGGATTTTCAGGTAGTGGGAAGTTTTTACTAGCTGATGTGAGCTCTGTACCTTCATTGGCAGGATTGCTACATGTAATTATGACAGATTGAAATTGCACGTCTGCAGAGAATTTACAGGTAATGATTATAATGTGAAAGTTTAATTTACTAAGAAGGTGTCACTTTCACAGCTCTGGGTAGAGCAGTTGAAAACCTGGAGGATAGTCTTGATTGAATTAATCTTAGCTAATAATTAGGAAATTCCATGAACTGAAAAATACTGAGATTTTTTTAAGTGAGGAGAACTAGGTGTTACCAAAGCAATGAAATGTAAGAGGTGTTTTGCAGTAGTGAGTGGAGGTATTTGGTGTCTCGTTAGATATATAAATTTTTTTTTTTAAATTAACATTGTCAAGATTATATGTAGTGTAGAGGTTTGTTCTCACGTTTCATTGGCACTCCAGTGGCTCAGATCCTTGAGTTCTCTCTCCAGCAAAACTTCCATGGATTCAATGGAAATTTGTGCTGGAGGAAGCATTGAGTAACACCGGAGTAAGGACGTCAAGACTTGGTTCTGTGTTTAGTACTTTCCAGGAAAGTCCATGGAAAACATAGTTTAAAAAGAACTGCTCTGAGGCTGCACATCCGGCAGATAATGGGGCAGATATAGCAAAGCACATAAGCACTTGTTTAACTTTAAGCCTGTGCTTAAGTTGCGTTAAAGTCAATTGGACTTTAAGCACGTGCTTAATCAGGACCTGACATGCTAGCTTTTTATTTCTGAGGGAGCTGGACCTCAGTGTGTTCGATTGACAAATGAAACGAGTTTGCTCTAATTCTATACTGGGTGGGGAGGGGGTGTAAGTGGGGCCAGTATACAGGAATAACACAATGCAACTGTTGGGTCTAGCTGTGAGTTCCCAGGACCGTGGACCATTATATCCTAGGTGAACAATGTCTCCTTGAAGCTTCAGTTTAAATGACTCCATCTAGACTTGCAGAGTATGCTTAGTACTGCGATATCTGAACTCCCTAGAAGGGAGACTGACTTGTCATGAGGTGGGGGAGGAAATGGTATGGCATCTTCTGATGACCCTGAAATTGACGTGTGTCACAGATGACTGACAGCCTTAACTAGCACCCACTAAAATCAATGGAAAGACACCCATTGTCTTCAACAGGCACTTAACTGGGACCAGAGAACTTAGTGCCTATTAGTTAGCATCTCAAATACAACTTTATGATGAACATCCCCTGGTCAGAATGAACTGGCCATTACTAATGTAAGTTTGCTGTTGCAAAGTACCAAGGTGGTGCATTGGTTGAGCCCTATGGGAAAGGATGCCCACTATCTTTCTGGGGTATTTAATTTTCCTGACCAACATATTCTTCCCCAATGTAATATATATAAAGACCTGCTATAATCCAATGACTCTTCTTTTTATTTATTTTTTTTTTCACCTGAAGCTTTCATTAACTCTTAAGTAGAATATTCTCTCTCTTAATACCTTGGCCCCAGATTGCCAGTAATCAACCAAATGAAGAGAGTGACCATGAAAGTCTGGTTTGATTTAAACCTATTTAAAGAGAAGCTCTGTGTAAGTGTGCTAGTTTCAGCTTTGATTTGCAATTTGAGATAAGTGCATAAGATGTGTGTTTAGGTCTCTACTAAAGGGTTATATTTCTTTGCAAGTAAGTTGGTAGTCGCTTTCGGTTTTGGGGATGATTATTTGTGATGTTTATACTTGAACACTCATTTACATCAACAGAAAATTTCCTCGGGCCCCGTATAGCTGTGGTCCTACTGTTTTGGAGGGGAAACTGCTATCATTGTAAAATGTCTTTTTCAGCATTCCTATTTCGAGTTCAATTAGCAGTAAATGTTACTTTGATCTTATTGTGGTCACTTGAACAGATGCAGTTATTTTAGTAACAGAACTAAGAATAAAATCTTGTTAATACTGTTAAAACACAAACATGGTATTTGTATTTTTAGCAAATTGTTCTTTATGGTATTGATTTACATGTAATGTAGTACTTGCATGAATAACTACTATAAATCTGCAAGCATTTATCATCTGAATGGCTATGAATTCAGTCAAAATTTTTATTTATTAGACATGATTATGGAGCTTACACTGTAAGGTTGAGAATAAAATGTAAACCATTTTTCTATGAACCTCACCGAATTGTATCCAATGAACTAATTGATCTGTTAAGAGGTGTAAGGGTTCAAATAATCTGGCAAAATGAAAAAACTACTACATACATTATAATAAATGGATGCTTTGATCTGACTTGTGAATATTGGTGCTGGGGTGTGTGTGTGTGCGCTTCTGCAGAGAGGAAGAAACAAACTTTTGAATAGAGTGGGTACAATATTTTCCTCTTGACTCTCATTCTTAGTCCCGATAGGGAGCTGTAGCAGCAAATGATTTGTTTTCCTGTTGATATTTGAAACACGGGAGGGTCAAGCTTTGTACATCTAAGACCTTTGATAAAAGTTTAAATCTTGTGCTTGAAACAGTGAACATAAAAATACCCTGGTTCCTGTCACGCGTGGCTACTTGGAGGTCTATAGTTCAGAGGTCTAACGTGTTCAATGTTCCAAATTTAGCCATTTAAAAGAAGATTATGGGCTATCCACTTGGGACTTTTAAAAAGCCTTTCACAATAACTCTTGAAAGCCTGATGCCTTTAATCCTTAACTTTAATTTAAAATAAAGAAATCTTTTCAACTTGCATTCCTTCTATCACCTGCTTCATTCGACAGGAATAGGGATCTTTACAACTTGCTTATGGAGCAGAGATGTGCTAAAGCTCTTTTAATTTCATATGAAGAGGGTTTTTTTTTTTAATAGAAAGAAAATCAAGTCAACACTCGAGAGTATACACAGCAGTTTACCGAGATAGGAGGAATTAATCAGTCTATAAAGTTCAAAATGTAAAAAGGGGAAAAAAAAACCTGACTGATCAAACACAAGCTCTTCTATGAGATGCAAAGATAAAAGACTTTTCCTCTGTGAGCGTCTTAACTATTGGCAGACAGTGGGGTCAAGATTTTTTGTTATGGAAAGCTAGAGATAATTAATGTTGTTGAAAGAAGACTATTCTGTTGGCGTCTAGCTGGCTAGCCCCCTAGTCTGGGATCCTCTGAAAAAGAAGCAAGTCAGGAAAAAGTTATCCACTGAGGAACTGCCAATTTAACTGAGCAATAAATAATATCTAGAGATAAAAAGAGCATTTAAAAAGTTATGTGGTGCTGTGGCTGCTGCTGCTATTTGATACGCGGCAAAAAAAAAAAGTGTGTTTGGACGCGGGGGACATTTGCATGCAAATCTTTTTAAAAAGAGGTTGCAACAGAGCACGCAAATGTTAAGCAGCCGCCTTGATATTTACAGTTTTCATTACTTTCTCTCCCCTCTAACACAGTTCAATCTTTAATTTAAGGGGCAGGAAATGCTTTGCGCAGCTAAGAAGTTCATTGCTTCTTATGCTACCCATAAGAAGCGGTGGACTTTTGAATGGTTTTGTTTGCTGGAGCGCTTGACTGGAATAGGAGCACCAGCAAAACCCATGTTTGAATGCAGAGCTTTCCTGCCAACGAGCCTGCCTGGCTGAATGAAAGTTGTCCTGCAAGCATCAGCGAGATCTGAAATAGCACCGCTGTACAACGTTCTCCTGATGTGCTCCGTTTACATGGCCAACTCCCTGGGGCAAGGCCCTTCTCTTCTTACTTGTCTCCAGAGTGCTGTGTATGGCAGTAGTGCTATTGATGGGAACACATCCGCAGAGGATTCAGAGGCTGGTCTCATGTTGCTTCCCGCTGCCTTTTGCTTCGTCCTCTCTAGGGGGCTATTTGGGGTTTTCCCCCCGAAGGACCAAGGGGCTGTGGAAACTACCACCCTGGGCTCCCTCGTCTTACTACCAAGTTGGTCAGAGGCTTTAAAAGCCTATGGTTGGGCTGGAGGCAGTGCTTGTATGGGCGTCCTTCCTAAGGAGTAGATCAGCCAGGCAGAGGGGAATACAGGAGAAAAGGCTGAAGGGTTTTAGGGAGCTCTCTGGGGCCCAGGGGCTCTCTGTCTTCAGGCACAGGTTGTGCTTACAGAACTGTGGGTACAAATCTGGGTACTCATGTCTCTAGATACCAACTTTCCTCTCATCCTGGGATGATCTGAGATGCTGGGACTCAGCTGGGCCTCTACAGTTTAAGTGCAAATGGCTGGACGAAACCAGCGGGGAGAGAGGATAGTTGAGGCACGGAACTGAGACTCTGGAGATCAGGGTTCGGTTCCTGACTCTGCCGTTGACTTCCCGGTTGCCTTGGACAAGTTGCTGTCTCCTGTGATGGCTCCATGGTGCTGGCTGGCAGCCAGGACACTTGGCTGTTTCTGTATAGCCCACCAGCCGGGAGGCAGAGGTCCGGTCTGGTTGAGCTGAAGGCACAATGGCTGAGCTTGCTGCGCTCCCAGTCTCTGCCTCCTTGAAGGCAAGGCTCCCCTCTCCGCTCCCCTCCAGCAGAACCTTTTGCAGAGGATCGTTTTCTCTTTTATTATTTTTAGCTCCTGATGGTTTTCTCCATCTGCCCAGCTTGGGTCCTCTGCTCTCCCAGCCCGGTCCAGCTGCCTCGGGAGTGATGTCAAAGGGCCTTTGCTCTCACTTCTCACACGCAGGGGAGTTGGGCCGGTAGGTGGTGTTCAGCACTTGGGGCAGATGCCCTTAGCCCCGGAGGTTTCCCTCCAGGTCTTCTGCCCCGGACACCTCCTGCAGCCACAAGCTTTGCTGCACCGTGCACTGGGGCCGTGCCCAGGGGAAAGGGGAGTTTGGCAAGGCAATTCAGCACCCTATGCGTGCCTACCTCTCCTTTGGGATCGCTATCCTGCCTCCATTGTGAGCCAGCCCTCCAGCAAGGCAGCTCCGGGATCTCCATGGGGACAGCTGCCGAATCAGCACTGCCAGCCTCCTCTCCTGTGCCAAGACACACAGCCTTGGATGGGGAAGGAAGGAGAAACTCCCCTCCTTTCTTGTGCAATGGACAGACGCAGCCAGGTGGCAGGACTTCTCTCCTGAGCAACAGAGCCATCAAAGGCAATTAGACTGTGCCCTAATCCTTGCTTTGCCTCCACTTCCCCACCTGTGAAATGGGACCAGTTACAGTGCCCGGCCTTCCAGGCTGTTTGGAGGCCCGCTCCATTGCTGTGTGTGAGACGCCAGCTCCTCCAAGAATAAGTGTTGCACGTTAACCAGATAACACACAAGGCTCGCAGCAGTCCAGCCACTCCTGGGACATTGGCGGGAGGCTGTGACTGGAGGCAGCTGGCTGTTCAGTGGCTCATGCCTCTCGGTTGGTTTGGTGATAAGTTCCTGTCCCTGCTTCAAGACATTTCTGAAGCACACACGAGCTTTGGCAAAGAACAGGCTGGGCAGAGTTATGATTAACTGGACCTGGATGAGGCTACAGCAGCCAAGAAGAAAACATTAGCCTGGAGGTCCCTTAGGTCTGAGCCTTCATCATCACAACAAAGATGCTAGTTAGTGCTCGGCCAGTATTTATGGCCAGGTTACAGGTAATTTTAGACATACGTGGACAAACAATGAGCCAGTGTTTTAAGAGCAGCTCCGTGTTGCTTGTGTGTGTGTGTGTGTGTGTGTGTGTGTGTATATATGTGTATGTGTATATATGTATATGTATATAATGGCACTTACATGGTGTGACCAAATAGACATCAAAACAGCCAAAGGAATAACCAGCTAGAGTAATGGTCCATAAATGCCACCTAGCGTGATGGTCTGAGCACAGCCAAACGTGATGGCGTAGACACAGGGTGCAATGGGAATGCAGATTTTGTGATTTTCAACATCTGTCATTCAGAATCGTTCATTGAGGGAAACCTGTGAATTTAATGGGGAGATTTACACCCATTCCTAATCTTGACTGCTGCAGATTGAACTATGTGTTTCACCATTTTCGCTAAGCGCCTAGATAAATCTGGCCGCACAGGTGCTATGTTCCTGGTGTGTTGTCTGTTACACAACAGTGCCTTCAAATTTGGGGCTGTCCTTTCAGGAAGTGGCAGAGGTTAATATCACATGTGGAGACCAACCTGTGGCAGTTGTGTTTTGGAGGCCAGTGCTGTAGGAGGTGCTCACCTCGCTGCTCAGAAGTTCAAAAGCTGAGAGAGAGAATGTGGCGTGTGTTAAGCAAAGGTTGATTTTATACCACTTTGAACTCAATGAAAGTATTCCTGATTCAGGCCACACTAAAAACAAGGAGGCTCAAATCCAGAGGACTAATCATGTATAGGTTTGGGTAATGGTGAATTTGAATTAATTTTCCTCATTCTCTGCCCTGCTGTGGACTCCATTATTATTATTTTAGTACAGTAATGTCTAAGCAGCCAGCTGAGATCAAGGCTCCATTGTGCATACACGTGGCAACAGAGTCCCTGTGCCGGAGCTTACAGTCTGGCAGACAAAGTGAGTATTGTTGTGCCCATTTTGAAGATGGGGATGGAAGGCACAGAGGGACTAAGTGATGGCTTCAAAGTCTTGCAAGATGTCCATAGCAGAGACAGGAATTGAACCCAGCTTTCCTCATTCCCAGTCTAGTGCCTTAACCACCAGACCATACCTCCCAGGGTATGAGCTCCAGCCAGTTTATGCCAATAACTGAAGGTCTGTCGGTCGTGCTCTGCATGCTCTCTGCATATGTTGGTCAAGTGCTCAACAAGTTTTCTTAATGCTCAGCAGGGCCGGCTCCAGGCACCAGCTTGCCAAGCAGGCGCTTGGGGCGGCTACTCCGGAGAGGGGCGGCACGTCCAGCTATTCGGCGGATGGTCCCTCACTCCCTCTTGGAGCGAAGGCCCTCCCGCCGAAGTGCCGCTGTAGATCGCGATCGCGGCGCTTTTTTTTTTTTGCGCCGCTTGGGGCGGCAAAAACCCTGGAGCTAGCCCTGATGCTCAGTACTTGGCTCTCTCTAGGACTCTGGCTGTCAGCTGTGGTCTTCATAAGCTGACATGCTGACTTTCCCTCCTGTCTCCAGGAGTCTCTGCTCAGCCCCTCGAAGATCAGACTCAGGATCCCAGCTCTTCCTCTGTTTATCTGAGTTAACTACACGGGAGTGGATGCTTAAGGTCTATGGCTGGGTCGGAATCCACCTCCAAGGAGCGATTTGGTGAGGGAGATTCTACTTCAGATTCCTCAGCCTGTCAGAGGTTCAGTGCCATCAAGTCCTCAAGGAGGCATGAGACGAATGTCAATGTGTGACCCAGGTCCTGGCTGCCCATCCCCTCTGTGCATATGTGAACCTGAAAGCACAATGGTTGGGACATGTGCACTGTTGCAACATCAAAGAGTATTGTCCGCATGCACATGAACTAGCACATTGCTCATATCCACCTTTTTGTCGTTAGTGATGTCTCCTGATCCAATAATCCCTGCTCCCTCAGCCTTATTGGAAGTAATTTCACTTGATGTCGCATAGCTTTGGGATGGGCAACATTAACCTAGCATTGGACCTTCTCTTTAGAACGCTCCATTGATCTTCTTCACATCTTCAATGTAACCATTATGGTCAGTGCCCGGATGTTCAGGTCTCAAGGTCTCTTGGTTTTCACAAGGATTCACTGATTGGGATTCCTTCCCAAAACTCCATCAAGCTGGTTTGTTTTCACTGCTGGAAACGTTTTAGATCCCTCTGTCTGTGATGGCTGCCTGAAGGTCAGAGTACGTGGAATGCCCTCAGTTTACACAGTATATTAGGCACGTAAGGTGTCACCTGAACATGTTGGTGAAGGGAAGTGGGTGGAGTGGGAGGGCTACTTGGACATGTAAAAACCTGCCTGGGTGATAGTTTAAAGTTAGCTTGGACTGGAGGCATTTAAGCTGATTGATGCCCAGATAGAGGGCATGTTGCCTTGCCCCGCAGCAACACATTCATCATGCTGCTGTGCCTAACGTACAGATGTGGTTAAACAAAGAGGCTCTGGTGAAAAGACAGTGTGGTGAATTGAAAGGTCGTTCAAATGTTTTTGAAAAAGCAGCAGCTGCTTTGAAGGGAAACACTGGTTTGGGATCCCAAGCAGGTCTTTCCATCTGTGAGTTTTAAAAAGGGCAGAATATTTGTGACCCATTTAGGGCGGTCAGAGTTACCTAATCAGGCCATTTAGGTCTACTTGCCACATGCTTGATCTGTTTCGACTCCTACTGCTCGTTTGGCTATGGCCTATTACAGTCTTTGTGTTAAATCTCCTTGCACTAATAATCAATAGACGTATGGTCACCCACGCTGTTTATGTATCTCGTCTATCAAAGCTGTGACAACAAGCGATCGAGATGTGAGCAGCGAGGCTGATACGTTGGATGCTATTTAAGAATCAGGATGAATTCATTACTAGCATTAATAATTGGGATATCCAGTACTTTAGCAGGCTTCAGCTAATAGTTTTAAGCCTCTAGTGAGTAAGTCTAGTAGGTGGCATGTTTTGGTATTTCTATTCTGGTATTTCAACAGGATGTACGTATGTAGATGATTATAGGCTGATGATTATATTTGTGCATATAAGCTATGCAGAAAATCTCTCCTTGATATGATGCCTCTCTTGGGTGCTCCATTGTGCCCAACTTTAGATGTCCTCTATCATGAAACTCCTAAAATTCACCTCCCTTCAGGCCAAATTCCAGTGATGTTGATGAAGATACAACAGAGGTGGAGGGAGTTAGTCCCTCTTGAGTGATCAGCACTTAATTGCCAGCATGGGTGGTTACGCACTGAGTTGCATTCCTAGGTAATCTTGGATCTCTGTGCCCCTGTGAATGTCTAATTTAGACCACATGTACAGTGGAGACTGGTAGCGGCATGTCCTTTGCATGGTGAGGTCTGTTCCTACAGCATATGACAGGGAGAGCTGGTAGGGAAGAGAAAAATGAAAATGTGCCTGTATTGGTCCTGGCATGTGAATAAACCACGTCCGTGTTCGCTGTCCCCTCATCCTAGTCCTGTAGATCTACACCACAATTTACAAATGATGACAGGTAACCAACGAGGACCATCCTGGTGCACAGCAAGGCTGCTTCCACCCAGATAATCTGATGCCAGTCTGTGTTGACTAGACAGCAGGGTCTTGTTGTGGGACCATTTAGTGCCAGTCCTGCTTCATGCACACCCAGACGTCTCTGTCCGCTTGCGACGGGTGGAAGTGATCTGGGGTTGCTAAGTTGATCAATAATGCAACTCAGATAAAGAGAGAGTTGCATTCATCAAGGGCCTGTTTAACAAGGCGTTGCTGGGCCCATGCTGCACAGGGAGGGAGCCTGCAGAGCAAGTTTGGGCTGCTGGAGATAAACGTCACAGTTAAATCTGGCATCACCAGGCTATCCCTTCTGGGCAGTATGCCCATTTTCAGGTGAGGGTTTCCCGCTGTAGAGCGTAGAGTTGTCGGGACCGCTGGATAACTTGATTATCCAGCCAAAAAAGTGTGAGTCAGATTCACACCTTTCCAGGGACAGCTATTGGGTCCCTGTGCCCCGCTCTGGACCCCTCTAGGAGAAGAGGCCCAAATGAGGCACTGGGATTCATAGACTCATTGGACTGGATGGAACCTTGTGAGGTCATCTAATCCAGTCCCCTGCACTTGTGGCAGGACCAATCATTATCTAAAAAGATCATCCCTGACAAGTGTTTGTCTAGCCTGCTCCTAAAAACGTCCAATGATGGAGATTCCACAACCTCCTTGGGCAATTTATTGCACAATGGTGACACCACTTATACTGGAGGGCTGGTGGGTTATTTGCTGTGGCAGGGGGACATGTGGGGCTTGACTCAACCTCAGTTATGGTGGCTTCTGCTGATGTAACTCAAAGCCTAGAGGGATGTTTTGGAGGTTCGAAACGCCAGAGGGCTGCATCAGGGGACCTGTGTGTTGACAGCACCCAAAGAGCTCTCTTTGCCAGAATTGAGATGTGGTCAGGGTACCTGGGAGATGTGCTGATTCAGTTCATCTCTGCAGCCACCTGTCCCGGCGAGCTGCGGTGCTCTTGCTGCAAACTAAAGCTGCCTTTCCTCAGTGGAAGCCCAGGAGGGATGCGATGATGCAAATCCTGCCTGCCCTCCCCTGTGCTGAATTCCCCTCACCCCCGGGCACGGTGGGGTAAACTTTTAGCAGGGAGGGGGCAGGACAGGGATGAAATATTGGCTCTGCGAGCTTTGACAGTCCCCAAATGACCTACTAGCAAATCTGGATTGTAAGTGTTTGCATCATTACAGCTGAGTGAGACGATCACTTCTAACAATCATTGGCTGCTGAATCTGCCCCGTTGGGCCGCTCGCTGTTTTGAGAAGATCCAATTAATTTATTTTTAATTGCTTGGGGGCATTCTTGTCTTCCCCCCTCCCTCTACAAAGCAGAGATTTAGCTCCCCTTCTCCACCACCTTTCTTTCTATTGCTGCATGATAAATAACGGCATAATCAAAATTGTTATCAGACAGCACTTGTCAGCTATAAAGATACTGGGGAAATTTTATTAGTGGGGAGAGAGTTCTTTTTTTCGTTCCTCATGAAAATATTAAAAAGTCATTCTAGTTTAGAAACCTAATTTTAATTTGGTTACGTTTTAATTTAGTTTTTAAATGTATTTTTCAGACAGAAGTCAATTTTTCAAGCATAATTTGATGCAGTCAGTGGCTATAATGTTTAATGTCCTCCCTATAAATTGTTAGGACTGCTTGGAAATGATTTGCAGAATTCATACTGGTCTGGCAATTGGATAAAGCTGTCTTCTTGGTCCCATAATGCGGGGAGAAAGGGATGTAGTTCTGGCATCATGATTCCCCCTCTTTCCCCCCCCCCCCAGTGCAGATGCCCCTTACTCTCACCTAGAGGAAGACAGGGAACCCCTGATCTCCCTTCCCTTCTGGAGCTGGTGGAATGGTTAGAGGATTGTTCAGCGCACAGCCCTGGAGTGTTTCTTTGCTACTGCCAAAGTAAAGGAATTCTTTGTCTCTGGGCTCCGGGGACAGAGACCACCATAGACTGCACAGCTCAAATTGCAGCCACTTTGTTCTGATCCCTGGACGGTACACACTTACTGAGCAGGGGCCGATTGTGTTGGCTGCATTCGGATAGCTGAGAGAGGTCGCACACTTGGGAGGGCACTGGAGGGGCAATGTGTATAATTAAATAAAACCACATCTCCACTTCTATATAAAAGCTGAAACTTAACGTGGAGACCCAATTTCCAGACTAAATGTGGAACACCAGCTTCTCGGAGGGATGGATGCTTGGATAGGGGATGTTTGGCCAGATGGCAATTCTCCCCTTTTTGGGGTACATCTGCGCTACAGCTAGGAGATGTGATTCCCAGCTTGGGTAGATGGACATACACTAGCTCGGCTTGAGCAATTGTGCTAAAAACAGTAGTGTGGGTGTGCTGGCACAGGTGGCTTGGGCTAGCCACTTGAGTACACCCCCATCCGAGACCCTAGGTATGTATTCGGGTGGCTCGCCTGTGCAGGGGTGGCCACGCCGCTAGCCAGCTAGCGTAAGTCTGCCTACGCTGGGAATGAGATGTACTCTTTGTCCATGCAGCAGGTAGGGTCAGCAGTGAAGGCAGTGCGGCTGCAAGGCAAGAAGCCTGTTAGGAATGGTAGTATAGAGCGAGGTTGATTCTCTAAAATGCTCTGCAACCTGCCAAACTGAAATCCCCACCTGACTGCGCCAATACGGATGTTCCTCTGTTTACTTCAGTCACTCTAGATCCCTGGGGAGGAATGTGGCTGTTTTGAAGGCTGCTCCGCTGGGCTAGACTGTCCGCAATTTAGGGAGCTTGTTTTTTTTTTTTCATTTAAATAAAATTGTTTCCACTTTTACGTAGGCCAGGGTGGGGTAAATCCCCCAAATACAAACCTCACAACGCTGACTGCACGGGGCAGAGGCTTAGCAAGAAAAGTCCTAAAGGACAGCTGCTGTAAAGCAGAGTAAGGCCTAAGTACATGCTTAAAGTTACGTCCTTGCTTAAGTGCCTTGCTGCTCTGGGACCAGGGCCGGCTCCAGGCACCAGCCTGGCAAGCAGGTGCTTGAGGCGGCCACTCTGGAGGGGGCGGCTCGTCCAGCTATTCGGCGGCAATTCGGCGACGGTCCCTCACTCCCGCTCAGAGCGAAGGACCTCCCGCCGAATTGCCGCCGCAGATCGCGATCGCGGCTTTTTTTTTTTTTTTTTTGGCTGCGTGGGGTGGCCAAAACCCTGGAGCCGGCCCTGTCTGGGACTTATGCGATTGCTTAGTTTGGGTCTTTTCCTGGAATGCCCTAACCTATGGTACTGATGGTAATTTTACAGTGTGGGTTATTGCCTAGGAAGGTAATGGGAACCACGTTGAAATTAGCTACCTCATTTTGCTTGACCCTCGTCTATCTTTAAATGGGACTTGACAACCCTCTTCTGTCCCTGAAGGTGCAGATCTTCGTGCTGCCCCCATTGAAGTCAGCGTTAAAGCTCCAGTAAGGTGCGCAGAATCAGCTCCATAGATTCAAGGCTTATCTGCTGATTCTCTCTTCTTCTTAGTGATGGGTTTGTTTCCGTAAATCAAAGCGTGCTTTAAAAAATGTCATAATCCAATGTTGGAATTTTCTCTTAGGTTTGTTTGTATGTTAACTAACCCATCTGATTTCCAAAAGGGAAGGGGTACAGTGAGAGGAGCCCCTATACGCACTACACACAAAGCCGAACACGTGTGTGTCTAAAATCAAGGCAAAATATCGTCAAGTTCAGTTGCATAAAATACTGCCCCAATTTAATCTATCTAGTGTTCCATCTAATTACTATATTAGAAAAGTCTTTAGACCATGTATTGAACATTATAAATGGGAATAAAATGATTCTGGTAATGGCTTAATAAAACAGGTGAGGTAGCTCAGTCTGTCTGCTTAGATCCTTGGATTGGGGCCAGATTGATTTGTCAAGGAAAAAAAACCCTCTGTGCTTGTGTTGTTTCACTTTGGAGAGTGTATCCATTAGGAGGCTTTGATTTTAGTCTTGTTTTTCCTTCTGAGCGGTAGTCATTGGCTCCTTTTGTTAATGGTGGAATATGCAGGACCTGTGAAAAAACATGCATTGTGTGGTTTTATATATGTATAAAAAGAAATGATTGACACATCCACTTACTGGTTTAAAGGAAACTGCACCCTAAGACTGCCGGGTGAATGTCCAAACAATTAATCTCCCTCCTCTTAAGAAAAGGTGCAATTGTTGGTATTTAAAAGCCCTGGAAATTTAGTCACAAAAAGAAGGCTATTTGCAGCATAAAATTGCCTTCAAGTTGGGTGAATGCAGCAAAATGTTTCTGGAACCAACCGGCAAGCGTGTGTTACCGATCCCCTTCTGTGTCGATCCCGAGAGGATGCAAGCTGTGACAGCCCCCAGCCAGGGACCTTGACTCTATCTCAACCTACAGCAGCTCATGGTTATAGTTCAGGAAGTTCAACCCCTGGTGTTTCAGCCAAGATGGCAACCATCACTTGCTTGGATTTTTTTAATGAATTCTCTCTGCTGTGCTTATACCCCCTTGGGATTTGCTTTTTGAGTGAAATTCCCCCCAGTGCAAGCTCAAGCCCCCACTTCTTTCTGCGGGCTGAAATGGGACTTCACTGGTGCCCAGGCCTCATGTTGACTCTCTGCAGAGTCAGATTTTGTCCTATTCGAACGATGCAGCGAATGAGCTTTCCCCACATGAACGTTTGCGAGTGGGGAAGCTCGTAGTGAAGGTTGTGATCTGCTCCTGGATACTCTGTCAGCAGAAAATAGAGTTGAAATTCCTTGGAGAAATGGTTTGTTAGTAGCTGCTCATTTGGGCCCTGATTCAGCATGTCATTTACGCATTTGCGTAACTTTAGGCCTATGAGGATAGTCCCATTGAAGCCACAGACTTAAGTAATTCGCTGAGCTGTGCCCTCCATTCTAGAATCAGCATTGACTGAAGCTTCTCTGAACCAGGACCTGTGGTTGCTCTGGTTTTTCACAAGTGCCGGGCACTCTCACATTCCATTGAAATCAATGGGAGAGGCAGGTGCTCAGCACCTTTGAAAATCCGTCCGCATGTCGTAAGCTCCAATTCAGCAAAGCATGTAAGTATCAGTGGGATTTAAATGCTTTGCTGACTAGGGAGAGACTGCTGACCTGGGGCCTTGGTTATCAGTAAAGTGCCATCCAGACCTATTGGACTTTATAAATCGTTACCACGGGCTAAATCCTGTGGTTTTTACTCCGGCAAATGCCCACTGCCGTCGGCAGGAGATTTCCCTGCATAAGGATCCCAAGATTTGACCAAGTAATAATAGACATGTCATTTTTTTTTTTGCAATGAATCCCTAAAGGTGCAAGACTTCAACTACGTGTGTGTAAACTGTGGAGCCAAGATTATTATTATTATTTTTTTTAACCTACTTTAATTCCTACAAAGCGCGTTGTGAATTCTTCATAGATTCCGCAGCTGATATAATCACTTGCAGTGCTCCTACTGGGGAAAAAAAATGATTTGCAGGTTTCAGAGCTGGTGCCTGGTAAAGACCCTTGCCAAGATCTGAATTGCTTATCCCAGTGTATTTTAAAAGGTGTTCAGGCTTCATGGAATGGGGCAAACTTGTAGTGCAAAGCACCTTGCTTATTTACAGTACAAACCCTATAATTTCTTGCTCCTAGTAGACTATTATGCAGGTGTCAGAGGTTACATTCCAATGCACCAATAAGGTGTCCATCTTACGCAGAGAGATGCCATTCCTACTCGGCGTCTTCCATGTTGTCATGGATACTAAAGCATGGGACCCCAGAGATTGGAGCTGGGAATTAATGGCAGTCCTGTATAAAGGATTCCTGTCTTGGCTGAGTTGATGGATTACATTGATGTGCCATTTGTCATACTGTAATTGTTCTGGCAAATGTAATACCCACTAGTATAAACATTGTGCTGCTTTGCTAATAAAACTGAAAATAGGAAGAGAAAGGATGATACAGTGTTACGTTCAGATAAAGAGACAAGTCTGCTTTTCTGGACCTGAGCATAGTTCTTCTTCCTGAAAACCCAGCTCATTCTGCACTCTTTATTGATGAGCGAAAACGTACTAAGAAACCATTCAGGTTCCTTGTAGAATACTTATTGCAAAGCTTCTCTTCGTTAGTGCCTGCTGCCTGAAAATCAGGGTTCAAATATTTCAGGGGGTGGTGTGGGTGGGTTCAGGCGGCCGAGAGAGAATTCGAAGCACGTGTTAGCATTGACTTCCTGGTCACTACATTCTTCGGACATTAAAAGTAATTTTCAATGGAAGACCTGTCCAGCAAGATTCCTGCTCAGGGCCCACTCATGCCTGGGACTTGTTCCATTCAGGGCCGGCTCTACCATTTTTGCCGCCCCAAGCAAAAAAAAAAACAACAAAAAACGCTCAGATTGCCGCTGCCTGAACTGCCGAAGCGCAAAAAAAAAAGCTGCCCGGACTCTGCCGCCCCAAGAATGGACGGAGTGCCGCCCCTTAGCATGTGCCGCCCCAGGCACGGGCTTCCTCCGCTGGTGCCTGGAGCCGGCCCTGGTTCCATTCTGGGATCTTGCCCATCATTCTGCTAGGGCAGGGGTTCTCACTAGGGGTCAGGACCCCTCAGGGGATCGTGAGGTTATTACATGGGGGATCGCGAGCTGTCAACCTCCACCCCAAACCCTGCTTTGGCTCCAGCATTTATAATGGTGTTAAAAATATCAAAAGTGTTTTTAATTTATATGGGGGGGGTCGCACTCAGAGGTTTGCTATGTGAAAGGGGTCACCAGTAAAAAAAAGTTTGAGCCACTGTGCTAGGGGGGTTTGAAATTGTAATTCACGGAGTCGTGCATGCCTTAATTTCACATGCACTAGAAGCAGTTGTTGGAGGCAACTGTTTGGTTTGTGTTGCAGGGCCGCCCGGGGGCAAGTGGGGCAATTTGCCCTGGGCCCCACAGGGGCCCCCATGAGAATATAGTAGTCTATAGTATTGCAACTTTTTTTATGGAAGGGGCCCCTGAAATTGCTTTTCCCCAGGCTCCCTGAATCCTCTGGGCAGCCCTGTTGTGTTGTCCAGTGTTTGCCATGCTCAAGAGGGATTTTGGCATGTTCCATTTTTGTTGATTGATTGATTTTAGCATGCACAGGAGATTATGATAAGGCAAGGAATTGTTGATTTGTTCTCTTGGACCCGTTATTTTGTTATGCTCTTAAAATAGTCTCTCTCTCTCTCTAGGTATCCAAATCTAGCCCTTTATGGTGAGGGATATTTCGGTGACCTAAACACTAGAGGTCAAATTCATTTCTGGTGTAATTCCATCGAAGTCATCAGGGCTGAATTTAGACTCATCTAGGTAATAACTAGACTTGTGGAAACCAAAGATTCAAATTCAGGAGAGGACGACTCAGCCCCTAACCCTGGTTTGATAGGTGAATTGAGTACCATGCAGTTTGGATGTGGGTGGCTCTTAATGACAAAATCTTCAAACACCAAGGTCCTGCTAGATCTGTGCATCTGTTAAGGGTACTCTGGCACTTTTGAAACAGTCTGAACTTTAGCATGTTTGAAAGAGAATTTTGGCCCAAATCCCTGTTTTTTTTTTAAAAAGAAGGGTCTCTACCCTCTTGTTTAGAATATAAGGGAGCTTTAGAATATCGTATATGAAATTCCTTGCCTTCTCAGTCTGTGCGCTCCCCTTTCAGAGACATGCTGGGATGGATGAATTCCCCTCTCTCCCCTGGTGTAAATCCAGAGCAGCAGCTTTGAGGTCAATGCAGATGTTCTAATATAAATCCAGTCAGAGAAGAGAAGGAGGCCCGTTGCTCGGTTATTCATGGAAGGATGCAAAAGTTGGCTGCCGTCTCTTTGCTTGTATGTTTTCTGACACGGTGGCATCAAGGATCTCCACAGCTCAGGGGATCCTGGAGCTCAGTCTAGCCCCAGCCAAATTCCATCCTCTGATCTGTGCACATGGCTCCCAGGGAAGTCAACGGGAGCTGCAGATGTGCATCTGTGGACAGCCTCCGTTGTTTCTACTTGGCACAAAAGCGGTGTTTGTTAGTTACTGTAGCTGCTGGCGGTGGTGGTTAAAAACGGAGCCAATATAGGGAGCTGAAACAGGCAGCAAATCTATTACAATGCAATCTGGTGTGATCTCACCAAGTGAATAGCAAGGGTTTAGTTTTAATTTCTCAGTGACTGACTAGTACATTGACCAAAAGAAACCAACTATAGAAATGGGTGGTTCTGGGTCAGGCCACATTTTAGGCCTAAATAAATTGAGCACCAGTGTCTCTTTAACATGGGGAAAATGCCAGCTACCCTGGACAGCTTCATAAAACCAGTGGATTTATGCGGTCTTGATTGGCTGTCTATGTATTGTTCATTCCTCATTATATTAGTGTGATGAGACTCCCTGCTGCTTCTCTATACCATTATTTATGGTAATACAATTGTTCCTCTTTTACCATTATCCAGGCTATTTCCACTCTTTAAAGAGACACGGTCATGTTAAAAAGAAAATGCCAACCCCAATGTAGTTGACTATCTGGCTAATAAGCTCAGAGGTTATTAGCACAGAGAAAGCTTTTTGGAATGTAATTTAATTTTTCACCATTTCTGCACGTTTATTCTCTCTTTTTGCTTTTCACTGAGGTTGGACAATGACAGACAGACCCGTCAGTTTCACTTGATGTTTACAGAGCCTGATCCTGTGTGTGTATTTTATCTCCTGACTTTCAAATGAAGTTCCGTAGAATATGTTAGAGGTGCTGTAGCATGGGCAGGTAACTTTCCGCTGGCTAGCACTGTTAGTACCCTAGTATCTAGAGGCATCAGACTTGTAGAGGACATTAGCCCCATGGCACCATCTCCTCTCCTGCAGTCCACTCACCTCAGGGAAAGTGCTAATGTGGCACTCTAACAGGGTGGCAGTCCCTAAGGCTCTGATTCAGCAAAACACTCTGCACATGCTTAACTTGAAGCACGTCAATAAGTATTTTGCTGAATCGGGGCCGAAGATCCTGTATAGAAAGGCAGGGCTCGTCTGTTGAATTGGTGCGAAGTAGGCTGCCGCTGAGCGGGTCCAATTCAATCGAACTAGGGTACAAAGGAGTGGAAGTCTCTCTTTGGGAAGGGGGAACAAGGGGCTGGGGTTGAGGCGGTGCTGTGGAGAACCCCTTGGAATAACCCAGCACTGGGAAGAAGGTTAGGTTGAGCTTGTGTTGTGTTCTGATCCCTGTGGCCAGGCAGAAGAAGAACTCCAGGCCAGCAGTTCTGATTGCAGGACTGGGGCCCAACTTTGCCTGTTGTTTGCCTAGCCCCCTCTCCAAATTTTTCATCTTTGCTCACGACAATATGGGCGTTGGCTCCCTCTTGGATCTTGTCTCGCGAGCGTTAAAGTTCTCTGAGAGGCAAAGGAAAGGGAAACTACTACCGCAAAAAAGAGAAGAAAGAAAGAAAGGGGAAAAAAGAAGATAAAGTTTCCCCTTTCGATGCAGTGCGCCTATATAAAAGCCTATGTGAAGTCCTGAATATTTCGAAGGCATCTTCGTTTATATGATTGTATCTCCGAATGTTTTTAAAGTTTATGGTTGACCTGATTCGTAGAAAAAGATAAACTCCCTTCCTGTGTTTGCAGTCATATGTAATTTTTATCTCTTGACCTTTCAACGTAAGCAGCAGTAAAATGAAGAACTATGGCAGTCATTTAACACCCTGCCTGTACTAACTGGTTTCTGCCTGTGAGCCGTGGTTTTAAATTGGCTAATGCAGAATACTTGCAGAGCTAATAATAATTCAGATTACTCCTGTCAGCTATTCCGGTTTCATGGGTAATTTAGTAGTTGAATAAATTTTTAAAAAAATTCATTCGTTCCCATGCACTGTTATGAATCAGTAGATGGTTTACCATTGGCAGCAGTAACTGTAAGAAGATTTAAATTGCTACTGAAAAGGATTTGAGTGAAGGTAATGTTTTCTAATGTTCTAAGCCATATGCACTACTTTCAGGCCTCATCAGTTTTACATTGATTCCTAGTGAAGTGTTTAATTGCATCATGAATGCAATATAATTCAGTTCTTTTTGCTAATATGGTATATATCTCAAAGTGATATACAGCACTGACAGGGAGAATTCAGAATTTTCATAGGATTTTAAAATATAGATGTGTGAATGTGTTTGTTTACACACAGTCTGAACATGCTCAGGGTTCAATTCAGACCTCATGTATGTGTAACTGTCTATATACCAGGTTGAATGTGGGTACGATGTGCAGGGATAGCTAACAAACCTCCAGAGATGTATGAATAATCACCTGCGAGTGGGCGGAGTTTAGCTCATTGTGTAATTGACCATGGATTTCAAATATGGGCGCAGGGATTTAATTGTTTTCCCCCCCTTGCTCATAGAAGGGGCTACTCACATTTTCCCAGATGCTAAATAATCAACATAATACTCTGCACCTGAGGCTTTAGAGTCCCATTTGCTGGCTTATACTGGTGTAAATCTGGAGCATCAGTGAAGTTACTTTGGATTTACATGAGTGAAACCAAGCTCAGAATCTGGCCTTTAGGAGCCATAGCCATATGGTATGAAATTCATCTCTGTGCAGAAGGCTAGCATAAATTTCACAAAAGCCCTCAAAACAGGGCATAGTTCTCTGCACAGGCTGAGTATCATCGGCAGTACTCAGACACTGGTTAGTCTCATCCCCGCAGCTGGCAGATCTACCTTATCCCGGTCTCTCTGGTGCTGCTAATTCTTATGCCCAACAGGCTTCAGCATAATATTGCGGTATACAACCTCATTGCTGCTTCTCCACACCATGTGAGCGAGGTGAGGAGACACAATTCTGGTGCCATTGGCCTGATCGTGGGCAGCAGACGAAAAGGAACATGTCTTCATGTTAACATAAAGACAATTTATTTGAGTCCATAAAAGAACTAATTACTGATGCAGAAGATCACTAAACGTTTCCCCAGTAGCTCTAAAACAGTGGCGTCTTCAAAGCAATTCTGCAGGATAGATACCGTATAAGCAAGGAATGCTATCTTCTAGATTCTGGGGTGGAACAAGTGGCAAGAGAGCTGAAATACAGATAGACTGTGGAGTTTAGCTGCCTGGTCAGAATAAATCTGCTTCTTCCAGAGAGAGGGGGTTGGACAGAAAGATGCTGAAGGGAGTTAGCATTTAATACAGTGGAGATACAGCTCAAGAACAGATCATCCTTATATAAAGACTATCCCTGTAAAGACGCCAAATTCACTAAGGCTGTGTTATCTGCCATGTAGCTGGTGATCTCTGCCCAGGAGCAGCGTGGGCATGCTTTCCTCTCCCCCCACCAGATTCCCTGCTTTCCATTCATGAACTGGCAGGAGTAGTTCCCATTTGGGGCTGGATCCTCCCTTTCTTCCTTCTCTGTCTCTTTATAATTCGCTCATTGCAGCTTAATTGGATAATGAGGGATTCGGGGTGGGTGACTATGCAGGGTTCACACAAGTTCAACAAGAGACTTTCTGCCCACTTCTCCGTTTAAATTACATACAAGCTAGACTCTTCTGTAGTGTAACACCCTCCCCACTCCCACCACACACACCAAAGGGCCCCAAATCAGAGGGTTATACCTTCCAGATAGCCCATGGTTGGACCTTGAGCTAATAAAGGAAAAGCCCCTGCAACCCAGCTCCCATGTGAGTAATCACAGGTCCTCCCCCACCCTTCCAAGGAAGGCTGACAGCCTCACCGTTTTGATCATCGTCCCTCCTTGGTACAGAGGAATACTTTATCCTGGGCCCCATGGAGGAAAATGGCACCATACTATCTCTGAAAGCGGTTTCCTGTAATCTAAGGCAAAAGGATTTTCTTGCTGTCATAAGGGAGATGTGCACTCAAAAAGGCAGAGGGAAGGGGAGAGGCCCCTGCTCCCTGTGAAGAATAGTAATTAACACAAGTTGTTACAAGAGAACGATTTCCCTTCTGTGGAGGCGGAACATCCTCCCCCAGGAAACAGGGGACACTTGTTCTTCCACTGCGTGCAGCCCTGCCGAGCTCTGAAAGGAGCATCCTAGACACATGGACTCTAAGGCCCTCATCCTGCCCTCAGAGCAGATGTCTACCTGGCCAGAGCCCCATTGATTTCAGTGGGCGCTGCACTGGTGCAGGATTCTGCCCACATGGTTTTCAGAACGAGATCAGGGCCTAAGGGGGTGTTCTAAAGTGGAGGGGAGAAGGCATTCCCAAAATACAATCACTGCTCACAACAGCCGTGATCTAGCCATCCCTCCCTCCCTCCCTCCCCGATCACGCTGTAGTCTCTGAGAACTGGAGATGGTTGAAAAAATGTGATGGAACAGTTTTCCACTGGAAAATGCAGTTTCATCAAAATGGAAACATTTCATGGGAATGTGTCGATTTTTATGACATTTTCAATGGGAAGAAGTCTAAATGGATCGGTTCCACGGTTCCATGTTCTCTTTTCGTCTTTCATATGACTAAAGTATGTTTAATATATTTTGTATATTATATATTTTACATTATATTCTAACATTTTTGACATTATTGAAACCCAAGCATCTCCTGGCCATCCCCATCCCTCGTGATGGTGCTTAACTGGCATTTTCCAAAATTTCCATGCATTCCACCGGGAAGTTTGAAATGTCGGTCCTTCGGGCGGATTCAGACCAAACCCAAATGTCAACACGTCAGAAATTTGCTTGGAACTGGAAATTCTGTTTTCCGACCAGCTCTGCTGAGAGCCTCCTAAGTATTTGGGAATTTATCCTCCCAACCCTCCATGATGGAAAGCGCCATTACCTTCCTCTTACAGGTGGGAAACTCAGGCACGGAGAGGTTAAGGCTGTTACTTTACAAAGGGACGTAGGGGAGTCAGTGGCAGTTGGGCTCCCAGCCAAAGTGATTTGCCCAGACCCACCTGCCAAGAAATGACTTCAGATCTCCCGAGTCCCACTTCAGTGCCTGAGCCACCAGGCCATCCCCCCTCCCTGCTAGCACATGTTGATCCTGTAATGATATGTTTTAATTCCTGAAAACGTAAATTGCGGTGGCTTTTTTAGCTAAAGAGATTTGAAGGGCATTAGGCAGCAATGCAAGCATTACAGAGCTTTGTGCTAATAGAGATTCGGGGTGGGGGTGGGAGCCGCACATGTATTTACTGCGAGAGATTCCGCAGGTGGGTGGAAATCATTAGATTTCTGCTGTGAGGCTGTAATTTTCGGCTTTAGGAGTCTTTCATTTTGAATGAAGTAGTAAGTTATTCATTCAGGATGCAGAGCCCTTGATTTTTATTTCACATCTTCCCAACTCGAGAAGAAATTCTCCCTCCTTTCTCCACAGTCTCCATCAATTCCCTGCCACAGAAATGGTAACAGGCTGCATGGTATGTAAAACAGGCTCCCCCGGGCACAGGCCTTGGGGGATTTTGAAAAATTAAATAGGATTGCACTTCCGAATTGAAATGTACAAGTCAGGCCCATTAGTCTCTTAAGTTACCTTCAGCATTTCCACAGCAAACCATTTCCCCCCCTTGCCTTTCCCCTCTCCCCGGTGTAGTAACGTGCCCTGGTTTAGATTGCATCGCGTTAAGCGGTGTGTCTTGCTCCCCTAAGACGACTCTGCTAAGATGTCTTATCTATGGCTGATCGAATAGAGCCCAACTGAGGGGATGCAGTGTGTACTTGAGAACACTAGGGGGAGCCTCAGCAGGGGCAAATAATGAGTCAGAAGTGGGAAGGAAAGCCAGTGAATTTACCATCTATAGATAAGTCTCCTGCATTCAGCAGTCGTCACCTTGTCCAACAAGCTAACGGTGTGATCCTGAGTGGGTCTAGAGACCCAGCCTGAGGACTGCCTCCTACAGAGGCTCTCCGCACCATTCAGGATTGGGCCCTGTGGGCTTAAGTCTGCTTGCCGTGGCCTGGATTCAGGAAAGCACTAACGCGCGTGTTTAACTTGAATCACATGCCTCACGTTCCATTGGCTTCAGAGGGAGTTAAGCGCCTGTGAAGTGCTTTCCCAAGTCTTGGCACTAGTGGCACTAAACATCCATGGCCATGGTGGGAGTATTGGGTATGCACAGATAGTACGGACCAGTCGAGCCTCGGAAAATCATGAGATTGGCTCAAAATCATGAGATTTTGAAAAATAATTAAATGTTGGGCTGCTTTGCTTTCTGATTGCTGAGCCTTTAGCACGCCCTTGGGTCATAGTTTCAAGCTTTGCTCTGCAACTGAGATTGCAAGTTCTTTGGGTCAGGGACTGTTTCTTCATTCTGTATCTGTACAGCACCTAGCAGACTGGGGTGTTGGTCCATAACTAGAGCTTGCAGGTGGTGTTGCAGTACAAATAATAAGCAACAACCAGGAGGGCTAGAAACTTTCTTTTTTAATGAAAGCAGAGATTCTCATTTGATCTCTTGACTCCAGGAGCTGGCACTTTAAATAAAAATCCCTAATACTGTGTCGTGAAGCTTGCATGAAAATATCAAGAGTTGGCAATGCAGCAATGATGCAGTTGATCCATAAACATACGCCAATCACGTGCATCTGACGAAGTGGGTATTCACCCACGAAAGCTTATGCTCCAATACGTCTGTTAGTCTAGAAGGTGCCACAGGACCCTCTGTTGCTTTTTACAGATCCAGACTAACGGCTGCCCCTCTGCTACTTAAGCTGCCTAAATAGTTAACCATCTCTCCCGAAGTCAAAGAAGAGCACTTTTCACCTAGTCAAGTTAAACTACTTTTCCCTCAGAGCATAGGCTACCCTGTTTCCCCGAAAATAAGACAGTGTCTTATATTAATTTTTGCTCCCAAAGATGCGCTAGGTCTTATTTTCAGGGGATGTCTTATTTTTCAGAAATGAAAAATGCCTTATTATCGGTGGATGCCTTATTATCGGGGAGGTCTTATTATCGGGGGGATGCCTTATATTACAACGAGAGGCAAAACTGTAAGTAGGCCTTATTTTTGGAGGATGTCTTATTTTCGGGGAAACAGGGTAGCTAAGCACTGCTTAAAGAGACACCCCCCCCCCCCCGCAATCTCACATGTTCACACAGGCTCAGATGTTTTCTACACTGTATCCTCAACCAAGCAGAGCAACCTTCTAAATAATGAATTGTTAAGCAGTTGGTCTTGGAAGTGGAAGTGGGTTGGATGTAGGAGGAATACTGAAATGTTTACTGGAAAATCAGCTGCTGCTCATCTTTTTTTGTGTAAGCCCATCCATATTTTCTTGCCCGTTTATGGAGAAGAGAATAGCTTGGTTACAATGGTAATAAGCATATGGGACTTAAGAATCTTTGTTACAGTGCTAAGTTCCCATTCACGTTCTAGATCCACATGTGCTCTGCGGTATATGCATGCTCTATATATTTGTTGTTTGGGTTGTGGTAGTGCCTGGGAGGCCTATGGACCAGGTGTGGCACAAACACAGAACAAACCGACAGTCCCGGTCCCAAAGAACGTACAATCTAAGTGGAAGACCAGAAACAACAGCCGGAGACAGACAGACGAGTGCAAAGGACCAATGAGACATGGGTCAGCGTGATAGACAGCGGTTGATGTACCCACTTACTGAGCTTGGCTTAATTTGTAACTTGAATAGCAAAACATACGTCATCCTAAGCTTTCTCTCAAAGCCCGGCTGTTCCTAGTGCTTCTCTGCAGGATCCCCTCTGCCCAGCCCTGAGACCCCTGTGCCCCACGGAGACAGCATGAACCCTCTCAGCGGTGCAACAATCCCAATTCCGAAATCTGCCCCCCTCGACTTTCCCCACAGCCCCAATCCAGACCCCATCCTCTAGTTTGTGCTGGGCTCCCTGACAGCCCCAATCCAGCTCTTGCAAACCCCCAGCTCCTGCCTAGCTCCCCCATAGCTCCAGTCCAGCCTTTTCCTTCCAGTTCCGTCCCGTCCCCCCCCCCGCTCTTCCTCAACCCCCCTGCAGCTTGGTTCAGTCCAGCCCTCAGCTCTCCCAGCGCTGAACTAATCACCCCTCCACATCCTCTTAGCTCCCCATTTGCCTGATCCACCCTCAACCCCATTACAGGCTCCCACAAGCCCTCCCCCAGCTCCCCGCCTTGGACCCCTCCAGCTCCACTCCAGCCACCCCCTTCCTTCATCCCCCAGCTCTGATTCCGACCCCCTTCCCCTACCCTCAACAGTTCCGATCTAGCCCCCCAACTCCCCCCAACCCTCACCAGCCCCCCCCCATTCAAAATGGCCGATGCTTTCACTTTGTGCTCCATCTTTTGTGGATGGCCAACATATCCCATCTCCGGGCCGCTCCCGCGCATCCCCGAGTACTGAGATCCTTCCTTCTCCGCGCGTCCTTGCCGATCACTCATGCCCAGGGCCTGGGGCCACCCAATCTGAAGGGCCCCCCAACCCAGCCCCTCTGGTTGGGCCCTGAAACCTGTGGCATGGAGAGGTGAAGTGACTCACCCAGAGGCGCACAGCAGCAATGCTGGCGAGAGAAGTCTGGAGTCTTGATTTCCAGGGCCCTGCCCTAACCGCTAGGTCAGAAATCAAATGCCTGCTAGGTAGAGGCTAACATGAAAGACAGAGTCCCCAGTGTGTGTGTGGGGGGTGGGGGTGGACAGTATCCTGGTAGGGCCCTCATCCCCCTTCTTGTCAGCTGGGCGTTGTGCCAAGGCGTGTGTCTCATTGGGGGTCCATTCCCCCCCATGGTGAAGAGCCAGCACTAGGGACTGCAGCGGTGCCCTGGTCTCTGCACAGGGTGAATTGTCTCTGATGCCATTAGAGTGACAGACATGCCCTTTCCAGTTGCCTCTTTGGCTAGTAACTTCTTTGAGCCCTGCTAAGGCCCTGGAATCTGACACACTGCTGTATGTGTGCAGGGCTTGTATTGATCACTTTATTTGCCAGCTTCCCTTCCAGCTCCTTCAGAGATATACTCTCCACTGGTGCTGTTTTATTGCTATTAATACCCTTCTCTAAGTGACCTGTCACGTGATCTCTGGAGCGGGAGTACGACTGTAAGTTCTCAGGCCGGGCTCCCATCGCGTCGGAGCGTTCCTGGCTTTGATGCTGGGGCATAGTCTCTGTTTTTCTTCCAGGGAGAGAGAGCTGCTGCTCCTCACCCCACCCCCCGAAGCCTCCAGGCTGAGTCCGCTTGGGCAGCCCCCCTGTTCTGCAAGCAGAAGGGGTCAGAGAGGCAACAGCAATCGTTTGGGCCTCAGCTCCTGCTCCATGGCCCGCTACACAATGGGGCGCAGGACTTGGGAGGACCCTGCAGGGATGTCTGCATGGCAGTGTAAAGGGGAGTGATGGCGCAGGACTAGATTGGGATCATCCCCCAATCCGCCCAGGTTATAGGCTGTGAAGGCTGCTCCAGCCATTGCCTGGAGTAGCCTCCATGGAGCAAAGCTTGGAAGGCCCCTGATCTAACCTGGGTGCCCCTGGAACTGTCCTGGGGTCTCCCAAGAATTCATCCTCACCTGCCCTGCCCAGCCTGCCCCATTGGGCTGAGCGCAGAGCTCAGCATTTGCCCCTCTAGGTTTATGGCTCAAACCGTTCCTTAAAATATCTTCCCCCATCTTCTCCCAGTGGTAGAGTAGAGCTCCCTGTAAATTATTCATTTCTTTCAGTGTTTTATGGATGCTGCCTATCACCGTGGCACCTGGGTGCCTCCCGGGAGTAGAACACATCCACAGTAGTGCATAGGATAGGATACATGCAAATATTGCCTGTGCATATCACAGGTGCAGTTAATAAATAAGCTCCCTGGCACAGTGGTGTTAGCCCATCGCAAAGTCCACGGACTGAATACATGGCTAAGCTGAAGCTCACTGGACTCAGATTCAGGGGGAGGATCTGGAGGCAAATTTTTGCATATGTGACTGATCTTTATTCTGGAGCTCAGCTAACCTGCCAGAATCACACACTCTGTCTCTGAGGGATCTGAAAGCTAGAGACAGATTTTCCGGCATAGGCCTGTTTGTCCCCAAATAAGATGTTGGACTTGTAGGATGCACCACCAGACTGTGGCGTGACCTTGCTGGGAACTGCCACAGGGAAGTTGCTGAAGGGACTGGGCCCGCATTGGCTCTCAAATACCCATGTAACCCCCTCCCCTGAAATCAGTGGGGTCACAGTTGTGTCAGGGAGAGCAGCGCAGTTTGGGCTGGCGTTTGGAATATTCTTGCCAGAAGAATCTCTTTCAGCGCGTGGCTCTGTAGAACCGCAGTTCCAGGCAGGAATGCAATCCAATTGTGTAGTCTAATGTGATATCAAAGTCACTAACATGATTATGCTTTTATATCATATTAGAGAAAATGAATACGAATTCCATACGAAATACTAATTCGGTAGAACAGAAAATTGCTGAGAGAATAGAAAACTGCTTAATGTGCTGAACCTCACATTCCAGCTCCAAATAAATACAATGGGCTCCCCCCCCCCCCGAGCTATTTTCTGCTTTCTGTTGCTTCATGGCATAGTTAACTTAAGATCTATGGAGTCAAATGTCCCTTGGTGAAGCTTTGTGGAAGCCAGTGGAATGAAGCCAGAGGTGAATTTGACCCATGATGATGATAGGGTAACCATGACAGTGACTTAGAATATTGTCCTCAGGGCCAGATTGTGCACCTCTTACCGTGGGGCGTGCTGCTTACTCATACTGTAGTGAGACTGGAGTTCATGGGCCCACGTGCACGAGTGAACGCTCCTCAACCGAAGGGGGGGCTACGGAATCAGACTCTAAATGGATTCCTCGGAATTGCAGCAATGCTTAAAACTGTGCATATACATATTATTTAGTTGCAGTAGTGTCTAGATTGTGCGAGGCGCTGTCCAAGCACATAGTGCAAACACACAGCCCTTGCTCCGAAGGGCTTGCAGACTAACTAGGCAAGATAGCTAAAGCGTGGGAAACAAAACCACTATCAGGTCAGTGGGACGAGAACCCCCATGTCCTGATTCCCAATCCAGTACCCTAGACTAACCCAGTGAGTCCAGTCTGTTACTGTGTTAAGTACAGGATTACTGTGGTAATGCACCTTCCCTGAAGGCTTCAGGGAAATTCCCCTTGGATTCCACAACAAGATCGGGTCCTAGCTCTCTCTGGAGAATTAGGAATTCTGAAATGTATCAGAAAGAAAACTCATCAGCAGAGCAAGGCAATTGTTCCTCATGCTGCAGATGTGTGAAGAACAAAGATTACGCCCAGCATCTAAGCATCTGCTGAGCTGTGGCATTAGCTTGAGAGTGAAAGGTGTTTTATCAGTTAAAATGTATTTTAAAAGGCTTTATCTAACTTGTCCATCATTAATCATCAGACCACAGCATATTAGTTAATATGATTCATTCATTTTGGAGGGAAGGTTGAGAGCTTCAACCAAGTAGAAACACATCCTAAACTCTCACCAGTCTAAAGCAAATACAGAAGTCATAAGAACAGGTTCGACCATACAGATTTGCATCCTAGACCAGTTCTCGGTTTAGCTCGTGAAGGCCATGGGAATTTCTCCATTGACCTCCGTAGGACCAGGATCTGGGCCTGGCAGCTGAAGGCTGTTACTCAAAGTATATTTAGGACTGAGTGCTCCATAAAGCGAGCCTCCTCACTGGGTCTGATCCAGGAATATGTGTGGGTGGACTCTCTTGAGTACATTCACAGCTCATGGAGAAAGGCATCCCATTGATTGTTCCTATTGTAGACACAATGATTTTCTTGCGAAGTTTGGGTGAAATTGGAAGGTGCCATTGACTGAATCTTTATATACCCTCAGGCTCTACCAGTCTCACGAACTGATGGGCTACTTTCTTGCTGTAGGATTGACAGGCATACGTGATCACTAGGAAGTCAGGATTATTTGGTGCCTTCGTCTCCCCTAGCAACATGCCACCGTGGAACTCTTTGGTGATTCCATTCAGAAAAGGCCCCAAATTGCTGGCTGATCAGACCCATTTTTCAGTGTTGCCAGAATACTTTCTGCACTGTATGGTAGCAATACCCCATAATAGATTACAAAGTCATACATTCCATGGAATTATCTGTTCCTTTCTATGACCCCGTAAACTGTGCTGCAGAACAAATCTACCAGGATTTAGTAAGTGTTGATAAAGGTTGCTGTTAATGTAAAATTTACAGGACAGAATACTTGATTTAGTTTTATTCCCATTTATTCCTCTTTTATATTATTTTTAATTATTGCTCATGTGAATTTTAGGGACAGATTGAGAGCGTCCAGGGAGAAGATACAGCACACTCAGTGGCAGTGCAAGGCTGATGTGACACACATTTTATAGGCACATCTCCCTCTAACGGCTTGTCTGTATAGAGGATAACAGCCTTCTGCTGCTGCAAGTAACAGAGTTACTCCTTTAGCTCAAGTGGAAGAGGTCTGCGCTGTGGTGATTTGAAATCTGCTGACAATCTTTGATGAGGGTCCTTATGCCTGCTTTCCTGCCATCCTGAATGGGCCATGCTTCTTGGCAAATGAGGGAAATAAATTTCTATGGCTCCTTCAATTCTCTGCTGAGACTGTCATCAAAGGAGCTGATTTGTGGTGATGTGGACACTTTCCCATGATGAAATGGACTCAGACCCACCTAACTCATTTTGCACAGGTGTCCACTTATTGGACGTCAGTCACTACCAACCCGCAGTGGATTTGAACCTGCAGCTTTAGCTGGGGTAAAAAAAGCTATTGCCTGTTACTGATCCCCTGATCCAGAAAGTCCTCCTTTTCCATTACCATTTACATCATATTGTAAATCTTCTGGATGAAAGTTGCATCTGTTATTAGAAAAGGGTGGAATAAAAGGTCTGTTTACATTGTCTGACCAAATCATCTGGCCTCGGGTCACTTTGAACAGTCCTGAAGATAGCTGGGATTCGGAAAAGTGAAACGAACCCCTTGGAGCCTGCCTTGCAGGGGGAATCCATTGAAGAATCTTGAGTTCCTGTAACAGACTCTCCAGGAGGGGAGGAATTGTAAGGCTCCAGGATTTAAAGGGGAAAGTAGTGTGAGTGAGAGGGAATGTGAGTCATAGTGAACACAGGTGTGATGTGTGAAACCTTGCAATCTAACCCCAGCGCCATCCCTGGGAGCAGGACAGAGAGTGATTCTGAGAGTTACAATCTGGTTCCTGAAAGTAATTTGTACCAGCCCTCACGGGGGTGTGGAGCCCAGGTTCCTTTCACTCCCCACCCACCAGCATGGGGTGGGAAGTAGCTGCTCTCTCCCCACACAGACTGTAATGGTACGGGTAGCACATGCAGGAATTTAAGGGGGCTCTTCACACCTCCCCTTCACAGATGCACTAGAGGGATCACAGCTGAGCCCTGAATAACACAGGTTGGTTTTTTTGCAGTGTGCATCTTTATTAGCCCCCAGGTGGCATGCTGGTTGAGATCTGTACCGCGCCCTGGGGGTGCTACGTGCCTATGGCACTCGTCTCGGGTTTGGTTCACACAGGCTTCAGCAATGTAGATTTGTCAAACATCTGGATGGTTCTGTCACTCACAGCACTGCCCGGGCAGTAAGTGAACAGCTTGTGCCCGGCGGGGTTGTGTGTACACGATTCAACTACTTGCCTGGGGAAGGAGAAATATTTGTCTTTCACAAATAGTCGAAAAATTAGCCTTTGGATTTAGGGACCTGACTGAAAAGGCTCATTTTCCTTTCCGACGTGTGTTTCTAAGTGGCTGGAATAGTTTGATTTTATTCTGATTCTGTGCAAACGGCAACGTGGGGCCTAGACGGGACCGTTTATGGGAGTGCTAGAAAGGTATTACATATTGTGTGTCTGAGAAAGATGTATGTGTGTCTCTCTCGCACACACAGGCCCAGATTAAAGAAGTTTGGGGCCCTGTGCACTATAGAAATTAGAGGGACAGAACATGAGATGCAAGATAATCACCGTCCTAGGCTGAACTGCAGTGTCCCACCACCTCCGACCTCCTGGAACCGGTTTTCAACCGGGGTGGTGCGTCGGACTTTCCCGGGAGCGTGGTGCATCGAGCCTTCTGATGGGGGTTATGGTAGAAGTGGGGGAGTCCTGCGCCAGGCCGCAGTGCCACTCACTCAGGCTTGGCCCGGCTGCCCCTCTGTTAAAACAGAGGGCCAACTGGGCCATCTTTGAGTGAGTGGCACTGTGGTCTGACACAGGGTTGCAGTGCCACTCGGGGATTTTCCTGCAGTGGTCGGGGGACCCCTGAGATGGTGGCCCTGTGCAAGTGCACCGAGTGCACATTGGCTAATCTAGGCCTGCGCGCGCACATCCCAATATAGCCTGATTCTTTTCAGTGAAATTAGTGAAGTTACACCAGTGTAAAATTGGTGCCTGTGAAATCAGAATCATAGTATTGCCAGCCCCATTCATTCACATATGAGCCAGGCCCTAGCAAATCATGAGATCGGCTTAAAAATTATGAGCTTTTAAAAACCAATAATCAATGTCAGGTTCCTTTTTCTTTGCCTTCTCATTTCTGAGCCTTTGGGGAGTTTTTCTCCACAACCCTAGGGGCAGAAATTTTCTTAAATAAAACGCAACAACAACCCTGAGATTCTGACATAATCACCTGACTCCAGGAGCTGGGGCTTTATGAAAACCATGCTACGATAAAATCATAAGAGTTGGCAACACCGGAGAAGTGTGTGTCCTTCTCATCCAGGAATGACAGAAAGAGCAAGGTAGAGAGATCTGCTGGCCAGTATCAATATAGAAGCAGAGAACAGAGGACTGGAGGTGTTGACTTTTGTGCCGAGATGCTGTTTTGAGGATTAGGAGCCCTTTATGCTCTGCAATCTCCACTGTGCTTCTGTAGGTCAGTCAGAACCCGTGATCAAATTGCATTAATAGTATTGATGCCCAGGACTATTAATCCCTTCCAGATTTCCCTGGCGAAACTTCTGTAGCACTTTGAAATTGAGGGGAACACTGATTGTTGGGCTCCTGCCTGACACACCTGGGACACTCAGCATTCAGAAGCCTCATTTGTAGGTGGAAGGTCTTGACATACCTGCTGGCCCCTTCTCAGTCTGATACACAGAGCAATGTGGTTTCTGCAAATGGTACTGTCTGTGGTGGGATGTTTGCCATCTCCTGGCCAACAGGAAAGAGGTAGGTGAAAACCAGCTCATGGAACAAGTGGCCAGTCCCTGAATAACATCTGATCTCTACGGCAGTCCAGTATAAAGCCAGTTCTTCTGAAACAAAGTCAGTTTGTTAACATGGCACCTGGCAGCTCCACCCTGGTGTCTGCTCGGTGGGTATTTTTGTTGCCACAGCGCCTCATCTGGGCCATCTGAAATGCTAGCCAGGGTCACTGCGGCTGGCACAAGCCTTGGTAGGGGAGCGAAGCCTGTAGACTCTCTCTCCCAGAGCCAGTCAGCAAACCAAGGCTCAACGTGGTGAATTCCGTGCTATTTTGGGGTACATCTCACCCCAGACACCCTTTGTGTGGTGAAGAATCATGTCGGCTCCAGGGTTCTGAGTATACTGATTCTGAGGGAAGGAAATGAACCCCACCCTCAGTCCCCAGCCTTACTGCCCATGGTGCTTGTGAAATGTGCCGGAGGCAGCCAGCTTCCATCCACAGATCAGGTGCAGCGGTGCCAGTCAGCTGGGCATGCATCCATTAACTCTGGCATGAATTTGGTCTACATTCGGTTGACGAGTCCCAGCTCTCACCAGATGAGGAATGAAAGACAGAGACCAGCGTTTCCCATTCAATCCTAGGACTGCCAGTAAGGACGCTTGTTTGTGCCATCTGCAGTCCCTCCTTGCCTCTAGGACCTGGACTCAGACAATGAGCTCCGTACATGTACACCATCACTGACCAGCCATTGGACTGTAGCTAGGAGAGTGAACAACCCCTTTACTTTACCTTACATCGGCTTGCTAACAGCCCTGACTGCCCTGTGCCCACTGTACACTTGTTTTGCGCACCCAGTGCATGCCAGTTTGGTGCAAGTTGCACTCCAGTAGCACTTACTCCAGATTTACACTGCCATAAGGGAGAGGAGAAACAGGACCACGGAGATTGTCAACCGCTGTTAATGGAGAGCAGAATTAGGCCCACTTACCCCCAGTGCGTAACATGCAGCACCATGAACGTCACAGGCGAATTTGGTCCTGAGATTGCTGTGGGAGCTGCAGTCACGTCTTCCTGTCTGCGTTCGCCTCCTGTTCCCCGGAGCTGAAAGTAGACCTAGTGCATTGAACCATCCTGTGTCACAAAGGGAACCGCACGCACCGAACTCAGTGGAGCTGCACCAGCTCACACCGATGGGACAAATTCCATTCATTTACCCCGGTGCAGCTTCCATTACATTTAGCAGGAGTTGTGTTCCTGTAACTGAGATCAGCATTCGGCCCACGGACAGGGATTCTCCCAGTACCTTAAACAGCCCAGTCCACACACCTTTGTACACAGAGCACATAGATATATTTAGAAATGTATGATCGCTTGCCTAGTTCAAAGTGAGCTGCAACTGGGAGTCTCAGCGTTTCGGTGCTAATATGGTAGGAGAGTCTTATTGTATTAGCAATTTCCCATCAGATCATGTCATATTAGTATTGGATTGTATTAGTATTTGTTTTCACTAATGTGATGCGAAAGTTGCTAATATGATAAGACTTCTGCATTGTATTAGTGAAAACAAATATTAATACGTTAGGATGGAAAATTGCTACTAAGAAACTAAGTTGCTAATCCGACATGATGGATCTCCTGGAGAAATGGGTTGTAGCTTTCCTGTACTTTTCCATAACCACCTTCAACCGTGCTCAGAGGGGAAATGGTGAAGAACATCTCCACTGGGGCCTCATGCTAACCTTAGTCAGAGTTGAATCTAAATAGCCAAGATGACATTCTAGCCTGAATGCCCACCAATAGTAAGTGGTGGGGAGGGGGCTGGTAGAGGATAATAATCATTAACAGCAATTCTAGGCCCGATAATACCTGCTTAGAGGCAGTGGGCCAGAACCTGCTTGCCATACCCCAGATGCTGTTACCATGCTGAAGTGAGCAGTCCCGTTGGTTTCACTGGGAGGGCTGGAGTGAATTGGATTTGCAGCAGTGGAAAAGTCTTCCTTCCTTCTTTTTACAGTTAAAAAGCTCAGTTATTAGTCCAGTGCACTAACCTTTGGCTGCTCTCTGCGGTGCGGTCCGTGGTTTAGAGACACCATTTGGCCCAGGTTGTTCCCTGCAAAAGGCTTGGTGGTTTTTAAAGAGAAAACATCCATTATGCGAGTGTGAGAATTGACGCACTGAAGCTGCACTAGCCTGGCCTCCTGGTAATACGTGATTAGAGGATTCTTAAAACTCCACTTCCTCTCTGGTACATAATGGCTCTTTTGGACTTTGAGTAGGATTTTATTTACTCCTTAATCCATAATAGTTGCTGAAGAAACACTGCACGGTCTGTACTTCGACCATTTCAGAGATGCATATGACACCCTGACTAGAGCTCAGCGGTTGCAGGTGCTAGGTCTGGTTATGTAAACGTTTGGGTTTTTAAAATAACACTATGACAGGTCGTAGGTCTAGCATGCAAATATTGGAATAAAATCCCCTTCTGAAATGATGCTGGGATGTTGCTCGGCATGAACAGTGGCTGATATTTTAATCATCTAGGCCAGATTAGGACCCGTTGGTGAGCAGGTCCTCGGGTTAGCGGTCCCATTTGAAGTTTGCCCTTCCGAGAGGGAGCTGCACCAGCTTTACTCCAAGGCTGCATAGAGCCAATGACTCGACTGTGTTAATAAATTATTCAAACTTGTAATATTTGTTTAAAGGACTTAAACTACAGGTAAGAGTCTGATATCCTTACTCATGTGGGGTAGCGTCTTACTCCATAAGCAGTAGCACTGACTTAAACAGGATTACTTGTGGAGTAAGATGCTACTCAGTGTGAGTAAAATCATCAGCAACTGGTCCGTTGTAACAAACTACAATGGGTTAGATCCTTAGTTGGTGTAAATCGACCTAGCTCTGTCAATGTCAATGGAGCTACTTTGATTTACATCAGTTGAGGAATCTATCTTATCTGTCTCGCTGCCAGGGATGATGTGAAGGCCGAAAGTATAACTGGGTTCAAAAAAGAACTAGATAATTTCATGGAGGAAAGGTCCATCGATGGCTCTTAGCCAAAGTGGTCTCGGATGCAACCCCATGCTCCGGGTGTTCCTAAACCTCTGACTGCCAGAAACTGGGACTAGATGACAGGACATGGATCAGTCAGTAATTGCCCTGTTCTGTTCATTCCCTCTGAAGTTTCTGGCACTGGCCACTGTCTGAAGCCAGGACACTGGGATCGATAGGACATTGGTCTGAGCCAGTCTGGCCGTTCTTATGTTCTTATCTATCTAATCTAGCAAATCAAATCAAACAATATTTGAAATCTATGGGCTTGACTCTGATTTTCACCTCCACTGCTATTGAATGGGATCAATTTAGTTAGCTGGAGGAGTGACTTCTGATTTGCACTGGTGTGAGTGAATTCAGAATTCAACCCAATGGAAGTTTTCCCATTAACTTCAAGGGCAGCAGAATGAGATCCTGGAAATGGACATTAAATTTGTTTAAATAAAAAAAAATTGGGGAGCGCTTGCTTCACGTGCCTGGTTCCAAACTGGAGTGACTCATTTATGGTCAATTATAACTCTCTGATGATAGAATTTAATAAAAGAATTGCTGACCTACAGTTAACTATAGTAGAGCAAATGGCATTGCTACAACTTTGGTTATATTGCTGCTAACATGGCCCTGTCCACTGAGTCTGGTTGAATCATCTCCTAAAAAAGCCCATTAATTCCTTTTGTGTGTGGAAAATGCCATGCTTTATTTTTTTCCCTCTTTTAAAAAACACTTTTTATAGTGGTCTTCCCTATAATGTTACAGAGACGCAATCCGATACTGATTGCACTTACATTGCTGTAATTCAGGAGTAACAGATCAGAACCTGAACCAGTGGGTGTGATTCTCCTCTCACTTTCACCAGCAACTATTTATTTCAATGGAGTGACCCCTGATTTACCCCAGTGCGCATGAGAGGAGAAACAGGCTGAGTGCCTTTCAGATAACGAGGCAAACTCATCACACCACATTCAAAATATGGTTGTATGCCAGCCACGTGGGGACACGTGAGCGTCTTGCATTGATATATGGTACAGCATCCCATGGGCTTAATTGGGTTCTGTTACCCCTGTGCAATTCCAGTGTAACAGAGAGCACAGTTTGGCCCATTAACCTTAGCATGTACTGGTGATGCATTTCCTTCTATGGCAAAATTCAGTTTAACGTGGCTAGCGGGCATCCCCATAAATGCCCCTGCTATGCTCTGTGTTGGAATTATTATTAATATAGGATACTACCGTGACCCCAATTCAACCATAAATTCCTTTATTAAATCTAATACTATTTCTACTGTTACTCTGAACATGTCTAATAAGCCGAAATACTAAGCAATTTACTACATCCAAACAGTAACAGGTATTTAAAGCATTTGATTGAAATAGTCACAAATGGGTCAAACCCAGAGGTGTTTAGACACATGTTGGTCGGCTCCGGCATGGTCAGGCAAGTATTAGCGATGACCCCTTTAAGAGTTTACTTTTTTATACCTTTTAACAAACAAGTGATGTCATTGCCAATTAGCAGACCTTAGCTAAGGTGCAATGAAGCAGGTTTTTTTTATAATATCTTAAACTTATCAGCCAATTATTTACTGCACCAGGTACCCAGGTAACCATCATGTCTTTCTGTTGCTTCAGCCCAAACCTTAAATAAGATACCAGTGGCATTGCGAGATGAACACAACTCCTCTTTCTCATGATCTCATTCTTTCTGATCACCTGCTTCGGGCTTATTGCTCATGCTACTGTCCCAAAACAATTTATAACCAGAGTTCACCCAGGTCTAATGTGGGCCAATATTTCTACACTGTGGAGCTGAACTTAAGAGCTTGGCTACCCTTAAAAATGTTGCTGCTTTTATTCTGCCGGTATAGTTACAGTGGCAAAAAAAATCCCTAATGTGGTTGCAGTTATACGAGTATAAAAGTTCTTGTGCTGGTACAGGGTGAACCTCTCTAGTCTGGGACCCTCTGGATCTGACCGGTGCTGAACCAGAGAATTTGCCGAACCACGGGAGGTCAACACAGTACTGAAGCGAGCAGGTCTCTTTTTATTTTTATTTCGCTGAGGCAGATGAACAGAACAACGTACCGATGTGCCCTTTTCCAATTTCTGCAACTATTCCACCCTTTGCTGTATCGATACTGACACATGCTTACGCTTAGTAGCCTTACCAACACTTCCACTGCTTGCTGGTCTCTTAGAAGACATATCTAGGGGTAAATTAGAGCTAAACAACAGCACAGAACACTGAGAGCCAGGACTGGCGGGACTTTGCCAGACCACCGGAAACTTGGCCCCACCCACGATAAGTGGACATCTGGCTAACTAAAATCATGCTGGACCACGGATGTTGCCGGACTAGAGAGTGCCGGACTAGAGGTTCAACCTGTATAACTTGTTCTGATTCAGGAACCAAAATAAGCTATGCCAGTAAAAGGACCCTTATACCGGTATAATTGCATCCATTCTAGAGTTTTTACTGGTAGAACTATGTTGATTAAAAAAATAATAATAATCACCCCTCTGACATTTATACAGTAAAACTTTGAAGTGCAAACCAGTCTCAGTGTGGTCTGCTCTTGTCTCTTATCTGACTCTCTTCATCTCTCAAACATCTTGCAAAAATTGTAGAAACCCCGTGTCATAGGTTTCACACACGCACCAAATAACAAGCAAGTAGGCAGTTCATTGCTAGGTCCTCTTTTCAGTATGTATCTTAGCGAAGAGGCAACATAAAACTGATGGAGAGTCCTTGCTCTCACATTTAGCATGTTTAGGGGTCACTTCCTCCATCAGTGTGAACTCGCCAAGAGGAGAATAGATCCCTTGGTAAGCAGAGTGGACATGAATTTATGGACAGTGTTCAGTTCCAGCCCACTCTGAAAGAGATGACCGAGAAATCAGCTTCTTAGGGAGCCAGGATTTCATGCTTTGTCTTTGGCGCTAGTGGATGCGGTGCGAAGATTGCCTCTGTGTTGTGATGAGCATGTTCTGACATAATAAGTAGTTTCCTAATTTTCTTCAAGGAATCTGAGCAAAATATCAATTGCTGTCATCAAGAGACAGAGTAGGCGAACCAGAACTAAATAAAAATAAACATTAAACAATTATTGGAATTTAGGTTTATTTTAAAAATCAGCAGGGTTGAGGGAACAAGCCACCTATTAGCTAGAAAGAGCTATTGGGCTTTTTAACAACATGCTGCTTCTTGGCTGAGTCTGGGATTTGGGCTATATAAGTGGTGCCAACCCTGGATATTATTGATTAAAGATGATGCAGCAACAGTGCAATTATATCGCAGTTTGTGCTCACTGTGGTAGCAGCACTGGCCTCTCATTTGTCTATATGAAGATTGCTTTGTTTACCTTGCTGTGCCGGATTTCATTTGCTGTTTTCCCTGCGTTATTACTGGTTGTGGTTATCTTAGGAATTAAACGCACTGCGTTGCACAAACTTGATTTTTCTTTTTGGTCTCTGACCTCCAGTGCTAGTTGCCGTCTGCCTTGACTGTAATATTATTTTAATTTGTGTTTTTACCCTGTACTTTCTGTGCATACTGATAATTTAGGAGAAGTCAGAGCTTTTATCAGCCAAATCAATGCAAATAACGGGCAAATGTTACTGTACTTTTCCATAGTAATTGATCTGCCTGGATCTGATATTGCGTTGAAATATACGAATGGAGCAGCAATCCTACAGCCTGGCTTAAAAGAATATAATTACGTTGGGTTATAGGAAAATAAATTTCTTGTCTTGAAGCATCACATTCACAAAGAAGAAAGTAAACTTCAGTATTGAGAGGCTCTCAGCCTCTTAGCCTGGGGTCCGTGATGCCCTGAAATGCTGCTTACTGATGTTCTTAGGTGGACAACGGGTAGGGGCCATGGATCAGTGACACGGCCTTTGGGTTTCCTAGGGTTACCATATTTCCACAATCAAAAAAGAGGACACTGGGGGGGGGGGAAGCCCCACCCCAATCCACTCCCTCCCACTTCCCACCTCCTGACTGCCCCCCTCAGAACCTCAACCCCCCCTGTTTCTCTTGTCCCCTGACTGCCCCCTGCTGAGAACCCCCCACCCTGACTGCCCCCCCAGGACCCTACCTGTCCCCTGACTGCCCCGACCCTTATCCACTCGCATGGGTGGCAGGGTTGTAGAAATTTTGGTGATGCCCAGAACCGGCCCCCCACCTGCCTAAGGCTCTGGGAGGGGGGTTGGGGGGGAGGAGGTCTGGGGTGCAGGTCCTGGGCTGGGGATTAGGGTGCAGGAGGGGTGCAGGGTGCAGGTTCTGGAATAGAGTTTGGGTGCTGGGTGCAGGCTCCGGGCTGGGGCAGGGGGTGGGTATGCAGGAGGGGGTGAGGGGTGCAGTCTCTGGGATGGAGTTTGGGGGTGGGAGGCAGTGCAAAGGGAGGGGGTGCAGGCTTTGGGAAGGAGTTTGAGGGCAAGAGGGGGTGTGGGGGAAGGGGGAGGGGGTTGGGGAGGGAGTTTGGTGATAGGAGGGGATGCAGGGGTGAGGGCTGTGGGTCTGAGGATGAGGGGTTCATGATGCAGGAGGGGGCTCAGGGCTGGGGCAGAGGATTAGGGTGTGGGGGGATGAGGGTTGGGGCTGAGGATGAGGGGTTCATGATGCAGGAGGGGGCTCAGGGCTGGGGCAGAGAATTAGGGTACGGGGGGCTGAGGGCTGGGGCTGAGGGGTTTGGGGCATTGGAGAGGCTCGGGGCTAGGGTGGAAGGGCAGGGTAAGGGCAGCCTGTCTTCCCATTAGTGGATGGGGGATGCTAGGACCCAGGGGCAGCAGACAGCAGTTGCTGCTGGCTCTGGCGGTACAAGCAGGCAAGGGAGAGGCAGGGAAGGGGGGGCAATGGGGGGGACGCGCGGAGGGGGGGGTGGCAGGTGGAGGCCGGGGACCCATCCAACACTCCCCCCTCCCCCCCGGGACTGCTCCCCCCCCCGGACTGCTCCCCCCCGGACTCCCGTTACCACTGTGGGTCGGTTTGTGTGTTACACAGGGCTGCAGACAGAGGGAGCAGGGGAGGGCTCTGGCTGCTGGAGGCCAATGGGAGCAGCTCAATCGGCCCAGCCGCCCAATCAGCAGCCGCACGCTGCATGGAAGGGAGGGAGGGAGGCGAGGGAGAAAATAACCCCAGACATTTTAACCTTGTTACCAATTCCTCCTGGACGGCTATTTAGAGAAACACAAGCTGGACATGTCCGGGGAAATACGGATGGATGGTAACCCTAGGTTTCCACTTGTGGCTCTGCAGAGTTGGAATGAGGACAATGCATATTTCCCTGCCCGCTCCCCACTGGGATCATGGGACTGGCAAAGACCATCCTCCGGGGGGTCCAGAGAGGGAGAAACTCTGCTGGGGAGGCAGCTGAGCTCTGTTCCTGTCTGGGCGAAGCAGAATTTGTTAGTGTATTGTTCAGTTGAAATGTCGGGTGTGCGTTCAGTGCTGGTGGCAGGAGCCAGCTGGAGTGCGAAGGCCTCATTTATCCGTAGAACAGGCAGGCCCAGGTGGCAGCAGAGTGAGCTTTGCCAGCATGCCTCGACCTCTCCTTGGAGGACCCAAGTCTAGACCTAGGGCCAGTTCAGGCTTCATGGCCCATTCAGTCAATTATTGCCTTACCAAGGCTATCAACAATAATTAGGGCTAGTTCTGGCAGGTCGTTTCTGTCCACTGACTTACTGGACTGTGACCACCAAACTGGTTTTACGTGGGCCACCAAACTGCCATTAGACGCTAGCAGCTTTCAGTCACTCCCAGCCTCGTATGCAGTTGATCTTTTCGTTTCAAGTTCATTGCACTGGGGACGTCCTTGGTTGAAGATGAAGAGGGAGGATCTCTGCTTCCCCCCCAAGTGGGTTAGACCACGACATGACTCCCCTGCCAAACAGCGCACGTCCTCCCGACAAAACACTCACTAAACTGTAAATAATAAAGTTGGAACATTTTTGCAAAGCATTTCCAGAAAATTTGAAGCAAACCTTAGGATGAAAGTTACGATGTAATCTAAATGTCTCTGCTCTCCAGCTTCCCACATGCATGGAACCTCACGGATACCTTGCGGGGATTGTGCATCTTAGAATCAGTCTATAATGCAATCAATTCTGTATATCCCCAGTGAAACAGCAACATTTATTTAACGTCTTTTATAGAGCAGCTGAGTTTTATCACAAATCACATTCCATTTCTATTCATCAGGGACCCCTTGAAGGCTAAAATGCACTTACTTTTCTCAGAGGAAATTTACCAATTCTTCAATAAAGACCCATTTGCCTCAGTATGTAAAATTCACACATTTATTGAATATTAAACATTTGTTGGTTTATTCCGTACTTCTTCCAACTTTATCTGCTGCCTCTAAAAGTCGTTAGGGGAAAGATATATCAAAGTTGCAATAAAGGCCTATTTATGTACAGAAAAGAGATGTTTAAATTTCCTGGAGAGACTGGTTTTCCCGTTTGTTTGGAGATTGCTAAGGTACCGCTTGAATGTAGGTGGTAACATTAATCCTTGGAGTGACCCTGTTTTACTTCTCTATTATCTTTGTCTTTGGTAAACAGTTGGTAGCCTTAGTCTCTTTTATGATTATTCTGAGGTTTTTATAAAAGCTTCAGTTTGTTGCATGAAGGTCTCGGTTGTGTAATATTGCAAAAGGCACTGTAATCTCCCAACAGTAAATTGAACTAATTAGCATGAGGTCCAATAAAACAAGTTTTTCTTTTATCACTGTTACTAAATGCTGTTGTTAATCAATTAAAATGTATTCTAGTAATTCTATTTTTCCTGCGCTGTTGTGGGTTTTTGTTTAATGGCTCTGTATATCTTTCACAATTTTGTTAATGTGGGAAAAGATTGAACTGTTACACTTAAGTTCTGAACTCCATGTACCATTCCTGTAGTGAACAGTTGAGTGCACAGACCTCAATTTGTCCCCATTTTCTGCCATTAAGCCAGGTACCTCTGTATCTGGTTTATTGTTAGAATGAGGGGCATGGGATTTTTTTTCTCTTTTTAATGGTGAGTGATTCCTCTTATACTGAAAACATAAGGATAAACAAATAGTTACCCTGGTGATGAGCAAAAGATTGCCATTGTTCATGGCAAATAATTAAGATCACCACCTTTGAGTCTGATCCTGCAGTCATTACTCAAGCAACAGTAATTCAAAAGAATAGTACAATAATTACCCAAAGCATTGACCTTATTGTAAGATGTAGTGTTTAGACCCACTACTTTGTAGCAAACAGCAGGTCTTTTTGCATACAGAAAAAAGTTCCAGTGGTTTGAATGGGAGACCTGCCTGAGTAAAGACTAGGAAACCAGGTCCTTTGCTTATATATCTTTCATTCAATTCACTTTCCTGCTCCCCTCTTCTCTCTATTTAATTAACCTGGCTTAAGTGGAAATTGCAGACTTTTGTCAGGTTGTCATGTATTCTGAATAATTGTTCCACCTATAGTAAATAACTAAAGGAGGATTGTTAGACTGGAAATTTACCCTCTGGTTACTTCAAGCTCTGCTGTGAGTGGACAGAGTCAGGACATTTTGTCTTGTGGAGAACTTTACCAACTATTGAACGTCAGCATTTCATGACTAGCCATTTAATGCCAACTGGTTTTAGGTCCCGATCTGTTGATCTGGAAGCACATAGTGGTTTTGGATGAATCCATTCCCCTGCATTGAGCTTTTCCCCTGCAGCGTTTTGACCCCAAATGGCCTGGTGCTAGCTCATGAGAACTAGAAAGTGAAACTGACCCATCCGGTTCCATTGGCCAAACTGATTGAAATTAAAGCATGAAAGGAATCATGAGATTGGTGACAAACATCCTGCCCTTCCCCCCATTGGAGTCTGTGGGAGGTGTGTCATTGACCTGTCTGGGCATTGGCTCAGGCCCCACGTACCTTAGATTATAGCCATGATCTCAGTTCTCGGAATCTCTGGTGTAACTAACAGAACAAACAGAGTCTTATGCTGATCATGCAGGTCCACTTTTCTAATGGATAATGTAAGAGATGCCCAGATCCTCCGCCAGCTTGCTCCTGTCGACACCCAGGCGCAAAAAATGGGCATGCAGGGACCTAGCTGTGCTACCTGCTGTTATAGGGCCCATCTTCAAAAATCAGGTCCCTAAAGCTGCGATTTTCAAAGCTGCCTAAAATTGAGTAGCAAGCGGGTGTCCGCATCCTGCAAATGGCTTTGAAAATATCTGTCTAGCCCTTAGACAAGGATATTGCAATACAGGTGGCTCTGTTAAAAGCTCCCCGTGAGCTGCTCCCTGCAGTACTCACTGCCCCTTCTCTAAGGCAGCACAGTTCCCCTGGAGTGAGGATGCTGAGATTTTAGGGGCACTTTCTCTATTACAGTAGTGCTCTCGTTTCTCTTTAGTTTATAAAACAAGCTGGCATAATAAATGTCATCTGAATAGAAGTCTACTAAACATACCGCGTCTTGAGTGTATAATAAAAATAACATTCCGTTGCTTCTCGCTCCCTGAAGGTGCAGAAGTAGCCATAACATTGCCCTCCCCAGTGCTGGGGGGCAGAATGCGCTGCCGGCTTTTCCTGCATCAGAGCTCTGCCTGTGCTTGTCATTCATCCATAGCTTTTGCTGGCTCAAGTGTATGCTAATTTCTCAGCCTCCTTTTTATTCCTTTTACCTTCTTTGCGAGAAACAATGTAAAAACAGTGGGGCTCAGTTGTCCCCCCATCCTTCCCCAGGGGAAGGAGTTTAAAGGCACAGTAGGCCTTTAAAAGCGAAGGCGGGGAGTTCAAAAAGTAACCTGAGTTTTTGTTTTTAAGATGGCCTCTGTGTCATGAGCCTCAATGGATGGCATGAGTGTGGTGGGCGTTTCTGGAGCTTTCATGCCGTCCGGTTCGGTCGCCTTCGCCTTCCTGTATTCCGGATGGCTTTGTAATCGGATGCTAGAGCAATGGCTGTGGTATTTTTCAGTTCCTTTTCCCTTCTCTGCGTCACTCGCAGCCTGGAGGGCTGTGTGCCCCGTCTAACGCTAGAGGGTGCACACCTATTCGGCCAATCCCTTGCGGATGAAGTAGAGAGGGCATCAGTGCTGGCCTCTCACCCTGTTATTATTATAGGTAATAATGGTAGCATCTAGAGGCAAGGGCTGCATTGTGTTAGGTGCTGTACAAACATAAAACAAAGAAATAGCTCCTGCCCAGAAATGTTTACATCTGCCATGTGGCTAGCTGGTTGCGGCACACAAAATGGTGCCTGGGTGCCTCTGAGAGCACAATGACGAGGTAGAAGAAAAGGCAGGTTTATTCATCATGAAGCAGTTATAAATTGCCCTCCCCCGCATAGTCTTTAGATAAAGAAGGGTAACAATGTTCCTTTCTTGTTACTGAGGAAGAAATATCACAAAGCAGCTCTCTATAAAAATAACTTTTCCAGTGCACAGAAAGGCTCTTCTTTATGGGTGAGGGAAAGTGCTTAAAATGCTTAGAGGGAATAAACCGCTTTTAATGAAGTTACATTGCCACATAATGGGTATCATAAAATTGCCTTCATAGTACAGGGTCCCAGGATGGCTTTTATTATTGACTGAGTTGGAATCCTCTCTGTAAAGCTCCGGCAGCTGCAGAAAGGAGAATGCAAAGTCTTCTTAAATTACCTGATTGAAATAACTGGCGAAATATTCTGCTTTGCTGCTTTGTTGAAGGGAAAGCTGCCTGTGGGGTGGTCTGTCAGACCTGGTTTGCCGATTCTGAAGAACACAGGAGTTTCATTGCAGCAAAACAGATGTTCATCTTGTTTCTCTATCGGCTGTTTGATGAGAAATTTATTGCTCTTCTGCTGGGCTGGAGCTCCTCTGCTGTGGAGTCTATTAGCCAGACCAGCAGCTGGCAGGAAGCCAGGAAAGCACTGTTTTGATGAAACCCATGAAAGCTCTGGTTCGAAGGCGCCAGTAATAATGCATTGGCTAGACTCTTCTGATTGGGCAATTGATTGCTCTGATTTGATTTATTGATCAATACCCTCAAATTTGGCGTCTGAGAAGCTGAACTAATCTTTAACTGCTGTGAACATCTCTGCCTGGTGGAGAATTAGAACTGATAAGGAATGTATGAAAGGAATCTGAACTTATCTTAATCACACAGTGCCTCAGTCTGCCTTAGCCGAGAGAGAGTCTATGTGTGCAGAACACAATCACCAGGCAGAACAGAGCAGATCTATAAATTGATGGAATTCAAAGCCTCCAGCATCGATTACCATTATAACAAACAGTGGCGCGCAGAATGTCTGATTATTTTTAGACAAAGATTCTGTGGTCTCAGCAGCAATTTTGCTGATGCTGTCACTGTGTCAGATGTCTGTTGTTGATTGCAATTAGCTGCAATACAAAAAAAAAAAATTAAAACTATCTCTGCCCATAGTTTTATTTCCACTTATTAAATCCCCTCCTTTGTTTGCCTTTTCGTAATGTCTACAGCTGGCTGAAATATTGTGTTACCAGTAGAGATCTCCTATATTCAGTTGGGTGTAATCACTTTACAGATCATTGGATTATATCTGATATGGTTCAAATGATCCTGGGGAAATGTGGGACATTTACTCTGGCTTGTTTAAAACGGTCCTGGTTTTGGTTTGTAATGCTTTTAGTTTTCAAAACAGATCTCCAAATGGTTTAATTCTATTTAAAATACTGGTTTACTCCCCTCTCACCCCATCACATCATTCCACGTTCCCCTCGGTAGTGAATGTTCGGTCCAATGAGGATCTGTTCTTTCTTTTTTTTTAAAATTTCGTTTGGAGTTGCAATAGCATAATACTGAATAGTTTTAAAGAATTAATTTTTTGGAATGGAGCCCACATTTTGGAAGCATTCAGCAGTAAATCACACCTGAGAAGCAGGCTCCAGGTAACTGTGGATATGAACAAATTATCCAGGGCTCTGCAGTTTAGTTTTCCGTGGGGCTGTGCACTGGGATTCTTTCATTGTCAAGTTCGTTCATCATCTTGATGATTTCCAGTTTATCTCTAGTTTCAGAGCCATTAGCCGAGTATCCTATATTGCACAACAGCTGTAAACTTGCGACTGTCTAGGGGGTGTCTGTGATTGACAATTCATAGCCGAACGAGAACATGTGGGACTTGTCTACACTATCAGAATGACTGTGTGAAGGAAATGTGTCTTTAAAATAACCATTTTTAAAATGGCTTCCATGGCATAGCTTTGCTCCCTGCATGGACAGGCATAATGGCAATTAAAATGGGGTTTTGGAAACCATTCTCGAAACTGGCCTTCCCTGGTGCGTCGGAGTAAAGCCAGTGTAACTGTCTGTCTGTCCAGCACACACATAAGCTGTGTCTGTCCAGCACACACATAAGCTGTATGTTCAAGTGGAATATACAAGCTGGTGCTTGTTAACTATCCAACATGGTGGAAAAATGACCACTGTGCTGGGAGAATTGTATATTCCTTTGTTACTTCCCTTCGGAGTTCAGAGGAGTCCAGACTTGCCTGCCTTGGAACAAAAAAGACTAGGCACAAAGATATTCCAAGAGAGTCCATGGAACGGCCCTGCAGCCCAAGAGTCTGGAGAAGGTGGAGGAGGATGTAAGAACTCAGAGCAGCTCAGACCATGAAGCCTCTGGGGGCTGCTTGGGTACCTCATATTCACCCCCAGCACCCCATAACTTGCCTTCAACAATGGGCATAGGCCTCATGAGGTTAGTGCAGAACCATGCTCCCATTCCTTCCCAAGAACGAGTGTCCTCCTCCAGGACTAGACTCCAGCAGTGTAGTGCCATGTTTCCATTGCATGCTGAGATTTCCAGGATACTTAGCTACCGGTGGCAGTAACTAACATCAGAACAAACCCACTGGGAAAATGTCACTTGGAATATATTGACACAGGGATGGGCTGGACTTAGTTATTCTGAAGATCAGCTTTCTTCTCCTCCTCGTCACCCCTGCCGCATTCTCTTCTCCTTCTGCTGCTTCCCTTTTTCTCGCTGGATTTCATAGTTGTCTTCAAAGGCGTAGTTTGACTTCTATATTTGGGGACGGGGGCAGCCAGTCAGGCCAATGGGATTGCATGGGGTGGGGGCAAATTCTGTGCCTGCCCTAGGATTGCAATTTGGGGGGGCAATGCCCTCTGCCCCCCAAACTATATCCACAGTTGTCTTCTGAGATGTCCCACCCATACTTCGCCTGCTGGACTTCCCGACCCTTTCTCTCTGTCTCTGAACAGCAGCCTCTAGTTCATGTAGGCCAAGTTGTGCGGGAGTTGAAGGCCGTCTGGACTCCTGTAGGTCCCTTTAGGGAGTCCCGTTAGATCCTGCTACACCTACACAGATTTGGTCTAATGCTCTGAGGCACTTCATCGCACTGAGCTCTACAGCGGCATAGCAATTAAAAATGGATGCCAGGAGCAAAGATGTCAGAAAGCAGCCACCTCCATGTACACACAGAAAAAACAGGTGGTGTGTTCTCAGATGGTGCTATCGTGATGGTTATATTTATTATTTATTGGGGGGGGGGGTGAGCAAAGGTGCATCAACACGTAGAACATTATATGTGATTCTATTACATCCTGCAAAGTGTGGAGGAAGAAAGAATGGAAGACATCATGGAGCATATAGACCTATGAAAAGTGTGTTTGTGTGTGTGTGTGGGGGGGGAATCAGCTGCTCTCCTTGCTCCATACTAGATGACACCCTTGGCCACTGATCAAAACCAAGTCTCTGTTGTGCTAGATATTGTATGTGCATAATGAAAATAAGGCTCCTCCCCCATACAGCTCCACGTAGGGTGACCAGATAGCAAGCATGAAAAATCAGGATGGGGTAGGAGGTAACAGGCGCCTATATAAGACAAAGCCCCGAATATCGGGACTGTCCCTATAAAATCAGAACATCTGGTCACCCTAGTTCCACTGGTCCAGTGTATGTTACACGTTGCCCTCCACGTTCTAAGGCTGTTATAGCTTTAGCTCAAATTGTAGCAATTTATGCTTTAGCTCGAAGGTCCAGTTCAATCCCTGGTGTGTTGGCCATGATGGCGGCTGTTTGACTTGCAGTCTGTAGTTAAAGTCCAGAGGCTAGTCCTGGGAATGGTTACTTACCCGTTAACCAAGTTCCATCCATGAGCGCCAGGTCAAAGAGCAGATGCCCAAAATAGACGCCTTGTGCCACGTTCCTGAGACCTTGACTAAGTTGTCCAAGATCTGACACTTGCTACTGGATACAACTTGCAGATTCAGGGAACAGAAGGCCATCTTCTTCCTGGACATGTCTGCATGCTGTGCAGCTGATGACGAATGCGCCATAGCATAGGAATTATGCATAGCTGGCAGCTGGTGTTTTTCTTTCTTTGGGAAATCTAATCTATTGATTAGCTTTCCTCAGAACAGCATCAATAGACTGTATAATGGCATGGCTGGTGCCTGTGGCGTCTCCCCCACCAGTCTGAAAACCCCCTGAAGCCAGGAAGCCTACATCAGCTACCTTGACTGCTGCAGCCCACGCATGGCTCCACCTGGTCTGAGATTCTACTTCCCCTTGTCGTTCCTAGAAGGGTTGTTGAAGGTTCTGCTCATTAAACACACACTTGTTGGAAGAGCCATTCCGTAGGGAGGTTGAGAAGAGGTTGCTTCAGCCATATGTTGTTTTGAGAGGGATCTTTTTCCTTTTCCTTCTCCTTGTCCTGCTCCTGCTCAGATCCCTTCGTGGCCACCACCAGAGCTAGAGGAACATCCCGCTTCCCAAAGGGTTCAGCGAATGAAGGTGGCTGCCTGACGGCAGCGTTTTAGAAGGAAGTGAATTGCTTAGTTGTCTGTCTGTCACTTTCTGCTGGAGTCCGTCAGTGTAATGCTTGAGCCAGACATGTGCTTTCATCATTTCTCCTGGATGGGCCATTTTGGGGACACCCTGCTCTCTCTCCCCTTTTTGCACAGGCAAGACTCTGACTCTTGGAGGAGTACAAAGGAGACTTGCGGGATGGCGTGGGTGGTGCTTGGTGGATTAGGTATCTTGTGCCGGGCCGGGGTGGCACAAGCAGCTGCGCGCTAACTAACCCTTCTGGGCAAATCTCATGCATATTAACAAGAGGCTCTCGGAGAGGCTTGTGATTAATGCGTCTTCCTTGCTGGGTTTAATGCAGCTGATAAGACAGGAGTCCCTCAGTGGGGAAGGCAGAACTCCCAGCTGCTAAATGAATCAGATGCCATTTAGGTGAGTGAGTCAGTGAAAGGCCAGGAATAGGATTCCCTCCCCATCTCACCCTACAACCCAGCAGGATGCCATCATTACCAAGTGGAAAGTGGAGTCTCACAGAGCCACAGAACACCCCTGGCCTGCTTGTCATCACAAGACTGGGGCAATAAGTGCTGGCATCACATCACCATGGCACAAGATGTTGATGCAACATCATGCTTGCGTATCGGCCCGATTCCCCTCCTGGCTACTGAGGGGGGCTGGAGCATTTCCCCTCCTTGGCTGGTGGGCTCTGCTTGTGTGTGCATGGACACACATGCATTGGGCAAGAGGGAGCTGAAAAATGGATCCGCCACTACTGGGTCCATTGACTCATCCCTCCCTGCTCTGTCTGGGGCGCACACACAAGCAAGGTCCCTACCATCACTCTGCCTAGGCTGCCGGAGAGGAAGCGTGGTTTGTGTGTGTGTGTGTGTGGACCCAAGAGCCACATGCATATTTGGAGTGTGGCGATGGGTCAGGTATCGCGGACTGAACCCATTAGCCACACTGCAGGTAAATTTCCCATTAAAACGATCCATGACTGTAGCTCTAAGATTGGGGGGGGAGGAGGGGACTAGCTGATCGATTGCAATAATGAATTGCATCCCAGAAATAGTTCTGAATGGCTGCTTGGCTGCTGGTAGCTGAATTTAAAGTCCTGGTTGGCTTTGAGCCTCTTAACAACTTCTGTCAAACTGCAACAGCGTTCATCTGTAAAATATGCAGAAGCAAAGCTGAATCTTATTTAGCACTGTCCTAAGCATAGATCTGACCTTAGATGCCAGTGTCTTTAGGAATGGATGTCTCGCAGTTGTCAAGAGCCCTATTATATACTGCTGTTTTATTTATTTCTTCCTGGTTCAGTGGCCAGAGACTCCGTTCTAAGAAAATGACCCCCCACCACCAGGCTGCATCTTGTCAAGAGGCATGGCTGGGTAAGACAGAGCGATCTAAACTTGAGCAGTCTTATTACTTCCCTTTTGAGCACCACATCGCTTCTAAAGATATCGTTTGGGTTCCATTCTGAGCCTTAGCTGCTGCAGTTTTCTCAGGCACCTGTAAAAATGGGGTTTACGCCGTGCATTTTGACAAACGTTTGCCAGATTTTCTCTCCCCAGGCCATGGTGAAATGGTGCATAAAGACAGATTCCTTAATTTCTTGCCAACAGGATCAAAGGTAATGTAGGCCCCAAATTTTACCTTACCTTTGTGGCTGATCCAGGCATTGCACGTTCTGCCATGGAGAGTGAGCTATTCACAACAGGAAGCACTTTGCCTGGTAGCAAGTGCTTGTAGAATTGGGGCCTTCCATTGTTACTTGGTGGGAATGGAAGTGTCCCCCAGAACATTTGTGTCCCCTCCTCTTTGGGTATGAGCCCTGGGAAAACTCCAGGCTCGACTGTATCATTTGCTAACAGGAGCAAGGCAGGCTGGGGAAACCTGGCAGAACTTCTGGGGTCAAGGGAGGTGGCAAATGGGGAGCATGTTGACTCTGTGTCATGCCCTTCCCAACTACCGAATCCCACCAGAGTTTCTCCACAGGTATGCTGGGCTTTGGGAGCGGACCCTGCATGGCATTTTACCCCTCGCGCCCCAGGAGGATTGCCTGGTGTGAAACAAAGCTGACCCATTGCCAGGCAAAATATTGCTTGATGTGTCAACCTCCTAGGAGGGCGGGTTCCCCTTCTGAAGAGGGCTGCATGGGAGGGAGTTATCGGGGGAGGTGGGCCTCCTTTGCTGTCTCCAGGGCTTCAGGTTTAGTGGGGGCGGGGGAGGTGAACCCTCTGGCCGCTTCATGTGCGGGGGGTGGGATGGATCAAACCCCATGCCTAATAAAATGAGTTGGTGGGATCTCCTCATGGAAACCTGGTGGACATTCTCTCTCTCTCTCTCTCTCCAAGGAATGTATATAGCCACTGTTATCGTGGTAGCTCAGCATTCCTGATGTCCTTGAGGGAGCTGGCATGTGCCCCAGGAGGCAAACAGAGCTGAGACTCTGTGTCCCTTGAAATGCCCATGGCTGCAGCGGCGGGTAGCGGGGAAGTGTTGCAAATACCAGCATGCTAGAAACCAAGGAGAGAAGCACACAACACTGCCAGGAGATGAGCTCCGGGAGTGGCTTCCTCCAGCCCAGGCCAAGGAGCAACAGCTCTTTAACACGTGCTGCCACATCCTAAAGAGTTCTGTGCCCCCAGGTCCCATCAGGATAAATGGTCAGAGCTCTGCATGGGGTTGGAAATGTGCAGCTCCCTTGAAAAGCAACGGGAGCTGCATTGCTAAAGCCCAGGGCAATGTTCTGTAAAAGTTGCCCTCAGTCTCCCCAGGCAGCTCTCTGTTCTCCTCCCCCCCCCCTTTTTTTCTTTCCAGTTGTACCTGTGATGATGATTTCTCTGGGAGGAAGGAGAAATCGAAATCTGGAGGCAGCTGGAACAAAGCACCAATTGAAGGGCTTGGGAACCTGAGCTGGGCCTGCAGCCTGCATTGCTTTAGAATCAATATACAGAAGTGCCCTGTATTATTGGGGGAGCAACAGTGGTCCCCTATATTTACCTAACACTTTCCGTTATAGACATTCATTTTTTGGAGAGCACTATGGCTTGAAGCATGAACTTGAAATTTGGCAGGGGCTCGTCCTGGAGTCAGGGAGGTGCCTTTTGCTGTCCCCCATGAAAATCCAGCCAGATTTGGGCTGTATAAAATATGCAGCAATTGTATTTAAAAGGTATAGCGGTGTTCAGGCCTGATTCTCATTAACACTGAGGCTACTTGATAGCTCTCTGACAATGCAAAGATGCCTTAAAATGGGCATAAAAGCTCCTTCGTGCTGCCAGAGAATTTGGAAGGAGTCTGTGTGTAAATGACAGTCAGGCCCTCCAGCCTTATCTCAAAGCACTTACGAAAGTGGGAAAGTTGCATTATCCCCATTTTACAAATGGGGAAACTGAGGCACAGCGCGGTGGTATCTAAGCTTGCACAGCACATCAGTAGCAGTGCTGGGGATAGAACCCAGCTCTCCTGATTCCCACTCGCTTCCCTCTCTGCTGCTCTGTCCAGTAAGTGAAAGCACCATACCCTTTCCGAACATCTTTCTATTAACTCATTTTGGGGGGAGAAAGAGAGAGAGATTTTTTTGGAAAACTGATGGATTGTGACTATGGTAAGATGTTTTCAAAAGGAGAAACAATTTACAATAATTAGAAATTTATAAAATATCTTTAAACATGGCAGGAAAAGGGATAAGAAAACACTTGCTGCAGTGTAATCAGTTATTAGCAGCTGATCAATTATCTCCATGGATAGTTGCTGCTGGTACACGAGACACGTAATAATAGGACTCTTGATTAACTAATTTGAATATCTTTTGAGCACAAATTCCGAATTCTCTTTTTTCTCCATTGTAACGGATCCGTACATCTGCGAGATAAACACTGAATGAATATGGTAATGAATATTATTCTGTAAATGCAGCCCTTGAACACTCCCATCATCATTACAGCTCTGTCGTCGGGAGCTGCTGTAATAGATCTAATAATAAAGAGGGCTAAATGATGTGAGGAATCTGTGATGGGAGGACCCAAGGTGCGGCATTCCAGGCAGAAAGAGACGCCTATAGCTTAGGAAGCAGAATAACATGTCAGCCAAAGGAAGGGGAAACATGGCCATAATTCATGGGAGTGGCCAGCTGCGTCCATGGAAGTGAGATTGTAGGTTCTGGTCTGTTTGCAGGAACGTTGGGCTAGGGCCAGTGGGTCCTTCAGATGTGACGCCGTCAGTGGAATTGATGATTTTGTATAGAGATCCCGGGTGGAGATCAAACCGACATGTTATCCCGTTGCCCAAACCTAACCAAAGACACCCATCTCTGCTAAGGACTGGGGGTACCGCTGTTCTAATGGAAAGACTCCCTCTGATTCCAGTGGGCACAGGGTTGGGCCTCATTTTAACCTTTCGGCTTGAGGTGCCCTCCTCTTAGATGGCATCATCCAAGGAGCCTGGTTCCACGCTTGTGCCGTCCCTGACGCCGGTGCAGCGTGGATGTAGAACGCTGCCCAATCGGAATGGTAGTGCCTCAGGCTCACTCTGCTCAGGTGTAATTGCGACGCAAAGTGGCCAGCTGCTGAAGCCATGTGTATTCTGCCTGGTGTTTTGACCTCCCAATGTGCCTGCCATATAAAGAAGAGCAGGGCAGCAAAACACGAGGGCCTGCAAAATACTGAGTGACTGTTTCATAGTGTGTGAGTCGTGGCTGCCAACTGTACGTTCGTCCATTTCTGTGGGGCACAATAACACCAGAGGCCCCCGGGAGGCGGCTATCTATGTTAGATAGCATTGCTTGATATTTTTGAAACACTGCCTTTTCATATCTCCTCTGGAATGGAAATCTAACGCGTGTCTCAAATCTCAGCCCTCTTAGAGATCCCATTACAGCCGTTTTGATAAAGCACTGTAAACCTAGATTCCATTTTAGATTATAAGATCATATCGCTTATGTTTCAGCACAGTTTGAGCTAAGATTATTTGTTTCACAAGGTTCTGAATGAACAGGCACATCATGGCCTGCTGATTCTTCTCCCCGGACGAGACAAATCTGTGGATTGGCCTGAGCTGATCGGTGGCAGGGCCTGGCGAAAGTTATCGATAGCAAATGCACCGCAGGAATTAAGAAGCTGCTATACTTTTTTCAAGGGCTCTGATTCTTCTTGCATTTCTGTTTCGCTTAAATGTGGGAGGTGGGATACAAAATGAACTTGGCAAATCTTCAGCAAGAAAGGCCAGGTTTTAATTCCTGGTTAACTGGTGTAAATCTGGAATAACTCCACTGAAATCATTGGATGGGAAAGAGATCAGAGTTTGGACCACAAACTCTTAATTCACTTTATAAAGCACAACCTGGAAAGGAACATCAGGTGAATAAGGGGAAATTAAATCTATTCTCAGTTATGCCCGTTGGAGCCAACTGGATTTCATGAGTATGACTGATAGCAAAATTGGGCCCAACAAACTCTTCATTTCACAGGGAGAGTAGGGAGTGGTTCATGTCTGTCAGATCAAATGAAGTGTGTTTCGACTGCTGCTGTTACTGTTTTTTCCCCATGTGCTTGGTTCCAGCCATAAGTGAATTCATCAGCTATGGAGTGACTTCTGCTGCCTGATATTTATTCGGGTCCTGAAATACTAATAGATTCACATTCAAATAATTCTCTGTGGTCCCCAAAATATTAGGATTCATGCCATGTCTGAAAACCGAGAACATTTGAAAGCAAGAGTCCCAGAGCCGCTTATATTTATGAATCCTGGTTTTCTCACCATCATAATTTCCCCTTTCTCTTCTCTTGTGCTCATGTACCTGCTCCCCGCTGCCTTCTTCTGATGTGCCCAATGTCTTTCCTTTGGCTGGATTGGGCCACTGGCCAGCACTGCTCGGTGCTCAGCCAATAAATGGTACCTTAATGGGGTACGGCACATGGTTGATTTCCCTCTTCCCCAGGGGACTGGGTATGATGCTGGTCTTTAGTGTTTGTGGGCTGGCAGAGAAGGGGCTTGAGGTCTCCATTTTTACCTTGCTGATGGGTATCTCCCCCAGAACACAAGCAAAGTTAATTATGGGGGTGTATCAAAATAAGAGTATGTGGGGGGTGAGTCAGAAGCCTTTTCGTAATGCCTGTAATGTGGCTTTTGCTTTTGAAGGAGAGGAAATGGCTTATATGGACCGGCAAAGGGCACCAATACTGTCAATGGCAAGGTCCAATAGGCTTCTGCAGGAGCAGGGTGGGCACTGAAAACCACTGGGTTTAGTATTATCTGAAACCTTAAAAGACACACTTTGGTGGTTTGTTCCCAGATTAGAGCCTTTTGATCCAGCTCCCACTGAAGTGACTGGGAGCTTTTGCCTTGACCTGAGTGAAGCTGCACCTGGCCCTCCTGAGGTAACTGGAGCACCGATTCCACCACCTGTGAACTGAGTCGGAGTTCTGCCTGCGCAAAGGCTGAAAGAAGTCACAGCCGTTCACACTCCGGAAGCCATCCCTCATGCCTTGGTGGCTTTGATTTCTTTCTGCTGCTAAAGTGCAATAACCAGAGTTTAGCTAGAGCTGTGCAGAGGCAGATCATTGCATTTTGTGGAGGATTTTGATGGTTCAAAATTTGGTTGCGTTCCTATTTCTAGTGAAAACCAATATTTTGAGAGTCAGGCCTTAAAAGCGCTGGGTGCCCCACTCCAAGCCTGCCGGGCTGCCCTAGACTCTGGAGGCCCTGGGGTCTCTGGCTCAGTTTGCCTGGCAGGCTGTCTGGCAGCCCCACACCATAGAAGACCTGGGCCTGCCCAGGAGCCAGGTAAGTTTCTGGCAGGCAGGGTTCCATCACACCGCAGCCTGGATTCCATCAGAAAGTAGCTGAGATCGAATCATCTCCATGGAATGTTCCAATTTTGACAAATTGGCAAATTCTGATGGAAAAAAATGGTTTTGTCTGTATTTGTTGGGCCAGCTCTAATATATAATCCACAAACCAACCGCCTGAGAGATGGGGGAAGGGAATGAGCCTAGAGTAGAAGGAATTTCAAGTGGCCTTGGAGATTCCAGTGCCTGGGAAACTTCTCAGCTCAGTGTTTCCTTTCTACCCCTTCATTTGCTGACTGGCTGGGATCCGCTTTGAGTGTTCAGCTCCGCTGCTGCTTGCTAATAGAACCAATTGAAAATTTCCCATCCAAACAGATTGACACTGGAAAATGGCTTTGCAGTTAGATGGAAACTTTCACCAACAGAAAATTTCAGTTTTGTTTTTTCATTGAAAACTTCCAGGATTTTTTCAAACTCCCCAAATTAGATGTTTTATTTATTTATTTTTGGAGGGGTTTGGTCACCTACAATGTTTGGGTTTGGGGTTCTTCGATGAAAAAGTGAATTTTTTTGCAAAATCATTTCCCATCCTGCTCTGTCTAGTAACAGTGCAGGGTGGGATTTTCCAAAGTGCTTAGCGTTACCCTATCTCTGTTCCCTTTGGAGTCAATGAAACCAAGCTAAGCGTTTGGGAAAATCCCAACTTGTGCTCATGCTGCATAGCGGGGCTATTGGTTGTCACCTTGTCGGGGGTGGGGGTGGGGCTGCTTTTTTCTGTTTGTTTTAATACCGGAAGCTGATAAACTTGACGAGGGTTAGGCGGCTGGAGTGCTGAGTCCACTGCCTGTGATGCTGCCCGACGTAGTCTCATTGTTTTCTTGCACTCCTCCATCTGTCTGTATCCAGCTATTGTCTCTTGTTGTAAGCTCTTTGGGAAGGGACCATCTTTTTAGATTAGATCATGGAATAGCCTCCCAAGGAAAATGATGGCGGCTGCATCTGCCAAAACATTTGAGCATAGACTGGACAGAACACTAGAAAACACATTGTACCCCTGGGAAGAAAAGAGAGGACCTAGATAACCTTATGGATCACATTTTTAAATAGGCCACCACCAAGTATCTAATTGTGCAGCTGTAACTGATTGGGACTGCAGAATTGTGGGTGCAAATTATTGCATCTCTTTGACTGCACCCAGTTGTTCTTCTCTAGTCCAGATTGTCCAGTGCAAATTGTGCTGCTCAGGTATTGCATAGTGGGAAGGTTCCATTCCATCCAGAAATGGCCAGCGGCAAATTCCCCTTGCGAAGAGGAACTCCCAGCTGGCCCAGAACTGGCAGAGAAGGCTCCTGTGCCAGCCAGTGTAGGTGGAATGGTGGAGGAGCAAGGGGGCAGGGTGGAGTGGAGCTGTGTTATGTTGATTCTCTGCTACTGTAAATTTAGAGCAGTCCCATGGCTGTTCTAACTAATGTTCTGTGCCCACCCATGCTGAGCAAAGATGTAGGGGAGAACAGAGCCCTGTCTAAGTTCTTTTGACTGCATGGGGACTCGTTTCTAGTTGGTGCTTTCACTCTTAAAAACATTGGAGAGAAAAAAAAAGTTTTGTCTGTAAAAATAACATAAAGTAAACCTGTGCCACCAAACTGAAATAAACCCCCCATCTGGTTGTGTTGTTCAGTCATCTGTTCTTGAATTCAGTTGGTTAGCATTGTTATTTAAGTACCTCTGCTTATCACTTTTATTTCCTATCGGTAGAAAGGAAGTCCTCCTGGTGGTGGGTACAGTTTATAGGTAATTCAACTCAGCTTGGTGGGGATTTAAACATTAGTATTGCTGCTAAAGTTTTTAATAAAATATAGGTAGAGAGAGGGGTATTGATTCTTAAAGGTTTTTTTTCCTTTTTATTGTAGCAGAGAAGGGTTGATGTATTGGTGAACATGAAATAAGAATGTCCTATGCTAGTACATGAGACTGCAAATGAGGACAGATATGCTAACAGAGGAATAAGTCAGGAAAATGTATCTGGAATTGATCATTTGCAGCTTGCTAGAGTTGGGTGATGCTCATAGGCAAAAGGGCAATGGACCCAGGCTAAGAACTGGTGAGATCCCAGACAAGGAATGTAGCACAGAAGGTTTCAGATCAGATCACGGCATATTAATTTCTGCAGTTTAAAGGGTATTTTTTGATTCAGTTAGTGACTCCACCTTTCTGGATGCCAGTAACAGACTGTCACAAGCTTGGGAACAGCAGGTTTGTGTAGGACAGAGCTGAATTTGGATCATAGCTAAGGGATGTTGTGAGCTGGGCGTGGAGGACAAAAGCTAGTAGTATTGCTCATCTGTTTTTAAAGTGGAATTTTTGAATGGAAGAACCTCAATTGTCCATGCTACCTGCCTGCTGTGAAATGAGCTGACTAGCCCACAAAGTTATGGTCAATCCAGCCTAGTTACAAGGCCGCGGTTTGGTCCCTAGATATGCTACAACTCCAGCCTGCTTCCATTGCATACGGGACCTTCCATTGCCCCGTCCTTGGGCTTCACACTGAGCACTTGGGCTGCCCAAAGTTTTGGGCTGCTAGTGACTGTCTGTGCGGCCCTGCGTAAGTAACTTCACCTTGCGGGATTGGGCCCTTATACAGCCACTCCATGCTCAATGCACAGCACGAGCCAAACCTGTCTCCCAGACATCTGTGGAGATGGCCATCCCAAAGTGCCTTGCCCCCTCCTAAACCCCCACAATTCTCTGTCTGTGGCCCCAGCAGCCAACACAGTGTGAGACAGTGGCCTGGGTTTTCCCAGAATGCACCGCTGCAAGAATGCAGCGGGTGTGGACCGCTCAACATGCCAGACACAAGTTTGTGCTTCTGGGTGGAATGCTGCCATCTGGACACGTTGAAAAAATGGTGGCTTGTAGCTGTTCTCTCTGGAGCCTGTCAAACCCTGGTTATGCTATCGGGGTTCTGTTTGCAGGTGGGACTCTAAACAATGGGACCTATACTGTGAACATGTCACTTTGGGCCAAATGTAGGAGTTACACCTGGAATGAGTTTGTGTTACCGGGCCAGAGAGTGCCTCTGCGGCCAGTTGTGCTTGGCAGCTCAGCTGTCAGCAAGAGAAGGTGGCCGAGAGGTGGATCAGAAGTGCTGGGGGCATTTGAAACTCAGAGGCATATTTTGCAGCCCTCTCTAACCAGTGTATGGTGCCAATGTACTCCCCTTGCTGCTGGGGTGCTGTACTGCTTAATATCATCATTTCCCTTTGGGGAAGGGTGGACCCCCAGTAATCATGGGACCCGCAGATAACCCCCAGCCTGACCTTGTGTTAATTCAGGCCTGCTGCGTAGCTCCCCTTTCCCAACATAGTGTTGCCTTGAGGCTAACACATACGCAAATTAAATAGCCAGCAAGTACCAAGGGCCACTACCTTCCACCTCGTGGTCGGAAAGGCCCCCTTTCAGCAAAGCTCTTAAGAACACACTTAAATTTAAGCGTGTGCTTAACTTGTATTGAAGTTAGTGGAATGGAAGCGCATCCTTAAAGTTCTGGGCATACTGAGTCCGGGCCGCTTGTCTGAACACAGAGGGTGTAGCTTGCTCCCAGGGCAGAGGTGCCTGGGGTCAGATGACTCCCCGAGGTGTGAGGCCGGGGAGGAAGAGGTTCATTGCGTGGCATTGGAGCCTGTCTCCTGGGATTCATAGAACCTCGCTCCCAGTTCTCTGAATGGGCAGTCGAGGCCAAGGGGAAGCTCTCTGATTCTGATGTCAATTTATATGTGCTCAGCTCAGCTCGTTAGAAGTGTGATTGGCGCCTTTCCCCATCCAGAGGCCTCTCTTTTCCCTTGGCATGGCCAGAAAGCACAGGCCAGTCCTACATTTTGCTGCCAATGGGGAGGCTCCAGTTTGGAGGTGGGGCCGATCAGGCAGAGAATTGGTGCTTAGCAGAAATAAAGGGATGTACTTAACTGTGGCAAAGGGCCTCTGGTTTCCTGACAAGCTGTACCGCGGAGGTGGCTGCGTTTCAGCGCTGGAGAAAGCGATTCCTCTCTCGCTGTTTGTACAGTCTGATAGGAAAGCTTGTAAAACACCTGGGGATGACGGGCACTGCATGCCACACATGTGAGATTGTTGGAGTCACAGAGAGTCTCAGTTTGAGGGACAGCTGTTCTGTTGCCCATTCGTCCCCGCTGCAGAGTCGTCCCCAGGATCTATCACCTCTACCGCACACGCAGCCCCCACTGACACGGTGGCAGTTCTGCATATGGCGCCAGCACCACGCATGCCGGTACCCTGATCTGAGAGGTCACTTTGACAGCCAGCAAACAGAAGGATTCTGACTGGAGCGTTTAGGTTTTGCTCTGGACTGTCCCAGGTTTTTTATCTCAGGGCCTGTCTGGCTGTTCTGTTCTTATTTATAATCTTCTTCCTAAACTGTTTGGAAATGTTACTGTGTACAAAACCAAACCCATCGGGCAGTGCTTGTGTTAGGAGGCTAGTACTGTATTTACTGTTCTTTAGCTTTTATTAAGTTATTAAACAAGGGAGTACAAGAACCAACCGTGGCTGTGATTTATTGGCTAATGATTACACCGAAGCCTTTGACTAAGTGCTGTATGTCACGGAAAGCCCTGGACAAGTCTGCGAGAAATGGGTTTCCATGTACATTTCATCATTTCACTCTTTGATCTCTGTCATGGCCAGAAAGTGACAGTTAGAACAAGACACCAACAAAGCGGCTCAAAATTAAACACAGGCGCTTGTCGCTCTCTGGCTTGGCTTCCATGCATTGGCACAGCTGTTACGCCGATGCCCGTTGGTCTCGATTTATTCTGGTGTAAAGGAGAACGAGAGCTCGGATCTCTCTGGTTGCTATCCAAACCAAGGTCTTTCCATGTGTTAGAAACACAGGCTGCTACTGTACCATCCTGAAACCACCAGTATTCCTGTAACGCACCAAAAGGCACTTAAAAAGATGCTGACTGCCATTTTTCACTCCCTGTTTCTCTGTATACACACAGGATTTAGTTTTATCTGCTTTCTCTCCAATATTTTTTATATAACAGTGAAATATTTATATTGTCCAATAAAAGGCAGTAAGCTTGCAATCTCTCTCAAATTCATTTGAGACCAAGAGAGCTTCATTGTATGAATTTCACACCCGGCAGTGACCCCTGATAATTGACTCCATACATCTTTAGCATCAGAAATTTACATAATATGTAGGAAATGATTGATAGCTTCTGTAACCCGGCCTGTCTAACATCCCATCTACCGTGCGCCCGTGTGCACCGCAATCAGTCTTGTACACGGCAATCTGTCTTGTTCTGTCCTGCTTCACAAACCTGGCAGGCCCTGTTCCTCTGTGTCCCCTTCCCGCTGCAGCCGCGCCAGCACAGCCAGCCATTTCCCTCTCTGTCTCCTGTGGACGGATCCGGTCCCTGTGCCACATGCAGGAACAAGGAGAGGCTTTGAGGAGGGCGATTCAGGGCCACACGCTGCTCTCGGTGACGTTGGAATTGGGAACGACCCCACTGACATTGGGGGAGTGGCTCTGCATTTACACTGGGGTAAGTGAGCCGAGTTTGTGTCCTGGGTTCTCTTCCCAGCTCGTGCTGTGTGATCTCTGGCACTCTGGGCCTAATTCCTCCCGGTGCGGTGGCCCCTTCCCGCTAGCTCTGGCAGATTCGTCTCCAGGGACGGTTGACGTAATGGCTGTATGCTGTCCCCGGCGCAGAACTGTGTTGGAGATGTTCCCAGGGGAACGTCAGACACATGATTTTTGGTGGCCTGACTCATTACTGTTTAACATTGGAGACCTGCCGTGCTCAGGAGAGTCCTGCACTGCCTAAGCCAAAGAGCCAGTTAAGAGTCAGAGAAGCATATCGGAGCAATCACTGCAAGAACACTGCCCTGCCCTGCTTCTCTTTGACTGGGTGAATGATGAGTGGATCAACTGCGCACCACATCCCCTACAGGGCAGGTAACTATTGAGAAGTTTTCACATCTGTGAAGGACTGTTGTAAAGAGGACCATGGTGATCAGTTGCTCTCCATGTCCACTGAAGGCCGGACAAGAAGTGATGAGTTTAATCTACAGCAAGGGAGATTTAGGTTAGATCTTAGGGGGAACGTTCTAATTCTAAGGAGAGTTAAGCTCTGGAATAGGCTTGGAATCTCCATCACTGGAGGCTTTAAGAACAGGTTGGGCAAACACCTGTCAGGGTTGGTCTCTATTTCCTTGGTCCTGCCTCAACGCAAGGAGCTGAACTCGTTGACCACTCAGTGTCCCTTCCAGCCCTACGTCTGTATGGTTCTGTTATTCACCCCATTTCACAGACTGAGTAGCTGAGGCCCCGAGGTTAGTCTCCTGCCCAAGACCCCAGCGACTCGCTGGCGGAGGTGGGAATACAAACAGGAGGCCCGACTCCTCGTTCCTAGCTCTAGCTGCTAGACCAGACACCCTCCTTAAAATGTTAGGTTAAAATGGCCTCCCATCTCGGGGTTCAAGGAGTGCAGCAGTCCGGCCTCTAGTGCTTCATATCAGTACTTACCTGGGGCATTTTCAGCCCTATGTCAGGTTTCCTCGTGAGATTTCCGGTACTTCCTGGTCCCGTTGTGGGAGGATATACCAGCCGATCGTTATCTCGTTGCTTCTCTCACCAACCTGGACAGGCCATGTGGGGCTGCACGGTATATTACATGTGCTTGTGCGTGCGTGTGAAATGGGTGTATCAATAAAATATGGAATGAATAAAAAGTTCATGGGATTTTTTTTTAATCCCTCAAAGGGTTGAGTTCAGGTGGGGCTTGGAGCCCAGTTTCCATGTTGGATCAGTGCTTTTCGGAACTGAAGTCATGGGCATGTCTCTACGGCCCCTGCCCCTGTCAGACGTCAGCGGCCAAAACTCCTGTTGAGGTGAAGAAGAGCAGGACGGAGCTTGTAGTTTCAGCTCTGCTTGCGGGGCTCCCTAGCAGATGTCGCGGTCATTGTGGGTGTCCGTTCTCGGTGACTAAAATCCCTTCCCGAGTTGTCCGCTTGTTGGCCTGTGGCTTGAGGGCGTCGCCTGTCTGACCCCGTGGCCGCTGCTGTGCTAGTGGAAAGTGGGATGTTTATTATTCAGAACGGGCTGCTCGGAGGCTCCCGCATGTCTGTGTCTGATGTGCCATTAATCAGAGGAGCCTATCGAAATGGAAGGGCTGGCACAAATGACAGGGTTTGTGTAAGCGTGTCCCCCATACGATCAGATGGGGGCTGTGGGGGAGGTGACCGTGCTGCATATTCAGGCTGGCAGAGGGGTTCTCGTTGTGATAGAATCGGCTGCTTACTGAGTGGTCTCTTGTCTGAATTCTGGCCTTATCCAGGGAAGCCCCGCCTTGGCCAGAATTTGATACACGTACGGGGCTGAAGGCTGATACAGTTAATGGCTGTTATCTCAACTCATGCCTCCTAGTTACACACCGAGACATTCAGTAACCGGTTGACCACGAGATACGAAACTAGCCAGCCCCTTGCCCTGCAGCCGCCCCGCAGCCAGCGGCTTTCGCGTGGGTAGGTTATCGCTTTCTGCAGAACGAGTTTACTTTAAACAGTTTAGTCTCCTGAGCCCATCGCCCACGTGACGGCCGCAGGGGGGTGCTGCTGCCCAGGAGAGCCCTGGCGGGACTGGAGGAAGGCCTCAATTGATGTCATCCCCTGTCAGAGGGCAGGGCAGAGTGCTGGTGAACGGCTGAGCAGCCCCCAGAGTAAATTCAGCTGTGCTCACTGAGGTTATTTCTGCTCCGGACAGTGGAGCCCCAGAAATTCTCATGGGTGACTCTGCTGCTCACGCTCCTCGGGGGGTCTGAGCACAGGGAGGCCCATTGCCAGGTACTGGAGGTGGTGAGTGAAGGTGTATTTCTCCAGCAGGGCTGTGGGTGGGGAGCTCTGCAGAACCTGATTGGGGGGCTAGAATAGGAAAACCTACACACCACGTTGCAGCTGAGGATCTTGGCATGATCCACGCTTTACAGATGGGGAAGCTGAGGCTCAGAAAAGTTACAGGATGAGTTCAAGGCCCCACAGTGAGTCAGTAGCAAAGCTAGGAACAGAAACCTGGTCTCCTGATTCCCAGGCAGGTTCTGTGAACTGCACCACATGGCCTCTATAGAGTCTTTCCTCCCCAGACCTGCTGGAACCTAACTTGGCAGCCCCTCCGAGGCCTTTATTCCACCTGTGATCTGGAGCAACCGCCATGGTTCCTCTATGCTTGGGCTGCTGTCTGCACCTAGGGCTCCTGGCCACTCTCGGTGTGCAGGTTAATGAGGTCCTACTGTAGCATTTTCTTTTCCAAGCAGTGAACTGCAGTTTCAGTCCCACCTGCTGGGCAGAGCGGGCTGCGTGTACAGTTCATCCCATTGGGACATTTCCTTTTTAAAGCGGCGCTGGGAGATGGAGGACCAATCTGAGACTAACGCGGATACGTTCTGACCCTCTGACACCAGCGCTTCAGCCTCCGATTTATCAAAAAGCAATTAATAGAATCTTTCCCCTCTTACATTTTACGGTTTGTGTCTCTTCCCTTAGACTGAAGGGTGGTAATTAGAATCTGTGTTAACAGATAAATTCTAATGAGGTTTTGATGGCTGGAATATATACTCTTACTGTATTCCTGAATCAGACAAAGGCCTCTACGTTTTGCCGAGTTTTATGGCACTGGTATAAATTTTTACTGGTTTCACCTGATAGGAGTCAGATAATTACTGTGTATTTCATGATTTGGGGGTGGGGGGAGAAATACTGGAAGAGAGGAAGTGAGATGTAGTGGTTAGAGCTTGGGACAGAATGATGGTCAATCTGGGTTCTCTGCCTGGATCTGCCACTGAATTGCTCTGGGACAAGACACTTAGTTGTCGAAATGGGATAATGCTAGTTCCCCAGTTCTGTAAAGCGCTTTGGGATCTGGGTGGTAAGTGCACCGTGTTATTTCTACATAATCGTCACCATGTTTCATTATCTGGAGGCCGGCCTTTCCAGTTGGAAGCATTGAGCTGTGCATGCTGGCTATACGGGTATAAATGACTATCAATGTGACGGCTACTCCCACTAATTCCTTTAGCCCCCATATATATGACTTTCCTCCAAAAGTATTTCCAGCATGTACTTGCGTGTTTGTAATAAGTGTGAACGTGTATGTCAGTTACGGCGCTGGGTCTTGACAAAGTAGGATTTGATCGGTGCTCCCGGAGTCCCAGGCAGGGTATGCTATACCACACAGCCTGACGTGCCAGCCAGGGGACCACCACCCTTTGATGCAAACAGACAGCAGAGCACACCGGCAGACTAGGGCCTGAATTATGCAAATGAATGCCATGACTGCTAATGGGGCCACGCGCCCCCCTTATGAAATTTGCAAACACTAAAGTCAAGAAGAGAAGGAAGGGTGCAATGAAAGATACATGCCTAACAAATGTGGCTATGCATAGTGCATTATCCCCTTCTCCCCCGGCCTAGATCTGTTGGCTTGGAGGGTGATTTTTTTTCTTTTAAAATGCCATTTTAAATCCTGCATCTGATTGCGGTTTCACACACGCAGGTTAGTGTTCTTCAAAACCAGCTTGATCTGAATCCATAATTCTTTAATGAAACATTTCCCTGCACTTGAAGTGAACTGTGCATGATTTACTGCGGGATACCCAAAAGGTCAGTTTACTTAATATCGGCACCTTCATTTTTCCAAATTCTGCTGAAATTAAAAAGCCATATATATCTTAAAAGGCATATTTATGAACACTTAAGCGTAAGTAAGTCATAGTTGGACTTCTTCCCTCTCTGCTGATATATGGAATCTGGCAACGAAGCGGGCTTAGAATAAAATCTGGCAATCCAATATGCTGCACTTTACTATTTTGACACTACCACGGTGATGTTTTTTTTGCAGTTACTGTGGAGCTTATGTCACTGTTCCTTTTGGGAGTGAAAGGGTGGGGGGAGGAGAATACTGATGAGCTGAGCTTCTTGATTATCTCGCTTTTATTTTATTTTATTTTATTTTGCATTGAATACATAGTTTCTTCAATTATTCATGCAACCTCCTTGTCGATATTGCAGGTCTTGGCTTTGTAAGGGAGGAAAATGAAATGCTGGGGAGAATGATGTGTACAGTTTAAAAAAAAATGCATCAAAAACATCTTTTTTCTTTTTCTTTTTTTTGTTTTTGTTTTTGTTTTGTTTTGTTCCAGAAGGAGCTTAATTCTGTTGCTTCAGAACTGGCTGCTCGGCAGGAAGAGAGTGAACATTCTCATAAACATTTAATTGAACTCAGCCGGGAATTTAAGAAAAATGTACCTGAGGTACAGTATATTTGCTGTTATAGAATTAACTCAGTAGGACGGCATATTTTCCTCTGTTCAAACTAGATTTTGAAAACCGTAGACATAAGTGACTAACAAGAAAGGAAGCTAATTAGCCACAAAGACAAATTATAGTCTCTAACCTTTGGGTTTTCTTTATTGCTTATTCTTGCCACCTCTGATGGCTCCATTGTATTTAAAGGGGCTGATCCTGGGAGATGCTGAACAGGTTCTGCTCCCCCTCGATCAGGGTTGAGGGGAGCTCAGTGCTTTGCAGCACCGCTCAGAATCAGGCCCGAAAGCATTTCCATTAACAGAACTTTGGGTTTATAAAAAGCAAGTGTTAAGCTTTTGGAGCTGAGATCCTGGCATGCAGCTCTCAGCCCAGATGGGGTAGGCACAGTTTTATTTTTTTCTAAAATACATTTTATTTTAGTCAGTTTGACTGTTAGGATTTTTCCCCCCCTCCAGTTTCAGATGCTATTTTCTTTCCTGCCCGTAAAAACAAAACCGTAATGGGAAATTTTCAAAGGCCCACCAGGCAGGTAGGTACCCAGCACCCACTGAGCGTCACTGCAAGAGGGGGGCATGCCCCTTTGAGAATCTACTCCTTTGTTCATGAGATTCAGAGGGCCTGAGGCTAGCAGAATACCTTTCTCCATGAGTAGCCCTATTGCTTCCAGTGGGACCAAGGCATGAGGTGTGATGTTCTCCTTCGTGGGAGTAAGGCTGGCAGAAAGGGGGGAGGGATAGCTCAGTGGTTTGACCATTGGACTGCTAAACCCAGGATTGTGAGTTCAATCCTTGAGGGGGCCACTTAGGGATCTGGGGCAAAATCAGTACTTGGTCCTGCTAGTGAAGGCAGGGGGCTGGACTTGATGACCCTTCAGGGTCCCTTCCAGTTCTATGAGATAGGTATATCTCCATATATTATTATATTAAAGGGGCTCAGAGAAATTAGAGAGAGGGGCAAGGGCCTTTATGGTCCTGTCTGATCCAGTCTCAGTTTCCTCCTGTCAGTTTTCTGGTGTTCTGTCCAATAAGATTTAAGGCTGGGCCAAAGGGAGTGAATTTCAATGGCCTTTGGATGCCTAACTCCCTCCCTCAGACACGTTTGACAATCTCAGTCTAACTGCCCCAGGAATGGGCTTTCCTCCTGCTAATGGGGATAACACATAGTAAATTTTCCTGATATCGAGCCTAAAATCTCCTTTCATGAATCTCCTTCTTGTCTAGAAACCCTGCTTCCTCGTTGGTCTTCCCACTGTTCATATGTTTGTGATGTCTATTAAATGGATTTTGCATGCACTTAAATGATAACCAGCGTTTTCTCTCGCTACAGCTTAGCATTTAAAGATCTTAAACCATGTATAGAAATTTGACACAGGGAACACACTTCACCAACCTCTGAAATGCAGCCACACCTGGGGTGGTGACTGTTTGACAGCCCTCACTAACAGTAAACGTACTCAACTGAAAACGAAAAAGGAAATGAAGGTGATCAGGATGTAATGATTGCATGTACTTCGGCCCGTCACCATGGTTAACACTTCTAATCTGGTGGAAAAAGTGCAAGGGGATTGTTAACCAGCACAAGGGGACAGCACCTCCGTGTTCTATCTGGTGTGCAAGTCGGCAGCTCCAGCAGCCATTGGTTCAATGCTGATTCCGATTTAAAGGGTCAGCTGGGCAAAAGTGAAGGGTGGCCAGTGTAGATGGGAGCAGCAGCTTTAACGTTTCCTTCCTGTTAATTCCAGTGGGAGATTGGTGCTCTCTGCTCTGTTAAATCCTGTCAGTTTTCTTTTTCAGCAAAGGCCCTGGTGGGCCATAATGTGAGTCGCGTACTTTGGGGGTTAATTTGTTTAAAAACGGTGGGTGAATTGGGTGCCAATGAAAGAGAGAAACCTTGGGCCTGATCCAAATCCCAGCAAAGTCAATGGAAAGCTTTCTGTCGAATTCAGTGAAAACTAGATCTGGCTCTAACGACCCTGCCCACGAGCCATGCCCGATGCAAGAATGCACTGTGCAAACTTCCACCGCTTAGAATTGCCGATGCGTCTCCGTTCTGTGTGCACACACTAGTTGATAGCTGGCCCAGAGAGAGTTAACCGTGTCTCCCTGAGCAGAACGCCTACCACAGGTGTATATCCTCGCTCTGGGGAATAATACAGATTCTGCTTTCACATCCATGTGAATGGGAGTAACTCCATTAAAGTCAATGGAGTGACTCTGGATTGACATGGGTGTGAGAGCAGGATGTGGGCCAATATCCGGGGACCCGGCTGGGCTCTGCAGCGGTGGATTGTCCTTCAGGAGAGACCGCTGGAGTGAGCTTTCAAGGCCCTCTCTGAGCTTGGATAGAAATGGGCACCTCAGAGGGGAGTCTGCCTTCATGGGTTGAATCCTGGATGTAAGATGCTCTTTGAATCAGTTTTATAAACCCCAAACTTCCCAGATGTTCCCTTGCTTGGTCTTGGCTCCATGCCCCCGTTATCCAGTGCGGGCCTCCCCTCGGTAGGGTCTGCCCTTCCTGCAAGCTTCACAGTGAGCCTCAGTGGAGGTCACCAAATGCATTTCCATTTGGGGCGCGTGCCAGGATTTGAACCCAGGCCCGCAGAGGTGACAGATCTATTCCCATTTCCGCCGAGCCCCTGGGCCATCTCCCCATATCAGCTGCACTTGAGAAATAGCCACCGATGCGCCTGCTGTTCAAAGGAAATGGATAAAGTTAGCGTAGAGCTCATGAAAGGTGCTGGATAAGGGTATCCCCTCGCCTGCAAAACCCCAGGTAGCAGCATTTCCCATCATGCCTTCCACCGTAAGTGAAGGAACCAACTTGAGGGGCAAAAGGGGGCAGCCTCGGCTGTATCTGCCCTGCGGTCACAAGGAGTGCTGGCGGCTCATGTCGACATACGTGAGCTAGTGTTACTCCAGCTAGCTTGGTACTGCAGCTGTGAAGCCGTGGCAGGACAGACATCAGTAATTACCCAGGGTTCCAGGCGACTTGTCCAGCCCGTCGTGAAGCCTGTAATGACGTGTCTTTGCTGCTCCGGTACTGAGTTAACTAGAGTAAAGTTACCTCGGGTTGTAGACGTCCCTTAGTCCCCATGTCCCAGTCAGACCTTGGCTCCCCATCTGACACCCTCAGTAAGGTACCTGCTGTGATGATCTGCGACCGGCTTTTCAGAGGCGCTGTTCCCACTGACTTCAGTGCTCAGCCCCTCTGAAATTCAGATCAGTCGGAACTGGCCCGAGACCCACTGGCTGCTGTTGGGTGGGCCGCTGCACGAGCCTTGTTGTTAGAATGGTTGCTCGCCAAACGCTGTCGTTAATCTGGCAGCCGTGTTTTGATTTAAGCTGAGTTTTGTGCTTACAATCTGCTGTGCTCCCATGAATTGTATTCCTCACGACATAGAAAGGATCAAACCACATACCCTGCTGGGTAGCTGTGTGCAGGCAGGACCCTATCTGGCCATTACCGCAGCCTCAGGGCTGAAGTAGCCCGTACAGGCATTGCCCTCCCCTTCCATAGCTTGGCCGGGCCTAGGCGGAAACAGGGATCCAGAGACCTGAGACAGTATTGTGTCCTTGTGAACACACGTACGCAGAAGAGCAGCTGGTGTAGAGCAGTATCAACACCTGAAGAGGACTGACCTAGTTCAGTGTCTTCCTGAATTACACATGATCCTCAGATACTCATGGGTGTCTCCTGTTGCCTTCTACTCCGGGATCATGAATGTGGCCCCTGCTGGGCTTGACCCTAAGAACGTTCTTCTTGCAGGGCGGGGGACCCATTCACAGCAGCTCTGGGGCACACCGCACTTCGAAAGACTTATTGGAAATGGATGCTGCAAAGGACTAATGTGTCTTGGTAGGCAGAGGATGGGAGGGAGGGGTTTGACTACCCCCTGTAAAGAGAAAGTGGGGGAGGGGAGAAAGATCAGTGCTGTTTGACTGGCCTCTTGCAAAGACTCAGTCAATGTAGACATGCTACGGATTAAAAACCTCTTCACCCTTTGTCAGATTTTAGATTATGGTAGGTTAAGAGTAGCCGTTGAGAAGATTAGGTCCAGCCAGGGCACCAGCTCTAAAGCTTCAGAGAAGAGACAGGTAGTTGCTCATGCCCGTAGTTCAGTGTGTGTGGATCTGTAGATATATACAAATACCACTGCAGAACTCGTACGATATCTGCTTCTGGTGAACTCTCTGATCTCTCTTTCAGGAAATCAGAGAGATGGTGGCTCCTGTCTTAAAGAGCTTCCAAGCAGAGGTAAGAAGCCGTCACTCGCAAGAGGTACTCTGTCGTGATGGTGTTTGCGACTAGCCAGATTAGACTGAGATGGACCCTGGGGATAAGAAAAAGCAGATAGATACCAAGACCAAACTGCACAATCACTGCACAGCATGTTCCTCACTTCCAGCTCTCATACGCTTCCTCTGAGCTCACTAAGGCCAAATTCATCCCTTCATTGACCCCCTGCCGGTACTGATTGCTCCTAGTTTGTACTGTGTCCCCCCACCTAGTCATCTCGCAAGAGATCTTGGGTATTTTACATGTGCAAATGAACTTTCCCAGCTCAGGTACCAGTCTGATGTGGCGAGATTTAAATCCTTCTAAAGGGGAGGGCAGTGTGGGAGAAATATCGCACTTCAGAACAGTTGTTTTAAATGATTGCTCTTCTGGGGGCTGCTTTCTGTGTTCTTCTAATGTGCGTAGATTGAAACCCCTAGAGAGATGGAGGCACTCAGCGCTCACCACCAGCAACACATTAGAATCTGTCATCTGCTGAGCACTACATTACTTGAAATCTGTCTCTTTGGAACACCGGAACTGCATAAGAAAATATGAAAGTAAACAATAACTGGATTTACACAAATGCGGCTGATTTCCATATTTCTCATCACTTCATTTTATTACTCAGTTTACTGATATGCTCATTTATTTATAGGGCAATCCGGTATTGATTCATTCCAATGCACTATGCATAAATACACAAAAGAGAGCGATAACAATAGGAATACATTTTCAGTCTTTTAAATACTGCGTTTTTCCCAATAGCTTTCATTAGATCTGCTTGGAGAAGATGAGCTATGTGCTTTGGGAGACCCAGCCTGCCCCTAAAGAGGAGTGGCTCTGGATTTATGGCAGTGTAACTCAGATCAGAGTCTGGCCGCCTGACTCCACATTTTCTTTAGAATCCCCCTTACTGATTCGGTTTCTTCCAGGAAGGTTTTTGCAGGTGGTTTTGAGGAGTTGCCTCTGAATGATGAATAGGAAGATGCCTGTCCTGCGTTAGGGGTGTTGAGCCCAGTCCTTGTCCCACTGAAGTCAGTACGAGTTTTCTTACTGAATACAGTGGATGCAAGATTGGGCCTTTTATCAGCCGCTGTTGGAGAAACTCCAGACCATTAACTCTGCTTTTGGCAAGTAATCGAGGGAGGAGCTGATTTCCATCTCTTTGCGGGGCTGTATTCTGCCCTCACTCACCCTGTGCAAATCAGGATCAAAGTGGCTGTACAGGTGACATTTGCTAATTTTCCATCCCGTTTCAGTTCGGTTGACTCTGATCTTTGCAAACGTAGGAGCAAATCCTTCATGCGTCAAAACCCTTGCTGAGGTCACTGGGAGTTTTGACTGAGTAAAGGCTACAGCATTTGGCCCATCCTCAGCCCATGTAAGGAATAAACATTTAAGGTGAAAGGTGTGTTAAGTTGAGGTCAGCATCCTTCTTCGCTGTAAAACAGGACAGCCCCACGGACCTCCACACAACCGTGCTGGTTTATAACAGCTGGCGATCTGCCCCCTGTTTGCTTATTAGCTGGGGTGAAATCTTGAAATCCAGAGAACTCTGGCTTTACACAGCAAGAAATTCTCCCCTCCCATGCTCCAGGTTCTGACCACTGGATCTATATAATCATGGCTCCAGTGGCCCGGATTCCATCCCCACAGATCCCGACTGCTTCTGCTTATTCAGAACGCCCCTCCACTAGGCAGGAGGTGGCAGAGTCCCGCCTCTAGGCCATTCCAGTGATGCCCCCCTCCACCAAACCACTCAGCCAGAATGGCTGGTGCTGGGGGTGTTTAGATTTTACTAAACATGAATATTTACAAGAGAGAATACAATGCTACATCCTGGGGAGTAACCAAAAAGCCCCCATGATGAATGCCGTGGCTCCCCCTCCTATTTTTTCTTTTAAATGGAAAGAAAAAGCTCATTTTGAAGTAACAACCTGTGTTTTTGCAGTCCCCATAAGCAGCTCGTATACATTTAGGCGCCTGTATCCTTTATATGCAGTTGCTCAGTGGGAAGGGGGAGTTGTGGGGTGGAGAAGGGACTAAATCGAACCCACTGAGAATAAAAACAGCTTTTGTTTTCAATCCTGATTAGATAAAGGCCGGTTTATTTCCCTGGCACGGAATAACAAAAAGCTGTCCATGACAGTAGCTTAATGGCAACAGCTTGAAATGGACAAAGTTTGAATCTCCTTGCACGGAGAGAAAAGAGCCAACCGAAAGCCCTGCTAATTACAAAAGTTGCTTTATGAAAGATAATTCAAAGCAATAATTTAGCAAACATAATCAAGGAGCGCAGATGGGGATTTTGATGAATAGTTTGCAACATGCAATTAGCAGCTCTTGCAGTTACATATCATTAACCCTCAGAGCACAAAAATTATTTTCTCATTATTAGATGAAAAGGTAAAATTAAGCTGACTAGACAGTAAAGGAACAAACTACAATTAATTACCTTCATTTATTACAGTCATTATTTGAAACTTATTTTTTTCTCCGATAGATGAAAACATCTAAATGAAAAGTTTTGTTATGCTAAAGCAGAGGTGAAACTTTCCAATCCGTCTGTACACTGGAGCGTCCCTGTGCTGTGGGAAGGGCTGCTTCATCTGCTAGGCGCATCTGATTGAGCGGATATTTTATTTCAGATAAAAAGGCAATTTAGCAATAATTAAAGCTGTATAATACATCAGGTTAAACATGGAAAGTAAAGTTAAGGGCTAAGGATCAAAAGGGGGAAGGTTAAAGAAAACATGTCACATCCTTTTTCTCGGTCCCCTGTTTGTATGTTTGCTGAGAGAGCTCACCAGAGCCAGGCCTCCGGTCTTGCTCTGTATCTGTAAAGTGGCTGTTGCATTTTAGGGCCAATATAAACAGGTTTTGCTGAAGTGAGTCCCCTTTGGTCGATGTGAAATGGATACTTCTAAAAGGCTGTGGAAATGGAGCAGCTATGGCTGGAATGTCAAATACACAAGACCGGATTCTCCTTTGTGAATCCCAGACAACCCCATTGAAGTCAGTGGAGTAACTGGGAGCTGAATTCAGCTCTCATACCCTTGGGGAAAGAAAGCGCCTATCACCTGGATGCCACCAAGCCAGTGAAATGATGCTAGGAACGACTGACCACTTGCTTCCTGATGGGGAGGTGGAAGGAAGCAGTGTATCCAGCATGCCTTACTCGGGGAAAAGGCCCCTTGACTGTGGTGAGGAAGGACAGCAGAGTAGGGTCTGAATGTTCGGCAGCAAGGTAAAACCTGCGCTTTTCTCATGTGCAAAGTCTGACCACTAGAGAAAAGTGCAAAAGGCAGGTAAAGGAAGGACGTTTGCAACAGAGCCACTTTTGAGTCTTGGTGAGCTTTTTGTGGCAAACTCCCAGCGCCATGAATCTGTGCCCGGCAGAGCCGACTAATGCGGAAATGAGAACGGCTGGGGAAAAAACTTCATTTTTTCCTGCAAGAAATGTTCCCGCAAAGACCCAAGTGTAAAGTGTGGAATGTGCCCTGGGGTATCAGATGGGCCTGTTTAATGCCAACATGTTTTATGTGCACATTTGGGTGCTGTTTCTGAGTAGTAACTGGGGAACGTATGCACATGCTGTTTAATTTCATTAAGGGAGGGAAGGGCGCAGACTTTGAATTAAATTGATGGAAACATGGCAAGTAATTAACCGATGTCAGAGACATAAATCCTGTGTGGAATGACAAACCACACAAAAGGGAGAGACAGAGCCTGTATTTGTGCTCTATGGCTCTAATGCCCGTGTCTGCACATGTGCTAGTCAGTGGTAGGTTTGCCTGAGTAAGGACAGGATGAGTCCGGGTGAAAGGGGTATGAATTGAATGCTAAGGGGCGGGTTACAGTTGCTCTGCACAGGTGCGCTAGAGGGGGAGATGATGGAGGCGTGTCTAAGCAGGCATGACCATGGCCCACCTACCAGCTCACTAGCCAGGCAGTGCTGGGGGGAGTGCCCGCTCTACCTTTTCATCCCAGGAGCCCATGCCCACACGCTGAGCCATCGGGCCTTACAAAGGCATAATCTGCCTCCACAGTGCTCTGGCACCGAGGATGCTCCCTCTGCCTCCGGGGTGGAACCAGATGGGGGAAATTAAATGTGTGTTGGTGTTTTAGAAACTAGTTTAATAATATCCCACTGGACCCAATCCCGACTGGTAACACTTCCTGTGGCTTCGGGGGGACTTGGCCTGCAGCGTTCTGTGCACTCTCCTGACCTCGCCCAATGGCTCCATTTACTTTTCGGTGCTGTCTGAGATGAACACACAAGCCAGGGGCCTGTTGGTGAGCACCCAGCACTCCCAGTGGCTTGAATGGGAGCTGAAGATGCTCAGCACCAGGGCCGGCTCCAGGCACCAGCCCACCAAGCATGTGCTTAGGGGGGGCTGCGCGGCGGGGCGCTCCAGCTCGAGAGCAGGGCCGCGACTGGGCTCGCCGCCCTCCCCGCGGCGCTCTGGCCGCCGAAGGCTCTCTGCCCTCCCCCCGGCTCTCTGGCCGCTGGGGAGAGTGGAGAGCCCCGGCCGGACTCTCCGCCCTGCTCCCGGCACTCTGGCCGCCGGGGAGAGCAGAGAGCCCTGGCCGGGCTCTCCGCCCTCCTCCCGGCGCTCTAGCCGCTGGGGGCTCTCCGCCCTGCTCCCAGCGCTCTGGCCGCGGGGGAGGGTGGAGAGCCCCAGCCGGGCTCTCCACCCTCCCCTGCCGCATTGGGGGGGGCGGGCAGCGGGTGGCTTTTCTGCCTAGGGCGGCAAAAAAGCCAGAGCCGGCCCTGCTCAGCACCGATTGGGATCAATGCCGAGACGTCTCCTATTTCTTTGGCAGCCCACGTTCTGTTCTGAAAGGCTTATCCCCAACCCCAAATAATGCGCCCCCTTTCCCCCCCCGAACGAGCCCAGTTGTGCATTACCAGTGCATGCCGGCTTTCCCCTTTCGAGTTGTTGTAATGGTTTTCCAAATGGCTTTGAGCCCGATTCACGGTTGTCAGTCTTAGCAATGGCTATAATGAAAGGCCAGTTAAAATTTTAGGTGTAAGACCTTAGCTCAGAATTTCCTTGGCTTTGTCTTTTTATCTCCTGACCCGTAATGTTGTCTTTAAAGCACAGCAATTTTTCTGTAGTGGTGCTAGTGAGATTCAAGTCACTTACTGAAAAGTAATTTGCTTGTATATAAAGGACCTTTTACAGCCCAAAGCTTTTCTGGTAGTGTGCTGGCTTTTTGAAGTTAGAAAATCCAGAAGCTCCTTCTCGCTCACCTTATCTCAGAAAAGATGTGGCAGAGGTGGAAGGCGACCCAGGGGATGGTTCATTAAATGATTAAAGGCCTGGAGAGGCTTCTGTATATGGAGAAACAAACAAAAGATAGAGACCGTCTAGTTCAGAGAGGAGTTAGAGAAAAGGGCTGTGATAGAGAGATACAGACTCACAAATGACCATGAGAAGGTATGTCTGGCACTCCTATATACTAGGATAAGGGGCCATTCTAGGAACCACATTTAAAACTGACAAAAGAAAATATTATTTTACATACTACAGAATTGACCTGTGGAGCTCTCTGCCACAAGACAGCACTGAGGCCAAGAGCTTAGTGGGATCCAAAAAAAAAAAAGCTAGACATTTCCCTGGGTAATGAGAATGTCTAGCATTTTTTTTATCCTGTGCAGTGTGGAAGGGATTTAAACTCTCCCACATGAGGGTACAAGCCAACTTTTGGGGATTAGAGACAAAGGTTCTCTATCGGCTTCTTCTTCCAATAATTGTCCATGAGGGACAATTCCTCCTGGAGGAGCTGGTTCTGGCTTCTGCCAGAGACAAGATCCTGAGCTGGTTGGATCCCTGGTGGCAGTGCCTGTGCCCTGGTCTGGAATTATTCTAGTTCATGAATCTAACAGGGAGAGGCTCCCTGTGGATTCCATCCAGCGCACAGAGAGTTAGCGGGAGTTCATTCCTTGGGGGCCATTTGCATTTGGGGGCTGTAATTTCCCTCTGCTTATCCATCCATGGTAGGGACGAGGCCCCATTCCTGGCCACCAAGCAGTGATGGCTTGGGAGCCCCATGTGTTTTCTCCATGGGGAGGTGATTGAGTGTGGTTTTGAGATGGGAGGCCTGAGGTTTTCCCCTGGGTGCTGGTGCCCCGAGAGCAGGAAAGGGCATCACTGGTGGGCCTGTGAAGCAGACTGGCTGGGCACGCTCTCCTTTGGGAGTGATGCAGGCGAGCTGGATGGCAGCGTGTCTAGGGGGAGAGGGCTAACCCCTGGGTTATGTACCCAGCCTTCTGCCACCCATACAGGCAACAGAGTCAAGGTCCCCAGCTTGACTTCTACATACCGGGGCAGGGCTCACCACATCCTGTCCATTGGAGCCTGGTGCTGCTGAAGGCGTTAGGACTGGAAGCTTGGACTAAGATGAGGCCTGGAGGGTAGCCACCAATTCCTACCGTCATGGCTTCACCTGGCTCAGGGCTTAGACATCCCCCACGTGGATCCTTCCCCAGGATTTTCAGGGTTTGAAATCTGCGGCATGGGCCCATCTCCAACCATTTCTTCCCCTGCGCTGGTGGAACAGTTCTCTTCTCCCATCAGCTCTCAAAAGCATCTTTAGCTGCAGCATCATCCATACACCCTTCTCTTCCCCTGCCCTCCACCCATTTCTTCTGTTCCACCAGTCAGAGCCTGCTTCCCCCATCCTCACCCCGGCCCTTACAGGCTTTTAGAAAGTTGGAAAAGAATAAAGCTTCTGCAGTGACCCTGTCTCGCTGACCATCTAAAATCAATCTGCTCCTCACAGCCTCGTCCATTTCATTCCGAAGCCTTTCATTGCAGATTAGGCGTCAATACAAGGTGATTTACAGTTGCCAACGGTCAGTAAATGCCCTAAAAAAATATAATTTAATCAAAACCCGTCTGTCAGTTAAAAACAAAACAAAGTTTACACTGGTGAAAAGGGCAAAATAACCTTGAAATATTCCCTCCCCTTACTCTGCTATAAAAAGAGCCTTTAATTTACTATAAGAACAGTCCTATCAGGGTTAGGGTACCACTCTGGGATTTGGGAAAGCCAGGTTTAATTCCCAGTTCTGCCACAGCCTTCCTGCATGACCTTGTCCAAGTCACTTAGCCCCTCTGCGGCAGAATACAGCATGTGATGCTGTGAGGATAAATACAGTAAAGATTGTGAGGTGCTCAGATATCTCGGTGCTGGGGGCCAGATAAGAGCCTTAGGTAGATAAAAGGTATAATCCAAAATTGCCTCCAAATAATCATTCTCTAGACTTTATAGCCCGAGCTCTGAAATCTGTTAAGTCCCTGCTCTGCAGGGATGTGCCTGTGGGGATCTAACAGCAGGATCAGGGCCCGTGTGTGCATTTTATTGTGTGCTGCAGGCTGCATTTCCTGACCTTTGAAAATGTGTCAGCATAATTTCTGAGTGTCAGGACAAAGCATGGATGTTCTCAGTAAATGTATTACTTGCCAGTTGGCATTCCTGGCTGCAGCAGTGCTCCAGCGAGGCTTACAGCATTAAAGCTGTTGAAAAATGTTTGCAGGTTATAATTTTTCATATTCATTTTTTTCTTACAATATTTATATAGTGCCGTGAATTTGCTGGCCATTTTGTAGACACTGAACAAGAAGTTCCTTGCCCTAGAGAGTTTACAGTCTGTGGGTCTGATTCTGCAGAAATGTAAGCCCACATGAATAACTTTACTCACAGGAGTAACCTCATTAAAGTCAATGGGATTACTCACAGGAGTAATGTCCCCCCACCCCATATTTTATAGATTTAGGCCCAAAATGGACAACCCAGCTTGTCCGGCTGTTGCAATAAGCCCAGAGTCTCACAGCTGGCTCTGGTGAGCTTCTCTAGAATTCCCCCTTAACTCTGGCCGCTGTGCCGCATAGGGGCGCAGTCCTGCAAGGTGCTGAGCTTTCTGGTTCCAACCTGACAAAGTCCTTAAGCACCTGCTTCTCTTTGAGCCTGAGGGTCGTCCCAGCGAGGTCCGTGGAGCCATGCGGAGTTACACCAGCTGAGGATCTGGCTCGATAAGTTTTCCCAAAGCATTGGATGAAAAATCGGCTCTCCCAGCACCCTAGTGCGCTGATTTCTGAATGGCTCCCAGTGGCACAGCAATGATCCCTCCCCATTTCCTCTCTGAACGACTTGTTCAGGGGGGCAGGAGCAGCTTTACCAGCTAATAGCAAAACAGGGGAGTACAAGTCACCAGAAAAATTCTCTTCAGCAGTGAACTGCGAGTCAGACGTGGCCAATGGGGCCTTGGTATCAAGGTCTTAGCGCTCTTCCCTCCTGACTTTCTGGTAGTGCCCACCGAGACACCCGCTGATGGCAGTGGGGAACTGTTGCACTCTAGTTTTCTTTGGGGCCGAGAACAGGTGGAACCCCAACCAGTGGTCACCATCCCGTTGAGCCAGGGCTAGAACAGTTTCAAAGCGCATTCCCGGGGCCTGCTGCGCTTGTGCAGGACTCGGGTCTTGCTTAAAAGTCAGCAGTGGGTGTGTGACCCTTGGAAAGGTGTCCCGTTAGCATGGCATGGGGTACCCATCACAGGGCGCTTCATCTATCAGATCACATCAACCATGGATCTGTGGCAGTATTTTTCCATCCGATACAAATGGGTGTTTTAAAGAAAAGACATAATCTGCCTAGGCGTTTAGAGTCACACGCTCAGCTGAAATTCTGAGGTCTGCGCCTCTGTGTGTGCCCTCCCACAGAATCCAGTGGGAGTGAGCCATGCACACAAAGGACTCGTAGGATGCGGGACCGAGGGGGGTGCCCTATTCGTTATCTGATATTTGGGATTGATCTTGAGCTCACAAGCCCTGTCTGGCTGAAGCTTGCAATGTAGAGCTCAAGGGTGGACCAGTGGTTAGGGTGCTAGTCTAGAACTTGGGAGACCAGGTTAAATTCCTGGCTCTACCAGAGTCTCCCCATGTGTCCTTGGGTATCTCTATGCCTCAAGTACAATGGGGATCACAGGCACTGGCCTTCCTCACGGGGGTGCTGCAAGGATAAATACATCAGATTGTGAGGGTCATTAGAACGGCCAGACTGGGTCAGACCAAAGGTCCATCTAGCCCAGTATCCTGTCTTCCGACAGTGGCCCTTGCCAGGTGCACCAGAGGGAATGAACAGAACAGGGAATCATCAAGATCTCCATCCACTGTCACCTATTCCCAGCTTCTGGCAAACAGAGGCTAGGGACACCATCCCTGTCCACCTTGGCTAATAGCCACTGATGGACCTATCCTCCATGAATTTATCTAGTTCTTTTTTGAACTCTGTTATTGTCTTGGCCTTCACAACATCCTCTGGCAAAGAATTCCACAGATACTTCAGTAATTGGGGGCCATATATGCCTTAAATACTTAGACAACTGTCCAAGACCCTGATTATGTGATGGCTTGGGATCTCCCCTGGGACCTTTGCATAATTGGGGTTTACCTGTATTTTAGGGGTATCCCCTGAGCTGTTGGGCCTGACCATTGACTGCCCCAAATATCCCCGAGAGAGCGTTCGGTTTTTCTGCTCTCTCATACAGTGCCTCTCCTTAGGATTACTCATGTGCCAACTTCTTGGTTTTGGCACTCTAATAAGTAAGATACACCTGATGAGATTTATGGGGTTTGAAAATAACCAGGATTCCCATCAAGTAACCAAAGCCAGCAAGGCATTAGTGTGATGGGAGGGGGAATCCTCGGAAAAAATTCTAATGAGATTAACATCCTTTGACTTTAATATCAGGAACTTGGCCAAAGCATCATTGAGCTTGTCAGGAAGTATTACGACAAAATTAAGAACCAGCAGCAATTTTCTTTCATTCAGTATCATATGCTTTATAAAGTAAATTATTAATGCTTTTTTTCCCTCCGTTAAAGCAGTTATTTGCAGCGTCTTGGAATATTTCTCATTAGAAATAACATCATCTAAAGAACTATATTGATTAATTTTTTTTCATCTTAGATTCACGAACGTGAACAACATATTTATAGGATATCCCCTTTAACTAGAATTCTCCGGCTTTATTTTTATATTATTGATCTTTTTGACGTGAATTGCTTTTTGGCCTCGTGAAAATGTTGTAAGCTTTCTGACTTCAGAGAAATGGACTCCAGCGTGAGCAGCGCTGGAAAGAATGCGAACTCCCATGTCCCAGGGTAATATCCAACATATTTAATGACAGTTCAATGCAGCAGCTCCTTAGTGTGTCTTCGGAGTCTCAGCATTTACAAGCGTTTTAATGGACTGGGTTACAAAGCCTGCGCGTTATGTGGAAAATATTTAGAAATATTTAGCCCCCCTTCCCAGCTGCTGGCTCGCAGGCTGCAGCACGCTAGGGGAAAAGACAGGGACTCTCAGACAATGGGCATGTTCCAGATTTAGCTTTCATCCCAACATTTCGTTTCATTTCGCTCCACTGGGGCTACCTGTTGGGTAAGGAGCTCTGCTGTGCCTGAGTTCCCGTGGGATTGTGTGATGCCTGGGGAAACGTGTGGCCATTAGTCGCTAACAGGGAAGAAAAGGCCAGTTGGCAGCTCTTGACCAAAATTGTCTCTGATCCCTGTCCGAGACCTGCCTGGGAGCCTGATCCAAAGGCCATTGAAGGCGATGGGAAGACTGCCACTGACTTCGAAGGGCTTTGGGTCAGATACAGTGCTCTGGCGACGTGGTTAGAGGTGGGGCACATGGAGTTTGGTATGCTGCCTACTAAGGCCCCCTGGCCTTCGCTCAGCACTGCGGGTTGGCCATGGGAAAGCATCTGCCGCAGCTCTCCATCCCGGCGCTACTGCTCCAGAGCACCCTAGGCTTGACGGGAACTCCTAGTTCTGACCAGACACACTCCCTCCTTCCTCTCCCTTTCCACAGCCACCGGGTAACTGTCCTGCTTCCTTCTCCTGCCCCACTTTAGACACAATCCTGTCTGTCCTCCACCAGCGTGGCTCCACCTCTCTAGCGCCTCCTGGTTGGGGATCGTCCACAGCCCTAGCCGGCCACGCGATCCTCTCCCTCCTGGACAATCCGTCCCCCTTTCTCGGCTCTCATGAGCCACTTTTAAGGACTGTCCCCCCCAGGGAAGCAGCCAGGCTTTGCTAAGTGCTTTCTCCCTTGCAGCCCAGCTCAGCTCCCTTTCCAGCCCTGCCTTTCGCAGCCTCTCTAGCCAGCTGAGGCTGTAGCGTTCCCTGGGGGATCCCTCGCTGCTCTGCTGTTTGCTGCACACTCACCCAGTCCCCTTCCCTGGTCTGTTTTCCAGCAATATTTCCTTGGCTAGGAAACCTGCTGTTGCTTTCAGCACCTCCTGTCTGCAACTCTCCGCCCCGGGGCCGTGCAATGCTGCAGCATCCCTGGCTGGGCAGGGGCGTTCCCCGCTCGCAGGGTGTACCTGCCCTCCTCCTTCCAGAATAGCTGGTGTCTTCTGGGGTCTCTGTTGAGTGGATCTCCCGTTCCGAGTCCCAGCTGATCCTGTCTCCCTTTGTCATCTCTCCCCTTGCTCCCCTGTATTTGTCTTTATTTTCTTCCTCTCCATTAGAGACTAGGGTGACTATGCTCAGCTCCCCACAGCCCAGCCATTAAACCCCCCGTTCCTGTCTCCCCAAGTCACTCTTGTCCCCGATGGCTTTGACCGAGCCCCAGCCAAGAGTGCTGCCTCCCTTTGCACAGCACCTATTGCTACGCTGGCTGCTCTGCCCTTGAATCCCTCAGCTATTGACGTTACCATGGAACAGGGGATCAAATGGGCCCCAGCGCTGAATCAGCCCAGATCTGGGGGGGTGGCAGGACAAGCCCCCTGCTGAGGAAGTTATGCAAAGCTGAGCTGAAACCTGCCCCACTTAGCAACGTGTCCGTCTCAGCCAGATCTGTCGAGTTACTTGTGTGGCTCTCGTCACCGTCGGATCTGAGCAGCTCTGTCACTCCTGGATTGTAACTCCACAGCCCCCACGAGGGATGGAAACGCGATCCCCACTCTACACACGGGGACCTGAGGCACAGGGGGGAGTAGGTGGCTGGTTTGACGTCACACAGGTAGTCTGCAGGTGAGCCACCTGTGTCCCAGACCTGGGCTCTACCCCAGTTTAACAGCTTGGAGGGGTTTTGCCCAGGTGCTGTATTGGATCGGTGCAGCAAGATAGGTGGCTACGTTGTGCTCCTGTGAACTCTTGTGTGTATGTATTTACTCCCCTTTGCGTCCGGTATTCTTACTTAATGCCACCTTAACCACTTGAGGCCAGTAGAGCATAGTATTACCCAGTGGCAGGCATGCTTTTCTCTCCCCAAGGCATCTGGCTGGGGAGTATTGCCTAGTTGCTTTAACGTTGAACAGCTCCGAGCCACCTGAGTTTCAGTGGGGGTGCCGTGTCATCAGAAGACACAGGAGTTAGGAGACCTGGGTTCTATCCCTGCTCCTCACCTCGTTGCGTGACCTTGGACAAGTCATTTAAGTGCTCTGTGCCTCAGTTTCCCTGTCTGTGTAATGGAGGATGATGAGACTGCTCCAGCTTTATAGAACACTCTGAGCTCCTTGGATGAAAGATGCTAGAAAAGGCCAAATTATTATTTGCTCACCTGGCTGGCAAAAGCCACCCATTTTTGCATCTGGGGCTGTTGCTCCGTCATTCGGATAGATTTCCCCTGGAGGTTGTTTTATTTCAGCCAGCCATGGGCCTCTGCAGGGTTTTTTTCCTGCTGATTTCATTACCAGTTTCATTGTGGCTGAAAACCAATTACCATCCAACAGTCAGCCCTGTTACAATCCTTTCTCCAGCCTCTGATCATGCTCCCCTGCTGCCAGTAATTCCTCCGCAGTGGTCACTCCACTCTGGTTTTTGCTGCTTGTACTTTGTAAGGGCTGCCTGTCCCTGAAAGAAAGCAGCATTAGAAATTGGAGGGGCACCTCTCCCATCTCCATTTCCTTCAAGAAATGTAGCAGCACTTTTGGGGGGGCATTTTTATGGTGCATAAAGAATTCCCGAGAAGTTTTGGCTTTCTTTTTTCTAAGGGGATAATTTTATTTATGCATTTGCTTGTTTTCTAGGTTAGAAATTCAGGCCTTTGTTCACAGGGTCTGCAAGGAAGAACACAAGACACTCAGAAAGCTTTGTAGGGTTAGGACATCCCATATTTCAAATGGAAATCTGATGAATTGAAGTGATTGTGTATTTGAATTAGATGGGAGTTTAACAAAAACAAATGTTTTAAACGGAGCAATAAAGAGGTGGAAGAAAAGATCCATGTGCTAACTAAAAAAGCAAAAAGGTTTGAAGCAGTCGCATGGAGTCGCCAACCAGAACCAGGGAACATTAGGAGTTGCAGTACATAACAACAACTTTATTGAACCAACAATCTTATGAACAATGTTACATACTCTGGTGCGCCAGTAGATGGCGCTGTTCAGATTGACTATCTACATACACAACAAGCTGTTTTTGCATAGAACTCTCATAACAAGGGACACCTGATTTGACCTTCTCATAAATATAAGGGGGAAAAGAAGACGACAAGTTCTCTTTTCTTCCCCGCCCACCTCTAGTCTTTCCTTCTTTATTCTTCTACAGGCCTTCTTTATACATCACAAAAAAAGAAGAGGGGGCAAAAAAAAGAGTGCAAAACTATGATTTTTCTCTCCTTCACAATTTGCATTTAACATTTGGAGACCTCCATTGCCGTGTTCCTAGTCTTAAAAAACACACACACCTTTGTTTTACTCTGAGGATTTAGATTGAAATAACTGAATTCTCATCCTGGACTTGATCACATGTTCAAAATAATAAAACCACCCCGATGCAATTCAGATTCTGCTCCCTTTGAGATGAGACGCTGAGGTGATCATATCATTGGTGGTTAACAAAGTTTTGATACTGGGAAGGATCAACAGAGATAGGAGAGTTTAACCATTTAGCCAGTCAATTATAATAATATTTCTGCTTCCAAATGTTTAAAAAGTTGGCTTCATAAGGTATAATCATGGCACAGAGGCCAGTCTGACAATAGTAATTAATTAGGCTATTATGCATTCTACAGTGATAATTGCTTTGCTGGAAAGTCACCAGCCATGAAAAAGACCCGGCACATAAATGTAATTCATCAATCCAAGTTGTTCCAGCACAGTTGCGTTTTCTCACCTGGAGTCAGTGTACACTGTGGAAGGAAACAAAAAAGAAATTAATGTTACATCGATATATAATAGCTGAGTGCTTGCCATACCTCGGCTCATTGGAGGATTTTGCAGGGGCGAGGGAAAACAGCAGTTAAATGAAGGTTTAGCATCTCAAATGGCCATCTCTGTGATCTCGTGGCTGGCAGCAGGCATTTCAGCTCCTCTCCCATTACTGCTTGCAATCAGGAGGGTGGGAAAACCAGCTACGTTGATAGGTTTCCCCTGAAACACCACACAAAGGAGCTGGGAGTTTGCATCTGAGTGAAATGTATCTAACTGGCAGCGATGTTCTGATAGGATTATACCCATGTGGACAGTGCCTCCTTACAGGCATTGAGACTCGGGTCGGGGAAAGAGATCTCAGAAGAATACAGCGTTGCAAGGTTCTGGGTGGATTTGGACCTTTGTTTTGGAGCATTTGCTGTTTGGGTGGATTTCACCTCTGGGCAGAGGGCCCAGCACCAGGTCTAGGTGCCACCCCACAATAAGTTGTAAGTGGTACCTAAGCCTGGTGCTGGTCCCTCTGCCCAGGTGCAAATTCCATCCAGTGAGCAGAGAGCACATTTGTAAATAATTCCACATCTGATCTGGGATGTGCTTGCGTGTGAGCTTCCTTGTTGCTTCCTCCTTTTTTCCTTGTCTTAAAGGGGGGTGTCGAATTAAAAAGATCTCCTTTTGAAAAGCACGTTCCCTGCCTTGGGTGATTAACGCAAAGTTAATCTAAGTAGCTTTCCCCCTTTTGTGCAGTTGGTTCACTCTTTGCCCTTCATTCTGCTGGAGCTATGAAAAGCCACTGGTCAGTTTCACTTTTTGTTTCTAGTCAGTTTCTCCTCCCTCTCCTGCTCCAAGCATCCTGAAGCAGTGTCTGGGCGGTAGATACCGTGCACTGCAAATGTTGGTATAAATCCAAGCCCAAACCCTTCTATTTTCACTCACCTTTCTTGTTTTTAAATGCATGTGAATATTTGTGTTGCTTTCACAATTTTTAAAACCTTTCTTTCTTGCTTTAGGACAAACCCTACATCTTGGATCTAAATTATCACTTGACTAGGTATCAAAACCCGAAATATTTTAAACAGGCTGGGGAAGGAAATCGAATCCAGCCACTCACATAGTATAAAATGTCTCTATGCTGTGATATATTTTTCACACAACAAAGTGATTTGAAATTAGATCCGATGGGCCAATTTCCACCCTGCTGTAAGAAGGGCATAACTGATCAACTAAATGGAGTGGCACAGGTGTATATCAGGGCTGAATTAAACTGTATTTCTCTCCCCATCCACACAAACATTCTTGCTGTCTTTTCACCTGGAGAAGGACAGCCGGCCACATTGTGCCATTGGGTTTTATGCAGAACTCCCCGCTGGTTTCAAAGGGGAATCTTATTTAAAAGCCAGCTGTATTCTATAGGTCAGTACCACTTGTGTGGGTGGAAGAGCTCCTTGGGGAAACTCAGACTTCGGTGCAGTTCAGCCCATGCTAATCATAGAATATCAGGGTTGGAAGGGACCTCAAGAGGTCATCTAGTCCAACCCCCTGCTCAAAGCAGGACAAATTGACCCATGTAGGAAAGGAGTCTTGGACAGGATAGTACCCTTTATGTAAAGCGCAGCCCAAAGGGCAGCCTTGAAAAAGGAAGAGTGCTCTGATTAGTCAGGGTTGGTTGATTAGTCACGAACTGCTCGGTTTCAGTTACAGTGTGACATTTCACTTTTTTTTTTTTTTAGAACTCAGGTAAAATACCAACCTCCAGCCCGTCACGTCATTTCCCAGCAAATGTAATATTTAATCCCCAGGACTGGCCTGGCAGAGCTGTGTCAGGCAATTAAACAGCCTCTGTGGGTTGACTTGACGACTTGTGTCTTGCCCACACGTGCTCCTTACGCTCTTGCGAAGGGTGGGCGGTAAGGTTCTCAAATGGAATCGGGGCTGTGCAGATAAAATCAGAGAGGGAATTTCTTCCCTGTCGGGTACATGGCCATGAGTGGGGTTTTCATAAGCGCTCAGCATTGGCCTACCTTTGCGCCCAGTGGGAATTTACCACTGACTCCATTGGGAGCAGAGTAAGGCCAATGATGAGAGTGTTTGAAAATCAAATCCTAATAAATAGAGGGCCTGATCTTGCTCCGATTGAAATTAATGGCAAAACTTCTATTGACTTAACTGGGAGCAGGAGCAAACCCCACATGACCAAACTTCCACCCCACCCCAGAGCAGTGGGGCTAAATGTTCATAATTAACCAGCAACAGAGGGTCCTGTGGCACCTTTGAGACTAACCGAAGTATTGGGAGCATAAGCTTTCGTGGGTAAGAACCTCACTTCTTCAGATGCAAGGCATAATTAACCAGGAAGTTACCATGTTTCATATTTTGTGGCGCTGAGAAACTAGAAGAATTGTCTCCACTCAGCCACAGGCCTGATCCAATGTGCAGTGAAGTTTGATGGGTGCTGGAGGTCGGTTTCACTTTCTAGTTGTGATGTATAAGCCCTGTCGTCTTTTGCTGGGGTTTCTGGAACCTCCGGGAAATATTCAACTCTAAAACTTTCACGGAGATTTTTTCCCAATCATGAAAACAATTCAGTTCTGGTTTTGTAAAAGCTGATTTGTTTTTAAAAAAAAAAAAAAAAAGAACACTAGGCCAAAAAACTCAACACCATCCCTTGGAAGGTTTTTTCAGTGTATTTATTTCATTTGCTGATCCTCAAAACTAACAGTTCCTAGCAATGTATTTTCTAGAGTAGTTTAAGGTGGCCCATCTGCAGGAGGGAAAAATACACTCGGAGTGTCTCCAGAATGATTTTATTCTTGCCTTAAAAACTCAAGCGATTGGCTGATATTTAGATGGATTATCTCCATCCGGAAAAGGTCATTTAAATTTTTTTTTAGCTGACATTTCCTGAAAGAGCAGAGCCAACTACTGGCTGAAAATACTGCGGATGGTAAAACGGGAGTAGCGTGTCTGAGCGCACCTGTCACATCATTCCGGTGTGTTTCACCAGGGCGCTCTCAGCTCCTGCTTTAACCCTTTGTAAAAGCACCCTTCCCGTAAAACGGGACTGAATTGGTGTCCTCGCCGCGTGGCTGTGATGCATGATTTCCTGTATCCCATGTTTTAGTCTGAGGATTGTCCTTCAGCAGCTTCATTAACATCGGTGGAATGGGCACCTCACTGACCACATTATCTCCACTGTGGGCTGTGTCTCGTGAGTCCTGTTCAGCTCGGGGCTTCCCTGTGGTGGGAGCTGGGCTTGGCTGGCACCACAGCCCCGCTTCAGTGCTGGAGAGAGGCTCAGGCATAAAAGTCAGACTGGCGTGATGCTGCTGATTAAACTGCTCACCTTTGAACAGAGTCACTCTTGGGTTTCCATTGCTTTGTGGCAAACGTGACCTCCCAGTGCCCTCCAGGAAAAGATTGCAATAAGGTTGGAATCAAGAGGGTTCTATAAAATGTAACAAGCTTCCATAGAAACAATCGCAAAACCTATGAGATGTCATCCCGACCCCACTGAAGTCAATGGCAAAACTTCCCATGACAGCATTTCACCCATCAAATTTAAGCCAACGATGTCCTTTCTGTGGATTGTTGGAACCAGCCCTGTGGAATTCTGTAACAAGGAAAGAATTCTCGGTTAATTTCTGTGGGAAGCTTTCTAGCCCTATAAAAAGGTTCGCCTTTCTTACTGTTAGCCTTTTTCATAAGGGTTAAGGTTTATTTAAAACATGGATGCAAAGTCTTTTGTATATTTCTAAGGTGATTAATCTCCGATAATACATTGAAAAATTGATTTGAAAGTTTAAAGTGCTTTGAAGATGAAAAGCGTTGTAGAAACACTAAGTGTTAATATTATTTATTACTGTGTTTTAACAAAGGCAGTACAGTGTTTCAGAACGCCCGCTGTAGTAATATTTAGCATTTGAGATCTTTGCCTGAGCATGTCCATTTACTCTGTTAATTCTGCTTGTCACCCTACCCCTTGCTTTTGCCTTCCTGTCCCAGGCAGGCAGATTGTCTAGTCCATAAGGCGTGACCCGGGACTCAGGATCTGTGGCTTTAATACTCGGCTGAGCTACCGACTTCCTGTGTGACCTTTGCCAGGTTGTATAATCTACCCTGGGCCTTGGTTCCAGTCTCTGTAATGGGGAGGGATTCTGCCCTCCTTCACAGGGAGGCTGTGGGGATAAAATCCACTAGTGACTTTGAGGTTGCTCAAATATCATAGTGAAGAGGGCTAGATAGAGTTCCTCTTTAAAAAACCCAAAACTTCTATTACCCTTTTACACTTTAACTGCATGGGTTTGTGTGTGTGCACGCCGAGGTGCACGTGTGGGTACTTAATGATTTTGTTCATTCATAGAAAAAAGAACCAAGTTCAGTACTGGAAGTATGACCCTCTATTGTGTCTGAATTTTAACATGTCTTTTACACAGAAATACATACTTTTGGTTTCTGACTAGAATGAACATTTCTCTGTTTTCTATTTGAATATTACAAATTTTATGAAACCCCAAAACCATTTAAAAATGGAAAAAAAACATCGAAGCCCCTTGAGCTCTTGACTTGATATAGATCTCAAAGTGATTTCCGTAAGCAGGGAGGCAGAGTTAGCCACACGTTGCGGAGGGGGAAACTGAGGCACAGAGGAATGAAATGATTTGCTCAGTGAGTCAATGGCAGAGCTGGGACCAGAATTCAGGTCTCCTGAATCCCAGTCCAGCCCCAGTGGGCCCGCATGACAAACATAAAACCCAAGGAGAATCCAGGATTCTGTACAATTTCTGCTCTTTCCTAATTCATTGCTCCATGGGATGAGTTCGTGGCGCTTTTTGCACAAGTTGTAGGGTCAACACTAAATAGTTCTCGTCTCAGCCCATGATACAAGGTGATGCTTTTATAAAGTAAAAATTGGGCTGCCATAACACTGCCAATAAAAGTCAACGCCAATGATTGTTTCCTCTCCAGTGAGAACCCTCTACCTATTTGAATGGAAAGTTACATGTCACTGACATGGGTCATAAGGTTGAAATGTGGGTGCTTCATGCTTAGGCACCTATGTTCATTGAGGCATCAGGACAAGTGGCCTATTTTCCACTTCAGCTGCACGTGCTCAGCACCTTTGATAAGCAGGCCACTTCTAGGGAGTAGCGAGGACCCAACCTGTGCCCACCGAAATTAATGGAAACTTTCCATTGACTTCAGTAGATGCCTTTGGGCCCTTAGTATGTATTTAGGTGGCTACTTGTAGGCACCCAAGTTTGAAAATGTTGGCCTTGAGCCATCGTGCCCTTTTGTTGTGCTAGCGATGGCTAATGAATGTCAGTAACCCAGTTCTCTGGTTCTTGGCTGATAAAACAACTGCACTAGAACGGTGAGTCTCCGGGAAGGCAAAGTCTGCATTCATCGTAACGTATAGGCTAGAGATGGAAAAGGGCTCCATAGGGATATTGTATTCTAGTGCAGAAGCATTGCAGTAGCCTCTCCTACTGTAAAAAGGAGGAGCCTTAAATCAGGGCTTCTAAAACCACCTAGAGATGATGTGCAGCTGGTAATGCAGAGAACGGAACTTTGTCCAGTTAAAATGCACACACAGCTCTGATAGTTTTCCGCTTGCGTTACTGGCCTATTGCCGCTGTGTTTGTGGTTTTCTCTTTTAAACCCCCTGAAGCTGAATTTGTTTGTGAAATGCTAAAGAAAGCCCCCAAATTTCAAAGATGCTGGAAGCACTAGAATGAGAAAGTGGGTCTGTGTATTAGATGCTAAAAAAAGCCATGGCTTATGCAATTTTAACAATAGAAAAATGATCTTTGTGCTCTAGTGACTGTGAGCGTGGAGGGGGAACGTGGTTTGCTCAGGTGGCTGGTGAATTACAAATGAGTGGTTTGCTTTTGTTTTGAATGACAACAAGCAATTTAAATTCACTCTTGTGTGGAGGTTGGAAGCTTTTCTAGCAATGGGAAGAATCCCCATCCTCCCCGCCCCCTTTCCCCCCCAAAAAACCCCTCTCACCCCTTTAGATTGGTGAGATTGCGGTGCTGTCACTGTGCTGCGGCTGGAAGTTAGGACTTCGTTCGATAATTATCAAATCCGTGATCGGTGTAACTGATTACGCCATTGCTCATACCACTTCTGCCAGTTAGGACCAGTTCAGTTGTAGCTTCAAATAGGACATGGCTCTCTTTCTAGAGGCGCACAAGACCACTGCTCTTCCTTGGGTGGAAGGTGATGATTAATACAGACAAGCTGCTCATTGTCTTATTTTTAGCTCTGGAGTTATTGCAAATGTTAGAGTACAATATATCTGGTGGGTTTTTCCCTGAGATCAGCCTGGCTTCCTGGTGAGATTTCAGGGTAACTCTTGCCGAGGATAAATTAACACAGGGCAATGTTTTTTGATCCTTGACTTTTTCTGGAATAAATGGAATTCCGTTACAATAGTGTGGTTGGTCCAGCGGCTTTATCATAACCCTGAGCACTTACAGAATCAATGCTCTACACTTTCAGAGCACGGAATGAACATTCAATAGCGAATCTGTCCAGTGCCCCCATGAGGATGGGGAAAAGGAGCCACCGGGAGGTCAAAGCCAAAGTTTTCCAATGTGGCTGTCTAAAGTCAGACAACGAAATCCATGGTTAGGCGCTGAGCTGGGACATGGGACATCCAAAGCCTGTTCCAAGCTTTGGCACAGACTTCCTGGGGGTCTTGGCAAGTCACTGCGGCCTCAGTTCAGCAAAGCACCTCAGAATGGGCTTAAGGCCCAGACCCCAAAAGGGTGTCTAGGATTCCTATCTTCCAGGAAGCTAGATTCTAAATCCCGTCGTGAATCTAACCTCTCTGTGCCTCAGTCTTCCCCATAAGTGAAACGGGAGTAATAATACTTTCCTACGCGAGGATAAATGCTTTAATATCCATGAGGCTCTCAGGTACTCCTGCAGTGAGCACGCTAGAAAGCCCTATACGCTATATCTCAATCAGTGCGTTCTGCTGTTATCGGATGGGCTAAGTACCCTGGGCCACTTCCTTTTACTTGCCTACCTGCCACTTAAATCTGACCTACGCGGCCCAGGAACTAGCCCCAGACCTTGCCAGCCAGTCATGGAGGAGAGAGAATTAGAACCCTGCAATTCCGGGCTCCCAGCCTGGTTCTCAGCTCGCTAAACCAGGCAGCCTGCACTGACCTGGCGCTTCAGCAACCCAAGCTGGAGTATGTGGCTAGACAGACGCCATCCCAGTCTCACTCGCCACTCTGGGTTCAGCCCTTTCCCCTAACTTCTGTTACGAATTCAGGGCCTGCTCCCCCAATGACAGCACGTGGGCGGATTGCCATGGCTACTCAGTGCCCCGGCGAGGTCAGGGGGGGTTGCCTGGAGGCTCAGCTGGATGCAGGAGCGAAGACTTAGCGCTCGGGAAAGAGTCAGGTGATGGTTGATTATCCAATGCCAAGCAGGGCTGATGCAGACTTCCTCCCCACAGCCTTCAGAGACCCGCTCAGTCCTTAGGCTCTGTGCTGAGACTCAGTTCAATCTCCGTGGCAGCTCGTGCTTGGGGTGAAATCCACGCAGTAGCACAGAGATGCTCTTTGGAAGGGGATGTTTGCCTGTCCCGGGTTCCCTAATTTGAACCTCTTTTTTCCCCCGTCTATCCAAGCGCTGGAAGGCGACGGATCATGTTCTCCGGCATCAGCAAATCCATCGGGGATGAACGTGAACGTTCTGAACCAAGTCACTTTGATCCAGATTCTCCAGGCTGTTTAGGTACCTAACTCCCACTGAGTTTGATGGAAGTTAAAAACCTTTAGACGGCCAGGACCTTAGTGAACAAAGAGCTCTATCAGCTGGGGCGGGTGGAAAAACCACCAGGATTGTGTAGGCAAATGCTGAAAAATTCACTGGAGTAAAAGATTCATGCTCATCAATGTTGAATGGGGATATTGTGGCAGGACTAATGTATTGGTCTGTTGTTAGCCATGCAACGCTTCTGAATGGCGCAGTGGGAATCTGGCCGCAGCCCCTCGGGGAGGTCGCACGCCCTGATGGGAAGGCCCCCGGGTTTGTGAGGACTGAAGGCAAAGGGAGGGGGAGACTGGGGTCTCAGCCATCCCACCCTGACCTGAAGATGTCAGCATGGCCGAGGCTTTTCGTGGGGGGTGTTGTTGGACCCAGCTCAGCAACCTGCCATTTAAATAAAAGGTGAAATGCTTATTTCTTATTTAAGCTCCAGCATTAAATTATAATTTTCATTTACTCAAAGCGCATCAATGATTTATCTTGGCGTGACATTACTGTAGTGTTAGGAATTTAGCCAAAGGCAAAGGACGCAGGGTGTGGGTCCTGCACCCGGCCTAAACTAGTTACTTTGTTTAATTCCATGGATCCTTTTGACAACCTCCTCCCGCCTCACTGCCATGTGGGCACCTGGGAACTCCTGCCCTCCAGGGGGCAGCAGAGATGTATGGGGTGTAAATGGGACAGTGGCTACAGAACCTCAGCCAGATAAACTTGTTCTGACCTCCTGACATTTCTCTTCCTGCTAACGCTGTCGTGGTCGTTGTTCTATTTATATTACAGTAGCGCACAGAGTCGCAATCTCTGGTGGGGCTTTATTGCCCTTGGCACTGGACAGACTAATAGAGATGATCCTGCCCCTGTCTACAATCTAAATCGATTGGACAAGCAGCGGCAGTATTGTCGTCATCATTCCTGTCTTGCAGTTGGATAAACAGGCACAGAAAGAAGAAGTGACTTGACCAAGGTCACGTGGTGAGTCTGTAGCAGAGCCAAGGGTTGACCCCAGGTCTCTCGAATCCCAGTGCAGTGTTGTGCCTTAACTGCAAAGCTGTGTTTCCTGTCTTGCCCATGTCTGCTCTCTGTGGGGTTCCCCCGGAGCCCTCTCTTGAGTTTCTGGGTTCCAAATTAAAATAACTGCCCAGCGCGTGGAAGGTCCAGCTCTAACGATGGGATGTAACGTAACCGACAACGCCTGGGAATGGAAGCACAGCTGCTTGCATCTGGCAGGATTTCAGGGCCATGGAGAAGGGTGAGGTAAACGCCTTGTGACTGGCCAGCCGTATCTTTCTTCCTTAACAGCGGGTGTTTTTCCTCCTGAAGCGGAGGGACGGATTCATGCACAGAGGCAGTGTGCTGCTGCTTAACGCTGACTGCGAAGCATGTAATGAAGCGAGGTGAGCGCACTGGCTGGCCTCTGTTTGTCATCTGGCCTCTCTGCCAGCCCACGTCGGCAGGGTTGGCTAGCCTGGGGCTGTTGGAGCCGTTTCTGTAGAGCACGCTACAGGGGCTCCACATGTGTAACGTTGGGGGGGTAAGGAATATGCTCCAGTCAGGGCTAGCACTAAGCCACCTTCGGTTAGAAGCAAATAAAGCTGACTGAGCTGCATAATTTGCTGGTCCAGTGGATACGGCACTGAACCGGGAGTCGGGAAACCTGGCTTTTCTTCTTGGTTCTGACACCGACTCATTGTGTGACCTTGGACAACTCACCTGAGCTCTCTCTGCCCCCTATCTGTAACAAGGGAGGAACGATACCGATCGTCTCTTGTAGAGCCCTGTGAGACCTGCAGCTGAACAGTGCTGGAGAGCAGCTGACTATGAGTTGTGATCTATGAGACTATGAGTTTAATGATCGCTTGGGCTTTCCTGATCACTTGGGGGTTGAGTGGCAGCTGGCAAGGTGAGCTGAAATGCGCTACCTGTCCCCAGTGAAATGTCACTGACAGCTTTCACTAGGGTGAGGCATTAGAGGGAGGCACTGACAGGCTGGCTTTGCTTGGAGGTGCCTGGTGCTGATGTCCTACCAGGTTCTTCTAAGTGGGATTCTTTGTGCCGTTACCTCTGCAGCGAGGGTGCCTGCGTGGAGAGCCTGGTAGGTACCAGCGAGAGTTCTGCGTCTTTCATAACACAAGAACCCGGGGTCAGCCAATGAAATGAATAGGCAGCGGGTATAAAACAAACAAAAGGAAGTACTTCTTCACACAGCACCCTGTTAACCTGTGGAACTCCTTGCCAAGGGATGTTGTGAAGGCCAAAACTATAATTCAATTAAAAAAGAATGAGAAGTTCATGGAGGATAGGTGCATCAGTGGCTATTAGCCAAGATGATCAGGGATGCGATCCTGTGCTTTGAGTGTCCCTAGCCTCTGATTGCTTGAAAGTCCCGTTACCTTCAACTATCAGAAAGCAAAGACAGACCCCGATGGGAGGGATGTGCAGAGCACTGACACATGGCGAGGCCATCTTCCAAGGCAGTCAGTTGCTCTGATGGATGGAAGAAGGATCTGAAAGCAGGGGAGACATTGGGTCTGTTCCCAAATGTGCCAACTCCCAGCGTGACCTCACACAAAGTGTGTGCCTGCTCTGTGTATCTACTTAGACGGCCCCAGCACCTCCCGAATGTTAATACCTTTAACCTCACAGCACCCCGAGGGGCAGGGCAGGGCAGTTGAGGAGCCAAGGCACAGATCTTCAGAGGTAGTTAGGCTCCTAACATCCATTGATTTCAATGGAGTCTTAATTCCTCCCATTATCTGGGCCAGAGAGGCTAAGTGACTTTGTGGTCTCAGGGGAAGTCAGTGGCAGAGCCCGTTCCCCACTTTCCTATCTGTACTACAGGGATAATAACAGTTCAGTTAAATGTTCTCCCGCGTTTGATGAAAGGGGCTAGACGCATATCAAGTAGCATTATTATTCATTCTGATGAGCCCTTATCCCTGGGCTTTTTATAAAGTGCCCATAAGGCCCTTCCTTGGAAATATCACTTCCAGTGTTCACGTGCGAATATGCCAGTCCCATTTTCAACTCCGGTCAACTAGACAAACCACGTAATAGAACTAGACCTTGCGAAGAGCTCAGCAGAGGGGCAGCACGTGTGGACGTGGCTGCATCTTCGGGGTTTCCATTAAATAAGAAAGTTAGAAGATCATGGGAGTTGGCAAAACATATAAAGGCAAAAAGCAAACAAGTTGGTGGAACAGGTTTGTGTGCTGTAATTTGACCTACAGGACCTGGGAAATACACCCCAGGTTCTCCTTGTCTCTGTGGAATCTAAACCCTGCACAGGTCAGTTAGGTCAGCAACGCAAGAGCCGTTGTAAACTTCGTAGAATCTTTTTCTCTTGGCACATCTCTGGTCATAAGGACCTCGGTTTGGAGTTCAATTCCTTCCCCCACCCCAGGTCCCTGTCAGACCCCTGTAGTTATGGCGGAAACAACTTGATCAAAGAGCGTCCTGCAACGTGCCCTAGAGGCGCTCCGACTCTGTGTTGCTCTATTATGATCTTAAAGTCAGCGGTGACCTCTGCTAAAAATAATTCCTAGAGTGAGCCAGAAACCCCCCAGCAATCATAACTTATGATCAGAAGCGGCACCAAGCAATAAAATAAAGGGTCAAAGGCTGGTAAGTGTTAGTCTTGTTTACTGGTTCGAGAACAGACCCAGCAGCTTTGCAGTGACTGGAGTTGCACAAGCCCCGCGGGGCGAGGCGAATGTAGGTGGTAATTATTAATTCTTTGGAGCGGGGCACGAATTCTGAGCTCAGTTACACTCGTGTCAATCTGGAGTATCCCTGCTGCAATCCAGGCATGTGGCAGGAAGATCTGCCTGATGGGAGTGACTCCAGATTCAGGCTGGCCTAGCTGAGCCCAGAGCCTGGCCTTCACGGGTTTCTTCTCTTCTTTGAAGCCCTGGTTTTGCATTTCCTCACTTGGTATTTTTATTTCCCCTCAGGTGATTGCACTTAGTAAAAGAAGCAAGGAGGCTGAGACGGCTTTCCTCAGTGTTTACAAGCAATTAATTGGAGCACCAGGTAAGGATTGCTTTGGCTACTTAGCTGAATAATTAATGTTGCGAACAGACCGCCCAGCAGCCATTACAAGCAAGGATTGCTGTGTATACCGCATGCCCCGGCCTCATTGCCCTGTCCTGGTGCTCAGGGCTTTCTGCAGCTCCATCTCTCCCGTTAGCCATCCCTCCAATTGCCCAGAATCGGGTCTCGTTCCAGTGTCCTTTGGGCCACGGCACTGTATCCTCAGTGTTTGCTCTCCCTGCGTCGCGGCCGGGATGGTGGCCACTAATTTTTCCGTGTTATTTTTGAGATCTGAGCAAGCAGAACAGACAAGTGGAAACGTCTTTTGCCATCCTTGTATTTCGGCGCGTGAGCCAAATGCATCTTGACATTAGAAAAGGAATACATTTGCTCAAGCCTTGTAATAACACTGCTCCTATCCCCAGTTGTGTTTTTGACGGTAAGTTAACTACAATGACTGAGCTCCTTTTACAGCACAGCTCCCGACAAGGACATGTAGGGGATTTAAACATGCATAGGGACATCCACCGAACCCTACACCTAGCGCTGTTCATGCCCATCCGTATGTTTGGCTGAGCCCTTTTGAAAGGAGAGCCAATCAAGGGTGACCCCAAGGTTAACATACAGTAACTTGGCATCCTGAGCCTAGAATGAACCGTCAGCACCTCCGTGCTCAGTAATAACAATGCTTTCCAGCACAGGGTCTCACAGCCCTGTGTGAATGGTCTTCCGGCAGCCTTGCAAAATCCTGCTTGTTGGCTCACCTTGGATAACTAGTGAGGGTTTGGTGGGCAAGTAAAATAATGTTGTTTTTTTCATTCTCATCACACTGGTAAGGGCGGGTGAGCAGATTTGGTGCCTGGGCTGGTAAATGTTCACAATTGGTTTAGCAAGACTGTGTTGTCTCCGTCTTATAGATGGGGAAACTGAGGCACAGAAAAGTTAAGCAACATGGTGAAGTCCAGCAGCAGAGCTGGGCTTGGCACCCTGGTTCTTGGCCAACCAGCCGTCAACTCTGCCTCCTGTCAAATTTGTGTGTGGAGCAAAGCAGTGTGGTACAGTGGTTTGGGTGCTGGACTAGCATTCAGGAGTCCTGGGTTCTAACCCTGGTTCTACCTCGTTGGCTGCATGAGCTTGTCAAGTTTCTGTGTCCCCAGAAACAGGGCTAGCTGCTGCCCAGAACACTGAGGCCAAAACCAGCTCCCACCTCTAGTCCTTGGCACTGGTGAGCATCTTCCCCAGCAGTGGAGCCATGCTGCTGCTCTCGGAGCTCCCTCTGGGAAAGGTCTAGAGGCTCTGCGCAGCGTGGCCTTTCCACACCTTCGATGGATTTGGTGCTTGGCCCTGCGTAGAGGGGTCGAGCAGTAACTCCTAACAGAGACCCCCATGTGTCGTACAGGGGCTCTTTGCTTTGCACTAACCCTCGCCCGTGCAGCCTTGTCTCCTGGTAGCGAAGAACCAGCCATGCTGTCAACAAGTCGGAGGATGAAGAGTCGTGAGGTGCAGGAGGGCTCCGGCAGGGGCACTAACTCATCGGGCAGACATTTAGGAATAACAAAATGTTTTAATGATTTCTTAGGGGAATTCGGGAGACACATTCCTGTCCTCATTAAATTTTATCCTGCGATACGAGAGCCAAATGTCAGAGCTGTTTCCAGAGCCCGGATCTATTCGCTCGCCCTCCCCGCGCAGACCCCACCTCGGCGCGGGCTCTCACTCCTGTAATTTTAGCCATCTCGATGCATTCCTTGACAGGCAGATTTTTTGTAGGCTACTTTCGAAGCGACACACAAGTCCTGATTCAACGTTTTTGTTTTGAATGGCTGCTGTCAACACGGCTCCCCGGCGGAGGCTGATGGCTCAGCGAGTATTTTGATAAGTGAGCGGGGCTGTGTGGCTGCAATTACGAAAGAAGATCGTAAATCTTTTCGATATTGTTCACACAGATGTGGCGTGAAGTGAGGGGGGGAAAAAAGCAGTAAAATGTGTTAAAAGCATAATTAATGTCATTGTTGCTGAGGAAGATTTGATTTAAGCCTCCCTTTGACTTGTGGAGCAGGGGCGGCTGATTTCTGTCTTGCGTTGGGCAAACCCACGAGGCGCAGACCCGGGCTGGAGGGAAGGGGCTTGTTAGTGGAGCGACTGGGGAGAAGCAGGGGAGCACATGGGCTGAAGAAGAGGGAGGTGCAGGGGGAACAGGACGGGTTGTCTCCATTGAGGATTTGCCTCCGTTTCAGCCAGCAGTGTAGCTGCGCTGGTGCAACCTGTGGTGTAGACAGGAACAGCCACTGTTTGCGCTGGCCAAGCCAATACCGATTTCCAGCAGGGGCAGACTTTGTCGGTGCAAATAGCAGCTGTGCCGGTCTACACTGATGGCTGAAATTGGAGCAAATCCCTGGTGTAGACCAGGCCTAGGATGACCAGATGTCCTGATTTTCTAGGGATACTCCCAATATCCAGGGCTTTGTCTTATATAGGCGCCTATTACCTCCCACCCCCGTCGCGATTTTTCACACTTGCCATCTGGTCACCCTAACAAGGCCTGAAGCTATATCCTCTCTGTCTAGCTAACTCTAGCTGTAGCTTCTCCGCTGTAAGCCCCGAGCATTGACGCAGCCTACAGCGATGGAAGGGCTTTTTCCATTGCTGTAGGTATCCACCTCCCCAACAACGGGAGCAAGGCTGATGGAAGAATTCTTGGGTCAGCAGAACTACAGCCCTTCGGTTGTGACTTTTTCACACCCCTGAGCTCTGTAACTGTGTCAGCCTAAGACCTTAGTCCCAAATCCTGCCCCTTCCTCTTGTCCAGAGGGGCTTCGCTGTGCAGGGGGAGGTATCTTCTCCTAGCTCTGCAGGGGCTGCCTGGGGGCGTGTGCAGGATGGAGCAGGGGTGGTGGATCTGCCACCGTGTGGCTCCACCAGCCATTGGCTCCTGCACTGGGGGTACCAGGTGTCTGGAGGCTCCTGCACCCCTGAATCTGGAGCAGGCACAGCCCCTGCTCCTGCCTGCCTATGGGGAGGTGGGGGGACTGCCATGGCCACGCAGGTCCCAAGGCAGGAGTAGCAGCTGCTATCACTTTGCGGTGACCTTGTGAGCCGGAGAAATTCCTTCCCTCACCACGAGGCCACTGAGTGACTGGGGCTGGACACTAGGAGGAGCATTTCCCCCTGAGAGGATACTGCCACTTTCCCACAGGGCTCCCAGGGGCTAAGGAAAGTAACTAGCCGCCCCCTCACCCCCAACGCAGGGCTTTGCGCTCAACAGGGCCACGTCCGGGGTCTCGGAGGGGTTCCGTGCACCTCTCCTGACCCGATTGGCGCAGGGAGCGGTGCTGTGTCACTCCCGCTAATGCCAGACGGCATGGGAAGACGTGCTGTTAACTTTCAACAGCAACGCTGCGTGACAGGCCTCCGCGTGCGTGCGGGCGGGGCGCTGAAAGCGATCTAGTGGGCTTGGCTGGCTCTGCCAGCGAGCTGCTCGTGGAACCAGCCCAGAGAGAGCCCTGCAGATGGGAGACCAGGAGTCAGCCAGTAGAGGCTGGGGAGGAGAGTCCAGCCTCCTGCTGATTCCAACAGCAGCAGCATTTGGCCTCTTGACTTGACTATCAATGGGAATTTTTGCCCAAGCAAGGGCTGCAGGCCTGGGCCTGGAGGGGAAGGCGTCCCATGTGGAGGAGCTGGCTCTGGGGAGGAGGGAACAGGGAGGACGTGGCAATGGGGGCAGGGACATGTGCAGGGTTGGGTGTGGGGAGCATGTAGGGGTGTGCGGAGACCATGGGAGAGTTAAAAGCCAGGGGGCGGCTGGGGTCTGGAACTGGATGGGTAACGGTGAGTGAGGCTCTCCCTTCCTGCCGGTCCCGAGCGATCCAGCTGTCTGGAGTCCCTCAACCGTGCCGCATGGTGTGGTTTGCTGGAGACGCGTCGTTGTTCTGCAGCCGCTCCGTGTGGCTCCACAGCAGCTTTGATGTAATGTGTAATTAGACGTTAACTAGAGTAATGTTCCGTGAGTATCACATGGAGCTGGAAGGTTTCAGGACCCGGGAAGGCGAATGAATTATTCAGTAAATAACTCAGGTAAGAACAGCCAAGCTGAGTGGAAAATACAACCCAAAAATCCAGGACAGCAAGACGTCAGGCCAAATTCAGTTCTAGCCCACATGCCTCTACGTTGACTTTAGTGGGGCTGGATGGGCAGCCTCAGAACATCCACTGAGCATTAGCGCTGGCCTCTCCGGGGCCCTGTATTAATCAAAGCGGGGGGGAACGCTGGCTCTGAGGCAATAAGAACCATCCAGAACGTTCACCCAGCCCACCAACCCCAAGCTAACCCTTGTTCAGAGTTCTCCAAAGTTTGACCAACTCTTATATCTCGAGACGGGACATGAGGTGAGCTAGGACTTTCAGCTTGAGTTCCTGGCGAGAGGGGTTCAGCTTGGAACCCCCACTGGGCCTCTGACCCTTCAGGGATTACCCTGTCACTAGGGCTGCAGAGCTGAAGCGCACTGAAGGTCAGTTCCCGAGGGCACAACCTTCAGTTACTGACAATGTTTAGATTAAAAGATCTAAGTTAGACAGCCCAGCCCGGAGGTCCTTGCTCAGTTTGGACTCCGCACATCTTCAGGCACAATTCCCATTGGTGCCCAGGGGCCAAATCCTGGGGTATCCCGAGCGCTCACTGCTCCCCCTGACTGCAGGAAGGGCTTTGCTTTCACAAGGACTCAGTACAGCAAAGATATCCGGGTTCAGCCCGTCATGATCCTGACTGCAGGTGAGAGATGGAACCAAACCAAGGCCCTGCTCCTGTGCATGACCACTTCCAGGATCAGAGCCTAAATCCCCTGATGCAAATGCCACCGACCGGATCAGAATGGGAAATCTACAGCAGTCCCTTCTCTATGAGATGTGTGAGGTCAGCTCCCCTCCCCTCTCCGTTACAGACACCCCCAGGCTTTCAGTTCAGAGCCACTCAGCTGGACGGACACCATCCCTCGTCGGCACTCCGCTTCCCCAGACACGCTCACGTCCCCAGTGGGAGACCCGGTCTCTCTGCAGCAGAGTGTGGAAAGGTATTTTGTCTTTTCTTTACCAGGGAATTGGGTTTTCCTGGAAGCGTTACCAAGATTTCTTAACGAAGCCAGGTTTCAGAGTAGCAGCCGTGTTAGTCTGTATCCGCAAAAAGAACAGGAGTACTTGTGGCACCTTAGAGACTAACAAATTTATTAGAGCATAAGCTTTCGTGGACTACAGCCCACTTCTTCGGATGCATATAGAGTGGAATAAATATTAAGGATATATATATATATATACACCTCCCACCTGTTTATGCTCTCTGTATGTGTGTGTATATATATATATATCCTCAATATTTATTCCACTCTGTATGCATCTGAAGAAGTGGGCTGTAGTCCACGAAAGCTTATGCTCTAATAAATTTGTTAGTCTCTAAGGTGCCACAAGTACTCCTGTTCTTCTTGCATCCGAAGAAGTGGGCTGTAGTCCACGAAAGCTTATGCTCTAATAAATTTGTTAATCTCTAAGGTGCCACAAGTACTCCTGTTCTTTTAACGAAGCCAAAAACCCAACTCTTTTGGACGCATCAGTGAAAGACGTTCCCCTGCCCTGTGAAGTTGTGAATGCTAAAATGGTGTGCAATAGCACCAGCTAGTGGTTGTATTTGGCATCTGTAATTTAAGAAAAATACCAGGCCAATTTTTATTTTTTAAAAAGTTACGTTTTGTATTCAAGTATTTAAAAAAAAAAATCAGCTGGTTTGGTCTTTTGTGAGGTTAGGCTCTAATGAAATCAAAGTAAGTTAGTCATTTAATTAAGCATCGTGTGCACAAATAGGTTAGTAATTGCCACACAAAGCCAGTATCATTTTAATCCACACTTTGTTTTCATAGGACTGGTCCTGCAAACACGGATGCATTTGACTCATTCCACCAGTGTGGGTCGTCTCCCTTGTGAGTAGAATTACACACCTGTGTAGGCGTTAGCAGGATTGGGCCCATAGTCAGGAGCAGACCTCTCTGCTTGCCCCAGACTGGGACAGGAGGCAGGGGGTGACATGTGTGATACAAACCTAAGATGAGGGACACTCAGAATGATTCTTCCAATGTCATAGGTACCACTCCCTTTAGTGTCAATGGTTCTTCCTGTGAGCCCCGCCTCATAATACTTCATTTCTGATGTAAATTGTTTCTAACAATAAAAGGGTATGATCCTGCATCATCAAAGTCAATGGGAACTTTGCCATTAATGTCACTGGGCAGTAGATCAGACTCGAGGTGTGGGGGGGTGCCAAACAGCTCTCTGGAACTACAGTGAGTTACAGCCCTTGAACTGAAGGACATCTGAGAGGTATGGTTGGTGATCAGATGTGGTTGGCTGGACCTTTAAGATGTGTTGGCCAAATTAAGGGCTATATTACATTTCAAACCCGATTTTTAAAACTTAGATATTAGGCAAGTTGATTTTATTGCCTCTGTTGCCTATATGTGGATTGTCTGTTTAGTCCACAGATCACATCAAATCTCCCCTCTCGTGTGGACTAGCCAGGAGGGAATGGTGGTATGCTGTTTTAAGCTCAAATGTTTTCTTTAGAGCTCCCAGGTCCAAAAATATGTAATCAAAATGCAAACAGCTCACATCTGAAGAGGAAATGTTTAGAAAATGTGTCATTTTTATTTCAGCAAAGGCATGGTTGCTGAAAGAAGCTAGATGTAAATGCTGATACAGGCAAAACTCCATCGCAGCTTTATTACACAGGGTAGTGGCATACGTTTTTGCTATTACATTATTTCTTGTTACAAAGAGACAGAGGAATTTGCCATAACAGATTGGATCATTGGTCTGTCTAGCTTTTTATTCTGCATTGGCTGTTCCCTGGTGTTTCCGGGGCTAGCAAGAAAAGACCCTCTTGGTGATACACCTAACCAGTACGTGCAGTGGGAATGAGAGAGACTGCCGGGTTGTGAAGGATTCCCTATCATCTTAGGCCCTGGAGCATGAGGTTTAATTACCTATATCGTTATCTTAGCTTGCATAGCTACAAATATTATTAATGGCTGTAAAATTATCCTTTTTAAAATCAGCCATGCTATATGTCTTCAGCTGATGACCCTCTGCAGCTGGGAATTCTACAGGTGGACTCTATGCTGTGGGAAGGCATGGTTTCCTTTTATTGGTTCTAAATTTATGGCCCTCTAATTTCATTGAGTGTCACTTTCTGCTAATGTGTGCCAGGTAAGATGCAAGGGTTAATTTCTACCAAGCAGGAATCCTTAGTCAACTCTCCACTCATTTGTGTCTTTACTGTAGCTTCTATGTCCAGGGATAATCCATCAGTTATACCAACGAATCAGGTTTATTCAGTGCTTGTATACAGTAATCTGATGCCCTTCTGTAGTTCCCGTCAATCCAAGGATCTCAAAGCGCTTTGTAAACATTATTTGTATTTCTTTATTTTGATTTTAAAAAATTTAAAAGACGCCTATCCAAGGCTCCGGACAGCCAACACATCATTAATAATACAGTAAAATCCAAGCAGCATTACAGGCCTCATCAGGACAGAGACCTACAGAAACTTCTTTCCATCCTATCATCATTAGGGGCATTCCCTACACTGTCTCCCACAGCCCTATCAAACCGGCATCTCTTGCAGCATGCCTGGAAAGTCAGCAAATCCAAGCTATTAATCAAGGAATTTTGCCTCCCAGCACCATGATGTAATCATATTATTGGCTAGTATTATTATTCTCATGTAACATAGGGAAACTGAGGCACAGAGACGCTAAAGCAATTATTTTCAGGACTGTTGGGTGCTTCAGTTTTGGGGAATGCAATGTGAGACATTTTGGCCTGGCTTTTCAATGGCATTGAGCATCTGCAGCTCCCACTGACTTCAGCTGGAGTGGTGAGTACTCAGAAGCTCTGAAAAGTGGGGCCAACGTTTCTAAATCTTGGCATCAATAATTCATTGATTCATAGATTGCAAGGTCAGAAGGGCCCGTTGTGATCAGCTTGTCTGAGCTCTTGGGTAACACAGGCCAGAGACCTGCCCCACGGTAATTCCTAGAGCAGCTCTTGTAGAAAAGCAGCCAATCTTGATTTCAAAATCGCCAGGGTTGGAGGATCCCCCAGGACCCTTGATAAATTGTTCTGGCAAGACGCCACTTTTGAAAATTTGGGCCCAAATGACTTGTCCAATGGATTAGATATCCCGGATCTCCTGAGCCAAAAGCCCAAGACCATCCTTCCTTCCCTAGCTCAGGGGACACTGGGATTTCCATTGGAAGCCCTAGCCCTGGCTTTCATTGTTTCCTCTAACTCAATCATTTTTGCTAGGGATTTCAATGAGCAGAGCTCAGACCAGACCGAATCTCCGTGTGGGGGATTCTTGGCCACTGTTAGGTACATTGGGTCTGACTCTCCTCTCACACCTGCGTAAATCAGGAGTCACTCCACTGGAATCGTAGTGTTCTGTTGCGGTAAAACTGCTATAAGTGAGCAGGAAATCGGGACCACATGATGCGCCAATCGGACAGCCAGGGAAATGGACCTCATCTCTTTATCCACAGGCCAAGCAGAGAATGAGCAGCAGCTGGTGAGCTTCTACCCACCCCAGCCACCACCTCTTGAATCCCGATGGAACCACCTTTAGGGATTAGCGGGTAGTCCAGAGCTTCTGGGTTGTGTTCTTTGCTCTGGCGCCAACTCACCATCATCTTTGGGCAGTCGCTTTCTGTGCGTTGCTTTGCCCAGTTGCCCTAGGGTAGCACAAAACGGGTTTAGAGTCTGATCTTCCATCAGTGCTGGGCAGTGACTCGCAGCTGCAGAGGTGAAAGGTGAGCGCCCGAGCTTTGCGCCTCACTTGAGTGTGTTTTCTTTTTCCCCTGCTATCGTTATTATCAGAATGAGCCTTTCCTCTTCTTGGTTCTTGCTGAGAAAGGGGGATTTGGAGTGGTTCTTTATACAGCTCTTTTTACTGTAGTGAGAAACTAGCTCGACATATTTGAAAGCAAACAGAAGGTTCCCTCCCCCCCCCCCCTTAACTTGTGTACCTTACTCACTCTGCCTGACATTTAGCTGATGCCTCAAATAATTCTTCAAGACAAAGTAAATGGGATTTCCTTTGATACAGCGATTCTTCAGTTACAGGCATTTTAAGTATGCATATTTTGACACCGTCTTCTTGTTGTCTGGTCTTTTATTTCTATAAAGAAAACCACCCGGCTGTGTTTCAAAATTAACAACAATGGATTGTTGTTCTCTGGATTTCGGCAGAAATGGTGGTTGCATGAAGAAATTAATGGAGAATGGTTTTCATAGACTAATTGCAGCACGAGGTGGAAAAGAACCAGTGCGCCCACCAGGGTGTGATGCCAGTGCAGGGATATAGTCATTTGCTCAGGGCCTGTTGTTCAAAGGTGCCGAATGCTTGCAGTCCCTCTGCCTTCATTTGGAACGGTGACCTCTTCGGAAAATCAGGCGGTAGATTCCTTGGGCAAGATTCATCGTTGGGGTAACTCAATGAAGTTAGTGGCGTTCTACCAGGAATGTATTTGGCCCGTTTTGCTAGAACGAAAAAGGCCAGAGTTTCAGTCAATGGCCTCCATTTTGGCAGACTCGCTAATTCCGCTCACTTAGCAGTGTACGTCTTTGAAAGGTGGGGATCATCAGAGACCTTGATGTTGACATGAATTAAATAGCGGGTGTTCACTGGTGCAGTTTTGCACCTTCAAAACTGTAGACTTGGATAAAGGTGTATTGAAAATTTGACCCAATGGGCTATATCTGAAGCCTAGGGAAAGACTCCCGTTAACTTCAGTAGGAATTGGATCAGGTCTTTTATATATAATGTCAAGGTAGAAATTGAAAGGTGTCAAAGGAGCATTTTGGTCTTTGACTAATATTTACTTCATTTTGATCTTCTGTCTTAGAAAATGTCTGGAGCCAATTCTCTGTTCTTCCAGAGGATTTCTTCATCGGAAACTGGAGAGTTCAAATTGGTCTTACAAGGAGACTTTTGTAGCCATTTATACTCGGTAGAAAGCAACATTTAGCACCAGACCTTCACTGGTATAAATCAATTTACCTCCACTGAAGTCAGCCAGGCTATGCTGATTTACGCCAACTGAGGACCTGGCCTTCCATACCCAAGTAAAGCCTTGAAAAAGATGCTTAACTGGCTAGTGCGGTTGAGGTTCTTGGTCAAGGGCCACACCCAAGTCTTCTCACTGACTTCACTGGGCTTTGGGTACGGTTGGCGTGAAATTGGATTAATTTTGCTCCAGTAAACCCCTGAAATCTGCCACCTGTTACTAGGATGCCAAGATGGTCTCTGAGAAGAGAGTTCAGACTGTAATGTCATGGAGGGTTCCCAGCTGCTCCAGAATGGTTAGCGTCATTATTGACGATTTAGAGAATTATTATGTCCGGCCATTTCAGCTTGTTCATTTCCTCTGCAGTGCATCTGGTAGGACAGTCGGGGCACAGGCTATCATTGGGCTTTTGTTACTGTTGTTTATTATTTGTATGACCGTAGCGCCTAGAGGCCCTAGTCATGGGCCAGGACCCCAGTGTGCTAGGCGCTGTACAAACATAGAACAAAAAGCTGGTCCCTGCCCCAAATTGCTTCCGATCTAACTACAAGACAAGAGACCACAGAGGGATACAGACAGCCTGATGGGAGAGAACAAGAGAACGAGGCAGAATGAGACAGAATTGGTCTCAGCACACCAGCAGCCTAACTGGTGTCAAGTTTTCATAGGCAAACCCAGTACGTGTCATTGGAAGTCTGTACCTGAATCACGGCATACCATGCTGCAAGCCAGTGCCTGCTGCACCTGCATCTGGAGAGCACGAGCGTTGCTGCTTGTTCTGAATCGGTGGTTCCTAACCACTACTCTGTGCGCCACTACCAGCGCATCAGGCTTTTGTGTGACTGTAGGCGGCTCCCTTACGCCCTGCTCTGCTATCTCAGTCTGTTCTCTAGATTCCCAAGAGGCAGGCTGAGAAGGTAAAGGATTAGCTGCGTGAGTAGCCCAAGGAAATGGCCCTGGGTAGTCAAAGAGCATCTCCCAAGACCCATCTGAAGAGTCTCTCATTTGTCTTGTGCAATGGACCAAGATTCACCTGCGTGAAGGAATATTCCACCAAACCAACGACACACAAGTTGCAGGGACGATTTCTTTACAAATCCTTCTGCACGGAGCATTTATAGCTATTGCCATTGAGTCTGGCAGTGGCAGAGCATGTCCACTGAGGTCTTGCTCCAGTTAGTCATTGACAAAACGCCCCAGATCAGGCCTCAACTCAGCTGCTTACCTCCATTACAGCATCTGCCCTGGGTGCAGACGAGATGGCCATCGTTCGAACAATTCACCCACTGGGGTGTTTCTCCAGGGATGGGTGCCCCAGAAATGCAGGACACGCCCTTTTATCCAAAAGGCCTGGGGGCCCTCCGAAAGCTTCCAATAACCAGGCATACACATGTGGACTCGGATAACTAGGATTTTCAGGTAAAGGGGATTCAGATAGCTGGTATTTAATTTCACATGTGCCCAACTTTCTACACATGAATAGTCCCGTTGACTAATCGTGGGTGCAAAGCTAAGTAGGTGTATAAGTGCCCGGAAGATGGGGGCCTACGTATATAAATATACACGGCTACAAGAATCCTGGCAAACATAAAAGGGTCAAATCCTGCTTCCTGTGGGTGAAATTCTCCCCCATACAAAAGACAAACACAAGGCCCATAGGCCCAGATCGTCAAAAGTATTTAGGCAACCAGCTCCCATTGAAATCAGTGGGAGTTAAGCAGCTAAATATCTTTGGAGAGTCTGGGCTATAGGGCTTAAGTGGGACTTGAGCAGGGCATTGACCTTGATTGGTCGACTTTCTGCACGGGGTGAATTTCCCCTTCATACGAGCTGGAATCAGTAAGACCAGCATTGGCCATGACGCTGGTGGAAATCCAGAGGAAGCATGTTCAATCAGAGGACTTACTCCAGGTCTACCTCTGTGTAAATAAGATGAGAACATGGCCCAAGGGGCTCCTCGCAGGAGTAAGGCAATCTGCACGGGCCCTGTACCCCAGTTAATTGCCCTGTCTATGATTTCAAACTGACTTTGCACCTTGTCGACTTCCCACCGCCAAATGTCTCCAAGCGGCCCCTGTACAGTTATATACGGCAAGGAAAATGAAAGGTCAGTCATGCCGTCCACACGGCTGTGGCGAGCTGGCACCGTTTGTTACTACCGCCTGTAATTCTGCATTTGATACCGTCTAGGCTGAGGGAGTTGTTCTTAGCAACAGAGTTGGATTTTATTGCCAGTTGTTTTGCAGTTGGATTTGTGCCATAGGTGTGGGGTAGAAGGCAGAGTGCCTAGCTCTCTCCCACTTCCCTGTTTATCTAACTTTTTGACCCTGGAGAATTTGATTCTATTTTTTCCCCTCTTTTCCTCTTAAAAAAAAATTAAATAAAATAACCTGGCTCAATAGGAGGCATTTTCTTGAACTTATTAAAAATCCAGACTTGTAAATTAATTTGTTCATGTTGTACAATGGCAGTGCAGATGGACTCATTAGCATGCACACAACAAATAATTATAGATGAATTTTTAGCTGGCCTGCTTAATGGGCTTGCTGGGTTAATTATGTCAATGTATAATTACATCAGCCCTGGGAGACATAATGGCACACCCTGCTGAGCAGACACTAGCTAATGATGGTGTAATGCTGACAGAGGGAAGACATACTGTTCTGAATGCACCTGCTTACCTCTGCACAAACTGCTATTGTCTGTGCCTGCCTTTGCCCAAATAAACAGGCATTATCAGGAGTGTGTGTTGCTGGCTGGCATTCGAGCAGGTTTCGGGGTGGGAATGGAGGGCCACATGAATCGGAGGAGTCCTGAAGGCCTGGGATGAAAGCCTTTATTCTCGCAGCGCTTACGAGTGTGCTCAGACTTCAACACGGCTCGCTGGCTTATGTTAAGGACAATCTCAAAGACGCCACGTTTGGATTCCGATCTCCCTGCCCCGCTCTCTAAGGCCTGGGTTTTAAAAAGCTCAAATGCCCGTGTCACTGAGGCCATGCGTCCTAGCTGGTGGTTTGCATGCACACCACTTTTCCAGGATCGCTGTGCTGTACGGACGCATGGGTGACTGGGGCAGTCAGAAATGGGGGCCTAAATCAGGAGCTAATCCATAGACTTGGCTGCAGTCGCTCCATATTGATGCTGGTGTAACCGCGAGCAGAGTCTGGCCCCTTTAATTTAGGAAGGTGGCTGCGGCATGCACACTGTGCAGAATCGAGAATGGGGTTTGTAAGAGGAAACCCATCCTGCCTTCCCTGCCATGCGGGAAATTTGGGTGTGCAGGGAATGCAGCCTGGGGCTCATTCTGGATCAACCGCCCACTCTGTTCCCCATGATACAGATGGCCTCGATCCAGTGCAAAGGAACAGTTACGCTCACCCTAGCATTGGTCACCGTCCCGGCCCGGGCATACAGGCTCTGATCCAGGCTGCAAGCGTCCGCATTGTTCCCGGAGGGCGCGGGGGCAGCTCACTGCCAGCTGCTGCCCCTCACCTCGTTGCCTTGCTCCCCTTTAGACCCCGTTCCTGTCCTGGAGGTGGCGCAGAGCTCAGAAGAGAGGCTGCAGCAGATCCAGTGCCTCGACCCTGAGAACCCACCCCTGAAGGAGCTCAACAGGCAGCGGAAGAAACATCCAGAGCTCCTTGGCACCAAAGGTACCAGCCACTCCTCCCTTGCCCTGGTTCATTTCCGGCACCTGGACAAGGGGGAGCCAGGGGCGTGTCCACGTCTCCCGGTGCTGGGGCAGGCAGAGGCCTTTGCAGGCCTCCAGTTGAGTTTCCAGCTGGGTAATAATAATAACCCTTAGCGCTTGTATGGGGCAAATCATCCCCCTGTCTGTGCTCTGCTTGGGGCACGGGACACCCTGGCGACTGGGGGAGGGATGGACACTTCCCTGCACTCTGCTTCACGGCTGCGGGGCGGGGCCAGGGTGGGAGCCGCTTCATGGGGCTTTTGCTCCAAACCAGCTCAGTCCCTTCCATGGAGCTTCTCTTCCAATCCCCGACTTGGAGTCAAAGGTGAGACTGGAAGGCTGGGCTGATTCCCCTGCAGACGGGCAGGCCAGCTCCCTGCAGCCTCGTGCTCTCCCTGGGCCGGGGGTCCCTGCTGGGATCCACTGTAGATTAATCGGTGCTGCTCTCCGCCCAGTGAGGGGCTGCCTGGGGGCTGGTTTGACAGGTGAGGGTTGTGCTGGCGAGTGTCTGTCACTGAACCCCCACCTGATGCCCCCTGTGGTGTGTGGAATCTGTTCTGTTTGATACGTTTCAGGGAGGGGCCCAATCCTGTGTGCCCCCAGGAAGTTGTCTACTCCCATTAAAGTCAAGGGGCCTGATCCTCAAAGTCGATGGAGCTGCGCTGATTTGTACCAGCTGATCACCGTGAAAGGGACTGGGCAGCCAGGGAGCAGAATCAGCAGCAAACACCAGACCCTGCTGCCCTCACGCAGGCTTGTCAATCCAATGGGCTTTAACTGAGTTGAGCTGCATTTTCTCCCGGCCTCTGGCCGCCGAGGGACAGGACAGTGTCCTTCTCTAGGGCAGCCCCCTGCAGTTCCAGGTTGTGTGCAATAATACCATGTGCTCATTTCTTTCTCCACCAGTGTGGTACTTCATTGAGGGCCCCTCTGCAAACCCCAGTGAAATGTCACCCAGGGTGGAGAAAAAGAACAAGAAGAAACAAATGAATTCTAACGAATCTTTATTAGCGACAGCACAGTTAACATTGGGGCTTAGTTTTAAAGGGGCACTGTCAGAATAAAAATCACGGACCAGCTCTTCAGCTAGTGTAATTTAATCATATTTAACACCTAGCTCTTATACACGGCTTTTCAGCAGTAGATCTCAAACGGCTTTACAAAGGAGGTCAGGGGCTCCATCCCCATTTTACAGATGGGGAAACTGAGGTACAGAGAGGGGAGGTGGCTTGCCCAAGGTCACCCAGTAGGCCAGTGGCAGAGCCAGGAATAGAATCCAGGTTTACTGAGTCCCAGTCCAGCGCTCTCCCCTCTAGACCCGGCTCTGGTGATACTGATTTATGCCAGCTAAGGATCTGGCCTTGTACTCTCAACAAACCTTTGTTTCTTACCATGTGTCACTAGTGACTCCTCAGATCTTTAACACTGAAAAGGAGCCTGAACTGGCCCAAGTAGCTTATTTTGCTCTTCAGGCAGCTTGTCTGGTTTTTTGCCTGTTGGAAATGCAGGAGGTCACTTTCACAGCTGGCTGTGGTCAGTTTCCCTGTCAGGTTCTCAGTACAGCAGCGTTTGGGGTGCGAACCACTTTGGGCCGAGACAGTCATTGCAGGGCCCGAGATGATGCAGCCGGCTCCTGCGAGGTGCCCTGGGACTGGGAGGGTGCTCAGCAGGGCTGTCCGGAAAACAAGAACTGCACTTTGTGAAAAATGTCACGGTTTCATCATCTGTTTTCCTTTTGCATTGGAACAAAATCTAGAGCATTCCAAAGAAATGGTTAAAAAACAAGAGAGAAATCAAGCGAGCCCAACCTCCTGCCAGCAGCCCAATGGGTGTGGCGCTTACCTGGGGTGTGGGAGATGCAGGTTTGAGCCCCCGCCCTTCCTAATTCACCAGGTGATAGAGTTGGAGCTGCTCAACTTTGTATAAATAATGAAATATTCATTGGGCCAGAGAGGGAGAGACTGACTCTATGGGCTGGGTCACCCATGGTGCATGCTTTAACCAGCCGCCTGCTGGGGAGGTGCATATCTCGCTCTGGTTTTGACCAGAAATTCCATCCTGGTTCTCAGAAACCTCCCCCAGGGCCACCCAGAGGATTCAGGGGGCCTGGGGCAAAGCAATTTCGGGGGCCCCTTCCATAAAAAGAAGTTGCAATACTATAGAATACTATATTCTCGTCGGGGCCCGGGGCCTGGGGCAAATTGCCCCGTTTGCCCCCCCCAGGCGGCCCTGACCTCCCCCATTAAAGTTTCATTGAACCCGGTAAGTGTCCACAAAAACTTTTGGTTTTGACCAACTGGCATTTCCTGACAAAAAGCCCTTTTTGTCTAAAAAATTCCCAGCCAGTTCTAGTGCACAGCATCTGAAGGCTACTGGCTTCCAGTGTTCCAGCCCAGAAAGCTACACTCTCCCCCTCCTCAACCCCCCCTTCTCCCCCCGTGCAAATCGCATGAAAATCGCAGCCATGGAGGGTGTTAAATAATGATGGGTCTTGAGCTCTGAGAGCTCTTTATGCAGAAGATTGGTTTCATGCAGGCATACTGTGCTCCAGGTTGGAGGCGCAGCGTAGTGTAGCTTAGACAGCTTTACTGGTCATTTACAGACTTTCCCACCACTAGGAGCTGAAGTGGTTCGAATGAGACTATTAGCAGATATAACCTAGCCAGGAAGCTGCCACTTTGGCAGGCTTCGGGCTGCACTCAGGATTTCACGCCCCGCTGTGATCCTCTAATGCAATTGACCAGCGGAACCTGCAGAACGTATCAACTCCGTGGCTGAAGTTCTGGAAATCGATTCTTTACCCCCTGAGATTGATCTCTTGGCCCTGGAAGAAGTGGTTGCTTTTTCACTTCTGTCATGCTGCTTATGTGAATTTTTCTTCCCGCCCCTCCCCCCCCCCACCCCACCCCCCGCAGAGCAAAGAGGGGGAACGTCTCCAGCTGGGCTCACGGTGTTGGAGGGAGCCAGGCTCACCAGCGTCAACAGCAAAGCACTTTTCACAGACACCTTGCTGCAGAGAAATGAAGCCGAAAAACAGAAGTACGTGAGTAGCAGAGGATGGGCCTTAAAACCGAAAAGTAAATACGATCTAGAGCTGCCTGCGGTGGGAATGTGAGTCTGTCTGTCTGTCTGCATACATATTCCCTCTGTCTGTCTGTCCTCTTTATGCGTCCACATACAGCTCTGTCTATCCATCCTCACCTTCTTTCTCGCCTGCCTAGCATTTATTCTGTGCTCCTCCCCCTTGCGAGCTGGGCTGAGGTTCACATGTCCTGCCCTGGCAACACGGGGCCAGACTCTGAGCTGTCACCAGGCACCATCCTCTGCCTGCCCTACCCATCTGAACCGTTTCCTACCTGGCCCATCCCCATGACTTGAGAGTTTCAAAGCTGCCTAAGGGATTTGATTCCCATTTTTCATTCAAATTAATGGTTCTTTCTGGTATCTAGGTTTCCTCACCTCACAGGCTGGCCTGTCCGCTCGCAGCCTGCTCTGGCAGGGGATCTGAGTTTGAGTCTCAGGCCAGCAGGTGTGGAAGGAATGGGCCCCAAATCAGGCCTGATGTAAGTGACTTTTGACCCCGGTGAAGTACATTAGGGCTGGGTTTGGTCCACTGGGCTCGTGTCCCATGGCAGGAGCTCCAACAGCACTCTAGAGCGACCCCCTCTGGCTGGTGCTCACAGTGGCATTACCAGGATCCAAAGGGAGCTTTTCAAGCCCTCCATGGATGCGACCTCATTCAGGGCTGCTGAGGAGGGGAAAGGGAGTCATGTGCCAGAAAGAAAAACTCTGTCCTCGGTCACTATCTGGCCAGTGCAAACCAGTCTGAAACAGGGGCTTATGCTGGCCTTGGAAGAGATGCCCATTGGCAAAGATCTGCTTGAGTGAGAGACACATTTGTACGCTAGTGCATACAAGATTGTGTGCGTGGGTGTGAGTGTGTTTACGTGTGTATGTTGCATGCACGCTGTCGTGGTCATTGTACCGTCATCCCTAGACCTGGGAGTTTATTTCCTATCCCCAGCTGGTAAACATGGCAATCACCGACTCGTCTTTCTCCCGGGTGGTGTTTTGCTTGGAGGATTCAGATAAATACAGCCCAGCACATGAACCTCCTTAACTGGCCTTTCCGTTTCGACAGGCTAAAGTTTATCAAAAGCTCCTGTAATGGAACTTCATTGTTCTACCTTAGCATGCTGAGCTGATTAACAAATGCAGGAGCTTTAAACCCTCCATTGCCCTTCTTCTGGAGGAAGCTCCTGCCAAACACAGGTTAGAAATATTGCAAAATAACTTTTCCCTGATTGCTTTTTCCCCACTTCAGGTTAATTACAGGTGGGTTTTTATTTTCCCCTCTGACTGTCAGAAAATGATTAAAAATGTGGTTCCCTTATAACCTGAAAGATGCATCCACTTTGTGTTTCCTTACTGTCTTCTCAAATAAGTCCAGCCCCGTCCCGTGCTGCTCCAGGAGACGAGGGCGATTTGCAAGGCACATTGCCTCATCTGTCTGTCCGCGTGTGGGCCTGGTTCGCTGGGAGTGGAGAGTGCTCAGCGCCTCTGAAAATTAGACCTTTTGGCCCAGAGCCTCCAGGGGATTGAGGCTGCGGAAGCTAAACGCCTAAAGCCCTGTGAGGATCTAGGGCACCCAGAATTAGTGGCTTCTTCTGAAAATATGGCCCGACCCAGGAGCCACTCTCACATCCATCCCTGGGCCTACCACTACTCCTTACGCTACCAGGGATGGGGTCCCATCCAGCATGGCGCTCACAGGGCAAGGCCTTTCCTTCCTCGGCAGGTTCTCTCTCGAGTGTGTTCCCCCTGCACGGTGGAACTCAGCCCGTTCTGCTGCTAAGGGACTCCTGCAAGGCGGGGAAAGGCCGTTTGGGGCCTCCGGGAGGTAACTCTCAAGATGAGTCACAGATTCCACGTGGAGGCCTTGCTTCCCGGTCACTGGACCGACAGAGAGTCTAAGTGGAATAAACTCTGTCATGGGTCCCCGGGGAGAGGGACAGTGCAGTCTGCGCCGTGGCACCAGGGTCAGGCTATTCGAGTGCTGTGACAGCAGCTAGCAAGAGGGCTGGGAGGCGGGGGCTGAGGGAGCAGATATGCCAATGATGTAGTACTCTGTAGGAACCCCATCAGCGCAGTCTCTGCTGGCCCATGGCTGGGCTGGGTACGGCTGGAGTCTGAACTGCCCAGGCTAGCAGGGTGTTGGCATGTGCCAGGGGAACCCAGGGCAGTGCCGGTGCTTGAGAGGGAAGTGCTGGCCTCAGTTTTGACTCCTAGATCTGAATTTCCTGGTTCCTGGGGAGCTGCCACAAACTCCATGGATCTGGGGGGCTGGATGGCCTGTGTTTTGGCGCTGTGGCTATTGAATCCGGCATTACGGGCTCCCTGCTAATGATGCTGCCGCTCGTTGGATCTTTGCCCCACAGCCGTTCATTGCATGGTGCAGTTCTGTCCGGCCGACCCAACACCTCCAATGAAACAGGAGGTGGGGAAGGCCACCCCGATAATGGGCTGGATCACGTGGGGTCACCCAAGGGAGGGGCAACGCCATGCTAAAGCTTGCCCAGGCCCCGATGAATCATTTGCTCGAGGCGGGGTTTGCAGAACTGCAGAGGACCGTGAGTCATGGCCTTCCAATCACGTGGGTGCCCCAAGCCAGGCATCGAGACTGTGTGTCTGGAAGGCCAGCCCTGCCAGAGGTGAGCTGCCGTGGTCTCCCGACCTGTGCCTATGCACGGGCCCCATTCCCTCGACTTCGTCAGGAGGCGCTTGCAGGGTACAGAGCAAAATCTCCCAGTTAATCCCTGGAGATTTGCCAGGGGACAATGGCACACCGGGCAGCTGTCCCAGAGCACTGCCTCTGCCCCCTTCCCACACCAGTGGGTTCGGCTGGTGGGAAGGGGTGCTCACGCTCCGCTCCCCCGTTACCTTTACCAGCCACTCTTGGGCGCCCCCAGTGTCAAGGCTGAGTGTTTGCTGATATGTCACCCCTGCTCCAGTGGAGAAACCCTTCCACAGCTGCTGCCTCTCTCTGGATCACAAAGATTGCTAGCTAGGGAAGAGTATTTCAGATGTGCACAATCCTGGCTGGATTAATTACGTGTGCGATTAGAGGGTCCTGAAAACCTAGATTCTCCATGCACTCTCTAGCTGTTAGCTTGCAAGTAACTGACCCAGGAGGTGGTGACCAATCCTTCAGAGCCAGGAAGCTCTATTATGTCAACCCGTTGCATTGATCATTGGCTCGGGCGACGGTTACACATGGCACAGAGCTTTGCCATCCCCCTGGGTCAACAGTGATGCTGGCACCGTGGGCATCTGCAAAGTCTGGCTAGTGCAGATTCCTCATGGACTGTTTGGACAGTGCCTGCGTCTGCAGTGATAGCGCTTGGGGTCTGGAGCGTGTGAGAGTTGTGCTGGAGGCTTAGCAGAGTGAAGGAGTCCATTAGCCGCCTGCACTCACTTCTGGTTCATTTCCACTCTTAGAGGAACTCCAAAATAGCCCGATGGATTTTCTTTTCTTCCCCCCCCCCCTCTTATTTATCTATAGGTAGATCTTTAATTCTTTTCACCAATTTTTGCCCAGAAATTTATTTCTGGGCTGAGATCCAACATGCCAAGTTTTTCAGCCTGAAGTGAATTTTTACGGCCGGGGCTATAAACCCCCTGGAAATAGAGGTTTTTAATGGAATGCGGACAACTCTAGTGGCATGAAAACGTCTCGGCTGCAATAGGCGTATACATTTTCTAGGGAAACTTCTGAATGATGGGGTTTAAGTACATGTTAAAAAAGTGAAATGAGCAGTTCGATGGCCCGGTGTGGAGGAAACGGAGCTGTTCGTGCGTTCCCAACCCTTGGGAGAGCAGAACGGGAGTGACTCCGGAGAGCCAGGCCTCACACTGGCCCCGGGTGAGCTGTGTATGAGCACAGAAGCTGGTCACTGATATCGACCCTTCTCTTCACAGGGGACTACAGGAAGCACAGATCACTTTGGCGGCTAGGCTGGGGGAAGCAGAAGAAAAGATCAAAGTGCTACATGCAGGTATTGAAAGATGTGACGTCCAAAAGTCCCGCCCAGCGTGGGTCCCTGAGCCCTTGGCTGTAGATCCAGATGCGGGTGAGGCTCAGTGGTGCTTTGGCTCTTCTCCCCTGGGTGCGCGGACATCACTGCCCTCCTGACAGAGCAGTCAGGGGTCACATGTGCACACCAAGGGGAGAACATGCTATAGGGGCACATCACACCTGTCTGGCCTTTATCGTCATGGGACCACATTCAGATTGGACTTGCTTGCCCAGCCCAGCCCTACCCAAGTAAGGGCCTGATCCTACCCTCAGTAAAGTCAACAGGGAGAGTCTCACTGATTTCAGTGGGAACTGGATCTCAAAGGGCTTTACAAAGGAGGTCAGTGTCAGTATCCCATTTTACAGATAGGGAAACTGAGGCAGGGAGGGGTATGACTTGCCCACGGTCACCCATCAAGGCAGCAGCAGAGCCAGGGATAGAACCCAGCTTTCCTGGGTTCCAGGCCAGTGTTCTAGCCAGTAGGCCAGTGTGACGCCATTGACTTAGTTGTGCCTAAGGACATAGTGGCCCCAAGGGTTGAGTGCCTGCCCCCTTGAGTCCCCCGGCCAGAGGGGGGAATTGCACCCACTCTGGTTCTGCAACTGGAGGGGGCTGCAGGCAGGGAGTTGCTGAGACTGCGTGTTCGTGGCCTCAGACGCTCTCCTGTGTTCCTGGTGCACAGAGCTGCCCTGTAGCCTGTCGTCAATCGCTGCCTAGAAGCGTGTGCATAGGCTGTCATGCCCCTTTGCCCTGCCACACTGCCCACGCCATCTCCGTGGGGCTCTCCCAAAGGTGTGGACACACTCAGGGCATCTGTCCTGCAGTGCCCTGCTCGGCCATGCTCACCTCCTGTGTTTGGAACAGCCAGGAGGAAGGGCAAACTGGGCAGGAAAAGCAGCTGCTAAAGGTCTTGAACAAACAGCCACTGGCTGGGTTATGGTCACCCAAGGGAGAAGAGAGGAGGAGATCTGGGTGCCATGGACGGGGGCGAGCTGTGCAGGGTGGTCCAAGGGGGCACAGCGAGGAGCCTGGGGCTGAAATTAAGTGGAGGAAAATTGGGCCCCATCTTGACCCCACTGCAGCCAATGACAACACTCCCACTGGCTTCTCTAGGGCCAGGCTTTGGCCCCATTACCAGGAATAACTTTCTGACAGTATCAGACTCTGGTCTCCCCATGGGAGTGGAAACTACTGTGGATAATGAACTAGGAGAGAGAGGGCCAGATCCTCAACTGGGATAAATCAATGCAGCTCCATTAACTTCAACAGAGTGACTGGTTCACTGCAGCTGAAGATCTGGCCTGTACGGTAGGGCGAGGAATGGGCCTATTAGATCTCTCCAGGTTTAATTTCTCTGGTTCTCGCGCTCTATTTCTGCTCCCGGCGGGAACCCAGAAAGTCGCTGGTGCATGAAAAATGTTCATCCCTTCGCTAACAACACAGAGGCTAATTGAACGTTTCAGGAGCTCCAAAAAGGTTTGGGTCGAAAATCTATTAACTGGTCCTAAAGTCTAGGAACATGGTGACTATTTTTTAAAGCCTATCAGTTTTATTGTCTTTATTTGCATCTTGGTTTTGCATCAGTTGAAATAAAAATTTTAAAAAATATTCATTTGAACGGCAGCAGAACAGAGGGCTGAGTGGGAGCTTGCCAAAGGCGGCTTGATCCACCTTCCAACCAACCGGTGCTTTACCAGCCACCAATAAATCTCCTTCCAAGGGGAGAGCGTTACTTACTGTGTGTTGTTTGATTTTCCTTCTGGTCAGCGCTAAAGGCAACCCAGACGGAGCTGCTCGACCTGCGGTGTAAATATGATGAAGAGGCGGCTTCAAAGTAAGTCACTCGGTTTTGTCTATCGACCAAAGCCGTGCATGGTCCAAGCAGAGACGTTGTGTCTGGCCACAGCCTTTGAGGAGGGCCCGGCCTTCGGGTTGCATGTGAGATGTGTCAAGAGAGACCGAGCTGGAACAAGGCCCATCATCCCCACATTCCTGATGCCAGGGCATTGCACTCTATGGCGGATCTAATACTAACCACTTATATCTCCGGCCAACTGTTTGCCACTGGTTATCTAGCTGGGTATAGACCCGCACTGTGTACACCTACACGCATGCCACTTTCTGGAGGCTAGATCCTCACCTCTAACGAAGCTCCACTCAGTGCAGCACACCAAGGGGCTGGGCAACTGTGACATCACACCACCTTTACTCCTCCCCCAAACCGGCCCCCACTGCAACTGGGAGCAGCCTCAGGGCTACCCTAAATTGTACCTGGTCAGCATTTCATTTCATCCAGCAGCCTGTGATCTCCCGAGAGGCAGTTCCAGCTGTACTCTGCCCATGCCGCCTGCCAGGAGGCGGGAGTGGGGGTGGCAGGGATGTCTGTATTAATTTTATGTCATTGGAAGAGTCCCCTTGCATTTAATCCAGCCTTTCCCCACCGGAGCAGAGCGAAGGAACCATAACGGCTGAAGGTCTCCAAGCAGCATCACAGAGCTAGCCAGCCATCTCTTCAGGTCCCAGAAGAATCACCTTCAGGGGGGATATTTCTGAGACTGATGCACCAAACACTAGATCAGCTCTCAGCAGACTACTCCGCTCGCTCTGAGTTTGGGGTCTCTACAGGGATCGGGGTCATTTTCACGAGCAAGGGAGCTGTTGGAAAGATGCCATGGCCAGGTGGTTTCCCAGTCCGCGTCAGCCAGGCCTCAGAGATGTGCTTGAATGGTGTGAGCATGAAGGACGGAATGAGGGAGCACCAAGTTCTAATCCCAGCTCTGCCCGTTGGCTGCACCCCCGTATCCAAGGGCAGACTTGGGTGGCATGGCATAGATGCTCAGCATGGCAAGAGGGCACTGAGGATAGGTGGGGGGAGGGATAGCTCAGTGGTTTGAGCATTGGCCTGCTAAACCCAGGGTTGTGAGTTCAATCCTTGAGGGGGCCACTTGGGAATCTGGGGCAAAATCAGTACTTGGTCCTGCTAGTGAAGGCAGGGGGCTGGACTTGATGACCTTTCAAGGTCCCTTCCAGTTCTAGGAGATGGGATATCTCCATTCTTTCTTAAAATAAAAATTCTTAAAATAGGGGCAGACTCATCAAAGAACAGATCAGAATTTCAGGAGCAGTTTCAACTGTGTGAGAAGGTGACTTGGGAAGTCAGCCAGTCCCAGGTGGGGTGTCGAGGTTCCTAGATTTTCTGCTAGAGAGGGATCTCCAATAAGACCCCAGATCCAAAGACCCTCTGGCTTCCGCACAGTCTTGTTGTAGATCTGGACTTCAGAAATTATAATAAGGTAAAATCAGTTCTTCCTAAAAATCGCTGGAGCTTCCCAGGTCCTTCCAGACCTGCAAATACACCTTGAGCCATCTTCCAATGGCAGGGGGAGAGCACGGTCACTGGATTATGTTTAACTGGCTCCTCCACTTCATTAAATGTACATTTGCTTGTGCTTATTTTTGTTGGTCGGGTGCCATTGACTTTTATGAGTCAGGAACATCTTTTCCCTCCCTTCGGCTCTCGCTAGCTGTGGAGCCGGCCAAGCTTTTACAGCTGTTCAAATGTTCCACCGGTCTTGCTAACACAGCGCATGCACACACACGCGCGCACACACTCATACACTCTCTCTCTCATTTCCATTATGCAACAGAGTCAGAACACTTAATCATATAATACCAAAGCAGATGCTCTTTGATAATTTGAGATGCCATTTGTACACGCGGTGCTGTAACTGATTTTGCCTTTGATCAGGACTGCAGCTGCCATGCACGGAATGATGGGGATGAAAAAGGGGCTTGTCCCATCCCTTGGTGTCTTTGCATCTTCCGGTGTCCTGTTTTGGACTCCCCCCTTCGGGTTCATTTGGCTTGTTTCTATATTGTTAATTCACCAGCCATGTGTGTTGCGTGGCTGGGACTGGAGATCACAAATGGGAAGCTTTGAGTATTTACCCTCCTACAATAAACAAATCCGCCACCATGTACAGAGCAGTTGTGCCAGCTCTCAGCGACTGGTGAAATAGTGGGTGGGAGGCAATTAAACCAATGCAAATGTTCCTCATTGACAAACAGCCCAAGATCAAGAGGCCTTTTGGAAATAATTTGGAGGCCGTGGGTGGCTCAGAGAACTGGCAGTGGGAGAAGGACCCTTTCATGTCGCGATTCCCCCTCTCACATATAGGCCTGGCTTGTTAATGACCCGAGATTGTTCCCATCTCATGGCTATTTGTTGGCCGGCGTGAAACGAGCTGGGATGGCCTGCGGCCAGTTCCTAATGGACAGCTGCCCACTCCGTAACACTCGCATCACAGCTGGCACGAACTGCCTCCTTGCTGGCAGGCTAGCAGAGACGCCAAGGCCACGGAGCCTGAACTCCTGTTAACCCCGTGAGGGGGGTGGGGAAGTTAGCATGACTGCTGCCCATGTTGTACCTGACCTGTGGATAACCAGCAGAGCTGTCAGTCTGGCCCCTCTGAGCGTTAAGCCAGCCCAGCAAAATTCCACTCGTCGGGTGGGAATGTTCTTTTTGTTGGGCGAGTGAAATATCTTTAGTGTTTTCTTCATCGATCAATCCCTGTGTCGGCCACATTGCTGCAGGGGCAGGCAAGAAGATTTTGTGCCTCGGTCGGTATGTTTCCATGACGGTTCTGCAAGGCTGCGTTATGTATATTGCACACAGATGGCTAAAATGTCAGATTTCAATTAAGTGTTAAAAAAAAGCCACCTGGATGATTGGTGACCACAATGGGAGGTTTGTGGGGACACTCTGCCGCCTTCCAACTAATTGTTTTTTTGCTTTGCTGTCTCAGGGCAGATGAAGTAGCAATGATCATGACAAACCTTGAAAAAGCCAATCAGGTGAGGAGAAATTCTTTCCGCTGAATATCGAGCTGGCGCGGCCCAAATAACTGCTTTCCTTCCCTTTGCTCCCCGCGATTATCCAGGGACTGAGGCGATTCATTCTGCAGCGGGGGCAGTGAAGGCAGATCCAGGTGGGCGCAGGGTCCCACAGCCATTGATGGCAGTGGCCATGCTAAACACTCCACCCCTTGCCCTGAGCTCTGTCCATGTCAGCTGCACCCCCGGAGCCTTTGTATCTATCCTGCTGGATCTGCCACCCTGGGGCTTCTCGGGATGGGGGAATCGACTCAGTGAATGTGGGATCTCCTTACAGCTCCCAGGGCTGGCGAAGGGAACTAACCTAAATCTGGCAGACGTGGCTCAGAGTGACATGGTCGCTTGTTAATCCCTACCGGGAACACTCCTGCGTTAACCAGGAGACGTGCAGAAGGAGACGCCTTGTGAACAGTGCAACTTTCATCCGTCGATGCTCTCTAAAACTACTTGGGTTTGGTCACTCGGGCACCAGAGACCGCCCTGTTTGACAGCAAAGTTTGACCCGATCTCTTTTTGTGCTTTAGTTATCACACTGCTATTTGGGACATGCCACCACAGTACAAGTATCATCAGTATTATAAACCATCACCCTGGTATCCGGAGGGGGTTAAGGCAAGGACATTGCCTGGGGCCTAGAGCAAAACAATGCATTCAGAGCTGTGTACATTTCTGGAGTACTTACTACTCGTTTTATACATTTCCATGAGGGTTTGGATTTTTTAAGTCACAAAAATGTATATACAAACTAGGCATGAGTAATACAAATATTTATAAGTAGCAATTTACATGTAGATATGGCCTTTCATGCAGAAGGAGTCAGTCTTTTCAATGACATACAAACTATGTGTGGGATCACTTTGCCCACCACTGAAAGGCAGCCACCTCTGGGGTGGAACATAGCAGCTGTTTAAGAGTGCACAGCGACACTAAACAAGAGTTTAGGTCAGGAAGAGAAGAAAACAATGTCTAAGTGAAATGAGGAAGCGTTTTAGATGAGCAGGAAGTAATTACCCACCTTGGGATTTGGTTGGGACCGAGGGATTGACACCCCCAGTGTTGGGCCCATACAGGTGATTAGGACATGGGTTCAGGCACAGTGGCACCTGTGCTGCTGTATGGCATTAAGTAGCATGTTGAAATGGTATCAGGGTCCAAACCAAATCTGAACTTGGGGACGTTTGTATCCAGACCAGGACCTCATGACCAGCCCTATTTCTGTAACGGGCCAACACTGACCCCTGGGTCTGAATACACCAAACACTGGGAACCCTGTGCACTTCATGGCTGTTGCCCTTGGCTAGCTGAAATCCATGTGGACAGTGAGCCCATACAGGTGGTCTGTTCTCTCACCCGCACAGAGGCAAACATCCCCTCGACGGGGCACTCGCTAGGGGTGAACGCTCTGCCCGGCCCCTGCTAACCACCTCGTCGGGCTTTCACCGTCCGCTTCCTGACTGCGGCAGGCAGCAGCTAGACTCTTAACAAAGGTGGTTTGGGCTCCGCGTATCCGGAGCCTGGGTCGTTGCTGTAGGGTTGTTCTGACCCCACCTCGGTATTATCGCAGGGTGGCCAGTGCTTAATTTGTGCCAGAGCTTGCTGGGGGCTGAGCCCCGGCGCCGCTGGGCTTGCCGCACCAGTTATGAAAGTAAAAACAATTGCTTAAGCCCCGGCACCTCTTTCATTACACATTAAGCACCGAGGGCGGCCCCCCCACGGCCACGCAGCTTTAGGCCTGGGTGAAATGCTCAGCACCGGAAGAGCCTATGGCGCGTCCCTGGTGGGCCAGCTCAGCGGAACGGAGAGCCCTGCTGACGCGCGTCATTTTCTTCCCTTGCAGCGGGCAGAGGCAGCCCAGAGGGAGGTGGAGAGTCTGCGGGAGCAGCTCGCATCTGTAAATAGTTCCATTCGCCTGGCCTGTTGCTCTCCACAAGGACCCAGCGGGGTAAGGGACAAAAGTGTGACGGCGCTCAGCCGGTCAGAGCCTCGGCTGTGGGAAACTGGCTTCACTCCACAGACCTCACTGCAGCCGGGCCAACGTACACCAGTGGGGAGCTGACCCAGAGTCTGCAGCCCGGGGCACAGGAAACTTTGAGGGCCATGGTTTTCCAGTGCTCTTTAAAACTTCCCTGTGCCAGGGCCCACGTGGCCTGTGCGCATGGGCTGGGTTTCACACATGCGCCTGCAAATAGCCGAGAAGTGGCACAGGAAGCCCGTCGTTGCTTTCAGAAGGACCTGGTTTTCCAGAGGGTGATAAATGAAGCACCTTTGCTGCTGGAAGCCAGTGCAGCAAGCGAGCCATGGAGTGTGCGCAAGAGCTCAGGGCCCGATCCTCAAGGGTGCCTAACGGGGACCTAAATACCTTTGGGGATCTGGGCCTCGGCTAGCAGGAACTGTGTAAGGGGGGGAGGGGTGTCCCCATCCAATTAGACATCATAAGTCCATCGTCAGACAGGTAAAATGCCACTGCCATTGGCACAAAATCATCCCTGTGAAGCATATGGCTGCCCTTGTCCCAAGGGGGGGTTCGTAAACCCTCCCTCTCTGGCTCCGTTCTAATGTTATGCGGGTCGTGTAGAAGAGACTCGGTTGCTCCCAAATCAGCGGCATTCCCCAGCTGTGGATGGGCCCTTTGCACAGAATCCGGGTGGGAAATGTCAGATTATTGCTGACTAGACGCCAGCCCAAGCAGAACCTCCTGCTGGAAACTCCAGAGAAGCTCCCAGAGGAGCTAGAAACATCTTTGGTGCTTGTAGCAGTTTTGCTCTCCCACGTCCGTCCCCCTCTCCCCTCCCAACCTTTCGCTCTGTTGGGATGGATTTAGTGTCCCGGGGACAGCGCTTTAGGCTGAATCCTGGATTTCTGCCAGGCCTCGTCTGTGGTTTGCCGGTAGAGCGGGTCTATACCAGGATAGTTGTACCTGCAGACCCTCCCAGTGGAGATGCAGCTATACCAGCGAATACATTTGCCAGTATAGCTTGTACCAGCCTGGGAATCCCGGCAAACCCTGCCCAGCCTAGCTTGGGCCTCAGTTACACACGTCTGGGGACAAAGGGGGTTCCTGTTGCAGTAGGTAAGAAGGCATGTGCTGCTGGCAAACCTGATCTAGAACCCGCTGCAGTCAATGGGATCGCTTGGGCTTTGCATCGAGCCCCAGGTCTTCTGAGTTCAGAGCTGCAGATAAAAGCCCAAGGACCCAATCCTGCGTCGCGCTGAGCACCCCTGCTCCAGCCATGGGAGTTCCCGGGGCTCAGCACTTCACAGCGTCAGGCCTTTCGAGGGACAGAAACGAGCATTAATTCTGGGTCCCACGCACTGCGCAAGGAGTGTTAATTAGCCCGAGCCCCAGATCTTTGCGGTTTGTAAAGACGGGTTCACGCTCCATTAATGAAAGCCAACATGTACAAATATGTGTGTGTGTGTGTGTGTGTGCACTCCTGGTGCTTTCCTTCCTGGCTTCTGGCTTCCTTGTTCCAGCTGGTTTGTTGCCTCTAGGAAGCTCATTTAAATATCTGTTTATTTTTCCATCTGTATCCTCTGTCAATAGAAGGCCTTGCCCAGCAGAGGTTGCCCTGGCTTAGTCCTTCAGCAACAAATCATCCCCTAGCTAGTGTGGAGACAGACTTGTGTCTGTGTCTGGCCTCGTGTTTCCCTCCCCCCCGCCCCCTTCAGCCCCCAGAATTCCGGCAACGCCCCTACCTGTGCAGTGTCACAGCTTGCCAGCTGGGGGACTTCCCTTTTGATCTCCGATCTCACCCCTGCTTTGGCACCTTGACGCTATGGCAAAGGGCTGGCGAGGTGCGAAGGGATCTGGGATTCCCCCGGTGCAGGCACTACGGATGGACGGCAGCCATAAGGCTGTCTCTCGAGGCGCCCCTGGCAAGCCTTGGGGCAGAGGGTTGGCGTCACAGTGGCCGGGCTGCAGTGTGGGGCATGCCAGGGAGGCTGCTGGAACGTAGACTGACTTCCAGGCTTGTCTCAGGTATGCCAGGGGCTTCTCCAACCCCTGGACTAGCCCAGTCCTGGGAGGATGCTATGGTGGCGTAAAGCCACCCAAGGAATAGTGCAGCTCCCCGATCCCCTGTAACACCATAAACGTGTGTCCAAAATCGCTAGGCCAGGTGGAACCTTGGGAACAGACACGATCTGGAAATCTGGTTCCTCGGAGCTGGCTGGATGATACCCTGGCCCACGGGCTGTCAAGCTGGCAGCTAACCAGAGCGAAGCCAAAGCTGGCGCTTGTGCTTTGCGAGACAGAGCCCAGGGGCTCCATTGCCGTTCAAGACAGCTGCTGACATGGAGCAGCTGAGCTGACGTAGGGCACTGGGTCACGCCGGGTTCTGTTGCCTCGAATGACGGAGCGTAACCGGCCACGACGCAGCCGGCAGAGCTACAGCGACCCCTGGGGAGCAGCAGGTAGCACCGTGCAGTGGCTATTTCGCAATAACCCGTGGGCTGGAATCGGGAGCTTTCGGGCTGCCAGCCCGGCTCTGCTCTGCTCAGAATCCCAGGGCAGCGCGGCTGGACGGCTAACGCTGCCCCAATCTCCTTGCAGGATAAAGTGAACTATTCGCTGTGCTCCGGGCCCAGGCTCGAGGCTGCGCTGGCGGCAAAGGACCGGGAGATTCTCCGACTCCTCAAGGACATTCAGCACCTCCAGAACTCTCTGCAAGAGCTGGAAGAGTCCTCCGCCAACCAGATCGCGGACCTGGAGCGGCAGCTCACGGCCAAGAACGAAGCGATCGAGGTACGTGCCCCTTTCTGTCCCTCCAAGTGGGAACAAAGGCTCCGGCCTTCCAGCGGGGGGTGGGGGGGGTGGGGGGGGTGGCTGCCTCACCCCCCTCGGGCACCTGCAAAACACACAGTGAAGTGCTGAGCAGGGCGCAGGGGATTCCCCTGGGGAAATCCATCCCTGCGGGTCTAACCGGAGGCAATCCGAGGAGCGAGGACATCCGCTGTATGGGCCTGATTCTGATCTCAGTGACGTGGTGTAAATCAGGAGAGACGCCGCAGAAGTCAAGAGAGTCCCATGGGTTCAGTGAGATCCGAATCAGGCCCTTGCTGCCGGAGCCGAAAGAGAATCTCCCTCAAGGGGAGTAACGCGCCAGGGCGTGGGCCAGCGTATGAGCTGAGGTAAATCACCCTCGCTCCAGGAAAGCCAATGGAGCTGTGCCAGGCTGCACCAGCTGTGGGCCTGAGCCCCTCTCTTTGGGGGTAGCTGGGCCGCCCATGAGCTCCCGCTCACCGGAGGGGATTAGCTATCCTGCCGGCACAATGCTGGGCACAACACACACCCCCAACATACTAATCACCGTCAGTAGATGTCCCCACCCGCCTTGGGTGAGTTTAGTTTGCATGTGGGCCGCATGGCCTTCCCTGGCAACGATAAGGCTGCCGCTGTGCATGCCGCGGTGCGTGTTCTCCTCTTTGCGTGCACACACACGCACACACACACAACAAGAAGGGGACAGAGCCTCTCATGCACGTCAGTTCAAAGGGATCGTGTTGTGCACCTTCAATGCACTGTCAGGAGGAACCGGCCACAGCTGTAAGGGGCTGGCCGAGGGAGGGGAAATAGGTCATTAAACCAGCTCGTAGACTCGGGCTAATGGGTTTGATGGCTCTGCATTCTCAGACATCCTCACCGTTGACATTAACGGGAGCTGCTGGGCACTCTGCAAATTATACTTGCCCACCGCTCGGCATGGGCACCACGTACTGCACATCACAGGGCCCCAGACTGACGCTTGGCCCAAACCGGAGCCCGGCGATTGTGAGGCTGTGGGTCTGTCGAGCTCCTCAGTTTGTCTCCCAGGCTCACCAGGCTTGCTCAGCGCCGGGGAGGAAGTGCTGTTCCATCGCTCTCTGGGGCGCTGGCTGACTGCAGACAGGCAATGTGGAGGAGCTCTAGCAGCGAAGGCTCCTGGGCCATCCTTAGCCGGCGTGGAGCTGAGAGCTGGGGAAAGACCAAGCAAGTCTGACTCTTGTTTCACTCTCATTCCTTGTTTAGAAGCTGGAAGAAAAATTGCAGGCCCAGTCTGACTATGAGGAGATTAAAACGGAGCTGAGGTAAGATCCCTTCCCTGCCCACGTGCCTGGCTGGTGTGTGTGCACCCAGGAGCACTGAGAGCCCTGCAGGCTGCTCTGAGCCACGTGGAGCCAGGCTCCCCCAGACGTCTCCCCGGAGCTGCCGGCTGGGAGGCACCTCAGCTCTGTAGCACACTTGCCAGCCTGTCGCCGAAGGCAGAGAGCCACCTAATCCCCCAGCTGATGCCTCCTGACCCTGGGCCCGTGGAGGTCACCCGCAGATACGCAGTGAGGATGTCACATCACCTCGAGCTCGGCAGCTCGATGGCAGCACGGCAGGAAAACTCTGTGCCGGTAGCTCTGCTGGGAAACATCAGCCGTTAATTAAAAAACCTTCCCCCGGTTTCAACGGCCGTGCTTGGAGGGGACGGAGCGGACGTCCTGTCCAGACCTCGCGAGCCATCTCCCTGCGTGTCAGGCTTTGATCTGACTGGCAATCAAGGGGGAGAATTAGCAGCAGGACTAACCCTGTCTTGTTTCTCTCCCAGCATCCTGAAGGCCATGAAGCTGGCGTCTGCTAACTGCAGCCTTCCCCAGGCAAGTGCCGGAATCTGCTCGGGAACCGCGAAGAATCGGTAGCGAAGTCCTTCCTCTCCAGGCAATCGATAAACACTCCCAACCGCTGCTTTCTCTCTTTCAGAGCATATCGAAATCGGACGAGGCGCTGCTTCTAGACAAAGACTCTTTCTATCCCTCCCAGAAATACCTTTTGGAAAAGCCAAATCTCTTAGCCAACACTGGTAGGGCCGCCGGGTTTATTTTTTTTATTGTAACTGTGCAATTTTCATTGGTTGGTTTTATATTTATAATCCTTCCCCACCAATGTATTTCTTGTTAAACACGTACAAATGCAATGGTTGTAACCGTCCTTGGGTGTGCGCAGGACTCCTGGGTTCCATTGCAAACTCTCCCATCGACTCATCACTGACATTGGGAGGGGAATTGGATACCTACTTCCCTTTGGTTCCTTGAAACTGCTACGCCTTAAGGACAGCTCCTTCTATCTGAGACTGCTGAGCAAACCCCAGAACAGCCTCACAACCCCCAGAGGCAGGGGAGAGGTATTATACAGATGGGGAAACCAAGGCACAGAGCAGGGCTATGGCTTGTCCCAGCTCACACAAGGTGTCTGTAGCAGAGCTGTGGAGAGAACCCAAATTGTCAGAGCCCCAAACCGCTGCTTTATCCCCAAGACCATCCTTCCCCACCTGTGCTGCTGTTTCCTCATTGCTAGCCCTTCCCCCGCGTTTGTAAGGTGTGTTGGCGTCTTTGGACAGACGGTGCAATAGAGGCTTCTAGGCGCTGGTGCGAGTCCATCCGCCTTTGCTCTCCAGGCTCCAGCACAGCCATTGTCCCGAGATTCACCTCAGGGGCACAGCTCTCCGTCGGGCAAAGGCCTGAGAAAACCTGTGGGCCGGCTGGCCCAGGCTCAGCGCTGCCCCTCCCCCAGCTGTGCCTGCTTTAGGGCTGATGGCAGGAGCTCCTCAGCTGGCATCCCCATCTCTGGGGCAGGGCTGGCCTCTCCCTTTGCATGTGCAGCCAGGGCTTGTCCCGCCGGTACGTCGACACTGCCATTCGACACCCGCGGCTGGCCCGTGCCTGCTGACTCGGGCTACGCGGCGGTTTAATTGCCGTGTAGACGTTCCCAGGATGCAGCCCGAGCTCTGGGACTCGCCCAGGCCGAGGCCGAACATCTACAGCACAGTCAGCTGGCAGGGGCCAGCCGCGGGCTTTTAATCGCAGTGTAGGCAGCCCCTACGGGGCCAAATGTGGCCTGGATTCAACGAAATAGGGCTCAGCCCCACCCAGCTTGGAGTCCCTCGGCCACCCCATCCCCTGGTCCCAGCCACAGCGAGGATCTGGATGGTGCGGCCATGCTGGCGACAAAGGGCGTATCGCAGTTCCTGCTGCCTGGCTGGGAGCACTGGCCCCAACCCAAGCGCCCTGCGCTATAGTGTGTGTGTTTCTCTCTCTCTCTCTCGTCTCTAGAGGAGGGTCATTCTGAGGACGAGTTGGTGAAGGATTCCATGGGCACGGACCAGTCCTACCCCTCTCCCCAGCAGCTCTCTCAGCCCCCCGGGGAAGACCCTGCCTCCCCTAGCCCCCTCCAGCCTCTGCTGGCCTCCACCATGGCCCAGGAAGCCCAGAGGACTTTCTCGTTGTCCCCTTTCCCCAGCATGGCTGCGGGCGAGCGGCTGCCGACGGACGCCTTGCTCCCCAAGCAAATGGTGCCGCCAGCGTACAAGAGCGAGAACGGCAGTGTGCTGGCCTTCCCCTCCCCCTTCTACACGGCCAAAGGCCCCCCGCTGCCCACCAATCCCAGCCACACTGCCCCCGCCAGCGACTCGAGCCCACCCAGCGACCAGTCGGAAGGCAACAGCGCCAGTTCGGCCGACGAGGAGCAGCTGGACACGGCCGAGATCGCCTTCCAAGTCAAGGAGCAGCTGCTGAAACACAACATCGGGCAGCGCGTCTTTGGCCATTACGTCCTGGGGCTCTCGCAGGGCTCCGTCAGCGAGATCCTGGCCAGGCCCAAGCCCTGGCGCAAACTGACGGTGAAGGGGAAGGAGCCGTTCATCAAGATGAAGCAGTTCCTCTCCGATGAGCAGAACGTGCTGGCGCTGAGGACCATTCAGGTGCGCCAGCGAGGTGAGTGGCCCGGAGGGGGTCGGCTCTCACGCTGCGTGAGCTGAGGCGGGGGGCAGCTTTGGGATTTTCACTTTGCCTTGCTGGGTGTGATTCCATAGCCCACCAAGACCCAGGGAAAACTCCCTGCTTTGCACTACCAGCTGGAAGGAAACACAGCCCCAGTTCCCAACGCCCGTGAACAGCAGGCCAGGGTCCAATCCTGCGAGGTGCTGAGCGCCTGCCACCGTTGGCTTCCGTGGGCATGGAGGGAGGCTTGGGGCCTGGCGAATAATGATTGAAAACAAACCTGAAGGGGCTGCGTCGCTGAATGCGCTTTATTCATTTCTTCTGACAAGTGGCATTTAATTATTCATGGTAATGTTTCAGGGAGTCCCAATCAATGTGCAGGAGAATGTTTTGTCAAAATAACAAAGTCTTGATGTGAGACCTCAGCTATTTAATAAACAGTCTGAGCAATTCTCTAGCACCTCCATGCAAGGGAGTGTTGCAAACACACTCAGCCAGGGAAACCGTAGCCCTGGCTTATAGCAGGGGAAACTGAGGCACCGAGAGGGGAAAACGACTTGTCTCAGGCCACACACAGTGTATGTCAGAGCTGGGACTAGAACCCAGGCAGCTTGGCTCTTCAGTCCTGTACTTTAACCACAAGACCAAGCAGCTTTGCTGTGAGGCAGGATGGGATGTTCCTGCCTTTGCAGATTAGCAACATGAGAAACAGGCAGGTGCTCGGCATCTCTGGACAAAATCAGGCCACTTTTATTAAGGAGCTGAAGTCGGCCTGTATTTCTCTAGTGCCTGGCTGCCCGCGGCTCCCAGGCCATTCAGAATTGAACAAATGCTGACTCAGATCCCTAAAACCGCACCAGATGACACTACGCCGTTTCAAACTGGGCTAAAGCCATTGATAGAATCCGTGTCCTCTGCCAGGAACAAACCAGAACGCCGCGGGGTACAGCTCACCTAGCATCTTCTGCTATGTACAGCTCAGTGGGGAGAGAATCTTCTGGCTCCGTGTGCCAAGGGGCAGGACCCTGACCAGACCATATAAAGTGACTCAAGATGCTGCTGCTCCGTTGTCCATGAGGCCCTGGTCCCTTGCAGACTTTGCCCTGCTGCAGCCTCTCTCCTCCCGCTGACAGGCAGGCTGTGGATTTCGCTGTGTGAGACGCTGGAGCGACTCACTGGCCTGCTGCAGACTCAGGTCCTCTGGGGCTTGGGACTAGCAGCATTCTCCAGATGTCTCCTTTTTAACCCCTTGGTCCCTGATCCTCCCACAGCTCCCCCTGCGCTAACCCTGGTTGGGCACAATCCAGGGGGGGGTGTCAAATCAGTGCGGCACCGTCATTTTGGCTTCATCTCTCTCCGGAAATGACCTACATGAGAATTTACCAGGCACGTTCGAAATCTCAGCCTGCCGGGCCGAAGCTGGGCCCAGGCGGTGCAGATGGAGATGCCTGAAAAGCAGAGAACTGAGGGTACCCGCCCCACACCTGCAGCATTCAGAGTCCTTAGGGGATCCAGGGGAGGACTGGAGGGTGCGCAGCTCATGCAGTCACCTAGTGCAGCAATAGCTCTGTCCTAGTTCTCAGCAAACACGTAACTTCTCCACACTTCCCGTGGCCTCTAGTCCTGTACTTTACTATCCAGATGGTGCGTGGTATCGCAGAAGTCACATGAGATTCTGGGGCTTTGCTGTACCGTAGGCACATTACCGGAAGGGGGTGGGGGAGAAGGGGCTACACCACTGCATCTGTTAGCATTTCAAGTGGTAACGGCCGCAATCAAGATAAGACCCACTTGGCTCATTCTGCTTCGGAGCCATGAGTGGTGGAAAGTGGCTTTTTGTTTCTAAGGGCTGGTCTGCCTGGGGAAATTGACCAGCAGACCTGCTCTGGAACCAGAGAAACGCAGGGCAGGAAGGGACCTCGGGAGTCCATCTCCCCACATGGAGGCAGGACTAGACCTTCCCTGACAGGTGTTTGTCTAACCTGTTCTCGGAGTAATTGTCCCTGGAATAGAGCGTTCCCACGGGGGAGTTATTCCAGAATAGCTAAATCATACCGGCAGAGGTCTTCTGCAATAGCTATTCCTCACTAGCGCCGCTGGTCAATTTCCCCCAGGTACACGAGCCCTGATCTACGTACTGTGGAATCACAGAAGATAAAAACCCACGTGGCCTCTCTGAGCAGATTGGAATCCAAGCCCAGTTATGGTCAGGCTCATTGCAAACTGTGTGCGGTGGTGAGAGCCGTTTGTTTGTCAGTGTGGCTGGAGGGTTTAGACGGACCCGGGCAGCCACCCTAACAAATGAAAGCCATCCTGCCCAGGGGCTGGGCCATTCCCGGGAGAGCCTGTAGCCCACGGATGTATTCACTGGCGAGGCGAAAGGCACAGGGCCGTTATCCGGGGCTGAAGCCTGGCCTCTGGCAGCTCCTTTGAAAGGCCCCGTAGGAATGTCGGTTCAGTGGAGGCTTTTCACGCCGTTTTCAATCTAGGCACCGGATTCAGACTGTGGAGACTGAACGCCGCTATTTAGTGCCAGGGCCTGGGCTAGACTTGGCCTGAGGAGGGATTTTCGCATGCGTTAGCTGGCGTCTCCTGACGGGTGTGACGAGCCTAGTGCAGACAGGGCCCTGCCTTGGACACACGCTAGCCAGGCTGAGGTACAGCTCAGGCTCCCTACGAGATTTTTAGCTTGACCAGTTCAGCGCATGCAAAGCACCGCCTGTGAGTCTAGTGCAGACAAGGCAGCATGTGCCTGAGCCAAGGCCCAGAATGGGCATGTTAGCAAACAGCAGGTCTTTAGCTCCTCTCCTGGGCCCATCACTGTGGTATCTAGGCATCGGAGCACCTGATGACACTGATCACTGACTTCCTGATGACAGCAGGCCTGGTAGTTCGGTACCCATGGCCCAGTGGGCCCTTGGCCTCTCTGCCAGTGACAGGGAGGAAGGCAGGGGGAAGATCAGCTGGAGGGTGCAGTCACGGCCAGCAGGGAGAATGGTTATAACACAAAAGCAGAAGACTCGCCGAGTGGGGGCCAGCCCAGCCCTATGCCCGCCCCGGCTGTGAAGCCCGAGGCTTCCAAAGGCACTTTGCCTCCTGTACCTCCCAGGCCACCAATATATAGCCCTTCCCCTCAGCACCTGCACAGGGGGAGGGGGAGCTGAGCCGGGATTAACCCCTCGTGCACTTGTGCCCCTACCACCTGGCCAAGCAGTGCTGAGAACACAGTGCTGCGAAATCCCCCTAGAGTTTATTCCCCCAGAAGCGAAGTTAATTCACAATGTACGAACACCCACCCCGACTCCAGCAGCCCTGCTCCGTTTGTGTGGTCCTGCCTTTGTTGCGAATGGGATTTCAATGCCCTTCAAACGAGAGGGCGGTGGGAGGGGGGGATGAGGCCATGCTGCGTGGTGTAGGAAGTGAACGAGGCGAAAACTGACAGCCAGTTACCTGGCCTCTCTTCAGTCTTGCTAGTGACTAATGGGGAGTGACGTTTCCTTAAAACCGGCGTTCCTAAAAATAACTGAACATGAGCATCCGTAAATACTTCCTGACATACAAGTTGAGCTTGTAAAAACAGCGCAAGTGACAAATCTGTTATCATGCCTCTTTGATCAGGTAGCATTACGCCGAGGATTAGAACTCCAGAAACCGGCTCTGACGATGCCATCAAAAGTATCCTGGAACAAGCGAAGAAGGAGATTGAGTCTCAGAAGGGAGGTAGGTGGGGAAATCACGGAGCCAGGCGAAGCTCCCTCACACAGATGTGTGTGATCCTCAGTGCGTACCAGGGATTTACGCCGCCAAGCAGACAAAGCGATGTTTGTGAGCTGAGGCAGTGCCTGGGATCCCACGTCTCTCTCATTGTTCTTTCCCTCCGGAGATACCTCACCTGGAAAACAGAGACCAGGACTTGTTAAATGAGCAAAACTACTGCAGGTGCAGGAGGAGGCAATGAGCGGAGGGCTCGGCTGCGTGAATCTGACAGCCACATAGCTAATGACTAATGAGAACAGTAATGGTATCCCCAGTACCCTTTCTAGTGTGTGGGCACCAGCGGGGAGGCAGCTTTGTGGCAGTTTGATGGTGTGTCCCCCACCCCGAGGGTTATTGCGCCTTCCAAGCCAAGCAAAGTGGGGAACAGTCCCTGGCCTTCCTTGTGTCCCACGTTGCAACTCGGTGTTCACACACAGAGAGCTGGGAAGGGAAACTAACCCGCCCCTCGGCATTGGTAAGCTGGAAAAACCCCTACAAGGGGGGAAACACCACCAATAGAGCATCCCCAGGGAGGTTGAAAACCCAACACACGCTCTCCATTTCTTCACCTGGGTTAGTTTGTGCACAGGTAGGGGCGAAAGGTTTGCCAAAGTGTCTGGTGATTTCAACTCCACCATTTTGAGTGCCTAGTGGGGTCTGGCTGCCAGAAGGTGGCTGCTCCGCACTTTCTGAAGACCGAGTCCTGTTTATGATGTCTCAGGCTGGAAGCCCAGAGTCACTCGTTCCTTTTGAAAAGCTTCTAGGTCAAAATTGTCCAACTTGGCTACCAAACTGGAGGTGCCGACCATACATATGGATTTAGGAGCCTAGCTTTAAGCATCCAGGTTGGAAAGTGTTGGCTATAGAGTTTTTAATCTGGAAGTGTCCCTTTAAAATGAATTCCCTGGTGCTCTTTGAACTACTTAGCCCTGAGCATGGTATGTATAAAATTCAACTCATTTCCAATAGGTCTGTTGAAAGGTATGCTGCGTATGCTGCCCTCTGCTGGACACAGGCATAGAAGCAGCTCTGATTCTGGAAGCTTTCAGAGTAGCAGCCGCGTTAGTCTGTATCCACAAAAAGAACAGGAGTACTTGTGGCACCTTAGAGACTAACAAATGTATCTGAGCTACAGCCCACTTCTTATGCATAGAATGGAACATATATTGAGGAGATCTATATACACATACAGAGAGCATGAACAGGTGGGAGTTGTCTTACCAACTCAGAGGCCAATTAAGTAAGAGGAAAAAAAACTTTTGAAGTGATAATCAAGCTAGCCCAGTACAGACAGTTTGATAAGAAGTGTGAGAATACTTACAAGGGGAGATAGATTCAATGTTTTTAATGGCTCAGCCATTCACAGTCCATATTCAAGCCTAAGTTGGAGATATCCTATCTCCTAGAACTGGAAGGGACCTTGAAAGGTCCAGCCCCCTGCCTTCACTAGCAGGACCAAGTACAGATTTTGCCCCAGATCCCTAAGTGGCCCCCTCAAGGATTGAACTCACAACCCTGGGTTTAGCAGGCCAATGCTCAAACCATTGAGCTATCCCTCCCCCCCCCAGTTGATTGTATCTAGTTTGCATATCAATTCCAGCTCAGCAGTTTCTCGTTGGAGTCTGTTTTTGAAGCTTTTCTGTTGCATAATTGCCACCCGCAGGTCTGTCATTGAATGGCCAGACAGGTTAAAGTGTTCTCCTACTGGTTTTTGAGTGTTATGATTCCTGATGTCAGATTTGTGTCCATTAATTCTTTTGCATAGAGACTGTCCAGTTTGGCCAATGTACATGGCATGATTCTGGAAGTAATTCCATAATTAGGCTTTCCTTGTAGTTTCATGTCTTTGAAGAATAATCTAGTATGGAGCGGCATTATCTTGCTACTGGGTTGGATCTGATTCTTAGTAGAACCGAGACAATGTCATTTTGCCGAATCCATATGCACAGTTGTAATAAAAAATTAAACCTTCAGTTTAAGTTTGTGACAGTAGAGGAGAGCAATGAAAACAAACCATTTAAATGTTGTTAGAGAGGAAACCGTTTTCCTTGGTTCTGAGAGCTGCTTCACCTCCCTGCCTGCACAAGGGCAAATGTAAATTGAGTTGCTGTGGTATGTGATCTTTTAAAAACTTCAAATCTAACCTTTTTCCCCTGAAACAGATGATGAAATGAGAATGCACGATCCATGTGGCATGAGAAATCATTAAACCAGCTGTGTTCAGAGTCAATTACAAGAAGTCAAATACTTTAAAACAGGTAGTCTGCTGAGAGAGCAGAATCCCCAAGAATGAAATTAGATGAGAATGGTGGAAAAGCAGACAGGGAAAACAAACATGTTTGCGTATTGGCATAATCTTTAATGGGGTTTAGTTTGCAGTGGTAGAAATAGAACGCTGGCTATATATATGCGTGGCAAAACTTACGCTCTTCTGGGCACTTATGTCCAGACAAACTCTCTGATTTCGTGTGCCTGTGACTTTAAAAATCAATCCCAATAGAGCTGACATTTTTTAAGATAGATGTGTGCCCAAAGGTGAATTTTATTAAGAAGATTCAAGGAAAATCTCTTCACCTGGGTTTGAGTTATGGGAGAATTTAAAAACAATTGAAATCCTTTTCCGTTGTGAAGATACAAGATGCATCATGTAGACAGATAGGTTGCTGCCATATTCATCCAGGAATGCAGGAAACTGACTCCAGTCACACAATGGCAGCCAGTATGGAAACTCCCCTACCCCCTTAACTTCAACGAGATGTGAACATCACATCCAGACTGGGACCATTTACATGCTAATGATATGAAGCAGAGGCAATTTTTTAAAAAGGTAAGGAAATTAAATGCAAAAAAAATTAAAAGTCCTAAAATGGGAATTGTAGAATTTAAGGGGTCAAAAGCAACATTCAGAATTAGATGATTATTTGTATTATGGTAGTGCCTGCAGGCTGCAGCTGAAATCAGGGCCCCATTGTACAGCCGCGTGGTGCGAGAGAGTCCTTGCCCCAGCGAATTTACAATCTAGATAGACAATAGAAACAGTGGGAGCAGAAAGTGAGGCAAAGTGACTTGCCCAAGAGAACAGAGCAGGACCTAGTGCTAGACTCGGGAATAGAGCCCAGTTGTCCTGACTCGCAGTCTAGTGCTTGAGCTACTGGATGTCAGCCAGGTTATCACCCCTCCATCTGGAAATGTTCAACTCCTCTTGTTTCAAGGAACCCTAAACTGGCTGTGAGAGTTTAGAGAAAGGAGTTATTTTTCTCTCTATTTTCAGTTTGGTTACTTGGTGCACTTTGTGTCTAGTCAGTTTCACCACTTCCCATCTGCTCTGTAAGGGCCCCGTCCTGCAAACTGGTATGTCTGTCAGTTCTGGGACTGACAACATACATAAATGTGTGCAGGATTGGTCAGTTTCCCCCGTTGTTTGTGTGGGTCTTTCACACGCCAACAAGGGAAAGGAAACCTATTTTATGAGAAAATGAGATTATGAACCCACAGATATTGGCAAGGGGGCCTTTTAGGGGCAGATGTGGCACCTGAAACCATGTTTAACAGACTGCTTCACTGAATGACTAGATTTTAAGTTGGAGCTGCCCCTCTATCTTGGCCCTGCTGCACCTATGCGTTCCTGACTTTGTAGTTAACATGTGGTGTAATATATTGCTGGTTTTGCTGAAAAACGTTATTATGGTAAGTGTCCCCAGGTGGCGCTGTTACACATAGTCTTCCAAGTTCTTTTCCTTGGCATACGAGCAAATGTTCAGCCTTGGGAAGATATGCTCTGTGTCTGGATGTTAGTTTTATTATTCAAGGCTCAGAGGAGAGAGAGGTGTGGGAGCACCAGGAGAGTTTGCTCTCTGCCTTGGTCTCTGAGGCTATGTCTATACTACAGACCTTACAGTGGGACAGCTCTACCGCTACAGCTGTGCCTCTGTGAGGTCTCCTGTGTAGCCACTCTTTGCTGGCAGGAGAGTGTTCTCTGGCCGGCATAATTAAACCACCCCCAACGAGCGACGTTAGCTGTGTCAGTAGGAGAGACTCTCCTGCCAACATAGCATTGTCCACACGAGCACTTTTGTCGATGAAACTTATGTTGGTCAGGGAGGTGGTTTTTTTCACTCTCCTGACTGACAAAAGTTTTACCGACAGAAGTGCTAGTGTAGACAAAGTCTGAGTGGAGTCAATTCCTGAGGCAGAATTGCTCCCTGGGAACCAGGCATTGAGATGGGCTGAGAACCCAGAAAGAAGGGATTGTTCTGCATGCTGTTTGACTCCCCTCTGTTCCAGAACTGGTGTGTGTGTGTGTAAATAAAACAAGTTACACTCAGAGTATCCCTAGACACCTCATTTCTGATTTCTCCTCCACTGGAGGGCCCCAGACATCTGTTACCTCTCACTAAATGAGGGCCCCAGACAATCTGTTCCCTATGTGTGTACACAATGCATAATGGGGCTAAGAACCTATTGCTCCTGGAAACATCTGCCTTTCCTGACTCTTGTGGTTTTAGCCATGTATCCCATTAATAGAGATTAATTTAATTCTTTATGTAAATATTTGCATGGGGTTCTAAATTCCCCTCTGGACTTTAGGGCCAAGATTTTTCAAAGTGGCTAGTGATTTTTGGGTGTCCAGTTCACGACACATTACAGAGTAATTGTGTAAAGTTTCAGCCCCAAATGGTTCATAAAGCTGAAGCAAATGAAAATGGGGGAATACAATGGAAAAGCTTTCCCTGTCCTTCGGCAGCGTATTAGCAGGCTGTCGTTAGATGGCATTTGTCACAGTTACATAACCCAGCAGTTTCAAAGATTTTATGCTACCTGCAAAAATAGCTTGGCTTTGTTCCCTCTCCACTCATGAACGTTCAACTTTTGATCTCTGCAGAAGACACCGCACAGGGTGACAGTGAGTGACACCTTAGTGAGTGAGGTTACAATGCTTTTTAGCTGTTTTTTCCATATAGGGTGCACGGATCTATAAATAGCTTCCATTGTTTGGAGTGATGATGTAGCCAAGTTGGCCCCAGGATATTAGAGAGACAGAATGGGCGAGGTCATATCTTTTATCTTTTATTGGACCAAGTTATGTTGGGGAAAGAGACCAGAAGAGCTCTGGGTAAGCTCGAAAGCTTGTCTCTCTTTCACCAACAAGCTGGTCCAATAAAAGATATGATCTCTCCCACCCTGTCTCTCTAGATATAGAAATAGCATCCCAGATTCCTCCTGAAATACCCTATGCTGTATAATCATATTTGTATATAAGCACCAGGTTTATTATTAATAATAGTATTTTTAACAAACAGAGCTCTTGTATACAGACATGCTGGTGGTGGTGTTAAAGGGACCCCCCCACCCCCACCCCCGTAGATTTTAACCAGGGGCCATATCCTCCGCTCCTCCTCACATGAATGCCCATAAGGGATTTCAAGGGCTGGCTCTCCACGAAGGGCGCGTTGACACCTGTTCCAAGTGCTCTTTTCCAGGAAGGGGACGGCAGCCCTTCGCTCGTTTCTGCCAGAGGGATCATGCGGACACCGTTCACTCTTTGCAGTGCATTTACAACAGCTCATCCTATTGGTTTAGACTGTGCTGAGTCCAGCGTGGCGGCTCTGGGCTGCTGAGCCTTTCCAACTGTAGATCTCGGAGCTGCTTACAAAAGAACATGTCCCCATTTCGCAGACTCCCCATCAGCATCCCCTGCAGGGGCTGAGCTTAGCTTGTCTCCCTGCCGTTGGCAGGGGCGTATGACGGAGGGGATGTGAGTCTGATACAGCTCAAGCACCGTTTAGTCCAAGCTATGCAGCTCGTGCTTTTAGCTCTGGAAGTCCCCGGTTCAGTCCCTGGTGTGTCGGCCAAGATGGCGGCCGTCCCATCTCCTGTGCAGAATGGGCTCTTCTGGGTCCTGGCGAGCTGGCACTCCCCCACGCGGCCTGGCCCCCGGTCCTTTCGTTCCAATATACTCTCCGAAATGAAGGGGAAGTTCTAGCACACGGCCTAAAACCTCCATGGGCCTTCTTTGGCCTGCAGCCAGCCGTGCTGCGCCCAGTGACTCGGTGGGGCCTAACCCCACGTCGAGATGCCCGTTGCCCAATGAAGTTCCGTTTCCCTGCCCCCTCACTCCTGCGTTGTCTGCCCTGTCCCCAGGTGAAACCAAGAGCTCGGCTGCTCCCCAGGTGGTCACCAACGGCAACAGCAACTCGGAAGAGGCCATTAAAAGCATCCTGGAGCAGGCCCGGCGGGAGATGCAGGCCCAGCAGCAGGCCCTGCTGGAGATTGAGTCCGGCAGCAGGCCCGTGGCCACGCCACCCACAGAGCGCTCCACCTTGGCCGCCGTTAGCCAGAACATTGTCCAGGCCTACATCAAGCAGGAGGAGGGGACGCTGGGCACCAGCTCCAGCTCCACACAGACCCCCCTGACGGTGCTCTCCCCCGCCGCCTTCGTGCAGAGCATCATCCGCAAGGTCAAGTCGGAGATAGGCGACGCCGGCTCCTACTTCGACCAGCACTGGGCGTCGGAGAGGAGCCTGCTCAGCCAGCCCTACACCTCGGTGTCGCCCTCCCTCTCCTCCTCCTCCAGCTACTCCAGCCTGGCCAACGGGCGGGCCTGGCCGCGGGGGGAGCCCAGCGAGGAGGAGCTGGCTGCGGGCGAGGATGAGCCCCACAAGGCTGTGGAGATGAAGTCCGAAGGGGCCAGCGCGGAGCCGCAGAGCGCCGGCCGCCTCTCCTATTACCCGGCCTACGTCCCGCGCACCCTCAAGCCGACCGTCCCGCCGCTGACTCCGGAGCAGTATGAGATGTATATGTACAGGGAGGTGGACACCCTGGAGCTGACCAGGCAGGTGAAGGAGAAACTGGCCAAGAATGGAATCTGCCAGAGGATCTTCGGGGAAAAGGTACCGATCCGGCTGGGGCTGGCCCAGGGCCTGGCTGGAGCCCCAAGCCCAAGCAAGCCCCAGTTTAAAGTTTGGCTTCCCTCTCTGGTCTTCTCGGCTGTCCCAGCCACTTCGGCTTCTTCCCCCACTGGCCATCCCCGAGCACCTGAGCTCTCCTCTGCTAGCAGCCCCAGAGGGCCCCCAGCATCTCCACAACCCCTCGAGCGCCATGGGGAAGGAGTTACACCTCTCAGTCCAGCAGATACCCCCTTTCCCCCAGAATCATGGGCGGGGGGCTACTGCTGGGGGCTGGACTCTCCCCCAGCTATTGCTGATATCTGCCCCAGAAAACCCACTCGATGGGCCTGGAGACAGGAGGGTGGCTGGCTGGGGGCCCGTGAAGAGACAGGGAATACAAACCAGTTTCTCTGGGAGGTGGGTCAAGTCCCCAAGTAAAAGCCCAGCCCCTATCTCTGGGGCCCTCTCTGCAGGTGCCACTTGTCTCCTGCTCCCCGAGCCGCTCCCTGCCCCGGGGCATTTCCCATCTGTCTCCCTCGCTGCCAGGCCCGGGCCAAGCTATCTCTGCTGTGCCAGGGTCCTCTCCCTGCCGCCAGCCACAGCTTCCCCTCAGCTCCTAACAACAGACCTCTGTCTGCCTCCTCTGCCCCTCTCCTTCCCCCGGCCCCCCGCAGAATCCCCCACAGACAACTCTGAGCCGTGCCGCGGCCTAGCCTGTCCCCCCTCTCCCAGGGGAATGGCCGGAAGCACGGCACCCCCGTTGGGTGGCCAGAAGGGCTTCGGGGCCGTTTCTGGTTGGAGTTCCCCCCTTTTTTGGGGACTTGTGGCGCTGGCTTCTGGGGGGTGCCGGGGGCTTCTGGGCCCAGCCAGGGGGGGATTCTCTTTGGAGATCAGCTAATGGAGCGGCGTCATCTCCGTTCCAGCCGCCATGCTGATCTCACGGCACGGTGTGCTTGGAGTGAGGCTTGGTACCACGCCGGGAGGAAGGGGCTCTAGAGGTGCTCTCAGCCCACATCCTCCTCTGAGTGCTAGGCGCACAGCCTGATGCCCACAGATAATGTGTAAACTGCAGGGTTGGACTCTGCCCCTGTTGTTCTCTCCCTTTCTCCACCGCCAACCCCCCGGACATGGGTCAGAGAAGCCCCACAGCCACCTGGGAGAATTCTTCCCAAGCATGGGCTTTCCTGTGAAACCCCTGCACACGCTGCAGAGCCCCAGCGTAGGGGGCATGCTGGCAACGGGAAGTGTTCGCCCACAGTGCATGGCACCACCGGCGGCGCCTGGCGAGGGTGCCATCATTAGAGCAGCCCCGGGGGTTGACTCTATTATGCTGGCATGAAGCAATCAGGAGGGCACAAAGACAGCATCATGCCGCGTTCCCCCAGGGCTGCGAGTTCCCAGCACAGGCTCTGAACCAGGGGCGGGACATGACCAGGAGATGCTGTGAACACCAGGCCGGTCTCCAGCCTCAGTATTTGGGATGCTCAGTAGCATGGAATCTCCCACTTAACACTAGGTTGATCTGAGGGGAATCTGTGGGGAAAAATAGCAAAGATTCATAGAGTTTAAGGGCAGAAGGGACCCCCAGATCCTCCTGTGTATCACAGGCCCTTATTTCACCCAGCTACCCCTCTCCTGAGCCCAGTAACTTGTGTTTGACTAAAGCATCCTCCTGAAGAGGACGCTAACCGTGCAACCCAACCTCTCCCCCTGTGACCTCTGCTCTAGGTGCTGGGCTTGTCTCAAGGAAGCGTGAGTGACATGCTGTCCAGGCCCAAACCATGGAGCAAGCTGACCCAGAAAGGCCGGGAACCGTTTATCAGGATGCAGTTGTGGCTCACGGATCAGCTTGGCCAAGGGATCAGCCAGCAACCAAACCCGCCACAGGGTAAGTTCATGCTGCTCTTTGTCTGACGACTGCCCCCGCCGCCTTGAATCTGGTATGTAGGGATGGGCCTAAGCCATATCTGGGATCCAGGTTCCAACTTGGCCAGAGCTTAGGATGTTCAGAGGGTTTGGCCCATCTGTAGTCTGAACTAAGCAGCGATATTCATCTGGTCCATTGGATTGACCTAGCTGATAAATCAATAGATGGGTCAGTCCACCTGTTAGACTTGTCGATCAGTCTGATCACTGATACTTCTATCAACCATAAGCCATGGAACTTCCAGTGTTAACCTGGGAACTTCAGTTACTTTCCAGCTCTCTCCTCTTTAACCAAACCCAGAAGCAGGATAAAATCTCTCGATAAGATCTGCACTTCCCATTCTGGCAGGTCGATCTGCAGGGCAGCAGCTGTCTCTTTGCAAGGTGTTTGCAGAGGGCCAAGCGCAAGGGGCCCTGGCCTCTCTCGGCACTAACCATAATACAAATGATAAGTTATAGCAGAAGTGCCAAAATACAAGAGCTGGGTGACATTTTTCAGCGGAAACCTTTTTTCATCGAAAAAAATGCAGATTCAGTGACACCGAAACGGTTCGTGAACTGATGTCAATTTCGCCAAATTGTTCATTTGGTGGGAGAGAGGATTCTGAAACATCACAGCATTTCCTTTCAACATTTTCTAAACAAAACATTTTGTTAAATTTGAAATTATTTCTGATTTCAAAATATCTTTGAATTTTAAATATAAAATTCAGAACATTTTAAAAGTCAAAATTGAAAGAGAGCGTTTCATTCAACTTGAAATTTTTCTTCAACTCTTCCATTTGTGGAATTCTTTAGTTTTCAATCTGAAACAAAATTTTTTTTCGACTTTTTGAAATTGCTAATGAAGTGAAAAATCAGTTCTGAACCCCTGCAGAGACCAGTCTCACAATATTACTTCCTGACTGGCAACCAGCAGTGCTGTATATTTCATAAAACAGCCTGTACTTAAGAAAATTCCAGCCAAAGGTGTAGTTAGAGCAGTCTCATTAGGAAGAGGCTCCAACAAACATCTGAACATTTTTGGGGCTTATGTCTATGGATATTTGACAGGATCCATCCACAGGTCTTCAGCAGGGTTTGAACCTGAGACCTGTCGCACCACAACACAGACCTGTACCACTTGAGCTAAAAGAGGAGTTCCATTGGGGCACCGGTAGTAGGTTATTATCCTCTCTCTGGCACACCAACACAGGGGGTGCAACCCACAATGTACAAGCATGTTACAGAGATATACCCACACAGAACTCCTGTAGAATTCCATGCATGTATCTCAGAGCAAAATGTAGCCCTCAATGCAGATGCAAGGCACAGGGGTCTCTCTCAAGGTGTGCTGCCATGAGCCTCATTCATCTTCTAGTAAAGTCAGTGAAAAGCCTCCCATTGACTTCACTGGCCTTTCACGTGTTGGAACAGGTGTCAAAGCTTGTTTAAATGGAGAAAGCAAATGTAGCTGGCGAGCACCAGAGCCTACGGGGGCACATGGCATCCTGCATTAGCAAACCTGTCTGGGAGATTGCCAGTCAATCCCTTGTCCCATCTCAGAGCCATTAGAGATGCTGACACTGCTCATCACAACTATTCCAGGCACTCTCTGCATTGACCGCCTTTGAATTCTTAAACACAGGAGGAATTTGTGTTCTTTATTCCATAAATCTCAGCCTCCCCCTCCCGCAACCCCTCCCATGCTGCGTTCTAATTGGAGTGCTGCATCTCCAGGTTAAAACAAGGCACACTCATATCCCCCCAACACACACACACGCTGTCATCTTTCGGAAAGGATCCTTCATACATCTTTCCCCAGCCGTTGTTCTGACACATCAGACTGATTTCCAACCCCCTTAATTAGTCTGTTAGACAAGATAAGGTGGTTATACAGAGCTTTCAAATGTTATTTTGTCAGAAATTGGTTTTGAAAGTTGTCTAGTTAAAAACAAAAACAAAAAAAAAACACCAACACCAACAAAACCCACTGGCTGTGTGCCTAGAACAGAGAAGGAACTGGGGGGGGGGGGGGGGAGGGATGCTCATGTTGTCTTCTCTCCTCAATTATTTCCACCACCACAGGATCTGTATAAAAGATTTTGCCTTATTTCTCCCTCGCTTCCAAAAAAGAAGAGAGACATGGCATTTCTCCCCCCTCCGCTGTTCTCCAGCCCGCACGTGTCGCAAACGACAACTCACCACAATAAACAATGTTCACATTTATTTTATTTCTCATTGATTTGCTTTTTCCTCCCCCTTCCACCCCCACCAAGGTGAATGCAACACGCAAGCTGGAGATTTACTGCAGAAAGGGATTCTCGGTCAACTCCTGTCTGCCCCCAGATGATCTGAGACTTGACTGGAGTTGACAGTTGTTAAGAAAGGGGGAAAGACCTGGCAAGACGGCGTGCCGCGCGATTAGTCTGCAGCCGCGCACAGGCAACTGACAGATTTGTACAAGAGGATTTTGTTATCAATAAACCCATTCAAAATAATGTTTCAATTACACTTAAATGTCTTCCCCTGTGATCTATCATGGCGGAGAGACAGTTGAGATCTAGAGGGGAGGGGAGAAGGGTCAGCGGCCAGGGCAGAGTGAATATTACGTTCACTGTCACACACCTGCGCTCCTATTTCTATGAATTTTTCGGCTCGATGCTCGCACACAAACTTTCACTAGTCGTGAAAGGTACCACCGGGGCCAGATTAACACCATCCAGCATCCTAGGCACACATGGGGGGCCCCCGGTCAAGCAGAGGACTGCTGGCTGTGGCCCTAACCGTGACAAGATGGGCAGCATCCTCCCCCCAGGCTCTTCTGCCAAGTGTGGGGCCAGATGCCTTCCTGTCTGGCTACAGTGGCTGTTGCTGCAACCTGTGCGTAAGGCTGTCAGCAGACTCAGACAGACGTTGCTGCATTGGTCACATTGGATCAACCTTTTCCAGCTTTTCCTTGCAGCCAGGAGGGCTAGAGACATAAAGGGTATTAGAAAGAAAGCTTCGATTCTGCTGCCGTTGTAGGACTCTGGGATCCAGGGCCCTGGGGTTGGGCCTGCTGTGCCCACGGACTGGGCTTTTGTCCACAAATCTGTAGGTATCTCATGTGCCACAATCAAAACCTTGTGTTTGCCGGGAACATTCGGGTGATTAAGGCTCAGTCTGACCCTTGTGTCTCGCGTGTGGCTGACGAGGAGACAGCAGCCAAGCGCAAGCGACTAGCTCATGGTTGAAAGTCAAAGCCATGGCCTAGCAGCTATAAATAAGCCAGCAGTAGGAAGTGGTGCTGGTGAGTCACCAGGCTGTCCTCTTGCCACTGAGTCAGGGCTGAGCTCTGGACTCCAGCCCAGTGCTTGGGGCTAGTGTGCTGCTGAGGAGAACTGGGTTTCTCAAGTCCTAACTGCTTATGACTAATAAAATTCCTGCGGCACCTTTTGCAAGAGTCAGAGTATTAACCCTGCTATCCCAGCCAAATTTCACCCAATGTCCTTCCATCCTGCCTTCCTAAATGCCCCCTTGCAGTTTGAAGTGAGATGATATTCTCTTCTCTGGTGCATAGTGTTGCTGGGTGCTGTTAAATAGTTGCTGCGTTTTGCCCCAGAAGTGGCTGCATTTCAGTGACGCGGGAAATGATCCCTGGGATCCTTGAGGTTGAAAGATGCTCTGGGATGTTATTAAGGACTAGGTAGGTTTAAAGGCTCATTCAGAAGCCTCTGTCCCACACAGAGCTAATGAGCAAACAAACCGAGCTGACCAGAATAAACTTAAAACCCCCAAGGCGAACCCTACAGCTAGGAGGAAACAGGATTGTGTGAATGGCAATAATAATGCTTTCTGTCTCCTGGTGTTTGACAGCCAGCCCTGGGGAGACCCAGTCTTCCCCCTCCCCACCGCCCAGCCCTTTGGAGCAAGACAAAAGCCCCCCAGAGCCACTCACTCTAACTCTGGAGAGCAGCAAAGAAAATCAGCAACCGGAGAGCAGGTCGGCCTCGTCACTGAGTGGGAAGATGTGTTCCAATAGCCAAGCACCGGTGGGCATCCAGGAAATCGTCGCCATGTCACCCGAACTAGACACGTACTCCATCACCAAGAAGGTCAAAGAGGTGTTAACGGACAACAATCTAGGTGCTGATTTCCAGATGCCGCTTGGCTAGCCGCGACCTCCACAGCAGCGCGTGTGCTTATCTGCAGAGACGGGCTAGGCTCGGGGGGGGGCTCCGGGGTTTCAGTCCAGCCTAGCACAGGGAGAAGGGTCAGGCACACGGTTTGGTCGTGGAAGCAGATCCAGGGGGCTGCATTGTGGTGCATCGGTTTGGGCCTCTCACCAGGTCTAAGAGTAGGTCTATGCTCCAGCTGGAGGGGCCATTCCCAGCTCGAAGAGCCAGACCTCGCGCAGCTGCAGCAACATCAGTAACTAGCACACTGGCTCGAGGAGAGCTCGCCTGGGTCTGTCTGCTCGAGCTGGAAGTGACACCTCCATCTCCAGCGTAGAGCTCCCCTCAGCGTCAGGCCCCGGGCGAGGCCAGCCCGATGGCAAGGACACCCCCGCTGCCAGTAGCAAGGCAGCTGAGCGTGATTCAGCCATCTCCACTGCACAGTATTCTGTTCATTGCTTCCTTCATGAGAGCATCCGCTTCGTAGCAGCAGCAGACGGGCCAAATTCCCCCCGGGATGGGCCTGCTCCTGCTCCCCTGAAGTCGGTGGGATCTTTGCTGCTGGCTCAGATAATCAGGAACAACGTCATTGCAGGCAGCGGTGCTGGCAGAATAGTCCAGCTGCGATAAGGGACCGTGCTGAGCTCCAAACCCCCGGTTCCAGGCCTGAACCGCGGTGGCGGATGGTATAACCCCCCTCTGCTTCTCCTCTGCCAGGCCAGCGGCTGTTCGGGGAGAGCATCCTGGGCCTGACGCAGGGCTCCGTTTCCGACCTCCTCTCCAGGCCCAAGCCGTGGCACAAGCTGAGCCTGAAGGGCCGGGAGCCCTTCGTCCGCATGCAGCTCTGGCTCAACGACCCTCACAACGTCGACAAGCTGCGCGACATGAAGAAACTGGAGAAGAAAGGTGAGTGTCGAAGCCCGGGAGCTCAGCACAGCGCCAGGGGGCACCGCGCCGGGGCCGGTGTAAATCCGGAATCGCTCCCTGAACGCCACGCTGGATTGACACTGCGCTGCACCAAGTTCAGGCTCGCGTGTCTAGCTCGTTGTGGGCTGGCCTTTATTGATGGCAATTCCCTGTGAGTTGGGGTCTGACTCTGCTCTCGTACTGGTTTAAATCAGGAGTGACCCTACTGAAATCAATGGCGTTACCCCCAGTGTAAACCTGGGGGAAGGCGTTTCGGAATCGGGCTCGCAACCTCTGCTGTTCAGCCGAGCAGGCACCACAGCCAGCGGACTGCTGAGACTGACCTGGGATTTGGGAGTTGGCCCATTGCAGTCTGGTGACTTACAAATGACCTTGCCATGGAGATAAAGAGTGTTCCGGGCAGTGTTCCTGAATGGTGGTGAAGGGCTGACTGCGCCGATCCGGGCACTCAGATAGGGGCGTGACCAGAACGTTCCCGCCCCACCCCACAGTGCAATATGCTGTTGCTGGTTGACTATCCCCTCCACACTAGAGGTGGCTGCATTTCACCAGGGCAGGATGTATTGATGGTGCTCTGCTCTGACAGCCTTCAGGGCTGGCAGGTGCCCTGTGCAGGAGAGGTGTCACTAGAATCTATTGGCTGTAGCTCGCCAGTCTCCAGTGCTTGCTCTGGCCTTATCGGGGTATGTTCTCGGGGCGTGTAATTGTCTTAGAATGACAGGATTGCAAGCTGCCGAGATAGTTCCTCATTGCTAAGGAATGACAAGAGTGCTGTGGTCAGAGAGGGGTTGGGGCAGGTGAGTGCCCCGGAAGAGAAGGATTGATGAGAAGTGCAGGCTCAGGGTCAGTCATGTCTGCATCCTTGACAGCGGTAACCCAGCTCCTAGGGTGAATTTCCCCCAGTGCAACCCAAGATTCAGGCCCCAGTCTCCAGAGGGGAAAACCTGAGGCTTTGACCCACTGCAGCACTCACTTGCGCGGCAGGGAACAGGGAGCACGCTTTCTGGAATGGACCGTGCCGCATGCCGTTTCTGTCCATGCTGCCTCAGAGGTTTGGTTTGGCTGGTTTTATGGCCCTGGCCTCTTTGTTGCCATGTTCCCCATTGGCTGCCCACTGGGAGAGCCTGGTGGTAGCAGAGCGAGTGGAGAGATGGGCGGAGGGGTGCTGGCAGCACAGGGCATCTCATGGATGGGCTGCATCTTCTCCTCTCCCGTTAGCTTATCTGAAGCGTCGCTATGGGCTGATCAGTGCCAGCTCCGACAGCGAGTCTCCCAACACCCACTCTGAGTGCACCAGCCCCAGCCTCCAGCCCCAGGACCTCAGCCTTCTCCAGGTCAAAAAGCCCCGGGTGGTCCTAGCTCCAGAAGAGAAGGAGGCCCTGAAGAAGGCCTACCAGCTGGAGCCATACCCGTCCCAACAGACCATCGAGCTGCTCTCCTTCCAGCTGAACCTCAAGACCAACACAGTCATCAACTGGTTCCATAACTACAGGTATGGTGGGTTTGGGTGGGGTGGGGCCGTCTCCATCTCGGCAGGGAGTGGGACGGGGTGGGGATCTTGGGAGGCTCTGAGCTTCGGAGACCCATAGTTGCATTTTCAGAGGCGAGACGTTGGCCGGGGGAGTGGGAGGGGACCCCGGAGGAAGGTCTGTGTGTTGCTGCTCAGACACAAACCAAGTTCTCCCGAGATATACGTGGCCCTGGCTCAAGGGTGGGGGCACTGGGGTGTCAGTGGGTGGCGTTTCCATGTATCACACAGCAGCAAGCAAAACCCCACTGCCATGGACCTCACAAACCCGAGCGAGGAGTCGGCATGCAGGGCACAGCGGGTCCCGGATGGTGCAACCGAGTGGGATCCCTCCACTGTAGGACCTCAGCTCTCATTGCTAACACCATCGTGGTGTGGCCACGAGCCCAGCGCAGGTTCCTGGACCTGCAGCCAGGCTAGCCAAGAGAGACACTTGCCACAACCGCTCCCAAGAGAGGAGTGAGCAGCCCACGTCCCTTAAAACAGGGGGGTTGATTCTGAAACCTAATGACAGCACATTCAGTGTCCGCATTGACAGCTATTGCTGCTCGGTTCTGCAGACCCTCGCCCATGGCTAATGTGCAAACCCACCGTTGTTGTTGCAGAATTGAACAAGGCACGATTTGTGCACTGTGCAGGTTCAAATGCTGCATCTGGCCCTGGCTGGAGTCTGTTAGTGAGCGGACACGGTCAGTCAGGCCAGAACTCGGAGCCAGTCCATCTCCAAAGGGCTGCTCTCCTACATCCACCAGTCTCAGTTCTTCCTCAATGACTAGCACGGGCCTCCGGCTGCATAGCACGGGCTAGCACCAGATCCCTGGCTCCTCCGGCCGGGCTCCAAGGGCCTCAGGAATCGTCCCCCGGCTCCCACTCACTGAGGTGTGCAGACCGGTGGGGTGGGGGGTGAAGTGACTCCGTGGGAATGGCTGGAGACATTATACTTGAGTAAGGTGCAGACAGATGCAACGGATCTTAAAAAGGGTCAGCTTGCATTTCTGTCACCCCCACGTCCAGGGGCCGGTCTACACACAGGTTTATGCCGACACTATCACTTTGAAACCCTTGCACAGCTAAAGCAGTCCGGTCCCCTCGCCTGGATGCTTATGCTGGTCCGAAGGTGCTTCTATCTAATCCTGGATAGTTCATGTAGCCTCGCTCTGCCTTAGATCTCCCCAAGGTGACACGCCGGGGGGTTAATGCTAGAGCTGCACAACATTGCTTGCACTACGTTTTTTAGTTGTTCCCCCCAAAAATGAAACTGTTGGTGAAAACGTGTCCAGAAGTTTTAGTTTTTTTGCAACGTTTTCCATGGTACTTTTTGCTCAACATCGCTATCGAAGTGTTTCATGGAGGTGTCAGTCAGTGAAACGGTGACAAAACGGGCAGATAAAAAACCCACGTGGAAAATAATTGCAGCCTGTGGGGGTCCATTAGAAGCCTGTGAGACAGACACAAGTGGGAAAGTTTGAACAAATGTTGACAGATCATTTCCCTGTGCTGCGGCCCACTCGAATATCAACCGTCCAGGGGAGTTGGGAGCCTTCGCTCAGCGTACACTAGAAATGTTACAGTGGCACGGCTGTGCCTCTCTAGCACTGTGGTGTAGACGGTCCCTCCAGTGAGGGGAGGGGTTCTTCTGTCACTGAGGTAAATTCACCTCCCCGAGAGGCGGTAGCTAGGTTGACAGAAGAATTCTTCCGTCACCCTAGGTCTGTCTACGCTGCGGCTTAGGTCAGCTTAACAACGTCTCTCACACCCCCGAGTGACGTCGCTAAGGCGACCTGACTTTCTAGTGTGTACCAGCCCTCAGTAACGTGGCAGCCTGGGCTCATGGAGAGGAGAAGGGGTTCAGAGGTGGTGACACCCCCCGCTCTGAGGGGCTCAGCTGGTGGTGCACAGTGCTGCTGTTACCGTCCTGTTGTGCTTGTCCTGCAGGTCCCGGATGCGCCGGGAAATGCTGGTGGAAGGGGCCCAAGACAACGACACAGACCTGGAGCCGAGCAGCTGTGGGAGCAGCAATTCGCACAGAGTCCCCAACCCGCTGAGCCCGGATTCAGAGGGGGAGGACAGGAAGCCCGTCTTCAGAGACACGAAGCACAGAGGGCCGAGCGAGACCCTGATCAGGGTCAAGCAGGAGCAGATGGAGGCGGGGGAGAAGGGTGATTGTTACAATCACCGGGACTCTTGCAGCCTGGAGAGGGAGACGGAGCACATGGTGGCCTCCATCCAGCATCCCCGACTTCTCAAAGAAGAGCAGGTAGATGCCGCCTGTGCGGAGGCCGCTCAGGACGCTCCCCAAAGCACTGCCAGTCTCACCAGGAGCAGCGCTTTGTACACCATTGCGCACGCCGCTGGCACTCCCGACTGCTCTGCCCTTCATCCACCCCAGGAATTGGAAGGTGGAGAGCGGCTGCACCCTGACCCCATTAGCTTTAAATCCACCTCGGAGTCCTCCCGCTGCAGCCTAGAGGTCTCTCTGAACTCGCCCTCAGCTGCCTCCTCTCCGGGCCTCATGATGTCCGTCTCGCCAGTCCCGTCCTCCTCTGCTCCCATCTCTCCATCCCTGCCAAACACCACCTCCGCCAAGGTGCAGAGTTCAAGTCCTGCCGCAGATACGGGCTCTTTACAACAGAGTGTCAAGCTGAACACGAACATCCAGCGGAGACACGAGAAAATGGCCAACCTCAACAACATCATCCACAGGCTAGAAAAGGCAGCTAATCGGGAGGAATCCCTGGAGTGGGAATTCTGAACGCCTGGGCAGCGGCTGAAGAACAAGGATCTGATTGGTTGCTTTCGTTGGTGACAATTATAAACTTTCTGGAGCACGTTGATGGAACAGGGAGCCCTACTGGCGTATATATATAAATATATATATATTTTGTTAATTTCGTCACATGCTGAGGACAAAAGAAAAACCCATTTGGTTAATAAGAAAGGGAAGGAAAAACAGCACGTAGCTTCTGAATCTTCACGCCTGATGAAAGGGAACAAAAAATAAATAAAACCTGAGCTTTGTTTTAAATGTGAAAAAAAAAAACTGGGAACACTTTTAGAAAAAAAAATATTTATAGACCTCTTTTAGATATTTTAATAAAAGGATCCTTTGGAATTTATTAACAGCTTAAGCTGTTTTGATATTAAAGATAGCTATAAAATCAAGATGATGTAGCAGTTGTGTCATTAAATGTACACTGAAGTCTTGTAGTTTGCCACTGGAAGAGATTAAAAAAAAAAAAAGACTTATTGATCAAAGCCATCGAGAAGCACTATAAGACTGACCAAATTTAATAAACTTTTGACTAGCGGTTTTTCCACATTTGTCTGTAAGACACTGCATTGCTACTCTCCTTTCCAGAGACTGTGGTATAGTCCATGAAGACTCTAAATTGAAACCCTTGATGCCATCGAGTATGTATTTAGTTCTGGTGGTATGTTTTGAACCCTTTGTAACACAGAATGTCACGTGCAGTTGTATATGTTGTAGAAAATGTCTGCAATAGCCTTCCTGAACAAGCTGTAGCATGGTCCATAACCAATTCCTTCCACTTCCTCTAGTGAGTAACCCGTGACAAACCGAAATGAACGAAACAATTTCAGCGGTTGGCGGCAAAGCTTTCTGTCCGTTTGAAAAACAAAAAAAATGAAATCACCCATATCTCTGATTTTGGGAGGGAGAAGGGAAAGGTTCACGGGTGCAAAATGTCTTTTGACGTATCTGGTTTGATGGTAACGTACGTTAACAATGATCATGACATCGCAAGATATTTTTTTTTTTTATGCATGAGCATCACCTCCTTTGGTGAGTGGGCGTCGGCCAGCAGGACACCTTAACTCGGAGCTTTCAATGCCAGTGCTTGGGGGCGAGCACTCAAAAAATATAAACCACTGGCTCACATCCGGAGTCGGAATCTGTTTGGTTTTACCTTAGGCAGTTCCAGCGTTTGAGGCAGAAGCACCTTTATGTTGCTAGATTTTGGGCTCTAGGAAGAGCACCAAGGAATGAGGATTATCCTCCAGGTTTGAATCCGTCGACAGCAAATGGCTTTCTTTATATGTTATGGCTTCTGCATGTCAAATAGGTCCTCAGCTGCTCTCTACAGCAACACTTGGGTGAAGTTACAGCCTAAGGCCAACCGCCTTCCCCCCGCACTGAGTGAAGGGTATAAACCCTGGACAGTAGAAAGGTAGTGCTACAGCACTTAGGGGCACTTGCTTCCACCCCACCCCCACTTTGCAGTGGGCGCCGTTACAACAAATTTACCCTCTGGTACCCGCAGTATCTTCCCGTGCTTAGATGGGAGGTCCTTGATAGTCTACCGGGGCCCTGATTCAGCAAAGCCCTTTTAAGCACATGCTTTGACTTCAGTAAGGCCTAGGCACGTGTGTGACGTTACACGTCAGTGTTTCGCTGAACTGCGGTCTTCGGGCCTGGTCCAGAGCTCACTGAAGCATGCAGGGTCTTACCACTGATTTCTGGGGGCTTTGGATCAGGCCTTCATTACAGAGAGGCACGTGCTAAGTTATCAGCCATCGAACCAGGCATTTTAGTAGCATCAGTTGCCCGTGTATCTCTGTGCTGTTGAATTGCCCCTGCGATGGATTTTTCCCCCATTCTCGCAGCTAAAGACTGTTGAATAGACCAAGATCTATCTTAATCCGTGCCGGGGATCAAGCCCCGGCTAACGCAATGCCTTTCAAAGAAGACTGGTTTAAATGAATTGTGTTGGTTTGTTCAGTGCTGGGTGGGGGCTTTTAACAGCCTTTGGCAAGGACCAGAATGCAGCATGCCAAGACCTACCCATTCCCTCCCTCCACAGATGCAGCCAGTTAAAAATCTCCGCACCGAATGGTGACTGAAGTGTCGTGAGCGCACATCTGCCAGGCACGGAGGCGATGCATGGAATACTTTTCCACTGTATACATTTTTATCGGAATAGAAGGTATTTTTATATTTGGGTGGTAGTTAATGACCAATTTTAAAAGCAAATCCATTTGACTCCATGACGGCCCGGATCCCATCTGCCATCTTTTAGCAACCATAGCCCTGTCTGAACAAGTGAGACCTTGTCTAACGGAACGATTTGTACTGTTTCAAACCCCAACATGCCATCGAAGGGCGAGGCATACACGTTGACTACTATTCTTAGTGTGCTAGTTGTTAGCTTTAGTGGAACGGGATTTGATGAAGCACTTAGTCTAGTCTTTTGAACACAGAAATCCTGTTGTACTAAAAGCTAGTGGGACATGTTGATCACTTTTTGTTAGGCTCATGTACTGTACTTAAAAAGTTTCTATGAGATTGATGAACTTTGTTAAAAATTTTAAAAGGAACAAGTTCTGTAAAGAGCCACTAAATACAGAAGTTGTATAATAACTTTGCTGTTTCGGTCTGTTTTGTTCAGAGTTGGTTCCTAAGCAATCTCTTTCCTCCCTCCATTCATCTCCCTGCTTCTGGACCTGCAAGGAGTTAGTTCTTGATGACACAACATGCCATGGATATATGATAGGGCCCAGCCTGCCTCCCATTGCCTTTGCATTCGGGGCAGTGCAGCCTGTCTATTTAAACTGTTCTACCCTCTGTAACCATCGCCTGCTCGCTTACATGTACTTGTGATTCTGAGCAGGAAGCAGCACTATCAGCCAGTGGCTGGGGCACTAGCCCAGAAGTCAAGAGACCAGAGGGGAAATCCTGGCTCCAGTGGAATCCGTGGCAAACCTCCCCCTGGCTTCACTGAACCAAGATTTTAACCTGGATTCTCATCTTGGCTCTGCCACTGACTGTGTGTGATCTTGGCCAAGTCACTTCCTCTTTCTGTGCCTCTGTTTCCCTGGACTAATGCTCCCCTCCTTTGGGAGGTGCATGGAGATGTGCAGGTGAAGGGTGCTATAGACGTGCTCCTGCTAAGCGTTACTCGTGACTATTGCGGAGGGTGAATTTGCCAGCACACAGCTCGGCAGACCAGAAAGCATTTCTGACCAAAGCAGATTAAATAAAAATGTCAGAGTTAAGATTTGCACTAGCCCCGAAGCCAGCTGTCACCAGAATATCCTCCTGGGGATGGAGAGCAAACAGGTTCCTCCTCTGCGCCTGCTCCCTCTGTTTATCACCTCATCAGCCCACTGCCTGAAAGCTACTGGCGAACCAGCAGTTTTCCCCATCCGGGACTGTTCTCTGCGCTGTGGGAGGGGCAGCTCTGACAGGTACGTCTACGCTGCAAATGAAGGTGTGAGCAGGATGTCTGGGCAGACCCGTGCTCGCTTTAATCTAGCTAGTGCAGCTAAGGCTAGTGATGAAGGCCTGGCGCCATGGGCTAACAAGCCACGTATAGACCCAGGCTGCCTGTACGCGGGCAGCTAGCCTGCGCTGACGCCCGTGTTACCACATGTTCGCTGCTGCTGGTGTGTGCGCTAGCCAGATCAAAACTAGCGCGGGTATGCTACAGCCACCCCTGCCCTTCCAGGGACCGCGTTCCCAGAGTCAACTCAGATCCATACTGCGCAGTCCTCCCCCAGTGCTGTGCTAGGGATGGGCTGAACCAAACCCCTCGCTCCAAACAGCCCCGGACCCGGAGCAGCGTTCAAAATCCAACTGTGGAGCTGAGTTTGAATTCTGCAACCAGCCCCTAGCTTACCATGGCACAAACCAAGCCCCAGCAGCCAACCCGCCCCAAATCCAGAGCCCAGGGGCCGTCTCTACCAACGCCCCGTCTTTCTGCAAGCGGTTCACGCTGCGCTTCCACTGCGGGTAAGTCTCTGGGGTGTTAAACGTGCCCCTAACCAAGGCAGGCCGCCTTCAGCTTCGACTAACGCTTTGCATCTTAGCGGAGGATTAAGGAGCGTTGGTTTTCATTGCGGGCTCTTTGTTTCTTTAAGGAGCCGGCTGACCTTACACAGATTCATATCGCTCGACTGTTTTGTAGCTTCCGACAGGAGACAGGGTGTTGCCTTTGATGAATTAATAAATCCATATGTTGTGGAGCTGTTTGAGCGCGTTCGGCTGCTAACGTGGTGGGGAGGATTTATTTTTAATGAATATCTGCAACTTCTCAAGAAAGCTCACCCTGCTGCCATGGCAACCGCTTTTCTGTCTTTGTGGACAATTGAATGTTACCAAGTTAACCCTTCGGATGCCAGAGGGGAGGGAGGGTTCCCTACACTCCGGCTGTGGTGTTAGACAGTAGATCTGAGCTGGTTCTGCTGTAGCACTTTGTTTAAAAAAAAGAAATAAAGCAGCATCTATCTAGCAAAGCAAGATAAATATTGAAAGGCCTGTAAGGTAGCCAGGAGACCTAGGCTCAGTTACTGGCTTTGCTCCATGCGACCTGAGTGACATTGGGAAAGTCACGTCACCCCTGTGTGCCTCAGTTTCCCTAGGAGTGATAAATCGTCTCACTGGGTTGTTGCAACAATTTGTGTTGGCAACATGAGATCCTCAGACTGAAGCAGCGCTCGCCACAAAATATAGGCTGGTCCTTTCTTGCTGGACAAACGTGTAGCTACACAATCAAAACAGATTTGGGGGTAGCAGTGAACAGCATTACAGCATCACTCGGGGGAGGGGGTTGCGGGAAAAGCAACACTAAATCCACGTCTGAAATCGGGGCTAGGTTTGCTTATAGTGCAAGCTGGATGGATTGACATAATTCTTCTTCCTCCCCTTCTCAGTGCCCATTCCGAGCTGGGGCCTGTCTCCCGTCTACCCCAGCGTGGTCATGGGTAAAGCAATAGGGACGTTACCACTATGAGTGAGACTGGGGCTGGGCATGGTACCAGGGTGCGGCCGAGTTATTGAAAAATTTCTTGCACTTCGAGCTAAGCAAAGCCCAGCTCCAAACCTCTGAAGTGTGTGGATCCAGGCACGGTTTTGCTCTGGGCTTTTATAGCCATCAAGTTTCAGTGGTCTGGATCCAGGATTTTGGTTTGGCCCAGCTCTGATTCTGTTGAAGTCATTCCCCCTTCTCCTTGGCAAGGGACCGTCCTGCCGTGGCGGGTGAGTAGTCGCAGGCTCACGCCCAGCGCTGAGCCCAGCAGATCAATATTTGCAAGACTGTCTCCCTGCCCTTTTTATTTTAATGCAGCCATGCCGGGGCCAGCCTGTTCCCTCTTTTATGAGGCAGCTAATTACCAGTGATGCTCCTGCAGTGGATAGCGGAGGCAAGGAGAGGCTGGTTGATGCAGAAAGGACTTTGAGACAAGGGCCAGGCCCCATGTTGGGAGCTGGACAATTCAATATTAGGGAAGAGACTTGTGAGCCTGGGCCCCAGACAGGCTGCCGGAAGCTGAATCTGCCATTACACCTGTAGGAGAGGTCAAATGCAATGAGTTAGGAGTTAGCAGGGACACCCAGGGCTGAGCGAGGCCCACACTGCTTTGGGGCCAGCTGGGTGGTGCGCTGTGAGCCCCACGTATAACCCAAAGCAGCATTCAGAATCCAAAGGGGATCTTTATACTTCAACGTCCACGCTTTGTTTTGCCCCGGGATGTTCCAGCTGCTGGCCAGCCGGCAGGGCCGGGCCAGGCAAAGCCAAATCCCAGCCATGCTCACGCTATGCGCGCCGGAGGCCCAAAGGAAGCGACGAAGCGAGGTGCAGAGGCTTTGGGTTAGCAGGCGTAGCCGTTCCCTGGTGTGGGGCTTTGGTCATTCGTTCCCCATTCTCCCCCTGCCCCCCGCATACCCGGAAACGAACACTGGCCGCCCAGGAGACCGCAGCGGGGAGGTAGCGGGAGACGCACAGCCCTGGAGGAAGAGTGAGCAGCATCTCTAGCGCCGCCGTCTGAGAGACAAAGCAATTCCTGTTGCAGCGGTACATTCAAGCTCCCTGGAGCACGGCTGCAGCCTAGGTCCGCTTCTTTCCCGCCTCCCTGCAGCGAGTCAGCCCCACCTGCGTCTGCCCCTCAGCATGGAGCGGCCTTTCTGCTCTGGCTCACCGCTCGCCTCTGGGCCTTACCCGCCTGCTGTTCACGCTGGCATAACTCCCACACGCGCTGCCACCCTCTCAGGCACAGCGCCAAGGCCACTGCAGCTGCATTTCCCCCTTCGTGGGCCACCAACAGCACCTGGCTTCAGGCTGCCGGCTCCCACAATCATCCATAACCTTCATAGGACCAGGGCTTTCAAGGCGATTGCCCTGTCAGTTACAGGTCGCCCCCGGAGGCCCAGTTGCGGATTGGCTGCTAGATGCTTTACAACTGCACAATGGAAGATGCTCTGGAACGGGGCGGGCTGCCCCCTGGAAGGGCGGGAAAGCAGCCAGCCCCGTTCTGAAGAGGAGCCCAGCAGGCAGGTGCTGGGAATCGCCTGTCCCAGCTGCATAGCATCAAGTGAGTGGAGCTAAGCTAGCTAGGAGATATAAACAAGGACCCCAGCAACTTGAGCCTGGGCCCAAGAGAGGGCTGAAGGATGCTCTCCAGGGGCTGTGATGAGGACTGGAAGAGAGCAAGCAGGCCTTGTGGACACTCCAGACTGGGAAATTACCTGCCCAGTAAACTGATGGAGGCCTCAGGGCCCCATGGGCTAGGTGGAGCACTTGATATTACTTGATGATGTGAACATAAGAACATCCAGACTGGGTCAGCTCAAAGGTCCACCTAGCCCAGTGTCCTGTCTTCTGACAGTGGCCAATACCAGGGGCCCCAGAGGGAATGAACAGAACAGGGAATCATCAGGTGATCCATCCCCTTTGCCTTGTTTCCTTTCTTTTGTATTGGAGACTAAACCGGGCCCAGAAGTAAAGGCTATGAACTGACCAAAGCGTGGCCAGTTGCTTTCCCCAGACTGGCGATCGAATCCACCAGCCTCCATGATCTCTGCCCTAAAGATCCCTCTCCTGCTATTGGCTGTCCCGTGTGCCCCACTGAACCAAAGGCAATTGCAAGGTCAGGGCATAAGCTGAAGGAAAAGCAGGTGGGGAAGCACATCATAAAGCTTGGTGTATATTTTAAGGCTAGGAATGAAACTCAATGGGAGTTGGGCACCTCACTCTCCTAGGTGATTTTAAAAATCCTGCACCCAAATCTTGTCTCTGGGGGAGTGACATGGCAGCCACAGGGCGGCTGTTTGCTTCTACTAACTGTCGACGTGCTGTTTTTATTTTGTTAGGTGCTAACAGCTACGTCAAAAGGGCTCAGAACAAACTGCAAATGGGACAAAATGCCCCTGGTGCTCACCAGATTAGCGCCGGGAGCCTGTCCAGCTTTCAAAGTGGGCCTTGCCCCATGGGCTAGTGCTATGCATGGTGGAAATAGAGGTTAGAAACACCAGAGGAAATGAACTGGCCATGATGCATAGTCCCCTTCTGATTGCAGGGCTGCGGCTCAGTGCTGGGAAGGGCAGATAGAACAAGGCACCCCAGATGCCAGGAAAATGGAGTTGCAAGAAATTTAGCCCAATGTCCTGGTTTAGGGCAAAGAGGTGACGACTAATTTTTTTTGAACACTACAATGCATTGCCACAAAAGAGAGTTTTGAGCGCTGTTCTGGGTCCTCATCCAAAACCAACAGTCTCTGGAAGTTGTTGACTTCAATGGAGCGTAGATTAGTCCTGTCTATAGACAATAGCTTTGAAACTACTTCCCTATTTTGCACCCAGTAAAGTGGTGTTACATAAGGGGTCTGATTCTGAGCTGAGCTAGACAGACATAAAATGAATCTGGCTGAAAAATGCAGGGGGGGGAGGGGGAAGGCAATGAACATTTTTGGAAATGCTTTTCAAAAAATTGTTGCAATTGTGAATATTTGAGATGCTCTGGCCCCTCAGGTTGGAAAGCTGCAGCCATTTTTCATGAAATGTTGAAATTTTGGGGGGAAAAAAGTGGTTTTGAAAAATTTTGACACGCTCCAGGTGTAAAACTGGAGTAACTCCAGGGGTTGCTGTAGGATCTCAGTGCTCCTGAAAATCCAGCCCCAGCTGTTGGGTCGGGACCCCCATGGCACATGCCATAGCTAAAGGTTAACCCAGTATATTATAGCTAGGGCCCTACCAAATTCACGGTCAATTTCACAGTCGTAGGGTTTTAAAAATCGTAAATTTCATGATTTCAGCTATTTAAATTTGAAATTTCACGGTGGTGTAAGTGTAGGTGTCCTGACCCAAAAAGGAGTTGTGGGGGTCACAAGGTTATTGTAGGGGGTGGGGGGCTGCGGTTCTGCTGCTCTTCTGCACTGCTGCTGGCGGCGGCGGTGCTGCCTTCAGAGCTGGGCGCCCACCCAACAGCTGCTGCTCTCCAGCCACTCAGCACTAAAGGCAGTGCAGAAGTAAGGGGGGCAATACTGTGACACCCACCACCGCAAAGTCCTTTTTGGTCAGGACCCCCAGTTTGAGAAACACTGGTCTCCCCATGAAATTGGTGTAGTATAGGGTAAAAGCACCCACAAGACCACATTTAAAGGGGGAGACCAGTTTTCATGGTCCGTTTTTCATAGCTGTGAATGTGGTAGGACCCTAATTATAGCCCCAGCAAAATAATTCTCTGAGAAGAATAGAAAGACCCTGGAGTGACTCACGGGAGCCCTGTTATTGCAAGTGGCGACTTCTGATTGTGGCAAACAGCTGTTTTAAAGAGATGCTGGCAACTAGCTTTGAGTTTCCATCTTAAATGTTTTAGTAAAGAGTTCTTTCATTGTGGGGGCGTTGGGCTGGTTTGGATTCACGTTCCCCCACAGCCTCAGGCGAGTTTATGGCCAGTGCTCGAGTTGATTGAAGTGCCCTTGATGGAGAAGAGTCACGCTGGTCCTGGCCTGCTAGCCTCCTGTTGATCCAACTTCATTGTCCAGGGAACAGGAGATCCAGCCCATCCCGTCTCCCTGCCCGTCATCAAATCCACATTTGCTTTTCCCTCCCTTCTGAGCTCCCGCCCACCCTTTAGGGCTAGCGCCATCTGGCCGTTCACAAGCTCAGGTGCCCGTTGGCATCAATTTCCTCTGCCTTTAAACCGACCGCATGATGCAGCCCTCTGAGCCGCTCAAAGCTCATTCAGTATTCCCTGGCATGTGGCCTTTGTAACCTTCATCCCCATCCTTTGCTATCGGCAGCTGCTACTGATCTAGGGGGCTGACCAACAGGAGTTGGAGCTGGCCCTGGAGGGTACCCTATCTCTGAACGGCCTCTGAACTGCAGTATTTCCACTTGTATGTCTGTTCTCCTCCTCACATGCACCCTTTGTATCCCCCTCATCACCATAGTTAAGCTACATCACTCACACCTATATTTGCACAGATAGCTACTGTAACACTTGTGTGCTAGACACTGTGCCAAGGTCAGTTATGTTTTCTAACAGTGGGCCTGAGCCGGAGCCGCTGGTTTGGAGAGGCACTGAGCCCCTTCCATTCCCATGGACTCCAAGGAGACAGACAAGTGCTGACAGGTCTCAGCAGCAGGTGCTAGATCAGTACTGCTCAAGTCAATGAGCGCCTTGCCCGGCCCATCAGTGGGAGCAGCATCTTGTCTGACTATTGCACTTTGCAGGCATCAGTCATGCACCGGGTTTCTGGCACTGGCTTTGCGAAGGGGGGGCTGTTGCTCAGATCTAGGGGCTCGGAAGGTGTACAACTAGGGCTTCCATGCTACAGCCTGAGGGATAATCAGTTTTCTCCACGGCGGAAGGGGCTTGGAAGCTGGCTTGGTGTGGGCATTTTTTTTTTTAAATGACTTGACTTCTGAGACTGTAAAGTTATAGGGTATGTTCCCTGAGGGCTAGTGATTTGCACAATCCTGGATGAAGAAAGGGCCTCATGGAAATATCTGATTTAGTCTTGGACGACTGAAGAAAAATAAACTCGGCAGCGTGTTTGCAGACACTCCGTCTTCCCTCAGATGACCCTTCTGCTGGTGCCCACGCTGGCAATTCTTGGAATGATTTTATATGTGCAAGTACTACATGCAAAATCTCTATGAATAGTTCCACTTCCTACACTTTCTCACACACAAAAATCTCCCGTTTGGAGATTGTTTATGATCTTCTCAGCTCTATGTTGTCATTCATATCTTGCAAAAAAGTATGAATTTTGGTCTGACTTGCACTTTTCCATTATTTTAGTTTAAAAAAAAATAAAATATTCATCCTTCATCATAGACGTGAGAGAGCCTCTACCGAGAGATGACAGGTCGTTTATAGAGCAAGGGCTGGAAGCAATTTGGGATCAGTTCATCTTTGGTATTTTAGTACTGGGAAATCCACAATTAGCAAATGGAAAACAAACCCTTGGTGCCTTGTACTGCTCTAGCATTTGGATCTCACAGTCGTTTCCAGGCTGTAAGGAGTGGATTTCAAACTGTAACCTTGAAGGATTCTTTAATTATTCCATTAGGTATAAACTCTCCCTCCCCCATCACATTCTACTTGAATTTGCTTCCTCCTAGGCACAGCATGATAAATGGACCTTTGACCTAGGTCAGATTAAGTCTATCTGATAGTATTTAAGTAAGCAGAACAGCTCCCACACTGTCAGCAGGTTTGATCCTGAGACTTTCACTATTAAAAGCATGTGCCTCCACCACTTGAGCTAAGGCAGTAATTCCATTACCCGCTAGCAGTAGTAAACTCTTGTCCTGTTCTGTGAGGGGGTACACAGTCCCACATCCTGCCAGCATGGGTGACATATGGTACAGTGTTCTCAGGACCTGTTGTGTAAGATTGCTAGGGGTTAAACTTTAGTATAACTAAAATCAATATCAAAACTTCCATTGACTCAAGTGGGACCAGGATTTGGAATTAAAACATTGAGGGTGTTTAGACTAACAAGGCAAACCTTGAACTACATGTAGAAAACTCACCCAAGCAGCATTTCTAAAATAACTTTGCTTTGAGTAAGGAAGCAAATACATTCTGAGAGAGGGAACATGCACACGTCCCTTCTGAAAGAAAATTAATGCCAGCCAAATTTTAATGACATTTCTTTGCAAAAATGTTACACTTTGCAAGTTACAAAACAGTTCGCCCTTTGGAATAAAAACACACATTCTTTGACAGTCAGACCTTAACATAAATAAAGATACCCATAAATTAAAATTAAGGTACAATAACCTGAAACATAAAATGGAAAGGCAAGGCCTACATCTATATACATAAAATGCCACACAATCCAGCTGGAGAATAAGGAGGAGATAATCCACTAAACCATGGCTGGGTTGTCTCAGGGCAGGTCTTCACTAGCGTAGCTGAATTCGACATATCGCAGCCGACTTACCCCGCTGTAGGGACGGTGGCAAAATCGACCTCTGCGGCTCCCCATCGACGGCACTTACTCCCACCTCCGCTGGTGGAGTAAGAGCGTCGATTCGGGGATCGATTGTCGCGTCCCAATGGGACGCGATAAATCGATCCCCAAGAGCTCGATTTCTACCCGCCGATTCAGGCGGGTAGTGTAAACGTAGCCTTAGTGTTTATAAAATGTGTGTAAGATAAATAAGAGTCACACACACACACAGCTTTGACACAGCACATGAATCATTCGATGTCTTGCTGATGGTATCATTCTCTGTCTAACGTGTTCCTGTTCAATACGCAAGAGAATTCCCCCTCCTCCCCCCCTCGTGTTTCAGGGACACTTCCCCTTAAAGACAACTGACAGCTTAACACGGTCAGAGGTTTTGATGCCTGTAGCACTCAGCTGTTTCTGCCTAGCCAGGTATTTTCTCCCCGTGCAGTGGGAAAAAAAAAAAAAAAAAACCACCACTGAATTTTCATTTCCTGCCCTCGGTCGTTACGCCAAGGCAGTCAAGCGTCATAGGAGTTCGATTCCATGCAGTATTTTCCAGTATGCAGAAGCCTTTGGCAACCGAGCTGGGCTGTAATGCTGGAACGATCATGTCTTCCTTAAACCCTTGCCCAGAGTAAAGGCGAGCTCACCTCTTACGCTACACTATGTGCATCCACAGGGCCAAGTTCATCCTGGGGGTAACTCCGCTGCCTTCCCTGGCGTTCGTGAGTTTAAGGGCTCCTAATGAGCAGAGGCTGTACAAACAATGCCAACCACGGTAGATTGCAAAATGATCAGTTAAGCTCTTCGGCAGTTCTAGCAGGTTGCTCCAGGTAACTGTGAAAGAATTTCACTCCTGCTGTGTAAAGTTAATGGTGATTTGCTGTCCAGATGCAATTGTCAAGTCCTAAGAAACCCCATTTATCTAGTGCAAGAGTCTGGCTCCTTTCTTCTATTTTTAATGTCCCTGGAAACTGAGAACATTAGGAAGAGGCAGATTTCCCACAAAGCAGTTTGTATGCTGGAGTAGTCTGAGTTGTCAGCAGAGACTGACACAACCAGGGTTGATTTTTCTGACCTATTCCAAGGTCAGCCTGGCTTCCCTCCCCGGGAATAAGGTATTTTCCATTGCACTCGCCACCTAACTGCGGTCAAAGATGGTGAGGTGAAAAGCAGAGCTCAGCCAGTGTTGCTTGCTGGGACTGTCAATGAATTCCTCACGAGGGTCGATTCTGTGCCCAGGAGAACTCGGTGTTAAGTACTGTAGGGGCATGTTCCATTGGTAAGACAAGCATACAAATGCTAGCATTCCTTCCCTGGGAGAACAGATTTAAAATGCACCCACATGACAAGCTGGAGAGGGGGAAAAAAAATATTTTTTAAAGAAATCTTATAAACAACTTTTCAGTATTACAAATAAATAAAACACACACACACACACACACACACACACACACCCAGCAGTGAGTCTGCGGCATGTTATACAGTACATACAAGGAACAAAAAACAAGGTGCACAGAAATGACCTCAGAACTTATGCTCAGGGAGGTCATTTTCTATTTAGGCCGTCTTAGAAGTATGAAATATTCCCAAGAACCGGACATCACTCAACAAGCCAGGAACTGCAATAATATATGCATCTCTTCAATGGAGACGGTGTCCCACAATGTAACTGACAGGAGAGAGTAAACATTAAAAATGTCCAAACTCAAGATATTTCAGCAATAAAAGAAACATTAAAAAAAGGAAACATCAGAAGCCTTCAGTTCCTCACTGTGCTAAAATGCACCGGATTTTTCAGTTCTTTGCAAGCTAAATTTATATCCATGAGCAAGTGCCTTTCTGGGTACTGAATCACTGAGCTGCTGAGCATTTCCTCTATAAATTACAGAAGCTGCTTTGAAATTAGCTTGGAAAAGGTGAAGATTTACATTGAAATTCGTGTTGCGCTTCCCTCAACATAGCCCTGCAGTGTTCATTGCTACAACCCCTTCAGACAACCAGACACTTCTTATTAATGCTCATTCTATTGCCGTAGTGCCTAGGAATCCGAGTCCTGGACTAGGACCCCCCTGGGAGAAAGGACGTCTGCTTTACACGGTCAGCTATGTAAAAAACAGAGCAAGCCACACTCTGCCCAAGCAGTGTGGTTGTGCTCCAAACCAAAGCCCTGGTGCTGCAGCCATTTATGCCTGAAAATAACTCACTTCCCGGAAGGCTTCCCATGCCACTCTCGGGGCAGGATGTCCAGCAATCACTAAGGATCTGATTCGGTCACGGATTCCATGACTTCAAGGGAATCTCTGGGACATCGTTGGGTTCAGCTCGCCACAGCGGCGGGGCTGGAGCAGCAGTCAGCCCCCACTCCAGGAGCAGCAGCAGCTTCAGGTCAGGGGCCACCGGAGCAGTGGCCGGGCCACAGACCGGGGCTGGGTGAGCCCCCAGAGCACGGCCAATGCTGGGTGAGCCGCTAGCGCTGCAGGAGCAGCGGTCGAAGCTGGGTCAGCCCCCAGGCCCAGAGCGACCGCTGCCAGAACAGGAGCGCTAGGTGAAGACCTTTTTCTTAAGGGAAAAACAAACTCCGATTCTAGCAAAGCACCTTCTCTCCTGGCTGTGTTGCTTGATATCATTTCAAAAAGGAAAATGATCCTTCTTTAAGGAACAAATGCTTTTATCCGGCTCTGCTGATTTTCACCTGGAAAACCAAAGAACGATGGCACTGTTTGACCTTCTTTCTGCCCAGACCAAAAATATTAAAACCCTGAACAAAACAGACCTAGAACAAATTCACACCAAGGCTTGTGCTTCTCTTTGGCCTAGACAAGTGGTTTTCAACCTTTTTTTTATTTGAGGACCCCTAAAAAAGTGTTGCCTGGAGATGCAGACGCTTTTGGAAATCTTAGGGGGTCCGCAGCACGGACCACAGGTTGAAAACCACTGTTCTATGGTAATGACACCTTTCCCGGACCCCTTAGACAGAGTCTGTGGGCTCCCCGGGGTCTGCAGACCACAGGCTGAAAACCACTGGCCAAGAATGAACTAGGCACAAACCAGGAACTCAGAATTACCCATCTATAATCCATCCTGGATCAGTGCCAAGAACAGCACTGATAGGCCAAAGGAATTAAGGCAGGCCCATATTTTGAAAGGTCCTGTACCACAAAACCAGGAGGGCTGGAAAGAATTATTTAGGCCAATGTTAAATGGGGTCCCAGCTTTCCGGTGGCATCATGGAAAGTGGCAACAGGTCCCAAGGTATCAAACTGATTAAAAATCACAGTATTGGGGTCACTTTCTTGCTTCTCCCATTTCCACACTGATGTGATTTCAGCAGCTGCTGTCTCCAAAACCGAGAGGCCGAGAAATCCCACCTGGAAGCAGCGATTCTAGCTACCTGGGTGCTCTAGCACATTATTTTCGGACTCCAGCAACTCACGGGATGTCAGACTCTAGAATAATTGCAGGAAGACCGTTACATAGGGTGACCAGATGTCCCGTTTTTAAAGGGACAGTCCCGTTTTTTGGGCCTATTACCTCCCGCCCTCTGTCCTGTTTTTTCCCAGTTGCTATCTGGTGACCCTACCGTTACAGAGACGGTCTGCAAGCAACGACACACGCTTTCAGAACCCCACGCGTGCCCCTCCTGAGCTGTGGTGCTGGACCAGCAAGCGCCTGAGCCCCGTGTTAGTGCAGGAAATGACTTTCCCTGATCGACACCGGCCTGAGGGGTTTGAACACTGCCACTTTGGCTCAGAAGAGCTCATAGTCTCCAAGGTGCTGTGAAGTCCATTGCCAGCAATGGGTGGGTCAGGCTTGGATGCAGCAGGTCAGGTACCTAAACCCAGGGGCAGAGTTCAAAACCAACTGTCTCCACTTCCACATTAAAGACGCTGCTGGCAATGGAAAGACAAGACTCAGCGACCCACGGGATTACTGCTGGAGCCGGGCATGTGACACCAGGCAGGCAAAGTTCCCAGCATCATGCCGGAGTTCCCCATCCCGCTGACAGATCGGCAGCATGTGACCGTGTCTCAGGCGGCACTCGCAGCCGGGCCGACTTCAGGCTTAGTGTTTCCAAATGAGCCCCCCCGGCCTCATCTCGTTGCACTCGTCCCCGCCCCCACCAGAGCCTCCATCACAGTTTGTGGCTCTCCTGGCTCTCCAACCACTCTCTCCTCAGCTCTGTGATCTCTCTGCCGTACCAGTCGTGGAGCTTAGAGAAACACACTGTGCCTGGGCACACCGGGCTGTCCGCCACCAGGGCCCCGGGGCCACAGGTATTGCCCGACGATGCACGTCTGCGAGGCGGCAGAGGAGGCGGCTTCACGCTTCCCTCATGGCTGCCCCCCACAGACGTCCTCACGCTCCCTGAGTCAGCAAGGCCCCCGGGGACATCCCCAGCTGGCAGGCTGTCCATGCACGGAACGTTATTCCACACCGCACAGCCATTCTCTTTCAGGGGGGCGCAAGGCGGCACCAGGGGTCTCTCCCGGGCAGGTGGCAGCTCCAGAGCTGGAGCCATGGTGTCCAAGCAGAGAGCTGACTTGGTTTTCCGGTAAATCGGTGACCTCCTTTGGATGCTTCGGCTGCCAGCCAGGCCCGACTGCATCTCCTCCAGCTGCTTCTCCAGCTCCTTCACCACCAGCCGCAAGTAGTCGAAGCTGGCGCGCGATAGGGACTTGACCCAGGACTCCATGGCAGCCTGGCTCTCGGCCGCCAGGACGTAGGTTCGCGACTTGGCGCAGTCAAACTTGATGGCGAAGGTGAAGTCTTCGGCGGCCTCGCAGAGCTCCACGGTGCAGCCCTCCAAGATGATCACGCCCACCGGCTCCCGGCTCTCCCGCTCCTCGAAGTAGAAGAGCATGTTGCCCTTCAGCACAAACCAGCGGCGGTGGTAGGCCGTGTTCCGCTCGCCTTTCTTGAAGAGGAAGCCGGCGTTGTCGGCGGGGGAATCGCAGGTGGCGTAGAATGCCAGGCTACGCTCGTTCAGCTTCATGGCGCCAAGGCCTAGAGGGGGAAAGAGATTCGTATGGGATCGGGGGTGAGGATCTGCCGGGTTCTCTGAGCTACGAGCAAAGACCAGGGAGCCCAGGCAGTCTCATCCCAACAGCTAGAGTGAGGTACTGACTGGAAACGGACAGCAGGTAGCAAACCCCTAACAGCGGGGCACCGGGGCAATCTGCTTGAATTGGCTGCTTGGGGAGCCCAGGGAGAGAATGCCTCTGGGAAGAGATGGAGTCATGGAGGCCTTAACTTACCAGAAAGGAAAGCGATTTTCTACGCTTGAGGGAGAGACCCCACTCACTGCAACGGGCTTCTCCTTTCTCTGTCAACTCCCCGGCTTGCCATCCAGGTCACCTGGCCCTATTTCTACTCCTGGCTGTGTGTCTTTCCAGGGAGAGCCCATGGGATCAGTTTCACTTTGTTTACTGTCCGTTTCCTTTCTGGTTCTTGGGCCCTTTGGGGGAGCAAAGAGGGGGAGGGGAACCACTGTTTAAAACATACCCCTCTACCTCGATAGAACGCTGTCCTCGGGAGCCAAAAAATCTTAGCGGGTTATAGGTGAAACCGCATTCTATCGAACTTGCTTTGATCCACCGCAGTCCGCAGCCCTGCCCCCCCGGAGCACTGCTTTACCGCGTTATATCCGAATTGGTGTTATATCGGGATAGAGATGTACTTCCAATTTAAAAGAGTCCCATTGAGCTCTGCTTTTTGTTCAAAGCTGACTTTTACAAAACCAACAATTTTCTGGGTGAAGCTGATGCCCTTTTCCCTCTCCCCTCATTGGGATCATGCCCAATCTAATGCTATTTATCAGGCATGGCTGAAGAGCCAGGCCTAGAGTACACTTCCCCCTCCCACCCATAAATGCACTTGAACAATGCAGTGTGCAGCTGGCCCGGCACTGCTAATTGGGTTCCTAGCACCAGTCTCTTGCTGCCCTGATTAGCAGGGACCAGGAGTACTCAGGGTGCTGCAAACACTGCCGGCCCTGGTTACTCCCCGTCAGCCATAGTCCGTTGCTTCAAGTCCTATCGGTGCTAATCAGAGCATCCTCGATGCTGCTGTTTTGCAAGCTGGGTGAAGTTAGTCCCTAGCAGCTTATCTAGCCCCGCAGCTGCCCGTGCACATTCACAGCTGCCGCGGACGTTGGCCTTGCTAGCTCTGCTTGTTTAGCTGTCCTGGCTCCTCCTCTGTGGGGGAAGAACTGGGAGTCAGACGACCCAGGTTCTTTTCCCACCTCTACCACTAACGGAATGTGCGACTCGTGTTCTGTACCCGTGTCCCCATCTGACTGGGTCACCTACCCTGCTTTGAGAGCTGGAGCAGTGCAAGGACCAGCCATGAGTCGGGAAGCGTCATGCTGAGCATGGGGGTGGTTGCATTGATTTCAGTGGGAACATGCCCATGCTTTAATGGTTAGTGTAAACTTAAGCGCTTCACTGCAGCCAGAGCAATGCAAAGATGAAGGGTTACCAGAGCTGCCAAGATGCCAGTGGCCCCCGATGGATGGCTAAACTGGAACTCCAAACAGCCCCCACCATGGAGTGGGCAGCAAAGACCTGCCACTCGCCTCTGGGACAGCCCTTTCCCAGTGGTTTCCTTTCTTTTACAGTGACTTGGTTCTGATCCAGGAAGTAAGTGGTCTTACAACCTTTGTTACTAACAACAGCTGTTGCTGGCGACCGAGCCACCAATAAGAGAGGTTTTCGCTCTGTCAGGCTGCTGTCATTGTCCTCAGCAGCAGGCGTGTCACTTGCTGTGAGGAAAGGGCAGCATTTGTCCCCCAGATCTTGGTTTGCCCCTGCCTTTTAATAGGTCCATATGCTCCACGCTCTTTTCCACTTCCCTCCACACCCAGCCTTTGCAGGGTAAAATAAAATCCTGTATAATGTTGCGTATGCGGACATAAAACTTTCCCCTTCCCCCCACAATTTTTCTGAAATGCAGCTTCTGTTCAGCACCACAGCAGCCACAGCCTATGGAATCTATAAATATAACACCGCTGCTAGCTTTTGCTTCCTTAACACTAGTGACAGCATCTCCAGTGCAAGGCACTCAAAGCCTTTGAGCCTGATAACTATCAGTAACCATTTTACAGCTGGGGAAACCAGCACACAAAGATGAAGGCCCAAGTTTTCCAAAGCAGCCCAGGAATTTTGGGTGCCCAGGTGGGAGCAGCTGGAGGTTGGCTTCTCCAAGGGCCTGAGCAACTGCGGCTACGGTTAAAAAGCAACGGGCGCTACTGGTGCTCAGCAGACCGAAGAAGCAGATTGTAGCTGTGTCAAATGGGGCACCCAAACTTGACACCCAGGGGCTTAGTGACCAGCCCCAAGGAAACACAGTGAGGCGGTTTCAGAACTGGGACTAGAATCCAGGAGTCCCAAGTCCCAGGCCTTTGCTCTGACCACTAGACAACACTCCTCCCTGAAAGACCATTGCTGTCTAACTCTAGTCCTAATCTAGTAATTTTTTTAAACATACGACCACAACAAAACCCTTGGACATGGGCAAGTAATTTCACTATTAAGTCATATAACAAGGTTCAAGATTAATTGAGCTTTTCCCTTTACCAGAAGGTTATTTTTATAATCACACTGGAGCCTCATCCCACGTAGAAGCCATGTAAGAAATAACAGGGAATGTTGCAAGCTTCACAACCTCTGCCATTTCATTCATGAAGTGACTTTTTTTTCTGTTTAACTTATTTAAAAAGTGACTGTTTGATTCCACAGCTAGCAGGAGGCCGGCTCACCTAGCCTGGCTTAAGGGATGAAAATGCAATTCGAGTCTTTAACACAGCAGAAGACCATTCGCTCAGTGTGGGGGGTTTTAGCTGTATGAGTTTTGTTTTGTTTTTTAGTGACACTGAGAGCAGCACCCACTGCACCTTGCAGGGGGTCTTTCAGCAGGTGTTTCCTGCATGTCAGCCAGGGTCCCTGCTTTCTGTGGACTCGTGGGGGAATTGGGCTGTCCCCCCCCAGAGCCTGCTAGGCAGGGGGCGAGTTAGCTAGCACCAGCCCCCCCGGAAAGTGGGTTAGCTCTCTAGGGGGTGCTGGAGTCAGACACTGCAGTGGGGAAGGGGCTGCGCTCCAGGCCAGCCAGGGGGGCCGTGTCTCCTGCAGGAAGGCAGCCAGCGGGGATGCTGGGCAGGAGAACGACCCTGGGGCTCAAGCCCACCCCGCGGAGCCCAGCCCAGCAGGGCTGCGCCAGGCAGCTTCTCGGAGCGGGCCCATCCCCGTGGCCTCCAGCCCCGCTCTAGCTCGGCCCCAGGGACGGAGACCGGCCTGTCCCCTGCCGCCTCCAGCCTCGCCGGGCTCTGCCCGCGCCCCAGCCCCGGCTCCCCCGGTCTTACTTCTGCGCGCCGCTGGTTGCGCCCCGCTCCTTTGTTCCCTCCGCGCCGCTCCTGCCTTCCCCGGCTGGGGCTGGCTCCTCCTCTGCGGGCTGTGGCTCCCGGCCACCGGCCGCTCTTAAAGAGCCAGCCCGGCCCTCGCACCCGCCTCCCGAGCCAGCCTGGGGGGTGCAGAGCGCGGATGGGTGTGTCTACACGGCCTCGGAAACCTGGACTCACCCCGCTGGGAGCCCAACCCCCTACCGGCCACACGCAAAGGTGCCTGATCCCGGTCTGCAAGTCCCGGGCACCCTGAGTCCTGCGGAGACTGGGGGCCAAGCCCCGTCGTTGTGCAGTGTGGACGCAGCTCAAGCCCCAAAGCCCAGTCAGAAGGTCTGTGCAGCGGGGGAAGGACCCCTTAGCGAGGCGGGGAGACCTGGGGCCAGCCCTAAGCCCAGGTTGACCATGCAGTAGGGACATACCCTAAGGCAGAGGTTCTCAGTCAGGGGTATGTGGGTACACTGAGGTCTTCCAGGGGGCACTCAAAGCCTCTAAATCAGTGGGTCTCCACCTGCCAGTCGCGAACCCCATGGGGGTTGCAGGATGGGTTTAGGGGGATTGCAAGTGCAGGGCCGGCGTTAGGGGTGGCAAACTGGGCAATTGCCTGGGGGCTCGTTAAGCTACGTTCGGTGGCTGGGGTTTAGACAAGGCTCACAAGTGAAACACAGGCTCCAGTATTCCACTGAAAGGTAAGTACAAGATAGTCCAGTCCATTTATTCTATGATGCTATGGTAGAAATGAGAACGACAGCGGTTTTTCAGTAAGAGGGCGCTGTGCCACTTGTATTTTGATGTCTGGTTTTGTAAGCAAGTCGTTTTTAAGTGAGGTGTATCTTGGGGGTAGGCAAGACAAATCAGCCTCCTGAACAGGGGACAGTCGTCTGGAAAGGTTGAGAGCCACTGGGCTAAGGGATTAGAGACGATCCGGATGGCCATGTGGTACAGGTCAGAACATTAATGCTTCTGAGAAATTGCTATTGCAGGGTATTATTATTAGTCATATTACTGGAGTGCCAGCCACGGACCCTGTTGTGCCGGGGACTGTACAAACACGGAACAGAGTCCCTGCCCCAAAGAGCTTCCAATCCAAGTATAATACAAGAGACAACAGATGGCTATGGACTGGCCAGGACGAGGAAACAGCAAGACAATATTCAGTGAGTTCCACTCTTGGGCCTTAACTTCAAGGTGCTGAGCCCAAAGATAACTAGGGTTCTGGATAAAGCCGAGGGGTGACAGCTCCACTCCTGGGGCTCCGTGAAAAGCTTTACAACAAGGCTAATTGCTCTATTTGAGGTGCCCTCCTTTCGCCTGCCTTCTCCGACGCAGATACCGAGCAACGTGTGTATCAAAATATACCTGTCAAAACAAGCCGTTCCACTGCACAGACTTCTCCCCCTGGGAAAAGGATGAAAAGACAAAGAACATACGACAGGTGCTAGCCCCGGATATTACGGTCAGCCTGGTGTACGGGCCTGTATAGAATAGAATATTGGTCAGCATGGTAGCCAGTGGTATCAGCGTACTAGCAGCTGCACTTACAGGCCCAGCTGCGATTGGTGCCCCATTGCCTTAGCTCTGTGTAAGAGACAGTCTCCACCCCAAAAAGTTAGCAGTCTAGAAAGACTAGATTTATTATCCCTATTTTACACAATGACTTGCCCAAGGTCACGCAGGGAGTCCATGACAAAACTGGGACTAGAATCCAGATCTCCCCATGTCCCTGTGCAGAGTTTCACAAATACATCGCCGGTCACTGACAGGCCTGAGTACAGGAGATGAATTTGGGAATTATTATTGTTAAATGTTTATATTGCAGCAGCTAGCGCAGAGGCTTCAAATCTGATCATGGTAGGTGCTGTATAAACACACATAAAGACCTGGCCCTTGCCCCAAACAGTCTCCAGTCTAACAAGAGTTGGTCCATTGAAGACAGTGGGAATAGTTGGTGGTTTGAAGCTAAGCACATGTTTCAGTGTTTGCAGGCTCAGGGCCTGGCTCTACCAGTGCACTCCGCAGATTGGGTGTATCTCCTGGTCCATGCTTTCAAGAGGACACAGCCAGTGCCCACCCTTTGAACGTACTGGTGCCATCAGTATTTAATTGTGGCTTGATTCCTTATATGGGGCATTCATTGAGTGATGTTATACATTGCACAATAGCCTGACAAATCTAGTGACTGCATTATCCTTCTTAGGATAGCATCACTTACAGTATGTAGACATTATTGCTTCTTTCACAAGACCAGAATCCTTTTGTGGGCCCAACACCAGGACATAATTTGCAATCAAACAATTAATAACATGAAAATTAAGCCTTCCTCCTCGCCCACATAAAAAGGAAATGCACAAACCACTATGATGATGTATGCTATAATACATATGACTGAAGTCAAGAGGTGGCCACTGAGCCAAGGGTGAATTTGGTCCAGGATAGTATTAAAGTTATGCAAGTGTATAGGAATCAAAGGTCCCCTGTAGACAAGTGCATGTAACCTTGGGTGTAGGTTTTTCTTTGTAGAAGGACAGTGTTTGCTCAGGAGAGTTGGTTGACCCAGTTTTCTGTCAAAAACTGCAATTTTGTCAAAATCTAAATCTTTGGCAGGAACGTGTCGCTTTGGCTGAAAATTTTGATGGGAGAAAAATCAAACCGAATCGTGAAAGAACGTCAGAATGGCCATTCTAGGTCAGACCACTGGTCCCTCAAGTCTAGTATCCTCTTTGCTGCCAGTAGTCAGTGCCAGATGCTTCAGAGGGAATGAACAGAACAGGGCAATTATCGAGTGATCCATCCCCTGTCATCCAGTCCCAGCTTCTGGACTTTTGGATTTTGTTTCAATAATGGCAAAACCTTTTGATAAGTTAAAAATGTTTCATCTTGATTAATTTTGGTTTGACTTTCATATTAAAATATGTGTTTTAATATTCAATGTATTCATGTTTTGATGGTCTTGAATGGGAATTTTTTGGAATTTTCATTCTGTGGGAAATTTTGGCTTTTTACGCTCATTAATTTTGGCTTGTCGTTCTAATTTGGAATGAAAACAGAGATCACATTTTCCAGTTCTGCACAGAGAGGCCTCGGCTAGTAGAGAGCCACTGGAGGATGCTTTCAAAATCCCTTTCATGGGAGTTCAACTGCTCACCAGATTAGCCCTGCAACGCAAACTGATTGTACCCGCCTTGTAGACCTGCAAACAGGCACCTTCAATGCATTGACTGCTCAGGGCCGAGTGTAAAGTTGCTAAAGCGTGTGTGCAGGCTCAGGCACGTGTATTGCATGCCAAGGATAAGCCACTCCAAAAATTATTGTTGCTGCTTATTTCTTACGCACTAATGCCAGGCTAGGCCCGGTACGAGCTGCAATGATCAAGGCAGTCCCTGCTCCGCAGAATTTGCAGAATAGAAGAGAGCCATGGAGAGGGAAAAATGAGGTGCTGCGAGCTCCCAAGGAAAGAGTTACCGGGCGGGTGGGTGGGGGGAAGCAGTTGAAGTCAACCACAGGGTTTAAAAGGAGGTGGATCAGGCCCCCATCCAGCTGACTGCATGAGCACGAGGTGGGTAGCCGCCATCTCACTTGGCAAAGGGCTGCTTGTGGCCAGAGAATGCAGCCCCCTACTCCACGTGCTGTCAGAAGGGGAGTAGTGCAGTGTTTGGCCTAATCCCTAAGGGCCTGATCCTGCAAAGAGCTGAGGGGAACAAGGGGGCTCTGCCCAGTGGCCCACAGGATGAGGCATTGAGCCCAGAGGCCTGAGCTAAACACACAGTTGAACTAAAGGTGTAAACGTATTGGCGCTGTTTGAAACCAGTTTAAGCATCTCTGCTCAGGGCTGTGTGCTAAATCAGGTCTGGGCCAACATGTGTGTATGTAGATGAGGCCTTAGCCGGAATCCAGTGTTGCTTAATTGCCTGGGTTAGCATTGAGAGCCACACCCACAGCAGAGCCAGGCACTATAAACCTTCCTTCCCCAGGACAGGGTGGCATGAGCCGTCTAAACATGCGCAGTTCATTAGTGTAGGCAGCTGTGTGGTTTGGAAACTGAACTGTGCCCTGTTGTCACTGCGGCCAGGGCAGTCTCAACGGAACAGGGAAAAACCTAACACCAAGGTAGGTAAACAATCCGGCAGATCCCTCTGTGAAGTAATTAAAGGCAGCCAGCTGCTGTCCTGCTGGCTAGTTAGTTAAGAGGGTCTCCTCTTTAATCTGGATTTACCTATTATTCTTATTCTGATGGCTTCCCATCACCCTCCTCCAGCTGGAGCTGTGTAGGGAAGGAAATTTCACTCAGCACTTGTTTGTTACAGCACCCCATTTGTCCTGCTTCCTCGGCCCCCTGGAAGGTTGTGACAATCCCTGAGTTACATCTGGTCTGAATGGGGCTCCTCTGATCTGATTCACACCTCAGGCATGACTCCAGTGAAACCAGTAGTTAACCTAGGGTAAAACTGGCATGACGGAGAACAGAACCAGGGGAATCTCTACCGCTGCACATAGAACTTCTGTGGGTGCCCGCGCGCATCGGGGCCTTTCTATGTTTGCTGAGCTAACCCCCCACTTACCATGTCTGCATCCATTTCTTACAGGAAACACAAGACTGCTCAAGAAGCTTACCAGTACAGCAATCTCTGAGTGAGACGCATTCATTCTTTGGGACCAAACTGTCCACCCGCACGCTCTTTCCAAACCAGGACTCTTATTAGTATTGCAAGTAGTTCAGACCCCAAATTTTGACTTGTGGGCTCCCTATTCCAGTGGACAGTCAACACTGCACAGATGAGTGAGAACCCCACCTGATGAAATAGTCTCTAGTCCACGGGGGGAATCTAGGAGCCGGGGGACCAAGAGTTCGAGGCTCACCTCTTCTGCCCACTGCTGTTTATAGTTCTGAGCCCTTCACGGCCCTTATTCTGGAGCAAGGCCTCTGACCTGGCCCTTAGGAAGCAGGCAAATATAATTCCTCCCTCATATTACAGAGAAGTTAACTGACTGTCACTGGGAATAGAAACCAGGCTTTTAATATGCCTGACTGAGGTCTCATTCAGGCTGAATGTGCCAAATCTATATGGTTGGCGAGCCTGGCTGTAACCACTAGGTAACACTGCCTTCCGAGACAGCAGTAGAGTCCAGAAGTCCTGATCCCTAATATTCTACTGCTGTCTTGCAAATAGTCATGCAACCCACTGGCAAAGAATGTGCCACAGGATCCTCTAGTGGCTGGCCCGTATAGAGAGCTAACAATCACATGGTGGAGCTCTGTTCTGTGGAGCTAAAGGACCAGTGGCCTAGCTCCTCAATGGGAGTTAGGTGCCTATTGAAATGAATGAGCCTTAGGTGCCTAAATACCTTTGGATCTGGGCCAAAGTTCAAACCCTTCTTATGACCCAGGGGAGAATGCACCTGCTGGACTTCATTGTTGTTTTTCCCCCGCAGTTTTATTTTTGTAATGGTGTTTGAATCATACCACTTGGAATAATACAACAGGGGAGAATTTCCTAAACACCAGGTTTCTAGCTAGAAACCATTATCTGTCAATGGTGGCGTGAGGGGGCCACAAAATCCAGGGGTTCCACATTTCAGCCATTTGGCCCGCAGTGACGGTACCACAACTGCTACTGCTCTCTGGCATGATCTCCAAACCCCCATAGCCTCAGTGGGCGTTAGGAATGTGGACAGAATGCAAGACAAGGCCCTCTTCAGTAGTATATTGTGAAAACCCTTCTGCTGTGTGTACTGGGATTTTTGAATGTGCGGAGACTGAGTGTGAATTTGTTACCCAGTCTGGTGACAGACAGGTAAACAAAGGGCTAGAATTTCAAAGCTGATATAAAACTTTTGTCAAACGCTGATATACAGTAACTCCTTGCTTAGGGGTGGTATTACATACAGGTGACATCTTGCATCTGAAGAAGTGAGGTTCTTACCCACGAAAGCTTATGCTCCCAATACTTCTGTTAGTCTTAAAGGTGCCACAGGACCCTCTGTTGCTCCTTGCTTAACGTTATAGTTATGGTCCTGAAAAATGCAACTTTAATTGAAACGATGTTGAGCGAATCCAATTTCCCGATAAGAATGAATGTAAATAGGGAGGGGTAGGTTCCAGGGAAATAGACAAAAAACTATATATTATGTGTACACACACACACAGTATATGTTTTAAACAAACAATTTAATACTGTTCACAGCTATGATGATTGTGAAGCTTGGTTGAGGTGGTGAAGTCAGAGGGTGGGATATTTCCCAGGGAATGCCTTGCTGCTAAATCAGTGGTTCTCAAACTTTTGTACGGGTGACCCCTTTCACATAGCAAGCCTCTGAGTGCAACCCCCCCTTATAAATTAAAAATACTTTTTAATATATTTAACACCATTCTAAATGCTGGAGGAAAAGCAGGGTGTGGGATGGAGGCTGATAGCTTGTGACCCCCCATGTAATAACCTCATGACCCCCTGAGGGGTCCCAACCCCCAATTTGAGAACCCCGGTGCTAAATGATGAACTAGCACTCGGCTGAGCCCTCGAGGGTTAACACATTGTTGTTAATGTAGCCTCTCACTCTACAAGGCAGCAGGAATGGAGGGGAGGGGAGACAGCATAGCAGACAGAGACAGACACACACCTTGTGTGTGGGAGAGAGAGAGAGAAATGCACACTGCCCCGTCCGTGTCCCCACCCTGCTCTATATGGCGAAGAAGGGGTAAGCAGGGGCAGGAGCAGAGGGGAAGGGGGACACCCTGATATTAGCCCCCTTCTTTCCCCCCCTCCCCCCACACAGCAAGCAGGAGGCTCCCGAGAGCAGCTCCAAGGCAGAGGGCAGGAGCAGCACATGGCAGTGGAGGGAGGGATAGCTTCAATTGCTAGCCTGCTGGGCAGCTGCTGCACAGGGAACTTAGGGGAGTGAGGAGCTGATGGGGGGCTGCCGGTCCACCCTGGTTCCAAGCCCCCACCAGCTAACTGCAACGGGCTGCTCTTCCTGCAAGCAGTGGACAAAGCAGGCGGCTGCCAAATGACGTTAGAAGGGAGCATTGCGCAACTTTAAACGAGCATGTTCCCTAATTGATCAGCAACGAAACAATGTTAACAGGGGCGGCTTTAAGTGCGGAGTTACTGTACATTTATTAGAAAACAAATTCTCCTTTATTTTCCAGCACAATACTAGAAATGTCCACTAGATGGTATCAGAAACTCACTTTTAGGTTTGTGGCAGCATTCCTTTCTTGCATGCAGGAATTTTAGGTAATTCCTCCATTCTGGCCTGTGCCATCTCCCCTGCTGTTCTAGTCTGGCGTTCCCATTTTGGCACCAGATGCTATTTAAATTAATCTTCGGAGCCAAGGATTTCAACGTGCTTTACCCATGGTGATTAGGTTCCACAGTACCCTTTGTGCGGCCAGTAAGTGTGAATCTCTCCATTTTCCAGATGGGGAAACTGAGGCACAGAGCACTGACGTGACTTGCCTGAGATCACACAGCAAGTCAGCGGCAGGTCCAGAAGACAAGCCCAGACTCCCAGAACCCTGCAGTAACCATGACACTCACCCCCCTAAAACTAAATAAGATATTACCAAACTTACACAGTGCTCTCCTGGTTCAAAGCAGTTTGCAACCGCTACCCTTCCCCCACTCTGCCTCCTTGCCCTGTGTCTCCCACAGCCATCTGTGCCTTTTTGCACACTGCCCCGTGTGCTTGCCACGCCCTCCCTATTTCAGTCCAGCAAACCCCACTCTCCTTTTATCCCAGTGGCTCCTGCAGACTCACTGCAGTCTAGACATCCCACAAGAAGTGATTCAATAATACTAAGGATGATTTATATAGAATGCCAGCCATTTGCTCTTCGGTGCATCCCGGCTACTCTGAGATACCAGGTTCTTTGGGGCAGAGACTGTCTTTGTTCTGGGTGATGTAAAGGGCTGAGTGTACTGCATTAATAACTAATTAATCATTAAACAGCATGCATCAGTAGCTCTCCAAATCTTTTAAGCCAGATAGCCATGAGTTCACTGAGATGCCTTATAATTTCTTTAGGAACCAGTCTCCCTCGTTACAAGAGCAGCACTGAAGTCTTTAGAAAACTGTCAGAGAATGAGGCAACAATCGGATGGGACGCCCTGGCACCTGGGCTGGGAGTGCATTGCCCTTTATCCTTAGACAAATCCTAGATGGAGGCATTTTACAGAGGTTTTCCTGGTGCACTCCGGAGCAGCATGGACCTGGCCCAGCCGCAGGGCCAGTCCCAGTGATGTTTAACATTCCTTACAGGAAATCACTTCCCAAGAGCACCAGAGCAAACAAAGAATCTTAGCGAAAAATAAACATCGGCTTAACCCGCTAACGGAATGGCTGTGCTGCCTGTGTGGAGTGATCGGGCACATATGGGACACGTTGTGACTCCAACTCCAACTGACATGACGCAATAACAACAGTGAGAGGATACCATATATGGCCTGCTCCGTGGGGCTACGACATGAACTCAGAGGCCGTCAGACACTTCTGCTACCTGCAGTCGGCCTGATCCTGCATCTGGCTGCAGACCCAACAGTCCCAGCGACGGCAATGGGAGCTTTGCCCTATATTTAGTGCTGAGTTGGTGTGGATAACGAGTTCCCCTGCAACAGGAAAAAGGCAATTAAAAGAACTCTTAGTCTGTGTTTTATAGAGATGGTATGTCTGGAGGTAAAGCTCTGTTACATACTCAGGTTTTAGGGGTGGTATTCTATACAGGTGACAGTGGAGGGATTTGGTGCAGTATTGTACTATTTGTCTTATGGCTGCACTGGGGTCCCACCGTGCTAAGAACTGTACATCTCCACAGTAAGAGACAGGCCCTGCCTGCTGAGCTTGTATCTAACTAGACACAACCGACAAAGAAAGGATTGTCATCTCTTTTTTTACAGCTGGGGAGTTGAAGCACAATGAGATGAAGAGATTTGCCTAAGGTCATCCAGGAAGTCTGTGGCAGAGACAGGAATCGAACCCAGGATCCCAGCATTACACCTTCAGCTTCCCAAGACAAAGGAGTGTTATCAGCTGTACATAGGAAGGTACTCAGCTATTTAGTGTGGAATTACAATACACCAGCAGACAGGCAGAGGCTGGTGGTCAGCAGGGTTAGCTGTGGTTGCCTGTAGGGTTAGGTACTGTGGTAGGTGAGCAGGTGTTTTTTACCCAGGCACGTTTTAAAGGAAGCTTCAAAGTCTTTTGTGCGTCAGGTTGTCTATGGTCAGTGAGGGCACCAGCCACTGCGTACGCAGTTCTGCTCAAGAAGAAGGGCAAACCATTCGTTCCCCCAACGTTTCTGATTCTTCACAGCCTAGGTAGGAATGTAAAATGCCAAAGAAAGGGCCCTATTCTGGATTTTTTGCACACACAGGCCTTGCAGCAAAGCCAGTGGGAGAAGTGACTGCACAGACCAACCAAGTTTCATTCTACAGGCAAATAAGCGTCATCCTGCTATTTTGGATGGCTCAGTAGATTGTGGGTCTGAGGGCCAGTCATGCAGCCCTTAATTCTCTGGGACAGTACAATCAAACTGGAGTTACACCCAATGCTTCTTCCCTTTGCTGCCAAGACAGCAAAGACTGCTGCTGGTGGAGTCCATCCTTTCTCGCTAGGACTGGCTTGATCATAGAGAAAGGCATTGTGACCACACTTTTTATCCTGATCCCCTTTTCAAACACAGCTAAGGGAAAATCAAGGCACCGCTCTCTACTATGATCAATATTCTTTGGGCTTGGCTAAAGCCCCTCAGCTTGCCTCTTGCAGAGGGATTACGTCATTTAACAACGATGGAAGAATAAAAACAAGAAGAAAAGATCTCCGAGAATTCCCAAGTGCATAAATAGCTTTCCTGGAAGCATGACAGACTCCCTTGTGCTAGAACACCAGCCGCAGGATGGGACTGGCTTTTAAGAAACAAAGACCCATTTTCTGAAAACGTCCTTGGTAATAAAAAAAGTGGGTGGGTGGAAGAGTACAGAAAATCTATAATATACCAATACTCTGCACTTAAATAGCACCTTCCAGCCAAGGTCTCAGAGTGAACCCTCCTCCCAAGCCTTTCTATCCTGGGGAGTGTGTAAATGGCACTTTTACACCGAATTCCAATTGGAAAACGCAAAGCCTGCGAGCGCATGTCTTTTTCTTTGGCTCTTTAACTTAAAAGCGGCTGACTTTTAAGCTGGGTGGAGGGATAGCTCAATACTTTGAGCATCGGCCTACTAAACCCAGCGCTGTGAGTTCAATCCTTAAGTGGGCCATTTAAGGAACTGGGGTAAAAATCTGTCTGGGGATTGGTCCTGCTTTGAGCAGGGGGGGTTGGACTAGATGACCTCCTGAGGTCCCTTCCAACCCTGATAAAATAAAATAAATTAATGGAGATATCCTATCTCCTAGACCTTGAAAGGTCATTGAGTCCAGCCCCCTGCCTTCACTAGCAGGACCAAGTTTCAGAGTAGCAGCCCTGTTAGTCTGTATCCGCAAAAAGAACAGGAGTACTTGTGGCACCTTAGAGACTAACAAATTTATTAGAGCATAAGCTTTTGTATGCATCCGAAGAAGTGGGCTGTAGCCCACGAAAGCTTATGCTCTAATAAATTTGTTAGTCTCTAAGGTGCCACAAGTACTCCTGTTCTTTTAGCAGGACCAAGTACCGATTTTGCCCCAGATCCCTAAGTGGTAAGTGGCCCCCTCAAGGATTGAGCTCATAACCCTGGGTTTAGCAGGCCAATGCTCAAACCACTGAGCTATCCCTCCCCCCAACTTAAAAGTCAGCCGCTTTTAAGTTAAAGACGAGCCAAAGAAAATGAAGAATGAAATCAAATACAACTTTAAATCACCCCAAAGCCCCCCCCTTCAAATAGCGGACACAACCGCCCCTGCAGGGGGCGCCCTCTGCAGAGTAATGGGAGCGCAGACCAGGCTGACCGGACGAGAAGCCTCGTGCCGAAGGGAACTAGAGGCAGCAGGTTAATGTCAGGTTGCAAACCCCCCCCGCTGGAAAACCAAACCAATCAAGACGGATTTCTCCTCCCCGCGTGTGGCGGTGGCTTCCTGGCCGCGGCAGAGGCTGGCGACAGGCGCTGGATTACAAGCGCAGGCGGGGGTTATTTCTCCGCCTTTCAAGCCGTAGATAAGCCGGGGGTGGGGGCCCCTTCTTTGCCGTTCAGTCTCCCTTCCCCCATCCGCCCCGGCGGGGCGCAAGGCAGCACTGAGCAGCCGGCTACTTTCGGTATCGTTTGCGGCCGGACTCCGACTCCCTCTCTCCTTATTGGTCCGAAAGTTGCCTTTTAACCGAAGGGCTGGAAACGCGCAGCCCCTTTGCGAGGCGCGCAGGGGGCGGGCGGATCGCCCGGGGAAGAGACCCGCGCAGCAGCGGGACAGCAACTTTTGCGGCGCCCGGGGAGACCGGAGTGCGGCGCACGTGGGCGCCGGGGAACAGGCGCTGGGCGCGGCAGCCCGGAGCACCCGGCTGCCCCCCACCGTGTGCACCCAAGGCCGCTTCAGGCCAGCTAGCCTGTGTCCCCCCCCCCCCCCCGCTCTTTGCAGACCAGCCGGGGAAGGGGGCTGGGACCCGGGACCCAGCAGCGGGGGGGTCCCGCCCTCCAGGCAAGTGCCGCGGGGCGGAGCCGCCGCCGACCCCTCTCCGCGCCCGGGTTTCCTGCCCGAGGCCGGGCAGCGGCACCTGGCCCCGCGGCCAGCACCATGGGCGAGCGCCACACGGACGGCTTCTCCTGCAGGTACGGCCCCCGCCCGCGCCCCCTCGCCGCCTGGCCCGGGGGGACCCCTCGGCCCGGAGCCCGCCTCCCGGGTGCCCCCGGGGGGATGTGGCTTCGGTTCCCTGGCGCTGGCCCGGACCGCAGCCCGGCGGGGGGAAGGGGCCCGATCCCCCCCGCCCAGACTCGGCAGCACCACCACGTGCGCGCCGAGCGCCGCCGACTCCATCCGCCCGAGGCCGGGACAGGTGTGGGGCTCGCCCGGCCGGGGTCGGGGGGCCGGGCCCCCTCCCGCCGGGCTGCCCTGGAAAGTGAAAGTAGCGGCGGCCGCGGCTCCTATTCCTGCTGCGTAGGGAGGGGCCGCGCGGCGGTGGGGGGCGGCCAGGTCTTCCCGAGCCCCCCGGGAGCTGCGGGGCACAGGGGCCCGGAGCCCCCCAGCCGCTCCCCCGGAACCCGGGGGGGGGGTTCAGGCCCCTCCAAGCAGGAGCTTAAACGGGGCGGCCGGAGGCTCCAGGGTCAAACTGTCCCGGTCCGGGGCGGGGGACCCGGCTCTGTGTCCTGGCCATGGGGCGCCCCCTACGTGCCCGGGCCCCTTTTCCAGCTACAGGCTGACAAGCCCCGGCCCTGGGACTTGGTGCGGGTGATGGATGGAGAGCGCCCCGGCTCTCCGGCCTGATCTCCCGGGCGGGGTCTCCCTGGGACAGCCCCAGTCTGAGTCCGGCGAGGCAGAGGCCATTCACAGCGGGGGCACCGAGAGCCGGGGCTGCCCCCGGGCAGAGCAGCCCGGCCGCCGAGGTTGGTGCATCGCCCACGGGCAGAGCCAGCCCTAGGTGCTGGGGATGATCGCTCCTTGGACCGGTCCTGCTGCTGCCCGTGGGAGCCAGGCCGGGCTCCTTTCCCTCCAGCCCAGGCGCTAGGAGCAGCGAAGTTCCCAAGCCTGCGGCCGTTTGCTGAGGGGGTTTGGCTCAGGCAGGGGGGGTCGAATAATCACCGCCACCTGACCTGGGATTTACTGTCAGCCAGGAAACCCAGGAGGAGTTGTTGTTACCAGATGGACTGCGGAAGGGAGGTGTTAGGTGGCCTGCTGGGGACTCCAGTTACCTTATTGCAAAAAATAATTAAACAAGTGGGGGAGAGAGGAACTGACAACATGCTCGGAGAAGCCTTTTTCTGAGGCACCTCCGGTGGAACTGGAGTTTTACCAGCAGGTTATTTGATTGATTTCACAGGCCCTTTACTCAAAGGGAGGTTTTTGCCCTTGGCTTCATTGAAAGCAGATCAAATCCTAATATTTCCTTGTAAATTACTTCTTTCCCCTTCCCCCCCCCCCCCAAAAAAAAACCCCACCCCACCACTTTTCTTTGTAATTTACACAACTTGGCATTTCTGGCCGTTACAATTTCTTGTTTGTGATGATAACATCTCAGGAAGGACCCTTTTCTTTTTTTAATTGGAGCCATAGGAGTGGCCACCCTGCTGGCATCCCGAATTGTTCCATGGAGATTTGTTTATAATGAGAGCTCTGTGGCTTTGCATTGTGTCTAATCAAGGAAATCAATGGCTTTTACTTTCAAGTCTTGTTTTGCTGAGCTCCTCGGTCTGTTGTGGAAAAACCTCGGCAGGATGACAGGATTGGCACAAATCCTACAGAGTGTGTAGGCATAAGACACCGTCTAAGCTGTTTAAATAGCCTGTTGTGTTAGAAGGATCACGTTATAACACACTAGTGTCGCCACTGCAAACCTATAAAGGGCCAAATAGACTATACGTTTATAAAGCTAGGTAAGTAGGTCCCGAGAGAAGGGAGCGGTGTGAGAAGGTATATGACTAAGTAGGGGGAGGCTGCTTTTTAAACCCTTCCGTTAGGTTCTGCTTCACCGGCACTGCTCTTCCACCTCCCCATTGGGCGTACGCCAATGTGCTGAGACGTAACTTAGACCATAAGTCCATTAGAATGTGGTTTGATCCCAGTGGGTGCATGAGGCTGCCTTGATATTTGTATCACTGTTGTATCGGAGTTAAAGGGACGTTGTCTAGACACAGAAGTTGCACTGGTTTAACTTGTCTTGGCTTCGTTAAACCAGTGCAGCTTTTGTGTGGGGGCTGTTCAAGACTGGTTCTGTTGGTTTAGCTTGCACCTATACATTTATCAATGCGAATTAAACCGAGATACGCTCGCTTTAAACTGATAGAAGATTGCGAAAACACACAAGTTGCACGGGTTTAACTAAATTGATATAAAATCACTCTTTGAGTTAAACACAGCTCTGTGTATGGACAAGGCCTCCAGCAACCCGTTGATCTTTCCGAATGTTGATATTTAAAAATAAAAAACATGCTGATTTGGGGGGGAGGGGAAGGAGAGCAACCCAGCATGCACTCACCAGGCACATGCCTTCGTCACCCCTCCTCCCGCTCACATGCACCACAGTTTCTTTGCCCACAGTGTCGAGAGGGTACTATAGTTTACCTTTGTTTGTTGCAAGGGATGTTTTCTTTTGTTATCAAGGGCATCTGCTCTCTGAGCTTCAGTCTCGCTGTGTTGCGCACACACACATCATAGTTTTCTATCTTTCCCTTGGTTGTCGGGCTTTTTAATATTTCTGGATCTTTAGAGATCAGTAGAAAAAAATTCCCAGAAGTATTTTCCACATCCCTTGCCTACTTAGTGCATTTATTTCACTGTCTCTCATTATTCGAGGAGTTTGGAGCTCCTGTAATACCTCTAATGGTGTGCTAGGTCATTATTCGTCCGGAGTCTGTTTCTCAGGGACCCTACACTCACTTTAATTTGCCTGAGTGATTGGAACACACGTTTTATTGTCAGGATTGCCAGTAGCAAGCTGTTTAGCCTTCAAGCAGAGGGTGGCTAACGCTTGCAAAGGTCAGTTCACGAGCAGGTCACAGCCTGGTATGGTGGCAATAACCTGTCAATCACTGGGATGCCTGCTGGCTTTTCGTGCAGGTGTGAAATAACTGGGTAGTTTTTAAGATGTGCAAGTACTGTCGTGTGTGTGAGATTCCAGTGACCTTTAAAACAATTTTTTGGGAGAACACTTAAGATTTCTTTATAGATTATATTCCACTATTGAAAAGTCAGTCACTCAAGTGAGATCCGAATGTGGCCAGTTATGACCGTATTATGTTGTACAAATATAGTTTGGCTTTGATATCTCTTCCCACGCTGGTGTAAATCAGGAATAACTCCACCAAAGTCAGTGGCATGATGCTAACCTGATTTTCCTCTATTACTTGCAGGGGTGAATGTTTAATTATAAAGAAAAAGCCCCTTGAAGTTCTGTAACATTGCAAAATGTTAACTGTTAACCGTACTTGGCTTGAAATAAAACACTGATCAGAGCTGGAAAATCTAATGGAAATGTAGCAATCAGAGGGATGTCAAGTAGTATCCCAGTTCCTCTAAGGGAAGGGGAATAGCAGCCACATGGAAAGTAATCATGGATGCAGGGGAGTAGAGCATATCTGAGCTCACCCAGAGGTGTGGGGAACAATAGTGAAGTTCTTGCCAGGCTGCAGGACCAGGGTTAGCCAGGTGATCTGCTGATCCGGTGCATTCCCCAGGTCACTTTCATTGGTGGGAGATCGGGGGGGAAAGTGGGATTCATTGGTGGGGGATCTGCGGGAAAGAGGGTAAAGCTGCCCTCCCCTGGGGGAGTGGGATCTTGTAGGCATGGTCTTGTTAGAGAGGATGAGGAGTGAATGAATGGGGCATGGGACTTAAGCATCTTTTCATCCCCGAAGGATTGTCCCTTCAGGTCAAGACTACAGAGTAGCTTCTGCTGCTCCCGCCCATGTTGTTCCCACTCTGCCGATGCAGAGGATTTCAGTCTCCCCAGTTGCAGCGCTACATTTACTTTAATCAAATTGGTTACTGTGTCCGATTCTAAAGCACGGTTCATGTATGATCGGGCTGGCAGCGTGCTAGACAGAGCAGCCTCAACCCTGCTAGGCAACTGCCTGGCGTACATTGGTTCCTTTAATGCATGTAATCCTGGAGAAAAACAGTGATTTTGTTCGTAGAATTTAGTTCTGGGAACTTTCTGTTTTGTTTGAGCAGTAAGTCGTAAGCAGGGCAAGAGGGTAAGTGTATCCAGAAGGAATGTTAAATAGTCCTTGAATTTAAAGGGGGGCTGTCAGCTGAAAATTCATGAGTCTGGAAAACTCTAATTTCCTTGTGGGTGTTTTTATGTTCAGCTGATAATGTTAAAACTGAAAGTATTTTTTAAACATCCAATTTACTTTTCAGGGTTTACATCAATTGTGTACATTTCTTTTGGCCCCAAGAATGGAAACAGAGCCATCAGTTTCATTTTCCGCTCGCCTTGCCCTAGCTCAGTTTTTGCTGTGGTTGGGTTGCAAATGCTCCCTGGGGATGTTGCGTTTTGGGGTGTAGGGGTTGTTTGGTTTGTTTTATTTTATTATGCTCTAACACTTTCCGCTGTAATGGCAAAAGAAGAGTTTGTTCTTGGGTTTTGTAAAAGGTGAATTTTACAAAATCCTCAGGGTGGGGCCATATTTCATTTGTTAGTGTCCTTTTAAAATAGCCTCTTTTTGCATGTGTGGGCGTGTGTGTTCGTGTGTGTCTCTTGTGTGATAGATGGTGGGCCTGATTCTACAGCTCTTGCATTTATCATTAGGACCCCTTGCTGGAGCAATGGTTCTCAACCTATTTACCATTGTGAGTCACGTATGCAGCACTCTGTGTATTATGTGGGCTGTATCCACACAATAGATATCCTACCTGTACACTTACAAAAAAATAAGGTTTTGTATTTGTTATATGACCGCAATATGATTGAAATCAATAATAGTACCTGTCAATTCAACACTGGCAAAAGTCTGCCAGGAGCTTTTAAATTAGAAAATAACTCAAAACGTTAACTGTTAAAATTAATTAATTTGCTGTAAAGGTGGCATGGCGTGGTTTGTTGCCACCCTCCCTGCTGTCTTGCTGCTGGCGGAGTGCCCGGGGAGTGTAGCTGCAGAGCTTGCTCCCAAAGATGGGGAGCTCTGCCTGGTGCAGGGCATGCCCTAGCCAGGGACTGTCCCCCATGCACCCAACTCCCCCTATCCAGGGACTGTGCCCCATAGCCCTCCATCCAGGGACTGCCACCAGTCCCCCCACCTAGTCTGTCCCCCATGCTCCAGCTGCATCCCCTTCCCTACAGCCCTAGCCCTCTGCACTCACCCCTTCCTGCGCTGCCCTAGGCCCCTGCATCCCCTTCCCCATGCCTGCTGGACTCCTACCTCGGCTGCACATAGCTCAGCCATGCTGCCTGCTCTACCCACCTGCTGCTGCAGTCCTAGTGCCAGGGAGCCTGCTGCAACTGGGGTCACTGGAGCTGCAAACCCTTGGGGGTGGGGGGGTGCTGAGCACCCTGGCCTACTGCCAATGCTGCTCTTGCTGGGAGGGGGAGGAGGGGGTTGATGCTGTGGGGCCTGATCCTGCTGGGAGTGCTGATGCTGGGCCTGATCCTGTGCTACCCCATTTTTGCACTCACCCTGCCGGCTCTGGGCCCCAGGCAGGTGCCCCTCCCACCCCGCCCTAGTTATACCCCTGAGGATGTCACATGGGCTGCAGTTGTGTGCTGATTGGGCTGAGTTGAGAACTACTGCACTAGCTTGTGTCCTGACATCTGTACAAAAGGGACTCCGTTTGATCTGTGACTACAGTGTTAGTAAACTGCACAGGGGGAATAGGCCAGATGGTCAATGTTAGCGCCACACGAGTCGAGTACTTGGCCCAGTGTGCCCCCCTCGCCTTGTTCCTACTATAGTCAATGGCAAAACTCCAGTTGGTTTCACTGGGAATCCGCATCAGGCACAGGACCGTGAATGCCAAGTAGATCATGTGGTTGGGCTGATGCTATTGGTAGTTCTGGGGCCAGTTGCTGTTCGGACTCTTTTAAAAGCTTCAGCACTCCTCAACGAGGAGAGAGAGTCTCTGTTCTGCTGTAGCTTACTTCCTTTGAGTAAAGCCGAGCTCATGGCTGTTGTCAGAAGCACTCAAATGAGCATGTGGGAAAATGGAAGCTCGTGGTAGATCGCTTCTTTGAAAGGGTGACCTACGCCAGGTGACCTATTGGAGTTGTGCCTCTCTTTGCTGCTTTAGGGTGTAAAAGAAGCCTCTTGCCTGTTTATTTTTCCTTTAGAAAGTCTTCCCTTTTTGTGCTGGTCTGGTAGGCTGATGCAGAAGCTGTCCGTCCTCGTAGAGCAGGGCTGGGAAATCCTCCCCGAAGGGACTTTCTCCCCGGGGTTAGCAAAACCCCGTGAATTTTACAAGTCTGAATAAATATCCCGGCGCCTCTCAACAAACCACCTTTAATAGCCTTGCTTTGTGTGACGTCACAATCCCACCGGTTCCCCATTGGTCGCTGAGACCTGAATTTCTAAGGTAATGAAACAAATAGAAAGCAAGTTTGGGTTTTAAATTAAAAAACAAACAAACACACCCCCAACAAGCAGCAACAACTTTTACCATCATAAAAACGTGCCAAAAAAAAAGAAGCCGCCCCAAGCTCACATCCCCCCTCCCCGTCCCCCCGCCCACAGATCACCCTTAGGGCATGTTTCGGGGGCTGTCTGCATGGCAAGTTCTGGGCCAAAGCATTTGATTAACCTCTCCCTACAGTCTGAGCAGCCCACTGAGGATGGCTGCCAGTGCTACCTCCCTAGGACATGGTCCTTTACAGGGCTGCAGCCCAGCTTGGTGACTCAATTGCAGAGCAGGTTGGACCCATTTACACAGACGAGGCCAACCAGTGCTGATGCAACGCAGATGTGGGACTCTGGTGTGCTAGTGGGATCCTCCGGCAGGGCGGGCGGCATTGCTTTGGGTCAGCGTTTCTGAGACGCTGGGCTCTCGGCGGCTTGTTCCCACTCAGCACAAGCAGAGACACCCCCGCTCTGTTCTGCACACGAGGGCAGCCCAGCCTCTGCTGGGTGCTGAAAGACCATGATAAACAGGAAGGGGAAACATTTCACGTGCTTGCACCTCCTAGAGACCAGAGTCTCCAAAACGCTGACCCAAAGCAGTGTTCATTTGAAACCTTATTGGAGCACGGTTCCTGCCGAGCTGCATGCTAATCTGTTTGTCAGGGCATGCCAGAGCCCCAGGCTACTGTTTCCTGGCATGGGCTAAACCAACAAAGGTGCTAACTGTGAAGGTGATTTTTCTGAGCACTCTTCCTTTTAGAGCTAGGCTGAGACCACTATATTCATTGCAGGCAGGCCTCCAGTCTCCAGATAGTAATTTTGGCTCCTTGACCCAGGTCGTGTTTGACCCCTGATCTGTAGGTGGAAGGTTTTGTATCCTGTTACCAACTCCCCTGGGCAGACCTAGAAGTGTTCCATTACCAGAAGGCATGCAAACTCGCTACTAGTATATTCTCATGGTATACAGACATGTATTCACAGGGCTGCCTAATTAAATCCTATTGGCTGGCCAAATCTGAGACTTTCTGGGTGAAACAGGGCACGTCCTTCAGCTCCCCTGTAATTTAGGAGACATTTGCATCTGCATGCAGTCAGAATTCCCAGCAATATAATATCTTCCGTCCACTTTTGAAATAGAGGAAACTCTGGGAGTGTATTTCCGATTATAGTCCTGGCTAGAAAAATACAATACATTTTGAAATGTATTTTCAATCGCTTGCCATTACTGCTCCCAGCAATCCATTGGCACATATCAAACACTGGATTTGGGCATGTACCATGGAGCGTGTGCAAGCAACCTCGCTCATTAACCGGCTTTGCTGGCACATTCGTGGAGGCCAGGGGAAGAGCTGCTAGTTCCTGTGAGCAAAGCCTCATAACTTTGTCATTTATCAGCGTATTGAAGGCACCTATTTGGAACTGAATTGTTCCATATGTGTATATGGTGGTGTGCATGGGAAGGGGGTCATCCGATACATAGGTGTGTGCAAGGAGCATGTTATGGTGTGTTAAATAAGAGAGTGTTGCAAGAATCCATTGGTTAAACCTGCTTTCTTGGCTACTCTGTTAGTCTGCCAGGGAAACAAGACAAGTCGTCTCCTTCGTAGAAGTGTGTGTGGGGGAGCTTGGATTTGTTTTCTGCCCCTGGAGGGCAAGTGCAGTTGCAGAAGGCTGCTTTAACAGCCCTGCTGTCTATCCCCATTTCAGCAGCCATTGAAATTCCATGGGCCGAGCACTCATGTTGTCTGCGGGAGGAAGCCAGAGCTATGCCCGAGGATGCTGAGTCATTCGCAGGCTGGCAGAGCTGATAGAAGGAGAAACTCAGGGGCCCAAACGGGGGTGAATGGCTGGGACAGTCCCAACGACGCACGTCCCCACTCTGCCTGGTTCTGGCTTTGGAGCTGTTTCTTCCTGTGTTGTTTCATGTCCCATCAATTCCAGTTATTTCCAAACACACTCTGTTATTCTGAGAATATTGGGCAAGGCTTGGATGGCTCTCGACAGATACAATCTCTCCCTGGCCTCGAACATTCGAAAGACGTAATAGGAAGCACAGTGGGTCTGCGTAGATATTGGTCCACTTTCTGAACAGGTTAAAGTGTTTATCGTCCCGGGGGACGCTGGATGTAAACAAGAAGTGGCGCATTCTCTGCTTGGACGTGCTCCAAATCTCCTTGCTCTTTCCATCCAAGTTATTAAACTCCTTGGATTTTCTAGAAAAATGTAATCGATCCCTTTTAGAAAGGGCTTCCCAAACGACGTCACTGATTATCAGCCTTAATCACAGGGAGGCTTACCAGAGGAGCACTAAGCCACACGTCCCTGGAGCGGCAGGATATTTGGCTAAGTGCAAGCGAAGGACGTTTCCTGTTTGAACAGAATGTACGACTGTGATAAATGCTTCAGGCAAGCAAAAGGTACAGGAATAAGCAGGCTCCGCAGAGCCAAGCTGGAGAATGTGGTGGTTAAGGACAAGTTAGCAGGTAGTTACAAATCTAGTGTGGAATGTTTGTGTCTGTAAATTCAAGGTCAAATCCTACAATCTGTACCCAGGAGTAGAGGCTAGGGAATTAGTCCTCTAATCTTCACACATCTGTGGCATTCTGCAGGTGAGTGAGACAGTACTTAAAGGGTAGGTAGGCTCTAGAAAGCCATTAGAAGGACAGCATTGTCAGAGTCACAAGGCATTGTCCTTTGTCTTTGTCTCCAGAGCAAATCTGTTTAGTGTAAAGGTGGCTTTTCTAATTGCCAGCCCTGTAATCTCCGTGTGGGATCTGAGAGTCAAGCTGGGTTCTTTCAAGCTCACACTTACTTGTAATAGAGGTTATCAGAGCCAACATCTGTCCTTAGTTACAGCCCTGAAATTCTGCTGTCCTCAGTGAGGTTGCCCATGTGTGGTTGCAGGCAAAACTGGACCCAGCAACTGGAATTGAGGGCCCAATGATGCTGCTCTTTCTCATGCAGAGTAGCACCGTAGTCCATGAGTAGTCTCGTTGGAACCAGTATGAGTGAGAGGCAAAATCTGGGTCTGAGTTAACAAACCATGTGATGCATGTGCTAAAACAAAATCCCGCTCACTCTTCCATTGCTACCTGGGTTGTTCAGGGCCAACAAGAGGTAAAAAACACACACTTTGTCACTAAGGTTGGATTCTATGACTCTGGAGACGCATGGTGGGCCTGATTCTGGTCTGCCTTTAGCCATTTTTACAGAGCTGTGACTGTCGATGTCAGTGGAATTATTCTTGTTTCTCACGTATGTAGGTGAGAGGAGAGTCAACCCTGGGAGCACGGCAAAGAAGGAGCCTTTCTTCCCCCCCCCCCCCCCGCCCGGTCCCTTTTCTGGTGACCCCTGCGGCTTGAGCCAGCCAGCTGATGTCTTTTTATTATTATGGATTCCTTCAGTCATCAGCTCTAAAGAGGGAGCTCTTTGGAGATGAAGGGGTCCTGTGGGTTTAGCGGGAAGCTAATGAAGGTGAGATTGACTGACTGGTTTAGGAGCATGCAGCAGTTCCCTTCAGAGTGTGGCTAACGGATGGATGGCTCGTGGAGGGCTGTCTTTCTGTGGAGTTCACAAAGCTGCAGCCACACTGACGCTGGGAAGAAATGAAACAGTCCCCAACACCACTGTTCCGCGTTACTACGCCGAGACCCCTGGTTCATACAGCGGAGCTGGGCGCAGGTGGCTGTCATCGGGCTGGTGGGCTAATGCACGGTGGAGGCAACTGAGTTCGACTTAGTGTCGCTTCTAGCAGACCTGTTCGTTCAGGCAATAAGGGCTGGTCTTTTCTCCCAAGGAAGGGAAGCAATCCGGGATCAGGCAGTGCAAGCAGCTGCCAGCTTTGCCTCAACCAGCACTGCATCCTCCGGAGGTGGGAATTGTCTCTGGTCCAGGTAACGGGAGGATTCATAGATTCTAGGACTGGAAGGAACCTCGAGAGTCCAGTCCCCTGCCCTCATGGCAGGACCAAATACTGCCAGACCATCCCTGATAGACATTTATCTAACCTACTCTGAAATATCTCCAGAGATGGAGATTCCACAACCTCCCTAGGCAATTTATTCCAGTGTTTAACCACCCTGACCGTTACCTAGGGGGAGAGTGGTTGCTGTTGCTGCTTTAGGGGAATGAGGATGCTGGTTGCTGCACAGGCAGGGGAAATGCCGCGATGCTGCTGTTCTGGTTCAAATATCGACGCATGTTCAAGCCACCCAGGTTTGGCTTTGCAAAACAATAACTGCAAGCCTTGTTGTTTATGTTGGAGTCGGTCCAAATACCCAAAGCTCCGAAACAATCCTGCCTCTTGTTGAAGCCTCCCTATGTAAAGGCTGCCTGCCTATAAAATCCATAGGGTAAATCCCAGCTGAGACTGCGAGGCAAAAACTCCTTTCTGCATCACTTCCCATCCACTTGTGGCATTCAGGCCTGTGCGTGTGAGAATTAGGTTTGCGAGCATTAAAGTGGTTATTTAAACAAACACGACGCACCAGGAAAACCACAGGGGTTAAGTGTTGGGTGGTTAAGCTCAGTTCTGCGTGTCGAGAATCCTCTGTCAATCCGATTCCTATGGCTGGGTTATGAGCATGCAGTCTAGAATGGGTGCACCAGTGAATCCGTCTCTCACGGAGCTGAGCTGGCAGACGTGCATCTTTCTAGGTAATATGCTTAGAAGAGCAGAGAGTTTCAGGTAACAGGCATGTCTGTGGGAAGCTTGGCGTTGGCAGCTGTACCTGCAGGAAAACGTGTCTGTCCATGGAGAGTCATGCAGCGTAAGAAACTTGCTCTTGTTTTAGGGGGAAGGGAGGGGGCTGGTGCAAGTGGGGTTAGTTGTGGTGTCAGTGTAATTAGTTCCCTTTTACACTCCCCTGTCAGCCTGCCAAACAGCAAGCCAAGTGTTTGTTCTTTACCTGGACTTCTGCAGAAAGTTACTGATCCTCCCCCCTCCCCCCGGCTTTATTGGCTCATCCTCTTGAGAACGAACATCTTAAACTAAAGTGAAACCCTGCCAGGCTGTTAGACGGGGGTAAAATGAAACTGTGCGTGCGTAGGGCAGTGAAGGGCGGGCAGTGGAAGGGAGAGATGCACAGAAAGGAATTGAAAGCAGCTGTGTGAACAAGGACCCCTGGAATGCTCAACATGCTTGTAAAACACTTGACTAATTTAGCTTCGCAGCTCTCCATTGGGACTCGTAATTTTTGCCCCATCTTACAGATGGGGAAACTGAGGCACTGTGGCTAAGGAACCCACCCAAGGCCACACACAATTATGGCAGAGCCAAGAATCAAACCCAGGAATCCTGATTCCTTTACTAACCTCTAGCTGATGGGTGCCTTGCTCCTGGTGTTTAAAAAACAAAGCTTTCCTTTGAGAGACAAGGTGGGTGAGATAACGCCTTTCATTGCACCAGCTGGTGGTGGAAGAGAAAAGCTTTCGAGCTACACAGAGCTCTTCTTTGGGGCTTGGAAAAGTACTCTGAGTGTCACAGCTAAATGCAAGGTGGAAAAGATGGTTTAGCGCAGGGGTCTCAAACACGCGGCCCGCGGGGCTATTTCCTGCGGCCCGCCAACTCCCTGCCCTGAGCCCCCTGCTGCACCCTGCACCTCATCTCCCTGCCCTGAGCCCCCGCCACACCCCTCCTGTACCCTCTGGGGACAGGGAGGGGGCGGAGTTGGGGTGGGGATTCGGGGAAGGGGTTGGAATGGGAGCAGGGAAGGGGTGGGAAGAGGCGGGGCAGGGGCGGGGGCAGTGAGGGTGTGTGTGTCAGCGATGCGGCCCTCGGGCCAATGAACTAGTCCTCATGTGGCCCTCCTGGTCAGATCCCTGGTTTAGTGTAAGGGACCATTCAAGGTGAGGTGGCCAGTCAACCGGTGGGTGTGGGGGGGAGAGTAGTGAGTTAGGGATTCTTGTAATAAGCCATAAATCCAGTGTCATAGACATTATATGGCTTATTACAACAGTCATAAAGATATGAGTAATGGCTTATTACATCAATCTCTTGCCCACTAGGTCCCCTCCCTTCTCTGTCCTATGACTGCAGGGGTGTTGATGGGCCTTGAATGGTCCCATATTACTAAACAATCTATTCCCACCTTGTATTTAGCTGTCACACTCTGAGCATCTTTCCCAGCCCTGAATAGCTCAAAAGCTTCTCTCCCACCACCAGAATTTGGTCCAGTAAAAGGCATCACCTCACCCGCCTCGTCTCTCTAATGTCCTGAGACCAGCAAGGGTACAATACTTCCCAAAGCTTCCCTGTGTCACCCTTGGAATAAGCCGCTGTGTAAGTGGCAAGCGCTGTGTGCCACTTTGGAACTTTTATCCACTTATATTTTCAAGGTTGATTTCCCCCCCCCCCCGCCCTCCAAGGCACATTGCTGCACATACTGATAAATCTTCACTTGTTTTGTCTGAGCAGGAAAACTTCCATTAAATCTTCCAATGGACCTGGAGGTGTGGTTCTCAATTCAGTCCCAACCATGTGCTTAAACAGTACATAACGTGGGCTCGAATTGACTTGCTGCCTGTAGCAGAAAATCATGGCCTATTGTTACTTGATGGTGTAGGGCCTGGTTCTGGTCTCTCCCCTTTTTACCTAGGGTGGCCACTGCTGCATCCCTGGAATACTGGACGTTCCTGTGCTTCCGGGAACGAATGGCACGGGACCTCCCCTGCCAGCGTGACCTTGCAGAGGGGTGTATTCTCATAATGGGGCCACCCATTCTTGATACGGGACAAAACCATGTCCTGTTTTGTCTTGGTACCGGACAGGGGGATAAAGCCATAGTTCAAGGACTCTCCAGTATAAAACTGGACAAACAGTCTGCTTGGCATTACTCATCTTAGGGAGAGTAAGAGCAGATTCAAGTCCTTTTTTAAACTGATTCTCACTGCTTGCGTGCAGCGAAGTACTTGGGGAAATCCCACCCTGAATTAATGAGAGTTTGTCTGAATAAGGACTGGAAAGACCCCAGCTCTCTCACGGGTGTAAACGTGGAGTGATTGGACTGATATCAGTGCGGTTCAGTCAGCATAGAACTATTGTGAGTGAGATCAGAATTGGGTCCTGAATGAGGACTTCAGGATTTGGCCCTGTGTACATGTTGTACAGCCTCACTGAAATGCAGCCACTTCTGGGGTGGGAGGCAGCACATCACACAGCAGTCACAAGAGGGGAAGTGTCATAGGATCTGTAATATGTGTAGAGAGTGGGTGGGACCTTGGCTTTTATGACGTGTCATCCCAGAGCACCCCCCCGCCAGTGACCTGCATGGTACTTGATGGTTTGAACCTGTTCTTCCAGGGACTCCAATGCTCTGTCATACAGCTCCTCCAGCGCAAACGCTTGTGACTTGCACTAGTGCAAACTATAGTGCATGGGGGCCAGGTGTGGCTGCACTGGGGGCTTGATCTGGTGCACACCACTGGTGCCTGAAGTCCCTGTGTTGACAAGGTCTGGGCTTTCCAGGCCTGACATTTGCATCTCTGAACCACCCTCTGCTGGCCTGTCAAGCAGACAGAGCCCCCCACCGGCCCCGAGAAAACCCCTCATGCAGCCTTTCTTCCTTTGTCTTTGCAGCGCACCTGAATCGCTCCAGTCACTGCAATGAATGGCCAGACTATCCCAGCAAGCACTCCCGGGCGTTCCCAGGGCTGGAATGAGTTCTGCGAGCTGCACGCAATCACCACGGCCAAGGAGCTCGCCAAGAAGTACCTGCTGTTTGCCACCGAGAACCCCCACCATGACCTCCTGGCAGCCGAGAACTTCTCGGTGCAGTTCACAGACCTCTTTCAGCAGTACTTCTGCAACGAGGTGAAGGAAGGCTTCGCCATGAACCAGTTCAGGGTCCTGCCCTTCAGCAGGGTGCGGGACTATAGGGAGACCAGCAAGAGGCATGCGGATGCCTCTTCGGGGCCGGTCGCGGCGAAGGTGGAGGCGGAGCTGACTGCCCACTCTGAGGCCGACAGAGCTGCTGACACTAACCCGCGGGGCCTGCCCAAGTCGTGGAGTTCTGAGGAGCTGATGGGGGCAGCCTCCCCTCTGGCCGCCAGGAGACACTTCTCCCTCACCCAGCTGCGGAGGAGCTGGCGCAAGTTCTTGCGCCGGAGATCCTCCGAGGCCATCCCAGGCGAGGGGGAGGTGCCAGAGCCTGCTCTCAAGCCTGGGCTGGCCAAAAAGATCCTGCCATGGACCCTGTCCCGAGATCAGGCTCACGAGGTGTGCAAGGAGGGTCTCTTAAAATACGGCATGGTAGATGAAACCACCATGGACAGTGGGACACGCTGGCAGCGGTGCCGATTGGTTCTACGGAAGGCAGGGACGTCAGACAATGAAGAATATGTCTTGGAGCTGTTTGATCCCCCCAAGGTAAGCGGCCTGAGGTCTCTGAAATCCCTCCCCTGTTTGCTGCTGGCCACGTCTCTTCATTGCCTCATGCATTACTGTACTTCAATGCACTGTTCCGCTTTAACAAGGAGGTGCGGCCCAGGGCTGGGGAGAGCTAGAGCAGTGGTTCTCAACAAGGGATACGCGTACCTCTGGCGGTAGGTAGAGGTCTTCCAGCGGGTACATCAACTCATCTAGATATGTGCCTAGTTTTACAACAGGCTCCATTAAAAAGCTCTAGCAAAGTCAGTACAAACTAACATTTTCTATAGACAATGGCTCGTTTATATGGTTCTATGTACTACACACTGAAATGTAAGTACCATATTTGTATTCCAATTAATTTATTTTATAATTATATGGTAAAAATAAGAAAGTCAGCAACTTTTCAGTGGTCGTGTGCTGAGACACTTCTGTATTGTTGTCTGGTTTTGTAAGCAAGTCGTTTTTTAAGTCAGGTGAAACTTGGGGGTACGCAAGACAAATCCGACTCCTGAACGGGGGACAGTCGTCAGGAAAGGTTGAGAGCCACTGGGCAAGAGAATGGTCCCTGGCTGCTCGGATTGGTCTGGATTTGCATGGCCTGACATGTCCCTAGTCTTTCTTTTAGAACTCCAGAGCTCTTTTGTGAGCCAGGGCTCCACTTTTGCCCCACTGGAGGAGCCAGAGTAGGTCTGATTTGAGGAAGTGGCCTTTGCTTCTTGGTGCCTCTATCCCCGTAAAGTGTAGGGTGGAATTCCCCTGCACAGAAAGCTGCGGCTCCTCCCTTACGCAGCTGTTACTGAAAGAATCCCACAATGGAGGCAAGGAACAGGTGACCTAGGGAGGTGGGGGGATCTTGTCGGGGTGGTCTAGGTTTACCTGCGGTAGGATTGGACTAAATCTGTGTTTCTCAACCACTGGTCCGTGAGATCTCCCTGACGTTGTTTGGGAAGGCAGCAAACCAATCCCTGGTATAGAAACACTGGACTAGGTGACCTCCTGGGCTAGAAGGGACCTGTACGTTTCTCTGATGTTTCTTTTCCTCTAAAAGTTCAGGATGGGATCTCCAAATGGCCTAAATCTGCCTGGCCGTTGTTACTTGCATAGTGGTTTTATTTAAAAAAAAAAAAAAAAAAAAAAAAAAAAAAAAGTGAATCAGCTTCAAGTTATAAAAGTTTCTAGTGATTGGCTCTGAGCGAGTGACTTGGGTGTTCGTTCCAGGAATTCCTTGGCATATTTCCCTTGGGCAGAAGTATTCATCACTTTCCCATTATGAGCATTCTCTGAGTGGGGACTGAACTGCCAGTGGATTCAGATGCGGGGAGGAGTTGTCAACCTCTGTGCAAAAATATGGAGTTGAAATTCGTTTCCAGCTATGGCAGAAAGGGACTTTGGAAATAAGCAAAGGAGCCTTGTGCGTGAATGTTTTATTACTTGATTACAAGAGGTGAAGGCTACACTTCAATTGATTGATTTTTCTTACCGGAGGAGTACAGCATTCATGTTTAAATCTTGATTGAGCCTCAGAATAATAAAGGGTCTCCTGTCCAGGGTCTGATCCTGCCTCCAGTGACATCCATGGGAGCTGGATTGGGCCCTTGGCTCTGCTCTGAAGGTGAAACTTTACCACACTTAGACTTTGGGCCCTACCTATTCAGAACTACCCTTTGCAGCTTTGATGACTAGGTGGGAGGCAGATGGATTCCAGTCAGAGAGTTTCCCTTTCGCTTCTGCTTCAGGCCTTAGGGCCTGATGTCTGGCAAGATTAGCTTTGTTGTGAAACCTGCTTCTCGTGCCCTGTGATTTGTGAACTACTGGTGCTCAGAATGGTTTGAGATCTAAGTTGTCAGGTGTCTGGGCTTTCCCGGATTCTGTTCTGATGAGGCACTAGAGCGCTAGCACCCTGGGGAAAAGGCAGGAAGTGGGAAGAAAGAGCTAGCAGGAAATTCTCGGCTCTGTTACTAGACGTCCTTTGCATCTCATTCAGAGCCTCCAAAGCTGGGTGAGCATTATGAGCCCTGCTTTTCCAATGGGACTGAGGCATGGAGGGGTTAGGTGATGTGCCCAAGATTATGCAGGGAATCTGTGGCAGAGCCAGAAACAGAGCCCAGGGGCTAATTCTGCTCTTATCCTGGGGAGACCCCATTAACTTCAAGAAGTGACTGACTGGTGTGATTGGTGAATTGAGCCCTGAGAGTCCACCTGCCTGGGTTCTTATGTGGTCCTTATCACTGTAATAACTGAGAGTGGATTCTTTCCTCCTGGCTCCCCTTCTCTTCTCCCCCCCGCCTCCCCATCTGCTAGACTGGGTCTGTCCTTGTTGGGTATATGGTGCTATAGGGTCTGGGCCCCGCTTTGGCCAGGAGGTAGGAGTGCTCCTCTGTAACAAAGGGGCTGCACGAGCGTTCGCACGTAGGCCCCTGCCCTGCTCTGGGGAGGGAGAGAATTATGCTCCCTTTCAAGCCCAGCTGCGAGGTTACACGTTCACAAGGCCCAGCCCGTCCTGGGACGTGCCCACCCTGAATCAGCACAGCCAGACGTGCAGCACCTAAGAGCACAGTCCGGCCCTGGCTGGGCAGTCAAGCGAGCGGTACCCCGTGGTGACTGGGAGAACCTATACTGCTTCCTGGGTGGAAGGGCACAGACTGCTCTGTATCCAGGACCTGAATTGGCCGTTCCCACGCAGGCAGGTCACCTCCTGAAGTGACGGGGAGCTTTTCTTGCAGGAGTCCGACAGGAATGGGCCAAATTCAACCTTTGTTGACGTGGGTCAGTGGGCTTTCTGCCTGGGCCAGAACTGCGGGAGCAAGCCCCCTGGAGTCTGTGTTTAGCTTAGTAGAGACGCTTGACACAACCCTGTATCTCTATACCCACGTGGGCTCCTTTATTCCCCAGCAGGGCTGTTATGATACATAGGTTGACTAACCACTGCTAACTATGTCAGAGAAAGTAAAACCTCTCTCTGTCTCCGATTCCTTGAGAGCCCCTTCTCTGGGCTGAATCTCAGGGCTATTTTATTACCTTCTGATTTCTCTGTTGGGTCTTTGACCACGGCCTTGTCTAGTTCCTCACGTTGAAAGTGCTGGTTGTTACACTTTGGGGTGCTGTCAAAATAAGACCATCAGATGCTTCTATTGAAGAGTGGGAAGTCTAGAACTTAGATACAACACCGCACCGGCGGAGAAACACAGAGAAGGTGGAGGGTTGGAGAAGGGTTTCAGAAACGTACAGCACATAGCGCCGGGAGCCCGGATCCCAGCTCGGGGCCCTTAGGTGCCCCCACAATACAGATAATTCATAGTATCACTTGGGTACTGACTGGGTGCATCTCCTTGGTTTCCAGTGTTGGTTCTCGTACATGTCTTGGGAGAAGGGAGTTTGTAGGAGGGCCTGGCCGGGGTGGGAGGGTTGAGGTTTGGGTACCTGCTCAGCGCACACCTGTGATACAGAGGAGGGAAGTGAAGGGACATGAAGGCTGGTGACTCTGCTGGTGCCGGCTGGGAAATGCAAATCTTACTGGGAAGGGCTGATTGACCATGAAGGGTGAGCCCAAGAGCAGCTGTGTCCAGCAGAGAAATCGGATCATCGAATGTCGCTGGAAAGGTGAACGTGGGACAGATGCCTACACAATGGACTGATGGCTCTGCAGGGCTGGCTGCTGCCTTGGAGGGGAGGACTTTGATCCTTGACTAGAGCGGTTGGAGGGTTTGATGGATCTGCACAGTCCGGTTTGGGGAGAGGTGGCCGTGTAAAGATTGGTTCTAAGAAGCCTGGGCAAAAAGGTCCCCAGGAAACCCCCTGTGTAGGGGTAGCTGGTGTAGGATTTGATATTGGCCAATGGAGGCATCCATGGTTGGCTTGTCTGCTTGAAGCACTTAATATCCAGACTGTGGGCCACGTTCCCCTGTGTAACTCCACTGACTTTGGGGGGAATTGGGTCTAGTCTGCTGGAAAGTTGGTCAGGTTAATAAAAGCTGACAGCCCATGACCAACGAGCTCCAGTTTGTCGGGGGGGGGGGAAACTGGTCTGCGGCCCCTAACGCCCCTCCCAACCGCCCCTGTTGTTGGCAGCCTCGGAAGAGAGAAATAAACTCCCTTGGGTTCTAGATGCAGCTGCTTCAGGTCAGAGTTAGGACTAGGGTGACCATACATCCCACTTGGCCGGGACAGTCCCCTTTTTCCAGTTCTGTCCCGGCTCTCCCTACTTTTTCGCCAAAACTGGGCATTTGTCCCGGCTGCAAGGCAGAGTGGTGGCTGCTGCTCTGGCGTCAGCTGAAGAATGGAGAAATTTGCTGCTGGTGGGCAGCGCTGCCTTCAGAGCTGACCCCCCTCAGGGGCGTAGAGCTCAGGAGGTCAGCCCCAGCCCCCGGGCGGCACGGGGCTCAGAGGGGTCAGTCCCGTCCCAGCCCCAGGCAGTGTGGGGAGAGCGGCCCTGCTGAGCCCTGGGCCATCCCGTTTTTACTTTAAGAAATATAGTCACCCTAGGGATGGTGCCAGGATGGCATGGGAGAAAGAGAGAATCTGCTTGTGCCTTTAAAGGTGACCAGCAAAGAGAAAAGGCCCTTTCTGATCACTTTATGATGGGGGCAGAGGGCCTGGTAGGGGTAAGTGTCTTTCTTTATTTTAATGAGGTGTTTACATTAGAACGGGGTCAGCAACCTTTCAGAAGTGGTGTGCCGAGTCTTCATTTATTCACTCTGATTTAAGGTTCCGCATGCCAGTCATACATTTTAACGTTTTTAGAAGGTCTCTTTCTATAAGTCTATAATGTATAATTAAACTATTGTTGTATGTAAAGTAAATAAGGTTTGTAAAATGTTTAAGAAGCTTCATTTAAATTTAAATTAAAATGCAGAGCCCCCCCGGACCGGAGGCCAGGACCTGGGCAGTGTGAGTGCCACTGAAAATCAGCTCGTGTGCCGCCTTCGGCATGCGTGCCATAGGTTGCCTACTCCTGCATTAGAATTTCAGGTCTGGTCTACTCTGGAAGAGTCTATGATTAGAGAACTAGTGGAAAGTTGAGTAATTTTTTTGGGGGGGAGATGTGGGGGGATTTTTAGTCAGACTGTTTAAGACTAAAGTTCTGTGGTGGGGTTTTTTGGGGAGGGGGGGCGGCTAATCTCCCATTTAACTTCAAAGACTAATTAACATTCTGGAAAAGGGGAGTCTTGGCTAAAGGTTCCAGAACCTTGTCTCCGAATGGTTCTCTAGCTCACAGTGCATCTATACAGATCCACGAAGTCCTCCAGCAAAACCAGAGAAGAGTAGACTTGAAATTCCTGATATTTCTAAATTTTAAATAGCAGGCAAACTCCACCCCTCCACCTCCTAAAAAACCCTTTACAAATTAAAAATCAGGCTACCTCTTTGTATCACTGAGAAGTGCAATAAAAAAAGACACAAGCTCAATTAAAAAAGGCTTTCCAGTTTGCCTTCTGTGTTGCTTTTATAAATGGCTGCTGGTCACTTGAATTGAGCGCCCTCCTCATGTCCCTGGAACTGCCCGCTGTCCGTTTCATCCAGTCCATGTGGAAATGAGCAGTGTTTCAGGTCTACTCGTGGTACCACATAGACCACAAATGAAAAGAGAGCAGTTTGCACCCTTACATGTTTGTGGTGGCGTCTGGGTTACACGTATTGGTTTCACTTTTCACAGTTCCCCATGAAATCAGTTTCAGTAACGGGTAAAATTTGCACCAGATTTACACCACCTTGAAGTTTCCATTGAGTCTTTCTGCACATGCGCACGCTCACAAAGAAACTGAAATGTCTTCTGTATGGGCTGTCTAGCTCCACTCCTTATCCGGAGATCGTCCTCACACACTCTGTCCTCAGACAGAGCTCGGTCCTGCTCCCATTGGGCCAAATTCACCCTGGGCGTAACTCCCTGCACTACAGCGGAATTAGCCCAGAAACGAATTTGACCACTGACTGCAACAGAAGCAGAATCTGGCCCAATAAGATTTGATTTAGAGACTAATTTTAGTGACACCCCCTCTTCCCAGCAATCAGAGCAGGCCTCATATTAGGCAGTGTTCCCAGAGCAGCAGGCTGGCACTGAGACCCCTACGCGCAGTGCTCTGCCAAAACACTTCATGAAGTGTTGTTACAGCTGAGCTCTGTGCAGAACATCTCACGCCAATCCAGATTCACCTGCGGGGCCAGACTCGGAAGGAAACTCTGGGCTTGGGGAAATGCAGCAGCGGCAGCGACCCTCAGTGGAGCTGGGAGGAGAGGGAACTCCACTCGTGTAAGCCACACGAATAGGGCCTTCTGACCTGCAGCATGGTTAGTTATTTTAACTGGGCAGCAGCACTGAGTTCCAGTTCCCGAAAGAGTCAGATGGAAAGAAGAAGCAAACAGACATCGCCTCCAGTTCCCTCCTTTTTCTGCTCACTCTCAGTGGTGCAGAGGGGAAGACGCTCCACCCAAGCCCACGCCGGCGTCTTTGCGACCAGCGTCTGTGTCTGAAGAGAAAGGGGGATTTCACAATTTCCCCCAAAGGGGAGTTCTCCCTCTTCGCTGTTAGTCATTGCAGCCAACTTGCGGAGCAGCACGTGACCTGGCACGAGGATGTGGTGATAAGCTCAAAAATCAGATCTAGGGGCAGGCAAATTGCGAGCTCTCAATACTTGGTTTGTGTTTGCTGTCGACGCTACACAACCATCAACTTGTGCTAGTTGGCGAAGCAGGATCCGTCTGCTAAACTGTACAGCTGCAGTGACGTGTCCGGGAAGCAGTTGGGCAAGGCAAATGAGCTCGGGGATACCAGGCTGGATATCTCTGGTCAGTTTTTAGAGGTCTCTGGGGTAAATTCATTGCTAGGGGCCAGTGGGCGCAACTTGGTTGCAGTCAAGAGAATGGCCTTCCCTGTTTTGTTGAAGAGCAGCTGAAGTTAGCTGCATTCTTGGGTGGGATTGAGGACAATCATTTCAACAGGACCTTTCATCCCAAACAGGGCCGGCTCCAGCATTTCTGCCGCCCCAAGCCAAAAAAAAAAAAAGCCGCGATTGGCCGCGGCAGTTCAGCGGCAGGTCCTTCGCTCCTAGAGGGAGTGAGGGACCTGCCGCCCCCGAATTGCTGCAGGTGCCGCCCCTCTCCCTTGGCCGCCCCAAGCACCTGCTTGTTAAGCTGGTGCCTGGAGCGGCCCTGATCCCAAAGCTGACCTGAGTCTTTCTGGTTTTACAAACACAGGAATCGCTTCACCCACCCACTGAAGTGCAGCCACCTCTGGGGTGGCTCACGGCAGATGTTTAGCTGCACATGGCAATGCTGCACAATTGTTTGGAATCAGAACTGAAGAATACCACCACGTTCAAGGGGAATGTGAAATTAGTCCAGACAGGGCACCCAGGTACTTTTTCTCATGCTTCTTTCTATCTGTTTATACTTTTCAGTCCTACCTGTGGCCAGTGGCTCTAATTAACCTATTGTGTTTCCAAATAGTCTTTCTTTTCAAAGCAAAGTTCAGCCTGGCTCGCAGTCTGAAAGCAACTGTAGTAACCACATACATTTTTCCTGCCTTAGCAATCCCTGACCCAGTTTAATCTTAAATGCCATTTTTGGTTTTGTACTTGATGTCTTTGTATTGAAGGAAATAATTGCCAAGGAAAAGCCACAAACTGCAAACGCCCGTGGAGGTGGATAAAACAGTAAACACAAACAAGTAGGGGTATCCTCAACAGAATAATGCCTGCTCCTCCTTTGAGCTCCTGTGTGCAGACCCTGGTCTCTCTGGGTCCTGGTCCATGAGGAGGCTCCCAGGGGCTACAGTAAAACAAATAGTAAATAAAAAAAATATTCAAGTGTGTACAGAAAATTGGGAATTTAACCAGTTTATTTACATTTCTGGAGTATTATTTGTTAGGTTTTTTTTCTTCTTCTATATTTAGAGCTAAAGTCAGTGGTGGTGGCACAGATGCTGGTGTTACACATCAGGCCTGAGTCTGATCCTATTATGCTAAACTAGTGTAAATCAGGAGTAACCCTGGAGAAGTCAGTAGAATTACACTAAGGTAAAAGAGAGGAAAATCAGGCATGCTAGGTGCAGATTAGTCAGGAAACTGGTATAAGTGGGGGGGGAGGGATAGCTTAGTGGTTTGAGCATTGGCCTGCTAAACCCAGGGTTGTGAGTTCAATCCTTGAGGCGGCCATTTAGGGAACTGGGGTAAAAATCTGTCTGGGGATTGGTCCTGCTTTGAGCAGGGGGTTGGACTAGATACCTCCTGAGGTCCCTTCCAATCCTGATATTCTATGAACATTTCTAAGTAACAAGGGGCCTGGCACATATACCCAAACCTGTGTACACCTTCTGGCCATGATCTCTCCATGCATGTTACATTCACTGAATGCTAAATCAGTGCAAGCTACCAGTTATCACACCCATTTCTAACCTGTTTGTGCCCAATGTGACATTTATTCCTCTGTTTACATCACTACTAAAGGATCAGTCCTGCAAGCACTTACACACATGAGTAACTTTACATGAGTAGCCCTATTTAGTTCAGTGGGAATGACATGAGTAAAATGACTTGTACATAAATGTTTTCAGGGATGGGATCCTAAATTTGGCCCTTCATGCCTAAATTAAGGGAAACGCTCTGATAGGATTTACATCAGTATAAATCTGGAGTAATTCCCAGTGACTTCAGTTGAATTGCTTTCCATGTGGAGAATCAGAATGTAGTCCAAACACAAATAATTTTGGCTTCAAATTTAAGTTGGGTTTTTGTTTTTTATTGTTTTAAGTAAGAAAAAGATGGTGGTTAACAATTGGATATGAAATGCTTAATTGGTGTTAAAACAATGGAAAACATCTTTAAAACTTAAACTTCAGGTAGCAGCCTCAGAAACCTAAATGCAGTTATCTGGTCTTAGTTTATTAATACCAGAAAATGAAACTGATTGTAAACAGAAAGTGAAACTGATCAGTCTAGTTTCTTAGCCAGGCTGAATGAAATGCAAAAAGAAAACAAACAGGAAAAATGGAGGAAAGTAAATTAGCTTTTGAATGTTTCCCCTGTTACAGTAACTGAAGTTGTCATTCGTAACAGAGACAGTTTTGGCTGAGGGAGGAGTTCAAGTTTGGCCCTCGTGATTCTTTTCTTATCAGCATCCCAGTATGATCAACCTCCGGCTCTCAAAAATCATGAGATGTAAAACAAACAGATGCACCTTTGGGTTCTTGGTCATTTGCCTTGGGTTTCCAAGCCACTGGGGTCACACTTGGGTCCCATTTTCAAGCTTTTTTCTCCCACCCAAGGACTAGAAACTTACTGTGGTGTGTGTTTGTTTTGTTTGTTTTTTAATTGAAAGCTGAGATTCTCACCTAATCTCATGCCTCCAGGAGTTGAAGCTGTACGAACGGTGTGTGTGTGTGTGTGTCAGTCCAGTCAGTCAGTCAGAGGGCTCTGGTAGGCTAGCCTTGGCGGACTAGAGCATTCCAGCTGAACTTTGGCAGACCAAGCTGTTTGCTAGAGAGCTGCTCTCCTCGGAAAGATGCCAGCTGATCTTTAGGATTATTCTTTTTCAGATCTTTCTCCTCTGGAGAAACGTTTTTCCCCTCCCCACCTTCTCCCCCAGTGAACTCGAAAGAGGCCTAATCCTGTAAAGCCCGCTGTGCACAGCATCAAATAGACTGGGGTTGCTTTGAAGAGCTCAGATCTCATTTCCTCCTGGGGTGGGTTGGATGGCTGGGGCTGGCATTGCCTCTGGCAGCAGGGTGGCTGCAGCACTTGGCCCGCCACCCAGTGAAAGCTAGGGTGCAGTGCCAAGGTCTGATCAGCCAGCCTCTCAAATGCTCTCTGACATCTCACGGGCTGCTTTCCTCGGTGGTAGCCTGTAGGCACAGAGGGCTGGATGCTGGGCCCATACACGTCAAATGCAAAACTTCCATGTGGTTTAATAGGGAGGATTGGGCCCTTGAAACGTGCAGCCAGCCTCATTTCATGTGTAGGTAGGTGTTTGTCGTCCCCCCCCCCCCCCCCTTACACACACAGGTATTGGAACGTGGGATTTAAAGAAGATTAAAAATAATTATCTAAAAAATATTTCATGTCTTGAAAGTTTCCAGGGACACAGACTAGGAATCCATTCAGCTTGTGTATACAAACCTAGACTTAATAGAAGACCACGAGATAGGAATTGGATTTAAACTCAGTCTGAGTTGCCAGCTGCATGTTTTATTTCCCTCGTGAGCTATGAATAGATCAATGGGTCTGTATTTGCTGTGAGCCTTCTCCTTTAAACACTGCCATGCTCCGATCACGCAGGATTTGGGTTTGGTGTTTTTCTGTTTTTAGTTTGAAATAGCACACACAGAAGGTAAGAGTTCTGTGCCATTTGGCCCAGCTGGTTGTGGTTAGAGACACACACCTGTTCTGAGGTTTGCGAATACATACACCTTAAACACATTTTTCTGTGCAGAGGCAAAGCTGCAAATGCAGATTTTGCTCCCTCTTTTCTTGTAAAGCTGTGAAAACACTGCAGGCTGAATCCTGATCTCACATACTGAAATCACTGGAGGGTTACTCCAGATTCATATCAGCCTGGCTGGTGTAAACCCTGGCCTTGCATCACTCAAAAGAGAACATTAAAATGCAGATATTTAATTAGCTACTCTCCTGTTGGGAAACATATTGAGCCCAGTTCTGTGGCTTACTCCACTTCGGAGATGCATAGAGAGTGCAGAGTGGGGTTCCCCCTGGCATGGGGAGTTCCCAGTGGATGTAGAGTCAGTGTAGCTGGCTCCTTCACCCCTGCTTCTGTACAATCCCCGGCACAGGAGGTGGGAAGGGGGGTGTTGGAGCATGGCTGGAGCCTGCTCTGCTCCAGCAAACCCCAGGTGATGGCTTGTCCCTTGGGGATCATTACCAGCTAGTGAGGTTTAGAACAGCCTCCAAAATGCTCTCTGAGGCCAGCTCTGCAGAACTTAATCAGGGAGCTGGTGAGATCCCCTCTGAAGCTGATTGCAGCATGAGGTCTGTGGAAATACAGTTTTCCTCTAGGGATCCCAGCATTCAGTGGGTTCACAGAAAGAGCCTTACTTGCATTGACAAGAGCTCTTGTGTGTTTTAGCATGGGTGGGACCCAAGGTACCAATCAGCTTTATATGAGAAATTTATCGATCGGAGATCTTTAACCGAGAGCTAGGGTGCTCTTCTGAGCATTGCTGGGAATGCAGCTCTTATGGCCGGCCTCCAGGGACATGAACATGGGCAAAAATAAAATAAACATGAATGTGAGGTTTGACTTGTTTTACCCTCTCTTCCTGGTAATGTTGGCTAGGGAGATGTTCTGGGCTGGGAACGCGCTGTCTGCTGATCCAGGATCACTCCCTCAAGCGAGGAAAATGACGTAGGTTCTGTGAGTGTAATGTTCCAGGGAAGTGTTTGGAAAACTACAGCGCAGTTCACTTGAATTCGTTTCCCAGCCCTGTTTCTGACTCACTGCGTAGACTTCCCTTGGGCAAGTCACTTAACCTCCTTGAACCTCCGTTTTCTCTAGAGCTCACTGGGGTTAAGAAGAACTGATTAATAACAAACTATTGCTTATAATGTGTTTTTAAGATTATTTGATCAAAGATGATATCAAGGCTCGATCCTGTAAGGAGTTAAACATCAAAGTCATTGGGGGTCAGCCCCTTCCAAGACACCTGCAGGATCAGCCCCTAAACAGATAACTTTTCAGTCACTGGAGGCCGGATTTTTGAAGAGATTTAGGCACCTTTCCAAATCTTGTCCTGGGTCGTTAGTCTTAGTGCTGTAGTTTCAGTAGATGTTTATAATTCCTTGTTTACCTGCTTACCCAATTCAGGCTGCTGATTCCCTTGTTTTTGGTTTGTATAGATATAAATAGATGTTATTTTTGTGGTTGATTTTCCCCAAATCATGATTGTTTCATTGGTGTAAATGCACGTTTTGCTTCACTTGCATTGACATCACTCCTGTGTGTTGTCCTGGAGTCACCACATGGCATCAGAGGGACTCAGGGGACTTAAAGATGCCCAAAGGGCATGCAGAAATAAATAGCTGTAGCAACGCTTTCTCGGAGGCTGACACGTGTGTTTGCCAGTTTCCAGCTCTGAGTATATTTTTGCAGCCAAGTCCTAAAACCCATGAAAATTGGGATTTCTAATGGAAACGTCCACGGGTGTTGTTACAGAAGGGAAGGGAGGGGAAAAGGGGGTTTTCATTTCCGCAGGTTTCGTTATGGCATTTGTAATGATCATGCTCTGAGATGAGCCAAAATGATTCCTTCCAGTGGGCAAGCCGTGCTGCCCGAGCCAGGCCTTCTGCTTAAGGTGGGGTGAGGCTAAATCTTCTCTCAGTTGTGTTCTGAGCAAGGCTATTTTCAGCTTCCTTGGCTATCCGCCGAAGTATGTTTCTCAAACTTCTCACTGATTGAGCCAGCAGCTTTCCTACCCTGTTACGCGCGTAGACTTCAGCCATCTGGAGGAAGGATGGCCCAGTGGTTATCATGCTGGTCTGGAACTCCGGATACCTGGGTTCAGTTCCTTGCTGTGACTTCGGCAAAGCGCTGATGTCTTTGTGCACTTCAGCTCCAGCCCTACTTCTCGGTATTGAGGGTCTGTATATTAAAGGCCCTTGGTGGCTAAGCTAATTAGAGGGGGCCTATGGGTACCAGAAGTAGACGAAGCAAACAGGCTTTATGCAGGGGCTTTGAACCTCCCCAGGGTGAAGCAGATAGTATCTTCAGCGGCCGCTGTGGTTGAAACAAAGGGGATGGGGGGAAGCAGGCCGTTTAAACGGTGGATAATGTCTGTCTCATTCACTCGGGCTGTGCGTGGGGGATTGGGGGTGGGGATGCAGGGACATCATTTGGCCCTTTGTCAGTAATACACAAATCTTAACTGGTAACAGATTGTAGGAACTTCTTTGCAGTTGGTTTGGTTGGGGGATTCATGGCTGGCACAAAATACAGGTGGCCTGGCCTGCAAAGGCCTGACTCCTGCAGTAGGGGAACTCCAGCTGAGAGCTAGTGGAGTTGGCGGAGGGTGATGCAGGTCAGTGAATGCATCCCATGAAGTTAGAATACGATGTGTTAGTGTTACCCCTCTATGTAGCGCCTTAGGTCTGACGGCACTTCAGAGAGCACGAGGGAAGCCAGGTCAGTGTTCTGGAAACGTAGGGTCTGTTTGCACCGCAGCTGGAAGTGAGTCTCCTAGTCTGGGTGCGCAGACGTGAGCTAGTGTGCTAAAAATAGCAGTGTGAACATGGTGGCTTGGGCCCACCCCGACCCCCTGAGTCTGAGCTTGGGTGCCTAGCCTGACTCTCCCAGGGCTGCAAGGTCCACACAGCTAGTGCAAGTTCGTCCACTTGGGCAAGGAGGTTCGCTCCCATCCACACCCTTATGGTCTGACTCCAGATCTACAACGCCCAGGGCGTCAGGCCAGGTGCGAGGAGGTGCAGAGACCGGGTTCGTGCAGAGACATGGATATCAGCTTTGCAAAAGAAGTTGGTTAACCATAGATTCTTTGCTGTGTATGTTCTCATCCCACATTGGTCACGGTCGTATCGGAGCCCCTTCCACCCAGCACCTGAGAGCAGCTCACAGCCATGAGACGCCTTGTAACCGCCTGGTTGTTACCCCCGTTTCACAGAGGGGGAAACCGCAGCACAGAGAGGCAAAAGACCCCTCACCCAGGGAGGCTGTGAAACAGTACTTGGCTGGCCTGACTTGTCCTGTGCATTAGCCAGGAGTCTGCCCTTCTCCTACCAGTGGCTTGGAAGGAGAAAGAGGATGCTTGGTCATTAGCATGGGGAGGGGCCAGTGTGGCGGGCAGTCAAGAGGGAGCAATGTGATGAGTTATCACCTTGATTAGAAATGTTCGCTTACAATCTGTTTTTCCTCTGTGTGTTACTGGTCCTGCATAGAATGTCAGCAGGGCACATTTTTCCAGGTACAGCTTTGGCATGGACAGTCTTGGCAATATATCCCTCTGTCAGAAACAGGGCTGTGTCTCGTCGCTGGCATCTGAGCACGTCTACCTTCTGCTTTGACTTGTCATGTCAATCCAGCTGAATCGCGTCTCACTGTGCAGTTACCAGTCTGATTATTTCAGATGTTGTGGTGGTTACTTAAAAAACAAGCTGATGTGGACTTAACCGCAAGCTCAGCTTTATGTATACGCTGGAAATCCCCACCCTGGTGTCTTTGTGAATGGAAAAAGGTCTTTCTTTCATTCATAGGCAGGAAGGGCCCACTGGAGGTGTGCTTCGTGAGCTGCTCCTGCCCCAGCGGGAACACAGACCCTTGGGGGAGCTGGGGGGGTGTTCGGTTAAAACTGAAGCGGGGACTGAAGAAAGCAAAATCTGAACTGAAGCCCTAATTTCTGCAGATTTGGGAAATGTTCTTTGAAGGGGCTGGCAGGACTTAGACCTCAGTGCTTGCCTTCAACTTCAGTGGCGAGGTTTGACACCCCACCAGTGCTGCTGAGGGCATGAGGGCACTTGCCACCTGTCCAACGCGCAGCTCCTTGCAGGATCGGACCTGACGTTCAGGGGCTCTGAGCACTCGCACCTCCACCAGCTGACGTCCGTGGTAGCTGCAGGAGCTCAGACCCCGTGTGCGTGGCTGTAACCCTACGGGATGGGGCCCTAACCAGCCACGGGGCAGATCCAAGGCTAAGCAACAGAATCTCCGCCAGCACCGCTCTGGGTGCCAACTATGGCTTTGCTGTTTGAAAAACTGCATCTTGTGCTCACCGTTGGGCAAGTGGGTGTGATTGTGTATCACCAAGGCACTTCAGGCCCGTCCCTTTAACGTGTACAGATCCAGAACCAAAGAGGAGGCTGTCAGTCAAGCTAATAACCCCTCCCCCCCCTCAAACCACATGCCTGGAGGATCCCGCCTGGTGTAAATAAAATGGCTAATGCACTTGCTGGCATGCTTTGAGCCTGCTCCCACTCCTCTTGAAGTCTCTGGGCATCTCAGCTGCTTGAGGACGGGCTTTGACAGCTTGGCACCTAGTTCCCCACTGTATGCTCCCGTCCCCCATGCCAAACAGGTGTGAGAGACTCCCTGTTGGAATTAGCACCGTTTTACATGGGCTCTGCACAGACCAGAGAGGAGCGAGGGAGTGCAGTACTTAAGGGAGAGGTTTGGATTGAAAACCAAGGGACACCAGTGCTCCTCAAGGTGTTTTTGCAAATCTCTACCTAGATGCTTTTAGAAAATCTTTAATTTTTCAATCCAATCTTAATTGCCTGTTTTAAGGAGTTTAAACAGCTGGAATCATAAAAAGCAAAAAACCCGGCAGTTTGGCAGCCTGTCAAGCCAGCTTCTGTGCTGTGCCTTTGGAGAAACGCAGGACCCTGGGTAGCTCTTGGATTTGGACTGGCTGCTTGTACTGCCAGATTTTCACATAGAAAATGTTTTTGGTCACAATAAAAAGTTAAATAAGGATTTTCAAATCCTAGGAGAGAGCAAATCCTGCACAGATGAGAGCTGGGTCACTGATCTTACGGCCACAAGGGACCAATACAACCCCCTAGAGCCCTGGGGGTCTCAAACTGGGGGTCGGGACCCTTCAGAGGGTCGCAAGTTTATTACACGGGGTCGAGAGCTGTCAGCCTTCACCCCAAACTCCGCTTTGCCTCCAGCATTTATAATGGTGTTAAATATGTAAAAAAGTGTTTTTAATTTGTAAGGGCGGGGGGGGGGGGGGGGGTCGCACTAAGAGGCTTGCTGTCTGAAAGGGGTCACCAGTACAAAAGTTTGAGAACAGTTGCTCTAGCCTGATTTCCTGAGTCTCCACCTGGGATTCCTGCCTGAACCCTTGACCTGTGTGTGGGTGCTGCCGGGGGGAAGAATATTCCCAAATGTTAGGGCAACGGGAGGTGAGGTGTGGGAGTTCAGAGAGGGATTTTGGCCCCCAAATGGGGCTCAGTGGATGTAAGTGGGAGCAGAACTAGCCCCTTGGCATTACAAGGGCTTTGGCTGGATCCAGCCCTTATGGAGGGAGGAGTTACAGGCTCAAGATACTAATAGGGAACAGACGCGCTGTACTGCGCTCCTGGCCCGGGTGGTTTCTCCAGGAGCGATACAATCCAGTACAAACCCATTGGTATGAAGTGGGGCTGTATAAACCTGTCCACAGCGGCTTTTGCTGCTGATTGCCGTGGCTGCCTCCTTGGCAGGCCCCTCGGCGCTTCACTTTCAGCTCTCTCTTTCGATCGTCATTCTTCGAAGGCAAACGGGGCTGGGTGTTTGGGGCTTTTTGAGATTTCAGCGGTGACTTTTTTCATTTTGGTGAGCAAGCCGGGGGGAGGGGGGGGGAATAGTGATGGGGGGGGGTGAGGGGGAGGAAGATGTGACAAAAGGTTATTTGTCATTTATTAACCACAACTTTTTCCATCCTTGGTCATGCACGGAAAAAACACTTTTAGCAGTGTAACCACAGCCCCAGCGTTAATCGCTGAAGAACGGAGTTTCTTATTTTGGAAACTGTGTTGCTGGGATGAACTTAGCTTGTGTTTGATTGGCTTATGAAGGGAAGGTCACAGGAAAAAAAATCCCCAACCTGCCTGGGTAGAGACAGCTTCACCATGTTCAGCTTCGAGCACAGCAGCTGAGAACAGTTCATTGCTCTGTGTTCCCATGGCTCCGAGTGACCAGTCCTAGAAGCCTGGAGGTGGAGGAAACTTGACGTTCTCTAGCTAATTTCACTGCCCCTGCTGGGTTGTTCCCTCTAGTTAATTTCCTAATGTTTTATCTAGACTGAGTTTAAATGTCTCCAGTGAGGGAGTTTCCTCAATTTCCCATGGGGAATTTCTCTGCCTAATGCATCTTGCCATATATGAGAGCTAGGTGGTGGTGTTTGTCGGGAAGCTTTCCCTGACCCCCAGCAAACTGGTTCTGTTTGTATCATGCTGAACACTTAGTCCAAGCTTCGCATAACTGGTTTATATAGTGTAGTGATTACTGCGGTCACCTCACATGGGGAAACTTGGCAGAAACATGTCCGAATTGTACCAAGGGTCGTGGTGGTGGATTCTCCATCGCTGGTAATTTGAAATCGAGATTGGATGTTTGCCTAAAAGATCCATTCTAGGTCACTTGGGAGTTATTTGGGGGAAATTCTGGCCTGTATTCTGTGGGAGGTCACACTGATGACCTGAGAATCGGTGCCCTCAGCTCCCACTAACTCAGGGTGCACTCCACAGAACAGGGCCCTGTGACTTTCTAGTAGGGAAATTAAACCACATGACATGCAGGATTTGTAATCCTCTCCCCAGGGCCAGCTCTATGCTCCCTCATTTGGTTTTGCTTACAGAGGCTCTGTACTTGCCAACTCTTGGGATGTTATCGCATGTCTCCTGCTAGTTGGTTTTTCCTTAAAGTCCCAGCTCCCAGAGTCAGGAGACTTCAAAAGAGGATTGATTGATTTATTTTTAAAGAAGAGTAAGTTTCTAGCTCTCATGGCTGCAGAGACAAGCTTGAAAATGTGACCCTAAAGCCAGAAGGCAATAAAAAAAAACCCACTTTTCCCCCCTGAATTCTCATGATTATTATTTTATTTATTACTTGTATGGTATTAGTGCCTAGGAGCTGTAGTGGTGGGCATTGTGCTAGGGGTGTAGAAACAGAATAAAAATGAAGACACCCTTGCCCCAAACAGCAGGATTTTTAAGCCAATCCCATGACTTTTTTCTTAAAGCCGGAATCCTGAACACTTGAGTTTGGAGGTACTGTCCTCCCAACTATGGAGCCAGCCCCATGAGGTGCAGAGCACCTCAACGCTGGCAGGGCTGGGCCTGGGGTCTGCGATCAGGTGCAGACATGAGGCCTCCTTTTGCATCCTACGCGGTCTCTACAGAAGCTCATAAATATTTACCTCTGAAATAAGCACTCAGCCTTGAACCAACCACATCCTGAACCAGAACAAAAAAAATATTACACAACGAGGAGGCATGGTACGTCGCTTTCCAGGTCTGAAGCTGCCCACGTTCAGCATATCGCTGCAGAGCCCGTCCTGGTCCCAGGGGCCCCCCTCACCCACTAATACACAAAAGCAAATATTCGCCTCCAGTCTTCAAACCTATTTCACTCAAAATGGCTCCTGAGAGGCTTCTAAGAATGCTTGGAAGCTAGTAGAAGGGGGAAGTGTGATGGCCGTCCCAGCACAAAGCATGTATGGTACGGCCGGCAACAATAGAACCTGCCCGCCCCTTTTCCTGACAACGGACTGCACTTCAGGCCTGTCCTGGAGGGACGGATGAACTGGCAGCTCAGTTTCCAAGGCTCGTTCACTCTGGTCTCTCTGTTGATGCTGCTATCTGTGGTTTCGCTGATCTGGCCTCCACGAACTGAACTGAGGCAAACACCGACTGTCTCTCTGAGCACAATGATCTACCACCCGCCAGGCACCATTTGCGCAAGCAAGCAGCTCGTGTACATCCAACTAGTAATCCACGTGGCCTGCTGGTCCCAGCCAGGAGCGCCACCAGCTTTTCTGCTGCCCTAGGCGGCGGAAGGTCCCACCCCTCACAAAGGCGGTGGAAGGTCCCACCGCTGAAATACCGCCGCAGTTGCCGCCCCCCAAATTGTAGCACCGACCCTGGTCCCAGCCTCATCTGGCAAGACCCTGGCATACATGGAGAACCCTGATAGCCAGCCCCTTTTTCTACTTAACTTTGCATCAGATCCACTGCCAGCAGAAACTGAGCTGGGCTGGACATAGCAAGGAAATGTCCTGCTCTTACCACAGCCCTTTTTGCTGGAAAATAAAGAATTTGGAAACATTCAGTGCGTTTCACTGGCACCCACAGGAATCCGACGATTCATCTCTTCTGATGGACTTAAAAGGCAGGTGCCCTTGTTCCCTGCTACGAACGCACCTTTAGCGGAAAGCAACAGAACCTTTCACAGCAATAAGAGAGGTGGTTAAAACCTTGGGTAACCACCAAAATCAATGGGATGAATTCAGTCTAGCCCTTTTAAAGAGCAGATTCAGGGGGAAATCTAACCCCCCGAATGACCACCATCCTCCCTCTCTCCCATAATAAACATCACAATCTTCTCCGCAAGATTAGGGTGTTGGAGGGCATGATTAGAGAAACGACGGATGGACGGTTTAGATGGGGCCAGGTTGACAGAAGAGTTCTGTTGACGTAGGCACTGCTGTTCAGAGAGGTGGATTACCTACGGCAACGGAAAAACTCTGTCGGTCAAAGGAAGCATCCGCACTACAGCAGCATGGCTGCAGTGTGGTAGCTGTGTGGCTGCAGCTCCCGTTGTGTAGACATGGCTTCACTCCAGATTTGCACCAGTGTAAGAGAAGGCAGAACATTGCTTCAGGTCTCTGCCCTAGTTTTGGAATTACCCTATGTCCTGAAGTGAGCAAAACATCACCAATCCTCCAAGGCACGTTCCCACCAGACATTACCTGCTGGCTCTGGCCAGAGACTTTCAGGCTTTACCCTTGGGCCTTTTGACTCCTCAGTGAAATGTGCTGGGAGAACGACCCTTTGCTATCTGGTAGCTGCTTCCCCTGTATTTCAGCAGTGTCTTTAGTTTTTGTTCCTTCTTTATCAGCTGCTTCTAGTTTTAATGAAACACGAGATGGAAAAAAGATAAAATAATTCTCCTTGAGTTTGGTTGTAGTCTCAGGAAAACGCTCCTGGGAGGGGAAGTCTCTCTTTGATAGATTAAGTTAGAAAAGGATTCCCACCCCACCAATTTTGGAAAAGGGGAAAATAAACCCTGGAGGCTGGTTTGGGGCAGCCTCCGTATCTATAGCTGCAGGGCTGTGTTACAAGCACATCAAAAGAGCAGTTCCCTCTCTGCAGGGCGCTGTGTGGCTGTGTATCAGAGTTGTACTCGGGGTAACAGTGGATTTGCTGAAGAATGCACACCGCTTAGCCTATGATCTCTTTACTTCCCTAACGTTTCTTTGTTCCCGAACTTCCCCTTTAATGTGCAACCCAAGGAAACAATTGATTGGCAGGAGAATTCTGACAAAAAAGTGTGAGCGTCCGAAACGTGCTGCGTGGGAATCAGGAAAACCTCATTCTTGCATTTCTCTGACGCTCCTGAACCTTCTGCTTGGGTTTCCAAACATCGTTCCCTCTATCTCCCGCCGGGTTTTGCCTTGTTCTTGGCTCAGCAGTTTCTCATCTGGTAAAACCCGAGTTACTTTTCCGCTTGTGCTGCTGGCCGGTCACCCGCTAGATCTTAGGCTGCAGTAACAATCTCCTCTGTGGTTCTATCTTTATTTCCTGCAGGCTGTATCAGCGCTGGGTTTGTCTGCAGAGTTGGAGGCTGCCAGCTCTGGCCCTTATCACCCTGTTTCCTACATTCTCATGTGCTGAATTACAATCACATGTCCAATGAGAGACATCCAAGAAGAAAACATGAGTGGTGATTAGAAGAGGGGAGAGAGGGTGGCTGGTTATGCAGGTGCTTGTATCTGGCCAGACCCACCGCCCCACACTCCCTCCCTTGAAAACGTGTCTCCTCCTTTAAGCCAAACTGTGCGAGTTTAATAGCAGCAGTAATTTAAACATCTGGTGTTAAACATTTCTTCCCTTATCCCATTTCAGGGGGGAGGGAGGAGACTTATACAAATCTGTATGTATTTATTTATGGAATGGAGCAGGTTTATTGGCTACACTGGGAGACTGAGCATCAGGACTCCTGGGTTCCCATTCCCAGCTGTGCCACTCGCTCGCAGTGCAACCTTGTCATGTCACTGAACCTCTTTCACAGATCCATGGTGCATCTCACAGCAGTCGAGGTGTTAACCCTGGTTTAACGCAGGTGTCGTAACAGGTTGACGTCCTGCCCCGGCTTCAGTGTGGGTAATTGCATCCTGTCAACCTAAATTCCTCCTGTGGTTTCAATCGGGTGCAGCTCTTATCTGAAGTTGCCGTGCACTTAGTTAAACAGTGGCTGTGAGTCACCCCAGAAGTGGCAGCATTTTAGTGAGAGATGAAATAATTTTAGATATAATTAGGGCTGTCAATTGCAGTTAATTCACGTGATTAACTCAAAAACATTTAATCATGATTAATCACACTGTTAAACAATAGAATACCAATTGAAATGTATTAAATATTTGTGGATGTTTTTGTACATTTTCAAATATATTGATTTAAATTACAACGCAGAATACAGAGTGTAAAGTGCTCACTTTATATTTCTGATTACAAATATTTGCACTGTAAAAATGATAAAAGAAATCGTATTTTTCAATTCACCTCATACAAGTACTGTAGTGCAATCTCTTTATCATGACAGTGTAACTTACAAATGTAGGGTTTTTTTGTTACATAACTGCACTCAAAAACGAAACAATGCAAAACTTCAGAGCCTACAAGTCCACTCAATCCTACTTCTTGTTCAGCCAATCGCTAAGAGAAACAAGTTTGTTTACATTTACATCTAGACAGTATTTGGCCCTGCCATGCGGGCAGGGGACTGGACTCGATGACCTCTCGTAGGATCCTTCCAGTCCTGGAATCTATGAATCTATTTACCGGAGATAATGCTGCCCACTTCTTAATTACAAAGCCACCTGAAAGTGAGAATAGGCGTTCGCATGGCACTCTTGTAGCCAGAGTCGCTTCGGCCATTGTTCCTTTCACGGAAAATCTGACAAAATGCAAAGAAGATACCGATGTGAAATTTCTAAAGATAGCTACAGCACTCGACCCAAGATTTAAGAATCTGAAGTGCCTTCCAAAATCTGAGAGGGATGAGGTGTGGAGCATGCTTTCAGAAGTCTTAATAGAGCAACACTCTGATGTGGAAACTACAGAACTCAAACTACCAAAAAAGAAAATCAACCTTCTGCTGGTGGGATCTGACTCAGATGATGAAAATGAACATGCGTCGGTCCGCACTGCTTTGAATTGTTATCGAGCAGAATCTGTTATCAGCATAGATGCATGTCCTCTGGAATGGAGGTTTAAGCATGAAGGGACGTATGAATCTTTAGCACATCTGGCATGCAAATATAAACAAGAAGCATTATCTCCTGCAAATGTAAACAAACTTGTTTGTCCGAGCGATTGGCAGAACAAGAAGTAGGACTGAGTGGACTTGTAGGCTTTGAAGCTTTACATTTTTTTATTTTTTGAATGCAGTTATTTTTTGTACATAACTCTACATCTGTAACTTCAACTTTCATAATAAAGCGATTGCACTACAGTACTTGTATGAGGTGAATTGAAAAATACGATTTTGTTTTTTACAGTGCAAATATTTGTAATAAAAAATAAATATAAAGTGAGCACTGTACACTTTGTGTTCTGTGTTGTAATTGAAATCCGTGTATTTGAAAATGTAGAAAACATCCAAAAATATTTACATAAATGGTATTCTGTTATTGTTTAACAGCGTGATTAATCGCGATTAATTTTTTAATAGTTTGACAACCCTAGATATAATATAAAATTGAAAAACCTCCCTGATTTCTGTAGCTTGTACATGATAATAAGCATTCCGATTTAAATTCTAGCAGTTTGCCTTAAGGCATTTAAATGGGTAAACAGTGCGGTGGCAAAATTGACAGATGATCCAAAACTACTCAAGATAGTTAAGTCCCAGGCAGACTGCGAAGAGCTACAAAAGGATCTCAAAACTGGGTGACTGGGCAACAAAGTGGCAGATGAAATTCAGTGTTGATAAATGCAAAGTAATGCACATTGGAAAACATAATCCCAACTATACATATAAAATGATGGGGTCTAAATTAGCTGTTACCTCTCAAGAAAGAGATCTTGGAGTCATTGTGAATAGTTCTCTGAAAACATCCACTCGGTGTGCAGCGGCAGTCAAAAAAGCAAACAATGTTGGGAATCATTAAGAAAGGGATGGATAGATAAGAGAAAATATCATATTGCCTCTATATAAATACTGTGAATCTTTGAATACTATGTGCAGATGTGGTCGCCCCTCTCAACAAAGATATATTGGATTTGGAAAAGGCTCAGAAAAGAGCAACAAAAATGATTAGGCATATGGAACGGCTGCCGTATGAGGAGCGATTAATAAGACTGGGACTTTTCAGCTTGGAAAAGAGATGATTAAGGCCGGATATGATACGGGTCTATAAAATCATGACTGGTGTGGAGAAAGTAAATAAGGAAGTGTTATTTACTCCTTCTCATAACACAGGAACTAGGAGCTATCAAATAAAATTAATAGACGGCAGGTTTAAAACAAACAAAAGGAAGTTGATTTTTTTTTCTCCCACACAACACACAGTCAACCTGTGGAACTCCTTGCCAGAGGATGTAGTGAAGGTCAAGACTATAACGGTTAAAAAAATAACTAGATAAATTCATGAAGGAGAGGTCCATCAATGGCTATTAGCCAGGATGGGCAGGGATGGTGTCCGTAGCCTCTGTTTGCCAGAAGCTGGGAATGGGCAACGGGATGGATCACTTGATGATTACCTAATCTGTTAATTCCCTCTGGGGCCCCTGGCATTGGCCACTGTCAGCAGACAGGATACTGGACTAGATGGACCTTTATTCTGACCCAGTATGGCCGTTCTTATGTTCTTTGAGAACCCTTAAAGCCTTGCTGGGTAACATCTAGTGTATTCACTTAGCCAGTTCACAATCCTTCCCCACAGTATAATTTCTGGAAACTTCAATACATGGACTGAATGAAGTTGTTGCAGATGCATGCGGATATTGTGTTTACCTTCTGTGCTCTTTATTTATTCCAGGAAGTTATTAAAACTGCCCACAATTAGAATGACTTTGGCTTAAAAGAAGAATAAAACCGCTGGCAAAAATAGTCTGTTTAAAGAATCTGTTTATAGCCCTGATCTTCAAAAACAGCATCCAGAATGTGAAATGCTTTGTTGCTGTGGGTAATGTGGGTCAAAGGCAGCTGGTTTATTTCTCCCACTCACCCTCCTTTTAAGAGGAAAGAAGAAAGAAACCATAAAAATAATAACATGTGAAGTAGCTGATAAGTGATGAGAACAAGCAAAATAAGATGGTGGGTTGGGGCTGTAGAGCTAAATGCCCTGTCTGGAGACGTCTTTTAAAGGTGATAACAAAGGCTCCTTGGAGCACATCCGTCTGTCATTAGATGAGCTGGAGAGAGGAGATAAGTTTTCTCTAGGGCCAGCTCTGATGGAGATGTGTGGAAATGCTAATAATACCTACACATTTTTCCCCACTAAATCTCAAAGTGCTAGAAGGCTGAGAACAGCTTCTCCTTGGCCGGGGTGGATTCTCCTTCCTTCTGTACAATTTTCTTTCCCAACACTCCTCTTACAGTGTGGTGGTGTCTGTTGATGCTTTCTCATGGCTGCAGCCATCCTTTCCTCAGCAGGTCAGCCTGCCACCTCCACCCGAGGATATCGGCCTTCAGCAACGCCACATGGTGTTTGTGCAGGGTTTGACCTGAGAACAGCATTCTCAGCAGCTCTCCAGCAAGGGGGCCTGTAGCCTTTGCCCAACTCAGAGGTGCCCCTAGTTTTCGGCAGCTGGGTTCCTCTCTAATATAGAGATGAGGTCTACAGAGACGACGGGCCCAGGATGCAGTGCTCCATCAGGACCCACATGCAGTTTGGGGGTGGCGGGGGGTGTACTCACCATAGGTCCCACCTCTGTATTAAAGCTATATGGGCTGCGTTCAGGCCACTCCATCACCCTGTTCACAAGCACCTCAGAATGTTTCTGCCTCGGACATTGACGTGACGTCAACTGCATAAAGCCAATGAGGGAGAGACTGCTTAGATTTTAGCAGGTGTATTTGCTGAAGGTTTGTCTGCGCAGAGCGTGCTGCGGGGGTCCTCTGGAAGAAGTATTATGTCATTGTGTCATTAAAGAGTGCCATAATGATGCCAACTTGCAGCCTTATTCTGGCACCTCCTAACTTTTTGAGTGCTTCACTTTGCAGCTTTAATAATGTTCTTTTAGCCTAGTTTTCATGTGCATAGCACATACATAGGTGCGTTCTATGGCATCTAAGCCCCAGAAAGACGACCCGGGGTATTATCTTCTGTAACATCCTGCCATGTGTCCCGCAGTCATTTAAAACTCTGATCAGGCAGTGCAGCCAATGACAAAACTGAATATTATTCTGCTATTTCACTTCTCACTGGTTATTACATGTTGCCAAGATAAAAAACAGCAATGAAAAGAAACCAGTTCCATTAATGCAAGATCTGGATAAATAATGCATTGGACTGGCTAGTGTGTTTGCATGCACATCACCGCCCCCTGTTGGAAGGAATCAGAACTGCTCAGCTGTTTGATGTGCTCTATACCACTAAAGAAGTTAATGGAAACTTTCTTTGAGTCACAGAGGGCTGGGCATTTGGACCAGGGGGCTAGACGCTGGGCCTAACCGTGGAATCTCTTAACACCACAGTGTATAGTGGATAGTGAAAACACTAGTGAATGTATTCATTGGATGGAACGCAAAACTGAAATATGGTGAGAGTCTGGGTTTTTCACGGTGTGTGAATTTGTGATGGAGAGCCGCAGGCTAACAAAATATCCAAGTATCGTGTGTAGTTTTTGGTTGAAGCCAAGCTAGCCTGGGGCTCCTGTGGTTCTTGGTATACGCCATGTCTCCATTCTATTGAGGAAACTGTCATATGTAATGCCTGACACTCCCAAGCGGGAAATATCAGCACTCATGTGACCTGCTGCAGTTGTGTTGGAGCTGGCTATGCATTTGCGATTCCTAAACTCTTTTGCAAGAGTACAAGTGCCAACCCCAGTCTCCTAGCCCAAATCCGACTTCGCCGTGGCCAGCAGTTTCAGCTGGAGGCAGGATCCTGAGCGTTGCTGCCATCTGTCACACGCTCACCAACGGACCATATACCCATTGAAGTCCATTGCAATACTCCCATTGACTTGATTTCCTGCATTTCCCCCCCTGGGGTGAGGGAGGGAAGCGAATCCTTTCTCTCTAGTTTGCAAAGTGACCCCAGATGAAATGGGTGAGACGGCATCATTGCAGGATCGTTTTCGCTCCTGTGCCCTCTACCTTCGGTTCAACAATGCTAGTGTTCCAGCCGCTTTTCCCTGTGCCGGTCTGATCTGTCTTCCCCTCCTGGATTGTGTAACTCCTCTTGAGGTTAGCTGTGCTCGCTGAACTCTGTTTGAAAAACTGCGAAGAATCGCAGCCTCAGACTCCAGTTGAAAGCTAACCAGCTGAATAGCTGACATTCAATCTCGATCAGACTGAAAGTACCTGTGGTTTTTGAGACTTTCAGTAGTGAATGAGTAAATATTCATACCCTGCTTAGGAAACAGGCCAACCTCTGCCTTATTTATTGACATTTTTATCAATGGACAAAGAGGGTTAGTCATATGCAAGTGATGCAAAAGAGCTTCTCTAATTTGCTCAGGAGTTAGTTCTCACCAGTGCCATTTTAATTTCCAGCCACAGCCCTTTAAAGGCTGTTTCCTTTCAGCACGCCGTGCTTTCGTTAATGAGAAAAACATGTTTGGCTGGTTGATGTGGTTTGGAGTCTGTTTTTTGTTTTAATTAATTTCTTATTTAGCAGCTGTTTGTAATTTGAACAGCAGAGCTTGGTGAGTGTTCTGTTTATAAGTCAGCCTTTCAGATTGGAACTACGGTATCTGTTCAAAACTAGGGAAGTCCATTTCTATGGGGCGGTCCCTTTTGACTAGTCTGCAGGCAGATTGCTTTGTATCTTTCAGGTAGGTTTTTCTTTACAAAAGCCGGCTTATTTTTTCCTCTGGTAACAGCTGATCAAGACTCACTTTTTTAGCTACATTTTACAAATAGGGAAAAGGCTTGGAGATGTTTGGATTTGCTCAGGGCTCTATAGTGTCCGTGACAGAGCTGAGAACTGAACCCAGGAATCCTGACTCCCCTATTCAGTCATCTAACCATTAGACCACATTACGTCACTTCCTAGCCCATAGAATGTTGTTGTTGTGTGATTGGGCAGTGCAGTGAGGCTAAAGGAAAGCTGTTAAAGGTGCCAAACACCACTAACCCCAAGAGTATGAAGGCTTGTGTGTAATGAGGAATGCCTGTATTTTAACCCAGAAAAACAGGTTTTCATTTGAATCCTAAAGAGAGACCTATTTCAAAATGGCTAAGATACAGTTTAAACATTTTTAAGAAGCAAAACAAAAAGCCATTCTTTGCATGAAGTTTCTGCATCAAACAGTCTAGAATGTCGTTCTGTAGGGAAGCCTCCAGGAGCTGGGTGGGGTTGTCGTAATTTGGAAAGTACGAGATGGGAATTCAGAAGGATCTCTACTTCCTCTTGAATTGCGACAGGGTGCTGGATCAGGAATGCACATGTATAAAAGGGCCTTCAAGACTGTCAGCAGAATATGATCACTCGTTGGAGAAATACTACTCCTATCTAGCTCCTATAGTGTCTAGATCAGCGGAAGATGTGATAGATCTTTGCATAGGACATTTAAATGACTGGAAATTCATAACTAAGTGCGGGATTCTAAGGTCAGAAGGGACCATTTTGACCCTTTAGTTCAGAGGTGGGCAAACTATGGCCCGCGGGACACATCCGGCCTGTGGGACCCTCCTGCCCGGCCCCTGAGCTCCTGCCCTGGGAGGCTCGTCCCCGGCCCCTCCCGCGCAGCCCCAGCGCAGCTGCAGAGCCGCGGCCTGACCCGGTCTCTGTGCTGCGCAGTGGCGTGGCTGCCTCAGTGCTCCAGGTAGCGTGGTAAGGGGGCAGGGAGCGGGGGGGTTGGATAGAGGGCGGGGGAGTTTGGGGTGGGGGTGTGGATGGGGTGGGGGTGGTCAGAAGATGGGGAATGGGGGGTTGAATGGGTTCAGGGGTCCCGGGGGGCAGTCAGGGGCAGGGGTTCCAGGGGCGGTCAGGAAGAAGGGGTGGTTGGATGGGGCAGGAGGCCTGATTCCTGACAGGGCCCCCCCCAATGACTCCTGCCCCATCCAACCACCCCTTCTCCCTGACTGCCCCCGGAACTCCCACCCCTGACTGCCCCCCGCTGCCCCATCCAACCCCTCCTCTCATTCCTGACGCCGTGCCCCCCCCCAAGAGGAGGGTTGGATGGGGTGGCGGGGGGCAGTCAGGGGTGGGGGTTCCAGGGGCGGTCAGAGGGATAGGAAACAGGAGGGGTAGATGGGGCAGGGATCCTGGGGAGGTGGGGGCTGTTGGGGGCAAGAAGCAGGGGCGGGGGGCCCCTAACCAGCCCTCCATACAATTTCCGAAACCTGATGCGGCCCTCAGGCCAAAAAGTTTACCCACCCCTGCTCTAGTCTGAGCTCACGTGTGGCCCGAGCCACAGAACTCCGTTGAGTGGTTTCTGCATCAAGCCCATAACAGTTTGTAAGACACAGCGTGCACTTCAGTGCTGCAAATCAAGCACCAATGCTGAGACTAGAGCCCAGCATAGCGGGGAAGATCTGCCATCCCCTCTGCTTTTCTCAGACCTGCACTGCCCTGGGCCGATCACACCAACTGGTCTGCCCTGGGTGGAGGGAACTCGTCTGAGACCGCTTGATTCGTCTCACATGTGATGCAGTCCCACGCTGGGATCAGAGGACACACACCTGGGCTAGTCTCTTGCACGGTTAACACGACTTGTTGGGCAGGTGTCTACTGCATAGGCTTTCCCTGCCTCTTCCCATGTGATATCAGCTAAGCCCTGGCGAGACCCAGCATTTGCCCGCTCTGCAGTCTTTGGTTGCAGCTGGTTATGGTTTCACCTCCTTGCCTCAGCTTGGCTTTTCCCCCCCTACACTCTAAGGATTTGTCTGTGCCTGGAACATGTGGGGGTGTGTACTGAGGGCAGGTCTCCGCGTGCTCCTGCTGAATCCAATGGGATTGTGCCCCACTGATTGCAGTGGGAGCAGACTCTGCCCCAGGATGCAGATGGGAAGCCCTGTCAGGGACGGTGTGTTTTTAGGAAGCCCAGTGCTGTGTAACCAAGCTGGTGTGAAGTTGGAGCAGAGCGCGGCTTCCCTCACACCAGCCGGGCTGCAACTTTGGCTCATCCCCCTCATGCGCCAATGAACTCACCAGTGAGACTCAGGGCTGGAGTGGGGGGGCTCCTGACCCAGGCTCCCCCCACACCTCCAAAGCCTTGTATTCCAGCACAAACCCAGAGCAGATCGATATTTCTGGGTAAGAAAAATCAGCATCGTTTAGCACTTCCATCAGTAGACGCCAGAGTGAAGACGCCACTGGGATAGATGGGGGCAATTGGCAGCTTGTCTGTCTGCCAACAGAGACGGGCAGCCCTGCACTGAGTCACGCGGGGGAAGGCTTCCTTTGCAGTCAGAGAAGCTGGAAATGAGGGGGTGAGCTGTGCTGGCCAGTACCAGTCTAGCCCTTTAGACCCCCGACCAAGTATTCTGAGTGCACCTGAACCCTGTCAGGCTCTGCAAGGGGATGCCGTGGGGCGGAGAAAACATGAGATAAGAGTGTGACGCGCAGAGAAGTGTATGCAATGGAGCCGGTCTGAAAGGACCACCCAAGGGATGTCAAAATCGGTTGCCTATTTAGAGGTTGGTCTTTACCTGAGGGATGAAGACAACTGGACTGGAAGCCTTTAAAGCAATAAAACGACGACTTCAGTCAGGACGCTACTGATTGCATGTGGGCGTAAGTGCAGGCGTCACTGGCTAGGTAGGTAACTAGCTGACAAGAGCAAGTGGGTCTTTCATAGGGGACCTGATACTGTTGTATTTTTGCAGATGTTGCTAATGCGGCAGAGGCAGTAAATGGTACAGAGGTTTGTTCCTTACAGCCCTGTCTTAAGCCACTGGTTTATAATATAATATAATAGGTATATCTCCATTTATTATCTCCTAGAACTGGAAGGGACCCTGAAGGGTAATTGAGTCCAGGCCCTTGCCTTCACTAGCAGAACCAAGTACTGATTTTGCCCCAGATCCCTAAGTGGCCCCCTCAAGGATTGAACTCACAACCCTGGGTTTAGCAGGCCAATGCTCAAACCACCGAGCTGTCCCTCTCTGCCCCTTCCCCCCCCCCCCCCCCCCCCCGATTGGGTTTGTATCTGTTTTACCCTCAGGGCAACCTCTCTAGATTCCTGCAAGGGCTTGGCAGTGGCCAGAGAAGAGACTGGCCCCAGCCCAGAGCTTGGTCTACACAGAGCTTGATGTGCTCTGGGAAAGCACTTCTGGGGGGTTAGTTTGTGCTGTGAAGAGACTCCCGCAGGGCAGCCATGGTCAGGTGCTTGGGTTCTGAGATGCTGTGTGGGGCAAACACCCCACAGGTAGCTCCTCACTGAGAGCATCCGAAGAAGTGGGCTGTAGTCCACGAAAGCTTATGCTCTAATAAATTTGTTAGTCTCTAAGGTGCCACAAGTACTCCTGTTCTTCTTTTTGCGGATACAGACTAACACGGCTGCTACTCTGAAACCTGTCACTGAGACTTGACACCTGGATGTTAAGCGTTTCCCACTCACCTCTCAGAATGGTCCCTTGACCATCTGAATTAACCCCCTTTGGTGCTGCTTGTGCGCACAGGCTGCGGGGGCGGCAGGTAGCTAGCGCCTGGCCTCATTGGCTGGCTCTGGGACCCCTGTAACTATGCAGCCGTTGACATAAAGGCTAGGGTGCAGTGGAGATTGTCCGCTGGCTCTCTGCCCCTCCAGCACATGGGAGATCAGCTTTGAAGAAGACCCTGCTTCTGGGCCTAACGTCGGGTCTGTTCAGGGTTTTACTTGGGAGCAGAGGAAGGAAATCTGGAGAGTCCAGGGCTCATTCAGTATCTTAAGCAATCTGAGACGCCAGTAGTAGGGGGATCCGAGGAGCCAGCGAAGGCTGTTTCTCCTGCCTTCCGCAAGACCCTCTCATTTCTGGGCTCTGAAGGGACTTACCCCGTGCAAACAATCTGCGAGCAAAGGCTCAGGCAGTGGCTAAGCGAGTCCTGTTCACGATCCTCTCTTAGGAGGACACGGGTTGGACTCGGCTCTCGGTTACGTAGTTGTAAATCCAGAGTCACGCCAGCAAAATCAATGGACTTATTCCAGTGCAACCGGGAGCAGAGAGGAGGAGGATGGGGAGCGGTGTGGGGGATGGGTGGGGTGCAAGATGGTACTGTGGCCTGGTTTACACTTAAAAATTAGATCAATCCAGGGGCGACGGAACAGGGGGCCATGGCTCCATCACTTTTTACCTGCCTTAAGGGTGAGCGATGGGGGAAGAGATGGTGGAAAGGAGCGAGTGGGGGTGGGGCCATGGGGGAAGGGGTGGGGCCCACACTTCTAGGCTGCTTCCAATGAACCCACCAGTGAGTTTCAGGGATGGCTATATCAGTACCAGGGTGCACGGATGTGTACACACTTCCTACTCCATGTCTGCGTTTTAGGCTCTTGTGCGTTTACTCTCTGAGATGATCACAGTGGGACGTTAAATCTTTGAAACCCCCCCCCCATTTCGATGCGGCTAGGTTAATGGAAGGATTCGTCCGTCCACCTAGCTACCCCTCTCGGCAAGGTGGATTAAGTACATCAGCGGAACCCCCTTCCAAGGATTTCCCCTTTGGACAGAGACCTGCTGAAGCCTTTATTAAAGAAACTGGGACGGAGAGAGATTTGGGGGGAGAGACAAGTGAGCAACAAGAGGCGTGGTGATGATTTAAGGGAGGAGAGATGGGAGCAGGGGGAAGGGGCAGATGGAGAATAAAAATATCTGTTCATAAAAACTGGAACTGAATGAAAAAACAAGACTCCGTGTTAGCTTTGGCAAAACGTTGTGTAACCCCTGGGGAATCCCCCAGGGCTGGATCTGCCAAGCCTCCTTAAGTGGCCGAAGTCAAACAGCCATTCAAAGGAGCAAATGGATCCGGGGGGGGGGGGGGGGGGGGGAGGAGGAGAGAGGAGTGAGAAGCAAGGAAAATAACAAGCAAAGGGGAAACCGCGCGAGAAAAAGCGAAGGGAACGGACCTCTATGCCTTTTGGAAATGGAGGGGTTTTCACCCTATGGGTTCATTTGTGGGGGACCTAGAACACGGCACCCGGAGATGGACAGAGATGAGGCTCAGGCTCCCTCTTCCAAGGGGTCCCCATTTGCAGATGCTGGGGACATAGTCCTTGGTCCCCATTCTCCAGTCCAAAGCCCCCCACAGAAAAGCCTGTGAGCAGTGGATCCGGGTTGAGAGCCCAGGATGGCACTTACTGGACTCCTCCTGCAGGCGATTACTTATGTGGCCTATAATGGGCCTCTACCATCATTGATCATGGCCTGAAAAATCTGTTTGGACGAGCGGTGGTGTCTCTTACTTACCGAGCTGCAGTTCTGCCAACAAACTGGAGCCCCGACGTGACACGGCACATCCGTTTCTCTCTCGTTCGGCCCGGGACTCCCCTCCGAGGAGACGTGACCTGGTTACCATGTCCTGATCAGCTAATGGCTGAGGCTTGTCCTCGGCTGTGGGGATGTGTGTTGGAATAGCAGGCGCTGCTTAGTTCTTTCCCTCCATTGTACAAATGAAGGAAATGGTCGGGTAAGGGACAGAGCCGACACATGTCAGGAGTGAGTCAATGGGAGATTTGCTGGGATAGGGGTTGGGGTAAGGTGAAAAGCACCCAAGTGATTTAGGAGCACAAATCCCATCCAAGCTCAATGGGGCTGGTGTTCCCAACTCCCTTTAGAAACCCCTGCCCTGAGTGAGGAGTGCAGGGCTTGGTTCTCCGATGGTGTCATCTGTTCCTCCCAGTGGTTCTTCTAACTATCTGTCCGTCGTGGGGGAACCAGTGCCTCCCCCATGGACCTGCCTGCCATGCAGGGTGTCCTGATTGGGCCATGATTGGTCATTACGGGTGAGGTTTGTCCTGTTGCATAACGGCCCGCAGGCCTCGACTGTGACCTGCCATTTACACGAAGTTCTTTTCTCTCGGTGGCCTTGTCGTGATTAAGAGTGGAACCGAAAGAAGAAATCAGGGAAATCCCCAGCCTGAGTGATTGCGGCGTTCAGGATCAGCAATCGGAGTTACTTGCCATTTCTCATTCTGTTGCTCAACAAATCCCCCCCTGCTCTCTCGCCCCGCCCCTGTGATTCGTTGTGCATGGTAGGATCCTGCAGCACATCTGGATGCAGGGCCACTTGTCAAGGCCAAGTCCAGGTCCATGGTATTTCTCTAGCACGGGAACTGCGTGGAATCCATCAGTGGCTGTGAGAGCCCAGAGAGCCTCCGTATCATCCGCTCTCCATGAACTCTTTCCAGCGCCCGTGGAAATCAGTGGCAGTCTCTCTGTTGACTTCCAGGCGAGTTGGGGCAGACTCTGTGTGTAGGCGAGTGCACCTGGAAAGTTTTAAATCGCGAGCTTTGTGAGCTTCAAAACAGACTTAAACACCGGGAGCATCTCTCTGCTGGGAATTTCCAGGTCACCCCAAGATCGCTCTATTCCTCCCTGCCCTGCAGGGAAAAACAATACTGCAAAAGGTGTTGACATTACAGTGATGCTATTTGTGGTGACCTTACAGAGATAAACCCAGGATGCTGCTTTCTCTTAGTATCTGAATCTGCCTGCGATCATATCATGATGATGGCCATATCAGTACCAGGGTGCGCGGATGCGCACTTCCTACTCCATGTCTGCGTTTTAGGCTCTTGTGAGTTTACGGTGTCCTTCCTCTCTGAGATGATCACAGTGGGATGGTGGGTCGTTAAATCTTTGATACAGTGGTCGCCCTTTACAATAGCTTTAAACAAGCCGATAATAATGCCCCAATATTTACTGTCTCCATATTTCCTTTTACACCAGATAGTGTCCGTTGCCTGAGGTGACTGGAAAGATTTGAAGGGTGGAAAGGTTCTTGGTTTTTTTTAACCTTTTGGGCGTGCGTGTGTGTGTGTGTGTGTGTGTGTGTGTGTGTGTGTGTGTTGGAAGAAGTTTTATTTAATAACAAATGAAGCAAACCCGGGAGTGAATTAGCATTGGAAGCATGCCAGGGTGTGGAGACAGAATCTAGTGTTTTAGGATGATGTAGCTGAACCAGCAAGCTTGCATCAACTAATTCTCCATGAGTGACTTTGATCAAAATATATTTATTGTACTTCCTTTGGTTGGTTTGTTTTTAAACATAGATGCGTTTCTGCATTCTGCTGGCAGATCTCTCGGAATGGGAACAAAATCTATTCTAGATTAGTGCTCTTTCAGGGCAAATAGCATGGGCTTATCTCCTAACCCAGGAGCATTGCTTTAGTACTTCTGCAGGGGGAACCTCCATTGTGCTATTAAGAACTCCCTCCCCTCTGCAACTTCAAGGGCAGAGCAGTTTCCATGCCTACAGTCTTCAGTAAACAGAAGTATTAAAGAAAGTAAACTGAAAAGAAGCTGTGGTAATGTTTGGTACTGGAGATTTTTCAAGCCGGAAATTCAGCAGTTACCCTGTGCTCTCACTGGAGAAGCTAAGTCTTCAAAGCGGGCAGTGCAGCTGTGACCTTGACTTGACCTTAAGGGCTTCTATCCAGTGCAACCACAGATCTGCCACTTAGTGTGAACTGTCATGTTTCTCATTTCTATATTTGGTAGGTGCAGGCAAAAAAATCTCCTTTCTTCCTTTTCCCCCTTCTTCAGACGTGCCCATTCCCAAGCATTTAGCCCCAGGTGCTGTGCAGATCTTCACTTGGCTCTTCTCTACCCCTGTAACCAGCTCTTGGTAAAAATTGCAGAGTTGAAATATTTACCAATGCCACATTTGAAACTCCAGCAAAAGAATATCTGTTCATGTCTCAGTGCATCGTTCATGCCCATCAGGCTCCCCAGTACTGTCTCATCTCCTTGTACAGCCCTGTCTCTGTCTCTCTGTCTAGCTACATGTTGTCTCTTGTCTTTTTGTTCTGCATTTGTACTGCTCCTAGCACATAGTGTCGTGGTCTGACTGGGCTCCTAGACATTCAAATAATACAAATAGTAATCCTACACCTTTTAACTCCGTTCCCCACTGCTGCAGCCACTGATTGCTGGGGGGATGAAGTCTCTCCACACCATAGTTTCACCTTTGTCCTCACTTCAGAACTGTTCTTAACTTTAGCACCGTGCAGGGTCTGTTTTCTAAGAAACATCGCTGGAAGGGCGGTCGCATGCCAGGGCATGTGAGGTGGGGCGATGGAGCTGAACAGCTGAGACGTCAGTCTCTTTTTGCGAGTATTATGAGGCTTGGAAAAAAGAGAGACATTGCAAAGCAACTGACTGGGAGAGAGCCGCTTCAGACTATAGAAAAAGCAGTTGCAGAGGCCGGGCAGCAATGGCCGTCTTACCATTGTCGTCATTCTTTGGTAAAGTGGAGTTGCATTCACACACGCTTGATTTCCCTCCCCCTTCCTTTACTGTCTGCGCACTGCCCCAGCCGGAGAGCGCTCCCCAAAGAACCTGAGCAGCGGATGAAACTGTGATGCATTGGTTTATGGAGCGCTTACGTTTGGTTCGTTCAAACCATTCCTTTCTTTCAGGGCCCCCCCTTCCCCCCACACCTCCTTTCTTTAATTTTGTTCAGTGTTGCAAATTTCTAGCCTAGTAACTAGGTGCCACTGACTGACCAGGTAGGGAGAATTGACACCTTGCTGTAGTGAATTTCATGTGCTAGCAGGTTTCAAAGTAGCAGCCGTGTTAGTCTGTATCCGCAAAGAGAACAGGAGTAAATTTGTCAGTCTCTAAGGTGCCACAAGTACTCCTGTTCTTTTTATGTACTAGTGGGACTTCATCAGCTGAAAAACTGGAAATTTTCTTGATGTGTTTGATTTGCTTTAACATCCCTTCCTTCCTGTGAGCCCTGGAACCCTTCCCCGTTACTCGGAGCACCCTGGGCAGCCCCCCACTAGGAAGGATGGCAAGGATGAGCAGCTCCAGACCTCCCCCTGCTCAGCTCATCAAACAGACCCATCCATCACGTTAGCAGCTGGTTCCACTTCGCAGGCTGGTGCAAGCTTTATGGCCCATGGCTTTCTTGCTTCATGAGCAATTACGTGTGTGGCTGAAATCCAGGAGCTCCCCTCTGCACACGGGGACAGTCATGACCTTGTTGCCATGCCAAGGGCATGGGAGGGCTGGGGTTTCTCTAGACAAACCAAACCTTCTCTGGGCTCCTTGAATTCATAGATTCCAAGGTCAGAAGGGACCAGTGTGATCATATAGCCTGACCTCCTGTATAGCACAGGCTATAGAATGTCCCCAAAATAATTCCCAGAGCAGATTATATATATATTTTTAAAGAAAAATATCCACTCTCGATTTAAGAGTCGGTGGCGAATCTACCACGACCCTTGGTCAGTTGTTCCAAGGGTTAATTATTCTCGTGGTTAAAAATTGACGCCTTGTTTCCAGTCTGAATTTGTCTAGCTTCAACTTCCAGCCGTTGGATCGTGTCATACCTTTGTCTGCTAGGTCAGAGAGCCCACTTTCTTCCCCTTCCCCCTCCCCAGGTACTTATCAACTGCATCCGGTCACCTTTTAACCTTCTCTGTGTTAATCTAAGTAGATAGAGCTCCTGGAGTCTCACTGTTAGGCAATCCTATAATCAGTCTTGTGGCTCTTCTCTGAACTCTCCCATTTCTCAACCTCCTCCTAGTTCTGTGGAGTAGGTTTCACAGAAGGCAGCTGGAAAGGGCTCTGGGCCCTGTGGGATGTCTCGAGATGGCTCATGCTGGTGTAAAGAACAAGTGTGGAACCGGCAGAGCGTGAGCCAAATGCTGCTGCTAAGTAAGCTAATGCTAGGGTGACCAGACGTCCCATTTTTAAAGGGACAGCCCCGTATTTAAGCCCTCCTGCAGGTGTCCATCCCCCCTCCCCTCCCCCCCCCGCCCCTCCCCAGCCCTACTGGCAGGTCCCACTGCTTGCTGGCTCTCGGCCAGCAGGGCCCCGTCCCCTGTCCCGTTTCCGGCTGGCGATGGTTGGTGAGTGTGGGCAGGCGCCAGTCAGCGGCCAGTTACATGTCACCTCTGCTGCCCACCCATCTGCCCTTTACGTTTCTCCCTCTCACTATCCTCTCCCTGCTTTGCCCCTTCACCCTTCCCCCCGCCCCGCTGCTCCTCCATATCCCCCCTGGTGGGGCGCGTCCTGCTCCCAGCGCTGTGCAGAGAACCAGCCCCTGGTCGGAGTGCTCGGCTCCTTCTTCCCCCACTGTCTCTGGCTGGGCCGGCGCCCCGGACAAGCCCAAGACCCTCCAGCCCGGGGTGCAGGCCAGGAGGCACCGAGCCCTGCGTGTGCCAAAGCCCCGCACAACCCTGGCACGGGGAAGCCTCTTCACCCCTCAGCTAAGCCCTGGAGTGTGTGGCGGGGGGAACAATTTCCAGCCTGTTTGCGCCCTGACCCTGCTTGGGCTTAGCAACTTCTTCATCCCCTCTGCCCCCATGGAGTGCTGTCCCCTAGGCACCCTCCTCTGCTGAGCCTCCTCTCTGGTGGGGTTCGCTGAAGCCCTTGCAGGGTCCCTGGGCCCTGGTGCACAAGGCATCCTTGGGGCTTAACCCCTTCCTGCCCACGCTGTAGCCAGGGGACAGTAGGCAGCTGGGTTATGTTGGTGGCCAGCAGCAGCCCGGAGGTGTTAGCTGCTTTTCGACACTGTGCGGGCAGGAAGGGACAAGCTGCTCCCAGCTGCAGGGGATGGCGAGGGAAGAGATGATGAGCTCTGCAAAGTCATCCCTCCCCACCCCTCCCCTGTGGCTGGAAGCCGCTCCCGTCCCTTCCCTCCTGCACAGTGCCGAAGGGGTTGCTACTGGCCACGTTCTGGTGTGAACCCCGGCAGAAATCTGGGGAGGGGGGACATGCGACCCTGTTTCGTCCTCCTTCCTCCCCCCCCCCCCCCCCCCGAGGCGGGTCTGTCCTGGCAGACCAGCCAGGCATAGAGGGCAGAGAGCACTGGGCAGGGAGGGTCAGGTTGGTCACCCCCCCCGTGTGAGAGAGGGGTACGGGAGTGTCTGTGTGGCGGGAGGGTTGGGGGTCTGTCATCCCTTCCTCTGTGAACCCTAAAGCCTTCAAGAAAAGCAGGTAAATAAATAAAAAAAAAAAATCCAACTACACAGTATTTCTTTTTAACAGGGGCTCAGTCAAGTTGATGATGATAATTTGAATGTTTGTCCTGCATTGTTCTGATTGATTACCGTTGAACTCTCTTGACTACGAGTAATTTTCCCAGGTGTCCTGTATTCAGCAGAGGGAAATATGGTCACCCTGCTAATGCTGTCTTGAGGCAGCAGATCAACACGTCCTGGAGGTGGGTTCCCTTTGCTGGGTGCTAATGCTGCTGTTCCGAGAGCGTGGCATTGTCAGAGGTTTGTAGATGGGCGGAGACCCGTCTGAGAGGGGTGGCACTCTGCCTTTGCTCTGTGCTGGCCCCGGTCTGGCGCTGGGAGTGACTGGTATTGTTTAGGGGAGCTGTAGGCCTGTCCCTCAAGCACGTGATCCCATTGCGCTTTCACACTTGTGGATGTCTTGTCAGAATAAGGGCGGCCGGATAAGGCCCAGAGTTCACAAGCCCTTTGCTAGGCAAGGACCCCATCTCCTTGTATTTGTCTGTGATGCCCCATGTGGTCCCCCCCTTCCCCCCGGGGCACTGTAGAGATTCTAGGGTGCGTATGCAGAGGGGAAGAAACAATCTCCACCTGGCAAATCCCAAGGTCATGTGTTTAGGGACAGGGCCGCCCAGAGGATTCAGGGGGCCTGGGGCAAAGCAATTTCGGGGGCCCCTTCCATAAAAAAAAGTTGCAATATTATATTCTCGTGGGGGCCCCTGTAGGGCCCGGGGCCTGGGGCAAATTGCCCCACTTGCGCCCTCCCCCCCTTCCCGGGCGGCCCTGTTTAGGGAGCTTGGCCAGGATGCCAGGGTTCAGTGAGCTTTCTTCTTGTGCCTGGAGGTCTTTAATGAGCGTAGGTGGCAGGTGTCTGACTTCAAATGTTGCCCCGCAGTGGCTCGGCGACACCCCGACCACACAGCAGTACAGAGATGGGGCGGGAGCACCCCAGAGAAACACCAACCCTTCTTCCTGCAGATCCCAGGTTTCCCTCGCTGGGCTCCCAGCCAGCTGGTGGCCAGGTCCCTCAGAGCGAAGCTCACAGGAGCTGCTGCGCGTATGCCTCGAGTCGATAAGGCTGCCGGCCACATGCTAGAAATGTTCAAGAATGACTCATGCGAGTGCCTTTGCCACCCTGTTCTGAAGCATGAGCTTGTGGTTCCTGAGTGCCGTCTGGATGCAGAGTGTTGAGTGTGCAGTTCTGGTTACTCAGAAATCCCTTTCTCGGTATGATTTCCCATCTCACCCATGTATCTTGCGATCAGGTGCCCCGTTTCAGGGGTGGGGTGGGTATGTATGCAGGCTGTGGCTAGGCAGTTCTCCGAAGCCTGAGCTTGCATTGGTCACCCTATCGCTGTGCTGCATCATTTCCTTTTGAAATACTTTTTTTTTCTCTGTCTTTTTTTCCCCTCTATCTGCTCTGAGGAGGAACCTAATGTTAGTTCTGAGCAATGATGAGCTTCAGCTCCAGCCTTCGCGCTGCAAACGTGCTTTTCGGGGAACTGGTTCAGACCCAGTGCCAGGAAAGCAGGTGCAGGGCTGCAGCGGAAGCGCGGATCCCAGAAGAACAGGGGAGCATTCCACAGGTGTTTGGAGCTGTACAAGGCTTAGAGGCCTGTGTGATAACACTCGACATCCCCGCAGTGCTTTGCAGAAGTTAACTAACGAGAACCCTCGCTGTTCTCTGGCAGCACGGATCAGTCCTGGAGTAATATCCCCATTCTACAGACGGGAACACACAAGGGTGATGTGATTTGCCTATGGCTACACGGTGCTTTAGTGTCAGAGCTGAGGTTAGGGGGCAGGTTTGCGCTCAGATTAGCGCAGTACAGACCCCTCTCACTGTACACGTAGCAGGCCTGATCTATGTAACGTGCTACGTGTCCTCAGTCCTCCTAAGTCAGTGCCTGTTGAGAGCAGTCTCTTTTGCAGGAGGAGCTCTGAGGATAGGGCCCTTTTCTATAAGCCGCTGGCATGGCATCTGAATCCTTTCCACCATGCAGCTCCCCTCTCCCTCCCTTAGCTCACCATGACTCCACCCTCTCCTCCACCAAGTCCCTCCCTGATCCGCTAGCCCTACGTGAGACACTTTCCTGCAAAGCCCCTTGGTAAATCAAGCTCCAGTTGCCACGAAGTGGACTAGGGCAGGGAGCGAACGAAAGAGCTGTTTACCTGGGTTAGCGCCTGCTGCTGCCGCACCCCAGGACAGCCCAGCAGCGGGTTTAGCAGTGATCGCCTTTAATTGCCGTACAGTCACTGTGTAAAGGCTGCGAGTGCTGCAGCAGGTCTCTGGCAGGCTCAGGAAGTCCCCGGCACCTGGCGTTGTTGTCTTTTTCACACATTTCTTTGACTACACTGATTTGTGGATGTGATCATGCAGTTTCTGAGCACCGCTCTGACCCCTTTGCACGATCTGCTCCGTGTGAAACTTCTAAGAACTTTCTTTCAGCGGAGCTCCAAGCTGATAAGGGTTGGTTTCTTTCATGTTGCATTTCCGGCCTCAGAGTACGTTTTGTCCTCAGTAGAAAGGAAAAAAAACAACAAGCAACCATCAAGGTTTCCAGTGTTTCTGATAGAAGCTCTGTTTCCCTACATTACTTCTCTTCTGAGCTCCTTTAGCCGAATTCCTCCGTGATGCCGCGTCTTTCAGTCACTCTGTGCAGATTCTCCTTCCCGCACAGAAGGTGCAAACTGGGTTTGATTTTTCTCTCTCTCCTCATGGAGCCTATAAATCAAAGATGGAAAAGATGCGCTGTGAGTCTATCCCATTCCTTTGTCAATGGAGGATTGCTCCCTGTGGGATGGTTTCTAGCCCACTGAGTTTTGTCTAGTCTAGTTTTAAAATCCAAAGGATGAGGTTCCCACCACTTCCTTGGGAGACTATCCCACGCTCTAAGACCTCTGTGTGTCCTATGAATTTTATACCTTCTGTTCTGCCTAAAATTCCTTTCTTATGCTCCTCTCCAAAGCCCTGGGTAGGACCCACTCCACCAGTCCCAAAGAAACAAGGTCTTGAGGGACTGTTCTCGGGTGCACTGTATTTAAACTGTCCCCACCTAAAGATCTCGCTGCAGAAGCCCAAAAAAACTGCCATCGTCCCAAACCCTTCCAGCTGATTGTCAGAGAGAATTTAAAAACACTAGAGCAAATTTAAAATTTAAATTGCTGAAAGTGGCTGTAAAATGTTCGTCTTGGGTATCGGTGCCGTCGGTCATACAGAGCAGAATGTTATAAACCTGCTGAAAGCCTCATCATTTGGGGCCTTTCACACTAGACCAGGAAAAGCTCTGGTAAATATGGCTTGGGGAACAGTGCTGCTGGGGCAGGAGGTGGGGTGGGACAAGGTCACGGGTCTCTCTCCTTTCTGAATGACTCTGGTATACATTTTAAAGACCAAATTCTAGAGGAATCCAGCCATTCAGGCAGTGACCATTGGCTTCCTCAGAGCTTGTTGTGACATTTTAAAGTGTGTGTGTGTGTGTGTTGCTGTGCAAGGTCCTATCTTGTGTTAAACAGCGAGGTGGGGGGGAGTCGTTATCAGAATTCTTAGAGTTTTCCGTTCTGACTGATTTCATGACCGCAGTGTCGCCCACACTCAGCATAGAGAATGCCCCAGATACTGTGGTAAAGTTAATTATTACTATGGTTTATTTGTATTGTGGGGGTGCATTGTGCTAAATGCTCAACAAACACAGAACAAAACGCCAGCTCTTTGGGGCACAGCCATCTCCTTGCAAACGCCACCCCAGCCTGGGCGGCCAGCACTGAGCGAAGGCAGAGTGCCACCTGTTAGGATTTTGAGGACGATCTGTTTGGATCCCTGCAGGAGAAAGATGTGGTTGAACACTAGCAGTCTCCCTGGGGCAGGTTAAAGCCACCCTTCTTTGCAATCATCAGGGCCCATATCACCTCATGGGAACTCCGTTCACGCTCTCTCCGTTCAGGCTTTCCCTCCCTACAGACTGAACCTGTCATTCAGTATAATACTTGTATTAAAATATGAATGCCCACAACCCCAGTGCTGCTTCTGTGTGTACCCTCTGCGTTAGCTGAGTAGGAACGGCTTGGTGGCTGATTTCACCAGCTCCCCAGCCATGCACCTACAGGAAGTAAGGAGATGAGATTAGAAGAAGAACCAAGAGTGTTACCTAGAAGGAGGTCTGGTCTACACTGAACATTTATGTCAGCATCGCTGCGTCTCGCAGGAGTGTGAAAAATCTGAGAGCGGTAGCTATGCTGACCTCTAATCCCTGGTGTAGACTGTGCAAGGTCTTCTTCCAACCTAGTTACCTCCTCTTCGACGACAGTCGAACCCCTCGCGGGCCGGAGAGGGCGTCTCAGCTGAAGTGCTGTAGTGTTTTAAGTGTAGACAGAGCCGAAGTGGAAAAACACAGACAGCTGTTAGGACCCAATCCTGATGGAGAATTCCCCTGGCGTGTGGGCTGCTAGACTGACTGCAGATCCCCCAGTGCTAGAGGGAGCTCTGTGACCAGAAGAAAAGAGCGGCCTCCCCAGGCAGTGGAGGTGACAAGCCCGGCGAGAGTGTGGGGATGGAACCGCACAGCCGCACCTGCCCACTCCCCGGGGGGCTGCTTTGCAGTTGTGGCCCTAAGCAATCCGGGAAGGGGAGATCAGACCTCGGACGAGGTTTAGGATTGACCGAGTCTGAGCTGCCTTAAACCACAATCTACTCTGCCAGGAATCGTCCCTCCTCCTGTGAGAGCCAGGCTGCAGCATGGTCTCAGGACAGCCCTGGAGCAGCCTCCCCCGCCCTGAGATGCAAGGACAGAGCACACGGGCAGGACCCCCTCAGCCAAGGCACAGCATGGGACGTCCTCTGGGTAGCTGAGCAAGGGGCTTGGAGTCCTGGCCATGCCTCTAACCTGCCAGGCCGGAACTCCATGGGGCCATGGAGCGCTGCTGGCCCTCTGCTGTGGTTCCCGAATGTGCCCTCTACCTAGGTATCATGACTGGGACATGGGCAGGCTGACCTAGTGGTCAGAGCAGGAGTCAGCATCCGAGGCAGGCCAGAGGGCAGGCTGGGACTCAAGTGGCTGGAGGCAGGGTCAGCTTGCCAGAAGATCAGAGTCGGGCAGTAGGAGCAGGTCGCGCAAGGGAGACTGTCCTAAGCAGGGGGAACCCAATTGCTGGGACAACTTCCTGTTCCTGTGCTTGGTTCAGATAGAAGCAGGGAACCAGTCCGAGCCCAGGACTGGAGTCCTCTGGCAGGGGTCAGCTGCTGTTCTGGCCGCTCTCAGCCGGTCACTGGGTGGCAGGTCAGAACATGCCATCTCCTAAAGATTCACGGTCCCTGACACTGAGGTACTTGCCCCGCCACCATCCCTGTAGTATCTGAGCACCTGGCAGTCTCCTCACACACCCAGGAGGCAGGGCAGTGCTATTACCCCATTGTACAGAGGGGAGCTGAGAGACTCAGTGAGTTGTCTCAGGTCACACAGGGAGTCTTGGGCACAGCTGGTCTGAGTCCCAAGCTAATGCTCTAACCACTGGACTGTCCTTCCTCCTGGCAGCACCCTGCCTCGGGCTGATCCGGGTGGGCTGGAGGAGGACGAGGGTGTAGATCATAGATGGGATCAGTACTTGCAACCACAAGTCATAATCCGCTTCCTATTAACATGCCCAATAGTCAAATAATACAGATGTATGGAAGAGGTTTCCCAAACTGGGTACATTTCGTGCTGTGTCCAAGCTGCACCCAGCTGCCATTGGTCCATTGGCCATTGGTCGTGATCTGGAGTAATCCTACTGCACCTATATCATCTGTGAGGCTAAGCTCCGTTGCTCAGCCATTGGACCAGCCATCATTAATGAACAGCTCCTGCGTCAGTATTGCTGAGAGTCAAACCTTGCACCGGTTTCCTTCTGTGATAGAGGAACCGAAAGCTGACGTCAGTGGGTATTATTAGAGTTTATAGAAGCGTTTGCTCAGCATTTTGTCATGTGCCTCTTCAATGGTTTGTCAGAGTGAAACTAACTTGGCTTGGATCCTCAATCCCAGCCTGCGTGTCAGCGGCGCTCTCAGCATACGGAGCGCAGCCCTGCTAGGTGAGGAAAGCGGGTGCAGAGACGGGCTCGGCCCACGTGGATTCCCACAGATTCGGGGATTGAGCAGTGAGGAGAGCTTTACGCTAGGGGAGCCAGGCTGGGGTTAGTGCTGGGTGCGAAGCCTAGGATGGGGCCCAGTCCTGCTCACTTTAGTCACATGACTGTGATCCGTTGTTCTCCAGAGCCAGTGGAAGTAGGACAAGAAGTAATGTGCTTAACCTGGAGTCAGGGAGACTTTTGGTTAGCTGTTAGGAAAAGCTTTTTAACTCTACGGGGAGCAAAGCTCTGGAACGGGCTTCCAGGGGAGGGTTGGAAGCCCCGTCTTTGGAGGGTTTTAAGAACTGGTTGGACAAACGCCCATTGGAGATGGTCTAGGTGTGCTTGGTCCTGTTTCAGCACAGGGGGCTGGACCTGATGACTTTTCGAGGGCCGTTCCCGCCGTTCTACGAGCAGTCCCAGCGACCTCGGTGTCATTGCTCGAGGAGCTGCTTCTGCCACCCTCCCCCATGCAGAGCGGCTTTCCCCTCCGTGGGCGTCGCGGGTGAAGCCAGCTAGGCTGGCAGAAGAGCAACTCAGCATGAGGAGAGGCTGCAGAATCAGGTCCTCCACTAGTCCCATTTCAGGCGGAGCCAGGGCGTGCGGCCTTCCATTGAGGCCCCAAGAGAGCGCCCTCTAGTGGAGACGGGAGACTCACAGCCCTGCTGTGGAGGCTCCTTCTCTCATCCTGGGCTTGTACCGGAGCTAACTGAGCTGCGGCGTGTGTGCTAACCGCATGTTCATCGCGGCTCCTTGAGCCTCCCGCACTGCGTGCGGGCCTGGTTAGGGGGCAGCTGTGGGCCCCGGCGCGGACTTTTATTTTTCCCGGTGGGTGCTTCGCCCCAGGCCCCACCCCCACTCTGCCTCTTCCAGGCCCCACTGAACAGCTGTGGCTGGTGGGGTCTGAACACCCCCTATATTTTTTTCTTTGGGTCCTTGAGCCCTGGAACACCCATGGAGTCGGCACCTATGGCTGTGGGTTTCAGCCCTGGCCTGTTTGGGGCAGAGGCTAAGGCCCATCTGCTCCTGGGGACATGTTACCCATCGGGGAGTGAATGTGTCTGTGAACATGTTCCCCTGGGGTGCAGCATGCATTTCCCCCTGCTCCAGCCTGATTCTGTTGGACAGTATTGACTGGGATGGGGCCACCTTTCTCTGTCCCTTCCAGGTTTCTGATACTGCTCTGGTCTTTGCCCCTGGGGGATCAGATTTGGTAGGGGAGCGGGGAGGAGGTGGTGCTCTATCCAAACTCCACCCACACCCCCAAGCTCCACCTACACTCCCCAATTAGTTGGATGTTTGTGCTTCAATGGTCATCAGTGCAATAGGTTGGCATTTGTAATTAGGCTTTGTTGTTAACCCAATTTGCTTATTATCGAGTTCACCTGTGGAACTCATTGCCACAAGGTATTATCGAGGCCAAGAGATTTAGAGAAGGTGTGGCTGTTTCTGTGGATAATAAGACATTGTTAATAAAGCAAGATGATATACTAACATGGGGGCGCAAAGCCTGTGGCTTCAGGATATAAGCTGAGGGCACGTGGTTAGAATGAACCCATCCCTCCGGGCAGTATATTCCATGGCTGAGGGTTCCTGCATCTTCCTCTGAAGCATCTGGATGCTGTCAGAGACCGGATACTAGGTTAGATGAGCCACTGCTCTGCTCCCCTGGGGCAGTTCTTATGTTCCTCTTGGCCTAGAAATATTGGTTAATCTGCAACTAACGAGTCTATTTCCTGTCCCCCTCCTCCTCTCCCCCGAGCTAAAATTAGGTTACAAATATCTCTCAGACAGGACTCCTGTTTCTGTGAGTGCAACTCAGTGCTAATAATTCAGATCATCTCTGGGTCGGCCCCCGAAGAGAAAACAACGGAAGCCAAACTTTCCTGGAAGTGGTGCGCAGTGTGTAGGCGGAAGGGCCGTCCGGAGGGAGACGCCAGCCCTGAAGAATCCCACTCATTGATTTCCTAGACAAAAGAAATATGCAGGATGGTTCATTTTCTCCAAGTAGTAATAATATAAAAGTTACCCAGGGATATAAAACTATTCTTGTTAAATAAACCCTGGCTCTTGTTGGTGCCAGGAATCTGACAGCCCGGCTAGAGCAAGCTTCCAAGGAAAACCAATGACCAAGATTGTCTGGAGCACACGGAGGAGGGGTGATTGCGTGGAAAGGCTGGTGTGTTTCATTTTGTCTGTGTGTTAAATGCTCACACAGGCCCAGCCATGGCTTTCTCCTTGAGGAGCCGGGGCGCTCTGGAGGACGTGTACGCTCTCAGGACATAGGGTTCAGTAGCACTTTATAGACTGGTCTCTCTTGCTTGCTTCCCAGCAGATGGGATGCTATCCCCTACACCAGCAGTTTGCAAACTGTGGGTCAGGACCTCATTTTAATGGGGTTGCCAGGGTTGGCGTTAGATTTGCTGGGCCTGAAGCCCGAGCCCCACCACCTGAAGCTGAAGCCCTGGTGGGGCTCAAGTTACAGGCTCGTCGTCCAGGACTGGGGAGCGGAGGGGGGACACACTGGACCCTGAACTCCTTGTGATACTGTCCTAACCTGAGCTTAGGCCGGGTCAGAAAGGGATGGGGAAGATGCTAGGAAAGTCTAAAGCAGTGTTTCTCAAACTGGGGCTGCCGCTTGTGTAGGGAAAGCCCCTGGCGAGCCGGTTTGTTTACCTGCTGCGTCCTCAGGTCCGGCCGATCGTGGCTCCCGCTGGCCGCGGTTCGCTGCTCCAGGCCAATGGGAGCTGCTGGAAGTGGCGCGGGCCGAGGGAAGTACTGGCCGCGGTGGGAGCCGCGATCGGCCGGACCTCCGGACGCGGCAGGTAAACAAACCGACCCGGCCCACCAGGGGCTTTCCCTACACAAGCGGCGACCCCAGTTTGAGAAACACTGGTCTAAAGGAATCTAAAGCCAAGAGGGTCTTGGGAGGCCTGCTTGCTGTGACTTGGAGTGTTTGAATTAGGGCTTGATTTAAACCGTGTTGAAATCAAGGGGAGGCTCCCTCCAAGCCCTGCTCCTTGGCCACGCCTGGCACACTCTGACCCTCCCGGACAGAGCCATAGCTGTCACTGGGACGTCCCAACAGCCTGCGTCCTCTGCCTGATGCTGCTGGGAATGGATCACTCGAGAACTGTCCTGTTTGATTCATTCCCCCTGATGCATCTGGCACCCACAGGTGCTGGCTTCCTCTGGGCCCCAGGGTGCTAAACCCCCTGCTCTGTCCCAGGCCCCACCCCCACCTGCCTCCTTCCCACAACTCCCCGCCCCTGCTCATCCCCAGGCCCCACCCTACCCCTTCTCCCAACCCCCCACCCTGCCTCTTCCCACCCCTGCTCCACCATCCCCCTCCCTCGAGCATGTCCCATCCCCACTCCCCCCGCCCCCCAGCGCCTCCTGCATGCTGCGGAACCATCGCGACAGACAGGAGGGTGGGGGGGGGGAGCTGGCTGTCGGTGGGTGCTAAACACCCACTAATTTTTTCTGTGGGTGCCCCAGCCCTGGAGCGCCGCCTCGGGGCTTTCTTAGCTTCTCCCCCCTCCCCCTGTATGTAAGCCGCACCAGCGTTCCTTATGCTGCCACCCATGCTGACAGCAAGTGCAGGAGGCTGGGGGTGAGGACCGGAGTCCCAGCATCTCTGCTGCCTTAAAGAGGCACCCACCGTGGCCTCTAAGAGCAGTGCTGTCCCCTTACACCTAGCTGGGCTGGGGCTGGGGTGGGAGGGTGAGTTGGCAGCCTGGAAACAGTTAACTTGGCAGCCCCTCCAGGCTCTTCCTGAAAAATTCCTTCCCCTCATCCCAGAAACAGGAGCCCTGCTGTGTGGAAGGCAAAAGGATCATTAATAGGAGAGCCCCACACCCTCCCTGCAGCCTCCTGAGTGGAGACAGCCGCAGAGAGAGCCCCAAGGAAACTCTCTTGGCGTGGGTAAGTCTTGGCACGTTATGCTGGGTTGAGCGCCAACGTCCCTTTGCATCACAGGGGGTTCGAGCCTCCAGGGACCCCCCAGATGCGCTGTGCAGAAACTTGCACCAAACATCAGCCTGCCTCGCTCTTCCCATAGTGCAAGTCCATCGCCTTTCACAGCTGGCCCTCAGATCGCCAGGTCTAGCCCTGCGTCCCAAAGCCCTGTTCAAAGGCAGCGGGTGGGCGAGACAGAGTGACAGGGACTAGCAGCCAGGTCGCTTCAGAGAGGAAGGAGGTCCAGTGGTTAGGGGCTAGCCTGGGTGACCCAGGCTCAATTTCCTGCTCTGACACAGATTCCCTGTTTGACCTTGAGGAATTCACTTCGTCTCTGTGCCTCAGTTCCCCATCAGCAGAGTCGGGTTATAGCTTCACAGGGATGCTGGGAGAATCAAGGCATTAACGGTTGTCCGGTGCTCAGGTACTGTGGGCCTCCTGACTCCCAGCCTGCTACAGGGTGGCAGCTGAAGATCCTTTGTGCATTGGCGAAACAGGTCCAGCATCGCCGGTAGCCGCGCTAACCTGCCCGTGGCTTTGCCCATGTGCCGCACCTGGCCTCCAGGGGTGAGAGGAGAGCGGAGCTTTGGAGGCGCGTACCATTCTCTGCCGCTCTACTGGGACTGGCAGCAGGGGTGCCGCGAGAGCCGGTGGGAGTAGGAGTGCATGTTAGGATGTGGAGGCTGAGGGAACCAGACTTGTGTCATGTAGGCCACCAATCTGCCATCAAACCATAACCAGGCGTGTGTGGAGGGAGAGGGGGCGGATCTTCAGTGCTGGATTCTGTGGGCAGAGCTGCAGGGGTCACGCGGGGGTTTATTTAAGACACTGCCTGACTCCACTGGAAATCAGGCCTGTGTTTCAGTGAAGCTCAGGAGCCCAATCTCCTGAGAACTGACTCCTGGCTGCCATCTCAGCACATTGCCTCTGTCTCTCTCACCTCCTTCCATCGAGCATTCAGGGGAGGTGCTGCACCAACCCAGGGGCTAGGCCTGGAGCCAAAACGGAGCCCAGGCCCACCAGGGCAGGACAGATTGGGGGGGAAACATAAGAATGGCCAGACTCGGTCAGACCAAAGGTCCCTCTAGCCCAGCGTCCTGTCTTCTGACAGTGGCCAATGCCAGGTGCCCCAGAGGGAATGAACAGAACAGGGAATCATTGAGTGATCCATCCTCTGTCACCTGTTCCCAGCTTCTGGCAAACAGGCTAGGGACACCATCCCTGCCCATCCTGGCTAATAGCCATTGATGGACCTATCCTCCATGAACTTATCTAGTTCTTTTTTGAATCCTGTTATAGTCTTGGCCTTCACGGCATCCTCTGGCGAGGAGTTCCACGGGTTGACTGTGTGTGGTGTGAAAAAAATACTTCCTTTTGTTTGTTTTAAACCTGCTGCCTATTAATTTCATTTGGTGACCCCCTAGTTCTTGTGTTATGTGAAGGAGTAAATAACACTTCCTTATTTACTTTCTCCACACCAGTCATGATTTTATAGACCTCTATCTTATCCCCCGTTAGTCGTCTCTTTTCCAAGCTGGAAAAAACCAAGTGACAGATACCCTGGGAAAGAGGGGCTGGTGTGGCAGCTCGGTCGTCCTCTCCTAATGCTCTCGGGTGCATGAGGCAGGGGTCCTGCCTCACTGCTGTGGGGCTACCCAGGCTGAGAGGAAGGGGAGAGACTCTTTCCATAAACCACAGGCTGGCTCTGGCCCTGTTGCTAGATACCTCAGTGTAATACTGCGGGACCCCACTGATTCTGGTTCGGGATCTGAAATGGCCCAGAGCGATGAGGGGTGCGTTTCCACAGAGGTCCTGTGTGGGTGTGTTTTTGACAGAGCACATGCTGAATGAAGAGCTGAGGGCCGTGTGTTTGTCTGGCCGGGGCAGCCCTGGTCAGACCAGTACCTCTGTAAGTGCTGAACTGCAGCTCTGAAGCAAGAACTTTTTCTGGAGAATTTTGTTTCAGAGGCACATAATTAGCACAACTACTGCCAGTGGGGGTCCGAGTGCTGGCATTCTGGCTGTTCTCCTGGTGTTTGGGAGAGGCTGGCAAAGGCAGAGGGGACTGATGGAAAGGCAGCGGCTGCCCTGATGTTCCGTTCTGAGCCTGCGGATTTCAGTGAGGCCTGCTGGGAGGTTTCCTCTCTCAACGCTGCAACAGCATGCAGCCTCTAAAACAGACAAGACCCTGAGTGCACACGATGTGCCGTGTTGATCTCCAGTAATGCGCTGGCTGTGTTGAATTGCCCCTCCTTGTGGAGAGTTGCATCAACATGGATCCACAGGATGGTGTGCTGTTCTCACTCATATTTACTTGTATCGTGGTGGTGCCCAGGAAGCCAGTCAAGAATCCGCTCACCCTTTGTGCTAGGCACTGTATGGACTGGCCATGCCCTGGAGAGATTGAAGCCTGGGTATCACAACGGAGATTAGACAGATGAACTGAGCATGGGTGGATGGAAGGACAAGGTAACAGCAGCATGGCCAGCCCCAAAAGTTCCGAAATCATGAGCCAGGCCCCAAACCCACGAATGGCTTAAAAATCATGAGGTGTAAAAATTAATGTGTGGGTTTTTTGTCCCCCTCCCCGGTTTCTGAGCTTAGAGTGCACTCCCTGGCTCATTTTCAAGCTTTTCTCTGCAATCAGGAGTCCTAAAAACTTCTTAAAAAAAAAAAAAAAAAAACTCTCAGTAATCACCTGACTCCAGAAGCTGGGGCTTTAAGAAACACCCTAAGTATTGTGAGAGTTGGCAGCAATGTAACAAAACATTCAGAGTGGAGGAAAAATAGGATAACTCGTCTGTCCAGATCTCCGCCTGAGGAGAGCACAGCTTTTCCTTTAAGCCAGAGGAAGTCATAAATCTAATTTTGCCAAGCACAAAAATGAGTAACCAGATGTGTTTAGTTGTCCCAGTTACATGTACAAGGAGAGTAGAAATCCTAGGCCAACATATTTCAAACGTTGGTCAGTTCCACGTGGAGGAGTCGACACTGGCAGGTGGATTGTAACTACACCTGTTCGTACGCATACACACACACACACACACACACACACACACACACACACACACACACACGTAGATTGTGATTGCACACCTGCACTTGTACATGTGCGCATGCCGAGAGTTTTTGTGTGCGTCTTTGAAAATGTGGCCTTGTGCTTTGCTGAAATAGATTTTTGTCAGCCCGTTTTTCCTGCGTTCTCTGTGCCGTGGGGTGGAATCCTGGCCCTGCTGGAATCAGTGAGAGTTTTACCATTGACTTCAGTGGATCCAGGATCCACTTGCATGTCTTTGCCCTGCCTCGGGGCTCTGGTTTTGAGAGAGAACTGCCCACATCAGGGCTGAGAATTATTATTTCCTGTTGCTAATTGCCAGCAGCAGATAACACTTGCCGGAGAGCTCAGCAAGACAGCAGTGTGGGAAACCGTCGGGCTTGATGTATGGTGGGTGCAGCATGCAGGTGGTGGTGGTAGTTTGTGCTGTATGGGAGGTCAGATGGCAGCGACTCATAGCCCAGGTCAACTGACTCGGGGCTAAAAACAGTTGTGTAGACGTTCCGGCTCCGAATGGAACCTGGGCTCTGAGAGCCTCCGCCCTCCCTGGGTCTCAGAGCCCGGGATCCAGCCCGAGCCCAAATGTCTACATTGCTACTTGTAGCCCCCTAGTGCAAGCCTGAGTCAGTTGACCTGGTCTCTGAGACTGACTGCTGTGGGTCTTTTTTTCCAGTGTAGCGCTCCCAGGGACTCTGTCCGTGTGCTGCTTGCTGTGGTTATTTGCAAAGTTGTGGACCAAGCAGCAATAAAGGGCAGAGCTTCCTGCTCCAAAAACAGAAGCCCGGACCACTTGAGCTAAAAGAGAATCTCTCAACTGTTGGCAGTATAGGGCCTATGACACACGCTTCAGCAATTCTGATTCCATTCAGTACAGAGGAGTGGTAGCTCTGTCTCCTGTCTGTTTGTCTCTCTATACATATGCCAGTTAATTGCGATGTATTCTGTTTCTATATATACTAGCTATGATGTGCAGCATCATAAAACTTCTCAAAGGCCGAGAGGTGATCATACACTAAAGGGAAAACCGTGGAGGTGAGAATTAGAGAGAGGGAATGACTCAAAGGGGTGGATTGTGGGGAAATGAGATGGTCCAGCACAAAGAGCCAGCCCGGATATGTTAGAAGCTGTTAATGAGATAATAGGAACTAATCTGCTAACGATAAACCTCCATCCTGCAAGCAAGTGCTATGCACAGTAAATTAATTATGGGTGTGCTGAGAGCCAAATGCCCTTCCAGATCCCTGGTAGTTTAAAGCAGGCCTCGTGACCAATAAACGAAAGGGGTTGGCTGTATCTGCGAGTGGTGCGTTCACCTCCAGCCCACAGCCCTCTGTGGGGACGAACCTTGGTTTGGAGGCACTTTTAGGAAGCCGACCCACCAGCTCCATGTAAACTGTGTATTTTTGCTGTTTCCTAGAATACCCTAAAAGCTCCCAAAGTAAACTCCAAAGATTCAGCGGAGCTGGTTTCCTGTGCTGGCCGTACATCCTGTCAGTGTTTAGGTAGGGATGGTTCCTGTAAACAGCTTCTGTGAAGCAGCACTGAGAATAACTTCCTTTGCTCGGAGAAAGTAAATAGAAACACAAGTGCATCCATGTGTCCCATGTGTGTACGCGTGCAGGGTGGGGGTGGGAGGGGAGGCTGATTTCTTGGTAAACAGTCACTTGGAAAATGCTGGCTCTCCCAGAGTCTGGTCAAGAGGAATTTCTCAACCCCTGCTCCCCATCTGGGGGCTCCCAACCCCCTGTTCTGCTGCACTGCACGGGCTCCAGGGGCGTGGAGGCTAATCTAGCCCCCGCTGCTTGCTGGCATCCCCAGCATCCATCCAAATTGCTCAGCGGGGCACTTGTAACAGGAATCACTTGAGAGCGATCCCTTTTGTTCCCGTGGGACAGGCCAGGATACAAAGGGCAGTTTGTTTCCAGCCTTCCTGTGTGCCACATCTTTATCTCACTCAACCAGTCATGGACCCTACTGGGCAGCTAATTTGCATGCAATGGTTTCACGGCTTGTTTGAGGGAGACGCACAGATTGTGGATTACTCGGCCCCTCTGCCTCACCCGTGTGACAGCACAAACTTTCAGCTACTCATAAATCTGGTAAAGATTGTGAGGTGCCCAGATACTGTGGTGCTGGGAGCTGTATAAGTACCATACTTAGAGCATTCTTGGATTCCAAGGATGGGCAGCTCGCTGGCCCAGCAGTGCTGCATGGCCCCAAACAGGGCTGGCTTTCCTGGTTGGTCTCATTCAGTGAAACCGAAGGGCAGTTAATCTTCAGAGAGCAGCTCTGGGGGGACAGTCTGCAGGAATCTCTTATTATTGAACATGTATACTGTGATGGCACCAAAACGCCACAACTGTGCTAGGTGCTGTACAAACACATAACAGTCTGTGCCCCAAAGAGCTTATGCTCTAATACTGCTGATTCACCCAGAATGGTCCCAACTGTGCAGTCACTCAAATGCAGCTGCCTCTAGAGTGGAGCCTGGCAGCTATTTCACAGCTGAGAACAACGCTGCGCGGCGTTTGTTAGGATGAGAAGCAGGGTTTCACTAACCGGATATGGGAGGCAGGCAGAATGCGACCCCCTACTGTATTGAGAGGTGCCAACCTTGTGCCCTCTCCAGTGTGGTGTATTGTGCACATTGGGGTTGTGGGTTCTTCAGGAAGAAAGACAGAGCCCTTGAGGTTTGTTGACAACGATCCAGTTGGCTCTTTGAACCCCGACTCCTCCCTCCCCATTTCTTGTTAAGGGTTATGGGTAATGTAGTCCAAAACAGGCATTTCTTGTATCTAGAAGCACTATCCTTCGAATAACTGGTAAAGGGCATTCAAAATATGGTGTGCACATATTACTGCATTGAGTGTGTGTGTGTGTGTGTGTGTGTTGAGATTGTGTGGGCATGCACATTGGGTGTGTGTGTGTGTGTGTGTGTGTGTGTGTGTGTGTGAGAGAGAGAGAGAGAGAGAGCGAGCGCGCATGAGAGTTTGTTTGTGCATGCGTCCCCTGCCATCCTGAGAACATTTCTGAAAATGTGCTGATTTGTGACACTACCCCTTTGAGCCCAGAACACAGTCCTCCTACGTGTCACCCATGCAGATGCTGTGCTGACCAATCTACAGGCCTTGCTGGTCACATGCAAGATATTAGGAAACAGCTGCTGTGGTTTGTAACAGTTATGCTGCGGGGGGCGGGAGCGACTAGCCCTGTGGTTCATACTCTCCCAACTGATCTGGGGAGAAGGACAAACAGCCCTGATTAAAATCCAGGACGTTGTACGAGAACTGGGATAAGACGGCCTCCCTGCTCAGCCACGGCCATTTTGCTTTGAATGCCTGCACAGCTTCGGAGATCCCATTTCTAATGGGTCAGAATTGTGTGTTTCCACACAATGGAACGAAATCCGTCGGAGGCTGTATTCCCGCTTTTATCTAGTCCTGCAACACAACACCTATTGATTTGTCAGCTGCTATATCCTCTGCGCTCTTCATAGCCTTTGTGCTTTCATGGAGCAGCTGAGTGAAAGGAGGGATTCAAAGGCTAGCGCTGGGGTCTGGAAAGAAGCATTGTCCAAGCAGGAGAACCGTAATAAACAATGCCTGTGTTTGGAAGAGACTAAGGGGGAGTAGGGTCTTGTCCAGTGTCCAGGCCTCATTACATTTTACCTGCATTCCCCCTGGTCCAGGTAGTGAAACATCTCTTCTCATCCTAACACGTGCTGTACAGTGTTGCTGTCAGCTGTTCAATAGCTGCCCAGCGCCACTCTAGAGGTAGCTGCATTTCAGTGACTGTATGGCCAGTGCAGGGCAGAGGTGTGCTGGCTCAGTCCAGCTCTTCTGAAGGAATCTCCCTCAATAACACCTCTGGCGCTCTGGGGAAGTCCTTCCTCAACCAAAACTGCTTTTAAGCTCCTCTAGCACTTCAGTCTTGTGTGCCTTGCAATGCTGGGCGCTCCCTGAGGACAGAACCACAGCTTTAAAAAAACAATCCACCCCCAGGTCTGTTAGCCTCCTAGATTGTCTCAGCTGACAGACCTGCAGATTGCACTGAGCTGGGACCCATGTGACCCAATTCAGAGTTGATACCCATGTCTCCAGTGGCCCAAAGATCAGAGACAAATCTGCTCTGCCAGTCTGGGGCTCTTCTTTCGTTTTCTCATTTCCCTAGTTGGGTGTAAAGCTGAAGATTTCAGACTCTGTCACAATTGCAGCACGTCCCCTATAAGGATATACTGTGCTGGCCTCTGGGTCCCCTGTCATTGCTGCAGGGGGTTGAGCCATTACTGCAGTCATTGGATTAGTATTTAGGCTGTCGCGGTTTTCTGAATCCTCCGTGTAGTTGGCCCGTACTGTAGAACACTGGTGTTCGTCGTGCATTACGTCTGGCCTTCAACCTTCGGTTTTTAGATGGCTTCATTTTCCTGCTGTTTCTCCTACTTTATCCCCAAAGCCGGGTGGATCAGCTAACCTCCTAGGTAGGGCGTATTTAGGGTGTCTCTTGTCCCCACCGTTCTCTTGGTGACCGCTGAAAACACATGAGCACTGGTGCAGTGGTTGAGGACTGCTGCTGAGAATACTGGAGTGCAGGTTTTTGTTAAATAAAGGTGTCCATGGCCTCATTCCATTGCCTATTGTATTCCTTGTCTCTCTAACCGAAATGCATTAGCTCCCTTTTCTATTATTGTTACTTTCCGGTCACTTTGTTAATTCCACCCTTTGTGGAGCTGTACATTGCAGGGCAGTTCCTGTGAAGCCAGCTGTCTCGAGCTGTTCCTGTCGGGCCCCTGTGCTGTTTATAGAAGAGGGCGGCTTTTAAAGGGACAGCACCGGGTTAGTGCATGTCCCAGGTACCGATTTCGTAATAACGAGGCTTTTAGAAAACGTCAGGTCACTGTAAAAGTTTCCGTGATTTTTTTTTTCAATTCTGTGTGAAACCAGGGTTTGTTTGCACAGCTGTAAATGTGACTGTGGTGTTTGCAACAACATCCTTGCAACCTTGTGCGAATGCCTGAGAACCAGGAACTGAAACTGGTTGGCCTGTTTTCTGCTCAGTGAAAAGCCAAAAAGCAAGCAAGCCGCATAAAATGATTAAATAAAAGTGGATTTTAACCTACTATCAGTGGGTGACATACATTTGGGCCAGCAAGGTCTAGGCACCATTTAAACCCTGTTCCTGTTGTTCTAATGATCAAGGACCTGTTCTATACCTTAAATGGCAATGAATCCACAGTCCTGTTCTCTGTATGTCAAGGAAACTGTTCAGACAGGATTGACTGGCCAGTGCATCTGGCTGGTCTGCTTTGAACATTTACTACTAACTAAAAATGCAACTTGTGGGTGGGTTTGTTTGTTTGTTTTTAAATCACCTACAGACCTATAGAGTGATCAGATGAGGTCTAGGAGCTCCCCACCTCCCATGTCCTCTGCCCACAGGTCCTGCGATGAGCTCAAGCTACCCTGTTAAAATTACACACCACCCAACCTGGGGAGAACTTGAATTGCAAAACTCCAACCACATGACAAATGCTTCCTTGCTCTGGGTTTTGCTCCAAACTTGAAATCCACACCATGTTTTCTCCCAGGAGCCAAGTGAGTCATGTTAAAGCTCTATGAGGCTGGCACGGTCTCCTGGAGATCTGGAATATTTGTATTCATCCCCAGCTGTATGAAGCCTCTGGTGCTGGAAGATGAGATGCAAGGGAGAGATCAGTGCCTTGTGCCCTTTCTTCCTGTCTTGTATGTTGTGATAAGGGTCTACTATGCCCTCCGCCCTCCTAGACAGAGAAGGGAGATTCTGTTTGTGGTCTGACTTAGCCCCCTCTTTTTTTGCTGAAGAACTGTTTGGATGACTCGGAGATGTCTCTAGGGAACTTTCTCTGTCCTCAGCTGAAGAGGTTGGAGGTGTTGAAGCCTTAACAAGGAGGCTTTTTTCCTAAACAGCTGCTGAGAAAAATAAGCCAGGAGTGAAGAGTTGTGATCAATCTGAATCAAAATCACCTCCCCTATCTGTTAACTGGGGTTCGCGTCTGTGGCACTTGGGTTGCCTTCATCCTTTCAATTGTCCATGGAGTCTGCTAGTGTAGATAAGGGGGGTGATTTTGAAAGGCACAGATGGGATTTGGGAGCCCAATTCTGTTGACCATTCCATTCTGTGACTTCCAATGGGAATTGAGAGCCAAAGACCTGATGTCCAAAACCCAAGCAGACAAGAAGCCTTTAAAACCAGCCAACGCTGAACTCTCCTGATTGTATGCAGATTGCCTGGTGAGAACTGCAGGGTGGAGTCGCTTGTCACATCTGTATTTTGTCAGACTTCACAGGGAGCTGGATGATAATTGTGTTCTTGTTTTTTTCCTTTTTAACAAGTCCCAATTTACTAGACTGAAATGTTTTAGCTCACTCCAGAGACTCGTCTTTCTCCCCAGCAGAAGCTGGTCCAAGAAAAGATATTCTCACCCACCTCATCTCTGTAACAGCCTGCCCTAGTCAGTGGAGTTACTCTGGTGCATCCAAGTGGGGACGCTGGCCCAGGGTGTTTCATGCCATGGGGCTCCTGGGATAGGTAGGAAGCCATGCAGGGAGCAGAGGGGTCAGTGCTGGGGGGTTTGGGCCTGCTCTGAGCACCCAAATAGGGACATTTTCCCAATGGTTTCAGAAGCGTGCTGGGCAGTCGGCACATGTGATCAGCCAGGCTGGGGGGCGAGAGGCTGGAGCAGTGAGCCGAGCTCCCAGAACATCTCCGCACTCCCCAGTACCTGCCCTGGTACCGCGCCGTAGCCTCTGACTTCAGTTCTGTCACTGGTTTTGTTCTGCGTCACTCCCATCCCCCTGTGGTGTGGGGGGTGAGGCCTGGCCCGGCCAGCCACCGAGGGACCGTAAATCCCCTGTGCTGGGCCGTTTGCCGACTGTACGCCCGCAGGCAGCGTCCCAGGGAAAGCGGAATGTGCCGTGGCACGGGTTAGCCTCAGGAAATGGCTCCAGCTCTCAGCCGTGGGGGAGTTCATTTCTACCGGCAGGGGTAGAGGCTATTCCAGGGCCTTGTATTTCCACTGACCCCGCCGAGCCAGCTTTTCACACGCCCCAGCCTCTTCCTTCGTGCTGCGTCTCCACCAGGAATCCCCAAGCTGGCTTTGGAAAGGTCAGCCGCAAGGCTTAGGCATAAAATCAACATCCTTCAGCAGCATCCACGTATGAGCCTGTCGGGCCAGCTCACGGACACAGGGCAGCCTGGAGCGATGGCCGCTCTGGGTATAGCGCAGAGCTGGGAGCCAGGCTCTCCAGAGCCCGAATCACAGCTCTGACATTGGAACACTGGGTGACGTTGGGAGAGTCATTTAAACGCCTCTCTGTGCCTCAGTTTCTCCTCCTGGAACAGAGATGCTGATGCTGTTGACCCGATATGGGAGTTGGAGGGGTTAATTAGTCACTGTTAGGTGCAGGTGCCTCTCTCTCTCTCTCTTGCAGATTTTCTGTCGCTCTTTCCTGGTCTTTATCCCTCTGGATCACTAGGCTCATCACTGCCACTAGCGATTTGCATGACAATGGGATATTGTCGCTTATAACTCTTGCTTCCCCTTCCTCCTGTCCCCACTGCTTGCTCCTTCTGAGGCCCCCTCACTTTGGGACAGCAGAGTGGGTTGGGGAGATCCTACAAACCCAATCTGGCCTGTGGCTTCCCTTGCTATGTAATAGTGACACCTCTGCTTGCTGTGTACTGCGCCTTTAAATCTCAAAGGACCCTCGGCAGCCATTTTTTGTTTAGCACAAGCATGTGCCTTGGGCGTGCTCTTGTAGACTTTACCTTTCTTCTTTTTCGTCTTGTCCGGTTAATCTCAGGGGAGGCGATTCTGGCTGTTGTTTGCTCTTGGTGCCTGGTGGAAAAGCGTTACTTGCATGAGTGGCTCTGATTCCCAAAAGCAGCCCCCTCTCCCAGCTTCCACAGAGCCACTTCCATGAGCAAGTGTTACCTCCCACAAGTAAGGGATCGCAGACCCCGGTTCCAGGCCTTCGTGTCGATCCAGTTCTCATGCATGTCTCCCAAGCAATGAGCAGAACCCCTGTCTCTCCCCAGCAGAGCTCTGTCCGGGCACATTTTGCTGCTTCCTCTCCCCGAAAGCTCGTCCAATCTATCCTCAGACTCTGCCCTGCAGATGGCCCAGCTCCCAGATGCGCACAGAAGAACGGGAAACCCAACATCAGAGACTTTTCCCGTTGGGGGCGTAGGAAAAACTGACTGAAAACAAACCCCAAGAAGCCAAAGCCTCTGTCTGAGTTTGGAATGGTGGGCTGAAAAATAACTCTCCAAGGCCCAGTCCCGCCTCGGCAGCAGAACACCCAATGCCCTCAATGGGAGCAGGACTGGGCCCTTGGACGGGAAGCGAACTGTCTGCCTGCCGGAACGCAGAGGGGTGAAGCCTTCCCAGGGCTGCTGTGATGGTGCCCTGATGGGGTTCGGTTCCCGGAGGGTACGAAGAAAGCGCAACATTCTGCGTGTGGGTTGTTCTCATGTCGGAGTCAGACGGTGCGGCCTCTGTGCGACTTCAGTGACTGCCCTTCCGCTTTCCATTCGCGATTCCTGCCCCCAGCCGTGCAGTGCAAGTGCCAAAGAGGGGCCCAAGTGGCAGAGGGCAGGCCCTGGATGCAGAGCAGAACTCCCCAGAACCTGAGGGGTTTGGATCCGGGCTTGGGCTGAGGTCCATCTCGGGGGATGGCAGGAACATAGGAGTAGCTGCAGCAGAGCCGGCCAGCGTTCCTTCCTGCCCCAGATCCTGACTCCCAGAGGAAGCTGTGAAATCCCCATACTGGCTGTGCAGTGCGGCCCACGGGGGGCTGGGAGGACAGGAGTCCCTGCCAGGCCCCGGTGGTGAGTCTGTGTCCGACGCGTGGCGTCTGTGACGTCAGAGCGAAATCGTCCCGGCTGCTTCGGGTGCTATTCAAAGCACTGACTTCCTCTCCCTAGTGAGGCCCAGCTGTTCCCTCCATCTCACCTGTGACCTGCCTTCGGGATGTTCTCGTGGGCTGCTTCCATCGCCGTCAGCTCAGTAGTTCACTCTTGTGGGTTGACTGAGAAGCCCGGGGGCAGATTCTGCCCTGTCACGCGGGCGTAAATCCAGAGCTGCTCTGGCAACGTCCGTGGAATGCACCATCTCAAGCCCAGGTGAACGCTGGTGACCTGTGGGCCGTAGCTCAAAGTGCACCTGTTGTCTCTGCCTTGTTGCTGAGCTGGAGGTGGGTGGGGGTAAAAGCTGGTGGACAGTGACGGGCGGGAAATGGCCAGTTCAGGGCCTCTCATCAGCATGGCCTCCTGTGTGTGTCCTGTCCCAGCATGGTAATAGTGGGCACGCTCTAGGACGTTGCTCAGTGACTCCGTGGGATGCTCTGGCAGTGCCAGATAGGAGAGGAGCTTTCCCTGCCTGGGGCTGGGCGAACGGTGGCGCGGCAGGGGACAGCCCTGGAGCTGGGCGGATGGGGTAGGGCAGCGATCAGTGCGGTGCGGAGTTCAGTGTCTCTCAGACCTAGGCAGCACTTTGCTGCTCAGGCTAACACCGGCTCAATCCAAGCCACCAGGGAACTACCCTGCAGCATTTCCCCCCACCCCCAAGCCCTCGAACGGGGCAGGTTTTGCCCTTGCGCCTCGTTCTTCTCCTGGCAGTGAGCTCCACGCGCTTGGATGAGGCTGGCTGAGCAATCTGGGGGTGAAACTGACGAGCATAATTCCCCACTCCCTTGGTTTGAGACCCCAGCGTCCGCCTGCTCCGAGTTCAGGGCCTCAGACTGAATCTCTGTGTTTGTCTGAGTGAGGGGTTTCGCAGACGCTGAACCAAACCAGCTTTGCCACTGTTAATTTAGAATTGCATTTGTTCAGCATGTTTTCCCTTCACTAAATACCCCATTGACACAGTGTGGTGAAGTGGGAATGTTCTTACAGTTTTCTCTGAATACTGTGTGGGTGCCTCGGTTTCCCCTATGCAGTTCTTAAGTATCTAGGTGGTGGGATAAGGGGGTGTGATTGTTGCAGAGCCCTAGAAAGCCAGGGCGATGGTGTCTTCACAGAGAATGGCCGACGCTCTGTCTCTTGGCAACTGATGGCCTGGGCCCCTCTTCTGCAAAGGTGCCAACTGAAGGTGTTGGAGAACAGAGAGATCAGGTGGCCTCCTGGCCCCAGGAAAGAGACACAGGCCAGAGGAGGGGCTGGAGGGAGTTTCAGTTGGGAGCTGGCTGGAGAAATGGAGGGGGCCCAGACGGGGCTCTGGCCTCCCTGGCTCCAAGATGGACCTGACTGAGGGGTCCTGTTCTCTGTACCTACAAGCTCTGTTTTGGACTGTGTTCCTGTCATCTAAAACACCTTCTGTTTTACTGTCTGGCTGAGAGTCACGTCTGACTGCGGAGTTGGGGTGCAGGGCCCTCTGGCTTCCCCAGGACTCCGCCTGTGCGGACTCGCTGTGGGAAGCGCACGGTGTGAGAAGGGGCTGCTGAATGCTCCAAGGTCAGGCCCAGGAAGGTTGAAGCTGTGTAAGCTTCTTGCCCTGGAGACAGTGTGCTTACATGCTCCCCCAGAGTCCTGACTGGCTTCGTATGGAGTAGTTCCAGAGAATTGCCCGGTGACTTCGTGACACACAGTGTCTCTGCGTGGGGCTGGACAGTCTTTGAGGCAATAGTTGCCCCGATTCTCAAGGGCTGGACGATCTGGCATAGGGCCACTTTCTGCGCTGGCCACTAAGGCACCATCTGTTAGCAGCTTTGCAGGGATTATTTCCTTGCTGCTCTGTTGGACACCAATGAATCATGCAGCTCATGCCAACCAAAGATGTTAACTCAGATCCTGGTGGAAAAGCCCAGGTCATTGGCTGAGGCTAGTAACTGCTCCCAGAACAAGGAGCAATAGTCTCAAGTTGCAGTGGGGGAGGTTTAGGTTGGATATTAGGAAAAACTTTTTCACTAGGAGGGTGGTGAAGCACTGGGATGGGTTACCTAGGGAGGTGGTGGAGTCTCCTTCCTTAGAGGTTTTTAAGGCCTGGCTTGACAAAGCCCTGGCTGGGATGATTTAGTTGGGAATTGGTCCTGCTTTGAGCAGGGGGTTGGACTAGATACCTCCTGAGGTCCCTTCCAACCCTGATATTCTATGATTCTAAGCGAAGGGTTTCTGGTAAAAATATTAAGGGGTTTCGCTGCCTCAGTTTCCTTCCTTAACTAGCTTTGCTCATCTGGATTTCACAAGACGAAGTAATAATGACGCTAGTATTTTCACACATACGGCCCATCTGAAAAGCCACATTATTCTGACAAATGGAAATTGATCCCCACTGGGTTTTTCCCCTTGAGTCTGTTTCTTCCTGCCCCAGAGAGAGCATCCAGGTTCCTCCCCAGTGACTAGTCCTACTGATGTCAATACAACTGGATCACAGCAGTGCTCCTTCAGCTGATGTCCAGGTCCTCTGTCTGACAAGGCTGCTTCAGAGGAAGGTGCAAGAAACCCCCCTAGCTGCCATGTATGGAGTGACCTGCCCCTAGGGGGAGTTCCTTCCTGACCCCTCACAGGGGCTGGCTCATGCCATGAAGCATGAGGGTTTTTAGTGGATGGGTGTTCACAGCATAGAAACCACCTGCCGAGTTAGTATTAACTGGCCCCCTTGCTAGAAGCAAAGGCTGGAATGAAGCAGGTGATGGTGGGAAAGGGTGGGGAATGTTTGCCCTGCCATTGCCCGGGCTGTACCTGCTCTGTAGAGACCCCTGTGGCTCTCCCTCATCAGCGGGGGCAGGCCTTTTGTTGCTTTGGGAGACCACCCACCGTCCCAGGATTCCAACAGACTGGCACTTCCCGTTTCTTACCACTGTGTGATTTACCCCGTCCCCCCTGACTGGTTGGCCTCATTCCTTCTGGTCCCTCCCTTTTCTAAGGGTTGACCAATGATGTTCCTGCAACAGGGCTGTCTGGGCCCCTACCCTTTTACTGAAGTCAGGTCAACTGGCTCCTTCCACCTCTGCCTATTTAAACCAGTCCTGTGCACTCTGTGTAGCTTTCAGAGGGTGGAATTCCCCCTCCCTGGACTGGGCCGACAAAGGCCTTGAGCACCCTATAAAACCTATAGGTATTACTAGGATTGAAAGGGTGTCCGGAGCCTGGAGCTCAGGGAAACTTCTCCAGGGGAGAGGGAAGAAGTGCTCGTTCTTTTAAACCACAGCTGAGCAGCCCAGCCGAGCAGCAGTTCCTGGGATCCTTTTGACGCCTTCAAGGATTTTCAGTGTCATCAGACAGATGTTTCAGTTAGAGGCCAGCGCAGCAGCCCACGCAAGAGTCAGGAATGTATCCAAGGCTGCCAGGATAGATCGGACCCAGGCGCGTTCTCGTTAGATGTCCGGGAATAGGAAAATGTGAGGATGTGCTGCTGATGCTGGCGGTGGGAATTCTGGCCAGTTAGCACAACACGAACTCTCTGAGCCAGTTCCTAAGTGGAAGGCCTAAATTCTTCTCCAGTCTGTTTGTCTGGGGCCAAATCTGGGTTTAAACAAATGGCAACACAGTGACAAGTAAACTCGCTGTTTAGGATTCATGGAGTTTTAATCTTCTCCTGTGTATTAGTCACTTGGCTAACGAAACGGGGGGTGAGGGTGGGGGTTGAAAAACGCACAGGCCAAGATTTTACAAAGGGGTTACTGAGTTTGGGTGCCCAACCCCGGCACCTTAAAGGGATCTCCGGGTGCGTCCAACCCCATCTTCAGAGCTGATGGAAAGAGCTGCCCAGAGGGAGACATTTGCAGGGCACAACGACATTCTCATCGCAGCAAAGCCATGCGATGCGGTGTGTTTTCTACTGGCACCTTATCTGTCTTTACGTGTACACAGACAGAACACGTTTGTAACACTGATCGTCCTTGCCCGGAAAACCAGGCCCCTTTAAGGTGTGTCTAGTTGGGCATCACTAGCCACTTTGGAAAACCTTGATCATGCCTTTTAAGCTTAACGAGCTGCATCCCATGTCACGTTTTCAAGTCCATAGGCCCAGCGTTCCCCTGGTGTAACGCCACTGAAGTCCCGCCCGCCGCAGAGAATTTCTGTTTTCGACAGCTGTTGGCAGCATCCTGCCCGGGGGTACAGGGAGTCATGCAGACCTTTCATGCTGGCTGAGCACTGGGTCCTGATTTGCGGCATCAAAACTGCAGTGTTTCTGACTACGACAAAAGGCCTAATTGAGAACAGCCCTGGAAACGTTGGTGCCTTTTCCACTTGCGCTCTGTGCAGTCTGGCCTATAAATAGGGATTTGAAAATCCGGCTGATGGTTTAATTCTCCGAGAACGCCGGAGACGAAAGGTTAGGAGGCCTAGAGAACGTATGGCAGCAGGGCCGTGCAGCTTGGCAGCCCTGACTTGTGAGAGGAAACGTAGCCTGCATCTGGGAACCAGATTATGCGGTAATGGAGTTTACTTTTGCAGTACTTTCCCATAGTGATTGTTGATTGAAAAGCAATTGCTTGCACATGTAGATCTTGAGAGGGGTAAACAATGAGGCTCTGAGGTAAAGCAAGGAGCCCAGATCTGCAAGCTTCGGAGCAAGAGCACAGCTCGTGTTCGAGATCGGCTGCCTCAGGCCGTGTCCGTTGTTTTGATCCCATTAGGAGGTTGCAAGGAAGCTGACTGGGCCGGGTGTCTGAGAGGAGGGTGCCAGGGCCAGATGTTGTGCAATATATTGATTGGGATTCTTTGCAGAGCCGCTGCCTTGTTTTGGGAGCTTGTGCCAGTTATTTGCTTAAGCACAAAGGACTGGTTTGTGTTTCTGCAGATCTGGACAGTAGAGGTTAAAATGCAATGCCAGGGGCTGCCTCAGAAGTTGTTCTGAAGTTTGTCTCATTTAACTGAAGCCAAAATGGGCTCCAGCAGGGGTCACGAACAGCAGCCAAGATGCAGTGCTGCAGAGCAGATGAGAACTGTTTACTAGTTTAACCTTCCTCCATAGAATATTACTATCTTGGCACGCAACGTACTTCTCTGCTGGGTGATATGCTGGATGGCCCTGGAGACAGGAAGCAGGACCCAGAGCCTTTCACCACAAGGTTGCTAGTATCAATTCAGCCAGGTCAGCAGGGAGCCGAAGTCTGTGATTTCTCCCCCCTGGTCCCCAACCATTAGGAGCAGGTCTTGGTGCTTTCCCTGCAGCGCACTTCTTGCCACATGCGGGCACCCTCCGTTGCCGGGTGGTGGGAGCTGAGGGTGCTCAGCGTCGCGAAGGATGAGGCCCAGCCTCAAGAGTCTCCGGGTGGGCTCCATGTCATTCCGGGTGCCAGGGTTCTGGTTACGTGCACTCAGCGATCTCTCTCCCTTCTCTCTCCAGTGCTCCAAACCCAAGCTGCTCACGACCTCCTCCGCTGTCCAAGAGATCCGGAGATGCACCCGCCTCGAGATGCCAGACAACCTGAATACCTTTGTACTCAAGGTAGGGCCCGCATCTCCCCTGACAGTAGGGTTCTACAGGCAGGGACCCCTGGGATGGGGGCGGGAGAGATCTACTGCCTGGCTCTGAGCCCCGGACAGAGTCCTGCAGCAGGGAGCGAATGCTCTGTGAAACTCCAGGGCCGGCCCAACATGTGACCTCAATCTGTGTCTTTTTCTCTGCCCCTGTCGGTGATCTGAGTTCAAACAGGCCAGCAGTTCCCAGCTGTTGGGGCAGTGAGGGCACTTGACAGGGCTAACACCCACGCTGTGCCAGCCAGTGCCTGCTGCTTGTCATACAGCGGTGCCCTCTGACAGAGCCTTGCCCACATCCCCAGCTCTAGTCCTGCCAGCACCGAGGGGCCCGGCAGAGACTCCTGAGTCTGGGGTGGGGAGCCCAGAGGCCCTGTCACTAGAGATGGCTCTGGGGCGTGTACAGGACAGCGAGCGTGGGCTCTGTGGCTCTCCCTGCGGGCGCAGCCTCCAAATGGGTGCCGGAGGTGCTGTTCAAACAGCCCCGGGGCCTGCAGGCCGAGTGTGCAGTGGGGCAGAGCCAGGCTCCTGCCTGGGCGAGCAGCCTCCTTGCACGGCTCAGCAGCGGCCTCAGGGCACATCCCAGGCTCTGGGGTTTCCTTCTCCCCTCGCAGCACGTGTCTGCTGGAGCTCTGATGCCAAATTTCAGTTCCTCTTCTGCTTGCGGGGGAGTGGGGGGGAGCGGGTGCTGTTGCTTGGGCTGGGTGTTTCCTTCAGGCCGCGGCCGCTGCCTTCCCTGGTAGCTTTCTCTCAGCTCGTAAGATTAGAGATTACCCTGGTTAGATGCAGGGTATTTCCTTGTGTGGATAATGCACTGGGCTGGGGGGGATCTGGCCCCCTGGAGACCAGCAGAAGGATGGTAGATGCTACCAGTGTCATTGGCAGCATCTGGGCTGGGGGCTTCCAGGAGCCAGTTTGTCATCTGTCACCCCCTCCTTGGTGCCCGCCCCCACTGCTGTTCTGTAGACGTTGCAGTGACCAGATTCTTGATAGCAGCGCTTGTCCATTCCTTCCCCAAGAGGGGACAACTGAGCTGGCACCAGCCCCTCCCCAGACCGTCATCCCCTTCTCTGCCTGCTGCCAATCCCAGAGCTGGGAGAACGGTCTGTCACCATGTATCCTCTCCTTTTGGCATCAGAGCTGCACCCATGCTGCTGTGGGCACCCGGTGAGGCAGCCGTCGCTCCTAGTTGCCCCTGTTCTTCTGCTAGAAGTTTCCCATCCTTAGCCTGGGGACCAAGGCTCCCAGAGTTGTGGCTTCTGGCCCCTGTCTGTGCTGAGGTTGCCCTGTGCGAAGCACATGTCTCCCCCTCCCATCTGCTCTGCTCCTGGTGCCACCCTGCTGCCTGGCCTCCTTCTCCCCGAGCAGTCTTCTCCCTCCAGGGGCTGGCACGTCCTGCCCCATGGCCTCAGAACAGTTGGGTACAAGTCGCAGAGCTAGCCAGGACTCTGGGGGCCACTGCAGTTTGAGAACCACTGGCTCCAGGGGCCATGGTGCGGTTCCTGACTGCAGGCACAACATTCTGACCACAGTCACTTGTACCGCCCAGACATGTGGGCCCTGTGAGGGGCAGGTGGAATATGAGGCCATCAGTGGCCAAGTTCCTCTAGGAAGTAAGCAGCCCAGATCTCCCCACCCTGGGGCCAGAGCCTTCCCCACACAAGTTTCCTTCCTCCCCTTCCTTTCCGCTGCAGAGGCCATGAATCATTTCCACTGGAGACGGCTGCCCAGCCGGGGTGGGAGGGAGAGCGGGGCCGGGGAGCAGAGAGCCAGAGGGAAGAACAGAGAGGGAACTCCCAGGGGCTGGTGGGAGAGGCTGTGAAGGAAATGATACTGTAGCTGGTTCTCAGGACCCAAGCGGAAATCCCCGCTCCTGTGGGGTGGGCCGTGGACACCCGGGTGGGACAAGGTAGCTGTATTTTCGTGCCACGAGGAGTCCGTCCAACACTCGCCTTCTCTCCTGTCTAGGTGAATAACTGCACAGACGTTGTATTCGAGGCTGGGGACGAGCAGCAGCTGAGTTCCTGGACAGCCGAAATCAAAGAATGTATGACCCGAGGGTAAGGAGCGCGCTAGGGCCTGTTGCTTGGGCGCTGGCTTTGGTTGACCCCTAGTTCATGTGACACTGGGAACAGTTGGCTCTTGACACTTACACTCGATGGGTGCGATTCCCTCCGTGGGGGCTGGGCCCCAGCCTGGGACTCCAGCGGGCCTCGCCTGTGCACGCGTTCCCCACGCAGAGCTGAAGGGATGCCCAGGCCAGAACATGGAGGAGCTGCCCCTTGTTACCCTCCCCCTGCTCCCCCGGTCCAAACTCCACCTCCCTCCCCCCCATCAGGACATGGACCTTTGACTCTTTTTGCTTCTCAGTGACTGGGCAGCGTTGATCCCCTTCGAGTGCACGGGACAGGTCAGCTGAGCTCCTGAAAACATTGCCCATGTAGGGCCCAGTCCTGCTGAGTGCTCCGGGCCTTTGGCTCCCATTGGAGTCCAAGGGAAGGGAAGGGGCTCAGGTCCGGGCAGAGCTGTGCTCTGGGAATCCCAAGATGGAACTGTCCCGTTGCCTGAGCCAGGCGGGGGCCCGGTGAGAAGGGGAGTCTCTGGGCTGCTCTCCTCTCCCGCCATCTCCCCTCATAGGCTGTTCCTCCCATGGGCACATGGCTCTACTCCCCCCATGGACACACTCACCCCTCAGGCTGCCAGGGTCTGCTCTGCATGTGTGGCTGGCCGTTTCCCAGGCCAAGCTCACCCCTGTGGATTGAGGGCGGGGGCACAGGCTTCACCCCGTCCTGACCCCCTGCCCACCCACTGCATGAGAATTGGGCTCTCCAGGTGACAGCCGGGCTCCCTTGGGCTAGTGATGAGCCAGCACAGCCATGCTGGGCCAGACACATCCCTGGTATGACTCACCTGGGCGCGGGAGCTATACTGGGGAGTAATTTGGCCCTAGCCCTGAGCGAGATGGAAGGAATCAGCAGGGCCTGGCGGGGAGCCCCGAAGCCTGGGTTGTGCTGCCCCTTTCTGGGCCTCGAGCTCCGGGACTGTGGTTCCCTGGCTTGTGGTGGGGAGCTGTCGGCCTATGTTCCCAAAGCGCCCGGAAGGGGCTGGCTGGCGTGATTCCCAAATCCCGGCTTGGAAGGGGAGAAGGGGGGCCTGGCTCTGAGGGGCGCTGGGCTGGCGCAGCGAGGTGGCAGTGCCGCCCCCTGGGGAGGAAGTGCCGGAAGCCCCGGCTGGCCCGGCTATCGCCCGGTCCTGCGAGCAAGGCGCTTCCTGTTATTGAAATACCCTGTGGTGTGTCAGGGCCGAGCCCTGTTGTGATTTACGGAGTGCTCTGCTTCCCCGGTCCCTGCTGTGCTCCTTGTTCCCATGACTTAGGGCCTGCTTCCGGCCTGGCCTGTGGGAACCCAGCGTGCCTCGGTTTGACTCTGGCCCTACTGACGCCCCGCGGATTGCTTCAGCCCTTGGCCCTGGATTCCCCCTCGCTAGGGCCTAGCGCTGGTCAGAACCTAGGTCCTGACTGCACAGAGACAGGCCTCGCAGCCCCTGGCAGGCTGGGGACAGTGGGGCTCCTAGATCTAGGCCCAGACACCTGGGGCTGTCTGGGCCGGGGAGAGAGGGGCTGGGGGTGCTGTGCAGTCTGCTGCACATGGGGATGGTCCCTATGGGGGAGTTGGGGAGGGGCTGTAACCACCCCCTATAGTGGGGTCTGGGCAGGGGTCAGCTCGAGTAGCTTTTAGAGGGCACAGCACCATTCCAGGGGTCCCTGAGGTCTTCTCCCCGCCCCCGTGTATTTGGGGGATACTTGATGCATTTCCAGGGCAGCAGGTGCCTTTTTCCTCTGGTTCCTGTTTGCATCGCAGCTGTGCCCAGAGGAGCAGGGCCCCATCGTGCCGAGTGCTCACCCCAGCCCCGTCCCGAGAGCTCCCAGGCTGTTCAGTGGCAGGGACGGTGCAGCGGGACCCAAGGGGGAGCTGAGGCCCAATCCGAAGCAGGGAAACCTGCCCCTACCTCAAACACAGGGAGAGGGTGGGGGCTGAATACAGCATCTGCTGCAAGCCGAGGGGGCCTCCCAGGCTGCTCCAGTGCACTGAGTCAACCCCTGGGCAGCTCCAGGGCTGGCAGCCGAATCTCGTTAGCCCCAAGGAGCTCGGCACTGTATTTCTCCAGTTATGCAGGCCAGCAGTATACTCAGCCCTGATTGGCCAGGCAGCCCCCCCTCCACCCCCCAGTACGGCAGTGAGATGAATCACACCGTCCTTTCTCTCCTCCCCAGGAGTGTCCCCACTGCCTGAAGGCACTTCATACAGGTGGAGACAGATGGGGAAACTGAGGCAGCAAGCGGGGCTGTGACCTGCCCACGGTCAGAGGACATTTCTGTAGATCCAGCGTGTGTGGGTGTGCGATTAAAATCACACATCTCTCGCTCTCCCTCCTGTGTTACCAGTGAGGCCTGCAACTCTAGCAGGGCGGCTCCAGCTCTGCTGTGTTTTTCCTTTGGGCAGGCTGGCCGATGGCCCAGGCCCTGCAGCCGGTTGGGGGTGTTGCTCAGGATGGCTTTGGGAACGCGCCTGCAGTAGGACCCCAGGGTGCTGCAGCGCCGCAGTGTTTAGAAACTTGTTTCCCTCGGACTTTTTTTTTTTTTTTTTTAATTCATAAAAACACTTGGAATTTCCCAGCATTTCGTGTCCTTACGAGCCCTGAATTCTGGGCAGTGGCTGAGCTGTCACGTTCCCGTCCAGGCAGTCTCTCTGCCTGGCACGTTTGCACAAAGGGAGCTGTGTTTCTCCTGTTCGCCCTGGTGCTTTGCCGAGCGGAGCAGCCGGTTCTCCACCTGGGTTCGGTGGCGGAAGCTGTGACATCCTTCCTGTGTCGTCCTGGCAGGTCCGGGGGAGCCGATGTAGAGCTGCTCTCAGGCCAGCACTCTGACACCGTGGCATCCAGCCCCGCCACTGGCAGCACCGACTCCCTTACCCAAGGTGAGTGCCCTGCATGGGAGAGTCCCTGATGGCTAAGGGCTAACGGAGCAGACAGGGAGCGGCTGGACCTTTACCAGCCTACAGCATTCATGGGGCTCCCAGCCATGCGTCACTGCTGGCGCGAACGGCTCCAGGGGACACCACTTGCAGGGGTGTCTAGTGGGGAGTGTCTCCGGTGGGTCTGGGCGGAGGGGGCTCCTGCCTGAGAGAGCTGGTGCTGAAGCCCAGCGAGAAGCCCCAGGAAACTAGCCACGGTCTCTGGTTGGAGAGCGAATGAGGAATAACCAGCCCAGGGCAGCACCTGGAGCACTAACCTAGAGAAGAATTACACAGCTACTGGGGCAAGTAGAACTGCTGATCTGGGGCTTGATCCTGCAAAGGATTCGGCACCCTTAAACACCCCTGGATCTGGGAGGGAGCTGAGCACCCTCGGGCCCCTGCAGAGCAGGATGTTGAGAGTTTCCCGCTCGGCTCACCTGTCACTGCAAGACACGTGCTCCCAGTCCTCTGCCAAGAAACCACTTCTCAGGCGCTGACACACACAGCTGATTCCCAACACCGTGCCAGTGGCGTTCTCCTCCCCTAAGGGGAGGCTGAGGCGGGAGGGGCCGATTAGCGCACTGCTTTTGCCTTCTTTCGAGCCAAGAGATTAAATATGAACCATGGCCTCCAGAACCGTTCTGGAGCTGAGGGCAGCTGCTTTGGGAGGTGGGGGGCAAGCGAAGGGAGAGCTTGAGATTCTCTCCTGCTCAACCCTGAAACGTCAGGCTGGTGCCTGTGTTTCCTGGAAAGAGGAACTAGGGTTGCCTGGGTCTCAGGTTGAGTTGACAGGAAACAAGGGTTTTACTGATGGTTTGAACGCTAAGTTTGTGTCACGCAGCTCCCATGGTGCTGTTGGCGAATGCAGGTATTGCAAGGCGAAGGACCTGGAGTAAATCAGGCTCTGGCTAAAGCAGAAGTGGCCAGTGACTGATTCAAAGCTAAAGGGTGTTGGGGGGAACCCATCGCATGACATGCCGGGGGGGCCACCGGTTTCTCTCACTAAGGCACATGATGCACAGTTATGATGTGAGACGGCAGCTAAGCAGGGATGTGGCTCTAGTGTGGCGAGGGGGACGGGGTGTCGGGCAGTCCTGGGCCGAGCGCCAGCCAGATCCGTGGGTTCCGGGCTGCTCATTGTCACCAGTTGGGCTGTTGCTGTTTGACTGGCTCAGGATGGTTTATTGGCTCCAAGTCCTGCCCAAGCTGTGCCAGGTGCTTTCCAGAGAGCGACAAAGTAGGAGCCCTGCCTTGCTGAGTGGGGATTTCAAGGCGCTGCTCCCACAGGGTGGGGATGGGCAGCCTGCCAGGGAATGGCACAGCTGGGCCCACTTGGGCTGTAGCCAAGGCTTCAGCTTTCCCAGAGCCCCTCAGCCCTGCTCAGGGTTTGGCCTATGGGGTTGCAGCGTTTCTCCTGCCAGGCCTGTCCCCATGGCCGTGCCTCTAATGCTGTTCTCCCTCCCCAGGTGCTATGCACTGTGGGCAGCCGGAGCCATCCTGCCAGAAAACCGACCAGTTCCTCTCGTCCTACCCCTGGTTCCATGGCCCCATTTCGCGCGTCAAAGCCGCCCAGCTCGTGCAGCTGCGGGGGCTGGATGGCCATGGGGTTTTCCTTGTTCGACAGAGCGAAACCCGCAGGGGCGAATACGTCCTCACCTTCAATTTCCAAGGAAGAGCGAAGGTAGGGCCTGTGCGGGGGGAGGTGCGAGAGGTGCCAGCCCTGCTTTTCTGCTCAGGGCTTCCTCCCTCTGGTTGACTCGACGGACGTCAGAGCGCTACCAGTCAGAGAGGGGACCGGACCCCCCGGCACAGCCAGCCCCCTCTTCCTGCTGAGCCATCATTGCTCCGGAGAGCACCACCGGTGGTGATTTGGGCAGCCCTCTTTCCTGAGCACCACCGGTGGTGATTTGGGCAGCCTTGTTTCTAAAGTGCCCTGAGTCGAGGCTCCCGCTTGTCTTTGGGCTGTTCTACCCTGGGTGTGTCTGACTCCAGCACCCCTGGCCCATGGTCTGAGGGCTGAGAGCCAAGACCCAGAGGCAGGGCAATTTTCAGGTCTCTCCTGAGCTCCAGTGTTCGGCCTTTGGAGGCCCGTGTCCCTCACGGAAGGCTCTGAACAGAAGACCGGGTCCTTGGCCCATCGGCCTGCCTGCAGAAGCCTTCCCCACTAGGGGCTGGCTTGGAGACCCTGGGGAAACATGGCTTCTCCCGCCCCTGCCCTGCCATCCCCTCATGGCAGGGGACAATCCCACCCCTCCCAGCATAGGACGTAACCTGACGAAGGCCAGGCTGGTCCGACTCTTGGGGTGAGGGAAGAATGCGCCTCTGCCGAGGAAAGTTAAACCCAGGGGTTGCAAACTGGTTGTGTTTGACTCAAGGGACCTGCTCCCGGTGACACAGATGGGGCTCAGTTCTGCTGCCCGTGCCCAGCCACCAGCCTCTGGCCCCAGCTCGCTGCCACTCCCCCCTCCCAGCCGAGTCAGCAGCTTTGTAATGCTCCCGTCTCCCTCGCAGCACCTGCGGCTCTCGCTGACCGACCGGGGGCAGTGCCGGGTGCAGCACCTGCGCTTCCCCTCCATCCTGGACATGCTGCACCACTTCCAGCGGTGCCCCATCCCCCTGGAGTGCGGCGCGGCCTGTGACGTCAAGCTCTCCAGCTACGTGGTGGTCATCCCGTCGTCCCAAGGTAGGAGGGGGCGGGGGGGTTACGTGTGCACGTCTCCCCACCCCCATCGCCCCACCGGAGAGCAGCTGCCCCCCCGCCCCATCCCTGGCTCTAGGTGCGGCTGCAGTTGCAGCTGCGCCCCCTGCTTTGAGAAGCTGCCAGCCCCACCTCCCCCACCGCCGCACGCCCCTGGGGCTGGCTGGCCGGCCTTACCCATGTTCCAACCAGCCAACGCTGCTCGAACTGTCCGTTCTGTTAATTGAGCCAAAGCATTAGACCTTGGCTTAATTAATTATTTAATTAATCACAAGCCCGGCCTAGAGTAGCTGCTGGAGCCCGCCTGCGGCCGTGGTAATACCACAGGGTGAGAGTTCAACATGGCCCATAATGATCAGGCTGACCCCCCCGCCGCTACCTTAGTGCCTCAGCAGAGCCGGCAGCCAGGTGCTCGGTGGCTGGCTTGCAGGCGTCAAAGGTGGATCCTGGCCCCGTTGGCCAGGGCTGTGGGTCTGTTGGACGGTTTGCTAAACCACAGGCCTATCCTGCCCCTGCCCTCCCTTTCCCCCAGCGTTCAGCAGCTGGTGCCGCTGCTGTCATACGTGCGCTGTGCTGGACACGCTTAGCCAGGAGGGAAGAGATTCTGCCAGGAGCTCACCCACTGCCCTCGAATGAGGAGAGAGCTGATTACACCAGTTCGTTTTTTTTTATCCCAAGTGTCAATGGTAGAGCCTCTGTTTACAGGCGCCTCTGTCGACCCTTTAGTTTCCCAGCATAATGTGTATCAGCAGTGCTTTTCCTCTTCGTCCTAATAGCAAAAATCTGTGCCACCCACCTCGTCTCTCCCCCACATCTCTGGTGTGACGCGGGGCCAGACCAGCCCAAGCCAGCGGGATTCCAGAACCAGCCGTGGGGGTCACCCTGCAATCGCAGAAGCCGTTCAGCACAGGCTTGAACGTAGGAGTGTCAGGTGCAGCGTCTGGCTGCTTCTGCCCTCGCTTGACTTCAGCAACTTGTGAAAGATGCTTTTACCTCTCCCTCCCCTCCCCCTGTGAAAGGGGCTAGGTGGCGTTTAGAGGAGGCCTTTCAGTTCTACATTTTAAATGCATTGCTGTGGTCACTATAGACTAATGACATGGCGGGTTATTTAAACTTCAGCACTGCTTCTGGGCTCAGTTTACGGAGGAAATGCAGGCAATGGCCTGCCTCTGTGCAGCCTGCAGCGGGCCCCAGGCCAACCCGCTCGGCTTGCACAGCTTTGTGCCGTGGTAGACATGGCCCTCTTCGTCCCTGGGCTGTGAGGTCAGTGGGGTTACGCTGCCCTAGTGCAGGTGCTGTGATTTTAAGAGTTCCACTGAGCGCAGTTCAAAGGGGGTAGCTCTAGCTAACTTCCCCCTGGTGGTTCAGTGGAGGTGGGTAGACTGCAGTCCTGACCGAGCCTGGAGTGCTGCCTTGTGACCCCCAAGTGGTTAGAGAGGCATGTTCCTGCTCGAATGGTTTTCGATTGGATAAAACAAAACTCCCAAGAGCCCCCGGCACGTTCATTGAGTTGCCTTATGATCAAGAGCTGGAGAGCCAGAGGACCGGGGAGGGGGGGGGCGGAAAGCAGAACTGCACCCTGCCATGAAAGGAAAGGGGTAGGAGCTCAGTTTAGCACTGTGTCCTGAACTCATGTCCTCTCTCTACATTTTAAAACCACGGTCAGGTAATACGGTGTGGCTGAAATCTTAAGTCCCTAGAGTCACAGAAATGGGCTGGAAGGGGTCTTGAGAGATCATGGAGTCCAGCCCCCTGGGCTGAGGCAGGACTAAGTAACCCTAGACCCTCCCTAACAGGTGTTTGTCCAGCCTGTTCTGAAAAGCCTGCAGTGATGTGGATCCCACCGTCACCCTGGTAACCTGCTCCAGGACTTAACTAGCTTTATCCATAGAAAGTTTTTCCTCGTGTCTAAGCCAGTTACCTCTTGTTCTGTCTTCAGTGGACATGGAGAACAATTGACCACTGTGCTCTTTACCATGCTAGTGTGAAGCCAACTTAAATGAGCACAGATCTTGCAGACGCTGGAGCCTCTAGCTCTGGCAAAGGGAATATGAATTTATAGGGAAAGAGTAGATAGAACTGAAGCAGGAGGTAATTCAGGCCTCAAGAGGTAAGGGGAGGAGTAAGGGCCAGGCACCAAGAGGCTTGCTGAAAATAGTAGGTCCTAGGGTGCTAGAGGGAGCTCTCCCCTGAAGAGTTCACTCTCTCTGTGTGGCAGCTATGGGCTCTGCCATCAAACATGAGCAAAGCTGCCACTGCATTCCTAGAGCTGGTGCTGGTAGCTAGTCACTGAGGGGGTAGCAAGAGGAGGGCGAATCATAGAAGAGGAGGGTTGGAAGAGACCTCATCCAGGGCTTTGTCAAGCCAGGCCTTAAAAACCTCTAAGGATGGAAGATTCCACCACCTCCCTTGGTAACCCATTCCAGTGCTTCACCACCCTCCTAGTGAAAAAGGTTTTTCCTAATATCCAACCTAGACCTCCCCCACTGCAACATGAGACTATTGTTCCTTGTTCTGTCATCTGCCACCACTGAGAACAGCCTAGCTCCAGCCTCTTTGGAACCCCCCCCTTCACGTAGTTGAAGGCTGCTATCAAATCCCCCCTCGTTCTTCTCTTCTGGAGACTAAACAATCCCCGTTCCCTCCTGCAGTCAGCAGGAGTGAATGGCAACAGCATGTTAGCTAAGTGATCGCACTGGCTTCTTGGAGCAGACAGGTGCAGCAAGGCCACAGGCCGGGGCGCCTGCATTCAGAGCAGGAAGCACCTCTGCAGAGACAAAGCGCTTGAAAGTCACCCTGTGTGTGTTTCCTCTTTCTAAAAGAGAAGCTGCCCTAACCACTGACCACAGGGGCGGCTCAGCCCGTTTCCCATTGCTGGCTCAGGGAGATCTGATTCAGAACAGGCTGTTCTAGGAGTTCTGACAAAATCCTTTGCATGGAACGGGTCACCCGAGGTGGAGCGCAGCAATGCCACCTCCGGGCTTTGGAGCCGTAGGCGGCAGCTTCAACTCCTCTACCAACCAGCATGGGCTGAGCAGCAGCCCAGGATGCTTTTGGTGGCACGGACCCCTTAAGGGGAAGCACCCCCTGCGGTAGATTGCACCAAGGAGAGGTTTACTCCACCTTTCTAAGGAGAGCCAGTTTGATGGTGCCTCTGCCCCTGCAGCCAGCTCTTTAGGACAGAGTGAGCCAGAGAGAGGGTGGACAGGGTAACCCCAGACCTTCTCTAGTTCTGTGCGCCTTAGTGCTGTCACCCTCCCTGTGATGCCCCCCCACCCCTCCCCCGGCATTAGATAACTGGCCAGGGTACATGCCGGATCAAGGGCTAGGTGCTGAGGAAGGACTCTGGAGAAAGATTAAGATCTGCAGCTGAGGAAACTTACCCAACATGGCTTGGGTTTCTCTTAGGAGCCTGCCCATACCCTGGCCAGTTATCTAATGCTTGGATTTCTCCCCTCTCCCTGTAGGTTTGGGCTCAAGCAACACCATCTTGCTCCCATTCTCCATCCCTAATTGGAGCTCCGAAATCAACTTTACCTTCAGCTGCCCCCGGCTACACATGACAGACAACATTCACCACAGTTCTCAGCCAGAACAGATCTTCCACCTGGTGCCCTCTCCAGAAGAACTGGCCAACAGCCTCCGAGACACCGACGTGGCCGGCACGCACTCCAGCCGGCAGCGGGACTCTGACTACGAGCTGGATTCCCCTGGCAGGGGCCACATTCGGGCTATTGACAATCAGTACACACCACTCTGACAAGATGGGGGGGAGGGGTGCAAACCACGCACTTTGGCTTCGAGCCCTGGTAGAGAACTTCTGCTAGAGATTTTTGGGAAGCCTATGAAAAGAATGTAATTTGGGATTTATTTTTTTGGTAAGGGAGGGGGGTAAGATATATAAATTGTTCACTCCAATATGGGTGTGATCCCTCTATTAGGCCTGTTAAAGGGCCCGTTTTTACCTATTAAAGCTTTCTTATGACTGTTTACACGTCGTTCCTGTTAACATGCCAGGCTCTGTGCCCTGTAGGCTAATATCTGCCCTTCGTCATTGGTACAGAGACTATGTTACAGGTGCTTGTGGTCTTCAGTGCCCCTTTTTCACATGACACAGCCCAGAAAAGAAACCAGAAGGTTCCATTACAGCCACCTCATTGGACAAAAATGGATTTGAAGTTCTTTGTGACAAGTTACCGATCTGGGCTGTGTATAAACAAAGAAAAGTCACTTCCTGATGGCCAGGGAATGTGCTGCAGTTGCGTAAGTCATAGTTCCATATTTCTAACAGAGCAGTAGCCTTATCGCTAACCTAAGAGTTCATTCATTACTTTTGGATATGGAGAGTACGGGCTTTAACTTAAATCACGTTAGTATTTAAAAAAAAAAAATGGAGCCATGGACGTCACTGCTACAGCCATGGGCAAAGGAAATGCTTCCATCTCTTAGTCACCATTAAAAAGTGAACACTAACTTCCTCCTATTAATATAGGCTTAATGTAACTGATCAGCGGACAAAAGAGAAGACTGACATCTTGTCATAGCCTTGGAGTAAAACTTCCTTTTTGCTGTGGAAATCTTTTAGGCACAAGTCTAGAGTTCAGCAAAAAAATTTTTTTCCAAATATGTTACCTCAGGTTGGTTCTCCAAAGTAGGAGGGGTGTTAACCAGCCCCTGTTGCATGCATTTAAAAAAAACCAACTCTTTAAATACTAGATCATATTTTGATAAGTAAAGCTATGCAAATACAACTCCCCTGTGTGTCATGGTTTTCCAGGCGGATGGGGTGTAACCTTTTCTCTCCAATATTCTCCTCACCAATAGGTCTCAGGAAAATCACTTTGACTGTTGGGTTTTTGACAATGCTTTTGCTATTTATGGAGGAGCAACATGAGCCCCTTCAGTGGCACAAAGGGGAGGGTTCACTAATGACCCTTCTTCTCGTACCTTATTGGGACTAGGGTTAGACTTTGGCATTTCCTCAGTTAGAATTACAGTTACAGGAGGAGATGTGACATATTTGCCTTTGTGCTGCTTTACTGAGATGGGTCTGTGCAGAGCTGTGTGTTAGGAGTTAAGATTTATAGAGTCACAAGCAGTAAACAGAGAATTTCACTAACCCCTATAGAACAGGGAAAAGTTTCTCAGCTGTCTTCTCCCCTCCCCCTGATGGTCTGACACTCAGTGCCTTCATGTCCATTTGCGATCAGAGAGGCCATCTCCTTCCCATAATATCAGCTTCTAGAATTCAAACCAAGTTACATTTATATACTTTGATATCACTCCCCATAATATTTTATGGTACACAGAGGCAATTTGTTCTTCTCACAGTTAGTTCAAGCTTGAAGTGAGGTTTTTGTTAAAGCTCCTAAATAACTGGAGCTCAGGTCGATCTGCAAGTCAACAGAAATGTGTGCCCTTAATTCACTTCGATGCATTTGAAAATTCAACCTTTAACCCACAATGTTTGTGTTTGTAATTAAGAATTTTTGTACCTTCTAGTTTATTAGTAAAATAGTCACTAGACCCAACCTCTTTTTGAGGTAAAGCATTTCAGTTACGCCAGAGTTGAGCCACACCAGAAGGGGCTTGATGGTAGAGGAGACTCTCTGGAATATGGCTTAAGGGAGCAATGCTTTAAGTTAAATGTCTTAAAAAAAAAAAAAACGCACCTCTAGTGTCTGAATTTTGTACCCCCAGTACATGTCTTACAATTACTGGAAGTTCGCAAAAGATGCTGTTCCCTCTAGCTCACTTTTGTGCATTTGACAGCACTCTGTCAAGTCACTGTCTCCCTTCATCGAAAGGCCCTTAAAAATTCTGGCCTTAGAATTAAGTTCTATATACATAAATGGGACCAGGATTTCTGCACTATCAGAAACTGGAATTCTGCAATCTCTGTTTTTTATAAACAGAATTCAAGTGGCCAGTGCCCTTATCCTCACTAAACACATTTCTAATGCACAAGCAGACTGCAAGGGACAGGAAAACCAAGACAGTCTCAACTTCTCTCTGCAGCTCTTAGGAAGTGCTTGTTTTGTAGGCTAAACCTTGCTTCAAAGCCATCATGTCCTACTGACCCCTAAGCAACCCACACTTTTGGCAAGTATGCTCAGAGTATTCATTCAACCATAGACAAGGCAGCCTTGGCCCACCTCATTCCATGATCAGAGCAAGGCATGAGAGTGGCTATGACAGAAAGGGGTGTGAAGGTGGAATGCTCATCACAGCTCTCATGCCTGTTGGTAAACAAAGCACCCATGCTGCTTCTGGGTTGAGATTTTTGGCCTAAGTCTTATTAAGTGCCAGCAACCAAACGTACACACATTTAGTATTATGTTTAATTGCCAAGGCCGCCTTTTTGGACTAAATGGAACTTGCTTTTCTTATTTAATACAATATACACCAAGTTTGTTGTCATTCATTCAGTGCTCCTGTGCAAACAAATCCAAGCATGTGGTACCTAGTTGGAAAGTTGGTTTGATTTTTCACCAAAGTCGCAGTTGTTTCCTTCTAGAATTTCACTGTCAAGTTAGCCAAAGCTAGGAAGAAGCTTGATAATCCAGAATGAAAGTCTGGCAGACTACTCCAGTTCACCGCTGAAGGGGATTGTGTATGGAATCTGAAGAATTGTACACCTGCAGTGTTTGACCCATCTCATTCCTTTCCTTCTCCAGTCAAAGGTCTACTTTCCCCAACTGGGCAAATATTCTTCCAGTCCTTCCCTCTGTTGCGCCAACAGAGCCTCTCATCTTCCCCTCACTTTGGTATTGGGGTCCTAAAACCAATGATAATTGCAGGGTCAGTTCTTTAATCTATTTTCCCAGGTCGTGGGAGGCTGAACTTCTCAGCATTCCATCCCTGCTTAGAAAGTAGTTGGCTTGTGATCCATTTCCAAGTCTGACTTAGTCCTGGCCGTACAGAAGAGGAAGGGAAACTATTTCATAACTAACTCAGGACACACAATGCTCTAGTAGAAACCTGGGGACAAAATGTTAAGCCCTTGAAATATAAGCGACTTCAAAGTAATTTTATGGATTTCTTGAAGATCTTTTTGCTAAGAAACTAGTGAAGGTGAGTGGCATCTATCAACGTAGACTTTTATTGTAAGATTTTTTTTATATTTAAAAGCACATTAATAACATCTTGTAAGCCAAGGAATTAGCTGCATTTATGAAGCGTTCGCAAGACAGTTGCTTTCAATAGTCACAGCCTTAGCAGTATGAAAAGGCAAAGGGGGGCACTGAACTTTCGCATGTCTCCCCTTAGCAGCTGAGTACAGTTGCCTTCACCCCTGGACTACCGGATACCGGGGAACACTGCCAGCAAACTGCCTGCTTTGGGCTAAGTTCTCAGCCCCTGCTCAAGTGTCAGGGTCCAGAGAAGGAGCACACAAAATTAAATCTGATTGGTTCCAAAGTCTTACCTTTGAGGCTGACGGATTGAAAAGAGCTTGTCGAAGGGCTAGCACCAGAAAGGAGACCAGCATTTCTGGTCTTCCACAGCAAGAACAGGTGGCTGGGCTAATGAAACGTTTCTCTTTTCCTAGCAGCAAGTTAGGGCTGCGCTCCACCCTGAAGACATAACAGTAGGTAGTGCCTCAACGAGCTTAGCAGAGTGCCAGGCAGAAGCCTGGTTTAGCAGGTAACTGTGATAGAGCCTACTGGCTGTGCCAAAAGAGAAACAGAGCCCTCCTGCCCCCAACTCTACCCCCCCTTATTCTTATGAAAAGCCTTACTTGCTATTTGCTGACAAACAGGCACTGCCTACAGGCAACTCTTGCATGTCCTCCTCGTAGACAGGCCGTGCAGGAGACGTTTGTGTTATCAATATGAAGTACCATTCCGGTCTAGCCCCCTGAATAGGCTAACCCGACAGGGAAAGACTAACCCAGCATTTAAGAACAGGGTACCTAAAACACCGACAGCAACCTCCTTGATCCTTTTCCTTCAAGGCTGCGTTCCACAGCGAAGCTTTGAGGAAAAGGTCCAGGTCCAGCATCAAAGGCAACATCATCCAAAAGGCAGCCTAGTCTATGCCCCAGTGACACAATATTGACTGACTGTTGCTATTCCTTGGACCACAGAAAACGGTCCCTTTAGAGCCGATGTGGTTTTACTTTACTCTGCAGATAAGGCCTTTCAGTCTTGACTGACAAGTTTGAGTACAATATTCCATATTTCAACGTAAAAGCTTGTATGAGAACAGGATGTTATCTTAGCCAGCACATGCCCACAGCGTAAGAGTTGAGCGTGCATTCTATTGTTCACTGCCTTTTTATCCCATAGGCAAATTAAGGCCAACAAGGGTTTTGTTGGAATCAAGTGCATTTATTTCAAAGCTCTACTTTTCACCAACAGAAGAATTCTTGTATAGTAGATTTTCTATGTATTATTTCTGTATGTACTGTACAAGTAACTTATTCCTGAATAATGCAATTTTGCTATAATGTATAAATCAGCTCTTAAATAAATTGTTTTTAGAATGTTTGTTCTTATATTAATACTTTTAGCCTAATTTTCTCCAGAAGCTCTCACTGACTTGCTAGATATTGGACTAATAGCTGCTAGAGTACAAGAGCCCTCCCTCCCCACTTTTAGAAATGAAAGTTACATGAATGTATGGTGGTGTTGTAGCCATGTTGGTCCCAGGATATGAGAGTGCCAAGGTGGGCGAGGTCTTATTTTTTATAGAACCAACTTCTGTTGGTGAGCCAGACAAGTAGAGCCATGTGTGGATACAAAATTTGTTGGCAGATCGGATGCAGATACATGGTCCACAGATAGCCGCAGATACACGGATATCTGCATTTTTGCAGGTCTCTAGAGACAAGCTTTTGAGCATACCTCATCCAGTGCACTAAATGCCCCAACGACAACTATGTGGCTGAAACCAATCATTACGCTCTTGAATGAACTCACACAGGAAAATGATAAAAGACAAAAACATCACATCACCTGTGAGCGAACACTTTTCACAAAATGATCCTTCTGTATCTGACCTATCAGTCTTCCTCCTCAAAGGAAACCTGCACAATGCTTTCTAAAGATGAGCCTGGGAGCTTAAATTCAGATCTTTGCTAGACACTAAAGATCATGGACTGAACAGAGACACTGGATTTATGGCTTATTACAACAATCTGTAACCTGCTAACAATCCCCCAGCTACTTCCTCTCCCTTCCTTTCTTCCCTAAGTGGAGGAGCCACATTGCCTTGAATGGTCCCTTGAAATATGTTAACTACTTATGCTAAACAATCGGTTTCATTTTGTATTTAGCTGTGATACTGCAGGTAAGTTGCCCAGACCTGAAGAGCTCTGTGTAAGCTCGAAAGCTTGTCTCTCTTGCCAACAGAAGTTGGGCCAACAAAAGTTTGTATCTCCCCCACCTTGTCTCACAGTTACATGAATGTTTGATAATCTACTTCAACAAGCTATGCTGTGTTCTTTATTAATAGAGCATTTGATGAACAGACGTACAAGGTATATTGACTCACTTGGTTGAGTAAGATACACCATTAGTATTTAATGGTTTTATGCCCCCTACTGCCTGTCAAAATTACTTCTGTAGAGCAGTGACATTTTCATTGTCCTGTGTCCACATAATGGATTGACTTACAAGACTAACTATACTATTTAGCCTCATCTTGCACTGAGCCCTGGTATACTTTGCCAGCTATATTTAATATGTACATATTTACACAAACATTAACTCACCTTTGAAATGCAACAACTGGTTTGTACCTTAATAGGTCACTGTTTTTCTCCTCCTATCCATTAACTTTTGGTTAGCAGATGCAAATATGCTCCATAAGGAACAGCGGTGAAGACCACAGTACATGTTATGGACATGGGCTGAGATAGCTCACATTCAAGTGAAGTACTAAACACATGAAATTCACGTACTTTTCTTCTAGTCTTTTTCTATAATTCTCTCTCATATTTTGCCCATCACTACTGCAGCTTTTTCTTGCTCAGCCTGGGAAGTAGCTTCCCCAAACACCAACAAACATGACTGACCTTTGCATCGTCTCTTGTGTCCCAAGCATCAAGACTTCCCATTCTGCTTCTTTCAGAAGATGCTACATTGTGGACCGAAGCTACCGCAGTTGAATCTAGAGCGCTAAGACCATAAGAACGGCCATAGTGGGTCAGACCAAAGGTCCATCTAGCCCAGTATCCTGTCTTTCGACAGTGGCCAATGCCAGGTGCCCCAGAGGGAGTGAACAGAACAGGTAATCATCAAGTGATCCATCCCTGGTCACCCATTCCCAGCTTCTGGTAAACAGGCATTTAAAGTAGGATACTTTGACTGAAATAATATGTATGATTATAACTATACCAAACAAAGGAGGTTTGGTATAGTTATACCAAGACAGGTTATACCAAACCTGTCTTGCATAGAAAAACCATGTCAAAGGTTTGACGTCAAATACTATTTAAATTTCATAATGCCAAATCAATTTTACCTGACATTAAATTGGACAGAATCTTAAAGCTAGAGAAGCAAGTATGGCAAGAGTAACATACACACACCAGATTGATCAGTTTTTAAAACTTTTTTTATTTTTTAATTTTTTTTTAAAGTTTTTATTTTATATTATCTACAAAGTAAAAGTTTTCTTAACTTAAAAGTTACATCACTGTCTTGCAATAGTGATCATTTCATCAAACGTGATTTATAAATAATAATCCATCAGTTTGACGATTAGAATTTTTTTTTACTGAACCTGTTTCAAGTTTATTAGACGTAAAAGGGATCTCAGAGTCTTGATTTTTAGTGATAATAGCAGCAAGAATCACTTGTGTTACTTCTTTTGCTAGCTGATGAGTTCATAACTTTGAAGGGTCATTAAAAAATAAATAACTTCCAGTTTTCAGCAAGCAGAGTTTGGGCACCTGCAGGACTCTGATACAGTGTATGGAATTATGGAATAACCCACAAGTTCCCACATGCCTCTACTCAGTCCGAATCTCTCCCACTGCAAGATGAACTGTTAGCATTCCTATTGGATGTTACAAGAAATCAATTTTTTTTTTTTTTTTAAACAAAATAAATGAAATTCTAGTTTTCTGTGCTTCCAGTTGGCAGAAGCAGTGGAAGGAAGGTATTTGGCCTACAAAAGGTGTCCAGCCTTTGTTACTCCAGATCAGCCTTACAACTGCTGTTGGTGGTGGGCTTGTACTGCAAAAAAGAGAGTGCAGGTGTAAATAGCAGATTGAGAAGCCATACAACAATGTGCTAGTTAATCAAATCACAGGATAACTATTTAGCTCAAGTCCGTAAAAAAACCTGCATTAAGATGTCCTTTGGCTGTTTTTCTACCTAAACCCTAAAAAAGCAATGTTTATTTTCCCCACCCATTCCGCACCACACAAAACCAGGTATTAGTTCACTGTACAAGTTCACACCCTGCTTGGGGAAAAAAAAACGTATTTGAGACACCTAGGTAAGAGTTACATTTAAAGAGCAACAAAACAAGTAGGGCCTGGTTTTCCCAAGCAACAGTACTGCAAACTGTCGCTCTTGGGATAAAAAGTCAACTTCAAAATGCCATCTGCCTTCAGCCATTAATTGCCAGGAATACTCGTATCCCTGGAGAAATCTTTTTACAACTATCCTCAAGACACTTTATATATTTTACATGTACAAAACTTGGATCATTACACCATAAGCCACCTAGACATTCTATCCCCCAAGACAAGGGCAGGCGGATATTGTTCTACACACACTGAAGTCTGCATAATATGGTTCAGCCATACAGAAATAAAGTCTTTGCTAACTTAGTTCATCTTGTATGCATACTAAGTTCACATTTGGAGCAGCAAAATATAAATACTAACTGCAGAAATACTGTCTGCCGCCTTCAGCAGTTTGCCTCTGTAAAAGGACATCTTATGGTTTTTTGTTTCTAACCCAAACCTGGCTCATAACTGTTTTGCTCACTAATTTGACCTGGCTCAGTTAAGGTGCAGGTCTCACACGCACACACTCCTCACCTGAAGGGTGCGTCATATAGGGGAAATGTGTTGTTGTCGAGACTGGAATGGGCTGTAGTGCACTTTGAGCGATGGCGGCTTGGGGACCACCAGGTGGCTGTGTCGTCATTAGCATCATTGGAGCATGGGCAGTTGGGTGAGAAGGAACCATTCCTGACTGTACATGAGCCTGAAACAAAGAGCTCTTTAGTATAATGGTCACAAGGAGGCAACACTCCTGGCCACATGACTAGCAAAGATTCCTCCAACTGTAATAGTATAGTAAATCCGGAGATTTACTCCATTTTAAGTCAATTGGCTAGAATGTGCACATAGGGAGTAAGTTTCAGATTTTAAAACACAAGATGTCAAATCCTTATTCTTGGCTTTGCTGACATCTCCTCAGTTTGGGCAGGAGCTCATGGCTGACTAAGAGCACTGGTAAAGGATACTTTTGGAATATTATTTTAAAAAAATCTTTAGACATTTTGTTAAGAATTGAGAAGCATTTCCTATGCAGAGAATGAATTGGACACTGCACACAAATAATAGGCCCTTATATAGGCCTTTACATACATGAGAAGAGCCACCATCCCCTTCTCAATACCTCAGATGAACGGATGGTTGTAAGGAGGAAGGAAAAGCATGAAGCAAAGGCAAAGATTTCTACATTTTTCCCCAGCAAAAGTCTCCAACAAAAACGTCACACCTCAATGAAATGAACTTGGTTTCTCACCTGTCTACAATTCCCAATTTCATCACGTTCACCTGTCTTAGATGCCCATTGTCTTTCTAATGTCCAGTCTCTCTCTATAGCTATATTCGCTCCCATATAAACAGTTGAAAATTCGTAATATCCCCCTTCATTCCACTATGTAATGCAGCTAGCTCAGATCTGTTCTATTTTCAGTTAAGCTCACAATATCACAGTTCTTGTGTACTGAAAGCATTCATAATTAATCCCCAAAGGAAAAGTGAGCTGCATGTGTCTCACTGCTTAGCACCTTATAAGCAAGTAATGTATCTCCTCAGTTGGTGGGGAAACTCCTGTCACTTATTAGTGATGCTTCCTGACAGGAGGCAGTCAGAGGGACGATCTATATTTCCTAAGTGAAAGCCCTATCAATCTCGAGCAGTAATTTCTCAATTACAAGATGACGCTCAAAAACCAGACAACATTTAACACTGTCCAGGTTTAGATTCAAACAAGTTTTCAAAAGAAAATTGGTTTTGCCCATTTTAGTTGTGGGTGTGTTTTAAGTGAGCTGGCAGAGGAAACTCGGATGCCAGACACCACTCCAGACAGTAGCAGGCACTGGCTAGGACTTCAGACTCATTCAAGTTAGATGTGCAGAAAGGGCAAAGTTCCCATGTGGCTAAACCCTGCGACTCTTTCCATAAGCACTACTTTTACTGTATCACTGTCAGCCTTAATCAGACTGGCCTTTGATTAACAGAACTCCTCAAGTTGCAATATAGCTTCCAAGAAGCCCCTGAAGGCATGAGAACTAACTCCCAAATCATACTAAGGACCCTGTTTGTGCTCAACAGCCATGCCTTCCAAACCTCATGCATTACATCCCTCATGAACACCAGCATTTTTGCTTTGACCAAGCAATGCTATTATAACCATAGCAGCCATGCTCAATACAGACATGCATATACGATTTTTTTGCCACGGTAATGATGCTTTGCAAAACTTGATGCTTAGGTGCTGATTTTTGTAACATGCTCAGAGTTTCGTGAGTCAGGGATTCAATTAGCATTGAGTTACTGATTGTCTTTAAAATGAAATTAATTTAATCCCTTGGTGTGAGCACATCTGGAATTCCCACTATAAAGTGATAATGAATTTCAGGATAGAATTGAGCATTGGGAAATCCCTATCTCTGGTGCTTCGGGATTATTATTTGTTTTTCCTGTAAGCAGTTGAGGTAGCCATTTCAGAACAGATTTTTAGATAGATGAAGCTATCATTCCTTCACTAGAGGCTTATGGGGCACTGCCCCACCCTGAGAAGCCATCTGGAACTTTGTACATCTTTTGAGATGTCCATGCCTGTTGTTTTTATGTCTGTGAAACCAACAGCACAGAATTCCACAAGCCAAGATCAGGGATATAGAAGACTGATTGTGCTCATTAAAAATATCAGCAACTTTAACAGTCATTTAGTTAATTCTGCACTATAAGCAGCTTCTTATTTACTTTAGTAGTTTTTTGTGAAGCCAACAAAGCAAAAAAGGAGCCAGTAAGATTAGACAATTAACTGCCATTTCCGGAAAGCGTGCTGGCACACAGATATGCAATTGTCAGTTACACTTCAGTACAGTTCACCTAGTCCTTTCCATCATGGAAGTGAAATGATTACCTCTGCTTTTGAGGTTTGGTGCTCTAGGTGTCTATATAGCAGTCACTTGCAATTAGGCACATCTGAGGGTCCAAATGCAGGACTTTACGGGGACCCCAAAGGAACTACAAAATCTAGTCAGATACAGAACTACCAAGCTAAGACAGATCAATATCCCACCTACACCAATATCCTGTTTGAGGCAATGGCCAGATGCTTCGGAGGAAGATAAAAGGCCTCGTAACAAGTTGGCTAAAGAAAGTCAGTTGGGGGGTTCCTTCACAACACAAGAGCAAGGCAATGGGAGACTCTGAAATTAAAAAGCTATACATTTAGAATGGGTAAAAGGAAGTATGGTAAAAGCAACTTTTTTTCCACATCTCCTAATTAACTTGAACAGAGACTGTCCCAGAGATTGAGTGAAAGATTTTAGCAGAATTCAGAAAAGGATTAGACCCCTATTGGATTAATAAAATCTTGAATTACACTAGCCAGGGTAACATTCAAAGGGAGTATCAACCCTTCTGATTTAAGACATAAAGCAACCACTAACTGCCTGGGGTTAGGAAGAAATATCCTCCACAGGAATGATCCTGCTTAAGTGTCCATTCTTTGATGTACCCTTAAGTTTCCACTAATCTGTGTTTTCTAAATTACATAGTGCCAATCTCTGTTGCAGGTCTCTCCACACCTCTAATCACATTCACTGCCCTTCCCTGGGCCTTTTTCTATTTTTGCCATATAGGTTTTGAAGGGGGTGACCAGAACTGAAAACTGTATTCAAGATCAGCCCACTGCAGCCCACTGAGCTGTCCCCCATATCCTCAACGGCAATTTAATTGACAACCCATCAATGTACATGGTTACTCTCTTTCCTTCCCACCTCATTTTAACCTCTCCTGAAGTTCTTCATAATCCTCTCAGGAGTTTCCAAGCACCCCTGAGTATTTCTTATTGAATAGACTTTTTATAAAGATTTGGCTTTGCATTCAAATGTGTTTTAACAAAATACCTTTTCCAAAGCTCTAAGTGGAGCCCCACAGTAGCTATTTTAGACTAAGTGGGTGCAGCAAGATTCTTGAGTACCTGTGGCGCCGCCAGACTGCTAAATTAACGGCACTGTGCAAACAGAAACCTAAGCAACACAGAAAATAGTCGGCCAAGAGAAATGATGTAAAAAGAGGCCACTGCCCCATGCGAAGGCGAGATCTTTGAGGCAACAGGACATTCAGTCTTTGGAAGGTTGTTAAAGTTTGTTTACCTGGGGTACATGGGCCATGTGTGGCGGATTGGTATATGCAGGCTGAACATGGGAAGGATGAATAGTGAAGACTGTTTGTTGTGCTGTTGGAAAACTATTTTGTGGAGACTGCGTATTGGAGCCTGGTGTCATGGAAGGGGGGGTTGGAGCAAGACCAGCATGGTACATTGCTGACTGCTGCTGTGGGTTTGCCAGGTGGAGTGCCTGAGCAGCCTGGTGCTGGTGATGCTGCAAAGCAAACAGGAGGAAGAATTAGTGAGTTTCAGGTTTTGGTTCCAGGGGAGAAATCAAAAATCTTTATTCCATGGAAATAATAATGAATTATTAAAATTCCACTTAATATCAAACATTTTAGAAGGATCTTCCTATCTACACTGCACAAATAACACAAAATAAAGTGCCACATTCTGATCCTGTAGGTCTTATTATCCAACTCTGTTGCACAGGGGGGAAAAGTCACTAGAGCCTGAAGACCTGATGTGTTCTCCAGAATTGAGGCTATCGTGTAAAAACCAAAAGCCATCTTTCAGCACTTCTGTCTGTGACTAACTTCTACACCATAAATCCACACCTACCGAACTTGCAGCCAGGTATACCAGGGGAGTGACAGTCCTTAATGAATCGCAAATCACTGCTGAGCCACCTACCCCCCATTCCTTATCAAAAAGGGTCAAATGAGTAACTTCCAATTACTGGACTTCTGTGTGCACAGGGGTGGGGGAAGAACCACCCCCTGCTGTTTACACAAATGTTTTTAAGCCATTGTTCACTATCCTTTACCCTTATTACTATCATCACACATTGGTATAAAGGCAGGCTGACTGCACTTCACTTTGGATTCACATGCAAATCATAAGGAAATGATATTTCCAAGCCACATTATTTCTGGAACAAGGGAGTATGAACATAGCTACTAGAAAAGATTATTTGTCAAGAAGAATACGTTTGGAGCTGCATGAAGAGCAAACTGATGCCGAAGTAATAGACTGGTGCAGTGTTTTCTAAAACAATGGGCTACAAGACATATTCCAAAATGTTTGCTCTCTAGAGTTTTGCTGTTACCTGCACTGGACTGGGAGCAGGGTGGCTTCCAGCATGTTGACTTTGCTGCTGTCCTGTTGGCGTAGCAGAAGGCTGCGGATGAGGAGGGTGTGGATGCAGGGTAGCATTCGGGTGGGCATATTGCTGAGCAAGTGAACCAGTAGAAACTAGAAGGAAAAGGAGGAAATTGACAAGTGACAAAGAATATACATCTCACCAAATTCACATTGTATATGAGGATTTTACAGCACATCAGGGATACTGTGAATTGGTCTTTTTTCCCCTACAAATACTTTATCTTGTAGTTACCTGCACAGCTTACCTTGGATCTAAAAATCTATATTTGCTTTCATGCAGTTTACATGGTTTTGCAGGAAAGTCAATAAATAACCATAATAAAATAGTTCAGCTTTCCTAGATTGATTTAATAAAAGATACCGTATACATCAACCCACTAAAGCAGTATTTAATCTGCAATTTTAGTCAAACCGATAAGTCTACAAGGGATTTGTAATCAGTTTCTTACATTTTATAGTTCTGGAAAAAGTAAATTCTCTATTGTACAGAGTTAAATAATTCACAAACATGAATATTTATTCTATTTCCACCATCCATCCACAAAGTCTTTGGCCTTTTACCTGGCTAACCTCACCATGCTACTCTTCTGGAGTACAGTCAGCACACGTCTACACGCTGTGATTGCCTGTAAGTTACACAAACACAGCAGCCAGAAGAGCCGGGAAACTCCGGCTCTCCGAGAGCCAACCAGATTTCATTGGAGCCTTACATCTAGCGCCCAGGTCAAGACGCCCCCTTGCATTACCACCATTCCCATTGACTTTTTGATGTTGCTCTAGAACCCTTCATTGCTGGAAATCCTGGACTCTGAATTCCACGGCAAGGAAACTGACCACACGTGTCAAGCAGCAGCATTCATTAACTGCAGCACCACAGGCTTAGGGAAATCCTTCTACCGCAAAGTGAAATGTAACAAGAAGTCCCTGCTTGGTCATTCCTATCACATCAGGCTACAAGATGGGCCATGCAGAGTTTGCTCCCGCCCTTTTGTGAAAGGAACAATAATTTTTAAGAGTAGGCAGCATGAGAAGCCACGCTAAATTGCTTCTAAAAGGTTTTTACTAGAGCACTAAGCAAGGAGTTTAAATGAAGCAATAGTCTCCAAAAAAAAGACTACATGCTTCCTCTAGATCTGTAGCTTTTAGAGCTTAGATGTTTAAGCTCACGCACAACCTACCAACCACTTGTGTATGTGGCTTGGAAAGCTATTACTAATTCAAGCTCACATTCATCTCGGTTCAATACTACATTGCACTGAAGTGGAGACTAGCTTTGCTTCCCACAGTGCTAGAAATGGAGTGTCCGAAGCAACCTATCACTTGGGTCCTGAACCCAGCTCCTGCCTGTATCCTAATTTAACAAGCGATTGTTTTGAGGAACAAACAGAGCTATAATTACCTGCTAAATCAGAGAGCTACACATGTAAAGTTCTGTACCGAAGTGCTAAGAAAGCCAACATTAGGAGAATCTGAGGGCCACATTACATGTACCTCTCCTGCACCTTTCTAGATTTATGAAGCAGTTCATTGGAAAAAAAGGGGCTCCATCTGGGATATAGTTTTAGGTTAGACTACAGTTAAGGCCACAACCACCCATATATTCATTGCCAGCAATTCTTTTTATACTAGGAAATCCCAGCTCCGAGAGCAAATAGATTGAATTGCTCTAACTTCTATATTAAAACCCGTTACGGTTTCTGAAATGTAGAACTTCTCCGCACAACACACACAAAAGAATGGCCTTTGATCTGTTCATCCTAAAAAGCAGGGGATTGAAAGCGAGAACATACCAAACATACTGCCATTTGATAAAAGTGCAGCGCTGTCTGCCAAAAGGCCTGCACAGAAACTTGCCACTCCATCAAGTGCCTCAGACATCCTCCAATTACTTCTAAGCAAACACCCACTGTCCCACCCTTTCCCAGTCCAGTTTGCTATTACTTCTGTTGCCTTACGTTTGCGCAATACTTTACAAAACCCTAAACAGTGACTTTATTCAGCTAGCGGTGAGCTCGCGTCAGTATAAATAATCCACCTCCTGAAGCCCACTCACCCCTTCAAGAACTCCTCACATGAAAGTGTCATTAACTCTTCATGGACCCTGTGTTTCCAGCACACAGTACAACAGCATTCTGATCTCAATGGACAGATGAATCTTGCGAACTACACTGTAAGGCTTTCAATTTGCAAAGTATTCCAAGGGCTACTTTGACCATGACATACTGGTTACAATATTAAGTCTTTACATACCATTAATGATTTTAGTCAGGAGTTGGGTTTTTGGAAGTTCTGAAGTTTCTATGCACCTAAACAGGAGTTAGTCTCCAGTGCCATGGTATCCGGTTATGCTTTCAAGCAGAAAAACAGTGACTTCGTATTTAATGTTACCACTTAAATTCCATTTACAGCAGCAGCAAATTTCCATCTAATTTTTTTTTTTGTATTTTCACTGCCTGCAAGCTTGTACGAAAACTGACCTATTCACACATTAGAATTAAAACTCAACTTACTGTTACAATTTCAAGTTTCTCCATTTCATCTCCTTATGAAATTAGTCTTGAGCCAATATTTATATGGCCTATCTCTAGTCTGAGTAATCCTTACAAAAAAGGGACACAGTATCTCTACTTTAACCATAAGGGACTGAGGCACAGATGGATTAAATGGCTTTCCAAATCTAACCTACCTCTCCCAAGTCTGATTCTAGTGCCTCAGCCCCAAGAACTTCTTTCCTTCCCCCTTATTAAAGTTCCACTCCGTTCTTGAGGAGATTTGTTATAAGCATGTACTGGAAGTTGTAGGGTATTCAAGGTTTCCCACATCTATTCTTTATTCATTGGAGGCCCTGAAATAATTTAATTATTATTCCCTAAAACTATTACTGTGCTTCATCTTTTATTTTTTCATAGCTTGAGAGAAGACCCAAATACGAGGTATTCTGAAGCAGGTATCTATATTATGCAAGAAGGCTTCATGTTGAAAAGAACTTGTTATGCATGTCCAGAACTTACTAGAACATTTTCACATGCAGAAGGAAGTGGGAGAAGAGCAAAACACCAGTTTTCAGTAACTTCTCCTAAAGCAATATGTCCACAGCTTGGCAGAGAACTGAGAGAGTTTTGTTTGTTTAAAATCTAGTATTTACATTTTCCCAGCTGTGTATTTGTTTTCAGAACCTATTCTAGTCAGTTTATATACTGTAACTCCCCACTTAACGTCCTCTAGCTTAACATTGTTTCGATCTTACGTCCCTGCTCAATTACAGAACATGCTCCATTTAAAATTGTGAAATGCTTTGCTCTAACATCGTTTGGGTGCCTGCTTTGTCCTCAGCTGGCAGCCCCCCCATCACCTCCTCCCTCCTTTCCCCTGTGGCAATCAGCTGGCTTGCGCTGTTCAGGAGGCAGGGGAGGGAGGGTGAGCCTGCGCGCCGTGTCCTCACTCCTGCCCCCGCCTCCTGAATGCTGCAAGCCAGCTGATTGCCCGGGCAGGAGGCAGGGGAGGAGCGAGGACACGGGGTGCAGAGTAAAGGGGGAGGAGGGGGAGGGAAGAGGCGGGTTAAGGGTGGGGGCTTGAGGAAAAGGGGTTGTGTGGGCGGGCCGAGGGTTGAGCCTCCCTGCCCCTGGTGCTTGCAGAGTAGGAGAAGCTGTCGCTGCTGCTGCGCAACGTGCTTCTCGTAGCCTACAGCACCTTCAGCCTCCTTGCCTGCCTCACTGTCTCCAGTGCCAGTGGGCTGTGCCTTTGTGGCGTAAGGCGGGGGGCACCTCCCAACTATAGTACTGTACTGTACTGTATGGCAAAAAAAATTTCCCTGGAACCTACACCCCCCTCCCCCCTTACATTCTTTTTTGGGGGAAATTGGATTCACTTAAATGCAACTTTAAGTGAAACAATGTTTTCAGGAACATAACTACAACGTTAAGTGAGGAGTTACTGTACTATTATGTACTAAAATGCTCACTCAACTGCTGCTGCAAATATTTTAATAGTAACATTTAAGAAAAACACACACCTGTTATTTTTCTTGAGGCTTTACCAGATTCCATAAACATCTTACTCAAGAAGGCTTCAGGAATAATGGAGCGGATCATTTAAAAACAAATGTATCCACCTTTTCCAATTTATAGTAGAAGTTCAACTTGATCTCAGGAAAATTAACTTTAGGAGTTTTTTTCCCCCCACTTATTTCTACAGAATCAGTTTCTACAGAGCTGCTGATACCTCATCAATTCAAGAGAGATTCTGATACAGTTTTTCACTTTCTAAAGGCCTTTCCTTCCCTTTATTACTAAGAATGTGTGAGAGGAAAAGTCTGAGTTTTATGTGCTGTAACTGTGTGCTCTCACCTAAAGTCAGGTCTTTAACATCACAATCAGATTCCACAGAGATTTAAATTGTGGTGTTACATGATTAATTCAGATGAGTAAGATGCACGAACCCATTCAAAATAGTCATGAAAATTTACCAACCCAGATACCATCTACTCACCTTCATTATGACAACTGATTATAAACAATGTTTTACATGCTCATCCACAGAATCAATCACCCTAGGTGAATATTTCCATGCTTATTTCTATAATAAACATGGGAAGAAAAAAAACCACTGATAAGAGTAATCAGAAATCATATTACGTTGTCCTTGACATGTCAGCAGTGCCATGGTTTTCCAGCTGTCGTACAAATACAGGAAACAATGCTGAAAAAGCTCCATGGAAGCATATAACTAACAAAGTGTTGCAACCTCTGCTCATCTGAGGACTGCTGATAATCATGGTTTGCCTCCAGCAGAAGTCTAAGGCTATGTCTGCACTACCACGGTAAGTCAACCTACACTACGCAACTCCAGCTACGTGAATAACTGGTCGACACCGTGGGTGGTCAACAGGAGAAACTCTCCCATCGACTTACCTTGCGCTTCTCGTGGAGGGTAGAGTACAGGGGTCAACTGGAGAGCGATCTGCTGTCAATTTGGCAGGTCTTCACTAGACCCGCTAAATCAACCGCCGGTGGATCGATCTCAGAGCCTCGATCCTGGCTGTAGTATAGACATAGCCTAAGTCAGAAATGCCTTCTTTCCTTAAGAAGAGCTCTGCAGCATGAAAGCTTTCCTCTTTCACCGACAGAAGTTGGTCCAATTAAAAAAAAATTTACCTCACACACCTTCTCTCTCTTCTTTCCTAGGAGCACTTCACTTACATCACTTTCTAAACAGGTGGTTTCTTGATATGGGCTATATTATTTATAACTACACCATCATTTTGATATTGATGCACAGTTAGGACAAGCAATTCCATATTGGATTGGACAAAGATACTATACCAGACAGGATTTTAATTACTGAATTGAATTCCAACTAAAACAAGAAGGAAAGAGTAACAGTCAAGGTTGCTGACAAGAGCAAAGCAAGAAAGGCGAAAGGCAGCTATTGTAAAACCACAGAAATGTCCGACATTAAAAATCAGAGCAGCACAGATCAGAGACAGCATTACCAACCACTAGCCTAGACTGAAGTCAATCCCTGAACTTCAGACGTTCAAATTTCTCTTGTGGGGAAAAACGGAAACCTGACAATGGATGCAGTGGGATCTGTCAGAGGAGTAATGCACTGATACTCAGAACCTACTAGATAGCTTCAGGGTGCTGACCAGTGAAGTGATTCCAGACTATTGCCAGACCCAGTAAGATGGTGAGGATAACTACATTTTAAAGACCTCAGTTTGAATGGTAGGAAGCAGAGATATAGCATGTCTTTTTCATGTTATAAACACATACAAAATCATTTTTACACATTTACAGTGGACTCCACTTAAAAGAATATCTATTAAAGGAAGAAACTTGTTAAAGGAATTTCAGTGCACCAAACCAAGATATGCGAACACCCTTAGGTGCTCAAAGTTAGTTTTCAAAATACGATCATAGGAAGTCATTCTGTAAAACACATTTTCTGCATGCCAAAATGAAAGCTACGAAGCCTTTTAAAACCAAAATCTGTTAGAGAACACAAATTACATGATTTATATTGTTCTTCATACTCTCTTGAATGAACTGACTCGCAGGACAGAGGGTGTATGAAACAGATTGCTTCTATGAACAGATATAGAGACACTAACAAGCTTGCTGCAATACAGGAGCAAGTTGAAAGGCCCAGGAATTGCACCTCACCTATCTGTGGAGGGCTAGGGTCTCTGGAGGGATGACCAGAGATTATTCTATGGCCATTCCACTAGGGACCCTACCCCGGCACACCATGGGTTTCTTTCTGAAGCTTCTTCCTCAAGTTTTGTAAAGCCTTCAAATAGAAATTTAACCTCACTCAGCAGATTGTAATTTATTTCTAAGAGAATAAAACATACTCCATTTTGGAATGTGCTGTGTATGGTTACTGGGATCTATTATCAGGAGAGAAACACAGAGGTTATCTGACATATAATTAAGTTGTGAGTCCAATATTCTCCTCTTCAACTCGTTTTGCTTAATCTATGATGTCTTTGTTCAGTACCTGGACTATCTGACACCTCTGTTTGGCAGTTAGAGACTGCTGATGCAGCTTATCAGTTAACCACAATGACTGCTAGCCTTTTTTATTAAATATACAGAACCACGTTATATTTGGCCCCGCTCACACACACACTGGAGAAAGAGGGTGCAGAGAAACTCCCCCACTCAGCACATCACTGCAGGACCACATGGATGGCAGCACGCTGAAGCACAAGGACCTGTTAATGTAACTGGTAGTGCTTACCCGGCCAGCGGGAACCCATCTCCACCATATCCCATGAAAGGACACAGGGCTGAGACTAAGCTACACTTGTACAGGAATGACAAGATGTGCTGCTTGCCATGCTCCTTCAGAGGCCCCGGAATAAGAATTCCCGAGTGATCTCTCCCACGACTACTGCGGGGATGCAGAAGGTGCTCTCCCCCTGACAGGACTCAAAATAGAGTTTTATTGTTAGTAAAGTGCTGGAGTTTTTTCCCTTCAGGAATTTGACCAACCTTGAGAAAACTGGAAATCCTATTTTGGGCAGGGATGGGGGAGGAGAGGAGTTCATGGAGATCTTAAGGAGGGTGATGCCTATATTTTGGTGGTAGACTAGGAAGAAGAAGCTTTAAGTCTTCATCAGTTCAAGATACAGTAGAGGCTAGTTAGATGCAAGACTTCATTTGCACAAAATGAAACGCAACTTGGCACGCAGAAATGTATTTACACAAATCTATTCTATAGACAAGTCACACGTACATTGTACTTTAGCTTTTGGTGCCCTGTAAATTCATTCATTCATTCAACTTTGTTGCTTGAAAAGAGTTTTCCTACATTTTCTATATTTTGGCCTGGTGCACAGAAAAAATGTTCCCTCAGCATGTCTATTCCTTTAACATCTACTCTTTAAAAATTATTTTCTGTACAATCAAAATTAGTACAAAAAACCCAACTCACTGGCAAAGTAGAAAGAAGGACCTGTCTCCTTGCTGTATGGTATTTTGGGACATGCTGAATTTGGGAGATAGAAAGATAAATTAGCCTCTTGCCATGTGTATACTTCCAATCTTCTGGAAAGGTCGACATTCATTTATTTTTGAAGATTGTACGTTCATGCAGATATCATTTTTGTTTGTTTAGTTAATAGGGCTGGATATTTTTACTTAATTTTACAACTGAGTGAAGCTGAAATAAAGTCAGCCCCAATAAGCTAACCTTTTGAACGGTCACACTGAGGGCTCCACTACTTACTTTAATACAAAAATAAAGATGAACAGATATTGAGCGTCTATTACACTCCAACAATAACCTCAGAGGTGGAGTTAAAAGAGAGTTACAATAAAGTAAACAAATAAATAGGCTTTTGTTTTTTCAGCTGTATCACTGAGGTCTTAACAGTTCCAAAAGACACCTTTGGAGATGGTTCACTCTTAATCCCTGGAGACCCTTTGAAATGGATAACATACCCACCATTGTACTATTTAGGATATTAGAACTTACTGCTAGGACAGAAAAACAGATAAGGTTAGAGAGAACACCAGACCAATAAAACATGTGCAGAAGAGAGAGGGAGAGGTCCAAGAACTAGCAAAAGAATAAATAATGTATCTGTGTAAAATCAAAATTTTGTTTTACACAGATCTTTCACACACACAAAGGAAGTTTTACAGAGGACAGCAATTACCTAAAACATATACAATTTATCCAAACAATAAACTAGTGGGAGTTAATTGTTACAGGAATATATTTGTCCTCACAGCTTGAATTGTCAATAGAAAACTTGATCATTCATGATTACCCATCACTGGATTCTGGAGAGAACAGACAGCCCATACCTACCAGAAAGTACAAAGCTTGAGCCATTGTTCTTTAGAACCAGTAAACGAATTCGTTCTGTAGACGTGCCAATCATACATATATTGTTGCTTTGTTTCAGTGCTAAGTGTCTGTTTCAAACTTTTCACACTAAGAATTTATATACGGTTTAAAGGAGCCAACATTTCAAACCTAGAGACAGATCAAGTGAATATCAGAGTCTTTGTGTTAATGATGTCCAGTTTTAGGGTTTATTTGCAGGAGCAAGAGGAAAGAAAGTTGTTTAACATTCTCTCAATGATTTAAGAAAAAACACAGATTTGGGTGTTGCTCCATCATACGTTTAGAAGTAAAACTAATTTATGGTGCCCATATAGTTTAGCTACTTTCCATCTGTTGAAGAACATTCAACTTCAGGAACTGAAATGGTGACAAAATTGTGGCACTCAAGAGCAGTGACAAAGACACCAATCAGATCTCCTGAATTGCCTGTTATTGTAGACATTTAGCAGAAACATTCAATTACACAGCATTAGCTAAATGGGATCTTGAAAACTGCATCATCCTAGCCTTCGCTATCCAAAAGATTTAACAGGTATAGAATGTTACGTGCATTTCAGGATTCAGATTCCTCTGCCATGAAGGAAAAAAGTAACTTTCAGCAAATACTGCAATTCTCTTCACTGAACAGTGACTACTGTTTGTCATGATTTTTACTTGCCTCAAACTAATCAGGAAGGTGAAGCTTTCAGAAATTTTACTCACTGATTAAGAAAATGTTAGGAGACTGCTTTAAAAGCAATTAACTGCCCCCCCCCCCCCCCATGCAGTTGTCCTTTCAGACTTCTTCATTCTGCAACACAAGCACTCAGGTAGAACAACAGTCTGATATTAAAGGGAGTGATTCATGCAGGGAGTCACTTGATAACACAAAGAAAACACCCATTAGCTTCAAGGACACAGGGACCTTAATATAGATCATCTTAATAGCAATGGGCAATCCAACAGTGTAAATGAAAAAGCCAGAAGTAAAATCTGAGAACTCATTTGGGCAAATTTATTCTAGAAATTAAAAGCAGTGGCTGTTATTTCTAACTGGGAATGGTATAGTCATATGGAAGTTATTCATCACTAAATATTCCTGAAGAATTAAGTAACATACCCAAATCAGAAGTTTATTTCCAGGATATGTTGGTGTATTCACTATATGGATGCTATGCATACACTTGAGATTAATAAAATGTGGAGAAAAAAAACTGTGCTATAATGCAAGTGGTTCTAGATATCTGCTTACAGTACTGTCCAAAGTGACTGGGGGAAGCTTAAAATATCTAGCGCCTCCTAATGTAAGTGACTGTTAACACATCCAGCAAGTTGCCCTATAGCAATTTACTCCACATGCCGCACAGCTATTAAATGCTACAAATAGATACTCAAGCAAACAGCCACATATTGATAAATGGAAGCAGAAGTTTTATTATCCAGAAACAAGGTAGTTATTTGTGGGAAAAGTAACCAAACTAAATGCCATATTTGATTTAAGAATATCCTATATTTGAGCTACAGCATTAGGAGTCATCTACTAAATACCTGATGGCAAGCCCAGAAGGCTAAAGATACAGTTTAGCTGATTTATGTTAAGGCAGGCAAAAAGATGACATGCCTGAAGATGGTAAGAACATGCTATCATCCAAACAGAAGTGCTTCCTTACAAGCCACCTATGATGTAGCACTGGCATCAGACTGGGCTGAGGCAGATTTCTGTGGCAAGCATTTCAAGCATTCAGATATAAAAAGAAGAGAGGGTCAGCAGTTCAGAAAAGCAAACTGATAACCACCTAGAAGAGTTCAGGAAAACATTTAGCTTCTGGCAAGACCAAGTTCTGTAAGAGAAATGCTGCTTGGACTTAGGTAGAAGGACACACCACCACAAAAATCTAGTTTTCAGGTTTCTTGTCACACCACCAAAACATGTGTCATTAGATTGTCTGAAATATATACTGATGATGGACTGAAGCTGAAAAATCAACAATATAAAAACTAGAGTTCTACGGTATGTTGGAACATGAGAGAAAAATAATTTGATATATCTGATTAAAGTACACTAAACAGACTAAAAAATTGCTCCTATACCATGATTTCAAAGACCTGTAACAGGTAAGAATGATGTACAACATAAAGTTGCTGGGGAAAGTTGCAATCAACAACCAAATTCCAGAGACTATTTCATATCTAGTTTTATTTAAGATAGGATTTTTTGAGGACTGCCTTTTCACCAGGAAGTCTGAAAGTCTTCAGTCATTCGATCAAGACAGTAATCCCATAAAAAACACAATAAAAGCTCCGTTTACATGAATGTCTCAAAAAACTAAAGATGCACATGGAAGAGCAGAATACTTTAACAAACGTCAACATGGGCCAGTAAGTGTAAAGACCTTTTACTTAAACTTTACAAGTTATAGTTGAATTGAAAAGAAAGTATCACATGAAACTTCAGCTGAAATATACTTTTCCTCCAAATCCAGCATCAGAACTTTTTACTGTGATGCTGTCTGCATCTGCATCATTTTTTCCTGAATTAACACACACGAGCAAAGATCAGACTTCGGTATGATATTTCAAGACAGACATGATAGATTCTGTTATCAGAATCTTAACTCTGGATTAAGCTTTAGATTTTGGGGCTTGCAAGTTTTCATAATAGACAGTATTCATCCATAAGGAGAAAAATGCAAAACTTTGTCACCAAAAAAAAAAAAAAAAAAAAAAAAACACATACAAAAGGTGTCTAAAGTTACATGACACCCTTTAGCAGACGCTAGGTCAACGTTATGATTGACCTAACAAAATTTCTTCATCAAATACTCAGCCAAAAACTGTTGAATGATCATATTTTCAAGAGATGATCCTTCTGTTTTGATATCTGTGTCAAATCCTAAGCCCCCTTAAAGATCATGGACTGAGTCTTCAGTGACAAGTTCTTGCAGCCAACTTTTCCTTTGGACGACATTGTTTTAGTGCAGGTTTATGTGGCTTTAGAGATTCTTTGTATTGTATTTCTCAACCAGTATCTCACTTCATGTTTTAACTTAAGTATTTCAGTGAGGTTAGTGCTAGTGAAAAATGCCAGACTGACAACTTTGGAGACTTCTATTTGTTACTGAAATCATATAGCAAGCACTTACACATGAAGTGTTCAAAACAGGATTTATATTCTTGGCAAACCCAAGAAAAGGAGGATCGCCCACACAGAAATTATATTTTCCTCAGATGACAAATCTTTGTATACTGTTAATGTATATTACTAGCATTATTAAAGCAGTGGTTTGGTTTTATCATGCTAATGTTGTGAGAACTAGAAGTCAAGTTTTGCAACGGAAGTCAGTTTTGTGACAACACTACAGTCCTTGTTATAATGAAGAAACAGTCAAGGACGTAGTGTTAACAGCATCAAGAAAAGCCTGTGACAGACTTGCTTAAGCTGGTATTCCTTAGCAGCCTCTCATGCTGGCACATCATCTCCAACACTAGTGTCTTCTTAAAATTAGCATACTTGGATCTATTTTCACTCTAATCAAATAACTCAGGTTTGCAATACCTTGCTTATTAGTTTTATGAACCATATTCTGGGTCTATGGTTATAGCTTTGGCTGTGATGCCAATGGTTGAAGCTTGAAATAGTAAATATATCCCTGCACAATGTAACAACGTAAAAAGTTACAAATAACACAAAACGTTTCCTACCATACATAGCATGCGTCTGCTCATGCGCACCATACTGTGTTGCTGAAGAAGATACTAAACCAGGCTGTGCATGTGTTGGTGGTGCCATCATTCTAGTGTTACCCTGTATTACAGGGCTATAAACATGAGGATGCTGTGTCCAATAAAAATAAAAGACAAATCAATTAGTTAAAAACCATGTCTGTACAAAAAGTTAAATACACCCTTGAATCAAGCTCGTACAGTGCATGCTTAAAGGCACTTAATGATCATTTGAAAAGCTACAGCTTGCTTTGCACTAGCTACAAGAATTTTTCAAAATATACCTGTCACCATTATCCAGATAACTCCTGCAAACTTAAAATGAGAAATACCTTCCACAAAAGGAACTACACTCTGCCGATCTTACGTTGACAAAGGGTCTCTTTAAATTGAACAAAAGACGTTTTAAACTATACCATATCCCATCCATCTTATCACACCAACTATTTTAGCAACTGCATCTTTTAAATCTACATCCAATTAATCATTTGAAAGAGATGTTCCACCACGGGATGTAGTTAATGATGAGGTACAGATATTCTGTATTTAAGATTTGTATTTACTATTAAGTGGAAATTAATGTTTGTGGAGGGCTATGATGTGAAGTGCAAATTATCAATATTTCTGCAGTATTTGAATACTAATTGTAGCAATTACATGATGTAACAGAAGATATAGTACATAGAATTCCAGAATTAAGTCTTAATAATACATCTGTTCCAATACGAATGCAGCAAGAGGCAACCACACAGTGAAGGAGTCTTACCTGAGACTGATAATGTGGCACATGTTGCACAAGAGGCTGATTAGGGAACTGTTGAGGACTATAGGTAACATATTGTGTTGAATAGGCTGGTGGTGTAGCTACAATAGGGGGGCCTGCGGCTGAGGCAGGATGCATCATGGTGCTCTGATGATGCTGGTCTTGGCGTTGTTGTGGCATATTTGGTACTACAAAGCAAGGAATATTTCACATTAGGAAGGAGGATCTAAAGTAACCAGGTCTTTCCTGAAAGTTTTAATTCAAAATTACTGAGCCCAACTAGAATATCGTCACTATCAACTTTAACCATGGTCTGTAGAAGTACATTACACTGGTATGATTCTGAAGAGGAAAAATAAGCTGAGTTTGTAAATTAATTTAAAAAACTTTCTAAATGCAAAAAGGTAGTTTCATCAGTACAAAATGGAGCTTTCAGTGCAGGGGATTTAAATACAAGCAGCTCTTCATTAACCTGATTGTTGAAGAGAAATGTGTATGAGTCCAGGTTCACAAAACTGAAATTGCTACCAAAAGGGACTCTAAAGGAAGCTGTTCAGAACAGAAGCACTGTTTTATAGAGGAAAGTAACTCTTAACACATACAAGAACACTTGCATATTATCAAGCGACCACCTCATCTGTCAAACAAGAGCAGGAAAGAAAATGGCTACACTAGTGGCCACTGAACCTTAGTGAAGGCACGTGCACAATTTTTCATTAGTGGAGCTAAACTCTTACCTAGCACTGCAAAGAAGTCCTGACTGCTACAAGCAGAGACTGCATCTAGTCTAAATATGCACTGTAAGAGCTTGAACACACACATTCTACATAGCCTTGGATCTCTTAGAAATAGGAGCATGGTTGACTTAAAAAAAACTCAAATATATGTTTGGTAACATCAGTATTACCAATCCCAAGTGGTCAGAAATCATACTTAATAAACAAAACACATTTTGGGTTTTGATTTAGCTTCTGGGGTTTTTGTCTGTTTCATTTTCAGGCTTTTCTCCACAATCATTAGGGCAATAAACTTGATTTTTTTAAATCAAAGCAGAGATGCTCACGTGATCAACTGCCTCCAGGAGCTGGGACTTTAAGAGCGCCACCAAATTTCCAAGAGTTGTCAACATTGTAGAATTAGAGTATTATCTAAAACATAGCTATAACAAAAAAGACAGTTCCTGCCTTCCGTTCACTTGAGGTGTATTAATGCAGATAATGCACTTAGCCATACATGCACACCAAATTTTCCAGTTTATCTAGCAACAGCTTTCACTCATTGGAGAACAGTATCTAGCCATAAAAGTATTATGTTAAATCACTTCTGTTATTTAGGTGCAAGAGGGATGAAAAGGGACAGTGAGATACAAGGACTAGCAGCAAACCATTCTAAATAGTGCTCCAGTAGAACAAGGAGGTAAGAAAATAAACCCTTTCCACCAGAGCAGTGTAGAACTTAGTGGAAAGAGTACCATATACAGAAAATATTCTACTAAGTGTAGCTCTGCTGCAAATTGCTAGAAAGAATCCCTCTTTAACAACGTCAACTAACAACATTTAGGACAACATTAGTGATTGAAACAGTCAGCTATTAAAGAATTCAAAATATTTGTAAACATTTTTAAATTTGGCTATCCTGTACTGAATTCAAAGACAAGCAATTCTCCTGTAATCAAGCTTACAGCATTTTTTTTTAAACACAAAAGCAATGTATTTATCTTTTGCATTGTGATTTTCAAGTATTTGTACCAATTTAATACACATTGATATTAAAGGACATAAATTAACATGAACTGGATAAAAATGTGCATGTCTGTTACCCTATTCATGCTACATGCAGTCTAAAACCAAACAGGCAGTATTATTCTCACCTTTACCTGCTCTATAGGTCTTGGCTTGGTTCACTGGCATGGGAGTCATGGGAATAGGATACAAAGGCTGAAACAAAAGAACTCAGTGAAGTTACGGTATGTTTTTGGACAGGTTTTTAAATATATGAGCTTTAGAATTTTCACTCCTGAATCTAACAATACTGTTCAGAACCACCCTGAAATTAGAAATGTTCTTAGTTTTTTTCCTAAGAGCAACTGTACAGTTTTTATTCCCATAATGGTATAAGACAAATGATTATATTAACAGCCTGGGAAGGACAGTGCTTCCCTAATATGTAGGTCTCCATTGCGATGTCAACCCTGAAATAAAAGCTAGCATACCCTAGTTTTCCAGCTCTATTTATAAACTTGTTAAGAGGCTACAGGTAGGTGATCACTGTTATCTATACTACACTCACCTACCCAACACAGAAGAGTAGGAAGATGCCAAGGACGACTTGTAAATAGCACCTTCTTACTCAGAACTAGTCCCTGCATGTATCCAGAGTACATCTGGATCTGCTGATTTTAGTACACGCTTATTTTTCTCGCTGTCTTTTACTTGTTACTACAGCAGAGCCAACACAGGTGCTGAAGGAGTGAGCTGGATCCTATTCTGTCTCACTGATGACTCAAGTTGTAACAATTTCACATATAGAACCAGATTCTGCACTGTTCCATGTCTGAGGTGGTTTAGCAATGGTGATGAGGCATGAGCCAGAAAGAACCCAGCTTCATTTCCATATTCCAGGTTGAGTTTGCAGGACAGATGATTGGAAAACTCTCTTTATACTTGTGGACCAAAAACATTTCCTCTGGAGTCAAGGACACGCAATATAGGCCCAAGTTTTGAAGTCTAGGAGCCTAACTTTAGGCACCCAAGTGCTGCCTGATTTTTCAGAGCTTCTTTTAGTGTAAGTGGGTGGTATTTTACACCTCTGAAAACCAATTGTTTTACCAGCTGTTTAAATGTATAAATTTTAAGGCCAGAAGAGACCATTAGATCATCTAGTCTAAACTTCTATATAACAGAGGCCAGAGAATTTCACATAGACACCCTCTGCATTAAGCCCACTAATCTGCATGTAGCTAAAGTATTCTTCCAGAAAGGCATCTACCACTTTTATATATTTATATATTTGGTAGCCTAAGGCACAAAACTCAGCGCTATCTTCACTAGTATTTGGGCAAGTGAAAGCATGAGGGTAGGTCTGTATATATGAACTGAAGTCCCTTCAAAACCCACTTCTGCAATAACACCTATAAGAAATCAAGCAATATATCAGTTACACTGAGAGGCAATTGGGGAAGTTTTCTATTTTTTAGTTGCTTACATAAATATTAAACATACATCTGAATAATGGTGTAAATATTGATCACAGAGCACATCTATCCCCGTACAGCACCTGGCACAACACGGCACTAATAGCTTACTTCTGATTTTAAGTCCCACCTCCTATTAATCATCATCTTAAATGTGCCAAGAATATTATATTTAGTTAAGCTGTTAGACAAATCTATTTTACCTGCACGCCTGGGCTCACTGGGACCGGGTACATCATATTTGGTGCAAAACAAACAGGCTGAGTATACACAGGAGTTGGCTGTTGATGACCCACCATAGAAGGGCTAGGCTGAGCTTGTGGACGAGGTGAGGTTGGTGTAGTAGAAGGCTTGGGCTACAAATAAATGAAACAGTTCACTCTGTCAGTGCACAGTTCACTCATGTATGCCATGTATGCCAGTTTTACCTATGCTCAGAGTTTGCTCATGGCAGTCAGATAGGAATGGAACAGGTTGTGCTTCTTTAAAGACAGGCATTTAAAACATGCCAATTCTTTTCACCTGATTGCATGGTGAAGTTAAAAAGACAAAGAAGAAAAGTTTAGCAAGATTTGAAGACTCTGAAGGCTAGTGCTAGAGTTAGTGTTTTCTGACTCAAAGTACTTCAAAGCAGAAAGGCTTGCTCCTTGAGCAGAAGAGGAGAGCACTACAGAAATGGCACACTGCTGGTGGGGAAGGGAAAGGCAAGGGCAAGGGTTAAGAGCACATTTCCTAGCAGCATCAGTTTTCAAAGATGCCGCAGACCCTCCTTGTGGTAGACTGGATGTAACATTCACAGCTGCTGTTTCCTCACTAGGAGGAGGAAACTTTTCAAGGGAAAGGTAGACTGGCTTTGGACCCGCTGGCAACAGCTCCAGGTAGAATATTGTTGTCAGTCAAGACCAAAATCTTGAAAACCTTCCTAGAGGGCTTGTGACTATCTGTAAATAAGTTCCATTAAGTTAAATACGGTCATCAGAGTTCAGAAGAATGTAATTAAGAACCAGTTTAGACAATGGGGGAGGGAGGGGATGTGAGGATATGTGGTGAAGATCTGAAGGAAATATAATATGGCCTCCCAAATGGTCACTCAGACCTGGTATCTAAGACAGCCTTTTTTATTAAATAAAATAGTACTCCACATTTGGTGTAGTCTGTTTACTGAAATATAGTGAACCCCTTTCAAAATGTGTTATGGTTTGATGTACCGAACTGCTGTTCTTAAAAACCCTGAGAATTAATCTGGTACACTGTTAAATTATGAAGGAGAATTGGTCAGACACAAAGGCTAGGTCTACACTACCTGCCTGAATCGGCAGGTAGAAATCGACCTCTCGGGGATCGATTTATCGCGTCCCGTCGGGATGCGACAATCGATCCCCGAATCGACGCTCTTACTCCACCAGCGGAGGTGGGAGTAAGCGCCGTCGACAGGAAGCCGCAGAAGTCTATTTTGCTGCCGTCCTCACAGCGGGGTAAGTCGGCTGCGATACGTCGAATTCAGCTACGCTATTCACGTAGCTGAATTTGCGTATCTTAAATCGACTCCCCCCTGTAGTGTAGATGTACCCAAAGGGTAATCTATAGGTTAATCTATCTCCTTGAGAGACAGTAGCACTGTCTTCTACACCAGGGGTTGGGTTAGCACAGCTACATCTCTCAGGTGTGTGGATTTTTTTTTTTTTTTTTTTAAACAGCCCTGAAAAACGTAGCTACATCAATGTCAATGTCAATTCCCAGTGTAGACCAGCCCTCAGACTCAACTAGCAGAATACAGCGGACTTGACCCACGTGTACAAAGAAAAACAATATTACTGTGCAATTACTTGAGAGGTTGTATGTCACCACATGCAATATCGCTTAATACAACTATCAACTTACTTGAGCAAAAGATCGAGGGTTGAACTCCTTTGCATTGGGATTAAGTGTTGATTTCCTAACTTGCCTACACACAAAAACACACAAAAGGATTTAAAGTTCAGAGATATTCCTTCACAAACATTTCCCCTGAAGTCTTCCACAGTTCAACTGTTAGAGTTATTAAAATCCCATCACAACATAAAAATGTTGTCAGATTAGGTTTACAACTGAGAAGACTTATGGGAAACTAAGGGGCACATGGCTAATCACACTATATGGAAAGAAAAAGGAAAAAGTCATCTACTACACTTATTTCTACAAAGCACATTTTTGATGGTGCTTAGTCTGATTGACAAAGGGACAGCGTTTAGACAAATGAGTGCAGGATTAGGTAGCAGGAGGACCAGAGTTCTAGCTCGGCCACCAACCTGCAGCGTGTCTTTGGCCAAGTCATTTAACTTCTGCCTCGATTTCCCCATTTGTAAAACACAGATGTTTACCCACCTAACTCAGAGGCGTTGTGAAGATTAATTCATTAATGTGAAGTCCTATATAAATACTAAGAGTTAATTTTTTCAAACAGTAGCTCTCCCCTTTGCAGGGGATTTTAAAAACAGAACACACCTGATTTGCTTATTAAGAACACAATTACTTACTCAGAGGTATCTTTCTTCTCTTCTTTATCCTCTTTATCTTGTTTACTTCCAGGTCCAGATGTCTGTACACCCTGAGAGGTTACCTCTGGCCCTCGCTTCTGCTCAGAGCTACTACTAGTTGATGGAGAAATACTGGGACTATTCGATTTGCTACTGCCACTGTTAGAGTTCGCATTACTGCTGGTTTCAATGACAGATTCTTTAGAGTTTGATTCTGTTTTTTCTTTAATCACATCTCTGGATTTTTCACCATCTCGATTTTTGTTTAGCAGTTGATCCACAGTCTCTGGGGTGGAACTTGGCTGTAACTGAAAGCACCAATAGTTAACACTTTTGATAAATATCATCCCTATGCAGGGATACAGAAAACACATGAATTACTACCAACAATACTTATGCAATCAAAAAGGAAAATTTCCATAAACTGTTCAGCTGTAGGAACCTGAAATTATTTTAACAGGTTTCATCACTAAAAACAGAAATAAGCACACATATGTGATGGATCTATAAACTTAAGGAGGCTTAGATGAAAGAACGAACTTGATGGGACTGAAGAAGTTTCCTTTTCATTTTCTAATGAAGGTACAAATCAGAGCAACACCTAAGTAGTACTAGACACTATTCAATACAATGCAACAGTAACACTTAATGATGAGATAGCAATTTAAGAAGCCATTTTTGCCCCCAGATAGCTAAAAGGTTCAATTAAATGTTTTAAGTTAGGCAAACTATTAGATATATTATGGCGTAGCTGCTTTTGGGATTTAGAGGTTCTCTGGGAGGGAAGATGTGCAACATAGCTACATCACAGTTAATTATACATGCCCCAAGTGCCCTAGCGATTTACAGTGAGACACAAAAAAGGGTTCCAACTAGTGTTCCAATAGACAGTATCTAAATTACCATATATACTCGTTCATAAGTCCAATTTTTTTTTAGGAAAAAAGGGAAGCACCAGAGACGGGGGTTGGCTTAGGGGAACGGGTATAGAGAGGGAGAGGTGGGACACAGCCCCTCCCGCAACAGAGGGAGCAAGGAGAGGCAGCGCAGCCAGCAGAGACAGAATGGAAGAGGTGGGGCCAGAGTCTCTCCACTTCTGGCCACACTGCTCTCCCCCCAGCCTCCAAAGCAGCTACTGCTCCGGGGCTGGCAGGCTGCAGCCGTGCCGCTCGGCCTCGCCCCCCAGAGCAGGCTGTGGCTGCGCCACCTCTGGCACCAGAGCACACTGCGGCCACGCCACCTGGCCTGCCAGATCAACTCCAGCCAGGTCAAAGACATCCTCCCCTAGCCCTCCCCAGATAAGGTGGGAAGGGATGGGATGGAGAGAGAGTGGGGGTCCCAGGCTAGGGGTGGGGTCATGTGGGGGGTGGTCACATGGGTTACTCCCCTGACTCCCAGCTTCTCCCCCGAGTTGCTGTCCCAGCCCGTCAGGGTAAGCAGCTGGCGCGCCGGGACACTTTGTTTACTTAGGTTTACCTCTGTGCCTGTGGACGCTCGAGGTAAACAAACCATCTCGGACCACCTGATGGCCCGGGAACCAAATTTTGCTGACCCCCTGAATTATAGGGTTGGCTTATGAACGGGTTATAAAAAATTTCCATTTTTACTTATCTATCTGGGGGGGGGGGGGGGTGTCGGCTTATAAACGAACCGGCTTATGATCAAGCATATATGGTATAATCTGCATTTTACATATGCGCAATAGTCTGAGTCACTTAAATACCACGTACAGATTAAAGGAGAGTCAGCACTGACTTTGTTTATATTGGCTTGCGTCACGATCTTATATGAATATGTTTGTTTGAATGACATTCTAATATGTACTCATTAATTTAAGGGCCTATTTTCCTATTGATAAATATGCTCAACTCCTTAACTGAAAATATAGATGCACATCAAAGGAAAAGGACGGTATAAAACTCTCTTTTTAGTCAACACCCACATGAAAGACACTTACCCTAAAGTCATTCTTAAATTTCTTTAAATCATCAATCTGTTTTCTGTGTTCTGAAGCAGCTGAAGATACACCTGCCGAACATAATATACACATGAAAAACCCAAACTCCTACTCCACATAAAACAAAACTTATAATAACTAGAGTCATGTCAGTAACACAAATATCATGTTTCCAAGAATGAAAGAAAGATAATGCCTTTGATTGGGAAAGTTGTTGTTACTCCAATGGGAGCAAACATTCAATGGCAATTCTAATCCAAATCACTGCATAAGAGAAATTGAAAAGCCCTAAGGGCTGAACTGATTGATCAGTTATCTAAGTGCTCCCTTAAATACATTACACTTCGGGGATTTTAAGTTAAATTTTGTGCTTTATCTGCAGAGATCCTTAAATTTAGTTACAATGCAGCCTCCAGAATCTTGAGCTGTACTAAAGAGGAAAGATACAGTAACGTATCAACCTCCTACCCATGTTTCTAAACAAAGCAGAGAGAGAAGTAGAAGCAGCTCTGTATCTCAAGAAACTGCAGCCACTCACTCCTGTTTCCCCAAACTGAAGCAGTCTTGTTCAATTCTGCTTTTCCCACTCTCAAATTAGTTGTGAGAGCACCCTGGCTTTTAAACCATTTGAAGTACTGGACTGTTAATCTTTTTATGGAGACCACACAAAAAAACCAGGTTCTGTGCTTTGTATTACTAGAACCTACAACAGAATGACAGCAGGCCATAATTCACAATAAGGAACACACATACATACGTAATACAACATCAAGTTACAAATTTAAAATAAACAAGGAAATGCAAGTGTTCTAACTTTAATACAAAACAATTTGGCCTAATTAGTAATTCAAAGTACAACCTGTGTGCAAGTTAACTACAAAAACTAGAGCTGACTGAATAATTGACTAGGTCAATGAATTTTTCTGAATAACCATTAGTTGTTAATTTTTCCACTCACATTATTCATCCATTTCTAGGAAACATAACTTCTGCATTTCATATTTTAAATTTGCAACATTACTGTAGATCTTTGTACTTATTTTCTTTAAAAAAAAGAAAAAAAAACCTGCTGCTTCATTGTAGCTATAGTTTTACACAACAACTCCACAAACTGCATTCTTAAACACACAAAAATCCTTACCCCTGAAACCAGGGTTATTTTTTGGCAGATCCATACGTTTTTGCTACACCACACTCTAGATACAGGAAAACCTAGATGTAGAGCTAAGGAACTCTGCAATGCACTCTGTCAGACGCCAATGCAATAATATAACCTTAAAGTTTACATTGCATATGGCCAGAAATATTAAAGTGTTAAGACTAGAGACTAAACTGAAAAAAATTAATCACAGAATATCAGGGTTGGAAAGGACCTCAGGAGGTCATCCAGTCCAACCCCCTGCTCAAAGCAGGACTAATCCCGAGACAGATTTTTGCCCCAGAGCCCTAAATGGCCCCCTCAAGGATCGAACTCACAACCCTGGGGTTTAGCAGGTCAATGCCCCCCATAGAAGATTTTTTTGAGACCTATGAGCAACTACGGAGCAGGTTATAAAGAAACCTGAATCAAAACCATACATTTATTTTTTGTTACTCTGAGACCTATAATATCCAAGAAGCAAAAATCTTATGTATCATGAACATAATACTTAAAAGGGAAACTCTGTTCCATTTAAGCTTGGTTAAAAACAAGGTCTTTACAAAACTAGTCAACAGAAGTGTTTCCATATTTTATTTTAATTTTGATGGAATGGTTAAAGAATAATAATCCCTCTGCAAAGTTCACTTTCACAGCTGCATGAACAAAAATTCTTACCTATAGAAAGCTGAAGCAACTGCCTAAAAGTCACTCTAATAAGATGTTAACTTCACTAGTTGATACTGGGATTTGTGCTTACAATTCCTTAAATTACTCTAAAAATATTTAAGGGAACTTTTAGATACAAACCTTTGTTTTCAGATTTAGGAAAGCTAGGAGAAATCTCACTTGGCTTAGCATTTTCCTTGTTTCCAGCTGCAGAATTCTGCCTCTGGTCCTGAAGCCTGGAATCTTTAGCTAGAAATATAATTTCAATTCAAAGTTACTTTCAAATATATATATTATGTATAGACACACACCTCAAAGAAGATGGTAAGAACTGCAGGGGAAGAAATATTTGAGGGAAAACTTTAGGCCAGAAGAGAGCATAAGAGGAAGGAGAGGAAGCTAAGAACCATTTTACATTTATGAAAATTCTGTTACAGGTAAGCTGCAAAGGAAAAAAAATAGGCTTAATTTTTTTAAATGCTTTATGATGTTTAATGAGAACCTGGGGAAAAAAATTGCATTTTACATTAGAAATTCAGGGCCTGCCTGGGCTGAAGGACTATGGTGACTTGAGAACTAGTGAAAAGAACTCACAACAGTCAAGTGAAAGATTTAAACAGTTTGGATAAAGAAAGCCACTGTTAGAAAAATGAACCGCCTGGGCTCTTCAATTAAGGTTTTACAGATGTTTGGGAGTTCTGAGACCTTCAAGCATTCTGCTAACAAAAAATTGATTTTATATTGCTGATATTTTGGGCACAAGAAAAGGCTGCAAATTCAGTTTTTAAAAAAATCTTTTCCGGTCACCTTTAACTAAGTATGACAATAACTGTATGCTACACATTCTGTTAAGAGAAGTACAGAGGAATGGGGAGAAGTTTATTAGGCTTGGTCTACATTTAAAATATGCGTTAGCATAGCTATATCAGTCAGAGACATGGAAAAAAAAAAAAAAAAAAAAAAAAACAACCAACAACCTCACAACCGTGACTGACACAGCTATGCCAACAAACCCCCCCCAGCACAGATGCAGACAGAAGAGTGCTTCTGCTGGCATAGCTAACGTTATCCAGATGTGATGTTCCTACACCAGCAGAAAAAATTCCTTCTGGCGGTCTATGCTGCATCTACCATAGGGGCTATGCCACACTGGCTATGCGAACACCGGCTCTGTAGTGTAGACATAGCCTTAGCCTATCAAAACGTTTTTCAGCAGTGTTGCTGTGTAAGATACCCACCCCCACACTCAACTGACTATATACAGTGGAACACAATGCAATCAAATGCACAAAACAGAAGAAAAATTTGGTTTCTAATAGGAAAGAAGTGTAGTGTTTGGGTCAGTATATCCTTTCCCTTCACTTGAGACTAAAACTGAAGAATTTCAAGTATCAGGACAGTTTACCTTCACTGGATGGGGTAACTGCTCTATTGGATGCAGGACTGGCAGGTGTGGGAGATGCAGCTGGGACAGGCATGGCAACTGATTCAGTAGGAATAGTACCAGCTTGCGGAGAGGACAGAGCTGGCCCAGCTGGAGTACTTCCAACACTGCTCTGTCTTGGCGACCTAGGCCTGTGTGTTTTAGGGGATAATCTTGGAACTAGAATAAATAGAAACAATAGTTATAGGATAGTTGAGCCCCTATAGCTGTTAAGTGCTTAAAAGAAAAATGAAGCCTAAGAACATGCTTTAAAAATAGTTAGTGCAACATAATACAATTATTGAAAACCTGTTTACCTTTCAGGTACATTTCTTAGTTCTTTATAATGCAGCATTTCAGATTACATGTAGGATTTGTCTGCAGAAAGATTCCCTCAATACACAATCACTGCCCTGCAGTCCTACAACGAAGCTGCAATTCCAAATCGGTCCAACCATAACAGCTCAGATTAACACACAGTTTCAGGCACAGCAAAAGAGGTGGCCCGCTATACAAACAAATGTAAAACACTTTTTTAAAAGTGACTGAAGGATATGAGTATCTTACACATGACTTGCTTTATACACTCCTCTTTAGAGATTGATGCCTACTGGGAAACTGAGGCATTCCACTGAGACAGATACTTCTATATGAAATTTGCTGCCACCCCACAAGTTCTATAACTAAGAAGAAATAGATGCATACAGAATAAATATTCTTTAGGAGACCACCTGCTCCTCCAGCCTATTCCTTGCCATATATTATAATCTACTTTGACATTGATTATCTTGAAAGCAACTAGCTGTGATGCCAGAAGATTGTGACTTCAAGAGAGACAAAAGAAAAAGGACTAAAAAAATATCCTGTTTTCATGTTAATAGCCCTATTGTAAGTTAATAAAAAAAGAAGAAAAATCACCAAGGAAAGTGACAGAATTGTACTAAAATAGAAAGCTTAAGGCAGCAGGTCTAAGAAATAGTCTTAGTCTATCAAAATGTGGCTATGCATTACAAAATGACAATCTAGTCACATATTCTTTCATTAAAACAGTGTCACCATTGCACAATCTTCTAGAGGTCTAGCAGTGCTAAGCTTCAAGTTCCAGACTGTATCTCACTTGTTGGGGGCTGACTGTTGCTAACTCACTAAGACACAGTCCACACTATAAAAGAGTTTAAAAGCCTCTAGAGTAGACATTCAGTGTCATAAAAATAAGCTTTAAATACTAGTTCTTCAATTAAGAGGCTGTTAACTGAAAATTTTGATTGAAAGAATTCAGAGCTAGAACAGAACGAGACAGACCTATTTGTACTGACTGTACACAGTAATCCTGATTTATAAGAATGGAAAGGAAGCAATTTAAAACGTAGGACAGTTTTAAGAGAAACATGTAATTTTGAATTCCCTTATAAAGGCTTCACCTTAAGTAGAATTCCAACTTTTCTTGGTCTATCACTCTTACTTTCCTCTCTACCCAAGGTTCTTGTTCATATACAACTGCACATGAATTTAGTCACACAGCAGTTACTGAGGTATAGTTGTGGGAATGGGGCCTATACACTGTTACTCGCCTCTTCCAATAGCTTTCTTAGGACTACACTTCCTTTCAGCTAACTCCTAGGCATTTTCCTTCCTTTCAATTATGTTTAATTGCAGCAAACAGTTGACGGAACAACCCCTTTGAAGTTAAGGCAATAATACAATCATTTAGCAGATCTGATGTTTATTCAAAGGCTGAACTGCCTGGAAGTTTAAGATTCTGCTTAACATTAATATTCTAAAAACATCCCTGGAAAACCATCTGCAATAAGCCAAGCTATACCTACCCCCACTGACAACTGATGACCACGTCCCACCTGATGGGCTGCCTCGTGCCACTGTAGAAGTAGATGCTTCCCCTGGTGCATTATGAGATACAAATTCTAAGCCACTTGAAATTGTACCCCTACCAGTAGAGACTCTGTGACCTCGAGGGTGCCGTTGTGCCTTAGGAGACATCCGTGGTGGCCCTGGGAAGAAGAACACATCCCCACACTATGAATACCTAATATCTCTCTTACTGCAAGTGTAGCTAAGTTTACTATCCATTTTTACAACTGGATCTAAGCTGCAATTCCAGTAAGCTCTAGTAGGACATTAAAGTAACAATAGGTGTTGACCATAACCGGGGTTCCATGGGTTCAGGGCAATTGGACACATGGGTGAATATTACTGGTCCAATCAATCTAGGAATCCTAACTTGCCAATCATCTTGGTATCGGAGCATGAATTCACTAGCAGTTACAAGCTTCGTTAGCCTTTAACAAAAAAATTTTGCAGCACCAATTTACTTCCTGAGAAATTTTAAATTCAAGAATTATGTGCATTTTAATATTGCTTACTGTGACCTGAGCCAAACAAACTAGTCTACCAGCTTCCTCTGGAGGAGTGTTGAAACCTGAACCATCTAACATGCTTCATTCCACACTTGTTGAATCAGAGCAGATAAAAAAAAAAAAAAAAAAACAGTGGAACTTGCATGCTGGATTCTCAAGATTTTATTTAGTTACTAAGGCTAGCAATGATATCCAAAAGCAATGAAGGAAACTCCTGCGCGTATGTCTATTACCATCATCTTTGAAAGAGATGATCTTGAGATTCTAGCAGGGAAGTCACGGCATATTAGTAATGGATTCAGCTGATCGGAGATTGCTGGGTCCCTTACTGAAGTTTCTGCTGAAATATCTATTTTGAGGGGCCATCAACTTTCCAGTTAGTGCACTGGTATGCAGTATTGTCTATTTCTTTACATGATTTGACTATGAATCACACATTCATGAGGTGCCTATCACCATAATACTGGAGTGCACCATATATAAATTTAGTTCGAACACTTCTTCACGTATAACTATGAGATTGAAGAATGTGATCCTTTATATGTACTGTTAGCTACCAAAGGTATACCATGCTGCTGCCCCACTGATGTAAGCGTCAATTATGTCAATATTTTCTATAGGTTCATTTTTAAAGTAACTCATTCTAATCTCTTTTCACAGTGCACTTTTATCAAAAACAGGATTTGGGGATCTGTGAGTAAGCAGTTGGAATGAGTCTGGTTAACTGTTGTATGTGGTACAACATGACAAAATGCTTGAGATTTTTAGAGCAATCCTAAAAATAACATTTCTAAGAAAGCCTTCTAAAAAACTGCCAGGCCCTGTGTGTTGCCGTTTGCTAGGTTAAGACACTGAGCAGCGTTACAAAGCTGAGTTTATTTCATACCAACTCGGGAAATTTCACAGCTTTATATTTTGTTTTTGTAAAGTTTCTTTAAATAAAAAGGTTAATAGAAATAGTCTGATAAACTAAAGTTAAACACAAATTATAGGTTAAGTAATGAAGAGGAAAAACAATTTTGTAATTAAACTCACAAAGGAGTTAAACAAAGACAAACAAAAACATGAACAAATTGTGGTATTGTACCTTCTGCAGACATGCGTTTAGGCATAGTAGAGACAGGAGCTGGAGAACCATGAGCAGAGGGGTGAGACGGGGGCCTGGACGGCCGCGAGGGGGGCCTGGAGGGCGGCCTTGTAGGGGTGGCTGCCCGAGGTGGAAGAGAGTTGGGACCTGACTGGTAGCGAGAAGGTGGGCGAGAGGAAGGAGATGGGCAAGGCGATGGCCAGGGAACACCTGACAGAACAAATGATATGAAGGAAAGTATAAAAACTAAAGAAAAATTATGGGGGGAAAAAGGTAAACAGAAAAAAAAAGTAAAATATGACAAAATGATTTTTCATATGATTAACCCTTTGGGGACAAATTCATTCATTTCTACAAGTGGTAGAATAATCCCTGTTCGGTTGTTTTCCCCTCTTCGAGATTGGTCAAATTTAATATCTGAATGGCTCATGAGCTCCCCAAAGGGTTAATTTAGGATCTACAAATACTACTGAGGAATAGATAGTTAAAGCTTAAAGCTTAATCTGTTAGCCTGTTTATATACATGTTTCTCAGGACACATTTCTCTAGATAAGATGCATAAATAGCTACTAAAGGATCTCATACAATGATTCACATACAGTATTGACTATGCAAGCTATTACTTATCAAACTTAATGACAATGAGCGATACCAACTATAGAAAGTATATCTTTACAAAAAACAGCGGTGTTCAGTGTCTGAAGTCTGACATTTGTGCCCCTACCACTTTCGTAGAGGGCTTATTTAAAATTTGTTTTTGAAACAAAGCAACCAACTTCATAATTTAAAGCACATAATGCATAAACTTCTGACTGATGTACATTCAATAAACTAATACAATGAACAATACAGGCACGAAATGTAGATTTCAAACAAAATTTATACTGTTTGGGCAGTAGTTGAGTGCTGCAGATCAGAACGTTTAAAGGAAAAATATTTAAATAGTAAACATCACTTACCTTTATCTAGGTATTGCCCAGGTCTCCTCCCCAGAGCGCCACACTTGAGTATTATGTGCTGTTTTATTTCTCCACATCTTTAAATGTTAGGTTTTTTTAAAAAAATCAAAGTATTCCAACGAGGCTGGCGTATTACTGAACTCAATAAGCAACACATGCCAACAACTGAACGTCCAGTTCGCAGCATATAGGACTCAATTAGCTCTGTTAAAGGAAACAGTGCTGCACTTTGCTCAGTTACAGATATATATATATATAGGTACACAAACGTACACACAGCCGAAGATACTCAAGAGTATTTATCTGGAGAGAAAACTTCTGGAGACCTTCCCTCTCTACCCAGTTGTTTTTCCTTCCTACTGCATATCTTAATCACGCCACACTAACTCACACCGAAATCAATGGGATCCTTTACACTGCTTTCAGAGGAAGTTGGATTGGGTCCTCATACAAGAGCACCAAGTGCTATTTCTTCTTATACTGCTGCCTCTTTCCCAAGTCACACCAGAGACTCGTTTGACATCTGGAGATCAGTACTTCAACTCTTCTCACACCCACCCACAACACAAAGCTGATAGCCACTAATTTAATACGTACAAGACTTCATGTAACACTACAGAAACGTGTATCAGTCATCTAAAGGTCCATCTTCCCCTTCAAGTTTAAGGTGTTTTAGCAGAAGATAAACAAATTAAGTTCTCAACTGCATGAAACTACCCACAATGTAGTTGAGCAAATATTTAAGTGTTCATTATCAGATAGCAATAAAAGGTTAAACCAGAGTGAAAACCATGAACTCTATATACTAGTCTGACTTATCCTTGGAAAAAGGAACATCAGTTTTTGCTATTTTAGTTGTATGATGGTTTTGTGATCAGTACTTCACATAACTTCATAGTTGCCACATTTTTAGAAACAAGAAGTCACTCAATTAAGACTCATTGATTTAACTGAGATACTTGCCTCCATTAACTACTCTTTGGTCTGCTCCAGAATTAGGACTAAAGTCTGAAGTATGGGATCCAGATCTTGAAATTGAGGGGCCCGATCCAGACTGGCCCATCCTTGGTGAATTTTGTCTGCCTCCTCCCCAGGACAGAACATCTCTATTTCGTTGTCCAGTTGGAACATACTTGCTTTCCCTGGAACAGAAAATTCCTTTCAGTGTTATAGCCAGAGATGGAAAATAAGAAATTATCTGACCAGTCAAAGAACAAATAAACTTTACTTGTATGTACCTTCCCCACTCCAATCAAAATGAAGGTAAATCCTACACCTCCTAGTTCAAATTTTGTACTCTTTTAATGGTTCAATTTCAGAACAAAAAGAATACTTAATATAGTATCGACAGCTACGTACTGCATGTAAACCCTCACAGTGTGGTTTCTATAATCCTGCAGGACGCTGGATAATTTAATGCTGAATTTTCAAGGTTTTTTGGGGCATTTTAGATGCTTTGATATGTGACATGCAGAGCCTACATTGCTATTTCCTGAAGTTTGTGTGAATTCAATACACTGATTACACGGTTTCTTCCCTACTCTCAAGACAATTTGTCTTTTCTTTTTGAAAAAACAGCCATAATAACTGGCAAAGACAAATAAGTCTCAATGAGTAAATTACTACTGTACTACGTTTATCTTTAACAAACTATGAGTAGTATTTTTCCCTTTAAATACCTAGTGTTCACACCATGTCCTTCTCGTTCACTTGAATTTCTCTGAACAGCAGTATATTTTTCTTCTTCTGTCCGGTCATCGTTTTCCAAGGCAACCCGAGCTTTGTACTGGGCACTTGATTCAATTTCTTCTGCTAACTGAGCTGCTCTTGCTTCCCGTTTTAAAAATTCTTCTGAATTATCCCTCTCTAAGGGCACCCTAAAAGACACAATGGGAAGGCAGAGAAAAATATATTTGAAATTTATAAGTGTACAGATAATCCACAAAAAAATACATTTACATAAAGCTAAGTTTAACAAACCCACAAGAACAAGAAAACAGTTCAAGATGAAATGAAAGGTTGTTTTTTAACCTACACGTTATTTCTAATTTTAGAAATTGGCCAAATTCTAAGTTATTTCCTTGCTGACCAAAGTCCGAGTTCAAGGTGCAGCATTCCCCCCAGGACTAAAGATGTCCCTCATCACTAATGCCAAGTGAGACTCTAGTTTTCTACACTGTTAAAGGTAGGAGAATTAGCTATCAAGAACTAAAGTTAAGGTTGTTTCTCCTTTCAGTTCAACTCTAAAGCTGAAGCTCTATAACTGGAATTTCCAGAGGATCCCAAGGAAATAAGGCGTCCAAGTCCTTTTGAAATTCAGTGGAAGTAATCATCAGTAGGCGAGGACTGATCAGAAGTTTCCAAAAAGGGCGAGATGTGATCAGTAGGGATACCAGACCCTTCTTAGCCACATTGGTGCAATCAATGAGGCTCTGGATCAATCTTGTTTGATCTTGTTGAGTACCTTTAAACAGTAGCAGTGTTCATACAGAAGTGCTTTCACCCATGAGATGAGGAACATGTCTCTGATGGATTGGGGATCAAGCCTCCCTCCAGAGCAATACCTGATGCATTTTGCACTGGTTGCCATAGCAAACAGATCAACCTCCGGGAACTCCTAGACTATGAATATTATGTGGAGAACTCGTAGTTTAGGAAGAAACATCTGGTGAGGTTGCCTGCCGTGGTGTTCTGAATACCTGGCCTGTAAGAAGCTCAGATGACTATGTGGTTGGCTATGTACCAATTCCAGAGTTTTATCACTTTGGCACAGAGAGATGGAGGAACATGTGCCTCCCTGATGGTTGATATAATACATACATACTACGTTTTCTGGCATTATCTTTACTGATTTCAATTTGATTAGTAGTAGACAGTGTAGACAAGCATTTTTGATGGTTCTCAATTCCAAAAGATTGATATGGAGAAGCTATTCTTGTCGAGACCACTTTCCCTGTACCTTGTGAGATCCCAGATGTGCCCCTCCAACCCAAAAGTGAAGCACCTGATGTTATCACTACGGTAGGGGGAATCTGCAAGCATGGAAACCTGTGAAGGTTTTGGTCCTTACGCCGGTGGAGTGATCGTAGAACCCACAGTGGAACAGACGGTGAGAGGTCTAGACTGTGTTCGCTTGGTTTGTAAATTGTTCGAAGCCATGCCTGTAGATCTTGGAGGTGTAGTCTGTCATGCTGCAGTACAAAGATGCATACTGACATCTCTTACTGCTACCTAGCACTGCCCTGAATCTTTGAGATGAGATGGACAGGGAGAGAAATCTGCTGGATAGTAGGTAAGCTGAGAGCCGGCACTAGGCATAAGCAGACTAAGCAATTGCTGAGAGCCCCCAAGCCGCTCAAGGGAGCCCCTATTAATATGTGTTTGGGAGGGCCCAAAAATATTCCTGTTTAGGGCCCCCAATGGGCTAGTACTGGCAGTGGATAAGCACTGCTTCTCACTGCATCCAGGGAAGCTCCTACAAAATCTATACTCTGTAGTAGAGTCAAAACTGACTTTTCTAGGTTGATTTGAAGGCACAGGCTGGGAAACAGGGAACACATGATCTTTACTGATGTCAACACTTCTCAACACAATCTGCCCTGATCAACCAATCACCCATGAATGGGAAAACTATTATACCCAAACAACGTAGGTGACTGGCAATCACTGCCAGAATCCTTGAAAATACCCTCAGTGCTGAAGATAGGCCAAAAGGGCGCATCGTGTATTTATAGCTCTTGTTTTTTAGAAAACAAACCACTTGTGTGAAGGGTAATTAGTGACATGAAATATGCATCTTGTAGGTCTAGAGTTGCAAACCAATCTCCTACTTCTAACGAAGGAATTATTTTTTTCAATTTCTGTTGCTTTACATATTTGTTTAGAGACCGGAGATCTAAAATTTGCCTCCACCCTCCATTCTTTTTTGGAATCAGAAGTACTCTGAATTGAATACTCTTCCCCTGTGTTGCACAGGAACTGGTTCTATGTGTTCCTAAATGTAGAAGAGAGGTCACCTGCGGCTCTAGCAACTGGTCATGAGAGAAGTCCCTGAAGAGGGGAGAGACAGATTTGAAACAGTGTAACCATATGTTATAAACTTCCAGGGCCTATTTGTCCAACATTATATGCTCCCATGCACCCTGAAAATGAGAAAGGAGGCATCTGAAAGGAGGGAGGGAGGGAGGGAGGCAAGATGCTGCAGCTATAAGAACTTGTCAGTTGAATGGTTGAGACTTTCTACCACTCCACCAAAACTGTCGCTTGGAGGACACAGAAGGCTGAGAAAATGTAGCTGAAGGAGGTTTCTTGAGTATCTTAGTTTCTTTGCTGGGGGTTCAGAGGGTCTACAATACTTTGAATATGGGTCTGGGCGTGTTCTTTGGACTGCCTGAGACCTACTAAATCTCTTTTTTCTTTACAAGAATGTAAATCCCTAGGGATCGCAGCATGGCTCTTGAGTCCTTTAAAGTGTGAAGAGATGTATTAGTTAAGTCCACAAAGAGCTTGCAAGCATCAAAGGGTAAGCCTTCGAGAATACTCAACCTCTCTTGTAAAGCCCGGCAGCTGTACCCAAGACACTCTTCTCATGACCCATGCAGTGAAGAGGGACCATGCTGCAGGATCTGCCGCAGCCAAGGAGGCCTGGAGTGATATCTTTGCCAGGAACTGACCTTGTATAATGGATTTAAACTGGTCCCAATTCATCTGGTAGATGCTAACTCATAACACATTTAATTATATTAGTGAAACAGTTGTATTTTCCCATGAGTGCCTGACAGTTTGTTACCCTGAAGTGTGGCTGAAGCATAAGATTTACAACCAAAAAGCTCAAGCCTGTGGTGGGTCCCTACTGTACAGGGTGGACTTCAAGTTATGCTGTCTGCCTTGTTCATTAACAGCCTCCACTACTAGAGAATTCAGAGCTGGGTGAAAAAACAGAAAGTCCGATTCTTTAACTGGAACATATTTTTATCCTCCCTCTTGAAGATATGCAGTGTGGTAGCAGGGTTTTGCCAAACCATGTGAGTGGGCTCCACAAGAACGTCATTGACTAAAATGGCAATCTTCATAGATGTGGAAGTATGTGAAATATCTAGGAGTTTATGGTGGGACTCCTGAACCTCCTCCAAGAGAGTCTGCATGTCAGCAATCCACATCATCAGGTTCTGAAACTGACTGAAGTCATCTGCCATAGGAGGTGGGGGAGGCATGGCAGCTTCATCAGAATAGCCTCAGGACAAGAGAGGCACCTTTTAAATCACAGGGAGCCCAGCATTCCTGAGCAAAACTGACAAAAATTTAACCCCTAAAAGGGTAAATCTCTTAACTATACAACTACCTCTATGACTAAAAAGGGGGTGGGGTTGTTTGTTTTTTTAAGAAAAGATAAAACAAAATGAACAATTGTTCCACCAACCGTAACACTGTAAGGTAAGTATCTATCTGAGAAAAAGCTAAATATGACAGAACAGGCACACACTTGACTCCATCTCAGGCCAACGGTGGTTGAGAAGGAACTGAGGGTGGTTTGCCCGCACAGCCCCATATAGCCTTTGCGCATTCACAGGCCAGACAGGCACAGCTACCAAAAATTTCCATCAAAGGTGCAGGTGCCCCTGAAGTGGAGCACCCACAGGGACACTGCTCTAAGAAGAACTTGACACTTCTGCAGCAGACACGAAATCATTTAACATCTTTCTCCTTCCAGTCACTAAAATGCTGAGTGAAATCCTGCTTTCCAACTTTATGCAGGGATAAGATTAACATGACAGCTCACACAGCACTTAATCCAAAGACCATCAATGACAGAGCTCAGATGGAGCTGCTGCTACAAACAGAACACAATACTACCTTTAGGCCACAACAACTTTTTTTAAATTCTTGACAATGGAGTAAGACTTAAACACCTAGAGCACAAGGGATTGGTCCTCCCATCAGATAATTTCAGCTTTCAAATATCTTGGCACTCTCTCTAGAGCAGGGGTTCCCAAACTATGGTACGCTAAACCAATGGGGGTACACCAGACATATTTGAGGGTACATGGGAGATATTGTGTAATGCTGGATTTTATCTATTAATTATTTTATTTATTGCATTTTCAGAATAGGCTACTCAGTCAGAGCTTTAAAACTATGGGAATTTATTATATAAAATACGGTAGTTAATTTACATCAAGATGTACGAATGAGAACAGAGATACACTGATGTACAGAGCCCTCACTTCCAATCACCATTCAGGACGGGTTCAGTTGCCCAGCAACTGTCCATTCTAACTGAGGTCAGAACTTTGTCAGTTGTATATGTCACACTATAACTATATCTGTTCGTAACAGTGAAATATGGACAGATGGCTAAAGACAGATAGTGTTAAGAAGAATACACAACGTATCAGTGATGAGAAGGGATGGGGTATGTGGTCAGCTGGTCGGTCTGGAAGTGGGTACGCAATAAAAAAAAAGTTTGGGAACCTCTGCTCTAGACAAAAGAAGCTTGTCAAATGGATATGGAAGTCCAGAATACATTTTAAAAACATGAACAGAACTTTTATATGAAAAAATGCCTATCCACGCAGCAGTATTGATGGCAACCTGAAAAGTGGTAGAGAAAGTGCGTTTTCACAGTCTGTATCAAGGAGCGGTCAAGAAAAAGTGAAATGAAGGTGAGAGTCAACACACGATTGTCTACCTATGTTAGGCATTACTAAGGTGCCTACCACCTTGATATACAACAGTTTATCAGCACAAGAATTAATCAAATATGCTTGTTGGCGTGTAAGTATCTAGTTTATGAAGTTGTTGAAGCACAGCTGCAAATGTAAAATAAGTATTCAAACTCAGGAACAACAGAATCGGACAATGAATCCTTTGCCAGAAACACTTTATATAAAAAAAAAAAAAACAAACCACATTCAAACAACAGGAGTTTAGCATGTTCAAAGAAAGCCAGCCTTCTTCCCCCTCCTCCAACTACAATCTCCCACAATTTAGTGGGAGAAATACAGAACCAATTTTGCTTGTGTTGCTCTTGCAATGATTGGGAAACAGTGAATTTTTCCCTTGAGATTTAAAGTCATCTTTTAGTCTGCTCCCATAGCTATCAGAGGACACAGACACAAGAGAGATATTTACAGTTCAAAAAAGTATAGAGGGGTTACAGCAGCAGGGCCAAAGTTTTGTTAAGTAAGGCTAAGAAAGTTATGAGTTTTTTGGTTCAAAGATTGAGAGGACAGTTTCTTAGAAGTTGCGGTCAGTTAAAGTACCATTAAAAAAAACAAACCACACAAACACACATGCATGCCTAAAACCAAATTTGAGTAGCACTGCAACCTTGGGTGCCACATCGCAACACCACTCATTAAAATTTGGCCCACCTAGCCCTCCGCCATGATGGAGGGGCACCCAGGCCAAATTTGAGTGAGCGACATTGCGACCTAGCAAGTGGGGATCACAACGCCACTGAAATTAGCCACAATAGTACAAAGTTGCAGTGTGTATCATTTGTATTTATCACTCCAGAAAGTAGGTAAAAATTCTGCATCTAAATTTATAACCTGAAGATGAGCTATGGAGAATATTAATACAAATCTAAGAACAAAATATTTTGGAACTTACGTATACGAAGATAAACTGCTGTCATAAGTTGATACTATGCCATAATTTTCTTCATTGTAACGAAACATGTCATTAGGATCCCATCCATTAGACTAGAAGAAAATGAGGTTTATTTTTCAAAATGACACTGGAAACATTTCCCTAAAATTTATGGCTGCTGCCAGAAAGTTTAAACTTTTGCCTTTACTCCTGGATTTACCAATCAGATAGTGAAATTACAAACCCAAAACAGTATCTAACATATATTTTACCCTCAAAATCCAGTATTGCTGATAGTGTCTTCTCATTCGGCACTATATGATGAACTGGCTTACATTGGCCACAAGCTTTGATTCCTTTGCAGAAAATGGTAATCAGATATTCCACATTTCAGAAATGGATGCAGTGTTCCTCCCTGTGGCAAGTACTGGAACTTCTCAAATGCACTACCAACACAAGTATCTAATGGGAGACCCTCCTTGATCTCACACAAAAGCAACTTTATCTCCCCACTTCTTAGTGAAGTGTTGTGTGCCACAGTAACAGCATTACTAAGATTTTGTTATTTTTACAAAACATACAGAATGTTTACTACAATACTTTTATAAATATTTAATAGCTGATGACCCAATAAGGTGTATATATAGAAAGAACATGACCTATTTAAATATTAGTATTCATAAGGTAAGTGATCTCAGCAACATTACAGAACAAAGATTTCTTGAGCCATATTGTTAGTCTCCTCTAATCTACAATACTAATTTTTTCTTATTCTTACATATTACAAACTGTGTCCTTTGGTAAAAAGGCTGCACTGTAGCATAAAACTAGTCACTATACCACACACAGCAAATCAAGACAATGTAATAGAGGTAGAAACTCATTCAAGACCAATCTCCAATTCAGGACCCTCAGAGAGGGCGTTTCAGCACTTCAACTAAACACCATCACAGTGGTGTCTGAGATTCCGTTATTCCTTTTAAAACTGTAGGGGAAACTGTGATATCCATTGGCAAATGATGAATTTTCATGACAATACACGTTTACACTACACAGCCATGTTATTTAAACAGTTTAATTTCAACTAAAATTCCATTCTAGATTGAAATTAAGGGACACCATGGGGCAAAACAACTTGTTTTCTAGAAAGTTTTCAATGTATGATAAATAAGTTTACTTACAACATCTGTCTCTAAAGCCTCAAGATCCTCAGTGGTAGTGGTCTCACCCCCATCCCATGGTTCAAGGTCCTTTTCTTTGTGTTCACCATTTACTTTAACACCAATGGCTGAATCAGTAAAAGCATCTACAATGGAGATTCACGTTTGGTTAAACAAAGAAAAACACAATACACACAGGTATTTGAGGAATAACCAAATGTAAATGCATTATAAGTAAAGAACACTAGCATGACCCACAACCATCAGAGTTAATACATTAATTGAGAATAAAATTCTAAACTAGGATGTGTTAATACTTCTGTTTTTGAATAGTGTACAAAGTGTATACAAAATGTTTTAGTGATGATGCAATTACTTAGTTTCAGCTAAGTGCCAGCTAACACTGAGAACTGAAAGATAGGCATCAGGAAATAGTTGTCATTGCCTTTGATTTAAGAAAAATCAAAGAGCATTAACTAGGACTAAGCCTTTAATCATATACAGTATTGCTTCAAGAGAGTAACATCATTGTTCTAAGAGAGAAAACATTCACTGATGTTTTTAACAAAACATTTGAAACAAAAATGCTGTTGAATACAACTATACTCTAACATATTACAGACACCAAAAAACATTATGCAGATTTACTCACCCCTATGCCCAGAATGTCTAAGCTGTGTCTTAAATTATACCTCCCCTCTTTGACTCAATCCCAGTTTCTTCCATTTCAATGATTCCTTGACACCCGCGTTCACACCTTTACAGTCTCTCCATAAAAGAGCCCTGCAATGCTTGGAATTATCCATTAGCTTAATATACCAGTTTTACAGTGTGAAGTTGCTGAAAACACATTTTTCTAGAAGAAGCTTCTTTAAGTGGCAACTTACCCAAATTACATAAAATTCAAAGACTCTCTACTCACATTCAACACAATTATAAAACTAGAGAACTAGAAACATATGAAACGGTATTATGAACATACCAATAGGCAGGTGGACTAAGCTACTCCAATCAGTTACTGGATCATGAACTTTTATTTGCAGGCTCATTTATGTTCTATTCAAACCAGACTGCAAGAGTACAACTGAAGGCATACTAGACTATTTAAATACTTTATTAAAAAAAATGATGCCATTCATAATTAAGTCAAGCTTAAATATTTATCAACTAAACAAGCTCAAAGTTGCCTGCAGATTCTTAAATGTTGTTTTTTTAAAGGGAATTACTTTATAAACCCATTTTTTCATTTTGTAAGTGGCTTTCAGTCTAGTTTTGAATCAGAACTATACACTTTTCATTACAAACATACAGATGAAAATAAGCAGTCATTTTGACAGAAAAATCAGGGTTTCTCCTAAAATTTTAGGAAAAGGTAGGGACCAAGCCAACAGACTGTGCCAGAAGTGGAAGAATGCAGCTTTAATTTATTTTGGCAGTGTCTGAAATTGTATTGAAGAGGAACGCACACTGAAGCCATTGTGAGAAGAGTTTACATTTATATAAGAGATTTACTTGGCCACTAATCTGTTACATTTCATCTGCAATCACTGAAGACATGTTTTAATTAAGGCTGTCAACACAGCCTAACTATTATTCCTGCTTTATCCAGTTTCACAGTAAATTCTGCGCTTATATCGCCACAGTTTGTTGCAGCAATTATTCTGTAACAACATTCAGCATTATGTCTTATAAAATACATACTCAGCTCATATATGGCATAGCAAGACCAAATAGGATACTTGTGAAGGATTAAGCATTTAAGCATAAACAGCTTCATTAATTAGCAAATACAGTATAAAAATTAAGGAATGTGTATAAAGATAAGACAACTGAATTATATTAGCTTAATATGAAAGTTTCCCCGAACATGAAAGACCCATTAAAGAAAAGAAACCACATGAGAGGAAGATACCCTGATGGGGCCACGTCACTTTTAGGGCTTGTTGTGTGAAAAATTAATATCAAGTCAGCTTGTAAAATATTATTGCAGAGTCTGCCAATGAAAGCAGTGATAGCACCTTCCTCCTTGAAGGTTGGCACTTTTTAGTGAGGTTATACTTTAACCTCTTACTGCCACATAGGTTGTGCCTGTAAAGGCACTTGGGCTACTTGTAAGCTGTTCTGAAGCAAGAGTAATTTATTTAGTACCATACCACTTTATAGTTTTGATACAGTATTTCGCATACTGCAAGCAATTAAAATGCAATAGCTAAAAATCAATTTTCTACAAGGCTCAGAACAAAAAAAAAAAAAAAAAAAGTACAATTTTCTAAAACGGATTCTGTGAAATTATGCATGCATGTTTTATAGTGCCATAAATGTGCGAGCAGAGGTATTAAATTTCCATTACATATTATGGAAACAAGAACATTATGAAAAGGCAAGATGCAGAAACACAGAGTGACTGCCAAAAAAAGTTACCTGTTTCTGAAGGAACTACAACAGATATGGAAAGAGAAAAAAAAAATTGAAAATCAGATAAAAATACACATTCAGTTTTTAAGATGTTTCACATTACATGGTTAAATTCAGACACAGTTAAACTTCATTTATTTTGAAGTCATGATCACAAATCTTTATGAATCCTTCATCTTTGAAATATGACAGCCATACGTCTCATTCAAATTTTAATAAATATGTCCCTCCATTCACAGCTCCCTCTATCCCCCCCATTCTGCCTTCTAAAAGCATCTCAATCTATTCTACAAATCTTCAGGGTGAGGAATTCTTAGAAAGCATCTAAACAGCACAAAGAAAAAAAGAAGTCTCCATTACTTCCTACTTGTAGAATATGTAAAAAAATAACTTTCAATGTTTATCACTATTAGTTAAATACAAAAATAAAATGTAAGTGTTGCATCAAGCCAAAGTTAAATAGTAACAAGAGAACATGTCTGTTTTTAAAAAGGCACAATAGTCTCTTGGAATCGCTGTATTTACCTATATGGCATTTTTATAGGCACAGGAACAAAGCAGCAACTTAATGAACTCAATGGCCTCCTCCTACATTTGTATGAAGTACAAAATGTATCCTCTCAGATCAAGATATTGAGTGGTCTCCAAACTCACTCTTGGAGTCACTGTTTATCCAAGAGGGAAACCCAATTTCAAACTGCACCATAGCAGCAACTGGAAAAGTCATTCCCAACAGAATACAGCAAGTATCAGGTAATACAGTATCCAGGTAGAGAGGGATTTACAACTTTTTGCATGTTATTGAGACTTCTAGTTTCCATGAAGTGGCGTCACAACACAATGCTGAAGCATGCCACGTAGATGGAGCATGAATAAATACTACCTGAATGGTATTTTATCTATCTTGCCCACCCACACCTTGTCTTACATATTGGGGGTGGAGGGAGAAAAAAACATTCAATGGAGCTCTATAAAAAGCCACAAAGGTTAAAGGGAAAAAAATATGCTGCTTTATGAAGTTTACAGAACTAACAGCAGCGTCTATAATCTACAAAGCACATAATTTGTGTTTAAGAACAGTAACACAGGAGTAGGCAACCTATGGCACGCGTGCCAAAGGCGGCACGTGAGCTTATTTTCAGTGGCACTCACACTGCCCAGGTCCCGGCCAATGGTCCAGGGGGCTCTGCATTTTAATTTAATTTTAAATGAAGCTTCTTAAACATTTTTAAAACCTTATTTACTTTACATACAATAGTTTAGTTATATATTAGAGAGACTTACAAAAAGAGACCTTTTAAAAATGTTAAAACGTATTACTGGCATGCAAAACCTTAAATTAGAGTGAATAAATGAAGACTCGGCACACCGCTTCTGAAAGGTTGCCGACCCCTGCAGTAACATATGGTGTACAGTCATCCTTATCAAGATGATTAATATCAGAATCCAGTACTATTATGAAGCAATGCAGAGGCACTGTTTTCACCTATGCCTCACGTTGGACACATTTTCATGAAGTTATAGAGCATAGCTCCACAAGCTTAACCATCAGGACGGATCTCAAATGTGAAAAATACAGTTACCCTTAAGGCAAATATATACTGGAAAAAAAATTTACTTCTAGTCACATGACTCCAATCTCATGTGCAGCCTCCGAACAAACTTTAAATGTATCAGGAGCATATTCCCTTATGTTATGTTTTGAGACAGACCGACAGATCAATTGATGCTCATGTGACTCCTTGCAGAAGAATCCCAATAATATGCCATGTTCCCTTACTTCACTGAAGGCGATCTGAGATCTTTGATAGCCTAGGTTAATTCAGAAAGCCACACGGAGAACATGAAGCAGTAATCTAAAAGCTAAATAAGTATACACAGGGCATTGAGATAAATAAAAAAATAAAGAGCAAAACAAACAAGAAGTGAGTTAGCAAAGTTAATGAACAACTGAACATTCTGGAAAACCAGAGAAAAGCAAAGAATTCTGTAAGAGTTCCTAAAATAAAAAAGTGCTCTTATTTTTGATGAGTGTTAACATGGAAGACAGGCGAATACATGGAGTGCGGCTACAAATGTTATTCTGCAGCCTGGTAACAGACAGGACTGTGAAACATGCTTAGCATCTATTGTATATGGCACTTCATATCACCAAAGCACCTCATGAACTATTCCCATGACACTTTGAGAGATAGTCAAGTCCACAATCAGTCCCATTTTATACCTGGTAAAACCGAGGCAAAGAGCTTAAGTAATGAGTGGACTAAGGCAAGTGAAGCCAGTAACAGCTGGAGATGTAACAGTTCCTGGCTAGTCTCATGCTGCCTCTCTGACCTGATAAGGACACAGAATCCTCACCAGGAGGCTAAAGTTTTAGCATTCAAATCCTTTTCTTTCCCGTTTTGAATCCTGTAATTGAGCAGCAAAGAATCTCAATGGCATTTCTTTCTCTACATGGCAAAATTGCCTGGTATGCAAAGGTGAGAGATACAGATACACATGTTCTGAGAAGCTTCAGATTAATATGTTCTTGAACAAGTTAGAGACAAGCTTGTCAGAGCTAGAGAGTGACTAGGGAGATTAGCACAAAATGTTTCATTTGCTCTTGTTTTCATGAGTAAGTAGGTTCTAAGTTGTTAGATGTATATTCTAATTATTGCCCCATAAGCATGACTGGGAGGTTCAGATTTTACTAAGCCAGTGTGCTTTATAGTCCAATGATGTTCAAATTACTTGTCAAACTGAAACCAAGTTTACTTTTGCTTGAAGTAAATTGTGGTTTTAGCTTAAATGTTTTAAGAGTAACAACTCTGATGTGTATTGTCCCTGCCTACTACTGACTTGAAAGCATTAAAACAAGCTACCACCACTGCACAGTTACATTTCTTTCCTTTGTTCACATTCTGCCTACTACCATTCCCCTGCTGACACAGTTGGTCTGGAAGGATGCCACCTCCACCATTACAACCCCCCAGAAGAACTTGATAGCTATTTCCCTTTGCTTTTTTATATTTTAGCCTGGTGGTACTAGCTCAGATTTACAGCACTGTCAGAGTACTGTGAACAAAACACTTCAGAATACTGCGGTTGGACTAGCAGAACCCACCCTCTTGAATTACCTTCTCTTAAGAGGGAAGCCAATCGGCCACATCTGAGCCAATTTAAACTACATGAGAGCTGGCATTGCTGGCATTTTAAATCAAGACAGCTTTTAGGATTACAGGAAATGCTGGAAGAGACTCACACTGCTGAGCCTTACATGCAAGGTAGTGGGCAGCTGCTGAAGAGTGTACATGAGCCTGGTCTGAATCTAAGTACTCTGACGTCTTCTATCTTTAAGCATTTAGGAATAGAAAGTTGCTTAATGGTCACCTATTACTGAAGTTCTGTTTCGCATATCAAGGGCTGGATTTGCAGCCTTTTGATTCTACAAGCACAGTCTGTACCCATACTTGGCAGGTACACTGCTACCTTGATATAATGCGACCCTATATAACACGAATTTGGATAGAACGCGGTAAAGCAGTGCTCGGGGGGGGAGCCTGCGCACTCCCGTGGATCAAAGCAAGTTCAATATGACGCGGTTTCACCTCTAATGCGGTAAGATTTTTTGGCTCCCGAGGACAGCGTTATATCGAGGTAGAGGTGTACTTGTGACAAAGGCTATGAATAAATACAAATAGCTTCATATTTATTTCCTAGTGCATATTCATTTACAGAAGCTAAAAAGGGAAGCAGCCTCATTGTCTTGAGCTGCCCATTTAGCTTTATTCATCAAGCTACCCAGAGTAAGGCCCTAATCCTGCAATGGGATGCCCTAGCCCCAGCCCTTTCACCTATGGAGTTCTACTGTAGCCAACAGGAGTCCGCATAGACACAGAAGACCACACAAGCTCATACAGACACAGGTTAAGGCCCATACAGCCTTTTTAAAAATAAACTGGTAATGAGCCCACTGCAACCAAACTCTTGCCTTTCTTCCCCACTTCAAATTTCTGTAATCTGCAGGCATTCCTCTCCACTGCACAGTCTAAGACTCAATCATTTTTTCCCCTAGCTGCCATGGTATATTAGAAGATGCAGGATACTAGAATTATTGGGCACTAGTAGTGTACTAGAAAAGAGTTATTTTAACTAGTGATCTATTGGCATCACAGGGAAAGTCAGTAGGGAAAGGAAATTGTTATTTGCCAGTGGAGCAGATGGGCTTTTACCAAATAAATTGGACAGAACCCTGTAGATGGAAAAAGAGAATCTGGTAAGCCTACTCGGCCTCTAGCTTTTGTTACCTGTCTAGGCCCTAAAGACTCCACTTATCAAACACCACATCTGCCAATGGCAAAGCATTCAGCCAAGGTGACAGTTTCAGGTGGCTCTTTCACTAAGGATTCCCCATTTCCAGGCAAGAAACTTGCCTGGCTCCTGCAGAAAGCCTTGAACAGGACCGGAAATGAACTGAGCTGTCCCATTCTTCCTCCTCCTCCAGTATCAGCTTGGAGTTGAGTTAGTTTCTGTCCTATCCACTTTGACAGGAAGAATCTTCTGTTGGATGACTGGTTTATGACATAGTAGATTTAGGGATAATAGCAAAAGTCTCTTCACCATTCTGAGATCTGTGGACCATGGTCTTCCAGGCTACTCCAAGGCTCAAAACCATTGTTTAACTGCACTTCCAGATCACAAAACTCCACAGCAGCAGAACAGAATATGCATGTACAGAGAGAAAAATCCACAGGATTGAAGAGGAGACTGGCTTTTCCTGAATCAGGATACGGCTACAGAATTTTAGAACTAATACCCCATGACGGGAACATGTGTCTGAAGCACTCCCCAGAAAGCTATTAGACCCTGAGCATTTTTTTAGACACTACTCTGCTACATGCAAAGGCTTCCAGCTGAGCCTGTCCTGCAACATAGCAGAGATGTCACCTGAATGAAAGGGCCATTTCTTTAAAAACTGAGCTGCCTTTCACATGCTACTCTGGCCAGGCTGTCCACTGACTAATTACTTCACAGCAGAGAGCTCAAGAGCCAGGCAGAGCTTTACAAACTTTGTTGGCTTCTGGACATGTTCTTTTGAAATCTACAGAATTTAGTTGGCTGAATTTTACATCACAAATTAACTAGGCACTACAATGTATCAATTTCCAGTACAAATACTGAAGGAGAACATAGCTCCACCAAGAAACTCTTATAACATGAACCGTTAGCTTTCACTATGAATGGCAAGTGCCTGTCTGACACTATAAACCAAGAAAAACCTGAAGTTATTTTTAAAAAACAGATGGCCCATAATTCCTGTATGTTCATAAGCATGCATTACTCCCTGGGAGTCTATATTTATTATTCATCTACTTATTTCTCAAAGGAGTCTCCTATTTCTTTTAAATTTTCAAGTGTGATCAGAAGGTTCACTTACTCCTACAAATACCATCCTGGTACTATTCCTTCTGAGACACCATGGAGAGGATATGAATATTCCACTACAGATCATCATGCATTGCAGCCATCTCTGATCTACCCTGCTCCAAATCTCTATAGGTTCATCCAAGTTCTCAGAGGTAAACTTTGATCTCCAAATAGTTGAATCTAGTATTTCCGAAGTTTCTTTATTCTCAAAGAGATTCCATCCAATAACCACATGTAGCAGGTGACATTTTAGTCTGAGGCAGCTGCTCCTCCTAGAATACTTCCCATCAATGAAAGATACCTGGAAGGAGATCGGGTGGGAGAGAAGTAACAGAATCTACACCTCTCTGCTTGCTGCAAGGGCCTGGATTATTAGCTCAACTCATTTATGCTAAGGCCATTTTAAACTGATCTAGAAGAACTTGCACTTAAGTTCTGTACTTCACTGCCCCTTGTGCTTGGACTGTGTACCTTCCCCTAAAAAGGTAGGGTCTTTCAAAAGCCTGGAATCAGCAAGGCTCTATTTTTAGGATTAACATTAATATGGAGATATACCTATCTCATAGAACTGGAAGGGACCTTGAAAGGTCATTGAGTCCAGTCCCCTGCCTTCACAGCAGGACCAAGTACCGTCCCTGACAGATTTTTGCCCCAAATCCTTAAATGGCCCCCTCCTCAAGGCTTGAACTCACAACCCTGGGTTTAGCAGGCCAATGCTCAAACCACTGAGCTATCCCTCCCCCCATGGCAGGTCAGAGGGCATTAAAGCAGATCCTCCTGTTATGTCTCTTCTACATCACAGATGTGTAGAAATCCCATGTCTGGATGGTCTCTTCAGCAATAAATCTCAGGCTGTTGTGGCACAAACATCTAACCTACCAGTGGTACTTGTTGAGGCCTGCCAATGTACAAGCTCCTCAGGTGGTGCACTTTTGGTTTTGTTTCACTGCACAAAAAGGAATAGATTGCCTTTCTTCTTTCGTGGTCCAGCAAAGTGGGGACTTGTTAAGCAAACAAAGGAGACCATAGAGATTTGCTATAAACAGAGAAAAACCCTTCAAAAGAAGCAGAGCTGCCTGACCTGTGAACATCTTAGACACCAAAAAATAACTAGAGTCTTGGAGGCTGCACAGTAGAAAGAGAAGAAAGAAAAAAAAGACACAAAAAGTCTATGTGACTGGCTGTCAGATGCCTGATATGCTATAAAATTATTAACCCTTTCTGGCAGTTACAGACCAAACCATGGCTTGAAATATTAAGGTCATTTTTGTCTCAGGTCCCACTGGATTCTTTTATATTTTTAAAAGTCTGAACTATAAAGCTGTATGCAGTTGATAAGAAATAAAAGTGAGTTATTTATATACAGAGGTGGGTCCTTCCTAAGAAAAACTCATAATTTGAGCTTTTTACTCTCCACCTTTTTTGAAATAGTTTTTAGGATTTTGAAAAGAGACTTCTTTCTAAGCAAGCATGTTCAGAGACAAATCCTAATTTTTGACTAAGGGGACTTCACATACCACATTACTTTTGGAAGAATGCAATACATTTAAAAGTATTTATGAATTTATGGATTCTCATGTAACATTAAAGTGCCTAAAACAAATGCAAACAAACCATCCACATTTGTAAGAAAATTTAGCAATTTCTGTGAATAAATTACCTCATTTTCTAGAGAGTTAGTAACATCACATTTGTTAATACTTCCGGAAGTTAACTTTTCGGACAACATAAAATTACAGGCAATGTTTAGCCAAATTTTTAAATCTGAGTGCCTAAAGTTAGGCTTCAACATATATATATATTTAAGCACCTAAATAAAAGTGGACTGATTTCAAAACGGTGCAGAGCATCTGCACCTCCTATTGACTTCAATGAGATCTTCAGGTACTCAGCATTTCTGAAGAGTCTTATTCAGGTGCTTACATTTGGTTTTCAGAGCCTAACCCAAAGCATCAAGATTTAAAAATGTTTACCTTTATGATGTAAAGCTATACCCAATTTTAAAAAGCCATTTAAAATACAGAAACATACCTCTCCTTGCATAATTGGTGTCCATATCTTTAAACTGCACCATAACAAAATCTGAAGACTTGAACAAGATACTCTCTAATATGTCTTCCCGTTTTGGCCCCAGACTGGATTCTGCAGGTTTTCGATGAGCAGCATCAAGCACTAAATCACACTAACATTAAAAATACAAATGAGTTTGATTCTAAATATTTAATTTAATAATAAATATTCTGACTATTGAACAATTAACTACTTAACAACCTACACAACAAGATTTGCAACAAGTATTAGGCATATTTCAAATAGTGAATAACTTCATGAAAATGAAGCTGCTTGTGGGCAATTCCCAAACAGAAAGAGTCTAGATCTGAATGAACTTATTAAGAATTATTTGCTTTACTCTACTACTGAGTAGTAAAATCAGTGGAGCTTTGCAGAAAACTGATCAGAAAGAAAAAACAAGCAAAAAAGTTACCTTAGGACTGTAGGTTTTAAAAACTCCTTCATATACACCTCCGTTTTTCACTTGTACTTCACATTTGGATCCCTAAAATGTAAGACAAAAAAAAAAATCAAAGACGCTCTCTCACTCTGGCATAAAGACTGTCAAGTTACATTTGAATGCTTTCTTCTACACTTGTGTCTTTATGTATTTAATGTGAAGGGCTCAATTTTTAGCCAGGCCTCTACCCAATCACCATTTCCATACGTTCACAAACGTGCGCCTATGCTTTGCAGATGCAAACACCTGTGTGCACTCAAGAGTTTGTCTTAATGGGGTTTGAAGCTGTCAATTCAAACATTTATGGCACACAAGTGTTACAATTGTTCAAGTGCACATGCAAGTTTTTGCAAGAACAAAGTGTGCGCACATATACATGCATGCAAGGGGAGGGTGGAGGCTAAAAGCTTACCCAAAGTATCTAGCAGCAAGAATGTGGGATTGCCTGGGTGATTCACTTCTTACTTTCACCATGCCAGCATTTTCCTTAAAACATAACTTTTTTGGTGTGCTGTATTCAAACTTAATGATTTTTAAACTTCCATTTGTTTCACTCATTCAAAATCTATCCTAAGATGGCAATGTCAAAAGAAGTAGGGTTGTGGGAAGAAACATACCATACCCATCACAAGCAACTTGCAACTTTCAACTTTCTACACTAAGAAAAACTGAACAGTCACCACTGTGGTTCCTCATGGTTAAATCTTGGTACAAGATATCCCTTGTTCTAATTTCAAGGCTCTCAATTACGCTGTGGTTAGTTTAATATTATAATTAATTCTGTATCAACATCTCTAGAGATGTTTACTCTCCAGTCATATGACGACTTACAACAACTGATGTAAGTATGTGAACCATTCTCATGTTTGCATAGATGCCATCAAAAGAAATCTGAAAGATAAAAAGCTTGTATCAGAAAGCAAAAAAGCAGAACTATTCACCACAACAATTCAAATGAGGTTATGGAAGAACTGCCAGCTTCAAATATTACAACATTGAACATACCAGTTTGTAAGAGTGTGTGGTTCAAATACCTTCCTCAGGGCTTGCCGACATAAATTTAGTTAGCATCAACCTGGAGTGTGAATCTACTAGCCTGCTGCACACTGCTGACATGCACTAACAGTTCCTCAGTGCACTCTGATCTACTCCTGTTTCAAAGCAGGGTAGGTCAAAGTGCACTAAGGAACTGTTAGTGTGTGGCAGGCTAGCATGGGGCAGAGTTACACCTCAGCTTCATGCGAACTACATACTCCTGTAGACAAGGGTAAAACACAAAATTCATTAATTCACAGGTCACTAGTTGACTCAATGCCAACAAAGGAATTAAGCCATCCAAAAAAACTCAAATCCTCCCAAACATGCCCTACTATCATTGCCCTCCAGTTTAAGACTACAGGCTGTTGGTGCAAATACCTCAATGGCCACCCAAGAAAGAGAGCTGCTTTAGCTAAAAGCCTGTTGATATACCTTCTCTTCCCCCCCCCCCTTCACCCCCATTTCAGGGACTAACTAACGGACCCAGGTTTAGGGTGACCAGATAGAAAGTGTGAAAAATCAGGATGGGGGTGGGGCGTAATAGGCTCCTATACAAGTAAAAGCCCCGAATATCAGGACTGTCCCTATAAAATCGGGATATCTGGTCACCCTACCCCAGTCATATTAGCAGCAGTTAAAAGTATCAAATTACAAATTGCCAAGACAACCACGGAACATATTCTAAATAAACCAAGACTAGATTTACAATCATATCAAAATCTAAGATCCTAGGCTAGGCAACCCCACCAAATATCAAGCATGATGCTAGATTTGTTGGATTTGCACTTGCATACATTAAGTGATGAGAATGTGCGCATGGTGCGACATCTCTCCTCTCTCCCTGCCAGCTTCATTCTTGTGAGCCAACGGATGCTGAAACAGATGAATACCCCATCATATTTTGAGCCTGTCAATTGACAGCATCTCTTTTAGGCTGTGTCAAACTGTTTAGCTTAATCCAGTTATGCTTATGTATTGAAGTACATGTTTTGTGACATCACCCATTGTTCTTAGAAACCGTCTTTAGAGGTACATACTTCAATATTTGTTAGTGTGGGTGATTTAAAGACATCAAACACAAAATATTTTGTTTAGCTTTAGCCTCTCAGATAAAGTATATGAAGTTTGAAGGGACAAGGGAAAATTGTGTGCTTTACTGTTACTATAAAGACACTTTTCTATCTGTAAAAATGATGCACCAGGTATAGCAATTTCAAGTCACCCTCTCCCTCTACAAAAAAATTAAACAATTTAATTTCCCTTAAAAACTAGCACCATATCAAGGTTACACACATACATGCTTTTAGGGAAGGGCTTATCAAAGGTGTCTGAAGCAAGGTTTAACATAATTTTTGTTTCGCTAGAACTCCAAATGTGTAAAACTATATAACTATGCTAATTTGTAGAACATTTTTCAGAGCTGTATGGAATTTGAAATAACCAAAACTAAACTGCCAGTTTAAGAGACAATTAGCCCAACCATATCAATAGTGCTAAAACATTTGTTGCTTTTGTTCAAGTCAGTGATGTCTTATACTAGCTTTAGACTTCTCTACTTAAGGGAAGGACTAATATTACAGGCCTCAAATAGGAACAAATATGTAGCCATTGCCACGAGTAACACCTATATATGTACTACTATGCACGTGTATGGTACAGTTGCCAAGAATATATAAAAAAATGATTTACACAGACACAGTTCTATATTTTGTAGGTAAGTGCTGTGTTTGGGAGACTACTAGTATTAAATGAATGCAAGGCCCTGAATTTCAAGAGAGTCACTCAATGTTTGACCAAGTGTTTCCTAACAGTGTCTGTGAAAATGGCTAGAATATCCCAAAAGGTATTAAAACCAAGAGAGCTTTGATAATTAAGACAGTTTACTGTCTGCTATTCTCAAATTACCTATCTACACTGAACCGAAATTAGAGATTTAAGTTTATTTCCCTGAAACAAGAATTGAAATTTTCAAGTTATTAGATATTAAATTTCCATGCAAATCAAGACAGTACTATGAGAAACAATGAAATATGTACTTACTGCAGGCGGAGGCGGCCCTTTGCCACTGCTGCGACCTCTGAAATTATTAAACATGTATCAGATTCAATAAAAACGAGACAATAAGTTTGCTGAAATTAGACATCTCTTGAACTCAAGTATTCAGGGAAACTGGTTGAGTACAGAAAACCTACCCAGATTACTGGTGCTGAAGAGAAAAACCAATCTCAAAAAGCAAGAAGCGTTTTATCCCAATAAAGTTTCCCTTACATCTTTTTTAAAAAGAACAAAAGCAGAGATAAATGTTAAAGCTCCTGTAACATTTTCCTCTATCAAGAGGAAACCAAATTTAGAATCATTTTACTAATCTTAAAAAGATACCATTTCTACATCTACCAATGGCCAAGGAACATAGCAGTGAAGGAACACTTCTAAAGCAATTTCACTTTAAAGATGTGTTACCTCTTAAATACTAGCCCTTTTCATACTAAAGTTATCATGTATTTATGACCAAGTGCTATGTGTCACGAAGGTAATTACCTGATGTTTCAAGTTATAGAGTCAAGTACCACTGCAGAGTCATAACTGAGAACACTAATGTGTATGTCCAGAAAGAGAAGTGGCAACTTTATAAGCAAATAAGTGTGAATTATAACATCTTTATTCTACTAAAAGGTGCTGATACCATAGTACGTTAGAATAAAGCATATCAATATTACAGATATTACACATATATCTAAAATTGTAAAAAAGTTTTCGTATTTAATAGATTTTATTTTGAAACAGTATGATCGCAAAATGCATATGCACAAAATGCATATGTTCTGGTTTCATGTTAAGCCATAACTTTCGCATTTCTGACTTCAGACAATTTCATAAACTTAAGGTTACATAATATATGATTTTTTGCATTTTAATTTGATCATCTTGTCTCCTCCCTTCCCAAAGAAAAATTCTGGGGGCTATTTAGATTAGAGGAATTTGAAAGGCACCTTCTTTCTGTGGCAATCCCAAACTCAAAAAGGGTTCTTCATTCTCAAGTACATACAGCTTTCAATCCTGAATCTATTTCTGCACTGAAAACTGTATGAGGTGAGATATAAACTATGAAGACACTGTCAGTAGTAAAATAAACTGGTTCGCCTAACATTAATAGTGCAAAATACGAGTTTCTAAAATGTTAGCATTTGTTTTTCCATAAATAAAAAGGATCTGAATAGCCATTCTGAAAATCTGGTACCTCAATATTGGGCAGTTCATTGTATAAGAGTCAGAAAGCAATTTGATATACTTAAAAATTAGAGAATTTTTCACCCTTCCAAAACTAAAACAAAATCCAGAACAGCTGACCATTTTTTCTTCAAACATTTACTACACACACACACACACAAAAAAGGCCAATGTCAACTACAGAAAATTTCAGGCCCAAAACTAAAGCTTAAGCAACTCAAAACAAGGGATTATGGAAGGGTCTCATATCTGTAGCATACACTGCCAGGCACCTGCTGTAAGAGAGAATCGGTGTTGCTTTAGACCCGCACAGCAGTAATAAGCACCTCTATAGTGCTTTTGAATTGCACTCAAATTACTTTACAAAGTGCTATAAAGCAAAAGATGTTCATATGTAGGAAAAGATCTACATTTCCAACATTAAGAAAATAGTTGACTAAATATTAGCACTTCTGAGTCCATGTGTTTACCTTTTATAGAGCTGCATAAAAAAATGGGAAAGAATTTGCAACTATCTGAATAAGCACTTGTCTACATAGGGAATCTGGCTGGAATAGCTATTCTGCAATAACTCCTCATGTTGACACTCCTAAGGCTTGTCTATGCTACAGGGACTACAGTGGCCTATAGCACTGCTATTATGCCACCATAACCCCATAGTATAGATGCAGCCTACAGTGACAGAAGGGTTTTCTATTGCTTTAGGTATCCACCTCCCCGAGTGGTGGTAGCAAGGCTGATGGAAGAATTCTTCTATCAATCTAGTTGCATCTACACCAGGGGTTAGGTCGCCATAGCTATAGCACTCAGGAGTATGAATTTTTCACATCTCTGAGTGATGTAGCTATGCCCATCTAAATTTAACTGTAGACCAGGCCTTATTCTAGAATAAGGGTGTCCATGCAGGGAGTTATTCCAGAATAGCTGTGGCACTTTAAAATTCAAACCCTGTCTTCTTCCAGAATAACTTCCCCATGTAGACAAATCTTAAATTCCTAGTGCCAATTTAGAGGTACCAGCATACAAATAATTTTCCAACTGTCTTATGTATTCCATATTTGGCATATTTTAACATTTGAAGAATGAGATCTTCTGCATTGGAATATGTTGTGTAAGTTGTATAAATATATCTTTCTGAATTATATTAATAGTCCCTTCTGGCCTTGAAGTCTATGTTAGATCAATTGCACATATAACCACACAAAAAGCACAAATACTGGTGATCCTACAAGTAACTGATATACTAAATGGAATGGTAACTGCTCATGAGTAGCCCTACAGGTTCATCACGGTGATAAAATGTCAGATTTAGTTTTTTTCCACCTGTCCAAGACTTCTCTTTGTATTAACAAGAAGAAGGGGAACAGGAAGACTCTGAACTGTCGGCTGTCCTGTTTAAAATATAAGCTTCTTGAGCAGCGGTTCTCAACCCACGGCCTGCTGTGGCCCAATCAGCACACAGCTGCAGCCCATGTGACATCCTCAGGACCATACAGGTAATATATCTATTGTTTGGATGCAGCCCACATAGCACAGAGAGCTCCATATGCGGCCCACAGTGGTAAATAGGTTGAGAACCACTGTTCTTGAAGCATGACTTCATCCGCCTTTCTTTACACAGCCTCATGCATACTGATGATGCCCCGTAATTAGTAATAAAATACAGGTCATTCAGAAGTCAAGCTGCCCAATTCGTTTTCAGAAGTCTAGTGAAACATCATAAACCAGGGAAGTAAATAGAAGTTAATTTACATGAGTTCTCTGCCTCTCCATTAGCATCACAGCTTTCTGCAAAACAGTGCCACACACTTCACTTTGAGCTTTGGTTACAAGTAGCTGACTAGGTTAATCACTTGTCAAACTACATGCTATAGCATGGTGAGCCCTTCATGTTCCTGTAACATAGGAACATCCATCTGAGCCACTCATGCAGAAGGCAAAAAAGTGATGTCATCAGAGGTAAGAGCTCCATGAAAGAAGCTGTAGTTGAGTTTCCAATTGTGCTCTATTACACAAATGTTCAAAACATTGCACTTTTAAACATTACAGAAGTCAGACAACTGACTCAACCAGCCTCAAAGCAGGCTAGAAATTAGCTTGGAGATTCTTCACTGGACTCTTTTTTGTTGGTGTCAAAAGTCATTTCAATAACCTACATGCCTCCAACATTAGATTTAAAAGTGACCATCACAAATGAAAAGATTACGAAATCCCAGTTTTATTCTAGTGAGAAGCGCTTTTTAGCCTATAAGCTTTTAGACTGCTGGACTGAGCAAAATGGTTGCAGTTTTTCTTTAACATTTTCAGTGTGTGCAAAGTTATAAATTCCACATCTGCTGCAGCACTTCCATTAACAAAGTGACTGTTTTTTCCTTTGTTTCTGTAGCAATGGCCCTCTGCAACAATTTTCCTTGTCCTCACTAGCAATAATGTCTCAAATTCTAAATTGGTCCAAGAGTTAGGTTAACTTTGGGGTTTTCACCTTCTGCCTTATGAGTTAATAGATATCTTTCTGAATCTTACTTCTTGTTTTCAAGCTACATCTTAAGCCCTACAGAATAGAGGGGGAGAAAATCACCAAAATTTTTAATATCATTCTGCTTATATCTTGCAATGCAACCAGAGTGGTACATGCCTTCTGATAGAGGCCAATCAACTTGATGTTTCTAAAAGGCTCAACCTCAAAACATCCTTGCAGAAGTACAATAAAGAATATTCTGAGCCATTTAATTGATTATGTTCATAACACCCCAGAGCATACTAGATTTTAACTAAACAGAGAGATATAGCTTAATGGTAAACTCTTTGTGTCAGGAACTGAGACATAACCTAAAGGAACATAACAATCAGTAAGGACAGGAGGTGGTGAGAAGGGAAAACAATCACAGCAATCACCACGCAGACTGTCTAAGCAGTGCACGTCCTGACCGTTCAGCTAAGTTTCTAATGTAATAGATTATTACTCGCTTCTTGTGGGCACTGCAGAAGTGAGGTTAAGGAGGGATTTGAATAAGAGGGTAGCAGCTGGCAGACCAAACTTGGAAACCATTCCGTGCATGGTGGGGGAGCAAAATCACAGATAAAGGCACAGACGTTGTCTGTTAGAGTACATGTCTCACAAAAGAAACAGTTTAAGCCATTATTTTGTAGGAAGAGCGCCAAAATAGCAAACTTCTCATATCAGGCCGATATTTACATTATGGGTCTGTTGTGCTCAGAAGTCGCATTGAAAATTCAGACGGTTACAAAAGGGTATTATCCTATGTGTGAAATGGTAAGTAAGTTTTCTTGGTAAGGAAGTTTTCGAGGTTGATAAAAGCTAAATCATACTATTTATAAATGCTACACAATTATACTTCAGTTATTATCACCTAAGCATCAAATACGGTATTAATATAAAAGACAAGCAGAATGCCATTCCTTTAAACTATTTAAAGAAGTGTCAACTTTTATATATTTTTCTAGTTAAAAAGACAAACATACAAAGAACACATGAATGTTTAAAGAAAGGGAACTTAGTTTTCCAACAATATACATAAAGTCTCATGATTCTTCTCCAAATGGAATATTTTTGTTGGTTACATTGATTTTGCTATACAAGACTGAATAGAAGAAAAAGCTCCACATATACGCTGCATTTAATGGAAATAGCTAGTGCAGACAGTTTAAAACAAGCAACTGAAAACTACAATTCAACAGAGCAAAGAGAAGACTTTTGGAGGCATCAATTATTATTACTAAGGCTTCGAAGACGATATACGGGATGAGTTGGCTCCAGAACGTTTTCCCTACAAAATAAATTGCCTAGAAACTGTAAACCAGTTTCTTGTATTGGAGAAATACCTTAACAGACAACTATACTTTTTTCCAACAGATTCTCTCAGGCCTGGTCTACACTACAAAGTCAGGTCAACATAGTCAGCTTGTGTCGACCTATTCGTGCATGCGTAACTGCCTGCATCTTCTGAGAACCTCTACAAAAGTTTATCTACCTCAGTTCAGTTCAGCATCTTCCAAAAGCAGACTGTTTTTATAAAAATGTTTGTATACCACAGATGCAAAGTTAAAAATCCTACATGAAGTATTAAAACAAGATTTTCAGTAGATTTTCTACAATACGGTCTACTTCAGAGGTGGGCAAACGACAGCCCACGCGATCGTCCTGCCCAGCCCCTGAGCTCCCAGCCGGGGAGGCTAGCCCCCGGCTCCTCCCCTGCAGCCATGCTGCGCAGCTTGCACCCACCCATCTCCCAGGCTTTCCAATAATCCAGTCCTGCCACTCTGAGAGGCATGGTAAGGGGGCAGGGAGCAGTGGAGTTGGATAAGGGGTAGGAGGTCCTGGGGGGCAGTCAGGGGACAGGGGGTTGGATAGGCGTGGGAGTGAGAGGGCGGGGATCTGGACAGGGAGCAGGGGAGGGGATTGGATAGGTGGTGGTCAGGGGACAAGGAGCAGGGGGGTTTGATGGGTTGGGGGCTCTAAGGGGGGCAGTCAGGGGGCAGGAAGTGTGAGGGGGCGGATAGGGAGCGGGGGCCAGGCTGTTTGGAGAGGCATAGCCTTCCCTGCCCAGCCCTCCATACCGTTTCGCAACCCCGATGTGGCCCTCGGGCCAAAAAGTTTGCCACCCCGGTCTACTTAATGCTAAACTCCTATCCTTTTAAAGTACACTCCATCCTGTAAATATACAGTGAACATGAGATCAAAGTTACAGCTCAGTAACTTATATCAGTGTCTTTTTTATACACCTCTTATATAAAGTAGAACAGTTGATATAAGAGGCACTGAAGAGCCTTCTTCACATAATTGTTGCAAATCACAACCATTCATGTTGTCAACTGCACTTTCTAGAAAGTATGAAACAAACATCACACTGATAACAACTGTTTATGAACATTAGTAGCAATCTACAATTAAGAGTTACCTGTAGGTTACAAGTTAGTCTGTTTGATAATTTAACAGTGTTACATTAAGGCAAAACTAATTTGATGTAGATATTATAAACTTGGACACCACAAAGGATTATGTAATCCTGGAAAATATTTTACACATATAGTGCCCTCCAACCAAGGACTTCCAACTGCTTTAAAACGATACGTTAAACCTTGAAGTAGCACTGAGAGATAAAATAGGAAATTATCCTAATTTTGCAGTTGAGAAAAGTGAGGAACAGAGAAATTTAGTAACTTACCTTATATCACACAAATCAACTCTGTCACGCACTTTACACACAAGACAGCCCACCTTTCCCTAAAACAGTTACTAACACGATGTACAAAAATGAAAAAGTTATTCAATGACAGGTATTCAATGACATCCAGGGAATGATTACTATATCATGAAATGGTTACTATGACAGAGGTGAAGGCTTCTAGTCAACTGAGGTCACTACTAAAGGTGTGCATGCACACAAGCACAGAGGACAATAAGTAAGCTCTTTAGGGTAGAGAAAGTGGTGGTTTAACGTTGACTCTGGCACAACCAGTCTGCATTTCAAAACAAGCCACCACAATAATATCTAGGAGTTAGCATACACTTAATATTCTCAACTAGTTCTGTCCAAGTGGGACAACCATTCTTCTCCCTGCTGTTGGTTTACACTTTTTCATGAGACTACTGAAAAGTGAAAATGACTAACCTACTTAATTGCTTACAAGGAAATCGGATAGAGAACAATTAGCATTAATGGTGAAAGGGGAGTTTTCAATCATTTCAGCTTTAATCTGTTCATAAGCAAGGAATTTTTAAAATATTTTTAATTTGCATCCCTTTAAAACTGAATATTCAGCACAGTTAGGCAACTGATCAAGATGCTAAAGTACAGACAAATAGTCTTCTACAATTGTAACTCAACTACTCAAAGTAGACTGCAAAAAGAACGAGGAAGTGAGGTTTTTACTCACGAAAGCTTATGCCCAAATAAATCTGTTAGTCTTTAAGGTGCCACCAGACTCCTTGTTGTTTTTGAGGAGTACTTGTGGCACCTTAGCGACTAAGGAATTAATTTGGGCATAAGCTTTTCTGCGCTAAAACCCACTTCATCGGATGCATGAGTAGACAGTAGCCCATGAAAGCTTATGCCCAAATTAATTTCTTAGTCTCTAAGGCTTGGTCTACACTACCCCCCCTAATTCGAACTAAGGTACGCAACTTCAGCTACGTGAATAACGTAGCTGAAGTCGAAGTACCTTAGTTCGAACTTACCTTGGTCCACACGCGGCAGGCAGGCTCCCCCGTCGACTCCGCGGTACTCCTCTCGCCGAGCTGGAGTACCGCAGTCGACGGCGAGCACTTCCGGGTTCGACTTATCGCGTCCAGACTAGACGCGATAAGTCGAACCCAGAACTTCGATTTCCAGCCGTAGAACTAGCTGGTAAGTGTAGCCAAGGCCTAAGGTGCCACAAGTACTCCTCGTTCTTTTTGCTGATACAAACTAACACGGCTACCTCTCAAAGTAGACCCTGATTTAAAAGACTGTTTTAAATAACTTTATCTGAGGACAAAAATATTGATATTTCCTCGCAACAAAATTTTCCTTTGGATGGTGCCTCCTGATGAGATTGATGCAGCTGTTTATGATTACAGGAGAGATGCAGAATAACTAAATTTATATTTGGATAAAACTGAACCGAACATCAAAATACAATTCAAAAATGTTTGGCTAGCATGCTGTAGTTTGTCAGGTCTGTATACAGTGTCTGTATTTTTTGTAATAGTTTTTTAAGCGGTTGGATGGAGGATACCAACAGCATGCTATGTCCATATATGCCATATTCCACATATACAGACCCTAAATGAGTATGGCATTTAACACATTTGCCCATTTGCAAGAGACACATCTGCTTCTTGTAATGCACCTTTGAGAGGTTTTGTTTTTTAAATATTCTTACTGAGAGGCTGGTAATCCCCCACCCAAAACACACACAGATCTTTCTTATATAAGGGTAGTTATAGCAATCATTAAGCAAGCAAAGCAAGGAAGCATTCCACCCCACTGTCAAAAGAGAACCAGGTGCTTGTCCTTACTAATTTCTACAATTATAAATGTTATGCCTCCAATAACTCAAATGAGCTTTATGGACAAATTTCAACTCCTAAAATCTGACTACCCATGCAAAGCAACAGTATGTGCATCTCAAGAATGTATTATGCATGTAAACATTATGGAGTGATAAGTAATAAAAGTGTTAGCGTCAATACATTTTTAGTTTGCATTGTTCTTTTCACCCTAGATCTTTCCCCCCCCCACTTTGTTCTGTTGACTGGTAATAAAATGAAATCCTGCTTTCAGATGTGTCCCACACCAGTTGTCTAGTATATTTTGTTTTACTGCTAGTACGCAGAACTTGAATAAGGGTAGAACTGCCAAACTGGAATGCAATGCAAGAAGGAAAACTTAAATAGCAAGTGCCCTGAGAGACCAGGAACTCCAAAATGGAAACATTATGCATGATCCCTCAAGGTGTCAGGAGATCCGGGATACCAGAAAGCCTGCATGAGGGGGAGGGGCAGGTGACAGGGGCAAGCACAACTAAAGAGTGGAACCCGTTTGAATGATGAAGAACTGGGAGCATCTCTTTGCCCTGAGAATCATACCCAATCATGAAGCAAAGGATGGCAGCTCTGATATAGGGTCAGGAGTAGGGAGCTTACTGCAGGGAGAGTCTCAGTACCATCAGTGGGCACTGAGAACACCTGACACCTCCCACCAGTGAGAAACGGCTTTCCATTACGAACTTGGATGGCATTTCACGACATGAGCAAGTGTGCTCAAAAACCTCATCTCCTCTGCCGGGCTTAACGTTAATCATCTTCACCTGCATTGACTGCCTTGGATACTTTAGGCCGTGCCCCTAGCAGGCGACCCGGCGGGGACGAGCCGCCTATTGCGGTGCCAGCCCCGGGGCTGGAGCAGACTCACCACGCGGGGCTCAATAAAACGCCTATTTCGAAAATAAAATGGTCACCTCTGTGCCGGCTGCGGGCAGGCCGCCCATTCGCTGGGCCGGGGCCTCCTTCCCCCACCCCCGCAGGTGGGGGTTAGTCCCCTCCTCCCGCAACCGGGACCCGCCCGCCGGCAAAGCGATCCCCGAGCCCCCACCCGGCACCCTCCGGCCCTAGGCCGCACGCCTGGAGCCCGCCCCCGGCCCCACGAGCGTCCTTCGCGAGCCGGCCTTGGCTCCGCTGCAGCCTCGGCCTGGGAAACGGAGGCCTAGCAGCGGCTGCTCCTCTGCGGAGCCACCAGCCCCCGAGTCGGCTGCCCCTCCCCGGGGCCCCTTCACCCCCCCCCCGCGATGCCAGCCCCCTCCCCGGGGCCCCTTCACACCCCCCCCCGCGATGCCAGGCCCAGCCCCCTCCCCGGGGCCCCTTCACCCTCCCCCCCCCCCGCGATGCCAGGCCCGGCCCAGCCCCCTCCCCGGGGGCCCCTTCACCCCCCCCCCGCGATGCCAGCCCCCTCCCCGGGGCCCCTTCACACCCCCCCCGCGATGCCAGGCCCAGCCCCCCGCAGAGCCAGGGGTCCCTTCACCCCCCCCCCCGCGATGCCAGGCCCAGCCCCCCGCAGGGCCGGTGCCCCCTCACCCTCCCCCCCCCGCGATGCCAGGCCCAGCCCCCCGCAGGGCCGGTGCCCCCTCACCCTCCCCCCCCGCGATGCCAGGCCCAGCCCCCCGCAGGGCCAGGGGGTCCCTTCACCCTCCCCCCCCCCGCGATGCCAGGCCCAGCCCCCCGCAGGGCCAGGGGGTCCCTTCACCCTCCCCCCCCCGCGATGCCAGGCCCAGCCCCCCCCAGACCGGGTGCCCCCTCACCCTCCCCGCGATGCCAGGCGCAGGCCCAGCCCCCCCCAGGCCGGGTGCCCCTTCACCCCCCCGCGATGCCAGGCCCAGCCCCCCCCAGACCGGGTGCCCCCTCACCCTCCCCGCGATGCCAGGCGCAGGCCCAACCCCCCCGGGCCGGGTGCCCCTTCACCCTGCCCGGCATCTCCCGCGGCCTAGACCCACCCAATCGCTCCGCTCCGCAGCCTGCCACAGGCCGGAGCGGCCTAGCAGGGAAAGGGAATCAGCGCCCGGCCCGCGCCGCGTCCTCTGTCGCCCCCCCTCCCCTTCAGGCCCGGGGGCGGCTGAAGGGCCGCGCGGCAGCGCTGCTCCGAGGCCCGGTCTCCCCGCGCCCCAGACCCACCTGCCCATGTTCTGCCGGCCGCCGCCGCCGCCGCCTCCTCCCCCCGCTGCTGCCGGGATGCCGGGGCCGCCGCCGCCGCCGGGGGGTTTGCGGTTGTTGCCGGCGGCCTGGGCCGCCGCCTGCTGCTGCTGCTGCTGCTTGAGGGACATGGCGAAGGGGCCGGGCCGGGTGCGCGCCGGGGCCTGCTGCGCTCGCTCGCTCGCTGCTCCGGAGCCGCCGCTGTCTCGGCCGGTTGCTCCCAAACAGTGTGAGCCGAGCCGAGCCGAGCCGGGCCGGGGAGGGAGGGGGAGCGCGCGGGCAGCGGGGCGCGGAGGGATCCGGCGGGGGGAGGGGAGGCGCGCTGCGTACCTGCCCGCCCAGCCCTGCCCGCCGCCTGACAGCGCCCCGCCGGGCGGCCGCGCCCAGCCCCGCGGCCCGCGGGACCCGGCCGGGGGCGTTCGGGAGCCCGGCTCCGCTCCGCTCCGCCGCCGGGAGCCTCTCCGCGGCCGGACTCTTTACGGGAAGTCGGAAGGGTCTGAGCGGGGATGCGGCGGGTGAAGGGGCGGCCGGGGAGCGAGCGCCGGCCGGGACACGTGAGGCGGCCGGGGACGGGCCCAGGGACACCGGCCTCACCCCACCCTCTGCGGGGAGGTGGCGCCGCACGGCCGCGCCGGCACCAACGCCACAGGGCGGGCTCCCGGCCTGGGAGATGCTCCCTCCCGCCTGGCTGCGCTGGCCGGTTCCCTGCCGGGCGGTGCGGCCGGCCCCAGCCCCAGCCCCAGCGCTCTTCCGCGCCGCTGGAGGGGAGCTCGGCCCGGCCCAACCTCCGGCGGCGCCGGGCAAGTGGAGGCAGCTGCACGGGCCCCTACCACCGCTCTGCGGTGGGGCGCTGGGCCCCCCACAGCCCTCCCTGCTCCAGGGCAGCTGAGCGCTCAGTGCAGCCCCCTGGGAGTTACCCGGGAGCCTGGCACCACAAAGCTGCTCTCTCTCCCCTCTGCCAAGTTACCGCCCCTGCTCCCCAGCTTACTTTCCACGCCTCGCCGCTGCTGTCTGCTGCCGCTCAGGGTAACTTTTTGGGGTGTAGCTGTTTGGGGCCCAGTCCCACCATAGGATCCGCTAGCAGCGACTTCTGCACACTCCATGCGGGCAGGGGACTGGACTCGATGACCTCTCAAGGTCCCTTCCAGTCCTAGAATCTATGAAATCCTGTGACCTGGCAGACTTCACTGAGGCAGAGCAGGCCCCTGATTGAAGGCTTAGGGCATTAGATTATAATAAAAAAGTTGTGGGGCACAGACCTCCAGGTTTGTAATGCACAGTGTGCAGAGGGGGCTGTGTGTTATTTCAAGTTTATGAAAACGATATGCCGCTCCTCCCATAAATTAACAAATGTTAAAGGACTGCTAATAGATCAAAAATTATGGGAATTGGTGGTTAACAATTGTATTGTGCTTTACATCTTCAAATCACCTTTGCAAACATTCTTAACACTCCTGTGAGGAAGATAAATATTCCTGTTTTACCCAAGGAAAACTGAGACGGAGGTTAAGCCTTTTACTAGTTTTAGATACATAATTGACCTCAGTTAACATTTTTTACATTTGAAATTTTAAAATCTTTGCTTCCCTCTTTGTTGGGGAACATAGGCATGCAGTTGACCCCAGAGTTGTAACATTCCCTAATCTCTCTAGAGTTTAGAAAACCATTTCCTTCCTCTGGAGGAGGAAGTGAGGCAGCTCAGTTGTGTATGACATAACTCTTCAGATCCTCCACCAGAGAAGGAAATAAGGATCTAACATTTATATAAAAGACATTTAAAAAAAAAAAAACCTCAAGCCTGTCTGCATCACAGAAAAGTAGTAAAGGAACAAATCGGATAAAGACTTATCCAAGGCTACACTGAGTTTTTTAATTTCAGTCTGCTTAACCAAATTGCCCTAGCGCCCAAACAAAAAAAAACAACCTCAAATCATATATGCAAACTTCTAAACAAGTAGTTGAGAATTTTCTGAGGAATCAGTGGCCCTTTAAATATAGATTTATCACATAACATCAGTAACTGATTACAGCATTAGTTTTGAATTTAAACAGCTGAAATGGAGCCCACAGGGTTATCACATTGTTTTGCCAACTCCCTCAGTACTTAAGATTCCTAATTTCTTAAAAATGCAATTTAAGACATTCAAAGAAAAACTTTACACAATTAATGTTGGATTGCCGTAATTGGCAGAAGCCAGAACATACTGTAAGTGCTGAAATGCCAACAAACCCTGGTTGCAAGATATTTTATTGATGTATAGTGTTGAATATCATCCAATTTTAAGCACTGAGTTTTAACTTTAGCGCTCTTTGAGGTGTTCCTTGTACCTGTTACTTTATTCTACTTGTCATTTCCAGAGGCACCGAAGTGCAACCAATTCATTCTAATATGTAAAAATAAAATCTGGACTGGCCTGCTAAAAGTCTGTCATGTACATAATTAGCATGAGCAGATGGAATTTCAAAACCAGGAGAATAAATTGATTTATAACCATGGTTACTCAAAATTCTTGAGGCTAGTCTATTCATAGAAACTCTCTAGGAATCCCAGAGAATGTAAGTGTAATAAAAATAAATGATGCTGGTAGGCAGGCATTATTTATACACCTTGCTTGTAAAGCAAGTTTTCCCATAGGTTTAGCGGAGTTGTGGGTGGTAAAACACAATGGTAAGAAACACAGCAATATTTAACAGTTTCTTAAATTAGCATTTCCCCCACATTTGTGCACTTTTGGCTGCTAAGTTTCTTGTTTTGTTTTATCTTACAGGCCTGAATAATGATGTGGTGACACATTATTGGCTGGGTGACAGTAGATGCCAACTGAAGTGGACACAGAAGAAAGAATTCTTTATATTTAATTGGAAATGCTTGCACTGTGAGGAGCCAGAAATGTAAAGCTCTCTTTTTTCTCCCCTTTTTAGTAAATTTTGTGGCCAACTAGTGATTTCATAACCACAGGAATTGAAAGCCATGGACATCAAGTATTCATGCAGTTCGTGGAAGAGACTTGTGTGTGCACAGAGTTGGAGACCGCTAAAGTTACCCCTGGCACAGGTTTCAATGATATTTGCAGGAAAATTAGTCTTATGCCAAAATGCTGTAACCTACCTGGTGCCTGCTGCTAGAGATGATCTTGAGCCTTAAATAATGAAAAAGAAATTTTTTCCTTTAAAAGGCAACCTGCATATTTTTATAAAATGAAGCAAGTATCCTGAACACCTAAATTAGACTAAGCTCTTCAGGCCATTGGCTGAAGAGATCATATGTACAGTTCCTAGTAATATGGTGCTTTAATCATGACAGGGACCTCAACATGCTACTACAATACAAATAATGTAGCAGTTAAGACTCAGACTCAGACTCTAAGGTCAGAAGGGACCATTATGATCATCTAGTCTGACCTCCCGCATGATGCGGGCCACAAAAGCTGACCCACCCATTCCTGGAATAATTCCCTCCCTTGACTCAGCTGTTGAAGTCCCCAAATCATGATTTAGAAACTTCAAATTGCAGAGAATCCTCCAGCAAGCGACCCCTGCCCCATGCTGCGGAGGAAGGCGAAAAACCTCCAGGGCCTCTGCCAATCTACCCTGGAGGAAAATTCCTTCCCGACCCCAAATATGGCCATCAGCTGAACCCCGAGCATGCGGGCAAGATTCTCTAGCCAGACCCTCTGGAAAAAGTTCTCGTAGTAACTTTTAATATCCCATCATTGACCATTGTTACTAATTACCAGCGATGGCACGTTATTGACCTATTGACTAAAATCACTTTATCCCAAACCATCCCCTCCATAAACTGGTCAAGCTTAATTTTAAAGCCAGAGAGATCTTTCGCCCCCACTGTTTCCCTCGGAAGGCTGTTCCCTCTGATATATTTAAAGAGAGCAATCATATCCCCCCTCAGCCTTCTTTTGGTTAAGGTAAACAAACTGAGCTCAGAGTCTCCTTTCATGCGACAGATTTTCCATTCCTCGGATCATCCTAGTGATCCTTCTTTGTACCCGTTCCAGTTTGATTTCATCCTTTTTAAACATGAGAGACCAGAACTGCACACAGTACTCCAAATGAGGAGTCACCAGAGCCTTGTATAACAGAACCAGCACCTCCTTATCCCTACTAGAAATACCTCGCCTAATGCATCCCAAGACCGCATTAGCTTTTTTCACGGCCATGTCACATTGCCGACTCAGTCATCCTGCGATCAACCAGGACTCAGAGGTCCTTCTCCTCTTCCGTTACCTCCAACTGATGCGTCCCCAGCTTATAACTAAAATTCTTGTTAGTCATCCCTAAATGCATAACCTTACACTTCTCATTATTAAATTTCATAATATTACTATTACTCCAGTTTACAAGGTCATACAAATCTCCCTGCAGGATATCCCGATCCTTCTCCGAATTGGCAATACCTCCCAACTTTGTGTCATCTGCAAACTTTATCAGCCCACTCCTACATTTGGTTCCGAGGTCAATAATAAATAGATTAAATAAAATTGGACCGAAAACCGAACCTTGAGGAACTCCACTGGTAACCTCCCTCCAATCAGACAGTTCACCTTTCAGTACGACCCGCTGCAGTCTCCCCTTTAACCAGTTCTTTATCCACCTCTGGATTTTTATATCTATCCCCATCTTTTCCAATTTAACCAATAATTCCTCATGTGGTACCGTATCAAACGCTTTACTGAAATTGAGGTATATTAGATCCACCGCATTTCCTTTATCTAAAAAAATCTGTTACTTTCTCAAAGAAGGCGATCAGGTTGGTTTGGCACGATCTACCTTTTGTAAAACAGTGTTGTAATTTGTCCCAATTGGCATTGACCTCAAGGTCCTTAACTACTTTCTCCTTCAAAATTTTTTCCAAGACCTTGCATATTACAGATGTTAAACTAACAGGCCTGTAGTTACCCGGGTCACTTTTTTCCCCCTTCTTGGAAATAGGAACCACATTAGCTATTCTCCAGTCAAACGGGTACCACCACCGAGTTTACAGATTCATTAAAAATTATCGCTAACGGGCTTGCAATTTCTCGTGCCAGTTCCTTTAATATTCTCAGATGAAGATCATCCGGTCCGCCCGATTTAGTCCTGTTAAGCTGTTCGAGTTTGGCTTCTACCTCCGATACGGTAATGTCAACCCCCCCTCCTTTATTCCCATCCGTCTCGCTTCCACTATTCCTCAACCCTTCATTAGCCTCATTAAATACTGATGCAAAATATTCATTTAGATATTGTGCCATGCCTAGATTATCCTTAATCTCCAGTCCATCTACAGTCTTAAGTGGTCCCACTTCTTCTTTTCAAGCTTGTTTCAAGGCATATTTGGGATCTTTCAAAGTAGTTGGAGCTGGAAAGGATTGTGTCTAGTGACATGTACCAATGTGCCCCAAATTTAAAGGAAATGACAAGATACAATTAAAGCAAGTAAAACTGACAACATACAATGATTATTCAATAGTTTTTTGCAGATTAAATTTTAATTCTAGAAAAATATTTTAAGTAAGAAGATACTATCAGTTACTATCGGATCCAGAAACAAAATGTCAGTAGCATGATCTGGCATGCATAAGATTGACAGAATGCTAGTCCTTGCAGTTCAGAAATGCTGGAATGAGTACACTTGGGATGCATTGCCATAGGCTGCTTCCAAGAGATCTAGTATGAACACACATTTAAACAAGTTTTCTTTAACATTTGTATAAAAACAGTCTCTTGTTAATGCCTGGTATAGCAAACTGGGTGTTAAGTGATTGATGTCTACTACAGTTCCTCAGTGACTGCCTTTAAGGACATTGGGCCCATAATAGAAAAGCTAAAAACCACTTAGGAGAGAGATATACACTCTCTCAATCCCACACCTTTCTGCCAACTTCTAGTGCTTAGTAGATCATTTTTTTTATGTTCTGCCTATCCCGCTTCTGTGATGTTTGTTTCCTCTCCCTTGCATACTCATCTCTCTAGTCACTTTGCAGTTTGGCTCTGTTGATCTAGGAGTTTTGCCTCTACTCTTTCTGTTGACATCTGCAAGTTTAATCACAAGTGAATGTGTGCCAACGCAGCACTTACGTCAAGAGAGAAGAGATAGCCAATTAGTTTAATCAAAAAAGTTCCTATAAATCTTCATGGCCAAATTCAGACCAACTAGGATTAAAAAAGGGCACACGCTACACAGCATCTAATGTTTATCACCTGGATGTTTTCTATAGAATGCAGTTTAAGAACCATTGTTTTCAGGGCATACTACAAATCCCTTTTATTTTTGTTGGCCTTCCCTTGACTTGTTTTTCCCTTTCTACGCTAATCTTTGCGCCAGCAAACGAAGTGTTCTCTTTTGTTGGTGGGGTGGTCTGCTGATGGTTATTGGGTTTGCCTTTGTGCCAAATGCAGCTGGCATTGTCCCAACTGTGTAGTTCAGTTGTTTGTATCTAGGTGGGTTTTTAATACTTTGCCTTTGGATACCTTCAGCAGGCACCTTATAAACTAGACAATCCAGCATGACTGATTTATCTACAGGTTTAGCAAGGGGAAGGATCAGGATTCAAGAAGTTTTCAAAGAACAACTATTTTGGATAAAGAATTATCTTATTTTACAGCAATTGATGGGTCTGAGGCTCTCATTAATTCAATCTCTGATCATTCTTTACGTGGCATTGTTCTCTTGCTGGAACCATTAAGGATGGGGACCATATTTAACAAGGTGATGCACACATGCCTGTGATGACGCAGCTGACAGTAACACTCTGCTTTTATATAAACAAATGCTAACAGCTTAAATCCCTAATTATAATAGTAGTTGATCTTTAACAGAAATATTCAGAAAAAGTCTAAGTAATTTCTTTCCCATAGTCATAGTCCTACTTTTGGACACAAACATTTTAATTCTCTGTTCAAGCATATAAGTCCCTCTAGCAAACAGAGAAAAGTACACCTCTACCCCGATATAATGCGACCTGATACAACACGAATTTGGATATAATGCGGTAAAGCAGCGCTCCGGGGGGGGCGGGGCTGCGCACTCCAATGGATCAAAGCAAGTTTGATATAACGCGGTAAGATTTTTTGGCTCCCGAGGATAGCGTTCTATCGGGGTAGAGGTGTATATCCAGCAAGAAGACTAGCCAGTGAATCTAGTGTTTATTTTACATGAGGAACATCCCTCCCAAACCTGAATAAGATACCTACACAACAATGAACAAAAACAAAGCTATGTTTTAGAATTGGCAGGTGAGAGAAACTTCTATCTTTGACTCCTGTGGGTGAGAGAGAAAAGCTTTCCAGCCACACACAGCTCTTCAGGTCTGGGAAAGGTACTCCTAGAGCTGAAGAGCTGTGAGGCTTGAAAGCTTGTCTCTCTCACCAACAGAAGTTGGTCCAATAAAGGTTATCTCACCCACCTTGTCTCTAATATCCTGGGACTGAGGCAGCTACAGCTGCACTGCATACATATCTTTGACTCCTTCATTCTCTTTCCTCCCCCTCCCACCCCCCCATTGCCATATAGTATCTCCTCATTGCTTGGAATTCCGTAAGTGATTTACTAACTCCCACAGTGTACATTTCTTGAGGTATGTCTACACTATCATTTTTGTAATTCTTTCTTACGGTTGAACTACCATCAGTGCAGTTCCACTAATCATTGGAAATGGTGGAAGTACTCATGTGGACCAGCCACCAGCGTTTAAAACCACCATGATGTCATCCAGCTCAAAGGAGATGTAGGTGACAAAGATTAAAATGCCAGTGCCTAGTCTAAACTAGCATTTTAACTGTTGCTGCCACCAATGGCCGATTTTAAGAAAAATGTTAATGTAGATAAGGCTTTGGACAAAAGCTACAGAGTGACAAGCTTATTTTGCCAGCTACAACCTTCCCCTCCCCCCCCCCTTTTTTTTTTTTAATTAAAGTTAATCTCAGGAATGGACCATTTAAACAAGCATGTTTTCTAGGGGGTGATTGTGGTCCAGCAGGGAGAGCACTAGGAGTCTGATCCGATTGTCATTAGAAAAAAAGGTGGAAAGACTTCCATTAATTTTAGTGCAAATTGAATTGGGCATAGGACTACAAATCAGGAGATCTTGGGTCTACTCCCAACTCTGCCAAGCAATTTACTGTTCACCCTTGGGCATGTCACTTCACCATCATTACTAACCCTTCTTCATAAAAGCGTTTTGATTAGCTACAGATAAAAAAAATCTCAAGTATTATTACTAGAAGGTAGCAGTAGGTAAAGCAACAATTATTGCAAAGCTTATCTCCAGTATAGTTCTATAGGCATCATGATCTCAACACTTCTACAGAGCACGTGTGCATCTCAGTGTAGATGACAGAGCCTCCTAACCTAGTCATGACTGCAATCCCACACCCCTGAAAGCAGTTACATAGTGTATGTCTACTCTATAGGGACTATACCCTATTCATCCTCATAGCTATGCTGGTGTGAGCCCGTAGCATATGGAAGCAGCCTACACTCACTGCAGGAGTTTCTGTTGGTGTAGGAACTCCACCTTCTGGAGCAACAGTAGCTAGGTTGATGGAAGCATTTTTCTGTTGACAGAGCTGCCTCTATCCTGGGGATTAGGTTGTCGTAGTTGCAGCTTTCAAGGAGGTGTATTTTTCACACCCCTGACTGACATAGCTATGTCAATCTAAATTTTAAGTGTAGGCCAGGCCATAGATACTTCAGTGTACCCCTCTTCCTTCCCTGCAGTTTATCATTGTCAGAACCAAATTGCTGCCTTAGAAACAAGGAGTTCACGCAATGGAGAAAAAGGGTTGCATTTAAACAGGTGATAGGTCAAACCTCTCATACCAGCAATTCAGGGGGAGGACATTCAGGACAGGATCTTCACTTAGCAGGTGGATTGCAATCTGGTTTTCTTTTATACTCTTTCTGGGTCTGTTGGTTTCATCTCAATTTCCTCTCTGACAGTTCCCCTGGTTTCCCTATTAAAGTTCCCTTGCTAACTGTTTCTCTCTCGTCCTGAAGGGGGTTTCCTGATGGCCTTTCTTCCAACCCATGCTCCAACTGCCACAGATACTTTAGGGTCCCACATTCCATCCCTTGACATGCTGCTCACTGTTTGAAGTGGAGACAAGAATGGATATGGTGGTGTATGTAGCTAGGAACTTTGTGGTGCCTTGTTTTCTTTGTTCCACCGCTTTACATTCTGAAAGTTTTCCATGAATAGGTTTCCAGCAGCCACTTTGTTCTCAGCTGCTGCAGCCTGGTACAGAGTAACACACACCATGCTCTCTCTTGTTCATTCCTGTCCTTTTCCTTAATTTAAAATAAAAGTCCTCAGACCAAAAGGGAAGGCTCTGCTCTATATACAGGGAAACAGTCTCATGCCATACAAGCACTTTTTCCATTCCCTCCTGCAGACCGTCTCTTTGGGAAGAGTCCTTTCATCCCTGCTTCATCTGCAAGTTCTCATTTCCTTTAGGCTTTGAACACAGTCTCTCCGGTTCAGAATGCAAGGTTCCCCCTGTATTTCCTGGGGGTATCTTCTTGCTCTTCTCCCATGCAAATTTCAGAAAAACATCAAAAATATTTGTTTATGCAGTGGTGGTGTAGCCACGTTGATCCCAGGATATGAGAAAGACAAGTTGGGTGAGGTAATGTATTTTTTTGGACCTACTTCTGTTGGTGAGACAAACTTTTGAACTACACCGGGCCCGAAGAAGAGTTCTGCATAAGATGGAAAAGTTGTCTCTCTCACCAGCAGAAGTAAGTCTAATAAAAGATATTACCTCATCCACCTTGTCTTAAGGAGGTTTGTCTCAGGCACAGCCTTCTCCTCCCCAGAACGGGCAAAAATGGAGCTGGCACTCATGGAGTCCTCAAAATGGAGATTGCAGGTGTCCTACCTTTGCCTGGTCACTTCTTCTCCCACTCCCAAAGCAAAAGTTCTTTCCATTAACAGATACCAGAGGCCTAGGTTCTCCCTCCAAGCCCCAGTCACTAGTGCAGATGGAGAAAGGGAAGAGCCACAGGGGGTTTCCTTATCCCCCCTTGCACAGCAGGCTGCATTTTGCTCTGGGTAGTTTTTGTGGTTTCAATGGCCTTGAAGGCCAGTTCACAAAGGTTAGGCTGGATTGCGCCATTAGCCAAGCCACATGGTCAATTGTTCTGACTTGCACCCAGAACAGGTGCAAGATGACTGACCGTCCATACCCTGGGGCTCATAGGAAAGAGAAATCACCTCCCTTCCACCCAAGGCTTATTGATTGGATAGCCTTGATCTCTCCTGTAGGATTTGCTCTGCTTATTCCACTAGGAAACCTGAATGTTTCTATATAGAATATAGTGCTAAAGAATGAAGGGTCACAAGAAATCCTCCCCTCCTTGCAGAGACAGTGCAGTCCCAACTGCTCCCATTATAGCCTTTTCCACCCAGTCAAGTCAGAAAAGGAGACTTTTCTGACATTTAATCCCAGTATTAAGACATTCCTACCAGCAGTGACCCTGCAAACATGGATGGGAATGAAAGGGGACTATGGTGTACTCTTGGAATTCAGGCTCAGGGATATGCTAAGCTAAATTTGGTACAAAATTGACACTTCTGGCGATGGGCGACAGCATTGAAGGTTTCCAACACTGCCCCACTGGCAGAGAGAAGTTTCTTTACACTCCATGTCCCTCTGCCGAAACAGCCACACCCAAGAGGACATCAGCTAAAATAGCAATTTTAAAATGTGATTTATTCATCAGATACCTGTCCATTAGAAACGGATTCAGCACCAAACTCACTTCACGTAGGCTGCCAGCAGCTTGTAACAGCTTTCAGTCACACCTGACCGAGGCTGAATCTAGCTGGTGCCCTAGACCTCTGGCTGAGAAGTTTCAATGGGTTTTGTCTTTGCCACTAGTGGCTAGAGAGAAACTTAAACTGCTACATAACAGGCAGACAAGAACCATCAATTCAGGGCCATAATCTTTGCTGCATGTGTTACATCTCTTGGCAGATGGATGCTACAGTATTTAGAGAGATCGCTAAACTCCGCTACTGGAACTGCTCTCAGCTGCTTCAATACATTGTTACTAAAGCTTCGCTACCCCTGGCATTTACTCTTCTGTTTCTGTCTGATGTGCTGGAGGGAGCTCTTGGGTGCTCCCATAACCTCTTAGCAAACATATGCAGCCAAACTGAAGAGGTTTGAGGTGATTTCCATCTCTGATGGAGTCAAACCCTAAACACAAGGTCAGCCCTGCAAGAGAGGATATCCCTGAGGCTCACACAAATATTTCTGGACCTCAAGATACCGGTCTTTGGAATGGATCAGATGGGATCAACTGGATAGTATTTTCAGAATTTTTTTCACAAACAAGAAGACTCCAAGTGCCGTACAAGGAGTTATACCAACTCCTAATGCAGGTTATCCATGCTGCACACTACACTGTGCTAGCAATATACTCGGTGCCATCTTCAGGAACTGAGGTACATTTTGAGCAAGAGGGCTTATTTGCCAAATTATGATGAGGACTTCTTCCTTGGTTACCAGAGCACTTCACCCCTCCTCTCTCCCCTCCCCCCCCAACCTAGGGAAACAGATTAATAGTTTCCATGTGCACTCACCCTATCCTGCCTGCAGGCCCATAGTATTTGGGGAACTGGCCTTGTCACAGGGTCTGGGGGAATGTGGTGAGCCCCTTGTTAAAATGTTGGCAGCGCATCACTAGGGTCTATGGTGGTTTGAGCTTCAAAGAGGATTGTCAAGTAGCTTTGTTTGGATGTGAACATTGCACTAGTGCATGAAAACTATGTGGTGAAAGTGACCACAAACCAAAGTGCTGTGCAACTAAGTCTCATTTCATTATCCAAGCTAAGCAAAGCTAAACCTGCATAAATGGTGAAGTGAATTTGTGCAGTTCTCTTACTGGTATCAGATAAGGGTTTTCTTTTAATATCTGAATTTTAACCTGGCAGTGTGCCTTTAATATGCTCTCTATGGACTTCACTATACCCTCACTATAGGTAACCCTCCAAGTCATGAGGTTTGACACATTCAAGGACACCACTGCTCCGTGCAGTCTGGAATCATGCATCCAATCTCAGCTAATAGGGCTTCACAGAAGTGAAAGAGGCATAGGACCTGATTTTCAGAAGTGCTGAGGACCCACAACTCCACTTAGAGTCAAGGGGAACTATGGGTATTTAGCATGTCCCAAAAAAAAAAAAAAAAAAAAAAAACAGGGTCCCCAAGCACACCTACCAGAGTGCACCCACCTAACCAGAAAATGCTATGCCACAAGGGAGAACTCCTGTACATCCTCCTACAATCACAACCCACCTTAAAGTCTTTGTTTTGAGTTCCTTTCTATTATTTGCAGTGGTGCCAGATAAAACTAGGATTATAATTATCTAATCCTCTGAACTCCTGCTAACCATTGGACCCATGGATCTCTATCTCAGGGGTTGCCAACCTGTGGCTCCGGAGCCCCATGCAGCTCCTTGTATAGGCACCAACTCCAGGGCTGGAGCTACAGGCGCCAACTTTCCAATGTGCCGGAGGTGCTCACTGCTCAACCCCTGGCTCTGCCATAGGCCCTGCCCCCACTCCACCTCCAGGGTGGGAGGGATAGCTCAGTGGTTTGAGCATTGTCCTGCTAAACCCAGGGTTGTGAGTTCAATTCTTGAGAGGGCCATTTAGGGAACTGGGGTAAAAATCTGTCTGGGGATTGGTCCTGCTTTGAGCAGGGGGTTGGACTAGATACCTCCTGAGGTCCCTTCCAACCCTGATATTCTGTGATTCTATGCAGAGCCCAGCTGTATGTTCCTTTCAACACCCCCTCCCCTGAGCCTACCATACCCCCATTCCTCCCCGTCAGAGCCTCCTGCACACCACAAAACAGCTGATCGGGAGGTGCAGGGAGGGGGAGCTGCTGATCAGCAGGGCTGTGGGAGGAGCTGATAGGGACCTTACTGTGGCTCTTTGGCAATGTACATTGGTCAATTCTGGCTCCTTCTCAGGCTCAGGTTGGCCACCCCTGCTCTATAGAGAGCCACATTTAAATTTACCTTGTATATTCTCATCTGGGTATTCTAAAGGCAGAATATTTATCTAGAGCTTTACCTCTTCAGGGCACTGTTCGATATCAATCAATCATCATAACTTCAAGGCAGGTAAATGCTGTACCCCTGTACAGCTAGGTTATGCTTTGCCCAAGAAATCGAGATTAGAAGGCAGGAATTTCTGCTTCCAGAATTGTAGTCAGTTCACCAGATCATGCTGCCTCACTGAGCAGCCTAGGCACATTTGGGATTTCTCAGAATGACCTCATTAAGTGGTGGTAAACGAAAGTGCTTTTGACAGGGAAGCAGTCAAAGTCATTTGGAGGTCTCCTGGTTACAGACAATCCTATACTGTTTAATTCCATTTGCAGAGTGAAAACCCTTGGTGAGATTAGACTTCACTTTAACAATCAGTCAGTTCAGTCAGGGAGGCTGTTCACACTAGTTTGTTACCATGTCAACAGTCATACCTATTACATCTCAGATGGACTATTACTGCTCTTACAAGTGACTTCCTCAATAGGCGATTCACTCTCTCTCACACACACACACACACACTCTTTAACCCAGACTTCAATATTCTTGGATTTCACCTGTACTGAAATGTCAAACAACATATGCCGTGGCATTCTAAAAATCGGTCTGATCACATTTAACGCACAAGGCTTATTTGCCACATTTTGTCTTCCATTTATGGAACTCTTTGCCATGCTGTCTTAAAGAGCATCCTCAAGTCCGGTTTAAGATTCCTTTGCCTAGGTTACTACTACGGGAAGGATCAGGGCCGGTGGTACCATTTAGGTAAACTAGGCGGTTGCCTAGGGCACCCAGATTTGGGGGTGCCAAAAAGCGGTGCCCCCAATTTATTTAACAGCGTTCCTACGCCCCCTCCCCGAGCGGTTGCTGCTCCACTTCTCCCACCTCCCAGGCTTGCAGCGCCAATCAGCTGTTTGGCACCGCAAGTCTGGGAGGGGAGGAGAATTAGAGCGGGGGCGGCGTGCTCGGGGAGGAGGCAGAGCAGAGGTGAGCTTGGGTGAGGAGCTGCTGCACGGCTCCCCGAGGGGGGGGGGGAAGCTGCTACGGGGGGGGGGGCGCCTCAGGGCAGAGGGGGTAGCTGCCACGGGGGGGTTGCCTCAGGGCAGGGGGGGGCAGGGAGCTGCCGCAGGGCTGGGGAGGGGGGGCGCGCAAGGTGGAAGTTTCGCCTAGGGCGCAAAACTTCCTTGCACCGGCCCTGGGAAGGACTGAATTAGTTACTTTTTACTCATCTTGGCAAAAGAATCCGAACTGACCAGTTTTATTTTCTAGACACCATCAGTTAGTCAACTGTTATAGGATGAATATCTCCTTATTGGATTCCTTTCTGTTGTTATAAGCTTGTTGCATCTCATCTTAAATTAATCCCCAGTCCTGCAGACACTTATCCACATGCTTAAGTAAGATTGTACATATTCCCCCATGGATTCAATGGGACTCCTCGTGCTTAAAGTTAAGCATGTACCTAAGTTTTGCAGTGTCAGGGCCTCAGACTTCAAGCTCTTTGGGGCAGGTACTTTTTTAAACCTATGTTCATCCAGCACCTAACACAGCAGCATCCTGATCCAGACTGGGCCCTTTGAGGCTTGCTGTAAAAAAATATTTGTCTATCTTCTTCACCAAAACATGAGGATTCTACTGGCACTTGACAATCCCAGGTTGTACTGCTTCTCGGCAGCCTTTAGTCAGCTCAACAGTCTATCTGTCCCCCTTAGCCAGTGCAGATTTGTACCCACAACACATTCTTGTAAGGGTGAAATATGGGTTTTGTTGTATTTTACCCTCACTGTAAAGATTCTGTGGCAGATTAGATACTACATCTGCAAATTTCTATTTTACATTGGTTTGGGAATGAGGAATGGAAGGAAGAACATAGGCTGTGAACAATGTGCAGAAATCCCACATTTAGTCCAAGACTCCCAGGTGTCCTTTTTCCAGTGTCTCAGACTAGATGATTTCTCAAACACATATGGGTTTATCTCGATCCTACAACCCTGTAGTTTCACTCAGTGATAGATCATGTTCGGTGGTTTGGTAGCCTCACAGACAAACAGCACAGGGTTGTGTGTAGATTACCAAGGACTATTCAGAAATACAAAGCATTGCCTGTGTGTGTAGGGGCGTCCACAGCAGGAGAGCCCAGTTGCTAGACTGGATACTTTCCAAAGCAACATCACAATGAACATGCAGGGACAGCCCTACCACTGAACGTTATGGATCCAGACAGTTCATGTGCAGGAGACACTGACATGTCATGTCTCTAGTGACAAATATAGGACACATTTAGTAGGGAAAGCCACTTATTTAGGATGATTCTTAGGGAAGCAGTTTATGCCCAATATTAGCAATGACTGATATTTAACAGGGATGTTAATTCTGCTTAATAGGGACAGCTTCAGAGGATTTATAGAATCATAAAAATGTCAGGCTGGAAGGGACCATGAGAGGTCATCTAGTCCAGCCCCCTGTTCTGAGGCAGGGCCAAGTATACTTACACCATCCCTGACAAGTGTTTGTCCAGCCCGTTCTTAAAAACCTTCAGTGATAGGGATTCTACAACCTCCCTTAAAAGCCCATTCCAGTGCTTAACTATTCTTATCATTGGAAAGTTTTCCTGAATAGCTAACCTAAACCTCCCTTGCTGCAGATTAAGTCAATCATTTTTTGTCCCACCTTCAGTGGACACAGAACAACTGATCACCATCCTCTTTATAACAGCCTTTGACATTTTGGAAGACTTATCAGGTTCTCCCTCAATTTTTTTCCTCAAGACTAAGTTTGTTTAACTTTTCCTCATAAATCAGGGTTTCTAAACCTCTGATATTTTTGTTGCTCTCCTCTGGACTCTCTCCAATTTGTCCACATCTTTCCTAAAGTGTGGCCCCCAAAATTGGACACTGCACTCCAGCTGAGGTCTCACCAGTGCCAAGCAGCATGGGACAACTATATCTCATGTCTCACATACAATAGTCCTGTTAATACACCCCAGAATAAGAGCTTTTGGGGTTTTTTTTTGTTTTTTGTTTTTTGGCAACAGCATCACATTGTTGGCTCACTTCCATATAGTGATTGAGTGGAGTACTTCCCTAGCACTGATCTCCAGTATTAGATCGCTCCCTCCACATCATCTCCATCCATGTACTGGGCTCCTATGCTAGGCATCTTCGAACTACCTCTTCCACAAATAGTAGAGTCAAACCCTTTCCTTGGGCAGACTATACCACCTCCCAGCATCAGGGGTCTAGCCATTAACATAACAGGTTCGGTAGCATTCCAGAGGGACATATTCCTATTAAAATAGCATCTTTAGTCAGTCCACTTAATGAGGACTGAAAAGTCAGCCAGAAGAGCTTCCCAATTAAGTGAGCTCAGCAGTACTAGAAGTAGTAACCAGCATGAAAAAGAGATTAGTGTTGCATTCACGATCCCCAGATAAAGCACAAGAGGTACCTGATTTAACATGAACAGTTACAAACAAATAAGTACTTTCCCCATCACTTACCTATCCCATTCTGGAGTCAGGAATCCATACAATCTCTAGTACAGTAGTGACCCATAACAGTAACAAAACCATTACACCACTGAACCTATGCAAGATACCCAAACAAACCCTCAAATTACTCAACACATGCAAGTCTGCCCACTTGCAAACTAACCACATTACAAGACACAAATACAAGTAAAATCATTACTGTGCACTAATCCTACCACAGTTAGGAAAAAACACCAGCTCACAGGAACAAATCTTTACCTGCTCCACATCAAACACCACCTCTACTTCATTAAGGCAACAATTCAGTCACCTGTTGCAGCTTTATAGGAGCTATTGTCCCTGGGACAAGTTCAAAAAGAATTAACTTCCTGTATCAACATTCTTTCCCTTCATGGGTTTGGCTATTTTAACTGATTGGGTGTGGAAGAAATTCCATTGTCCCATGAATTGCCCAAAAGATAGTGGTAAAACTCCTGGTAACAATAAATGCTTTTTGTGTTTGTTTTCTAATCACCTTATCAATCAATCACTTCCAGGTCAGCAGGGAACAAAACTATAAAAGCTTCCCTATTCTGTCAGTAGACGTCCAGGTGCAGCTGTGCTTAACTGAAAGCAGAAGGTGGTTGGGAAGGGTGTCTGAAATGTAAAACTATAGCTTGATTTGCCTGGAGAGGAAAATAGGGATGTTTTAGCAAAACCACAATCACTTAGAGTTTCACTGTTGTCACCATTCTCAACACTAGGGCTGCTCAGAACTTCATGGTGATAGGGTCTCAGAATCTCTTGCTCTGCAAACACAAGCCCCTTCTATTTGAGCTAAAGGAGAACATCTGTCATTTATCAGCAATGTAGGCTTATGGTATACAGTTGAACAGTAGAGGACAATGATATTCTGCCCAGAAGTTAAGTACAATAAGAATACAGAAAACATTTCTTATCTATAGCCCTTTAAGCCAAACTGGAGTATAGTTAGAGAAGCACATTATTTTAAATTACAATATACTGGATGTGTTCTCAAGCCAGGTGTCAGATTAGAAAATTGGGATAGCTACTCCCGATCTACCCATGTTCCCAGCTCTGTCCTTATCAACTGTATGTTAATACTAAAAATGATCTGTAGTGAAATAGTTAAGGATGTTTAATTTTTATCATTAGGTTTCAGAGTTAACCCAAATTGATCTGTGCAGTGGCAATTCATGCTATTGTTTGTCTTTCTGCAGGCTCAGGAATATAGCACTGCATCAGGTCACATTTGGAAGGTTTCTTCACAATCTCTGTTCTGGAATATTTTATAAAACTCAAAACTTAAATTCTGCAGAAACTAACTGATCCATGGGAGCAGTGTTCTTATTGTGACTGCCCCATCTACTGTTCTTTTGAGGCTCCAGATGCTGTTCCATATCATCTGGAGAACAGAGGCGGTCCCATCTGACTGGCAAAAAGGCATTAATTTACCACTTTGGAAATGTAAAGGCAGAAAATGAGACTGTTCTAGGATATGCAAGTCAAGGGATTCATTGCCAAACTTCACTTGCTTGAGTAATCAAGTAGCATTGCCTCAGACCTGGAGGAGATATCCACCCCAAGGAACCAAAGAGAGGTTCTGCTCAGCGAGTGCCTCTCCAAGTAGACACCACACTCTGGGCAGTGAGAAGTGGGGGGGGGGAGAGGGCAGGGAAACAAACACCAAAATTGGCACTGACTACATTGGTGCCAGTCCCCCCAGCATCAGGACTGTTGATGGAGCCAGTTTCAATAACCACCTTGGAAATGGCAAAGCCGTCCCCAGAGCCAACACATGAGTGAAGCTGAGAGAAAAGAGGCCAGATGCAGCTTCAGACATTGGTAACGGAGGAGAAGAAATGCCACCCCTTTGAGGACAAGCCCTTCAGCAAGGGAGTAATGCTGGGTGGACAGGCATCACAGGCGTCAGTACCAGCAAAGGCACTGGCTTGGTGCCGAGGTACATCCACACAGAGTAGTCAAGATCTTTCTTGAGGGTGACATCGCTACTGACTCTGCACCAGAGCCAAGACATCACCCCCCTGCATTGCCATTTGAGGAATATTGTTCTTCCTCATCATTACCAGGCTATGCATTTTCTCTGGCATTGACCAGAGAAGCCTCCCTGCTATTATTCGCAAGCAACCGTAGAGCCTGCAGAGGAGGTGCTCCCCACAGGGCACTGACCCAGCACAGGTGTGTAGCTGATCCCCTTCCTACAGATCCCAGAAGAGGAGGAGATCAGGCTTCACAGTGGCATCACTGCCTGGACCACCAACACCAGAATCAGAGCCGCCAGGCCAGTGCCAAAGACCTGCGGGAAGAACAGTAACAACCTCAGTGTCCACTAAAAGAATCTTGACTGTAATTGGACAAGGGAGTCCATTCAGCCCCCATCCCTCCAGTCAATGATTTCAGGGCATTCCAGGATCTCCTAGCATGTATTGTGGAGAAGCTGGCTATAGAAATGATAGTCATTCAGGAAAAGTCACGCAAACTCTTTGGTAGGTCAGATCCTACCAAAATCACCCTGCCCACCAATGAGGATATATTGGAACCGGCCAAAGCCCTCTGGCAAACCTCAGCCACTGTTCAGCCAACTTCCATGAGGGTGGAGAAGCATTCTCCTTCAAGCTCCTGTGCATGCGGATCTCACTCATGGGGTACTGATGCCCTGCACAGGAGTTGGGAATTTTTCTGTAACAGTGTCCTATAAGGGTTCCCTCGTGCTTCCCCTCCCAACAGCATAAAGGGCTGAGTGACTCCAACTGCACACTAGTTCCTTCTGACCACCCTTTTCAGAGAGTCAGAACCTCTCAGTGTTTCTCCATCTCCCTTAATTAGTTTTGGATTAGGATACGGAGTTTGCTTGTGTCTGTAGTAAATGGTTTAGTTTTTTTCATATATACTTTATTTCTTTTTGACCCCCTGGTGCAATAAAAAAAAAATGCAGCTTAAGGCTAGGTCAGTTGTATTTGTCAGTTTCACTGGACTGCCCGCCATTTGTCTGTCTTGCTCCCCCAGCTTCAAGTCTTTTCCATTATGTAAAAGAACGATAGCTCTGTACGATGGACGAGATATGTATTTATACTGTCTCGGGGACAGTCCGTTAACAGCAAAGCTGCAAGGCTTTTAATAAATGCACATAAAGATAGAGAATCAAAGCTTTGACTTTCCATAAGAAATAGTTTGAGAACACCTTCAGACACAGAGGCTTTGAGGGATCAAGGGACTTCAACCCCTTCCCTGCTCTAGTCATGCCTTCAGCGCTCAGGAGATGGAAGATTCTCTGCACCTTGAAGTCTTTAAACCATGATCTGAGGACTTCAATGGCTCAGACACAGGTTTGATATAGGAGTGGGTGGGTGAGATTCTGTAGCTACTAGCCTGCGTTGTGCAGGAGGTCAGACTAGATGATCATAATGGTCCCTTCTGATCTTAAAGTCTCTGATTCTATGAGTCTAACTATTGCAGCAGTACTCTTCTGTCTGTCATGGGGAAAGTTTTTGCTTCTACCTTATAGGCCCAAACTGCTGATATCTTAAGGATCAAGAGAAGATATCAACAAGCTGGCTTCACTCCCACAGTGGAGCAAAACTTCACAGTGCGCCAGCTTATTGAAAAGGCAGGAGCATCCGGTTCACATTGCATTGGTGGATCTCAAGACTGCATTTGACTCTCTTGACAGAGAATTGCTTTGGCTGATCTTGAAATTTACGGCATCTCCGACCAGCTTTGTAGCATGCTCCATCTCCGATGATTCTTCAAGCTGTGTTCTTGTATATGGGGAAAGAACCACCTTCTTACAAATTAATTCAGGCATTTAACCAGGATGAGCTGCCACCCCAGAACTCTTCAATGGCATCAGATGATGTGTTTGGGCCAACACTAAGTAAATGCATTTTAGACATAGGCCTTAATGAGAAGAACCTCACCATTGTCCATTTTGCTGCTGACATACTGCTAGTGGTTGAATCAGTAGATGAGCTAGTTGCAGCATTTAAAGCCCTGGAAAGCTCAGCAGCAAAAGTTGGCTTGAAAATTAATTGGGGTAAAACCAAAATTCTTCCAGTCAGTGATTTTGACCATGTTTCAGGCTCTAGCAGCTTAGTGGGCAACCACCTGGTCGAGAGAGTCAGGTATTTCACCTTCCTTTGCTCTGTTGATGAAAACATAGGTGGCATTGAGAGAGAAATTGAAGCCCAGCCTGCAAAAGCATCATCAGTAATGGGGCACCTCCTCAAAAGCATCTTTCGCAATCAGTAGAGATAGGCAGAGAGATTAGGCAGAGGATATACACTGCTTCAGTAGTCAGTAAGCTGATCTTTGGGACTGAAACTTGACCGCTCACTGTCAAGATTGAAAAGAAGATGGACACCATGCTGTTGAAGAATCTCTGAATGATCAAAAACATCAAATAGTACGAAGTCAAGTCGAATTAAGAGCTCCATTGTCTAAATAAACAGGTCCTGGTCTCTCAAACAATTGGCCAGCACTCTTTGGCTCACGATGTATTTGGTGGTCTCTACTCTGTCCTTGTGACAGCAGAAGAACTAACCAACCTCACCTGACTACTTGTTCAGCGTGGCCCCGATCTCAGCTGTGTTGAATAGGTTAAGGGGAGAGGCATAGTGGCAGAACTTTCTTTCTCAAAGAGGCTCCAAGCTAGGGTGACCAGATAGCAAGTGTGAAAAATCGGGACAGGGGCTGGGAGGTAATAGGTGCCTATATAAGAAAAAGCCCCAAATATTGGGACTGTCCCTATAAAATCAGGACATCTGGTCACCCTACTCCAAGCCCAGTTTGAAGATGGCTGAGCATTCGACCTTGCTAGGAAATAGCAAGCTCTGAAGCTTGCTCAGATATTTATGAAAAAAGCGTCTGCCATCCGTGCTCTTTGTTTGCTTAATGATTCCTCCAGCTTGCATGTTTCCAGAGAGGATACGAATTGGGTGACTATCCTGATTGCTAAGGAAATATTTTACTGAGATACTGGAAATTGAATCAACACCCAAGGAGGAAGAACAGATTATGATACAACTATTAATGAGCATCAAAAAGAGTTTTCAAGAAAATGGGGACACTTTTGGGAGCCCTTTGGGGATGATGTTAATTGTTGAATCTGACCCATCGGTCATGACAAACATGATACAGAGAAATCTCATCTTTTGGATTTTCTATCTTAAAAACCATTAGATCCTCTTTTCTTTCTCTGTCTCCCACTGATGTTGGAAGGCACAAATTGAAACAACACAAGATCTATCGGGGGAAATATTAGTTTTATTAGGAACAAGGGAAATCGGCTAGGTCTCTTTTCCCTCCCCAGCATGATGTAAGATAGATAAAGTTAAGTTTTGGGGAACTGGCTGGCAAAGGGGATTGCTAGTGGGCTAGAGAACGTTTCACATCTAGAACATCACTTCAAATCACAGCCTCATTCACAGTGACTGATAGTTTGGCAATCTGCTGGCTCTTTGGGGGCCTGTGTGAAATCCAGTGTTGGATTTAATCCCTTGCTAGGCTAGCCCAAGAGCTGAACAGACCTGGAGACTAAACTCAACTTTCCACCAGCTCCAGTTTAAGGGGATACAGGGGAATGCTGGTGCTGTCACATGCCATGCTGACACAGCTTGTGCAATTCAACATCCAGGGCAATCAGACTAGCATGACGTTTACAAAAAGAACCAGAAGTTGGGTTTTACTCCTTTGTTGGCGCAGCATGTCCCTGCTCAGTAACCAGTGCTATCCACCCATAGGAAACAAAACTCAATGTAAAAATGCGTGAACAGTTATGGACAACACCCTGATAGCGTCCCGACGAGTTGTGGTGTTGAAGGTAGGTTTACTCAGGTTTCTTTCTTTGGGAAAAGATTTTGAGCCCTTGTGGCCATTTAATGTATAAAGCACATGAAGTCTGAAAATGCTGAATGAACAGCATGTATGAAGCACTTTGGGATGAAAAATAAGTTAGTACAACAAAGGCTACAGGACAAGTGCAACTGACGAGCCAACTTTTATCCTCAACTGTGTACCCAGCTTTAACTGACCCCAGTGCAAGGGCTGAACTTAGCTCCACATCAGGGGCCCAACAAATCATCAGTGGAGGGCTCATAACAAGGAACTGTAAAAGGGGTGGGGGGAGTTTTACTTCATGATGCAGACAGGAGGCATGAGGCATGAAAAGTTAGGAGTTCTGGCTGATTTTTTTTTACCTTAGCAAGAACAGGGCTCTCCAGTCTCATCTTTCCAATTTTTCTGGGAGAGTTTATGTCCATGGATACTATCTTAGCCCTTAATAGAAGGGGGAGAGGTGTTGGATGTTTAGCAACAGATCTCTATCTATAGGGCTTTTAAGCGGGTCAATATCAACCACCACCCAGGGGTTTGGGCAGTCTGAATAAGAGTCACTTCCTCTCTCAGTCATTGTCTATGTACTTAATATCTATGATGTAATACTCCTGGTGCTTGATCACATCTTCCAGGAAAGACAACGTAGAGAAGGGATAAGATTTCCCAGGAGGCACCTAAATGACTTAGGAGCATAAATACCCTTTGAAAAAGCACCTAAGACAATTTCTAGTGGGGAAAAAAAATGACCCCAGTTCTGGCCTTCCTTATACATCAGCACACACGGCCTAAACCTGTTCATTTTCTCCCTTTCAGATCATGTTAAAAAAAATGGGTTAGAGGGAAGAAGAGTTTAAATTCTTTAGGGCAAAGAACATTATCTGTCCATGGTTTTGTAGTTCTGCATTATGACAAAATGTGGCAGATGTGGAGCAGATAAGAATAGTGATATGTAATAGTTTTATGAATACTATATGGGACCTGCTCAGTGAGATGAAGTGTATATGATAGGTTATTACACTTTCCTACATGAATATTCTGATCTAGCTTAACAGGGAGGCTGCTGGATAAACACAAACACACGGGCTATAGATAAGTAACCTTCCAACAAACTCTTGGGGGGCAATTACAGGAGAGAGGCCTAGGGCCAGGTGTTTTGGCAAGGATGGGAGCCTAGAGGCCAAAGGGACACAACAGCTAAAGGGACTCTGGAGGGAAAGTTAGGAGTGTGCTGTTTCTGGGGAGAACATACTGAGAACCAGACACAAAAATGTCTGAAGCAGTTTCCAGGGGCTGGTAAGCTTTGAGGCAGTTACACATGGTTCTAGTTTTAAGACCTATTTCCACTGAATTTCTTTGGTTCTAAATAAATAATACTTTGCTTTAAAGAGAGTTTCTAGTTACTAGATACTATAGTCATAGGAAATGAACTGCAGGCCTGCTGAGGTAATCACCCTTAGTACCGGAGGACTGCAGCCTGAGGCCCAGTCTGAGAGTGGGAAAATTGCATGATTCCACCCTGAGAGATTATGGGCCAAGACAGGCCATGGTGGGCAGTGGGCAGCACTATAAGAGGCCAGGAAGGGACAGTTAGGCCAGTAACTGTGACAAACAAACAAACAATTATCCTAGTGAGTATCACCACCTCCGGCTACAACAAACAATTCTTGTAAAGACAGAGCAAGTTGAATGGGATAAATCTGGACTCTTCTTCCAGGTTAAATAAACTGAGGAGGAGATTCTCTTCCCCTTTGAAATCCATTCATCTCCTTTAGGCCGCATTAAAAGATCTTTTCCTGGTACATTAGCTAGACAGCCCCACGCAGTTACATTTCACACAAATGCAGAGAGACCATTCACCCAAGTTTCAGCACTTTTAATATCCTTTGTTTCAGATGTTACTGGACAGTGTCAGTCAGTAAGAACTACATCAAAGGCTGTCTCACACAACTGTTAAAATGTAAGTAAGAGGGATTCTAATCTACCCATTTACAAATGCTGATCTCATTCTGTGCAAACACGTGGCAAACTACCTTAAAATGACTGCGTGCCTGTGAAAGGTGCTGCTGTGACAGCTCAGGACAGAAGTCCTTGTTAGCTACAGCCGAGGTATAGAGTGAGCAGTAACATGCAAGCTCCCCCGCTCCCATTGCCCTGCCAGCGTGCGTATAGCTGGATGGAACATGGGTAGGACAGAGAGTAGCTTAGCCCCCATATCGCATAGGGAGGTGTTAATTCAACTGCTGGCCTTGCAACTTAGACTTGCAGAGAGTGCTTGTCTGAAATAGATACCTAACCAGTAATATCAACTAATTTCACATAGGCCCCTGAATAGCTCTCAGACAGGCTGGAATTAAGCTGACTATCTTTTACTTTACTAACGCCATTTCTTTACCTTCAACACCATTCTGTTTCACAGTTCTCCTTTTGCTTGGGTTTTAGTCTCTCCCCCTCCCCCCCACAAGCCTGTCTTCCTCGATTAGAGATTTCCCCCCTCAATCGTGTGATCAGCTACAAAACAAAAATACTGTACACTTTTAATTTTAGGTCTCATTTTCTGAAAAGGAATTCTAGGATACAGTGTTCTACACACAGCAAGCTTTCAGCAAAAGGTAAGAGGATCCCAGCTGGTGTAAAAATATATTTTAAATAAAATAGAGTTTCTATAGGAGAGCAAGCTATGTTGTACATTTCTAATTCTTTAGAATATTTTACAGCAGCCAGAGGCCCGGTTGTACAGTCTACACCCTAAAAAGAAGTTCATGTACAGTCATGCTTCAGCAGATGAGGGCAAGTCTACAAAGCAAAGAATTGGATGCATTCGGTGCATGAACAAAAGTCATGTACTTTAAGTGCAAGAAAATGTAACCTTCCTAAACAGCCAGCCAATCGGTTAAGGCAAGAAGCAGATTTAACGCAATGCAATTCTAGCCTTGCTCCTGTAACTCACCCATAAAAAACTAAAGCTACTTTCACTTGTTGGTCCAGCTTAGCAACTGGATAAGTCACAGCTTCAGTTGCATTGGTTTTGGCCTAAATTGAGGAAACCGCTGCAGTTGAATGTTGAACAGCTTCTCCCATGGAGAGGACACAGTCACAAGTTCTCCCACACGTTTGTAAGAAGGGGTAAGTCTGCATCCTTTAAACACTGAGCACATGTCATCGCACACATGCAGGCCTTCAGTAAAGGGAGACATTGTAACATACCAACATGGGTTCTAGGATGAAGAGCCAGACTTGAACCAGAGTTTTCTCCCTAAGAAGGCTGCATGCCCACAGATGGCTGTAGGGCAAACTGAATGGGTGGCTTCAGTCTCTACCTCTCAATTGGAAAAATGAGAGGGGTGTTAAAGGAAAATAAGGGAGCCCCTGAGGTCCAGATCCTAAAAGCTATTTGGGCTCCTAATAACTTTCAGGACCTGGGCTTGCAGTGTGTGTTCAGCTACCACAGAAATTAGGTACAGCTAATACACCCAGCTAGTCACAGCACCCAGTATGAAGATGTTACATTATCCTGGCGGAGTGTGAGCAGTTCCTCAAGTGTATGGCAGCCTGGAACGGTAGCAAGCTAGTGACTAGTGTGAAAGCCCAGAGTATTTGGGCCATATCTGAAAGGTGACAGATTCAGAGAGGGGAAAGTGAACGTGTGGTTTTCACCCTACACGTATCATTCCGGCCTCACTCAGAGGACAGCACTCGAGAGTATGCAGATACCTCACACTGGCACAATTTAAATATGCAGAAGACAAATGTATAAGGCATCTTATTCCAAGAAGTATACTTCAGAGAGCAGAACAGTGTAACAATGTTAGTCTGCAACAGGTACCAGTCTTTGCATATATGGTTCCTATTTAATTAGTAGGAATGCCTATAAATAATTATGGAGACAAGTTGGGTGAGGTAATGTCTTTCATTGGATTAACTTCTGTTGGGGAGACAAGTTTTCAAGCTTACCAAGACCTGAGGAAAAGCTCCGCGTAAGCTCAAAAGCTTGTCTCTCTCACCAACAGAAGTTGGTCCAATAAAAGATATTACCTCCCCCACATTGTCTCTCTAATAACCTGGGACCAACACAGCTACAACACTGCATATAAATAATTGTGTTCAATTATTTCCATAGCATACTCATTTCACAATCCCTTGTACTTTGAAGGTGGTCTGGTGCAGTGCTAACAGCTTTAAAGCGGACAGCTGGTTAATTGTTTAAAATGGACTCCCTTACAGCAGTATCACATTAATTCTCAAACCATGGTAATGGTGTTATTATTTTTAAACACATCACTCCGTTTCATTGTCCATGCTAACTCATCTATTCCTATCCTAATTCTGCACTAGCACAATGCTGCGGTGTTTGGGTTGCACACACTAAGTGGGATGGGGACTGAATCAGGTTTTCAATTAAAAGTTTTTATTTATATGAGCATTTCTGATCTTGGTTAGTAGGAAGAGGCTTTTAAAAAACAAAAAACCTTTAAAACTTTGGGCTGAACTACCCTGTCATGTCCTTTTAAGGGGATACAAGATTTGTTTTGTGTTTCAGACACGTCTAAAACGGAACACAATCTCCAAGGAGAAAATAATGTATGAAGTGGGACTTAGATAAGGTAGGAAGGCAAAATGGTGATTAAAATCTGCCTATGATTAGCTAGCTAATGCAGTGAGATGCTTTTAAATACTGTAGATTCCCATTAGCTGGCAGCCAGCTTTATGAAAAGCTCTGAAAACAACTTCTAGCTGAGCCTTATTTGGATGTGGTATTTAGTGTTGAACGTAACATTCAGCTTGAATCCTGACACTTGGGCCTGGTCATTCAGAAGCGAGGTCGATCCACTTGTCCCAATCCTCACTTGCCCCTTTTGCTACGGCCTCTCCTGGAAGGCGGCTTTCCCATGCCCCCCGCTGGTGAGCTTGCAGAAGATGCCACTGCAATGTTGATCTGTCCTTCCTGGATTTCCTGCCTGGTCTCAGCTGGGAGGTGGTTGATTTTCTGTTGTGTTTCTAAGTAGAACATGACATCCCGCAGCTGCTCCTGTATCTCTGTGATCTGCAGGTCCTTCTGCTCACAAGTTTCCTTTAGAACCTTCTCTTCTTCCTTTAGTTTGTTCTGCAGTAAGACCTGATTTGCTCGCAAACATTTGTTCATTTCCTGTTCCTCCTTTAGCTCATTGGAGAGTTTGGCCACCTTGTTATTCAGCTGAATGCACCTTATACACAACAGAAAGAAGGAAAAAGCAAATGAGACCTTGCAGCCACAGTGGCCTAATTAGCAGAGGAGTTAAGCTATCAGGGGTGTCAAGTCAGACAAAGTTTATAGAATCACAGAAGGGTACGGCTGGAAGAGACCCCAAGAGGTCAAATCCAGCCCCCTGGGCTGAGGCAAGACCAAGTAAACCTAAACCATCCCTGACAGGGGTTTGTCCAATCTGTTCTTAAAAACCTCCAGTGATGGGGTTTCCACAATGTCCCTTGGACGCCTGTTCCAGAGCTTAATTACCCTTAGAGAGTTAGAAAGTTTCTTCCTACTATCTAACCGAAATCTCCCTTGCTACAAATAAAGCCGATTAATTCTTGTCCTACACTCAGTGGACACAGAAAACAACTGATCACTGTCCTCTTTATAACAGTCCTTAACAGGATTTGGAGACACAGTAATCAGTCTCCCTTCAGTCTTTTCTCACAACTAAACGTGCCTTTTGTTTAACCCAGGGGTAGGCAACCTATGGCACGGGTGCCGAAGGCGGCATGTGAGCTGATTTTCAGTGGCACTCACGCTGCCCAGGTCCTGGCCACCAGTCCGGGGGGCTCTGCGTTTTAATTTAATTTTAAATGAAGCTTCTTAAACATTTTGAAACCTTATTTACTTTACATAAAACAATAGTTATATAATAGACTTATAGACAGAGACCTTCTAAAAACGTTAAAATGTATTACTGGCCCGCAAACCCTTAAATCAGAGTGAATAAATGAAGACTCAGCACACCACTTCTGAAAGGTTGCCGACCCCTGTTTAACCTTTCCTCACAGGTCGGGCTTGCTAAACCTTTTCTCATTTTTGTTGCTCTTCTCTGGGCGCTTTCCAATTTGTCCACATCTTTCCTAAAGTGTTCAAAACTGGACACAGAATTCCAGCTGAGCGTCCCTCACGAGTGCTGAGGGGAACAGGGCAATTGCCTCCCATGTCTTACATACGGTACTCTTGTCAATACACTCCAGAACAATATTTGCCTTTTTCGCAGCTGCAACCCCTTATTGCCTCTCATTCCATCTGTGGTCCACTATAACCCCCACATCCTGTTCAGCAGTGCTACTGCCTAGCCAGTTAGTCCCCATTCTGCAGTTGTGGATTTGATTCTTCCTTCCTAAGTGAAGCACTTTGCACTTGTTTTTATTGTATTTCATCTTGTGGATTTCAGACCAATTCTCCAATGTATCAAGATCATTTTGAATTCTAATCCTGTCCCTTGAAGTGCTTGCAACCTCTCCCAGCTTGATGTCATCTGCAAGTTTTATAAGTGTACTCTCCATGCCATTATCTAAGTCATTAATGACAATATTGAACAGCAATGCAGCAGGAGGATTAATGTGTCAGGATTATACTCTTTTGGGTTAAAACTATTTTATCTTTTGGGGCTACTAGAAGGTGGGTGTATAACTGGCTGGATAACCGTACTCAGAGAATTGTTATTAATGGTTCCCAATCCTGCTGGAAAGACATAACGAGTGGGGTTCTGCAGGGATCTGTTTTGGGACCGGCTCTGTTCAATATCTTCATTAACGACTTAGATATTGGCATAGAAAGTACACTTATTAAGTTTGCGAATGATACCAAACTGGGAGGAATTGCAACTGCTTTGGAGGACAGGGTCATAATTCAAAATGATCTGGAGAAATTGGAGAAATGGTCTGAGTTAAACAGGATGAAGTTTAACAAAGACAAATGCAAAGTGCTCCACTTAGGAAAAGAAAAATCAGTTTCACACATACAGAATGGGAAGAGACTGTCTAGGAAGGAGTACAGCAGAAAGGGATCTAGGGGTTATAGTGGACCACAAGCTAAATATGAGTCAACAGTGTGATGCTGTTGCAAAAAAAAAGCAAACGTGATTCTGGGATGTATTAACAGGTGTGTTGTGAGCAAGACACGAGAAGTCATTCTTCCGCTCTACTCTGCTCTGGTTAGGCCTCAGCTGGAGTATTGTGTCCAGTTCTGGGCATCGCATTTCAAGAAAGAGGTGGAGAAATTGGAAAGGGTCCAGAGAAGAGCAACAAGAATGATTAAAGGTCTTGAGAACATGACCTATGAAGGAAGGCTGAAAGAATTGGGTTTGTTTAGTTTGGAAAAGAGAAGACTGAGAGGGGACATGATAGCAGTTTTCAGGTATCTAAAAGGGTGTCATAAGGAGGAGGGAGAAAACTTGTTCACCTTAGAGGCTAAGGATAGAACAAGAAGCAATGGGCTTAAACTGCAGCAAGGGAGGTCTAGGTTGGACATTAGGAAAAAGTTCCTAACTGTCAGGGTGGTTAAACACTGGAATAAATTGCCTAGGGAGGTTGTGGAATCTCCATCTCTGGAGATATTTAAGAGTAGGTTAGATAAATGTCTATCAGGGATGGTCTAGACAGTATTTGGTCCTGCCATGTGGGCAGGGGACTGGACTCGATGACCTCTCGAGGTCCCTTCCAGTCCTAGAATCTATGAAAAACAGAGATCTAGGCATTGGCTAGATGTTAGAATCAACTGGTACCACCAAGATGCGAGGACAAGAAGCTACAGTGCAGAAAGACAAAGAACCATCACATGTTAACAGTCATCCCTTATCACACAGGTTTTCCAATCCAGCCTATGGTTTACTGGCAATTGTGTCTCATCCGTCTGCCTACAAACACATGTTCCACACGCAGTATGGTACGGTGGCTTGAGCAGACTCCAGCTTTACTACAGACTTTCTGGATGATCATGGGATAGTCACCACCTTTGTGCCCCAATTTAATCAGTGCGTATGACAGGGATAATGCTTGCCGAATTTCCAGGAAAGTGTGTAAAGCACCAAGGATGACAGGGACTGTACAAGAGTGCTAGGGATTGTTACAAAGACAGACACTATGTTAGGCATCTTTAGTTTAGATGCTTCAAAGTTTGTTTTAATAATGCATTATTCATGGAGAATTCCTCCTTCCAGCTGCTTTCCTTCCTTTGCAGGTTGTATTCCTTCTGACTACACAGCTGACTGGCTTCCACTTCGGAGTGGGCATGGAAGGAGAAAGATTTAATGAATGCTAACCAAGCAATCTATGTGGAAAGAGCAGCAGATCAAAAGCTGCATTCCATGCTACAGCCACTTTAAATACATAAGACACCCACAGAGGTGGGACATCGGATTTTTAAAGTCAGGGTCCTTACCACACCAGTTGAGGGTATTAAAAATATTCATATTCAAGAAGTATTGAGAACTTGATGAAGAGGGTTTTAAAAAGTCAGATCCAATTTGAGTCTTAAAGTAGCGTGTATAAAAACCAGAGCTAGGAGACTTGTTAAAAATCTACTTTTAGAGACAGAAACATACTTCCTTTCCACAGATTGTTTCTCTTTAAGTAAGTTGTTCAGCCTGTGCTCCAAATTGTCACATTTCTCAATGGTCTCTTTAAATTTAGTCTTCATGTTGTTAATCTGTAAAAACAAACAGACATTTCAAACAGGTCAAAGTCCTGTGCACTTTCATTAGGACGGTCACGTTTTCAGGAGCATTTTCTAGACTTTGACCAATTGCTGAATGAGGTGAGCAAGTGTTCAAAAGATTGAAAGCAGCAGAAAAAAATCCCTCCCCTTTTTAAAAAAAAAAAAAAAAAAAGAAGAAATCCCTATAAATGCTGCTAGCCAAAAAAGAAGAAGAATTAACAGACACACTGACAAGAGGCTAATTGTTATGGAATCTGCTTCTAGAGAACCGCACCTAAGCTTGTAAAGATGGTGTGGGGCAGACCTTGGGGGACACTAAATAAGCCTACAGCAAATCCCTACGTTGCTGCCCTCTTTTTCTGAAGTTTAAATTTAAAGAGAGTTACTTTAGCAGTTCACACTCAGATGCTGGCTCCACTTCAGTGTTTACTAAGCAGCAGCCGACCTCTGTCATAGGACAGTGACCTACTGACATTATCTCTCAGTCATGCATAATTCAAACCAAAAAAGTTGCATATGTCTGGGTATGTGTCCTGTTCCACTGTAATATACAACCAGGCACCATTGCTTTGCTTAAAGAGAGCCACAGTCCAATACGTGATCTGGGGACTAAATATGATGTATGAAAAACCAAAAAAAACTAAACAAGGAATGTCTTTGTATCCTAACCCAGTGAACAGAATGATGGCTCAAAGTGGGGAAAGAGAGATGTCATTCAATAGCTAATAAAAAAAACCTTTCACATACTGGCAACATGGACTGAAATGGACACTGCTTTTTTGAAGCAGCACCCTTGACAAGTTTAAAAGCCACCACACACACGGATTTCAATGGAGCCACTGTGAAACCAGGTCAGGTTTTATGCTTTTCAGACTTATAGTTTAATGTTTATGCAACTTCTGGTTAATTTTGGGAGGCACACTTGCCAATGGATAGTGGAATATTTTGTACAGTTAATTCAAAAGGCCCTTCTAAGGACAGAGGTCCATGAACAATTACAGGGATCTTTAGAATAAGGAGGCATCTTCAGAATATATGGCCTAGTTATTTTAGTTTAAAACTAGAGTTGTAGCTTCTGTGTTTTCAGCTATTTCCAAGAGGATTTTAACTATAAAACTTTTTCTTTTACAGAAACACAGATAAGGTTCTTCAACCATTTCTTACTGAAAATGAAGTTTTCGGGACCCAATACATGTAGCTAATTTTACATGAATTCTTCATATGTTTATGGAGTGGCTTAACTGCAGATACAGTGCAGGATTAATTGGAAGCCACAAAGTTTATGTAATCTTATACAGCATGCAGCCAAGGTTCAGTTGAGGATTTAGCCAAGAGCTTTGACTCACTTAAAGCATAAACACCAATCGGATCTGCACAGATTACGGATATTTTTTATGTTCTCCAATTTCACTAAAGCTTTTCTGTACCTTTCTGCCCAAGACATTTTGGATCAGTCCTGCCCATAAAACACTCCACAAAATCATAGAACTCTAAACCAACATCTTTTGGGGGATGTGCGGAGCAGAGATTATTTCTGCTTTCTTCAGTGGAGCAAGTTAATGTCACAAAAGACTAGCGAGGGCTAGTGTAGCATAGAGTGACATTTCCCAGATTTTCATTTCAGGGCTTCCTAACATTTCCACTAGTTCCATAGGTTTCAGAGCCACCAAATTTAAATCAGGCTTCAATCTGGGTGGTGCTTTGCCTCCTTCTGCACGGCTCATCAGCAATGTTCGGAGTCTGTGCACAAGACAGGGGAGGGATCTCCAAGCTAATTCCCCTCTAAAGAAGAAAAGGAGCTCTCCTTCCTAGGGCAGCGTAATTCCCTGACACGAAAACTGCACAGTAATGGCATGATTGTCAGAGGTGCTGAGCAACCGCAACTCCCATTAGAGCCAATGGGACCTGGGGGTGTTCAGCACATTGAGAATCAGGCCAAGTGTTCAATTAACAAGACTAGGGAAGAAAAAAAAGCTTACTTCTTCCGCTGTATCCTTTTCTATTCGGACTATCTTGTTTTCCCAGTAGATGCGCTGAGATTCCAGCTGGCTTGTAAGCAAATATGAGTACTACAATCATACAAGACATGCAGAAATATATAGTTAGGGCAGGTTACCACTGTTTCACAGATGCCAATAAACCCAAAGGGCTCCAGATATCTAATACAATTAAACTGTGCAGAAGCAGTACGCTAAACTTTTCACAGATGGGTACAAACTGCAGACGCAGTGCACAGACAATGAAAAAAAAATCAAATTAATTGCAAAATCTTTATTGCATGCTCGTGGTGTTCCCCCTGTGAGTTTTAAATGGACCATCGCTAGCATCACAATAGTAAGTGCTTTATAATGAGGGGAAAGGACAATAAAAGCACCCTAGAAAAAGTGGTAAGTCCCCTTAGCTTTTACCTTCAACGAGAACATGAAGTTACCAGTCACACCTGCTATCTGCATTTGATCTATTGAAGGATCTCCGAGCCAGCACTTTGTTTTCCATTTTCAGGTGGTTTTACTCTACAACTGAACAGGCTTCTAAAATCCTTAAGAAGAGGGGTTGGGTGCAAATCTCATGTGATCTGCACCTGGGGAGAAATAACTGATCTTCAGCTGTGAATAACGATCCTCAGTATTTTGTGCTTTCTTCTGGCGAGGAATGCTCATTACCAATGCTATTTTTGTGTTTAAACAAGGACTTATTGCTTTACATCCCATCTTTTCCTGTTTGATCTTCTAGTAAATTTATAATGAGGATTTGGGAAAATATGATCATTTGCTTAGCTGCACACTAACAAATACCAGATTAGGACTTCAATGCAGGTTTAAGCAGGAAGACAAAGCCCTTAAACATTTTCAGTAGAGACTCCAAATAGCTAGTCAAGTAAATTCTTTCTACCAAAGTTTGATCTAGTTTGCTCTACCAGCGAAGTATATATTTAAAAATCCTCCATTAAGTTCTGTTGATGGTTTGTATGCTGAATTTGAACCCAAGGCCAATTAAGATGGCAGAATCCAAGTTCTCAGAAAAAATAAGGTTATAGTGATTTAGCCATCAAGTAAGGTTTCACACTGAAAAGTATAATTGTAAAAAATGCCACCATGGGGGGGTCTTAGAGCTTAGATTCTAGATCAAGCATGCTCAGTTTACTTCTGTCTGCCCCACAAACTCACCCTGGGTTCCTGAAGTCAAACTAGGAGTCTTCCCTTCTCATGTATCATCACTAGTAAGGAATGTTCCACTGGCCAGAATTGGCCATCAGTAACACCTCTGCAACTCCACTGAGTTTGCACAGCTGTAACTGACTGAAATTTATGAACTTTTGGTTGATGATGCACAGGAAGGAACAGAATCCCGCTAACTCTTCGCTGTGTTGGCTCTGCAGAGCCAAAAGAAGTAAAAAGCAGTAAAACATATGCCATTTTTAGTCACATTTAGCGTGGATGCACGTTTATATATAGCAGCACAAAGTCGTAGCTGAAGAAAGCTAAATATTTACCTCTAACTGTAAGGAATCGATTTTTTCGTCCTGACACAAATCCCCCTCACACTCATACTGAACTATCTTCCCATCAGTTTTACTTGCAACCAGTCGATGGACATAATTATCTAAAGAGAGAAAAGCAACCAAACTAAGGGTAGTTTCAATTTGAGAAAACCCAGGTGTTATAACTTGGCTGGAACTATGGGAAATACTTTACACAGCAGTTAATCATGCAGCTTGATGCCACAGAGTAATACTGAGGCAAAGAGATTAGTAATTACTTAATGCAGTCCACGTTTAACAGCATCTGCATTGACACTAGCTAAGATAGTTACAAAAGCTCAGTCATGCTTCAGGGCAAATTGATCAGGAGACAGGCCTCTCCATTCCACCAATGCTACAGGGCTGCCCTGTGGCATTATGGGTTTATGGCCTCCCCCTGAAGCATCTGGAATGGCTTTACTAGAGAAAACAGATGGCCCCAGAAGATGGGATATTAACACAGCAAAAACTCCCTTCAAATCTTCATGTTAACTTTATTTCTAGGACTGTGTTAAAAATGCCACCGCAGAAAAATTCTGAGAATTATGTCCAAGCGAGCAAGGTTACCGTTAAGAGCAGAAGGGAGAGGTTTACCTCCAGCATAGTCCCAAACCCTGTGATTGGTTAACTGCATTGCATAAGTGTGCTGAGTTTCCTCAAAGTGTTTGTAAGCGTGCCGGCTCACGTAACGGCCGCATCCAATGTGCCCACATATCAAACAAATCCAAAGGTTCTGTCAACAGAAGGAGAGAGATTTTGCACACATATAAGAGTAACACTTTTTAATGTGAAAAAGGTGCTTGTGTGGTTTTAGAGGTTTGAGAAAGCATCCAGCAAGGACAACTGTAGCATCCTCCACTGACAGCACGCACTGCTGCTCATATTTCTAATCACCTTCCTAGGCAAGGCACAGGGTTTGCTTGTTGTGCACCCCCATGAAGACTAAAGGCAAGACAGCAGAAGTACAGTACAAGTCTACTGAAAGAGGTCTCAGTGCACTAGATGCAAGGGCAGCCCAAAGAGCAACCTTCCCAAAGTGAGGCATCCCAAAGGAACACTGAAAGCAAGCTCTGAACATCTGCTATGCTTCTCAAAGGCCCTGGGAAGATTTTTCATACAGCAGGACATCTTTTTTTTTGTGCAACAGCATCCCCTCCCAGTGGACCAACCCCAATGGAAAATGGGTGCACTAATCTAGCCAGAAGAAAGATGGGCCAACAGCAGCCCAGTGCATTATAGGTTTTGGAAACTAAAATGACAAAAAGCACCAATGGGATCAAAACTAGTAAGTCTCACTCATCTCCCACCCCACCTACTTACTTCTTGAACTCCACACTCAAAGCATTTATTCTCTTCCACTGGCTCAGGTGTTTGGCAGTACCTGCAGACAGGACACCTATAACCGTAACAATCAAGCAGATACAGTTAGATACATGGAACCCGATGATTACTGCTGAGATGGGGAGAAACTGATCCTATCCAGGAAGTTTAAGGCAGATGTTGCATCCTGGGGTTTTTTGTGGGACACTCCCTGCCCCCACCCGTCTTTCAGCTTTTTCCTCACTAGTTTGACCCAAAATTTGCCTCCCTCCTGCTCAAACCAGCTGTTCTCTCACTAGTTATTCCTGTAAAACTGATGAATGCCATTTCTTAAACCAGATGAAGTGTCTTGCAATAATCTTAGTTTTAACTGTGATCCAAGAGTTGAACAGCTGGGATAAAGCCGGGAGACGAGATTGGCAATGCACCCAGTCTTTTCCATGGAGAATGTAATGCAAGTCAACTGATGTCATGAAACATTACTTGTCCTCAACATTAAAAGAAAAAGCACCCAGTAAAACTCTTCTGGATAGTGAACAATCTGATTATTTTGGACCGCCTCAATTAGTACTTCCTTCAATTGATCACCATGATGATTTTGATCTTAGAAGAAGAAAGCTGGAAAAACAAGGTTGGCACCTTTGCTCACCAGGAGTGGGGCTAGCCCCCTAGATCATTATCCATCTCACATTTCATGGATAATTTTGAATGCATCTTAGTTTGGGTCTGTGTCACGCATTTGGCTCTTGTGAGAAGTAAGAGCTGTGTAGATATAGATTAAGGAGCAATCTCCCGGTTGGTGGGCTGCGTCAGAATCATCTGGTTGGTTAGATGTAGAGTTTTCATTCAAAGGAAAGAAAAAGGCACCCTTCTCTCTACAGCCACTTCCTTGTTACTTAGATGGTCTTAATTTGAGACAACAGAACCCAGATTTCCTTACTATCTGTGTAACGCTCCACGGGATCCTGTTGCATTCTCGTGGGAGGATGCTGCAAATATGCACTATTGAAGATATTCTAGTCTAGCAAAACAACGTTAATTAGAAAAAAATTGTCATGCAAGAGATTTAATTTTAGTGAGGAGATGTAGCCTTGTGCAATACACATGTTTTAAGCTTTGATATTGTGCCAGTTTTTGGTTAAAAATGAGCCAGGAGGGATCTGGATTAGTCAGTCACTGGCAAAATCTCATTTCTTTAAATTTAAACTGTTTTTGATTTATGAGGCACCAAGCTATTTTTACCGAGAAGTTATTAATTCAATCCTGCTGACATTTTGTATGCAGTATACTTTGGGACAAGACCAATTAGCTCTACTGAAACATGGCATGCAAAAGAGGGTATATAGTGAAATGTTAACTGTAACAAAGGAATGATGCCACTATAGACAGGAAAGCAATAAAGAATTTGAGATCAGTTCTGATATTTACTTTTCTGTAACATCAGGCAATCCGAGTTACTGCAACAAATGGCAACTAATTACCAGGAGGAATGCAAAATATGAATGATAGATAAAAGGACTTTGTTCTCATTGGGAGATTCTGTGAAGGACTCAGACATGTTCAAATCTGACTGCACTATCTAAATGGAATGCGTAGAACTAATAAGAGCAAAAATACTCTAAAGGATTAAGGTTAAGTAATTAAAGGCAAGAATGCACACGTTTTAAGGATAAGATCTCTCGAATGCTTCAGCAACACACATTTGTAATGTTAAATGGCAGTTACGCTCTACTTCACTCTTCACTGGAAATTTATATTGTACTTTCCATGTAGTTTTTGGCGCAAGATTCCTTGCAAAGCCTAGCTAATGCTACTCCAGAAGAGGTCACTGTAAAGCAATACAAGGCTGACTCCCCCCAGATTACTGCCTGGGCATAATCACAGCTTCAGCACACTCAGCCTCCACTGGATTGAGGAGACAGGGAGAGGCCAAGACTCAGACCAGGATTTTGTGCTTCTATACGTAGGTCCTACTCCCGCCCCCTCACCCTCCCGACTTTTATTTCTAAAAACTTTTGAGTAAGGGGTCAGGTACGGACAGCTGGGTACAACTTTAGTTAAAATACAAAGCCTCTGGAAAAACCCAGCGGGGGCTGTAATGAAATGGTGATGGCAGCTAGGGTGACCAGATGTCCCGATTTTATAGGGACAGTCCCGATTTTTGGGTCTTTTCCTTATATAGGCTCCTATTACCCCCCACCCCCTGTCCCGATTTTTCACACTTGCTGTCTGGTCACCCTAATGGCAGCTAGCAGCGCCGCAGGCAAGGGATCAGTCTGAGTCTGAAGCTTGGCCCTGTGTTCCCTGGCTAGAAACATGAGCGCTTATCCCCTTGGTCTCAGTCTGGGCCATGTTTTTTCCTGCTGCGCTCTATGACTGAAGCAGCCTCAAGTTTCCGATTTGCCAAGTAACCTTGTTGGCTTTTGATCCCTTCCCTTCCGCTTTGCATTGCAGCGAAGATCTCCCCTTGGACAGAGTCTGGTCTAGCAATCAGGCCCAATTCCTTGTCGTTATTGTAATGTCTAAGTTAGATTGAAAATGCCTCAGAGCAGAGACTTTGTGTAGCTTTGGAAACATCTAAAACAGACACCTATTGCATTACACCTCCCATACAGCCTCAGTTATCCACATGTCAGTGGAGAGGACATTGACCCAATGTAGACAAGGAGAAGCTGAGCCGTGCAAGACTGGACATAGACGATGGGGTCTCTGTGTCTGAAACAGTGACAGCTGACATCTCTATCCTACAGCATTTTAAAATTCTGTGTGTTACTCTGCAAACAGCTCATGGCAGTGAAGAGCCAGAGGGAGCTTTGTCCAACTATCCTTGTCTAGGAGATTTATCTTTTGTGCCTCCTAACAAGGAAGGCAAAGATCACTAGGGCTTGGAGCAGCTCCCATCCCCGCATTAGCGATGAAGAGCTGGTCCTGTCAATGTAGGCAAGGAAGAGCTTTACCACACCTTAAACACACCGTTTTGAATCAGGAGAATAAAAAGCCTCTTACGTGGTGTCTTCCCAGCGCTGCAAACACTGGCTATGAAAGCTGTGGTTACACACTGTGGTAAGGATCCCGTTCACAGACTCATCCATTCTTTCCAGGCACACCGTGCACTTTGGCAGCTCCGTCAGATCCATTACGGGAAGGCTGGCTCCCTTCACAAGAAGAGGAACACAAGCTTATCGCTGCACACACCATATGCTATGGGTAAGTTCTGTACGTTTAGCTACACAACCTCTTACCCTACTGCTTCGTACCTGCGGGGGCTAGGGAGTAAATGAATTGTTTAAATGCAGACAAAAAATTCAACCACAACAGTGGCTGACCTTGTTAGCTATTTTGATTATTGGTCTAACCATTGACAGTGCACAACTAATACTCAACTGTATGCATGGCAAAACATTTCAGTGATTTTTCCTAAACATCTGAGAGGAGCTATGCCAGAGACGTGAGTAGGAGCCAGGCCTCAGGTTCTATTCCCAGCTCCGGTACATTCTCTGTGACCATGCGCAAGTCACTTGATTGTTCTGCTTTAGCTTCCCCATAGGGGTCATTTATTCCACCGCACCGAGGTGTTGCAAGGGTGAGGGTGAAGAATTACTGTGGGTTAATATACCAGCGGATAAATCTGAAAGGAAAATAATCCATTTGTTTGGGGGGGAATGCTTTGCTTCGCTATCCTAGCCCCAGCATTACTGATTCAGAACATACAACCGCCTCTCAAAAGCACAGACATGATATGGTAAGTTTATCTGCACCAGGCCCAATTCAGATTTTGGGAATCGCTAAGATCTACTGTAAGAGGAAGAAATTTGGACCTGGAGAATTTTCAGGGATCACTTATTAGGGCTGAGCCCCATCAGTTCAGCGAATAAGTCATTCTCCCCTAGGGAAGTATTGCAACAATCAAAGGCCGAGTCGGGCTTGCTGCAGTTAAGTATCCTCCAGCCCCACAGACAGGCCTGCCCTGCCCACTCCCAGATAATCCTATTAAACCACTTGTAAGATATCAGAAAAAGAAACTTACATCTTCCGATTTGAAGACTTCAGCCCTCTCCACATACACCAGCTGGCACACATCTTCCTCTATGGAGTTGAACTGTCGACCGTTGCAGGCCATATAAAAGCTATCAGCATCAGCCTGTGCACAAACCAAAGGGAGCCAGTTGAAGAGGAGTAAGGCAAATGAGACCTCCAAGTACCATGATATTACCAAAAATAAAGGTATTTCATAGGTTAATCTCTTGAGCGCTCCTGCTAGTCAGGATCCCTTCATTTCCACATTGGTTTCAGCAGAATAGTTTACTTGAATTGGCAGGAAGAACTGACGTGCACAATGAGGATAGCTATTATGATCTTAATATTCAACAGCAATAGACAATCTCTCTCTTTAGTTTTGTCCCTAGTCAGCAATTTCAGCATGGGTGGGAAGCAAATATTGTCTCTTTGCAAAAACCTGGAGTAAAAAGATTGCTGCAGAGGGCCCTATTCAAAAACATTGACGTTCATGTAGGTGAAAAGGATGGCATATAAAATTTAACTACAGGAGAGAATCCATTTCACTTAAAAGCATCTCAGATATTTGTTGAGCCACCAATAACAGAGTATGACTTCGGAAAGGACACTCTCAGACATCAGGCCCAAAATTTTACCTGCCTCAGAATGACTAGCCAAGCCACCCACTCAGTGGCAACATCACTGGGTGGCAACGTTTTAACATGCTGGGATATTCCAGTAAGTGATCCTACCAGCAAGTGAAGCGAGCTAGATTTCAGGGTATTATCTCTTCCTTTCCTCCCCATGCTTTAATAGTAAAATATGAAGTGATTCCAGTCTGTCCATGTCATTGTTTCAAGTCGCTTCATATAAACACAAGCCATACAGCTCCACAAAACAAATAATGATGTAATGTAATTCAAACGGCCTTTTGCTGCATGCAGCAATTGCCTTTGAGGGCCTACTGGAGCAGAAATCAGCAATTTTTGATAGACAAATGAGAAGTTGCCAAGTCAATTAACTCTAGACAGTTCTGCTGAATTAGTGCAAGATTGTTCAGAAAATGTCTAGTGCAAACAAAGCAAGTTGCTATCGAGTGGGTTTTTCTGCATTTCTGGGTGCATATACATGTACACAACACATAGGAATATTAGCCTTCTGACAGCCATGGATGAGAACTACAGTATTCGGTCATCTAGTCCACCTCACCCACTCTTGAGAGAAAGGAAGCTTATTACACCGGGTATGTGTAGTGGTCCTGCTGATCTTGACAAATGCCCCACTCTCCTCAGAGCAGTGGACTAGATGGGTAATGGGTCTTCTCAATCCTTAATTTCTATCCAAACTAATGCTGCCACGCTGACCAGGCCCTTTCTGCTCTGCGCTCTGCACCACGCGCTCGTGAAGATATCGGAGTATGTTTAGAAGCATGCTGTGCTTTTATTCCATCCTCGTCTACTTACTAGAAGCACAGTCATTTCTGAAGCACCCGAGAGCAGGATTTTCTAGATTTCAACACCCCGTCAGCTGTGACAAAGTAGGAAGTAGGATAGAGAGGCACTTGCTTCCATAGCAGCCATTCAAGATGCAGGCCTAATTCCAGGCCTACCAGGCTCAGTGTCGCTTTAAGGAAAGCGTGAGAAAGACCTTTCGCTTTACACAGCAAGAGGATAAGGTGTGTGATCTCAGGTAACACAGCAGACCGCTGCAGTTGGATAGCACCATCCAATAGTATCTATGGAGCAACACACAAGCCATTTCTAAAACAGTTCCTACAGCAAAGGAGTCTAATATCTTTAGGTTTTACCTGTGTACTAAACTTTATCAGCACCATATACTGGTTTGGAGTGGAATCTCTGATGATTTTCATATGTTCAATTACTTCATAGAATGAGGCCACAAACTTCATAAGGTCATGACTGGTCATTGTAGCAGGGACTGTGAGAATACACAGCATGGCGCTTCGCCTTACAGCTTCTTTTAAGGAGGTCATCTTACTAATAAGACAATAATTAGACGGTCTTAAACTGAGGTCGAGTTAGACATCCTATTATAAGACAATGCCATTTTACATAGAAGACAAAGAAAACTTGATGCTTCATAGTTCAAATGGTTAGCTATTAACATTATTTTAAACACCAACCTCAAAGCTCTTTACCTATTTGCAAGCATTTAAGATTTAACAAGAGGTTGTGATAACAAGTCTAAAAATGCCCATACAAATTTTGTCATGAACCGTGTGCTGAATTATGCAGCACTGGAAGAGACAGATCATCCCCTTCAAACTGAGATCTGTAGTTTTAGAAAAGTAGTTGGAACTTGCTCATTTGTTCTAGGAATATTTTGAGCCTTTGTGGTTTGCAACGGTTATCATTAAAAATGGAGTATGCATACAACATGTCATCGTGTCCTGGTAACTTTCACGATGAATATCAGAGACTGAAATTCTCATTCAGCTCCCCAAAGTACACAATTGTGCTATCATAAAAATAAATAATAAAAGAAAAACCCAACACATTTGGAAAGTGCAGGTTCCCACCCTATTTCTGCTGTAGGAATTTCAATGCAGGGATATCCTTCAACAGAGTCCGCTCAAAACCAGTTTGTCTGCAGCCACTATTTTTACTTATCTCGTCACTTCTAACCCTGGCACAAGCACGCACTACCAGAAGTGACCTTACCCATGGCTGGAAGGCCTGGACCTGCTTCAGGTTCTACCATTACTGCAGCGATACAATTCAGATGGCACTGTAATCCTTTCTGGATGCCAATATATCGCACTGCCAGTGTGTCACTGCTCTGCCAGTCCAAGGAGTAGCAGCCCCAATGGTTACTGACTCACCCTTCTGGATGGCAGCATAATTCTATGGCATTGTTCACACTAAATCTATAATTAGTTAATCATGTTCTTACTTTGTTTTGTACAGGTGCATAATGCCATGAACTATTTCAACTGATGGATTCCCACTGAAGAAGGAAATCTGGTCAGGAAGTTGCTTAGATGGCGAGTCTGGAGCAGCCTCAACACATTCTTTAGTTGGACCATCACGTTTACTTTTATCGTCAACAGATGAAGCCTCTGAAGATTTTCTTCCTTCCATTGCAGCTTTTGTCTCATCTTTTACAAATCAAAAGCTTTCTGATTACACACCACACATTAGAAACTTCAACTGCACTTTAATTGTCATCTTAATGTACAATAGAGCCAGATAAGTCAAATAATTCCCTTTGAAAACAGAATTACAAACAGTTCTAATCTATGGGGTCCGGACATACAATAATTATCAACATAACTACTAAGCATCTTTAGTCACCAGTGTTAGAGAGCTATTGGCAAGGCCCCGGGGTGCTGTGAAGCCAGCTAGACAAGCTCTGAAGGGTGCCATGCTAAGTTCTGTAGCACCCTGACTTTTCTACAGTTAAAAAACAGATTTTATTGAATTAAATATGAAAGCAAACAATGTTGTCAGGACAATTTTCCTTGGGATTTGTTTGGCTATAGAATTTAATATCATCTAGTTTTGCATTTTTTTCTCCATTCTGAAGTTAGTTTTCCACAAGTTATAGAATTTTACATTAAACAATTGAGAGTTTCGAACCTGCCTGCTAATCACAAGGATAGGGTACTCTGATGTGCATGCACAAATAAACAAGTGTACACTTTGCGTTTACTGGCAAGAGGCTGTCCCTGTTGGGTAGTGCTTTGCCTGGCCAAGTGGATTCGCCTACCCGTTCCCAAAAAATAATTCTTAAAAAAAAAAACTGGCATTTTCATGCCCTTACGTTTGTAGCACAATAGATTTTGGTCACTGGGCACTCCTGCATGCCCAGCACCTTGGAAAATCAGCCCAATTTTAAATACTTCTAAGAGACAACTTATGCTACAATTTGTTGCATAGCCATACAAATGTACCAGAGAAATTAACAGGACCAAAACCACCCTTTTCAAACTTTTGGAATGGGTACCTGGATTGGACTTTATGGTCTCTATGATCATATCTGTCATCTCTCTGCGACCAATATGCTGGTGAATAATAGCTGCTTTTTCCATAGGTGCCTTTCCTTCTAGACAGGCTGTAGCTGAAGCTAATGACTTTTCTTTGATTTCCTCATCAGACATTTCAGTGGCTAAGTAGAAACGATGATTAATGTCATTACAATAGCAACCCAGAAGCAGAAACAAACAACTCTACTCAAGCAAGGGCAGAGCAGACCTGTGTAACAACAACAATTAGGCCATTACTAGCTTATTAAATTAATTCTTGAAACTGCTTTTATTCCTTCTTCCGGCCAGCAAAAACATGAATCAGAAGAGCACTATTCTGAGAATATATTTTATTTCCGCTACAACAAACATGTGGTCTGTCACTCTTTAAAATAATGTATAATCTCTTTTATATTCAACAGCTGTGAAGCTAAAAAAAGGGCAAAATGTGGTCAGATATTAGGACGAGTTAATCATCCCTCCAAACAGTGCACTTAAACTCTGAGGAGTCATATAAGCACCATCACTGCATATATATCAGTGGCAGCTATAGCCAGGTCAGATTTCATAGGGTTTTTATCTGGTAACAAAGGGAGTCTTGAGTTATTATCCTTTATACAGGAGAGTGGTTCCTTTTTAGTCATGCCTGTCAAATTTGACTGCATTTATCTGCCTATACCCTGATGCACTTTAGAAAACACTTTTAATAACTGTACTAGGTGTTTAGTCTAAGAGCCTTTGATGAGGGGACACCCCCCCCCCCCCATCACACCCATTTGCTGCTGCCACAAGTTTTAGTTTGCCCCGAGCAAGGTTGTTTTCTTTTAGAAACTGCCAAACAAAATAAAAGCTTAAAAAAAACCCCAACCCAACAACAACAATAAAACACGTTAACCCTCCCCCTTCAAAGGGCAGGGGGGCACCTGCTTCCACACCTCAACCCCCTTCAGAGATCTGCAGACAGACACGCTGCTTCCCCAGCACCCCCCACCCCCAGAAAAAGACAGACACCCTGACCCCCCTCCCATCAGTTCCCTTCCACTACACAGAAGGAGGAACAGAAAACTCTGCCCCCCCATATACACTAGCCCCCCGCCCCTGCTCGGGGAGGGGGGAGAGAACTCCCCGCCCCTGAACGAGGGGGGGGGAAGACACCTTGCTCCCCCTCCCCCACCAGCCCCCTACCCCTGCACTCGCGGGGGGGGGGGAGGATACCCTGCTCCCCCAGCTCCATCGGGGGTCACCTTCCCGCTCACCCCCTTCGATCAGGCGGGGAGGGGGGAGGGGAAGCGACTCGCCAGCCCCAGCGGAGGGAGACCCACCGCCCGCCTCGGCTCCCCGGGACTCACCGGCCGCGCTGTAGGGGAAGCCGGCGGGCAGCGGGGAGCGCTCGGCCAGCTCCAGGCGGATCACGACGAGTGACACGCTCATAGGGCCCGGGGATCCCGGGCCGGCGGGGCCCGAGCGGGAACGGGCCGGACACAGCACAACGCCGGGGATTGTGAGCCGCTTGCTTCCGCCCCCGAGACCTTTGCCCTCTGACCCGCCGGGGTCACGCAGGCGCTGCGCCGGGCCCTGGTCACGTGAGATTCATTTTCCTATACCTACGGGGGTTGTTGCTAGGAGAGGGCTCCCCCCTCTAGCGCCACAGCCTCGTTCCGCTGAAGGTCAGAGGTCACCAGCTGTTGTTGTACTAACTCCCCTGGGGCCCAGGGGTGTGGAGCGGGGTGGGCTTGGAGAGGCTGGGGGCAGACCTTGGGGGCAGAGGAGGGTGGACCTTGGGGGCAGAGGGGAGGTTGGGGGCAGAGGGGGGTGGAGGTTGGGGGAGGCTGGGGGCAGAGGGGGGTGGGCCTTGGGGGCAGAGGGGAGGTTGGGGGCAGAGGGGGGTGGGCCTTGGGGGCAGAGGGGAGGTTGGGGGCAGAGGGGGGTGGACCTTGGGCTTTGTGGGGGGAGGCTGGGTGCGAGTTGGGGAAGGGACTTGGGGGAATAGAGTAGGGTTACCATACGTCTGGATTTTCCCAGACATGTCCAGCTTTTTGGTCCTCAAATCCCCGTCCGGGAGGAAATTCCAAAAAGCGGGACATGTCCGGGAAAATAGGGAGGGGTCATGGGGCTTGGGGCTGGAGCCGCTGGGGTCGGAGCCGGAGCCGCTGGGGCTGGCCGTGCTTGGCTGCTGGCCGGCGCTGGGGCCGGGCTGGAGCCGCTCGACCGGAACCGGGGCACGGGCCGGAGCCGCTGGGACCGGCGCTGGGGGTGCTTGGCTGCTGGCCGGCACCGCTCGGCCGGGGCTGGTGCCCCAGGGTCTGAGCCGAGCTGGAGTCGCTAGGACCGGGGCAGGCCGGAGCCGCTTGGCCAGGGCCGGTGTGCTCGGCCGGAATCGGGGCCGGCGCCCCAGGGCCCGAGCCGGGCCGGGCCGGGCATTCTGGGGCCAGAGTCTCTTGGCCGGGGCCGGCCGCCGGAGGGAGCCGCTCGGCCGGGGGGGCTGGACTGGGCCGCGCCTCCTCGTGTCCCCACCGCCCCAGCTTACCTGCTGCCTGCCTGCATGTTTCAGGCTTCCCGCGAACATTTGATTCGCGGGAAGCAGGGGAGGGGGAGGAACAGGGGGCGGAGTTGGGGCAGGGACTTTGGGGAAGGGGTGGAGTTGGGGCCAGGGCGGGGAAGGGGCGGAGTTGGGGTGGGGCTGGGGGTGGGAAAGGGGTGGAGTTGGAGCGGGGCTGGGGCCCCATGGAGTGTACTCTTTTTGGAGTATTAAAATATGGTAATCCTAGAATAGAGTGGGGCCTTGCTTAAGGAAGGCGCACAAGGTAAATTTCCTCCCCCAGCTAAGGTGTGATGAGGGTAGAATTGAGCAGCATGAACAAGGGTTTGTGAGATCTGGGATGGCGCAGCATAGGGGAAATTATGTAATTGTACCTACTGCCATGCGAAGTGGCTGTATCACATTGACACAGAGCCACCTGCTTGGGTGAGATTCCTTCACACTGTCTCCCTTATCTTTCCCATGGACCAGCAGCTGGAGGGCAACATGATCACCTATCCAGAGCCTGTATGTTAGACATGCTCAGATAGTATCCTGATGGGCATCTTAGAACAGTGTGTAATAAAACTGTGCTACTAATAAAATTGATACTACACTTGAACGTAGTCCAAGGTATAAGTGGTGTTATAATCTAAAGAAAAAGCCAGAGAATCCTAAATATATATCTCTAAAACATTCCCTTCTCCATACAGAGTTTTGCAGAATGGGCCTTAGGAGATTTATCCAAGCCTCTTATTTCCAATGTGCCAGAACATCAGGAATCCTAAAGCATGTACGATACAAACCTCCAAGTTTGGTACAGTGGAGGCATTCTGGTTCAAGTCTCTATAAAGCTGTAATCTTTGACATGGGGGGAGTTCTTCTCCCTTCCCCTTACCGGGTGGCTGTAGGTGAGTATTTTTGATTGGACATGTTAACTGGAGTAGCTGACTAGTGACCTTTTTGTGCAGTTAATACAAGTATATTTCACATTTATTTATAACTCTCATTGCTGTTTCCAATACAGTGATGGTCAACTTTACTTCCTCTTTGGGGACTTACATGACATGGTGGTGGTGATTCCAATTCCCAGTGAACACTTATACACATCATCAAATCTATTAGAATTGACATAGTTGGCAATCTTGTTGGCATTTGCAGGTGGGAGGTCAAGGGTTGAATGGGGGGTGAAGATTAAACTGTCCTGTAGTACTTCTGACTACTATATGAACATGAACTAATCCTTTTTCGCTCTCTAGGACAGGATTGAGGCACATTGGCAGGATGGCTTGGGGAGAACTGTTACTGTATTTCTTCTGTGGGTGTATAGAGGACATCAGTCACCTGGGCTGTCAGTTCAACACCTTTCATGAATGCTAATATTGCCTTTTTTGTGCTAGACTTCATTGTAATGCCAACTAGTGTTGAGGGATTTCAGTTCCATTAGTAAGGCTAAGATTTAGTCACAGGGTATTTTTAGTAAAAGTCATGGACAGGTCACAGGACATAAATGAAAACTGACAGTCCATAACCTGTCCATGACTTTTACAATATAAATACCTCTGACTAAAACATAGCAGCTTCTGGGGCCCCAGGGGCTGATGGCTAGCCCCTGCATTGGCTGCGGGGGCTAACTACCCCCAGCCACCTGCTGCTCCGAGGCCCCGGGGACTGCTGCCCTGGCACTCCCTGGGGCCAGCCGCCCGAGGTCGCCTGAGCAGCAGCTGTTGCAGCTTGCCCCGGGACCACTGCTTCGGTGCTCCCTGGGGCCAGCCTGAGGTCACGGAATCCGTGACTTCCGCAACCTCCGTGACAGAATCACAGCCTTCTCCATTAGGGCTTTCCCACTCCTGACAACGTCGGTGTGCTGTCTCCTCACTCTGCTACCTTCCTTTATTTAGAATGGGAGGTGCGGCACCGTATTCCACCTGGCACTATCAAACAAGCCTTAATATCTGGAGGGGAGAACAGGCCCTGGATGAGGTACATGAGAGGGGAGCTGACATCAGCGGCGTTTTTGCAAGAATTTGGACAGCAGTGCTCTGAGATTGTAAGCCAAGCTCCCAGCTTTCCTGCTTGATTCTTGCTGACTTCTCACAGGAGAATGGGGTTTCGTGCAGATTCATCAAACTGTATAGAAATCAGAGAGCTAACAAAAGAGCAATTTTTAAAAGAGTCCTGTCTGTAGAAAGTTCTGCTGCTGCTTCCACTGTTGCTTCATGTATAGCACGGGCAGGTGTGGACTTTTCTGTCTGCAATGCAATTTCCTAAAGCATCTTCTCATGCATTTAAGAGACACAGCTGTCTACTCGATCTGCCTATCTAGATTTTTACACTGCAGTCATTATTCTGGTACTTTAGCAGAGGCTGCCTTAATCTGGTCCCCTCCCTTCTGCCTTCCTTGCTTCATAGCTTTTTTTCTTAGTTTTTCCACTTCCAGTGCCAAGAGAGCTATTGTAGATGTGTGATATCCACCTCTGATGAAGGGTTAGCAGGGAGAGAGGAGAAGCAGAGGCTCGTCAGCAAAGAGATCACATCCTTCCTTAGGCATCATCCAGGTGGCAGAGACTGAATTTTGCCGACAGTTCCTAGATCGACGTTTAATGGCTAGAAGCAACATGCTTGGTGGAGCGTCTGTAGTTTCAGTGGAACTTGCGCCATGCTCCAGAAGCCAACATACTCAATCTGTCGTAAAGCAAGGCTCAGCTTTTCAACCAAGCCTTTGTCAAACAGATCAGTCTACAAAGAAGGCTCCTTTTTTGATTGCTCAGTTGTAATGAATGGTTTTATTTGTGATCTGCCCTGATGCCGTGGTGGAAGCGCACTATAAATAAATAAGGGGTCTCTAGTTGTTTCTCTTCCCCAGCTTCATCCCTTTAATGCTTAACTCTTCATCTCCTTCCTCTGTAGAATTAGGAACCTAAGGAACTTTTATTTATTGTGTTTGAGCAGTTTAGCCAGAGAGCTAGGCTGACTGCCTCCTGTTACAGGAGGAAGTGGGGCAATAAGCTAAAATGATCAGCCAATCTCAGGCTATGCACAAAGTTTCACATTTTCTTCCATTTGCTGGTGATGATCATTGTTGGGGTTTCTCTTGTTTCTTAGGCAAACTTCTCTGTTCCAGTGGACTCCTTTCTCTCTGATCTAACCAGTAGTCAGATGTCAAAACCGCTCCCCATTATGACTGAAGCTTTAGAGTGTATCCGGGCAGAAGGTCTTAAGACAGCTGTTCTAAGCAATAACTTCTACCTTCACAGTGGGGTGAGCTTTTTGCCCCTAGACCGAAACCAGTTTGACGTGGTAAGCCTGAACAGATTAAAAAATGCATTTATGTAGCTAGATTTATAAAAAGCATTCAGCAGAATTCTCTAAGTGCAGGTCCAAATTAAAGATAGTAGAACAGTAATAAATATACTGTGTGTTAGTATGACACATGGCGTGTCTTCAGCTGCATCTAGGGTGACCAGACAGCAAGTGTGAAAAATCAGGACGGGGGTGGGGGGGACAAAACCCCAAATATCGGGACTGTCCCTATAAAATCAGGACATCTGGTCACCCTAGCTGCATCTCCCTCTAGTGACTAGCCCATAGCAAGGGGTAGAGTGAGTTCCAGCCACCTGTGCATTTAGTGGATTTATTACAAAGTGGACCACAATTAGCTAGCGTATTACATGTCTAATAATGCCTGTAAAAGATTTAGACGATGGAATGCTCTATATAAGTTATTATTAACAGTTCCAAAGCTCCATTCATCTGAAAGGGTCCCAGAGAGCACTTCACACACAGCCCCACTGAAATGCTGTCATATCTGGGGAAGTGGACAGCAGCCAGGCAAATAGCCATCTCAACAGTTGGAGAGAGGAGGGAAAATTTTGGCCAGGGACATAGGGACACGTCTTTGGTCTTATCAGAGGTTGAAGTAAGCAAGCTGGTGCTGATTCAACAAGCTATTTATATATATATTTATTGTATTTAGTTATTTATTTTGGAATGCTGCCACCTTGGGCTCCAGAATCTAAGCTTAAATCTAGTTGGGAGAGCGTCTCGCTCTGCCATGGACTCATCAAGAGGGATCGATTTTAAAGTGAAGTATTTTGGCTGTCTTCGGTGAATGTTCTCTCTCCTGTGCTGTAAACGAACACAGATGCGAAGCATGAGCAAGGAATGTGGACAGCATTGTGAAGTCTGAAACCTTTGATGTTCAGATGTTAAGTCTGTTCTATATGAAATGATTAACCTTTCCTCTACTGTGCAGTGGGTGGTAGAATATTCAGTCATTGAATGCTCCAGACACAATAGCTTCATCTTCAACTCTCAAATAGCTAGTTGTTCACTTAATAGATATGTTTAAAAAGAAAAAGCCCCAAAATAAATATACATTTTACCTAAGTTAATAATCTTTTTTTTTGCTTATCGGTTATCTTAAATCTGGCTGAGTTTTCAGCACATTCGAAACTAGACAGGAAGCTGTATACTTCCAGTTTCCTTGCATTTGCTTTAGTCACCAGGTGTCCGTTCGTTTTGCATATTAAGTGTGGAACAGTCATGGCTGCACCTAGATTTAGAGACAATATCTGTTTATAGTCTGGACACAATTTAAGTTTTATTTGACAAGATTTCACAAAATCTACCATGAGTAGAACTCTTTCTATGTATGTGTTGAATCCCAACTACAGTATATAAGGAGACCCAGACTGTGAAACTGACTTCATAAACAGGTAAGTATAGTGTCATGGGCCTGGCTGAGTGACGTGCAACACTGAATCAAATAGCATAGGGGAAAAGGAAATCGAAACTGTCCAATTCTGTGGATTTCAGTCCTCTAGGATGTTGTTTTTGTAAGGAAGGAATTTCTTTTTTTAAATCTTTTTTTTTAACAATACACTTTTCCTATATATGCCAACTCCCATTTTTGCACTGACAGAACTCCAGAAGTTCACTCATAAGTTAGGCTTGTTTTATAGCCCTCACTGAAGGAAAAACAATTCAGACATGAAGAAAATCAGATCCATGTTTTTAAAAGTCATGGCTGTTTAACGTCATCTTGTTAACATCTGGATGTTAGATCATTTTCTATTCACCTTTCCTTGTATGTGCTTTACTAGAAAAACCAGTATCTATTAAGATAATATATTATAATAATAATAAAGGTATGTTTCTAAAGTGCCTTTCATCTCAAAGCATTCTAATAGCTGCATACCCTGGATATAGGACACGCCTAGCAGTGAAATGTCATCCCCTCTGGAATGTGGTTGCTGTTTAACAATGCACAGCAAGATTACTCAATAATTTAGGACAGGAAATGAAGGAAAATGTCGGTATCTTAGATAGTTCTCTTTTTAAAGTGCCCATCAATGTGGTATCTAAGCTAATATTGTATCCCGTTATAAGTGCAGTATTTATGGAGACAGTATGTACTTCCTGAAATTGGAATTTGGACAGGACATTGGGGTTAACATCTCTACTACTGTGAAAGTTGATTAGGGATTGCTGATGAGCATAACAGTCAAGACCTCAGTTTTGCGTTTCATCTGCAAGATGACACCCCCAGCAGTTCAGCCCGCCTTTAGCACAATATCAAACTATTGGTTTAGTACTGACTGGTGAAAGAGTGCCACCCATGGAGCCACCTGCACCATGAGTATTCCTTGAAGGCTTCCCATCCAAGTACTGACTTGACCGTGCTTAGCTTGGTTGATCTGACAAGATCACAGCTGAGGCAATATGTCTGCAGAACAATGATTCATCAGATTAGGTCATAGCCTCTCTACCAGGGCAGCTCTCCCACTGTTTAGGCATGTGCAGCAGTCTCACGGTCCTGTGTTTCATTTATTGCACTGCGTGTCAGTCACACACTCATTCATACTTGTATCCTCCATGTCCATAACTGTCCTGATATTCATGAATGAGAATTACAATGGCTTTGTGCATACCTGTCTCGATCGTATGTTGTCATAGGTAATTGAATCTTGCCGGGAAGGGATATGCAAACCAGACCCTCGTATCTATACATTATGCTTGGAGCGCTTGGGTGTTCAGCCAAAGGAATCCATCTTCCTTGATGATATTGGGCAGAACTTGAAAGCAGCCGCCCAGCTTGGCATTAAGACAGTGAAGGTACAAAGTAGCACCCTCAGGGCTGCATGGGGACAGTTGTTTGTAGAACGTTTATTGTCTTAAATATTTTGGCTTGGTTTCTAAATCCAAATTCTGCATTTGATGTGAATGTGCTAGTATTTTCACACAACGGCATTAGATACAGATTGAACATGTCCATTGTCCTGTATGACACCAGTAATCACAGGGTTAACTATGGATGCCAAGATTGCAGGGTTCCATGTCCAGCTCTGCCACCAACTCCCTGTGGGCCTTGGGCAAGTCACTCCTCCCTCCCTGTGCACCTCAGTTCTCCATCTGTTAAACAGCAGTAATGACATCTGCCAAACATGGGGTTGTGAGGCGTAATTAACTAGCCCTGTGGAAGCTAGATAAGCCTCATGTACATGTCAGCTGGGGGTTGGCTAACTTCCAAACCATGGTGAGGAGGTGGAAGGGTAAGGATAAGACTCATTGGTGGACTGAGTTCTGACCTCCTTCTGCCTGTCCCACTGGGAACTCCCACTGTTATCATAGCCTGTGCTTGCAATACGATCATCCTCTCCCCATTGGAATTGCTTCTCCTTTCTCCTAGGACAGAAACCAGGCAAAATGTAGGTGCTTAGATCAGGAGAGGGAAGGCAGTATTGGTGCTACCTTTGGTGTAGTGTCATGGCAGATGCTACAGAGCAGTCACAAGAATGCAGAACCCTGTCTTTGCCAAGAGATCAGAATCTTATTAGCTATTTATCATACAACTTTTTCTCGCCGGTATCAGGTTGATGACCCAGAAGCAGCTCTCAAAGAGTTAGAAACCTACTTGGGCTTCCCTTTGTGGGGATTTGTTCCACAAACTCGCTTAGTGAGACCAACAATGGAAATCCCAAAAGATCCCCTACAGAAGTACCTTGAAGAGGTCCTAGGTGGCCGGACAACAGGTATTTTACACTTTACAACTTTAAAGGTCACATATTCTGGGTCTGTTGGCTCTTTCCAGCATAAGACAAATAGATTTTTAAAAATATTAATAGTATCAACTACTGCAAAGCCACTCTCATGGTTTAGGTACCTTTTCAAGCTCTTTGTGAAATGCTAGGCTGGTTAAAACATTGTTATTAGTATTTACCTGGATAGTTAGAAGGAAAACCTACTCTGTGACTATGCTGAATTCGATGTCCGACGTACTGTCTGCCTGTACAGTGAGTATCTGTACTGTGTAGCATTGTGCTCTCTGACCAAAAGCTTCTAGATATTGCATCTTTCTTAAAAGGCATTTGTTGTTTATAGTGGTTCTTCTCCAACACTTGTAAAATTCGTAATAGCCAGTGAATGATACTCCCTGGCAGGAGGTCACTTCTCTGCCAGGGGATTCCAGCTGCTGCCTCAGGCACACAGGTATTACATTGCCATTTAGGACCACAATGTAAACACCCCATCATTTAGAAAGTCTGTAGTTTAATTTGGATTAGGTCAAGTTTTAAAGCAACAATGTCAGATTTCAAAGTCATGTTTCAATACAAGCAAGTACCATAGCTGGACTATTAATAACTACTAAGATTATTTAAAGAGAGAGAATTCAACACATCTAATTTCTTTTTCATTATTCGTGCTATTTGTTTACTTGCATACTTCATTCTGCTTGGATAATAAAAATAGATCCGTTAACTTTGCTTTGGTTTCTAGTCAGTTTCATTTCTGTGTTTTCTTGCATTAGCACAGTTGTGCAACTTTTGGATGGCAAGCATTGCATGGGCAATGTTTAACTAAATAAAAAAAAAACTCCTTTAAATTTAAATTTAAAAACAAATCATGAAAATGTTTCTTTTGACATTAGGCTTGAAGAACTTTATATGTTGAATTTCTGCTGCTTGACAATATCCTTTTGAGTAGGGCTTGGAGGATCGGTTTACAGAAATCCAGAATCCCTAGCATTTGCATGTCTGAACCAAAGCTGACCTTTTTTTTATGCTCTGTATTGGTTTGGATTTTAAAAAGCAGTATTTTTAAAACCTTAAGATAGTCCCAATTCCTTGGATCTAGTCGTAACTGGTGCAAAACCAGTATTCAGCTTTGCTTCTTCCTTCTGCCATTAGATTTCCAGAATCTCACCTCTATTTCAAGCCAGGAGAGGGCTGTATTATTAAAGAAATTGCACCGTTGACTTAGAAGCTATGCCCTTGTGGGTCACACTATGTATAATATGTAATATGCTGAATTAGTCAAACAAAGACGCCAGTGTTATGTAAATGATATTGAAGTGCATTTATATGGTATTCTGAAACATGACTGTCAAAGACTGCAGATCATGTGCACAGTTTACAAGAAAAAAGGATGATTTTCTAACTGCAATCAGACCCAGCGATCAAAGTGCCAAACTGAGGTCTTTTCAGCTCATATATTATCACCCATAATAAAGATTTTGAAAATAGACATTAGTGAACAATTCTGCTGATGAAGGAGATAGAATAGAATCCCCCTTAAGTGTCAGCTCTGCAGGAATAAAATTCAGTAAAAAATGATTTTCATCATTAAAATCAGCAGCTCTGACTCTCAAAATGCACATGGAGCAGATCTGCTGAGCTAGAAGGGACCATTTTTACAGTCACTTTTCTAGCTGACAGTACTTTAAATTGGAGAAGAATTCATGCTGTCAGCAGTTACTGCAGATGACCAGTTCAGATTGATCAGATGACGACCAATTAATAGTTGAAATACTAGGGGAGTATGTTAGTGAATTAAGGCTGGGAGCCAAATGTGCTGCCCAGTGAGAGGATCAAAGTTTACAAGCAAGCTCACACCTCTGTGCTGAGGAGCTGACCCTGTCTGTTCTGGGCCAGGAGGAGTGCAGAGCTGTGTGGTCCTCACTCTCATATCGCTAAAGACTGGGTCTGGAGTAGCCATAGAAATGTCTGATTGTCCCTTTTGGTGTCGGACTAGAGCTGGTACTACTAGAGATGACTAGAGAGGAAGGGAGGGCTGAGACTGTAAGGGGAATATGGCTAAATGGAATGACAAAGTATGGAAATCCCTGAACAAGGGAACCTGCAAGGTGCAGAGCACTCGGTCCCCAATCCAGTAAGCTTGTGCTTAACTTTGAGCATGTGAGTAATCCTACTGCCTTCATTGAAACTATGCACCTACTCGAAGTTATTTATATATGTGTGTTTTGCTGGATCAGGGCCAGTGTGCTCAGTACTTTTCAGGATAACCCTTAGAGCAGGAATGGCACGTGAAAGGAGCCTCTAGCTTGCTTTGCTGGATACAAGGTAGAGGGCTTTAAGTCTCAAGCCAACAGCTGCATTCTGTACTAGCTGCAGTTTCCAAATGGTCTTCAGATGTCGTCCCGCCCATTCAGAACTCAGTGCAGTGATCCAGTCTCCGGTGACAAAGGCCCAAATGACTGTAGTGAGCTCTACACTTTGCGGCCTTCAGCTCTTGTTAATGCAGAGTAATAGGTCCTTTCCCTTTCTCTGAGAAACAACCCGTGCCTAGAACTTCCTGATTGGGGAGCGGGGGAAGGAGCGCTGGGCAAAAAATACAGAGCAAAGGTCAAGCAGGTTTCTTGCCATCCAAGAGTGATCATGGTCACTCAAAAGGGGCCCATACTGATTCTGTAACAATGGGGCTGTGCTCAGCCTTCTGCTGATGCAAGTGACAGTCTCTAGCTTTGTCCATTTTGGAGTAAAATAAAACATGGAAAAGAGATGAGAAATAATTTCAGTTCCTGTACTTTTCATTGATCATCCCTTTTCAAACCTTCAGGTCCTCTGATATTACGACAGTTCAGTCATGGACAATCGAACCCCACTTACTATATCAAGTTTGGGGATCGTCACTTAGTCCTGAGGAAGAAACCTCCTGGCAACCTACTTCCGACTGCTCATGCCGTGGAGAGGGAGTACAGGTGAAAAAGCACAGTGCGCTACTGAACCGTTCCCAATTCTGGCTGGCCAGCATAGGAGCTCTCTGATTATTGTAACACAATTCCAAATGTGCACATCCTGTACACAGTGCTGGTTTCCAGTCTCACCTTTTCTATTCCAAGCCCTGCTCCATGAGAGTAGCTGTCAGTAGGAAACTGGCAGATTTAGGACACATAAAGGCAAGAGATCCTTTTTTGTAGTATAAGTGACAGGCATATTCCTCTTAGCACATTTAAGGAAGTGCTGCGTGCGATTCAAGAGGTGACCTGGTTGAATCTGCACCAGTGACGCAGCATAGCATTATGAGTTACTGTGCTGCCGCGTTACCTCCTTTAGGATGATGCATAAAACTGAGCTCCTGCTGATTAGAGCTCTAAGAGTGCATATTGCAAGCGGTGGGGGGTGGTAGCCTCTTTGACTTAGAATGTGATTACCCTGGATGGAAGTAGACTGTCTTGTTAAACTCACGCTGCAGCTTCAGTAGGACACAAGATGCCTCCACTTTATGACGATTCTGTGGCTGTCTAGATTTCAGTCATCATCAGGAATAGACCACAGGTCTCTCCCCACCCTTACTTGATGTGAAGGACAATCTCCTTTAGCTATAGTAGTATTAAGACTTATAGCCTCTGGCCTCTAAAGGGTGACCTACTTGGCAAGTCTGACATTCTGTCCGGCAGAGGGGCAGTGGCACATGTATACACTTAACAATTTAGACAGGGAATTGTAATGTATGGGTTAGGTAATGTTGTGTGCTTTTAAACAGTCATGCTCCACCCCAGAGATGGCTGCATTTCAATGGGGGATGAAGTGATTCCTCTGTGTGTGTATGTTAAAATGCTTTGAGTTCCTGCTAGGTGAAAGGTGCTGTATACATGTAAGCCAGTAATAAAGTGGGGATGAATGCTAAATATTACATTAATAGCATGATTCCATTTCTGTATGTCCATCTAGCGCAGGGGTTCTCAAACTGGGAGTCGTGACCCCTCAGGTGGTCACAAGGTTATTATGTGGGGGTCACGAGCTGTCAGCCTTCACCTCCAGCATTTAATAGTGTTAAATATAAAAATAGTGTTTTTAATTTATAAAGGGGGGGATCACACTCAGAGGCTTGCTGTGTGAAAGGAGTCACCAGTACAAAAGTTTGGGAGCCCCTGATCTAGCATGTTACCTTCGTATTTAAAGGACAGCACCTTTTTTAACATCACCAATGCAGCAGGCAAAAAACGATCAATTCTTTCTCTCCTGACAAAGTCTCTCCGGGTTGCTTGTCCTGGCAGGGTATTGAAGGCTCTTGCTGAGGCCGGAGTTCCTGTTCCTAAAGTGTTTGCACTCTGTGAAGATTCAAGGTGATTTTTTTTTCCAATTTTCATCAAAAGTAAGTGACAGTTGTAGCCAGAAACTTCCACTCCCAGTTTATAGCAGAGCAGAGGCGGAGGCCGCTGTCAGACTCAAAGGTGACAGAAGTTGTAGAAAAACCCAGTTAGACAGATAGAACTGTTCATGTGGAAAGGTGCAGTAACTTCAGTGACTGTCATACCTGTGAAGAAGTGTTGAAATCAACCCAGGAGGAAGGAGCCCTGTCTTGGCTGTCTGTGGAAGAGACATGTAAAAGGCACAGTGTGTGTGGCCAGTGGAGAATGTTTGGTCTTACTGCAGATATGCTGAAATATTGGGCATTTGTGTTTTGGATGGTCCTGCCTGTTTGTGGCTTCTAATGATCTCCTGGCACTTTTTGCAAAAATAATGGGGTTAACCTAGGTGTTCTGACCAAATTTCCACTCAGATAATTCCATTCTGCCTACCAGTTGGGTATATGAATTTTGTTTCCCACTCTAAACTATTCTATAGCATTGCTAGGTGCTGTTAAACAGCTGCCATGATCTACCCCAGAAGTTGCTGTAATTCAGGGTGGATGACGCTTCACCTATGTGTCCCTTGTCCATACCTCACAAAGGGCTTTTGTGGCTTAACTAATAACTATTGTGAAGCACTTTGAATTCTCCAGATGAAAGAGGCTGTAGAAGTGCAAAGCACCATAACATATTATTCAGCTTGTTTTGGGTGTGTCTTTAGTATTTTATTTTTGCAGTTAATTAAAATCGCTCTTACGCTCTGAAAAGAGACTGCAAAAATGGCATAGTGGCACTCCCTGTATGGTTCCAGTTCAAATATACGCAAGTTCCAAGTAACAAGATGATTTTTCTACCTGCCGGCCCTGCAAACTCACCCTGAGAGCTAAAGCTGAGTTCTTTCTGGCTTTTGCATCATCATCAGCAGCAGCAACTGAAACTTGGCGAACAATTCTTACAGGCTCTTGCATGAGAAGGAATAGAATCCATCTCCCTCTCCCATTGCTGTGCTGATTGTACAAGACTAATAGGTGTAAACAGTAGCACAAACTGGCCCCTGATCCTAAACTCAGCCCCTCTGTTGAGAAAGGCATTATTTTTACATAATCGCGTTTCTGACCTTTACTGCACTTTTGTTTTGTACTGATATTTACAGCAGATGGTTATAATGGTTAACTGGGTTCTGTCGTTATTTATTATAAGAACTATTCTGATTTTTGTTCGTTAGGCATAAACGCTGCGCTCAGCACAGAACAAACCCTAGAATTAAAGAGCATGTTCAGACTTGGCAATAACTTCTCTACCCTGATGCAATAGATGCAGGAATATTCGACTCATCTCTGAGGCCTGTCACTGAAAGACGGTTGTTTCAATTCTGTCATTTTAGTATCATCGGCACCCCATTCTACCTGATGGAATACTGCACCGGCCACATCTACAAGGACCACTCTCTTCCTGGCCTGGACCCTGGCCAGCGGAGGGCTATTTACACGGCTATGAACAAAGTCCTCTGTAAAATCCATGGAGTAGACCTCAAAGCGGCTGGACTGGAGGATTATGGGAAGCACGGTGAGAAGGAAATCTGCTGTCATGCTCTTCCTATGTGTTAGTTTTTAAAGGGGTATGGTCACATAAGGCCAAATCCTTAGGGCAATGGTGGGGAAGTGGAGCTGTCCAGCAGCATGACAGATCCTCAGGCCAGTCAAGGGTGCATGGAACAGCTGCTTGGGATCCTCCAGGAATCAGTGGTTTTTTGAATTAGTTTCCAGAGCTTCCTCCCATTGGCTCTGCCTGCCAATCATTTGTTTGCTATCATAATGACTGGGCTCCCTCAGATCCTGCCCCCAGAGGTTCAACAGTACCCCCTGCAGAGCTGCCTCCGGGGGCAAAGGGCCCTGCTGAGCAGCTGTGCCAGGATTTTGCCTTTGTTGGAATTATATTTTTTGTTTAGGACCCCAGTTATTTGTAACCAGTTGGAATAGCTAAGCCATTCCCCTGCCAGGAACCGATACAGTGCCCAGATAGAGAACATACTGGGTTCTTAACCCAAACCACAGGAGTTGCAGTATTACAGGAGGAGACTCCCTTCTTGAGGCAGCAACAAAACATGACTTGGGTGACCATCTTGCCGTAAGCCAGCCACTATGCATGATGCTCTACCTATCCTGCTCCTTAAAGCTGCCAAGTGTAAAAAGGGTGACGGATATTTCTGCTTCACCAGACTTACAGGACCAAAGGCAGCCTGAGCAGAAGCAGGCAAATCTCCTGGGCTGCTGGGAGTTCTGCCCAATTATTCTGGGGCTGCTTGTGGCCCATGGCTGCAGCAAAACGCTCTCTTGGAGAAGTGTACATTTGTCTGGTTGAACGGAGACTGGCTTTGTTTTTGGCTGTTAGACTGTTTCCAGATGCAGCTCTTCTGTGGTTATTTTCAAAGGCCTCCTTGTATTTGGAACTATACCCCAGAGACTTAATTCCCTTGGCTTTAGGTAACTATGTTCAACGGCAAGTTCAAACCTGGACGAAGCAGTATCGAGCCACAGAAACCCACACTATTCCTGCCATGGAGAGACTCATTGAGTGGCTCCCGTTGCATCTCCCAGGGAACCAGAAGACCACAGTTGTGCATGGAGATTTCAGGTACTAGCTGTCTGCCGGCACCCATTTGGAAAAGGCACTATGTGTTACCGAGGGAGGAAGAAAGGGGGATCTCCAAGAACCCCCCAGCACTATGTTCCAAAGCTATTTGAAAAGGAAGCTGCATCACTGCTCTGTTCAGCACCCTGGGAGCTCACAAGAGGTACATGCAGCATTTCACTCCCCATTTCATCTGCCTAGTGCATTTGTAGCCATTTAAACCAGTGGCACTTGGGGGCAGAGGAGTTTAATCTAGTAGTTGGAGTAGGGAACTAGAAGTCAGCACGCCTGGGTTCTAGTCCCAGCTTTGCTTTTGCATCAGCAGTTTGGATTCTCTTTCGGGCACAGCCACTGCAAAGCCGCACCATTGCTGATCTCAGCTTAATTGAGACAGTATTTGGTCCTGCCATGCGGGCAGGGGACTGGACTCGATGACCTCTCGAGGTCCCTTCCAGTCCTAGAATCTATGAATCTATAACCTGGGGGATTATACGATATTTTCTGCCTCACTCTTAGCAGTCAGAGAAGGAACCTTGCGACGTGAAGTTTAAAGTAGTGAGAGTTTAACTAGATCCGTGGTTTTGACGGAGCCCTGCTTAACTGTGGCATTAGCTCACCTGCTGCCAGTATTACAAAGGAGGTCACCCTTCAGTAATACGATGGCTGCACGTGGGGAGGTCAAAATGCTGACTAGTGAGAACTACTTTTATCATGAGCTAAAAAATTTGCCTGGAGCAAGAACTGCATTTGTCTCCTTATGGTGGTAGGCTGGCTTGCAGATCTGTGCCCCGCTGCGGTCTGCTGGAGCATGACACAGCTACCTCTCTGTAACACTTCAATCTACTGGCTGAACTATTATTATTATTTATTATTTGTATTACTGTAGTGCCTAGGAGAACCCCATTGTGCTCGACTTTGTACAAACTCAGAACAAAGTGTGGGTCCCTGCCCCAAAGACCTTACAATCCAAATATAGGAGCTGCTCCTCTAACCTGTAGAAATTAGAGCTGGAAAGGACCTGTTATCTCCCATGTAGTCTGTGCCCTGGGAGCCAGGGCAGGATCGGCCCCTATAAATCATTTCTAGTTCTCAGTGCCTGGGAAGTGGCATGCAGTCTATAAATAAATAATAAGCAATGACCTGACAGCTCTGCTCCCACCTTTCCCCTCAAGGAGAGTAATCTAATCTGTCTCACTCTCCCCCGTCTTAATATCATCCCATTGTGCCTAATTATACCTCTCGGATGTTCCCGTCCTGCCTTGCAGACAGCTCTCATTCACTTGCCTTGCAAGGACCTGGGTTAGGGGAGCTCCTGGCCCTTCCTTTGCATTTCTGATGCTGCATGGTGGATCTGTATGGCGGATCACTAACTCATCCAGACATAAAGCATTACAGTTTCCTTCACCAATAAAACTCCTATTTGTGAGTGGAGTGAGTGGGTTCTTTGCATCTCAGCAGGAGCCTTTCACACCCCATTATCACAGCCAACCTCTGTGAAAACTCTTGGAAGCCTCTAGTCTACATCACACAAAAAGTCAGCAGAAAACAGTTTGGAATCTTGAATCACTAACAAATTATAAGTGTTGGCTTAAAATGACCAATAAATCCATTTTGAAATTGACCTGAAGTCTGTCATTTTCCAGTTGGCACATGCCATAGTTTCTGTTAGTGATCTGAGATCCTAAACTGTCTTTAAACCACGTCAGTTCACAATTAACCAGCCAGAAGGTTGAACAACTTAAGCCTCTTCTGTCCATCACTTCCCAGAGCTGAGCTCTCTGCTTCCACAGCCCTCCCAAAGGAGCTAGTGATATGGAATCAATCCCCCAACTAGCACAGAGTTCCAGGTCACTTGTTTAACTGAAACTAAACGATTGTCAGGAATGCTTCTCCCTCTGTGAGTGTTTTTTCTCTTAGGACTTCTCTAAACCCTTCCCCTTTCTGATCCAGGCTGGATAACCTGATTTTTCATCCAGAGGGGCCAGAAGTCCTTGCTGTCCTCGACTGGGAACTTTCTACCTTAGGAGATCCCATCTCTGATGTGGCGTACAACTGCATGGCCCACTATGTGCCTTCTCACTTTGATATGTTGAAAGGTACAGTGTGTCCTCTTGGGGAAGGCACACATTGCTTCCTATTTTGAACGTTTTACAAATAAAGAGCTGGGAAACGTTGGTTAGAAACTGCCAGGACTGTTGTGAAGGGTGCTCAGCTGTGACAAGGGCTCCCTTTCTTATCTCATCCCATCACCACCTCTACCTTTTCTCACCTCCCTAAAGAACCCTCTTCTCTCCTTGGTGTTGACATCTTCAGATATATGTAGTTGATTCTTGTGTCCAATTGCTTAGCCTCCCTGAAAATATTTAGCCCTTCTAATCTTCTCAGGACTCAATCCCTCCAGCCCCCTAACTTTTTTTGTTACTTTCCTTTGAACTTCCTCCTGTTTGTCAATAACCTTTTACTATGAAGGTGCCCAGAAGTGAACATGGTGTTCCTGTCATTGTTCTGGTTGTGGAACCATTGAGAGAGCAACTGTCACCACTCGGCTTTGTGATGTGATGTCTCTGTGTATTTAGCCCCAAAGCAACATAGGACTAGAAAATACAGGTGTTGGGGCCAGTAGCATGGAGGGTTTGAGGAAAACCTTGGTTTGCAGATTGTAAATGCCACTTAAAATAAAAAAGGTTTTGATTTCCCCTCTTCCCCCCCCCTCCCCTCGCTGCCCTGTCTTTATCAAAACCAAAGTCATTTTAAAACTCTGGAAGTCATTTTCTGCAGAAATGGATTGAAGCAAATATCTTTTCTTTCAGGCTGAAATTCTATGAGCCACGCTTCAGACCGAAAGGATTTTTGTCCCATTTATAAACTCCATGAAATTAGAGGCTTATAAAAAATAGTGGCACCAGTAGTGGTATTGCAAAGCCAGAGATTAGAAAGATGAGAAATTTACTGCTGCGTCAAGTAGGAAGAAGATTAACAGGGGAAAAATGGCCTGATTAAATTCAAAACTGCCCAGGACACATTCAGAATAGTTAGTGATTAGTGCAGGAAGTTCTGTTTGTACTCAGATTCAGTAGAAACCACCATGACTGGCAGTGATTTTGTTCTTTTATAAGAATGGTGGTTTGGGATAAAGATATTGCAATCACATGCTGCCTGCCTCAGTAAAGGCCAAATTCCTATAGAGACTTGTCAGTCTTCTGCTGCTGATGTAAATTCAAGTATCTGTTAGAGGCAGAGGGTCATTTCACTTCATTTTCTCTTAGTCCTGAGCCTCTCCGAAGCTAATTTGTCCCTGGTTATAGGTGGGCTTACGATTCAGACACCAGAGTTTGGACCTGAGAGCAGAAAGGCCATTGCTTTATCCACCAAGCATGTGTGCCAGTCATGAAACTAACCGAATCCGTAGAACTGTCTGACTCTCTTTGAGAACACCACCTGCCTAGTCATTGTTATGCCGGATTCTCTTTCAGGTTTGAAGGACTGTGATGTAACGCAGTTGGGAATTCCCACAGCAGAGGAGTATTTTCAGATGTATTGTGAGCACATGGGAATTCCACCCATTGAGAACTGGAATTTCTACATGGCCTTTTCCTTTTTCAGAGTGGCCGCCATCTTGCAGGGTGTGTACAAACGCTCGCTCACAGGTGAGAAAATGAAGCCAGCCCCTGAATGCTCAATTGAGGCCACATGTATTAGGATGGAGGCTTATCTATCCTCTATATGCTGCACACACACACGGTCCACCCACAACCACACCGAAGAAATGTCAGTGCTGTACCAGTGTAGTAGTGTTTAACCACTAGCAGGGAAGTGACTTCAGTTACAAATGTCTGTACAGTAGCTTGTGTAGCAGTATTGCACCTCTAGAGGGCATCATAACTATACATTTTGAGCGGCTCTGAAATTCCGGCCAGTAGAAGGCAATAGTGACTTACACAGTGTGGTAGGATCGAGGGACAAATGTAGCAAGTTTTTCTAAAAAAAGAAGAACAGGAGTACTTGTGGCACCTTAGAGACTAACAAATTTATTAGAGCATAAGCTTTCGTGGACTACAGCCCACTTCTGTCAAGTTTTTCTAGAAGGGCTAAGATGGCTTGTGGCTGCAGCATGAAGCTGGACATTAGGAGATCTGGGTTCGAGTCCCAGCTCGGCGTCAGAATCTCTTTGTGATGACGGGCAAGTCGCTCAGGGGTACGTTTACAGTCAGACTGAGCGCTGCCCCCACTTTTTATAGACAAAGTCCGTGCCCATAGAGCCTACACCTGTAAAAAGAATATAATTGGAGGGGCACACACTCGGATTTGGCACTCAGTCTGTGAGGCTGTGTTCCTTTGGGATTTGCCTTGATGATGATACTCTGATTGGCACTTGCATTTCAGTTTCAGGCCCAAAAGGTGCCATCCTGAAAATGTACCCTTCCCCTTCCTCGGAGGAGTGATGGGGGACTTCATTCCTTAATGTTTGTGAGGTGTGGGAGAGGGGCAAAGGGTTATTATTCAAAGAGAAATAGTTAAGGGCTCACAACAATTACAGAATGAATCCTCCCTTGCATAGGCCTTGGGAGGCTTTGGCATGGAGGCTAGTTGGAATGCCAAGCAGCGCTGCATTCCCTCAGACAGCCATCTGTAATAAAGGAGTGGTTTCTGCAAACAAACACAGAGATGGCAAGAACAATGTGTTTTACTAGCTGTTGCTTTTTGCTGCATTGCAAGGTCTGATGTGGTTACTAGGCGGGGCTGCTGTAGGTGAGCACTAGTATTTGCCTGATTGCTGCCCTCTACCCCAGAGCTGGCCACTTTTCAGCCGGGCTGCATGTATATTGTGAAGGGCTTTGGGAGCAATATTAACCATACCCCGCACCTGGCCTGCTTTTATCACATGCCAAGTCGAAGACCAGGAAACACAGCTCAAAGTCTGACCTGCTGTGCCTTGGAGGAAAGGAGGTGGGGTGACTGCTATTGCAGATGATGGATCTTTGAACAAGAGGAGAAATTTTTGATGGCTTTGCATGAGATCACAGAAGCAAAGCCCAGGCCGTTGGTACATATGCGAAAAGCTTGGTACCAGTACTTGGTACTCTTGCTGGTTCACTAGCACAAGGAAACCATGGAATGGCATGGACGTGATTAAAAATAATGTGCAGCCAAGTCTGTTAAGCTGAGAGAGGAATCCGTAATCACCCTGGGCCCTATATAGTGTTCTTTCCCCCTTCACTGCAGCACAATGCGTCCCTCTGCCTGGGCTCAGCTCTTCCCGCTGCTGTAGAATGTGTCCCTTGCTTTGCTCATTGCAGACTCATCCACTGGGGTATTCAGGGCTGACTCTGGGCACTTTGTCCTCCCAAGCTGGGGCGGCTCAAACTTTACCCTACTAGGGACTCTGTTGGCAACTTGCCAGGGTGCTGATAGACTTGGTGTTTAATCAGAGAAACTGTGACATCGTTGTCATATCCCTTATAAAATAATCCTGCATCCTGCAGCGCCAGCGCTGAGTGCTAGTGTGTGCTGGTGTTTTGGACCTCTGTCATGCGGACTCTCTAAGCAGATGGTGATTATTGATCACTTCCATTTCACGCAGGTCAAGCAAGCTCAGCTGCAGCTGAAAGTGGCGGAAAGCAGGTGGAGCTCATGGCCAACTTAGCGTGGGACTTTGCTACAAAAGAAGGATTTCGAGTGTTTAAAGAATGTCCAGCTGCAAAACCTTTTGCAAGACCTTACAGTACCTGGACCAGGAATGGGGCATTCTCCAGGAGAAACTATGTCACCGTGGCACCTTCCTCACCAGCTCACACTTCCAAAGCTCATCTTATTCTTTCTCCTGACGGCCTTCCTGGGAGAGCCCAGGATCTTTACCGCAAGCTGAGGCGATTCATGGAAATCCATGTCTATCCTGCTGAGCAGGTTCTGAGAGATCATCAGGTTTCACAGTCTAGATGGATTCCACATCCTCTTATAGAAGAGCTGAAGGTAAGTCATACGTCTGCGTAAAGTAACAATGCCTCCAAGCCTGGGTCTGTAAGATGGCACATTGACTGCAAAGCTCAGGGCCCAGGACACCTCTGAGCCAGAGCTGTGCACTTTCCTGAGCAAATCACGTATCTGCTCCTGTCAGTCCACAGCTCCAATGCAGTAAGAGAGGGGGAGCTGGAGTCTCATCTGGCTTGCACACCATCAGCTCAATTCTGACTGCAGAATTTTTATTATGGGTGGCAGTGACTTAAGTGGGGAACCAGCTTGACTCCCAGAGCCTAGGGAAAGTTTACAGGGCTGGGAATGAAGTCATGGAGAGAGGCAGTAAATACAGAGCCCACATCATCATGTAAACTGACTGACTACAGTTGCATTTTTCAGGGAAACATTTGTCCTGGGCATCTTCTGGTAGGTGTAGCCCCTCTAGTGTGTCTCCGATCTCGTGGATACGAGCCAGCCCCAACTTCTGCCCAAGTTGTCTGGGCTGCATTAGCTCAGTGACTTGCTCACTCAAAATCCTGTCTTGTGTATTAACCTGCCCGTGTCCCAACACAGTTCCTGACCTAACGGGCGCGGTCTTCCATTACATGTCACGCTGGCTGTCTCTTGAATTTGATCTCTGGAGCTGTGGAAGGAGGATTGAGGGAGGGACTTCTACAAGTACAGTGCAACTGTGATCTTCATTTTTATACAAGAGGGCCTGGGCATTAGGAGATTTGTCCTTGGGGCCTGAGTCTGATCTCACACCACTATGTCCCCATTGACTTTAAAGGACTTACTCCTGATTTACACTGCTGTAATCAAGCTCTTCAGGTCCAAGAGCCAGAATCAAGCTCTTCAGGTCCAAATCATTCTCCAGTCCAAAGCCAACTCTCTACTATCACTCTAGCATTTGTCCCTCTTATAGGCTGCAAGTGATGTTTCCATAGACCCATTGGACTAAACTCACCCCTGGTGTAACACCATTGACTTCAATAGGCCAACACCAAGCTGAGTCTGACGCACTGTCTGTCTTTAGCTCGTTTCTTCCCCACAGCTTTGGGTGTTTGTCTGTTGATGAGCGGGAAAGGCAGAATTCAGGCCTCAGCTCTGCTCAGCAGATCCCAGCCTTGTCGGGTTGTCCTTCCCGCAGCCATGCCCGTTGGGGGTCTCTATGGGCAGGGAGCTGGCCCCTTACACCTGAGAACAGAATTGGGCCCGAAGTCTCATGCTATTCCATTCTTTAAGGACAAGGCAAAGGCTGAAGGACTGTGGAACCTTTTCTTACCTGTGGAGAATGATCCAGAAGTGAAATATGGAGCAGGCCTCACAAACCAAGAGTTTTCCCATTTGTGTGAGCTCATGGGAACATCACTGTTTGCACCTGAGGTACCTGCTTTAAGCCTTTACTAAGTCATCTGGGTGGCGGAGGGGAAACACGCAGGCTGGGTGAGGGATTCTTAGCTAGCCCTCTGTTGCTGGAATTATCCCCTGCCCTACTAGTGACCCTGCACACATTTCCTCCCTCCCCTCCCAATTGCTCCTACCTCGGCACCTGGCTGCTTTGAACCTGACTGCTAATACTGCTTTTGCAGTGTGTAGTTGTGCTATTTGGGGAGGGCCAGTGCTGGCCAGAATGTGGCCCGTTGTGCGCTATGCTAGTCAGCCCAGCACCAGCCCCTGATGGAACCACGTGTGCGGGTTTTCAGTATAGCCTGGAGCCATTCTAGCCAGGCTCCTACAAAGGGTTTCACCCTGCCCTGCATTGCCTGGGGTGTGGTGAGGAGCCTTTTCCCTGCTCCAGTGCACCCAGGCAGCAACAGGGCAGGATCTCACCGAATACTTAAGAGAGAGCTGTCTGCAGCACACCCCACACCCAAGGGGGTTGCCAGTAAGTGTGCAGTCCTTCGATTTGTGTGTTCCCACTTAGTACTTCAAAAGATAAGAAATAAAACCAGCTGAATTTTAAGGTTCGAGCCTCCGGGGCAGTTGCAGATCATTTAATTGAGTGGAGGAGCGTGAATGACACAATGGGTGATTAAAATTAAAAACTTTATTTATAGTTATTTAAAGCCAACAGGCCTTACACTTGCCCACGCTCTGCACTGACCCTCGCGTTCTAGGATAGAATGATGAAGCCAAGGTGATCAGTCCCTGGCGGGAAGAATGGGGTTAACCCTTTCTCTAAGAGTGCCTGGATAGTGGATGGGCACACCTATCTGACAGCAGCTCACTACCCTTTTTATAATCAGTGATAATAATGGCCCTTAAATAATAATCCACCTTGTTACTATAATTAAAGATTTTCTACTTTCTCACTGACTGTTTAACATTGGGCATCATCTCAATTAACGTGTGTAAATGCCAAATCAATCACTATAAATCAGGGGTCTCAAACTCAATTTACCTTAGGGCCAGTTCCAGTCCTCAAATCCTCCCAGTGGGCCAATAATGTCACTGAAGATGGTGTTCAGAATTGTATTTGCATATTGTATTTTTTATTTTGAATTTCTTAGAAATAATAAAACTGTCATACAACTTGATAGGTTACAAAGTAGCAGCACATCTACCAATGTGATATATGCCATCATGTGCCAGCAATGCCGCTCTGCCATGTACATTGGCCAAACTGGACAGTCTCTACGCAAAAGAATAAATGGACACAAATCTGACATCAGGAATCCTAACATTCAAAAACCAGTGGGAGAACACTTCAACCTCTCTAATCACTCAGTGACAGACTTGAAGGTGTCAGTTTTGCAACAAAAAAACTTCAAAAACAGACTCCAAAGAGAGACTGCTGAACTCAAATTAGACACAATTAACTTAGGCCTAAACAGAGACTGGGAATGGTTGGGTCATTACACTAATTGAATTCCCCCCCTCCCCCATGTTAAGTTCTCTTCACACCTTCTATGGGTCATCTCGATTATCACTTCAAAGTTTTTTCTTCTGCTGCTACTGATAGCTGATCTCAATTCATTGGCCTCTTACAATTGGTATGCGTACTTCCGCCTTTTCATGTTCTCTGTATGTATAAATATCTTCTGTCTGTGTGTTCCACTCTATGCATCTGAAGAAGTGGGCTGTAGCCCATGAAAGCTTATGCTGAAATAAATTTGTTAGTCTCTAAGGTGCCACAAGTACTCCTGTTCTTTATACAACTTGATACAATTCTTCGCCTGCCCGAGAGTTTCTAGTGTTTGCCAGATACCTGGCAACGCTTCAGTTCTGTCAGTTTGTTGATGTTTGGCCTCAGTGACTGAGCAGTGGAAACCTTCAGGATTGCAGCCAGGTGTGCATCAGAGAGTTGTGTTCGGTATTTTGACTTGTTTATGTTCATTGTGGAAAAAAGTGACACCGCCTCCATGGCTGACTCTGCCCAGCAACTAATGATGCTGCCTCCATGGCTGACTCTGCCCGGCGACTAGTGATGGTATCTCTATCCCTCTCTCCCAGCCAATGGGAGCTGCAGGGGGCGGCACCTGTAGCAGACAGAGCCGGCAGTGTGGCTACATGGGTCTCTCCTCCGCGGGCCACAGTGGGGAGGTTCTCGGGCCGCACATGGCCCGCGGGCCGGGAGTTTGAGACCCCTGCTATAGAGAGCGCATTTTTCAAAACATTAACATTTGATGTAAAACACTTGTAAAAACCAGTTAGGATCAAACTGTGTTTACAACATGACCTGGGGTTCTGCCGTAACTCATCTCTAATTGGCTTCTGAATTGGCTCCCTTCACTTCACTCGTATTTGACTTGGTGATTGTCAAGCCATTTTTAGGAAATAGATTTTTGGGTCCACTCACATTTCTATGTACCATAAGAAAACATCATCTGTATAGCTACAGTGTGCGCTAGCCCCAGGTGCATGCCGCTCCCCCTCCGTGTTCTGCTATGAGCGGGCTCGGGGACCTGTCTCTGCAATGCAGCTTCCACCCCACCCTTAGCTCTGGCCTTTTGAAAGCAGCCGGAGCTTGTGTGGTCTGAATTCCCTGATGCTTTGGAATGGGCGTTCGGCAGTCAGGAGTAGCTGTGCCGTTTGAGGTTGACCTACAAACTCCCTTTCCCAACAAACATGCCTCTCCTGTGCTGACTGGTGCTTGGCTTTCCCCCCTCCAGATATTCAACTGCTCTGCCCCCGACACTGGGAACATGGAGGTGCTGGTTCGCTATGGGACGGAGGAGCAGAAGGAACGCTGGCTGCAGCCTCTGTTGGACGGGAAGATACGCTCATGTTTTGCTATGACTGAGCCGCAGGTCAGTATCGCTGTCCAGTCAACCACACCATGGAGTAGAGGAGATCCACACCATACAGCGGCTCGCCCTGTTCTCACTGCTGGCAGTTGTTCTACGCACTGGCCAAGGTTTTCAAAAGTGGCTTGTGATTTTGGGAGCCCAACCTGAGGCCCTTCGAAGGGGGGGTGCTCAGCAATTTCAGAAAATCACATTGCCTCCAACAGACACTTTAAACCACTCAAAATCACCAGTCACTTTCCAGTAATCGTGGCCACCATGTTTCTTAAGCTGTGCTCTTGTGCAGTTAGTGGTAATTATGAAGTGTAACAAAGTGTTTTAATTAAACTACTGTCTAGCTGTCAGACTCAACCAGCTGACGGCCTGATTGGCAGAGGGGCTGGGCACCCCTTTCTAGGCCTTTCCAAGCATCAGGCCTGAAGTCCATTGTGTGACTCCCCAGCTTTGCTTTTAGAGGTGTTTGCTCACTCGGTTGTTCAGCTGAGCTGGGATCCCAGCCTTTGGGGTGCATCAGCAGTGCTGTGCTGAGCTCTGCCAGCTTCAGGCCATGACTTCTCGCCTCCCAAGCCACCCAATGAGAATGTCTGAAACTTCTCCCCGGCCCCTCTAAGGCTGAGAGGAGCTGGCAGATTCAGAACTGAAAGTGTTTCTCTTAGGTTGCTTCATCTGATGCCACCAACATCGAAGCTTCAGTCGTAGAAGAAAAGGGTTTCTACATTCTAAATGGGCATAAATGGTGGATTTCAGGTACATTCCAATACGCACACGGTCTCCGTCACAGAGCCACGTGCTCCCATGGCTGCCTGCTGTGGCGTGAAGCTGTCCTGTTGGACCTTTTCTCCAGTGTGCTGATCTAAAACGGTTCTTGAAAGGGGCCCTGGGCCCTGACTTGCACTCAGCCCTCGCTTACGGAGGGTCAGATTCTGATCTCAGTTACACCAGTGTAAATCCAGCGTAATTCCACTGTCTTGAATGGAGATACTGTGGATTTACGCCAGAGTAATGGAGAGCAGAATTGCTATATGCTAAGCGAACGGGGACTGCAGAGTTCAAACAGCACTGTTCTGTTTCACATACAGTTGTGATGTTACAGGCATTTGGGCATTAGATGCTGCCGTGACCCCCCAATAGCCCCTCTGGGAAATGCTTTTGTTGCAGTCTTCAGCTTTATGTTAATCGTTAGGAAAACATCCCCTTTTTGGACGAGTTAAACATACACTACCGGGCGTCTGGTGGCACGTGGGGTTGCTAATGGGATAGTGAGGCTTTCCCCTCTAGGCAGCCAGTTCTAATCCCACCTGGGTCAGTCATGCCTGCGAGCTGTTACCATCCACTGGTTGCTGGCTGTGAAATGAGTCGGGTGGTCTCGGTTCAGTTCCCAGTAGGCAGTAATGAGCACCTATGTTGGCAGTTCCAGAAGAGAGGCCAAGGTCTGAATGATCCTTGAAGAGCCTTCCCCCCTCCAGGTGGTCCCTCCGTCACAGGGATGGGTGGGGTGATGTGGGAAAGCTTGAATTTGCCTGGTAATTCCACGGTAATTGTGGATAAAGGACTTCAGAGCCTTTATCAGAGCCTGGAGTTCTCACGCCAGCTCTCATCTCTTCTGTTAACTCTTGAAACAAACTATCAAACCAAATAACCATGTCCTGAATTAGCTACAGCTAAGATGGCTGGATTTGCTCTGCTCTCTTAAAGGGCTAAGTCAGAATGAGACACAGGCACCAAATTCAGCCCGATGTGCCTTCGCTGCAATCAGTGATGTTCCCGGCGGATTGATTGGGCCTGAGGTTTTCAGCACCAGTCAGTCTAGTTCTCATTGTGTCGTTTCCCGGCAGGGGCCCTGGATCCTCGGTGCCAGCTCTGTGTGTTTATGGGGAAGACCGACCCTGAAGCCCAGCGCCACAAACAGCAGTCAATGCTCTTGGTTCCCATGGACACTCCGGGCATAACCGTCACCAGGCCTCTCAGTGTATTTGGCGAAGAAGATTCCCCAGGTGAGGCAAGGAGCTAGCTCAGTTTGTAACATGCCTTGACAGCTCCGCTTTGTCCACTGAATTATTCTGGTTTTGAAAGGGCGCATGTTGTGGGCACCTCTGATATGCTGGCCCTTCTGTGGGACCCCATTGTGCCTTGCCTCTCCGTATCCTATGACTTGGGCATTACTGTCCCGTGGATCAGGGAACTGGGGCCCAGAGCAGGGAAATAACTTGCCTGAGGTCACATGGGGTGGTGGCAGAGCTGGGACTAGAACCTAGGTCTCCTGACTCCCAAGTTCTTTACGTCACTCACACACTCTTCCGTTGTCCCTGGTACATAGTCCAGCAGGGTTGTCTGTTATCCAGAGCAGGGACTGGGAGTCAGGACTCCTGGGTCCTCTTCCCAGTTCTGCCACCAACTCACAGTGGGCAAATCACATGACTTCTTTGTGCCTCAGTTCAATAACCCCGGCCTCCCAAGGCGTCAGTGCAGTTTACTGATTGTGTAAGGCTCGGGGGTAAAAGGTGTAGAGAAACAGGCTGATGAGTGTTATTAGAAATAAACATTCATGGAGTATGTTATGATGCTACTTCCTTTTAAAGCAAATACTGGAATTCTGGGGCTACGTTCCCCGCTACAGCCTGTAGCACATTGTTAAAACATCCTAGTGACATTAACATCACGTATTTAATTACTTCGTTAGTTTTTTCAGCCAAAATACCCTATAGATGAGCTGTTGAGTCTTTAAGTGACGTTTCCTGGCTCTTTGACAAAGAGAAACCACAACAAAACCTGTATTTCAGTCCATTTAGCATTGGACACACTTTCTTGTCCACAATCTGTGCAGGCGAAATTACAGGAAGTGGCTGTGGTGGCGGGGGCTGGGAATAACAAGGAATTGGCTGGTTCTGATGAGGGGAGCTGGAAAGTGCTGATAGCAGAACTGGGAAAAGCCTCCCACCAACCTTTCTGTCTTGGCTTTGATTTTTTTTTTTTTTTTGTTCGAGCACTGGAAAGAAACCAGCAAAGCTCAATGTTTGTTAATCCTGACGAGAACCTGAGTTATTAGATCACTTGGTCTCTCACCCGCCAGGAGCAGGCAAGAGACCATTTCAGAGCTGCGTGGGTTCTGGAAGAGCCAGGAAGAGAGGAATGGGAAGGAATTCAAACTTCCTGCATGCGGGGATGTGTCCAGTGAGTGATGCCGCTGAGCTCTGTGCATTCTGTCCTTCCCTTTGCAGCTGGCCATGGAGAGATCTTATTTGAAAATGTGCGAGTGCCCAAAGAAAATATACTGCTGGGACCTGGCCGAGGCTTTGAAATTGCACAAGGGAGACTAGGCCCCGGACGGATCCACCACTGCATGAGGCTCATTGGCTATTCCGAAAGGGCGCTGGCGCTCATGAAGAAGCGAGTGAGTATAGCTGCAGGTTCCTGTCCTCTACTCCATTATCTTCTGCAGCTGCATTCCAAGTGCTGCCTTATCTGCATTTCAGTCTGATTCGATCTAGCATCATATTTCTCAGCAGACTATCGCTGTAGCGTGTAAACACCTTTAATCCATTTTAGCTGCATACCTTCCTGACACCCACAGCGCCATGGGTAGCGGAAAACAATCCACTTATCCAGCCTTGCATCCAACATCAAATCCCCACCCCTGTGAATTCAGCCCGTATCAGTGGATGTTGGAAGCCAAACTACAGTTAGTTATTAGTGGAGTCCTTCGATCTCTAGCAGGGGTGAGAGTTCAGATCAAATAAATATTTCACAAGAACAGCCTCACAAGAGCAACACACCTGAGCAAATGGGTTTCCCCGCCTGACTGAGTACTCCCTGGACAAAGGGCTGTTTCACTCCATTGCTTCCCTTTTTCTTATGGGTGGGGAGTTTCTCTCGTGATTAGAGAAATCGACTGCCCCTGTTTGCAGCTCTGTTCAGCCAAATAAGGCCCCCAGTACACTCTGAATCTTCCTCCTTCCATTTCCTCAGAAGGGTTGAACTCCTCTGCTCTCCCAAGCTCTGCTTCCCTTCTTAGTTGTCTCCAATGTCTGGGCCCTTCCCATGTCAGTTCAGAGTGTGCGCATAACAGCAACTAACCAGGCAATTCATATCCCTGGGCTGAAGCCCAGCAACATCCTCGGATCCCGACCCTGGCACCAGACCCATTGTGGTCACCCAAATCTTCCTTTTTAAACACATTCTCAGGCTCTCCACTATTCCGTCCCCTCTGTTACACCCCATGCTGCTTCAGTATAGCACAGGGAGGAGAGGTAGCTGCTTTTTGGGGATCTGGAAACTTGAGATTCTGACGGCTATTGCACTCTTGGAAGGACTTGAATCCTGAGTCCTGGCTAATTCCATTTTAGGCAGGATGTCAGTTACCCTTCTAAACAATTCCCCAGGCAATCTGATACAGCATTCTTCACTTCCTATCCCAAACTGCCACGTAGTGTCACTGTGCCTGTCAGACAGCAGCCACGTAGCACCCCAGAGGTGGCTGCATCCCAGCAATGGATGAAGTGGGTCCCTGTCTAGTTTGCAGGGGCAGTCGGGATGAAAGCTTCTCTGCAGATGTAAGATATTATCACCAGCAAAAATAGCTCTCTTTAAGCTCAGAGGCCTTTAGCCCTGTGTGCGCCTATTGCAGGTGACGTCTCGTGTGGCCTTTGGGAAACCCCTAGCCGAACAGGGCACTATCCTGGAAGACATCGCCAAGTCCCGCGCTGAGATTGAGCAGGCCCGGCTTCTTGTCCTGAAGGCTGCCCTCCTCATGGATACAGCTGGCAACAAGGTGCGTGGCTGGGGCCCTCCGGGGGCTAACAATACCAGCCTGAGTAAGTGAACAGTGAGGACTGCAGTGCTCGGCCTAGTGTGCTTAGCTTGTCCGGTCGCTATGGGGGAGCGCTAATGCTTGATCTTTTCCTCCCTGGAGGCCTAAGCAAAAATATTACTGAGGTTCCCAATTAAAAGTGAGCTTGGGCATTTCCTCCTTTATGTTCGTGCCCATCAGCATTATCACACGGAGCTCAGCATGACAGGCAGTCTGTGTTCTGGAGAGGCCCAGGGCTGGGAGAGCGGCGGGGCTGCAGGCCCAGCCTGCCGTACATTGGTACTATTGTTTTGGGGAGACCAGAACAGGAATAGCAGGGGCTGCAAGCCAGGACTGAGGAGGGTTGACCAAGCTGGATGGATCTGATGCGTTTGATCCTGTTTCTATACAGGCAGCTGCTCTAGAGATCGCCATGATCAAAATGGTGGCTCCATTGATGGCTCTGCGGGTCATTGATCGTGCTATCCAGGTGAGCGGGGAATGGTGCACTTGTCATTCATTTCTCTCCCATTCCAGAAGGTTAGGGTTTAGCCCAAACAAAGCAAGCAGTTGCTTGGAGCCCCAAGGTTCTTCTGCTTTCAGCCAACTCCTGCAATCACGAGTTAGTCCTATCCTCGCCTCCTGGGCTGAGGAAACTGCTGCCAGACCTCTTCCTCCTAGACGTGATCCCTGTAGGTCAGGACTTAGGCACATTAGCAGGGGCTGGTGTGGGACAAACTTGTCCTGCTGTTGCCTATACATTGTTCGTATTCTATGGAGAACCTTCTTCTAGCAGTAAATTGCCTTCCTGCTTCTACAGTTCTAAGTGTCCCTGCTTTGCTCTGCTGCTCCCATCATGGCATTGTCCTGCCCTTTGCACATGTCTCATGGGTTTGTTGCAGGCCTTTGGAGCAGCAGGTCTCAGTAACGATTACCCACTGGCACAGTTCTTCGCCTGGGCGCGAGCCCTGCGTCTCGCCGATGGACCCGATGAAGTTCACAGGACAGCCGTCGCTAAATTGGAGCTGAAACGCTAGCCCTGGCCCGCTGTGAAAAACAACCACTAGGAAGCGGAAGAGGAATTTCCCAGCTGCAGCCTTGGGATGTGTAAATGTGAGGGGGGGACTCTGATGAACACAGGGTGTTTGTGGGTGGTGATAGCGCTTTCATTTCAATGTCCTTGCAGATTGCCAGACCCCTTGAGGCAACGTGCTTCCCAGTTGGCTTTAATGCTGGGCTCATTTGGTGGTGGAACAAAAAGCAGAAAATATGTCCTTGAGCCACTCAGAGTGGCCTTGCTCCAGGCAGCGAGTCGCGGCCTTGCTCTCAGGCTTCCTGGGCTAGCAAGTGGTCAGCCTTCAGGGATGGAGAGGAAAGAGTCTTGTCACCTAGCAGCAGCCCCTCCAGGGGCCTGCTCTGGAAAGAAATAATTGACTTTAGTGGGCATTAGATCAGGCCCCAGTTGGCTGAGGTGCTGACTGGTTCGAAGGGAACCCTGCTCCTCGGAAGGGACGGATGCCCAGGCTGGGGTGAAGTGAGGAGGGGAATTGGGTGGCTCCTGAGGACTCTGCCAAGGACGCGAGCTCTAGTTCTGTGATTTGCTGTGTTTGGGGCGTGGGGGTTGCCATTTGCCACCCGGATACACTTGATCACACTTCTGTAATTCACGTCGCTCTGCGGAGAGAAAAGAATCATGGAAGGAATTGCGCTGATTTCTGTGCCATTCGTTAGTAACGTCGGATCAAATCAGAATAAAAACAATGGACCCGGTTCCTTGTGTGTGCCTCACCTGATGCTGCAATCGTTTAATTGTTTTTCCAGAATGTTTTATACCTTCTCCCCTCCCCAGGAATGATCAGTTCTGACAAATGGAGAGATTCCCGTAAGCATGGTTGGTTTCCCTTTTGGGTGGTCTTGAATGATCATGAAGAGATAAAGCTTCTGTGCATGCTGCAGCTGGGCGAGCACGTTGCAGCGTGGTGGTGACTTGGGCCCAGCGGGTTGGTCAGATGGGCTTGGACTTGGGTGGCTAGCCAGAGCCTCACTCCCAGCTGCAGTATAGACCCACCCAAAGGGCCCATCGCAGCTCGCATACAGCTCTGGTCTGAAATGTGCTGACAAGGATCCCAGAGCATCACGAACGCCCCCCTCTGGTCACTGAGGAGTATAAAGGAAACCTGGTCAGAGCCGCTTCAAACCAGGGTTTCTGAAACGCTGCTGAACTTGCAGCCAACGTGTGCTTGGCACCAGGTCATTTCAGTATGTGAGAGGAGCTCTGAGGGGAAGTGTGGGACGGAGGCAGGAGCTCAGTGATAGGCCTCATGGAGGGGGCAGGGAGGCTACAGTATTGCAGGAGAAGTGTGGGGCAGCCCCTGCTGTGCATATGTGCTCCTCCAGCTGGCTGTGAGGTTCCTGTCCCCAGCTCCTGCAGGGGGCCATTCTGCCGGGTTTGTGAGAACCGGGGATTCTGTAAAACAAACAGTGGCAGGCCCTGAGAACAAGGCCCCACGGTTCCCTGGCTAGAAACACGGAGGAGCAATGCGGTGAGTGTGGGAGACGAGCCCCTCCGTTAGGGGTGCGGCAGCATAGCCTGTTTTGCACAGGCAGGGTGGGGGTTGAGGGCAAAATACACTCCAGGGGCCACTGTAACTCCAGAGTGACTGCAGTGCCTAGAGCGGATTTACGGTGGTGGTGTTGGAAGCAGAGTGCAGCTGGCACGGTTGAGCAGATGAGCCCTCAGGCTGCGTGTCGGACAGCGGTGGATGTGTGCAGAACGAGCACGCTCCCCGCTGCCAGTGGGGCCAAAAAAAGCAGCGCCCCGGGCAGCTGTATGGGGGGACACAGCATGACTGGGGGGCTCAGGGTACCTATCCTGTATTAAACAACTACGAGGGCATGGAGAGAGACAATTCTAGCTGGGGATTGTGGGGCCGGCAGCAAATTGCTCTGCCTTGGCTCAGCTCGTATTTCTCACGGACTCCGAGGATGGAATTCCACCCGTCTTACATGCAGTTGGCTTTATATTCTCCACTTGACAGAACTGAGTCTCTTGGCCCAGAGCCCATGTGCACAGCCAACCTGGCCGACTGCTCTGGAGAACGCTAGGCTCTGCAGCAACCCTGCGAGCGTCATGCTGAACTCATCCCTTCCCCGACCCTACCATCTTCCTTGGGGCTTTGGAGGGATTCGATCCCGAATGGCCATCTGTGATTGACCGGGGTACAGTGCAGACCAGCAAACTATGAGTTTTTAAATACCTCCCAAGGCAAACCTTGTACAAACATTATTCTAGTGGGTGTGAACACAGGTATATTCTGTCACACAGTCACATTCCCTGAGGGAGACTGCTTTGGCCAGAGTCAGGCTCCCAACAATGGGTGTGTGTGAATTTAGTGCTGCTGAGAGAGATGTTCTGAATCCTCAGGGAAAGGGAACGGAGAAAGCCCCCAGACAGGCCCTGGCTAAGAGGAACAAAGAATCCCAGCCCCCCACAGAAGATGCCAGCCTGATACCACCTCTTGCTGCATTTACAAAAGCAGTGGAAGGGCACCATATGCTGGATAGGCAAAGCACACAGCTAGTGCCTTCCCAGAGATCAGTCTCTGAACACGTACCTCCACCTCCACTGATCAGCAGCTAGGGGAAACATGCAGAATAGCACTCAGGAGCGTCTGCCATTAACTCGGGACTCAATGCTGTAGTGCAGCCATCCGAATAATCTGGTGCCCAGACATGTGTAACCTGCCCCGTTCTCTCCAGGCCGCACACACAGCAGCGCATCATGTGCTTCCCATAGCGAAGGGGGAGTGCGGGTTGGACTAGCACATGCTGAAATCAGGGAGCAGTGGCACGGGGCTTGGCTTAAACCCGGAGGTTTTGAAGAGTGTCTGTGCAGTTTAGAACGAGCTTCCCAGTCCGTGTTCCACAGCCCTGGGTTAGCGGGGCTCAGCCAGTGCTCCAAAAGTAGCTGTGTAGACAGTGCTTTGAAGTTGAGGCTTGGGCTAGGACGTGTGGGCAGGGGCTCAGAGTGGAGCTGTTCGGCCTGGGCAGGCCCCTGGGCGGGGATCCTGGTTGCAGTCAATAGGGCTTGGGAGGAGGCGAGTCCATCCGTGGGACACAACTAGCAGGATTAGGTCCTACCTATTAATATTGTGCAAGAGACGCACATGAAGAAGGATGGTCCAGGGGGTAGGGCACTAGCCTGAGACTTGGGAGATGTAGGTTAAATTCCCTGCTCCACCCCAGCCTCCCTGTGTGACCTTGGGCAAACCAGGCAGTTGGCCTCTCTGTGCCTCAGTTTCCCCATCTGTAGGACCGTAAGAGCACTGCCCTACTCAGAAGGGTGTTAACACATGAAAGGATGGGTGGTGCCCAGGTGCTATAGTGATGAGGGGACCATACAAGTAACGAATATAGAGACAGACACGGACCACAAGGGGATGCATTAGATGAAATCCTGGTTCCTGCCACAGCCCCCTGGGCTTAGGGGGTCCAGATGTCCTGATTTCAGAGGGGCAGCAGTCCCAATCTTCAGGGCTTTCTCTTACATAGGCGCCTAATTCCCCCAGGATTTTTCACACTTGCTCTCTGATCACCTAGTACGTGGCCGGTGCCCACTTGGCAAACCTGGCACCGACCTGCCCGGGTCAGACAGACCCTCCGCGGGGGGATGAGCGGAGGCGACGCGTCCAAAGCGCTTGGACGGGCAGCCGCCCCCTTAGCCCCGCGCTAGCCTGCGGGCCAGCAGAGGCGAGCCCGGCCGGGGCCGTTCGCCCTTCGCCAGGCGAGCTTGGCGCTGCTGCGGCTACAGCGGGGCCGGGGAGCGGCAGGACGGAGCTCGCTGGAGCCCGCCAGGCCCGAGCGACCGCTACCGAGCCTGGGCAGCCAGCTCCCCGCGCCCACGTGCTCCGGGGCCCGGACCCGCCCCCGGGCCGCGCCCCCCCCCGTGGCTGCATCCGCGGCTCGCCCCATGGCCCTGCGTCTCCCCAGTGCCAGGATGCTGCGTGCGGCCGCGCTGGGCTCCCGGCTGTGGGGCCGGGCGGCTCCGGCCCAGCTCGCCAGCCCCTTCTCGGCCGCGGCCCCCGCCATCCCCGCCCCCAACCCCCGCCCGGAGATCGCCTACAACAAGGTAGGGAGCGGGCGGGCCGGCCGGGGGGTTCGAGTCCCGGCCCGCGGCGCAGGGGGTGGCTGCGGGGCCCGGCTTCTCTGCAGCCCGCGGGGCCGTCACCGACCCTCCCTCCCGCTCTCGGCCCGGGCGGCTTGTGAGCGGCCGGACGGGAGCCCTGCAGCCGCGAGCGGCCGGGGCTGGGCTGCAGCCAGCGCCCCCTCCCAGAAGCGAGCTTGGCACGGGCAGGGGCTCGGGCCCGGGGGGATCCCTGCCCGCTGCTCCCCTTGCCCTGGGGCTGCGGCTGGGTAATGCCTGGCGAGAGCGGAGCCGGCCCCGGCCCTACGGCTCCCTGCCCGAGGTCGGGCTCGGGGCTGGCCGAGCAGCGGGGCCCCGCCGGGCATCGCAGCCTGAGCGGGGGCAGTGGCGTTTCCACCCCCGTCTCCCCCTGGGAGGCTTGGCCCCAGCAACCGCCCCTGGCGGCCTCTCTCTTCTCCTTGCCTCCCTCCCAGGGCCCCCAGCGCAATGCTGAGCGCGGACAGGACAGCGCTGGGGCTCCTGCTCAAAGCGCAGCCCCTAGAAGAGCATCAAACGGCCTGAAAAGTTGTTTGCCCTCCTTGTGACCTGGGCCGTACGGCAAAGCAGATTGACCTAGCTCCGTTGGTAGAGCATCAGACATTTAATGGGAGGGTCCAGGGTTCATCTCCTTGGTCAGGCGGCGTCAGCCTCTCCAGCTGTGTCACGCACCTACAGCTAAGACCGTTGTCTCTGCAGAATCCTCTGTTGCAGCAGTAAATGGTGTACCCAAAGTTGCTAATAAACTGAGTTACTATAGGACCAACCCTCTTAATAAAAAGAACCCTCAGCAATGTTCCCTCTTCACGGTCAGGCTGTCCGCTCTGCAAGCAATGGACTCGCTGCATTTTGTTCTGGGCTGCAGCGGCTGCTTTATTGTGGGGGTTGTTTTTAAAGTAAAAACAAGGCCATGGTACTGGCCTGGCATTTGCAATCTGCGTTGTGGTGTGTGGCGGGTGGAACGAATTTGCAAGTCCCTATGTGCTGTCAGTTCCCAAAGTGCTGCAAGTGGAGGGTTACATAGGACTTTGCTTGTCTCTGTAACCTGTCCTCCACAAAGGGTTGTGCAAATACCAAGTGCAAAGCAAACTGAAACCTGCCTCCTGTGACAAAGACAAACTCCAAAATAATCTCTTTGCACGGTGCTGGAAAGACTCTGCCCCACAAAACTAGATGACAGCACACAGCACTCTGGATTAACCGCCCTCCAAAACGGCTTATTCTTCATGGATTAATGTTGTTTACCAAGGCATCTGTATTTGGTCACATAAACGGGCACTGCCAAACCTCCTTTTAAAAGCTTCCTCACCTGTTTTCTTAACACCTGAGATTAGATTAAACTACATTAATACTGAAGTTTGACTTTTTTTTCCATGTAAATGCTACAAGGCAAATATAAATACAGTCCGAATAATACCATCTTCTTTATTGGTGGTGAGCAGGAAGCCGAACAGAACAGGCCTGCAGAGCATTTAAATGCTGTGTCTTTTGTTGCAAGACATTCTTTTAAAAAAACAAAAAGAACCCATCGCAACTGTTCTTAATGCAAGTAATTTAGAGTCTATTGGCCTTCGCAAGCAATGCAGTCAATTCCTGCATCTGGCCAATAAAGCAAGTTGTGTGTGTGTGTGTGTGTGTGTGTGTGTGTGTGTAAATTCAAGCTGAGTCACGACTGTCATTGGGTTCTACACTTCTTAGCTCAATTGCTGTCACCATTGCAAATGAATAGAGCGAAAACAAGTCGATCCATTGGCTAGGATTTAGCATGCATCCTGGGTATGTTGTTTTGCCTAGACTATCTTCTACTCTTCCTTCACTGTTATCTCAGGGAATGCTGTTTGGTCAGCTCTAACGATGAAAAATGAAATGTGACGAAACCCTGGACAAATACAAGCTTACAACTGCTGCGTCACTGCCTTTGAGTAACAACTGTATATGAATCAGTTGCTTCTATAGGGGAATTTGCTTGCTTTCGCTTATTGTGCAACATCACTCTGATAAAAGCGCTGTGGTCTTTGCACTGAGACTTTGCTTTGGGTGCCTGCGTTTGGCTTCTGAAAGACCTCTCACCTCAGTTAATGTGACAGCTATGCTAGCGTTGAGTATTTCGTGCAAACTATATCCCATGTCGCTCTGACAAAGCTACAGTAACAGCAGAGAGAAACTGGACTTATTTTTGTCCTTTTAAAAAAAACGTTTACAGCTCCTCAGCTCAGGGACTGTCTGGAATAGTTTGTGGCCCTAGTGCCTAGCACAGTGCAGCCGGGCTCCTGAGTGGGGCTTTTGTGTAATGCTCCCATCAGAATAGCAAAATAATGTCTAGAAAAGACATGACGATAGAGTGGAAGAGGCAGAAACTGACCACAGTGGGTCCTTAGCAATACTTGGTTGTTCCAGATGGCAGGAGCTGTAGAGAAAAATCTTGCCCTAGTGGTGGGGAGATTGTGTGAAGGGACAGCAGTAGCCATTGCTAACTGAGCAGTGAGGGGGAATCGAGAGACTTCAGTGATGTACACTAGTAAACACATCCTGAAATCTTCCTAAATGAAGGCTGTAATTCCTGAATCTGGCAACCTACTGAAGCGCCCAGGTGCCAGTTTGCTTTATAATGTCATTAGGAGTTGCATTAATCTGTCCTCACTGGCTAAATGCAAACTGAGTCTGTGTTTAGAGCACGTCTTCACTACCCACCGGATTGGCAGGTAGCAATCGATCTATTAGGGATCGACTTATCGCGTCTAGTGAAGACGCGATAAAATCGATCCTCGATGGCTCTGCCGTCGACTCCGGCAATCCACCGGGGCAAGAGGCGGAAGCGGAGTCGACGGTGGCGCGGCAGCGGTCGACTCGCCGCCGTCCTCACAGCCAGGTAAGTCGACCTAAAATACGCAACTTCAGCTACGCTAGTCACGTAGCTGAAGTTGCGTATCTTAGGTCGACCCCACTCCCTCCCGTAGTGTAGCCCTTTTCTTCTCTAGTTCTGATGGGAATCATGGGGGGAGGGGGAATTTGTATGGAAAAATTGTTTATAAACTAAGGCCTAAATGACGCTGAGTCTGCAGATCGAGATCCAAGGAACGAGCTCTGAAGCGCACTGCAAACTGGCAAGTGTGGGAAATGCAATGGAGTGGGAGGAGTGTTGTATCCTTGCTTAAAACAGCATCAGCTCCCAAACTCTGATGTTAAGCATCTAATAAACTAGACAGCTGCGACTAGAACGTGTATTGCAGTCATGTGTAAAAAGCCCTGATAAGGAGCGGTGTTCTATTGTGTTACCTGTGTTTATTTTACCTCCTGTATGAGCAGCAGGGTGGATTTGATTTAAATCAGGAAGACTCGATTTAATCATGGTTTTCTACACAAAAGTGCATTCTTGGTTGTTATAACCTTAATACATATTCTTCACAACTCGGAGATAGATGTAGGTTTCATTTTTAGAAGGTACACACTATACATTTTTAAACAGTGATTTATTTTGAAAACTTTTCAGATTAGTTTTACAGCTAAATCAGAAAATGAATGATTGTTTGGTTATTTCATTTACCAAAGGTAATTGAAGCAGATAGTTCACTTCCCAATGACTTCATAAATATCTCCAATTCAACAGGTTAATCATTAATATTTGGCGGATTTTCTTGCCATGCTGTATCAGGAGGAGAACATCACCAGACAGACATTTAAATTGTTTTATTTAACTAAAACAACGTTATGGAGTCTGGATTTTTTTTTCTTCAACAGCAAACATATAATATTTTAACAAAACAAGCATATGTCCCTCGCTTCTCACATTTATCTCCAGACTTCTTCTTCTAGTCCAGATCTATTCCGCCCCCAACAATCTTCTATTCATTGAACTTTTTGAAACTTTGCACTGTTAGAGAGAGGTAAGGGATTGACTCTGTGTACACACATTTGCAGAGGGACAATAGAGTTTAGGTCTGTTATTTCTCATCTCAATTATTTATTATTTATTTAAAAATATGTTTGCTGTTAACAAGTATGTTACCTCTGGAGACACAAATCCACAGTCTGAGAACTGCAAAACTAAGCATCTCTGATGGGATCTTCTAGATTGAGCATTGAGTCCCATTGGGTAAATAGAAAGATTAACCTAAATAATCTATACAGAAGCCTGTGGAACTCCATAAAATTGGGTCCCTAATCCATGAACTATTGGAACTCATTTACAAAACTTTTCTTAAACATGACATGAATATATTGTCTCATACTGTAGAATTAGAATTCATAATCCCTAGTCCATGATGAGATATCTTTGAGCTCTAATGTATCTTAATTAAAACTCTCTTTAGACAGGTTTTTTCCTCAAAAAGCATTTTATCAAAAAAATCTGATTTTTTTTTTTTAATTTGATTTTTATCCACCCTGACGAGCAGAGTAGACACAGTTCTTGCCCTCTGGAGCTTAGTCTAATTTGAAACAAGATAGAACAAGTGAGTGTGGCAAACAGGAGGGTGAAGGAGTTGTCTCTTGCTTGTTACACAACATACATAATACGAAGAACCCACATGGGCAAGTGAGGTCCAAATATCCGTGTCTACTCACTGTACGCAATGTGCAAGCTACGTGTAAACGCTGCAGCTCTGGCAGAGGGCTGGTGGTTTCTGAAAAACTGAGGGCGCACTCCCTATTGAAAGGGATACGGCCCTATTCCTATACAGTACGCAGGGCAAGAGTAAGATCATGCCGTTGAATAGGTAGCCGTTGCAAAACTTGGTAGCTGCGTTTTGGACTGGAGTGATTGATCTGAATGTCACGGTGGCCAGGATGGAGGAGGAAACACACAAGCTAAGGCGCTGCCTTGTGTATATCTTGGAGCCCTAGCCTGGGCATAGAATTGTAGGACTGGAAGGCACATAGATAAGCACAACAGGGTCAATAAGGGCATATTTTGTTGTCTTTCCTGGTGGCTTGAGTCTTGCTCTGTTTGTCACCTGCCCCACTCTGCCCCTATTTACTCTAGTTTCACAAAATATTTAGAACTGGGGGGAGGGAAGGAAGATGCCCTTTGTCAATAAGCAGAAGGTCTTTCCGGTGGGTGCTGTTCCCTCTGCTCGCTAGCTTGTCTGGGCAGGAGGAGTGGCTAAGCATGCCCTGGGGTCTCTGGCAGAGGTGGCTGGGTGAGGTCTGTCCATTGATCTAGTCTAGATACCACACTCATTGTTCTGGTATCCAGGGATCTGGAGGGGTTCTCTGCCTCACTCCCAAAGGGATATGTGTGGGCTGGGATGTCTACAAAATGGGACAGTTGCACAAATGGCTACCCTACCACGGCAGAGTCTAGCACAGGGAGTCTGGTGTTATGGGGTCCCAGTGGCTGCAGCTGTGTCTCTTGTGGATCATGCACTGGTCAGTTTATCTCCCTAGAATGAGGGGTTTTGATGCTGTCCTGACTCAACGCTTGATTATGGATTCCTCCCTTCCCGTGCAATTTTGCCTGATCCAAAATGCTGTGAGATTAGCTGTGTACGGCTTAATGACTGCTCCTCAGAAACCTTTTGCACATGGCACATGTCCGAGGGGTTTTCTTTTTGAAAGCCCTGGTGGGAAGTAGCTTTTCGATGACTCTCTAGTGTTTTGCATGTTAAAAATTATATGCAGAGCCACACACATTTAATTTGAACTGCTTAAGGTGCAGAGCTGTGCCTCCAGCTTCATGCACCAAACAATAGAGCTTCCAGGTTAGATGACTCTCGGGCCTGAATACATAAGTCTCTCTCTCTTTTTTTGAATTACAGATTTTCATAAACAATGAATGGCATGATGCAGTCAGCAAGAAAACCTTCCCTTCTGTCAACCCAGCAACGGGGGAAGTTATCTGCCAGGTTGCTGAGGGAGACAAGGTAACTGCTGTCCTTATAAGATCTCAGAGACTGATAGGTATTGACTTACAAAATCATGGCATAAAAAGAGATCATGTACATGTCTCTTTATAACCCCTGTCCAGAAACATGTTTGCTCTCTATTCTTTATCCTGCAAGTGCCTGAACTCCATGTTATGGGAAACTACTACATTTACTGTATATAAAGTATCAGAGGGGTAGCTGTGTTAGTCTGAATCTGTAAAAAGCAACAGAGGGTCCTGTGGCACCTTTAAGGTTAGTCTTAAAGGTGCCACAGGACCCTCTGTTGCTTTTTGTATATAAAGTGTCAGTGTTGCAAAGCTAGATAGGAAAGCTCTGCTCCTAATCAACAGGGCCAGCTCCAGGCACCAGCCTACCAAGCATGTGCTTGGGGCGGCACCTGGAGGGGGGCGGCGTTCACCTGGGGAGAGCGGAGCCGCAGCGGGCTCGCTGCCCTCCCTGCGGCGCTCCGGCCGGCCGGGGAGAGCGGGGCCCCGGCCGGGCTCGCCGCCCTCCCTGCGGCGCTCCGGCCGGCCGGGGAGAGCGGGGCCCCGGCCGGGCTCGGTGCCCTCCCCTGCTGCGCTCCCCACCGGGGGGCAGGGGATGGTGGGAGGCTTTTTTGCCTGGGGCGGCAAAAAAGCCAGAGCCGGCCCTGCTAATCAAAGGCAGAGGCACAGACCGATGAAGTGACTCACCCAAGGTTACTTGGAGTCCAGGCAGTGCCAAGGATTGAACTCAGATCTCCTGAGTCCCTATTCAGTGCCTTAACTACAAGGCCAACCTTCTTCTCTCAACTGGTCGATTTATGCTGTTCGGAGGAGGGGGAGGAAATCACTCGGATTTCTGCATTCCCTGGTAATCCGCTTCATATGCCAAAAATGGGAACTGACTAGAAACAATAAACACCATAAAATAGAGAGATACTGGATTCTAAATTGAATCAGCCATGCTAAACCTAGTGGTTTGAGCATTGGCCTGCTAAACCCAGGGTTGTGAGTTCAGTCCTTGAGGGGGCCATTTAGGGATCTGGGGCAAGATCAGTACTTGGTCCTGCTAGTGAAGGCAGGGGGCTGGACTCGATGACCTTTCAAGGTCCCTTCCAGTTCTAGGAGATAGGATATCTCCAATAATTTAATTTAATTAAAAAAAAAAAACAAATCCAACTAGAGAGTTCAGAAGTCACACCCCCCGCCCTTGTCCTGTGTCGCCAGAGGATCTAAAGTAAATATTAGCTCAGCAGATACTGCCGCTGAAATATGCCTTGTGTAAACATGCTTGGCTTTCCCCAGGATAGTCGCCTTTATGTGGGGATGTTTGCTCAGCCCTATACACCCATTCTTTTCAAATATAATTGCATAACGTTCTCTCCGGATGCAGCATGCAGTGCTGGGCAGGCTACAGCTGGGTTGACAAACAGTGACTCTGTGAAACGCACACAAGCTGGAATCCGCCTGCAGAGGCTCGGCTGACGGCAGGGTTGGGTTTTCCGTGTATGAAAGATGCCACCTGATCTTATCAAGGCGATAACAGGAGCTCTCTGGTGTCACTGGGATGGACGTTCTGTTCCCTCCCACAATCCAGCGACCTTCTTAGCCAGTGCTGGCAGCTGTATTTTGAAGGGGGAGGGTTTCTTTTAGTTGCATGAAGTTCATGAATAAATCATTGGCTTTGACTTATCCACTGTAACGCCAGTGTTTGGCAGTGCTGATGTGGGATTATCCAGCTCTGAGGATGGGACTTTTGCAGCCTCTCCACCACTCCCTTCAACTGAGCCAAAGGGGGGGAATCAGAACAGGCTGGCACCTACCATCCTGTCGTCCAAGACATTGACACAGGAGACCGTCTCTCCTTCCGGCGAGGGCAAAGGTGGCCAGACTGCATGGCTGCTGGCTCCTGAGTGTCAGCCCTTCCACCAACGAGGCCTTGCCCAGCATCTCTCTGCATTAGGGCAGAGGACGGATCCCAGTTTCCCGTCTAACATACGTATGTGATGAGACACACAAGGTTTTGTCCCCCTGCCTATGCCATGACTCGGAGTACAGCGCTGCTACACACAGTACTCAGCCTCCCACTGCCCTGGGAGACAGGTCAGTATTAACCCCAAGGCAAACAGCAGGGGACTAACCTGGCACAGGGACCTAGTGTAGAAACTAAGTGTACAGTTTAGAGAATGCGCCAGGGACCCAGAAAGTCCTGACTCCTAGTGCAGGCTGCATTTCAGCTTCCTCGGTCTTTCTCCTGGGCCACTTCTCGCCAGCCTCTCTAATTTCTTTTTCCCTCTGAGTGCGGCCTGTTCCATACAACCTCAGATTAGGCGGTGGGGGAGGGGAGCACTGTCCACTCAGCCTCTCTGTCTGGTTTCCTCCTCAGGCGGATGTGGACAAGGCCGTGCAGGCGGCCAAGGCAGCCTTCCAGCTGGGCTCGCCTTGGAGACGGATGGACGCCTCTCACCGGGGGAAGCTGCTGTACCGCCTCGCTGACCTGATTGAGAGAGATCGGGCTTACCTGGCCGTGCGTATCGTGCTCCCTGGATGTACTGTCTGTCCTCCCCGGGGTGGTGCAGTCTAGTAAAGCTGTCTGCTGGGCACTGCCGGTCTGGTTCAGCTGGGTATGGGAAGGATTCGGGCAGTGTCGCCAGAGGTGGATACGGCGGTCTCGGGGGAGGGGAGCCTGCTTGTGCGCTTGGCTGCATGCGGGAGGAGCTGGCTGTTGCAGCTCATGCACTAACGGCAGCTCTGTGGGGTACGAAGGGTAAACAAGCCACTCCTCATGTCCGGCAACCCATTCCTGCAGTCAGAGCAAAGGAAGGACCCGACTGCTTGTTCCTGTCTGTAGCAGCTCTGGCCCAGGCTTGGAACCCTCTGAACTGGCAGACGCCAGAGGCTCTTTCTCCATCAGGACTGAGTGCTCTGAGCATGCAGCAGGTGTGACCTCTGCTAGAAGGGCCTTGCAGCCTCTCGGCCAGTCCTGCACTTGCACTGCTCTGAATCTTGCACTGTCAAAGACGGGGGAGCTAGCCTGGTTTTACTGAGAGCAGACTTTCATCCCAAGAGTCTCACTGACTGAAGCCTCGCGGCACACTGCTGAAACAAACCCATCTGGCCCAGCCAAGGGCCTGCAGCCTCATTGCTTCCCCTACCGCTCATAAGCACGATGATAGTGATCACGACTACACTGCTCTGTCTCATTAGTGGGGAAAGGAATAACTGACTGTCCAGACTCTACCTTCGGCTGTCTTTTGGGGTGTCTGATGGTCTGACAGCTCCGTGTGCTGCAGCATGGGGTGATCCAGCTCAGGTCTTCAGCCTGGAGTTTGGAATAGCTGTGGGGTTAGTATACTCTGCCCTAGGAGAGGGGAGAAGAGGACCTTGGATCAGTCCCTTCTACCCTTCAAAAGAGCCATAGCCCATGCAAGGAAGGAGAGGGAGGGAGTCTTCACAGTGTTGGGCATTTGGGGCTAGGTAGGAAGAGCTAAATGCAGAACCTGTCAAAGAGCAAACCCAGAGTCCGTCTCACCTTGGGCTGGGACTATTCAAATAGGAGTTTGTAACTCTCTTTGTAGGAGCTGGAAACTCTGGATAATGGCAAACCGTATTCCATCGCCTACTTAGTGGATCTGGACATGGTAACCAAATGTATCAGGTAGGAGTTTGTTTTCTTCATGCAATGACAAGAGCAAGTCCATGTGAAGTGCTATGAAGTCTGGCATTCAGCTGATCTGTGGTAGCTGGAGATCTGCAAATGTTGCTGTGTGGTGGGAATTCCTGTCTGGGTGCTACTGTAATTTGAGCATGCTAGCTGGTTAGACTTGATCTGACCTGATGGCCTGAGGCAAGGGGAAATGCACCCCAAGCCAGTGACTCTCACTTTTAATCAGTTCAGCCAGGTTAATGCAGTCAGCTGCTTCCTCAGTATGGCCCTGGAACGCGCATCTCCAAATCCTGCCTTCCTAAAGCCACATACCAACCCTGAAAGATGCTATTGGCAAATCTGAGACCTCTGAACTTGTTAAACACATTGTAAAGAGTAATGGGCCGCTGTGAGTCCTGGCTAGACCCAAACAATCTGTTTCTGCTGTTTGTATTCAACTTGCTGTCTATAAAGCAAGGAAAATACCAACCTGTGAGTCCGGCGTCTGAAGATGTGCCAATGTTCAGGTGCTGGGTGGAGGCTTCCTGTGATGAGTATTTTACACTGGCAGAATCCTGTCCTTGGGGCTTGTCCAGTTTTGAGCTGAACTTAGCTCAGTGGCATAGCTCAGCGGAATGCATGTTGCTAAAAGTAGCCTTGCCAGATGCTCATGAAATCATTAGCCGAGGAACACACAACCTGCTCTGCCAAGTGATAAGGAACCAAGTGATAAGGAACCAAGTGATAAGGAACCAAGGAATGTCAATGATATTTGACTTGCCTATCAAAAAAAAACCCCATGCTGGACTAATGGGTTTACATAGTCACATAGGTGGGCATGCCCACTCTGGGAGCGAAATAAGGCCTGTACCCTGTAAAGCTTGCAGTGAGTACTGAGCTTAGACTGCTTTGAAGGGGCTCTCGCTCAACCCTAATGCGCCGTATATTTAAAAAAAAAAAAAAAAAGTGATTTCAGGTGACCTGAGGCTCTTAGCAATGTTGTGGCTTTCCATTCAGGTCCCTTTTAAAATCCGTGTTTGAGAAACATTCTTCTTTGAGTCGTGGTCCCTATGTGTATTCCAAATATGGGTGCACATGCGTGCCATGTGCTGGAGCCAGGAGATTTTTTGTAGCAGAGTCTGTTGACCCACATGTGCGTCATGCGTCAATTCGTGTCTCAGGCACGGTTATATTAGGTCATGCGGGGCGACGCCTCTGTAGTTCCCTCTTATTGCCACAGGGTCAGAGTCTGAATCCCTGCCTGAGATGTCAAAAAAAGTTCACTCTTATTCCTAAGTGGGAGACTTGTTGTCCTAAACCAATGACTAAAACAATGTGATTGTCAGGTACTACGCTGGCTGGGCTGACAAATGTCATGGAAAAACCATTCCCCTAGATGGAGACTTCTTCAGTTACACAAGACATGAGCCAGTAGGGATCTGTGGACAGATCATCCCGGTAAGTAAAATGTATCATGGGCCTACAGAAATGTACCTTGGCATAGAGAGTAACATTAAAATGCAAGTTTCTGGCCTCTGCGAGGCACGATTTCGCTTTAATACTGAGGGAAATTACGCTTAGTAGCCCTTTACGTTGCTCTGGCAGTGATGAAGCAGACTTGATGTAATTGTCAATCCGACTCTGTGCATCCAGCTGTGAATGAGAGAATTCGAACCCTCTTTACTGCAAGTACCTCATTTACACTTATAGCTCAGATCTGATGCAACTTCATTTGTATTTAATCTTATTTCTATGAATTGCTGTGGACATAAAATAGTGTGTAACTATTACCTTGCTAGAGATCAGACATGGTTGTGATGCACTGTGCTTGTGTGTCTACTAATGAGCAGGAATTGGATGTAAACCTTTAATTCTGGAATCTTAATCTGTTAGCGAGTTTAGCATGAACTTTTTCATAATCAAGCTCTTGCAGACACTCCACTATCAATGTTTCAAACCATCTCATGGGCGATTAGAAGAGGCCTGGTTTCCAACAGTTAAGATTACAACTTTCAAGTTAGACATAACTTTTGTAAATAGACATCCCCCAAAATACGTCACTCATTTAAAAATAGCATATCTTGAGAGGCAGAGACCCAGCTCTTCACTCTATGTACTAATCTCCTCTGTTTTTGTTCCTAACTATTTGATAGTCTCCAGAAGTGAGTGAACAGCTCTCCTGTTCAGTCAACTCTAGCTATGGGAATTTAACTTAATCTTCTACTTCTTGGCCCCCATCGGATGAGCCATGCAGGTATTTGCAGTTAATGCTGCACCCATGTCTAGTATATCCCAGGAAGGACGGCCTTGAGGTTTCTGCACTTGACTGGGATGTGGAGTTTTGGGGTCTGTTCTTAGCTCTGCTACAGACAGTGTGACCTGGGACAACTTGCTTAATCTCTGTGGCTCCATTCCACATCTGTAACATGGGAATAATACCTCACTGGGGTGTTAAGACTAAACTCATCCATTTTTGAGATGCTTGGATCCTGTGATGGGGTGTGTGATTTACATATTAATAAGTAATGAAATGAATAAAAACTTCTAAGAGACAAGGCCAGAGGTCAGGCCCATAATGTAGAATCATTTAAGTAAGTTTTCAGGAAGTTGTTTTAAGTGTCAATGAAAAGGCTTTAACTTTTTTTGTATCAAAACTTAAACTTCTGCAGTTCCCTCTTACCAGCGCATGAACCAAGGGCAGAGATAGTGAAAGGAACCACACATTTATAATCCAGGGTGTTAGTAAGGCAGAGATGGAAAGGGAGACAAATACAGGGTTGGATCCACAGCTGGTGAAAGTGACTTCAGTGGAGATGAACCAACTACAGAAGCTGGGGATCTGTCAGACCCTTATTCATCTCTCCAATGAATTCAAATGGAGAGTCAGTATTTTCAAATGTAGTCAAGAAGGTTTCCTTGTGTCTTGCAGTGGAATTTCCCACTTCTGATGCAGGCGTGGAAAATCGGGCCCGCCTTGGCCACTGGGAATGTGGTTGTGATGAAAGTGGCTGAGCAAACACCCCTGACAGCTCTTTATGTGGCCAGTCTGATCAAAGAGGTGAGAGAAAAAGCTGGTTCTGACTTAACCTTCCACTTATACTTCCATCTGTGGTTGTGCAATGTGCTATGACCACACAGCAACACAGAGTGGGTTACAGGAACCTATATAAGGCAGGGGCCATGGTGGTGGAGGAACAGCCAGAGCAAAAAGTTGCCATGGCTGAAGAGGAAAAACGTGTTTTGGGTTTTTTAAACAAATTCCAGCACCTAGACTAACCAGATGTCATTTCTGTCCCTGCCCTTCTCCCCGGCAGATACAGAAGATGCTGCTTTAGAATTGGGATGGAGTTTTCAATGGACTTCAGTGGGCTAACTAACCAAAACAAACTTAAATGAATGCTGTCCCTTTAAGTTAGCCAGGGGTCACCTAAACTGGCAATCTGGCTTTAAGCTACTGGAGGCAGGTGTCTGTGGTCTAGCAAAGTCCTTAAATGCTGCAGCCTGGAGGATGTGAGTGAAGTGGAGAGGAGCTCTGTTTTTTGGGGGGCAGGGTATTGGAGGTTGGTGTGACTGACAGGGCTACGGATCCTCTTGATTTGTAAAGGGAATAATAAAGTAACATCAGTTTTCTTTGGCTGGTGAACTTACAGGCTGGATTCCCACCAGGGGTGGTTAATATTGTTCCCGGCTATGGGCCCACTGCAGGGGCTGCCATTGCCTCCCACATGGAAGTAGATAAAGTGGCCTTCACTGGCTCCACTGAGGTAAGACGCGGCAGGTCTGCATCTCTGTCAACAGTCTTGTGTAGGTGGCCTGTGTAAAATTTATGTTCTGTATCAAACGCTAAAAAACTGTTTTGCCTTAGTTTTAAAAACACAGCTGTCTTTAAGCACCATGAGTGATTTGTAACCAAACTAAGCCTTACTCTGTTCAGATGGTCTTTTTGGAATGGTTCTTCTTAAAGAAGTTTGCCTTTGGGCTGCTTCTTTGTAGGTGAAGTTTAATCTCTGTGCAGACTTCAATGATTCAGCTAAAATGCAGACAATGAAGGGATTATAAGGAAACCGCTGACAGATACCTAACACCAGTAACCCAGCCAGGTGACGCAATAAACTCTAGCAGGTGCTGAAATATCTAGGATGCTGGGAGATACACAACACACTGATTTTAAATTCTGTATGTCTCTCTCAAATCAAATCCACACAAGCTGTACATCTGTGTCCAGCTCTGCTTGGTCAGAGGTTCTGATGTCTGTCATTACTGTTGATTTTTGTTACCGCCTAGCCTTCCTTAATGAAATCAGAGTGGAGTACAACAACATGGCTCTTATCGTGTATGTCCTTGCACTAGCTGCTTGAAAAGCATTAGGACAAAATCAGACCCTTCACTGCAATGCCCGAGAGCATCAGAGTAACACAGAGCAGCTATAAGAGTTGCTTAGTACAGTGGTTCATAAACTTTTTAGTAAGGTGACCCACCAACTGTATTTTGTCTCTCTTTTTTTTGTGTGTGACCCCCAGGGTCCAAATTTTGGGGGGGAAATCATAGGCCAACATCCTTCACCACTGCCACCGCCTCCTCCTTGCCCCACCAAGAAGGCTCCGATCTCCCACCTCAGCACCTTCTGTCCTGGCACCACAACCCTAATCCCAGGACGGAGGGAAGGCCCTGAAGTGGGGGGGAGGGGTGCGTTTGGTTTGGAGAGTGAGCTGGCCCTGCACTTAACCCCACGGGGCTGGGCCCAGCTCCTCGCTCTGGGCGTTGTGGTGCACGGGTTGAAGTGCCATTCACTCAAATTTGGCCCAGCCACTCCCTCCATCGTGACAGGAGTTGCTGCTTTGGGGTGAGTGCAGAGCAGGCTTGCTCTCTAACCCCCCACCTCCCAGGGCCTCCACAACCCACATGGAACCTTCCATCCACTAATCATTTGGGAAACCCTAGCTGAGAGGTGTTTATTTCCTAATCTTGATTCTGCTCCTTCCGATACAGGTTGGGCATCTGATCCAGAAGGCTGCAGCAGAGAGTAACCTGAAGAGAGTGACGCTGGAGCTTGGCGGGAAGAGCCCAAATATCATCATGTCTGATGCTGACAGTAAGCACCGGCTCAGTGCAGTGTTTGAATTGTAGCTCTCAGGATGGCTTTTTGCAGCCAGGATTTGGGAAAGGCTGGAAGGTTCTAACAGTGTTTCCCACATAAGCTCTTATACCGAGGGACACTCTGGATTCCTGTTGACGGCGCCACCTGGCTAGTGTCTTACAGAGTACACAGTGCATCTTGGGAGGTGTATCTTACACACAATGAGGCAGCCAAAATGGTGTATCAGCATTTCCTCACAAAACAATAGAGGGCGTGGGTGGGGATGGGGGAACTAATTTACCCACAAATTACACTTCTTTGTTGTTTTCCTGCAGACCTCTCACATCTTTTACTCATTCTTTTGGGTAGTGTTTCCTCCCATTCTTTCCTCCATTAGGTTTTGCTACACTGCTGTGCCTGCCTCTTTCTAACCTCTTGCATTTTTTCTTAGTTCTCTCTCCTATTTCTCTTCCATGTGGATTTGCGTGTGTGCGTGCACCTCTCACTTGAGCCACGAAACTGGCATGCTCTGTAAGTGGTGGTGGGGGAAGGAAACTTTGCTGGATCCGCAACAACTTTTCAGATTTGTTTAATTTCTAATAGACACTGCAGTTTGGGTAGAATTTGATCTAAATAAAGACTTTTTCAGCATGTAGATCCACATTCACACCCTTGCTATAAGAGCAGTAGAACCTTCCATATGAAGTGACTTGAGTGGACGGGAGTTCATAACCCCGACGTTCTTGCAGTTGGCATGAGGAAGATTCTCCCCTAGGCCATTTGTTGAATTTTTGCCATCTCTTTCCTAGTGGACTGGGCTGTTGAGCAAGCCCACTTTGCCCTATTCTTCAACCAAGGCCAGTGCTGCTGTGCTGGATCCCGGACGTATGTCCAAGAAGATGTGTATCATGAGTTTGTAGAGAGAAGCATTGAGAGAGCCAAGTCCAGGGTGGTTGGAAACCCGTTTGACTCTCAAACTGAACAGGGACCTCAGGTGAGAGCATGAAGCTTCAGTTTTCCTTCTCTTGAGATGCTACTTGATTGTGCATTGAAACTTGACACTGTATCCATGAACCAGTAGGCTAGAAGGTACTTGGCACTCACATGCCTAACTTGCGTTAACTGTTGCCCGTTATCTAAATGAAATGGGGATGAATGAACTGGCTTAGATAATCATTTTGACCTCAAAATACTCCATCTGAAACTATTAGATACAGCAATTTCTGCCCTTGCAGACTGGCTTAGGAATCTGTCTAAATGCAGCATTGTTGTTCTATTCACGCCTTCCTAATTCCATATAAAGAACTGGTGTATATAGACCAGAATGTGGTGGAATCCTTTTCTCTCTCCTTAAGGATCAAACTGACCTATCGCTATTCTTTTTGATCTTAGGTAGATGAAGAGCAGTTTAAGAAGATCCTTGGCTACATCAGCACTGGGAAGCAGGAAGGAGCCAAACTGCTTTGTGGTGGCAATCCTGCTGCAGACAGGGGCTATTTCATCCAGCCGACCATCTTTGGAGATGTGCAGGACAACATGACCATTGCTACAGAGGAGGTCAGAACAACTGATTTGTAAATCTCTTTTCTCTAACTTTCTGCTAAGTGTCGTCTTTCTTTTTTGTTTTATCTCCTGATGCTAGGGACTACAAGTAACAGAATTCCATAAATTGTTATCTGAACTCTAACTCTTGCTAGAATCAGAAGAAAAATGGACAAACCATCATCCAGAAATGTTTTTCATTTAGATTTATAAGGCTAGAAGGGACCAGTGTGATAATTTAGTCTGACTTCCTGCATAATACAGGCCAGAGAACCTCACCTAGTAGTTTCTGCATCAAGACTGTAACTTTTGTTGCAGCTATAGGCTAGACCAGGGGTTGGCAACCTTTCAGAAGTGGTGTGCCGAGTCTTCATTTATTCACTTTAATTTAAGGTTTTGCGTGCCAGGAATACATTTTAACGTTTTTAGAAGGTCTCTTTCTAGAAGTCTATAATATATAACTAAACTATTGTTGTATGTAAAATAAATGTTTAAGAAGCTTCATTTAAAATTAAATTAAAATGCAGAGCTCCTCGGACCGGTGGCCAGGACCCGGGCAGTGTGAGTGCCACAGAAAATCAGCTCACTTGCCATAGGTTGCCTACCTAGGGTGACCTGACGTCCCGATAAAATTGGGACTGTCCCGATATTTAGGCGTTTGTCCTGTGTCCTGACCGATGTTTGGTCAGGACGCAATTTGTCCCGATATTTTTTTTTTTTTTCTTCCGCCGGTGGGACTCTTTCCCCCCCATGTGTCCCGATATTTTCTTCATCCCATCTGGTCACCTTATGCCTACCCCTGGGCTAGACCATGTGTTTTTTTTGTTTGTTTGTTTTTTAATATGCTCTGTTTTGATTTCACAGATATTTGGGCCAGTTATGCAGCTCTTGAAGTTCAAAACCATTGAGGAAGTCATTGAGAGAGCAAATAACTCCAAGTATGGTCTGGCAGCAGCAGTCTTCACGAAGGATCTTGACAAAGCAAACTACGTGTCCCAGGCATTGCGGGCTGGAACTGTCTGGTAAGAGTCTTCTACACACAGGATCTCTATTGCCAAATCCTTCCCCTGAGTTTTTTTTAAAAGCTGTGGCTTTCTCATTCAAGCTGCCTCCTTCATTAAATGTATAAACTGTGTTTTATTACACACCTCGGGTACAGGTACAAAACTAAAAACCAAACCAAATGTCAAAAGTCTCAAACACTAATAAAATCCCCAACCTTCCTCTGGCAAAATCTGTGCAAACAGATGAGCCTTGAAGAGTAGACGGAGGCTTGGTGGGTGGGATGGAAGAACAGGATTAGGTCAGAAGATACAAGGGGGGAGCAGGACCTTGCCAACTCCCAGCCCTCTACCACTTGAATTTAGAAGCTGTTAGGTAAGCAGAGCGGTTTGTGCTGTCTTGGCTGCTGCAGCACAATACAAAAAGAGCGGTGTGGCTAAGGTAGTCAGGGCTTTTAGTTTAAAAGTCAAAATGTCTTGAACTGTATTGTAGAAACAAACTGGAATCTAGTGAAAATTCTGGAACGCCAGCATCTCGCTTTCCCTTCTAGAAATGGCATGGAGTAAGCAGGTAGTCAGTATTTAAAGGTGGCCAGATAGAGGCAGCCTCAATGCTTGGTGTGCTGACAGGAGACCTGAATTGAATACCTGACTCTGTCTTGATGTTTGGGTCAGTGGGGGTGAGGTTAGTATTCAACCAGCAGAGGAGCGATCGTTGTACCTTATTTCCACCCCCCCATACACATACCCTTCCCGCCTGACTCTCTGATGGATGCTGAATTGTGCCTCCTCTGGATCTGCTTGACCAAAAGGGTGGTATGTGGGAGAGAATCTTTGTAGATGTGGACTACTTGCTGTAACTGAATCTGAGGAAATGTTCATCTCTTAATCATGGAGACTTTCATGGAAAGGCCTTGGTACTGTAGATGCTCTGGAGCGACAAACTGCTTCTAAGGTTCGATTTCCATTCCAGGATAAACTGTTATGATGTGTTTGGAGCTCAGGCCCCATTTGGTGGGTACAAAGCATCTGGGAATGGGCGAGAGTTGGGGGAATATGGCCTGGAGGCATATACAGAAGTGAAAACTGTGAGTATCAAAGCGCGCCAGAGGAAAACACTAGAGGTCTGGGCTTTGTACCTTTTGACACAAGCCTGCCAGAAGAATGAAGTTGGCCCTCAGCATTCAGGGTCACGAACCGTCCTCTTTTCATTTATCACTTTGTTTTAATTCTTGTAGCTCTGAATTTTATGCTTCTAAAATAACACAACGTGTGGCACTTGCTTAGCATGTTTCATTAGAGAATGCCCGAGCACTTCACAAATGGTAAATAAACTTCACATACCTCTGTGAGGTAGGACAGCCAACCTCTGCCTCAGGTTTCCTCACCTGTAAAATGAGGATGCGTGACTTGCTCAAAATCTCAGTGAGGCAATGGCAGAACTGAGGCATCCTGGTTCTATTCTAACTTCCAGTTTATTGCCCCACTGAACACTATCTTCAAGAAACCTCTTAGAATCCCCCCCGTTTTAAGTGCATTTGATTGTAAAGAATGAATGGGCTAGTAATGAACTCATTTGGGAAAGAAATTAAGCCTGCATTTCTGAAGAACATGTGCTGCCTAGAAACTTGAATATCAGCCACTTAATAGTTGGAGTGTAGTTTGTTCCTGGAATGGGAGACCTCCAAGCAGTGCTGACTATTTAAGTGCCACTCTTCCATCCAAATGAAGATTGAATCCATGCCTTCACATGTGTGATATTAGAAGAAAGGAAACTACTAAACTGAAAGTCCAGAAAAGTGAGCTCTGTTTAACTGTAAAATTGTGGTAAAAACCCACCACATGGTGCACTTAAAACTAGAGTATAGAGGATGAGTGAGCCACAGGGAATAATCAGTAACAGGGATGACCTAATGTCTCTTCCAGTTCTAATTTCTGTGGTATTTATACTCGAGCAATGGGAAGGGAACAAAGTGAATCTTATAAATAACACTTCAAATATAGGAAACTAACCCATATTATTCTTTCTAGGTAACAATAAAAGTTCCACAGAAGAACTCTTAAGGAACATGCTAGTTGCTCCATGCATCTGAACCCTTCTATGGAATTGAAGTTTAATGGGATAAGAACATGGGGAAACCCTTCTTAAAGCAAGCAAAACCTGAAGTCCATAAGTGCAAAGTACATTAACTTTTTTTTAATGTTTCTAAAGATTTTTTTTGTTTTGTTTAAAGTGCCTGAGGCAATTTCTTGTTCTCTGCTTGCCTGAAACTTCATTTAGCTTTAACTTTTTTTATACCAAACATAATTCTCTGTGCACTTGCATTACACATTTGGGTAACCTTGTTTGCATTTGTCTGAAGAATCTAATGTGCTCTTTTTGAAATCATTTGCCTGCTTTATGAAAATATCACTACTAGAGACTACCAATTAATTGCTTATAATTGGCTTGCTATTTTTTATATATATATAAAATCTATTTGCCTGATTTATGAGAGTACTCGCCACTGACATGCATGAGCAGAATTTGGCCCTCTAACCTAGCAGCAGAGATCAGGAAGATACTGTGTTACACAAACTATAGCTACTCTGAATGTATGACTTTTTTGATAATCTGAATTACTCTGAATCGAGGTAAAGTCTAAGCTTTTTCTTTCCTACCCTGTCATCTGTGAAATATCTTCTTGTACTATTTGCCCTTTCATAATAAACATACTGGTGTTTAACCTGCCAGACTATGGGAAAGTTAATCCTATATTTTGGTTGAGTTTAGGGATTGTTCTATTCCAAAACTGTTAACCCAAATTAAAGTGCATACAGAAGTTAAGGTTTTCATACACATCAGATACTCAACAAGTACTACCAATTTTGATACTAATTTCAGGAATTATGCCTTGGATAAAGTCTATGAAAAACAAAGCTAACTTCAGAAAAAACACAGTCTACCACCTTTAATGTTCAGCTTCAGTTTCGTGCAAAAAAAACCGCTGAAGAATTCAGAATTCCCTAGCAGAAATATGACCTTTACTTTGTATGGGTAACATATCCCTATCCTTGCATTAATCGGTGCTCTAAAAGAGAAAAACTAAAGAATTTCATTACCCAGATAATCTTCTCTGCCCCCAGAAAAAGGCAAATACTTCAAACTGGATGTAACAATATAACCTCTGTGATATAGCTTCTTACCGGAGCCAAATGGATGAGTTCTCCCCCCCCCCCCTTTTTTTTTTTTTAATGGAGATATCCCATCTCTTAGAACTGGAAGGGACCTTGAAAGGTCATCAAGTCCAGCCCCCTGCCTTCACTAGCAGGACCAAGTACTGATTTTGCCCCAGATCCCTAAGTGGCCCCCTCAAGGATTGAACTCACAACCCTGGGTTTAGCAGGCCAATGCTCAAACCACTGAGCTATCCCTTCCCCTTTTTTAAAATGGCTGGGGGGGAGGAGACACTGCAGGTGAATGGCATTAGGTTGCCATCTATAGGACACTAAGCTTTTCCCTTATTGTGGAAGTTTACACCTATGCCTATAACCGCAACAGCTGTTGCTGTTTAACTGAAGCTGATTCTCAGTGGACTACAGATGCACTTTTCCCCCCTTTCACTGAGGGTCCCTGCGTGCCGATTATGCTGATGGCTTTGGATGATGTGGCCCTGTTTACGCTAGACACCATTTGTTTGCCCACATTACCAGTCTCAGTAGTAACTGCTGACACATGCTGCAGTGGTGGAAGGGCCCGAGCCCAAGGCCCCTGCAGCGAGCTCTGGTTTTTCAGCAGCTGCCAGGGTGCAGAACCCCGCTCGCTACCAGAAGGGGACAGGGCACAAATAACGTCACCACGGCCAGGCTTTCGCCCGGGGAAAGGGCTCCGGGCTTCTCTGCCGCAGGAACCGCCAGGCCCCCGTTAGCCTCGGCGCTGAGCGCCCCACGCCGCCGCAGCGAGCCAGGCACTTCCCCCCCGGGCACAGGGAAGCGCAGCCGGGCTGGGGCAGAGCCGGGACCCGGGTCTCTCCAATTCAGCGCGGGACTTCCCTGAACAAGGCCCCGGCCCCCCCCAGTCCCCCCGTGCTACCCCCCACCGACACAGGCTCGGGGAGTCTCGCCTCCGCCCCTCGGGCCTCACACGGAGCCGGCTACGGCCCCACCCCCACAGCCGAGCCGTCACGGCGGCGACAGGCCCGTAGGCTGACACCGTCTCCCTCCTGACGCGGCCCCAACGCAAAATGGCGCTTCAGGCTAGGCTCGGCCCGGCCCGCATTTCATTGGCCGGAAATCTCGCGAGATCTCGGGCGGGACTGTCCCGCCATGACCCATCTCGCTGGTGCAGGCTCTTTCGGGACATTTTCGCGCAGTGGGCGGGTCCTAGCTGGCTCTAGGGCGGAGCTACGGAGGGGGGGCGGATCTGGTTTCTCGCTCCGCCCCTTCCCCCGCTTGTTTGGCCTCATCTGCCCCATATCTCTTACGTCATCAGTGAGCGCCTCAAAGGTCGAAGGCCCTCTAAGGGGTCCTTGGTAGCGGCGGCGTCTTCTTAGAGGGGGAATGCGGGCGCCTGTTGATTATATAATCGCCGCGGAGGTGGCTTCTAAAATCCTCCTAGTGGCGTGGGCAGTTAGCGGCGGGTGCGGGCCCCCGAGCTGCGTTAACGCGGGTACCGCACCGGGTGACTCCGTGCGTTGCGCAGCCTGGCGGGGCTGTCCCGCACCAGGACCCCGGCAATGTCTGGCTCCCAGGCAGCGCTGGCCGTAGCGGAGTGTCGGCTGCGGCGATTACCGGGTTAAGCGCCAGCCTCCGGGGCCTCCTGTGCCCGCTCAGAGACGCCTCCCAGCGCCCCCTCCCCAGCCCCCGACCCGGCCGCGCGGGGATGAGGCGGCGCAGCGGCACAAAGGCTCCTCGGGGGCTGCCCGTTGCCTAGTGCGGGCGCGGCCCGGCTCCCCCTCCCCTCCTCCAGCTGGCCGGCGTCCCTCTGGCTCCCCCGTCACCGGCTCACCCCTTTCCCGTGTCCTCCAAGCTCCCCCACCACGCAGCGGGCCCGGGTTCCTGCCCTGCTCCCACGGCCTCCTTTCCTCTCTCCCTGGGGACCGGCAGGCGGGATCCCCCGCCTCCCCTCCCCGCTCAGCTCGGGGCCCCGTGGGGGAGGATGTCGGAGGATCACGAAATGGATAAAATGATTAAGGTAGGAAGGAGGCGCCGGAGTTCGGGGACTCCCCCACCCCCCAGCAAATCCATCTTCCCCTTCCCCCTGCCTTTCCGTTCGGGGTCTTCATCCCCCTAAAACCGCTCACTCCTTTCGCTTTGGGGGCTTGGACTCCACCCCCAAAATTTCTTGGGGGTTGTGGGGGGGGGAATGTCACCCATAGTGCTGGGTGCAATCTCTGCAGGGGCCACACATCGTTGTTCTTTGGGGAGTGGGGGAGAGAACCTGGCTCATCTTGTTTCACTTAGATGTCTTACATGTCTTGGGGATGATAAATCTGAGCTCCCTCTTACAAATCTTATTCCTTGTTCTTATTTCTTCCACCAACATATTCTTTCGCACATGCTGTCTCTCTGAAAACAAACTTCATCCATCTGTGTCCTTTGATGCTGTGAATAAAGAGCTAAAATATTTAAATATTAGTTACTTTAATTACAGTGCTGTTAAATTTGGCAATGGAAATTTAACCAGCTGGCAGAATAGCTCTGTGCTATGGTTATTGGCCGATCATTGGTTTGAGTGCTGTTAGGGTAATAAATATGTAGGAACTCTGATACTACGTTGAGTATAAAAACTTGCATCCATATCCCACTGATTGCAGGAGCACCACCCTGAAATCTTTTGCCTTGTAGTGGACCAAATCTACCCAGACAGTTTTGTAGTTTCACTCCTCAAATTGATATGCAGGAAATTTGTCCGCTTTAAAAGAAAATGCTGCTCTTTATGAAAACAAACTTGGCATGTGTGATGTCTGGTTTTTGGGAGAGAGGGGAGGGCACAAAACAGACTTAGGTTTGCACAACAAGAATTATTGTAAGAACTTAAGGTTCAATAGGAAGTTGTCACCTGCATGAGTTGATTTCCTGAGGAAAATAGTGAAAGTCAGTGAGACAAAACAACAATAAAAATGTACTAGAGGATTTCTGCAACTTTTTGGTCTTGCACCAAAAGTTCACTACTGCCAGCTGTAAGGCCTTCATAAATGTGTTAGAATCCCTTCCTGACTCATATCATTAGCACTTCATAATCCTAGATAAGTACTACTTTTGCTAATGAAGCCACAAAGATAAAACCGACAAATTCCAGAAAGGCACCAAAATTAAATACAAGTGGAACAGAGGAGAAAAAGCATTTTGAGTCTCCTCTCCTCAACCTCCCACCATCCTTTCAAGACCTGAGGGGTTTCTTATAGGGCACATATAAGAAAATATGAGCTATTTAAGTTTCTGTATAATCTTATAAGTTTGGAGTCTAGATTTATTTGAAAATGTGATGATGGATCTTGCTTTTTAACAATGCTAGCATGGCACTTTGGTCTGAGCATCAGGTTGGGAATACCCATCCGTCTCTGAAACAACACAGTCAAATACCAACAGGATACATCATTCCTGAGGTAATAGTCTGAGTACAGTTCTCAGTACACTTAGTAGACACTACAATCCTGTGGCGCAGTTTGTAAGAGTAAGTGTTGGCCTCGATGTCCTTGGTTTAAAATCCACAACCCCCTGATGTGTATTGTGGTATCTGCCAGCCATCTATCTGGCTGCTATTCTCAGGATAGCTAGTTAGCAATGGATACTGTATGATCCTTTGGGATAAAAGGCATTATATCAATTCAAAATATAATTGAATCCTTCATTAAAGCATGAGGTTGACCTTTCTATTTATCATTGATCAAACATGATTATTAAAGTTTGTTTTCATGCCCATTGGTTCAAGTTCCCCAACAAAAGTTGGGAGAGTGTAGATCACTGTGCCAGCATGAACTAGCAGACATTGGAAAGTACATTTGAGCAATACAAATCCACTTGTGTTTGAAGATCAGGCATTAATTACTCCAAATAAAATGTTTAATTGATTTTGATGTTAAATATGAATGGTTCTTTTTAAAATCCTTCTCTACAATTTTTCACTGGGTCTAGGTGGAAAGTGTTGGGAAAACAAATTTGCAAGACTTTCCCCCAAATAGTTGATACATGCCCTCACCTTCTGCCCGAGAAGAGCTTAGTTGGTTAGCTGAGACCCTGCCACTCACTTGCCGGGCTGTTGGAGCCTGGATAGGAGATGTGTGGCATGAGTGCCCACACCATTGTTTTTAAGTGCCCTCTGCTTATTGAATGGAAGTTGAACTCCTTACCACATTGGAACTGTAACTGATGGAGGGAGGTTGCAGGAAATATATGGCAATGAGTGTGAACCCCAGGAAGCAGGCTTAGTTCATCCTTAAGCCCAAAACAATAAAAGGCATAAAAACCCCACCAATATAGGTGAGAACTTTTAACTTCAGCAGAATGTTCCATGCACCCTCTTTGCATAACAGGCATGAGTGTTTGAAGCAATTTTAAGGTACAATTTAGCACATTTAAAATCCCTTCACTAGTAGCAGCTGAAGCACTTTCATTCTGATCATCTGCAAATTAGTTCCAGCTGACCTGCCAGTCAATTTACAAGTTCACTGCTTCACTACACTGCTACTCCAAGTTGCCAGGCCTTTCCAGCTGGAGAGCTAACTATAGTATACTGCTGTCTTTGCTACCTGCATCCATAGGTGCTGTCTCAGCCCTTCAGAAGCAATTTCCTCCATCTCTCCCCCCCCAAAAAACAACAACTTTCTTCAGTTTTGTTAGAGAATCTATAGGTTCATTTCAGAAGTTTTAAAATGGCATTTAGTCTTGTCTGAGCTCATGGCTTTAGCCTGTACCTTTCTCCTCTCGTGGTCTCTTTGTCCTATATAAGGCAGGAAGAAACAGTTGTCTTGCTGGGCTTCTCTGAGGGAGGGTTTTTAATTCCTCCTTGCATCAAGGAAATTCCAAGTTATTCCTTGGATGGTGTTATAGATGCCATGAATATTGTTTGCCATTCTGTTTGGGCAGGGAACATGCTGAGGTGGTGTAGAGTGATGTGTGAGCCATTGTTCAAAGAGATCCTGTCTATACTTCAATATCTTTTTAGAATGAAAAGGCAATTTGTTCTACCAGCCTGCACTCTCATTATACAAATAACTGATCAAAGAATAAAACACTGGGATAAATCTGTCCCTTTATATGATATTCTAAGATCATTGCAACTGATAAATTGATAAGAGAACTACACTTTGTCAGTGTTATTACTTGAAAACAGTAAGCCAAGTAGTAGGCACCTGCTCTAATTTTCTCTTATTGCCTCTAAAGGGGGTATAACTGGGAGTGAAAGATGCTTGAAATTTTGCCTTTGTACCTTTGTTCATGCCACTCGTTTATTATTAGCACCCAACTTTACTAAGCACTCTGCAGGTCATCTAGAGAGGCAAGCTCCCTGTCCTAGACAGCTTACAATATAATTTTAAATTCATGTCTCCCCTTTACCCTGGGAAGTGTTCCCTTATCCTTACATGTGATTCAGTTCCTTTCAAATCCTGCTTAAAATACCACATGTTCTCGGAGGCTGTTCAACATTAACCCACCAACTGCAGTGTATACTGGGGGTCTTTTAAATTAATTTAATTTAAAAAGACTGGCCATTTGAGTTTTGCCTCTTCAGCCTGTCAGTAATATATCTGAACATCTATATTTTACTTTGATGATCCACTTCTTTATCTAGAGGATGACTTTCTCTGTTTACAGCTCTGAGCACACAGGTGCTTAAATACGCAATTAGTTGTCACACATTCCAGAAAATGACCAGTACAGATCTTGCAGGGTGAGGGAAGGATGAGGAGCAGAAAGAGTACTCAGACCCTGGCTTTGGTCACTATTGTACTACTTAGTCTGACAGAAAATATATAGGAAAGACTAGTCAAAATAGTCACTTGGCAAACAGTTTATTCTGTTCGCTGCATCCTCTTAACATTTTTCTCCTGTTTAATGTTTCTCCTGCATTGTCGATCCCTACTTGCTGTGTTCCTTATAGCAAGCCAGAAAACAAACTTATATAAATTACTTCCTGGGAGGAACAGCATCAGGAACAATATAGAATATATATTTCCCTGGAACTATATTAACAGCTAGCATGTATAAATCTATACGCTTCTCCGGTGGTATTGTTAGATGACTGTCTTTAACAGCAGTGATAGAAGTTTTAGCCACAACACTGTCTATGTTAAGGCCCCCCACATATACAACAAATGATGTAATGTTGAAGAAATATGTTTAAATAGGATAGTTCCTGAGGCATATAGTACAGTTTGGGCTTGTTTGTGCAGATTGGAGGAAAAAATGGTTATTATGAGTGTGGTTCCTTAACAAACAAGATCAAACCAGTTTTTAGCACTGGCCTCTGCTGTGCTTAATTTGTAATGGAAGGATCCAAAGACTGGAAACCTCAGTTCTTTAGCAAGATGCTAATGTGGACAGAACCAAAAGGTAAATTCAAATTAAAAAATATTCATCCCCAGTTTATTTTTTGGGAGGGAGAAGGGGTAAGGCAGAACTCAGAAGCAAGATAGTCTTGCATACTATTATTTCCCAGGCCCCTTCTTCTATCAGTTGGTTACCCCATTCAGAATGCTAGCATGACCAGCTTTAGCAAACTGCCACAGCAGCACAGAAAATGTTACACTGTCGCACCATGTTGTTATGCTAGTATTTGTCTGGGTGTGTAACTTTCCTTGGGAAAGTGAAATAAAAGCACATTTTTCCATTGATTTGTCTCTCTCAAATCTGGTCTGCAGATATGTGCTTTTCAGAAAGGTTGCAGTAATTGTTTTTTCCTTTTTGCATAGGAAACCTCCATTTTAGAGGAGTACAGCATTAACTGGACTCAGAAGCTGGGAGCTGGAATCAGTGGTCCAGTTAGGTAAGACAGTATACCAGCTGATTTGTGTAGGCCATCAAATTGTCATGTTAGTAGCAAAGGAGGGAGTATATATTTTAACTGTGTTAATAGTAGAAAGATGTGTAACTCTTGAAAAGTTCCTCTCGTTTAGTTATAAGGAAATAGGAAGTTTGTGTGTAGTAACAAGTTCTTGACTCTGATGTAAGGTACCGTGTACGTGGAGTGTGTATGTGACTTGGGTACTCTGCCACTATTAGGAATGTTTGAAATAAAAGTAAAAATTCTTCATCTCATCTCTCTCATTTTACCCCATCGCCCACCATTCTATTTGTAAAACAAACTAGGAATAGTTATGTGCTTGGGCAAGATGCTCTTAGAAAACCCTGTTCCAACATCTATTTCTCTTTCTAAAACGCTGTCCATACAATGCAGAAGGCACCATGCCCATCTATAGTATTGTCAGTTGGTTATTCAGCACTAGATGCCTTTTAGCTAATTTTACCAGCTCTTTTTTCAGCTTATGTGACGCCAATTCAGCTACTGTAACTAGTCCAGTATCTGTTACCAGAACTAACTGGGTCATTAACAGTCTTATCACTGACATGCAAGAACTGGGCCCTGCCTATGAAGCACCATGAAGAGTCTCTGTCCACCTGAAACCCCAGAACAGACATTTGTGCTTCTGTCCTTTTGACTCACCGCTGGAGTGTCCCCTCAGGGCTGGGTCTCATCTACTGCCCCCCGCTGACAGTCGTTCTTATCCTGCGGGGGCTTGCTTCTTCTCATGGCTCAGCTGCCTGGCAAGGTTACATTTAGTCCCCACTCCCAAGTCCAATAAACTAAACTCAGACATAACCCTTTGCCCCTAGCCTGACTCCCTCCTCTACAGATTCTTTAACCTGAAGGTCTAGCTCCAAATGCAACAGTCCTCCCTGCATTGTGTCAGGATGTTCCCATACCCAGAGGTGGGTAGGGGAACCCAGGGCCTCCCTCTCCTTTTAGTGCCAATTTAGAGACTCCATGGTGAGCAGCTAAGGTTTGTTCCCTTTGACTCTTGCTGCTTCCTGGAATTCTCTCAACCTTGGCTTTTCTCCAGGCCCTTTCCCCTAGTGTTCCCCTGCCTCTCACTAGACCATTCTTCACTCTCTAACCACCAGAGATGGACTGAAAAATCACCTTTCCTCCCTGGGCTTCCTCCCTTTATACTCACCACCCAGCTGGGCTTCATCTTGTTGGACCTAGCCCCGCCTGCAGGTGCAACCAGGTTTCTTAATTGAGCTGTTCTAGCTCCAGTTAACCCATTTAGTGCCAGTATGGAGAATATACTTCATTACAATCCTGGAAAACAAACTTCACTGCCTCCATCACTGGGAGAATGAGAGGGAGAAGACCAATTGGACCATCTCATCTATTTCCCTGTCCAGGAAGGATGATTTCTTACATTTTCTATTACTCTGTCCCATCTAGTTTGAAATGTTCTTTATTTGTTTATATTTGATGGCTGCCAAATAGGCCTAAGACACTTCCCTCTGAAGCAGTCCAATCATTAATATTAAATATACATTGCACAAGTGCTTGTTTTCAACATGGTCAGGGGCCCTGTCAGAACAATGGGCTTTGCATTGGAAACATTGTATGTATTATTGCTGATTAGACTCTACATTCCAGCTGTTTAATTTGTCACTGAGTTTTTAATCAAAAGCTACTCACTCAATTATTAACAGGTACAATATATTGTTTCTAATCTGCAAAGCTATTTACCAATTTCAGTCCTTGCCTTCTCTTGAATCAAGATGTGCTGTGTATTGCTGGGAGAATAAATTCTGTGTAAAATGTCCATATTTCAAGTATGTCTTGTGATTGTTGTAGAATATGGTGATGACTTGTCATTCCTTTGAGAATTTCTAGTCTAGTTTCTCAACAAGTACCCTGTATATTACAAATAGCCTATGTTAATCTTAGCTCCCATTTCATGAGCTAATACCAGTAATTATAAATCAGTTAATTAAAATATCTTTTTCACAATCCTGCTGACTGAATGATTTTATTGCTATAATACTAGAGTCTGCGTGAAAAAATCTACTCAAGAACGGTTTGCACTGAAAATTCTTCTTGATCGTCCAAAAGCTAGAAATGAGGTATAGTCCATTTTTTAAAAACCCGTATAATTATTGAAATGTACAAGATCTCTCCCGTTTTGCAAATTATTCCACTTGTATTAAAAAGAATTAGCTAAGATAGAAAGTTGGTCAGCCATTGGCAGATTCCATTAAGATATGTTAAGAAGGGTTTGCTTTTTGCAATACTGCTTGCTAGGCAGTGCTCTGTGCTCTTGCTAGACATGCTGTATTCACAATGGATACCTGCTGTTTATGCACAGAAGGTTCCATTCAGAAAGGTGCATGAGTTTACAGGGCCCTCCTCGCCCTCCATTATGTAACATAATATGAATAGTTTAGAGGTAATTTAGCTTCCATACATCTCACTCCCAGCATTACTAAAGTAAGAACTGTCAGACATGCTTCAAGTTGCACTCTAAATGATTTAGGGTTGATTTGATGTAGGCGATCTTAGATAAGCAGACTAGCTTAATTTGTGATTACATTAGTGTGAGTGACAAGAACATGGGAATAGCCATGTGGAATGTATGATCTTTAAGACGGCTATTGCAGGTTTATATGATTTTTGCATACTGGATATGGTCTTTTGAATTTTTGTTGTTGAATGAAAATCGATGTGATGTTTCAGGCAACATTTCATCAGTGTACATTAAAATGTCATTTATTCTTAAATTAAAACAAAAAAAAAATCACACATTCTTTACACATCTAGCATCGGTTTCCTTCTCCCTTCTCCTCACATTAAAAAGTGTATCAAACTACATAAAATTACAAGCAATAGTTTAAAATGTTAGCGCTCCCCACTCTAAAAAGGAAAAACAGAGAGAAAGAAATTGTGCTTAAGATTTATGCAAATTCCATTTCCTGCTACAAAGCAAATTCTCATTAAATTGCCTGGAAAAACTACATGAAAATAACATCAAGGACCTGGCTTGATCCTCCAAACTAAGAGGTTTAAAAGTGGTTGAAACTTGTCAGCTTCCAGTATGGCAGAATATCTGAATAGAAGGTGACTCTACGTATCATGAGTACTATTTCATCTGGTCATAAAAGGCAGGGAATAGAGTTTCAGCTTTTATTGGTGAACTTCCAGATTTTTGTCACTGTAAGCCATATCCTTATTGTTACAATAAGATCATTTAAAAAAAAATCTTATAAAGATTGAACTTTGAGTGGTTTATTAGAGTTGATGCCATAAACTGTAACAATTCTTGACAGGTAAATGAACTGATAATATTGTCTTTTTGTTTTATTTATTTGAGTGTAATGTCTCTTTGATTGATTATACAAATTCTTTCAGGCATTGTTTTGAAATAAGTGAGTGGGCTATGTAATTTTTAGCCTGTGTGTAATTTACATTGAAGCAGTTAAGTCATTTTGACTTATGGGCTCCTGTAATCTTGGGGATATGGGGAGGAATGGAGCTGTTTGATGCCATTGTATACAGTAACGTTTCTTACCTTCTCTTTAAGGTACGTCTGCACATGATGTGTGCAACACATCCAAATATTGTTCAAATAATTGAAGTTTATGCTAACAGTGTGCAGTTCCCTCATGAATCCAGTCCAAGGTAAGATTACATAGGGTGATTGATTCCCACAGCTTGCTTTCCATATTTAGGCCCAGGTATAGTGGAGACTTTTTTTAATCATAAATAATTAATAATGAACCTGAAAGGAGCCCCCAACTAGGGCTTCCAGGCAAGATATTACACTTCACAGTAAGCTACACCCATTTTTCTCATCACAGTGCCCTGGCTTTATAGACAGATACTGTATACATTGAATTTCATTTTTTGATTAAAGTTTGATTTCTTTGCTGCATATTTCCAGCCATCATCTTGTTGAAAAATACCATAATTTGGGACACATACATTGTCTGAGAGTAAACAGGCTTCTGTCCTGCTTTAATACTAGTTTGGCACATAAGAGCTTCAGAGTCAGCATTCTTTGAGGAGTTTTCCATTTTCAAGCCTGTATTAAAACAGGGTAGGAGTTGTAGTTTTATCTCTCTGACACTGATACTTTCCCTTTACATGCAGGCTCACAAATGAGATCCCTTGCAAGAGATTGGTGACTTCTGGCCAGCAGCAGGTTCAGAAATGCCAGTGTTAATAATAATAATAATAATAATATCTGTATATTGAATTGCATTTGAAAAATAACATTTCTGGCCTTGCAAACAGTCAAAATGTTGCCAAGCCTAAAATAGATGCAGAAAAAACATGAACCTGGGCTACTGTCAACTATTGATATGACATAGGGAAAAATACTGATATTAGCTTCTAATTGAGTGTTAAGTGTAAAGAATTTAAGAGTGGGTAGAGTTTTGTTTTAATATAACATAAAGGACTGACATCCTCTGTCTTTTTGTTCTCAGGGGGGTTGACAGTAAAACTCTAATTAAAACTGGGAGGCACAATATGGTATCCTGCCTCTAAAGCTTTAAAGATGGCTGTCAGCTTCACATTTGTAAATTGCTGTGAACACCTACAGCAGTACATAAATAATCCCTAAATGCATTCGCTTCAGTTGGAAAGCAAACTGTAGTCTCCCATGTGATAGTACAATGCACTATTCAGTGAGTCAGATTATGCAGGAGGCCAGAAGATACAGTATTTGACACTGTAAAAGCCAAAATTATTAAACTAATGTAGACAGAACAACAGTATGAGACGATTACACTGTCTCTCCTTTGGCCTGCATCAGCAGCTGTGAAATGTGCATTACTAGATTAGCAATTTTGTTATATTTTGACAATTTTTTTAATGTAATGAAATGAAATGCTTTTAAACAGGGCTCGGCTTCTAATTGTTATGGAGATGATGGAAGGGGGAGAGCTATTTCACAGAATCAGCCAGCACCGGCACTTTACTGAGAAGCAAGCAAGCCAAGTAACAAAGCAGGCAAGTTAACTCCCATGTATAAGCAAAACCATGAACAATAATGGTTAAAATAGTTACAATTTCATGGGGGCGGGGAAGGAAAAAGGAAGCTAAAATAACCCTCAGTTCTGATCCAATGATCATTGCCTGCTTTGTTATAATCTGACAATACCAAAGTTTTGATAGAACTGAAGAATTGTACTTTTTTTGCTAGTCTTCCTGGGTTGAGATCTTTATACCTTTGAAGTCCTTCTTAGTAGTGGTTCTCCAACTTCTTCATTCTCCTGAGCACTTCACAAGAGAGAAACCCCCTCCTGGATAGTCTCCCTGCCCTGTCCCTGGCTTTGCAGTTCTCAAAGTGTTACAAAGGAGACCACCAGGAAGGGTCTTCATGGGGAACAAATGGTTGCAGGACTACTGTTTGGGAACCACTGCTAAATATCAGATATAATTACTAATTAGTAGTGTTTCTCTTGGCCCATGGGAGACAGCAGATATACCATACCGTGAATATATAACCTAAGCATTCATTTTTCTCGAAGTCTAGAAAATACCAGTGTTCTCTCTAAGTATTAAGGATCTGCTAATGTCTCATGGAAGACCTAAAAATCCATTGAATTCCAAGATAAGTCTACCAGTACATATAGCACGTCTTCTGTGTTTCTTTTCTCTCTCTAGCCAACGATAACGCACTCAGCACTGTGGTATCTTGGCATCTCTCCAGCTTGTATTACTAAGGACTTTTGCATCCATCAAATGCTTTGTTGCTTATCCGTTCATCTGCTCATCTCCCATCAGAGGGGCCAGATGTGGTCAAGCTTGAAGCAGGGGCTCAGTGGGATGGCATTTCTGCAAGGATCCCCTTGGGAGATTCCCCACATCATTCCTTGGGGGTGAGGGGGGAATTGTTCTTTCTTCCTCCCACCCTTCTGGGTGAGCTGTGGGGGCCACCCAGAAAAGCCCAGATTCATGAGAGGGCTGCAGAAAAAATAATATAGCCTTAGGCTGTGGTTTCTCCAGAGAACCACTGTGGGACAGGAAAGACCTCTACCAGGAGCCACAGAAGGAGAATATTGCTGCAAAAGTGTTTGAGCCCTTCCTCTGCGTGTGGATATAGGGAACACAGTCCCCCTCACTTAGTCCTTGCAGAGAGGATTATGACATCCCAAAATGAAGATGCATGAATTGAGATGGGAGATAAACGGAGCAAGATTCAATGAAAACTCTAAGCTACAAATATCCTGGTCCCCTGAAAATGACCATAGTGGATTTAAAAAGAAAAAGCAGACAGGGATACAACATCCTTGTTTCTAAATAGAATTCTTTTTACGGTTTCCACAGTGTGTTTGGCTCTTTAAGCTGTTGAGATGGTTGCATAGCGATATCTTGATGTCATGATTGTGCTTTCAGTGTATTAGGGAGACTATGCTGGCTGTTGTTTTTTGAGGGGGGGGCAGAGGGGAGATTTGGAGGGGATGGAGCAAATTCTGTTCTTTCCAATTTAATTTTCTATAAAATACCTTATGTCAGTGGCTTTCAGCCTTTTTTCAATTTGCGGATCCCTAAAACATTTCAAATGGAGATGTTGGAGCCCTTTGGAAACCTTAAACATAGTCTGCAGACCCCCAGGGATCCACGGACCACAGGTTGAAAACCACTGTCTTACGTTTTGTAAGTTGTTTCTCATGAAGTGTTCATTGCAATTACCTTTCTGGTTTTCCGTTCTGTGCAATGGACCAGCATAGAAATTAGATGAGAAGTGCAGGATTGTTCTCCGCAGTAAATTTACTAGTGGTTTATGAAGTTTGGTTTTAAAAGACAGCACACTTTCTGAACAAGAGAGTCTCCAGGAAGAACTCGTCAAAAGTATCTTTGTTTATTTAACTCTTTTTTTCCCCCCTTTTTTTTTTTAAGCACATGGACATAATTCAGTTCATTTAGGTCCCAGTCCTACAACCATGCATGTGTGAAGTCCATTGATTTCAATGAGACCACACACATGCATAAAGTTACTTATGAGTGCATTAGTGTTTGTAAGACTGGGGTTTTAGAAACTATTTTAAAATGTTATTCGTATGTCTGGTGTTTCCTGAATAATATCTGCATTTAGAGCATTTTACCCCTGTGTGCCCAGTTAATGAAGCCTTGACACACAGCTTACCTGAGAACTCATATTTACACTTCTGTATTTGCTTCTGGGTTAAGTTAGCATTAAAGCTCTCATTGCACTATTTCTTAAAGCATTCATCACCCTATCCTGAGACCCTGCTTGGGCAGAAGTCCCACTGAAATCAATGTATTCTCCCCAATAACGACTGCTTGACTGGGCCTTAATTTTGTTTTGTGTCAATGATGTTATGTAAACATTTTATTTCCTTTCATTGTTTAAATGAATTACACCTTCACATGTACAATCTGTGGAGTCTTAGGACTAGGTAACAAGTTTCTAAACAATTGCAGCAGTGTAAAACTATCATCCTCGTACCTTGGAAGGACTGCTAGTAGTTTTCTGTGTCACACGGAACAGGTGAAATGTAGACAGTCCATTAATGTGTTAAAGAATAAAGTTGCCTGAATGTTAGCTCTTAAGTAATGAAAGAGAGAAAATTTTGGCTGAAATCAACCTTCATAGCTGAAGTCCTGAAATAAGAACTTCACTGTTGAAAGTTAAGCAGAATGTAATCGCTTGACTCGATGACCTCTCGAGGTCCCTTCCAGTCCTATAATCTATGAATAATCTATGAGTACCTGCAAGCATGTTTGTGACACTGCTGACCAAGTACAGCAAAGAAAGGGACACTGTCATGATAAAACCTCAGTATTGAAAATGCATTACAGACCTGGGTTAGTAATATTGTACTGCTCTGGCATATTACGTAATGAAAAGAAAATCACAATTTATGCTGTTTGTTTTCCTTTTGTCTAAGCTTAATGAAATGTAAATTGAATAGACTGGTCAGTGGGTCTACTTCTAGGCAGTTTCACTTCCTGATTTCCATGCATTAGTGCAGTGCACTGTTTGGGTTTCCAGCGCTGCACAGGAATGTCTGAATCTAAAATTGGCTTTCATTAAATATTTAACTTCTCTCTGAAAACATTTGGGGCCTAAACTATGCTACAGTGTCTCTTTAAAGTGCAAAAATACTGTCCAGGCAAAGGGAGAAGTTCTATAACTGTAGTTGATTTATTGTGCCCTTTTTCAGATAGCTTTGGCTTTGCAGCACTGTCACACGTTAAACATTGCACACAGAGACCTCAAGCCTGAGAATCTCCTCTTCAAGGATAACTCTTTGGTAAGATGGGGACTTAGTTTTCTTTCTTTCTTGGTGAATTTTATAACATGATCAAAGATGAAGCTCAGAAAAGTGGAAAATACTAATAATACTAGTTCCTATATAGTGGTTTTCATCCGTAGTTCTCAACGTGCTTTACAAAGAGAGGTCATTGTGCAGTGAGATCAGCCCAATCTTTTGGTGATAGGAATCCAAAGGAGTCAGTCATGTGCTCCTTCTCAGTGCCCCAATGAAATCAGATTGTGATTTCCTCAGACCAGAACACGTCCGCACCTATGAGATCTTACCTCGGGCCAAATCCTGTGCCTAGGCACGAAAACGCGATAAATGGACCTTACATAAGGGATCTTTTCAAGGGTTTGGATGGGACAGAATCCTTCCTACTCTGTTTTTATTACCGTAGTCACTGCATCTCCACCCCTCCCACCCCCAACACACACTTGCAAATATACACCGTACGGGTGTTTTGACTAGAGCAGGGGTGGCCAAATTGTAGCTCAGGAGCCACACGCGACTCTTTTACAGTTAAAGTGCAGCTCCTGGAGGCCCCCACCCGCAATCCCCCTTCTCCCCCTCACAGATTGGCGGGGAGGGGAGGTCAGGGCGTCTGGCCCATGGGGCATGCCTGCTGGGGCCCTGAGCCTTGGCAGACACCTTCGACGGGGCAGAAGCCTCAAGTCCCACCATCCTGCTGCAGGGCAGAAGCCCCGAGCCCCGACCGGTGAGCCCCACAGGGCTGAAGCCCCGAGCCCCGACAGGCGCACCCGGCTCTCAAGGTTATGAAGATTATTGTATGTGGCTCAGAGGGCCAGTAAGTTTGGCCACCCCTGGACTAGAGGATCCATATAGTGTGGAACCACTGTTTATGGCCCATCACATCCCTCCCTACTCCCCACCACTCTGCATATACAATGGAACCACCACAGTTTGTGAGTAGGACCTTGCAGACAAGGGGGTGGGATATACTTTGAGTTTCTAAGAGCAGCCTGGAGCACAAAGGGTATTCATTGCTCAAGTAAATCAATTCATGACACCAGGATAGCAGCCTTGTGGCAGTGGGAAGGAAATAGCTGAAAAAGAGGAGTAAGCTACGGCAGGAATGCGATGAGAGTCGACTGCAAGAGGGAAGGAAGAACGCTATATTGTAAAGTAAAAGAAATTCAAATACAACAAGATTCCATAATAAAATCCCTCCTGCTGCTTGTTTCAGGACGCTCCAGTTAAGTTGTGCGACTTTGGATTTGCCAAGATAGACCAAGGTGACTTGATGACACCCCAGTTCACTCCATACTATGTAGCACCTCAGGTAATGAATGATTGTCCTTTCAGTTATAGAGAAATAACGCATGCAGTATTTATTGGCCACGCCTTTGTACACATGCCAGTCTAATACCCCTTTCTAGAGACTACTAAGGGACTCTTGTGTGGGAGTCATGAATAAATGGTTAGTGTGGCTAGCCTTTCAAAACGAAGTGCCTGTTGCTTTACACCACTGCAATCTACTGGTGACAGCAGGGGACTGTGAGACGAGGGTCTAGAGGCTGTTTCTAGCGTGGACTCTGCATTGCTGCCTGCCCTTGGTTACATCAGTTAGCCTTTCTGGGTTGTAGTTTTCCAAGTAAAATGGTATTCGTACGTATTAGTAAAATGGAGATAAATCTTGAATTCTGATCTCCCTCGAAGGGAGGGTCATCTGTAAATTGGGCAGAAACCTATTGTTGCATCTGTGTTGAGACTTAGGGTCTCAAACTGAGCTCTGGTTGTGTTAACACAGATGATCTAGGGATGCCTGTTGTACTCCTTGCCCCGGTGCAAGCTTATATTAAATTACATTTTAAAAAGCTACATTACAAGAACAGTAAGTTGCAAAGTCAAGTGCTCAGAAGTTAGGAAATGCCAGAAATCAAGTTCTCCATGCATCCTTCATATGGCCCCTGGGTGCACATATGCTGTCTTTAATTATATGATCCCTCCCCCCTCCTTTCCTCAATCCTCTGCAGCCAAGTCAGATTAATTCCTCCTCCTCCTTGCTGCCTGGGTACCAGTAGGGTGAGCGTTGAGAGCACAGCAGAGGCAGTCTCCCTGCTCTGTTGTGGGGCCTGGCATCACAGCAGCCTCTGAAAGCCAGGAGCAGGAATTGTAGGGAAAGTCCTGGTGAGCCCCTGCAGCCCCATGAGGGAGCATGTTCACTCATTCGATGGGATGGTGCATGCGTATTCCCCTCAGCATGTAGACGTATGAGGGGCTGGAGCATGCTTAGTGAAGATGGACTCTCTGGAAAATTTAGCTGTTCAACTCTGCCCAGTCTCTAAGGAGCAGATTTTTTGGAGGCTTATAACTTGATCCAAATTGGGCAAATTTTCACGGGGAAAGCAAAAAAAGGCACGTCCCTGGCTCCAGGGCAACACCCGCTGCTGGAGGTACTAGAGCTTCCCAACAAAAGAGTTGGAAGGATTTTTTTTTGTACATTAGTTAAACATCTAACCTTCATTCTCTAACTTCATTTTTTTGCTAACCTCATTCTCAGAAGTGGTCAAATCATTTTAGCTGAAACTTTCCCCCCCAAAAAATCAGCCTCAGGCAGATACCTGACAAGGAAAATTTCAGCCTGAACTGTTTGTTTGGCAAAGTTTTAAGCAGCTGAAAATAGGGTCATACAATGGAAAGGGTCAGGCAGCTTTAACTATAGGCATGTGATTTAGATTTGTACTGTAATTTCTAATGTGGATTCTTGTTTTTGTCTCCCTGCAACAGGTACTGGAGGCACAAAGACGACATCAGAAAGAGAAATCTGGTATTATCCCTACCTCACCAACACCCTACACTTACAACAAGGTAAAGTTTTCAAAGAATCTGGGTGTTGACATCTTTTAAGGAAAGTGCTTTTTCCTTCTGCAGGTAGATGCAACCATAGAAGTAACTGTAATAGCTGCTTATCACACTACCATGAAGTGGGGCATTTGTGACCAGGAACAGTAAAAAGGTTCAGACTCTAGGCTTTCTAATACATAAAACTAACCAGATTATACCACACAGAGTTTCCCAGTGAAAAGCAGGAACGATAACGAACCTTAGGGAAATGTCACTTTGCCAAATGACCCTTTCTTTAGCAGGAATGGAATAACCTCAGGGAGAGAGTTTTTGATTTGGCTACTTTACAATGTAGCAAGTGTTGGAAAATAAAAATTTTAAAAACGAGCAGGTGGTGCATTGGCACTACTGTCAGTACTCTTTCCTGGGTATATGGTTGGTCTGGTTTCATTAAGTGGGCTTGGAGAATTGTGTGCAGGTAAGTATTATGATATGGAGGAAGGTAAAATATTGCCACAAAAATGCATTTAATTGCAACTTAGCTTAATAGTTCAAAATACATATGTCCCTGTTGTTCATAGTTGCTTTTTTCAATAATCAGTTATTATTTTAGGGTTAATCGATTTCAGAGGTACTATGATTGGTTTCTGCTTGTTAACTGGGCTGCACAGATTAGCTGTCCCAGGTCTAGAGATGCATGACATGCTTAACTATGGTTCTGGCTTTGAGTTCTTCTTTCTGATGGAAGTGATCTCTTGGTCTGAAGTATGAACTCCTTCATAATAGCACGATCAAACGAGAAATATGCCAGCGCTGTTAGCAATAGCACAGTATTAGTAACAGTAACGGTATTAAAAACTGCAAGGAAAATGATTCCATTGGGATATACCTGCTTGGGAAGAAATTATTTCACCACTGTCAAAGGCTCTTGCAAAATAATCCTCTCTTTTGTTGATATTAGGGGCTCCTGATAGCACGATAGCAGAGCCTGCTAACTTGGGCTCTCTTATTCATACTGTTGACTTTTTTTAAGATGAGAAATAGTTTTATTATACAATGGGAAACTACTTTAGTGTCTGTACCAGTAAAGTCATAGGTATCACAGCTGATGCTAGGATTGTCTTGGCAAAGGTTGTGATAGAATTTGTCCTGAGATTTCTTTTATGAGCACTCTCAAGGCTAACCAGGAAGGTCGTATTCCTTTTTGGCTTCTCCTAAAAACTGAGTCTGCTTACCAGCATCTTTCCCTCCATAATTAGTGGTGTTTTGGGCACTTAGGGTTTTCCTGTGAGGTTTTCAGCTTTGATTGAAGAAAGCCTAGAGTTCTCTGATTGCAAGGGAAAATGTTTGCACTGACATCACTCTCAAGGGTAATTCTTCAGCTCAGCATACACTGAGTCTTTGGTATATGGAGGTACATTTGAGTAGACTATATCAGAAATCCAAATGGTAGTACACAGAGGTGATCTCTACTGCATTACCCCATATGTCTTGCTTGCTTCTTCCTTTTCAGGAGGAATCCCTGAAAAGTAGCTTGGTTAGAGTTTAGCGGGAAGAAACCAGTACTTTCCAGACACTTACATAAATAATGGAATGGACAGAACAGGTCTCCGACAGGAGTTTCTTTCAGTATAGTGATTCACATACCGTGGCTCTCTCACACCCTCTCTCATCCATTTACCATTGAGCCTCAGGGATAGGGAAAGTGGTCCAAATGCTTTTTGATAAGCTCTTAAAAGTCACAACGGGGGGACATGGGGTGTACTTTTGTGGACTGCAACAGGTAGACTACCCAATAGCGGATAAGTAATTTCTCTCCCTTTCAGTACGGAAGTGTCAAATGCAACTCTTGCAAGTCCTAAAAAAAAATATTTTTTCACTGTCCTGTTGATACAGAGCTTGAAGGCAGTTTTGTTCCTTCAGTGAATTAAATCTGTACATTATCAAAGTATGAATTATATTTTAGCATAAAGGAAAGAGTCAGAAGAATAGGAATGAACTCCACAGTGCGTACCTGTATTGACAAGATTAACCAGTTTGTTGCCAATGTGTTATCCCTTTTCACCCTGTTTAGTTTTCGTCTTGTCCCGTGGAATTATACTGTGATAAGCAGCATTGTTTGCATGTGACGGAGATCACTTAATGAACTGTTCCAGCTCATTCTTGAACAGCTTTCAGTCATAGCTTCATTAACTAGCTAGGAGTGGTGTATAAAATGTTCTTACCAGTATCCTCCTGCCAAATGTGACTCACTGTAAAAACAGCACCTAACATATGCCCTGCTCTCTGAAATAGACTGTGATAAACTCCCACGTAAACTGTCTTTACATAGTAATTCAGGGCCACTCTGATTGCAAATGTTTAATGATCCACCTTCATGAGTAATAAATGCTGCTTATGTCATTTTGCTACAAAGTTAAATTGGAGGAAAAGCCCTTCCCTTGAGCCTTTGAGTGTTTTTTGTGTGTGTGTGTGTGTGTGTGTGTGTGTGTACTGGATCAGGAGAGAGAGAGAGAGAGTGTGTGTGTGTAATATTTTGGGGGTTTTTTTTGTAAGTACAGAATTGGCTGTTAAAATGTAGACTCTAAGGGTGGAATGCTCAAAAGAGGTTAAGCTCCTATCTTCCATTGAAATCACTGGAAACCTGGGGAAAATTTTGACCATGAAAGGTATCTGGTGAAACCACATAGGAGTTTGTTTGAATTTTTTTTTTTTTTTTTTTTTTTTTTTTTTAAAACAACTGACTTTTTGTAGAAGTAAAACATGTTGGGTATCTACTTTCCAAATCCACCCTGAGGATCTGGGTGTCAGAAGGCCCTTCAGTAAGTCAGAGGCATATGCAGGTATACTGGGCAAACTTGTGAAGTGTTGTACAATTTGTTTTTGACTGATCTATATACAAGGATACTTGAATCTTAGCATGTCACTATCAGAACATTACTAAGTACACTGGGAAATTACTCATTTAAAAAAAAAGATTTAAAAAAAAAATACACAACTAATTTAGCTGGCAAAAATACTTAAAATTTAATCTTTCTATTTAAGAAAAAGGTAAAGTATTAAGCAGCTAATGGGAGGGGAAAAAAAACTTTTGAAATCTAAATTCTTATAGAGTTTGGACACTTTTTTCATTGATTTTGTTTTTCCCTCTCCAATAAACTAATTCAGACCAGACCACTAGATAGAGACCAAAAGGTATTTCAGCATTTCATAAGAAGTCGTGTAGATCTTTTAACATGGCTACACAGTGCTTTGCCGTAAGTTGTGCCCCAAAAGTGATAATTTCCTTGCTTTCAGAGCTGTGACTTGTGGTCCCTGGGTGTCATTATTTATGTGATGCTGTGCGGATACCCTCCTTTTTACTCCAAACACCACAGTCGGACAATTCCAAAGGACATGCGGAAAAAGATCATGACAGGAAGTTTTGAATTTCCAGAGGAAGAATGGAGCCAGATCTCAGAAATGGCAAAAGACATTGTGAGAAAGTGAGTCAGTTGAGGAAAATGTTATGTTACTCTTTATTATTTATATCAAGACATTGGAAAATCACTAAATATTTTGTCACTAAAGGCTCCGTTTTCAAAAGGAAAAAAATTGTCTACCGTGTATAAAACTGGAACATTGTATTTCATATTCAGCATGAACAAAGGTTGGTAAATGTTTTCCCTTGTTTCTCTCTTTCCAAACTACTGTCTTCACATTTTATCGGCTCCTACCACTAAATTATTTAGAGTTGCATGGAGATTTAGCCTTTAACGGGGAGCGGTACAGTTAAATCCTCATGCAACACTTCTGGAAAAGTACAGGTGTTGAATGCGTAGTGCACGTGTACCCAGTCTAAACCAAGCAGCTGATCAGAAGTGGTTTTTGAGCACAGAGCTAAAGTTTTTCTGGTATGTATTTTATCAAAGGGACTCTGTCAGGTCACGTTTGGATTAAAATTTGAGCGTTAAAATCTGTTAAACCCTAAGACCCCCAAATAAGTATTTCTGTACATTTTTTTTAAAAGCAAATAAATATTCCCTGAAGTGTTCGCAGCTCAAACATTGCAGCACTCTGCTATTGCATGATAACCAGAAAATGGAACTGATCAGAAGCCAACCGCATTTTTAAAAGTGAAATTGACTAGTTGCATTTTCACTGTTCAATCAGAGAAATGAAAAAAAAAAAAAAATTAAAAGCAACATAAATAGTGAAAATCAAATCTATTTAATTATTTTAACCTGACACTGTCCCCTTTAAGGCACTGTAAAAACTCCAGGAGCATACTTTTGTAAATATTGGAGGAACCGGTTTTTAATGGTCTAGAGAAAGTCCAGAAGGGCTTTGACATACAAATTGCAGTTATGGTTTCACTGAAACCTTCACTTAGAGGGAAATCCGCTTTTTTCATACAGCAGCTTCACTCTAAGAAGGTTCCCCTGTATTTCAAAATGGCCACGATATTGGATTCTACAGACTGTCACTAATTTGGATAAAGTCAGTTTTCTTTCATTCTCTTTAATAAACTTTCAAAACTACTTTTCTTCTTTGTCCTTCTCCAGCAAATGTGTCAGAACCTGTCTATGGCTTGATGTGCAGTAAGATATTTAAGTCTGTATAGAGGATCCTCTTGTTTGAGAGAGGTTCTTAGCCTGTATGTGCACTGTTTTCTGTTTATTTTGGGGTTTTAAAAAAATAGATTGTTATTCACATGAGCCTTGGCTCTGGAGGTCACATTCTGCCTTCAGGTGGCTGCTTGCTTTGGAGCCTGTTTAGCTGATATGTGGCCTTGATCTTTACTTAAGAATAAGACTATAAATGATCCCTTTTAAATCTAAAGAAAAAAATGCATATGGCTTGGGGTCTTGAATCAAAACTGAAATGGAGACTTGTTTGCCACCTGTGCCTTGTACCTAAATCTATGGACTAGCCTGGGGCACTGCTGACATTTCTGTAAAAGTCACCTACTTTTTCTTTCTATATTGAACAATTCTGCTATACAATCAGATAATCAGTTTACTGTATAGTTGTGCAAGAAAGTTAATTGTGGCTTAAATAGACCGTATTGTTTTGTCTATTTCCAACTTGACCTTTATCTTTGACCAATCAGCAATACCAATAATATATCAGCCATAATACGGACATCTTATTTTATATTAAACAGTTGTGCTTAATAGTGGGAGCTTTAATTTTCCTGCAGAATCTTTTCCAGGCTGCTCTTTCTAGTGATTTGTCTTTCTCCCATGGCTACTGTAAACATTCTCTCCATAACAATCCATAAGGTTTTCACAGAATCTCACAATGCAACTCTTCTTTACAATCCTATGTGGGACTCTACAGTTGTTACATTATAGTAAAATTGTGCTTTGAGTGTTGGTATAAGTAAAAAGCAAAGAAGAAACAGATATCTGGCAGTATAGAAACTTAGGTGGAAATAGCTAATTTATCCAGTTATCATGGGAGAGCTGAGTATTCTGGAGGCTGTGCAATCAGTGTCAGGGACGGAAGGGAAAGGAGGCCATCCACCTGTTGCAAGCACAGCCATTAAATAGTTGCCTAAATCAGTAGGTCACTGGAGAGTTCTTTATATTAAGTGCTGCTAAATCACCAGAGATAGAGGTTGTCTCAGTTGCAAAGGTGTCCACTTGTCCATCCTTCTGCTGAGGAAACAGTGCAAAGAAGTTGCATTATAGGAGCAGAGTCTGTTCAGTAAACAAATACCTAGCTTTGAAATTCTGCCTTACTCCGCATGCACAAAATCCTTGATTAAGTAAGTCCCACTAGCTGGCAGATCTGTAGAAGTGCATTTCCAGAGAATGTTGATCCTTTTTGCGTGGGGTATTTCTTAAAGGAGGAGAACTTTTTCTACCACAGGATCTGAAGATACAAGTTAGCTGAGTGCAGTCATTACAGGATCCCTTTCTCACTTTGTGTCACTGAAGATACCCACTGTGACTCTGCAGTGCTTAAATAGATCTCCAGAAAGAGTCATTGGAATAAAATGACTGATGAGGAGCAAATCGTTTGTGAGAGGTTTTGTTGGCATTCTAGTCAAAGAAGAACTCTCATCTCTGGGGATGGTAACTGCAAAATTAAAAGCACTCTGATTCTAGGCAGAACAGAAGGTTGTTGCTTAGAAAGAACGGAGCATCTTTAAGGACCGATTTGTTTTCTCTCTCAGGCTGCTGAAGGTAAAGCCCGAGGAACGGCTGACTATAGAAGGAGTCCTGGACCATCCCTGGCTAAACTCCACTGAAGCTCTCGATAACATTTTGCCCTCTTCCCAAATGATGATGGACAAGGTTTAGATAACGTTTTATTATTTCAAAAAGGTCAAGTCTGGAAACGGGCCACATTGATGTTTGTTAAGCATTTTGTTTTAAAACTATGTCCTGCAGATTAAGAGCTCAGATGTTGATGACCTTCAGAAAGAGAAGGAGAATCTTTGTTCCTGAAACCAAAAAGTTTCATTTAAAACTGGGCTAGAAAGAAAATGCTTGAAGATCGGCTGTAAAGAGCAACCCTGACCTAGTGAGACTCAGGAGGAGATGGACAGTTATAGTAAATGTGACCTATTAGGGTTCTTCTGTCTCTAGGTGCTTTGCTCACTTCAGTATTGCATCCTTTTTCTCCTTCGTTTACCTTGGTTCTGCAGCTATGAGTCCATTGGTTGGCAGTCAGGGGTTCAGCTGTGTGGTCTGTATCACCCCCTTTAAATGACTAAGTGGAAAACTCATTTGCACAAAGGTGGTCGCACACTCAGGTCTCTAAGATCATGGAAGTTAGACATGGAGAAGACCCATTAGACTGAGTCCAGGCCCTTGTAAGGTCAGGATATTATCCAGCACAGGGTCACTGCTCAGTACTGAGCTGGTCTTGTGTAGCACAAGCATGATTTTATTGTGCATCCCTGAAATGCGTGCAGGATTTTTATGAACTGTTTTTGTACTGGCTTATATTGGCCTTTTATACACAAAGGAACTAATTAAAACACTATGTGTAACTTTTTCCATTCCAGGCAATGGTTGCTGGGATACAACAGGCTCACGCAGAACAGCTTGCTAACATGAGAATCCAAGACCTCAAAGTCAGCCTCAAACCCCTCCACTCTGTCAACAATCCAATTCTACGCAAGAGAAAATTGCTAGGGTAACTTTCTAAAAAAAAATTTCTAATGTTTTACAATCTAATAATTCCTAAATGTCAGAAGCCAGGATGCTTCAATTGTTGTTTAACACTTAAACCTCTGTTAAGGTTTGTTTGACTGAAATTCCTAAAATGTCTGGTTGGTTGGTTGGTTGGCTAGTTCCTACTTCCTGTGCTGAAACAGCCGGAGTCAAACCTAGTAACCATAATACATGTATAGCATCTTCACAGCTCATCAACAACTCATGTCGATTTAATTAATTACATTATCCACCTCTAATTCATGATTAATAGAGTCCCATTATCTTGCCCAGGGTGTCGCTGTTAGGCTGTCAGGCCTATAATTACCCAGTTCATCCTGTTTACCCTTTTTAAAAATTAGCACAACATTAGCTTTCTTCCAGAACTTCCCCAGTGCTCTCAGACTTATTGAAAAGCAAAATTAATGATCCAGTGAGCTCCTCAACCAGCTCTTTTAAAACTCTTGGATGCAAGTTGGACCTGTTGATCTTAAAATGTCTTATTTTACTAGCTTCTGTTTAGCATCCTCCAGAGATACTAGTGCAAGGCAAAGAGTGTAATCACCACTGTATGATGAAACTAGATCATATTTTTCTCCCCAAATATACCACAAAAATATTTATTGAACACTTCTGCCATTTCTGCATTATTATTGATAATTCAACCATTTATTCTAGCAAATTACCATTGCCAGAATACTTTTTGTTTCCAATATATTTTTAAAACTCCTTATTATCCTTAACACTGTTGGCCATAGATGTTGCCCTGTGTCCCTTAGCTTCCTTTATCAATTTTCTACACTTCATAACTTTTCTTTTATATTCATTACTGTCAGCTTCTGTTTTCTTCCATTTGTTATCTATTTTTTTATTTATAAGTTTGGTATATTGTATTAGGAATTTATGGACAGGACTTAAGAGGCACTTCGCAATCTACCTACCAAAGAGTTAAAATTTAAGCTTAACAAGAAAAAAAATTCTTTTGACACATCTGACACCACTTAAAATGACAAATGTTCAAATTAAGGCTAACAATCAAACAGTATGTGAACTTCAGAGCAGGTAATACACGTAAAATTCAAAAATTGGAAGCAACAGACTAACTATAACTTGTAATGGTATTTTGGATAGAGTAACTTTCCATTTGAGTAATAAGCAGATGGAGTGTAAGTATCTAGTTCTTACAAGTACAGTAAATTGAGTATAATTTTTTTTTCTTCTGCTATGGTTAGAAGCAGAGTAGCTACTCTTCTTGTTTTTTCCCCAAATAGTGTTTGTGTTCAGGTAGTTGGAATCTTTTATTACATTGTATTATGGCATTTTGTTTGGAAAAATAGTTGAATTTTTTTTTTAAATCTCTAGTTTTAAATGTATGGAAGGGCATATCAAGAGGGGCCCCGAAGGAATCAGTTACAGGTCCAGTTCTGTTCAATATCTTCATCAATTATATAGATAATGACAGAGAGAGTACACTTATAAAGTTTGCAGACAATACCAAGCTGGGAGGGGTTGCAAGTACTTTGGAAGATAGAATTAAAATTCAGAATTATCTGGACAAATTGGAGAAATGGTCTGAAGTAAATAGGATGAAATTCATTAAGGACAAATGCAAAGTACTCCACTTAGGAAGGAACAGTCAGTTGCACACATACAAAATGGGAAATGACTGTCAAGGAAGGAGTACTGCGGAAAGGGATCTGAGGGTCATAGTGGATCACAAGCTAAATATGAATCAGCAGTGTAACACTGTTGCAAAAAAAGCAAACATCATTCTGGGTTGTATAAGCAAGACACAAGAAGTAATTCTTCCGCTCTACTTCGCACTGATTAGGCCTCAACTGGAGTATTATGTCCAGTTCTGGGCACCATATTTCAGGAAAGATGTGGACAAATTGGAGAAAGTCCAGAGAAGAGCAACAAAAATTATTAAAGAAAACATGACCTAATGGGGGAAGATGGAAGAAATTGGGTTAGTTTAGTCTGGAGAAGAGAAGACTGAGAGGGGACATGCTAATAGTTTCCAAGTACATAAAAGGTTGTTGCAAGGAGGAGGAAGAAAAATGGTTCTTCTTAACCTATGAGGAGAGGACAAGAAGCAAGGGGCTTAAATTGCAGCAAGGGAGGTTTAGGTTGGACATTAGGAAAAACTTCCTAACTGTCAGGGTGCTTAAGCACTGGAATAAATTGCTTAGGGAGGTTGTGGAGTCTCCATCATTGGAGATTAAGAGCAGGTTAGACAAACACCTGTCAGAGATGGCCTAGATAATACTTTGTCCTGTCATGAGTGCAGGGAACTGAACTAGACGACCTCCCAAGGTCCCTTCCAGTCCTACGATTCTATATCATTTATAGTTAGAATGGAGCAGACCTAGCTATAAGAAAGTGGTTAGAGCAGGACAGCTGTTCTTATGATATTAGTAAAAGTCTTAATCTTCTGATCTAAGGTGCCATCAAAAGGCAGAATACTATGTCAGAACTTTTGATAAATCTACTTTATTTTACAGGTTTCCAGATCCCATAAGAGAAATATACATGGGTTCAGAATTGTGTATTGAGTAATGGATATGATCAGACTTCTTTCAAACTTCTGCTATTAGCAGTTATTTTCTTCTTAGATTTGGCTTTTGGTTACATGGCTGTGTTGTGCTCAGACTGTCATAGTGTTTCCTTCTCACTCCCATCTGTTACAGCACTAAACCGAAGGATGGTGTCTATATCCACGATCCTGAGAACGGAAGCGACGATTCCAATGTGGCTCTGGAAAAACTCAGAGATGTCATTGCACAGTGTATTCTACCACAGGCTGGTAAAGGTCACCACTTTTAAGAAAACTAATGCATGTTTACTGTGGTGCCAGTTTAGCCCCTGTGTCAGCAATGAAGGAGTATGCCCAGCGTTCCTATTGCAATAGTCAGTCTCAGGAAATAGGGAGCAGATTGCCTGACATGGAGTCCTAAAGGGGCTTGTTTTATAGCTATAGGACAATAGTTTCCTTGCAGGAAAGCCCAGCATCTTTGGAATTGTCCCTTTTTACCAGCCCTGAAGGCAACGCTAACACACACATGAATCAATGCCCTTTTGCCCTAGAATGTGTATCTCTAGGACACCATATACAGGAAACTTCATTGCAAAAGATTGATTCATATACATAACTTTAGTGCAACCCTTTGCTGATTTATGTGTGATGGGATGTCTAGCTAGAAGAGCCTTCCAGTGCTTGGGAGTCGCACATGCCACTGTAGGGGATCTGTGGAGGTGCGTATTGTCAGTTGTGCAGCCTTTTGAAGGAAATCAGCACCCTGTTGGTCAAGAGGCAGGAGAGGATAGAAGGCAGATCTACAGAGCCTGGGGAATGAGTTGCTGTTCAAATTAGTTACATGGATTCTTCTTGGTACAGCCCAACAGAGACCTGGGAGAAGGAAGGATTGAGATGTGGGCAAGGTCACTGCAAAACTTTCCAATTACAAGAATAGGATTGCTCTTTGTAACGGCATGTGGATTGTAAATTACCTGTGTAATAAAGCGTTAACACCTTGCTTTAACAGTGGCATGTGGTGCTATTAAACTGGCTTTCTAAACAAAGCCTCTGCTCCCCAAACCAGTATGCAGGAGAAAAAGAAGGGTGCATCCTTTGCTGAGAATTTATATGACAAATCTGTTTTATCTGGTCTTTTTTTTAAATAGGAGAGAATGAAGATGAGAAATTGAATGAAGTGATGCAGGAAGCATGGAAATATAATAGGGAGTGTAAGTTATTGCGAGACACTCTACAGAGCTTCAGCTGGAATGGTAAGTGACGCCTTCTCCTAAGACAGAGACTGCTCTTGTCTGCAGGGTATGTTTTGAAACCGTTTTAACAAACCGGTTTTAAATCCATTCAGGCTTAGATGGCCCCAATGGTGTCAGCTTTGCCAGCACAGAGCATGAATTAAATGGTTTTTTAAAACCTGCTTAAATTTTATGTTTGAGGCTCAGGTAACCTTTTCAAAAAGCACCTAAGTCCCATTGATTTTTGAATGTGGGTTAGGCCTCTGAGTCACTTGGGGGCTTTTCAAAAGGTTACCCTAAGCATTACTGTCCGGGATCAAAGCATCAGTTTGTATTCAGCCAGTTATGACTGTCTGCTTTCCTCCCTCCACCACACTGAAGCTGACTTGCTTTTTCTTTAATTTCAGGCAGAGGATTCACAGATAAGGTGGACCGGCTAAAGCTGGCAGAAATAGTGAAACAAGTTATTGAAGAGCAGACAAACTCCCATGATTCACAATAGCTAGAGCTTCTTACTATTTTTTTTTTACCATTTGAAAGCTGTTCTTTAACTGTAAAATATTTTTTATGTAAATTAATAAATCATAATTATTTCATTAAATTTCCACACTGCTTGAAAATCCTGTATAGTTGTAGATACAAAAATCATTGGTACTGTAATATTTTTTTAAAACTCAGTTCCTCAAGGTATATATGATTACTCATGTACTGTTAATTCATGAGTCCCTTGAAAGGGACAAATTATATTGTTAAAGACCGTTTGTTTTCTTAATAACCAGATGCAGAAGCAGCCTTCCATCTGCTATACTGACAGCTGCAATGACTAAGTATATGAATGAGACAACTACAGTTTCTTAGCATTTTGCTCAGTAAATATTTGAAGCAAGTGCCATGGAACAAACTTCATAGGCATCCTTTTTACCTAAAATCTGCAGCATTGTAGTGACAGCAGAATAACTTTCTCCTCTGCCAGATAACCCAAGAGCCACTCTTAGCATTGCTAAGGAGACACGTACTCAAGTCCATACTCTTGCTATAATTTTCAGTTCTGATTGGTAATTCTGTACCTCTCTTCTCCAGCTCCACATTTTGCTCCTGGCTTCACCAGGACTTGAGTGGCTATTCAGCATCAGATGCCTTGTCTTCATTTTAAAATAGTAGGGGAGAACTTCAGTAACTTGTGCTTATTGTTTTTATTTTAATAGTGATCTCTCCCTCAGGCAGCAACATGTGGGTGGATTTGTTTGCCTTTTCCCCAGATGAATAGTTGAGCCTGAGTTTTGTTTTTTTTCCCACCACTCCACCATTTTCCTTCTGGAATATATAACCCTGTAGAAGCACAGAATCAAGCTTGTCCTCCTGGCTGGAAGGGATCATCCTGTGTATAATCACAGTGCTGCTATGCGAGATGGCTAGTGGTCATCCATCTATGTCCCTCATTGGAGTCCAAGCACATCCGCTCTGTGATTTTCTTGAGCTTCATCTGCCTGGGGAGAGATTGACCCAGAGCTGCCCCCGACTCAAGTCCCTATGGTGCAGCATACTGTGAAGGCCACCAAGGGCAAATCCTTACACTAGTCTGAAACTTTGGCTCCAAAAAAAAAAAAAAAAAAAGCTTTTTTTTATAATTTAAAAAATAAAATCTGTAAATATTTCTAGTTTTCTATTTTCTGATACTTTCCTTTCTTTTGAGACTCGTTGAAGGCTTTTTATAGAGATATTTTGGTACCATACCTGTGCAGACAGAGAACGTATGGTCTGCAGCCTGAAGTGCCAATTCAGGGCTATTAGGAGTAATTACTCTTGAACTTTGTTACATTTCATAGCTGATTACTCTTGGGTTTACATTTAACAACCTGAGCCATAAATCTCCCAGTGTACTCAGTGTGGCAGTTGGGCCACATTCTGTCTTTTTCTAAATCAGACTTCCTCTTACCTGTTTGCTTTGGCTGGCAAAGCTGCATCTGATACTTTTTGTAGGATTTTGTAAACAATGACTTGGTTTTTCCTACATAAAGGAGATGTTTCAGTTTGCATTCTTTTCCAATGCATACATTGTCTGTGTGTCGGCTGTTTTGATCCCTTCCAGCAGTACCCCCCACTGCTTAAAGCTTTAAACGGCCTGATTATTGCAATTTTAGGACACAGTCCTTACTTAGCTAGCACCTTTCCTGACTACAATGGGAGATTTTTGCCTAATAAGAATAACACCCTTAAACACTACATGGAATACTTGTGCACCGATACATACTAATGAGAAAGGTAGTGAACTAGCAGGCAATGAATAATGGTTTTATATTTCCTTGCTGGAAACCTAATTTTTTGGTAAAGTGAACTTGATCTCTGGCTAATTCTGGTTAGTAACGGTCCTGCCCCATAAAACTATACGAGATGGGAATAACTTCCAAGGCTGTGGTCCATAGGACAAATGGAACGTGGATACTTTAACTGTCCTCCTCCATGAAAGAGATGCCCTCTCCAGATTAAGGCATAGGTACAATCCGTTAGCAGAAATGAGCATTCTTCACTTCTCTGTAGTAGCAGCTGCAAGGCTTCAGGCTGGTACACCTTTCCTTTGCACTAATCTCTCGCTCATGTCAACATCCATAAAGTCTTTAAATATTTGAGATTGTTTTAAACTTTCACTCGACGTCTGTTTTTCCTGGGACATCTTAATTGTCAACTTTTAAGCATGGTGTATGGAGAATTAAACAAGGCAGTCACATCATTTTAATAGGGATTGCGTAGCTAATTCCCCACAAACGGCTTTGAAGCTTTATCCTGTAAGCCAGGAGGCCCAAACTTTGCCCAACTGAGCACCGCACTGGCATCTTCCCAGGAGCATAAGGCCACCCGTAGCTCACATATAAAATGGATCAGATTGTAGTTATCCTCATCTTTAATATGGAATGCTGGGCAACAAAAAATACTGGTCCCAGAATGCCATGCTCTCTTGTGATCCAACCAATTTCTGCTTTGTGAGCAAGATGGAGTATAGCATGCAGGGACCTGTTCTCTCATGCAGGTTGCCTCCAGTATTAAAGGTGATCATGACAAGGCTTGCCTTATAGAATTCCACGGGCCAAACTTTGGGCACTACTGCCTTAACCAGTGACCTGGTATTTCCATATGGCTTTGCTTTGGAAGCGAAGCCAAGATGGGATTCCCAAAAACCCCTTTGGTGCTGCTATTTTGTAATCACTTGTAAGAAATAGCTTCAAACTGTTTCCACAAAACAAAATATCCATTTTGTAGAAAACCTTAGAGTATTATGACAACTACTTCTAGGAGAAATCCAAACCAGGGCTAGAAAATGGGAAGGAAGACCTATAACTGGCTGGCTAGTTACTCAGCGTTGTGACCGAGTCCCTCCTCCATTTATCGGTTTTAATTTATTTAAATGACAGGATGACTTTGTGCCGTTAGTAATTGCAAGATGGGTAAATTCAGGCCTGAGTTAGAACGGTTTCAGTATTTTAACGGTGCAGGTTTGGAGGGGGAGAAGTCAAATTTCCAAGTCTCTGGTGGAAAAACTGCCTTTTGTAAGTTTACTTTGATATTGTCCATATACTAATTGAGACTAGATTAATCTGAAATGCGTCGGAAGGAAGAGATTAAGGTGACACAGTTGAAACTGAAGGTCAAATGGCTTTATAAAATGAGAAAATGATTTATTTTACTTTTTAAAAATTAAAGTTAAATTTTTGAATTCAAAATTAAATACACTAATGGATTTCATTTAAATATTTAAGTACATTTTATTTTTTCTGCCCTATATTTTTATTTTTCAATGGATGAAACTGCCAGGTATTTTGTCTTGATTGTGCATATTTTTGTTTGGTAATAAACTCCACCAGTTCTCCTTAGCAGACTGTAATATTTTAAATATCTTGAATTGAAAGGGTCTGATGGATGGTACCCCATAAAAGAACCTTTCTTTATAAAAACACAAAGGATAAAGGAAGCTACTATGCGAGGGGTTCTTTTGTTTTTAAATAAAACTCTAAATAAATCTTTGCCTGAAATCATTTGACCTTTTTATTTATTTTTTTTTAAATATATATCTGGCTTATCTTATGATTTGACTGTTTGGGGCTATTTAAAAAAGAAAAGATTAGAAGAACTTGTCTAGAAAGAGAATGTGTTGGCTTGGAAATAGGAAGTTGTTAAATGATATCATTACCACTTGTTTTTCCTTTGGAAATCTCTCTTGGAACTCTTCATATGCCATGTTTAACTTCTGTGTATTAAGAATATTTTCATTTCTCCTTTTCAGTGTTATCTGTAATAGTTTATTTTGGATCAGTATTAGATTGTAAATATTATTCATCAGTGTACATAAAAAATGATTTTACTAAACTTAAAAGGTATCTGGCTTTTTTGTTTGGATCAAGGCTGAATTTAAATCTTTGTAGCTCAACAGGGAGAAAGGGACAGTCCTGTGGTCCACACCCAGGACAACTGGGCTCTGTTTCTCTCACTATGTCATCTGACCTCTCTGCTTCAGTTTTACCTGCCTGTAGTAGAATGGAATAGTCACATTCCTTTGTACCTCACAAGAGTGCTGCGTGGCCTAACTGATTCATATTTGTAAAGTGCTTTGAGATAAAATGTGCTGTGTTTAAGGGCAAACTACAAAACTGGGCTAGACAAAGCACCAGAAAATAAAGGTAGGTGACAATCTCACACTGATAATTATAGGCGGGGCAAGATAACCTGTCATCTCTTCTTTAGTAACTACGATGCCTCCCTGTAGATGGCAGCATTATACACTCAATAAGAATACAGTTTAGCCCCATTCTGTCAGAGTATATACAGTAGAACCTCCGAGTTACAAACACATCAGGAATGGAGGTTGTTGGTAACTCTGTTCAGGGTTACAAACATTTCAAAGAGTTACAGTTGTTCTTTCAAAAGTTTACATGAACAACTGAACATTGACTTAATACAGTTTTGAAAGATTACTATGCAGAAGAAAAATGCTGCTTTCCCTTTATTTCATTCCATAGTTTACATTTAAACAGTACTGTACTGTAGTTGCTTTTTTTCTTTTTTGTCTCTGCTGCTGCCTGTTTGCATACTTCCGGTTCCAAAGGTGGTGTGTGGTTGACTGGTCAGTTGGTAACTCTGGTGTTTGTAACTCTGAGGTTCTACTGTATAACTTACTGTAGCTGTAATTTTTGAGTTGGGGAGATAAAGTTGATGTGTTTCTACTATGGTAGCTAAGACTCAATTTAATGTTTTAAATCTGATGTCTCCTTTTACATTTGGTGACCCCACGCTGTAAGGGTATTCCTGGAAGCAGAAACTAGTTATTCTTATTTCCTTAATGAGTTGCATAAAGGGAAAACTCTCACAAGGCATTGCATTAAAGAAAATGAAGCTGAAGCAAAGGAAGGCATTGCAAAGTTTTGAGTTCACTATGTTGCGATTTCTATCTGGAATGATGTTGCTTTCATAAGAACTTTACACAAATGGGAACTGTCCCAAGATTTCCCGTAGAATTTTGTTCAACCTTTCAGTAAAGAACACCCTCTACTAGGAGACTGATGTTTTTTCTTGCTTCTTGGATAGTTCGTTAACTCATACTTCACTGTATTACAGTCTGCATTTGATATCAGTCAGATATCTTCAGAGCCCTGTTAGAATATGGCAGGAAGACAGGAAAAGACTGACTGTCCAAAGGCACATTCTGATTGATGCTACACCGTGACACCAACCCAATGAGGCTCTCAATGCTTAAGAAATCTCTGCACTCCTAAAGTTGACAGGGAATGGAGGGGAGACGTGCTGAAGATAGGCAGGCTGGGGATGGAGGGAGATGGGGAGGACACAGTAACAGCAATTTTGGGACATTGCTGCCTCTCCAACCCACTTTCAATTGTAAATAACCTAACTATTCAATAAAACTATTTTTAATCATTAGCATAATAGAAAGTGAGTGGCTATTTGATCTGTAAAGCATTGCTGTGACATAGCATCCATGGTGCTGGAGAAAGGAGGAAAGAACAGGCCTAAAAAGTCCCGGTAACTTAAAAAGAGAGATTACAAAAACCCAAACAAGCTGTATAGACGTAAAATTGTAGCGGGCAGGAAGCTTACAAGCCTCTTCATTTTCTCACCCTACTGTGAGAATATCTTCCAGAGCAGAAGGCTGCATTGCTCAATGCATGCAACCCACTTTCCAAAAAAACAATTAAAACAAAATATATAAAATGTCAGCTTATGAGCAGCAATAGGGTGTTTAGAAAAGGGCAATCTGCTAGCCAGTGTGCCAAAAAGCATTAATTAATAACCCAAGGTGTGTCTTGTTGCTATATTAGGTCCCAATGAGTGACTGAGGCATTATTCACCACCCTTTATCTTTCCATTGCCTTATTCATTCCAAATTTATATCGAGTAGAATCCCAGGGATCCAAATCTCCATTTCATGCCCATCCCTGCATGGGGGAACACATGGCTGCATTCTGAGCTTCATGCCGTAGAATGTTCACATTCAAAGAGGCACGAAGAGAAACAGACACGATCTGGGCCATTCCATTGCAGCAAAAGTTTCGGGAGTAACATTTTATAAGTGTTATCCTCTTCCTAGTTTAGGAGCCTACATTTCCTTTCACAGACAGATTTGTTAGTGTGTCTGTGCTGTATAATATAGCGGAGTTGGGCTCTCTGGCTGACCTGCTGCTTTGTTGGACGTAGTATTGCCCTGCCAGACAGAGAGAGCGCACCCCTGAAAATACAAAAGACACAGATGGGGAGGGTGCCCATAAAAATGTATGTGAAAGGTGGCAGGCAGCTTTGATACTCCAGGTGGATCTAGCTGGTGATATATAAGGAGGGTGTGGGGAATATAACTTGGTCATTAAAATGTTCAGAGTCAGAGAGGGAGGCAGTTAGCTGGGGGTATGGACAGCAGCTAGCAATGGAGAAAGGGGCATTACCTGTGTCTTTTTAAGATGCTGGGTTGTACTGGGTGAAGGAGCTGCTCTGTGATTGAATTAAGGGCAGTACTGCTGCGTTAACACACCCCAAGATTTCCCTTCTCTGCTGCAGTTTGGGCATCAGCAACCATAAGTCCGATCCAGAGAGCATTCAGTTTAATCCAGCGTTAATACCGAGGAGTCTGATGGCAAGGGACAGAGTGCTGCTCCTCAAACTGGGCGTCTCCATGGTGCTGCTGGGGTCTCTCCTTCCCAGCACAGACTCTAGTCGTCATCCAGCTCCACGGTTTGCTTCCTATGAAGTGATAGTTCCGAGGAAGCTAGCACCGAAGGAAGGCAAAGCCACCAATGATGAGGTGTCCTATGTCATCAAGGCAGAAGGAAAGAACCACATTGTTCACCTAAAGCAGAAGAAAGGATTCCTAGTAAAAAATTTCCCAGTCTTCACTTACGATGCTAGAGGTCAACTGAGAGTAGATCTGCCCCATATTCCAGATGATTGTTACTATCATGGGTACGTGGAAGATACCCCAGAGTCTCACGTGGCCCTCAGCACCTGCTCTGGACTCAGAGGGTTTCTCCAGATTGGGAGCTTAAACTATGGCATTGAACCTGTGGAGACTTCCTTTACATTCCAGCACCGTCTTTATCGAACAGAGGAGATGGAACCCAAGGCTGTGACATGTGGATTAACTGCCAAAGAGATCAAATATCAAGCTTCTGAAACGGAGAGGAGGCAGGTTCACAAAGCACAGGAATTTCATCCCTGGACGCACACTAAGTATATGGAGCTTCTTATAGTGGTGGACAAACTGCGGTTTGAATATTCAGGCAGAAATATAACTAATGTTTCGATGCAAGTTGTTGATGTAGTCAGTATGGTGGATGAGCTTTTTTATCCTCTTCGTCTTCGCGTGCTACTAACTGGACTAGAGATTTGGACAGAAAGCAACCCCATCAAAATTACACACAATATAAGTGAGGTTCTTTCCAATTTTAACCGTTGGAGAAAACGTCACATTTATCCACGGGCGCCACATGATGTAGGACACCTGTTTGTGTATATGAACTTTGGAGCAAACATTGGAAAAGCGTACCTGAGAAGTGTCTGTGATAAGAAACGTGCATCGGGTGTCGAAGCATTCATGCATGGCCCTTCAAAGGAGTTTGCTGTGCTAGTTGCTCATGAATTGGGACATAATATTGGCATGAAACATGATGGAAAAGAGTGCGTATGTGCCAATGACAGTACCTGCATCATGAATGCGCATCATATACAAGTCCATCAATTCAGTAACTGCAGTTCTAGAGACTATTTTGACCTAACAGTGTCAGGGCAAGGACACTGTCTGAATAACATCCCAGAAATTGAAAAACTATTTCACGTGCAGCATTGTGGCAACTTCATAGTTGACCCAGGAGAACAGTGCGATTGTGGCTCCAAAAAGCAATGTAAAAAGGACCCTTGTTGTGATCACACTTGCCAGTTGAAGCCAGGGGCTATTTGTGATTTGGGACAGTGCTGTCACAAATGTCAGTTTCTTCCAGAAGGAAGAACATGCAGAAAGAAGACAAGTGAATGTGACCTGCCTGAGTATTGCAATGGGACTTCTCCGTGGTGCCAAGAGAATGTGTATATGCAAGACGGGACTTTATGCAGTGACAATGGCTACTGTTTTCATGGGTTTTGCTCTACTCACAATTTACAATGTCAATACCTCTTTGGCAAAGCAGCCATGGCAGCTCCAGAAAGTTGCTTCAAAGAAGTGAACTCAAAAGGGGATCGGTTTGGCAACTGTGGAGGGGACGGTGGAGATGTAAAGTTTGAGGCATGTAAATTGGAAAACATCTTGTGTGGAAGGGTGCAGTGTGTGAATGTAAAAAGAATACCGCGGGGAGAGGATCATACGACCATAATTCAAACTCCAGTGGATAATATGTGGTGCTGGGGTACAGACTTTCACGTGGGGATGGAGCTTTCTGATACTGGTATAGTAGACGATGGCGCAAAGTGTGGTACAAATATGATTTGTATTAACCATACATGTGTCAATGAGACAACAGTGCTGACATCCAACTGTACTGTAAAGAAGTGCGGCGGCAGAGGGGTTTGCAACAGTAACGGGAACTGCCACTGTAATGATGGTTGGGCCCCTCCGAACTGTCAGTTCGCCGGCTTTGGAGGAAGCATTGACAGTGGGCCCCCACCACTTTCCAAAACTGGACTCTTTAGTTTTGTCGGGACTATTGTGGGCATAACCATTGCTGCCGCTATAGTTGCTGCAGCTATTGCTCTCTTACTTAAAAAGCCTGTAACAAAAGTGATTCGTAGAGCATCGGAAAGCGTTGCGCAAATAAATCTCTCTCGCAGGAGCATGTAAAAATAAGGCAGCATTAGCTTCTAAAAGCCAGTGCAGAGTGGCAAGTCCATGATTTAGGGCAGGGGTCGGCAACGTTTGGCATGTGGCTCGCCAGGGTGAGCACCCTAGCGGGCCGGGCCAGTTTATTTACCTGTTGACGGGCAGGTTCGGCCGATCGCGGCCCCCACTGGCCGCGGTTCGCCGTCCCGGACCAATGGGGGCGGCGGGAAGCCGCGGCCAGCACATCCCTCGCCCGTGCCGCTTCCTGCTGCTCCCATTGGCCCGGTACGGCGAACCGCGGCAAGTGGGGGCCGCGATCGGCCGAACCTGCCACGTCAGCAGGTAAATAAACTGGCCGGGCCCGCCAGGTGCTTACCCTAGCAAGCCGCGTGCCAAACGTTGCCGACCCCTGGTTTAGGGTTTCTCAGAGCAGTTGTGGAAATGCCTGGGGAACCCTGACAGAGAATCGATGGGTCCGGATGACTAGTTTCAATAGGACTCATGTAAATTTACTTTATACATACGCACACACACTTTTGGCAGTTCTGTTTTTAAAAATATTTAAATAAATTTGGTCTTGGAATCAAATAGCAAAATGGTCAGCGAATTAAAAAACTGACGGATTTAAATCTATTTATCATCCCCCCGCCCCCATCAGCCCTAAGCAATTCACAGCTTATCTGTGCCAGGGTTTGTAACTGGGGTCTGACTGGAATCCGGCAGCCTTGCTTCCCCGTTCATCCCCAATGTGTTTTTTTAGGATAATGGTGAAGTGGCACACAAGCTGGCAGAAGAGGGGCGAGACCCAATTGGGAGTTTTAAAAACGTAATATGTAGGGCTAAGGTTCCTATTTTTTGCCATTTTTTTTCCTTCACAACCCACAGTTTTTTCCCCTCAGCAGAGACTGGTAGCACCTAATATTGTCCCCTTCAGTAAAAGTCAGCTTTCCAAATGGCCGTCATCTCTCCTTGTTCTCAGTGAGACATAAGCCACAGGCAGCCCTCAGTTAAGATGGCTGCCACTTCCCTACAGCCTGTGGAGGAGGGCTTTAGGCAGCTCTTAAAAGAAATGGACATTGTCCGTGTCCCCCATTGTTACCCGTGGGGCTAAAGTACTGGTGCCCTGAGGGAGGAGGGCGGCCCCATATTCTCTGAGGAGGCAGAGAGGGGCACTGTGAAGAACAGGTGGGTGGGGAGGGCAGGGTGAGAAAGGGCCGTGGTCCCCAAGGGAAGGACACTAGCATGGGCAAATATAGATGAGTGAAGGAAGAAGCCATGGAGGCTTCCCGGAGAGGGTCAGGAGGGAGGTGGGTTATCGATAAGGGCAAAGGCTAGAGTGGGATCAATGGCAGCCACTCCCGCCTTACCCCACCCCAGGGCGTAGGAGAGGGCAAGTGGAATCCCCTCCAAGCAGCCAGCAAAGGGGGTGGGGGGATGACCCCCTTTTGTGTTTTTTAGCAGTTCAGGTTGAATTTTGAAGCTCACAGAAAATCAGGGTTGGGCAGCCTCACCCCTGTAGGCTCAAAGGTCAGAACGCAGACCAGGATAAAAAAAACAGTTTAACAAAAAAAAAAAAAAAAAAAAAAAAAAAGTCCCTCGCTGTTTAAAATAATCTCCTGCTACCTGGGGAGCTGAGTCATGATTTTTAAATGGTTGTTTGTGGCAACACAGCCTATGGCCCTCCTGCATTTTCCCCCTTCACAAGCCCCTGCCCCCCGCCCCCAAGCCTCAGCATAGTAGCTGCTGACAGCCATCCAGCGCCCCATTCACCAAATTGTCCCCTTCCAACACATCAAAGGATTTCTCCAGGCACACACAACTCATTATCTTAACACTGGGCGGCGTTGGAAAAGGAGGTAGTGGAAGACTGACATCGCTGAGGGCCAGGATGGGTGCTCTGTGGTGTACAGGAATCGGGGCAGTGCTAAATGCTAGATACCATTTCATTTCTGTCGTGCAGTCGTGGCACAGGTGCCACATGCAGGACTATGTTAATTGCGTCCCAACAAGGACTTTTGTGAATTGTAGCGTGAATAACTGCACCAGCTCTTGTGAGAACTGAATCTAGGAACGGGGCGTAGCTGGGCTTTCACGGCGCTGGGTTCTGGTATAGCTTGGAAAAGTGCTAGTTTTACTTACACACACACACACACACACACACACACACACTCTCTCTCTCTCTCTCTCTAATTGAAGTCCTACATACTCTTAACTGGAAAGCCCTAAAGTCTGTCTCTGCACAAGCCACACATGGCTACGTTCTAAGCCCCTCTCCAACCCGAGCCACATGCCGTAGAATGTTCACGTTTAAAGAGGCAACAAAACAATCAACCGCCATCCCGGCCATTCCACGGCAGCAGGAATTTCAGGGGTTAAACATAACCCATCTTTCGTTTTTTTTGGTTTTGCCCATTTAGAAGCCTGGATTTCCTTGCATACAGCGGTTTGTTAGTGGAGCTGTGTTTTATTATATAGCGAGACGGTCTGTTGCGCTGTGGTACTTGGTATCACACTAATGGCGAGCACAATCCATTGATGTTACAAAGGCGAGATGGGCAAGGAGGGAGCCCACAGAAATGTGGGTGTGAAAGAGGGCCGGCCCCTTTGTGCATTACTTGATGCTGATCTGGAGCGTGAAATGTAAGGGGACAAGTTTTACTGGGTCTACTCACTAAAGCTCAGAGAGGCAGTTGGCAGCGGGCATGGGCAGCAGTTGGGAGTGGAGAGAGAGAGGCATTACCTGCTGCTTTTTAAGATGAGAAGGAGCCACTCGGTGATTGAATTAACGACCGTGCTGCCGAGTTAACACACCCCACAATTTCCCTTCTCTGCTCCAGTTTGGAAAGCAGCGACCATAAACCAGACCCAGAGAGGATTAGCGTTAATGCCGAGGAGTCTGATGGCAAGGGACAGAGTGCTGGGACAAGGGCTGCTCCTCAAATTGGGCGTCTCCATGGTGCTGCTGGGGTCTCTCCTTCCCAGCACAGGCGCTAGTCCTCATCCACCTCCACGGTTTGCTTCCTACGAAGTGATAGTTCCGAGGAAGCTAGCACCGAAAGAAGGCAAAGCCACCAAGGACGAGATGTCCTATGCCATCAAGGTGGAAAGAAAGATCCACGTAGTTCACCTAAAGCAGAAGAAAGGATTCCTAGTAAAAAATTTCCCGGTCTTCACTTATGATGCTAGAGGTCAACTAAGAGTAGATCAGCCCCATATTCCAGACGATTGCTACTATCATGGGTATGTGGAAAATACCCCAGAGTCTCACGTGGCCCTCAGCACCTGCTCTGGACTCAAAGGGTTTCTCCAGATTGGGAGCTTAAACTATGGCATTGAACCCGTGAAGACTTCCTTTACGTTCCAGCACCGTCTTTATCGAACAGAGGAGATGGAACCCAAGGCTGTGACGTGTGAAGTAACTGATGGAGAAAGAAAACATCCAGCAACAGTAACGGAGACTAGGAAGGACTTAATAGGTAAAGACCTGTCTATAAGATTCAGACACACCAGGTATCTCGAGCTCTTTATAGTGGTGGACAAAAAAATGTTTGACTATCATGGGAAAAATGAAACCAATGTGACCTATCTCGTTGTTGACACAGTCAACATGGCAGATTCTCATTTTCAATCTCTAAAGTTACGTATACTTCTGGTTGGGCTATTGATCTGGACGCAAAGCAACCCCATTAACATTCCTGAAGACATTAGGTTGCTTCTTCAGAGTTTTAATGACTGGAGAAGACTTAATATTTCTCCACGGGTGAAACATGATGCTGCACACCTATTTATTTATAAAAATTTTGGAGCTCTAGTTGGGAGGGCATATGTCAGTGGGATCTGTGAAGGCTATTATGGAGCAGGAGTTGAAGCATACATTTATGATTCTCCAGTACTCTTTTCAAAGGTTCTCTCTCATGAACTGGGTCATAATCTTGGCATGGAGCACGATCACACAGGCTGTATGTGTGGCAAACACACCAGCTGCATCATGAGTGAAGCGAGTTCAAGAACCAGTCTATTCAGTAACTGCAGTAAAAATTATTTTTTAGACCTAATGGATAAAGGAAAAGGAAACTGTTTGTTTAACATCCCTGAACCTCACACACTTTTTACCCTTCAGCGCTGTGGTAACAAAGTAGTGGACCATGGAGAAGACTGTGATTGTGGGAACCTACGAGAATGTAGAAGAGATCCTTGTTGCCATCACAATTGCACACTGAAGCCAGGAGCGGTTTGTTCTGTTGGACAGTGCTGTAGAAAATGTAAGTTTCTTCCACCAGGAAGAACATGCAGAGCAATTGCAGACGAGTGTGACCTGCCCGAGTATTGCGACGGGATTTCTGAGTGGTGTCCTGAAGATGTGTATAAGCAGGATGGAAATGCATGCAGTGACAAAGGCTACTGTTATAAGGGGAAATGCGCCACCCATAATTTACAGTGTGAAAGTATCTTTGGAAAAGGAGCTAGAGCTGCTCCAGAAATTTGCTTCAACGAACTGAATGTAAAAGCTGATCGGTTTGGCAACTGTGGGGGTGACGGAAAAGAAACTGCGTTTGAGAAATGCAACCATAGCAACATTTTGTGTGGGAGAGTGCAGTGTGTGAATGTAAAAACCGTACCTGTCTTGGAGGAATATGCAACCATAATTCAAACACCTATGGGCAATGGGTGGTGCTGGGGCACAGACTATCATCCAGGGGTAGATATTGTTGACATCGGAGTAGTGGCAGATGGCACAACGTGTGGCAACACACAGGTTTGTATGAACCGGACATGTATGGCTGCTTCAGTGATTAAAAGAGCTTGTGATGAAGACAAAAAGTGCAGCGAGAGAGGAGTTTGCAACAATAATAAAAACTGTCACTGTATCATGGGCTGGGCCCCTCCAAACTGTCAGTTCCATGGCTTTGGAGGAAGCATTGACAGTGGCCCTCCCCCACAAATAGTGAGTGGCAAAATCTGGTGGGTTTTTTGGGCAATACTTGGTCTTGCTCTCCTCATCCTCATTGCTCTTATTCTTGCTGTAAGAAGATTCAAAGAGTCTATCCTATCATGTCTGCGTCGTACATTCCTCAAGAAGGCGCAACCAAAAGGTCATCAGGCAGAGAAGGATTCAAAGAAGTCTGAAGGAAGGAAACAACATAAGTGAAATGCACAATGGAAAATCCATCATTTAGGGTTTCTCATTGCTGCTTTAGGAAGGCTGGTGGTCCTGGAGCATCAGTGGATCCACTTTACTAGTTCAGGGGGTTCCTTTAAAGTTATAAATTCTTAGCATTAGCATTATATCTTCTGTTAAGGAAGACAGAAACTTCAATACGTTTGGTTTGGATATAAATAAAGAAAAGTAAAACTTACCAAATAAACATGAAAGTTTTACAATTTTCAGCTCAGCACCGAATTTGAAAAAATAATAAAGTAAGTTCTTACTAATTAAACTGAGTGGCTGGAAGATCACATTGCAAATTATTTATTTAAATTCATGAAAGGTTTTTAAGAGACCCAGCTGAGGCTCTGGACTCTGACATAAATTACAAGATAGCTGACTACATGAGAGCCAACAAAACTCCCTAGCTCCACAAAACGACAGCCCTATCAATCCTATCAGTCTGCAAAAGCCCAATAGAGAGATGCACCATTTAGCATACCATGATGCTCAACTTACACAGGACCTAGTTAGGACTAGAGCTAGTTCCAAAGTTTTAAGTACCTTCATGGAGAATGTAAAGTAGCAAGTAAGCAAACAAACACTGCTAACAGTCAAAGCTGCTGCCTCACAGAGAGTACTGTGCTTTGGCAACCTCTGATTTTATGGATCTGGACATGTCAAGGTTGATCTCAGCATTTGTGACAAGGGAAAGGACTAGAAACCTTTTTCTTTTAAAATCAGCCTGGTGGATGTAACTGGTGTAACCCAATCATTAAAGCTTCCTCCCAGCCATGTGCCACCCTCCTGCAGATGAGCTGACTTCTCTGGCAAGTTACCAGAGTGGCTTCTGGGTACAAGAGAGGGCAGCTGAATAGCATGAGAGGCAATTTGTTCTAGTGGACTAAACATGCTAGGTTTGTTGACAGTGGGAAAATCAGTAGTGTTATTAGCAAGTTTTAAACACCTGTTTTCCCAGTGTAGATAAATCCCCTGAGAGCGAAGTACTCCTGCATCCTAGTCCTTTCTCTGATGCCTTCTGCGGCTTTGGAAAGTCACTGACCATCTCTGCCTCACTCTCTTTCAGTAGCTCGGTCTGTAAAATGGGAACAATAATATTGACATGCCTACAACACAAGAGTGGAGGGTATGGTGATAAATTAGTTAATTGATGTTAAGGCCACTGTAATCATATAGTCTGACCTGCTGCATAACCCAGGCCAGTGAATTTCTCCAAATGATTCTGCATAAAGTCCTAACTTGTTTGAGCTACAGAGTGCCTTTTAAAAAGACATCCAGTTAAGATTTTTAGGCGTCAAGTGATGTGGAAATAGTGACATCCCTAGATAAGTTATTCCAATGGTTAATTAAGATGCAAAATATAACAGTGCAGTTATTTCTCTGCACTTGTCTCTCTTCAACTTCCAGCCATTTGATCTTCTTTTAACATTGTCTGCTTAAGTGCTTTCTACTCGCAGAAACCTTCTCCCTTTGCAATTTCGTATAGTCCATGATCAAGTCACCTATTAACCTTCTCTTGGATAAACTAAATAAACTGAGCTGCTTTCGTCTCACCGTAGGGCAGGTTTTTCAGACCTCGTATCACTCTTGGTAAAGAGCTCTACTGTGTAAATGGTAACATTCACCCACACATACAGAAACCCTCCAATGGCTGCTGCCCTCAGGCCCCTAACTTATTTGGAGAAGTATCCTTGAAATCGCTTTTAAATTTTGTCATCTATCCATTTCCTCCAGCCTTAACAGCTGCACTGTACATCTCCTTCAGTGGGAGGCTGGTCACGGCATGAAGGTACCCTCAACCCCTTTTCATATACAAGGGAACCTGTGTTCTGGGACTACCCCCAAAGAATCATCATGCTCTTCCTCACCGAAATCCTAGGGCTAGCACCATGCATAGCTATGTGATCACAGTGGGAATGATTCATTTCTGATTGAAGAGGTGGGGGGGAGGAAAACCCCTCACACAAGCCCACCCAAAAAAGGATGCATCCACTCTGAATATTAAATGTTTGCTAGCAATGAAATCTGAGACATCAATAACATTTGACAGGAGTTTGCCCTGTACAAGGAGGAGATGACAGTGCCCGATTGCAGAGATTGTTACATACTGCGCCACCTAGTGGCTGAACGTAGCATTCCGCCCCAGACACCTAACCTGTTCAGGTGCTTTTGCATATTTCATTAGGCATCTATATGTAGCTTTAGGCTCCTAAATACCTTTGAAAACCTGGCCCTCAGTGACTGAAGCTTTGAAACCATTCAAAGAGAACTACTTAACTAGCGTGCAAGGAACAATGGTGTAACTATTACAGTAGTGCTCAAACCCAGAGTAACTCCACTGAATAAAGAGTAATGATATATTAGCAATAAATTACCCAATTAAATGTAAGACCTTTTTGATGTGTGGAAGGTATTGTATTCAGAATGATTCTTGACTGCCCTGTGACTGATGGTGTGATATATTTCTAACACAGAATGTGGGGGTGATACATTTCTAACACAGAATGTGGGTGTGCCAAAAATACTCTTTTTTAGTATTAATTAACAATGTCTTGTAGAATACTCTTTTAGTATTAATTAACAATGATGTGTTGTAGAATGTGCACTTCACAACATACAGCTCTCTGGTGAAGATGGTATTAAAACAAGTTTTAATACAAAACAGCCATCCAGCCCACAAGCCTAGAGCATGAAATGAATGAAACAGCAAAATCAGAAGAGATCCAAAACGATTATCAGAGAATCATAGACGTTAAAGACAGAAAAGCCATCCCTCATCTCTCCAGTTAGACTTAAGCCAGTCACTAGAATCTGGTTTGTCCATCAGTTAGATTATAAACTCCTTGGGGCAGGGATCTGACTTTCTGGGAAGCACCCTTTATGCTAGTGGGTGCCATAAAATAATTTCTAACAATAATAAAATCCATCTGATGTCCCATCTAGGCCAATCCCAATCAGTACAGGATGGCATCCTACAGTATATTTCTCCACTGCCTAGTTTATTCCAGTTTCAACAACTCAAGGTGATGCTGCCATCTCTTTAAGGGAGACCAGTCTCTATTTACACACTGCAACTGATAAAACTTTTGTAGATACGTGAAAGAGTCTGCAAACCCTAATGTCCTTCCCTACAGGGGACTCATGAAGCTATAGTCTCAGGCCCTCTTTATCCTCAGTCACATGTTGTAGACTGTTCACCTTCAACCAGACATGGAAGAAGAAGAAAAAATGCTGTTTGAAACGTTCCATTGCAGCAGGTGTTTCAGAGGCAAAGGCCAAAACACTTTTCTTCTTCCCAGTTTAGGAGCCTGAATTTCCTATCATACTACAGAGGTGTATCAGTATTTCAGTGCTCCAGAATCGAGCAAAGCGGGGCCTTTAGCTGGCCCCTGGCTTTGTGCTATGTGATAGCACCCTTCAAAATTTCTTGTAACCTCATCCAATAGCCATCCGAGGTGTTTTACAAGCATTAGCAATAATGGTTGGGAATAGCACCAAAGACAAGGCCTTTAGCTGAAGTCTAGGTTGAACTAGTACATCAGCAGTATGGTCATTCAAGTGCTACAGCTGCATGCGTTCAGCTGGTCCTAACTCCATCCCACAATGCAATGCTTTGTTTTGGAGGATGCTCCAAAGCTTCTGCTCCCACCAAATATACTAGGTGAGCAGTTGAATTTTTTTTCAGCTTTCTCCAGCTGGCAACTAAGGCTCCAATGCTGCAGCGGAATAACCTGTGGATATGCAGTGGCCTGCCAATGTGCACCCAGTTGCTAGATAGGGGTCTTGGTTTGGGGGCTACTTGCCTTTTGACAGTCACCAGCAGAAATCAGCTGAAGGATTCTAATGGAGCCCACTGGAATTTCCTCTGGGGCAGGAAGAGTAGCTGGAGTGACTGCCGAAGAACAGTGGATTCTGGGTATAGTGAAAAAGCCAAGAAAGTTGACTCAAGGTCATTTGGATCTGACAAGTCAGGCATTTGCTTTAACTAAAACCATGTTTTCTCCGCTATAATTTGTGGAAATTTGGCTTGGAACCAAGCATTGTCTGTCTATTTGCACATTTATGAATTGCCAGTGCCAGTTACCTACCACATAGTTAAAAGAAAGTCAGAAACCTTCCACCCCTAGACTAACCATTGGAGCTGGTGCGGTCTAGTGCATAGAGCATAGACCTGGAGCCAAGAGCGCCTGTGCTCCAATCCTGACATTGACTTGCGGCATTGCCTTGGACACGTCTCTTAGCTACTCTGTGCCTCAGTTTCCACATCTATAAAGTGGAGACTAGACTTCCCTACCCTTCAGGATGTTATGAGGATATATTAGTTAGTTTGTACAGAGTTTTGAATGTAAGAAGTCCTGATACTATATAAATAACACAGCAATGACATAGCTTGTGTGTGTGTGTTTGTGCTGCACTGCCCCATACTGGATAGAATCAGAACTGCTCACCTGTGTCTCATTGGTGCTATATTGCTGCCAGTGAAGGGTGATTCTCCTTTAGCCCAAATAGAAGGGGCCTGTGATTGTGGAAGTGAAATGTGTAGGAAAAAGAGGTGCTAAGGTAACAATGATGGAACATAGCATAAGAACCTAGCTACATATCCCACTGTTGCAGTAAAGTTCAGCATATGGATAACAGTGAAGTCATAGTTAACGCTGGATTTACTACAGGTTTTGGGGGGAAAAAAACAAGAAATTCACAGTTCTCAAAAGTCTTTTCTCCCTCTTAAGGGATAGTACAAATTAGGGATGAAATGTTAGCCTTATATGTGTACTTACTGATTCCTGTTAGCTTGTATCCACTGTTTTAATGCACCTCCTGCTAAACATTTATTAGGATGATAACGTGGCAAATGCCAGCAATCCAGTGGTTAGCATCACTACATGCAGGAAGGTTTGGAGTTTCTTGGTCTGGAAATGGTCCAGTTCAATGATGGCTTTTCTCCTGTGGTTAAAATGAGTCAAAGTCTGATGTCCAGCTCCAGACCCAAGCACAGATGCTGAGAAGGACAGACAGTGAGTGCCAATGACGGCATTTGGGGGAGTGTGAAGACCTGTCAGCACTGGCACTGACTGTCATTCATGTCCTCCTAACAACCGGCCTTACTCCAGTGGTGAATCCTGCAAACAGAACTGAGCCTAGCTCAGAGTTTTCTGAGAATCTACATCCTAGGTAACCTGGGGCCAAATCCTGAGGTCCTTACTTGGGAAAAGCTCCCAGGGAATAGAATTCCCACTGCCTCAGTGGGAACCTAAGAATTTAGCTTCTAGACTAAGAGCTTCTGAAAGTAGGGGCTAACTTATCTGTCTGTAAAGCACCATGTGCACCCCTGGGGCTGTATAATGAATGATCACATTACAGTCACCAAAGGAACCAGACTCTACATCAATGTATTTGTTATAGAACTTAGTGAGACAAGACATGGGATACAACGGCAAGAGACAACACAGGCCAGGGGCATGCGTGATTTTGGAGGTTTGCCCCTTGTAGCTGCCCAGATCTGTTTAACCTCACTGCTAATGAAAACCAGAGAAATCAGCTTTCATTCCCGTGGCATCTGCAGCTATGTCATTGTAAGGCGATGTGGCAGTTTTGTTTGCTATGTCTCTCTAGCCTGCATCTCCAGGCGGAGAGTACTTCGTTTGTGATGGAGCTTACATGTGTTCTTTCTCTTTCATTTTCCTTAATAAAGTCATCAGGATTGAAAGTACAGGTTGGATCTTGGTTTATGAGAGACAGAGCAGCTACTATAGATCAGTAGCATGTTCTGTCTGTGCCATAATCTGCTCCCATTCCTCTTAGTGGTGAGCACCTTGGCAGAAGGTAGCCTCAACTCAACTAGTGTTCTGGTGGAAAGGTTTCTGTGAAACTCCTACTGTGACCTGTTTAACTGAGTCTTAAATTTCTCTCTCCCTTTGGTTCAAAGTCTGTACTCCCTGCAGGACTGATCCATAACTAATGAAGCTTGTCCCCATCTCTACAGGCACACTGTCAGAACGAATAGAACGGCTCTGAGAATAAATGGATTTAAAATATCTAATCTAAAAAAAAAATTTGGATTTTTTTTTTTAAATCCATGAACTTCTTTTTTAATTTTCCCTGCAGCATTCTAAGCCTCAACACTGGAGCTTTGTGTTAATGCAAGACCCTTAAACGTCTCTGTGACTCAGTTTCACCATCTATAAAATGGGAACAATAGTACTGTTGGGAGGGAAGTTCTCACAGTTGGGGAAGGCAGTCCTGGGTCCCCATCCACATACCTCTGCACAAGTACCAACCCTTTTCCCTAGAGGATTGTTAGACCTCTGGACCAAGTACTCCACTTAACTACAGAACAATCCTTGTACCTAGCTCAGACAGTGCCAGGAATAACCCCAGGGAAAGATCTCCAGCAGGAGTTACACAAGCTCCTTTTCCCCTTGGTACAGCACATATCATACAGCCCCCCATATCCTCCTAGGTAAGCACTTGCTCCCTGTTTTGAACTGATCCATGGCCCCCTTCAGTCAGTCCTACCTGCCTGGCACTCTGGAGCTGGGGTGCGCTGTACACTCAGAATGGTGGGGTCCTGCCAACTGGTCTCAGCTGTCCTGTTGGCTCCAGGCTGTGCGGTCTACATTGCTCCCTCTCTGCGATGGCCATGGCAGCTCTGGATTTCTCTCTCCAAAACCAAAATCCCCTCCAGCTGCATGCAGTCCTGCTTTCCAGCCCTGCCCTGTCTGCTCATTTGTCCAGAGTCTCCCAGGTGGTCTGTAGCCAACCCCTGGGCCTCGGTTTGGAGTGATGGTGCTTCCCTCAGCCAATGAGGCTTGAGACTTCTGTGGCCAATAGTCTGTTCCTGTTCCAGAGTGGCGTTTGCCTAATGCAGTAGGAGTCGGGCATTTGATAGCCAATCACTCACAGCCACCTCACTCCCACAATTGTCTATGCCAGTTTTCCCTGGAAGGGAGGGTCTCTACCCAGTCCCACATCCCCATCCCCTAAACATGCTTGTCCTCAGGTCACCATCTGTAAAATGGAGATAATAGAACTTACCTCACAGGTGCAGGAACTAGGGGTGCTGTAGCATCCCCTGGCTTGAAGGGGTTTCCATCATATCCAGGGTTTACAGTTTGGTTCAATGGCTCCCAGTTCCCCCAGTGTACAAATTGTTCCAGCCGCCCTGCTCCCGGGGTGTTTTGGGAATAATTAGCTAATGTCTGTAAGATGTTTGAAGACATGATGCTCTGTAGAAGTGCTACATGTCACTATTACAAATGGACTACAGGCCAAATCCTGCTCCCCTTACTCAGGCGAAGAGCCCTCTTGACTTAAATGGGGTTCCTCATTTAAGCACTGTCAGCTGAGCATGATTTGGTCTTTGGAGCAGAAATTAAACAATTTAGTTTGTTCATTCTCAAAGCCGAGTGAAGCACAAAAAGCAAACAAACGGCATCAACGATGAAAATTAAATTCTGTTTTCCGAGTAATGTCTGTGTTAATTTAAAGCAAAGAAATATAGTTTATAAAAACATGATGTAACTTCAGTGGGTTTACAGGGCACAGTGATTTTTAACCTGAAAGTGTGACTGGCATTTAGCTGCCAGTGTTGGACTTGTTTGCATTATTGCCTGGAGGTAGAAGAGCATGAGTTATAAATAGTCACCTTGGCTTTATTGTTCAATTGTAATTACAAATATCTGATCATCACTGAGGAAAGACAAACATCCCCTGGTCATCTACCCTTATGAGAAAGGTCTTTAAGGAGCTGTAAAGGATCTCTGATGTACAATTCCCAGCAAATCCTGGAGATGTTTCCATAAGGAAAAGACTGCACTAAATGGCTTACAAAGGTAAAATAATCCATTACAAAGTCATAAAAAACTATAAAATAAATAATGATCTTCCGTGAAACAGCTGATCTCCAGCTAGATGTGCTCAGGCTTTCCCAGCCTAACTCTGCAGGTGTTACTGACAAAACAGTTCCGAACAAGAAAATCAGCAGAATAGCTCTGGCTGATGTCTCACAGATGTGACCGGGCCAGGGTTGCAAGGCAACATGCTGCCCATTCCTTCTGGGCAGAGAATTCTCACAACACCGTGGATGTGGCTACAGCTGCTGCCTGGGTGCTGGTGGGGAACGTGCTGGCATAGTACTTCTTCTGGGAACGTAAGAGAGGCGTCTGCGTGTCAATGTCACGGCAAGCATTGCGTTTCATGCAGCGGAACATGTGCTGGGTCCACCCATAAACGATGCAGTTTAGGAGCCCCTGGGAAGCTGCCGTTAGAGCCTAGGAGAGAACCCAGAGCGTAAATCTCTCTTTCCACACAGCATAGGATATAACCCTGCCCCATGCAGCCTCCTGCACATCAGGTTTGGTTAACTTCTAATCCCTAGGTTTCACCATGCCCATTGGGCCAGGGTCTGTACTAGACTCAGAGCTGCAGCTCTGTTACTGGATTCAGTTAACCCATAGAAGGATACATTTCCAAGGGAAAGCAGTATTTCCTTGAAATTGGAATGAATCAGAACTCCCACTGACTTGAGCGGGCTTCGGATCAAGCTTTAAGTGTGCTTCAGCACACAGACACGACCTTTTGGAATCTGTGCAGGATCCTTCCACCTGTCCTGTTTTCAAAGTGCCCTCAAAGACTGTGCCCACAACCTGTGTGGGCACAAACAGGTAGGTAGAAGCTCCATTCCACAGCAGATGCTTGTTGGCAGCCACCCTGGAGTTTATGTGCCATGGTCGAGGCCAGTTTCAAAATCTGTCTGTAGCCGTTCCACTTTGAGCTCTCACCAAACTCAGTGGAATCGAGTTTGTTCGGTGCTTAGATGAGGAAACCACAGGCTGCTGCAGAAAATGATATTTATGATTCAGTAGCTGGCCCTCTTCCCTCTGAGGCAGTATTGACCCCTGTGTGGTGCAAGGGGAATGCTGTGCTCCTGGAGTTGCTATCTTTTGAGTGAGATGCCAAACCAAGGCCCTGACCACTCATGGTTATAAAACCCCCACTGGTTCTTTTCACAAAAGGATGATTGTTAAATGTGTCTGATGTCCTGGCCAAATGTCAGGGTAATCATTTTGTCTCGCTGCATTTTCTCTGCTCTTTCAGTTGGAGACAGGATTCTTCATGTCTTCCTGGCCTCAACTGCAGTTTGGTGATGTTCTGGGCTAGGAGACAGCTGCTGGGTTCTACCTCAGGGGCAGCTGCCATTCAGTGGGAGGGGAAATGATCCCTGGGTATAGTTTGTGTATCGGAGTGAAGTTTGCGAAATGCTTTGGGGAGTCCTAAGGGGAAGAAAAGCACTACAGAAATGTAAGCTAATCAGTATCTGGCCCTCAGAGATTCAACAGTTTGCACCTTTGTCTGTTCATAAAACTGTGCCTCCATTTTCCTTTGAGTTTTGGATCTGTCTACATACCAGTGTGACAGATGAATTTAGGAATCTTTTAGTGCCCACAGTTAACTGCAGCTTCAGTGGCATCAAGAGAAAACTCCTGGTTAACAGTAAGGTTATGCATTCAGGTTCTGTAGAAACCCAAACAGCAGTATTTAAGGGGATCCAAATAAAGTTCTTTATCTCAGGGTCTGCATTTGACCTATTCCCCCTGGGTTTTTAATGCCTTAGGACTCCATTTATGGACCAGAATAACATAAGATCTGATCTTCTCAGTGTTTCCAGCACCTAGAAGCCCTAATAGGGCTCCTAATAGAGGCGACTAGCTCTTACTTATTTTAGTTCTTCTGACCTTAAAAAGCATGTAGAAAACAAACATAAGGACAACTACAAAGAGCCTTCCTCAATTCCATCCGTAAATCAGACACAAGCTCATCTGGGCACTGTCTGTGTGGGTGGAAGCAGACTGTACGTTTCCTGTTGGAGTACAGAACCAACCAAAAGCTCACATGACTGACAGGGCCGGCTCTAGGTTTTTTGCTGCCCCAAGCAAAAAAATTTTTGGCTGCCCCCCACCCCAGCCCTGGGCTCTCCCCCTCCCAACTGCACCCTCCTGCTGCCCCAGCCCTCGGTCACTGATAACTCGCTCCCTGGGCGGGGTCATGCAGCAGGAATTTTGGATGCGCACAGAACACAGACAGGATTGGTTCCCATAGGGTTACAGAACTGCAGTAAAGTGGAACAATTTTCAGCTTGTGTGACCGGAGGATATCTGGATGCACATTATAAGACTGTCCTACACAAATGAGGAAAAGTTGAGGTGCCTTTATTATTCTTTTGTTCCATTCTTTGTTTCTATGGGGAATGCACTATCACGGTCTTCCTTTGAAACAAATAAAACTAAAACTAAAACTAAAAAAAAAAAAAAAAAAAAGGCAATGGCTGTTGAAAATAGCAATTCCAGTCCTAATAACCACTGGGAAGCATTTCTTGCTCAATTTATTCTACTTTTTCTACAGCAAGTTACAGTGGATCAGTATATTTGATTTGGGGGAAATGAAGTAACAGCTGCCCAAATTGAGCTTGAGCACTCCTGAATTTTGAGGGTATTCAAATCTGGAAGGCAGGTGCTAGATTCCCTTTCTGAATATTAGCTATATCTGGAGAGGAAAAGTTAATTTCTGCTTCCATGGCTCAGAAGTGGAAATCCTCCTAAATGCCTGGTACTGTATCTAAAGCTGCCCAGGTCCAGAGCCTCCCCTCCTTTACTTTTCATTTTAAATTCTAGTGGGATCCATATACCTCCCTTGCTAGGCTTCAGATAGAGAGGTGCACTGTCCCTTTAGTCCCCCCAATTCCTTCTTTGGGGAAGAGCCCAGAGCTTGGGTGGCAGGTGGTGCGGGTGGGGGGGGAAGAGCCCAGGGCTCGGGGAGCAGGGGAGTACACGTGGGGGCCAGAGCTGGGGCTGCAGGGGGTGTGGGGCGGGGGAAAGAGCCCAGAGCTGGGGCAGCAGGAGATGTGGGGGGGAGGGAAGAGCCCAGGGCTGGGGCAGCAGGGGAGTGCAGGTGGGGGCCAGGGCTGGGGCGGCGGCAAGGGGGGGGGGCAGCAAAAAACCTAGAGCTGGCTCTGTGGCTACCATTCACAGCAAGCTGCAGATTTCAGTTCCATACACCTTTCCCACACCCCTTCCTGTTGATAGCTGCCAAGGGAATGCTGGGAAATGTAGTTCTTTCCCTGCTCCAGGGCTGGGTCTATAGGCAGGGAGCTAACCAAGGAACTACAGCTCCCAGGGGCCCCTGTTGGTTCTTAGCTCCCATGCTGGATTCTTGCACCACTTTGCAAATCTGCCGCCCCAAGCAACTGCTTGCTTTGCTGGTGCCTAGAGCCGGCCCTGATGACTGACAAAGAAGAAAAGACAAGTTCTAATAAGAGATTTCAGCCTGGAGGGTTTTACCTGTAGAATATAAAGAGCCATGCAGATTCTGCTGTTCACTGAAACAGTCAACTTCACTATTCCAAGGAGGACGGCTGTGAAAGGGATTGATAAAATGATATTGCTTTAGCCTTCATTCTTTCCAGTTATTATTACTACCTCTCTCCCTATGCCTAGTGGCCAGAACACGAGGTTTAGAACCTGGCAGAAGTAACCTAGCTCTCTACTAACCTGGGCCCCAACAACAGAAGAAAGCGATAGGGTAGAAAACCACTTGTTGTTCCACTATCTTTATCATTGCCCACTGTTGATCACCCAGGAATCCTGTTGAGTTTATGAACCTTTTGTACAAAGCTCGGGCTTGGATGAGAAGAACCTAGAAAAGAAAATGCATTGATTACTTAAATGCAACTGTATGATTCATTGTGTCTCATGTACTGGCTGATTTAAGAAGTATTCATCTAGTGCCTCAAAGCACTAGTATACTGTTCATTGGTTGTTCTTCATGTGGTACTTATTTAATCTAAGAAATATCTGGAAAATAGACCCTGCAGTGGCAGATCAGAGCAAGGGTCCATTTAGTCTGGTGTCCTGCCATCAGCAGTGGCCAGGAACACACTTCTGAAGACAGTATAATGGACAATTAATGTCATAACTCATCTATGAGAGAAGTTGTGGTTGATTTATGTTTTAATGCATGAAAGTTGATTCCAATTATGATTTGTATTCTAGCTAGTGTAGCAGCAGATAATATAGCTGGACTCCAGGAAACAATGAATCACTCTTAACATGTTTTAAAACAAATTATCCCTCTTTTGTATGAGATGCAAGATTGAAGTCCTGACCACTTGCAGTCATTAAATATCCTCTGGGACATGTGTTAACTCTGGTATCCTGACCCAATTCTAAATCATACATTCTGCCTGTATTATCAGTTGGATTCAATATTCTTCTTCACTTCCTGCCTTATACTGTTGTATAATGTTGTTGTGTGCTGTTAAATAGTTGCTGCCTTCCACTTCAGAGGAAGGGGCATTTCAGAGGTGGGTGGAATAATTCATGTGCCCACGAACGGCTATGTTTTTTTGGGTGGAACTTCTACAGATATTCAGTGGGAAAGGGACAGTCACACACAAACTAAATAAAACATGCATTTATTTTAATAATTTATATTCTGCCCCTCACCCTGGCATCTAGGCACATCACACACAAAAAACAACATTAGTTTATAACTACCCAGAGAGGGAAGCAATACTACCCAGCCTCAGAGGAGAACAGGAGAAAGGAAAAGAAAATGCCTTTATAATTCGGACCTGGTCAAGCAAAGGCCTGGCCCAAAATAATAAAAACAACAATGCCTAGTTCTTATATAGAGCCTTTCACCGGCAGATCTCAAAGCGCTTTACAAAGGAGGTCAGTATCACTATCCCATTTTATAGATGGAGAAACTGAGGCACAGAGAGGAAAAGTGGCAGTGCCCAGGTTCCTCTATTCAAGGGGGTGAATCTAGGGACTAATGATATGGTCCATCAGTGATTTTAAAGTGGCTTAGGGACCATCTCTGTATAAATGTCAGTCACTATCATCCTTGCAACTCACTGTTTGATAGACAAGTACAATATTTCTTACCATAATGGCTATGAAGCTGATCAGGAAGGAGACCAGGAAGACTCCAACGCCATAGAAATATATCACAGAACAAACAGAGACACCATGGGTTTGCAGTTGGCCAGTGAGCATGGCCGTTTCTGTGTGCATCAGGAGACACCTGCAGTCAGAAAGGGAACAGCCTGAGTGTTTACTTTCATCAGTCTCAGAGGAAGCAGGGTGCTCTCAGAGGTGGGTTGCAGCTTACCCGTTGTTCTGGCTGAAGTTCTGGTAGCAATCATTGCTGTTGCCCAGACAAAACACAGGAACCATTAATAAGAAAGGGATGACGCTGAGGGGGAAAAAGGACAATAGCTCAGTTACAACTGCCCTCTTATACTTGCCCTCTCTTCTGTCTCTATTGAAAGGTCGTTTTGCTTTTTATGGAGAACAGCCTGAAACAGTATTTTTCTAGCACTCGAGTGTTATAGCCTATAGCTTCTGTGTGGCATAAAGAATGGGCCACGGGTAATGGAAGGAATTGTACCTGGTTAGCTGAGAGCAGAATTGGTCTCAATGGGTTTTCAGATTCTATTACTGACCATCTCAAAAGAACATGATCATCTCAACATACTACTATTAGTATCAATAATACTTTATGTCCTCAAAGAACTTTAGAACCATTAATTCATCCTTGTTAGATAGGTAAGGGACAACAGTAACAAATTCGTGGCAACCCCAGGTTTAGTGACTGTCACCATGTCGCATATCATGGCCACTTGAACTTCATGGTGACAGTGAAAATACGACTTTGATCCTCCGAAGGGGGAATCTCCATTAGCTGTTGGCAGCATGAGGCCAATGACACACTGGTGAGCAAAGTCCTGATTCCATGCACTGGAGAGAAGATGTGTATATATATATATACCCACGCACACACTCTCTCATGTGCTCGTAAAAGTTGGCTCATTGCAGTCTGAGTCATTATAGCTAACATGAATGGAGATCAAACAATTTATAGCTGAGAATCTGGCTCTTTGAGTTTTATAAGCCCAGAATACCATGATTACCAAGTTACAGGAAACACAGTCAAGTTTGAATAAGATTCGTTTCTAAATAAAGAATAGTTTGGGTCTAAAACACTCAAGTTTATGATAAACATCTAACACTGTCAGAGAGAACTAAGGCCTACCTGGACAAAATTGTTGCTATTCGGCCAATGCGATTTGCATGATCTAAAACCTGTAAAGATGAAAACGCGTAGTTAAATGATCATTGCTTATATTTCAGTGCAACCATCATTTAGTTACATTTCAGCCAGGCTCATCAAAACAGGAATTCTGAATAGCTCAGTGCACGAATTCTCAGTAGGGATACAATGCCAGTCTTGAGTAAGGTTGCCAATTTTGTATGGACATATTCCTGGATGTTTCATCACATGACATAATCTTTAATTAAAGATTAATCTATAATTCTTGGAGAATCCAGGACAATCATGGAGGGTTAGCAACCCTAGTCTTGAGGGAATACTGGAGGGAAAGTACCCAGATTACTAGTGTAAATTCAAAGGTCAAAATTTTGGCTTGCTGAGAGCACTAGTCCTTCACAGAAACTCCTGCACTCCTCTCCAGGAATGATTCTCATGTAGTCATTTTCCTCCAGAAAAGCCACCCGAGGAGGGGGATACGACTGTGTGGCTGTCAGAGAACTCTGACTGCTCTGAAAAATGTTACAGAGAAAATGGGCCAAATTCTGAGGTCAGTGACATAAATAATGGGTTAAATTACACAGCTGTAAATGGGCATCAATTGTACCAGTGAGTGTAAATTGAAGGGGAGAAATGGAAGGCAGGATTGCACCAGGAAAAACCACAATCAGGTGCGTGTATGACAGAGCTGAGGGGTGCTTTATTTTAAAGCTTCCTACATCTCCTGTCTTAGTTGTTTTCTCCTGCTACAGGCCCAGCCTTTCATCCTGCTGGCATGTAAACCACATCATCGAATACTCATTCCCTGAACTACATCATGGCCCCAGTGAAATCAACGGGAATTTTGCTCGACCAACTTTCACCGACTTACCAACACGTGACTTTCCTGCCACCTGAAGATTTGTTCCTCATTTGTCAATTTATCATGTCACATTAAGGAAAGGACAAGAAACATGGATGCATGTTTAGTCTCGATGCTCTCTTCCTTGGGAAGCCTATGAGACTCTGGTGTTCCAGAGACAGCTATGAGTATATGTTTACCAGATGCTGTAATAAATATTAGTGTGAGAATCCATGAAAAGGGCCAGAAAACAAATTAGAGCTGCTCATTGTATGTGGACTAACATTTTCCTCCTTTGGGGAATGAGTCAGTTTTTAATACTCAACATACTCTGAACCAAATTCCCCTTTATTTCCATGACTGGGTACTTGCCCAAAGCAGAAGGGAGTTATAAATAATAAGACTTAGAGAACTTTATAAGATCAAAATGCTTTAAACATTCATTAATCTCCATATCAGACCATACCAGAGGTAGGTAACTATTTGAAATCAGCCACTCCTGGCTCTCAGAACTGTGTTCAGATCACTAGGTCACACCTTTCTTTGGCCACACTTACAAGATGTGGAGGTATTTTTCCAGTGTGGGCTCATGGCAAAGAACTTTTTATTGAGTCAAACTGAAGGGTGCACAATGCACTGGGGAGTGCACGATGCAATGGAAATGAACCTGGGGGATTGCAGCTGCTTCTTCCACCAATTTATTGAATGGCTTCTCCTCCAAAGCGAGAGGATTCCAGTTTTCAGAAGCAAACTGGAAAAGTAACAGACTTTTGATGAGATCTTTGCATGTAGCTTATTTATTTTGTGCAGCATAACTTGGCACAGTCCTGCAGAAGTGTAATGAAGCTCTGAAGAGAAGCACAAACAATTCTGCCTGTTGGAGACTCTGCTGGCTGGGAGATGTATTGTGGGCGCTGGCACCAATTTGCCTTTAGGAAAGGGTAGAATTATCCCACTCTGCAAAAATACAACACAATCCTGTGCTGCAGTCATGGATCATCATTCCCATTTTATAGCTGGGAAAACTGAAGCACATAGTCATGAATACATTAGCACACAGCATGCTTTCCCCTTTAAGATCAGGAATTTAACTGGTATCACTCCTTCCTCTTCCCCCGTGACAGTTTGTGTCCCTGTATTCACCCCTTGCACACTATTATAATAATCTTTGTGCAAGTATGCCTTGTGCGCTATCATTGGAAAACTCATAACTCACTGGTCTATAACATCCTGATAAAATATGTGTGGCAACATTGTATGTAAAGTTATAAGATTTCACTGTATGGTGTTACTGAGGCTTTGTCTACACTAGCAGTGTACCAGGCACCACAGATTAGAGAGCTGAGGTGACTCAGCTGTTCATCCATCCAGACTGTGCCCTGGGAATGTCACATCCCCTGAGTCTGTCTTTTCCAGACGCATGTAGGCAGGGAAAAAGGGACAAGATGGAGCTGTTGGGGTCTGTGGGCAAAAGAGGCCCTCAGGTTATCTCACCACTTTTGAAATGCTATGCGAGGTTCATAATATTCCTGAGGACAAGAAAGTCCCCACACTGATTGCAAAACTGTCTGGCAAAGCTTTAAATGTCTTTAATGAAATGCCAATTCAGCAAGCTTCGAAATACTCTGAATTTAGGAAAGCTGTTTTGCATAGATTTCAAATTACTCCTGAAGTGTATAGGTTGAATTTTAGAAATCTGAAAAAGGGCATAGTGAAAAAAAAGCATAGTGAATTTGCTTATAAGCTGTGTAGTAGTGAAGACGTACCCTTAGAAATGGCTAATGTGGCTGATGCATTTGTATGAACCTAGATATCCAATGAGCACAAGCCACAGAAGGAGGGGCCCAAATCCAGTGTAAAGGGGGATCCTGTTTTACCCCTGGGAAAAAGGAGGGTGGTTGGGGGCCTATGCCCTCAGCCTCCCCCGCTCCCACTCCCCCCAGAATTGTTACCCCCCTGTAAATCCCCATCACAAAACTCCTGTGAAGTGGGAGGGTCCAAAAAGGTGTTTCCAGTGTAACTCCACTGAGCACCTGAGAAATCAGTGCCCTGAGCTAAAAGACACTAAGCCCCATCCAACCCATGTTAATGCAGCTGTTCTTAACACAGGAGTGCCAGAGGCACTCCCAGGTTATACAATGAGTTTTGTGAGGGCTGACCCAGAGGGGTAGATATGGAATTTATCAAGGTTGCCAGCGTGAATGACATAGAGTGCATAGTATCAGAGGGGTAGCCGTGTTAGTCTGAATCTGTAAAAAGCAACAGAGGGTACTGTGGCACCTTTAAGACTAACAGAAGTATTGGGAGCATAAGCTTTCGTGGGTAAGAACCTCACTTCTTCAGATGCAAGAGTCTTGCATCTGGTGGAGAGACACTGGTGCACAGATTGCTCTGGTCAAGGAAAGCATGCTCCAAAAGACAGACATGTTACATAACCAAAAGGTGGAGCTTCTGGCAGTGGGTGGACATAAGATTCCTGTACCTTTAGCTAAGGTGCATGTGAAATGGGAAGGTTTAGAAGATGATTTGACTGTAGGAGTGCTGGGTAATATCCCTGTTGACTGTGCACACCCAGTGCCATGAGGAATTAATGTTGTTAGAACATTACTATTCTTTTTCTGGTCACTTTGGGGCATAGAGAACCTGTGACAGGTTAAAGAAAAAATTGTTCTGGCCAGGAATACAGAATGATGTGAGGAATTACTGCAGGTCTTGTGAATTAAGTCAAAAAAGGTAAAGACCTGAGGACCCCAGAAATTTCCTCTATACGCCTTGCCTGTAATACAAGAGGCATTTCTGAGGATAGCAATGGACATTGTGGGCCCTATGTAGGGTTGCCAACTTTGGTTGGACGAATTCCTGGAGATTTCATCACATGACATAATCTTTAATTTAAAGTTAATCTTTAATTCCTGGAGACTCCAGGACAATCCTGGAGGGATAGCAACCCTAGCCCTATGCCATGTCCTATCTGCAGAGGGAATAAATATATCTTGGTGATGGTGGATTTTGCCACTAGATATCCTGAAGCAGTAGCTCTGTCTAACACTGAGGCAGAATCTGTAGCAAGAGCCCTTTTCATTATCCTTAGCAGAGTGGGTTTCCCTAAAGAGATTTTATCTGACCATGGGACATATTTCATGTCTCAGCTATTCAGTGAGCTATGGAAATGATGTGGGATGAAACAACTAAAAGCTGCCTCATATCACCCAGAAACCAGTGGGACCCTAAAATCCATGCTGGGAATGTATACAAATGGGTTCAAAATTAGGATGAATTATTACCATTTTTGCTGTTTGCTTATAGGGAGGTACCTCAAGAATCAAAGGGGTTCTCCCTATTTGAACTCTGATATGGAAGGAAGGTGAGGGGACCCCTAGATCTCATCAGAGACTCCTGGGAAGAGGACACCAAGGTAAAGGAAGAGACAGTAACTGAATATGTACAAAGGCTCAGAAAGGAGTTAAAAGACGTGATGAGTATTATTCAAACTAACCTCAACGACAGGCAATCCAACAAAAAGTGTGTTATGATAAAAATACTTGTAAACACTCCTTTGATATAGGAGACTTTGTGTTGGTATTAAGTCTTGTGAAAAAGTACAAAATGCAAAATTCTTGGGAAGGACCCTTTGAGGTGACAGAAGTGGTAAATGAAGATTCATATGTTAAAAAGCCTCATGGTGATGCTGTCCTACAACTAGTACATGTAAACAGACTTAAAGCCTATCACAATATGGAAGCCCTGGTAAACATGATCTGCTGCAGAGTAGGGGAAACTGAGGCAACCTCATTAATCTGATGGCTGACTGCCAAACTGACTCAGATCTGGAAAGCATTGATATCTGCAGTGCATTAACACCAGTTGAAAAGGCAGAGGTGTTGGCAGTGCTGAAAAACAAAAAGAAGTGTTTTCTAACAAGCCAGGGAAGACACACTTGCTAACTCACAAGATCATCACCGAAGGACCACAGCCACCTCGCAGCAGACCCTATAGGGCCACTGGCAAGATGCAAGAACAAAGTTGTGCAGAAATATAGACCTAAGAGTAATTAAAGAGTCTGACAGCTCTTGAGCATCACCTGTGATCTTCCTCCTTAAGAAAAGCAGCACTGTAACAATGCGGTCACAGTACCGGATGAATATCCCACGCCTAGAACTGATGATATGCTGGACATTTTAAGCAAAGCTAAATAGCTGACTCATGATTATTGGCAGATTCCTTTAGATACGGATGCACAGAAAAAAAATCTGCTTTCATCACTGATATAGGAGTCTATGAATTCACAATGGTACCGTTTGGTTCAATTAAGGCTGGAACCACCTGTCTGAGGCTGATCAACCATGTGTTAAACGGTTTACAGAACTTTGCAAGGGCATAGCTGGATAACACCGCAGTTTAGCAACCCTTGGGCTGATCACAAAAAACACTTGGAAATTGTGCTGTCAAAACTCAAAGAGGCAGGCCTACCCATAAAAGCCTCCACGTGTAAAATTGGAGCAGCCAAAGTCCCTTTTTTGGGATGCTGGGAAAAGGGAGGTCAAATATCCGGATCCCTTAAAAGTTGAAGCCATTGTAAATAGGCCCTGTGTCTCTACCAAGAAACAGGGCCAATCTTTCATAGGTCTAGTAAACTATTACAGAAGGTTTGTGTGCAGGTTCAGTGACTTTGTATCTGCAAGCACTGATCTATGTAAAAAGACTAAACCCAACAAGGTCATTTGGACGAAGGCATGCCAGGAAGGATTTGATAAGGTAAAGAAAAGCTGGTCTGAAAAGTCTGTTCTAGCTAGTCCAGATTTTGACAAAATGTTTGAACCATGTGCAGATGCATTAGGCATTTGTCTAGGTCAGTGGTCTCCGACTTTTTTATGTCCAAGATCACTTTTTGAATCTAAGGACAACTCAGGATCTACCCCACCCCTTCCCTGAGGCCCCGCCCTTTCCCCAAAGCCCTGTCCTGCTCACTCCATCCCCCCCATCTCCATTGCTCACTCTCCCCTACCCTCATTCACTTTCACTGGGCTGGGGCAAGGGGTTGGGGTTTGGGAGGGGCTGAGGGGTTCGCAGTTTGAGAGGGAGCTCTGGGCTGAGCCTGGGGCAGGGGGTTGGGGTCAGGGCCAGCTCCAGGATTTTTGCCGCCCCAAGCAGCAAAAAGAAAAAAAGTGTGTGTGGGGGGGGAAAAAGCCGCGATCGCGATCTGCTCTACCGCCGCCACTTCAGTCTTCGGCGGCAATTCGGCGGCGGGTCCTTCGCTCCCAGAGGGAGTGAGGGACCCGCCGCCGAATTGCCGCAGAAGAGCCGGACATGCCGCTTCTCTCCATTGGCCGCCCCAAGCACCTGCTTGCTGGGGTGCAAGCTCTAGGAGGGAGTTTAGGTGCAAGAGGGGACTCCGGGCTGGGGCAGAGTGTTGGGGTGTAGGAGGGCATATGGGGTGCTGGTTCTGGGAGGGGATTCAGGGCTTGGGGTGCAGGAGGGGGTATGGGGTAATGGCTCCGGAAGGGGGCTCAGAGATGGGGGTTGGGGTGCAGCCTCCCACGGGGCAGCACTTACCTCCAGTGGCTCCCAGTCGGCAACGGGTGCAGCGAGGCTAAGGCAGGCTCCCTGCCTACCCCGCCCCCACACCACTCCCGGAGGGGGGCAACACACCCCTGAGGCCCTTGGGATGGGGAGAGCGGGGGGCATGTGGCTCCACGCGCTGCCCCTCTCTGCAAGCACCGCCCCCACAGCTCTCCCAGCCAATGGGAGCTGCAGGTGCGGTGCTTGCAGGCAGGAGCAGCGCATGCGGAGGGCGACCCCTTTCCCCCCGCACCCCTGGGGCCACGGGGCTGCAGTGGCCGCTTCCGGGAGCGGTGTGGGGGGCAGGGTAGCCTTAGGCAGCCACACTGCACTGCCGCTGGAGATCACAATCGACCTGTTGGTGGCCACTGGGCTAGGTGCTGTGCTGATGTAAACGGGAGAATAAGAAGCACCCAGTTGCCTTCTTAAGCAAAAAATGGACACCACTGAACAGAATTATTCTGTCTTAGGAAAGGAATGCTATGCCATAGTGTGGGCAGTCAAGCAATTAAGGCCCTATCTTTTTTAACAGAAAGTTCAGGGTCCTAACAGATCATTCACTATTAATCTGGTTAAACAAAACTAAAGGCTCAAATTCCAAGCATCTACGCTGGAGCCTTATACAGCAAGAATTTGATATGGAAATTGTGCATATAAAGGTTAAGGAAAACATGGTGGCAGATGCCCTGTCCAGGAAAGATGCCCCTGACCTGCTGCCTCCAGGGGCTAACCCTCTTGCAGCTTTGTTAGGGGGGAGGTGTGACTGTCTGTACCGCTGTATTCACCCCTTGCACCCTATTATAATTGTATTTGTGCAAGTGTGCCTTGTGAGGTATTACTGGAAAACTCGTAACTTGCTGGCCAATATTGTCCTGATAAAGTATGCGTGGCACACTGTATGTAAAGTTATAGGATTTCACTGTACGGTGTTACTAAGAAAGGTACCAAGTCTGTGGAGCAGCCAAACCAGCTCCCCAGAGACAAAGGACAAGATGACACCTCAGCCAGGTGTAAAAAGGTCAAATAGTGTCTCCCTTTCTCTCTGCCCAGGGCATCCACAACAGCCGACGAACAAAGGAAGCAGCATTGGACTGGGGGAGGGATCCTGACTGAAGGAAGTTCAGCCAGTAGGACTGCTGAAACGTGTGCTGGGGGAGACTTCGCTTTGAATTCATTCTTATTTGTTAAGTTAGGCATTAGCTGCATTTCACTTTTATTTTTCCTGTAACCAATTCTGACTTTTATGCCTCATTACTTGTATTCACTTAAAAATCTCTCTTTTTGCTGTTAATAAACTTGTTTTACTGTTTTATTTAAACCAGTGTGTTTGAACTGAAGTGTTTGGGAAACTCCATTTGGGATAACAGGGTTTGTGCATATCATTTTCTATTAATAATGTCCAGGAGGGAGCTGGGCACTACCAGACATACATTTCTGAGGAAAGCCTGGGACTGGGAATTCACTTGCATCGCTCTGCACTGTAAATCAAGAGTGGTTGGCTGCAGCACTCACAATATCACTGGGAATAATTTACATCCTGGAGGCTGTGTGAGCAGACCAGGAGTGGTAGCTACCACAGCAAAGTAGTGCAAAAGGCACCCCAGGTCAGAGAGCTGAGGTGACACAGCTGTTCATCAGTCCAGATTGTGCCCTGGATATGTCACATCCTCTGACTCTGTCTTTTCCAGATGCATGTAGACAGGGAAGAAGGGACAAGATGGAGCTCTTGGGGTTTTTAGGCAAAAGAGGCCCTTAGGTTAAGATGGTTTATTAGTATTAGTGAGGCCTGAATTGTCCACGTGGATTGAGCCCTAAATCTGAAATAAAGAGAGATGTGACAGCTAAGCACAGAAGGACTAGAGATGGTCTCAAGTCACAACACTCAGAACTAAGTTTCACACACCCCAGACTTTGGGCGGCTCATTATTAGAAATAAAAAATCTGAAAAGAAATTTGGATCTGAAAGTAGGGACTAGTGAAGAAAGGAAAATATCGCCCTCGGGAGCTGACCCAAAATCTAAGAATGGAAGTTCTCAAAAGTGCATTTTAATCTGTCAAGTCTGCTGCTCCCCAACAGACATGCAGAACGGGAGCCATCTGAGAAATTTAACTCTATGATGTGCAGGGTGACGTCTTTGTGACGTCTCGATTGGGAAGAGGAATGATATGCAGAAATTTAGCCAGTGTGTTCATTGGGATGAGCTGTATACGTGTATAAAGAGCCTGTTGTTCTGCAGCAATACGTCAAGAGGAATTCTCAGAGAGATAGAAGCTGCTCAGAGTTTAGTCAGGTGCGACCAACAAGGAAACTGCTCTGAAAAGATTGAGTTTGGTCACAGGGTGTGTGAAGTGTTTGTTTAGCCTGTACTCAAAGTGTGTTTTTCTGAGGACTGTGTCCTTGTTCCTTCGCTCCCAAAGATTACACTTGATCTTGAAGAGCCATTTTTAAAGGCTAATGACGATAGTAGGGACCCCTTCTCCGCAGAGCTAATCTGTCCTGCTCCAAGTATGAATAGTACTTTAAATGCCAGCTCACTTCCATCGCACCGCTCACCTGACACTCTTAAAGCACTTCACAGACATTCATGAATGGAGCTTTACCACACTCCTGTGAGATACTCAGTAAGTATTATCCCCATTTTAGAGCTGTGGAAACTGAAACACAAAGGCACTAAGGTCCATCTTTGAGCCTTTTTCCATGCTGCTCATGCCCGGACTGCCTCCCCACAATTCTGGCTTGTCAAGCCACATCCTTTTCTTGCAAATCCCTCCTTGAGATTTGTTTCTTCTGCAATGTCCACCAGAAGTGGGTTAGTGACAATAATAAACCACTCAGGGCCAGATGATCAGGTGGTGTCAATAGTGGAGTTCCACTGACTTTAAGAGATCTGGCCCTCCCAGTTATTCTTTCCTCCTGAGACTTACTGTGCAACTTGTCTTCTCTGTTTTGGACTTTCAGGCCTAGTCCTACAATCAGAAAACAAAAGCAGATCCACAAGTAGCCCCTGTTGACTTCAATGGCCCTGCATGGGCACAGGCACCAACCCACACAGAATCAGCTGCAGGATCAGGGCCTTAGATTGTGAGCTCCTTATGGCGAGAATTGCCGTTATGTTTATGCTTGTACAGCACCGAGCACAGTGTTAGTTCTTAACATATAATAATATGAAAAACTGCCAAGATGGCACTCACCAGAGGGGACATGCTGTACAGGTTCTGATTGTATTTCACCTTTAAATCCACGTACAGATGCCAGGTATAGTTGACAGTGTACAGAAAAGAGGCTACATAAAAGATCTGAAAAATAAAAACAGGCCGTATTTTATTCCATCAGTAATCATTTGCGCTTTCTATAGCAGCTTAGCTCCTTTCATCTCCAATGAACCCAGAGCACGTGACAAAACTACACTGGACAAGCTATAAAAACGAGACCTGAGAGAGTTCAAGGTGAAATATAAAAGCACTCAATAGGTACTCAGCTATCATACTGCTGAGCATGGCAGAAATGCCTGGCGAGCTAGATACAGAAATCAGGACATGCCAAAAATTAAGAGGCTGATTCTGGCCCGTCTCCTGAGCTCGTATGCTGCTCCAGCGGCAGTAAAGGAGACACAAACGGCTGGGGGAGAATTTCCTGGAGCAGCACAGGGCTGAAGTAGGCAACCCAGCACTGCCTCCTTCACAGGCCCCAGCGAAGGGGCTAAGCTGGGGGCATAGACATCAACTTCCTCCGTTCCCAGGGGGTGTTCGACCCCCACTCTTCCCCAGGCCTCGCCTCTTCCCACCCCGCCCCCACTCCACCCCTTCCCCCAAGCCCTCACCCCGCCTCTTCCTTCTCCTGCTCCTCCCCCTCCCCCCAACACCTTCTGAACACAGCTGAACAACTGATCATGCTGAACACCCACCATATTTTTTCTGTGGGTGCTCCAGCCCCGGAGCACCCATGGAATCGGCAAATATGGCTGGGGATGGAGCTGGGATCAGAAGGGAGCATGCCCATAGCATCCAGCACCATGACACAGCTCATAGGCAACTGTGGGAACGCTGCCTTAAATTAGAGCAGCCCCCAGCGCTTACGTCAGGGACCAGTCTGACCCCCACAGCAGTCCAAAATCGAGACGGTCCAAAGATGGCTTAAAGCTATCTTGGTCCTCATCCCCCTAGGCTGTGCCCTCTGTGCTGTCTCTCTCAGGAGACAACACAGACTCTGCGGCTAAATTTGCTTCCATTATGCTGATCTGGCCACACTGTCAGCTTCCCTTGAATTGGTGAGAATAACAAACCATAGTGCATTTAAGGAAGACAGCAGCAATGGAGAATGTGCGCGAGAGAAATAAGAAATCTAGAGCTATTTGGTCTGAGGTGTTTTCCAGCCCCGCCAGCTCTGAGAATCACCTTTGGACTGAGACCAAGCATAGAAAATCTGAACACAAAAAGAATTTGTTTGAGGAAGTTCTGGGCAACTGGAAAAAGAAATTTCTCTTACATTGTTTGCTGTGACATCATGGCAATGTCTGGATGGGTGCCCATTCAGGACACCCCAGTGGCAACCAGGTTCAGACAAGTGACTGGGTGTCTAGCTAGTGTAGGCGAACCACCATTTTTTTTCCTGGAAGTTCTCAACTAGGGAAGCATGAGCATGCATGGCAGAGTGGGAGGAGGAACTGGATGAGAAAATCCTTCATCTGGATTGGCTACCTCCTGCTTGACTGAGGTGAAAAGGACTCAGTGTCAATCCTGGTGTCACCCATTGGCAATCTTCATGTCACCTCATCATGGGAGACTACTGATGAGGTAAGAGACACTGGGTTTCTTGCTTCACTGGATATGTCTATACGGCAACTAGTCACCCACAGCTGGCCCAGTCGACTCAGGTGTGTGGGGCTCTGGATTTAGGGCTGTTTCATTGCTGTGTAGATGTCTAAGCTTGGACTGTGGCCCAGGCTCTAGGACCCTATGGGGTGGCAGGGCCCCAGAGCTCAGGATCCAGCCTGAACCTGGAAGTCTACACCGCAATAAAACAGCCCCACAGCCTGAGCCCCACAAGCCAGAGTCAGCGGGCATGGGCCAGCCATGGTTTTTGATTTGTTGTGTAGACATACTCACTGCAGCCACCAATGTTCTTAGCCATTGCTAAGAAGGTCAGGAGAAGTGACGATTGCTTTGCAGTAAAGTATGTTGCAATGACTCTCCAGCTCATTATAGGATTTTTAATAAGGACCCATTGCCCTTTTCGGTGCCTTCCATGGGAGGCTCTCAAAGCACTCTACAAACATAACTCATTTGACTTCTTATCTGCCTCCCAGCCCCCGAGAGCTAGGTAAATGTTATTACCCCCATCGTACAGATGAGGGCGCTAAGGCGCACACACTTAGCCAAGGCTTCTCATTGAGTCATTGGTAGAGCCACGAAAACAGCCCTGCTCTCCCAGCTCCCTATCCTCAGCTTCTGGTATTGGGGATAATCCTGCAGGCCTAAGGCCATGGTCCCCATCAGAGCCTGGCATACAGAAATAAAGCTGGAGCGTAGGAGAAAGCAGGAGCCCTTTGTTTATCCCTCTTCAGTCGCTACTTATAATCATTTTGCGATTTTCCATTGTGCGAGCCAAACAGAGTGGAATCTACCAGAATGTTATTAGGTCATTAGAATTTAATTGGGGAAACTGTAGATGACGTGCGTAATTACAGCATGTCATCCTCTCTGTGTTTTGTAACATGGAATCAAGAGTTACGACCGGAAAGGGACAGCAGAGGAGAAAATATGTCACTTTTTAATTTCATTTGTTCAGCTAAGTGCTGGGGACTGAAGTGGAGGAAATTGTCAAGGAAGAGGAAATAAAACAAAAAGCATGGGCCAAACTCATCTCTGGTGAATCATCCATTGACCCCAATTGTAACTCCACTGACCGCAGTGGAGTTATGCCAGGGATGAACTTGGCCCTGCATTTGGGGAAAGGAGCCATGATTTGTATTGTCTTCCATTTAAGAAAGTAGTAGAAATTCTATGAGCCCCACTGGTAAAGCTGAGTGGAATTATGATGCTTGTCTTTGCCTGAAAACATAAACAGGGACAATGGGGATAATACGTCTCTATCTCACGGAATGTTGTGAGGAAAAACTATTACTGTTTGAGGAGCTCAGGCCTAAAACCTCAAAGGTATTTAAGTACCTATCTCCCACTGAAAGCCATGGGAGTTGAGTGGCTAAACACATTTGAGGGTCAGGGCCTCAGAATGATGAGCACCACTGAAAAATGAATAATCCAGTACAGGTTAGTCATGACTGAAAATGTTGTTACCATCTGACAACGGTTCAGTGGTTGATATGATGAAGTGTGTGCGGTCTCAATCTGGCTATAGTGCCCACACAGCACAAACCACCACCACAACTGGCACTAACTGAGCTCCTGGTTCTCAGCAGAGAGGCCAAAGACTGAATGCGCCAGGCAGTATAAACTGCCTTCTTTCCTCTTGAGGTCGTCCCTCCGTGTCACATGGTGGGGCAGCAGACGGGACCTTGCACTGCTTTCCCTTTGCACTTAATCTAAGAACACTAATAAATAACAGTCTCTTGCCCATCTCCAGCCCCTCGTGGCACTTTACAAACATTAATCAGTGCCCAAAGGAACATTCTGACAGAAGGAATGTCCTTGTTATTTGCTGCACGTCTATGAAATGCAGCATCTGTGAGTTTCTTGAGCCCAGGACAGGGAAGGGGGGAGGTTTATTCATTTAATTAGTTTACAGCTCACGTGTGGCCTGCTGAGGTGCTGCTCAACCTGTCTCACACCTGCCTGAGTTCCCATCCTGCCTCCTCCCTGCCCTGTATCTTATCACAAGACCCAAGTGAGGCAGGGGTTGCTATGGTAAGCACTCAAGCTGTTTTAATTCTGTCCTAGAGTAAATAGCAGAAAAGGATCTTGCCAGAGTGCGAGTTGGATCTGCCAGACCTAGCACCCTCACATCAGAGAGGGACTGCCTTTGTCCTTACCTGGGAACAGTCTAAGGGGCTAATGAGTCCCCTGTAGTCCCCTTCACTGGCTATATGTACTTGGGTAACCATGAGAGATCAGGGTAATGGATTCACTCATACTCACTGCATTCAGGAGCTGGCAGCGGTAGCATAAACATCTCAGCAGGAGCTCACTTATCTCAGGTTGGGACAAAGGCAGGTGCTGATGGGTCTCTCTCATAGGGACACAGGACACACTGTACCTTGCAGGTCCATGTAGTCCAGTGTCCTGCCTCCAGCAGTGGCCAAGACTTTATGCTCCAAAGGAACGTCAAGTTCCCTCATTTTGCAGCTACCCTTTTAGGCTCTGTTTCCTCCAACCTCTTGCAGATGCCCCCAAGCTGCTTTGCCACAAACCAAGGAGGCAGAGTGTGCCATCCCCGGAATGCAGTGGTGACAGAGCATTGCCTCGAGCACACAGTCTCCTTCACTGCACTTCGGCCAAGAAGGGAGGCGTCTCTGAAGTCATTGCCAAACCCACATCTCCTGTGACGCAATACAGCGCTCTGACGCCAGGCCAACATGCATTCCAACCTTTCCCAAAGTAGTCTGGAGTAAACAGAACCAGACAAATGGCAGACTTTGTCACTCCCCGGAGAAGTATGTGCCATGACAACCTAATCCCCTGACCTCTTTGAGCCATGTCTGACCAATAAGAAACATGGCCTCATGATAGTGTTCCGATGGCAAACTTGCATATGTGGCCTGTGAAGTGACTTCTGTCCTGCAAGCTCCCTGCAGCCACACGCCTAGTGAATCTTCCCATATAGTCACTTCTCTGCCCCAGCTCATTATCCTTGTATAACCCCCAAGTAGACTATATCCTCATTGGCGAGAGGTCGTCGCCATGCCTTCCCTAATGGCCGAATTGCATACAAACCTTTTGTTCCTTACCTCCAGGCTCAAGGTGAATGTATATCATTGTTTTTACAGCAGCATAAGAGTAGGTAGAGAGATCAGAGATAAGCTCCAAGTGGAATAGCTGCTACCTAAGTACAGTACTTGGTGTCATGAGTAATAGGAATTACCCATGTGTACGGATGTTTAAAAAAAAACGATGCAAAACTATGCCACAGTAACCCGACAACCATATACGAAACAATGTGAGCGTTCTCACCTGCTGTACATTAAGTTACCTTCCTGCCCTCTCTACAACATGCAAAAAGCCATTTCCAGCTCGGCTTGACGGAGTGGGGTGGGAGGTTTCCTGGTAGCCTACATGGAAAATGTGTGGCCTATGCACCAGAACAAACCTGATTCAAGTCTGGACTGCAATATAGGAATTAAAGAAGAGAAAACCTATTAGGTAATTTTCTCCACCACCCCAGGGGCCAACGTAACACTGCTCCCTACAGTGTGCTCTTCGGTACATTGCCTTGTCCTGTTCGAGGGTGCACACCCAGAGGGGGACCTCACTCGAATGGACTCTGCTGGGAATGACAAAACAGTAGCTTTAGAGTTTTCAGTCTTTGTAGGTTGTTTTTTTAAACTTGAGTCAATATTCCAAATTAGACATAAAGCTCCTGGCTGCTTGTGGCCAGAGAGCCCATGACATTACCTGTAAGAGCAGTGGTGGTAATAGCTGAGCCTTGGCCAAGCTGAAGTTCAAGTAATTAAAAGCTGCCTCTCTAAATTCTCCCTGTAGTTTCAATGGGATATCAGTCCTCTTCACTTCTCACCTTACCGCTGTGGCCATGCATGGCTATGTGCTGTGAACCAGCTGCCATATTCCACCACATTGGAGTGATGGGTAAATTGATTTCCATCAATTACTGATGGAATTGGCACACAATGTAGAGATTTCTGGGCCAGTGTGAGACTTAGTTATTGTATGTGAAATTCTTTGGCTTAATGCTGACGCAAGCCAGGCTGTGAACTGGGAGCTCCTCAGGGGGCAGAGAGGAAGGATTTATCAATCCCAGGCAGTGAAGAACTTCATGACCACCACTCCTGCCTCTCGAGTACAGTGGCCTTCACAACCAGCATGCTCCCTCTCCACTGGGTGAATGGCCTTGGATCTATGAAGTGACAGATCAACCAGTCCTTCCCCTTCCCCAGCCCCAAATCCAGTGTGCTGGTGGCTCCCATAGAATGGGGTCTCTGGCACATAGGCGTGAGCACCCCATGTGCAGCTACCCAAATCTTTGCATCCCCCCCGCATCATGGAGTGGAAGCACATCAACTCCTCTGCATCTGGGGACTTCCCTGACCATGAAGGCAGAGGCAGGGTTTGTCATGCTAAGAGGCTTCACTGTATTTCCCAGCTAAGCTCCTTCGGCCCAGAATACAGTTCATCTTCAATTTGGCCTGCTTTTAAATAGCCCCAAAGTCCTAAATGCAAATGGCTTCCTAAATACTCTCCCCTCCTTCCAGCACAAGGCATTCCAAAGCCCTATAGCCGTTGGAGGGTAATGGGTTTCTGCACTGAGCTTTTGCTACTGCCACAGTGTCCCACTTGCAGCCCCTCACACATTTCCTCTCCCTGCAGTCATTACCTGTCGTGCTTCAGACGTCTACAAATCGACTCTGACAGGAGGAACCCTAATGATGCAGCGGCAACCCAACGAGACAAAAAGAACTGTCAGGAAAATGATTCCACTTCACTGAGGCCCCTGCACATGAATTCAGCACAGAACAGGACACACAGCTGACCTTCAGGGCATCAGGCTGAGCTTACCATGAGCCCAGCAGCCCACAGACAGAGTAATCCAATGGGACTGCTTGGGAGACTATTGGTATACGGGTTACAGGAGCGGATCCCATGGGGGCTACTCATGGGAGTAAGAGTTACAGGGCTGGTCCCAATGGGAATACCAGAGTTTGTTTGTTCTTTTACAGGAAGGAGGAGTGTGGAAATACAGCAGTACATTAGTCACAGAGATAGCCTTGGGTACCTGCTCAACAAGAGACGAGACCAACTCATTTAACATAGACAACTGAACACTCCCCATAGCAACCCTAAAGTTACACTCTGTCTCTAATAGACTTTACCTTTGTAAGGTAGGTCTGTACAATTATCCTTATTTTACAGATAAGACACAGAGATCTTACCTATTAAGATCAATCAGCAAGTCAGTGTCAGAGCCAGGATCAGAGCCCAGGGCCGCCTAACTCCCAGTCCTGTGCTCTAACCGCTAGACCAGCTCATGACATAGTTCTGTGCAAAGCAACCTCACATCACAAGCTGATAACCCAGAGTTACTCACCTGACCAGTTGTTTGAAGATTATAGCAGACAACATCTTGATTTGTGGTTGGTGTGGTAGAGAGAAGAGCCCCAATGAGCCAGCACATCCCCAGAAACAGGTCAGAGAAGCTCAGGTAGAACAGAGGGCGCACCTAGAAAAGTTGAATTGATCATTTGGCTTGGTGAATATTGTACATAGTCCCACAGTGGTCAGCTACAACAAGGGTTTCATTTTCACCCTCCTTTTCCTGATATACTTTCATGCCAAGCCAGCCTAAGAATGCTGCTATCCCTACACAAGGAAACTGGACTGATTTGTGCACTCGGGAGACGTTTACACCAGAAGCACCAAGATTTAATGATCATGGGCTAGGGCCACGTTAGCAACTGCCCAAGAATCTGAGAGCTGCACCAAATCTGACTCTGAAGATTCAAAATCCTATGATTTAATAAAATAGATTTCCTTTGCTGTGTTATTATAACATCCGTGGTGACAAATGCTGAAGTATTTTGGAAAATCCTACATTTTTCTGTCTATGGGTGTGTCTGTTTCCCTAGTACATAGCACAGCTTGGAAAATGGAATACCACTTTAGTTACCTTGTGGTCAGTTTCTAGCCAATTTCAAGTTCTCATGCACTGGCACAAGACCACTGCATTTGAGTTGTAAACACTGCAGGGAAAGATTTACTTGTTTAAAATGATGACCACATTTTCATTGACAGTGGGAGCTGTGGGTGGTCAGCCACTCTGAAAACCAGGCCAGTTATCTAGGTGTCTAAATGTGGATTTCAGTGCCTAACTTTCAGCATCCAGGAGTGAAAAATTTTGCCTTTTTTTCTATAGGAATTTTTAAAACTAAACAAAACATGTAAACATTTATATAGGTCTTAGCTTTGGGAAACATTATTTATTTTATAGAACCTACATTGTGGGCTGAATTTGACCAGACATTATCCTTTAATGAAAAATAAATGTGCATTATCAAAATATTTGCTTGAACTTTTCTCTTTCCTGAGAGATGAAGAGTAATGGCTTGTTGATTTAGTTAGTTCAGCAACAATAAAAATCTGCCAGCAAGTTGTTTTGTCCTTACTCTGTAGTTACAGATAGAGAGTGGGCATGGATTCTGTTTAAGCTCTTTCTAGGGCAGATTTTTCCTTCAGGGGGCACTTAAGCACCTCCATTTTATACAGTGTCTGAGAAACCAAACGTCTATCTCAAGATCTTTATTTTTATTAGCACCATACATTACCTGTCACCCCAGTAAATCAGTGAATCAAGCCTTTTATTGCTAACTAAATATCTTGAGCTAGTTTCCATCATCAGGTTCATTGTATTTATTAATCCCTCTTAAAACATTTTTTAAAACACTTGCACACATTTCTCCATGCAGAACCAAGCAGTGGGTATACAGCAGACTAGAATTCTCTGCATGGTTGTTACTATGAGTATATTAAAAACAAACAACCCTGGAAGAAGGTAGATGACAAATTGTAATGAGTGAACAAGTGACGCAGGTCTGTGCAAGTGTAGCGAAACCCAACTGTTTATCTAGTGGATTATTTAGGTACAGACATATATAAGGAAGTTGGAGAAGTAGGTGACACTGTTGTTAAAGTGAAAGGCAAGTCAGTTCTTTCAGAAAGAAAAGCCAAATTGTTTATAAATTGGAGGAAGGGAATGTAAAGAAATGTAATGGTTTAGAACTGCTGGTTAGCTGCACAAAATGCGTAGCCGTTATTACATATGTTCAGACTGGGCTGGGGACTCTTTGAAGCACATCTGCTTGCATAAGAAATCCTTGTATCTTCAATGGTGCATCCACAAGTGCTCCAGGGTTAGACCCTGTTTATATTTTTGAGTCACACTGTTTTTTCTTTATCACAAAATGGGAAATCCTTTCGTTAACATGTCATGCCTTTAAACATGGTTTAGTTAATGCTGAGAGTTTTCTGGATTCTGTAGATCCAGAAAATATGTTTCAACAATTAGGCATTTAGCTGCAAGTTCTAGTGTGGAAAGATAAGTATCTATGATTCCCATACTTCTCAATAACTGGGAAATAAACCTTTCTTTTAAAAATGTTACTCTTTAAATATCATGAATCGGAATAATCTGATCATAGCACGCATCAGGAAGGATTCAGCCTATGCCCTTCATTGACAGAGTTGCATAACTGGTCAGGTGCATGGTGGGCGTGAGTAGGAGTGGGAGTACTCAGCTTCCTCTGAAGCGTCAGGAATCAACTACCTCTCTAGGCAGAATACAAGTCTCAAAGCCTAAGACACAGTTACCAGTGCTGTGTTCTTATGTAACCAAACTAGCTCCATCACAGTTCTTGAAATAAGACACTTTCTGACACAGATGGGATGGTCTAATCACCTCTAGACACCCGGATTGAAATACCTGGGCTCCCTAGAACCACTTCCTCAAATCCTAGCAGGGGTGACCCAGCCCTCATTCTTCCAAGGTAAATCAATGGTGTTCCAGGCAGTTTACTCTGTGTATTGGGTGGGTTCTTTCTACGAGATCTTAAACGCTGAGGCCCTGTCTTCTCTCTGTGGATAAAAGTCCCCCATTTTGTCAGAATAAGTCCTCTAAGTTTGCAATGGACTCCTTGGCCCACACACACTGTGTTCCATGGGAGTTTTGGGTGTGTGGGTCCCATAACATGTGACATGCTTTGGAGCTAAGGAAGATACAGAAATAGAAACTTTGATATAATTATAGCAGAATACAAGTTTAGAAGTACTGCTCACCTAATTTATGACAGAAAATTACTACACCTCTACCCCGATATAACGCGACCCAATATAACACGAATTTGGATATAACGTGGTAAAGCAGCGCTCCGGGGGGGCAGGGCTGCGCGCTCCAGCGGATCAAAGCAAGTTCGATATAACGCAGTTTCACCTATAAGGCGGTATGATTTTTTGGCTCCCAAGGACAGCGTTATATCGGGGTAGGGGTATATTCCGCCTCCCTCACCTTTCCATAAACATTGAAGTTCTTGAGTCTTATTAGTGCACAGTCTTGTGAAAAGCAAATGTTATTCAAACATTTTGATTGTAAGTGAATTTTAAATTATTTCTGATTGGAACATTTGCTATTTACATTTTATTGGTTAGTTCCACTCATCCAGTCAGGGAAAAGAGACACCATGTGACATACATAATCAACCATGTGAATCTCAAATATTTGCAGTAAATACTTGGGGGCCATTCATATTTGGGAGAAATGCTAAGCCTTAATTTAATGCATCTTTTGGAATCATGAATAAATCTAAGGGGTTTCTGCTAATCACCAGGAAAAGAGATGAAATTCAATGAAAAAATTATTTGTTGTGAATCATTTGTTCAGCTGCAGTTAGGATAATGCTTATAGCTTTACATGTAATTATATTTGGTCAATTTGTGCTCTCAAACATAGCTGCACGGTCCCCACTAAAGTCAATGGGAGTTGAATGTGGATATCTGAATGCAGAATTTGACTCAATAATACTCAGCCCTTATAACCTTTGCGGTGCATCTATAAGCTGTTAATCTTCACAACCCCTTTTCCTCCATCTCGTGAAGTCGTTTTATTCTTGTTTCCATTTAACAGACTGGAACACTCAGTCTGAGAGGTGAAGTGACTGTCCCAAGGCCCAGGGAGAGCAGTGTCAGAGCAAGATTGGAATTAAGGAGTTCTTGACTCAGACCACATGGGCACAATTTAACTTACATACATGTAATGGGGAAGGATTAAAAAACACTGAAGGCATATGCACTTCACGAAGCAGTAGATAATTACAGCAAAATATGCCCATGACTTGTTTATTCATCTGCCCCGCAGCATTAAACCGTTGGTTTACTCTGTTAATAATCAAAAGAGAATGTGCCTAAAAATTCGAAGCCTTCCTAGTGGAAAACTCATGCCCACACATCTGTTTTGTTACATAAAATATGATTTATCCTCAGGGTAACAAACATTCAAACTGAAAAACTGAAAGGCAGAATCCTTACCTCGGGGGATCTCACTACATTTTGAAAGACAGCATAGGCAATAATGGAGCTGGAACCTATAACACTGAGAAAATAAAGAGCGGGTTTCACTTGATCTGTGTATAGTGGGTTGCTAGTCTCTTTTTAGACCCTTATTAATAAGAAAACAATAATGAATAACACATTACTTTCTTGAGTTCCAATGCAAGAGATTTTTAAAGGGAGTACTAAACCTGCAGGCAATCTGCAGGGAAGACTGTCATTCCTGACATTTGCTTACAAGTTTAAAACAATATACTGTACCTGAAAGTGGCCATGACAAACTGTATCCATTTTATAGCAGAGTAAACCTGGGGGGAATTAAAAAAATGCAGGTGGTAAGTGCAGCTGTAAACGTACTCTGCAATCTCATTTTCTATCTGTAGTGAAAATGGCTAAATAGTTGTCTAAACTCGATCACAGATACGTACCGCGGGGCAGTGCAAACTCTGAGATGCCTAGGAGAAAACTCCAAGCCATGTTTGTACCTTAAAACTGAGCGAGCCAGCATTTACCCAAGCTTTCTCGTAAGCAGGTTCCCTTTACTGAGAGTTTAGGTTATGTAAGGTGTCCGGGCATCGCGGAGAGGCGACGTTAGCTGAATGGATAGAGACCGAGAGAGCAGCTGGCAGACTGGAGAAGATGGAGAGAGGCTCAGGGACGAGAAAGAAGGAGGAGAGCAGAGAGGAGGAAGCTCTGCTAGAGTGGAGGTGAAGCCAGAGCTGGACAGAGAGGGAGCTAAGAGGTGACCGAGGGGGAGGCGGATTGGATCGAGACAGCAGGTGCGGATGGGGGCAGAGGCTGGCTGGGGAGATGGTGAGATCCCATGGCTAGCTAGGGAGAGGAGAACGGACGGGGCGGGCGGGCCCGCGGGAGCTGGCCCTGCTCCCTGGGAGCTCCCGACCCGCAGTCCCCGGCCGGGACTCGCCCGCTCACTCACCTGCCAGTCCCCGTCCAGCCGGGTGACATTGAGCCCGGCCGCCTGCGCTGCGAGGGCCATCGGGCGCCGGCAGCCCCTTCCCCGGGGCACTGAGCTCTGCGCTCCTGCCGGGAGCCACTGCCCGGCTCCTCCTCCCGGCCCGGCTGGTCCTGCCCCCGCCCCGGGGCCGCTGGGCACGGCCACCCCCTGCCAGCCGGGGACCCGGCCGGGGCTAGAGCCCCCCGGGCAGGGATGCGGTGTGTGTGGGGGGGAGAGGACAGAGGAAGGGGGGATGCCAAAGGGAGGGAGGGCGGAGAAGAGACGGGGCAGAAGCAGGAGCCGCTCCGACTTTACCCTGCCCCCGTCTGCCTCGCAGGGACCCTACACCTCGCTCCTGCCTCTGGCAAAGCTCCCCCTGAACCCAGCGCCCCGGAAAACTCCGCGTCACATCATGGGTCTGGCCGAGCGGTGTGCACAGCCCCGGGGGAGCAGGGAGCGGGGTTGCTAACTGAGGAGGAGAGAAGGGGAATCGCCTTTTAACAAACGCAGCCGCCCTCTGTTGTATTGCTCATGCACCGGTCACTGCAGTAGCCAGGGCACTTTGGAGGTGTCTGTATAAACTCCCCCCTTCTCCTTTCCTCTCCTAGGTGGCTATTCCTTCCTTTGCATCTTATTTTGTCCATTTCCCTCCCCGCCCTCAACTCTCTGGGGGCACTGATGACGCCCGTTGTTCTTCAGCCTCCATTCTTCAAGGAAGGCTTTGGGAAAAGGTGGCTTCCTGCACCTTGCTCTGAAAATGGGCAGGATCAGGACCATCACGTCACAAAAGCACAGAAGTCACTAAGCAAACTGAGCCCTTCAGTGCAGTTCAAGTTGATGGGAAGCCAGGAGATGTCATTGGCAGGCTCTAGAAACTGCACTAGGGGAGAAACCAAAACAGAGCATACTGTAGTGTGGAGAAATGCTACTGGAATTGAATCTACTCTGGGAGCAGCATGAATGTTGAGAGCTCTGGGGAAAAGAAGAGGTTAAAATCCAAGCAGGTTGCTTTACTCAGCTGAGTAAAAGGAATGATGATAATGGGGTGGAAAGTTCCTGTAAGGAATTGGAAATGATGCGAGCTTCAGCTTGTGGAAATTCCTCTGAACTGGGAGATGAGGGGGCTTGCTAGAAATACATCTAATTGGGCTCCTTAAATTGCAAGCGCTGTATTTTCCTGTGTCTAGCACAATGGGCTCCGAGCTTGACTGGAATCTCCTGGCTTTCCTGAGATATGAATAGTAAATAATAGCGATGACTCAGGACATCAGGACACCCCTGGTCATCGGGGTGGTGGTTTAGGCCCAACTCAGGATAACTGCCACTGGGAATAAGGCAACTAACTACCTTTGAGGATCCGGGCCTCAGTGCTTCCACAGCTCCCAATTTCCTTTAAAGCAGCCTGGGTCAATCTGAAGCAAGGCTGACCTGGCCAGCACTTCCCCCAAAACATGAATTATATTTTGTCTCACTTGGTTTAAATCCTCCTTCTACCACAGGACAAGCGGCATTTATGACCATTTCCAGGGCTGTTTACATTTTACACCTTCTTTATAGGACTGCTGTGCTCACAATTCAGCACTGCAAGAGAGCTGGGCAGTAGCTACTAAGGGCTAGTCTACCAGAAGTGGTACATCGGCACAGTTGCACCGCTGTAGTGCATTTATTCTGTTCTCCATCGGCATGATAAATCCATCTCCATGAGAGGCGGTAGCTAGGTTGGCGGGAGAAGCTCTCCCGCCGATATAGCACTGTCCACACCAGCGCTTAGTTGGATGTAACTTACGTGGGTCGGGGGGGTGGCTTATTCACACCCTTGAGCGACATAAGTTATACCAAAGTGAGTGGTAGTGTAGACCTGGCCTAAGACTTGGGCCTATTTTGTGTTTACAAAAAATGTATATAATATGTAGAGTCACTCAGTGGACTCCTAGCTTTGCCTGCCATTGGTCAGCTGTCAGGCTTGTTTAATTAATAAGAACCTGGATCAAAAGCACCTAAGATGGGGAAGAGCAGTGCATTATCACATGGATTTAGGTGGATGCTTTCATGGGATAGAGAAGAGATACAAAAGAGCTCATCCATAACTGAAATTCCCAAAAGTTTCCTCACCTAATCTGTATAATGGAAGAATAAAGGTACAAGGCACAGCAAACAGAATGATTTTTCATAATGAATATGGAGCTATGGAAAAGACTGAGAGTGACATTCACCCTGGGCAGAAGGCCAGCACAAGGCCCTGTGCCCCATTTAAATTCTTTAGTGCTTCCATGGGATATAAACAATTAGGGTGACCAGATAGTAAGTGTGAAAAATCAGGACAGGGAATGGGGGGCAATTGGCACCTATATAAGAAAAAGCCCCAAATATCGGGACATCTGGTCACCCTATAAACAGTGCACAGGCCTTGTGCTGTTTCTCTGCACAGGAGTGAGTTGTACCTAGTGAGACTAGGAAGGAATAGTCAGCCCAACCGTAGTAAACATGATGATGAACGAGGATGGAGGGCGACCATAAAATTACCAATAGAAAGATTCCAGATCCCATTACCAATATTCTGAGTCATCTTTCCACTACATTTAGCAATCTGAGTTTACCAGATTCTATCATACAATGATAACATAATCAATAACATCAGATCATATTTATTGGACCAGTTTTCAGTTTTTTTGTGTTGACCATGCAGTGTTTATATAAGTCAGAACTCAAGAATGATAATGCTTTATTGCGCTTGTGGAAAGTTATGATTAATGTTCCACAAGTGAGTCACCGCAAAACCTTTAAACAAATCATGATCTATGCTCCCAACCATGTTGAATGTTACTAATGCTGAAATAACATTTAAAATACCATTTACTTTTCACTGTTTATGCTGTTTGATCAATTTTTGTATTTCACTCAGTAGTCAGTTTTAGTTAGTGGCTTTCATGCCCTAACAGAGTGCTGCAGTGTTTGGGCTGCAAACACTGCAAGAGGATGTTGAAATCCAAAACAAATACTTTTAAAATTTCAAATCCTTTTTATAGAGAAAAATGAGGACTCTCCAGTAAGGTAAGGATGGTTATGGAGGGGCCATTTACTAGAAGTCTTTAGAATTTGCAAATACCACTGACAAACACATATTTAAACACACCTAGAGTCAGATACACGGCGACACTCATACACGCAATCATTGGCTGGGATACCATGGTGATGAGTGCACAGAGATAAGCAGATAGATATGCTCCTCTTGAGAGTAGTGAAATTTTGATTCAATTCACCAATGCAATAATCCATTTTATTTAAATAATGCACAAACTATTGGGGCAGTACTCCTGGTCAATGTAGTTTATAAAAGGCAATAGAAAGGATGATGTCTAGGCTTAATGCACTAGCAGAGTGTTCACTATACACCTGATGGTCACTGTGGGTTTATGCTGGAGACCAACTACAGTTGGCTTATGGAGATGAATACATGTCTTGTGGGACTCACAGGAAATGAATGAACCAGTGTCTGCCCTATCATTAGAGGCGGAAAAGCCACTAGAGGGAAACGGGGCTATCTGTCATTTGTACTCATTCAGTTTGAGCTCTGGGACAATTTAAACAGTTAATAAAACCTTTTACTTTATTCCTTTGGTGAAAGTTCAAGTGACTTATTTTTCTTGGCCCTTTGTATTATGGAGAGTTGCTAGACAGGAGTGTCCTTTGTCTCCATTATTGTTCATTACATAAGTAGAGTTTTCGGGGGTGATACCATGGAATCAAAATAACATGAAAAGAATGCAAATTGGACAGGTGGCCATAAGATACTGCTATATGCTGAGGGATCATCCAATGAGATAAAGTTATCAGACACTACAGGTTTTGGGGGTACTATTTAGGATCATTGAACATAGGTACAGGTGAGGCATGAAAGTAAAGACTGAAAAGTTTCATCGTCTTACATGCAATTATACCAAACAGTGTGAATACACCCCAGCCTGTCTTTCTGGTAATATAAAAAGTGAGTGAACTTTTCTCCAGTATGTTGTTTCTTTCTGATTTGCACTGTAAACTCTTCAAGGCAGGACACCCCTTTTTAACATGATTTGTAAAGTACACTGCGTACAGCTAGGACTCTATATGAATGTCAGTAATAATTTTCCTCTCACCTCCAGGCATGGTCACTCTACAGTAGGGCTGTAGGTCGTTGAGGGGAAGTTTGCACTACAACTCCCATAAAGTGGAGGCCAGGTGGGGGTTCCCTTGAAAGAAGTGTTTTTTTGTAATGTGAGCAGTGGAGTTTTATTTATCAGAGGAAAAGATTTAAAAAAAGAGATGGACTGGCTGTTTTTACAGGACAAACTATAGACCAGATTCTGATCTCATTAATTCCACTGAGGATCTGGAGTAACGCCATTGATTTAATTGTGGTTACTCTAGATCCACACTGGTGTAACTGTGATCAACATGTGGCTCTATATATTTTCTAAAAATTAGCGAGGCACTGACTGCAACTTACTTGGCTGGTGGCTTTGGTTGCTTTAGGCTGCTTTCATGCATTGGTGAATATGCCCTTAAAATTTATTTTTGTAATAAATTGATCTCAGATTGATGTTATATTTAATCAAATCATCAGAAATATCACATGGTAGCAGTCTTTCTGGGGTTCTTGTTTAATGTTCATGTATGATATTTTTAATAATGTAAAAAAACTAAGTACATTCCGAGACCAAGCAAAAAACAATGTTAAGATGGAATTAAGGTTGAGAGTATGTATCAGCAACTGAAGAGTAAAAACATTATAGGGATGTTGTAATGATCACAAGTCCAAGCATTTTAAACCAAAAAAATTAAGAGTAAGGTTACACTTCAAAGAAATTGAAACAAATTAAGGTAAAGAAAGGCCCGTAAGGCACCCGAACAACCTTAACTCTGCCCTCTAGTGATGCCACACGCTAAAACAAAAGTGTCTTTAAAAATCAATTTGATCTAAATCAGGACCACAAATATCTGAATCAGAATCATATTGTTATTATATGACATCACTTGTTTTAATACAAAAGTATTAGCAAGCTACTCTATTTCACAGTGGAAGAAGAGAATTGGGCTTCTGGGGTTTAGGCTGGAAGAAACTAAAAGCCTTGCAGAGCTAACAGATCTGCCCTCAAGGAAGGGGTGCATCAGAGGTAGTACAGACAACTTAAAAGTTGCAAACACCTGCCAAACAAAAGGAGCTGCAGCACAGACTGCCAGAAGAGGAGGGTCACCCACTGAAGAAATGTGACCATGAGGACAAGGCAGAGGAAAAATCAGCTAGTGGTGGTGAAATCAAGTTGAGTAACAGATTTGCTGCGCTGGGGAATAAGGAAAAGAAACAGGCAGAAAATGGTGGTGAGGAAGAAGAAGGGAAGCCAGTCACTGAAGAAGCGATGATGGAGATAGCCAGGGGGCAGAGCCTAAGGAAAAATGGGGATGATGCACAGGAGACTGCTTTCTATAAATACATTGGAGGGTAAATACAAAGGAGTGTGAAGAGCTATTTAAGTTAAAGGATAATGTTGCCACAAGAACAAATGGATAATAACTGGCCATGAACAAATGCAAGCTGGAAATGTGGAGGTTTCTAACCTCCAGGGGGCTGAGGTTCTGGAACAGCCTCCCAATAGGAGCTGTGGGGGCAAACAATTAGAGTTAAGAGCAAGTTGGACAAATGTATGAGTTACATCACAGGCTTGCTTGTGATGGTAGAGGCAGGGCTGCTTTGTTTTATCTCCTATGTTCCTAAAGCTCATGCTTCAGAATTTCAGCTGGCCACTGGCAGGGATCAGGAAGGGATATCCCCACCCCCATAAAAAGTGTATGTTGGAAGTTTTCTTTTTATTTCCTTCCTCTGCAGCATCAGTGATGGCCATGGCTGGAGATAGGACGTTGGGAAGTGGACCAGGTTTCTGAGGTGGCACTGAGCATTCTCTCCCTCTCATGTGCTTCGATGGCTGGTTTTTGCTCACATGCTCAGGATCTAACTGAATTGCCATACATGGGACAGGAGAGCAATTTCCCCCCAGCTCAGACTGGCAGTGATTCAGGGAGGGGTCTGCCTTCCTCTGCAGTGTGTGAGTACAGGTCACTCGCCAGGATTATCTGGTATATCTCACTTAATCTTTTCCTTGCCATTGCGGGAGCCTCAAACACTGGTGCACCTTGATCCCCCTATTCACTGTCTATGGCACATAATAGTCTAATCTCCTGTGGGCTGTAATACTTTGGTCTGATTTCGGTTGTTGGGTTTAGTTAGTGTCTGGGTGCTGGCCTGTGAAATACAGGAGGTCAGACTATTTGATCTAGTGATCCCTTCTGGCCAGGGGTGAAAATAATATAAAATTCTTACCGGTACGGGGGCCCGGAGTGGGCCCCCGGAAGGGGTGGGGCTTCGGGCAGAAGGGGTGGAGCTGGGAGTCAGCCTCCCCCAGCCAGCCCATTTGCACTGCCTGGCCTGTGCCACCTGGGGCTCCGACCACTGCTGCAGTAGCACCAACGGCACGGATCCCTGGGCCCTTTAAATCGCCAGCCCCAGGGCAGCTGCCCCTTTTGCTCCCCCCGCCCCCGTCGGCAGCCCGGGGGGCCGGCAAAAGGGGCAGCAATGTTAAAACACTGCCACCGCAAAGGACCCTCCTAAAAGTGCTGCCGCGGCAGCGCTTTAATGTCGCTGCGTACGGGCCGGTACCGGCTTCTTACCGGTATGCCGTACCAGCCCACTTTCACCCCTGCTTCTGGCCTTCAACTTCTATGATTCCCAGGGCCTTGATCCTCACTCTCATGCCTCTCGATTCCACGTGTTTCATTCAATTCCGTGCATTTCCTTTGACTGTCCACTCCTGGGCCTGTTTTTAACTGTTATTGTAAAACAAATTGGGCCTTAGCGGTTTAGGCTCCTTTTACAATATTCACTCTTCGTACGGCTCTGCCCCTGGTGCCTTCGTTGTGTAGTGACAGTGAGAATGATCGACCACGGGCATAGGCCCAGACCCACAACGGTATTTAGGCTCCTAACTTCCACTGAAATCCTTGGAGGCTCTGGGCCACAGGGGCCTCCCCCATGGAACCAAAAGCACTTAACCAATTGGTATTTTCATCAAAAGCTTCCCAGGGGGTATGCAACCTCAAATCCCCTGTGTGCTGTGGCTAGTGACAATCCCCCTAGCACCAGTGACGTGTACTCTAAGCTGGGAAACAACACAACCATGCCCCTCTCTGCAGGGTGGAGTGGGTTCTTTTAGAGCTCGGCAAAGGGGAGCTTCAATCTGAAATCCCTGAGCAGTCACAGCCGGGGGCTGCACAACCGGCCTGATTTCCAGCCTCCTTGAGCCCCGATAGCCCAGGTCACCCATTACAGGGCTACACCCAACAGCCCCTGCTTAGCTTCCCCACGCGCTACTGCGCCCCCAGGCAAACCCCTCCCCTCCAGGGTACGTTCCCGCCTCGTTAGCCCCGCCCTCGCTGGCGTCACGCGCTGGGAGGGTCTCGCAGACGCGCGTGCGCCCGGCAGCCCCAGGGTGCGACTAGCGCGCGCGCGTGCGCGGAGCCGGCGCCTCAGCCTGGGCGGTCCGAGGAGGTTCGTGGGGGCGGCTCAGCTCCCGTGGGGCCGGGCGAGTCTCCCCGGAGCGCGGCAGGGGGCTGTCCCGGGGGGGGCTCCCCGAACCCTCGGGAAGCGGGTCCCGGTCAGGCCCCGAGCCCCGCCCCCCGGGATCAGCCAAGGGGTCTCCCGCCCCAGGGAGGGAGGCGCTGGGCGGAGCCTGGGATGGAGTTACTTCCCTCCTCCCCCCCCGGGCTCGCGACCCCCGGGCGTTTGCTGAGTCGCGCGCCTGCTCCCGGCGAGCGCGGGGAGTGGGGGGAGGCCGCTGGCGCGAGTGGACGGAGACAGGTTTAACGGAGCAGTAGTAACGCACAGCCTTTATTTGCAGCAATACTCCCCCTTCGCACCCAGCCCGGCACTCCAAAGGCAGCGAAGCCTCCCCTGCAGTTCGATAGCCCGCTACGCAGCGTGGTGCAGTGCCCAGAGCGGGCCTAGGCCTCTGCAGACCCTGGGTTGAACCCTTCGCACAAAGGCATCTAGTGTCTGAGGGCAGCTACCTGAGATTCACATGGGAACAGCACACGCAGGAACACTTGCTAGGGCAGCCGAATCTGCTTGTTCGCAGAGAACAAAATGATCTCTGGAGAAGGTATTATTTAAAAAAAAATTAGAGGGAGGGCTAGTAGCACTGCCCGTTACGCTGGTTGCCCAACTGTTTCCCTTATAAGACCTTGGGTACACTGATAATTTTGCCAAATTTGGGCTGAACTTTTCCACGGTGGCATCTCCTCCAGGCTGACTTTTGGAAAAATTCACCCAAAACAGTTTGTCATTTTTTGGAACAAGTCTTGCAAAACAATGTTGTTTGGCCCATGTTAAGTTTCTGAGACCGTTTATGTGACATGCTCCAAGAGTCAGCAGTGGCATAGCCAGGTGGTGCAAACAGTGGGGGCGGACATAAAAAAAGGCGCCACCCGCTGCGGTACTTGTACTTACCGGGCGGCGCTCTGGGTCTTCGGCGGCACTTCAGCAGTGGGTCCTTCACTCACTCTGGGTCTTCGGCGGCACTGAAGGACCCGCCACCGAAGACCCGGAGCGCCGCCCGGTGAGTACTAGTGCCGCAGGGGGTGGTGCCTTTTTTATGTCCCCTCTCACCCCCCGTTCAGAGTAAAAATTAAAAAGGCGCCACTTGTGCTCAATGGGGGAGCGGCTCCTCCCCCTGCTTTCCCCCTAGCTACGCTACTGAGAGTCTGCCACCAGGATGGGAATGGGAATTGGAGGAGGAGGGTAGGCTGAGTTTGAGAGCTGATGAGTAGAAGCCAGTTGGCTGGGGGTGGGGGTGAGGGAGCAGAGGGATACTGAGACCAGACAAGGAGTTTGTGGAAACTGGATCTAGGAACCAATGTAGAGGGGGTGGGGGAAAACGGGGGGAGAAGAAACAGATCTGAGAAAGAGCTAGGGTGTAGGAGAAAACTAGAACTTGCTGGGGAAGGACTGAGATGGGGATGAGATGCCTGAAGAGCAGAGACTGTAACAAACAGGCAGGGGTGGGGCAGAAAGGGGTAAATTTGGGGAGAAAAGTTCTGTGCCCACTAGACCGTACTTCCCTCCAGAGCCTAGGATAGAACCCAAGATTCCTGAATCTCACTCAGCATCCTTTGCTGTCAACAAATATCTATGAAACTCACTGGCAAAGAGTATCTTCCACCTCTAGTGCTGGTCACATAGAGGATGACAACCCACAAATTGCTATCACTTACTAGGTCTGTGGTGGATTTAATGGTTTCAACCCTGCTGCTGAACCATGTGTATGACAATATAACACTACATGGTAGGATTTCTGCTTGTTCAGTTTGCTTTTAAAAAAAAAAAAAAAATCTAGGAAATGACATACACAAAAACTACATTAAAAGATGATTAAGATTGCAAAGCCAAATACTCAAAAGTTAGGAAATACCCTTTTTATAGATCCAGACTAACACGGCTACCCCTCTGATACTATACAACCTCAGTTCACCCCCATTGTGCATGTGCATTATGATAGTCTTTAATCACGTGATCACATATTTTTTCCACAGGACTCCTACTCCCACTCAGTGCATTGGAGGGATAATTCTGCAGAGGCAAACTTAATTATATTATTTCCTAAATTTTTGAGTGCTTGACTTTGCAACCTGAAATCTGTTTTTAATGTATTTCTGTGTGTAATAGTATTTATCAACTAATACACATCAGTTTCACTTTAAGAGGTGATTGTTTGAATCCCTACTACAGAATACTGTCATTTTTCAAAGACGACATGCCTTCCTCTGAGTTTTCTAAAGCACCAAGCACGCTAGAAGGAATTTTGCTGCTCCCTGGAGGTCAAAGGGAAGTTTGCTTGCATAAAGAGAACTGGATGGGACCTTGTGCCAGTAATTCACAGCTTGTACAAAAACAACAAGGAGTCTGGTGGCACCTTAAAGACTAACAGATTTATTTGGGCATAAGCTTTCGTGAGTAAAAACCTCACTTCCTCACGAAGTGAGGTTTTTACTCACGAAAGCTTATGCCCAAATAAATCTGTTAGTCTTTAAGGTGCCACCAGACTCCTTGTTGTTTTTGTAGATACAGACTAACACGGCTACCCCCTGAAGCTTGAACAAAGTTCTCCAGACAGTTAAAGCTCTTCTTTTTCATTCTTCTTCTTTTGAAAAGAGGCGAGGATGTTTAGGCTTTTCTGGAGCTCCTCCTTCTTCCCATCACTCATTTTGTTCTTCTCAAGCAGTTTTGTGATCCGGACAACTTCATTAGCAGCAAACTCCTCTCCTTGCTCCAGGATTTTACTCATGATTTTCAAGTACTGCTCAGCCCGTTTCTTCTCTGTTTCCTTGGCTTTTGCTAAACTGTCCTGCCCCTGTTTGAGAAGAGCTTGACGCTCTAACTCTTTCGTGGTGCTCACAAATTTGCTTGCCAGGATGTCATATTCTTGTAGGCAGCCTGGCATTCCCAGATAGATGCCTTTACTCTTCAGCCAACGCTGAATAGCACTGGCTTTTATTTGGCCACTGTAAGGTAAGGGACTGTCAAAGTCCCCATCCTGGAACAAGTAAAAAATAGGATAGCTATCCTTATCCAGCTTGTATTTCTCACCCAACTCTGTGTTCAGTTTATCACCATAATCTGGGAACAGAAACAAAACATGAAAAGGATCAGTGCATTAATCAGAGCAAAATCAGTCAGTTGGATCCTTTCCTCTCCAATGCAATTCATGTTTATGTTTGTAATTACAACGCTGCTAGCACCCTCTCTCTACCAGGAATTGCCATAGGATGGAACAACCCAAATGTCCAGCAAGTCCACTTGCAAGAGTAACCATTATCGACTGCTTCAGAGGAAGGTGCAAATCCCCCATAATGTATGTATTTAACCTTGCTTTACTCTATCACTGATTTTGTCTCTTGAATTTGGGGTGGGATGGAATGATTCCTTCCTGATCCCCATCAGATTAGCTTGTAGCCTGAAGCATACAGACTGATAATACTCATTATAATTTCTAGCTGATGTCCCTGCAGAACACCGTTCTTACTAAGAATATGCTATATGCCAAGCAAATCTGTAAAATGACATCTGAAGAAACAGAAATCCCATGTGAATTCCTGAAGCTAGAATATGAATATACGGATTTCAGATATTCTACTAAGGTATAAAGGGTTTGTGTTTGGGTGGACTTCAATGCCTAGTGATGTATGCCACCTGGGCAGTCTGTAGAGGTTTAAATCCTTTGTTTACAGAACAGGCAGCAGCAGGGGTGATGGCAATTCAGTCTTCACTGCTTATACAAGCCTTGGCTCTTCTCTTGAGACTACCATAGCAATGTCAATTAGTGCCAATTGTGATGCCGACACCTCTATCATAACCTCAGCAATGAATGGCAATGCTCCCTAGAGTGAATCAGCAATGTACCACTTGTTTCCTGTGACCACAATTATGCCTCATAAGGCATATTCCAGAGAAGTGGGCCAAGAGGCTAAGAAAAAGCCAGATTTCCCTCTGGTCAAGAGGAACTGCAAATCAACTTTAATTCCATAACTGTGCTGAGAGACTTCACTAACTGGCCCATGGGGGTTGGGGATATCCAGCACTCCTACTCCCACCTCGCATGAGGCTGCGAGGGCAGCCAGCTCCACTACCAACCAGGCTAAGGGAGCATTCAATATTTCAATAACTAAAAATGAACTTTTCAATCATTTATTCTTAGGTTCCCCCCAGCGTCATGCTGGGCCATCCTAATTCCTCTATGACCTCTCAGCATGCCAGCTACACCCAAAACCCAGCTAAAGCAGAGAGCTAGGTGACATTTCACAGTGCTTAAGAGGTCGAGTTGTGCCAATATTTTGTTCCCACCCCCCACCCCCCCACTGATGATATTACATTAGTCTTTTTACAGCTCACCTGATATTCCCACTTCAGCTATGAGCAGATCTTCACTGGAAGCTGAGCTTTCTGCTAGCTTTTTGAATTCATCTTGCTTCTCACCATAAGGATACTGGGTGTCAAATTTCACCAGGACAAACTTATTCTTTGGAATCACCTAGTACAAGAAAAACAAAGATGAATGGAGAAATTATTGAATACTTCATAAACATGCAATAAACAATTACAGGAATTCTAAATTGTATACTTCAGTATTTTGTTAAATGGCTTGTAATTATACCCTGAAAAATGGTACTTTCATTTTGCTTTTCTGAAGTCAAATTCTGATTGACATAATGGACCAAATTCTGCTCACCTTACTGGTAGGGAGCTCCATTGACCTAGAGAGTAGAATCAGCCCCAGCTGACCTCAGGGGGACATCTCAAGTGAGTAATACAAGTAGGATTTTAGGCCAAATAAAATGTGACTGCTAGATTAGATTAATGGAGATATCCCATCTCCTAGAACTGAACTCATAACCCTGGGTTTAGTAGGCTAATGCTCAAACCACTGAGCTATCCCTCCTCCTCCCAATTCAGCAGTAGGACTAACATTTTAAATAAGTGAGAAATTTGGAAGTGAAGTAAAAAGTGTTGCTCAGCAAATAGAAGCACCTTAGATTGCTAAAGTGAAAGTTTTTGAAAAAAATCTTATTAACTTGCCATCATTTGTGCTATTGGCTTTTAGTTTCCCTGTTTGGACAGTGAAACTGGCCTTGTCAGGTTGGCACCAAACACACTGGCTCTTTGAGGTCAGCTTGGAAATGGACTTGTTTGCTTTCAGTCAAAACTTGGTTTGTGTCTACACCTGGCACATCTTGTCCCTTTCTATGCTAAGTGGGAAGATAGTGCAGCAAATTCTTGCTAGGAATGTTCTGAGATTGCAGTAACTGCTCCCTCCTCTTCCCCCCCCCCCCCAAAGGCCATCCCAGGCATTTTATAAGCATTCGTAGTAACATATGCAATACCTGGAACAAAGTCTTTAATTCTGGTCCTGATGACCAGAGTAGTTGGCAGTTATTCTCCTCCCACTCCTCAGTATGGCTGAAAATCGCAAATACTGTAGCTCCACCCTGTCAGCCAGTCTTTTTAGTTCCATCCCACAATGTAGTGCTTCACATTTGGAAATTACCCCAAAGTCCTTGGTCCTAGCAAAAGATGCTATGGAACAAGTGCTTAAGGGGTCCCAGAATGCAAATACACCAAAACTGGTCTGTCAAAGTGGAGATTCATTTCAAGTGGATGAGATGAACTGTCATAAGAAAAGGTTTCAGAGTGGTAGCCGTGTTAGTCTGTATCAGCAAAAACAACGAGGAGTCCTTGTGGCACCTTACAAACTATATGCCCAAATAAATTTGTTAGTCTCTAAGGTGCCACAAGGACTCCTTGTTGTTTTTGTCATAAGAAAACAAAACCTGCAGCCCTGTGCAGTCAGTGCCCCTACCACAGTTACTTGCTTAGGGTGAATGTTTCCCTACATACTTTGAGAAACAAGTTAAATAAGCTGATATTGATTCAGTGTTATTGCCTAGTACCCCTTCTCCAGTGTGGATTAGAAGCCTGACCTGTGACAGCTGACTCTATTCAGCTGGTGTTCTTCACTCCCACTTCTCACTTCAATTTCTATTTCTGATCAATTTTCCTTCCTATTTCTAAAACCTGGCTCTTGTGCTTAAACATCGACTTGCAGTGCTAGAAACCTAAATCTTTAAATAACAAAAGTACACCCTGTTAATGAAATAAAAAAAAAAATCAGGAAGGTATTTCCATTTCTACTTGGTTCTGGAAAAATGCTTTTCTACAAACTTACATTTGGTGCTTAAACTACTTGCCTTTCCTTACTTGGAAAAAATAATCTGATTCTGTACTGCTTTGTCTAGGGAACTCAGGGACAGATTGCATAGCCCATCCGCAGGCTGCTAAGAAGCATCAGGTAAGAGTGAGAGGCTCACCGACATGTGAGCAAATAACACCTAGTGTGGCTGTTATATACGGGTATAGAGGAGGGTGTTTCTGGATGGTCTTTCTTGCGGGAATGTCGCCCCTGCCCATGAAATGCTAGGAGCCCGGCTGGGGCTGGACAGAAGTGCTTGGTGTAGGCTAGGCGTTGTGCTGCACCAGCAGGAGTGTGAGGGGGCAGTAGCTTGTGGCTGGCAGGAAAAATCGGACACCTGCTGCAGACAAAGACAGCAGAGCTCCGAGGTGCTCAGGACACCGCCTGCTCGGCCAGGAGCGATGCCCCTGCTCCCACAGGTGATCACGCTGCACCGCAGCCTTGGCAAACACGTCCAACCACGTTCGCGGCGCAATGGAGACACTTGGACTCCTGTGATTGGCCAGCTGCGGAGGCCGCCTCTCCTTTGTCCTTTCCCCATTGGCCACCGTGGCCCGGGGCGAACTCTTGAGCCGTTCCCCAGTGGCTGCCAGCCTGCAGCGGCTGAAAATGGCCCTTGCGCCCCTGAAAGAGGCAGGCGTTAGCTGTGCTCTTGCAGGGCTGAGCGCGCCGCCGCGCTATTTCACCCGCCACGGGCCGGAGGCTGCCCCATCTCAGAGCGGGGGGCGGGAGGGAAGAGACACACACACTCTCTCTTTTACCTCCCCACCAGCCCTTTCCAAAAATCCTCCTGAAAAGCGCAGCGTTCAGGGCACGTTCCGGCTGCAGCCGCCCGAGCCCTGCGCTGGAGCTGAACGGTATTTTCAATACAGCGACCCGCAGCTGTAAGGTCCTTCCCCGCGCCAACAGCCCGTGTCCCGGAGCGCCCCAGCGCAGGTGCCGCCGCACCATGCAGGCAGAGGGAGCCGGAAGGGGCAGACAGGCACATGCAACCAGCAGCGCCCCCCCTTACCTTGTAGAAGGTGATGACATCCAGGGGCAGCGAGCCCTTGGTATGCAAAGCGCTGCTGCTCTCCCAGGCCAAGGAAAGCCAGCAAAGCAGCAGGGAGGAGACCGACCCAGCCCTGCTCCCGAAAGCCATGTCGAGAAGGCTCTAGATGGAGAGGACTTGCTTTGCGCGGTTCACGTGACCTGATCCGCTGTCACTGGCTCCCCCCAAAGGAGAAGGGAAGCGTCGGAAGAGCTAACGCTCAGCCCCCCAGCCCCCGGGGGACGGAGCAACTGAGAAAAGGGGCGGGCTGGGGCTGCCAATGCACCGCAGAGCAAACTCCTCATTACACGCTGTTCTGAAAAGCCAGCCCCTCCATTGCACAACCCAGCTCCTAGGTGTCCTTCCCCTTTCTGCTTTGCTCCATTGGTCGTTGGCCCTTTCTGGCGGGCTAAGGGCACAACCAGCTCCATGAAGCCACCCCGTCCCCTTTGTTCAAAATTAATTCGTAAGCCTAATCTTTGTCGTCCAGCTGGGCATGTGCGAGGACATGCTCAGTCCCAGAGCAGTGGCTATTCAAGGGGAACAGCGGTTTAGCCAGCTGCAAAATCTCTTCATTACGTTTGTGAACGATCTGCTTGGTCCCTTGAAATCTCTCTCTCACTGAATAGATTTGCACCGGCCCCCCATCAATCCAGAGTAGTGCTGAGTTATTGGTTGGGTAATTAAAGGACCACACCGCTCTGGGATCCATTCCACTCCAGGAGAAGGCGTTCCACAGAGCTAGGAGCCTCCTCAGTACAGTAGAAAGCGCTGCAACAAAACTGTGTGTGTGATATCACCTGCCACCCAGCTCTAACTCAAACAGTGGTTATAGCTTAATTATAAGTGAGGGCAGGGCTGGCTCCCTAGTAGGGAATTTTAGCAAGACACCCCCCCCCTCCTCCCATGCACTAAAACAAACAATAAACCACCCTCACCCAGTGTTTGCCCTACCACTGGTTGGGCTGCACCAGGAAGACAAGGCTGCAGCGTCTTTGGGCATTTTTATGATGTTAATTAAAGCGGTGCCTTAGCTGACATGATAAAAACAAACAGCATCGTGTCAGAATTTTGTCTAGACCCAGGCTCCCCACCTGTGCAGCTGAGCTGGGGATCAGGACCAGGGGGAATTTTTTTGCTAAAATTCTCTGGTGTACAAAAAAAAAAAAAAACCCCAAAACGCAAAACCTTAGAACAGCCATTCCTAAATTATGGTACTGAGACCAGCATAGGGAGAGTGCTTGCTGACGGGTGGAGAGCAGTCTGGTTACCTGGTGCAGGCTCCTCTCCTAGTTTCCAGCTAGTACATTGTATTATAAATAGCTAAAACATAAATAATGTATTGCTTTTCTATATAAGCAATTGCAGTAGTTGCCACAGGATCATGAAACAATTGTGAATGGAAGAGTGGGTCTGTGTAGTGGCGAATAGGAGAACACTACAAGACCGCTCTTGTTAAGATGGGAGGTCTACACTGAGAAATTTGAGAGTGTGGGGTGAAGAGTACTTAACTGACATGCACACACAATGCAATGCCACTACAGGTGATCTATACCTAGCCTTATTTAAGTTGAGCCACATTTCAGAAATGGCCCTTGAGCTACTTAGTTAATTAGGTATCAGAGGGGTAGCCGTGTTAGTCTGAATCTGTAAAAAGCAACAGAGGGTCCTGTGGCACCTTTAAGACTAACAGAAGTATTGGGAGCATAAGCTTTCGTGGGTAAGAACCTCACTTCTTCAGATGCAAGTCACTGCATCTGAAGAAGTGAGGTTCTTACCCACGAAAGCTTATGCTCCCAGTATTTCTGTTAGTCTCAAAGGTGCCACAGGACCCTCTGTTGCTTTTAGCTAATTAGGGTTGTTCTGTTCTGTGTGCATAAAGTGACCAGATAGCAAGTGTGAGGTTTTTTTTTTTTATTTACACGGGTGGGTATAGTTGCGTATGTAAGACAAAGCCCTTAATATCGGGAGGACCCCAATATCAGGCCATCTGGTCACCCTATGTGTACATAATCCAGGTACCTTTCTTTGCACTACCCAGTTAAACTTTTCTAAACCTTTGGTAGTGCAGCTTTACAGTCACTACACACACACAAAAAAGGAGCGGGGGGGGTGGGGGGTGGGTGGGAGATAAAGGGAAGCATATTGTTAATGGATTTCTGTGTTCTTATCCACAAATACTGTAGCATTTAAAACAAAAAGAAGTGGCAGCAGGTCAGCAAGGAATTAATGTGCAGAAATTTCTGTTAAACGGGTTTCCGTTTCACGTGGTACATTTATAAACATGAGTGAGGAGAAAAGTTTAACAAGCGTAACTGTCACCTCAAATATGTCCTTTTAGCAGAGCAAATGGTTCACCAGAGGATAGTAACTAATTAACCATACCTGATCCCCCTCCACATCAGGGTTGACTTGCATCCAGAGGCATGGGCTTTAGGGGAAACTGGTCATGCTGCTGCTGGTACAGTAACAAGAGTCTGGCAACTTTCAACATCACCATGTTCACATAACATTTAAGAGAGTAAACGGAGATAGTAAACTCAAGATTAAGTTTTGAGTGTGCCAGGGTCAGATCTCTGTAAGGAAAGAGAGAAAGCAGCACAAGACATGGCTTGAGGAAACAAGGACATTTTGCTTCTATCAGTGTATTGGGATCTGGAGTGGACAGGGTACTGCCAGCCAAAAGAGGGGCAGTGATACCGACTCCCAGATGCCACATATTGCTGACTGCCAGGGCTACTCTATCATAATTCCACTGGCTGCATCCAAACATACTGCAAGTTCCTACTCTTCCTTTATTTGTCTTTAAAAATCTTGGGAGGGGTGCGAATGATGCATAAACTGACAATGGAAGTTTCTTCAACACACTGCCATATGAACATGCCACAGAACATCTGCTTCCCAATTCCACTCCTGCCAGCAAACCATTCCCTTATTTTGCCCAAAGCTTGTTTTCCTTCCCCACTGTTCTGTTTTCAGGCAACTTTTACTCCCCTTCATGCAATAAAGGGAGCATCTGGCTCGGAGTTTGATGGGAGATTAGCATTATAAAGCAAAAACGGTGAAGAGAAGGACTTCAACTATTTCCAAAGATCCAGACAGAAAATGAAAGGCAGCAAAACTAATTTATAACGAAACTGACTTTTATATAAATTATAAACCCATCCAGTTTAAAGCAGATTGCTTGTGGTTGTGTCACTTAATTCCGTAGAAGGCTGAAGCATACATAACTTCCACAGTCATAAATTACAACAAATAATCAGGAAGAGAAAGTTCAGATAAGGCTGCAGATGTAACAAAAGAACCCTTTTATATTAATGAAGGTTAAAATAAATCACGATTTAACATAATGATTGCAAAATATAAATGCAATTTTTGAACAGTTAAAACTGCTAAAAAGACACAAAAACAATGGGCAATACAGGGAGGCATTGCAAATTTTTCTTTATGCAGAGAAAGGCAGATGGAGAATTCTTCCCCTTTATCCACATCAGACAAATGATTTAAAGCAAAGAAATCGGTTGAGGAGGAAATCTGTAGAAGGATCTTGGCTCGTGATCCCAGTAGTATAAAAGCAATAATTTTCAGTCTGTAAACAGTAGTCTTGGTAGCTTTCTAAACACACGGTTCAGTTAACCACAAAAAGGATAACAGCAGCAATGGGTTATACCCTGGATTTCCTATCAAATCCCAGTGAAGGTGTATGTGCTGGAGGGGGAAAATGCTCTTTACTTTAGTAAGAAATATATATTTAACTGTACACAATTTATAAAGATTGAGAAGATTCCCAAAGGCTCAGTAATTAGTTAACCATTTCTGCATACCCATCTAGTTGCCTCTTTTATAGAGAAACCCTGGAGTTTTAAGAGCATCTGATTTTCATGCTAGAGAATTAGTATAGAAACATCTACTGTGTAACAAAAGAATCATACTGTTTGACATTAGGCTTAGGGTCAATTGGGTGGCTGCAAGTGGAAATGGGAAAACAGCTGTACCCTGGGAAAAACGAACATTCCTCCTGAACTGGTATTGAGCAAGGTTTAAATGCTAGTGCAGACTGAACACAAGCATGTTCAATGCCATTTCTGAAAGCATGACCGATGCTTGGTTCCACCCACTCTCAGAACTCAATCCAGCTGACTAAAATTAACACAGCCAGATGTATAACCCACTGGTTTCAATCTTGTTCAAAGGGAACTGATGCTGAAAAACATGTTTAGCAAGTTCTGCTTTCTCGCGTACACAAGGCTTTAAGGCTTGTAGTCTAAACTTACTTCACTAAACTTTTCTACTGTTCAGCTCCGCTGGTAGTAGCAACGATGGACAGGAGCTCCAGCATAGACTACTGCACTGTCTGGTCTTGTTCAGAGCTCTCTGCAACCTGGTACTTAAAAGTGTCAGTGTTTGCCTGGAGCCCTGTCTACACTAGCCAGTCCTACTGGTGTTTGCAAGGTGTGACTATTTTAGCCCAAAAGCTTAGTGCAGACTTCACCTCAGTGCCACTGTGCAATCTTCGTGATGGGACTGCTTTCACTTAAACTATGCATTTCAAATGATCAACTTCAGTCATGAGTCTTGTTTTAATGTAAATAGCACACTTGTCTTTCCAAAAGTATTTCCATACAAACATATACGATAGTTTGCTCAGGAAAGATGTTTCACTATAAAACAGAGTTAATACATTTTGGTATTGTTTTCCCCCGGCCCAAAGCACTTACCAGACACTGCATCTACATCATAAGCACATCCATCACAATTTAAACACCTTGTAGGAAGTCCTCTCTCTCTTTTAGGAAGGGGCAAAGTAAAACTAAATCCAGCAAGAGCAGCAACTTGAAATTTTACACAGGGCTTTTAAAAAAATACTCTCATCAACATTCTAGCGTTTCTAACAAAATGTATTCAGAAGAGATAACAACACTAGGATTGTCAGCTCTCTTAAAACTTTAAATATAGATTTCAGATTATACTTGCTTTTCTTTAATTAGAAGATAAGAAATCTGTAAGAGTCTCAAGTGTCCCTCACATCCTAGGTGCAACATGTTCGTATTTGTGCCTATTTGTTTTATAGTGTGTCTGTATTACTCTTTAAATTAAAATAGCAGAAATGCAGATTTTATGGGATCAGATGATGCAATTACATTTCTCTAACAGAATTACTAATGTGTCTATACTTGGATAATCATAAAAGATCAGTTGCAAAAGGAAACAGTTACAAACAAAAGAGTAACATTCTCAGTCTCATACCACACTGGAAGCAAAAATTACTTCTGCCAACTTACAGCCATAGAAAGTTGACAGGACTCAATTCCATTACAAATTATTTAAGTACTTAGTCTTAAAATTTCAAGCCCCTTTTAAAGTCACAATGATTACTGTTTTACGGGATACTGACACGAGATCAGAGTCAGTGGTGTCAGACTTCACTGCAGATATTATGTACATTGCTTCCAGCTTTTTGCTGAAACAGTGATCAGGCTTGTAATTTTTTGAACCACCTTTCCACTAGAAACAATCTGTATGTAAACTAACACCACTCCCTTCCTCCAACAATCGCTGGGGTTCAATCTTAGAGGAAACTGCATCGGTGCTAAGCATGACTTACTCTGACCCTCTTCAGTTAATGATGAGCATCACCGGAAGGCAGTATATGCCTAAATAAAAGATGTGCTTCCAATATAATGTCATCTTTCTCTGCTGGACCCACATGATATCAATTCTTTTTTTCAGCAGGGCCACATGGCTTGTCAATAGAATAGACAGCTCCAGAACTAACCTGCTTCAGTGGAAGAGGCCACACAATATGCTCCAAGGTTGAATGTGGGAATCTACAATTTCTGCTTTTCTAAGGCAAGGACCATATAAAACCTATAAACACTGTATGGTAGATGAAAATACAACTCCTTTGAGATATATGCTTTAGACTGGATTTCTATTGCTGCTTCTAAAGATTATCTCCAGTTGTCTCTGGAGACCAAAAGGGAAGAAAATTCAATTTTTCCTGTTGCAATATGCTTATGAACATGTATAAAAAGTGGTCAAACCCTGATGGAGGGTCCCTGCTTCTGGTTTATGTACAATAATTTAATCAGCTGAATAGATCTTTAATACCTAAAAAAAATATTTATGATTAAAGTCCTTCATGCATTTATGAGGAAGTTCTGGATTAAAGTGATGGTATGTTGGATGTTGCTTCTGCCTGGGATTATGGTGTCACTCTGTTGTGAAGTCTTTATGCCTGGGGTGCATTTCTTAAATCTTTAGTTTTTTTATGGTATCAAGTCTCTTTTTCAGCAGCTCCCCAATTTCCTGAATTGAGTGCTGGTAACTGCTCTGGACCTTTCCTTGCACAGTCTTTGTAAACTTTTTTTCTTCCTGCAAATCAAGAAAACACAGTCATTCACCTGCAGGCTAAAGACCATTTTGTATTTTAAATTCCTCTGTAAAATTCCCCACACCCTCTTTGCAAATATTGAAATGGTGAAAAAAGTCCAGTTTGAAGTCTCAATACATCATAAGGGGGTTGTGGTAATAGTTTGAATTTATTAAAAAGATCGGAAAGCTCGTCAATCCAGAATAAAAACCCCACAAGCAGTAATTTTTTTTAAACTTAATGTTAATTTTACCTATCACAGGATTATTAGCACATCAAAATTTCTTGGCACTTGCAGGAAACATCCTTGTATAATTAATTTAATGCCAAAAGATGGTTTCCCTTAACCCCAAGTCAGTTGCAAGACAGACATTTTAATCCAGAAATAATGTATTAAGTAGGAAGCCTCTTAAATACAAAACAAATTGCTGAAATCAAAGTTTTCATAAGACTAAGGCTACGTCTACAAAACACTCCACTGGTGGTGGTGTGTAGGGCATGTGTAGCTAGATACTGCAGTGAAAAGCAAGCTGTGTCCATGCTGTAGAGTGTAGCTACACATGTCAGGGATAGACTCTGGCAGCGGAAAAAGGCTTCAGCAGCTCCACACTGCCAGAGCCTTTCACTGAAGTGAGGAAAGACTCTGGCAGGACGGAAATCTCCCTCTCAGAGTCTTTTCTTGCTGCGGGGAAAGGCTCTAGCAATGAGACTCTGTCTCTATTGCCTTCCCAGTACTGGAGTCTTTTCCTGTGGAGGGGAAAGGCTCCAGCTGCAGGAAGGCAGTGGGATAATACACTACAAAAAATAGCAGTGTAGATGGGAAGGCCAAGTAGAGAGCTGTGTAGGCTCATACATACCCACACCCTTCAGGAATGTCTTTACTTGCCTAAGCTGTGCCTCACCAGCTACACTGCTATTTATATCCATGCCACGTACGCACGCCATACGCTGCCGAAAGAAGCGTGCAGTGTAGACGTACCATTAGTGTCTACTATTCTAGACACCCTCACAACCCCTATTTTCCAAATTCTTCAAACATGCATGAGTTAAATGGCAGAGAGCAGTTTTGTCTTCTCAGAGCTTCAATTCCCACCTATGAACAACATTCCTTGGCATTATTCCCCAAGGTAAAATATGAGACGGACACTGACTTTCCTATGCCGAGTACAATGATATCTGTGCATATTTAAAGGGTTGTTGCTACATCTCAGCTAGTGCATCTCTAGTTATGTTCCATAAAGAACAAATTCTTGTCTGATTCAGCTGACACAAACTTCAATGACCTTTTCAAAAGCACCAGCAATTGCGTGCATTCACAATTCTCTGGCGTGCATGCGTACACCCACCCACCCACCCACCCCTTTGAAACTCTGGCCCCAAGTAACATTATACAGCTTATGCACACTGTTTGACACTCTCCCAGTAAAGTATAAATAATTAATAGCATAAACATAGTATGCAGGTAGGAAAACCCCACAAAACTCCCAGCCAATGCATTCTTCAGGATACCAGAAAAATCAATACATATGAAACTTATGTTTTCTTTAGGCCTTTGCATTTCTGATTTCCAAATTCTTTCAATGCTTGGCAGAACATAAAGGAAATGTGTAGAATCTGCTGACTGAATGAGTTAGCAGAAAGTTTACTTGTGCCACTCCTAGATCATTAAAGAACCAGAAAAACAATAAGGTTTGAAGTGCTAAGGCAATTCTAGAAAACACTTCAAAGAAAATGTAAAGGGATAGGACAATCTGAAGTCTAGTGAATAAAGAAAAAAGAAATCTAAGGAGTTTCATTTGCCCCTACCAGTTTTTGTAAATGTACAGCGAAATTTTCATATTTAAGATATTAAATTTCACACAGCAACAGTAGAGAAGAAAGACCAACAGAAATGGGGAAACTGTACACAAACTGCAATCAAATGCATACGGTCAACAATGAAAAATACAATTTATTTTTCTAATCTTTCAGTTACAAGTCAGACCTCAGATGACTGTAAAAGCAAACTTGAACGCAAGCCCAGAAGTGTGATTTTTAAGTGGCAGGATGTATCTTTTAAATAAACCCCGTAGTTACAATACAGGGAATCTTGTTTTCACGTTAGTCTGTAAAGCTCCTAAAAGAATGTAAAGTTATGGAGGGATAGACAAGCTGATAACAGTTTGTCTGAAAACAACAGCCCCACAGATCTGATTCTATAACTGTGCTATGCATCTATTTTCCAGAGTCAATGAGAGTTTTGTGGCTACAGACACTGCCCATTCAGTGTTTTGAGCAGCTACACAGCATTGTTCTACAGAGTTGGGTTTTTCTCTTCAGTCCCATTGGAAACATGTTTATATCAGTTCATACAATTCTTATAATTAAAAATTTTAACAGCCCCCAGATATTTTAGGTGAGGAGAGCATAATTTCCCAACAGAGAGCAATTCTTATACTCATTCCTATTTGGCAATAGCACTAAATCATGGTTCTCAAAAAACCCACCTCACTTGAATTATGCTATGACTTGCAACTTGTGGCCAACTTTCATAACCTAAGATGAGGCAAGAACACCAATCTTCTTTTGAGTCTTGCACTTTAGAAAAGACTCTCAGAACACATTTAAATATAAAGAAATGGCTAGTTCTGTGCGTTATTTGCTAAATCAGATCTGTACATCTGAACTCGATCCTCCACCACTCAACACCAATGATATTTTGAGGCACTGAAGAGAGGCAGGCCATTATTTCACTGAAGGACAGATTCAACAAGTGGACAGTGAGTACGTCCTGTTGGAGGATAATGTGCTTATTTCCTGGTGTCATAATATCTTGGTCCTTCAGGGCATCTTCTCCCTCATTTAATCAGAGCAGCATTCACTGCTTCAAAAAGATCTCTTCACTGGGAATAATTTTCATATACATCTTAACACGTATTGTGCCTGACGTGTCTGGCACCTATAGATTCCTGTCCTTGATCCCCTCTAAACCGCTAAGAGTTAGAAGGGAGAGCCATTTTCTTTCATATGGATTCAGTAGTTTCCCTGGCAACTTTTATTAGTCAGAAATAATTAAACCAAAAGGATTTCCTGTCACAACTGTGCTGGCCTTTATTATTTGATGTTGTCATGTCTTTCTAGACTGAAAATAAGAACGTTCATTTTCATGGCAACAAATTAACGTCACACACAGCATTTTGTTGTTCACATACTCAACTCACTTTAAAAAAAAAATAGATACATAGGTTTACAATTCTCAGGTTCCAGTAACATTTTTTAAATTAATCAATTTGTGGAAATAAGCAAGAAATGATCAGTTTAGGGAAAGTTACTATGCTGGACTCCACATGGTAGGAACTTTAGAACTAGAACTCTACCACTCTGGGTCAGTTTCAATCAACTGTGACACTATTCTTTTTAGCTAATAGCAAACAACTGAGTCAGTCACATCAGTGGTTATAAAGCTTTTTCAATAGGTAACATTTAAAGAAAAAGGTGAAGTTAAACCTAGAGAATATCTCTTGGCTATTTTTTTGTTTTTAAAAGAAATCACATAAAATAAGGTAGTTTCTTACCTGTGAAAGGAAAGTGTCATCTATGGACAGTTCTTCAAGTTTAAGTGCAGTCAGAATGATTTCGAGCCCTTTGATATGGTCTATAACATTGGAAGTTAACGTCTGTAGCTCAGTAACATAATCCAAAAAACTGGTAAATACAGGAGGCTACGGAAACAGTCAGAAGTGATATTAAAACACACTTTTCCACCCATTTTAAATATTTTTATATATGACACTGTAGTTACTATTCTAAAATAAAATGATTCGTTTGTGTCCAAAACCACAAATGTGCTATTCAAATATAGCTTAAAAAGTAGTGCTGGCTGGCTGGCAAGCATTTCCATTTTGTGAAAAACTGAGCTCTTCAAATTTTGTTTTGATTATGCTATGTAATGAAACTGACTCTATAAGCCCAGTAGTTAAGGCATGTACCTGGGAGACTTGGGTTTGGGCCTAGATGCCCTAACTAACCACCAGGCTATAGAGCCAGTCAGTGGCTCAATCACTCCTGTTGGAGCTGTTCCATTTGGTATAAATAATTAAACATTCACTAGGTCAGAGAGAGTCTGACTCTATTGCCCAATGGATGGGACATGCCCCTGGGATGTGGGAAGCCAGGGTCAAATCGCTGCTCAGCCGGATTCCAGCCTGAATCTAAGAAACATTCCTGATGAAAGTTTCATCGAAACAGATCTGTTTCCATGACAGGTTTCAGTTTAGACCAACTGGCATTTTCCAACGAAAAAGAAAATCATTGAAAAATTCCCAACTAGCACTGTTCAAAATTACATTTCATTGAGTAGTTAACGTTTGTAAAATAAACAAACAAAAAACCCCTCTGAAGATGAAAAATATTATGTAACTTGAGAGCATCCTCATTTTAGAAGCCTTTATCTTGAAAAACTTTTTTTGTGGGAACAGGTTGGAAACCACATCAACCTTGGACTTAAGATGGTTATATACAAAATAGAAATCATACTAACTCTATCCAACAGGCTAATGCATATACTCAGCAGTGTTGGTTATGATATATTCCATAATGTTGCATTTTCCCATTAATTTTCAAAAGCACATAAGCGACTTACAAGTCCCACTTTCAAAAGTGGCTTAGGAGAGCTCCTTAAAGGAGGTTAAGCTCTTAGTCACTTTTGAAAGTAGGACTTCGGTGCTTTTGAAAATTGCACCCACTCCCTTTAAGGAAGCATCATAAGATTAGAACCCACGTCTCCATTGAATTGCCTACCATAACTACACTGGTTTCTTTTTTTTTCTTTTTCTTTTTCTGTAAGCTCGATTTGAAGGGTCGCAGGACACTATCACAGTAACTTGACACCCATAGGGTGATGGACATTGTCTGAAAGGAAGAAAAACAGATGTACAAGTATGGTACAAATAGAATTAATACTACTGGAGCCATTTTTAAGTTCAAAATTACGTCCTTTATTAAAGACTTAAAATACAGTAATTGGGATATAAAGGGAATGGAGAGATGGTTTTCATAGTTGTCCATAAAAAATTGGGATCTGTGCACTTTATTTATTATGCTAAAGTCCTGAGCACAGTCAATTCTAAAATATTTTACCATTATCTTCATCTGCATCTCATTTCCCAAAAATTACACCAGGCCCCTTCAAGAAACAAAACTTTAGGAATCTACACATTCTCCTGTCTTAATTCCAAGTTTGGAAGTCAGGTTTTATTTTTGCATCATCATCATGATTATCTGTATAAAGCTCAATGTGAAAAGGCAGGGTTCAGGGAGCCACAAGGTAGAACTCAGAAGAAAGCAGATACAGATTTCATCTTGTAATTGGATTGTTGTAAAATAGAACAATTAAATGAGAACAACAGGAATTTCCAAAGTGACCAAGAACTGCAGTAAATGAAAAATGCTTACCTCAACAAAGAAGACTAAGTTTTCTAAAATGTTAGGATGAGTTTTCAAGATGCCATCTCTGACTTCCATCAAGTCACTTTTACATTTATTGAACAAGTCTGAAAAAAGGAAGACAATTCTTATATTCAGAATAAGGATCAACACAGAGGCTTACATATTTTTGATGTGGTACATATCTTAATATACTACATGAAGCTACAAAAAGACTGATTTCAAACTAGTGTATGACAGGATACAGTTAACTAAAGACTACTTCTAGAGTGGATACAGTTTTAAAATCATTTCTGAATGAATCTGTAATGCAAAGCCTTTGTCAAAAACTTGGTATGCAATTTTTTTCTATTGTCTTGTGCATTTGTAATTACGTGCACCTTTCACATCGGTACAGCCAGAAATGGAGTAGGAAGTCAGATAACCCAAATTTACCAGCAAACAGGTTCACCTGCAGGTTTTTAATAATAAACTGGTTTAAATCAAAACCCAGGCGGTCTGCTTACAGGAAGAAAGATAGCTACAGGTGGAGATGAAGGAGAATATAAGGAAGGTTAAGAACAGTAAAAGGCCAGTTTTACATGACTGTCCTTTTCTGACTGATTAAGAATCTTACTGCATTTTCACAGCATTCTCACTAATGTCAGTGAGATAAATCCAGCTCTCTTCCACTTACTGATATTCTGGTGGCTTGGTGTTTTTCCTTTTATCATGCAGGCAGTTCTCTTTACATACAGAAGTTTACCTTTAAACTTGCTAAGTGCTTTTACTCAGTTACAGGATTAGTGCTTGTGAAGGGTGCTGGACTGACAGACCTAGGGAACACAGCTCCCTGTTATGCACAAACCTGATACAGCAGAGGCAGTACCAACTTTCCAGCCGCATCTCACCAGAATGCCTTAACCTTGACCTGAAGGGAAGGTTCATTCACGCCTTGCTCCCTCTGCTAGGGCTGCCAACAAGGTTGCCAGTTAGTGCCTTGGTGGTGGTTTGTGAGATATACAGACCCCTGTATGCTTGGAACTAGACTCCGTTCTAACCCATTTCACACAATACCAGGCAGCAATCATACATTGGTAACGAATCATACGTTTGGTAAGCTCAGAGAGCTGATAGGTAAGGTCCCATGGGAATCAAGACTGAGGGGAAAAACAACTGAGGAGAGCTGGCAGTTTTTCAAAGGGACACTATTAAGGGCCCAAAAGCAAGCTATTCCACTGGTTAGGAAAGATAGAAAATGTGGCAAAAGACCACCTTGGCTTAACCACGAGATCTTGCATGATCTAAAAAATAAAAAGAAGTCATATAAAAAATGGAAACTAGGACAGATTACAAAGGATGAATATAGGCAAACAACACAGGAATGCAGGGGCAAGATTAGAAAGGCAAAGGCACAAAATGAGCTCAAACTAGCTACAGGAATAAAGGGAAACAAGAAGACTTTTTATCAATACATTAGAAGCAAGAGGAAGACTAAAGACAGGGTAGGCCCACTGCTTAGTGAAGAGGGAGAAACAGTAACAGTAAACTTGGAAATGGCAGAGATGCTTAATGACTTCTTTGTTTCGGTCTTCACCGAGAAGTCTGAAGGAATGCCTAACATAGTGAATGCTAATGGGAAGGGGGTAGGTTTAGCAGATAAAATAAAAAAAGAACAAGTTAAAAATCACTTAGAAAAGTTAGATGCCTGCAAGTCACCAGGGCCTGATGAAATGCATCCTAGAATACTCAAGGAGCTAATAGAGGAGGTATCTGAGCCTCTAGCTATTATCTTTGGAATATCATGGGAGACAGGAGAGATTCCAGAAGACTGGAAAAGGGCAAATATAGTGCCCATCTATAAAAAGGGAAATAAAAACAACCCAGGAAACTACAGACCAGTTAGTTTAACTTCTGTGCCAGGGAAGATAATGGAGCAAGTAATTAAGGAAATCATCTGCAAACACTTGGAAGGTGGTAAGGTGATAGGGAACAGCCAGCATGGATTTGTAAAGAACAAATCATGTCAAACCAATCTGATAGCTTTCTTTGATAGGATAACGAGTCTTGTGGATAAGGGAGAAGCTGTGGATGTGGTATACCTAGACTTTAGTAAGACATTTGATACGGTCTCGCATGATATTCTTATCGATAAACTAGGCAAATACAATTTATATGGGGCTACTATAAGGTGGGTACATAACTGGCTGGATAACTGTACTCAGAGAGTTGTTATTAATGGTTCCCAATCCTGCTGGAAAGGCATAACGAGTGGGGTTCTGCAGGGGTCTGTTTTGGGACCGGCTCTGTTCAAAATCTTCACTAACGACTTAGATATTGGCATAGAAAGTACGCTTATTAAGTTTGCGGATGATACCAAACTGGGAGGAATTGCAACCGCTTTGGAGGACAGGGTCATAATTCAAAATGATCTGGACAAATTGGAGAAATGGTCTAAGTTAAACAGGATGAAGTTTAACAAAGACAAATGCAAAGTGCTCCACTTAGGAAGAAAAAACATCAGTTTCACACATACAGAATGGGAAGAGACTGTCTAGGAAGGAGTACGGCAGAAAGAGATCTAGGGGTTATAGTGGACCACAAGCTAAATATGAGTCAACAGTGTGATGCTGTTGCAAAAAAAGCAAACCTGATTCTGGGATGTATTAACAGGTGTGTTGTGAGCAAGACACGAGAAGTCATTCTTCTGCTCTACTCTGCTCTGGTTAGGCCTCAGCTGGAGTATTGTGTCCAGTTCTGGGCACCGCATTTCAAGAAAGATGTGGAGAAATTGGAAAGGGTCCAGAGAAGAGCAACAAGAATGATTAAAGGTCTTGAGAACATGACCTATGAAGGAAGGCTGAAAGAATTGGGTTTGTTTAGTTTGGAAAAGAGAAGACTGAGAGGGGACATGATAGCAGTTTTCAGGTATCTAAAAGGGTGTCATAAGGAGGAGGGAGAAAACTTGTTCACCTTAGCCTCTAAGGGCTTAAACTGCAGCAAGGGAGGTCTAGGTTGGACATTAGGAAAAAGTTCCTGTCAGGGTGGTTAAACACTGGAATAAATTGCCTAGGGAGGTTGTGAAATCTCCATCTCTGGAGATTTTTAAGAGTAGGTTAGATAAATGACTATCAGGGATGGTCTAGACAGTATTTGGTCCTGCCATGTGGGCAGGGGACTGGACTCGATGACCTCTTGAGGTCCCTTCCAGTCCTAGAATCTGAAAACTTTTGGCCATTACAAATTGACAAATTTCATTAAAATCCTTTTAGGGTTTTCTCTTCCCCTTTAAACAAAATGTTAGATTATAACCACACACACAGAAGTGCCAGAGCATTTGGCTTTGCTGCTGTACAGGGTGCTGGGTAGTATAACAAAACCATTCTGTGCTTAAAAATGCAATCTAGATCTGTAATGACTGACATTTCGCTTCAAAACTACCTTAATGTCTGGAATGGGGAAAGAATATTTCTAAGCAGCAGATAAATCATTTGGATTATTCTTATACCACCACAACCAACAAACTAGAATTCCAGTGTGTGACTGGTATAAAACCACAACTCTTATTATTTTTTTTTTGGGGGGGGGGGGGAGGGAAGAGGGAGGGAATGGCAGTGAAACGATAGGACATAATACCATTCTCAGCCTCCAGCAATTTAAGGATGACATTATCAAAAAGCCTAAGTGAGTCATTTTAAATTTTAAAATCACTGTTTGAATATCACCTTGGCTATAAATGTTTATTCCCAAACTATTACTTACCTGTTAATTGTTCTAGTAAAGATTTAAAACTATTTCCTATCCTCTCTTGGATTTCTGTTGAATCTTCTGAAATAAAAAAATGTTACAAATAAATCTTTTTTAAATAGTGTTTTTTCTGCTTCAAAATGCAAAACAATTAAAAAAACCCCACAAAAATATGCACTGTATGGAATGCTTCAAGTGTGAATGACTGGTACATTAATATAATTGTAAGAAAATTCAGGAAGACTTAAACACATAAGCCCATAAGATTAAAGAAAGCTGTGATTTTCTTCATAACCTAAAGTGTCACTCAAATAATCTACACATGGTTGGTTTATCAATTTGTTTCCAACTCATTAATATAATTTATTAACTAAAGGCAAAGCCATTTTGAAACTGTACAGATACACCTACACCCCATGCAACACCCCTCACAAATTGGTTTAACCTCCCTGCAACCCAAACACTTACCTAAGCCATTGGTATCTAGTTCATAAATATCACTAACAAGATAAAACAAGCTAGTCTGGCACTGACAGCTGCCATTACTGAAGAAGCCAGCCATTCGGGTAGGAGGAGGGCCAAGGACAGGATACTAGGCAAGAAGGAAAGAAAAAGAAAGATGTTGCAGCTTTTCCTTAAACAGAAAACAGTGTTGTTCTTTGGCACATCTCAGATTTCAAAAGCTACAAACTCAGGATCAGTTAAGTGAATTTTGCAGCCTGCAGAACGTTACAAGATGCACTGAGTTGCTGTGCTTGCATTCATGGGCATTAACGATTCTGGGATCACTTTTCCTTAACAGGTACCTGAATTTTCTGCTCAAGAAACTGCTTCCCTGAATCCACTGCCGTTTCCAGTTGTTGAAGCAGAGACCGTATCGTATCAATTTTGGATGAGACACCATTCTCAGCAGTCTTTTCAGAGTTCTTTGGGTGAACAGTATGACTAAGAGTTGGGAGTCCGCTTACTAGCCTTAAAGTTAAAGATCGGATTTGCAACCAGATGGTTTCTTCCTCCAATGACAGTTTCCTATGCTCCTCAGAAATGTCCCTATAGAAAGGCACCAAAGGTTTTTAGACAAATGTTTTATATTCATAACAGTAGCAAGCTTCCATGAACATCCTTTATCCTACTCTGGTGCAAAGCTTTGGAATCCCATGTGGAAAGGTGGGAATGACTGGAAATTCAGGGAACGGTATTAATGTTAATAAGTAAGATGAGAGCATTGTTAGAAATTGTAAATGATGCTCTTGTTAAATGTGCACAGTTAGCCAGCCTAGAAAATATTTAAGTGACACTTGGAATTTACCTTGAAATGATTTTCTCCCTAAAACACATTTCTGAAAGACTGACCCCTGCAGGCCTTTGTACTCACCTGTCTTTTGGATCCCAGTTAAATAAGACCGTTAGGTCTCTGTTGTCATGCAAATCTTTCCATGGAATATCATCCTCCTCTGGACTCAGACTCATGGACTTTATACTTTCTTCTAAACTGGTTGATCTAGTACATAAATATTAGTATCGTTAAACCAAATGTTTAATAGTTGAGGTGAAAGCCCAACCCACTGATATAGTCTATATTCTCTACAGAGCACATAACTGTTAGCTACCATATATAAAAGTCAAACCTACCTACTAGCGTTAAAGAGATAACGCTGGTGGGGACAGCAAACTAGCAACTAACATGGACTAACTAGAGCTTGTACTGAAGGTAGTAAATGTTATTGGAGGGATTAGAAGCATTGGATAAAGTTTTTATTATAATAAATGAGTCTATGTTGTACTTCAATAGCACATTCCATCAGAGCACCTCAAACGTTAAACCTCCCAACATCCCTCTGAGGTACCCTAGTAGTAGAACACATTTTACAGATGGGGAAACTAAGGGCTTGTCTACACTTATAATGCTGCAGCACCGCAACTATAGTGCAACCCACCTCCCTGAGAAGCGGTAGCTAGGTTAATGGAAGAATTCTTCTGTCCACCTAGCCCTGCCTATGCAGGGACTTAGGTTGGCTTAACTATGCAGCTCAAGGGTGTGGATTTTTCACACACCTGAGTGATGCAGTTAAGCCAGCCTAATTTTCTAGTGTAGACCAGGCCTAAGGCTTAACAGGAAAGCCACTCTGATGACCCGTACCAGGTAGACAAGAAGCACCCGTTCAGGAAAGGCTGCTCTTCCCTTGCAGAACCCCTGCCTGGTTTACTGTTTGAGTTACTTTACTTTTGTCTCTGCCATACTTACATATTTGCTTCAAGTAAGAGGTCTAACAACATCCGTTCAGTACGGACTTGTGCAAAGTGAAGTGAGGCATTCAGCCTGTTCCTAAAAGCAATGAATTCTGGGATCTTCTCAAATGCACCGTACTTGTAGGCTTGAATAATATATTCTGAGGTCTAGGAAGGAACACACATCATCTCTGTATTAGTTGCCATGATAAAGTAAAAACAACTAGAGTCTTAACAGGGTTATAGCCAAATCAAATTTGTGACTGCCATGAATCTGAAGGTGTAGAGTCTAGCAAGCACTTATCACCTGGGAGAAATGTGCAGTTCTGCTTGCCCAAGCCTCCCAGACACAGATAGTGGTATAAGCTTCGCTGCTTTCCTTTAGCAAAAGCAGACTGTACCCTGGGGATAGTGTGTCTAGCAAGCTCCCAATTTCTTTATTAAATAAATGAGCCAACACTAAGAAACTTCAAGTTGGTGCCACCCCTAAAACTGAAAGGCAACTTTTTTTGAATTGTGGAAGCGTCCTCTTTTCTTGAGATCTTGTTATGTATGCTATAGAAAGTGGGGGCATCTCGAACAAAATGCAACCATTTCTTTGAGAAAATCCATTATAACCAAAATAAATCTACCCCAGATTTTCCTGCGTCTGACTTGGGCATGTACCATTGTGTGTTACTTTCACATAGGTTTAAAAAATTACTCATGCTACACTTTTGCTTCTCATTTTTATTAGGTTTTGAATACAGCATCACAGGATAACACCATGCGGCGTGTACACATTACATCTCAATACAATCTAAATCCCAAAGGAAACATCAGAATCCATGCATTAGTTTGCCTCCCCTCTCCAACGAAATGCAACAATAAAAACTTTAAACCAAGATTTCAGGCCCATCCAAGTGTTCCCCATGAAGAGATCTATGAGTAGGGAGCCCAAAACGAGCACTTATTTTGATGTAAATATCAAAATATAAAGACATAGGAAGCAATTCATGCACCAAGACAAGATAGATACTTTACCAGAATTACTCTATCAATGAGAAATTCTGGAAAATCAGAACGAAAACCACAAATGAAAGATTATGGGATGAACTCACACCTGACATACACCGGATCAAGTCACCAGTGTGTGTCTATAATATGCTACACCAACGGATTGAACCTGGTCTGAAGAGTTTGAGAAACTGTACTTAACACAGCCAAATGTCACCGTATGTTTGCCAAAAACAGGGAATGTCCGTTTAGCCAGTTCTCTCCCTGTCTTTTTACCAAGCAATTTGGTTATTTGCATAATATGAAAAATATGCCAATATTCAACAACATACCCTCTGATAAACAGCCTTGCAGAATTCATTTCAGGCCGCGGGATTGCGCCATGGGCGCTAATTCAACTGCATCGACGCGGCTTTTAAATCCCCATGGGACACCTCGGTGCTCTGTTTGCCTGCAGTATCTGGAGAAATTAAAGACGGACGGACACAAGAAAATTAAAGAGATTACTTGTGATTCTGCAGATTTAAAGAAGGACTCTCTTGAAAAGGATGAAGTTGCCTTTTTAGTTTTGGTCAAGTACAGCAATACTGCCTCTTTTCCTCCTGGTCTCTCTCAGAACAGGAATATTCAAGACTGTCGAACAGTGCACCCCACAGGATTCCTTAATGTTGGTCACCTTGTCAGGGGTTTAATTCACCTTACCATGGGGCATACATTCAGCAAGCAAACTGAAAAATGCATTAGTTTAAGATGATCAGTACTGTTCACTAAGAACAACTGCACTTTTATGTGAGATCACTCAATTTAAAACCCCAAATGTACTGTTTCAGGCAAAGTCCGAAGAACAAAACACTACAGGGCATGTTTAGTGTGTTCTGTATTTGGACAGTATGGTGAAGACACATGTTTTGGTGAAATTTCAAGCCTTCTAAACAAGAATCTAAAAAGTAAGGAACAAGCATCCGGCAGTATCTTAACCCAGCTAAAAAGGTAACTTTTAAAGAACAGTCCTCCTTTAACATTGCAGTTAGATGTTGCTGTGGAACTAGAAGGGGATCCGGGAAGCTGACGTCAGAACTGTTAGTAGGATGAAGAGGCAACCCCCTAACTGAACAGCAGGAGGGAATGAAAACTGCAGGCAGATTTTGAACTAATGACAGTTGAGGTGCGACCTCTATTAGAAGCCCTATTTTTCCATTGTTGACATGACATCGTCCTATTCAAACAAAACTCTGGAAATGAACCTCTGTCTCTTGCAATTTGCAAAACAGACAGGATTTAAAGATAAATACTACAGGCAAGCTGGTAATGCTTACAGTAGTGTCGTTTCCATTAAACAAATCTAAAACTCCTCAGGTCAGACGATAGAGTAAATCAATGCTTGTCTTTCAGAAATCAAGGACGCTATTAGTCAGCCGCCTTTAATGACTTGTCTGGAATGCTGTATCCATGAGAAGAAAAATGACATGTGTAGGTCTTCAAAACTGTGTCTTCAGACTAATAGTAGGAAGAAGTGGATACTCCAAATGCATCTTTTTCCACTTTGATTCCAATTCTTTGAGACGCGAGTAAACCAATACATTAATCCAGGTAAGAAGTATTCCACGAATTCTGAAAACTGAACTGACACACCAGATTCTGAATAGCGTGCCTCCTGCCAAGAGTGTCCCAATACCACATGGAATGCGATTCAATAGATCTTTATATGGATATGTGCCCTGAGCTACTGAAAAGGGCAACTGAATCTTCTCCATCCCGAGCATTTTTATAAGTCATACTGATCAGAATAACCTTAGCCTAAATTGGTGCCTAGAGGCAGTACTGCAGCCTGATGTTAGTTGAAGCTGAGCTGTTTTCCCAATCAATATGATTTCTTGCTGCTTTACAGTCTTTAGTGCGCTCAGTCAAGAGAATTATGTCCATTAGGTGTTTTCTTCAAATCTTTATTTTTCCTTCTTGGCATGTTGCTGTCAAACTTTTTATCAATGAAAGTCACTTTGTCCTGAATTGCAGTCTCTTCCACTGAATTACTTGGAAACAGATCAAACATGGCTTAACAAAAGCAAGAGTAACTTCTCAATGAAACAAAGAAAAGCCACTATGTTGATAAATCCAAGACTCGTCTATCAAAAAAATTAATGTTTCCACCCAGAATTTTATTTCAGTATAACGAGTGCACACCCATCAGACACAGTCCCAATGATCTTGACAAATAAGTTCAGCAGAGGAAATTAACACAAGAGAAAGCTAAGATGTCATCTATCCAGCATGTCTGTTGCACAACTGGGGTTCTCTGCCCCATTGTCACAAGATCATTTCCATATCAGTTGCAGCCACATTTTGCAACTAAGATCACCACTTCTATTTCCACCCTTAGAAGACAGTTAAAGCATTACAGAAACCTTACACATTGAAAGAATTTAGCTATTGACAGACCAAGGAGATTCTTCTATGCAATGACTGCATTATATGCATCATATATGCATTTCTACACAGTACAGATAACCCTTACATTTGTACTTGATGTTAGAAGGACAAAGTGAGTTTTAAAACACCCACTGGGAGCCAAGAATTCCTAAATTCTAATCCCAGCTCAATGACTCAAAGTGTGGCAAAGTCAGTCATTTTGTATCTCAGCTTCCTCACATCAGTAAAATGGGGATAATTTTCTATTACCTACCTCTCAGGGATGTTGTGATGATCAATGTTTGTAAAGGATTACCATGTAAGTGCTAGGTATTAAAATTCATTCCGTGGTACAAAATGTACCTCCTGAATTCATCGTGGGGAGCAACACTTATATACAATCATGTAACAACTGTTACAGATTAGAGCAATTTCTTCTATTCCTAATTGCCTAATAAATACTCACCCCAAGACTAAAGAAATGAGCCTAAATATCAGTACTTTATATCTAGTTATGTTTAAAACAAACAAACACATAAAAAACTGACAATGCAATTGTGGAACACCACTGATATTTTTCCTATGGCTACACCAAGATTCTTCCAGGAAACATATTTCACACATAAGAGTGTCATGACAATAATAATTAAAATGTGTTAAGAATCACAAGCAAGCAACTGAATTTTTCAGGAGGCCTAGCCATGGGCATGCACGTTTTAAGAAATATCATAGCTCAGTGGTTTGAGCATTGGCCTGCTAAACCCAGGGTTATGAGTTCAATCCTTGAGGGGGGCCACTTGGGGATCTGGGGCAAAATCAAGTACTTGGTCCTGCTAGTGAAGGCAGGGGGCTGGACTCAATGACCTTTCAAGGTCCCTTCCAGTTCTAGGAGATGGGATATCTCCATTAAACAAAACAAAAACAAAATGCTCTTCAGAGAGTTCTGTTGCTCTTTCATCAGCCCCACTCCAGAGAACCCCATTACAGTTGAGAGACTCATCTTTAAATCCGGAAGACTTTCCTGCAAGTCACGCCACCTTTCACTCTGTGGCCTGGTGGCGGCAGTTGAAATGCGTTTCCATTAGCACGGTGGAATCCCAAATCCTCATCTTTAGTTACTGTTTCAAAGTATTGCAGCTAATTTTTATTTCTGTTCTGCCTTATTGAAGCCAGTTTTCAATAAAGTTAGTTTAATTTTTCCTCTCTTCATACTCTCACCCTATTCCCTACATAGTTACTGCACTATTATGACAACCTGCACCACTGTGACTAACCATATATAAATTATCCTGCTTCAACCAGTCTACTGCAAGGCTTCAGGACCACCCGTTCATGCCACCGGGATCTTTGTTATCAACCTGTGCTGCCACGTAACTTTCCAAAATGCTAAATATGAATTTATGCCATCATGGACCCATCACTTGCCATGTTATTTTTTATTTACAGTCACACAGAAATCACTATTCTTTAGCCATTAGATCTAAAATGGCCACAGCAGTACTTTTGAAATGAATGTCTAATATATTGGCTTTAAGAAAATGAAAGGTCAAAAGCAGAATTCCAGCAAGCAATGAAGTTTTGTGGTGGAATTATAAACCTTTCTGAACAGAAAACAAAGAGCCGAGGCAAACCTTTACTATAGCCACAACAAGCTGCTATGTTATAGATCCAATTTTTCTATTGTGATCCACCCACAGCAAATCCTGTATAAATCTTTCTATCACACGCATGTTCTTTTCGTAGTAACTTGGACACAACTGCTTTGTTAGGAGTCATGAGAGAAATTAGTGTGACTTACATCTTTCTGGTTGGAGTGGAAAAACCTGAGTGCAAAATTGCAGGATTGGGATGCAGCAGCATATTGACCCAGGGACTCTGCATAGCGTGTCAGAAGGTAACTGAAATATAACACAATAATTTGAATTATACACTGTCACACAATGCCCTGAGAAGATGAATGTCATCAAGAGTCTCATTGACCAGAGAATCACTGCACAGCTTCTGTCTTCATATACAATTCTCAAGGGAGTTACAAGGTAATGGGAATTTGACAATGTTCATTTCAATTTTTTTTTTAAATGTAAAGGTTCCTTTTTATTATTATTAAATTCTAATTTTGCCTAACCACGATCAGCAGGACACAGAGCTCCTCTTTCTACCTGATCCAAGGGGCAAAAGCTTTTTTAAGTTGATATCCACAAAAAAAGCTTCAAGACCCTTCCATGCACTTGTGAGCTGTGGGCAAGTCTACATTTAAAATGCACGGGCACAGCTACACTGCTTTAATGAAGATGCTCTAAGCCTATTGGCTTAGTTATTCCACCTCCCTGAGAGGCAATAGCTATGTTGGTGGGAGAACCTCTCTTGCCAACATAGTGCTGTCTGTCTGTGTGTTAAGTCGGTATAATGATGTTGCTTGGGCAATGTAGTTAAACCAATATAGGTCTGTAATGTAAACCAGACCTGTGTTTTACCACAGCACAGTTTTGAGATTGCATGACCAACACTGTATGTCAGAGCTAAGTTTTGCCTCCATACCAGGCATACAAATTCAAAAGGCATTTTCAAAGAAGGAAATCAATAAGTAGGTCCCCTTCACTCAGAGGTACCAAGATTTAAAAGTAACCAATATAAAACCACATAAGAAACATATGGCAGAACTAGAAATGGATTGAGGGACATTATGGTGGCGCTGAAAAAGATTTGAGGTCTGTGTTTTACATGCAATACTAACTCACATTTACATAAGCATCTTTAATCCCACATGCTATTTTGATAAAGCCTCACAGAAACATGGCTCCCTCTGGGGCTGAAGGCAGCACCTAAGTGGCAAAGCACGCTGCAAAACCATAGGGACAGTAGGGGAAATCTGATTCACGGGCACCAGGATAAATCCCCCACCTTATTAAAAACTCCATGGGATCTTCACTGTCCACCAAAAGACAAGATCTTGGTTTTTAAGATCTCATCTAACAGACCTCTCTTCCCCTCCCCAGTGTGAACTGCATGGTACTCATTTTATCCATTTCATAAGGTGGAAGGGCTGAGCTGATCCTACCAGAATGGAGTGATCCTTTTAACAACATATTACTGGGGTTTGTAATTCTAAAGAAAACTGAAAATAGAACATTTAAAAATGTTGAGCAGGGTTAGCAGAGAGCCAGTGTGACCAGTTATTCTGAGTATCTACTACCCACCCGATGGTGTCGTGCTGGATGTGCTTAGCATCAAGGCTGGAATAAAGCTCCACAACAGGTTCAAATGCACCAAGCATGCAGTAAATTCGAATGAGCAGCAATTTGAACTGAGCATTAGAAGGACTGTGGGTTAATCCTTCTTCTAATAAAGTCAAGGACTGCCACACGGCCATCTCTTCACCTGGTGATGAGGAGACAAGCACACACAGACATTAGGCGCGAACAGGGTGTTTAATAGAGAGCAGGGTTTGAAACTGGCACAACTACACTGGGTTGAAAAACCTCTCTCATTGCTCCTCAAACACATTTCCCAGGCTGCCTGCATGTTACTCTCCTCTCTTAAAGCTACTTTGAATGATACGAATGTCTAAATAAATTGTATTACGCTCAGCACCTAAGCAAGGCATGTAGGTACCTTAAAAATACATTATTACAATTCAATCTGGATGCAACAGACACCTGCTAGAAGGAGCTAGTTCCAGGTGCCTGGCTCTTCCACTGGGAACACTCTGCTACCATCCACCACAGAGTGCAGACCCCACACACCAGCAGTGTATGACAGTGAGAGAATGACCCTCTGGTAAACGACTCCTAGACCTTTCAGGGTTTGTAGACTGTAACCACATCAGAAGATTAAGGGTGCCTTTAAGCACCATGGAGAGGGGGTTAACTGGGTACTCCCTGCCCCCAACAGAGCCAGGAATTTCGGGGCACGTGGCTCCACCTGCCATCCTCCCTGGAGAACTTTGTGGGCTGGAGCTCTCCATGAGATTTCCCAGGGTGAAGGACCAAGCCTTCTCCAGAAAGGAGAGGCAGTAGCTGTCATACCACCAGGGGGTAGGAGGAGCTCCCTAACCCTCAACCACTATGGAGCCAGGACTTTGGGGAAATTTCCATGACCATGGTCCCTCAATCAGTAATATCAAAGGGTGAATACCAAAGCAATGCCAACAGCCTGATGTCAGGAGAGACTTTTGAATTTCTCTTCAGTGAAAAGGCGGCTGTGCAGAAGGGAGGGGGCAGATTCTCTGCAGAAGGATACAGAGAGAGGCTGGACTGAGGAAGGATGGGGGAGGGAGGGAGGAGTCCTAAGCAAGGAGGCAGAGTTCCAAGGATTTTACTGGGACTTAAAAAATGTCAGATTTCAAACGAGGTTTGGGTAAGGAAACACCAGCTCAGAAGAGGATAGTTTAAACAGCTGGGGATAGTTTATGCAGAAAAAATCCCAAACCCACAGAACTAACAAGCCACATGCTGACCATTCAGTCACACCCCCACACCACTCAGCCCTTCACTTGTAACGTTGTATCCTTGCCCCCAAACTTTGTTTTTTGTTTTTAGATTGTAAAGTCTTCGGGCAGGAACTGTATCTTCCTATAGATCAGAACAGCACTGAGCTAATGTAATACAAATAATCAGTAGTAATAGTTCGATACACATCTCTGTTATAGCCTTAAATAACTAATGTCTAAGTTAAGCAATTTAAGCACTGTTTGTAAAATAAGTTTTGGACAAGAAGGGAGTTAAGCCTCAAGGAGATGGACCCCGGCTATGCTCGGAAACAACAGACTAATGCTGAGTGACTCAACAGTGACACCTTCTGCCCAACAAGCAGCAACTACAACTGAGATTTGAAGGAAGCAAGGTTCAACCCTCCTGTTCAAGGGATGAAAAACATGAAGAGACAGAAAATTATTCATATAGGTTTTAAGAAAAATAAGACTGAAGGGACTTACCTGCCTCTAGCCACATATCCAGAAGCAGGTGAACTGCAAGCAGACAGTAATAATCTGAAAACTGCAATTCAGTTTTCAAACAAGATTTCCCTATAGAGGAAAAAAAAGCGTCACCCCGCATAGTAGATGTATTATCAAAATCATTACATTCAATAAACAGGGCCAATCATTTCTCACATAGCTATGTAAATTGAGGTAAATTGGCAGCCTTTCAGCCCACCAGATGACATTTTTAAAGGGACACTGTCAGGTTAATTATTTTTGAAATCCCAAGTTTCCTTACATCTGTTACTAATGTCAGATTATAAAAAGTGAACGAATTGTCAATGTGTTGCATTTCCTCATTTATGCTTTTTGCAGTTCCCCCAAAGTGGACAGGGAACGGATCCATTTCACTTTTGTTTCTAGTGAGTTTCACTTCCAGGCCCTTCTATACTAACTAAGTACTGCAGGGTCTGGGGTTACAGACTCCACAGAGGATTGTTTAAAGCAACCAGATACAAATACAACCACTACTTTCTTTCTGGTAAAATTGAAAAATGTTACAAAAAGTGACAAGCTTTTGGAAATTTGGCCCATAAGAAAGTCTAAATATGAATTCACTGCAATGCACTAGTTTCAAGATTTTCTTACCAAACTCCAATCCATGCTGGTATCTTAACATTAACTCCCGGACTACACTCAGCTTTTGGTTTTTGTCAATGGTGTGATAGAGACCAAGCAATCTTGTTAGCTGAACCACACACAAGTGTTGTTGCAAAGCTTTGATGTCAGCTGGTAGTGCAAGTTTACCCTCTGCTGGTACTGACAAAGGAATGATTCCCAGCAACTGACTGATGAACTGGGAAGGAAACACAAGTGTTAAATTTTGCAATGCACTTAGTCACCTCAAGAAAACAGCAAGTCTTATATTCATGTTCAGAAACTGGGACAAAATGAGATTACGGAGGTGTTGGTACCAACTCCATAATTAAAACGCCACTGAAATTTGAAGTTAGAGGGCTCACTCCTCAAGACGGTACATATTCGGATCCTGAGCCTAAGAATGCAGGAAGTACCAAAAAAGTCAACGGGATTACACACAGGCTTAAAGTTAACTATGTCTTCAAGTGCTTTGCTGGATTGTGGCCAGAATGCTCCACGCCTTGCTAACTTTGTAGAAATTAAATTCTATTGTTATTTATTAAAAATCATATTTATCAGTACCAACCATACAACTCTTTCCAAGGATTAACTCTCTCAAGACAGGGTAAGTTAGAATTAAACCTGTTCAGTACTTTAGGAATTAAAATGAGTCATTTTTAAAATTACACTTGCAATGTTACCATCATTTTCTCCTAGCTAAAAATGGCTTTAACACCACAATGATTATACCTGCTCTGAACAAGTTAGATAACATGGGGCTTAAAGTGTTGGCAGCAGTCTGTCTATAGTAGGGCTCCCAACATTACCACCACTGGGGGAGCTGAACCGATGTTAGCAACAGAGGGATCCCTAATATGAACAATGCCCGTATGTAGTTTACATAGATTTTGTTAACAGCCTTTGACTGATCCAGGACTTTTTATTTAACTCCTACCCCTGAGAAATATACCACAATGGCTTAGAAGAACAAGGGGGTGAGTGGCAGGATTCCCAGAGGCTGAAGTCATCTACCAAGCTGCTCATGACTCTGCTGAAATCCTCTCAATTTAAGTTTAAATAAGGTAGGGGTCAGAAAGATTCTGGAAGAAATACAAATAGTGTCTCAGACATCTCTCTCAATTGATGCTGATGTGTCCATTCTGTCACTTAGATCTGCTACAGTGTTATTACTTAGTCCCCTAACTATTCCTGGTGCTTGGCACAGATTAAGAGAAAGATCTTCCCAGAGAGTATTTACAATTAGACACAGAGCATGAACAAGGACAGACAAGGGGAGAAGGAAAGAAGGATAATGTTTAACACAACAGTAACACAAGTCCTATTATCTAACAAGCCAATCTTATTCATTCTGATATTTTAGACAGAAACTAAAGTTCATTCCATGGAGGTTTATCTTCCCTTGACGCTCATGTTTAACTCACATTGCTTCAAGGGTAGCTGTGCATGTTTATACAGGGAGAATAAACCTCTTTATGGTGATAGATATGTTGGGCTCTACTGTATATCTCAGACTGTGACAACGTGAACAAGAGTGAGGAGAGGTTATGCCACTAAAATCAACAGAAGTCATGGGACACCACAGAACTGCAAGAAGAAGGCTCAGTCGTACAAATAGTTACTGAATTACTCCATGCATGCTCTATGCTGGGAGTCACGTTGCAGGAACAGAGAGAGAGAGAGAGAGAGAGAGAGTCTCCCATTGAAGTTATTCAGAACTTTGGCATTTTTAATTTTTAAGAAACACTATTTCTTCTGGTTAGAGCAGAATTTTGAATAAAATTAACCAGTTCTACATTATCAGCAATTTGATTTTCTAAAAAACTGATTCCCTCTCTCCCTGAAAGGGAGTTTCCTTTTGATATCACCACTGTCAAAAGCTGCATTCAGCTGACAGCCGGTGCACTCAGCAGTCTCCAGCACCCCTCCCTTTACTTCACCCAATGCTATTGTTCTTACCTTTGTACACTGGCTAGGTGGGAGGAGGTCCACAAATACCTTGAGATCAGTGAAACAGCAGGGTTTGTCCCCAAACTTTTTGAAGTATTGGAACATTAGTTCTTCTGGGTCACCTAACAAAGAAACTCAGTTATAAAGAAGCCAGTTCAATCTTTTTTTTTTTTAAATGCTCACTTAGAAGCAAAGTCAATAATATAACGAGGCTTGGAAGGATTAGATTTTTATTGGTAAATTTTGGTGAGCATCAGTTTCAGCATACACACACACACACAAACTGAAGAAAAAAAATATTTCCATTGATAACAAAAATTTGCAATTAGGCAAAGTAAGAAAAGGCAGGGGTTCTCAACCTTTTTCTTTCTGAGGCTCCCCCAACATTCTATAAAAACTCAAAAGCCCACCTGTGCCACAACAACTGTTTTTCTGCATATAAAAGGCAGGGCCAGTATTAGGGGATAGCAAGCAGGGGAACTGCCTGGGGCCCCAAACCACAGGTTGTCCTGTGAAGTTAAGTTGCTCAGTCTTTTGCTTCAGCCCTGGGTGGGGGGGCTTGGAACTCCAGGCTTCAGCCCCATGCAATGGGGCTTCGGCTTTCTGCCCTGGGCCACAGCAAGTCTAATGCCAGCCCTGCTTGGCAGACCCCCTGAAACCTCCTTTTTAAACCATGATTTGAGGACTTCAATGGTTCAGACACAGGTTTGATACAGGAGTGGGTGAGTGAGATTCTGTGGCCTGCGTTGTGCTGGAGGTCAGACTAGATCAGGGGTAGGCAACCTATGGCACGCGTGCTGAAGGCGGCACATGAGCTGATTTTCAGTGGCACTCACACTGCCCGGGTCCTGGCCACCAGTCCAGGGGGCTCTGCATTTTAATTTAATTTTCAATGAAGCTTCTTAAACATTTCAAAAACCTTATTTACTTGTCATACATCAATAATTTAGTTATATATTATAGACTTATAGAAAGTGACCTTCTAAAAACGTTAAAATGTATGACTGGCACGCGAAACCTTAAATTCAAGTGAATAAATGAAGACTCGGCACACCACTTCTGAAAGGTTGCCCACCCCTGGGCTAGATGATCATAACGGTCGCTTCTGACCTTAAAGTCTATGATTCTATGCTTGGGGCGCCCGCAGAGGGCTCCGGACCCCTGGTTGAGAACCACTGTATTAGACGGTCATTAAATAATGACTGACTGATCCTCCCAGCCATAATTTCCAGGACTTGTGAAAATTTAAACCAATGAAAATAGAAAAAAAATGCTTAAAAACAGATATTCTCTGTCAAAATTATTTAAAGAAAAAGTAGAGTTCTGCCAAGCCTAAATATAACTATGAGGAATTTTCAGTCCTGCAAATGAACGTATTCATAGCAGTTTCTTATGTTCAAAGTTGAACAGTGATTTACAAATCATGACAGTTTCATTTCAGATCTTACAGTCAATTAGAAAGCTTAACCCATCTGATAAAGAATGAGAGAGGGAAAAAAAACAGAATATTTCAAGCTACCCACTCACAATTTATCTGATGATATTTATTTTCCTGCATCTAAGTGCAAAATGAGTTAATTTAAATAGGGTCTGCAGAAACCCTGCTAATATTAAGCCACATTCTCTTCCTTACTCCACTCCCCAAAGTGTTTTTTTTTTTTTAAACTCATGAAACCCCCAATAAGTGCATTTAACAAGCATTATTGTTCTCATTTACAAGTCTGCCAAAGAGCCCAAAGAAATATCAGCTGGTGATTACACGAAGGATGACAAAGGGAGAGGATTTTCAAAATTATTAAGGGATTTATCAAAGAACAACTCCCACTGAAAGTCACTGGGTTTGTGCTCCTAAACTGATTAGGTGCCTTTGAAATCTCCCCCAAAGACCTAGTTTTAAAAGGTCTAAAACACTCTAGAATTGTTATTGGAATAATATTTGACCTTCTATAACACCTTTCATCTGAAGATGCTTTATGCATGCAATCCCTGCACACCCTTTACATCAGGCACTACTAAATTGATGATCCCAGTACAAAGAGCTTGTTCTAGGTTGGTGTTCTTTCCCTTAAGGTTTAATTTATCATCCAATTAGTGGCTCTTACCTAGTTTATATTCATCCTTACAACCCCTGTGTCGCAAACGTCTAATCAGCTCCAGTTCGGCTAGGTAGGGTCCCCGAAGTGGCCGAGAGCTCTTAGCTTCTTCTGTTATCCTCTCCTCTATAAATTTCACAGCTTGCTCTGTAGAATAATGCACTTCTCCTTCCAGAGAGCTGTGCAGTTAAAGATATGAGTATTGATTTCAAGTATTCTTCTATCATTCCCATTTCTGAGGCACTGGCAGTAAGTGGTAAGCATGCCTTAACATCACTCCCTCAAAGCAATCAGGTTCGACTGATTCTCTGACCCAGACTCTGTGAAGGGAGCAGGTTAAGGAAGCTCCAGTAAAGTCAAAACTAGCATTATATGCATGCCTCCAGAGGGGGTCAGTGCCCTCTTGGAACAGGGACCAGCTTCCGCAGCTAAGTAGCTCGGGCACATTATGTGCCAGCAGCCATGATAACTCTTGAGATAGAGAGCTCTACATTAGCATGCATTTACACTAGCTATTTACCGATACTGGATACACTAAAGCAAGGATGGGAAACTGGCGGCTTGGGGTCCGCATCTGGCCTGCCAAATTGTTCTATTTTTCCCACCGCAGCCCAGATTGGGTAGGCAACCTGGCAGTCCCAGGGTCAGGACAGAGACAGGACATCAGATTGCAGGGGGAGGGTCCCGCCTACTCATGTGTTATGTGACACTGTGGCAAGAGCCAAGGTGCCAGAGCAGGGAGCCGAGCTCAACTCTGAAGGACAGGAGCTGTTGCCACAAGGTAAGCTCACTCCCAACACTCCCTTTGGGGGCAGGACCCAACCTCCAAGTCTCAAATCCCAGCCCATCAATGGTTTTAGTGGGTTTTGTGGCCCTCAACTACCTTAAAATTGCCCATCCCTTCATTAAAGTAAAACTATCAAGGGACAAACTAGGATTTTGACATCTACTGTATGAAGAGGAAAAATCCTCAGGGATAGTAGTTGACTTACTGCTCTCCTTCTGCTGGAGGAGTCCAGGATTTGTCAATGAGTTGAAAGACTGAATCAAAGTAAATTATATAGAACTGCCAATCATCCGAGCTAAAAAACAGGCAAGGAGCAAAATTAAGGAAAGTGCAAATAATGTTACTCACACATGCAAGTTTAGTCCTTTATAAAAACATTGTTAGATCTTGCAAGTCACAGAACAATTAAAACACAGGGGAAAAAACGCACCAAGAACCATTTCCACTAGAAAATTTCCCATCTTAAAGGGGCACTGTTAAGCAGGTTTCTAAAACCAACATATTTCAAGAAACTCAAGTCCAGATTTATATTTGAAGTTCTTTTACAATTTTTTAAAAGGGATTTTGGCTCCCATTAACATTTATAAAGGCCTTTCCAACGAGGGAATGAGCAGGTTCAAGAGTAGCACCACCACATTGCTAATGTAGGAGCTGGGAAATGCATCTGACCATCAACAAACAAGTGAAACTGACTATATACAAAGTGCTACAGAATGCACGAAGTAAACTGAAAACTTTTCTCTCTATATCTAATGTTTCAATTGTAGTAACCTTAGCTGTTGTCATTCCCTCCGGTCCTCTCCCTGCTCCCCCAAGACTCTAGGCTTTAAAATCTCCCCAGGATTTCCACTATAGTTACATTCAACTATTTATTAAAGAACAGTTTTTCTAAGTAAGATGTTTTTGATCTCTTGGATGGCAGCTTCAGACAGGATTCACTATAATCCCATTAACTGTGTCCTAGTCCTTACAACAAACCCTCATGACTGTCTCAGAGGCAGATCTGATCATCCTGATTTGCTCTGTTCTGATGCATCTGCTGCTTTGAACTTGTCAGTGTATTTCCTAGGACAAATCTACACTGCTGTGCTACATGAGCACAGCTGCACCGATGCAGCTACGCTACCGTAGCGCATCTGGTGAACCGACGCTATGCCGACGGGAGAGCACTCTCCTGCCAGCATAATTACTCCGCCTCTGCGAGAGGCGGAAGCTGTGTGGGTGGGAGAGAGTCTCCTACCGATACAGCACGGTATAGACACCGCTTTAAGTCGATGTAACTTATGTCGCTCAAGGGGTGTTGTTTTCACACCCCTGAGTGACAAATTACATTGACTTAAGTGGTAGTGTAAATCAGCCGTCAGAAGGAAACCTGGCAGATTAAGAGAACTAGATTGTAGGAAATAGTTGTAGGAAATGAAATTCAAGTACAAGTTTGCATTTTTTCTGAAAATTAGAATGTTGGATAGCAAAGTATGGCCCTCTGGAAATAGAGAATGAAATTAGTTTATTTCAGGAAAGCACACGTTGCACAACTCATTTGTTCACTGTGACAGTTAGCGGAGCTTCCATGTGAACGAATGATAATTTGCAGTCTTAGCTGCTCTCATCAGAGGATCTCCAACACTTTTCAAGCATTCAGTCTCAAACCTGCAGAGACAAGCAGCTGAGGTACTGTGGTGACGTGACTTGTCCAAGGTCACAGAGTGAGTCAGTAGCATAGATGTGAACACAACTTACTTTTTCAGTAGCAACCTCCTGGACAGTGCGTTGCATTCTGGCCACTTGCACAGCTTCTGATACATCGCCATACACTTATTCTCTCGACTCTGGAGCTCACTAGTCAACTTCTCTAAATCAGAAAGAGTTGTGAATTTATTTCCTCCATCATTTTTCTTTAACAACTTTCAGAACAAAGTATTTTATCCTACACAGGATGCAAGAGAGAAAACACATTCTTCTCCAAGACTGGAGGGCCAGGACTGAAGTCCAGGATCAATGCCAAAAAGCACTGCTAAAACAAGAGGTCAGTAACAGATTTAAGGTCCTATATCTTGCAGGTCAATGGTGCTAGAAATGAGTGCTTTGTTATTGAAAAGCTGGGAGTCCTAACATTTAATTATTTTTAAGACCTGGTACCTCCACTTACTGGGGCACCTGGCACTGGCCACTGTCGGTAGACAGGATACTGGACTAGATGGACCTTTGGTCTGACCCGATACGACTGTTCTTATGTTCTGTATCAGCACTAGAAACTCTTTGCTGGATCAGCACCTATTTTCCAACTGAGGAAAGTGCTGAACCTGCGATTAGAAAGAAAACATTTTATGCCTAATTATTGGCCAACATCTGACATAAGGAGGGACAGAAACTCTATTAAAACAATCGTCTCAATAACACATCACTACCCTCCTTTTTCTGTTAGAAGCATGGCTCAGAAGCTGCTGGACCCGGGTGCAAAACCTTCCCTTGAAAAGTACACAGGACTGGGTGCAGAACTGTAGAGTCTGACTGGAACCTTGATATTCGGGCTGCTCTTACGCGACAAATTCACTTTTGAGGTAGAAAAATAAAGCTCTAAAATCATCCAGGAGGAAGGGGCATAATGCCACCCCTAGCAGCACTGGTAGTTGTGAGCTGACATGATGGGATTTTGTGGGTTCAGTTATGTTAATCTGATAATTGCCCTTTGTACAACATGCTGCTGCTTTAACACAGATAATGGAATTGATGCTGCAAACACTCCTGCGTGTAGTAATACCACAAGCAGTCTGATGAAACCAGTAAGAAAATCTGCAGAATTGGGCTCAAGGTATGTTACTGGTAGGAGTTAAGTTAATTTACAGCGATCTTTAAACGAGTACACGTGCAGAACAATCAAATCCACATCATACAAGTTCCCAGCAAAAGACCTGGGGAAAAAGCAAGAATACCGGCAAACCTCCACGCAGCTGGGGTTGTTAATTGACTGAAAGATAAGTTACCTCCTAGTTTTCCTCTAACAACATCCAAGGCTTCCTGATACTTCTCCAAACGTTCCAGTATCATGTAGTAAAGTTCAACCTTAGAAGAAAGATTTGTATACACTGACATTTGGAAGTAAAACAAGTGAAAAGTGTCTGGAAATAAAAACAGTTTGTGCTTCTGTCATTAGGAAGAGGAGAAAGTCAACGCTGTCTGTAAAACTGTCTAATAGCCACCAGAAAGGAAAATTCAAGAATTTAATTTAACGCCCTCTAATCCCAAAGGATCCCCTGGGCTTTACAAACACTACAAAGAAATCACTTCATCTAGCAATGAACTCTTCACAATTTTACACCACCTACAACCTCTGCCCTCACTTCCTTCCAACACCCTTTCATTCCTTATGCTCCTCTATATCCTCTCTCCACACTGCTCCCTTTGTCTTCCTGCTCTCGCTCCCTGCTTCATACCTTATTTCATGCAGCAGTCTCCTACTTTCTGTACACCAACCACCTTCTCCTTTCTCAGTTTCTCTTCTCAAAACTCCCTTTGGCCATGGGGCCCCTATGCTTATAAATGCATTGCTAAGATTCCCCTCCCCCTCTTTGCATCTACATTGCTGTCCTGTTCAACTAAATTTCAGTTTTCAGTTCTGATTTTTACTCACTTTCATCGTGTTATTGGTTACTTTTGCACCTTGTGACTTCCCAGAAAATTGTTATATAGGTTCACTTGACTGCAGAAGTCTGTTTAATTAGCAATGAAAATCCATTTTTTAAACAAATGTGAATATCAACATTTCTTTTGTCTCCCTGTGTGTAACCACATCAGAAAAGCTGCTGACCATACTGCTTTGTTTGACCAAGAGGAGAAGCCCAGAGAGCATGGACTGGATGTGTACCAGCGGAAAAAGTGAACAGGACATGTATTTCCCTGACAGTCCCTTTGAAAGAATCTGACCATTCTATGATTTCTCAAAGTCAGCTTTTGAAGTTACTATTGCAATTGTCTCAACAGCTACTGTTTTCGGTTTAAACTGAAAATTAGAATCCCTGGCTGCAATGTATTTGTATTAAGTTTGTGAGTTCTTCTGAGACAGAGAACTTGTTTTCTATCTTAGGGGTTCTTAAACATCCATAGAGTGGGTCACACTTTAATAGTTTGTCTCACGGACCATGTTCTCTCTAGTCATGTCTGCATAAGCCACCTTCCTTCACACTAGCAATCATACAACATCCCTGTGGCAACCACAGCAATTCCTTCCCTTGAACAGGAATATTAGGAGAGTAATATTTGGAGCTGTTTTTATTGAGAGTTACCAGCTGGAAATGGAGAGCCAGCACTGACCAGCCAGCTCCCCCTGGATCACCAGCAAGCCTTCTTCTTTGTGTACTTAATAAAAAAGATTACAGAGCACTATAATGGGAACCAGACTCAGTATTAGGTATGCTATACAAAGTCATTAAGCTATATTGTTAGCACAACATAAAGCTCATACAATGTATTAACCATGCTCACATCACGTAGAAAACACATTTGCAAAACTTACTTCAGCCTCAGCTTCAATCTTATCCTCCTTCACCATTTTTTCCACCATTCTTTCAGCTAGGGGCAAAAACATTGTTTTGGAGAGGTTTTCATCTTGTGCTGAAATAGACTAGGGGAGAGAGAAGAATTACTGTAGCAATTTATCAGCCTTTCCTATTGTCCAACTCAAAATTAATTTTTTCATCAGGCGGGAAACATGACACACGCAACAACCCACGAAATACCCATCAGGGCTACCATCAGCAACATGCATGGACACAGCGTTTTGTAAAACATGCTGCTGGGGAAGCAACTGATGGCACAATGAAGTGCTCACTCTTCACAACTTGAGTCTCAGAACAACGTAACAGACAACGTGTTATCAATAAAAATACAGGTCACTTACTGAATTCATTTCTTCTACAATCAAATTATTTCAAAGCATACAATTGTTATTTCCATGTTTATTTTTTGCCTGACTGAGGCTATGTCTATACTAGCATTTCTGTCGTCAGGGGTGCGAACCTCCTCCCTCCTGACTGAAATACATTTCACTGACAAAAGTGCCGGTGTGGACAGTGCTATGTCGGTGGGAGTCACTCTCCCGCCAACATAGCTACTGCCGCTCGTTGGGGGTGGTTTAATTATGCTGACGGGACAGCTCTCTCCTGTTGGCACAGAGCAGCTACACGGGAGACTTTACAGTCGCGCAGCTGCAGCAGTACTGCTGTAAGTCCATAGCACAGACATACCCTAAAGGAGGTCTGTCAGGAAGTTTGATTAACGCTCAAGTCTGTTATCTGTGCCAGTGCAAAACAACATATTTTGATTTTTACTGTTGTAGGATTCTTGACGTCTAAGAAACAAGCAATACCAGGTAAGTTTCTGGACCACACAAAAAAATATAGATTTGAGGAGGGTTCAGTGTTTACACTGACTTTATACAGAAATAGTAGCACCCTACAATGCTAGCAGGCAGGCAGCCAGCTTATTTAAAAAAAGCTATTGGGTATTTTTCATAATGTGAAAACACCCACAACATCTCAATGTGAACATTACAGCCACTGTTAAAAACTTTAATTCAATCAGAATGCTGTATTCACCTGCATAATTAGGCTCATCACAGACCAAAAGTAGTAAGGGTTTTTGGGGACAATCTTATAAAGTGCCATTCCAGCCTGAAAAATATAAGACATGTATCCATCATTTCAAAAATGCTTCAATTTATAAGGTGCATTATAGAAAGTGAAAGAGTGATAACAACAGTGACAAACAATTCCTGAGGATTAGCGACCAGATAAGAATTTATTAACCCCAACTGGATATACTCCCTAGCAAACACCCTCCACCGAGATCTATACTGGTAGTGATGCAGTTTCTCTCCCTGCATCTGCTGCTACTTTGTAAAGTGTATTATAGCTTCAGCTGGCCTGGAAAGGCATTTCTAGAAGAGTGATTATTTGAAGAGCCTATAGCTTTAGATACAGGGTGCACGCATACGTACACACACTACCTACTTCTGCAGATTAAAGGAAGGTTTCAGCTCTGGTCTCCATTTTTGCACATGCTCAATTGTATACATACAACCAAGCCCACGCTTTGCAATGTAAACACCTGCACTTGAACATTTTTAACTTGCACATGCATGTGTTCGGATTTTGAAGGCATGTGGCATAAGAGACGCCCAGTTGAAAATATGGCCCTAAATATCAACATACAGCCAAGTCTTCAGTCACTTAACTTAGAATGGAAGTTATTCTTATTCACACATTCCTCACACAAGCATTATGTCTCTATATAAACGAAGACTTAACTTTCCTACATTTACACCTCTACCCCGATATAATGCGACCCAATATAACACAAATTCGGACATAACGTGGTAAAGCAGCGCTCCAGGAGGGCGGGGATACGCACTTTGGTGGATCAAAGCAAGTTCGCTATAACGCGGTTTCACCTATAACACAGTAAGATTTTTTGGCTCCCAAGGACAGTGTTTTATCGAGGCAGAGGTGTACTTCCGAGTTTTTAAACTGATAAGAAATGACACCTACACACAGTATATAATATTTTACATTAGCTAAGCTATTTTTACAAGAAACACTCTACTCCTTGTTCACTTCTACAAACTATTTCTTGTCTGTTTTCAGATTATAATGAGACTGATCCCCCTTTTCAGGGCCTTTCATTTGAAGTTTGACAGGATGCAACAAAAGATGGTTTATTTTCACCCTCCATTCAGTCAATCTCCGTCTGAAGTCTGCATCCCTTTGAATCCTTAGGTGCAGTACACTTCTACTCTGATATAACGTGACCCGATATAACACAAATAACACAAACGCGGTAAAGCAGTGTTCCGGGAGGTGGGGGTGGGGGGGTGATGCGCACTCCGGTGGATCAAAGCAAGGTCACTATAACGCGGTTTCACCTATAACACAGTAAGATTTTTTGGCTCCCGAGGACAGCGTTTTATCGAGGTAGAGGTGTATTAGATACCCATTCAAAAACACCCTATATTTGCCATTTACGAGCATTACCAATCTAGATAATTTAATCAGATACATGTTTGTACAATGGTCTGAACAGAATATTTAGCATTTATGTAACATTTTGTATCCATATAAGACTGGTATTTTCCATTCATTATTCCAGCTAAGAGTACAATTATTAGAAGGTGAAATGTCTGAATTTCAGATTTCATATACAGCTAGTAAAGTAGCATTATATACTGGCCTAGAGTAAACAGCGAAGTTTCTTACTGAAGGATGTTTGCATCACTGCAAATCTATGCAAAAAACTTTTTTTTTTTAAGATTCTGGTCAGAGTTCTATACAATCAACGCAGTTGTCAGAGCAGCAAAAAAGGACTTTGCTTAATTCAGCCATAAATTAAGCACACTTCACCTATAGACGAATTCTTCATTTTCTAGACCTTTTACCTCCTTAGCACTGGTAATCTGGGAGAGCAACATACTTCATTTTTAGATGGCCTGACATTATTAGAGATCTCAGGATCCTACTGATTTTGAACCCTGAAATGTAAATGCATGCTTATGCCTGTTTCTTTTGAAATCAACAAGTTCTTTAAATGGAAAACACACAGAGGGCTGTCTAGAATTATATATAAAGAGTATCGTATATAAAAATGATGGTAGTAATGGATTTTTTTTTGTAAAACCCAAAATAAAAATGACATCCATAATCATTTTTAACATAAGCAAGCATGAAGCAAACTAATTCTGTGTTCCCATTTATCAGTATAAATATAATCCTTATTTAAGACATTAAATCAAAGTCAAGGCCAATCAAGAATTATTTGAAGCCTCTATCTATGCAAACAAAAAAAATCCATTAAAACAAGCAAAATGTTAAGATTAGATTAATATCCAACTCACAACTATCATAGCATATCTCAAAAGTTCTCTTTCTGCACAACTGCAATATCATGTATTGCATGATACATTGCAAGTCAGACTAGAATCTAGCCCTTTTAGTATGGAAAAATTGTAAATCCAAAATTGTTTTGATATTCAGATGCAGGTATGTCAAACAAGAATAAACCAGATCTCTCTATATTGGTATTTAGCACTTTGCAGGAATATATATTTCCCTCTGATTAATAAAGCTGTAACTTGGTGATATGCGTATATCAGTGCAATGTCACAGCTTGCAAGAGATTGGTGTAGTTGGCTTTTCTGAGACTTCAGTCTCACTGACATGGATCAAGTGGGTAACAAGTGGGTAACAAGCACAGTCGTAGCAAATTTAGGGATTAGCAAATCAGATACATTCCTTGGTGTTGTGGTCAAATCTACAGCTATTTTAAAATAAATACTGAAAATATTAATGTTTTCACCCCTCAGCTCATAGAGAGCCGAGAAGCGATTAGTACAATAAGAACTATTTTTAAGTAGCAGTCTAAATTAGCCTACCAATTCAGGACAGATCTGAAATGAGACACAATGATTTTACAATGATATTGCAGATTTAAGCCTCTTATGAAGAGTCATTTGATAAAAAGTTAATCATTCTCTAAGGCATCATATATACTAATGATTCAGTCCCCAGTTGAATTAAGCCACTTACAGCTGGGCCACACAGAGATTCATCCCAATTATTCAACTCTATTTTTTGGTTGAGGAGACAGGGTCTTTGTACAGAGATTCGAGTCACCTTAATACAGTGGGAAGAGAGAGACTGAAATCAATTTGCCTGCTTCCCTGTGCTTTTTATACATAAAAGAGGGAGTGTGTGTATGATTTGAAAAGAGACTTCCATTTATAGGCATTCTCCAGGCACCTAATTTGGGAAGAATGAAAAACAAAACTAACAGGCATGAGATTGTCTTGCCAACTGAAAACCAAGATGCATGTAAAGAAAAAACAACTAAGCTTTTCTTCTATCAAAATACAAGCTGCACAATTTAACTCCACACTGGTTTCTAGAGATAAGAGTGCGGGCAAAAAAAAGAAAGAAAGAAAACTTTAAAAGTTTGTACATTTTTTGAAATTGTGGCCCTCAGGAGCTCTCAGTAAAGCTAAATATTCCTGCCTAATACACTCCCTTATGTGTAAACTTAGTACTCTCTGATATAGGTATCAATAGGAAGCTACTATGCCAAGAAGGCAAGCCAACATACTGCATCAGTACAGACTACAGTTCATAAAGTTATTCTTCTCTTTTTAAGGGGAAAGGAAGCAATTGTCTTTTATATAAAAAACACAAATCTGAGTAGTAGTTCTGTCTAACCAACTCTGTATCAAATATTTAATCATGACTTAGAATTTTAGTATTGATTCAGCTCAGCTTTCTAGAAAATTAAATATAATTTTAAAAGGTGTTGGTCACTAGTACAGTATGATACAGAAAAGAGCCTTAGGGAAATGTTAGATTTATTAGTTACTTTGTTTCATTGGAGGAAAAAACAAAACAAAAACTACACTTCTAAGAACTTTCCCCCACTATTGTTAAATGCGACACCTATGATTACTATAACTGAAATGGATGAAGGTACCTGTTGCATTTTCTTGTATTCCCCGACCCTGGCATAGGCCATGAAGAGATGAGAATGATACTCCTCACTGTTGGGAACCTTCTTTACAGCTGCCTCGTAAAGTTTTGTTACCAACTCCGCTAAACCAAAAACAGATGTTTCAGTTCTCACACATTTGGAATAGAAAGTTATAAAGCAGCTACCTCAAGATAACATCTGGGATACTTTGCAGAGTAATTAAATTACACTCAACACCTATAGGAACTGGTCTCTCTCTCCCACAAACACACAGTAGGCAAGAAACAGAAATGTTTAGAAAAAGAGTGTGTGTAAAAAAATAGAAAAAAAAAAAGACTAAAACGTTCAGAAACGTACTGAATGCTTTCAGGTACGTCATGTGTTGGGGTTAAAAAACTTCCAAATTCACCCATTTGGGGGCATTACACCAATTCAAGCTTTATACTTGGGTCACATGGAGACTGTCTACTTTAAATACATGATTTATTAAGACACAGAATGAATTCCTCAAGTTTAAATCGTTTTAAGGAAACTTCTCTAATGCAGCAGTTCTCAAACTTCATTGCCCCGCGACCCCCTTCTGACAACAAAAATCACTACACAATTCAGGATGGGGGACCGAGCCTGAGGCCCGCCGCCCTGGGGGGGGGGACTGCAAAACCAAAGGGCTTCAGCCCTGGGCGGGGGGCCTATAACCTGAGCTCTGCCACCTAGGACTGAAGGCTCCGGCCCCAGGCAGAGGGGTTTGTGGGACACTTTGGCCCCAGGCCCCAGAAAGTTTAACGCCAGCCCTGGCAACCCCATTAAAATGGGGTCATGACCAACTTTGGGGTTCCGACATACAGTTTGACAACCACTGCCTAACGTATTAGGAGCGACTATGCTATGCATTAAGAAGCCCTGTTCTTTCCCAAGTGACTTTTATGCTTTCTATCTCTTTTAATAATTTAATACAAAGATAATGTATTTCAAGATAAACCTATTAATATAGGCCTCTTATGATTAGATATGTAGGAGACCTAAACACTATTTGTATTTGATTTTAACATCCCTTCTCCCCCTCGCACCCAAAAATTATTTGTACTTACTCACACAATCATTATTGAATGTACTTTTCTTAAAAATTCAAATTATTCTTCACATAAAAGCACTATATACATGCAAGGTATTATTGTTAATAAGGTTTAGTATGATTTTATATATTCTTGAATAATTAATTTCTACGTGTACTACAGTCAGTTCTATTTATGTTTATATTTTTCTGGTTTTTAAGTTGAGAATTGTAGAAATAAAGATTTAAAGGCAGATATGAAGAGATTTCATATTATTACAATAAAAGTGCTTTAACAAAGCAAAGATTATGTACTGGAAATTAACTAGTAAAGGACACAAGAGGTTGCTATATGTCAAGAAATGGCCCTGGATAGTTACACCTTCTCATGTAAAAAAAATCCAGTTTTTCAGTCTACAATCATTTCTGCAATAAACCTGATAATGAACATTACTGACACCTCCTCAGGATAGTGATAAGGTATCTCCTTGTGCTGCAGACTAACCAAACCACATATGCTTTCTCTTTCATAGAAAGCATGCACAACTTTGTTTACTGAATGACCCAAGAAGTTATGATTCAGATGAATTGTTTTCAAAAGAGTAACAGGAAAGGGAGGGGTCGGGATTTCCCCTCTAAGTCTGCAACACAACTTCTAAAGCCATTTTGAGGGGCTAAATTCCTTGATTGTGTCTATATACATTATTTTAAATTGCTTCTTCAAAATTCATATACAGTATTAGTCGTTTATGATTTACATTATTCCTATTTAAAGTAACAACAACATCACATGTTTTTTGCTGGAATAAATTTGAATGAATTTGTTTGATATTATGACTAACATACAATGTTAAAATTACTCTGGACCCAATTTTCAATAATAGGAGTCTAACCAGAACATCTTGCTTTAAGATGATCAAATAGAAACTTGCATGTCAAAGGGGCATTTACGCAGTTCTGTGCCAAACTGGGCATCTGAATCCCATGTCTGAACCACCTATTAAAGTGCCCATGTGTGAAAACTGGACTTTGTACATTTCCCTTTGAATTTTGGGCAATAATTCATTTTAAAGAAAGGCCCAAGGAAAGGTTACATAATTATGATCAAGAAATTGAAATTTGCAGGAGAAAAGTAAAATAAAAAAAACCTACGTCTATGCATTTCCCGGTAAAGGATAGTTAGTGCTTGCAAAGAGTTGTCATCTGTAGGTTCGAGTGCTGTTACTTCTTGTGCGAGAGCAAACGCTTCATCTTGTTTCCCAGTTCTCTGCAAGCCGATTGCCTTTAAAACCTACACATGTAATAAGGAAGCAGCTATTGAAAAACACTGCCAACATCTACAGAAGAAAAACTTATTTTGAAACAAAGGATCATTATTAGAGAAAAATCCACTTGCCCATGGTGAGAAAGGGACTTGTCAAAGTGAGTGCCATCAATTTCTGAAGAATCTAAGCTTCCATTTAATAAAATAAAAATAAAAAGAGGGGGAGGCGTTGCGAAGAAAAACTTCCAAATGTGAATAGTGTAAAACTGTTGTTTTCAACCTATGTCTCAGATTTCTAATGGGGTCTGCACCTCCACTCAACATTTTTTAGGGGCCTGCAAATGAAAAAAGGTTGAAAACCACTCATGTAAATGATGCAGTGCTGCCTTCCTCAGTCTGTGTAGACTGCCAGTTTCAGTGCTTTTGCTGCTACTCAATTTTCCCTACCTGTAGCAGAGTGAAAACCAACCAGTCTCACCAGTTTTCACTACTGGTGTTCAGAACTATGGGGTCAAAAGAGAAACTAACAATATTCACATCTGTTTCACTTTCCAGCAGCTTGGGAAAGCTCTGACAAGTCGCAGCTGCATCAGTAGCCAGAAGCCTGGAAGAGGGATAGAACAGCAGAAGCCCTGGTAACATCATAGTAGCCAAAGGGCAGAATTTGGCAGTTTAGAAAGTAACATTTCTTAACACATTTTCAAACAAACATGATATGACATGATTTAAAGGGTTCTATTAACCTTCTGAAAGATTTTAAGAAACACTGTGGCCTCTGTTAAAAAAAAAAATATCACAGATTACTGGAAGCTTGAATGGGACAGCAGAATTTCTCCAAATTTCAGAACTGTGTTTGTTCAGTAAAATAACGTAATGAAGAGCAATCAAACTTACCTTAGCGCAGTGAAGATCTTTGTGTTTTTTTAGCAGTTTATCTGCCTGCTGGATTGCCATTTTATTATTGCCATTATCAAGATAATCTACATAAAAACACACAGTGATTACAACTGACAGCAAAGAAAAGATGGATATCTATTCCCTAATCTCAAGGAGGGGGGAAGGTCTGTGCTGTAAGAGTGATAATGAATGTTCAGTTCACAACTACTGAATGCCTGTTCAGTGACCATTTCCACAGTGCAGCTTAGAAACATATCTCATTTGTTCTAGTTTCAGTCATCCCAACACAAAGTACAGTAAGAGACTCTTTTGGTCTTTCCTGATAAAAGCTCAGGATACATAATAATATGACAAGGCACAATGGCTTCAGATACGAGCCTCTCTCCACTAAAGACTAGGCTGACATCCTTTGCTCTAGTTACAAGTAGAAGTGAATTTGATAGGCTAATAGGAGTCTTTCCATGGATTTAAGTGGTGGTGGATCAGACCCGAAAAGACATTTGCAATCTATCTCTACATGGAAAGACCTACTAGGTCATATGATCCATTCCTCAATCAGTGCAGGTTCGCACCCTACTAATATTCCATGATGCTATGTTTAGTCAAGTTTTAAAGCACTCAAATGAGGCTTTCATTGGCTCTATGGAGACTATTCCACAATTAGTATTTATTATTTTCTATTACTGTAGCATGCAAGAGCCCATGGCCTGGTCTACACTACAGAGTTAGTTTGACGTAATGCAGCTTACATCAACCTAAATCTGTAAGCGTCTACACTAAAATGTTGCTCCCGCCAATGTAACTCGCCCCCTACATTGACTTAATAACTCCACTTCTGTGAGCGGTGTAGTGCTTAGGTCAATGTAGTTAGGTCGACGCACTGTCAGCGTAGACACTGCCTTGCTGCCATTCAGAACCCATCCCACAATGCCCCACACTGACAGTTAAATCAGTGGAAGCGCTCCAGATGAGGACATGCATCACCAATTCAAGGAGCACGATGTGGACATGCAAAAGTTATTTAGTTACTGTGGGTGGCTGTACGTCATCATAACTTAGGTCGACTTAATACTGTAGGTAGACTTCCCCCAAGTCATGGAACAAGATTCCATTATTCTCATCTCTTAAGGTATGTCTAACACTGCGCAAAACCCTGGGTCAACTGACTCGGGTTCACACTACACGGCTAAAAATAGCAATGCAGACATTCCCGCTCAGGCAGGAGCCCAGGCTCTGAAACCCAGTGAGGGGGGAGGGTCTCAGAGCCTGGGCTCCAGCCTGAGCAGGAACATCTACACTATTACTTTTAGTCTCATAGCGCAAACCCTGTGAACCTGAGTCAGTTGACCTGGGCTCTACGACCTACTGCCACAGTGGATTTTTTTTTTTTTTTTGCAGTGTCGACATACCTTTAGAAAAAGGTGGCTATACAGTTTAAAAGTTTCTTTTCTCATTTCATATCATTATTCTCAGTTCTAACTCCAATGGGATACACTCAGATTATCTGAAAATTACTGAAATCAGAATAAGAGATTAATCTGAGAAGAGAACAATAAACCCACTCAATCTTTGCACCACGTCAGACTTTTTGAGACTTGTTAACCTAAACCTAGCGTAAAACAACTGGGATGTATCCAATGAGCCAAAAAGCATAAGTGAAGTGTTCCTAATTTTCTTCTAAATTCCTGGTAAGGAGCTAACACTAGCTAACTGAAATTAAATTATACACTTTCTTGCTAGGACTGCATTTCTTATGAGGACGGATTCCACTGAGTTAAGAAGGTGACCCTTAGTAATTTCCTGCCATATTCTACAAAATTCATATCCATATTACTGAGATTTACATTCAATGGCATTTAATATTTGCCTCTATGGTAGTATCTATGCTAAAGAATTGAACCACTGCTAAATGAACTGGGGGGTGGGGGGGGGGGTGAGATTGTATAGGTTAAGTGCATATTGTGCAGTCTGTCCATACTAACTAAAACAAAACTTTCAAGTATTTCAACTAACAGGGTAAAATGATATTATGACTTTATAAGAGGTGGCTGTTCTGAAAAGGATGCACAGCAACCTCTCTCCAATGCCCTTCCAGGCTTGTTAGACCTTAAAGATTTGCCGAATACAGACGTTTTAAAAATTATGAAATTGAACAAGCTGGTAACCTCATTATAAATTGATGGGTTTTTTGGTTCACGGATTTGTATTTCATGGTACATGCACACTCTGCACAGTCAATCTGTGGAACTCCTTGCCAGAGGAGGTTGTGAAGACTAGGACTATCACAGGGTTTAAAAGAGAACTAGATAAATTCATGGAGGTTAAGCCCATTAATGGCTATTAGCCAGGATGGGTAAGGAATGGTGTCCCTAGCCTCTCTTTGTCAGAGAGTGGAGATGAATGGCAGGAGAGAGATCACTTGATCATTACCTGTTAGGTTCACTCCCTCTGGGGCACCTGGCATTGGCCACTGTCGGTAGACAGGATACTGGGCTAGATGGACCTTTGGTCTGACCCAGTACGACCGTTCTTATGTTCTTATCCAGTTTGCACTGACTGTCTTGGGGTTGTTAAACTTATCTAGCTGCACTGATAAGATCTCTGCTATAGGTAGCAGTGTAACACACAAGTCACAAGGCTTTCTAAATAGTAGCAGAATAAGGACTATGTATTGTCAACAACATGAACAAGTTTCTCAGGAACCAAAAGAACTGGCATCTTCCATTTATCACAAAAGAACTTAAACTAAAGAAAAATATTAAAGTACAGATTATTAATAGCAAGACTATGGGTGGAGATTTTAAATGAATGGAAATGCCCAACATAATTAACTTCCTGATTAATGTACAACAAATTAAGATAAAAGATGGATATAACTGTCAAGGCATCCTGAGTAATCAAGTACACAGTACAAACAGAAAAGTGATGTTACAAGCAAAGTAACTAGAACCTTCACCCCACACAAAATCTGTTTACTTTTTGGCCTTTAATAAAAGCTACACAATTACATGTTTAAGAAGCCATGCTTCATTTATTAAGGACTATAAATACCAAATATTAACTACAACACCTTAGGTTCCCAGTGATGCTTTCTAGAGCCAACACTATGCACTCAGCACATTGCATTTTAAAAGGCATTACACTCTCTCTGACAGCTACTAGGGCTGAAACACCAAAATACATCTCAGTTAAAATGTCAGTATATTTCAGTGTCTTCTGGCTTAATTTTTTTAAGTTACAGTTTTTCTAACAGTTAAATTTGAATTTTCTCTAGTTTAAGAAGCTACTTTGCAAATGTATCACTACATACAAAGCCAGCAATTCCAGAGCATGCCATAGAAAATTCAGAAAAACTTTCAGTTCATCACATTGAACCAAACTAGAGAGCTACAATTACAATTTCTGTAAGGAATGTTTATTTTTCTTTAATATAACCATGTCTTTATATTTTTATTCTTTACCGTATTTTAACTAACACCAAGTAGAAGTAGCTATGGCCCCAATCCCATAAAGAGAACTGCCTCCACTGACTTCACCAGAATTCAACCTGGGATGCAGGGGTCTACCTGCAAAGTTTTCTTTGTGAGACAAGTACTTAAAACATGAATGGTGCACTTAAAAAACCAAGTTCATCCCTAACCAAATGCAATTCCCCTTGTGTTTCTAACCAGTGATTTATTTGCATATGGGAAGTCAAGTACATTTTCTGCACTCTCTAAATTATCTGTTCTGGGATTCTAGAAGTTTAACAACATCCCAGTGTGGCACATGCACAAATATAGAGCAACATTTTTCAACTACTTTCTTAACCAATGTGCCTCCTAATAAAGCTCGAGAAGAACTGCATGCAATACTTAAAAGATATTTTGGGGCAGACTTTTAAGACAGGAGGTTGCTGAACAAGACTACTCTCTTGTAAAGTTTCACTGCTTTTTCTCTCTATTGATTTTTGTATAGCCATCGCTATGATATCTAGGTGCCACAATATTTCAATCCACAGCTTTAAAGAGTGTGTGGCTTCTCTCGCCCCTTTTAGACTCACAGATAAATGAGTTTTTAACTTAAAAATCAGTTTTGCATGGGGAAGATTTGATGTTTGTTTGCAAAGGCAGATGGGGAAAGAAAGCTCAATTCTGCATTAAAAAATATGCATCCACTCTTACAAGTCTCTCAATCTTTTGTGCAAAACAAAATAAACTGGGAACACAATTCTCTTAACCAGGAGGAAAAGAAATTAACATGGCAATTGTCCAAGGATGTTTTGCATTAAGAAATTATACCATTCCCTTCTCTCCCCCCAAAAGTTAGAGAATTGGGAGGTTTCCAAGTGTGGGAAGACAAGAAAGGAAGGATATCAAAGCTGCACAGCAAGTTAAAGCATGGGGTAATATATTTAGCAAAGGGTAATGTAACCTACAGAAAAATATACAGAAGTGGAATAGGACAAATACATTCTCTAATGCTGGTGAGAAATTCATATTTAAAGACAGGGATCCGTTTTTGGATGGGGGACGCAGGAGAAAGAAGTTATTTGTGGCAGGGATGGTGTCCAGCACTTAGTATACTGTGGGTGCTACTATCATGCAAATAATTAATAGCTTCCTCAGCTCCCAATTGTAGATATAAACCACTATACAACCCTAACGGACTGCGAGCTAATTGGGGCAGGGACGCTCTTTACATTTTGCCTTGAACACTACCAACTTGGTGTTGAGGGCTAAACAGTAACATAGGGCCAAAAACCAACCGGGTAGAGGAAGAAAGGGCCAATCCCTCAGTTTCTCACCATGTAAACACAATTACTGACAATTTGCAGTAATAGCTCCTTTAGCAATCCTGGGCTGAGCACTTCAAAATACCAGTAATGATTAATCACAGATTTGTAAGGAGTGAGGGGAAGCAGGGAAATTCTCTCCTCCCTAGCCCAAGCAGAGGGTCTACACTATGTAAAGCCTCTTTACCCCCTGGTGGCCCCACGTGCTTCAGGGAGGGAAGCTTAATCGTGATCAGTCCCTTCACATGTTATTTCCAATATCAGATGCAAACCAGCCCAACAGAGCTTATAATGGGGATAGGGTGACCAGATAGCAAGTGTGAAAAATTGGGACACTTTTTTTTTTTTGGGGGGGGGGGGGGGAATAGTTACCAATATAAGACAAACCCCCAACACTGGGGCACCTGGCCACGCGAAGTGAGGAGGGAAATCAAGGGGCCACACCCCGCCTCCAGGGCTTGTGGGGAGACATGGGGGTCGGGGGCCCCCGAGGAGGGGTGAGGGGCCCCTGTGGGGGCAGCGGCTGGGTGGCACAGAGGGGCAGGCTAGGGGGGAGAAGGGCGCCCGAGGGAAGGAGCTGGAGAGGGGCGCCTCCCCCTCCCGCAAGGGCCTCCCCCGGGGTCTGAGCCCCGCTCCCCTGCAGGAGCTCGGGGGCGAGGAGGGTTAGCTCTTCCCGGCCCAGCGGGGCTCCCCGGGCGGCGGGAACCACGCGAGGCCGTGGACGCGGCGCGGCCCGGTCGGGGAGGGGGGGAGGTGCCGGGCGCCAGCCGCGGTGCGGGGGCAGCCCCGCTGAGGGGGCGGGGGGGTCGGTACCGTAGATAGGCCGGAGGCGCCGGTCGTTGGGGTCCTGCACATGGCCCCGCGCCGCCATGATGAGAGCGCAGAACCGCAGTGCGCAGCCGCCGCGCCGGCGGGACCGGCCAGGCTCGGCCCGGGGGGCGGGGGAGGGTAAAGAGGCCGGGGCGGGCGGGCGCTGCCCGGCCTCACGTTCCCGGGCTCGGACTCTCTCTCCCCCCCCCGCCCCGCGATAGGGCCTGTCGCGATATGACTGGCCAAGGGGGAGCCCGCGGTCTGTGGGGACAGCGCCAGCCGGGGGGTTGCAGCCCCCCGCCCCGGCTCGCCGCCTGGCTGCCGGGGTTGGGCCTACCGCGATACTCCCCCCGGCTCGCGTGGCCGGGCTCTCCGGTCCCCTAGTCCCGCCTTGCACAGTGCCGCCCAGGGCCTGCTGCGAGGTCCCCCCCTCACCCGCGCACCGTGCGGGACACAGGGCCCCAGCACACAGCAGGGCAGGGACCCCCCTTCATGGCCCTGCGGCCTGCCCAGAGCTTCCCAGCAGCCCTGGGGCTACCACCCAGCCCCCTGCTTGCCCCCGCCTGGCCCTAGGGTAACTGTGAGGCCTATGGCCATGTCCAGCGGTGTAGGGTGACCAGTCAGCAAATGTGAAAAATTGGGACGGGGGGGGGGTAATAGGAGCCTATATAAGAAAAAGACCCAAAAATCGGGACTGTCCCTATAAAATCGGGACATCTGGTCACCCTAAACAGGTGCGATGCTCTCCTTCCACCCACTGGTAAGCAGTGGCCTGGGTGCACATCCACACATCATCAGTCTAGTACTTCAAAAGGGAGTTGTGAGTTTTATCTACTCCTTGCAAAGCACTTTGAGGGTTTTGGAGGATAAGCGTAGAAAAAGGCAAAGTCTTATTAATCATGCTCCCCCTATCTCACTTCCTTCTGTTTGAGTTGCATAAAGGGTTTTTCAGCTGCCAGCCAGCTGCATGGTGCAATTCACAGAGAGCTGCATTTCTACGTCATTCACGCTTGAGTCCTGTGCAGAGGCTGGGGGTGGACAATGCGATGGATCACTTGATAATTGTTCATTCCCTGTCAAGCACCTGGCATAGGCCACCATTAGAAGACAGGATACTGGCCTCGATGGACCATTGGTCTGACCCAGTATGGCTATTCTTACATTCTGTGTCTGTAAGACCCTGTTCTCAGTTGCTTAGTAAAGTTTGGCAAAATTATGTTTGGGCTGAGAATTGGGAATGTTTGATAAAGAGACTGGGACAAGGAGTTAGGGGGACACTGATATTGGACAAGGAACACATGGAGAAAGGGAGGGGATAGGAGACAGTGGGGACAGTGTATGTGGAGGACATGAGAGACAGGTAGGGGAGAGAAATTGTATGAGGGCCTGGGACTGACTTGGCAAGGAGTACAGGGTCAGGGAGCTGAAGGCAGGGACACTGGGATAAGAAGCCTGATGAGCAGAGACTACCTGTTATACCATAGTATAACTAAAGGTTCCAACCTAGGACTCATAGGGCTGCCAATATAATACCAGGTGATAGACTTTGTTTTTTCAGTTTGCTTTTTTAAAAAGCTAGGAAGTTACATACATAAAAATTACATTAAAAAATTAAGGTCAAGCACTCAAAAGTTAGGAAATGCCAGAATTAAAGGTTGCCTGTGCAGCCTTAATGCATGAATTCAAAGAGGTCAAATTATAATACAGCTTAATGACATGATCACATACTATTTTTTCCAAAGGACTCCTGCTTCATTCAGTGATTACTTAATACTTAGCTCTTATATAGCCCTTTTCATCAGCAGATCTTAAAGCACTTTTTAAGGGAGGTCAGCATCATTATCCTCATTTAACAGCTGGAGAAACTGAGGCATGAAGAGGGGAAATGATTTGCTCAAGGTCACTGAGCAGGCCACTGGTAGAGCTGGGAATAGAACACCGGTCTTCAGCATCCTAGTCCAGTGCTCTGTTTGCTAGAACACACTTATTTTGCTGCTTAACAAGCAGGAATACAATGCTTTGTTTTCCCCTTGTTGTTTGCTGTGTGGCTCCATGCCACATTTACTGCACACTACTCAAACCCTACTCTGAAGACAATCATTAGTTTCCTCAAGGGCTTTTCTATGTACTCACCACTATAGTATCTGAGTGCTTAAAAAATATTAATGAATTTTCCCACATCTCTGTGAGATGAGGAGTATTAGCCCCATTTTTCAGGTAGGATATGGGAGCACAGAGAGATTAAGGTCAAAAGCATCCACTAATTTTACCCAGTTTGAGACATCTAGGACATGTTTACGTTAACACAATACATTAGATGTTTGAAGTACAGCTCCCTTTGACTTGCACTCCTGCATATCAGAGCCCAGAAGCTGAAGTCAGGTACCTAGAAAGTTAGAAACACAATTAGAGACCAGCTGTTGAGTCTGATTTTAAAACTTGACTAGCATCATTCACACAAGAACTCCACCCTGGCAAAGACACAGGTAGAATGCAGTTTTCTGGGGCAGCACAGCATTAAATTGCCTTAATCACATGACCATTCTTTCCTCCTGCAATCCCCTGCCTCATCCAATCCCCATCCAGAACACTGATTTTCAACCTTTGACCTGCACTTCCATTCCTGTTTTTTCCATTTCTTGTCCCCATAATCACTTGGTATCTGGGAGATGTGGTTCCTCCCTATCATGGGGGGAGGGAGCCTTTAGTTTTGGGAAGGCCTAGGCTCACCCATCCCCCCAGTACCCACAAGAGGCACACATCTTCCAACTTCTGTAATGAATAAAGCAGACAAGAGTCTCCTTCACTGCACTACTCTGATTCATCCCCACAGCAAATCCATCACAGGCAACATTACTTCTGTAATTTCCAAACTTTTGAGTGATTGGGTTTGCAAGCTTAATAATGCTCTTTATTATAGTTTGTGTAAAGTGCATATAAAGTATATTTATTTAATGCACAAGGATCCTTCAGAATGAAAGGTGCTGTGTATAAATTTAAATTAATTTAGTAAACATAAACGGTTAGTGACTTTGTCATTAGAAACCACTTTCACTTGATGAAACTAATTTAAACATAAGTTCTGATTCTCAACAAAATCAGTGGCAGAGTTTGATATAAATATGTGTAGAATCTACTTTTCTGCAGCAGTTCAGTCTGTGTTAGCCTGCATGGTCTGGGAAGAGACAGTAATTGCTTTAAACTGCTTTTCAGATGTCCTTAGATGCAGTCATACTTAAGAGCATCTTTGCTGATCAGAGACAGCAGTGTTGGTAAGTAGTTTAATACCGAATTATAAAGAAGTCTGAAGTAATACCACTTTCTTATTCACAACCATTTATAATAATGGTTCTGTAGTGGTCAACAGAATGCAAGTTCTAAATTCTCACTTACTGGATTGCCAGCAGTGCAGAATAAGAGGCTTATAGCATCTTTCCAGGCAAAATTTTATTGACTCCACAGCTAACATTAAAAGGACACAATTTTCCTGTAAATCAAGGCCATAATAATAATCTAATGTTTTGTAAGGTATGTGTCTGACCAATGCTTGCAGAAAGGAAGTGACTAGGTATTGACTGGAGCTGGGGGAAAAAACAAAACCCACTATGAATGTCACAGGATCTATAACTTGGATGCCCAGTAAGGTATGCAGCTAAATACCCCATATAAATGTTTACAGTGTAAGAGCTGACCAAAAAAATAAATAAAAATCAGTTAGATGCTGCCAGCATCTTGAATGTCACAACTCTATAGTTACATGTATTTTATTCACTCTGGAGCATGGGCCTCTAAACATTAAGAGCATCAATAAGGTCATCTTTTCTTTTTCACTAATTAAAACTTGGTCCAGTGCCTGAGACAGAATATTGAGTTAAATGGGCCACATCTGTCCTGATCTGGCAATACTTGTGGATCCAGGAAAAAGAAATATAGAATAGGTAGAAAAGAAGTTATTACTAACATTTGTAGGGAAAAACAAATCACCAAACAGGATCTACATTTGATGAAACTGAATACAAGATCAGCATTTAATACAAGTATGATGTCCAAAGTTTAAGTGATTTTGTAAGAGACATTTTCTGTCAAGCATTCTAACAATAATAGCTATGTGCTACTCTTATTCTGTATTGTACCTTGTAACAGCATCCCTTCATAGCATGAGGTTGCCCTGCAACATCCCTGCCTTAGTTTCTTCCTCTGAAGTGGGTCCTCTTGGCCTTCTCCACACGGGAGAAAGGTAGCAATGTGGCTTGGTTCTCCTGTCTCCTGTGGAGGGGCAAGGAACAACTGCAGTCTCTGTGCCACCATGGTTCCTTGCTAGTGCCCCCTAGGCTTTCAAAAGGAACAGTGAGGAGGTGAGGCCAGGGCAGTGCCCCCCATGCCACACCAATTAAGAAGTGGCTAGTTGCAATGTGGAGAGAGCACGATGCACAGTCATAAATTTCCCAGCAGGCATGCATTTCCTGTGTTCTGCAGGGCTCTGCTGAAGCAGTAGTCGAGGCACAATCCCTTCTAGAGCTCCCTCTAGCTTCAGGGTGGCAAAAATAATTGACACTGATTGGCTAGCTTGTTGACATTCTCAGCAGAGAGGCCAAGGACTGAATGGTTCAGAATCTGAACTCCCGCCTTCTCACTCCTAGAGATGGTCCTTTCACGTTAAGATTGAAGCAGCATGGGGGAGCTTCCACTGCTACTCCCAGGCTGTATCTGGTAGGAGGTTATAGGGAGGATTTCAGCCTCTGGGGCTATCAAGCTGGCACCTTTCAGGTACAGTAAATTAGTAATGCATGTATATTATTTACTCCTCCATACAAATGAGTCTATGAAGAATTAAAATTAATATGAAGAAAATAAAAAGTAAGGAAGAATTACAAGATTAGGATGAAGCATCACAGAGGGAACAGCTTCCTGGCCTAATTCAGCAGTGGTGTAAGTTGAGTTGCCTCTCCTTATGTTAGCAGTGAAGTTTGCCTTTGTCTTCAGTCCTCGCCAAATGCCAAAATCAAATCACACTGTTGTCACCAAATTCAACACAGCTTGGTCATCACACTTTACACAGTTGCTGCAAGATCCTCCACTCCTGGCATGTAGGACAGTTCAAAAGTTGCCTCAGATTTTCATTCATCATTTGAATTTGAAGTTTGTAAATAACCGTGTAACATAATAATAACAACGGACAGTCTTGTCCACTGCAACTCTGTAGTTAAGTATAGTCCAATACCATAAATTCAACTTCACATGGAGGCTCAAGTTACAATCAGTGCTAAGTATGTATTAATTATTATTATTTATACTCTCAAAAAAGCTTTCAGACTTCATGAGTCTGCATGGCTCTGAGGCCATAATCACAGAAGAAAAAAGCTGTCACATAAGAAGTGTTCTAAATAGCTACCAAAACCCCTCCAGGTTAGATTTAGAGAAGGGGTACTGTTTGGTTCAGGGACTGATAATTGGAAGCAGAGTGTTTCACTATTTGGTCATCAGAACAAATCCAGTCCAGACTAGTTGACACTATTTTTGGTGGAATCTAACATGAATGTGGTAGTCATCATAATCCAGTTTTCAGTAAGCAGATGTCCTCATTACAAAAACACTTCTACAGCTAGTATCCTCATTGCAGAGCAGTAACAGAACCTGAACTACCCTCTCATTTTAGGGGATGAAGTCTCATCAGACTGGAGCTGCAACTGATGCAGGGGAAGCTTGACTATGTTGTCCCTGTTCTTTGGAGAAGCAGAAGACTTCATTCTCCAGGGCTGACAATCTGCCAACTTTCATCAGCACTGAAATTATTTTTTTAAATTATAAGTTGTAGCTGATTGAAAGTCAAGTTGCTGTACTCTACTTTTAGAGATGCCTCAAGTCTGCTAGAGGAGATTAACTCTTCCTGGTGCTGGGTTACTCCCATGCTACTCCCTTCCTCATGACATCATGCCTCGTTTCCTGCTCTCAAAAGAATTTATGGGAGAGTTGCTCATGCTCCTGTGTCACTGAAATAGAGCCACCAGGTGGCACTCTAATTTTAGCATACTGTACAATATTGTATATGCAGCAAATGGGGAGTGACAGATTTTCCTAGAAAGTTTGTTTGGTAGGATAACATACTGTTCTCCCAGATGCCTTCCTATTGGGTCCATTCAACTCTTGCCCATATAAACATAAAGCTTCAAAGCACACAAACGTTTTCACCTCTGTAGTGCAATCTGTGACTACTTGAAATGAGACCGGGGTATTTCTGTGCTATATTTCAAACACCTCTCTATACCTCAAGTGGAGTTAGACACGTAGGTATATGGGCTCCTTCTCAGAACTTACTTGAAGGGGGTGTTGTATTAGAACACAATCTTAAACCAGCTTCAATCAAAGAAAGTTAGAATTCTGTAGTGTAACACAATTTACAAAGCAAACTCACACAGCCAGAAAACAAACAAACCCCAACACCCAGCCATCCTGCCCAAAAGTAAAAAAAGGGATGATCCCCTTTTCTGCCCCATCAACAGGAAAAAGTAAGGGCTCTAACAAAGAAGAGACAATTTAGAGTTTAGTTTTTCAAAGTTGCTAACAGAGATTCCCTTCCCTACTGCATTTCAGAGGCCAGTATCTCACACCTGTGTAATATTGTCTGTCTAGTTATACATAGCTTCCCTCAGGTTCGTTCCCCTACAGCTTAGAGGCCTGTCCAGGAAATTAATTTACTTTAATTACCTGGAATCCTAACACCCACTCCACTCACTAAACTGCTCACGCTGAGTCCTGGTCAATCCCAGGCATCTATTGATAAGAGGAGGGAGGGGCAATCATGAGGGGGCGGAGCCTAACGCCAGTGACCTCTGTATTACCCAATCCAGCCATGGTGCGGGCGGGGCTTAGCATAGCCGTAAACGACGGCTGCTACGGCCAATCAGCTCGTTAGCCGAGTCTCAGTTGGCCAATAGGGAGGCGGGGAGCGGGTGTCGCCGGCGGGTAGGAAGCAGAACGCTAGGCTGGGCCCGGTGTTTGGTTTCTGAGGAGCCGGTGAGTCGGGGAACGGGCCGCCAGGGGGGAATGAAATGGGGCGGGGGAGGGCGAACTGCTAGGCACTCCCTTAACCGTGGGGGGCCTGGTCCCCTCAATGGCCCCGCGGACCGGGAGCGCTCAGCTCCCGCCCCCCCGCATCCCTCCCCCCTTCGGGCCCCCCCGCATCCCTCCCCCCTTCGGGCCCCTGGGGGCGCTCGGTCCTCGGCCCCCCCCGCATCCCTCCCCCCGCTCGGTCCCCCCCGCATCCCTCCCACCCTCGGGCCCCTGGGGGCGCTCGGTCCTCGGCCCCCCCCCCCGCTCGGCCCCCTGGGGCCCCCGCATTACCCCCCCGCATCCCTCCCCCGCTCGGGCCCCTGGGGGCGCTCGGTCCTCGGTCCCCCCCCACATCTCCCCCACTCGGCCCCCGCATCCCTTCCCCCGCTCGGGCCCCTGGGGGCGCTCGGTCCTCGGTCCCCCCCCGCTCGGGCCCCTGCCCCTCCCCCGTATCCCCCCCACATCCCTCCCCCCGCTCGGGCCCCCCCGCATCCCTCCCCGTATGCCCCCAGCTGACTCTAAGGCCCAGTAGATGCCGCGGAGTACACATGCAGCTCGTGCACAGAAAACCCTGCCCCTACCTTGCATAGGTCTATGGGCTGCTTTATTCCTTCCAGTTTTTATACTAGAAACGCCAGACCGTGATTATGGAGACCAAACTCATACCTCTTTCGCCTGTCTGTAGGGTAACTGGAAGTCCTGAGCAGCGTTTGGCTAGAAGTGGCTTTTCTACACTGGAAAAAATCTGTTATTTGAAAGAAACGTCACCTATTCTACGTTAGTGTTTTTTGTTTTAAATATTGTTTTTGGTGTCAGAGATGATCACCTGGGGCAGGAGTCAAGGCTTTTCTAAGTAAAATTTTCAGTTATCTTTATTAAGGCTTGTCTTCCTTAAGATGTTTTTGTTGATCTGTTGAGTGGTGTCTTAATTCTAGGTCTTGCTGTATAAATTTTATTGCATAAATTATGCTTTACTGTCCATAAATAGTTCATAGTTTTGCAGAGTTAATATTTTACTTGTAATATGTAATATGTTATTTATATATATAATGAATGACATCCACATCTCAGGGAAAAAATCAGCAGGAGATTATCCTCACTAGCCAGCTAGGGTTCCTTACACTCTTAAGAGCTGCTTGAAACCATGTTTAATAATACAATTGTTTCTAAACAGTGGGGGAGTCTTGCTGACTGCTTGAGAAAGCAACACTTTTTATAATAATGGAATATGTGATTTAATGCCAGAGGATCTGAAGAAACAGGAAATAGCAGAATGAATAATTGTATTTGTTCTTATGAACAGAAATGAAACTGAAAATGTTTAATTGTCCCTTGCTCCAGCTTTCAAAAGAACATGGATATGGCTGCAGTTAATGAACAAGAAACCCAGCTCTGCAGCAATTGGTAAGAAACAAATGTCCAGCACTATTGGCACAAGTGTATTGCACGTTATTACAATGTCCCTACATAAACTCATAGAAACATGCTGTATTGCTGGCAGATGTCTTCAGATATGGAAGCAGCAAGTGGTATATAAAATTCTAATGAACATAAAAGAATAGAAAATATTCCGGTAGGCACTTCACCGGTATTCAGAACTTGCTGTGTCACCTTGAAAACAGCCGAATAATATTAATGGAACCTGCTGTTAGGGGTCTCCTCCCCTACTCCACCCTAGAAGAAGCAGAAATCAACTAAAACTATTGGTTCTCCTTCAGATAACTCTTTTAAAATGTTTCTTTAAAATTAGTTTCAAGAAAGCTGAAATATACAGGATTTGATTTTTGTGGCTTATTATAGCTGTGTGTTTGTCATACATACAGAATAGCATTTTGCTGATGTCCCAGCCTGTTGGGGTCTTAGGAACATGTGATGGGGCTGAAGCTTCAGACCTGGGCCCCAGCAAGTCTAAGCCAGCTCTGGTGACCCACTTTGGGGTCCTGACCCACAGTTTGAGAACTGCTGCTCTAGAGACTCCTCCTCCCACAATCCAGGCCTCCTGGTTTCTGACTTGTCTCTCTAGAACCTGCAGAGTTTTCTGCTTCAGCCCATCAGAGCCCCACCTCTGTTTTCTCTGTTCCTTTCCTACCTGATTATTCTCATCTCCCTCCCCTCTAGGGCCCAGGCTCTTTCTCTTAAGCCCAGTTTGGGGTCAGCTGACCAGTCTCAGGTGCATTGTACTCTTCCCTCTTAAAGGGCCAGTACTACCCTATTACACACTTTTCAAATGGCTGAATGGATTTGTCCCACCTGTAAGTCTGTCTGCACATCGCTCATGATAGAGCAATAGATTTCTCCAAAGTAGAGTAAGGTAGGGATTCCTCACTTCAGAACAGCAGGGATATTGCATCTTTTGTTGGTTGAACCATTGACCAATATTGCAGCGTAGCTGAAGAATCTGTTCTCTAGCTTTGCCCAGTGGAGGATTGCCTGACTTACACTATGGTGGAGTGCTCTTTGCAGAGTCTGTAACTGTTACTCCTGGTCTGACAGCCTGGATCTGGTGACTGCCTGAGTATGCTGCAAGGCTTGTCTGCTTTCCCCAAAGGGGGAGCTGAACAGAGTTTTGACTTAATTTGATGAATTGGGAGACTTTGGGTGTCTAACTTGGTAAGTGTGTGTGTTCTGACTGTACACAACATGTAGTCCTAGATAGGCTTTTTTCTTTTACAAACCTGAATACATGGAAACAATGAATTCCTGAAGGGCTTATTTGCTTTTACCATTGGTTCTTCCTTTCAGGCAGCTCTCTTGAATCCTAAACTTGTTTGTTTGTTTTCAGTGTAATTTGTGAAGAGTAACTTTTTTGTATCCTTCTTGTAGCAAAAAGGCTATACCTGTAGCTAATTTCACCATTCATGAAATCCACTGTAGTAGAAATATTGGAGTGTGTCGTTTCTGCAAGGAGTCTGTCCCTAAATCTGAAATAGAAAACCACATTGAATCTGAACATGTGCAGGTAAAATAAATTCTACTTTAAAATAGCTGATCTTCATGAAGTGCATTTAGTAATTGTTTCTGTTTCTCCTAGGTTACTTGTAAGTGTAATATGAAGATGGAAAAATGCCACTTAGAGGATCATGAGGTTGGTATATTTGGTTTTTGCTCTTGATAATACTCTAGTGTATTTCCAGTACTGACACTAGAGCCTTACTGTTCAGATTATAGCTACCGTGCTAACTGATCTTCGGTCTGCTTTGCCCATGTTTAATCTGCTTTCTAAATCCATGCTAATCAGTGATACTCTTGTAAGAGGCTAGCTGTATTAGTTTGAAGTGGTGGTACTCACCTGCCTTTATCAATACATTAGAAGCAAGAGGAAGACCAAAGACAGGGTAGGCCCACTGCTTAGTGAAGAGGGAGAAACAGTAACAGGAAACTTGGAAATGGCAGAGATGCTTAATGACTTCTTTGTTTCGGTCTTCACCGAGAAGTCTGAAGGAATGCCTAACATAGTGAATGCTAATGGGAAGGGGGTAGGTTTAGCGGATAAAATAAAAAAAGAACAAGTTAAAAATCACTTAGAAAAGTTAGATGCCTGCAAGTCACCCGGGCCTGATGAAATGCATCCTAGAATACTCAAGGAGCTAATAGAGGAGGTATCTGAGCCTCTAGCTATTATCTTTGGAAAGTCATGGGAGACGGGAGAGATTCCAGAAGACTGGAAAAGGGCAAATATAGTGCCCATCTATAAAAAGGGAACTAAAAACAACCCAGGTAACTACAGACCAGTTAGTTTAACTTCTGTGCCAGGGAAGATAATGGAGCAAGTAATTAAGGAAATCATCTGCCAACACTTGGAAGGTGGTAAGGTGATAGGGAATAGCCAGCATGGATTTGTGAAGAACAAATCATGTCAAACCAATCTGATAGCTTTCTTTGATAGGATAACGAGCCTTGTGGATAAGGGTGAAGCGGTGGATGTGGTATACCTAGACTTTAGTAAGGCATTTGATACGGTCTCGCATGATATTCTTATCGATAAACTAGGCAAATACAAATTAGATGGGGCTACTATAAGGTGGGTGCATAACTGGCTGGATAATCGTACTCAGAGAGTTGTTATTAATGGTTCCCAATCCTGCTGGAAAGGCGTAACGAGTGGGGTACCGCAGGGGTCTGTTTTGGGACCGGCTCTGTTCAATATCTTCATCAACGACTTAGATATTGGCATAGAAAGTACGCTTATTAAGTTTGCGGATGATACCAAACTGGGAGGGATTGCAACTACTTTGGAGGACAGGGTCATAATTCAAAATGATCTGGACAAATTGGAGAAATGGTCTGAGTTAAACAGGATGAAGTTTAACAAAGACAAATGCAAAGTGCTCCACTTAGGAAGGAAAAATCAATTTCACACATACAGAATGGGAAAAGACTGTCTAGGAAGGAGTACGGCAGAAAGGGATCTAGGGGTTATAGTGGACCACAAGCTAAATATGAGTCAACAGTGTGATGCTGTTGCAAAAAAAGCAAACATGATTCTGGGATGCATTAACAGGTGTGTTGTGAGCAAGACACGAGAAGTCATTCTTCCGCTCTACTCTGCTCTGGTTAGGCCTCAGCTGGAGTATTGTGTCCAGTTCTGGGCGCCGCATTTTAAAAAAGATGTGGAGAAACTGGAAAGGGTCCAAAGAAGAGCAACAAGAATGATTAAAGGTCTTGAGAACATGACCTATGAAGGAAGGCTGAAAGAATTGGGTTTGTTTAGTTTGGAAAAGAGAAGACTGAGAGGGGACATGATAGCAGTTTTCAGGTATATAAAAGGGTGTCATAAGGAGGAGGGAGAGAACTTGTTCACCTTAGCCTCTAAGGATAGAACCAGAAACAATGGGTTTAAACTGCAGCAAGGGAGGTCTAGATTGGACATTAGGAAAAAGTTCCTAACTGTCAGGGTGGTTAAACACTGGAACAAATTGCCTAGGGAGGTTGTGGAATCTCCGTCTCTGGAGATATTTAAGGGTAGGTTAGATAAATGTCTACTAGGGATGGTCTAGGCAGTATTTGGTCCTGCCATGCGGGCAGGGGACTGGACTCGATGACCTCTCGAGGTCCCTTCCAGTCCTAGAATCTATGAATCTATGAATCTATGAATCTAATAAGCAGCTCCAAGCTCCCCAACAGGAGGGAGTCTATGTACATTGGTAGCTTAGGTTGGTGGCCTAGGTTTGTCCCTAAGTAATGGTTAAGGCTAAAAATTCTGCTTGTGGCTATAGTTGCATTGGGCTTGGCAACTTCACTTCTCAGTGTCGTCTTTATTTCTGGTGTGTGGTGTGTGGTCCCCCCCCCCCCCCCCCCCCGCCTTGACCTTTATGCAGGATCTAAGGATTTGTCTTGTCTAAACAGTTTTTTAAAAAATCATGGAACAATAAACACTTACTTCCTATGATTTTCTTATTTACAAATTGTCACTGGAGTTAACGTTGTCAGTGGAACAAAAGTGTGTCACAGAAAAATGGGATTCTGCTTCAGCATAAGCATCAAATGCAAAGCTATGGCATGGGGAGGGATGCGAAGGGAGTTGGACCATGTGGCTTATTTTAAAGCATGCAGTTTTGATCCTCTGATTTCCTGTTGCAGTAACTTACTCAAAGCACTTCATGTACTATAACTATTAATGAAGCAATATGAACAGCGGCAATCGGGACAGTTAAGTAGAAAACACAACCAAAAAAATCCACGTTGAGTGTTTAGTTAATTTTTTTAGGGGTGTTGTTTTTAAGTATGATGTCTAGTAAATACGTGCTTCCTTTTTCCTGTATAAAATACACTGAACTTCCAGCGAGACATACTGTGTATAACTACTCAGGAGTTTGTACTCCCTGTCTTAAATAGTAACTTAAGTTGTAAGTCTTCTTTTATGGGCTGGTTGGCTTCTAGTTGAAGACACAATTAATCTCTAAAGCAATTTGGAATGCATCTCTCAGTAATAAAACAGTGAACTGGGTACCTTCTTTGGGCAGTAAGTAAGCATAGCATAACTATAAGACTGTGCATGTATCGAGTTATTCAATTTTATATTTTAGGCATCAGCATGCCCTCTGCGTCCTGCAGTTTGCCAACATTGTGAGATAGAGCTTGCATTCAATAAACTTCAGGACCACGAGGATTACTGTGGAACGAGGACTGAAACATGTAGCGAATGTGGTCGCAATGTAATGGTGAAAGATCTGAAAGAGCACCCTGAAGTTTGTGGGAAGGAGGTGGAAGAAAAAAGAGTTAGCCAAGCAATGTCACGTTATAACTATAAAGATGAGGCTGCAAACCTGTGTACCTTTCAAACCATCAGAAACCTTCTGAGTTCAGATGGCTATGCTGGGCCTCTGCAGAGGATGTCTGGGCCACTGGAAGGCCGATTTTATAGCAGTTTTGGAGGAGACCAGGCTTCCAAGAATATTAACAGAAGAAATGCATCAGCAATGCAGAGAGATCAGAACCGAGGTAAAGTGTGGACAAGGGCGATAATACATTCATAAGTTTTATTTTTACCTTTAAATTAAAGTTAGGTAACTAATAATGGTCCCTTCTGACCATAAAGTCTGATTCTAAGTGAAAGCTCTATACCTGTGCACTGTATGGCAGTGTTTCCCAAGTTTGGGACGCCACTTGTGTAGGTAAAGCCCCTGGCGGGCCGGGCCGGTTTGTGTATTGGCCTGGAGCAGCGAACCGTGGCCAATAGGAGCTGCTGGAAGTGGTGCGGGCCGAGGGATGTACTGACCGCTGCTTCCAGCAGCTCCAATTGGCCTGGAGCAATGAACCAAGGCCAGTGGGAGCCGCGATCGGCCGGACTTGCGGACGCGGCAGGTAAACAAACCGGCCCGGCCCGCCAGGGGCTTTCCCTACACAAGTGGTGTCCCAAGTTTGGGAAACACTGCTGTATGGAAATGTCAGATAATTAGAAAACCTCTAATGAAGTGTGGCTAGAGTTCACACATGCATGCTTAGTTTTTTTACTTCAGAATAGAACTTCAATGATATAAAACAATTGAGTAGATGACTTCTGAAATATCTGGTGGTAGGATACGTGTAGCTTACTAATAATAACTAGCATGAATCTTTTATCTAGAAACAAAATTTGGCTTGCATCCATTCAAATTCTGTCCATTTTATTTAGCAGTCAAACTCCTCTGTGCTTGACTTAAAGGTTAGTTAAGATGTTTCTGCAGTCTTTCATATTTGATGGTGAGCATTTTTGCAGCAGCAGCCTGTATGGACATAGGTGCTATAAATGCCTCTTTCCACTTAAGTTCTAATATCCCAAATCCCCATGCCTAGAAGACATCCTTTCCATGAACACATGCTCTGCTTTATGTTTAGAGGTATTCAAAGTATGTAGCATTGCTGAAGACGGAATGAATGGCCTTTGCTTTAAAATTCACCTGCTTGTGAAATAACTCATCAGATTTAGTTATTAAAACTGAGAAGATAAATGACTTAATTTCCAAATTGGAAAGAGAACCTCTAGAATTGGGCTGCTTAATACTGAACATTTTGGAAGGAACTGAATTCTCCCCTCCTCCTTTTATGTAGATTTCAGTGCAAAAAAAAATTTCTGGATCATATGGTGAGTTCAGATTGAATACTTGTTCAATTTTCTAACTGCGGCAGCATGGAGGAGTTCAGTCTTTCTTGGGTCCCCGTCCTGCAGTGTGATGGAGCGCTGGGGTTCTGACAAGCTTTCTGTGCTGGGGGAGTAGATGGCGTCTGGGCGGGGGTGTGTGGGAACTGTTGAGCAGGAATAGCTGCCACCATGATGAGCAGCAGGGTGCAGTGGAGCTGCTGCCTGGATCTCTCTTCGCTGCCCTTAATGATTTTGTTGGAGGTGGCGGCAGCAGCTGCAGGGCAACCAAGAGGGAGGAGGAGCAGCAGCAGCCCCATGGAGGAGGAAGACAAAGATGAGACACTTCCCACAAGCTCTTCACCCAAAAAAACACGGAGAAGGCAGACACAGACTCTTGGAGAGCAGCCTTTTACTGCATGTAACCAGTACTTGAAGGAAGCTGGGCCGGGACAACAGGGGATGGATCACTTGATAAATTGCCCTGTTCCGTTTGTTCCCTCTGAAGCACCTGGCACCGGCCACTGTCGGAAGACGGGTTACTGGGCTAGATGGACCATTGATCTGACCCAGTATAGTCAGTCTTACGTCCTTAAGCAGTAAGGGAATGCCAAAATTCCAGTCCAGTTTCCGGAGAGCAACTTTTCCAGGACACTCAGGAAAAGCTTCAGACTGGATTACGGAAGAGGTAACTAAATCAAGGAGAGGTAAAGATGGACCACTTGTCATCCTTTAGCCAACATGGAGGTTGCCCACCTGTGCCTTCAATATTTTGCAATGGGCCCTCATGGGTGGGGGGATAACAGCTACATTCCATGTTCAAAACAGGAACTTGATAAAGAGTTTCCAGTGTTAAAACCTTACTTCATTCCAAGCCCTGAGCTAGTTGGAAAGAATGAAGCTGGCATGCAAGTTAGATGGTTGGGACATGGGTGAACTTGTAATTCTTTCTTACCCTGTCTTCAGGCAGTGGGCTTCCCCCACACAGTTCATGGGTCCAAAACGTTTCCAAAGCCTCTGTGCACACTAGTTCCCAAAAATAGGTGCAATGATGATCAGCCACACCCACTATGAGCATTTGGACTACTGTAGTGTAGTGAGTTCAAATGAGTACTTTAGCAGTGAGCTGAGATGACTTGTTCTTCTGGGTCTCCTAAACTGGATGCAGAAATGTGGCTGTGAGTGATTGAGCTGGACTAGTGGGAAGAGACCTGTGTCCCTGGTCATGCAGTTACTTCTTGTTTTTTACCCTTTCTTAACACTGGTGGAAGAGGATGCCAACAGATAATGGGGCAGCTGGTCTGTCTTGGGGCCCTGGAATAGGTTTTTCTTTGAAGGAGATACTGGTTACTGGGTTGCTTTTGAACAGATAGGGGAAAGATTTGGACCTTATCTTGCAGTTATTCCCATTGAAGCTCGTGAGCTAAGGTGGCTTATGAAATACCAATGTGTGAATCCTGAAGAAGCAGTAAGAATTCATATTCATGTTCAAAGAAAGAATTGTGTAGTGTAGGGATTCACTGGGGAACTGTTGCTTTAGCAAACGACTATTACTTTGATCCTCTAGTTAAACTGAATAAAGCCCTTTGGAAGATATAGCTTGAAAACTGAAGATTTTTGTTTTGAACCATGTAGAGTCACGAGACTTGAAGACCAGCAATGATGGATTTGAACAGCAATAAATAAGAATAAAAAAAATGGCAACTCCTGAGTGTTTTGGTTTGAATTAGAAAATCATTAAAAGATTGTCTAATTTCACTATAGGGTTATTAGTTTATTTTTTTTAAAGGGACTGGCTTTTTTTTAAAGACTCAGGTTTAATTTCATAGGTTAAAAGTTTGCATATCTGCTTAATCATAAACTTGCTATTAGTCTGAATGGAGTATTGAGTTGATTTAAACACTGGCTAATGTACAAGAAAGGTCTTGTAATTTCAACTATGTACATCACCCATAAAAAGATCAAATACGCCTTTTTTATTTTGATCTCCTATTCAGCTTGTCTAACAGCAGTAACAGCCTTGGCATGTGCATTTCCTGGGAGTTAATGACTGATTTGTGTTTAATGGTCTTCAGAATATCCTCTCCCATTTTTTTTATTCATCACCTGGAAGTGTCCTGTACCTTGTAAATACATGGTTTAGTGGGGTCTTCCAACACAGATGTGTTGCTAAAGCATGTTTAAAGTCCTAATCTTACTGAACACCTGTATCTTCATTTTAATGAGAATCTAAGAAACCTGAGTTTAAAAATGGTATAAACAAATGTGCCTTTTAAGAGATGTACAATTTAAGATTTCATCAATGCATAAATATAGGTCTCTAAAGTTGTGATCAGCCATATCTTGTATATTAAAAAAACTTGTTTTTTTTTTTTAAAGTGAGTCACTGAAGGAATTGTCTCAAGCCACAGGGGTGCAGAAAAGTTTTCACAACTTGCATGCTAAAACGTACTGTATCAAATTGCCATACTAACGTACAAAATAAAGCCTATTAGAACCCCACTGATTTCAGTGTTTAAATCCCCATATGGGTGAAGAGATCAGTGCATGTAAATGTCATTGCAGGCATTTAGAGTCTGAATACTCCTTCCTGAAATGTTTTTAGAGGCCTCGCTTTGTACAGCCATAATCCCACTAATCTGTATCTGAGTCAGATGCTTGCATCAGTAGGTGAATGGACTTTGCTCATTGATGGACTGGAAACATAAGACTTGTTACGGGTTCATAGATCTTTATGACTAGAAGAAATAATGCTGAACTACTGTGACCTCCTGCATGATACATATCAGAAGCTCTTCCAGTAGTTCCTGCATCAAGCTTACAACTTCTGGTTGAACTAGAGCTTATTTCTTAAGTGTCTAATTGTGATTTAAAGATTGCAAGGGATGGAAAAAAAGATGTCCTTTAGTAAGTTGTTTAAATTTAAGAATTAGAATCTTAGAAGATTAGGGTTGGAAGAGACCTCAGGAGGTCATCTAGTCCAACCCCCTGCTCAAAGCAGGACCAATCTCCAGACAGACTTTTACCCCAGTTCCCTAAATGGCCCCCTCAAGGATTGAACTCACAACCCTGGGTTTAGCAGACCAATGCTCAAACAACTGAGCTATCCCTTCCCCCAATTGTATGGCTAGTAAAGGAAACAAAGTTCCCCTCCTCTCAGGCTAGACGGGGGAAAAATACAGGAAAGGGTAAGGATTAGTTTCCCTTAATCCATTCCAAAATATAAGGCATGAAGTGTCTTTCTGAGGCTTTGGCTATCTGTTGTAAAACAAGAGTGCTGGGGGGGAGGGGCCCAATTCTGCCCTCGTTTGCATATGTGAACTTCTGTTTTATTTACTTGGTCTGTTCTTAAAATTATAATTACTGTTAAACTATGTAGTTGATACTTACAGCTTCTGATATCTTTGTTTAAGAGGATGAGCTGGAACGGCTGGAGAGGAATAAAAACACGGAGTCCTCTCTGTATGGAGAACAGAATTCCAATTTAGACTATATGTTAGCCCTTAGCCTGCAACGTGAGAATAATCCCCACAACAATATTGCAGCTGAAATTCACAGTGACTTCTGGAAGAACTTCTACTCCAAAGAGTCCAAGCCATCTGAGCAGCTTAATGAAATAAACAAATCAGATACTTTCTCCCATGATCTTTCGTCTATTAACGCTTCGGATCAGCTAAAAAGTAAGTTCTTTAAAAGCTTTCTTTAAAAACTTTTTTTTGGCTGATGATCGGGGGGACTCTCATGCCTAGCTCCTTGGAGATATTCTGACTCAGTGCCAGAACAGTAGCACTTTGAGACTTTCGAAACTGCTTTAGATATCCCCGACATCTGATGTAGAAATGCTCTGAATGTGCAGAAAAGCCTCCCCTATTCTTGAAGTCTTTCCTTCCTTTCTGGAACTGTATCTTCAGCTCCCTAAATTTTTGACTGCTGCCTGCTAAAATAGCAACATTTCTATGTATAGACAATAGTCTCTTAAGATTTGTTAACTAGTGAAATTTGATATTGATATCTGTCTATCCCAAAAGAGGAGTACAGCATATTAATATGGGAAGGTAAAAGTGACTTGTTTCGAAAACCGTATACTAGCAGATTTAACGCTGTAGTTCTGCCATGTCTTTACAAAATAAAACAAAAAACCCCTTATTCCTGCTTGTACTGAGATGTAACAACTGAGCAGGTGATGTTACATTTAAGATTAAACATGCTAAAGAGGAACTCTCCTGTATTATCCAAGTGCCAGATTATTTTAAAAAGAAATTTTGTGTGTACTGTGTAACATCCATAGGCAGGCAGATAACGAGTTTTTTGTATTGGACTAAAGAACTGAGGTTTTGGAGGAAAAAAAAATCCTTTTCAAACTTTTTAGAAAAAGTGACCTCTTCTTCTCTTCCCCCCCCCCCCCCTTGTAAAATTCATAAATGTGAAAGTAGAATGACTACTGCCCTGAGACTTGCTATAATCCCTCCTCTGTGGTCCAGAACAGAATGATCTCATGGATTAGAAATTCTGAAGACAGGTTGGTTAGTCTGATTGTTACCCCTTTTAATGGTAGGGGGTTTTAATCCTTTTATTTACCTCACAGATGATGATGATATCATGTTGCCATGTGAATTTTGTGAGGCACTCTACCCTGAAGAAGACCTGATTCTCCATCAGGTTTGGTATTTCTGTATTATATAACAATAATACTTAACTCTTAAAGTGCTTTTTGTCAAAGGAGGTAAGCATCATTATCCCCATTTTATAGGTGTATACGCAGGAGGCTTACTGAAATGGATGCTAGCACTTCTGAGTACAATTTCTATTTAGAAACTGAATTTTGTTGGAGCAGTTTAGCATACTTAGTGGGAACACACTCCAACACTGCTTACAGGATGCTACATCTGCGTAGAACCTTACAAAGCCTAATATTCAGTAGAAATGTCTTAATAAACTAAAAATACTAATGCAAAACTTTCATCAAAACACATTCACTGTGCTGTTCCTTGGATTAGCACTAGAAACAAATTTAACTTTCTTGTTCCTGTGAAGTGAAATGCCAATAGTAAACCACATACATTGTGAAAAATAAATAAGTTAACTACTGATGTTCAGTTTTGAATTTCACCATGCATAGCAACTTACTTTTAACCTTCTTGTCCCATTAACTGGATATCTGAAGTGGAATATAATTTTGGGTGGTTATAATACTAAGAGTATGTACTGGAAATAGAGGGTGGATCTGTTTTACTCTGTGTTCAGATATTACTTGGCACACGAAGGCTTTGTAAGTATAACTAATTCCTTCTTTCCAACGTTGCCCACGTAACAGACAGGCTGTAACCCAGCAAGCGCCTTTGCGTCGTTCAGTAAAAGAGGTTCCTCCCCAAGTCAGCGACAAGAATACAACAGACATGTTAAAGATTTCTTAGACCAACTGCACAGCAGCAGATCTACATATCCACAGCAGCAAGAAGCGGTACAGACCGAAGGGAGCATCATCATTCCATGTGAATTCTGTGGCATTCAGTTAGAAGAGGAAATACTCTTCCACCACCAGGTACAAATGCTATTTGTAGGATGGAATTCTACAAGACCTAGCAAATCTGACTCCTTAGTAGTAAATATTGAAATCATGGTAATGCTCAGAGGCTGCAATTGGGATTGCAGAGTCCAGGGATTCACATACTTGTCATTTGAATCTGTCCTCTCTCAACATAGGGGTTATGATCTGTACCCCAAGATGTTGGCGCATACTGGGGCTCATGTTAAAGGAACAGTTGTGGAAATTTTTTTTTTTTTCCAAATAATGGAGTCTGAGCAAAAAGCATTCAAGCAATACAGCATAAATCCTCACATTTTAGGAGCGCCTGACTGCCACCTTCTCACTCCTTCACTATAATACCTTCCTCTGCATGACCACCTTCCATCTCTTAACAGTGAGGGCAAATAATTCCGCAGAGAGAACCATAATGTCTAAGTTCTTGAATCTTTCTCCCATTGGGTTCTTCTGAAGTATTCACAAGAGACCTATTTTATTTCCCTATCCAAACCTGAACTCCTATTTTAATTGTCTTACATTTTCATTATCTTGGCTTCTTGCTCATGCACCTGTTGAATTAATGCACATGAATGAACAGATTCAATTCTCTGATGCAGAACTTCTTGAAAGGGAAGATGACATGCAGACAGGTCATCTGAGACTAGAGTCTGACCTAAATTCAGATACTGTTGGCTGATGTGTTCTGGCTTCATGATGTATTTGGGTTTAACTACTGTTCAGTGAAAAGCTGCCAAACAGATGACATTTTGCCATAATCAGACACTTTTTTGCAAACTTTCCTATCACAGCATGTTCAGATCTAATGAGCTGTAGACTGTGAGGTGTGACAAAAAGGATCTATTTTGCAAACTTATTTAAACCTTCCTCTGCTTTTTTTTGTCAAGTGAAACCCTGTCCCGTAAATGTATCGCAGAGTTTATACGAGAATTGTTCTGCTACTTGGCTCAAGAGTCTGCCAGCACTGCTGCAGCATGGCTTCTGCTTGTTTAAATCAGGAGGGGAAACCAGTACCATCATGTTTGTGTGTGTGTGAGAGAGGCACTAGGCCCACTAATTCACTCCGGCAATCTCCTGAAGAAAGGCCACTGCCATCAGTATGAAGGGATGATTTGTATTCCTATGAACTATATTTAAATTAGTGCTACAAATATACAAAACGTCATCTTCACGGAATAAGTCATAGTCTCCACTGTGAAGTGCTTAGCTTAACACAGACAAGATCAAGCATGGAGTAGGAGTTAGGGGTAGGCAGGTAGAGGCCCTGGTAGACGTAAGACTGGGCTGAGTGGCCAGTTACCATTCAGGTGGAATGGACCCAGCAAGAAGGGGTAAACTAACCTGCAAGGTGTGAAACTGAGAAGGAATGAAGGGAAAGTAAGAGAAGATGAGACCAAACCTGCAGTCTTTGTATCTTCTACCTTCTCATTCCCACATATAGATTACAAGCCTGGGAGACAGAAGGTAATGGAGATGTCTCAGGTGATAGAGAAGGGAGGATATTGAAAGGAATTGAAGTGAACTGGAAAATGAACCAACATCCAAATTGGATGGTTTTGTAGTGTCCAAGTATGATGAAAACTGTGCCCTGTGTAGATTAGTTATGCATTTATTTTTCTAGGAACACAGAAGTTGTAATTTTACACCCTTGACCTTGGTAGTAATCTTTCGAAGTTAATTTGATAAACTTGCATAGCTTACCTCTTTGCTTTATAGCATGTGCTCCATAGTAGGGGGAGTTTCAGTGCATCTTGGATCATAGTTGAGGGCTGAGGCTTTCCACATCAGGTTGATTTCTGCCTTTTGAAAGTAGAAAGACATTTGGATAAAGTGCCTTTGTACATCTGATCCTAATATGCAGTTTGGGGCTCCCTCAGAGGATCTTGAGTGACTGGGATTGAGCTGCTGTTGCGTACGACTTTCTTACCGTCCTCTTGGCCTGTGGTTATCAAATTTAAAAGGGACACCCTTCTCTTTACAATCCTCACGTTTGTTTTTAACCCTCTCGTGCTATAGGTAATCCCTAATATGTGTAACTGAAAGATGGCAAATATGTTCTGTTTTCAGTTTGTGCATTTGACAGCACCTAGTGCAGTCCGTTTCCCCTCTTTAGTGACGCTCTTTCACACAGCAACAGAGGGAGAGAAACTATATTTATTTAAAAAAAATAAATTGTAAAACTTAGGGAAACTGGCATGAATGCTCTGGGGTGGGAATAGCACTTGAAGATACTTCTCACTTGGCTTTTTAAGCTACATTGATCGCAGGGTGACAATATTCCTTCTGACTTTCCTGCTGATGGGGTGCCAGGTTGCATTGTTACTATAGCAGCAATGCAGATTGCTTGCTCACGTGCTTCAGCTTGGCTTGGAGGGATCATCTCTAAGGATGACAGGCTAAGCATCAACTGGACATAAAGCATGACACCAATTATGGTGTGGTGACTTCTACTATAGGAAGTAGACTGAGGTCATCAACTCCATCTTACGTAGACCACATGTCAACTAGTTACTATTTCTGGGCTGTACTTCAACAGGTGATCTAGAAGTGAGGCTGTGAGCATGCTTTTATCAAGCCTGTCTCTCATTCTTTTCTCAAAACCACTCCTTACTTCCCCATGGCATTTGAGGGAAGATGTATCCTTCAAAGCTTTCACAGGAATTAAGTGTTCTCTAAGTGTCCAGAAATGATCAAAATCTCTCTTGCACTAGGACCAGTGTGATTTACGCCCAGCCACTGCCAGCCCAGGGGTGGGATTGCCATCCTCACAACCGTTGCCTCCCAAAGACAACTTGGAGAGATCAGAATCGCCAGAATCTAGAAGACGCATCCGGCATCAAGGTATTGGCAAAGTACAGATTTCCAGCCTGGGCTGCTTTCTATTCATGCTTTTAAGATCATTTTCTCCAACTGCAAAACAGAACAAGAACAATGCACGTTTAATCTAGATAAGGACTAGAACTTCCTAACTCCACCCTTATACCATTGTTCTGTTTCACATGGCATAACTTGCAACATACATTAAAAATGCTACTAAATCATAAGCATGGAGCCCCACACAAACAACCAAAGAGAAACTTGAAATTACTCAGCCCTGTGCAGCAAGTGGAAACTGACCAATCTGATTATAGTCTGCGTATGTTGCTAACTCCATCCATAACTAATGATGGGGTGAACTTTGAATTTCTTGCCTCCTCATCAGTTTTTATTGCACCCTTAGGGTCAAATTATGTAGTTAGTTGCATGTAGAGAGGTTTAAGTGACAATAGAAATCGTACATGGATATCAGAGGATAGAAGTTGATCCTGAACGTTTACTAAATTAAAAAAACCCAACAAATCACAGAATAGAAACTCCAGAACATATGTATTACCTTAAATTGCCAAAAGGAAATGGACTAGTTTACTTAAGTTGTGTATGGGGTCATCCAGTGTGTTGGTTGAAGTTAGTATGTAAATTTAACTGTTATGGCAGGTGGTGACTTTGCCCATAAGCCAGTTTTTTAAAATGCAAGCAAAGCAACTTTTTATACTAGCGTCCCTTAATGAACAGATGCCCGTAAGTTTGTTCTAAAGAAGTTCAGTCTCCATGTGAATCTGGTAAAATGTGTAACTTCAGTGTAGACAAAACTCTGCTTTTTAAAAAAGCACTATAGCACTGACCTAAACGCCATCACAGAACCATACTCTGTGTACCCTTTTAAAAAGGTACTACTAAAGGAAGTTCTCCAAAGCTGCTTAGAATTTTGGGGGAATTGTAGTAGTCAGTGAAGACCATATTTCTTTGGTGCAGGTCTGTTTTCAGACTATATGGTATTGCATTAAAAATCTAGGTTATTGCTTTGAAATCCAGAAGCTTTTATCAAGGTGTTTGTTTTTTGCCTCTTGTTCTGATCCTTGTTCCTTGCTTTGGTCAGTTTATTTCATTGCTGTTCCTAGCATGTTTTGTTTTATCCGACTTTCCTTTAGGGGAAATTTCACCTCGGTATCTAGAAGACTTCAGGCAGCAGAGCCTTGCCCATGCTGTACGAGAGAGCCGATCACTAAGCAACTTGGCAGTTGCCAGAAGCGTACCATTGACCTCTTTTAGTGCTGTAAGAGCTAATGATGCTCTGACTCAAAAAGGGAAGTCCAGCAACTTAGATGGTAATGACCGAAGACTGAGAAGCAGAGGCACAACTGAATCTGGAACAGGCCCCAGGCCGGTTGTGCGATCCACGCAAAACATCCACCCTGAAAGCTACGTACCCAGTTTCCCAAGGATGTCTCCAACACGACCAAGGTAGCTTCTCTGCTCAGTGTGGTGGTGGACAGAATTTTTAGCTGTAAGCTATTCCTGGGGATGCATCCTTATGAATGGACAACTAGTCCATTCCAATCTAGTTCTGCTATGGTGAGGGTGAGGCAGTGCTTCAGGGCTTGTTTCTGCTAGTGCAGACATCAAAACTTGATAGAAGGAGGAGAATTCTGCGTCCACTGGTCTTCTCATCACCCCACCACAGATCCTTGTACATTTTGCCTATGACTGGGGTAGGCAGCACTCAGTTTGACTAGCTGGTGTCTTTTTGGGTTTGTAGTAATAAGTTTAAGAGGAAAACAGGTTTTCTAGGAAACTGTGTTTTATGGCACCTATTTCTAGGGCTCTACCAAATTCATGGCCATGAAAAAGGCATCACAGACCATGAAATCTGGTCTTCCCCCATGAAATCTGGTCATCTGCATATTTTATGTTAAGGCTGCGAGTTTGTCATGGAGGTCACGGATTCCGTGACTTTGGCAATGTCCAGTGCAGCTGGCCTGTGAGCCGCCTGAAGAGCTCAGGCAGCACGTTGGCCAGCCGCACTGGCTGCTGCTGGAGCAGTCTCAGGCCACCGCCCCATCCCCTCCTCAGCAGGAGGAGTTTGGGTGTGGGAGAGGGCCAGGGGTTGGGGCATGGCAGGGGGTGAGGGCTCGGCAGCGCTTACCTTGGAAGGCTTCCCAGAAGTGGCCACATGTCCCTCCCTCAGTTCCTAGCTCCACGCACTGTCTCCGCCTGCAGGTACTGCCCCCACAGCTCCCATTGGCCACAGTTTCTGGCCAATGGGAGCTGCAGGGGTGGGGGCAGCATGTGGAGCTAGGAGCTGAGGGAGGAACATGTCGCCACTTCTGGGGAGCTGCCTAGGGAGACTGCCAGCCCCCCAAGCACCTGTGGTATCCCCTGCGAGCACCCGTGGCACCACTGGGCTGTGTCCCTCCTCTCTCCCAATTCCCCCCCCCCCCCACAAAAAAAAAAAAAATTTAGTCAGGGGTATATAGTTCAAGTCCTGGACAGATCATGGGCCATGAAGTTTTGTTTACTGCCTGTGACCTGTCCATGACTTTTTTGCTAAATAAAAATACCTGTGACTAAAACGTAGCCTTAACTATACAGATTTCACGGGAGAGACCAGCATTTCTCAGATTGGGAGTCCTGACTCAAAGGAAGATGCAGGGTGGGTTTACAAGTCGTTATTTTAGGGAGGTCGTGGTATTGCTGCCTTCAGAGCTTGGCAGCAGCCGTTGGCTGGGCGTGCAGCTCTGAAGGCAGTGCCCCTCCAGCAGCAACACAAGTAAGGGTAGCAGAACCACAACCCTCCCCCATAACTCCTTTTTTGGGTCAGGACCCCTTCAGTCACAACACCATGACACTTCAGATTTAAATAGCTGAAATCATGAAATTTACAAGTTTTTAAAATCTGACCGTGAAATGGACTGAATTTGGTATTACCCTATGTATTTGGGTACATCTTTTACATGCACTCTCCTTTTTCATGGAAAGGAGTCTAATCTTGTTCCCCCCCCAATATTTCAGTAGCATTCTTGCTATTGGGATGCCACTGGTTAGAAATAGTTCTGTCTTTAACACCCACTTGCCTTGCTATTGGGTCCAGCCTCCAGTATGCATGGCCAAAAGCTCTGTGAATTCTGCCCCACATTTCGTATCCAAGTACCAAGGTGAACTAGGGAGACATCTTGTTCTCTGATCCCAAGATTCAGCAGTTTGGGATACTGGCCGAGGGGGAGAGTTTTGGGGGCTTATGATGGAACTCTTGCTCATTTATCAGGAGGACCGTGCTCTTTTATTAAACCAGTTCCTGTAAGAGGATTGAATTTGCAGAGCTGCTTTGTCTAATGGTGTCAACTTCTCTCCTCTGCAGTGTGCGAAACGAAGCAGGCAGGAGTCCTAGGACTGCAAATGTTCCTGTCAATTTCAGAAACAGGAGCACAAAGGTAAGTTTCAGAGCTCTTCCCGGGTGCTGGATGGCCTCTTTTTCTGCGTTTCAATGGCAGACTAAAAGGTTTAGTTTATTTTTACTACTGTCTTTTGAGCAGCCCACATCAAGCATGAGCTTGCCTCTCTGTGGAACAGGTAGTTGCTAATGACTTGCTCGCTGCTACTAGAGAGAGCTCACGCTGACTGTCTGTTGTCCTCAATCTCCTCTGGAGTGGCAAAGAACTGCCCTTTCTGGTAATATACTATTGCTTGGTGTTTGCAGGAGTCTGAACTATTCTACTTCCTTATAGGACTTGAGGCGGTGTCCTTTGCTCCTTGATCAAGTCTGAGAGAGCATGTTGTGATTCAACTTGTCTGTGAAAATGACATGCATGTTTCACTTACTGTTTCCTCCTTACACAGGCAAAATCCCAGAAACCAGAGTCTGGCCATCTTGAGGAAGAATAATCGATCCTTTATGAAGCGCATATTTAGCACTTGAAGCTCTCTTACTATGCACTATAGTACTTATTTATCCCAGCGCAAGTACTTGCTATATTGCCACCATCAATGGGGACTTTCTATTAACTTTACATTTTTTAGGCAGTGATTTTTCTATAATTGTTTGTTTTTAAAAGTTTGTGGGAGTAACGCATACTATAGCCGCTGTACAGAAATGTCAAAGTGTAAATTTGATATTGCTGCTATTTGGGTGGTCTATAGTGGCAGTATCAGAGGACCAATCTGTTTTTATCTCATCTGCTTGTTTGTGTTTGGAGAGGGGTTTCCTTTTAATGTGCTAGGCCTTGGCTCTGCAGTGTGCAGCAGAAGTAATCCATTGCTTCATCATTGAAGTAAATGAATAGATGTCTGAGCAGCAACCCTGTTAATCAAACCCAAAACAATCAGCCAGAATTACTCTGGATGAAGAACCTGCCCTAGTAAGTTACAGTAGAGTTCAATACTTGTCTGACTTGATCAGAGGTCGGTTGCAGAACATATATCTCTGTAATGAGCAGTTGATCTTAATTAACTTCACTGAGGTTTGGGATCAGGGGATGAGTTTAGTGGCTTGGCTTTAAACCTATTCCCCCTTCAGCCATTTAGCTTGCTGCTGTTGGCAGTAATGCTGCATTAACTATCTATTTCTACAGTCAAGACTTGCCCTAAGCCTTCTATCTTGTCAGACCTGGCCTGGGAATCAGGTGGGGAAAGTCATACATATTGTAACTTATGGTGGTTCTGTCTTCCTATAAGTCTATTAAATACCAGAAGTGCCCAGTATTCCTAAAGGCATCTACAGATGGGATTGTGATCCACAGTGTGGGAGCTTCAGTCCTACGGGCTTCCGTTCTCTCAAAACTGCTCTTTTGCTGTACTGGAGCCCTTTTTAAATTACTTGTAATAAAATTTGTATTTACCGGTCTGTCTTTTGTTCTGTAAACTGAAACAAAGTCTAGGCAGACACTAGAAAGTGACTGACTGACTGAAAATTATGCTGAGCAGAATGGATTGGAAAACTACTCTTCTGGGGAGAAACTTTACACATTTTTTTTTCATTAGCCATCTTTGGTTTCAAAATTTCCAGCTTATTCTTCAGTTTAGCCATAACTGTGATTGTGGTGTACTCTCTGGGCTCTGAGGGTACATCTACACTGCAACTGGCCCATGCCAGCTGCCTGGGGCCTGGGTGAAGGGGGCTGTCTTTAATTGGAGTGTAGACAGTTGGGCTCTGGTTAGCCACGGTGGCTCTTTTTTGGTTCTCTTATTATGTGTGTTAATGTGGGGGATACATCTAAGTTGAGCCTCTATTATGGTGTCTTTAAAAGTTTCCAGCAGCTTGCAGGGATTTTACTTTTGGTGCTGTGCCTTTTAATTTTTCACTAACCTCCTCATTTTTGTGTAGTTCCCCTTTCTGAAATGAAATGCTAGTGTTGGGCTGCTGTGGTGTTTTCCCTGCCACAGGGATGTTTAATTATATTATGGTCACTATTGCCAAGCGGTGCAGCTCTATTCACCTCTTGGACCAGATCCTGTGCTCCACTTAAGGCTAAATCAAGAATTGCCTCTCCTCTTGTGGGTTCCAGGAGTAGCTGCTCCAAGAAGCAGTCATTTAAGGTGTTAAGAAACTTTATCTCTGCATCCCTTCCTGAGGTGACATGTACCCAGCCAATATGGGGGATAATTGAAATCCCCCATTATTATTCAGTTTTTTATTTTAATAGCCTAATCTCCCTGAGCATCTCACAGTCACTTTCACCATCCTGGTCTGTACTCTATCCCTACTGCTATATTCCTATCAGAGCATGGAATTACTATCCATAGAGATTCTATGCTACAGTTTGGTTAATTTAAATTTTTTACTTCATTTGATTCTATGCTTTTTTACATATAGTGCCACTCCCCCACCAGCACAACCTGTTCTATCCTTCAGATATATTTTGTACCCTAGTATTATGGTGTCCCATTGATTATCCTCATTCTACCAAATTTGTGATGCCTATTCTATCACTATCCTAATTTAATACGAGGCACTCTAGTTCACCAATCTTATTATTTAGACTGCTAGCACTGGTATATAAGCACTTTAAAAGCCTGTCACTTTTTAGCTGTCTGCCATTACATGATGTAATTGAATGGGACTTTTTTCATTTGACTGTTTTATCTATGCATCCCATCTTGAGGATCTGATAAGAGAGTTTCCCAGAGAGTAGTTACTAGTGGTTCAGTCATGCTGGAAGGGCATAATGAGTGGAGTCCTGCAGGGATCAGTTCCAGTTCTGTTCAATATCTTCAATGATTTAGATAAAGGCATAGAGTACACTTCTAAAGTTTGTGGACAATACCAAGCTAGGAGGGGTTGCAAGTACTTTGAAGGACAGGATTAAAATTTGAAATGGTCTGAAGTAAACAGGTTGAAATTAAATAAGGATAAATGAAAGTACTCCCTTTAGGAAGGAAGTTGCACCCCTATAAAATGGGAAAACTGCCTAAGGAGGAGTGCTTTCTTAAAGCAGTTGTAGTTCAGTAATGGAATGGGACCTGGTGCCAACCAGTGCTGTGTAGACAAGCCCCACAGTCAAACTGCTGAGTGGAGTGTATAGCAGATGAGCTGCTTATTGCTCAGTAACATCCCCTCTGGCAGCTGTTGCTGCAGGACTTTCACTGCAAGGCACCATTGTCCACACCGGATGTTACTCTGCAGTCACACAAGGGCTTGCCCGGGGACAAGTCTGTACTGGTGCCATTCAATGTTCTCCCTGAGAAGGAGGGCTCAGTCAGTGTCAGGGAGGTAGTTGTGTCAAAGGTTTTTCCTTAGAAAAGTCCCATAACATCCTTGATATTAAGTAAGTTGCTTCTGCCAGCAGCAAGCAATGTAACTGAAGCCTGAAGAAGCAGAGAACTCACATCTCTTTACAAATAAAGACACTGTTGGGATGTTTCCACCCAAAGTAAGCATTTATTAAACACAAGAGAAGCCAACTAAAGGAATTAAAACAAGTGGCAATCAACCTGGCAATGGTAGTTTCTGGGGCAGAATACTATGGCTGCATCTCTCTTGTTCTCTAGATGATGAGGTCTAATAGGATACCTTATTCATGGGGAAATTGTAGGGTGAAAACATGGAATAAATTAACAAACTGAGCTGCCACATGGGTTTTCTCTGCAGGAGATGCACTGCATTCTTCCTGTGCAAGAGAAACATTACCAGTGTCTGGACTTGCCTTTCCCTATTGTAAAAAATACTTACAGCCCAGCTGCAAAGAAATATAAAGAATATTAGCCCATAGAAGTGGGGTTTAAAGAAGAATTTCTAGTAGTTTTAATTCTCTCAGAAGATGCAACTTCACAGGCAGGTTTTCTATATCCAGCCTCAAGTAATAACACAAAATACATCTAGAGATGGATGTTTAGACTCATTAATGCTGTGTATGGTACCAAGCTGGACACCTTACTAGAATAAATACCTGACTGTTTCCCACTGCTGTGTAATTTTACATTCTGAATGAGTATCCAAGTAAAATAAAAAAATCACAAACCAAGGTTTGCTTAGAAAGACAGGCTTCCTCCAGGGACTGCTAGGTTCACTTTGAGCACAAGGAAATAACCAGGATTAGAAAAGCTTTAGTTTAAGGTCATTATCACTGAAGCCAGAGCAGCACTTCATTCCTTTAACCTGTTCTTCCTACCAAGGGACCACACCATTCTTCAACTCAGGCAGAAGTAGATGAAGGTTATTTATTGTTGACACATTTTTCCTGTAGGAAGAAGCTTCATTTACACAGCAGGGTGTAAACAGCATTGACTAAAAGTTTGTTAAATGCAACCATAAATAACTATAATAAATAAGAGATCAAGTAACTTTACAGCACACATTTCAGGGCCATGGTGTGGAGATGCTTTACTCACATGTGCTTTCTGGAAGGAGAAGCAGAAACATTAGCAGCAGTTATCTTACTCACAGCTGTAATCATATCTTAGGAAAGGATTGGCATACCACAGTCCTCAAACCCCTACCAGGGAGGCATTTGACTGAATTTTGAGTCTACTCAAGTTGTTAGGGGTTTGAAAGGAGATACTTAAACAGTACAAAAATGCTATTCAAACCCAGAAAGAAAACCACAGCATTTAATTGTCAGGAAAAGTAGTTCTGCTCTGAAACTCAGATGACATTCTTCATGTTCCCCTTGCTCAGCAGCTGTTTGAGAATGCACTTTTTAGATGGGACTAAAGCATTTCAAGCAACATATTGTGCTTAGTTTTCCTCTGGTCTGGGTAAACTTTACACATGTTTGCCTTACTGGGAATGATATTTCATCTACATCTATGCTTCTACCAGAAAGTGGACAAGATTCAAGAATATATATTATTCCTATATGTTTCTCAGAGGAGAGGGGGAGGGGAATGCTATAGAATGGTGACAGTTCTCCTAACAAAAGGATTTGGAGCCATTGTATGCCAACTACTACTACTACAGCTGTTACAAACACACCTTTCCATTCACACTTAGTGGCTTTCTCTGTTCTCACACATCCTGCTCTCCAAACATATCACACACATAATAATTCCCAATATTCACAATAATATACAAAAAATACAGCTTTTCAATTCCCATTACAACTGACAAGCCAAACAATTAGTGTATGTCTGTCTTCTAAAGAGACACGTAATACCAACCTTAAAGTACAGTCACACACACAGAGTCATAGACCTTTCTGTGGTTAGATGTGCACCAGCAGGAAAATGACTAATCTGTAGCTCAGTACTGGCACTTAACTTACATATAGTACTGAGCCAAGAAGTACAGCAGTAATTTCAGTGTTCTCTTCGGTTCTTGAGCACAAATAGGTTTTTCATATGAGTTCAGTTCTAAATGGTTTATGAAGTGATGCCTCACTTTAAATACACCCAATAGAGGGCAACACTTGTTTGCATTAGTGAAGGAAGATAGATGTGGTGTGTTTTATCGCTGCAGAACACATTCCATAACATACAACAGTTTAACATACAGAATTGTCACCTCCCGGTATTCCACCATTATCTTTCTATATAAAATAGAAGCTACATCTTCAATTCAGCCACTGTGTGTCTTTGTCCCCCTTCTAGGTGTCACATTTTTAGGATAATTTGCTTCCTTTTAGATAAATCATTTTTGAGTACAAAAAACAAAGTACAGGTGCTTTAATCACTGACTGGTTAATATTTTAAACATGGAATGTGGTATTTTATACACCATAGAGAGAACCCCCTCTTTCTTCCAAAAAATCAAAGATCAGTGAAGGAATTTTTGTTAGTAGGTTCAGTATCAATCCAGGAATGTCTTGATTAGGACTTAACTGTATCATATTCTTCACTGTTCTGAAGAGGAAAGTTTGAAAATAAAACATTGAAATTTACTGTGGCAGTTACCAATGTGTCTGATTTGTATTTAAATAGTTAATCAAGAACATTTCAGGGTATGTAAACACCTGTAATTGGGAAACCTATTTTCTGTTACAAAACCCGTGTGTGTGTGTGTGGTGTGCGCGCGCTGGAAGTTCAGTGTATCGAGTACAGAAAACAAACTCTCAGCTTTCATATGAGAGGGATGTTGTTCTGATTTTATGGAAAATGTGAAAATTAATTTAAAAAAAATCACATTTTTGTACTCAGAAATGTTTTAGAGGGAGAATGAGCTCTAATCATTTAGATCTGAGCTCTCAACCTCAGAATAGCCAAGTTTGTTGTGTTTGGATGGGCAACACAATTTTAAATTACAAAATTAGAAATGTACATGTTCAAAGATCTTTTAAAATTAAATTATACACATCAAACTGTTCTGTACTAAACTATCCTACAAATATTCCACAAACAAGGCAGCAAAATAACCAGTCCACCACAAAATCTACAAATACAAAATGTAAGTCTTCCAGTAATTACTGTAATGGGAACAAAAGTTCAGAAAATAAATTAGTCTCCAATTCTTCATGTACTGTCACTGGAGGTATTTGCAGGTAAATCACAGGGTTCTAACAGAGCAGAGTCATGAAACGAGCCTCCCAAAAGCATCCCTGGTCTTGGTCTTGCCCAACTCAGCCGCTAAGTGGATCCTCTCTGTAGTGAACAGCATACCGGAGCTTTTCTAGCATTATATCCAGAGAGGAATATTGAGGAAGCTTTATCATGAACATACATGTTTCAACACGGATGTACCGAGAATCTGGGGAACCTGTAAAGGAACCACATGAAGGACTTGTTAACAGGCTCTGCACTTGGAAGTTCTAGTTAAGTTTCTTTTCCAAGAAGGTAATTTTCACACTGTTGATATTAACACGTATCAAAGTAATGGAATCCTGGAAATTCTAGGTTCAGGAGACCCACCAAAAAGCCCAATGGAATTTATACTGTTAAGTTTGGTGGGGCCAGCACTTGGCCTACAGTATCGTCACTTGAAAAGAGATTCTGCACCACAGGAGCCACATCACGAAATTCCACCACGGTCCCTGCCTCTGCGTAGACGGCCAAAGGGCAGGTATTTGGTGTCTTGAGAAGATTTATTTTCGCTTGAAGCATCTTATTGGGGCGTGGCTTAAAAACATTATCTCTCTTGTCAAAGGTACAACCAGTTCCTAACTGCAAGGCGCTTTCTTCTGCAGCCTTGTCTACGCAGTGGGGTAATGCGCACGATGGGGTGTGATTTCTAAAAGACACTAACGTGTGTGTTAACTGGTCCGTGCAGACCCTGCTGGCGTGCACTAAGTTAAACAGCACTCTGTATCATGTTAGTGCACTTTACTCCACTGTGCGGACAAGCCCTCAATCTGTCCGACAAAGAATGTTTTAAAAGGCGGTAAGGATTTCAAATCTAAAAAAGGTCACAAGGTACGAGAGGCTGACTTTATTTATACAAATGTACAGTAAACAACATACCTGCAGCTCCATCTGGGGGTGCAATTTTCATGGGATAAGGTGGGACATGTGCAGTATCTGGCCCTCCATCTTTACATGGACATGTAAAGGGGATTCGTTCCTGGTTGCAGGCAAACTTGATGAATTTGCAGAGTTCTTCTTGAGTAAACATTTCTAATGCACCCCAGAAAAATTCAATATGTTGGTCTGTTTCCATCAGCCCCACCTGGTACATGGTGTGTGCCTATCAGAGGGAAGGGGAAGGACAGTGAAATTAGATACAGATGAAGAACATGATGTGTATTACTCTCCTTTTCACGTCTTCCATCACTTTTATTTTAAAGCACCAGTGATAATGGAAATCAAACACAGCAGGGTATCCTAACTGATCAGTTTTACCAATACAAGTTCCACTAGAAATCGATTCACTCAAACTGTTGCATTGAGATGTACCTGGAATTTTATATCATTCTATCCCAACTGCTTCTATAACAGACTGACCGCTACACAGACCCGCTTCCATGCTGTGTTTTGTACACTGTTCTATACCAGCTCAAGGCGGCTGCTGTTGTAAGGCAAACACATGTGAAGAGATCACACAATATTGTAATAAGAGTTAAAGGTGTTTGATAACTGAAGCCAAAAAACAACCCCTCTTTGTGGTGCATTGCCTATAGCAGAATATTAACATACTTCAAGGCCAAGGTCAAGTAATTCTGAAAAAGTACGTTTGCAGAAATTATCCTGCTATATCCCGTTATGAAATTTTAAACAGCTAATGTAATCTTAGCCAAAGGGGCAGATATTGAATAGAGTTTGGTGACGTGGACATTTTTAGAGTTTGATCATTTAAATACTGATTTTAAACAAATTTAAGCCCTGCCTGAAAAACAGAATTGTAGTTTTTCTTGAAACAGAAGCAACTATGCCAGAAGGTGCTTACCAATTCATTACCCTAACTTCAGACACGTACGTTCCCAAGGGACTTCAGCCCAACATACCTTCAGGAACTCCAGGTTAATGTAAGGTAACCCACATGTCCTTAGCTCCATTTCTAGAGGAGTCAGCGTTGTTAGAAGCTGCAGGGGTATAATCGACCCTAGTCCAGCCCGCACAGCCGTCATGCAGTCAGGATTCTGCAGTTCATGCAGCCTCAGATTCCGGATTGCTGTTGCATATATGTCCTTATTCTCCCAGCTGACATAAGGGATTCAGAAAGAAATGAGTCAGAAGAAAAGTCTTACTCCCCATCACAAGCTGCAATCCCATTTCCTGGGTTCCCGAACAGGGGCTTCTGGTCATTCATTCTGATGCCATCTGTTCCCAATTTAACCCACATGCAGCTGATCCTGGGGCATGCCCCTTGCTTTCATAGCTGTGAGTGCACGCACACAACATGCAGCTATGACTACTAGGAAGTGGTCACTGTGCAGTACGGCTCAACCCTCCATTATTTACAGATGAACAGCCGTATGCTGGAGGTTCCCAGCTCCTGCCAAAGGTACTGGTATTCCCAGCTTTCACCATGTTACAGCAGCATCACCATTTAGCTGATGGTTGAAAAGCCATCACATTTATCCTCGTGAAACACCCTCCCAACAATGGTGTTACTCACATGACGGGAATGTGCCTGCCTCTAGGACACAGCTCCACCTCCTCGCCGGTCATGCTCAGGTAGGTGAACTTGCAGCATGGTTTATTAGGACAATCAGGGCTCTCTGTGGCTAGGTGCTGGGATGCAATTTCAGCACACAAGGCCTCCAGTTCAGTCTCATCGTTTATCTAGGATGACACGTGATAATATCTAGTAACTTGCACTTTACTGTACCTTGCTTTTGTTAATCTCTTCAGACATCATGCCAACATAATGAGTAAAAGGGCAGGCGCCGGCTTCCTCATTTCCCCAGGGGTGCTTCACCCCTGCCCCTGTCACAGGCCCCGCCTCTCACTCCACCCCTTCCACAAGCCCCACCCTGTTCTGCCTCCTCTGTCCCCAGCGCCTCCTGCACACCGGTGAACAGCTGATCCGCACCAGGCAGATGTTGGGAGGGAGGGGGAGGAGCTGATCAGTGGGGCTGCTGGTGGGTGCTGAGCACCCACTATTTTTTTCCGATGGGTGCTCCAGCCTCGAAGCACCCAAAGAGTCGGCGCCTATGAAAGGGCCCCATTACATTTTACATCATCCAATGACTATGGCACAGACACTGAAAGGCGACTTGTCCACGGGGTACGAGGAGCAAGCCAGCATTCTAGTTTAGTACTGTACAGATTACGAATGTGGTATTAAATTTCACATGCTGCATAAAGTAAAATATTTAAGAAGGATAACGAGCATGTCATTTGACCTGCATTCCAGCTGTGAGGATCTGCTGGGGACTCTCTTAGAGGTTATGCTTAAAAAAACCCTAAAACTATCCCTGTGACTCACAGAATGTTTTAAAGATAGTGCCAGCCACTGCTGAGCCCGCCCAATGAACAGACATTGCTGCATTTCCTTTACTGTGCTAACAGCCACTTTGTGCTGTGCATAAGGACAATTAAAATGTCTATTAGAAACAGGGGGTTATGGGAAATTAACATTTGCCAAACAGAACACCAAGTTATTAGGAAAAGCAATGTTAGTTTTCACATTTTTAAGGGAATATTATAAAGAGTAGTTTAAAAACTAAAGAGCATTTCACAGACAATTTAAAGCTACTACTGTTTTATAGTTCTGCTGACAATTGAGCACCGTACTAACATTTGTGCATGGGATCTCCTACTGCCTGCAATGTTTCGAAACTAAGAGCTAAGGGCTGAGTTATGTAACTGATTCACAGCATTAGGTTTCTCCAGATTACTGAATTGCTGGCTAATGAGTAAAACCTGTTGCTACCTAATGTGGAAGCCCTGACACAGTTGATCGTGGCACCTACAGATAAATTGTAAAAGTTAAAAGTTCCTAGTCTCAATTTAAGCAGAGCGTGGTCATCCCTCCCAGGATGGCAATGTCTAATTGAGCGGCTTTCTCATGCCAACGGGATGTAAAATGACTAAAACTCAGGGTCTCATCCTGCAGTTTCATGCATGATGACAAAGCTTTGCACCCACATGGAGCCGTGCTGGCCTTTAACAGGAGTTTGAAGGATCAGGCCCTCAGGCAGTACAATTACGGCAGGGTTTGCTATCAGCAGCTAAGGCCCAGTGCACAAGGGCTATGGGTAAAGAAGACAAAGAGGGAAAAAATTACATTTTCAAATTTTTTGACATAGTTGTAGGTAAGGATGTCAGCTTCCTGGAGATCAACATCTGGATCCAGTGGTTCTCCTACTAAGGTCTTCCAGAATGAGGATAAGAGATCCAGTGGAAGAGGAACGTCAGCTCTAACTGCAATGCCCAGCAGCTGTCCAAAGAAATGAAGCAACTGCTCTTCCGCATAGGTTATAGGACTAGGTGTCAGAATATACTTCCCCTTAATAAAACAAACACAAACGTTTAATGATTAGAGAAAACGCCAGAGGTGAATATTTTCAGGAAGTAAGAATTGGCAGGTAAGAGGTTTTCAGCCACATTAGTTGCCGAGAACAGAGTTTCTCAAAGCATGGGGCCCGAAGATATATAAATGTTGGCCCTTAACAACACATTGGGGCGTTGAAGGGAGCTCCGCTTTTAAAAGTTTGGGAAACGCTGGCCTAGTTTTTTTGTATTAGTTTTAATAGTTTAAGGTCTAAAGCATCTAGGTGTTAAACAGCCCTGCGGTAGTCTGCATACAGACCTGGATTGTGTTTATGTTTATGCAGTCTGCTCTGCCCCAGCACTGCAGGGAAGGAACCATGCCTCAGTGACTGAGCTCTCTGGGACAGGGCCCATGGCTTTACTTGTTTCTGTAAAATGTCTAGCACACAAAATAGGGGCCAAATTCCAATACCCTTACTCACATTGAGTTGGGTCTTACTCCACAAGTAGCACTACTGATTTCAGTGAGGACACTTGTGGAGTAAGAATGGCAGAATCTGGCCCATAAATAACTTCTCATGAAGAAATACAAGGGACAATCTTGAAATCAAACACTTTAAAGGGTGCTTTGGAGGAGATGAGCTTTGTTCTAAGGTCAGAACTATAGCATGGAGCAGACAGACAAGCACCTTACTTCTTGTGGACATTTTCTAAACACCATGCAGGGAACTCATCTACACATTCCCTCCAGTCATTAATGGGAGTTGTATGGCTAACTCCCACATGCATCGCTTTGAAACTCCCACCCCCCCAGTTGTCAGCAACTGAGAGCATTCTAATCCTGCCCTAGTCACTGAGCGCCAATAGCGCGAGTGTCCTTCGTACGAGGAAAGCACTTTTTTATGAATTCCCCATGGGGATCTCGTACCTTATTCTTATTGACTGCAGAGCTGGGGCACAACAAGAGCAGGGAAAGCGAGGAGCTCTGTAACTCCTTACAGACCTGCCACAGGAAGTGACGAAACGAACCACCTGAAAGAAAGAGGCAATGCTTTCACTCGAACAAACCACACCCCGCCTCTGGCCTCGCTCCTGTTGCCTTCTTGTCCAGTGTACTATCCCCATGAAATCAACATGTAACTCCAATTTCTACAGGTGAAACATGTTTCATTGTGTATAGGTGGATAACCAAGAGTGGGGAAGATGGCAGCCATCCCTAACCTGTTCATGTGCATGTCTCCACTGCCGTTGTTTAACTGCAGAAGAGAACATTCAGTGGATTGCTTTCCACTGCATTCTCAAGTAATGGTCTTGCCTTCAACCGCTAGTTGTTTATTTAAGGTTATCTGGAGAGGTGCAATACCTGCTTAGACTTCAAGGAGAAGTCATAACCTTATTAAGATGGAACGTATTTTCATAAAAACAATGAGGAGTCCGGTGGCACCTTAAAGACTAACAGATTTATTTGAGCATAAGCTTTTGTGGGTAAAAAACCCACTCCTCGTTGTTTTTGTGGATACAGATTAACACGGCTACCCCTCTGATACTTCATATTTTCATAGTGATGGAACATGCAGGCAGTGTGCTCACAATATAGTTAAATGCAATGAGGCAATACTGCTAGAATCTTAAAGCAAACCAAGTTAAGTATGCATCACATTAATCTATTTACAGGTATTGTTATTCATCATAACTGTGTGTCTTAAAAAGAAAATTTGGATCTAATACTTTGAGGGGATACTGCAAACAGCTCTTTAATGACATTTCTGTGCACCTCCAATAACTTCCTGCAGTTTGATCGAATTGAGTAGTCAGTAGTGGGGAAAGTGTGAACTAGAATTTCCATTTTTCCATCTCCCGTGCTATATCCTGTCATTAACCTCCTAAGACGACCCATTAGAATCAGTACACGGAGATTGCATCAATCTAGCAAACAGGAATCGATTTTCTTTTCTCAGATAGTTTGTTCTTTAAACCTCCCTTGCAATTGCATGTACCCCGAGGATGGCAACAAATCAGTAAAACAGGAAACTTTCTCCTGGCTCTTATACCAGTATCTCTTGGAGATGCCACCCAACAGTATGTAGCACTGGGGAAAGTGTCTCTAAGCCAAAGTTTAGTGATGAAGTCATTTAGATAAGCCTCTCCCTAAAGTCAGTATGTTCAGAAAACTAGTTGGCCTCAGATGTGATGTTTTCCCAATTTCTTTCTAGCATAAGAATAAAGCATACCAGGGACTCGCATTTCATGTCTCCACAGAAAGATTTGTAATATAAATGTCTACTCAGATAAACCAAACAACTATCACAGAGCTTAGACCCCAAACTTAGGCTTTTGTTTTTCTCCTTCAAAAAAAAAAGGGAACCCTTTTTTTTTTTTTTAAATTGGCTTAATTTAAACCTTTCCCCTGAAGTGTCTGCAACTCAGCTATTGTGACATGGGGTTAATAAAAGCAAAAACAAAAAGTGAAACTGACCAGTGTACTCTCACTGTCCCAGCCAAGTTGCACTCAAAAATCAAACACAAAGTGTTGGGAGAAAAGGAGACATATCACAGTCAGTCGTTATTTAACAAAAAAAGTTCTTACCTAACAAACGTTCTTTTAAGTAGAGCATCACTGTAGTGTCACTAGGGATCTGCCCCTGTACTACTTATTCAGTCTAAACAGTCATTAACTTTTATGGAACCTGGTCCTAGTAGAGACTACAAGCTCAAGTCCTCTCTAGCATTAGTTCTCCCTGCCTTCTTTGGGTACATTCTGATCAACATGCCCAATGCTACAGGTGTCACTACTATTCTGTCAGACCGTAACTTACTTGTTCCATGAACCTCCTCTCCAGTGAAGCGAATGTTAAAGGCGTATGTGGGATCCCCACCACTGGCGAGTTTAACACAGAGCTGAGAGGATGGCACACAGGCTAGCTGCCTAGCTGCCTGGCAGAAGTAGGAATTCTCTGAAGAACGGATCTCCCCTGTTGAAAAGAAACATCTTTAAAAATTGAATCTACTTTGAGTATTTGGTGTTCATAAGAGAGTGAGCTTGGTTATTTTAAGACCAATTTGAAATCACAGGCAGTAAATGAAAATGAATTGTAGAGAGAATAAATAATGCACATACCTCCCACGATTTCTAATGGATCCAGAGTGATTTCTGGGGCTGCATGATCTGCTGTTCTTTGCACTGTGGCATTCAGCACTCGATTCATTACAGTCACCTTTGTGTCATAAAAGATTAAACCTAAATAAAGAAATACCTGGTTAGGTCTACATTGGTCCTTCTGTCATTTTACTTCCTGAAATCATCTGAACAACAACATTTTGGGACTGATTTAATCTTCTATAAGCCTCAGTCTAAGAGCTGGCAAACCCAAACAAACCTTTGGACACTTTTTGTATTCAGAGTTAATATTATTGGAAGACACATGTCAAGTAAATACTTTATCACAACATTTCTGTACAACAGATTTCTTATATTAGAGGAGTATTTCCTGTCAGCCAAACCATAAGCTGTGCACATAGGATAGAAAAGCACATTTCTAAATGGTTTTCTGAAATCTGGCATGCTCTGAGGGTGATGATGAGGATATAAATAAGTGTGTCGCATGGCACCCCAAATCCATACGCTACGCACAGACAGAGACTGCGAACACTCAACTTTCATACCTTCGGTTTGCAAGTGCTCTTTTCTGGTTGGGTAGAAGCAAAGACCCAGCATCAGCTATTTCTCCAGAGTAAATGAAGTGATTGGTCTGGCTAGGATAGCCTAAACCTTTTACTCATTTTAGGATTACTGGAGATTCTCATGAAGGCGTCTATCTTTGTAAGCCTATCACGTCTGTGGAAGTTAGCAGGCTCCCCGGTTCTGGAACCCTTCACTATATTGTATGCTCCTGTGACTGACATACCTTATTGTTATTTAGATTGCGGTAGCACATGGAATCCCCAAGCAGGACAAACGTCCCTTGTGCTAGGTATTCTACACAAACAGAACAGCCGGTCTCCATCCGCCAACCATACAATCTAAATATTGATGTTTGTAGTGAGATACAGCAGCCTCCTCGTACTTCAGCAAGGTAATTTGAAACATAACACTGCTCTGGTTGGTTCTCTCTAATCCAGGAAAACACTAACAACAGCTCTTACTCATGTGCTCACGTTGTTCTTAGACAGTCACCCCATTCAGTCAGCATACTGGGTTAGCTGGTTGAGAAGCGAAGTCAAGGAGCTTTTGTCAGTATGGTGATCAACTCTTTATCTCCCCACAAAGTTCTCCGATTTCCGAGGTAAGTGTCAATTAATATTTTCTCCAACCATTACCAATTAGAGAACCCCCAGAACATGCTAACTTCCCCCAAGCATCACAGAACTCATGCAGTCCTAGAGACACTGACCTTTGGCCTCTTGCAATAATGCAGCAATACTATTAGTGTACATTTCTGTCTGTCGCAGCTCCACCAGTGGTAGGAAGAAGGTCTCCAGCATGGTGTTCAGAGACTGAAGCAGTGCAAAACGCAGACGTAGACTTTCAATGGGAACATCTAAGATGGGGGAAAAGTTCAGAAACAGAGAGTTAAAGGACAGGATAGGAGTCCCCAAACGCATCACACCGGCACCCATTCTGGCATAGTGACCTAGTGACGACAGACTGTGTGGGCCCTGCAGAACGAACTACCCTCATGTCCATTAGCAGCAGCCCCTGCAGGCCAGGGTAGAGACACACTGACAGGGTTTTGTGTAGGGGAAGCCTGCACTGCCATTGCTTATGCTGTTCCTTTTCTGTGGTGACCCAGAGGACTTCAATTTCCAGGGCTGTCAATCCAGTGCTGAATTCACAGCCCTTCACTACATGTTTCACAGTGAATCCAAAAGCAATCTATAACCAGGAACTGAAGAGGAATACAAGCGTATGAAGTAATAACTAGAAACCCCCCAATTTGTGCATACTCAGCAGACAAGAGACTCTGGGATCAGCTGCGTCAGCTGGATCCAAGTAAACTTCATGTGGGTGCAGTCGTGCTGGGGTAATTGCAAGATGGCGGCAGAGTCGGTTGATGTACTGCACAAGGGCTACGTCCATTTCCAAAGCCCACTTCCGGGATGCTTTCTGAGCGTGTCTCACGTCAATGCAGGCACACCTGAAGAACAAGGGGATTAGAACTGTTACATGCAAATGATCCCCTGGACTGTATTAACCAAGAAGCCAGATGGCTTTAGGTCTCTCCTTTTCCCTTTCCCTAAGTACAACTCCTTTAGCCTAGAGATTAGAATGCTTCAGATATGAGGGAGAACGAATCATTATCATCCCCCCTTGCCTGACTTTCATTACCTGCTTACTAGGCTTACTTACTGCCCTGGGCACTCTCCACTCTAAGCTCTTAAGCAGACAAGGGAGTGGGATATAGCAGGCAGGCAATTTGCAGATCAATACCAGGGAAGAGGATCAATCCATTTAAGGGACTTCTCTGCTTTGAAATGGTAACAAGGAAGAAAGTAACATGATGACTAAACATTCTACTCTGTACTGGCTCCTTCAAAACAAGTGGAGAAATCTCCCGAAGCAGTTTCAATACCATGAGGCACAGAATGCAGGTTTGATGTGGCACGAAGCCAGAGAAGGCCAGTTCAGGCAACAGCTGGCAGTGCAGTTTTTGACAGATCAGTTTATTATGGATTTTGGAAGTAAGAGGGACAAAATGAATTAATTTTGTTTAAATCAGGTTTCCACAATTCAGGTGTGATCCTCCTAGCTAGCATGTGGGAGCCAGCAACACTCATCCTGGCAGCTGAATATGAATTGAGTCCCTTAAGTAACATTCTAAGAAACTATTTAACAATTCTATGTTGAGGCATTGTAGCCATGTCCAGAAGTGTACTGAGCATTAAGAAGTGTCAGACTAGCTGGAGTAGAACTGATCCATTCCGAACACGTTCAGATTAAGCACTGAATTCTATACAAAACATGTATCGCACCTTTCAAAATGAAGATCATATCCACAGGACAAAATAGCTCTCCAGACACTACGGATGTCCTGTTTGGCTCGATCAACAACAAATCTGTGAAATCCATCCAGTGTCAAATACTTCTCTTCTGGAACTGACAGCAGAGACGCAAGGATCAAGCAATTAGTAACTTACCAGAAAAAAAATGTATATCAGGCAGGCTCATTTCCAGAGTATTTGCTTTTGTCTGGCTACCCTCAACTCACAGCCGAAACTCAAGCTCCCTGCCTGCTTCCCACTGGTCTTGTCCTCTCCACAAAAGACAACTCCAAGACAGCCTTTCCCAGAAGAAAATCTGAAAACATCAGGGTTGCTAGGGTTGAATTCAGTGTTCATTTCTCCCTTATTAACGACTCCATCCCTGTAATTCCATCACGGAGCATTTCTACCTGAGAGGGAGCTCTATGCTAGCTCTCCTTTAACCTGACCATGCGTTTCCAAAACCGAAGGGTGGAGCCACAGAACGAACCCTTGTTCTCAAGTCTTTCTGGCCCGGGAGTGGAATATCAAGTGAGAGCCTTGCACTCCATTCCCCTGCCGGCGGTGCCAGACCCGAGATTGCCATGCCACCTACGCTGCATTTCTGAAGCTTTTATTTCAGCTTAATAGATTACAAACGTCTTACTACAAAGAAACCAATTCCACACTAAAACTGAGGAACACAAACACAGGGCAAGTCCCATTGTTCAATCACATTCTGTCTCCATTACACATTGCCTTTATAGCCTAAGCTCTTTGGATGTAGAGGAAGACTAGTTCCCTGCCCCAAGTGCTTAGTACGCCGCTGGAGCTATAATAATCATGTGCCAAGTTCTGCCCTCATTTACCCCAGGGACTCCAGATTCACACTGATACAAGCGAGAGTGGAAATTGGACCAACATTTGCCATTAGTTTAATCTTTTCAACAATGTGTAAATTAACGTCATTTAAAAAAAGACAAGTGGTCTTTCATTTTTAGTCTAGAAATACCTGGCCACTTTACATGTTTGAAATCTTTACCCTTTGATAGATAACACGTTTTCAGAGATAAAGGAATGAGAAGAATTTCTAGACAGCCCCTACCTTCTTGTTTCTTTGTAGGAGACTTCTCTGGGTCCTTCTCATCAGGTTTGCCCTTCTCTGGAGATTTTGGCTTTACAGTAGGTTTTTTCTCACTTAAAGCTGTTCTGCTATGGGACAGAAACATTTTTTTGGTTAGAATGTACATTTCCTTAAATGACTGAGTGTGGTATCAGTCTAAAATACGAAATATTGTTTAACATAATAAATGATTTATGCCCTCAAAGCCATGAGTTATTTTAGGTCGCCTCTTGATTTTTTTAAATTTTCTTTTAAAATCATCTTCTGCACACCAGTATGTCAGAACACTGACCAGAAAAAGCTAGTTCCATGCAGAAAAGCCAGCTGTTTTATGACTGCAGAAAAGTTCAAGGCACTAACCTGACACTATTGAGCACAGACTTTTCTTTTGCAGGTGGTTTAGTAACCGGACGTTTGGAGCTCACAACTTTCACGGGATGTTGCTCTTTGCCTGCCTTGTTATACTTGCTCTTGTCAAACTTAGGCTTGGACACACCGTATTTCCTTAAAATCTTCCAAAAGAGAAATGAATGATTAGCCAATATTTTCAAATTACCCCAGGAGAGTAATTAAAGAGGTGTTTTACACACAGCTACCTGAGTGAGTTGGTCCTCCAGCACCTTCTTTGGTGGGCGGACATTTGTGAAGAAGACATGGAGAAGGTTTCCAGGAGTCTGGGAATTTATTTGCTCTTTGCTCAGATAAATATCAGCAACTTTAATGGGTTTCGCTGGAGTCAGGCTCAGCATTTGTTCAGAGTGACCACAGCTCTTAAATATTTCTGAGAGGACTTCTCGAGCACCTGGGACCAATTTCTCACCTAATACAAAAAATTGCAATACAGTACAAATCCAACATGAAAAGAGAGTTTAGAATTAAGACACTGGGAAGACGTGTTTCTATTCATTCACTATATTATTTAAAAAAAACTTGTGCTCTAAAATACTAGACAGCAAATAATTTAGAAAATAGTACACAAAGCAGTCATGACATTTTTAAAGTTCGATGGATGGTACTGCAGACAGTGCCTTCCATTTATTTTGATCCACTACGTTGGTGTAATTTTGAGTGACATCAACAATTGATTTAGTTATCCAGCAGATCCCCGGGTGCACATCACAATTTGCATAGGTACACAACAGTGTTTATGTCAATAATTGAATTAATTATTCTCTGAGGCCAATTCTCCCCTCCCCCCCCCCCCCCCAGCCCTGGATTAATCTTTTCTCCCCCTCATTTAGAATTTAGGCCCCATCCAACTGATATAATTTTCTATAGCTTTCTATGATTTGATTCAAGAGGTTTTGATCACATTGTTAGAATAAAATTAACCGTTGATTGATGTAAAATTCTGCTCAGTTACTCTGGATTTGCCCCAGCGTAACTCCGTCCAAGTCAAGGAATAGTTTGGTCTAATAATATTTGTAAATGGGTTAAAATCACAATTTTTTTCCTGTCGACTATTAAATAAGTTAATCATGAATAATATTGTATTTACTATCTGACTGATCAGCTTTAGCGATTGAATACTCTAATTGTCACAAATCCCCTCCCCCCAATCTATTGGCAAGTAATTTATACGAGAACAATTTTTTCCATTGTCAGTCAGTCTGTCAATGAATTATTCTGCATTTACACCAGCGTAAGTGAGAAGAATGTGACCACTGCATAAAACCTGGAAACAAGGTATTTACCGATATGAAAGATACATACCTTTTATCGATTTATCATTAAAATAGTCTTCTAGGACTGGGCTCCCTTGCGTATCAAATAAACTCTGATTTACAGTAGATACAGTTAAAATCTCCTCAGTTGACATTTCCATTAGTTCATCTTCACCATCCAGACTTGACAAACCAATCAGATCACTACTGTTAAATAAACTGGCTCGGATTTTCTCTATTTTAGCTCGTGACCTTATCTGCATAAATAACGAAAGTAGTTACAAGGAATTCTGATGGGGAACAAATTATCTGTCATTTATATTGGTTAAGTCTTGCATTCTCTTTTCTTGCAGAGGTTTAACGTTACACATGTGCTACATTAATCCTCTGATACCAGAATTCAGATTCACCTGGCAATACATCCACTCTAGGAAGTGGGTTCTTTGAAACCACCATACCCTGGGTTAATTACACAGGCCTCTGAGAAATGACTATTCCATTTCTTAAGTTTGGAGGCAACTCTCAGAAGCCTTGAGATAAGAAAATGTTAGTTCTAGATCAACTTGAAGGTTTCAGGGTCACCTGCAGTTCTCCTCAACTGTGCAGTATTTAGAAAATATCTACATAAAATTGGCCCTTGAAACTAGAGCTATTGTTCCATCTCCCTAACTTTCTTGGAAGCTGTGAATATCAGTAATGCATCATTATTGGAGTAGCTACAGACCAGGTGTAGGGTTCAACATGATTATGTTACCAATTTCCTTGTACAGAGTCTATTGCTTGTTTGTTTCAATGTTAATATCTTTGGCTCAATTAAAAATTAAGACAGCTGAATACATTCCTTTGGAGTAAACTATATTTCCTTCTGTAAGAGGAGCTGAAACACAAGCCTAATTCTGAAGCTGCAACAAACTTGAGGCAGATGTTACCAAAAGCATCTGGAAGCCCGGGGGAGATTTTTCAAATGTGGGATTTAGGAGCACTAGACTTTCAATAGCATTTGCAGTCCTTTGGAAAGGAGAATTTTAAACAAGCAGATGTTACCCCACATATGCTACCCTTTTGGCAACAAAGTTCAAAACCATTCAATGTCAAACCATAATACTGATGGAATCAAGTACATTCTTAAAGTCACTAAAGTAATAGACTCTAAAAACCCGCAGTGACTTTACACTGTTGCATTCAGAAAGGATGTTGATTTTAAAGGTTCTGATAAAGGCAAGAGAAAGTGTTTAGAGTCACTGCATTGTGATCCCTGGGGCAAATCTGAAGATAATTTAGTACAAGAAAGCATACCCATCAAATTCTAATTGGAATGCATTTTATGCGTGTCCTAATTAGATAACATAATTTGTGCTGAACTATTGCTTGTTTATAGTACCTGCAACTCTTCAGCCAACATACAAAAGTGAATTATTCAAGTTGTAGTTTTACCCCCACACCAGTCACATGGAAAGGAAACACCCTCTTTGGCCCTGTGAGTCACCCCCACAGTATGGTGTAGAGAGAAGTGAGAAACAAGATTTGTTTTGTTTTTGAGTTTGGGGGAAGACGGTTATTAGAATTTACATCATTCATTTAGGACAAAATCTGACCTGACTGCTGCAAGAAAGGGGAGCTACAAATGAATCCCTCACTGCCTGAAAGCTGTTACCTCCACTACTGCAAAACCCTTGATTGGCCGTGACATCAGTGGCTGGTTGTCCAGTGACGTGACAGTGTACATTGATCCAACATCAGATACAGACGCTGTTTCTACATTGTCAAGTGGTTCCCCAAGACTGCCAAGGCTGCCAAGGCTTCCAGTGCTGCAAAGTGAAAGATCTAAACTCTCCTGGCTGGAAACAACATGTGGCTCTAGCAGTCCTGGTGGAATAGCCAACTCCAGTGAAGCTTGAAACTGGTCTACAGAAATATCGCTAATTGTCCGAGAGATACCCTGCGAGCTGCAGAGGGAGGCCTGGCTTGTCGAGGCTGAGGCACTAACACTCATGGCAGGTGTGACGCTGCTAGAACTGCTGATATCGAGACTGTCTGCACTACTAGATACAGTTGCTTTTTCCAATTCAGTCCTACATTCGCCTCCTCCTGCTTTGTCCTTGATTTTTTTGGGGTCCTCTTCCTGCAAAGGGATGTAGATTTCATCTTTGAAGACTCCACCATGTGCGTTACACGCCTTCCGGATTGCACTTCTGACAATACCCTCCTCTAAGTGAGTTGGTATTCCAGAAATCACAAGTAACCGACTATGAGCTGTTGCACCCACTAGTGCCTGGCAAGCATCAGCGACAGCATCATTTGTCACACCTAGCCCTTGTGGATCCTTTTTAGTTAGGTGTCTGAGAATTATAAGTAAGGTCAGTGCTCTATGAAACCATAACATATCCTCAGGTTTGCTTCCTCCTATATTGAGAATTGCAGTGTCAGTTTCAGCAGCTCGGGATGAAGACCGTTTACCTGAAGACGATGTCTTTTCCCGCTTCATTTTGACTTTTTTCCTCTTTGACAGGAGGCTTGGGCTCTGGGGCGTCTGCCCCGGAGAAGATGAGGAGGAGGAAGATGAATCACTTAGATTTGGGGCATTTGTTGATGACATCACACTAGCTGTTACACTCATGTTTATTGGCAGAGTCACTTCTGCTACAGCTAGACAGCCTTCCATCAGAGCGTGAAAGTAGGTTGAAAATCTTCCCTGGTCAGCCACTCCCACACCAGAGCCACCACAGGCATTTCCAGACACCCAGTTCTGAGTTTCTTCATCGTATAGTTTGTGCAGTTCTGACTGAAGAGCCATAAGCATGGCTAGACAGGGATTTAGCTGAAGTGCAATGGAAGACGACAACCCTGCTGGGTTCTTTTTCTGTTCCAGATTGTGAATTTTGCGAAGCAACTCTCCCAAGAGATGAAATATCAGTTCCTTCACACAAGCTGCCATGTCTGTCGTCCAGAGAAAGTTCCCTATGAATGGAAGACAGACAGACCTGGGAATTAGATTTATTCCAATGTGACTGGCTTTATTACATGAATTATGTCAACGCCATTCAACGGGTGTAAAATCAAGCAAACCCATGGGGATATTCTTCCCACAGAGACATCTTCATGCAACCAACAAATACATAATACTAGAAGGTCCTATGGCAAAACAAACCTACATTTTGCATCTCTCAAGTTCAGCAGGCTTTAAATGCAGCACCTTCATTAAAATGAAAAAATGCAAGAATACAACCTGATCAATGGGCCTGTGTTTACTGTAATGCTGCATTCAGTTTATCTTGTGAGGGATGTCTCCACATTTTCAGTTTTTGTTATACTCCGGATTGTTCAATTCGCAACACATCACTGCATCACAGGAAGTTGTCAGGGGAAGCAGGATGTACTGGCAGCTGGGTAGGGATAACTGGAGCTTTGTGGCATTTGGGGAAGTATTGGAGAGCATTTGTGATTATGGGCAAGGCTACGATTTTGGATGGAGGTCACAGCGTTTACAGTAATTGTTAATTTTAATAAAGTGTGATGACTCCTGTGAGCCTGGCCCCTTGCTCTGGGCATTATGACCTGGCCCATGGGGTCACGATGCCACTCCGGTTTGGTGCGTACACCCGGCTGGAGATGGAGGGGCGGATGTGCCAAACCTGAGTGGCGCTGTGACCTAGTGTGCACAGGGTGGGAAGCAGGGCCCGGTCCAGCCCAGCAGGACAGGAGCTACCACTGCAGGAGGAGGGAGCGGTGGGCTCAAGCTCCAACAACCCCACGTCTCTCTGATTTGTTCATGCCTCTGGGTTTTTCCCCCTTGCACCTCTGCCGTGAAATTGACTAAAAATTTGAATGGCAAAATCAGAGATTTAATTTTGGGATAAGCCCATGACCTGGACGTTTTCTTAAAATGATCAGTAGAGAAGCAGTTAGTGTTTATAGAATTCCCATCTTTAAGGTTTCATAGTTAATAAAAGGAGATAAATACGAGTGGTATAAACTGCCACATTCATGATTTTAAGCCATCGGGAGACTTAGGAGGGAAGTGAGGTTCTTACCCACGAAAGCTTATGCTCCCAGTACGTCTGTTAGTCTCAAAGGTGCCACAGGCCCCTCTGTTGCTGTTTACAGATTCAGACTAACACGACTCCCCCTCTGATACTTAGCACTATAGCAGTTTACACTCTACTGAGATTTACAAAATTGTTTTCACAACCGTGAGTGCTAGATTTTTTTAAATGAAAGCTCAGAATGGAGGCTTCTGTAGCAAAATGTTGGCTGCAGTACTGGAGAATACACAGGGTCCTGGTTACTAAGTAACATCCTTGCACTGATGAGATAAGGGGTAAAAATTTCAAAAGCGCTTAAGTGACTCCTAAATCTCATTTTCAAAAGTGATTCAGGCACTTAGGTGCTCTTGAAAATTTTTACCCAATGTACTTAATAGAGATCAGCTGGAAAATCATGTGATTTTTTTAGTACTGAGTTTATTTTAGAATTTGGCATTATTAAACCATGCGAATGCACACTATTTTAGAGTTTAAAAACCATAAATTCCATCATAATTACTAAAGAAAGCTTAAATACTGTAATTTTTTCTTTCTGAACATTGCAGTTGATTAGCTGTTTCACTGGTAATTAAATACTCAAGAAATGCTGTACTCTCACCTAAAAGTTCCACCATTTGCAAGAGAACTGAAGCAGGGATAGTATCCAGTTCATCTTCTGATTTCACATCACCATCCTCTGATTTCCAAGTTAACAGCTGTTCTGTAAACGCCACAGCCAGAGGGAATTCAAGCGGAAGAGAGTGCAAAACTAAGACAGCTCCAGGAGGGGGGGATACTCCTTAAACAAGACGACAGAGGAATTCCCATTACAATTCTATAAACTAGAAGGCAACAACTGTGTCAAGAAAAAGCAATGTCTTCTTAGGACAGGTTCAAACACTGTTTTACATTTTTCTAAGCTCAAGTGTTTGTTAAGTGAGGCAGTTCATTAAATCGACCAATCCTCTCATTAAACAGAAATGAAAAGACAGAAAAGGAAAATATTAAGTGAATGCTGTAGCCCAGGGGTGGCCAACCTGAGTCTGAGAAAGAGCCAGAATTTACCAATGTACATTGCCAAAGAGCCACAGTAATAAGTCAGCAGCCCCCTATCAGCTCCCACCCTCCCCACTCCCAGCACCTCCCGCCCACTGACAGCCCTGCCGATCAGCGCCTCCCCCTGCCTCCCCGCACCTCCTGATCAGCTGTTTTGTGGTGTGCAGGAGGCTTGGGGAGGGGTGGTGGTGGGAGGGAATAACAGGCTCAGAGGAATGGGGGCAGGGCCTGTGGCAGAGCCAGGGGTTGAGCAGTGAGCACCCCCCGGCACATTGGAAAGTTGGCGCCTGTAGCTCCAGCCCCGGAGTCGGTGCCTATACAAAGAGCCGCATATTAACTTCTGAAGAGCCGCATGTGGCTCCGGAGCTACAGGTTGGCCACCCCTGATGTAGCCAATGGTTTCCTAAATACTGGCCGGACACTAGTGCTACTGCGAAATGGAATACAGGAACCACAGTGACCATGAGTGGTGAGTCTTTGAATTTATTGAAAGAAAGAAAACTTGTTGTTTTGCCTTCCCCGCCTCGCCCCCTTATTATAAACAAATCAAGCTATTTCTCCTCCAGGCTGGAGAGAAGAAGGAATGTTATTTCTACTGCAATATTCTCAAGGGGCCCTGATCGTACAGTGATGAGGGCCAGCCATATAACTATCTACCTAGATAAAACTAGGTTAAAATGTGGGATCTCAAATAACAAAGCACCAACCTGGGGCAATGGTTCAGGACTGAACTTAGCAGAACAAGTCCTGCCTGCTCCATCACCGGCCCCAATTCCTGCAGCATGCAGAGGGGAGACCCCCCTGAAAACGCCAAGTATTGACTGACTTCTGAGAACTGATGAGATCGCAGTGTGAAGTGGTGTAAGTTTAGAACTGCCTGGACAATATCAAACCTTGCCTGTTTAGTTAGTGACGGTGTAGTCCTATTGCCTGGTATTTTCTGATACCTGGCACAGCATAGTACCCACGTGAACAGAATGTAGGTTTGGTGCTGCCTCAGGAAAGTCTGAGAAATAAGGTGATTTAGCCTGTCCTCATTTTGAAAATACTAAAAACATTTACCTAATTTGATGTGGACCTTGTCAGTGGAGATAATCACTGAAGGATACTGATTGGTTGTTGGGGGTGGTGTCAAGCCTGTGTTGGTTGGAGAGGCATCCCGAGGGTAACATACTGCCTCTGTTAGGTTTAACTGACCGTTCCTTTTTATTTTATGACCAAGACCATAGACAAACACTCGAGCCCATGGAGCCTTATACAGGGAGGAACTAGAAAATAACCAGAAAACAAATTAATTAATAAAAATTCATAAAAACCCAAACTTAAAAAGGACACAATCAAGGGGTACGTCATATCCTTCTGCACTATCATCCCCCACCTCTCCCAGATAAATCCTTGGAAAGGTTTGTGGAAAAATTAACACAAGCATTGCACAGAATTCCCAAAGAGGTCTGAGAGAGAGGCAGATCACAACCCAAGCCTGCACCGGGTCTCTTTAGAACTGGTTGCTCTCCCCCTTCCTTATTAACTTACTCTTTGCGGAATCCAGACTGACTTTCCTTACAGGACACAACTACAAAAGCAGCCCCAGGAAAATTAACATCCATATTGACTTTGGACTCTGAAATAGGGAACTCTTCAGCGGGGAATTGTTCTGGTGCAGTCTGTAAAATGACATTTAACAATGAAAGCCTCGGAGAAGCAAAGCAATAAGCCAAACCCCCTTCCTTGCCCCTTATTTTACAGCTAAAAATAGTATTGCAAAGTAGTTAGATAATGTGAGACCATTCATTTCAGTACTACACAGGCTATCCCCTGCACATGTTCACAAAGTGTATAGTATGACCAGACAGCATTGCAGTGTGTGCACAGAAACACTGCACTATGATTAACAGTATTATGAATTTAAGGACAGTAATAACTGACGTAAAAATATTCTGGCAAGAAGAAAATCTCTCTAGAGGAAAAAGATTAATACATATTTTAATAAATTCACATTTTCTTTACAGTACTATAAACATTCAGAAAGCATCAAAAATATCATTTACCTGCAAGAAGGAACAGATTTGTTTAGTTAGTTCTAACAGACTCTCCTCTCCTTGATGTAGTGTCCGGGTGATGGCTACAGTCAGCCACTCCCTGATTTGCTGTGAATTGCCCTGGTAGAAAAGGTCTGTGGCAGAACAGTTCTGGGAATGGATACAATGCTGTAGGGACTGGGCCAAAAGAATAGAACTTGAACTGATTGTTCCATCTGTGAAGAACAAATGCAATACACTGCATATTTTGGAAGATCTCTGAACTTATAAGTAGTCAGGCAAAGAAACACTTAGCTCACAAGCCTTTCTATCTGCATTCCTGCCCAAGTGCAAGTCCTCCCAAGGCTTAGCAGTATAAGGAATTCTTCCAGGGCCAAACCTGTGTCCCTGACATTGCTGACACAGAACTGAATGGAGGGTCGAAGGCCCGGTCTCATTCTGTCCCAGCATTATTCCAATCTTTACCTGGATTCCCCCAGGAACAAACGCAGTGGAAGAGCTCCGGGGCCACCCAACTGTGCCCCCCCGGAAGCAGTCAGATAGCTCTCCACCCCACTGGTCAGATATGGAGACATTGCTTCCCCCCATGCCCATGTGGGTGGGGGCGTGTCCCCATCCGCATGATGGCCAGGGAGACAGAAGGGGCCGAGTAGCCCCAGCTTGAGGGGTTCTTTGAGGCTGTACAATGAGTCCATGGTGCTTTAGGTTTTCCCCCTGCTCATTCCATGAGATGAAGCGAGGAGAAGTGGTGTCCCTGTCCTCAAGCTTCTCCCACCCACAAACAAGCTATTTTTAGAGGGCCGCCCAGAGGATTCAGGGGGCCTGGGGCAAAGCAATTTCGGGGGCCCCTTCCATAAAAAAAAAGTTGCAATACTATAGAATACTATTTTCTCGTGGGGGCCCCTGCGGGGCCTGGGGCAAATTGCCCCACTTGCCCCCGCCCCGGACGGCCCTGATTTTTAGAGGGCTCCCTATCACTGCCTCCCTTACAGACTACTGCTGTCTACTAAGTTACTGCAGGAGCTCTGCAGTGAATGGTGGCACAGGACAAAGCAATTCCTACAGAGCCTGTTTGCAGAAATCCCGCTCAGAGAGGTGCAATTATACACATTAACATGATAAAAATTACTCACAGATTAGCTAAACAAGGCCAGAAATGGAAAAAAAATATTGCTAAGAAGGCAAGAGAAGAAAGGAAGTATGGAGGGAGGGTGTGCGCTTAATTATGGGTATTTAAATTTGTAATCTAGAAAAGGATCCCAAAGCCATGCAATTCCTCAAAATACTCTGTACTCTGCAGAGGAGTCACACATGATGCAGCCTCTGTGAGAGCTAGTCCAGTCTCAGAATGATCTGGAGGAGGGAAGATCTTCAAGTGCTTTAGATTAACTTTGGGTATTAACAACCTATTTTTATAGCTACTTTTTAGTTCCTCCTAAGTGCCCTGCCATGTTGCGTGCATCTCTTAGCATGCATAATGGCATTCAACAGGTTGATTTCCACCACTAACTCACAGTTAATTTAACCCAAGATCTTTTCCCAGAATTTGGCCACATGCATTCTCTTAGACTCATGAGGAATTAGTTATCTGATTCATAAAAAGCGAGAGTCCTGTGGCACCTTATAGACTAATACCCACGAAAGCTTATGCTCCAATACGTCTGTTAGTGTATAAGGTGCCACAGGACTCTTTGTCGCTTTTTACAGATCCAGACTAACACGGCTCCCCCTCTAATACTTATCAGATTCATGACTCTGTTAAGAAAAGGATGAACTGTTCTGTAAAACTGGAGATGAGTTGAATTTTGAAAATGAAGTGACCCAACTGGCAGCTATATACCTATACTGAATTCAAACTGTACAACATTTTCAGTTTCTCACAAGTACCCACAAACGAAAAGAACAGCAGCAACATATTAAATGTAATATTTGAGGGAGGAAAAAGGAGGGAGAATTCTTTCCTACAGCTTACTTTTCACGAGATCATTAATAAACATTTGCAATGAACACACCTCAGTTTAGCCCAGAATTTACTTAACTGCTTTTACACGGTGGTTAGCCCTATTTCTACCTGCTCATGAATCTAGTAAGAGATTGCTTATTTCATATGTTCATGCAAGTTTGAAAAACTTAATTTAAAAACAATAGCACTTAATGGCTTCATGAAACAAATTGAAAATGGTCAGTTTCAAGAAACTCCTAAACTTAATCAGTCTTACACACATTGCTATACTACTGTATCAAAGGCAAATGAGCTGCTGCATTTTTCAAGTATTATTTTACCAGGAAGGGGTGGTGCAAGAAGTTGGTTGGACAGCAGCTGCAGGTGCTCAAGGGTGATGTCACGGATAGCAGGAATATGAAATAGACGAGTAAACATATGTGGAGATTTGGGGGCAAAAATATTGAGGAGAGCCATGCGGCAGTACAACCGTGCAAGTGAGGCTTCACATCGCAAAAGTTCTCTATAAAAAAGCGAGAAACAGAGTTAATTAAAATAGGAACTATACCTAGCAGCTTGATTTTTGGACCCAAAACAGACGTACAAACTTAAAAACAGCAATAATTTATTAAGTAGAGCCAAATCTTCCTTATTCACTTTGGAAAGGAAATCATTAGTGACCGAATAGGTAGGTTCTATATGAGAAACTCTAAACTTCTCACTACTGCTTATCCAGTGTTTGGGCACCAGCAGGCCACAAGTTTTAAACCTCTATGGTGCTCTTCATAGTTGTGGGGGCCCACATGTATGGATCTGATGACAGGAACAGAGCCCTCTTTACTCGTAACTCTGAGACAAGGGCAGTGAACAAACACTCTTCTCATCTCTAGAAAGAGATGAAGTGATCAATGCCTCAGTTTTAGTTAATGATCTGATGGCCCTTTTTGGCAAGGTAAAGGTATAAATTCTTCCTACCTAAAATTCCCTTTGCTTTCAGTTGGGACCTCATATACGTTAGGTATCTTCCACTAGTGGTCTTTGCTTTTACAACTTGGTCCTTCAAGTTATGAGTTCAATCCTGTGAAGTGCCCTGAGGTCCCACTGAAGTCAGTAGGAATTTGAAGTGTTCAGAATCACACAGGATTGAGCACATAGATGATAAACAGAAATTACCACCATCACAATAAGTGACTATACCAGACAAGATGTTTTTGCCCTTGCCAGAGCTACATATTTATGAATAATTTAGAGATCATTCTTATTTTAATAATGCCCTAATACAATCATCGTAACTCCTTTTATAAAAAGATGATCTAGCCAATACTATGTGGAGATCCAATGACCTCTTTTTTAGGTCTAAACCTCGTGAGCGTACTAAGAAGGTGTTCAGAAGTTTACTTGAAATCTACTATTTAATGCAAAGCTGCAGTAAGTAATTCATTTTACCGTATGAAACACTGTACGTTCATCCAAGTAGTAAGCATGGAAATACTGATATATGCACTCTAAATACACTAAATTAATTTCTTATTTACCTGTGAATTTGGATGTTTGTATTATCCAGAGTAACCAATCCATTTGTTGCAGTCCTCCTATAGCCAGCAGGTGGCCTTTCTAACATGTCAATAGGATACCAGTATCTTACCAACACACCTTCACTTCTGAGATAAGTCTCTACTTGCACCAATTCATTTACCTGAAATGTCAAACACAACGCCATCATCAATACATTGGACACATCTTTACTCAAAGAGCAGAAAACAGCATCTTACACGAACTAGCATGTTTTACCACGTAGATCAGAGAAAAATGCTGTAAACCCATTAAAAAACTTAAATATAGCTTTACTCACCGAATCCACGTCCAGAACAACACCATGGAGCCCAAATGTCTTCAGCATCCCACGAATAGCAAATTTAGGTAAAGCCGTTCCCACAGCATTGCTGGCCACATTGTTACTGTCTGGGAAGCGAGTCACCACTGTGAGGCCTGGAGATAAAGGAATAACATGTCTTCAAAACATCATTTACAATGAGAAGGTCTTGAATAAATTAACAGTATATACAAGCTGACTCCTACCACCCAGAGTCCGATAGACTAATCTTTGGCTCAGAATGCACGTAGACTGTTTGCATTAACAATGCACAGGTTGTAGTAGCCTTAGCACACCCAATTCTGCTATTTGGTGGGTTGTTTAACATTTTCACTTTGTGCACAGCACATATATTGACAAGTGATTCACTTTTTTAAAAAGTTATTAAAAAGGCAAAACAAAAGCAGTGATTTAACCCCTCCATTCTATCCAGTTCTATCCATTTATTGAACTGAAAAAGTTGCAGCATTAATTCAACCAAATAATGATTTTGTCCTGTGTGCACCAAGGCCAAAGGGTATTCAGTCCTAACTTTACTCCTACTGGCAAATAAAGATTGAAATAGACATACCTTTCCGAACTTTATCAATAGTGAATTTATTTGCTTCGTCTTTGATATCCTCAATGGTAGGAAGATAGAGGTCTCTTGGGATACCACCATTTTCCTCATAAAGGAATTCTACTGTTTGTCGGGCTATATCGACCATTCCTGATAAACAGAATAGCATCTGGATTAGATGCTGGCCTTGGTCTTGTAACAAACCACACAATCTAACAAATACATTACAACATAGTCTCATCTACTCATTACAAGCCAGATTCTGCCACCTCACTCATCACTTTGGATAAGAGATAGCAAAATCTGGCCTTATGTCTAGCACTCAAAAAGTCTAAAGCAATATCATACTGATTTCTGGAGAATATTTACCGAGCTAATCTGTTTCAGGAAAGAAGTTTGTTTACTACTGATGATAACTATTTCATAGTTAAACTAAATATTTACCTGCAGACTATAAGTCAGGGATCGGCAACCTTTGGCATGCAGCTCGCCAGGGTAAGCCCCCTGGCGGGCCGGGCCGGTTTGTTTACCTGCCGCGTCCGCAGGTTCAGCCGATCGTGGCTCCCACTGGCCGCGGTTCACCATTCCAGGCCAATGGGGGCTGCAGGAAGCAGTGCGGGACGAGGGATGTGCTGGCCGCCGCTTCCCGCAGCCCCCATTGGCCTGGAACGGTGAACCGCGGCCAGTGGGCGCCGCGATCGGCCGAACCTGCAGACTTAACAGGAAAACAAACCAGCCCAGCCCGCCAGGAGGCTTACCCTGGCGAGCCACGTGCCGAAGGTTGCTGATCCGGAATGGTTTCCATATCTGGAAATGTTGCACTTGGCTTATCAGGGGCCCTAGAGTAAAAGAGTAGAGGAAAGGAAAACCGAAGTGGCAGGAGCTCTACTCTTCCCACCCAGCTGAAGTGAGAAATAAACAGATTTTTCCAAAATACTAAGACCACTGCTCATCCTCATCAGCATCACAGGTACATGAGATTTTATTGATTATTTAAATTCTATCAATCAGGCTGATTTGAAGTGAGGCTTTCTTAACAATGAGCTAGTATACCCTGCATTAGAGCCCTCAACCTCTGCAACCCAGGGGTACATTAAACTAAGATTAATGAGCCAATGGATTAGAATAATCATGAAACAAACTAAGAAAGAGCATTATAAAGGGAAAACCACAGCACCGGAGCTTGTTTTGATTTTATCAGAACAGAAATGTTTATCTACTTAATTGTTCATGACTTTTTTTTTTTTTAAAGGAATGTTTTATTTTAATCTGCATGAAGAAGTGACTAGGAACCTCAGTGTCAAGTGACTAGGAACAAAGACCTACTCAGTCACTCACATGCTAGCTGCTATATAAACTTTGACCTACCAAGTGCAATTAACTTGTGAGTGGCAATGAAATAAAAAAATGACTTCTAAAGCACAGAGGAGAAAGACTTATTTACAAAGCACATGTGTCATGGAATATTCAGGCTGATTGGTCCCCCGTACATAAGCTGAGGAGAAGGCTGTTGACTCTCCTGCTGAGCAAGTAATTGCAGGTGAGGCTGAGCTGCCAAACTTGTACTGAAATGAAAAGTCTTTCTGCAGCATTCCACTGTGTCCAAATCACTAGTTTATCAACATGGAAGACGACACATCTTGGGAAAAAACCCTAATGCTAGAGCTAAGGTTTCTAGCCATAAAAATGAAACGAATTAGCATACATCTGATAGAGGTTACAGCTATGCACTTTGCCAATAGCTCCTGAATAGCAAGTAAAGTCAAGTATCAAAAGCAGATACACCACCAGGAGTTCATGAAAACTGTGTAGCATTTTGTCAAGATCTTTTGGTCCTTAACCAAGTAATTTTGATTAAAAGAACTTCTATAGAAAAGTAAATGAAAAAATCTCTGATAATACAAGATTATACAACTAAAAAAAACTCTGTCATAAAACAGAGAAATTAAGGTACCAACAATAACATTAATTTTAGTGTTCAAAATGAGCCAAGTTATGCCCTGAAGAACCAGGTTAACATGTCAGCAGCCTGTATCTTTATGCTGTAATGGTTAGATCTTTGCAATGAAAAATGTAGAACCTTTTTTCTATTCCTTGCCCAACTATCTCATAAGAGGGTAGAAATGTCATTAAGCTCTACTAAATGCTAGAAAGCTGCCAACCATTTCAATCATCTATAACCTTTCTTCTTTCTAAAAACGCTTCCCCACAAGTTTCATATTTTCAGTCAGTATTGATATAGCTGTGTCTAAAAAGTGTGTTTAGGTGGCTTTTTAAAATCCAAACTACTACATGTTTTTCTGTTCTCATAGACTCGTAGCTCATCACCTAAAAAACAGAAAAGATTTTGCAGAAACTTTCAACAATCCTCTACCCCCCACAAAATATCTCACTTTTGAGCAGAAACCAAGCATAGAAAATATTCACCCAAAAGAAGAATGTTTCTGTAAGTTACAAGCATGTGAAAAACAGAAGACAAATTATTTTGCAGCCTTGACTCTAGCAGGTGCAACAAAACCAGTCCAGCTCCCACAGTTTCATTCCTGCACCTGTTATATACCACATACAATTACGACCATAGAAATAAACATTTGACCGTCATACCTAGCTGTAAAGCCCCTTTAATCTGGTCTAGACCAGACTTCCTCTCAGCTTCATTGCGAAACCGTCTTCTAATTGTAGGGAAAACTTTAGTCTCCCAGGCTTTAACCAAGAGAGCATAGTGATCCTCCTGGGAAGAGAAGTCAAACAAAAAACAAATGGCATTTAGAACAAGAGATTTAATGGAAACTAGTTTCTCAAAGAAAAAAAATCAGTTCATAACACATTTTTTAAATACAGGATTTATAGTTAGAGAGCAGCTCTGTAACATGTGAGGTGTCCCATCTTCCTTACCCGGGGGATGTCGTCATCATCATCATCATCGCTTTCGTCATCTGCAATAGCAGGGGGATGTGGATCTGGGCCTGATGTGAAGAAGTTCTCATAGCTGAGTTCCATTTTATAATGACAGGAAGTGTCACTGTCATACTCTGCAACCAACCAAATTGAAATAATGAACTCCCAATCATCACTAGACATGCTAAAACATTTCATGAAGTTCTTCAGATATGCTGCATTCTGTGGTCTGTCTCCAATCACTTGGTGGAAGTTACTTAATGCATTTTGACATAGTGTAGCACATTGAATGACTCAATCAAGTGAAACATCTAACTACATTCAGAGGCCTAATAAAATAATTTTTCATTATGGGTACTTTAACTCAGAACAATTTGAATGCTTTATTCCATATAATGTAAAGGAAAGATAACTGATTTTTAGAATGCTTTGTCTAAAATGAAGTGAGCATTTATCTGCCAATGTCTATTGTGCTGCTGTAACTATTATTGTATTTTATCTGGTAAGCACCCTGAGAATTTCAATTCGAGAACATTTAATTGGATTTAGACTGTTTTACTGAAATAAACTGAACATGCAATTTAAATGTTATTAACGATCACTTTACGTTGCTGAGCTGTGGCAACAGCAGCAATTCTACAAGGAGGTCCATGGGTTCCAGGATCAGAAGCTATGCTGGTACCAGCATCATTATCACTGTCGGAAGCCATGGCAAAAGGCAGTGCTTCAAAGTTGGCACTTATTTCTTCAGCTAGGTCAATGCACAGATCAGCCGCATTCCTGTGAGCTTGTCCCTCAGCATAGGCAAACTGGCGAGATCCAAAGTTAGCACGGACTTTTGTATTCTGTAACAAAATTCAAATAAAGCATAAGAGAAGAAGCTTTTGTTTTAAAGTACTAGTTTAATCCTTTGATATGATCTTCCTATTCTAAACCTTGGCCACAGGATGAGATCCCCACTCGTCATTACCATATCCTCTAGTGATATGGATTTCCTTGCATTATTGACCATAACGTTTAAAAAATAAGTCTGATAATACACAACTGAAAAGTATAAACCTGCTCAATACAATCTTTAAGCTTTAATTGTTCAGCCTGGTACTTTCAAGATCCAGTCATTTGGACAAATGCAATTTGCAGCAAGGTCATTGTTAAAATTAAAGTGAAGTAAGAGTCAAGTAAGGCCTATTAGTATATAAAGATTAGCTCATTCTCCTCATCAGATCAGCTCTACTTTATTGTCTTGATGGGTGAGACTAGCTCCCATTAAAGGTAAAGGTATATGCCCATTAGAAAGAGAATACAAGTTTTAACCCAAATTAATAAATAAAGGTGAAAATGATATTAAAAATATGTTATGGTTTCCACACAGGAACATTGACTAGTGTTGATGAAAGTCAAATACATCCCAAAGTAGGTGTTTTATTGTTAAACCTGCCTTTTTCTGAATGTGCACCACCGGCCACATTCCACCAGAGACATCCTCCAGATAAGGCCCAAGTCGCTGTCCACAATACGTGAAGTACACTCTTCCTTTAGCTGGCTGTCCTGGGGGGGGAGGAGTGCCTTCTGTTCTCTCCCAGCCAATTCCTGCTATATCACCTAGAGGAAAATAAAACATGACCAAAAAGAAACAAGGATTTTTCTGTTTTTCATCAATTCCCTTGTTTATATTTAAGAAGTTAAGAAGCTAAGTAAATAAGCTGAATTCTGACATACCAGGAGAAAGGGTCACATCCAGTCGAACACTCTTCCACTGTAGCAAGCTGGAGCCATTGTAATGCACAGCTCGTCCATTACTAAAAGTAAATGTGAAGAAGAAAGTTAAACATAAAAGAGCAGCCCTCTAGGGTAAAAAATCATTGTAAATGACCATCAGTTAGCATTCAGGTGGTTGCTATATACTGCTAAAATGCAGCTGGAACTCTCCTCATTTTGATAAGAAATTACTATATTTCAAAACTTTAATCCCTCCACTGAAATGATCCATTCAGCACTATTCAGGAACAAAAAGCAAGCCTGGTGCCAGTCCAGAGGTGCTTATACTCAGTTTATGCAGTGCACCAGGCTGTAATTTTTAATGAACACATTTGCAACATACTTGTGAAAGAGACATGTGCCAACAGGATTTGTCCACGCGCCATCCCGCTTTTCGGCTTCAGTGGCAAACCCAAATGAAACTATTGGACCGGTGTCGTCATCTGTATCTCCATAGGAAACTATTTCAATCTCCCAGTAAAATGATGGGGCCTAAGGAAACAGCCATGCAGAAAATGTGTTGGTCATCTTTAAAAAAAAAAAAGAAAAGAAAAGAAAAGAAAAGAAAGAAAAAAGGGAAGGTAAAACAACACAGAAATTTGCTCCATCACTGTGATTTCTTACTTGTACTGGAACTGGGGAGGTAGCGTAGATAAACGTGCCACGAGGCAGTCCCCCGCCTGCACTAGGGTCAGCCAAAAAGGTCACAGCTGTAAGATGTGATGAGAACATGCATGCTCGCACAGGTGGGAACACTCTAGAAGGGTTCCAAGTAATCTCCTTGGGCTGTAAAACAGGTAAAAAGTGTTTTAGTCTGACTGCATTTGAGGTCACAAGCTAGATTTCATTCTACTGAAATCCAGTGTCCAAGATCTGCTATGGAATGCATACTCGACCCAGGATATAATTAAGTAACCAATATGTTGCATTCAAGAATGTTTTAGTGTGATGAATTTTTCTTTTTCCTTTAAACCACTGTAATGGTTTGACTCCGGTCATCCTTAGACCACCATATGAGAAACTGAATCCATTAGAGAAAGAGCCAGAAAAGCAGCACCTTGTTGATATGTTTACCTGTCTTCGGTCTGCCTGGAGTGGCGGAGGTGGGGGACGAGCACAATCTCGATATAACATTCTTAACCTTTCACATTGCACTTCTACAACGAGAAGCCTCTCCCCTGTAACAATACAAACCAAACCAACACCATTAATACTGGGAACATGAGTTTAGTTGGAGAGAGTCATTTGAGATCTCAAGATTACACCTATGCTAAAAATCTCTAAATGTCACAATCAGGTCCATTTCAGAATTAATCTTTCCCTCACTTCTTCCCCCTCCCCATCCCAAAATCAAAAAAACCCAAACTGAGAAAAACCTAAGAAGTACACCTGAGAATGGCTTATATTTCAGCGAAAGCCTCATGTATGAGAGGAATTACAAATCTAAAAATTACATTGAAATTATTTCCTAGTAACAGCGAAATTTTTAGGTGAACAAAAGCAGCTGATCTGCATTAAGGGCTGTCACTCCATCTTTACCTAGCATGAATGGTAAAGAAGTACTACACAGCACTACAGCACCTAACATCCATACTATGGAAAGACACCCTCATACCTACACCCCACCGTCGTTATTCAGAATGTCCTTGATTTGTTTAATTTTCCTTATGACAATACATGTTTGTGTTAAATTTATTTAAAATAAAATCAATGAGCTTGTTACAGCTGCAAATGAAACTGACTAAGACACCATCAAATCAAACTATCCTGTTTGCTGTTAGGTAGTCAAGATGTTTCAATGCACTGACGTCTGTAGGATACTTTCAGGAAAGGGAACCTTTAAGTTATAGTTTGACCATTGGAATAAAATGGCCAGTGGAGATACTCACTAGGAATAGAATAGATTGCTATTAATGTTAAGTCCAGTACTGCATTGTTCATAAGTATCTAGTGATTTGGGGTACCAAGACAGATATGGAAGGTGTTCAACATTTTCTGAAAAATCAAGCTGCGTTAAGTGTCAAGTTGGGTGCCCAAAAGCTGAGATGCCCCAAATCACTAGTTATTTAAAAAACTAGGCCACGGAGCTTTGGCTGAACGAGAACAGATTAACCTTCTCTCCTATTAAAATTATTTAGCCTGCGGTTGAGCTGACACTGAAAGAACAAGACTGGCATGAAGTGCATGTCTCCCCTAGAAGCTGAGTGCAGATAGTGCTTGAGCTCTTCTGGGCCTAGCTAACATTTCCCTGAAGGTACTATACTGTGCACAGACCTAACTCTGGGAGCCAGGGAATTCCTGATCAAGGAAAACACTACATTTGAAGAAGAGTTGTGCTAAAGGGGATTTAACCTAAAGTTCAAATGACTACAAATGAAGCAAACATTCTAAAACTGAAATTTAAATTAGAATCCAGAACAGTAAATCATACTTTTAAAATTTACATAATATTCCTTTTAAAAACTGAAATGAGTAAGAAAAGCTGAAGGTGTAAAGTAACAATTTCTCCTGGCTATTAACTATTGTTACTTTATCTGTAGGTTTGTCTGATACATAAGTCAACATGTTTTCACTAGTCCCTATACAGATAAAAAGTGTGGGTTAAAACTCTTGTTAAAGAAGCTATCCTATTCAAGTCACCTGTAATTGATTCAAAGGTTTAAACTTAATTTCGGATTACATTTATATTTGGAACATTAGAAGCCAATGAAAACAATATCTCCAAGATAGCATCCACTTTGGGAAGCAGGGGAACCATGTCAGTGACATGGGGAAGGGAAACCTTAAGGATAGAAGACAAATTTTGTCAGGCAGGAAGAATTATTTCTTTTGTGTTTTATTTAAACTAATCACACTGAGTATATTCACTACTGGGAACAGTATCATATGTCATAACACAGTTCTACAAAGCCAATATATTTTTAAGTGAAAGATTAAAAACAACAGATTTGTAAGAATAAAAGTTCGAAAGACAGCAGTGGAGTAACCTGAATGCTGACTATTTTTATATTACGGTTAAACAACAGTTGTAAGTCTTTCTCTCCCCAAGACAGAGAAAGGCAGAAATCAACACCAAAGTGACTGAGTAGTCTTTAAAATAGACAAGAAGAGCACTGATACACTAAAGAATGAATAAAAGAGAATAATGAAGAAAAAACAGCAGCTTACACTCAAAAAACTATGGAGAAATTAAAAAAAAAAAAAGTCCAAGATTTAGAGACTTCCCTTCATCTCAGTTTGTACGTTAGTATGGATGGGTATATTCATGTAAATACCACAGCTTATAAATAAATCACCATCACAGATTACTGATAAAATTATAACTTCTCACAGTTTTGAGTAAATCACCCGCAATTTCATTCAGGCTTGACTTTGCTATTGACTAAAACTGAGTATACCTGCACCCTGATGTATGTATCAGTACAAGAGAGGTTTACTGGGAAAATTCTGATATTCTTTATCAAAAACAAGTCACAAAACCAGTGAACCAGCCATGAGACCAGAGTATTATGAGGAGGGGGAGAAACTCGACGGCCATATTCACACTAGGTGTAAATCCACTGCCTTTATACCTAAAACCTAATTTTAAGAAGTCAAGCTATTAGCCACCATAAATTTATTGAGATCTCTGCAACTGTAATAAGCCACATTGTATTATATTAGTAAGTGCTATTAATACTGTCTTCCATTCCTTAGTATTTAAATAGTTCACTTTTATGTGGGATACAGCCTAGTATCTAAAGTTTAAAATTAACCTTACTTATCCATTATCTCACTGCACTGACAAAATACAACAGTAAAACTGTATGGACATGTTAAATACATACCAGGGCTGCACTCTTGTGCCACCAGGTTAAGAACTTCTACAGCAGCTGGACATTGTTGTATGAATTCTTCACAAAACAAACTGTCTTCTAATAGCTGGGCCATCACCAGGCATGCTCTTAATGTAAAAAATAAAAAAAAAAGTATATTATATATAAAAAACAAAAAATATACATTATATGGTGAACTTGATGTCAATACTTGTGAAAATAATTTCAGGACTAGCCTCAAGAAAATGCGTATTCTTGTCTACTTCTGTCTGTTTAGTTGTTCATTGGGACTGCTGCAGAAATGACTTGACTAACTTCATGTTAACAGAACACCCAGCTCAACAGGTTGCCAAGTCCACTCCTGGCTATGGGGTCCTTATTAGCAGTGAGGCCATTGTAACAAAGTCAGTTAACTTTATTTCCTTTTGGAAACTAATATAATTCTTTATTAAACACACAATTGTTCCATGTAGCAAGATGCCAATATTTACATAGGAAAAACAAGCCTCAAGATTACCTCGATTGGCTGGAGCATTTACATTTTGTACAGCACCTTGTACACTTAGAGCCATTTATAAATAATGAACAAAACCTCACCTTGTTCTTATTTCTCCAAGAAGCCGGACCACTGCCATTACTGGAGTTGAGCCATCTCCTGTTGCAGGAAGTGAGGTATGAATAGATAGACTTCCCTCCTGAGGAAGCAACATGGACTGGACTGCCTGTACTACCTTCTCAGTAATGGACAGTTTATGAAGAGGCAATGCCTGATGGTGGTGGTGGTGGGGGCACGGTAAAAAGTTAAATTCAAGTAGTTAGTTTCTAAGACATGAGGGCGTTTCATCACCTGGAGTTAATTCTCATTTTGTACCATCACAAAAACAGCACCAGACAAAAATCACAAGCCAAAAGGAAAGGTAACACAACATGCTACGGAACATCCTTAAGTGCTGAAGGATGAATAATATGTTATTTGGATGAGAAATTACATATAAACATTGCTATGAAATGTTTAAAACAATGATGTAAACGTCACAAGTCATCTTTAACCAAACATGAATTAGGCTTTTACATGCTGCAGATTGTTGTTGTTGTTTTAAATCACAGTATAATTACAATTTGTTATTACACTTAATGTTGGATTTTAAAATGACCTTACCTCAGATCTTGGAACACAGAGCCTAGATAATGGAATAGTTAATGTGTCTGATGCTTGTGAGGTCTTTCTACAGTCTATACTGGCAGGTGGAAATTTGACAGTTGCTATACCTTCCTGTTCATTAATAGAAGCCACCACTCCAATGCTTCCTGCTATTCCTCTACCCAAAACCTACAAAAATGAACAAGGAAGTACAACTTTAAAATTGTAAAATGATCAAAAGAATCACCTCTCATTTGAAGTATAAAAGGAAAAGAAGTTAATTACCTGTACTTCAGAACCTATTTTAATTGTCTCTTTAAAGCCACCAAGAGCACACAGTGCAGCCACCGCCTGTCGAGCAATTCTTTGAAGTTTAGCAAGTTTCCTGCCACTGCTGCTCCCATTCTCCAAGATACTCTCTGCGTATTTCCCAAGTTGTGGAATGTACATCAGAGCCCGAGACAGAACCTAAATATTCAAAGCAGAAATATGGGTCAGGAAAGTGTAGGCACTGAGGGCACAGATGAATTTTTTAGAAATACACCAGAGGAACTATTTTAATTTTCAAGAAGAAGTGTACGGTCATCCTTTAAAATAAGTTCTGTGATCAGTGAGTAACAAAGCCAGGTTCCATTCCTGATTCCCACATAACTGTTAAAAGGGCAATGATGTGTCGTCTTCTCTCCAGCACACAGCCTGACCAGCCACAATGTATGCTAAGCAATCTGGAAGCAAAGACTTCGTCCTCCAACCATTATTTTGACCCTTAGAGGTCCGGGTGAGAGAGGATTGGTCTGTCAAGGCAGGATGACTGCCTGAAAAAACAGTCTTATGAAGTATAAAAAAATGTAATGCTGCCATTTATCAGCAGTCAATTTCTTGTTTCCAGATCTGTTTGGACAAATTCTTTCCCCCATCCTCCACTCACATTCTCTGAAATGGCAGATGGGCCCAAGAAGGGCTATTAGGACAGATAGTATCTACCTGGATAGTGACAATTAAAAAATATATTTTAAACAAGGAATCAGGAGAGGAAGGAACTGGCTCAAGAATGCCAACAGTTCCAAGTTGTACTGTACATCACCCATTTAGATATCTAATCCTCCGTTGCTGACCTTTTCAGCCGTTGTTGTCCATATTTGAGCTGCATTTGATTCTGGTGCCATCAATAAGCTGTGAAGCAGAGCAATCACCTCTGCGGCCATACTGTTTGCTACATGCCCACTGATAAATGGGCGCACAGGATCTGTTCTGTAGAGAAGAAAAATGTCACTTGCCCAATAAACCCTTCAATTGTTACCCCTGCCCAACACAAGTGATGCAAGATTAGGGTACTAATAGTTACTCTCTACATTCCTACAAAGACATTCATGTTCTTTTGAAGACTCCACAGTGAGTTTCTACCTGGCAAGTTCAGAATTCCTCTCCCTGCAAATGGAGGTCTGAGCAGTTTTCTTTTTGTCACCAGTTGACAGCCCGCTAGTGGTTTCTGGACTGATAGATTCAATAGGTGGCCCGACACTGACAATTAGGCCAGATTGTGCCCACTTGGTAGCCTTCCGAAGAGCTGCAGCAGCCTCTTCTGTAATAACCTCACAGCAGCCACTCTGAAAAAGAAATATGGAAGATATTCAAAGTGACTATTTAATTAGCTCTATTCAGACCAATCATAACCCAAGGTAGCCAGCGCTAAGGGAATAATTTATCTGACAAATTTTCGCTTCCCCCTGACCCCAGTTGTGGTATAACCACAAAGAAATCAACACTTCCTCAAACTGTATTCATTATTCATATTGGACAGTTTTTTGTTTGATTTCATTTTTTTAATCGATGACTTGATCAAAGAGTGGATTCAATACTATTAGTTTAGTCGGTCAGATAGTCACACGGTGGTGTTCTGTTCTTTGATCGAAGAATGCATGAGTACTTCTGACACAAATACTCATGAGTATGAATTTAAAACCAATTTCCTTAAATATTCTAACATAATCTTTGAAATTTACTTTTTGTAAAACTCGGTCTCCTTAAATACTTGTGAAAGAACACAAAACCATGACAAACACGTTCGAGAAAACATTAGTGGAAATATTTTTGCAGTAACACACCACCTGTTTTTCAAGGATTTACATATGCATATCAATAACATCATTATAATGCTAAAGTTTATGGACAAGTTTTCTTGAATTTCACTTGTTTAATATAAATATTAGCCAATAATTTATCTGTTTGGAAGAGAATTAAATTTAGTTTTCTGGTTCTTTTACAGAAGGTTTAAGAACACTGGGGTAGTGAGAATGCTGACTGTCTAATGAGTTCTAATATGTTAAACAATTATCTTTATTACTTCCTTACTTTAGTCATGTCCCGATCCATCTTCACTACTTTCTCCATGTTAGCTCCAGTGCCAAGTCGGAATGGTCGACCTTCTGAACTACTACAAATGTAAGAATAAAACCTATTAAATGTGGCTTTACTATGTAAAATTAGTGAACTAGCTATCCTTTTGTTCTAATGGATCTCAAAGCACTTTAAAGCCTTTATTTACATGAAGAACTCAACCAGCTCTGTAGTGAAAAGATTTCTCTCCAGTTGAGCTGCTTAATATCACAGCAGTTCTAATGAGTTGAGGATACACGATGGGAAGATTACCATTGTACTGAAACTGCAGGAGAAATGTAAGTATATAGAATGTAGTTATTCACATTGCAATTTGGCGATGCTACTGCAGTTAATTCTCCTATTTTTATAAAAAAAGTATCATGAGTTTTTTTAGTGGCCATGAGTGCCTAAGAGTCTTGGTTTTATATTTCATCTGAAAGAGAGCACTGCTGGCAGGAATGGTTTAACAACACTGCCTGTTAGCATTATACTGAGGCAGTGGTTCAAGGCTGACTCGGAGACAGGGGTGTCATGTAATCAGGGCCGGCTCTAGGATTTTTGCCGCCCCAAGCAAAATCAATTTTGGCCGCCCTCCCTTGCCCCGTTTTTTTCTTACCCCACCCCCCAGCCCCGCCTCAACTCCGCCCCTTCCCCAAATCCCCAGCCCTGCCTCCTCCCCCCAGGCTCTCAAGCCTGGGAGGGAGGGGGAGCAGCGGTGCGCGAATCAGCTGTTTCGCGCGCCGTGGCCGCTCGGGATCTCCCCCTCCCTCCCAGGTTTGAGAGCCTGGGAGGGAAGGCGAGCAGCAGAGCGTGAATCAACTGTTTTGCACGCCGTGGTGTGTGAGCGGCGGCAGCAGCGGAGGTGAGCTAGGGTGGCCGTGGCACATTTTTAGGGGCGGCAGGGGTGGCATTCTGGCGCCGGCCATGCCACTCCTAAAAATGTGCCGCCCCAAGCACCAGCTTGTTTTGCTGGTGCCTACAGCCAGCCCTGCATGTAATGAAGTACCAATATCACTTCTTCCAGCACCCTACTTTTATTTTGGAGGGGTCTCTTGTGAGTTTTACAGAGATCACAGTCTGAGTTGGTATGACTGAAAACTAGGTTCACTTCTGAAGCTCTAATGGAATTATTCTAATGGAGGGCCTTACTGAGAGTGACATTTAAAATAATTTTTCTTCTGGTGATTCTAATATTTGTAATATCACCTTGTGTTGTGGATTAACAGGAGGATCTTCAAATTTTCTGATAGAGTACCATTTAAGTAGTGGGTCCTGTGTTTAATTCTTTTAAAAACACATTTGAAAGGGTTTTTCTGCTCCCCTGCTGTGGTTTCTGAGCAGATCAAAGAGCAACACTCCCCAAACAGGCTGTGACTTCTCTACCCTCTCCCTCCCTCTTTGCATATCTGCCTCTGAAGTTTCAGCTTTGTCGCTGTGGTCACTGGTTCACACACTCTTGCAGGTCCTGGGGAAGAATATGAACATTAAGCTTCCCCTAGATTAGTGCACAGACAAGGTCGCTATGTTAGTGAATTAGACTTGAAATGCATTTGACCATCAACAAAGTAATGAACCTGACTATACACCAGGTGCTGTCAAATACACAAAAACAAATAGGTGAAAGAAAAGAGTTCTCTTTCGCTAATATATAAGTAAAGTACAAATGAAAATTTGATTTTTGAGCTGATGGTGTCTGTGCATCAATGTGCCAAGTTTGGGGAACTGTGGTTTAACTTTCAATGTAGCTGTGTGCATTTCTATTTATGTAGCTGCACATCATCACCAAAACTCACTTTTGGATAAAAATCCCACTGTTTACAAGGAGCAACAGAAAACAAAATTTGAAGCATTTTGCTTTTGCTCAGTTATGATCATCTCCAACACAAAATCTTCCTACAGTTCTGGCACTGTATAGAAATAAAGATGGAAACCCCCAAATTGCTTTGTTAATTCTAATCATCCATTGAGTTAAAAGTTACCTCAGTAAGGGCTGAAGGACTTCATGGGATGACTGATCTTCCCGTTTGTGAATAAAAATAGAAAGTTTACCATCCACTGCCTCACTCTCTTCTCCAGGATCTTTATCTCCTTTTATGGAATTTTTGGGGCTGGTTTTTGCCAAAGTGGTATCTGGTTCAGATGCAGTTGGAGACAGAACTGTCTGACATCCTTCAAGCAGAAAAGAAAAAGAGCAACAGTCAGATACTTTCAAGGATTGTTTTGAAGTCAGCTTCCTTAACAAACTTTCCTGGCTTTAAATGTATTGCCTTTAGATTTATATGAGCTTTCTTTCACGTGTCTGCAATAAGCATCCTATTCAGAAAATTGAACTACACTGAATGGTCAGAATGCCAGAGTTATAGAAACATGCCCACTACTAGATATTCAAACTCATCCTGCTGTTAAATTTTTGGCAAGTTAACCTTCTGAACACGAACATTTAATACCCATTTATCCTAACTGTGCCTTTTGTCAACACACGCCTCTTGCACAATAATGCATTATTTCTCAAGCTTGTGGCACACTTATTACCCATAATAAGAACAAACATTTAGACATGAGAAACGGTTAGCACCTGGCACCACATAATCTGCCAATTTTGCTAAGAGTAGTGATGCAATCTTGGAGGCTGGGTCACTGGGGTCATCCTGTTCACTGTTCAGGGAGGGCACAGAGTAACTCCATGGGGGCAGTTCAACATTTCCACAGTCTTCTACACTCATGAGAGGAAGCGCAGCACGACACAACTGGAGGATTATAAGGACGAGTTTTGGAGACGGTCGTTGGTCCAGAAGCAGTGAGAGAAGTTTGGACACACAGGCTGGCTGGCTCAGGATCGCTTTACCTATGTGACTCCTGAGAGAAAAGAGCATAGTCATCTCTCTGACTGCAAAACAGGAAAGTTAAATCATACTCCTGTAATCAAATACAAACTATACGATGACATCCTGCCACGGGTAAAGGGATCTTTATGGCAATATATGATTATATTATTAAAGCCTGTACTTAAAATTAAACACACAAAATGGTCCATCAGAGTTAAGTAGTAATCAATTTCAAATGCAAGATGAATGATACCTCATTATTTCTCTTTGGTGTCTGGAGCCTCTTATACAACTCCCATAAAAATGTTTGCCTGTTTCCCATATAATCTCTCATAAAACAGCTCTTGAAGATAGTTCCATTATTTGAGATTTCATGACAAATTTTAGAGCAAAACAGTTTAAATGCTGCTATTTAGTCCCATTAACCCTCCGGCTCAAAAAATCCAAGAAAGCTTCCCTAGGCACCAAAGCTTATAAACATAAGCGCAACTGTGAAGTCTGTGATATTCCGCTCCACTAATCTCCTTTGTAACATACAAGTACTGTATTATTTCAGTACGTACTCCACAGCCCAGAACAAATACAAAAAAGTTCTTTAGCTATGGTATTACTGCAGCTGTGTGTCACTTTTCATCAACAAAAAGACACAGTAAGATGCCAAAAACAGTATGTGAGACTGCAGTCTTCATATTCAATCTTGCAGTTGTTCCCAGTGTACAACTCCTATTGAGGTTAATAAAAACTATACCAAGGACAGCAGGGCCAGGTTTACAATGGCATTATACTGAATGGTTTCATTCTTAATGAATAAACTATTACTCCGTTACAGCATATATCTTAAAAATATGCAGGCATGTGACACACATAAGCTCATTAATGTTGTCAAACAAGTCACTTGACTCTGCCACACAGAGTATAGATTTCAATTTCAGAAAGTACTACTGGACGTCTAGATACCCTCACCTGCTAGCAACAAGGGATTAATCCTAAAATTACGCTGCAGGCCACATTTCAAAGTAGCCTCAAGCTTTTGCAATGGTATTGAAAGAGGTGTCATTATCTTTACTGTTTCCATTAGAGGAAATGAAGTGCTTTCCAACGCTGGACAGTAGTCCAGAAAAAAAAAAAAAAAAAAAAAAAAAAAAAAGACTTTATTGAAGTACTTCCAGTACCTTGACAGGTCATTAAGAAGGCTAAGTACATCTTGCAGTGCATCATTTCCAGCGGCCTGATTACCACAACATTCTGTCGCTCGTGCCAGGTGATTGGTAAGAAGGCTGGAGACTTGACGAGCCAGACCAGAATGAACAGCCTCTGTTGAACCACCTTCAAAGGGAATGCAAGAATGTACAATTGTTAAACGTATACATGATAAAAAAGCGATATATTGGAAAAACCTAGACACATTCATTTACAGTTCAGTAATTGCTTACAAAAAATCATTCTGAGTTAAAGTCAAACCTGCAATAACATCTAGTTGCTAGGTAACAAAAGGACACTCAGTCTTATGAGACAGTGTTGTTGAACATACTATTCTATTTATGTGGATAATATTTAAGTGAGTAAGTTTCCCACCAAAGTAATTTTGCTAATTTCACATAAAGACACAATTTAGAGAAAACCCAGGCTCCAGAAATTTCAGATGGGTATCTAAATGTACATACTGGTTTTCTATAAATATAAGAATATTAGAGCCAACAGAACTTTTTCAAGTTCACCAACAGCCTATCAGATTAAAAAAAATACTGAAATGACAAAATTATTCCGTTGGAGTCACACCAAAGAAGAATTTGAGCCATTGCATATACTGTTGATTAAACCTGACACTAAGTTACCCAAGCCCCTCTTCATTTAAAAACACCACCCCTCCCACTCATTTTAAAATCCCATCTCAACACTTTTTGTAAATAAATAATACTACCTAGCTCTTACACAGCACTTTTCATCAATAGATCTCAAAGCACTTCATAACTTTTAATATATATAATAAAATATTTTATATTTAATAAAAATAATTATTCCTAAATGTCAGTGTCTGGTCAATGCAAGATTTTAAAAATATCTATACTGTTTCCTCTCATACACGAACTCAATGTCTAGCAGCAATTTTAAAATAGACAATATGTAATATCAACACTACTCCTACCCTCTTCTTTTTCCCATTCAACACAGCGATTGGCTAGGACCTGGAAGGCAGCCCAAGCCATAGTAGCCACCTTCTGTTTTTTAGTCTGCTTTTCATTTGAGCTGGATTCTGTCTGGCTGCTTAAACTACAGAGCCTGTCCATAAGCTGCACCAGGCCACTGCGTACCAAGCACTTCTCTTCACTCCTATTCAGAAGAACAAAGAATTAAGGTTGTACTGCAGTAACTTCTCAACCGTTTTCAACATACACAAGCTATCCCACATTTCTCAGCATATGTACTGTATCTATTTATCACAGCTTTCATTGTAGCATTGGACAATTCAATGTTTCCTCTATTACTTTAGCCTTAGAAGGGACAAAATGTAACAGGATATTCTCCAAGTTTGTCATCCAGCATTATCTCTGAATGTCATGGTCTTGATGCCAAGCTGTTCCTAATAGACGCTTAAGTGCTATATAAAGGGTTATTAAATCTATATGGAGTCTACAGAGCATCATTTTGAGTTATGCCACCTGCTAAAAATGGAAGACATATCAATCATCTTTATTTCATGCCTCACCATTAACAACAGTAATATTTTATATTTATATAGAACTTTATATGTTTAAAATGCTCTCATAATGTTCATTAATCCTCACAACACCCCAAGAGATAGTTGGCTAGGTACTATGCTTACTTTAGGCAAACCGAGAAAGCTGAAGTGTCTTGCCCATTGCTATAGAACAAATCAGTGGCAGAGCCAAGACTCAGGCCCTCCCAATGCTCACCCCTGTGCTTATTCCACCAGAATACACTGCCAGGAGATATTACAGGATGATTTTAAAAAACAACAACAAAGTCCATTCCACTCTACATAATAATTCTTCCCTTTGAAGCAACACGTAACTATATGGCACAACTGTATAAAAAGAATCTAACCATTCTTTTCTCTCTCCTTCTTGAAGCAAAACCTTTCCTACCTTGTATATGGTATAGTGCACAAGAGGCCAATGCTATTTGCACAAGCAATGGGGTAACGAGCACACAATGAAACCACCGAGGTCATGGTCTCTCCAAAGGCTTCTTGGACTTGTTCCACCATCCCGCCACAAGTGAGTTCTTCGATTCTGTTGGAAGTTATATATTTGAAATCATGTCTTTTTGCGCCAAGTAAAATTAAAAGCTTTCAAAACAAAGCTACAGGAAATCGCCACAATTTGAAAGAATTCATGGAAGATTTGAAGACAAAATTCTATACCCGATTTATATAAAATGTAAGAAATGCTTAATGCTACAAAATACGGCATCCTTGTTCTGCTCTCCAAAATGCATGCAAAATACTGACTTAAATCACCATTCTGGCTACACTGCCTAACTGAGAAACTGGTTCCAGACGCCCAACAAACTATTTGAATTTACTTTTACAGTTACATTAAAAAGTTTTTATAAAAGAGCCTAAATCCGATTTTGTTACCTCATGCCATAAAACCCACTAGTTCAGATCTTATCAATTCATTTTATTTGGTGTGTGTTTAGATTTAAATCACAAATGTAAAAGAATCTCTTTCGTGCTTTATGTGTTCTTGCCATTAGTTGAAATGTATTATATAATTGTTAACACCTGAACATTTTACCTCCCTAGCCTTGCACACAGCCACTAGGCCGCAACAACATAATACAAACCAAATCCAAGTCTTCGCTCACTCAATTCTCCTAAGTCAGCAGTTCTCAACTAATGGGTCATTGGCCTAAAGGGGTTGAGAGGCAGCAGCAGGTATCTTGGTGGTGGGGTTACAATTCCTACTTCTTTCCCTGTCTTTAGTCATACACTGAGATGAACTTGCTAAAAATCACTTGCAGCTAGTCCTCAAACAGCAGTATCTCATAAGACTCTGTGATACCTGTACCTTCTGACAGGTGATAGGACATACCAATTCTTTTGAAGCACTGTGGGAAACATTAAAAGGAATTCCAAGATGCCTCACAAGAGGACTGGTCATAACAAAATCTGAGAACTCATGCCCTGGGCATGGAAAGCCAGTTATCTCCTTAATGCTGTTGGTGTAATGTAGTACCATTCCTTGCATAAAGCACACCATCTAGGACCAAAAGTTTAATAAAGTTCTGAGGAACAACTTACCTTGGTCCTCCTTGAAGTACCATAGTCACTGGACCCACAAGATGTGTAACACCACCAACCCGAACTGCTGCTGTTAGAAGCTCTCTCATATGCACCAGTGCCTGTTTCCTTGTGTTCCCACGACGCCACCTGGTCTGAGCAGCTAACAGAAAACTGCTACTGGATACCTTATAAAGAAATGTCTCTGTTTTACTTCAGAAGCCCCACATCTGTAACTTTCAACTTAGATTAAAAGCTGATGTTACATTTGTGCTTGAGCATATAAGGATTTAGCATGTTTAGCATGACATACCGCTTGGTCAGGATTTGTCCCAATGAAAGCAAACAGCTGCCCTAACAAGACACTGTATGTAGGTTTATCTCTGCTATCTTCGACGGTCAAAGATTGAAGAAGAGTAAAAGAGCTACTTCTATGACTAGTAACATGGCGCCGCCTATGGGAAAACAGCACTTATTAGAGAATTTAAGAATGGGCTTGTCTATGAAAAATTTTCTTCTAAAAACATGGTACATTATTAACAGAACTACAGAATATACTTTTAGGTGTTTCATACAGCAATTCAGTGGACTACCATCTGCATACCTCTGACTTGATCTAGTGAACTCCAAATCTTCATTTCCAATCATTTCTAGGTCAGAAGGTGCCGACATGCTACGAAGGAAGACAGGCTGGCGGACAGCATGAGATATCACTTTTGTTTCAGATGCTGATTTACAAGCTGCAGTGTTATAAAACAAGGTTCTGTCACTGCTGGTCTTGCAGTGTAAAACAATTTCTAAACAAATTAGGAAACAAATTAAAACACAAACAACAACCTACACAAAACATCAAATGCATTTCCCCTAATCCCACGCAAGAATCTGAAACGCCATTTAAATGGCTCTTCTGCTGGCAACCTCATACATTCTTAAGTTTTATTTCAAGGTACCTGGTTTGATTCGGATTACGTGTTTTATTATTACTGTGTGTAGTATTTACATTTTAGGAGACTGCAGTATCATTGAGTCAGCTTTAGGTAAGGAAAGTGGAAAATATGTAATTTCACTTTTATTTTACATCAGCAATTCAGAGTGTACCTAATAAGTTTTGGATGAAAAAGAACAAAGAGTTTCTATAGACCCAGAAATGTTAATTAACACTGGGTCACTTCCCTTAGAAGTTGTCTTCCATCCATGTTTATCTTAACATTTCAAGACCATCTAATTAACGGGTAATTCTTAAAGTTTCTGCATTTCATTTTTACAGCCAGTTTCTATATTAAGGCAACCTCTGATAGAAAAGGTTATTGTTGACGGGCTACCACCTTCTTAATCCTCTCTCTTTACACCATCTAATAATAGTCTTATAATGAAATATTTACTTATAATGTGAAATTGCAGAACCTGGAATTATTTATCAATAGGAAAGGAGAGGAATCAGAGGTGATTCGATTGGGGTGTGCAAGATTATAGTAATCAGAAGACCTAATTATTTTATTTTTAAAATCAAGCTATATAAATGAGAAATGTAAAAAAGACTAAACAGACTATGTTTGCAATATAATTGTTATTAATGTTGCAAATTCCACTTATTGGTTTTGAAATTAGTTAGCACTATTCACAGAGTTATGCTGGTAACATGGTGACACTGGTAGGCAAATAGTAAACAGAGCCCTAAAAACAAATTCACTGCTTGTTAAATGGAAAAGGAAAAATAGGTAGAGAAATGTGATCTTAAGGGGCATTACAGATGATTAATTACAGGTGTCATTTATATTCATAGCAAATAATACTAGCAAACATTCAGGTCTAATAATCAGATGCACTGTAAATTGGTACCTGGTGTCTCAGCAGGGGTACCGGATATACTTCTTGTGATACCAGCTTGTGCTGCAATAGTAACATGCAACAGTAGCTCTGCTCTATTCATCAAGCTCTTTACTAATGTTTTTGTTTTAGCCAAGGGATGTGAGGGCTTCTGAATCAGAGAATTGACTTCTTGAAAAAATTTCTCCCTAAAATGGTGAACGAAAAAACAGTGTAAACTTAGTTGTTCTTTATGCCTCCTGATATAACATATCTTAACTGGTAACATTTTAAAGATGTCCCTCTTGTAATCTCTTTAATTACTGTTTTTGAGTTAAGAAATGTATTCAAATAGAAAACAGAATAATCCTATTGTTTTTTTTTCTGCCTCCCCGTTACATAACATCCATAAACAGTCAACTGTATTTATGTCTCCAGCATTTCAAATTTTGATGAACTTTGATCTTCCCAAAGATGACCCTCTTTATGCAGTTACCAGCAATTTGAAGAGGCCTTTCAATTCTATTTTCAAAACAACAATCTAATCAAGGCTTCTGTTTCACTTTGGTAGGTAAAAATCACCGAGAAGTTTCATACAAGACTTAGGTCTTGATTTGGAAAGACGTTTAACCACATGCATAACTTTAAACCAGTGGGTAGTCTTACCTAACTCAGTAAGACTGCATGTGATTAAAGTTATGCATATACTTAAGAAACTAGGCTGAATCAGGGCCTAGAACGCTCAGCTAACAGATCCAACTACTAACCTCAATGACAGGACCATATTCTCAAGATCACTTCCATCAAAGGAAATTTCTTTCATTGAACATAGAAGTTCCAATTCTTTCATTTTGCTCTAGAGAAGAACAGGATAAAAATGTATCCGATTCAGTACGATCATGGAATTTTTTTTTGCACGTATGCATTACAAATGTCCATGGTTACAAACCAAGAATATTAATCACTCATATCTAATTGCCAACTTTTTAATTGCAGATACAGACACTGGGAAATCATAATACATTTTTGGGAGATCTTACTCTTTTTATATTCCTAACAAAAATTACTCCAAAAAGCAATAGTGATCGACATTTATGATGAATTCCTATTGTCAGCATATACATTAGACAACTTGAAAGCATGCACTATAATTTTTTAGTACTAAAACTTACACACTGAAAAACTTAGCAGTAAATGAAAGAAAAGAGTAATTATACTGCAGTCTACAAATGCAAAAATAAGAGAGCAAACTTATCTCTATAAATGAATGGGATAAATGCAATGCTTACCTCATTGAAATGATAATCATAAAAGAATGGAACATTGTTTTCCAGCTTCCCATGTATGGCATCATCTACCTCATTCTGCCATCTCTGTTCCAATTCAGCTACACTCTGGTAAAGATACAAAAATATTGACTATACATAAGCATCCATTTATCTTAGCTTCAGTAAGAGAAAAGGGGTCTTCAAGTGCATTTTGAGGGTTTTTTTTTTTACATTTCTATGTTAGTAATATCCTTAGTAGTTAGTAATAAAAGTTATTTCTTTAGCAGTCTTACCTGCAATTGTCTTTCCATGGCATTTAGCTTCTTAAAGGTCTCTCCCATAATTTTACACAGCAAATCATATTCCTCAGCATGTTCTTCTTGATACTGGAAGTTGATTAGGGACTGGAGTGCATCAACCAAGTTCAAATGTTTAATAACACATGAAACTACCATCTCCTCCATTACATCTGGCTGAATCACTTCTCTGTTACAGATGGAAACCAAACTGATTAGCAAGAATACAACATTATTTATTTTTACAGTTCACCAGCCACGGTAGTCAAGAAATTTTGCTTTAGGAACTATTGAATGCACACCAAGTTGAGAATTATCTATTTCCATCTGATATTTCTGTGCTTAATATTATTGTTACAAATATCATCCTACATTTACTACTACTGAGGGATTGGAGAATATTTTTATTTAGTTTGCTTGCCTTGTGCATTTGACAGCACTTTGTGTATCAATTTCAATAATAATAAAACAAATTAGCAAAATAGTGGTGAAGAAACAGTTACTTACTTTATACTAGGTCTAAACTGAGGCCGAGCACGTCCAGATATTTCCCTGAGTTTTATCATGATTCCTGGAGGCAACCTGATCCTAGGCAGATCAAAGTAATGTCCTACAGGAGGAACTAGGACATCAGAAGGATATGTGAATTCTCGATCCTCATCTATAGTAAGAGGCAGTGGAGAAGGACTTGGAGTGAGGGCTGGAGATATTACCCCATTGGCCTCCACCTGCCACTGGCATCTGAGAAAATAAAGATAAACAGTTACCCATATTAAAGAGCCTTTAGTTTCTTTCTAGCTCTTACTCTTCAGGTTGAGAAAGGCATAGTGCAACACCCTGCCTAAAAATATTGTATATATGGCTTTACTTCAGAACATGAAGAAAGTATGAGGTTCGTGCTTCATAAGGGTTGGATACCACACCCACTGAAACCAATGGAAATTCTGCCACTGACGTAAACGAGAACAGGATCTGTCTTATAATGCATAAACCCGAAGCAGTCTTTATTGAGTCAAATTTTGACAAACCTTTTACCCCAAGGTTATAGTGAATTGCCACATGTCAAAGTTTGGAACAAAACATGAATCCAAAGCCTCACAGCGCAGAAAAAGTCTACCTCATGGATTATGAGTAAGGCTACATTTTAATCACGGGTATTTTTAGTAGAAGTCATGGACAGGTCATGGGTAGTAAACAAAAATTCATGGCCCATGACCTGTCCATGACTTTTACTAAAAATACCAGTGAATAAAACTTGGTGGGGAGAGAGGGGCGGACAATGGGAGCCGCGAAGCCAGCGCTCTGGGTGGAGGCAACCCGCAGAGCCGCCTGGCCACGCCCCCACCCAGCAGCTGAGCAAGGGTGAGGTCGCCACTTCCAGGGAGCCCCACAGGTAAGCACTGCCCAGAGCCCACCTCACCTAATCTGGTGCCCCAACCCCCTGTCCCTCAACCAAACTCTGCTGCTGGGGGGGCAGGCACAATGGCCCAATACTGCCCCATCAGCAGCCGATGCACCTGGCGGAGGGGCTGCCTGGGCTGCCTCTGTGCCAGGCGCACTGGCTGCTGCAGAAGTCATCGAGGTCATGGAAAGTCACAGAGGTCACGGAAAGTCACGGAATCCGTGACCTCCGTGACAAACTCACAAATCCGTGACCTCTGTGACAAACTCACAGCCTTAATTATGATTACACCCTCTTCAAAAGACATTGGGTTAACTGACAAGTTCAGAAAAGACAATGCGCACAAACCAAGTCTATAATTTGTACCAAATAACCTCATCACACTTTGGGATCTGGTGCGGATCCTTGAGCCCAAATGTTTTTGTGGACAAGCAGGGGCCTTGTTCAGCATGGCATTTTTGGAGCTTTTAGGATCAGCAAACTAGTACCTTGGTCCTCTAAGGACTCTTCTGGAAGAACTTTGGAATTGAGGGGTACGCATTGGAAGGATGATTGGTGATATTAACCTTGGAGGTCAAAGATGGATCAAGGAGGCCGGGGCAAACCCATTATTCTATAGGAGAGTGGCGAGCCCAAAATCTGCCCTGTGTTCCTAATATTCTGGGACCAACACTGCTACAATTACACTGCACACAATTACATTAAATTCAGATTAAAACCAAGATTTTTTACCTCTGTAACAGTTTAGATCTTAAGAGTTCCTGGCATGTTTCCTCGTCTTTCGTAATTTCTGGTCCATTATATAATATCCTTAGCATGGAGCAAGCTAACACAGAAAGGCCTAAAGCCAGGTCAACCAAGAATGGTAATCCTCCTGACACATCTTCTGAAGACTCCTGCAGTATTGACAGGGATAAACCACAACAATCCAATTAACTTTAAAGTGGCTCTCTAAGCAATCTACTTCAAAATATGGCATGCATATCATACAGTGCCACAATAAAACAAGCTCTGGCAATTTTATTTATTTTTTACTTAACACTACAAATCAGAATGTATAAGAACTGAATTTGAATACACCTCTACCCCGATATAACGCGACCCGATAGAACACGAATTCAGATATAACGCAGTAAAGCAGTGCTCCAGGGGGGCAGGGCTGCGCACTCCGACGGATCAAAGCAAGCTCAATATAACGTGGTTTCACCTATAACGCGGTAAGATTTTTTTGGCTCCCAAAGACAGCGTTATATTGGGGTAGAGGTGTACTAAGAAATTTATGTGCTTACAAAACTGGAAGCCATATAACCCAAAAGGACTAAATTATTTTTTTGAGGGCAGGCAATCCATCACCTCTGAAAACTCCATTTTATCTTCTCTTAGACCAGATTTTGTCTTATCTCCTGGGCACAGTGGTATGAATTTTTCTCCATAGTACTTGATCCCAGTTTCCTGCCTCTCCTCCCAAGTCTGTCCTAGAGCCATTATTTATACCTTTGATGCCCAGCTTACTAGTAGATACTCAACCCCCCCACCCCCACTGAACTCATATTCTGCAAGCCTGGATGGATATCTAGTGGTCTCCTCCAAGTCCGCACCATTGATGCTTCATAACAGATAAGCAGAGGGGACTTAGAACTGTCATCCATTGTTCCAAAGCCTAATCATACTACAAAGTGTGCCTAACCCTATCTAGCCAACGAAGAAGTGAGAGATTTAAGGCAGTAGCTCCCTTCCAATGTAAAGAGATGGCCATCCAAACAGCTGTTCTGTTGTTTTTTTAACCCAAACCCCAACATTTAGGTCTGTTTCAAAAATACAACCACCATTTGTTTTTTAAAATTAAAATAATGTACATAATGTAAATCAGAGAAAAATTTAAGTTCAGCTTATCTGACAACACTGGTCATATTGACAGTACCTGTGCTCGAACAGTGCAAGCAAAGCCCCACATAGCTTTGTCTGGAGTGTTGTGCTCACGGCCACTCCTCATTTCAAAGGAGAAGGTGACTGTATCCCCTTCCACCTTAAATTGTAAAGGGAGGGGAAAAAAAGACACTTAAAACAATGCAAACACCTTTTTTTTTTTTTTTTTTTTTTTTTATAAAACTGGCTTATTTTATGGATTAATTTTAAAAAGAATGACAGTTGCTTTATTTTAAAAATTCTCTTTATTTCCAATTATGTATGCTAATTAAGCTCTTCCCCTTTTCATGCAGATATCCATTTCTGATTACACCTTGGTTAGGTTTTGCTGCTTTCTTTCCTTTGCCCCACTATAGACAGTATGTGTCGCCATATGGCTACTATGATAGCTAACCCAGGCAGACAAATTTCCACTAAAACATTTTCTTTATTTTTTTGAGAGCACAGGCAATAATCACCAGTTCCTTTCCTGTGGCCAAACAGACAGGCAAGCTCTTCAAGTAGAGGAAGCTAGTAAAATAACTTAAGTAAACAGCAGGGGCTGCTAACAAAACTATGTAATTTCTGACAAAATAACATTATCATTGCTAATTTGAGCCACTGGAACAGAGTGTTCCCAAGACTAGAACTTTCAAGTTGAAAGTCAAAGCACTGCTGTCTAACTGAACAACCACCTCTCGCTTTCCTCTTTAACAATGTCATATGTTTTATCAAGTACACATCCAATTTTAGTATAGGACAATACTCAGGATTATGCTTCACCACAACTACATAAGGAAAGTGATCTTACATAAGTCAGAGAGAACATACTGAACACATTCTAAGTTCACCAATCTTGATAGAGCTCCTATAGGTTTTTGAGAATCTCAGACTTCTATTTCTTGTTAAATATATGTTCCCAAAAAATGCATATTAACTGATTTAAAAAAAAAACAGACAAATGAGTAGGAGAGCAGAAATTGTTATATTTAATATTTTTTAGTGGCTTGTGTGCAGTCCTAAAACTATGCCCCTATGGTCCTTGAGACTATTTGCATAGCCTCAGGGTCAGCAGGAACTTTTGCTATATATACTCATGGGGAATGGTAGTGTCCTGAAAGTCTCCGAGATTGGAAGTGCAGTTCTTTCCCGATTCCCCTACAAGATGTTGATTGTGGAATGCCATTACTGCCAAAATGAGTACCATGCTCCTATAAAATATGGGCAACTGTAATGTTGTATGGGACAAGAGTTCCTTCCCCAAGGACATAAACACCATCTTAGCGAGTGCTCTCAAAGATAAGCTTACACTAAAATATTTGGGCTCCACTGCTAAAAAATAAGAGTTAAAAATAATCTCTATGCAGTTTTCAAAAAGGGACTTTTCTATGTGAAATATTGTTGTTTTGTAATACTGTACCTTCACTAAGTCTTTCGGCCAACCCGTTCCTAAGACACTACGGCTGCCATATCCCAGTGTATTGCCTCCATACTCAGCAACCTTCCTACTGTTTGTGTTAGGACCAGCATAGATCACCAACTTCAAAACATAAAATACACTGTTAGACTGTAAAAGAAAAACAAAAAATCTAATAATAATACTTAGCACTTACACAGCGCTTTACAATTTCAAAGCGCTTCACAAACATTAAGAAACAAATCCTCACAACAGCCTTGTGAGGTTGATAGGCAGCCAGGTAAGTATTATTATCCCCATTTTACAGATGGGGAAACTGAGGCAGAGAGGGCTAAGTGACTTGCCCAACATCACACAGGAAGTCAGTGGCAGAATTTGGAATAGAAATCTGGAATTCAATCCTAGCTCTCAGAGTCCCATGTTCAACCCACAAGAACAGCCTCTCTAAATAAAGGGCTGGATCCTGCTCCTTTTGAAGAAGTTAATGGGAGTTAACAGTTTGCAAATGACTTCAATGGGGACATGATGAGGCCCAAAGGTTTTTTTTTTGTTTTTTTTTTTTTAAGTGCTTAAAAGTTACTGGTGACAAAACCAGTAAGTCTTTCACAGGACTCAAACTACAATGTTAGATAATACACAGCAACAATTACTAAGCAGTGTAAGTGGCTCTTAGAGTACACAGAAAATAAGGGTGGTATTTCATTAGCTATATTCTTGAAATTGAAAAGACATACTCATTAATCCATGTAAACAAGCCATTTATAATCAGAAAGTTATCCTTTCCAGTTCTGCCCAGTTTGAACAAACTGTGCTGATCTACAAAGGAGACAACTAAATTAACGTTAAAGAAATAAGGAAAACTGGATGACCAAAAAAAGGAGAATGAACTCAACATGTTTTACAATAAAGAGGAATAATCTAAGCAGTCATGAAATGGATGTCAACAGGGAATGTGGGTCTGGGTTTGTAGGGGAGGTAACCTTTCTGAGGGTTATTACATTTCTTCCATTGAATTACCATCACCACATTCCAGCACCTTAGGAGAAAAGTTCTGTACGGAACCTAATTCTTTAAGAATCTACCAACTAAGTTTCCTGTTAGACAACAGTGACATTCACTGGATGTTACGTTCCGAAAATGTCCTTTGTAAATGTTTAGCCCATACTTTTTGACCTTTTCTTAATAAAATTATAGAAATTATCCCCCACAAAAATCAGAGATGGAAAAGATCTATTAAATCATCCAGTCCAATCTCTCTGCCATTTCAGGATAGCTCCCTCATATATTTTCTAGTCTATAATGCAACCTAGTTTTACACGTGCTAAGAGATGAGACTGACACCTTTCCCCTGAGAAGTTATTCACAGCTGCCTACTACCCTACATTTCTTTTCATCTCTAAATTCTAGGATTCTAGGGACAATCAGACCTTGTGGAATTACAGTATGTTAGTGCTGCTGTTAGTAAAAACCTCCCACATCATCCTCATTACTAGTAATAAGGTGCCATGGATGAGGAGAAGCAGCAAAGATGAAAATGAGAAACATTAATGGAAGACACATAATAAAGAAGTTTCTGTACTGGCCCTTGCTTACCTTATCATAATCGTACTGTGAAGAACATCTGCTATCAAATCTAAGGTATAAACAGCGAGCTCCTGGAATATGTACAGTTTCTTTAAACTTATAGTTGTCCCTGACAGGATGCACGGTTTCTACAGTTTTCCCAGCAGCCCACGGAGCTGGGATTTTCAAGCCAGTGAGAAAACCTGGCTCCTCTTTCTCTTCTAGCATTCTGAAATCACAGAAAAAGCTAAAAGGTAGTACTGATGATGTATATATATTGTTTTGCATTATATATTCAAACACCACCATAAGATGCTTTTAAAAGCCTAAAAATTCTCTTCGGGTTACTAATGGCAAACAAAATATTTGTCTAATCACTTTAAGCAGTTGTGTGGAGGGTACAATGGCAGCTTAAATAACCTGAGCACTTTAAATTACAAATAAAATATGTCAAGCTGTAACCAGTAAATTTGGATATGTCACAGTTTTAGAAATCTAGAAATCCCTGGAAAAAATTATATCTAACAAGTAATGTATTGTACTATAAACTGGTTCCAGTCTCTGAATTTTAATACATAATCCATCTTCCCTCCTGGGATAATGCTTGATAAAAGATAAAATCACCATAAAAGAATATATACGTAACATTTCATTCAAGTCTGTGCAAGTCTGGAGTGGAAAGGAAGTGGTTGCATTTACCATATCTCAAAAAATCTGCTTTCAAAACTACCAGTGCAAATAGAAAAGCTAAATATGACATTAAACAAAACTTGCACACGATAACTGGATTTACGTTGAGGCTATATTCTTTTCATTTGTGACCTAAGATTTAAAACCAGGACTAGAGATAAATTACATCTTGCCCTTTACTACTTAAAAATCACAATGAATTTAATATACTCTATGCTGCTATAGTGAACCACATTTTGTTATAAAGCTCTCTATGATTCTACACATTGACCTAGGGCTCAAGCATGCAGAAATCCTTTCCCAAAGCTAGAGAGAGCACACACGCATGCTATACTTCATCTAAGCTTCCCATTAGACCCATATTTCAACTCTTTATGGGAAATTATTTCTTTTCAAAAAATTAAATGCACTTTGTAAAGTCTTGTTCTGTAAAATTGCTTTGTAGATTCAGACTACTGTAATGCTGACCCCTTAAGATCCTTGTTCTATGAGTCACTTTTCAGCAATGGTCATACCAGGAGCAACATAATTAAAAAATGAGTGTTTTCAATATAAAAGTCGTGAATATTGGGAGTAAGAGGCAATCACCTCTCATCAGGGAACAGCTTGCCCTTCTGCTCTGATGTACCACTGGGGGAACTGCCCACCTCTGAGAAAACTGGAGACTGGGTTTTAAGCAACAAGGCCGTCTGCAACAAACACAAATAACTTTAACAATACATAAACACCATGTTTCACTGTAAGAACCATGTAGGTTTCTGAAGCTTGTTAATATTACGCTGCATAGTTATTAATGCTGTAACTTAAACTGGATGGGGCACAATGGATAGCATCTGTTTCTGTTACTAGTAGTTGCCAAGCAGCAGTTCCTGAACTGTGATCCATGGAACACTTGCTGATGGTTTGTAGAGAGCTGGCTGGAAACATGCCACCAGCTCGCCTCATTGTTTCTAGTTGCTAAATCACATATTTTTTTAAAAAGCTAAAAATAAATTAAATGCTTTCCTATTATTACTTTTCCAGAGAAACAACTGCTGTAGTTGCCACAGGGACATTGTGAAATTGCCCATGCGAAGGGAAGTGGGCATATGAAAATCTCTTGTAGGATATGATCCTCACCATGCAAGTTTGAGAACCCTTGAGCTAACAAATTAAGGAAAAAAATTATTTTAGTTAATGTAGCTGTGTAAACACCATCACAAATTAGAAAATTCTCCATGTGTTAATAGTTTGGAGAAATTTGCTGCTAGCTGGAACATATCAGGACTTGGTCTTTTCACCCTAGACCTTAAAATGTGTTTCCTTGTATGTGAACAACACAAGGACAGCTTTGATTCAAAACAACAACAAGTGACTAGTTCTTATTACATTTTTATCAATCTTGGTATTGTGGAAGAACCCCACCAACAGCACAGCTCATTTTGGAGAACTAACATTTCACCATTATTCCTTAGTCTTGATATTTTACCCTGGTATCCTTCATGAGAATACCATCGATAAGTTTAATATTTATGTGTTGAAATTTGTTTTAAAAATATGTATACTTCAATCCACTGTAGAAAGGTCATACCTGACTGGTATAAAGTACCAGCTGTACCAGCTGAGGCATCAGTGCATCGGCCATGGTGAGGGTCTGTAAATTTGGATGCATCAGAGATGTCAGTAATACCGGAAGCAGGTGACCAAGCATAGTAGCCTTGGTAACTTGTTCCAGGCCTTTTAACCTGCAACAAGAGTCAAAAGTACACACTAACAATTCTTTTCACAGACCCACTACTATTTTTATTTAAAGAAAAGAGTTTAATACCAAATCAGATTGCGTAAGTAAATGATTCAAAGTGCAGCAGATTGCGTAAGTAAATGATTCAAAGTGCAAAGTACTTTTATGGGCAAGTGTATTGAGAAAAATCTGTCTATTTTATTGTCTACTGAACACTCCAGTATCTCATAACATATATGATAAGGTTACCAATCTTTTCTGTTAAGCAATTCCTATTAAGCAATGACAGTCCTAGAAGACTGTTTGCTGAATGATAATTAAATTCTTAATTTACTGTAGTGCCCAGAGTCTCTGGTTGGGATCAAGGCCCCCAATGTGCTATGCGTTGTACCAACACAAAGGTAGACACAGGGCCCAGTCCACAACTCCTTACAATATAAAAGTGCTGTAAGGCATCTGAGTCTCCAAGACTACGTATGAGGAAAAAAACCCACAAAAAATCCAAATCTGTATGTATGACAATAAGAGAGCAGTCCAAAAAAAGGGACGTATTCCAAAAACACAATACAGACCCTATGGGTGCAAACAGAATATGCAGCTCAAAGCCTAGAGTCTGAAACAGGATTTTTTCTAGAAAAGCCTTCCTTCATTCTGGATATTTTCAGTTACTTATTTTTAGGCCTAACTCTTCTTTTTTCAACATGGAGACATTTTCAAAACCCTCAATAAGATTTTGGGGAGTTTTTTGTTTTCCAGTCCCAGGTTTCACTTCCTGCCTGAAGGAAGAGGGCAGAGGGTGCTGCTTGGATGATATATGAAGGGTATTAGAGTAGCACCAAGGAATGTGACTGATACAAATGCTGCTGCCAAGAAGACCTTCAGGAGATAAAGACCCTAAACTACAGAATTTCTAGCAGGATGGATTCCAAAAGGATGTTAGCAATTAAGGTTGTTTCCAATTATTATAATGTTTATAGTATTTAGCCAAGTAATTGGACTAACTATAGAGCTAAAGAGACTTACGCTTTTCGAGTGTCTGCTGATCTGTATATTATGTTAATACGACTGAAATCAATTTACGGAAAGCCCGATTCAAAGCTCTCCAAAGGAAGACTGCCTTAGTGATGCCAAAGGATAATTCATATTAAGAAATAGCTCCAAGCCCTTCAATAATTTGATCATTAAATTAAAAACAAAAATAAAGGGAGATAAGAATTCTGATAGTATTAGCTTCCCTTTACTAAGCAAGCTGGTTCACACAATGGGCAGCAGCTCATATATTTCAGGCTAAATGTATGAATTCAGGTTGTCTTACCTCTGCTCTCTGTCAGAAATGTCACTGTTTATAAGAGCTGTAGTGACCTGTTGCAGCATTTCTAAAACTTCATCACATCCAGTCAGGATTTGTGTAGCAAGAGCCAAAATACTGGTCTTTAGCTCCTAGGTACAAAATGTTATACAATAATACTTAAATTCCTAGAGAATAAACAACTGACAACTGAACAAAATGATGGGTTTCCAAATTAAATGATGATAATGTGACCTGGCAAGTCTATGGTAGTGGATTCATCCAAGACTTAAATTTGATTTGTAATGCTAAGCCCTAAAGTGCTGGGAGAAACTAGGTGCATTTTACAGGATGCACTCGCAGTTTCTAGGGAGGGAAGGAGTCCTCAATCCAGCACAGGAAAGTAGCCAGCCAGAGTACTGCAGTGGTGATAGAATGTCCTAGAAGGTATGAGGATAACTGTAGAGAGAAACTGAACAATGAGAACATGGATGAATAGTGAAAAAGACAGACAATAGTACGGAAACATTTAGAAGTTACTCAATAAGCTTAAACATAAATGGCATTAGATAACAAGCATACAAATGCCTATAAAAAGCAACAGACAGAAACAGCCCAATGACATTAGCAATACAATTAGTAAGATTATGAGATAAGTTACAAAAACAACCTGAGCTTTGGGACAAAACTGAATTATCTACTGATAACACTACTCCAGCAGCAGTGTAAATGTAGTCACAATTTAGTAAACCTCAAATCAATGAAACAACCATAATCCACCAACTTCACCTTTCCCCCAGCTCCCTGTGGGACAGGGAGAAAAGATGGGCCTTGCAGCAAGCTCTGAAGATTAGCAAAGTCATGCTAATAGAGACCAGGGGAAACACCGTTCCATTTTTAGTTAAAAAACAGCAAAAATTTTATGAGTGAAGTCAATAGTTACAGGAGGCCAAAACATCTTCTGAAAGCAGGAAGTTTATATATAAAAATCTCTAGAGTTAATGTTTTCTAAAATTGTATTCCAAAGCTAGTCTAAATATGACATTAAAAAAATACATGAAGTCCAGAAGACACTTTACATTCTTTAACAGCCAAGAATAAAACACCTTCACGCAGAATTTTACAAGGAAAGTGCTGGCAGACTCTAACAATATAGTGTCAAATGAATCTATACAAAGAACAATCACAGATTCTAGCTGAAGTATGGGACAGTATTGACTTCCACTATATAACTTCTTCAACACAACAAAAACTGACAACACAAACAGATTCTACCAGTAAGTTGCACTCCTGAAACATAAGACCTGTCAGAAGAACACTGGCTGTAGAAAGCAGTACTAGAATAAAACTCGGTGTTTACCTGTACCTTCAATGTCTCTCCCTGCAAGGAGCTGTCACTGTCATCATTTTCATCAGGTTTAATCAAAATAGTATTACTCAGAAGGTGGTTCTGTACAGCCATCAGATACCGCAAGCATGAAGATGCAGCCTTTAATATAAATAAGCACATTTTACATTATCTGAACTCTTTAAATCAGACTTGGCACAGGCAATCCTTGTGCTTTTTTAAAGTATGAAAAAGGAAACAAGTAGGGGGAAAAAGTACAAGAAAGATACAAAATTACTGCTATTGAACAAATTATTGTCGCTGAGTTACATGGTTTTTGTTAAATCAGCAGAATCTCACCAATTCATACTGAAGGCTGGGAGACCAAAATATTTAGTGAACTAATAAGTAGATGGAACATTTAAAAAGAATGAAGCATCATAAAGCACTAAATTTGTTTCAAAAACGTAGTCGTAATTCAATACTAAATGTGTATGTGTATATGTTTTGCGGTGTATATAATAAAAGTAATGAAGTCTTAACATGAGACCTCACTGCAGAGCTCAACCATGAAATCTTTGCTGAAAGGAGACGCACAGTCTCTGGTGTGAGATTCGAGGTGTGCAGGTCAACAAGACTGAAATGAGAATTAGTAACTTTACTAACATAGTAAAGTACTGTAGTAAATGTGAAAACAACAGATCCCAAACCTCATCCCACTTATTACTTCCCCATTACTGCAACCTCATGTTCTCCTACTCATTAACGGTTGTACAAAAATATCTATGTGAATTTTTACTACTAAAAATTTCAGCTCTTTACTCATCTCCCAACTCTGAGCATACAGTATTCCTCTCTGCCTATATGCATAATTAAACACAACTCTAAAAGGTTCTCTCTATATTCTAATCCATTTTATAAATCACTCTGTGAAACTTTGAAGGACCTTATACAAAAATAAATGTTAAAACTGAGACAGTTTGCAAGGTACCAGGGAAAATGTATCAATATATAAACCTGCTTTCACACTATTATACAAGATCTCTTTATAATGAAAGTGTCCTGCACCCCTTTCTATTCATGAGCATTTTAATTCAGTAATATTAATCAGGTTTTATTTTTGCAACAATATGCACTTAAAAACTCCCTCCCCTATTCTTTTTCAAGACTGTGTTATTGTATACTTGTACATAAAAGGGAATGGATGGCTGGAATCAAGAAACAGAAAGAAAACATAAACAAATTGAATATTTTCGACAAATACATTTTACTTACAGGCACAGTTGAAAGAAGTCTTTGAAATTCATCTTTAGATACAATTTGGCACTTGGTGATTAAGATGCAAGATTCTCGAACAACAATCTTGAGAATGTAGTGCAAAAGCTCATCGTTTAGTCTTTAAAAATGCAGGAAAGACATGAGGAGATGTTGATGATTTATAATTAAAGAAAATTAATGACCGATACATTCAACACACCTGAAAAGTTTTGACAAATCATATTACAAATTAGGTTACACTGACTGAATGACTGCATCAGAGATGCTCAAGCCCTAATATGCTCAACCAAAGCACTCTGATATCAAAGATGTTTGAAAAATAAAATGTCTCTTACCACAGTATAATATAAGATAGATATAGCTCTGGCTTGTTTAAAATATCAGTACATTCTGCATTCACTTTGCTCACTGTACCTCCAGAGAGTCCATATCAAGTGAAGCCTTCTTTTTTAATAAAAAGAAAACCCTTCCAAACTTCAATCTTTAAGTAAACGTTAGAGCTTCTTGAGGGTGATAGTCTTAGTGCTGAAGAGTGACACGTAAAACACAGTAATATGGAGCGCAATGTTAGATTATAAAATGTCATCTGCTCTCATTTAACTATCGAGGAATTCACAAAAATCTCCTCCAAACCACTTATGTAGTTCTACAGAAATCTCCCAAAGTTCCATAATACCTCAAACCCTCCGGGGAATTCAGTGCTTTTAGCAAACGGTACAGTATGTACACAAGGCTAGCATTAGCTCAAACTGCAATAACAAAGGGAATCAGTTGTTTAGACAGAAAGTAACTCAGTTTACAGTAATGCTGACAAGCCAAATGCACTTCAATACAAATTAAGAGCGACAATTGTGTTATTTCACTTTACCTGTAATGATCGTCATCTTCACTTCCAAATCTGTTGTTCTGAAGCTGTTCAGCTAAGTTAGTGAGGATCACATCACGAAGTTGGGAGAGCCCACTATTTCTCTCTCCTACAATGGCAGAACATGAAAAATATTGTAAAACAGCCTTTTTTAGATACAATTTTTTATTAATTCATAAGGAATGTTGCTGGACATACACTACAGACTAACAGTAACTATGCTTACAATTTATTGTGATTCTCCAAAGACATACAAGCAGTTTGGGACTTACTACATATGCAGTACTGTTTTAAATTTTGAGACGACTCACTGATTTTAGTTGAGTGGAAGATACCACTAATGTGGTTGACAATATAGGCTCTCTACACACATGCATATCAAAGCTTATAGTGTCTATTTTAAGATGAAGTATGATATGCAGTTGTCAACCAGTGCCGTTTCCACAGAAATGGGGATAACTAATGACACCATCAACACGTTAAAATGACCACTTTGAAGTATTTGCATTCATTTCTATTAATTTAAAGACTCTATGTATTATTTCAAGACATAACATTGGATTTTTTTGTAACCTCAATGCATCACAACAATCTAAAGGGTAAAACAAAATCTAATAATAAACTTGTACAGGTATCATTGGGCACATGGGACCCCAGTAATGAGCGAGTGTTGAGAGAATGCAGAATCGGTCAGCGCTATGCTCGGCTGATGCGGCAACTAATGGTGTTGGACGCCATCAGGTGGTCGAGCGACATCTACCTAGAGCGCATCACCGGATATCGGCAATAACAGGAGGGATGAGCTGCAGTGCTGATGAGAAGCGCAGTGGGGAAAGTAACTGAAATACTTTCTTCATGGATTGTATTTTTCAACTGCACAATCTACCCTAAATGCTCAATTACTGAGGGACAATCTACACACATTCTTATATTTGCTTTCTACAACCAACTCTCTGTATAACTTTTCATTAGTGATGTACCCGAGTATTCGGATTCTAATATTTAAACTGTATTGCTAAATTTATTCACCTTAATTTGAGTTATTCCTGATTATGCACTATATATATCTTATGACTTTTTAAAACAAACTTTGTATTGTGGATAATCTAAGCAATATACCCAGATGTACAGACACTCTCTTCTTAACCTGTGTGCTATATAATTTTTTTTTTAGCACTGGTGACATTTTTAGTTATCATCGTCATCATCATCATCTTGTTCATCATTATGATCTCTGTTGGGAGTGAGTGGGTTACCATAGTCTTTACTGCCTTGGCATGTACATAGGTCTATGCAGGGAAGACTGTCCTGGCTACAGACAGTTGACTGTGCAGCGACCCCTACTGGTACAAATAAGGTCTTCTAGAAACTCAGATGCCATTGGGCCCTTGAAGAATACAGGAAGTAGTTCATCATCCATATTTTTCCACCCGTGTTGCAATGGTGATCCAATATCTGGTTTACTTATGTGCAAAGACATCCAAATCTTTGTTTGCCAAGATGCTCTTTTGACAAGCTCTTCAAAACTGTCCTCACATGGTGAGAGTTTGGCCAGTGACTTGTTCTTTTTGATGGCTAGATTGAGGCACAAGCAATTCAGGTCTCTGTGGGTCTTTTCTTTTTTTGTCTGACCACAGCACTGTTACCAACTTCCTTGCTGCAAAAACTGTGGCTTGTCCAGCACTCTCTTCCAATTTGGCAAGATCTCTTAAGTGGTAAGTCCCCTTTGTTTTGACAACATAATTTTTTTCCCGAGCACCAAATCGGGATGACACAGTCATCCTGTTAATATGTACACAGGAAGTACATGCATCACAAATTGCACACACGGGTATGAAGCAACGCTTGTCAGCTGTGCTGGTAATGGTACCTGTTTCAATCTGCACATTATCTGTATGTTCCATTCTTGGAAAGAAGAGAACAGCAAGGATCAAAACATGTGCATCAGGTAACCTAATTACTACAGTTTCTTTGATACAAAGAGACTCAAATGCCATATTGGTATATACATCATGCAGAAGCATTCTTCTGTCCACTTCCACTTGAGTGCTGTGCAAGTCCTGGGCTTCTGCAATACCTCTACTGGTGATGGACTTTGCTCCTTCACCATTGGAAAAGACTCAATCAAGGAGTATTTGTGTTGGGTGTGCTCCTACACTGTCAGGTAGATTTTGAACCATAAATTCACAGAGGAATTTTACAAGTGACTGCTTACTGGATGCTAACTTTAGAAACTTTTTTCACTGAGGCACAGGATATCCACCAATGGCCTGGTATTTCTTGCATCCATCCTTAAATCCTGTCCAGCACTGTCGTTCTGCAGTTTTCACAGTTACTGTTGTCATATTTGTCTTCAGACTTCGATTACAGAATTAGCTTTGTCAAATCCTTTTGGACCTGCCTCATATACTCAGCAGCCCATTCATCGAACGTGTGGAATTTGTCTTCAGTCATCATTTGTATGACAGCTATGGCATCTCGGATGTACACTGTAGTTTCTTTGTTGCATGCTCTTAGCTCATGAATTATTCCAGCTTGATTTTACAGCTGATACCCTAATTCAGCTTTGTCTGTTCTTCTCATTGTTCCATCAGCGGGACAAAGGCACAGGTCTTACTGGCTGACTAAGAACAATTCCCATTGAAACATCATCATTGCATCTTGCAAAGGACAAGGCTCTGTGGAAAACTGGTATCTGCTGTGATTGTGCCTCCCATGCCAAGCTTAAATTTGTTCTTCTTGGCCAGGTCAGCAAGTATTTTGATGCCAGATTTCTTGATTGGGCGGTTGAAGAAGCTGTGTCTCTCTTCAGAATCAAGTGCACTTCTCACATATCTCTCCATTTGTTCTTCATCAACATCTGCTATTTTCAGTAGAGCTCCTGTAACACTGATGTCACATGCAGTTTAGTAGATATTTTGATAAGTACCCCTGGATGTGCTTCAGGGTCAAATGGGTTTGTCATATTGTTGATGACATGGTTGGTAAGAGCTATAACATGCTCTTCATCCCTCTTTAGTACAGAGGCAAGGACTTGTTTGTGGACTTAGTCTTCATTACTTCTGGTTAGGTCACTTCTTTCTCTCATAGCTTTTACATATTCATAATATGAAGCTGTGTACTGTCATCTCTAACTCTAATACTGACCTGTGCATATGTGTAACTGAATTAAAATCTAATTTCTAGAATATTTCAAAGGCTAGTACTGCACGCATAGGCAATTACAAATTAAAACCTATCAAGCAGACTAGATGCTACATTGTATGTACAAAATCTTACCAATGGTAAAGCATTATATTAGGAATTCACATACATTTATATCTACCCACTACACAGTACGAACTATGGGCACATAATCTACTGCTACACAACCTTCAGTGAGACTGATGTGGTCAGCAAATTTCAATTGAAAATATAGAGAACTATTAAAATCACTTATGAGAGATTTTGACAATTAAAAATGTGCAATGTGAAAACAATTCATGTTAGCATATTGCAAAATGTTGGTATTCACCATTTTTGCCACATGCTAAACAACTTCATAATTTTTGGGGAAAATACATGCTTGCCCATGTAAAACTAATACACATATTTTACTACATTGTCGTTTGGTAGCTTTGAACACCACATTAAGATACTGAAATTAACTTAAACAGTAAAAACTGTAGTCAGTGATGTTGCAATGTTTCTGGAACTGCGGAAAAAATGACACTCAATTGGAGTCTCATTGTTTCACCTCACCTACAGATTTACGACACCACTTGACAGTTCCACATTGTCCCTCATCTACACATACACAAAATAATTTTTCAAATGATATACAATGGAGATGTGTGTATGACGAGGGCCCTTTCTGAGGAATTGCTACGTACTTACTAGGTACAATATTCAAGCTAGACAAAGTATATTATGAATAATGTCAAAACAGATTTGTAAACCTTTCTAGTTTTAAGTTAGATCTTGCCATTACTCTGATACAGCGTTTCATCTTCCCCACACATCCAGGCAAAGCATTGAGAATTTAAAACATTCTATAACTTCCAAGGAGATGCTAGTTTAGGATAGTCTAACATTCAACCTTTTTCCTGAACTTCTTTAATTCCAGAAATAAAAAGTACTAACAGGAAAAAAGAAAAACTGCCCTCTTTCTGCTTAGTTTTTAAATTTAAAAAATTATTCTCCAGAGTATCAATAAGAACTCACCTTCCGTCAAGACCAACTTAAGTAAGTTATTAATTTCCACTTCTCCAGGATATAGGATATTTAAGCCAGAGCTAAGAAGAAAAAAAAAAAAGGTGGGGAGAGGGAGGAATCAAAAGTCGAATTTAACATTTGTTTATAATGAGTGAAAGGTAAATAGTTCCATTATAAACATGGGAAACAGAACATTAAAAATTGCAGCTTACAATTGTATAGCTATCACCCTTAGAATTATTCCATATGGTTGCCTGAATTTTTATAAAGAGATATTTTTATACTAAGGAGAGATGTCCAACACATCTTAGCATTTAGATTAATTTATCTGTCATATAATTGCGAATGTTTCCTCTGTGATTTCTGCTAATCAAAGAAGTTTTGTTGTATAAGCAGAGGATTTCCCCCTCTCTGAGCCATCTGCTCCCTCCTGACAAATCCTACAGTGAAGTCTTCATTGTAACATATGATAGCACAGTCATTTCTGTAACAAACAGACCAATGTCAAACACAGGATGACGGCTTTACTGCAAATCCAAGCAGAACAGTTGTGGAGAGAGGTAGAAAGCAGCAAATCAAATATCTGAAATAAGAGCTATAGGAAAATGAAAGCCAGTAGCCAAGAACGTTTACTGCTATTAACTCCTTTAACCTCATTAATCTTTGACCCATTATGGAAATCCTTCTTTAAATTAAGTGGGGAGCCAGAAGTACAGTAATGTTGGAACTGCACTGCTATAGATACACCTCATAGATAGTCTCTCCCCCCCCCCCTTAATAGTTTTTCCCCTCTGCATAAATTATATTCAACATATCAAGGGTAAAAGATCACCCTTGTGCACAGGCGTGTGCTCCTGATTGCTTGCAGTGTTAAAGGAGCTACTATATGGACATGTTTTACCTTATTAAATGTATCTCATACCAAACATAAGTGTGTGGTCTACTGTTCATTTTACAAGAGTGAACTAGAGCCAAGATTTCTGAAGTTTTTTCCCAACTCAGTCACTGACTCCAAGACTGATCACAGTCAAGTCTCTTTGAAATGTAGCCTTAGAATAGCCATCACCACCTGGAGAGCCTACATTTCATAGTACTTTACAACACAATTTATTTAATTCAAAATTTAAGTCAGAAAATATGAACCTCAAAGTTAACTTGGAATTTATTATTACTACAATAAGAAGAAATCCTTCCTGATCTTTACTGATCTGCTCCTTTGCTTACATAAGCTACAATGCTTTAATGTATTTGCTGACCAAAAACAATGAATCGAGTCAAATACTGTAACAACTACTTAACTGTTCTATGAATATCCGCTGTGTAAACAGTCAGCAGCATATATAAAACCTGAAAAGACGGCCTTCAAACCAAAGAGGTACTACTATTCTCTAGTACATTTAAATGGCTGTATACATTTTGTAACTTAGTGGTTTATAAGAAAGGCACACAGGTTGATCTTTGGAAGATTTTGTTCTCAAGCTTTGGAAGATTTCCCACTTGAAAGCAGATTTACAATCTGTGATTAAGACACCTGAGACAACATTCTTTGCACATTTTTGGATTCTCTTGATACACAATTGCATTTTTTCCACTTTATTGTCCTCAACTTGGTCACTCTGCTGTCATGACAAACCACAGAAAAGTTTCACCGCTTGTAGCTCAAATGAGACCGCAGTGCCGTTCAGGCTCCGTGACACTTCTCCTTCAGCACTAGTGCCCAGTGTGCTGGGGAGCTGAAGCATCTGCTTGGATATTACTGTTAGCTGCTGATGCCGCAATACAAAGACATTGGGCTCACCCCATCCCAGGACGTCTATACAACACATGTTCCTCATCCCTAAACACAAGTCTCCGGCCACCCCAAGCCACCTGGACATCCTTGCAACCCATTTCACACTTTTCCAAAATCATCCTCAACCTCTAGCATCCCCAAACCCCACTCACTCCACTTGTCTCCACACCCCTGGTCACCCTCCCAAAAAAGTCTCAAATCTGCTTTCTGAAACATTGCTCTAACCACCATCATTTACACAGATTCTTTCACCTCAGAGCATATATAAACCACACACACAAACACACTGCACCCGTCACTGAAATGCAGACAACTCTTGGGTGAAACATGACAGCTATTTAACACCATACTCCTGGTTAGGTTAAAAGAAAAAGTGTAGCCAATAGGAACTGCAGGAGCAATTTAAAGTAGGCATAATGTAGTTATTGCATACTGCATCACCATCGCCACTTAATATAACATCCTGCATTTTTCTTCCCCTCCAAACCAACTAAATTTGCAAGATCTGATCATATTTATCTAAAATTTGCCACAGGCATAGTTTACACACAAAATCCTGAATTCTTATAATAAAGTTCAGATTAGCTGTATTTTTAACTTAAATGGCTTGGTGAACTAAGAAACAACAGTAAACTAAGAAACTACAGTCAGGTTATGATTTTTCATAACTATCATTAAGATCTTAGTTTCACTTTGTTTTGACAAAGTAACATTGGTATTTACCTGATTGCTAGACAGACCTCCTTCTGAATTTCAGGGCAAATCTGGCTCTTTGGTGCCATCAATAACTGCCAAAGTAAAAGGCCAGACCTTCTAACAATGTCTCTGTTTCTCTCAGTTTGGGGGCTGAAGAAAAATTTAAAAACCACCTACAAAAACGATAGTTAGAAAATACAGCAATATTAAAAAACAAATTTCTTCTCTACTCAAGAAAAGTGCTTCATACAGGAAAGCCCCTATAACATAGTAGCTCAAATGGAAGCAGAGTTAGGCCAACTTTAAAGATTTTTATGGCCAACACTCTAAATAATTTCTCCAAGGTTGCTCAAAGTTGGTGGTAATCAGGAATTGAATCCAGATCTACTGAGTCTGTGATCAGTGCCTTAACAAAAACTAGACAAACCACCCTTGTCCTTGAGCAAATAACTTAACCTCTCTGGATCTTATCCAATTTGTAAAACATAGATAAGAACTCATAGGGGTCTAATTTTAGACTAGAACACATTCTAGAAATGCAAAATAAGAAGTTATCTCTAGGTTAATGTCCATTAGCTCTTCTCTACTCAATACAAAGTCATGATTCATTTAAAAAAAGGCTTACTTGTTGATCTGCATTCTTAAAGTCTCCTTTCCAGAGTTTATTTTAAAATATATTTAAGATTTGTTTATACCTGAAAGACAACAAGGATGCAGCGTATAATGCAAGTATCTCCATTCACCATAGCTTTCTCCATGATGTCGCAAATACTGCTGAGATGGTGTGCTTCAATTGGATGTTGTTTACCCAAAAAATTTGTTATTGGGAGATTGTTACTGGCTGCAAGCAGATTTAGTTGGTGTATGCACATGGCACCAACATGGTGAAGTAACTGGTTGATAACCTCATTTGTGGTTATAGCATCTCCTGAAAGAAAAAAATAAATGGACATACTTTTCTCTCTGAACACAGAGGTGCATATATCAAGTTTACATTCCTTTTTAAAATATGTGATGAAACCATCATTAGCATCACTTAAATTCTGCAGCCCTTCAGAGCTATCGTCTGCATTAAAGGTAAGAGATTTCTGTTCAAGTTTTTAGAAGTGTTAAAAGCAGAAGTCAGAAAACTAATAAACATGCACAAAAAAGCTTTTTTCTTATCTTCAATAAAGATCAAGTAATTTTGTAATATGCTGTAACTAATCTTGTGGCTTTCTGAAGAAATATGTTCAGTGCTTTATGTGAGTTTAGACTACGTTAATCTCATATATTACTTACACTTATACAAAGTGCTGACTATATGCTCACCTCTAGGCTCTGTGATGATATGACTAACTCCCAGTCTCTGACAGACATAATGGAATGCTTGGTTTCCAGGATTACACCATTGATCAATATAGTCATTAGAGCACGTCCATATCATGTTATTCATAGTATCATAACATGCACCTGAAGAGAGAATATACAGAAAAAATCAAAATAGTTTTTATTTATTAAAAAGTTGTCTGATGATAGTATTTTCTATTGGAATTTTTTTCTTGGAAAGCAATTCAAACATTGCTATATCAGATGTGGATTTAATGTGTTTTCTAAAGTTAATTCAATTACATTATGTGACACATCAAGCTGCATAAAGATATGGGTTAAGAATAACGATCTTTTAAAGCAAAATTTCCTAATGTGGTTAGTGCAAACCCCTCATGCACCAACAAATAAATGCCTTAAGTGCTATATTTCGTATTCCTGTGTCCTTATCACTCAAATTGCCTGCTACCAATTAGTCAACTGGCTGAAATGCTGGGGCTAGCATCTTATGCTCAGGGGTCGACACCACCATGTTGCACGACAGACACTTGACAAAATTACCGTACTTAATGATGGACATGGGGGGGAGGGGGGAAAATGTTATGTCATTCAATTTTTTTTAAAAGTTACCATGGACCTCAAAATTTTTACCCCTGCTTATGCTGCTGTTCAAGAAAAATAGATAAAGCAGTTTCAAATATTTTAGCTATCTCTATTCACAATTGCATTTGTTTTTAATTTAATAGCCTTGCTGTTACTACTTTGCAGGTTATTTAGAGCTGGTGGCATGTATGGTGCTGTGCAACTGATGAAGAGTGGTGGGCAAACAGACCTCTGGCCTGAGGAGCTTACAAGTGGGCACAATACATCGAAAAAACAAGAGAGCGTCATAGCTGGATCTTTAGAAATTATATAAAGGAGAGAGAGGAAAAGTATGAACTTGGCAGTATCCCCACTGCATGAGATTGCAGAAAATTCTTCTGTAGGCTTGTCTAGACTAGGATAGAAGATATTTAAGCACATTTCAAAACTCAAGGGTAGACTGGACTAGTTGTATTGTGACAGACGTTAAGCGGATTGAGGTGAACCTTCAGCTTGATTGATTAACATGTTAACATACTCCTAGCCCTGTCTGCGCTAGAGTTTCAAAACATGTTGGCCAAAGTGTTTTAACGAACATTTAAAAAAATGATACCTTTGATCCTTGTCAACGCGAGTCCTATACAGATCCTAGTTAACATTTTAATTAAGCATTGTTTAAAACCTGTTGGTATCTATTATATGGAGATATACTTATCACATAGAACTGGAAGGGACCTTGGAAGGTCACTGAGTCCAGTCCCCTGCCTTCACATCAGGATCAAGTACTGTCCCTGACAGATTTTTGCCCCAAATCCCTAAATGGCCCCCTCAAGGATTGAACTCACAACCCTGGGTTTAGCAGGCCAAAGCTCAAACCACTGAGCTATCCCTCGCCAGCTATCTAGCATAGCCGGTGTTTAACAATTTATTCCTATTCTATTTTGTATCATTCTGACTATTGAGCTGGCAGAAGCAATCCAAGTCCAGAATGCAAATGCAAGTGAAGTCGTGAAAACCAAAGTCACAGGGAAATAAGAAAATATAAGCAGAACATCTTCCTGGTTAATACATTTATTTTTTAAAGTGAAGATAGGAAAGTTCAAATCTTCTAAACACTGACTTTCTTTTAAGAGTCTGTAATACAACAGATATTAAAAAAATCTTACAAGTTCTCTCCACCTAAGGTCAATACCTCTTCTCACTCTCTAGAAGACAGAGTGCACCTTCAAAACTTGCAAACCAAAGCATAAGAAACCAGGAAAAAAGCTTTCCTTTAGAATTTTCACATCACATCTTCTAAGTCGTAATTTTATTTAATTTTTACCAAAAAAAAGTGGAAGTTACTGGAAATTGAAAGAAATAATTTAGAAAATAGAGATTACTATCTCCACTACTGAATGTCCCATAAAAATTTCTTACCAAGTCCTGGTATTAGAGCACCACGTCCAAGTGAACTTCCTGCGGCATCAATGAGATCCGCTCGGCTTGTGAACTGCCCATCCGAAATATTGTATACCAAGCTAGAAGCAAGAACTTCAAAAAAAAATTCTCCAATTAATTTCTCAAACGTTTAAAATATGATAAAGAAGAGAGTCTCTGAAATCTGCTGTAAGGATAACAAAAAAAAGAACTTACTTTTCAAAGATGACAAACCACTTGTCCCACCAAACAGTGATCGTGTCGCAGAGCTGCCTGACCCACCTGGAGGTGGGACCAACATCACCAAATATGTTCCACATGTGTACATTGGAGTCTTTCGTAACATTTTTAGTGGTAGCCCACAACTAGTGTTAGCAGCTGAAATGTTAAATAAAGCAATGAATCAAACAATTATTTCTCTAAACAATTAGTAAGATATGGAGAGCAAGCAAGATAGAAATCCTAAATATAATCTGTTTTGGAGTTTAAATAAATTCATCAGAAATACTGATAAATCTAACATTTTTGCAGGCTTTGGAAGTTACTTGTGGGGCTGGCCAGTGGACTCTAAAGATCCCCTCCACTCTTTAGGAGATAATTCCTCAGAGGGCATGCATGGTTTCAGTGGCATTTTAAAATATAATTTGAATAAAACAATCTTTAAATATGAATAAAAATAATAAGCCCTAGTTTCCATAATGATGATGATGACAACAACAAACAACATCGGGAAAAAAATAGAAACCTAAAAGCTAATAGAAGGTATAATATACAGAGAAGCAAACAAAAATCTGTCCTAGGGATGTCTAAGATGGTAAAATATCATGAGCAACATTTTAAAGCCCAAGGAAGTTTTAAGACAAGAGGCATTCATTACCACTTTTTAAATCCCTTGAAATCCCCCTACCCTGGTCCCATATCCAGTAAAGCATGGTGATCTAACTTCCAGCCAAGAAGGTGAGGGTGGAGTTCCAGCCAAAGCTGATCAACATTGCTCTGAATACTGTTCAAGAGGAACCCATATTTTATTTTCTGAAGCACTCCTATTCACTACTAGGCAACATACAGCTTTTACAAGATCTCCATTATACCTCTTTCCACTCCCTGTCACAATCTAAAGGGGACGTGCAAAAACATTAGGAAAATATTTGCAGTGGTGTAAATGTACATTCCACTGGTTAGAGAGCGAGCATTTTCTTAACTGAGGAACTTATAACAACATGTAACTGGATCCACGAGATTTTTTAAATCCATATGCATACAGTAATCTCACCATTAGTCAGTAAACCCAGGGTTCCAGGTTGTTTAATGCATATTTGAAAAAAGGAAGAGAACTATTCAAGACATACACGTAGAAAGTTTGTCCTGAAAAGGAACTTTAAAAAAATCCTCAGAATGCAAAGAAAGTGATCAGTACAATAGTTTAGACAGGGTGTTTGAATAAAGTGAAACTAATATAGTAGTTTCAATAAGGTCATAAAGAACAGTAATACTGTAATATACAAACAATTAATCAGAATACCAATAACTATGTCACACATATTTGCTATTTCATCAATAATGAAGAGGTACTGCAGAATAGTGCCCAAAAAGCAATTCCAACAGTGCTCCAGTGTGAAAAGAGTACTCGATGAGTGCTTTGAATGGGAATTGGACCACTTGTTTATTGATGTCCCAAACAATATGGTGTATCACCACTGGAGTATCCCTCACCTCAATACGAGTCTACACACGTATAATGAAATTTCACAACACACACAGTCACTGGCATAAAAAACTAAGAATATGATTAACAATTTCTACTGCCAACAGAAATGTTAAAGTTCATTTTGAGAGCTTGGGACACTTACTGGAAATTGATTTAGGATTTTCTGAAGTATCCTATTCATAGTAAGGATTAATAATGCCAGAAGAAAATAATTCACCATGCTATTGTTATGCTTGTCAATGGTTCCCTGTAAGCCTTTATTTATAGCCTAACAGTGAAACATCTTCTGAAGGAAAAGATCCTTTGGATTTCTTGGAAGATTTTTAAGGCCTCTAAGTATTGCCTCAATGTACTACGAACGACATTTTAAAATCCTTATGAAATCACTTATGCATCTAGCCTCTCATTTTCCTCCTATCTTCATCTCATTGGCAATTCCATTACTCCCACCCCTCCCTCCCGACACAGGCTCACAATCCTGGGGTTATTTTTACTCTTCCTTCATTTTCTCCCCAGATCAAATCTATCATGAAATCCTGTCAGCTTTCTTTTTACATTATCTCCAGAATCTAAACTTTCCTTTCTATACCCCCTACCAAAACTCTGGCCTAAATCCTGATAATCTTACACATGACTACTCCAATGTCATCTTTGGTCTCCATGAAAATCATATGATCCTCCTCAAATCAATTCAGAATACATCTGCTAAATTCCTCTTGGTTGCCACTCCAACCACCTTCTGCTTCTCCTCAAATCCCTTCACAGGCTGTATCTCCCCATCCCCATATCAAAGATGATATCTTGGTCCTTTAAGGACAAAAACAACAACAACAAATAATCACTTAACCATGGAGTTGACAATAAAATTAATTTTCTGGGAAGGTAATCAAGTCAGTTTTGTCTGACACACCAGTCCCATAGTCTAACCATTAGTTTTATTCTTGGACATTCAGTTTTCCTATGGATCTTTTGGAAATGTAGAATTAAATAGAAGATAGGAGCTACCTGACTAAAATCAAAGTATTATGAGATCTTCAGTGAAATAAATTTCACCAAAATCTAGGAAAGCTCTATAAGTTATGGCTGACGAATTTTTCTTTTTAGTCCAATTAAAGGAGTTTATAATAACATTGAGACAGAGGGATCCAGATGGCCTGTAAAAATAATTCAAGATCAATCTGCACTACAAATTAATTTGATTTTTACCCTACTTTTCTACAATTCCTACGTCTACTGAGAATATCATATTCTTAATATCTTATGCCAGTGACAAATACTGAGTGATACCTTACTCTTTACTCCTGGGGGAATTCTGCACCAAAAAATTAAAAAATTTGCAACAAAAAATAAAAAATTCTGCACACAATATTTCAAAATTCTGCATATTTTACTTGTCAAAATAACACAATGTAATCACACCAGTTTCAATTATTTTTGGTCATTTATTTCAAAATACCTTTCAGCAAGTTTGTCTGTAACAATACAGACAACAAAAAAGATTCAGTAAATGTTTTTTGACAAATAGATTCCTTACTAGGCATATTAATACAGAACTCTAAGTAATTCATTTAAACTACAATACAGAACCATATTTCCAGCACCCCTCAGAAGCAGTGCAAAGACTTGGGAAAGTCAGGGGTAACAGAGGAGCTGAGGGAGATGGAAGTAAATTGCTGGGAAGGAGCCTGGGTGTGAACTTGGAGGGTTGTTGGGTCTGGGTGGGAAAAGTATGGAAGAGGTTTTTGGGGAGGAGGGGCGGGGAGGTATTGTTAGGGAGCATACCCCATGCAGACCCTGGCTGACACCTAGCCTCTCCCATTCAGTCAGACACATCTGCTCCTGTTCCTGTGTTCCTGCACTCCCATGTGTCCCTCCACCCCCACTCAGACACCCACTCCCCCCATCCCCATGTGGTCCTGCACCCCTCCCCCTGTCCCCATGCGTCTCTGTGCCCCCACCCAGCCACTCCCCTGTCCCTATGAGTCCCTGTACCACCTCCCCCGTCCCCATGGGTCTCTGTACCCCCACCCAGCCACTCCCGTCCCTATTTACCTCTGCACTCCCTCCCCATGTGTCTCTGTGCCCCCACTCAGCCACCTCCTGTCCCTATGTAGCCCCGCACCTCCCTCCCGCCAAGGCCCTGTGCCTCCACTCCCATTCAGCCCCTGGCCTGTCTGTCCTCCCCCACTAGCCCTTATGACCCCCTTTCTGACCCCCCCCCACAATGTCTGTCTTCCCATAGCCCCTGTCTCCTGACCTGGCCTGGCCTGACAGGCGCTGCAAAGAAGGCAGGCTCTTTCTCTTCCCTCACTAGCTGGGAGCTGCTGCTGTGTTCTATTGCCACAGTACCCTCTGGTAAGCAAAAGACAGAACTGCAGCAACATTTTGGCAGAAGCTTTTTTCTGTACAAAAAATTAATATGCACAGCTCGTTAATTATGCGAACATGCAGTAGTGCAGGATTCCTCCAGGAGTAACTCTTGAAATAGTCCTATAGCTTTCAATGGGACTATCAATCAGAGTAAGGGTGGCACAATTGAGCCGTAAACTAGCAACAAAAGGGCGCTGTGTTTACGACAGCTACAGTTTTTGCATGATCAATTTTTTTCCTTGCAGCAGTGTATTTTACATGAATATGAACTGTTATTTTGCTATTAGAACTTTGAATGTTAAGCACTTGCACTGAAGTATGTATTTGCATGAAGTATTCCAAAAGCAATCATCTTTACAAGAAATTCACACAACTTTAAAGAATTTTAATAAATTCTAAGAAATTCGTAACAGTAATGTATATTGATGGCAGTTTAAAGAGCCTACATTTAAAGACACTATATGTACAGGTATGTAGGATTTTCAAATTCTACAGTTAGAGAAATAATTTTGTAAATATGCATCACTCCAAACAAAAGTGAAAAATTATAGTAAAGGAGAAGAGAACTCTTCTGACCTGCTTGGTCCTCTTTCAATGTATTGGAAATTGTAGAGCCAGTTAAAGCAGCCAGTGTTGCTGATGGGGAAGCTCTGTACCTTGAAAGCCTACTCAGAAGCATCTCATTTATACTTTTTGCAGATTCTCCCTCTTTTCTCATTAGTATAATGCGCTCCTGTAGAGGATTTGCTATACATATATCATTTTCTACCTATGCAAATGAAAAAAAAAAAAGATCTTTAGATATTTAAGTCCCTAAGATATTGAGGATTTTATTCCTCCGTGCTCGCAAAATGAGAAGAGAAGCAAAAACCAGATCCAGATGTATGCAAGGAAGTCTGATTCCAGGGTGATTGGTATGATTGAAATACCTAGAAATACAGATTATTATATCATGGCCAAAATCATATCATGACTGATCATCTTTAGACATTTCTTACTTTGGAAAATACAGCAGTAATAGTCCAGTTGCCATAAATAAATTTCCAGAAATAAAGTTGAAGTTAACATTATATAAAACCCAGTATTTAGATGATTTTTTAACTATAACAAATATAATATACTAAAAATTATTTTTATTTTCTGAGTAAGTTTTGTAAAAGTCTAAGTCACACATTAGCTGAAAAATTGGATGGAAGATTTTCCCTACATAATGCAGTTCTGGGAAAGTTCTAGGCCGTGTCTAACCCAAGAAGATTTTACCAGTATAGTTATACTAATATACTGGTATTCGGAGAACAGATATAAGTTACATTAGCATAAGCACAGATACAGCTCTGTCTTTTTTTTTTTTAAAAAGCACACCCCTAATCAACATAGCTATGCTGGTAAAAATATTTAGTGTAGATCAGACATTTAATAAATTGAGTATTTTAACTAATAATGCCACAAAAAGTCAGACAGTGGCTGAGTTCTCTACAGGAATGAGTGAAAGCTTTTTCTAAAGTGCTTCCCCTGCACGTTTCTAACAGAGCACCAAGGCCAGAACCACCCGCCCAGAGTGCTCACATTCTGGAGGGACCCAACTGGAGGTCATTCGGAAACTGAAACTCATTTTTTCTGGTAATATACAAAGGAAATGAATTGGAGAATCTCTTACCTTAAGAACGGGAAGACCCTTCCCCTTTATATGTTTGCCAAATTATATTTATTTTTAAGTCCTCAACTCATTCCCAAGATTCCATGCAAATTGGAGAATAGTAGTTCAGGGGGTCAGTACAGTGGGAGTCTGCCGCAAGTTACGGAGTCAGAACCTGCACTGTCGCCCACAGCTGTATCATATCTAGATAATTCTAAGTCCTGCCTAAGTGCAGGGGACTGGACTAGATGACCTACTGAGGTGCCTTTCAGTCTTACCTTTCTGATTTTTGCTCATCAATTCTACCATTTATACTGTTTCCAATATACCACTGCACAAATCTATTGGTACTGACAATACTAAGGGTTGTACCAATGCCAAAAAAGTTAATAAATTGATGTGGTTTCAGCTTCTATAGAACTGAAGTTGTTTAAACTGCTGGAGACTGTGCCATTTAAATAAATATCAGCAATTATGTGCAAGCTTTAAACCTGAGTGTTACATTTTTAACATTTCTTCTGCACCTCAGGAGTATCAACCAAGGATGTATAGGAGCTGTTGAGAGGAAAGGAATCCAAACTGTTGTCATGTATAGATCCAAAATGTAAATAAATAATTTAAAAAAATCAGTACAAAATGTAGACTTGACTGATAAAGTGCACTTTTTTAGCCTTATATAGACAACTTCTATTAAAACGATCTTATTGCGTTTTAAAACAATAATACAGAGTAAGCAGTCTCCACTTAGTACATGGCACTTAGAGTAATAATGATGCTATAATATATTTCACACTAACACCACATGTTATAAGCAAGACTGCAATATTGGAATGTCCTTTGTTTTGACTGTATTCCTGAAGTTATGTACTAGCGCTCAAATGAACAATTAACATGTCCAGTAACTTTATTAAATGTTACTATTTTAAAAAGTGTTATTCATGTCACTAAACTAAGTCTGCTACAAATAAACAAACAAATTGCTAATTTAATTGAAAATACACTTACTATAAGTTCAAAAATATCCATAAAGACAGAGTGTCCCTTTGGTGTTTTTTCATTCAGGCTTGCAGGAGACCAGATCCAGTAGAAATAGGTACCATCTGAAGAAAGATGTACTGTGGTCATAGTACTGCCAACTGGGAAGTGATTTACTGGCATGGGGAGTATGTGACATACCTAGAGATCAGTAGGAAAGCAAGAAAGAAGGAGAGTCCAGTTCACATTTTGAAGCTGTTCTTCAGACTATTAATTTAAAAAGTGTGTGTTTTTAGTTATTCTAGAGCAAGGCTCATTAGGCTCACTTATCTAGTTATAATTTGCTATGATTTGAGGGAGAATATAGTTCGCCAAATAGATGTATTACGTACTAACAAATTCCATGCTAGCAAGACACAGTTATCCATCTAAAAATAGACAAAAGATCATGGTTTCAAATTGCTGAAAAATGTACATAGTACCATTAGCAAAATGTAAATATTAATATAGTTCTCTGCTTTATCCTACTTCACTGAAATGTCTGCTCAAAATTCTGGAAGGAAACTCATTTAATGAGGAATCCAAACACTTAATTTGAGGAAACATATTGTATATGGCTGGAAACAGACAAACAGCCTTACTCCTTATTCTTCAGTGAAACTTCTTTAAACCACAATGGAAAAACATTGTCAGGAGGGATAGTTGCTCGTCTGAAAGCACAATTATAGCGAGAAGTGAAGGTGCCAACCATTCTTGTACTTAAGAAAAATGGAGGCATCGGGGATAGGTAGGCTCTATATCTATTTGGTTTAAAGATAAATATCAGTTTGCTTTGTTTTAAAATACTATTAATTTGTGATGTGTGCGCACAAACACTGTAACACAATGTAACTTGTAAGATGGTTTGTGAGGCATGACATGCAACTCTACCAGTGAGAATCTGCAGAAGATGTTTCATGGAGGGAAAAAGCAAACTCCCAGCACAAGAGAACTAATTAAATTTGAATTAGAAATTTTGCTGAAAGTACATCAGTATTATTATTTTTGACAATTTAAGAACATTTCCTTACTATATTATGATTATGAAATAAAGGCATGAGGGTTTTGGTATTTTTTTTTTTACCTGAAGGGTATTCTGGTCAATGACCTGGAAAAGGGAGTGAGGCTTATTATCAAAAGAGACAGGCCGATGAAGAAGTTTGCCATTGCCAAAAGCAACCCATCCAGTCTCCAACTCCTCGTTACGACAGTATACAAAGCCTCTGGGGAAAAAGCAGGACATTACAACCTTTAAATATGCTGCACCTTTTCAAACATTTCTTGAGTTTTGTTTGAACCTAGCTACAAATCCATGTTCCTATTTAACGTAGTAACACTGGTTTTAAGCATGTGAAGACTCTGAAGATTCAAGAATCATAAGCAAGGAAAGAATGAAGAGATAGAACAATCTTGGTGCTAATAATTTGTAGTGTGAATTGCACAGGGCTGAAATTTGTAACATAGGTGATATAAATTCCTAACTACCAAGGTTTGTTGTGGACATGGTGGTGAAATGAGATGGATGGATTTTAAGCAGCAGGCCACGGCTTTTATTAAACTTAAAACACAAGAAAGTGGCACTACCCATCCATCATCAATACTCTCCTATACCAGGCATTTCATTGGTTCCAATGTAGGAGCCCTGTAAACCCCACCATCCAAACAGTAACTTGGGGTAAGCTCTCCTCAGGGCTCAGCTCGTTCCGAGTCCAACCACCCACCCCTCCATGAGGGGGACGGAGGGTACAGAAGGAACAGGACCTCGACCCACGAGGGACTCACCCTCTCCCATGAGCCCAAGGCCACCAACAAAATACCAGGTTTTTTACCTCTGGGAACCATTAATTTTATCCTTTCAACTGCACTGGAGAAGAGCCGTAAGTTGCAATGAATTCATAACTCAACCAAGTACCTCATTTAGGCACTAAGCGTATTCTTACTCAGCCTACTGTGGCTTAAAGGTGCTGTGAAGAAAGGTGAAAAATTCCTTGGTCCTCTGCCAATTGGCTCATGGGAGAAAAAATTCCTTCCTGACCCCCCAAACGGATGACTGGCTAGTCTCGCCTTACCAGTCAGGCCAGATTCCCATGCCTAGCTCAGGGTGGAACAGAGTCAAAAGAGCTCCACATGGCCCCTGACTCAGGTTAAATCCTGGGAGCTGGCGAATGCTGGTCAATCAGCTGCCCTTGCTCCATCTGGCCAATGAATATCAGAGATTCCAATGTGGGGGGAAGCTTCCTGGTGTCCCTCAGTGACAGTCTCGTTCCCTAGGTACAGAGGCTGTCCCACTTGCCACTATCAACTGCTCCCAGGGAAGAATAAATTTATGCCTACAATAGTCTATAAAGGAAAACATCTCAAAATATGGGTCATGTTAGACGAGGAAGATATTTAATGGCAGTAATTTTCAATATAAGAAGGGGGGAAATCAAATCACTAAATCTGAATCACTGAAAAATGATTTAGTGAAAAAAATATTAGATGTTTCATATACATATCAGGTCCTCTGACAACAAAGATTTATCTAGATAGGATAATAGATCTGCAAAGGCAGAAATATCACAATACTGTGGCTTACCGTAAAGTACCGTGTAATCCAGATCCTAATTTGCTTATTCCTCTGCCTACTGAATTAGTTGTATAAAGATAAAGTCCATCTGCTGCAAGACAGCGCCCTAAGTCTGCATCTGAAATAGGAAGGAAGCATTGAGTGGAGACCTTTTATGAACAGCAAAGCTACAATGATCATGTCGCTGCTGCTGTTAGGACAGTGACTGAAAACCAATGAGAGCTCCTCTTCTTCTCTGGTCAGAAGTTTATATTTATATATAAATTACTATTTGTATTACAGTCACTTCTATGATGACCAATCAAGGACCAATGCCCCATTTTAGTAGGCACTCTACCATTCCTGTATCCAGTCATGCAGAACTGTATATTTACAATTTACCCACATTGCTAATGTACATATATTAAAATATGAAATAAATTACACAAAAAATGTGAAGTGCTTCCAAGCAACTTGAATGAGAACAGTGTAACATGCACCCAGCTGCTCATTCAAATATGCAAAATGGCATCAGGTAACAAACTGTTTTCTCAGATATGGATGATATACATTTGAGAAGTTCCCTATTTCTGTATTGCTTTCTTATCTGTTATGCAATATGGCTCAGAGTTTAAGTTCTAATCTTAAATTCCTCATATGTTCTGATTCAGAGTTCAGGACCTAATCAGAGAGCCCCTGAACATTTTTGGCTGCACACTATTCAAGTCGGACTATGGTGCAAGTTAGAATGCTGCATTTAATAGGACATGATCAACAGGACTCAGTTCAGATGAAAATGCTTTACCTTCACTACCAGAATCTAAAATTATTCCGTACAATACATTTTAAACATAATTTTCAATTAAATACTTTCAAAAGGTTGTAATGGAACACAGAAGACCATTTTCTTTTGTTTTGCTATAAAAGAATAGAAGGATTTAACTCTTGTTCCTAGGGCATCAAGAAGAGGCTACTGTTGCTCACACATCAGCATACTGGAAGGGGAGATAACACCCAAGGTTTATGAATATGGCAAGCTTTTCTGCTCAAGACCACCACTGTAACCTTAACATACTGTGTGTAACTGTGTGAAAAAAAATCTAACCCAGTGCATTGAAGATATAATTGTTGGTGCCAGTAAATGCTGGTGGATCTCAGCATTGCTCGTACATCTAGCCATTTGTTTCTCAGATCTTTGTTAGTTGAGAGAAAGATCTTTGATCAAGGAGGATGAGATCTCTACCAAATCTTGTAACTCATATACATCAGAAGTAGAAAACTAACAAGCAAGCAAAAAAAGATGGGTGGGGGGGAAATGGAAAAATCTGGCTGCAATGATAGATGTATGGCACCCAAGATAGAATATTAATGCAGGAATGTCAAATAACCAGCCCACTTAAGGTATTTTGGTAGTGGTAGTTCACATTACATACTCAGATCACAGAATCTAAGCTTTCATTTTTTTTCAGAACAAGTAACTTCCTAGCTCTCATGGTTGCAAACATAAGCTTCCAAATATGCATAGAGTGTAAACCAATACATTTGTCTTCCTGAGTCTGTAGGCAAGCTGACACAATGACTCAGAGGTGTGAATTCCTTTCATCTCCAGTGATCTCACTGAGATGTCAACTCAAGTCTGATGACACTTCAACACCAACAATAACTATTTCATTGCTTACCTTTGTAGCAATAGAATTAGGGAAGTGGTGAGAATTGGGAATTGCTGCAGGCAGGGAAATACAGAGTGAAGAACAGGAGAGGCACAGAAAGAGAAGTCAGAGCAGAGGAGGATGGGTAAGGAAGAGAAAGGACAGAAACACTGGCAGTCCTAAAGTTAAGTGTCTTCCCACTAATGGATGCTTAACATGACAATAATGCATTAGACAAAAAAAAACAAAAGTTTCATTATAAAAACTATTCTCAATTTAATCTTTGTGCAAAATTCCCATTGAAATCAATGAGTTCTCCTATGCATATTGCTTGATAGAATCCAACGTACACCCCAGATCACTAGCCATGATAAAAATGACATTCAGTCCTTACCAGTAAACTGAGTTGTACCCATGCATTGAAGCCAATAGCAAGTGATACAATCCATTGTACTACATCAATATGGAGATTTAAAACTTTCCTTTAGCCAGCTAAAACTTTATTAATTTTAATACAAGTGGACTCGTTTCTTCCAGTCAATCCCCTACTCAAAAAAAAAAAAAAAAAAAAAAGCGCAACCAAAGGAAGCTCTATTCACTCATGTACCCATCTCCATCAAGTTTACACAATTGTGTACTACAAAGATTGTGTACTAGTACAAAGATGACCCAGTAATAACAAGCTGCCTGTAAAATTAAGTCCATGCACATTAGTCTGTTTTTGAATGTGCAAATTGGAAAACTGGGTCCCTACATAGCAATCTTCTTGCGCAAATGTGGGGTTTTGCAGATATAACAAGTGCCTGCATGTTCCTACAGATGCCCAAGTACGCTATCTTCTGAAAAACATGGCCCCATGTGTGCTCTTTGTTATGCCTCATGACTGCTTTTATACTCTTTCCAACAAAAAGAAAAAGAACTTCTCAAATTCTAAAGCTTTAGATACAGGGGGAAAAAATACTCTGTACAATCAATGCAAAAAAAATCTGATCCTCTTAAGTGATTTTAGTATAGTCATAAAACAAACTCTTCACCTTTGTTTTCAGAGCTGGAGCCACTGTTGGCATCAGGTGCAGGTAACATATCTTCAAATCCCCAAGATACCATGTGTTTTCCCCCAAGCAAACAGGAGGGAGATCCAGGCCCACCTTCCAGAAGCAGCAACCTTTAAACCAAAAAGAGTACAGAGTAAGATACATAAAGAAAATGTTTTCAGAGTAACGATAAAAGCAACAATTAACCAGCTTGAAAATTAAGATTAAAGATATTTTTCAAATGGGAAATTTCTTATCTCTATGTTACAGTTCATAATTAAGCCATTTTAAGGGAACTTTAGGAATTTAATTTTTTTTAAATTAACACATATTGAGAATTAGCCTTTTATCATTATCCTTCCTCAATTAACCGGATTTTTCCTAGGGCTTCCAAATTTTCATTTTAGTAACTATAAAGTCTTGGATTTGTCAGTGGATCACATTTTGCGACTAATCTTTTATCTTTAATATTTACACATTTTCAAGGTTGATGCAAAAGAACTACAATTAGAAAAGTTATTACCAACCTATATAATACATCAGCCACAGGCAGGGATCCCAGGTCTGTCTGTTTCTGTAATAGATGTACTGTGTGAACAAAAGTTTTCAGTGATCCCCTAGGAAAATAATTAAAATAAGAGTTAGAAGTCTTTGTTCATGGAAAATACACTAATTTGTATGCAAGGCAACAAAGGACAACATATATTTAAGACAATGTCCAATGACAACTTTTTGTAAAACCTCAAGGACGTTTTCTCTCTCAACAAGCCAACATCTTTTCCTGTTTGCATCCTTCTTCTGGATTATTTCCACCCAACTTTGGGGTAACACAAACAAAGAGGGGGCAGAGGGAAGGATGTTATCTAACTGCCAGCCCTGAACCCACTTCTTATTTTGGGCATCAGCTGCCACAGGCAGCTCCATAAACAATATACAAGGGAGGGCAACTGGTAATCACCTTTAGAGCATCTTAGATTCTTTTTATTCATCATTTCAGAAAAATAATGACATCTATGCAGCTTGAAGGACTATATTTAGTTTATAAGTGTTGCAAATGAAGGCTTCAAAGGGATAGTCAAGTGCTTTCCGCAATTGATTATCCTTAAAAGGAATTTAAAAATCCCAAGCCTAGGAAATAGAACTTGGGGTATACATTTGCAAGTGTTTGTCAGAGAAGTTGACCGGTAGAAATCTCTTAATTGTTTAAGCCACCACCAAAATGTTTCTTATAATGGGTTCTTCCCCAACTGAAGGGGCTCCTTCGGAGCTTCTACAAAATGTTTAACTTGCAGGTGCATATAGAAACTAAGAAAGCAGATTACCAGTACATTAGTTTTGTACAAACTTTAGTAGTGCTACGCCCTGGAAAAAGCCTCTAATGGTTGACAGTCCTTTGACATCCCATCTTTGAAATGCTCAATTTCAATTTCCCCCCAAGAATTTTAATCAGTTTTTTAAAACAATATTCATCCCATTGCTTTTGTATCCTTCGGAAAATGAAGCATCCAGGATTGAAAAAGGATTATCAATAGTAGTTTTCTTTCAAAGGCTTCTTTCTTTATAAATGGTGCCCAATGCATGGAGGAGTGCATGGCTTTTGTAGGTAAACACAAAACTCAAAATACTATAACACTGTAGGTAGCATTATGTAGATAATTTTGTAAAGACAAGCTAAGAAGATGATCTTCAATTCAATGCCTTTAGTTAATTTTGGTTCCTTTAACCATTTAAATTCACAAAGACATTATCCATGCCTTTTGATAATAACTTAGACATGCCAGATAGCAACCATTGTCCCCCAACTGGTGCACAAAACAAATGTTATTTGTCACATACATTTTACTTAATGCATTTAATAGATTATAAACCCTGAAGATACTACTGTGGTCATCTACTCTGACCTCATGTATAACCCTGCATAGGAATTCCCTGAATTGATTTGTGTTTCAACTACAGCAGATCTTTTAGAAAAAGATTCAATATTGATTTTAAAATTGCCACTGATGTAGAATCCACCACAACCCTTGGTAAGGTGTTCCAATGGTTAATAACACTAACTGTTAAATAGTTGTGCTTTATTTCTAGTCTGAATTTGTCTAGCTTCAACTCCCAGCACTTGATCTTGCTATAACTTTGTCTGCTAGACTGAAGAACCCATTCTCAAAGTTTTGTTCCCCCATATAGGTACTTCTAGACTGGAACAAAATCTCTTCCTCCCCACCCCCAAACTTTCTCTTGGTTAAGCAAAACAGATTGAGCTTCTGGAGTCTATCACTATAAAAGACACGTTTTCCAATCTCTTAAATCACTCTCGTAGCTCTTCTCTGAAACCTCTCCAATTTATCGCATCCTTTTTGAATTGCAGACACCAGAATGGGAAACAGTATTCCAGAGATTTGGTGTACATTAGAGGGTCATGATTTTCAGAAAGTGCTAAACACCAGTCCTCTAAAAATCAGGAGCCTTTAAAGTGAAGTAGGACACAAACAAAAATCAATCAATCAACAAATGGTTAATTTTGAAAGTCTTAGCCTACACCATTTTTTGTCCAAGACAAACTGAATTAGCACAATCTACTTCCTCTGAGGGCTTCTCTATGTAAAGTGGCAATTGAATGAAAAAGACCTCCTGCAGCAGATGACGGACTGAAGTACATCGACCTCCATATAAGCCCTTGAGGAAAAATAAGCTGCAGGTCCAGGGTCACAGAGCACAGGGAGACGTCAGACAAACGTTTCCCCATTTATTAAAAGAAAGAGAATGAAGAGAATGTTTAGTATCCTGTGTCAACCATCCTTACAGATGGGTTCAACACAGTAAAGGAAACCACATGCACAAGAGTCAGTCCTAGCCTAAATCTTTCCTCTTCCACATGAGCTAAGCATTTATATCTTGCATATTGGTTTCACCTTTTCCAGCCAATTTTTAATATGAAGAGACTACTAGCTAGTGTAAAATGAAAAGCTTTTCCACAGCATAACCACATTATAATTTCTGCCATTCTTTAGCACAAACACATGCTACCATCATCAACCATGACATCTGTCTAATATAGACTCTTCTTACCTTGCACAGGCCAAGGCAACAAGGGCGGCAGCAGCATTCTCTTTTTGTTTATATGGAATCTGTTGGCCTGAGGCAGATGTTTCCTCCAACCAGGAGCAGAGCAAAGATTCAATTCCATTAAGACAGTCAGCTGGTTCCTTAGTCAAACTCAAAGGCTGGCAATCTCGAAGGCAATTCAATAGTACCTCAGCAGTTATGTTACAGAGAGAAGGGTCTGTTCTGCTTTGAGACTGAATGAGAGGAAAGACCAATAGAAGTCCCATCCGTGAAGTAAATGGTGCTTGCTCAGGTTGCTGTAACAAACCCTGACGCTTGAGCAAGGCCAATGTTTCTTCATCCCCAGAATTTTCCCGTTCGTGTTGTTCTTCCAAGGCTAGCTGGCGCTGGGCATTCCAGAGTCCACGCAAAGCATTTAAACGGTATTCAAGCAGACGGGCATAGGCGTTGCTCTGGTTTCCACATACAGAACGCAATCGCTCAGCTAGTTCTGTTGGATTCTTAGTCTCAAATGTTAGAATCTAAGAGGAGAACAAGTCACGTTTACTAGTGCAAACATGTCTGCTTTTATTAGAAATGCTTTAAAAAAAGCGAAGTCCAACATAATACACGTAACATAACTTCTAAATATTAGACTGAAACATAATCCCAATCTAAAGTGTTAGAATATTTTTACAAAGAAAACATCTCAAGTCTTAAGTCCATGTCCCAAGAAGTGCACGATTATTCCCTTAAGTACATTTTGTAGTACTTTCTCCAGTTTTAGAACATTTCAAGTGATAGAGCTTCCCCCAATTTTCTAACCTCACAGCTCCCTCCCACTGCAAAGTTTTTTTTCCCTGCTATTCATCTGACTTTTATCCCATTACTCTGTTACACCTGCTTCAAATGTTTGCAGTTATATCGTGTTCTCTTCTTTACTGATAGCTGCTGTCACATCAAACACACACCTTATGATCAGATGTTTCTATGAGGAGAAAAATGTCTTTATCTTGGCACTTCCAAATAAAATGGGAAACAAAGTGGGAACAATAAAATCAAGTAACCCTAATGGAAAGCAATGTTTGGAGAATTCTTCCAAGTACTAAGCCAGAAAACCATTATTTCTGTGAGAGACGATAGATCTCTTTTCCTCATATTACACAGTTCCACATCTGAGATCAGCAGAGTCACTTGAGCTGGGGTGATTACATTGACAGGCAGTCCTTCTATATTTTGTGTTTTTTAACTTACAGGATAGGCATACAGAGTATACAGTAGGAAAATAAAGATAAATTTTATAAATGTGATGAACAAGAATAGATAAATCACTTCAGGATATGTCATATTCATCATTTTCATGAATAAACCTACTGAAATCAGTGAAACTATTTTACCTGAGTATAGTGAGCAGGATTTAGCCTTACTAATAAAAGGGTACGTTTAAAAAAAATGAAATTCTTACAGAATTTACATTAGCAAAGATATTTTTTAATGGTTAAATATTAGCAAGTAAATTTTGTAGATCAATATTTCCAGTCTAAGAATGTTAGTTACTAAACTATACATTACATTGAATAATACATTTACAATAAATACTGTTTATATTAAATTGTTCTTTTAAAGTGCTAGGCTTTGTGTATTCTCTCGCCTCCTGTGGTAGAATATTCTATTCATCTGTATTAGAGGTTGTCATACTTTTGACTTTTTGGAACAAAACATTATAAACTTTATATGCAGGAAATGTGTTGCTTGTAACTAGAGCCCTGCAAATCTGCGGATATCCACTTTATATCCACAGACCATGTTTGCAGATCATGTATCGGATGCAGATACAAATTTTGTATCCACACAGGGCTCTCTACTTGTAACTCATGAGGATGGATTCTCAAATGGAAAGTAACAAGCAGCAGCAGCAAAGAGGAAGAACAATTAAAAAGGTCAAGTCTAAAAACTAACATAATATTTTTAAACAGTAGGTCTTCCAAAGAAAAGGTGACTCCCCTCAAGGGTTAAACACCTAAAATATTGGGTTTTTTTTTTTTGTTTTGGTCTGTTTTTTAAATACTTGCTAGACAAATGTCACAGGCAACACAAAAGATAATCATTACCTGCTTGCTATTTGGCTTCTCCTTTGATACTATGACAAACACTAGATCATTTAGTTTGATTTTTTTTTAGATCAATATTTTATAGATCAAATATATTTTGCTTTTTTGCTCTACAAAAATAATAGCGTCTTCAAAGTGTGTGCCAGATGAGGTTTAAACACCTAATTGTGCCTAGCTAAGCTATAAGTTCCTGTATAAAACTATTGATTCAGAACGCTCTCCAGCCTTTCTGGACTATAAACAAAGTCTGTATCTAAAGTCTGTATCTAATTTGAAACACAGTTACTCACTTAGTGTGCATGAATATGAAGGCAGTAATCTTTGGGCAGCATCTGAAAGAACATTTCATTCCACAATTAATCAAGAATCCAAATGGCAAACTAGCCAACTGAACACCTCCAGGATGCGCTACTTAGCTGAAATAAAGATCAATCTAACAATTAAAATTACACTTGTCATTACAAATGGCAAAAGCATTGGTCACTTGACCAATCTAACTAATCAAAGACTAAAACTGGGTTCTTCCCCTCCGTTTTCAGGAAAAAGTCTCTGTGTAGGAAACAAGAGGAGGAACTGGAGTTTGAAAATTTTTAATTATTGCTTGAATGGTTTATTTTGGCATTATTATTCAATAATCTACCTCGGATTCCTATATGCGAACGATCATGGTCCAGATTCTCAGCAGATGTTAATAGAGCTATGCTAATTCACATCATTGGAGCTATGCTGATTTATACCAGTTGAGGATCTGTCCCCAAGTCTTAAAAGATTGGAAGTCAGAAGATTAATCAAGTGAAAATTTACTTTTTCTAACAAATTAGAGCAAGGCACTTGTAGAAGTGAGCACATAATGTCAAAGTATTATAATGTCAAAGTATTAGCTAAATTTCAATTTTTTTTTTTTTTTTAAAACACTGCTTACTTGACAGTTTCTGGTCATAAATCTCTAAGGATTGCTGGATATGGATTTGCATCCATACATCTAGTCCTGCTTACATCTTTTGGTTTATTCAAGTATACAGCCTCTGAATTTCAGTTCATAAGGTTTCCAGGACAGTTCTCAACTAAATTAAGGATGCTCCCTGCAAGCTGACACAATTTATATCAAATTGAATTACCTACTGTTTGTGGGACTCCCCAGCTCCTTTTCTTTGGTATGTTTCTTTACTTTCCTCTAAGAATCACTGACAGATTAGACTATCATTTGGATGCTGATAACATAGAGATGTACTGCTTTGCTGCTGAAATTTCTAGAAAGGTTGTGTCTGGTTTGATCTTAGAAGCATCAGTTTTTACAAAATTCCCTACCTTGAATGCTTTACTACTTCTAGCCATTTTCAGAATCCTTATCTGCCACAAACAGAAATGGACACATCTGCTTGGTCTTGCTCTTATATTGCAACATCTGTGCACATTCCTCAATACATCTCACTCACTAACAACTGATAAGAAAGTTGAGTGAACTGTCAAAATAGTACTTCTGATATTCCACAACAAACAGCTGGTTCTGTAAGTGAACTGTATCAATGCTGAAGGCATTTCTTGAACTGGTTACAAAATTATTTCTTTTTTTGCAAAAGAATTCAGAGGTTTTATTACTTGAGACTTATCAATAGGGTCCTGGTACAGTCTCCATCACTGACAATTTTTATATCAAGATTGGATGTTTTTCTAGAAGATCTGCTCTAGGAATTATTTGGGGAAGTTCTAGGGCCTATGTTATACAAGAGGTCAGACTAGAATGATCACAGTAGTCCCTTCCGGCCTTGGAATCTATGAATCTATAAACAGTTTTCAAAGTTACTATTGTTGGCATAATCCGTATTTGGTAAATCTTGGACACAAATGTCATTTGTTTGGAGACATTGTGGTCTGCTATAGAAATACAAATTTAGATTTAATTTTTTTATTAGTTAGCAAAGGCCTATAGAAAAAGACATTTCTTTCATATATTTTGTAAGTTGCCAAGATATTTGGCATCTTGGCAACTTATATTATTTGGTTTTGAGAGAAGTTAAAATACTCACTGCATAAGATTTTTAAAATAAAAAATGTCTGCAGTACAGACAGATGTCATATGATAATTTATAGTAAAATTCAATGATTTAATTGAAGTAGAAAAGAGTTGATTTAAAATGGTTACTCACTGAAACACAAAATTTTAAAAAACTTGCTGGGTTCCATATTTTGTAATAAACTGTAAACATAAACCAGGTTGGCTGGAAGATTCACTAAGCCCCTACCTTTAAAACTATAACTGAGTCAGGGGACTCAGCCTTAATATGGTTAAAAGTATAGATGTCTCGTGTCTCCACAACCTGATAAAAACTTTAGATCCCTGAATTGGTTATGGCTGCAGTACTGATGGGCCTTTAGGATATGCACCTTTTGGCAAACCTGGCCCAATTTCTGATTTTCTTTCAAAATAATTTTGAAACCATATGAAACCTGGTGGGTTCGACTGATTGCTTTGATATTCTAGCTCAGCTTACCATGACATTCAATGTTGAAAGAGCGCACAGGTATATTAAGGAGAGTACGCACGCAGCAGTTGGTTTACTGTAGTCTGTAGTAGAACAAGCAAATAAACCTAGAAGTCTGTACCCGCCCCTTTTCCTACGCCTCCTCCAGCTCCTTATACCTCTGAGTGTCAAAGCTAACTCAGGCCCATGCCGGATAGACTCACAGAGCTCATGGCTCAGCTGCTGCAACTTCTTGGCTCAAAGAAAGAATCCAGATTCTGGGGAGCAAAATCCTTCAGGGCTCCACAGGCCTCTCACATGGACTCGACAAGCAGATAAACGTGACACTTGAAGGCAGAGCAGTCCTCTTTAAACTCCCAATGTGAAGACAAGGGGAACAAAGCCAACCCTCTGAAAACAAAGCTTGCTTTATGGGATGATGTTGCGAAGTCCCTAGGCATCAAAGGTGCATAGTTATTGGGACCAGAATTGGCCGACCAGGATCAAGACTTTAATGCTGACTCCCCCAGGTGCTCAGCACTGGGGGATAAAGCCTGCATGTTGATGTCCACGCAACAGAGCTTGAATTATTATTAGTAGTAGTTATACCGTAGCCTCAGGAGCTCTAGTCACGGACCAAGACCTCATTATGCTAGGTGCTTTTCAACATAAAGAGACAATCTCTGCCCTAAAGAGTTTACAATCTAAGTATAAGACAAGAGACAACAGATGGACACAGACAAACAAGAGAGAACAAGGAAACAATGAGAAAATATTGGAGTGGCTCTCTACCCTTGAGAGATGTGCTAGCCAGAGAGCATCTCAGTCTGAGCATTTTCTTGAGACAGAGCAAGCACCAAACGTGCTGATCCAAAGCTCATTGGCATCAACAGAAATTCCCCTCCCCATTTACTTCACTGGGCTTTGGTTCAGGCCATAGCGCTACCACAGATGGGCCATAACTTAAAGTCTTCATGTTACAGATGGCTGAGGCTCATACCATCAGCTTCAACAAAGCAGACAAGGCTCAGAGGAGCCACAAATGGGGGGAGGTCCTGCCATGCCAAAAGTTCAGACTAAACTATCCCAACACTAGCTAGAAAAACCAGAGGCAATTTTCTAGGAACAGACAGTGGTATGGATGGACACTGCCAAGGCAGTGCTTGTAGCTGACGGCAGTCAAAAGTAACTGAGTAGCATGGTATCACCTTAAATATCCTTAGGGCAGAGGTAGAAGGTAGGTGTGAAAGGCTAGGCAGGGTTACTGTTTTCCAGTAAGTACCTAATTTACACACAGAACCTCAGAGCAGAGATCCAAGAACTATCCTCTTTTCCCTAATCACTCTAAAACAGGGAAGCGTGAGGAAGCTGCATCCCAGTGGATGAATACACAGGACTTCAGTTTCCAGGACTGTTAACTTAGCACCTTTCATGAGCACTAACGTTCACTTAGGGAAGCACAAGCTGTAGTTTTCTTCACCAGAGGCAGCCAAGGTAAGACAACAAATGATAAACTGGTATAAATAATAGTTACTCCAAGTGTTGTACAGGGGAGAGCACAAGCCAGCACTTAAAGATACGTCTACATTGCAAAGAAAAATCCTTGACACCATGTCTCATAGCCTGGGCCCAATTGACTTGGGCTTGCGGGGCTAAAAAATAGCAGTATAGACTTTCCTGGTTGGGCTGGAGTCAGGGATACGAAATCCCCCCACCTCACCGGGTTTGAGAACCCAGGCTCCAGCCAGAGTGGGAAAATCTATACAGGTATTTTTGGCCCCACCCTCCAAGCCCAAGTCAATTGACCCAGTCTCAGACTCTGTGTTGCGGGTTTTTCTTTGCAGTATAGACATCTCCTTAGTTAGTACTGCAGAACAGACACGAAAAAGGCTCACTCTATACTTGCAGAGAGAGCTTGCAAAAGACTATTTCCTAAATCGCAAATAATTTCCGTGAAAGGTAGTAAAGGGAGAAGGAGAAGTTGAGCCATAGGCACAGTTTGCTATTTAGGGAGAAACTTAAAAAGAAATAATTCATACTACCACCCACTGCTGACAAAGCGAGCAAAGGAGAAAGTCATTAAAATGTTGCAGACAGACACCAGGCTTTTAAGAGTAAGGGATAAAACATTTGTTATAAATAACTAACATTTTTTTAAGCTTTCAAATCCCATCAATATTCCCTCAACACAATTTTTGCTATACCCAGAAAAGCGTGAAAGAATAAAGATGAAAAAATAAATGAATGCTGGAGATGTTAAAAAAAAATCCCACAATTTCTGAAATAGATATGTGCAAATTCTTACCTAAAGTACACCAAAGATTTTTTATATAGATCCAGTGCTTTGACTACTAGGCACTTCAATGTCAAAGCTTTGTTTGTTTAATCAATATAAGCTTCTTAAAACATAAGTTACAAATGTCTAGACCACATTTTAAATACATATAAGGCCCTCCACTTCCATTCACAATTGAATGTACCACCTCACCTCCAATTTGGGATCACAAAACTTCTGTGTCAATCAAAAGTACAACAATTGCTTACATGAAAAAACTCTAACTCCCAAATCCCTTCACCTATGAGTGACTGACTGAATACACTGCATTCCTAATGAATGGAGAAAAGAATCTGCACATTCTGCAAAGACTTATTTATATTACAGTAGCACCTAGAGCCTCAGGCAAGACTGATATCTCACTGTTTTAGACACTGTACAAACACATAGGACTGGCCTACACCTAAAACTTAGGTCGACCTAGCCACTTTGCTTAAGGGTATGAAAAATTTTTTACACACACCTCCTCTGACAGACAGAAGAATTCTACTGTCCATCTAGCTACTACCTCTCAAGGGGCTTGATTGACTAGTGGTAAAAAAAGCCCTTCCATGGCTTTTAGTGGAAGGGGTTTTAGTGTAGTTGTCTACACTAAAGTGCTGCAGTTGTGCCTCTGTAGTGTAGACAGACCCATAGTAAGAGAGAATTCCTGACCTGAAGAACTCACAGTCAAAATAAGCAAGACATATAAAGGTTGGGAGGGGAATGAGAGACAAAGAGAGAGAATGTGACTTGCATGAGTTCACAAAGCTGGTCTTGGCAAATAGAACCAAAGCAGACCAGTCACAAATTATAACTGTTCCTATACAAGTACGGGGACTGAATAATGAAATGGAACAGTCCATAATGAAGAGCTGAGTCAAAATCTTAGAACTCTCATCTAGATCTGCTAATATCCTCAAGTCAGTGCCTTAAGAAGAAAGGCTATGGGATAAGAGAAAGTAAACCCACTAACAGACATTTAGAGCTTCTGCACCGCCTCTCTCTTTCTCTCATGCATACCTAGTGGTCAGGCTGTATTGTTATTTGCTTGTTTTAGGGGCGAAAATGACTCTCTTGCTGCATAAATATTGTGGCCTTTGTTAAATAAACTATATGCTCCATATAGTTGGGCACATTTTGAAATCTAACAAATAAGCAACAAGAACAAAAAAAAAACAACAAAAAAAAAAAACGCAGCATCAAAAGGAGACAATTATGATTAAGTGAGCAACAGTCCCAGTATCAGCTACAGCCATATTTACTATAAAGGATACTTTGACATATTGTTAACATTAAAAGGGCTCTTTTAAAATCAATTTCCGGTTCCTGAATGCCAAGTGATAGTGCTTCCAGAGCTGGTACAGACAGTAGGGGATGCTAGGGCTACTGCTTACTTCAGGCAGAGGATCCTGAATCCTGATGTTAAACAAAAGGGTCAGGTGTTTTCAGCTCTCAAGCAGATATCAAGGATCTGATTCAATTTCTAACCAAGTGGTCCTGGGTGATATGGAAGTCTGAAGAGACACTGGGCTACAAGAAAGGGTGGGGACATTGAGTCATCTTGTCCCAATAAAATATCACGTAGGGGTGGATCTGCCACACATGCTCCCAACTCCCACACCCTTCTGGCTGAAGTGATGGTTACGAGGAACGCATTTTTGAAGAAGGAGGAGAGAACAGCTCCTCATAGGCTCAAAGTGTGGCTTCCTCAATGCACTGAGAAATAGATTAAGGTCCCAAGGTGGAGTAGGCTCTCTAATGTGAGGAAAAAGGTTGGTCACACCCTTAATGAAACTTGAAGTCGTGGGGTGTGTGAATACTGATAACTTGTCATCTGGTAGGTAGAAGGCTGTAAAAGCAGACCAGGTAGACTTTGATGGAGCTAAGACATAAGCCCACGGTTTTTAAATTCAACAGATATTCAAGTATATGATTGAGGTGTGACTTGCAAGGCAATAATGCTCATTGAATGCCTCAAGAATGAGAACAATTCCACTTCTGTAGGTAAGTCTCTCTTGTGGAGAGTTTCCTACTATCAACAGCACATTTTGTACTTCGAAAGAACAATCCCTTTCTATGCCTGAGAGCCATCAAGGAGCCAGGCCTTGAGATGTAGCAAGGAGAGGCTGAGATGAGTTATTGTGCCAAATTCTTGGGTCAGTAGATCTGCTGTCAGGGGAGGTGAAGAGGTGACCGCAGAGTCAGGTCTGGGAACCACACCTGCCTCAGCCAGGCCAGTGCTGCGAAGATGATAACCACTTTCTCTAGCTTCAGTTTGCTCAGGACCTTGAGGAAAAACAATGTTGGGAGATAGGCATATAGCAGAGTTTGAGGCCAAGAAGTGAGAAAGGTGCCTCCTAAAGAATTGAGACCTTGACCTCGTCATGAGCAGAATCATTGGCATTTTGCATTAGATGGAGTCGCGAAGAGGTTTATATCTCCAGGAAGCCCCAGGTGAAAAAAATCTTCTGTAGGATAGGATTGCTCAACTCCCATTCATGGTGTTGGCAGAAATGTCTGCTCAGCGTGTCTGCTATGGTGTTTTGCAGACCTGGTAGATATGCTAGTGAGATGTCAATTTGGTGTGTTATTCACCAGTTACAAAGTTTTATTGCCTTTGTGTGCAAGGATTGGGATCTTGCTCCTCCTTCACAGTTTATATAATACATAGTCACACTTGTCTGCCATAACTCTAAATGACTCTTAATCTTAGGCAGAAAGTGGTTACACATATACCAGACTAATTTGAGGTTGAGTAGACTGATGTGAAAAGAGGAGTCCATCTGCTTTGTGGTGTGAGGCCCTGGAGGTGAGCTCACCAACCTAGTAGGGACACATCTCTGGTGATGATTTTTGACGGGGCTGACACAAGAACTGAACGTCCATGCAAACTTATGGGGATCCTTCTACCAACTGAGAACTGAAAATTCTCTGAGGGATAGACACCTGCCCGCACGGTTGTGATTGCTGGGAGCGTACACAGTTCTGAGCCAGGCTTGAAGGCATTGGGAATGAAGCCTGGTGACAGGTATTACAAATATACAGGCTGCCATATGGCCCAGAAGCTGAAGGCAGGCCATGCTGTGGTTTGAGGGCTTTACTGTAGTGTAAATAAGGTTGGACATCATGACAAACCTGCCCATGGTTAAGTATGCGCTAGTGGTTATGGAATCCAGGGAGTCACTGCTACCAAAAGTCTCAGATTCAAAGTGCATAGGCGCATGCACACACTTAAAATGGAGCACCCATAGGGACAACTACTCAAACAACTATTTGTTTACTTGTACATTCAAGTAAATAAAAGAGCATCTATCCATGACTTCAAGTGACCTTGACTATATTTTAAACTCTCAACTGACCCACAGACAAACAATGGCTAGGCAAAAACCACTCAAAAACCAAAGATGCATAAGGATCTGAGAGTGCAGGTCTAGAATCTAGGGCTGTGGGGGCCCTGGGTCTCTGACACTCCCTCATCACCACCAATGGATATGAGCAAAGCAGCATCTCACTAATCCTGGAATGTCAGGCCATCTGATCAAAGCACAAAAGGCATGCAGCCACCAGATTGGCTCACACTGACTACTAAAAGCCAGGAAGTGTCTTCGGTGGGCTGTCCGAGCAACCGTGCAGACTCCCTGCTGCTGCCGCACTGGACCCTGTTTCTGGCTGCCTCCTGAAATCCACATCCAATCCTATTCCTGCACTGCTCTTTACTCCCGCCTCACCCCTAGTTCCCTCTTTGCTCTGGCTCTGTGCCTGATCCTTGCCTTTTCTCTGGTCCCTGCCCTTTCGCCTCCCTCCTCACCCTCAGCTACCAGTCCTGGCTCTGAACCCAGCTTTAACTTGACTCTCTGGTATCTGACAGATGACTCTGGTTCTGATCCTCGCTTCCATTCCCCGACCTGGAAACCTGCTCCATCCACTAGACCCAACTCCTGTTCTGACCACTAGGCCAGACCTCCTACATTCTGATCCCTAACTTGATGCATCATGCAGAGTCTGGTCTTGGGGTTTTTCCTTTCCTGACATTTGGTTTTAGATGATGCAGTACTTTTTTATTTTCCTCAGACCTACAAAATGTTGCACGGGCTTGTGTACAGAAAAGATTATATTTCAAGAAAGTGAACTGTAGCAAGACTGGACCCCATAATTCTGCAGACAGCAGTACACTATGTGCGCATATAACCATAAGCAGATACATTATTTCTGCTGCAGTACAAAAACCATCACCAAATGTTTACAGTCTGTGCTGAAACCGACTCACTCGATTCTCTCAGTGATGTTGGTGGAATTTATATGCCTGTATCAAGAGGAGATTAAACCAATTTTAAGCGTGCTAGAATTCCTGATATCTCAAGAACAATGGCATTTAAGCTTTGATTAGTACTTCTAGGATAAAAGAAGGAAAGCAGAAGTAGTTGAATACATAGCTATTCAAATTACCACAAGGAGTCTTAACTGCTTCTTAGTGCCTTATCACTAAATTTGTCAATTTCCTTGCCCGTAAAAGAGATTACAGAAAATAAAAACCATAGCAAAGAAAGTTAGCTTCCTGAATATATCAAAGAGTATATTAAACAGGTGGTATGTGTGGGGGAGATTGCTACAAAGGAATCTATTCATATAGCCAGAAGAGAGGTTCTAAATGTAATATTATGAAAATTTTCTAGTAATTAAATCAAGTATGAACTTAACTATCAATGTAATAAGCATTAATATATTCTGCTTACATACATGTTTAGAAATATTTCTGAAGACCAAAGATCTAGAGTAAGACAATTTTAACATATGAAATATATTAATCTCAAACTTTAGAAATAAAAATCCTGTATTGTGAACTGATTACGACATGTTTTCAAAGTGCTCTACTGATGCAAGACTTTACAAGCACTAACTATAACATTATAGCCACTGCTTATAGTATGTATTTTCTCTTATTTTAAATCTGTTACAGCCTGAAGCCATATCACTTCTAGCGGTGACTCCATGCAACTTCACAAGCCAAGTATCTGGTTGCTTCCTATACAGAGTTCTATAGAAAGCGACCATTTAGCAGATAGCACTGTTTGCTTCCAGCCAGCACTACACCAATGCTTAAGCACAAAAATAAGGCCCAGAATGTTGCCAAAGATGTCGTCTTTTGAAAGAGAACAAAAACAGACCCTCTTCCACCTGAGGACCTTAAAGATCTCATTGCATTTCCCCCCCTAAAGAATAGGGGTGTTAATTTATTTCAACTTTATTGATATTTTCAAATTCTGTATTGGAAGACTGGAGTTTAGACTTTAACAATGCGTTAAAATAAGATGTTAAATACCACTTGGTACTAGCCAAGTACTTCCCCATTAAGACAACAAAGAGTCTGGTGGCACCTTAAAGACTAACAGATTTATTTGGGCATAAGCTTTCGTGAGTAAAAACCTCACTTCTTCGGATAGTGAGGTTTTTACTCACGAAAGCTTATGCCCAAATAAATCTGTTAGTCTTTAAGGTGCCACCAGACTCTTTGTTGTTTTTGTAGATACAGACTAACACGGCTACCCCCATTAAGGAGCATTTTTGTTAATATTGTTGCATCTAAACCACGCACTATCATAAAATGATTCCTTGTAGACATCCCAATAATGTAACTGTTCCAATGTACTGTGTTTCAATTAGTAAAATGTACTGTATGTACTTTATGAAGAGTTTCAGGCTTAAGAAATTAGTTTTACTGACCTACTTAGTCAAAAATGGAAGTGAAAAATGTGTTAGCAAGGAATTTTATGGATTTGAAAAAGTGTTAAGTAAAATGTAATATAATCTAGAAGTACTAGGAAAAATAATCTGATTATATATTTATTATACACCTAGACCACAGTGAGCATGTTAGGAAGAGTGCCCTCTTCTATAGAGCTATAATTCAGGAGAGAGTTTTTGAAATTTCTAGATAGGACTCACTTATTTCTCCACATAATCAGTTTAAGAATAGAATTCTTACTACACACTGATCCAAAACCTTACACCTACATAGCAAAATGTCTTGGAGATTGCAATACACTTCACCAACACCCTTTGGATTAAGTAAGTATTACTCCCATTTTACAGATGAGGGAACCGAAGCACATAGAAGCAGAGCCAAAAATAGAATCCCCCTTCTTGACTTCCAGCCCCATCCCATAACCAAAAGGTCATCCGTCTCCTCCCCAGCACATGTAACATATATGGACAACTGCTTTCTTATGTGGTCACTTATTCTTTAAGCAAAAAGCTCAGTGCAAAATAGTGAATTCCAAGTTTTGTGATAGAAATACCAGAATTTCTTAGATTAAGACATTCTTGCAAAGTGAAATGCATAGCAAAAATATATCAAAATTTAAACTGCTCCAAAATGCTATACGGTGTACAAACTCTCAACCCTCAGCCTGATGGATTGTGTCACTGTACTAGGATCTAGCAATTCTGGTTAATACAATTTCTGAAGAGACACAACAGAAATCACAACAGAAATCAGTAAAGCCTTCAAGAGCAGTAAGCCATAAATCACATGAACACCATAGAATCAGCTCAGTACACCATTTACTCCAAGCATATGCCAATCACAAAATATGTACAGAATATGTTCTTTAAAACTGCTCTCAACATAGATGGGAAGAAAAACAATTGAATAAGAGGTTGTGACACAGAGGCACACTGGTAGTTCACTACTCTGTGTCAGCTACTCTTGTCAGGCCTGACATACTCACTATACCTAACACACTGTGTCATGATATTTATTTAAAAGGTGATGTGCAATATGCCAATTTGAAATCTAATAACACTGGTCATTAATATCACATGAAATGTTTGTAACAACAATGAGGGAAATTATGGATACAGTGATATTATTACTAGGAGACTGTAAACCAATAAAGTAGACAAAACAAAATTTCCCTATGAAGGGGGAAAAAAATATGATGGCAGATGCCCTGCCAAGAAAAGAGGGTTCTGACCTGCTGCCTCTGGGTCAGCCAGTGGCTAATCTTCCTGCAGTTTGGTAAGGGGGAGGTGTGACCCTAAGAACACCTCTATGCCAGATGGTAAGAGACTCCTTGGTATGTAGCAAGAAAGAAAGTCTTAGCCACTAGAAAGTGTATTTTACTTTTATTTGCTTGCAACCATTGTGTCTTTATCCACTGTACTTGAACTCACTTAAAACCACTCTTTTCAATTAAATAAACTTGTTTTACCTTTATTCTAAATGAATCCAGTGCTATGTCCGACTTGCAGTGATCACTAACTCCAGTTAAAGAAACAAACTGCTGCGCTTTTGTCTCTTTAAAGGAGCAATGTCCCTTATTACTCCTGTGAATGTTTCAGGAGAAGGCTGGACATTTCAGGACAGATGGTTTTGGGGAAGTCTGGGATGGAGGGTGAGGGATCACACTGCAAGGGGTAAGGAAGGCTGGTGGAGACCAGGTTGGGGCTGTTGTGCTGTAGGCAGGCTGCTAGTGTCAGAGTGCTGACCCAGGGCTTCACAGCACACAGACGGTTAGGGAACTGCACGCTTGTCTGCTGGCTGTTGGTGTCTGGCCTGGGATCTCTAACAAGCATTACTCAAGTGAATTTCTTGGTTATAAAAGATAGTATTTGCAAATAACAATGAACACAAACAATTTCTATATTTCGTTCTTCTTAAATCAATATTATTGTATCTGGAAAATGTTACTGTAATATTGCAATTACATTTGATGTATATGTACACATGTTATATTTGGCATATTTCAAATCTGAAAATACATATAATTTTAAAATTGCTACATAATACTCTTGCTGTATTCCATTGCTCCTAACAAGTCTTTCAGCTACTGTAACACAACACATAGCAGGATGTACCTTCAATTTATAATCAGAGTTCAGGGATTTTTTTAAATATGTCAAGTAATTTTAATCATATATCCTCCTTCAAAATCTCTGATTCATATTATGCTGTATATAGAATCATGATTAACTGCTCAGCTAAAAGCGTGAACTATGTTTCCCTTGTGGAAGCACTATAAGTTTAATCACTCACTTTGAAATATGCCATAGGAGAAATAAGAAAAAATAATTAAAATGTATGCATACAATCTAATATTTAAAACATCCTTAGTATCCTTCACAGTATATAAAAAGAGCACACAAATATCAATCAAAATGTAATCTAGTTTTTCTACCTGCACTTCCTTTGTTAACAATCCTACTGTCTCTCAGCAAAGATTTAAAATACATACAGATATTAAGAAAAATCTATGTGGGAGGTTTTAATCTATTATAATATGAAAATATTGATTTGGCTTTTTTTATTATTTAAATATTTGGATCCAAATTACTAAAGGGGGGGGGGGGGAGAGGAATCCAGACCCTCATCCTGCACCCACTGCAGAGCATCGTGTTTACTGCAGTAAGTAGTCTCACTGAAGTTGGTGATAAGCAATATGCTTCGTAATAGATGTTTGCAGAATAAATTCCAAAAAATATGTTCTCTAACATTTTCCATATGAGGTAGCTAGATTATGATTTAAAATGAAGTTCTGCAGGCTGCTGATCTATAATTTGGACTAGAGCCTTTCAGAATTGTTTTTTTAAATGTGACTGAAATTTGAATAAAGGTAACTGGTGATACAAAACATTTAACAATAGCATCCACACTACAGAGCAAGTCAGACTGTTGGTGGGACAGGCCAAGATTTCAGGATTACTTTCATAAGAAAACAAACAATGAACAGGCTGAAAAATCCATTCACAAAGCAAGTGGATAATTTGCCCTGGTGAGTGAGAGTATTGTCAACTTACATAGAATTTAAGCTTTCATTTATGGTGACAAAGATAACCTTCCAAATGTGAGCCAAGTAGTAAACTGATCCAGTGTCATCCTTCTGGGCAGCAGTGCTACTTTCGAGAACCATGATCATTTCATACCGCTGCTGCTTAGGAAAGCTCTGAGCACCAGCAGAGACAGATTCTGGAGTATTTACAGTGGAAGAGGATCTGAAAATCAGGGGCTATGGTAGGAGTAGAAAAGGTACTCATATTACAGTGATAAGTATGATGTAAATGCCCAGATAATAGAGAACCATCCCTTCTTTCTGCAGCCAGGGAGATCAGAGACTTTATAAATACACAAGCTAAGCCAGAGGACATTGTGAAACAGAGCCCCCCAAGAAAGTTCCAGGAGCAGCATTCTGCTATAAATCCCAACAGTGGAATTAAGGTGTTCAGTTTCTCACAATGGTACTGCCCCTTGCTAATGGGGATCCCACCCTTGTCTTTTGTATTTATTCTCTGGAAAAAAAAACAAAAAACCCACACCTTCCTTAATGCAGAGTTAGGGTTGCCTGGTGCTATCCTTCCAGAACATCCAGTTCAACAAAACTCAAACCTCTGAAAACTAGGAAATATAAAGTTACACTACACACCAATAAAACATTAATTTTGCCCCCCCCCCCCGAGCAGACAATCATTTGGAATTATATGCATGCCCCCCATTAAGTGTAGCTGTATTGAATGGAAGAGGGATTAGTTGGAGAAACTTGGCAGCACTGTGATTGTGATATGAAGCCATCTGGGGGGCCTTGAGCGCACCAACATGTGTCAACCTTAACTATAGCAGAGCTGATGCTCCCCTATAATCTCAAGGGTTAGTCCATCAGCTAGTAAGCATCTGCGAAGTTTTTCAAGTCTAAGTAGTAGATATGGCTACAATCACACTTACTGAGGAATAGTAATTCTTTCTAGGCACATACAGTTGTGGCTCCTCCAGGGAGCTAAAACCCATGACAAATGGTTAATCCCAGATGGGTCAAACCTACATTAACTAAAACAACCTACTGCAGATCCCAATGTGGATGATTCAAGCACTAACTACAACCTATTGCTACTGCAACAAAACACACAAGATCTGAACAGCAGTCTTGCTATCGCTACTCTCTCTCATATCACAGAAGGGCACAGGTAACTAGATCCTCATCAGATGAGGACAGAGACATGGCCTAGGTGGCCGGCTACAGGTGTAGCAGCATTTATAGCACCAAGTACAGGATTCTTCGGATTTTCCCAGGCTAATCCTGAAGACCATTAAGAGAGGATGTCCCAATGACTGCTGTTTTTCTTAGGCAGATACGTGAAGTTTAAAGTATAAGAATTAAGACAGCAGTGGGACCACTGGCATTTATATTTCACTTAGTCCTATGACTAACATGGAAGAAACTGGACTTTTCTCACACTTATTTCCCCAGTGGAAAAGTTTCAAAGTAAGTGCCATTTTACATTAACTGAACCTCCCACTTGTTAACTCTAGAACTGCTGGCCTTCCACATAAGTCACCGACTGGTTTGAATCCAGTCTACATGGCACAGAGCAAAAATGTATTACCCTTTGATGGGCTATGTGAAAAAGCATTGTAATGTCATCACTTGTTCACTGGGGCTTTGACCGAGACTAACAATTTCCATTGCTGGCAACCCTTGTTAGTCTCAGAGAAACTAAGGACTGAATACACCTTGAAACTCTCATCCCGATACATCAGGGTTGAGGAATATTAATGGGGAAGCTTGTACAATGACTATATGTTGTATATATTCTGTTGGCAGAGGACTTCATTATCAATACTGATCACTGCAGCAGCTTTTACAAGTATTGCATTCACTTTTTTTATATTCACTTTTCACTGAAAATACAGACTTTTTATAGTACATATATTTACTTTGCATGTGCACAGATATACAAGTTTAAAAGACTGCTTATTTATTGAAACACTGAAATTTGGAAATTAATCTTTAAAGGATACTGCAGGAATGCTGGAACAATTGTTATAACAGGGTTGCTGATGATGGAAACCATGTATTTGGTGTTTGTTTTTACTACTTCAAGTCATGGGGTACAGCAGCACCCCCAGCACCGGCACCACTGCTGCAAGAGCATATTTTCCCCATGTGAGTGTAAAGATTTCATAACCTTCCATTTAAAAACCAAACAAAATCTTACAGGAGTGGGAATGTCAGGTTTAAACTTTAAATACCCTGTTTATTATCAATTTGTCACAATGTTAGTGTTATGTCAATGGTTTTTTTGTTCTTGTTACATTTATTTTAAAAGAGAATGAGACTTTAAAGAACTACAAATAAACATACAGAAGAAACCAAAGTAACTTCTTTGGATGTTATTCTCTCTCACGTAAATGCAGAGAGATTCCTAGAATTAGGGATATCCATTCATTTATATAATTGTTTTAGATGTAAAGACTACATACCAAACAAGCTTCCATCCAGAGTTGAGTGCTCTTTGCCAAGTTTAAAAGTATAAATAAAAGTGAATTAATCAAAGCAGCAGCAACATATCTTCCCTATCCCCAATCATCTCACAACAGATGAGTATTTGGACAGTTGACATTTGTTTATTATGCATCAAATCAGAATAGCAATGGCTCAATCTACTGGATGAATATATAGCCATGCATCAAAATATTTTTAATATATTCACTATTGGGACAAATCCAGTACAGTTTCCCAGGGAAGGATAAGAGTTATATATAAAATGCACAGTAGAAGTTGTATGCAAAGTACTGAAAATCTGTAGTAGGTAGGAACTGAACATTTTTACCAGTCACTTAAAATCTCAACTGATCAAAATTCTGCACACCCGAAGGCCAGAAGCATTTAAGTCTGCATACTATACTAATCCAATTTTTAAAAATAAGGTATCTTTTCATTTTAAGGTCTTCTACTATTTTCAGTGTCACAAAATATTGGTGTCTCAATACTCTCCAATTCAAGATTACAAATCAACCAAGCAAAGGTATCATAGCAGACTGCTATTTTAAAGGTTTCATACTGAAAGCACACATAGCACTCAAACTCTAGCCTTCCCATTTCAGAGGGTTTTTGTTGTTGTTTTAAATCACACCCACACCATGCTTACAGCCCCTTACACAACTGTAATAAAACACAGGATAGCCTTAAACTTCATTTCCTGCTCTGCTCCACTCCTCCCCCACTAATAATTTTAGGGCAGGTTATTTTAAGTTTTAGAGACATGTAAGGCTCCAATGCTAAGGCCCTTCATGTCAAGTTTCATTTTGGAGAAAGTTTCTGGTCTAGTTTGTAAAATCATGAAAATAAGAGTGTATCAAAAAAAAAAAACAAAAAAACAGGAATCCTTTACTATTTCATGAGGGAACAAGCACACTAGAGATCTAAGCATGCCCATGAGACATTATAATACAGTAATTAGATGGTTTGCTCACTACTGCTTCCACAAGTATATAGTGAGGTTTAAATCAATTTCTGAATACATGTTTCATTGAAAATCAAAGTGGATTCAGATCACAAGAGAGGATTCATGCCATTTAGATATAAAAAATAAACAAACAGGAGATATCACACAAATAGGGAGAGCCTTTTATGGGGGTGACTTGTGCAATATCCATTTCATGACAACCAGTCAGTGCTCCTAGACCCACCCTCCTCAATGACATCTCACAGAGAGGAAAGAGTCAGAGTCAGCAAAATAAATAATAAATAATAATAACCTTCCTTTTTTAGATAAAGCTGGAGGAAGTTTTCATAAACAGCAAATTTAGCTTCCTGTCACCAGAATCTAGCAGTGATTTTGTCAAGACTGCAGGCTTCTGCACCTGCTGTGGCTTGTGGGTTCTTGGCAACACCTTGGTATGCAGCCAAACCCTCACTAAAGGGGTTGCGGCTTAAATAAATGCCTTTGACCTAACACAATACACAGATAAAGCTGCTGAACCATCCCCACTTAGATAACTACTCTGCTTCTCTGACAAAGACCCTGTGTCATTGCAAGCTATGCTGCCAGGGAGAGAGGGTGGGGTGATAGAGGGAGGAGGAGAAGAGAGACATACAGCAAAAGATGCAGTCTACCGAATAGATGCAATCTACACACAGTCACATTTTACATAATACACAAATACACACAGCTGCACAATTTGCCTTCCACCAGAGCTACCAACGTTTGTGGGAGGGGCAGAAGCTGTGATGAATAACCCAGCTGTTCCCTTTGCTTTTTAATAATAATCATTACAACAGCCTAAATACTGCACCTAGATACCCAAGTATCCCAGATGCTTTGCACTAGGACAAATAGATTTAATTGCTAACCATACAAAAACAACAATTAAAATCAGGATAAAACCATAAATAAAAATCAATACATCAAAGGCTGTTCTAGAACACACCGATTTTTTTTTCACCCTACCGATTTAAACAAGGAGATTTTGCTTCAATCCTTCACCCTCCATCTTCATTCCCTCTCCATCCCCGTCACCATTAGGTAGGGGCTGATTAATACCCTGAACCACTTAGCTCTCTGGATTCAGTACCCCCCAAAATCATCCATCACCTTCTTGCATCCACCATTCTTCATCCCAACCTCCCCAAACCTCCATCCTCTCTTTCCCCTCATTATCACCACCCTCCTCACCTTGATTCCCACCACCTCCATCCTCGCCCAGCCCCCCCCCCAAGCCCTCGCTGTGCATCCTTCTCCTCTTCATCCTCACCTCCCCACACACCCCCTAACACCCCCCGCCCTGCCCCATGGAGCAGCCCCCCCTCCCGGCAGGGGTGTGTGGTGGGGGAGGGGCTCACCTCCAGCTCGGTGTCCCCGGGCTCGGCCACCCCGATGATCTCGCTGGGCAGCTCGGCCAGGTCGGTGACCCGGATCAGCCCGTCGTGTAGGAAGATGGTCTCCTCCTTCACCGAGAGCCACTGGGCCGAGTCCGCAGCCGCGGCGGCCGCCGGGGACCCCATGGGGCTGGCACCGGGAGATCCTGGGGCAGAAGTGAGGCGGGCCCCGCTACCCTCCCATGGCGGGGGGAGATGGGAAGGGAGAGGGTCCCTCGCGCGCTGGGGGGCGGGAGCGGAGCGCCGGGGGTCCCTGAGGGGAAGCGGGACCGGGGGCTGTCAGCGGGGAAGAGGGGGAGCTGGGATCTCTAGCGGCGGCCGTGCCTGGGGCGCAGCGGCCAGCTCCTGCTCCCCTCCTCACACACACAGGTGACAGCACGACGCCATGTTGCGGGCTGCGGCGGGCCCGGCATGCCCCGCGCCGGGAACAATACACCCTCCCCCCGCGGCTCCCCAGCGCCCCGCCCCCCCGCGCGAGGCCCCGCCCCCGGCCCCGCGGCTCCTCCCCCCCGAGAGCTCCCCCTCAGGCGTGCGGCGACCCCCCTGCTTTGCCCTGCTCCACCTGGAAGACCGCTCCCCCCTTACTCCTCCTCATCCCCCCCGGCTGCCTCGACAGCTCTGCTCCTGCTGGGGCTCCCCTTTGTCCCCCTCCTCTCTCCCTCCAGCTCCCCGCCTGTCCCCACTCCGCCCCCCCGGCTCCCCGCCTGCCCCCCTCCTCTCTCCTTCCAGCTCCCCGCCTGCCCCCACTCCGCCCCCCCCGACTCCCCGCTTGCCCCCCTCCTCTCTCCTTACAGCTCCCCGCCTGCCCCCACTCCGCCCCCCCCGACTCCCCGCCTGCCCCCCTCCTCTCTCCCTCTAGCTCCCCGCCTGCCCCCACTCCGCCCCCCCCGACTCCCCGCCTGCCCCCCTCCTCTCTCCCTCCAGCTCCCCGCCTGCCCCCCTCCGCCCCCCGGCTCCCCGCCTGCCCCCCTCCTCTCTCCCTCCAGCTCCCCGCCTGCCCCCCCTCCTCTCTCCCTCCAGCTCCCCGCCTGCCCCCACTCCGCCCCCCCGACTCCCCGCCTGCCCCCCCTCCTCTCTCCCTCCAGCTCCCCGCCTGCCCCCACTCCGCCCCCCCCCGACTCCCCGCTTGTCCCGTTCCGCTCCCCCCTTCCCCGCCTGGCCCCACTCCGCTCTCCCCGCCTGCCCTACTCCACTCCCTGCCTGCTCCACTTTGTTTACCCCCCCCCCCCGGGCTCCCTGCCCCTATAAGTGTGGGTCCCATTTATTCCTCCCCACCTTGGCTCTGTGACCCCTCCTAGCCTGAGCTTCCTGCCTCCCCCTTAGTTCTACCTCCCTTCGCCTTGACTCTCTTTCCCCTTCTTCCCATAGCCTCCCAGCTCTAGCACCTTATCACAGGACACCTAGGGTCCTCGGCACACATACCTGCAGACAGACACATTTATCAGATTTATTTTGATTTTATTCCTATACGGTCTCCACACCAAAGGACACCTTCCAAAGCACTGGCAGTTTTGACATGCATTTAAAAACAGAAGGATATAGGGGATTCAAAATAAAAACTGACCTAGGGTGAAGCACTTCTTCCTTTTACCCTATGGAACATCATTTCATTACCAGTCATATAACCAATGCAGCTTTTTAAAAAAAAAACATCAGGCTCCCACCGAATCCCACCCTCAACTGCTTCAACCCTCTGCCAATGCCAGTTCAGAGACCAGTGTGCACACATGCACAACAAAAAGTTCAGAGGCGATGTGCGGGTGTCTGCACAGATATGCACATATACAGCCATGATTGTAAGTATACTATTACTTGCATCATAGTAAATGTTCTGTAGTGTTTTATTTTTTCAAAAATCTTGAAGCCATAGTAATATGAGACTTATTCACATCTCCATCATGTATTAAATCTTTGCTGAGAGATGAGGGTGACAGCTGGGTTCTGTATGGGAATTGTCATATATCAGATTAGCATAGTACAAATTAGTGAGGTTCTGCTGTATATCTAGACACCTGAGGAGTGGGCTTCAGAATTACAGGCCTCTCTCCACTTAAATTATCAGCTTTTCTAGCTCAGCACACAATAAAACCACTCTATACCTATGAGTTCAGCCGTGAAGCTGGGGGATGGTATACACCATTACATTACACACATCACCCGGTTTGAACACAGCTTGTCCTTGAGCTCTATAAAGAGTATCTGGGGTTTACAGTTTCAATCCAACAGTTGAACACTGACTGTGTAAAAGCTTGATAACCACAAATATACAATATTTCAGATCACACCACTGCCACATATCTGCTCAAAATAGGGGAGTAGAAGAAGCTGCTTCAGGAGAAATGTGTTGATATACAAAGGGATTTTCTTTTCCTCTGCACTGCACATGCAGAAAGTTGGAACTGGAAGGTTTTGTCATAGGTGAAACATAGTTCAGAGGGTCCTTTTCAAAAAGGGAAAAGTATGGAATGTTGGAATAAGAAGGTTTTGTGACAATTAGGAATAACAGGGCCGGCGCTTCCACTAGGTGACCGTAGGCGGTCAGGGCGGCAGGATTTGGGGGGCGGCATTTTGCCGCCCTCGGCAGAAATTCGGCGGCGGGGGGTCCTTCCACTCCAGGTCTTCAGCAGAAATTTGGCGGCAGGTCCTTCACTCGCTCCAGGACCCGCCGCCGAAGTGCCCCGAAGACGCTGAGCGGAAGGACCCCCTGCCGAATGCTCAGAGGGGGAGCGCTGCCGCCTAGGGCGGCAAAAACCCTGGCGCCGCTCCGGAGGAATAGTAGTTCATAGATTCGTAGACGGTAGTTGTATGTTTGATCAATGCAAAACACAGAAAACAGTGACCACAGTGGAATGTATCCATTAGGCCACCTGGTCGCCACTCTGGAGCACCTCAGATAGTTGGAAGTGGTGGAATGTTGTGGTTGGAAAACTCTGTGGCAGTTGGGGGCTGGCAACTGCATCCTGGCTGATTAAACAAGCTGCTTCAACAGCATCTCCCTGGAGAAATAGAGAAGCTGCTGAGGTTAGTTTAATTCACAATGTTTGGTTACAAAATAGTAACTGGGCCAAGTGTTTTGTAACCAGGTCTGGGAGTTTTACTTCTTTCATTAATTTCTATAAGATAGGAACAAAGGAAGGGATCATAAAAATAAGTATTTGTATATTGTAGTGGAAGTAACACTGGAAGAACTAAGGATGACTACCTATCTAGCTTACCTGCATACGCTTCCACCCATCCCGTTAGCAGACTTCATGGAGTCTCTGGCGCATCCCCCTTCTTGGGATCTAAACTCTGCTTGCGGTATCATTTACATATATACATAATTTTTTTGGGTGGGGGTTGGGAATGAGACTAGAGGAGGATGTTTGTATTGTGAGCATCACTTATAGTGGGAAAGCTTTCTTAAAAAGGAAGCTTTTGCAATGTTTCCCAAAACTAGCCAGACTAATTTGCCTGAACTCTTCTGGACGACTGTTCTGTAGCTGGACCCCCTAGACTGAAAATGCTTCATCCCCAGCTCTCACAGGCTTCATTCTGTGCCTTGTGATCTGCATTTTGCCAGAGGTGCTCCTCTGTCACCGTGTTTTATATATTGAAATTTGTTCTTTGATGTAGCTGGGGCTTGATCCATTAGTTGTCTTGAAAATTAGGCCCTAGCCATTACATTGTCGCCAGAAACTGACTGGGAGGGACTTGCATATGGGCCTGATATGATCACAGCAGCCCAAGCCAGGGAGAAGATGGCCAGCCACATTCTATAACAGCTGATTCCCCTGCACTGTCTTCACATTTGACTGGGGACAAGCGGACAGGTTCTCACTCCATAGAGACTTCACAGCTCCAACCTTCCAGATCAGCAGCTGCTCAGGCTCCAGATTTCCATCCCTACAGTGGGCCAGTCTCCAGACAGCCTGATGTTGTGTATCTCTGCAAGAGGTAAGTAATCTGACCTGGACTTTGGGCAGTAAAAAGCCACTGAACTGTAAATGGGAGACAGTGCTAGGGTTGCCAACCCTCCAGGATTGTCCTGGAGTCTCCAGGAATTAAAGATTAATCTTTAATTAAAGATTATGTCATGTGATGAAAGCTCCAGGAATACGTCCAACCAAAATTGGCAACCCTGGACAGTGCAGAAATTTTAGAAATCCCCTTTACTGAAATTTGACTCAATACTTTGCCAGATGAACACTAGGGGTTGTTGCCATTCATCATTATATATTTGATTTTTGTGGAGAGTTTGGTTTAATAGAATGTGCAAAGAGCTATCTAGTTAACTATCAGTTATTGAATGAATATATAGCAGTAAGTGCGGGTAATTTATCCTTTGTTAGTGCAGCTCTGCCTAAGTGCAAATTAATACAAAATAATTAGTAAATTTAAGATTATGGTCTTCTCGTGTTCTGATATCCTGGCTGTCTCCCATTCCTAGATGGGGTGGGAAGAGGGATAATTTTACATAAGTATCATTGTCCAGCTATGCCATGTGAAGGACAGAAGACACTGGATGTGGGTTAATTAGGCTATAACTTATTCTTAAATGTCTGGGAGTATTTGGCAGATAAAACTGTACAGTGCAGGTAATTCCACAATCATTTATATATACTTGGGGGGCTGCTTGCAGCTTTCCCCCTTACCCATCCTGGTTCCCAGCCAGTCCACTCCTGAGACCTTGCCATCCCTAGTTTGAAGGAGGGTTAAGGGGAACTATAAAGGAGGGAGGGTTGGCTCCCTGCTGTACCAGTAATAGGAGCCTTGAATCCACCCACCCCATTTCTGTTCCTTTAAAGAATACCTCCTTTAAAAACTTTCCCAATCCATTGTATCTGATCACCATATCAATTCCCTACACTGAACATCTGCCCAAAACTTACATAATGAGTTGTGACATCATAGCCTAACCCTCCCTTTCATTCTTTGCCCACCACTAAACCCCCAACCCACTTGAGGAAAACGAAAACCAGTAGCTCATCTTGGCCAATGTGGCAGTGAGGGAAAAATTCCTTTCCAGGCCCACCGAGAAAGGAGCGACTAGTGTAATGCCCTCAGTGGATCATGATGAAACCTGGTATTTCAACTACTTCCATTGGTGGGAGAAATAAAACTTCAAATATTAGGGATTCACCAAAAACCCCCAGTAGACTTGTGCAAAAAGTCAGAATGATTTTGTTGCTTTAATTGTTTCTGATCTGCTTGGTCTTCCACCTGCCCACTTTATCTTTATTTCCATAAAAGAGCCTCAGAAAAAACTGTCTCTTGGAGTTTCTTTAGTTGTAGTTGTGTCTGCCCTGGTAGCCAGATTCTGGAATGAAGTTAGCCAAGCGGCAGAGTCCCCAGTCCCATAAGTGGATGTGTAGTGTGTAGGACGCGCACATCACCTTCATGGCTCATTGGCAGCAGCACACTCTGGTGAACTCAATATGGAACCTCACTGCTCTCACCTGAAACTCACTCTTTGCTTATTTTATAACTTTCTTTAAAGGAACATTGTTGAGGCCTCCAGTTTCATTTACCTTAAAATTGTTAATCCTTTGGATTCTTAGTGTTTTTGTTTTTAAATGTACCATTGTGGTATTAAAAAGAAAAGCAATAGTAGCTATTTTGTCTGAGCTGAAGTAAATGGTGTTTAGTGCACTACCTCCTTGCTCTTCAGCAGTAGGTACCTAGTAAATACTATTCATAGAGCATATTGCCATCATTAATAACACTGCTGCTCAAGAAAGACTGTGTTTTCATGATAAGGTGTCACATGAATTGAAGCAACTGTTCAACAAATTAAACAAATTCAGCCTTGTCAATTTTTGCTCCATTCAAAACATAGAGGCTGGGTAAATCAGTATTTAACAATGAAGAAGGGACAAAATTAATAGTGAAAAAAATAGTTTCAAACTTCTCTCACATAACTGCAGTGAGAAAAAACGTAACATCTCTTTCATTTGGATTTAGTAATGATAATCTCTGGGTAATGCTGTGTTTGATAACAAGGTATGTCTGAGAAAGGGGAAAAAAGACAGAAAGAGATATTAAAAGAAGTGAGAACAGTTTATTATAGAAAACTTTAGTAATGAACGATCTTCCTGGCAAACATTTTAATGAAATGTGTATTTGACACAGAGTTAAATGTGAGAGGAACTGGAAGCTAATATATTTTAGTGCTATAATAAAATTGTGGCATTGCAAGGTAGCATTTTACAAGTGTAATCCTGTGAGAAAGCCGGTGTTTAACATTGCCTTTTTTATTATCATCTGCAATTTTCACATTCAAGAATTCAACTAAAATGGCCCTTTTAAGGAGAGAGAAGTTTAAATGCCACCTGTTGGTGAGGAGGGGAGGAGTGCTTGGGAGATGAACAGATCCTTAAAATGTGGCATGAATTTCAAAATCTCTAATGTCCCCGAAGACTTCTTATTAATATCCCAAAATAGGTAGATTTTAAATAACTATTATTTGATGCAGTTTAAAATTTAGCCTTTCTGTAAAACTGGTGCAGTGGAATGAAAAAAATCCTACAGATTCTCCCGCAACATTCTGCCTGATATTATCAAAAACAATTATAACAAGGGGAAGGCACTCTGTTCATACACATTATTGCTCAGGCCACTATTATATGACATTTTGTGGTTTCTTTATTGCATGAACATTGTTATGTCTGTGCTCTAAAGATCCATTCTAGCTTGGTTGAGATCTGAGAGGGATATAAATTGCAGTTTCCAGGAATCAATTGCAAAAATATTGTTTGGTTAAATCCATGTATGTTGCAAAATCTGCACCGTTTCCTTCCTCTTGTGGAGCAAGCAAAGGACTACTTGGAAATGCTGGTATGCATTGGTATGATGCTAAAAAGGTCTGCTTTATAGGCAGGGTTTAATATTTGGACACAAATCCAAAGTGAATCTTCCACTAGAAATATCTGTGGGTTCATATTTGGTGCTTATTTTGCATTAAGTGTTATGTTATATAAATTTCTTGGAAAGAAAACAGCACCATATGCTGATCTTCTGTTAGCATCTCAAGAAATAATTCAGTTTTTCACATTCGTATTTCTCTAATTATCCTCGTAGATTGGTAGAAATGTTAACTGACATAAGCCTAAAAGCCTCTGTGTTGCAGACAGGAGAGAATTCCAATGCCTGTTCGCACAAGATAGTCTCTCAATTTTTCTAGGATCATTACCTTTGTTCTTCATAGATATCTTTTGTTCTAAGTGGAAGACATGAAGAATGTCAATCATTGCAATACTGTATCTGTTATCTAAAACCTTGTCTTTGCATTCAGTTAAACTTGTGCAATTTTTGTGGGTAGATCAGCTCTAAGTCATGGTTTTGAGATCTTTCTTCTCTGATGCCTAAGAAATTAGGGTAAATCAGTTAAATACATTACAATTCCCCCAAGCTTTCTGAACCTGAACACCTGTTAAATACAAGCGTATCTCTCTGCATGATATAATCTGAAATTGCAAAAGACAGAGACTGGGAAATTGCAGTGTCAAAGTCACATCCGCCACACCATGCAGAAAATTAGGCTTATTAGTCAATTTCATGATGCCACTGTGACAGGGTGTAGAGGCACTGCCTGAAAACAGGCAAACAGGATGTTAACTCCGGATCTAACTCTCCTTCAGGTGAAGGGTGGAGTGATCTGCCAGGGTTTGTGTCTGACTCATTATGTTCACTCAGATGCTCAATCAGGGCAAGTTCTAACAAGCTTTCAAACCTGCAGCCAGTGGTCCTAGGGGAACGGGAGGATGTCCCCACCACCAAGGACCAGTTATATTACTAGCGTTCTGTTTCATTTGCTTGCTTCACTTATGTGTGTTTTGAGTGTAAGGAGTTTTGTGCTGAATGAGTGATATGTGGTACCAGAAGCTGGAGCCTTCAGGAAAATCAGGATCTGTCTTTTCCCCCTCTGTTTGTGTCTACACTGGCATTTTAAGAAAAATGTAGACCTGGTCAAAATTTTTGCAACTCAATGTTTTTTCCATTGGAAAATGCCAATGTGTCGGGAACTGGAATTTCTGATCCCTGGGACATTCCAACATTTTTTTGGGAAAAAATTGTTTTGAATCAGAACAAAAAGCCAAAATTTCTCACTAGGCAAAATTTTCATTAAAAAATGTTTCAGGTCAATCAAAATATTTTGATTATGACTTTTCTTAAATATTATATTATTTTTAATTTTACGTATATATATTTGTTATTTGTATTTTATATTATATGGTATTATTGTATTTGATTTTATATTTTATATTCTAATTTATAATATAAAGTCCATCTTTGAACTAAAAGGTATTTTGAAACCTTCCATTTCAACCTTATCAAAACTCATTGTTTCTGTTTTCTTATAAGAAATTTAATCGGAATTGGCACATTAACACGGAATGTTTTGATTTCGACAAATAGGCATTTTCTAATGGAAAAACATTCAGTTGCAAAATATCCAACCAGGTCTACATTTTTCTTCAAACTTCCCACTGCTACACCACCCCTAATTCAGCTCCACCAGTTATAGCAATGACATGAGTACGAGAGTAAATTGGATGCAGGATTTTTTTTTATTACCATGTCATCAAACCTTACTCATGGCAGGTGTACATAACACAGTGGTAAAAATACTCATGTCTACTCTACACTAATGCTCCCATTCTTGCTACCACTGGTGATGGCAAGGGGGATTTTAAGGAAAATGCCAATATAGATAAGGTGTTTGTCATGGCCCTAGCTAGAAAACATCACACAATTATCTTCCTTCAGTTTAACAGAAAAACTTCATCCACTATTAGTCTAACAAACCCATATGCCATTGCTGAATTCTTTGTTGCCTTTTCCCAAGGCCTAGTAGGTCTGAACCTCTCTGTGGCAGAGCAAAGCAGGGTGCGGTATGGTATGGTTGCATCTTAGAGGAGGTCACTGTTTTGAATCTTGGGTCTTACAGCTGGGAGGATCTGATAAATGGTTTTGCAGAGGTGTCCCAGATTTGCTGGAACTGGCCCATCACTGAATTAAACCAAGAAGCTCTATAAAACCAGCTGCCTGATTGTGAGAAGAGGAGAGCCTGTGTGGAAGTAGAGTTCCATAAGCAGGAACAGAAGAGCTGAGTTGTTTTGTGGCTTTCCTCTTTCCTGCTGTTGTTTAAAAAAAATATTGTTTTGCCTTTTCCCTTCCAGCTGGGAACTCTAAGTACTGTAAATATAAATTCTAGGAGAAACAGCTTGGCGAAAGTTGTTTTTTCCTCATTGGAGCGGATTGGCCTTTAGAATGACAACCCCCCTAAAACCTTGGTGGGTTGTACCTACGTATAAAAAGAAAATCCATTCTGAGTGGTTTGTACCCAGGGCCGGCTCCAGGCACCAGAGAAGGAAGCAGGTGCTTGGGGCGGCACATCCGGGTCTTTGGCGTCAATTCGGCGGCGGGTCCCTCTCGGAGGGAAGGACCCACTGCCGAATTGCCGCCGAAGAATCAAGCGGCGCGGTAGAGCTACCGCTGAAGTGCCGCCGATCGCGGCTTTATCTTTTTTTTTTTTCGCTTCACTGCTTGAGGTGGCAAAAAAGCTGGAGCCGGCCCTGTTTATACCTCCCTCTGATAAGTACTGGTGGGGTCTGTCACTTTGGCAACACTTGTACAGCTCATCATACCAATAAAGTCTTACTGAATTGGGTAATTATCTAGGGTGACCAGACAGAAAATGTGAAAAATCGGGACGGGGTGGGGTGTAATAGGAGTCTATATAAGGAAAAAGACCCAAAAATTGGGACTGTCCCAAAAATCGGGACATCTGGTCACCCTATAATTATCAGAATTAAATGAAAAAACAGAATAAGGAAAACATACATAGTCTGGTGTGCTCATATCATTTGTATTTTAGAACAAAGGTTTCTTTCCAATGTCTCGCTAAGGGAAGGCCAAGAAACGTATGGATTAACCACTAGGATTCTTCTGTAATTTGCTTTTCCTACTTAAAAAGTCGCAGGACATATGTTTGTCTGGTCTCTAGTTTTATCTCTCAGGCAGCTCAGCATTTTTCTCTTGCACTGAATAATTCTGATCACCATAACCAGCAATTTCAATGAAGAGGCGGCTATTCACAAGTAAGAATGTTCGTTTTCCTCTATTACACTGTAGAACTAATCATGAAATAGAAATGGATGCATCTTGGCTTTTTCATCCATGTGACCAAATTGCTGTACAAATTTCCAAAGAATATGCTGATAAGAGTCTTGTTTCATTACAGGACACAATCCAAGAGTAGAATAAATTACATGTTTTCAAGGCTATCTGGAGCCAGGAAAGTCATAATGTCTAAGAAAGTATTCATATAATTTAATTTTGTTCATATTTCCCAGAGAGGATCTATAACAAGTTGAAGGCCTGGAAGGTTTGACATTGAGATTTAAAATACATACAATGTAGTGAAATAAATACAGAAAAATGAAACCTGAGAATGGCTTGTCAGGTTCAGAGCTGTGATTACTCCTGGTCAGGAGCAGTAGTAATCACAGCTGTTATATTTATTTGTTACTCCATTTCCCCTTCCATGCCCAGTTATTGTTCGTATCATCCACGTTATATCTTGTCTTTTAGTCTGTAAGCTCTTTGGGAGCAGAGTCTGTCATTTATTATAGACTTGTACAGTCCAGCAAAATGGGACCTAACCTAGCTATGATCTTTAGGTGCTAGCACAATATAAATGTTAAGGAATAAGAAAAAAATATGTTTTTCAAAGGGGGCAGGGGAAAATATTCCAGGTGCCCCTTAAGTGAAAGAACAGCTCTCTAGCCACATCCATGCACATCCAAGTGTGAAAGGTCTATTAATTTTACTTACAACCAAGGATCATACAGGGTGTAAATCAAAGCTCGGGGTACAAAAATGCGTATTGTTAGCAAAATGTCATTTATGTTGAATTAATTTTAACATGTACTTTATTGAACTACTGTGTAGTGAATAAATGTTTATGGTTTACTCGAAAAGGCTAGATTTTGCAGCTGAAAGTACTATTGGGTAAAAATTTACCAGGTACAAAAGCTACGCATCCACCCTTACCATGATGATGATGATGGGAAAAAACACTAATTATATTTTACTCATCCAAAAAATTACTTCTCCTGGGTGAGTGGGAGAGTGGAATTAGCAAGGTTACCTAGTGCCTGGGGTTTCTGAAATAACAAGCCAAAAAGGGAAGAGTTAAAATGATGAGTGGCTTGGGGTATTTTGTTAAGCTTTTATTACTTTCATCCTGTCCTTGAAATTCAAAACTTCTGACAAGGTTTTGTGAGGTTTTAATTAACAGATTCTCACAGGGCTACTTAAAATTGCAGCACTGCCTTGTTCCCTGAGAAAATGAAGCCATGCTGGTGAAATGCCTGGCGACCTCATGGATGTGCTTCACACTTTACTGATGTGTTCTGCTCTCTGGTGACACACATTTGAATCCTAAATTAAGAACTGAAAGCCACTTTAATGACAACTGAAGCAATGTAGTGCGACATAGAATGTGTTAGTCTCTTCTGGAGAGAATGATTATTTTGTGCGTGGGGTTGATTTGGAGTTAGATGCCCAGCATTTCCAAAGTTATTGTCCCCTCTGGGCTTACTTTTCATTCCCCCTCCTTTCATTCCTGTACTGTTCTTCCAACTCTTTCCACTATCTTCCTCTTTCCTTTTCATATAATCTCAGTGCAATAATGTGGCTGTAAGAGAGAATTGAAAGCTACAATGCTATGATCTGAGGATAAAGTCACAGCAGGTGAGCAGCTTAATTGGGGTGTTAAATGGGGAGCAAATAAACTTACAAAGGATGGACCGAAAGTGTATATTGGGGTTTTATTGATGAAGGAACAGTACAAATGATGAGCTCTGTATCAGAGACAAACTGACCATATTTCTGCATGCTTTAGTCTTTTGTTATGCTCACTATGAGTCACCTGTTTTTTTTCTCTTGTTCCTTACAGCCAGATGGTATATATGAATACAGTCCAAATAATTCATCACACCACAGACCTGTGACATAATGGCATCCAGTCTAGTCGATGGTGGATGAAAATTGTCTTTCCATACCTCGACATATAAGACAGTCCATGTACTAGCACAATATTGTAGAGTAGGAGTTGTAAACACTGTAGAGGAATGTTCAAATACTAAAAAACGTTTTGTTGTTGTTTTTTACATTTTTTTAATCTTAACCCATAGCGCACTGTCATTTTTAAAAGGTGGAATTTTGTAACTGGCATACCAGAAAAAGCCATGAAGATTATCCTTCAACTAAAATAACTGAATGCAATGACCAATCAACCCAACAAGCGACAGCAATGCCATCTCTATCAGTTATCCAAAGCCAAGTTTCGAGTGTTTGAAGGACTGTACCAGCATCACTTCCATCATTAGGCTATTTGTATACAAAGTAGTATTGCTTCACTCCAGCATTTCACATACAATGCAGAGAGCATAATACATGTATTGTGTTCATTCCTGTGCTTCCAGATTGTTGTGACACAGGATAGCTGTTGATTGTGCATGACAAGCACATATGAGAAATGTTTCCTGTGCTTGCTTATCCAATTTGGTCGGCTTACACTGGCTGCCAATCAAATGGCATGTAAAGTTGCAGCACAGGTTTAACGTGAAGAATGAGAAGAACTCTAATAACTATTTTTATAATTCTTCAAGAGACAGCTATACTTCCTGTGTTAAACTCATCGGGCCTCTCTTCTCATGTAGATATCAAGCCACCTGTCATTTACTGGATGAACTAAACCCCAACTAAATTGCTTCTGAGTGTATTGTTACCCCTTTTTGATCCAGGTGGTGAATGAAAATTTGGGGTCTAATGGGTTGTTTCTGTTAGGAGGGGAAACTGATGATGGAGTCAGGTATTTCTTTGATGTAATCCTGTTTGTTTAAAAAGAATACTGTACAAAGTCTTGTTCCCCTGACCACGGGAGGAGTCAAACAGGAGAGAGTTTCTTTTCTCACAATTCCAAATCTAGTTTAGCCACCACTCTGCCCCAAAATCCTCTCTCTAGGCTTTTTCTTACGGCCATGTCCCTAGTGGTTGTTGTGCTGTCTCCTTGGCTTTCTGTTCCTTCTCTCTCTGTTTCTGCAGTGTTTCTCTCACACATGGACACACAGCTCCAAAACCAATGAATCCCCAAACACCTGATTGTTTCTTAAATGGAGTCTAAATGAAGGGAGGTGGTTATGTCCACCAGCTTCAGTGAGGCATTGCCCACAGCGTTACAGTATGTTTGCATTGATAAGTTTGAATATTTACCCTTTTGTACAGAGTGAGGGATGTTTGTGCTTGGTTATAATACCCTTTCAAAGCCTCTAATATTGTCTAGAAAAAAAAGCCCTCCCCCTTTATATGTAGCAAAGACATGAACCTGTTACATATGACTATTTTTGTACCTTTATCTTTTTTTTTAATACCTTGTGAGAATGAGCATTTTGAACAATGGGATGCCAAATAAAGCACTTTTTGATATCTGAAAACTTTAATTTTAAAAACAATTACATTTGTCACATAAACGAAAAACCTGATATCTGAAAATATAAGCTCTTTTATTTTAATCTCATGTTTTCTTCATGAATAAAATAGAATGAGCAGTAAACTGGGATTGGGACCTAGAACTAGTTTTATTCTGTGCACTGCCACTGTCTTGCTGAGTGGGATTGTGCAAGTCCATTAACCTTTGTGCCCCAGTTTCCCAATGGGGATAAACGCAATTTTTACCTCAGCTGGGTGTTGTGAGGCTGGTTTAATTAGCATTTGTCACCAGATTAAAGGTGCAGGCAAATTATGATTATTAATAAATTCCTTAGGCAAAGAATCATAGTCAATCTGGGCCCTGCTACTTGTGAAAGAAGCTGAGGTCTAAAGCTCCATCAGAAATTGTCAGTCTCTGAGCTGACTGTTCTTGACAAATCTCAATATGGACAGCATCCTGCAAAAATGGACTTGGTAGCTCTGCACTGTGCATTGAAAACAAATAAAGAGGATTTTAAAAACATTAAGTTCTCATACCACTTAAGCACCATTCTTCAAAACCCTAGTCACATTTAATTTATGTTTTTCTAGTATTAAATACTGGTATTTAGATAAATACTCTCACACTAGAGAGGAGACCTTGTAAAAGAAAGGGCAAAATTTGGCTCTCAGTGATACTCATACAAATACTTTTAGTTCTTTTCTTATTGATTTTAAGCATTTGTCTGACACTTATCTCTGTAGAATCTGAACATGTCACTAATGTGAATGAATTTACCTTCACAACACTGCTGAAAAATAAAAAATTATTATCCCTATTTTACAGGTGAATAAACCGAGGTAGAGTGAGGCTAAGTTACTTGCCCAAGATAATATGGAAAGTCTGTAGCAGAGCTGGGAAAAGAATCCAGATCTTCTTACTCCAAGTCCCGTTTCAGCTACACTCCTTCATGAACCAAGTTCTGACCCCAGGGTCACTAGGTTTGCACAGAAATAACTGAAGGCAGAATTTGGCCAAATGTGAGTAAGTCTTATGCAACTCTCAGAAAATGTAGAAGAACCCCAATAATAACAATACCCATCTATCTAAGCTAATTATATACAAATGCCTATCATTTTGTTATTGAAGCACCAAACAAAATTGTGAAGAACTATAAAAGTCTAGAATAAAAATAATGTACTCTCTTGGCTCTCCTGGGTTTGTGAATTTCTGTATGAAAGAATTAAAAAAAAAAATTTCTTAAAGTGTGTCATTCCTGGGGAAAGGCTTTACTGAAAAGGTGTGCCTTACACTCACGCTGACTGAACGGAGTCTGGTATCTTCTGTCCGGGGTTCCATAGTTGGGGACCTGGCACTAAGAACACCACTCCTGGCAGTCTAAATGAGTCTCTCTCCATCTGTGTTGATTTTGTGTAGTGCAGTTGAAGGGACACAGAAAGTGGGCAGTTTCTGAGTATGCTAAGCCTCAGTCTATTACGGTCTTTGTAAATTAACACCAGCGTTTTGAATTGTGTTCTGACGTGAAGAGGGGAATCCAGTGCAGCTCATGAAGCTCAGGTCTGAAATGTTCACGACAGCCTTTCTTTATAGATTGTCTTCAGCAGAGAAGTAACTTTTTGTTCCCATTAACTCACCCCCCATTCAGACATGTAGGGCAGTGCATGAGTTAGCTTGCAGGGCTGTTTGCTTACTTGGTGTGTCCCTAGTGAGCACTGTGAAGTGTGCTGCTGAGCAATGTACCAACTTCATCATTGTGGTGGAGGCTGTGTTCTTAGTATTTAGCATGTTTTGTCTTCAACAACACCCCATATAAGGGTATTTATTATTAACAATGTCTATAGTGTTAACTATAATGTAAAAATTAGGCTGTGTGTCCATAATGGGTTTAATCCAGCTCCCATTGAAGCCAATGAGAGAACTGGGTTCAGTGAGAGCAAGATAAGGACCAAGGGCCAGGTTTCCAAATGTATTGAGGTGCCTAAAGATGCAGATAGGCACCTAGAGAGATTTTCAAAAGCATCTAGGCACCTAACTCCCATTGATATGAGCTCTTTGCTACTACTGATTTTAAATATTGTGGCAGCTGCATCGTTCTAGCCTGCTATCCCTGACCAGAACGGACAGGGATTTTTATTTTATTTTTTGTTTTGTCTGAGAACTGTATTAGCCAAAGCCTTCTATAGGTAGTCTGTAATCCCTGTCTACATTGGTCAAGGAAAACTTGCTAGCAATTACCATGTTGAAATATGGTGAGGGCTGTCGCAGTTCTGATTCCAGAGAGGACAGTTTTAGTGGAATTATTTGACTAGTCATCTGTCCACTTCCTTTCTTTTGTCTCTGTGAGCTAGTGGAATGGTTCAGCAGGAAAAAAAAAATAGAAAAATATATTTGTGGTTCAGCAAGATCTCCTCTAGAGATCATACTTGTAATAAGAAAGTAAAATAAGTTAACATAAGTAGAAAAGAAAATGGAAATCTGTCCAGCTTGGGATTCAGTCCAGGACTGTGACCCTGAGGTAGAGCCTGGCCATCCAAAAACCATTTCCCCCCTCTGTCTCCTAGACAGTCATTCTTAGAATCATTCCTCTGAACTTCTAAACTGAGGTTCACCAGGAGCCAGGCAGTGCCCTTCACTGGGTCAGTCTGTTTGTCAGGTCAGTATAACACTGAGAACAAAGCACTAGTTTGAATGCCCTTTTATACATTTGTAAGTTACATTTTTACTTTGAGAAATATTGATTTTTCTTTCATTATTTACTGATAATTGCATTTGCAGTCAGTGTAGTGTGAACCATGGTCAGCACATAGATACTACTGGCTGTGGGTACGGTATATGGTCCATCATGGGCAGAGTGTGTGAAATATGAAAATTGAGGGCCGGGGGGGTAAAACAAGCCATTGGTAACTTATCAAGAAACAGTCGCTAGTGGGAATGAATAGATAAAAGGAAGTGAGATGGCCAAAATGCTTTTTCTTGTCTCTGTCTACTAGTGGGTGGAACTGGTCTGGCGTAAGAGAACATGAAGAAATCAACTGAACAGGTAAGAAATTATCATTCCTGTTGTATGGCAAACTTGCTGTGTTGAGTTCCACATGCAGCCATCATAGACTAACCCGCCCTGGTGATTCAGTCGAGACAAATGTTCATTACAGGTGATGGGGCTGGCTCACTTTGCCCAATTAGTGTCTTCCTGAGCAATACAATAAAAGCAATCAGAACTATTTTGAGTAAAGTCCTCTGAAAAAAAAAACATGTCTCTCTTCAGCAGCATAAACAATTTGAGCTGTGGAGTGCCTGGGCTGATCTAGCATAGGAGGACCTGGGGAAACCAAACTAACTAATAAGAAGTTATCCTTCTCCAGTCTCCTTCTATTCCTGCACAGGTCAGTGGGAACTTCAGCAGCTATACTTAGCATGCAAACCAAAACAGGTGTGAGTAACAATTAATATCGTAAAGCTAAATGACTGTGACATCCATTGTAAGCAGCTACTTTAGTTCAATAGTAACAGGAGAAAGTGTATAGTGATACTCATATGTTTGCCCTTTACAATTCTAAAGGACAAAAACTGCTCTCTTGGACCAAGATGTAGATTACTAGCTGTAACAGAATGGACCTTAGCTGACGTTTCTGATAAAATCTCAAACGTCTCTGAGACTCAGAGCCTGTATATAAGCCACAAAGTCCTACTTTGGGCCTCCAAACAGAACAGTCAAGTTATCGTAAGAACATGAGAATGGCCATACTGGATCAGACCAATGGTCCATCTAACCCAGTATCCTGTCTTCTGATAGTGGGCGGTGCCAGATGCTTCAGAGGGAATGAACAAAATGGCAATTATCAAGTGATCTACCAGTCAGAGGGTTAGGGTTACCCAGAGCATAGGATTGCATCAATGACCTTCTTGGCTAATACCAATTGACGGACCTATCCTCTATGAATTTACATAATTATTTTTTGAACCCAATTATAGTTGTGGCCTTCACAACATTCCTTAAGTACTTCCTTATGTTTATTTTAAACCTGTTGCCTTTTCATTTCATTGTGTGACTCCTGGTCCTTGTGTTATGTGAAGAGGTAAATAACATTTCCTTCTTCATTTTCTCCACACCATTCACGATTGTATAGACCTCTCTCATATTCCCCCTTAGTCGTCTCTTTTGTGAATTGAATAGTCCTAATCTTTTTTTAATGTCTCTTCATAAGAAAGTTGTTCCATACCCGTAATAATTTTTTTTGCCTTTCCCTGTATTTTTTCCAATTTTAATATATCTTTTTAGAGACGGGGCAACCAGAATTGCATTCAGTATTTAAGGTGTAGGCATATACTGAATTTATATAGTGGGATTGTGATATTTTCTGTCTTATTATCTAGCCATTTCCTAATGGTTCCTAACATTCTGTTAGTGTTTCTGACTGCCACTACACATCGAGCAGATGATTTCAGAGAACCATCCCTGATGACTTCTGGATCTCATTCTTGAGTGATAATTGCTAATTTAGACCCCATCATTTTATCCGTATACCTCCGATTGTGTTTTCCAATGTGCATTACTTTGCAATTATCAATACTGAATTTCATCTGCCATTTTGTTGCCCAGTCACCCAGTTTTGTGATCTCCCTTTGTAACTCTTGCAATCAGCTTTGGCCTTCAGCATCTTGAGTAATTTTGTATTGTCTGCAAACTTTGCCACCTCACTGTTTATCCCCTTTTCCAGATCATTTATGAGTATGTTGAACATCACTGGTCCAAGTACAGATCCTTGGGGGACTCTGCTATCTACCTCTCTCCTCTGTGAAAACAGACCTTTATTCCTATCCTTTTTTCCTGTCTTTTAACCAGTTACTGATCCATGAGAGGACCTTCCCTCTTATCCCATGACAGATTACTTTGCTTAAGAGCTTTTGGTATGGGACCTTGTCAAAGGTTTTCTGAAAATCCAGGTATACTATATCAACTGGATCACCCTTGCCCACATGCTTGTTGACCACCTCAGACAGTTCTAATAGATTGGGGAAGCATCATTTCCCTTTACAAAAGTCACATTGAATCTTCCGCAACATATCTTGTCTGATAATTCTGTTCTATAGTGTTCATCAATTTACCTGGTACTGAAGTTAGGCTGTAATTGCCAGGATCTCTGCTGGAGCCTTTTTTTTTAATTGGTGTTATATTAGTTATCCTTCAGCCATCTGGTACAGGTGAGAGGTTACATATCACAGTTAATAGTTCTGCAAATTCATATTTGAGTTCCTTCGGAACACTTGGGTGAATACTATCTAGTCATGGTGAGTTACTACTGTTTAATTTATCTATTTGTTCCAAAATCTTCTCTAATGATACCTCATTCTGGGACAGATCCTCAGATTTTTCACCTAAAAAAGAATTACTCGGGTATGGGAATCTCCCTCATATCCTCTGCAGTGAAGATTGATGCAAAAAATTCATTTAGCTTCTCACAATGCCGTTGTCTTCCTCGAGTGCTCTTTCAGCACCTCGATCATCCAATGGCCCCACTGATTGTTTGGCAGGCTTCCTACTTTTGACATAGTTCCTCTTCAAATTCTTTTCTGGCCTGCCTAATTATACTTTTACACTTGATTTGCCAGGGTTTATGCTCCTTTCCTCTTTTCTTCAGTGGGATTTGACTACCAATTTCAAAGGATTTTTTTTTTTTGCCTCTGCCTCTTTTACTCTGTTTATCCCTGGTGGCATTTTTTTGGTTCTCTCTATTTATTTATGGTATACATTTAGTTTGAGCCTCTTTTATGGTGTTTTAAAATAGTTTCCATGCAGCTTGTAGCCATTTCACTCTTGTGACTGTTCCTTTTAATTTCTGTTTAACTGGCTTTCTCATTTTTGTGTAGTTCCCCACCCTACTGTGGTGAGTATTTTTGGTATTCTTCTCCACCCCCATGTTAAATTTAATTACACTATGATTGCTATTACTGAGTGCTATTCAGCTTCCTACTCTGAATGGAACCCTAAGAGAATCCTAAATACAGTCTTCATAGTGAGACAGGGACAGAATAAGAGGACTCTTCCAGACTCAAATGAAGAGGGGAAATCACTTGCAAATAATGTGTGGCACTAGTTTGAGAACTTTTTTTTATTATGTTGAAAAAACTTAAGAGTCTCAACATGACAAAGGAAGAAGCCCTCTTGGCTGAAGAGATAAAGCACATGGAACATTAACAAAGGAAGAATAAACAGTATTAGAAATTTTTGCCTTATAGTAGCATTTATCAAGGTGTGGAATCCATCACTTGAATCATTTAAAAACTAGATGGGACTGAATAGATGAGAACACAGTGGAAAGAGTTCTTGCATTGGCTGGGGAAAGACTAGGTGAGCTAATAGATCTTCCCATCATTGATTCCCAATAATTCTGTAAAAAAGAAAAGATAACAATATAGCTAAACAGCCAATCGTGCCTAACTTTCCTACACTGACCTAGAGCTTCTTCCACATGGTGCAGGCAGAAAAAAAATGAACTAGTTAGGAACTCTGCTTTCTCTTGTTCATATCTGCTAGGAGGAGGAACCAAACACATTAATCTGTACTGCTATAAAAGGATCCAGTCCCCTTTGTTGAGAGCACATAAGTGTTAACAGTAACAGACAAAAAAATGTTTTTGTGTTTAAACTGAATTTTAGACTTTTTTGCCTTTTTATTTAAAAATAGAAAATTTAGTGCTGGTGATGAAAAGTGACCTAAGTCTCCAGCAAACTAATACAGCACAGGCAGTGACATCTTCTCCAAACTTCCTCCTGAAAATGTGCCTCAACCCTGACAAGGTCTTCTAGTCATGAAAGTATAGCTAAATTCTGCCTCTCTTCTGAAACTGCCAACAAAGATGGCTGCTATGATGTAGTTCTCTAGGAATGGACTGAGTCCACCCACTCATTTCATCCAGGTCACTAAACAGCCTTTAGATAACAATTTTGTCTGTTGCAAAACTGGACTTGTGACTTAGAGATGAAAAGTTCTATACTTCATTACCAATTCCCTGAAAGTCAAAATCCCTGTATCCTTCCTCCCACAACTGTATGCTTTACTTGGCTAATTACATACCACTTTATTAGGAAGCTGAAGCAAGGAGCATATTTGATGCTAATGAAGTGCTATGTTTGAATCTGTAACTATTTTTGGACCTGAATATCTTCAGCATGTTTGACTGGGGGGCTAGGATTTTAGATTTCTCTAAAGATTTCTGTGGGCCACGCTCTTAGTATAAAGCATTGACTCAGCTAGTCAGGACAGTAGAATTGTTTACATGTCAGAATAGTGAGAACAGAAAAGAAACTCTTTAGTTGATAGAAATATTTTGAAGGTGGTGGTAGTAGTGAATGTAATATTTTAGCTTTTAAAGAGCCTTCCAAATATTTAAATCATTTCTGTCAGTAATTTGGAGGTTTCAGAGTAGCAGCCGTGTTAGTCTGTATCCGCAAAACGAACAGGAGTACTTGTGGCACCTTAGAGACTAACAAATGTATTTGAGCTACAGCCCACTTCTTCGGATGCATAGAATGGAACATATATTGAGGAGATCTATATACACATACAGAGAGCATGAACAGGTGGGAGTTGTCTTACCAACTCTGAGAGGCCAATTAAGTAAGAGGAAAAAAAAACGTTTGAAGTGATAATCAAGCTAGCCCAGTACAGACAGTTTGATAAGAAGTGTGAGAGTACTTACATGGGGAGATAGATTCAATGTTTGTAATGGCTCAGCCATTCCCAGTCTCTGTTTAAGCCTAAACTGATTTATCTAATTTGCATATCAATTCAAGCTCAGCAGTTTCTTGTTGGAGTCTGTTTTTGAAGCTTTTTTGTTGCAAAATTGCCACCCGCAGGTCTGTCATTGAATGACCAGACAGGTTAAAGTGTTCTCCTACGGGTTTTTTTAATTTAGTAATTTGGAGGGTGTTTTTATTTCCTATTTTTTCTATTCCTGGAGTGTCTCAGAAACATCAAACATTAAAATAATTTCCCAAAAGCTTTAAAATGACAAAGATTAAAATAGATTTGGATAAAGTAAAATTGGATTATAGTCTACATGCTGCACCACCTTGTTAGAGCTGAAGGATGCTACAGTCTATTCCATTTTATGTAGTAAAGAATGAGGGGTCCTATCTAGAGCTCTAAGAATGGAGTTAGAGCCAGGTTCTGTCTCTAATGCTTTCTGTTGCTTTGAGTGTAACATATCCTTTCTTCTGCCATCTGTTAATTGGGATAATGCCCAGTTGTCCCCCAGGAAATGTTTAAAAAGTTCGTTCAAGATAAGTGCTAAGTATCACACACATTAGAAACAAACACAACAGTGATGGTTGCTGTAGAACTGCCGCAGAAATTAGATGTGTAGTCATCAGCTGAGCAAAGAGTGAGTGAGTATGATCCAGTTACAGCATTTTTTTCCCCCTATAAAACATTCTCATGTGAAAAAAAAAATTAAAATAGCTACTCTAGTTTCCCAGATATTTCCTTAGAACAACAGATTCTCAATCTCGAGACATTAGGGGAGGAGCATACACAATATTTCTGGATGTGAAAGAATCAGAACATTGCTTGGACCTGACTTGTCCTAGGAAGACTCTTCCCTGAGGGAGATTTTTTCCCCGTTGTTAGGATTTATTTTACTTGAGCAAATTTGGGGCATATGGAAGTTCTTCCATGCTAACGACCACAAGCTTCCCTTTGCACACAACTTCAATAGGAGTTCTGCCTGAATCACTCAGGACACCTGACGCCAGAGAGGTAAGAGTCACCTCACAATTTGTGATGGGCAATAGGATTTAAGTGAGATTTTATTATTTTAAAGGTAGATAGGGTTGTGGGGTTTTTCCTCAATCTTGTCAAATATTGTCATATGACCGTTCCTCAGCTAGTTTAAGAAAATGCTGACTATACCCCGCCACACATCTCAACTACCCACATACCTTGATGAGTCACTGACAAAGAGTGCATCTAGTACACACTGATTCTGACAGGCAGGTTAAAAGAATGGGACAAAAGGAGAGATAATTATATATAGATGTTCTAGAACAGTGGTTTTCAACCTTTTCTCATTTGTGGACCTCTCAAATATTTTGAATGGAGTACAGACCCCTTTGGAATCTTACACATAATATGTAGACCTCCCAGGGGTCCACAGACCATTGAAAACCACTGTTCTATAGTAACAACAAAACTTAATGGAGTCTAGTGGTCTGACTATATCTAGGGGTCCACAGACCACAGGTTGAAAACCACTGCTCTAGAGCTAATGTATAATATTATTTGATATTTTCAGAGATGACAGGAATAGATAACACACAGGTCAACCTGCAACACTGAATGACAGAACCTAAAATGTTTATGGGCCCCACCTGCTTATGGGTGGTTGAAAACTGCTCATCACCTCCCCCTGCTGTACAATGTACTATTATACATGATCAGCAGCACTGAGGCTGAGGCCAACACTAACCAAAGAAAAACAACATCCATTAAGTAGGAAAGCCAACTAAGCAGGTATTTCTGCAGGAGGTATTTGAAAGTGAGCATTTTTCCTCTGTAATTGGGCATAAAGTTGATTGCAAATCTGTGTATTCCAGGGGTTCTCAAACTGAGGGGCGGGACCCCTCAGGGGGTCACAAGGTTATTACATGGGGGGGAGGGGGGTCACAAGCTTTCAGCCTTCACCCCAAACCCCACGTGCATCCAGCATTTTTAATAGTTTTCAATATATAAAAGTGTTTTTCATTTATAAGGAGGGTTGCACTCAGAGGCTAGCTATGTGAAAGAGGTCACCAGTACAAAAGTTTGAGAACCACTGGGGTACACAATTGTGATTTTTGAGAGGAGAGCTATTTATATTACTAATGCCATTCTCTTCCAGCTATTTCTGTGCAATTTGAGATGGAAAACTGGAACCAATCAGGGTTGACCTTTCTTCATTTTTAGAGCAATTTTCTCCTGTTAATAGACAGATTGAATCTGATGTGCGCACATTCATAGGAACCCAGAATTCTAGGTATTTGTAGAATAATGTATCAGGTTTCAAAATAAACTCAGACCTATGCTTATGAGCAGAGGGCCCTCTTTGCTCGGGCTAATGAAGTAATATCCTATACTGGGGCCAGGAGGGAATAGGGAAAAGCATAGGATTTTAGAAGAGCTGGCATGTTAGGAAGTTGGTCAGGATAATAGTGCGACTTGGGCAGTGTCACTCTACTTACATTTTGCATGATTCCACTTGGATAGGATATCCTGTTTATGGCTTCTCAGCCTTCTGGCTAAGAGAGGTGAAAACATTATCTAGCTGTTGTGGCCTGTAAGAAAACTGGTATAATTTGAGATTTCTACAGTGAGTAGTGAATGAAAGGTGCATTATTCAAATCCTAGCTGAACAAAGCTGTCAGCAAACTTTAAAATGCTGGTGAATTATGTAGCAGTGGCTTGGAAGGGGCCCTGGTTATTCAGTTAAGGATACCTGAAGCCTTGGTCAAAGGCAAAGGGCTTGTCTACATAAAGAAGTTTACTGGTCTGAATGTCCTTAGTGGGAGCTTGTAATAAATCAGTAAACTTCCCTATGTGGAGAGATCCTCAGACTAAGCATTTGTATTTAAAAAGACAGCTAAAATTAAACTGCTCATTTATCTTACTTGTACTAAAACATATTGCTTGTTAGTGGAAAGAAGGTGCCTACCTCAAGGCAAATGGGAGGTTCTATACTGACTGGAACAGGAGTGCCACTTCCTTTGTGGAGAGCCGAAATCCAGTTTTACTCAGAGGGCTGGGGCACAAGTTTGGACTACACAGAGCCATAGATCCTCTCCCGTATTTAGTTGTAGTGTAGTAGGGCCTAGGAGCTCTAGACACAGGCTGGGTTCGCTATACCAGGCACTGTAAAAACAACAAAACACTCTCCCTATCCCACTGGGTAGAATATTGCCTTGTCTTGTAACTCAGTAATTTGTTCACTTACTATCAACTTTGCTCAGTTGGCAGATCGTACTCACCTTTAGGGCCCTCACTATTTCTGCCTCCTCCACCTCTCCCTTTCCTACAGCAACTCCCAGCTCATGTTCCATCTGCTAAAATGATCAGCAATGAAATAATGAATGTTCCTGACTCTGGAAGAAGTCACTGCATTGCTTGACTTGGGTCACGTGAAATTATTTTTGCAGCCATGTGGGCTGCTTTTAAGATTTTCTAAAATTTTGCAGAAATCTGAATGTCATGAAGGCAATAAAAATACATTGAGTGGGCTGCCATCTCGTCTGTGGCTCAGGAATTTGACAGCAGTGGATTAGAGTGTATTTTTGATAGATGCCAAGGTGTCCATTTTTAGACTACTTTGCCCTTATGTAGCATATTGCAGTGGCAGATTTTTAAGAGGTCCATCAACCTTGGCCAGTGAGCAAGACCTGCCCTAATGGTCCACTGCTGCAACATTCCAAGCACTTATGTGCTTGGCTGAACACCTCAGTAGGCCTACTGATGTCTGTGGGACTACTTGCATGGTTAAGTGGTTTGTTGGATCAGGACCAGAGTCCTCAGCACTTTGCAGGATCAAGCTCTTGTACATGAACAAATGGAAGCACAAAGCTCAGGTGATTTGTCAAAACACCCCCAGCAAGTCTGTCAGAGCCAGAAACTGAAACCAGGACTTACTCCCACATCATCAGTAAGGAAATATACCAGGGGAGTCACACATACACATGTGCACATTAAAGTTAATAGTTATGGATAGTTTCCTGTCAAGAGAGACACTTGGTCCATTTATAGCAGAATGTGGAACACGGACTAAAAACCCTGAGAAAGTTTACCCGAATTTGTCACTAGTACTAGCCAGAAGCCATAAGGGCCTGTAGAGGATATCCTTCCCACGTAGCATGACGACCGAGCCTAGTACTCCCATCATTTTAAATGGGACTAATGGTTCTAACAGTGCGTTTCTGAAAGCTGTCACTTGCTCTTATGTCATGTAAGAAACTCCATCTGTTTGAAATGCAGGGCCACAGTCCTCATAACAGCACAACTTAAAACCCCTAGCAGTTTTCTAATTCAATCCAAACTGTGTTAAGATATGCACATTACAAAGTTAACTATAACTGGAATCAGACAAACCTCAGTTTTTTTCCAATTTTAATGTGTTTTCAGAAAATTTAGAACACCAATTTGTGAGGATAAACTCCATTGGAGAGAGAAAATACAGAACGCAGGTAGCCACGGAGCTGAGGCACCTTCTTGATTATTGGCAGGATTTGCGAATCCACTGTCTTCTGGTCTGCCTTGCGTTGTTCTGTTATCTCATATTTCTAAAGAACAAAATTAAGCGAGTTAAATTACAGTTGGTTATCCCTACAGAGATAAGGCTGGCTTCTTGCTTCCTGCCATGGCAAGGGCTTTTTCACCGAGTAAGCATTTCTCAGCATTCACTTGGAATTTTCCTTTCCAGGGAACAACAAACAAAAAGTAGTTCTATTTGGGCCACAGGACTCAAGTCACCTACAGTAGATAATTAAAGCTGTTGGAGTTTACACAATTGATAAGAATATGTTTAGAAGAGTAGGAATAGATCTTAGCTAAAAGAGCTGTTGCTAAATTTAATCAGCTGATGCTATGGTGCAAATGAAGTCCTAAAATCACAACACATGGAACACTTATGGACAACAGACCATGGAATGCACATTAAGAAAATTCAGGGCTATTTTATGACTCAGTTTACAGTATAAGATTGAGTCCATGCACTCAGGAGACACTGCTTTAAGAACCTGTGTTCAAGCACCTCCTCAGTATGGAGTTATTTTGATAACATTTTAAGATTCGCACCCCCCCCCCCCCCCAGTGTTAGACACACACAGTGGGGGAAGTAACATCTGAAAAGCACTACATCTCCCTCACGAACAGAAGCTGGTCTAAAAAAGATATTACCTCACTCACTTTGTCTCGAATATCCTGTGACCAACATGGCTGCAACACTTCCCAATGTTGTCATTTTCATGCATTTTAGTAGACCTGACCTTGCTTTCTTTTAACATGTTCTTATTGTTAAACATTAAATCTGTTTCATGGAAAGACATCTCCCTTCCCTTCCATCTTGGCTACAAACATTGAAAAAGACATTTGCAAATAGGAATACTAATCATTGTTATGCTTACTTCTTTCTCAGTGTCAAAGATCTCGCCTTCTTGATGTTTGGGCTTACGCAGCCTCTTCTTCTTAAAGTACGCATCGGTGAGATGTTTTGGAAGTTTCACCCCAGAGATATCAACTTTGGTAGATGTGGCAATAACGAATTTCTGGTGAGTCCTGCGCAGAGGGACACGATTGATAGCCAAGGGTCCTGGTGGCATAGAAAAATACTTGGAATGAGTTGCAATGTCACCTTATCACTGGAGAAATAGTACCCCCTTAGCTACACTCAAAGGAAGGTCACTCTCCATTAGGACGATTAGTTTGTGTTCTTGCAGAGGACAGTTGGCTTCACCTACTAAAATCTGAACTAATAAAGAAAATTAGGAGACTCTTTTCTCAAGACTTCTGATAATGCTAAGAGCTTCCTTGCGTTGTCAGTATTTTCAGATGTTAAAGCACAGTGATACTTCATTAGCTCCACAGGCTTAACTGCAAGTTATTGGTACTGCCAATGAAGTACCCTCTTTTGCTAAAGGAAGGGCACTTCACTCCCTTTCTCAGATTTTCAGTGCTATCTAGTGTTTCTAGCATTGGAAGACTGAATGATATCAGAACTTCGAACAGTCATGTCACGGGTACCTCAGGTTTGTCAAAAAAATTTCTATTCCCAGACAAGTACAACAATGGCAATCATGGTAGAGTCTGAAGACAGGCTGCCTGGACAGACTTACAGTGAATTCAACAGGAATTCAAGAGACTTGAGTGAATAAAGTTTCTTACCTGTTACCAGCAACAGGCCACTAGCAAGCTGCTTCAGGAAGACCACACGCTGAAAACCAAACACAATAGGACATTAGTCTGAGACAGCAATGCTAAATGCAGTTTGATGTCTGAGAAAATATCAGGACCTGATTTTTGTACAAAAAGTTACAAAGGAGGAGAGACACACTTTAGCCAGAAAGACAAAAGGCATAGCAGTACCAAATCCACCACACTTTAGAACAAAGACTGTTCTAATTTGACAGGACCCATTCCCAATGGTTAGGGAAACCAAACTAGAAACCTAAGTAGCTGGACTATGTTTAAATTGTCTAGTTTAAAAAACTGGAACAGGAACTGGCTTGGGACCCAACAATTTCATTCCTAAGTAGCCCCTTTTGTAAGTTACATGGGTTTATATTGGGTAAAGTCTGGCAATCAACTGCAAGTCCCTCCAATTCTTTACCTATCACAGAGGTATAAGCAAGGCATGGTCTACACTTCTAGGTACGTCAATATATAAATTGTCAGTCAGGGGTGTGGGGCAAACCCCCACCCCTAGCACTGACCGAAAAACTCCTTCTGTTGGTATATGCTGCATTTATAATAAGGGGCTATGGCATCATAGGCTCTGCAGAGCATACAGAAACTTCTAACAGACCAGCCAAACCAGTATTTTGAAGAGCAGATGTGGCATGGAAGGATATATGAAAGACAATTCTCCTTTACCTTGCCTCTGTGGCGACCAGTGAGAATGATCAGAACAGTTCCTGGAGTAATAGAAGCCCGCAGTTTCCTCTTGTGTTGGCAGAAGGGCTTTTTGCCATGACTCAAGAGCTTGCGAGGAACGTCTTCAGTTGGATAATATCTAGGCTAGAGAAAAAGCAGCAAATTATTAGCCAAAACTGCACTTTTACTATTCCATCAGCGAACTTAGCGAAAACAGTTTAATCTGAGTTTTGATCCTTCCCCTTTTAGTGGATGCAACACAACTTCTCTCATGGGAAGGCCATTTCCACCCTATCCCACTTTAGATTTTTTTGTTTGTTTCTCTGTTGTGCACAGGATTCACTTTGTTGCAGGCTAGCATTTTACAGAAACTGGCACTTTGAGTGATACATGTTAGGTACACGAGGTTGCATTTTGCATCAGATAGCTAATCAGTTACACAACATAGAAAAAAATAATACAGTAAATGTATGTTATTTGTGATTGTATTTACAGTTCACTAGAGATGCCAGAGGAGCCCTACTGTGCTGCTCATTCATAGGCCTAGGCACATTCAAACAATGGGCCTAGTCCATCATGGAGGTTGTCAGGGTCTTCCCATGGGAAACTCCTTAATGCTGCATGCAGTAGTCTCCCTTACATGTCAACAGGCAATTAGCCCAGTAATATACACCCAGAAGCCAACTGTACACATTCTCTGATTCAGGCCACGTCTACACTGCCTAACAGAGGTGTGAATAGCAGTGCTGTGCTGTAGCTCCCCCATGTAAACACTGTGGGTGTGAACAAAAAGGTTCCTAGTTTGGCTGGAACAGCTGCTCTCCAGCTTCATTGTTAAGTGTGCCACCTTCTTTAATAAAAAAGAAACTGTGAAGTAAATGTATGGAACATCAAGCTCCCATAGCATCAGTGATGCATGCACCAGTTACGGAACACCCGTTCTAGAATATTGCAACACAAAAGCCACAATAAATATAAAGATGGGATGTGCGTATCTTTTTAAAAGCAAGACTTACTCCCCACCCCATTTTTTACCCCCCCCCCCCCAATATATTAACAAGTCACTAGCTTAAATGCAAGTACCTACATAACAGTTTTACAGTGCTATACAGACAACCTATAGTGGAGATTATACTGTCTCATAGCCCAGAAGTACATCAATAGCAGCACTATCTAAGGAAGCTTTTCAATACAGAATAGGGAGCATATTCTCTTGTCATCTACATCAATGCAACTCCGTAACTCAGTGTTTAGCAGGAGCAAAATTCTGCTTGTGCAATTTAGTTAATTTTTTCCACTAATCTATTCTTACCATTTTACGAACTTTTACCACACGGTTGCCTCCATTCTTATCTCCCCCAACTGGTTTTGTGAGGGTAGCAGGTGCTTTCTCTCTCTTTTTCTTTTCTATCTATTGACAAACCAAAAAAAAGTTTCAGACAAGTTAACTTATGAAAGTTTGGGACACAACCTAATTAGTTAAACATCGAAATTCATTCCCTTTATACCTTTGTTTCTGGTGCATCATACTTGCGCTTGTAGATGGCTTTTCTGGCATACATCGCTGATCGGGAATATTTCCCAATTCCTCGGGCCAGCACTGGGTTACGGCTTGCATGGTGCTTTTTAGGCTTCTTTGCCTTCTTCTCACCTGCCTTCTTCTCGCCTGCCATCTACCAAATATCAAAATAAAGTATTAGTGATTGTCACATTAAACAAAGAAATTGTACAGAAAAAAATGTAATTGCTGCAAAAAACAAAAGCAAATTATACTTAAAATATCCATGGTATTCCTATAGTGGTCTTGAGACTATTCGGCTATGTTTACTGTACTATCTTTTGCATCAAAGCCACCTAAACTACACGGAGCCTAATCAAGATGCACAGGACACCACATCCATTGCATCTCGCTTGTAACACAAGGCCACGTATATAGTTAATACAGGTGATACAATTCAGATACCTGACCATGTCCAAAAGTACTAAAGCAGAGATCCAGGGAAGAGAAAAATGCAAATACATGTTGGGACTACAACTGCATGACAGCCCGTAGAGGGAAGTGGAGAGAGGGGCAATAACCAACTCCCCACCACATGGTGACCTGGGGCTTTTACGTGCCCTAGACAGAGTCCCCAAGGTGGCCAGGCTCAGATATGATTTCCCGCAGGGAGCAGAGACTGGAGGCGAAGGAAGAAACCCCGTCCTGTGTGTGCCCACCACCCATACGATACGATCTGCCTCTGGCTGGAGCGTCCTCATACGTTTCGGACCAAAGGCTTCACGCCGGGCGGGGGCTGCACTTTACAGGCTCCCAACCTCTGCTCCGGCTGAGTCCGGTCACCGCCCAGAGAAAGGGGCTCCTAGGATCACCCCCCACCCGAGGAGTTATTCAATCCATTACGGTGGCTGCCGGATCCCCAGCCACACAGTCCCCATAGCGGGCCATCCGCGGCCTACACTCCCCGGAGTTACCGGGGCCCGCGAACTCCGCACATACGGGCCCCCCCGCATGTATCCGGGCCCCCCGGAGCCACCGAGCCGGACCCGCGGGCCCTTCGGGGCCGCCTCACGGCAGATGGTGGCGGATAGTAGCCACTACTCCCCCGCAATAAGCGCCGCCACTCCGCCATTCTTACCTTCCTAAAAGGGAAAGGGAGCAATATCCGGGAACCCGGCGCTAAAGCGAGCCCAGCGTCTGACGTCACCCCGTCCACTCCGGGGCACGCTGGGAGATGTAGTCTGTGGCCTATAGCGGTTTCTGGCTGCCTATAGGTCTGTACGGCGCGGAGGAAGGTCAAGATCTGGGTCAAAGGGAGGACACTCTCGCCCTCTGGTTATAGCACGAGGTAGTGGGAGTTGGTCACGAGTGGGACCGACTGGATTCTATCTTGGCTGGGGTTGGAGAAGAAGGTATGTGATGTGTTGAGTAGTTACAGGGCTTATGGGTTCTGCAGATGACTTAAACCCTCCCCGCATTGTAGCAAACAACTAAGTGTTTAATTTCACTATCTGGAACTTGTAAAAGTAAAGGTTGTATAAATCTGCAGAATGGGGGTCTTGATTAATAATAAACCTACAGATGTCAGGTTTCAGAGTAGCAGCTGTGTTAGTCTGTATCTGCAAAAAGAAGAACAGGAGTACTTGTGGCACCTTAGAGACTAACAAATTTATTAGAGCTCTAATAAATTTGTTAGTCTCTAAGGTGCCACAAGTACTCCTGTTCTTCTTTCTACACATGTCAGCGTCATGGTTCTATATACTTTAGTTTCCCCGTCTGCATATTCTGTCAAATAGCTACTTCACAGAGTTTTATAAAGGTTACTTAAGGTGACACTATTGACTTGTATCAGAGGGGTAGCCGTGTTAGTCTGAATCTGTAAAAAGCAACAGAGGGTCCTGTGGCACCTTTGAGACTAACAGAAGTATTGGGAGCATAAGCTTTCGTGGGTAAGAACCTCACTTCTTCAGATGCAAGTAACGGAAATCTCCAGAGGTAGGTATAAATCAGTGTGGAGATAACGAGGTTAGTTCAATCAGGGAGGGTGAGGTGCTCTGCTAGCAGTTGAGGTGTGAACACCAAGGGAGGAGAAACTGCTTCTGTAGTTGGATAGCCATTCACAGTCTTTGTTTAATCCTGATCTGATGGTGTCAAATTTGCAAATGAACTGGAGCTCAGCAGTTTCTCTTTGGAGTCTGGTCCTGAAGTTTTTTTGCTGTAAGATGGCTACCTTTACATCTGCTATTGTGTGGCCAGGGAGGTTGAAGTGTTCTCCTACAGGTTTTTGTGTATTGCCATTCCTGATATCTGACTTGTGTCCATTTATCCTCTTGCGTAGTGACTGTCCAGTTTGGCCAATGTACATAGCAGAGGGGCATTGCTGGCATATGATGGCATATATAACATTGGTGGACGTGCAGGTGACTTGATGCATTGGAAGAAGTGAGGTTTTTACTCACGAAAGCTTATGCCCAAATAAATCTGTTAGTCTTTAAGGTGCCACCAGACTCCTTGTTGTTTTTGTAGATACAGACTAACACGGCTACCCCCTGATAATTGACTTGAAAAACACAATTGTAGACAAAAATTGTACTTACTCTTACGTGTAACCCCCAACTATAAATGAAAGAGATCAGAGAAATTTTTTTCTTTTTAACTTTGTTTCTTTGAACTTTTGAGAGCATTTTGAATATAGTAAAGTATCTTGTTGATGGTTAGTTGCGCTTCCCCTCTCAAGCAGTAGGATGACTCCAGCGTGGGAGTAAGATGCCTTATATTTTTGGAAGAGGATTTTTTTTTTTTGTTTTAAATAGCACGGTTTAAAAAAGGATCTCGATCAGCAAACTCATTTTTTTTAAATAGTCATTAAAAACAAGTTAACAGTATCGCCTCAGATCATGTTGGTAAAAGATTTAGATGAAAGGTGCTACTTTAAGTACCACGTGTTCCCACGAGACATTTAAAAGCTGATCCTGTGCACGCAGAGAGTGCTCAGCAGATGCACCTATGGGTGCACGCAGAGCGCCTCTAAAATATCCAGCCATCATTCCCTGCAGATCCCTCGTGCCAGCAGCGCTCACTGCATGCCCGCCCTGTGCAGCCCGCAGCGCTCCAGGCCAGGCAGCCGAGCGCGCGCCTCGCCGGCAGGCCCCGCCCCCGCCCCCGGAGGCTGGGCCGGTCGCGGGCGGATGACGTCGTGGCAGGCTGCGCCGGGGTTCTGTGTCTCCGCGGCCTGGCTGCGGCTGCTTTTCACGCTCCCCTCCGGGTCCCCCAGGCCGCGTCCCGCCGGGGGAGCCCCCCCCCCCCCCGTGAGAGGCCGAGACTCGGGGGGCCTGGCCGCTGCAGGCGCCGCGGGGGAAAATGACATCGCGGAGGTGAGGCGAGGGGGCCGGGGCCACCTGCCCCTTTCCCTGGGGGGGCGGGGCCCCATCTTCCCCTGGAGCGAAGGGCCCGGCGGTGGGCGGCAGAGACTCCCCCGGGGCGGGGCGAGCCCCCCTCCCCGTGGCGCGGGGCCGCTCTCTGCTGCGGGTAATTAAAGGGCAGCGCCCCCCCCCCCCCGGGTGTTCTCTGGTGTAGGCAGGGCCCCCCCCCCTGCAGATCCCAGTGTAATTTATTCAGTGACCCAGTAAACTGTCCGTCTGGCATTCCCGGATCCGGAGCATTCACCCCGGGTGGCAATGGGCATTAGCAACAGATGCATTACTGAGTGTGCGGATTTGGGAATTAAAACGTGAATCAGCTTCTACAATTATTAAGTGCAGGCTAATGTTTTAGGTGGCCTATACGGTAGGTGTAGTTTAGCGGTGCTCGGCTCTCTATGAGCTGAGGGGTGAAAACATTATCTACTTCCAAATACCTGCAATATTTGCTGGATTTAGAATTTGAAAAACTCAGTTAAATTTGAGTTTATTGCAGAGGTGTATGTCTTTCCACATCTCATTTTTACTTTGTAGAAGACTCTTGTTTATCCTTTGTCAGTACATTTCCCGTTTATTTTCTTTTATTCACTCTTTTTTACCTGTATTTAATTCCTTTGATTATGAAAGCTGACAGTATTTTTAAAAATCTGATTTGCTTTATGCTGTCTGTTTACTTTTTCTTTTTCAGTTTAGAATGATGAAGCTAGATTATCAATTTCATTTCAGGGTTCTCTTCCCTCCTACCACCATATTATTGTGTTTGGATCTCCAGCAGCTTGGGTAGATATTTAAAGTGGGAGGGAAATTTTAAAATTGAAATGGGGGGGTGGAATCTTATGTATTTCTTTTCATATCAGTTTCAGTGATGCTTTCCCACCCCCCCTTTTAAAATAAAGCCTAAAATGCATATGCCTGCATTAGTTAAGTGCCCATTTTACAGTCTTTGCTCACTGTCTGACTCTTGACAATTAGTCCTCTTAGCCCATTCAAAAGTTAAAAGGGGTTAATGAGAGAGAGTGAATAAAGATTAGAAATACAGACAAACCAGTGAGCCTAAAAGTAGGAATAATTAAACTAATAGTCACCGCTTTCCCGATATGTCTAGTTGTGTCAGCCAAAACCCAGAAGCACTCTAATCTGTTCTGCAGTCAAAACGGAGATCTGAGTAGCCCAATCATGAAATGGAGAATCATATTGATTTTGTTTCTCTTTTCAAGGTGGTAAATCGATACTATGCTCCTTTTTCTCCCTCCCCCCAAAATTTTGCTGACTATTCAAACTCTAATCAGAAAAGAGAAATACACTGTTAATGTAGTGTGTGATTCAAGGATGTCCTACACCTTCTGAGTTCTGCAAAGGGCTTTTGTACAGTCATACCCTGATTCTCCAGAATATTTCTTTATCTGAAACAAGGGCATGTTCCCATCTATCTATCTATCCCCATCCACCCCCTCTATCTTTATTTATCTGTCTATCTATATACACACATACACTCCTGGAAAAGGCCTTCTACTTATCCCCATTGTCCTTGTTTGACTGTCTCATTGATTATCTTTCCACTAGCATTTTTGCCTTATTGTAAAATGCCAAGTAGAATGCTGTGTGGCTGAAACTATTAAATCATGCTTTGGGGAACATTAAACCCTCTGTTCTCATTGTGGGCATAAATAGAATATATTGCTATGTATTGGTTTTTGATTGTATTCTAAGCTCTTGGTCAATTTTACACTAGGAGTAACTCCTGTGTCTGCTTAGAACAGAGCTAGAAAAGGAAAGCAGAAAAAAATCTAAAATGCATTCCATTCCTATGAAAGGAAACGTAAGTGAAAATCCTCTATAGGGTTTATATTACTCCTGTCTGTGTCTGTGCAATCCTCTGTGCTCTCCCACCAGTGTTGGAAAGGATGTGGCCAGCGTGGTTCAAAAGCACAAATGTGGTGGCAATATGCCAAATGAGGTTATCCTGATCACCGGTCCGGAACCATTTAACATAGATCACTAACACCCCCATTTCTTTCTATTTGGGGTGGTTGACAAATGCATCTTCCTACTCAAAGCCAAAAATACAAGGGTGAGCAAGCAGGAGAACCAGTTACCATTAGAACAGAAGTTACAACATGTGCAAAAACGTGGTCACTTTCCTGGATGTACCTTTTTTGATCCCAAACCCCAGCTTTGGTGGGCTACAGGAAGAAAGATCCTCTTTTCATAATCTTTTACATGATTCCATAACCAATTTTCAAATATATTATATTAGGGTCCCTTCTGTTCACTGAGATGTATTATCTTTTGGCGTAACTTTACATGATGTGTCTAACTAGTAATGTGGTGGTATGTATATTTGTGTACTTGGAGGACCAGGTGTTGCAAGTAGTGTGTGTGTGTAAACTTGCAGTGAAGTTAATGGAAGTTCTGCATGTGGCATGCCTGTAGGATTGATTCCAATATGTTCACATTCCTGTATCTATGCTTCTCTTTTTCATGTAATTATAACTAAAGTTCAATAAAATCTTCACTTAAATCCCACATACATTAAAAACTCCTGCCTGGCAATGTTTTGAAGTTATTGCTTCTCGTAGAAGTTATATGGGGGGGGGGTGATTGTGGGAAACCTACATAGCCAGATTGTTCCTTGGAGTACATTGTCTAGCATCCAGTCCAGTCTGGTTGTTAAAATCCCAGGCAATGCGGCTTGCACTGCTTCTCTTGGCAGACTATTCCAAAGATTAATACATTTCCCCATCAGGAAACTTTCCTTGACATTCAGGCAAAATTTTCCCATTATTCATTTCATCTTCGTTCTATCCCTGTGTCTCCCTGTATCCCACATGAAATTCTTCTTGCAGTTTACACCTTCCAGGTTCTTGTAAAGCTGCTTCGTCTAGTTGTACCCATTTAGGACCAGATGTTCAAAGGTGTCTAAAGATAGCTGCTTTTGAAAATTGGACTAGGTGCCTGCCTCTATCTTTTGGCATCTAAAGACTTTTAAAAGTCTAGCCCTTGGTCCATATAATCTTTCTTCATAATTCAATCCCTCTGACCTAAGTTATTGTGGGTCTTTTTTTTTTTTTTTTTGGCAGGGTCATCTTGTCTGTCATCCTATTGCCACTAATGGCTGGTCACCAGTGTGTGGGTTAAGTCCATCTTTCATAGTCCACATAATACACACTATGTGTTAACCATAGATTCCTCTTTTCTAAGCAAATGTGGTCATCTGGGGTCCAGAAGAGGTTAAAGTTATCAGTTACTTAATTGGGTGAAAGTGAGTAGCAGACAGTCAGGTTATGTTGCTGGGTTTAGTTGGTGATGGTAGAAACTTGCCAATCTAGCTAACAGGCTTTACTCTCTTCAACCTTTCAAGGTAACTATGTTGACTATCGTGCATGTACTGTGTGTATTTTTCAAAGAAGATGAGGAAAGCTGAGGCACTGAGTGGGCTTTGAAGATCCCATGACTCTTAGGCTTGGCTACACTCGGGACTTCACAGCACTGCCGCGGCAGCACTGTGAAGCGCGAGTGTAGTCGTGCCGCCAGCACTGCGAGAGAGCTCTCGCAGCGCTGTATGTACTCCACCTCTCTGAGGGGAATAGCTTGCAGCGCTGCGAGCGAGTGTGCAGCGCTGCAGGCACTGATTACACTGGTGCTTTACAGCGCGGTGCTCGCTGCGCTCAGGGGTGTGTTTTTTCACACCCCTGAGCGCAACAAGTTGCAGCGCTGTACAGCGCCAGTGTAGCCAAAGCCTTAGGGAAGAGTAGGGGTTTTCCCCAATTTTCTTAGCCAAAATGCATGTCTCGCTGTTGTGCTGATTGGTTACTGCCCAGAAGCAGCTGCATTTCAGTGGTATTGCATATTTATAGTTTGAAGAGCTTTGAGGTCTTTCAGGATCATGAGCATTGGATAAATGTAAGATTATCTGTCAATTGATTATCACAACAGACAAGAGTTAAACTCAAAGTACTGTAGTTGGATTTTTACTTACATTTTCCTGGTTTGAGCTATACCCAGAGTAGTTTATTTTTTTGGTGGCTCTGCTAAAGGTGCAATATTCTGGACGGGGTTCTCTTGCTTAGATAGGATATACACAGACAGATCTAAGGTTCCCATGTAGAATTACTTCCTTTTCAAGTTGCACTTGTGCACCTTTACTTCTAATTTCCCTGGGTATATTAGCTAGACTGACTCTGTTAGGGACTTGGCTGTTTTGGAAGCTCTAGAAGTGTCCGGAGTATTCTTTAGGAAAAATTTGCCAGAGTAGGGAGTATGGAGTATTACATTATTGGAATAATGATAAGTCTTTCTCAATTTAAGCTGCCAATCAAAAGAGCTGCTCTATGTTTAAACATGCACTTGCATAGCTTTCTGTTATGGCAGTTTACCGTGAAATGTGGATTTATGTTGGGAATAATCAGAAATGCGATGTACATTTTTAGTTATAGTATTTTTATAAGTGTAACAGAGCAGATTTCTGCCAAGCAGCTAAGTGTCTGTATTGCTGTGATGTTTTGCTTTACTCAGGGAAAAAACTCACTGGGTTTTTCAAGAGCAGTGGATTCTGCTGCTTTCTCTCAGATATGCTGTGTAAGTCTATAATCAAAGTGCATATGTCCAGGGGTGCATGATTTATAGCAGTTACAAAAATAATGAAGCCTTTCAAATGTCTAGGAAGACTTTAATTTCAAGAGTTGAGGTGAAAATAAAACCCAAGAAAGTAGTTTGGCAAAGCCACTGGAGTCAAATGGTTGCACACTGTTTGCCCAGCATTTTGCATTTCTGTGACAGTACTGTATTTTGTTCTGTGTTCTGTCTTGGCCGGCTGGGTGGCAGTGGATACAGTCTTGCTTTTAGTTTCTCAGCTTTTAAAACATGTCTGGTTAAATTGGGAACTCTCCTCAGACATCTGATTGTGTATCGTTTCTCCATTGATTCCCTTGGTACAACTGGGGCAGACTTATGCTTTGGTCCAAAAGGTAATTGAAATAGTAGATATTTACAGCTATAATTAAGTTTCTGTTGTAACTTTCTGGAATACCTTTTGGGAGAAATTTTCCATGCTCAGTCTCTGCATGAAGTTGAACTCATCTAAAAAGTGTTTTGTTTTGTTTTTTTTAGGATTCTTTGTTTCTGAATTTTTGGCAAAGGAGCTGATCTTATTAGTATGTGTGCAATTTTGATGTGTCTTTACTATACATGTCTGTATTGATTCAGCTTCCAACCTATATTTCCCTAAGTCACTTCCTTGTGAAAGAGAGCATCTTTTGGCCTGTACAGGGGAGCCATGATGGAGAGGGAGATAATGGATAGTGAGGGCTGATGCAAACCTCAGATTTTCTCTTCAGTTGATTGCATTGAAGTATAATAATCCTAGTTTCTCCTTAGTTCACAAAGCTTGTGCCTGGATATCATTTCCAGTTACTTAAATCATAGGACTGGAAGGGACCTCGGGAGGACTAAGTATTATCTAGACCATCCCTGACAGGTGTTTGTGGGCAGTAGAGTTGTTGGCCATCTTAATGTTGCATTACTTCTGTATTGCAGCAGAGGAATAAAACTTGTGCGATGATACGGAAAACATGGACTTGTTAACTAAATCACTACAAATAAGTCTGCTGAAATGTAATGCCATAGGTGGTGATGCTGAACTCTTTAGTTATAGATATAGGCCATATATGGTTCTCCTCCGGTGAGGTCCACTGTTTTGGTCATTCAGGAGGCTGCTTGTGGGTGGTGAAAACCAATATGATGTTCCTCTGTTTTGTATTTTAAGAGTGTGATATTTTAGGACCATAGGAATTGACAGACCAGATCAGAGCATTGCTCCATCTAGTCAGGTAGCCAATCTCTGGCAGTGGCCAGTACCAGATGCTTCAGATTTTGGACAATTGTGGAATAACTTGTCCACAAGGGAAGTTTCTTCCTGACCCCCGTCATCAGTCGGTGATCGATTTTATGCCCTGAAGCATGAGGTTTTGTTTTATTTTTACTTTTTAAATAAAACTGTCTTAATGCTACTATGGATGTCTTCAGTATTCTTATATATGTCTAATTTTTCCTTCAGTCCTAATAAGCTGTAGACCTCCATGGAATCCAGTGGCATCGAGTTCCGCAAGTTGTGTGTATGCTGGTGGTGAGGAGTGTGTGTTTTTGTTCTTATTAGTTGTCTTTCAGTTTAATTGAATGTGACTTTGCTGTTGTGTTATGAGAGGATAAATATGAGTGCCTGACTTCCCTGCTCTATACCATTTGTTTTATATACTTTTTATCATGTCTCCTCTGAAATAAACAGTTTCCAATGGTGTGGCTATAGTACTTCCACTTATGACATCTCTTATCAGAGGATCTTTGCGATATGTAGAAGAAAACCTACTTTTAACTGGTGACACGAAAAGTACAAGTTAGAATTACATTGACATTTTTTTAGATTTTTTTTCAAAGCATAACAAAATTCTTTAAAATCCAATATTGCATCCAGTGATTTTAATGTTATCTGATATTTGTGTGACAATGTGCCATCAGCTAAAGAGAGATTCTGGTTTTAAAATATTTTTCTTCTTTATCTTGTGTAGATGGTTTCACCCGAATATTACTGGAGTGGAGGCAGAAAATTTACTGCTGACAAGAGGCGTTGATGGCAGCTTTCTGGCCCGGCCCAGTAAAAGTAACCCGGGAGATTTTACACTTTCTGTTCGGTAAGTTAAGTATTTGAGAGGCTCTGTCCTTAATACCCACTTGGCCCAAACATACAGAAGTTTCCAATTGCCGTTGTTCTGTGGAGAGCAATCCTTTTTGGGTAGAGAGATGAGACTTTTGTGAGCTACATGTTCTTCTCTATTTCTGACTTCTGAGTCTGTTATGTTGATAGTTTTACATTTGCTTCTGCATAGGAACCCAAATGTCTTTGGTTTTCCAAGTTGTGCAGAGCTTGGAAGGCAGTGGATCCTGCTCTGTAGTGAGCCAGAAAGGTAGAGGTGAAGTGGCAGCCAGTTCATAATTTCTCCATTCCTTACCCTTTTAAAGAAATCCATTCGGGTTCCTGTCCAGAAAGTAGCAGAGCTGACAGCGTTAGCAAGATCATGCATGTAAGATCTGTGCTCCTTTATACCGCACTCTGTCTTCTCTTCTCCCCCTCATCACCCCGTTAGCTACACTGATAGTACTTAAAAATTTGCCAGTTACCTTAGATAGATATTTGCAGTGTAACTTAATGCCAAAAATGTGCTTGGCGCTGTACAACACAGCATGCAAATATAGTCTTTGCCCCAAGGAGCCCACCCCCTAAAAACCCATACGAGAAAGGGCTCATGGAGAAAATCCAAAGGAGGGAATAACATAATTTTTCTTCCCTCTGTAATGTCTCACTTCTTAGGGATTGCAGAAGAAGTGAGGGGGATTTGAATGAGACTAGGATGGTGGCTTGTCAAATAGAAAGAGACCAATCCACACACACTCAAGATACTTTCCTATAACAAGAATAAGGAAATATTGAGGTAATCTTGTTTGTTAGGAGAAATGAACAAGTTTTTAAAGGCAACTCATGTATTCCAGCTTCTAAAATGCGCCTTCTGGAGTACGTGTCCTCTGAGACAATGTGGGGATGGGGAAGGGGAAAAGGGCATGTCTGACACTTCATTGTTGCCTTACATTTTAAGGTAGTCTTAGTGGAGCTGAGTCAAGGGAAGGAGACCTCATCAAAGATCTGCGCATTGGAGGGGGGGAGGGGCGGCTGAAGTTTCCTGACTGAGAATTCCATTTAAGTCCTACCTAGGGCAGTCTTATGATGGCCGTTGATCTCTGCTCTTCATTGATATTAGTGGAGGTAGAGGCTAGTTGCTTATATAAATGGCTATCCTTGACTGATTGTAGGGAGCAGACCTGTCTTTAAGGGAAATCCCCATGCTGGGGAACCATGTTAGGATGTCTGAGTTGCTCCTTGAACGTGACAGTTGGAGTCTGTCCAGCCTTTCCTAGAGCCTGACTGCTATACCGGGCAGAGCTGGACTCCACTCTGAAGAAAGTGGTAGCACAGAACCCCAATGAGGCATCTTGTGGATGATGAAGACTTCCCTCCGTCATGAGAATTGCATCTAGAGGACAGGAGGTCTGTGCAGCTTCTATTGGACAATGTGTGTATATCTGCACTGCAAAAACAAAAAAACCTCTATGGCAGCGAGTCTCCGAGCCCGGGTCAACTGACCCAGGCTTGTGGGACTCTCACTACAGGGTTAAAAACAGCAGTCTAGACATTTGGGCTCTGAGACCCAGGGAGAGAGAAGGTCTCTGAGCCTGGGCTCCAGCCCAAGCCCGAATGTTGACACTATTTTTAGCTCTCTAGCGTGAGCCCCACAAGCCTGAGTCAGTTGATCCGGGCTCTGAGACTTGCTGCCGTGGGTCGTCTTTTGCAGTGTAGATGTACCGGGTGGGCTCATGAAGACTTGTGGTTCAGTGGAGCCATTAAGTAATTATGGAATGAAAAAAATCTTATTTCTGTACTGACTGTTTAACAACCACTTCCTCTTCCTGTAATCCTTGATGTTGTTTCATTGCCCTGCTATTAGATGTATAGTTGCTTCATTCACAGTGTGCAGTAATTTAGATATGCTGCAATTCATCTGCTGGAAGGTGCCTGACATATAAAGCTGAACTACTAAAATTTCCAAGCTAGTAGAGTGGAATATTTTAAAGTGATTGGTTTGAAATTGGCGAACTTGTGTAAGTTGCCCTTTTCTTTTCTTTTCTTTTCTTTTCTTTTCTTTTCTTTTCTTTTCTTTTCTTTTCTTTTCTTTTGGTGTAATAAACATTTAGGCGAAATGGAGCTGTCACGCACATCAAGATCCAGAACACAGGAGACTACTACGACTTGTATGGAGGAGAAAAATTTGCCACGTTGGCTGAGTTAGTCCAGTATTACATGGAACACCATGGGCAGCTCAAAGAAAAGAATGGAGACGTAATAGAGTTAAAATATCCACTGAATTGTGCTGATCCTACATCTGAAAGGTGAGAGAGAAAAATAGTGGTGAAAAATATGAAGGAGTCCATTCTCCTTTCCACGTATGCATGTAATTCCTATTAACCTTAAGGATTTGCCTTTACTCAGTGTAAATAAGGGTGGCATTACCTTACCTTGCAAGTAGTCCGACTGTTTTCTGTGGCACTACTTGCAAAATAAGCTATTACTCAACTTGAGTAAGGGTGGGAGAGTCTGGACTGAAGAGGATAGGCCCTATATGTTGCAGTAACTAAAACAAAAACAAAGTAAACTACGCAACCCACTTTCCGATCCTTCTTGGAAAATTTCATTGGTTGCAAAAGCTTCAGAGAATTATTTGTGTTACTGCAGTGACTTCAATATATATTTCAGGGCGTATTTTTATCCTGGTAAGGCTGTATTGTATGTGGGTTTAAGAAAACAAAAGTCAAATGCAAATACACAGATTGCTGAAACTGACATTTTTAACAAGACAGCACTGATCAGTAGGATCTCAGACTTTGTATACTTACTAAGGAAGTATAGCGAAGGAACTCTTCAGAAATGAATGTAGTTCTTTTTGGAAACTGGAATTAATTAGTCTTGACCCATTATTCAGCATTATGGCCAGTAGATGTCAGTTTATTCTCAGAAGTGAAAAGCAAGGAAAAATAATAGAACCACGCCATCATAAGGTCTGATGAAATTGTATCCATAGTGTCTAAGGAAAACTTTCTGTTAACATAAGAGCACTGAAATCATGCAAGTGCATAAAATAAACAATGGCAAAAAATACAAGAGAAATTTGAGGTATCTAATTGCAGTAACTGAAATTTTATTAGAACCCACTTCAGTTCTTGCTGACTTTTCTCTTGGGATTTCTTTCTTGTGATCTGTATAGATTTTTTTATTAAGCAATGGTGGCATTCTTCCAAGGTTTAAATGCATAAGAATTGAAGTATCTTAATCCGTTTTCTGTGTATGCAAGTTCTGTTTTGAGAGTTGTTTTGTGCATAATGTTTTATTACTTCTGAAGTATTTCTGTATGTGCGAACACACGCCCTCTCAATTCATATATTTTCTAAGTCTGTACTTTGCTAGTTTTTGGGTACCTTTAGCAACACTTGTGGCCCTTGAGACCTCAGTTTAGTATGAACATTTTGGCTTGTTATAGCTGTTTAAGCCAGGTGGGCCCAGTCATGGGTACAGTGAAGAGAAGGGCAACTATATTTATTTATTTATTTTATTTATTGTAAATTTTAAGGTGGTTTCACGGGCACCTTTCTGGAAAAGAAGCTGAAAAGTTATTAACAGAAAAAGGAAAACATGGAAGCTTCCTTGTGCGAGAGAGTCAAAGCCACCCAGGAGACTTTGTTCTTTCAGTTCGGACAGGAGATGATAAAGGCGAGAGTAATGATGGGAAATCGAAAGTGACCCATGTCATGATTCGGTGCCAGGTACAACAAAGCTGGAACTTCTTGACTGTACAGGCTTCCTTCCTGGTTTGCATGCTTATTCTGTCAGGAGAGGCATTACAGACTTCTCAATACTGTTCAGTCCACTGATTTTGGTCAGACGGCGCTGTATGTACAGCATATTGTTTGCTTGCTCAAATTGACTTCTTTGCTAATTTCAAGAATTCTATTAGCATTTTCTTTTTTTCACTGGATCGTGCCATAGCATATCTATATTGCTGAGGAGCTTCTACGAGGTTTCTCTTTGATTGCATCAAGAGTCTGTCTCAAAGCCTCTGCTGATGTAGCCTTTCACATTCATGAATCTCTCTCAAGTTTGTTGCAGTCTTGTCTTACTACTTCTCTTTTTATATAATAGACCTCAGAATCCATTCAGGTGTGTGGGGGGGTTTGTAGCTGTACTATGGAGGCTGGTTATTTTGTCTTTTTCATAATGTCTTTCCATAATAACAAACAAAATACAATAAATCCTTAATTCAGGGAAACCTTGTCCTACAGTTTAAACTTCAGGTAGGGTAGTTTGCCTTTACTAAAGAATGTGTTTAAACTATCTGATGCCAGGATTAATTCTTGATGGCTATTTTTATTCTCAAAACATTTTAATGTGTGCCTGAGTATTGGTGTTAAAGGGTCAAATCTGTTGAAAGTACTTTAATCCTTTTTAGAAAATACAGTTTTTGTAATACCTTTATTTGTCTTTTAAAAAAAAAAAAGCAAAAACAACCCTCCCCACATGCCTTGTATAGAGAAATTAGGAATTTGGTGTGGAAATGGTGCAACTGAGTGAGAGTGCCTGCTAGAGGTGTTTTTTTTTTTTTTTTTTTTTTTTTGGCTGTGCATTCAGTAAATGCCGTCAAAATTTCAAGGTAATTTCCTGCCTTTATTTATAGAATCATAGAATCGTAGGACTGGAAGGGACCTCGAGAGGTCTTCTAGTCCAGTCTCCTGCACTCAAGGTAGGACTAAGTATTATCTAAACCATCCCTGCAGAGGTTTGTCAAACCTGCTCTTGAAAATCTCCAATGACAGAGATTCCACAACCTTCCTAGGCAATTTATTCCAGTGATTAACCACCCTGACAGTTAGGAAGCTTTTCCTAATGTCCCACCTAAACCGCCCTTGCTGCAGTTTAAGCCCATTGCTTCTTGTACTATCCTCAGAGGTTAAGGAGAACAATTTTTGTTCCTCCTTTTGAAACAACCTTTTATGTCCTTGAAAACTGTTCTCATGTCCCCTCTCAGTCTTCTCTTCTCAAGACTAAACAAACCCCATGTTTTCTAGACCTTTAATCATTTTTTGTTGCTCTTCTCTGGACTTTCTCCAATTTGTCCACATCTTTTCTGAAACGTGGCGCCCAGAACTGGACACACTATTTCCAGTTGAGGCTAATCAACGTGGAGTAGAGTGGAAGAATTACTTCTCATGTCTTGCTTACAACACCTCTGCTAATACATCCCAGAATGCTGTTTACTTTTTTTGCAACAGTGGGACACTGTTGATTCATATTTAACTTGTGATCCACTATCCTCAGATCCCTTTCTGCAGTATTCCTTCCTAGGCAGTCATTTCCCATTTTATATGTGTGGAACTGATTGTTCCTTCCCAAGAGGAGTACTTTGCATTTGTCCTTATTGAATTTCATCCTGTTTACTTCAGACCATTTCCCCAGTTTGACCTGATAATTTTGAATTTTAATCCTCTCCTCCAAAGCACTTACAACCCCTCCCAGCTCGGTATCATCCGCAGACTTTATAAGTGTGTTCTCCAAGCAATTATCTAAATCATTGAGGAAGATATTGAACAGAACCAGACCCAGAACTGATCCCTGCGGAACCCCACTCATTATGCCCTTCCAGCATGACTGTGAACCACTGATAACTGCTCTCTGGGAATGATTTTCTAACCAGTTATGCACCCCCTTTATAGGAGCTCCATTTAGGTCAGTGATTCTCAACAATGGCTCTGGGGCCCACTTGGCGGCTGCGAGCAGGCTTCAGGGGATCTGCCAAAATAAACCAGAGAGCAGGAACAGCGTTAGACTTGCTGGGGCCCAGGGCAAAAAGCTGATGCCCAAGCCCCGCTGAGGGCTGGAGGCCAAAGCCAGAGCAACTTAGCTTCACGGGGTCCTCTGTGGTGTGGGGCTCTGGGGAATTGCCTTGCTTGCTACCCCCTAATGCCAACCCTGGCTTTTAATCTACTGGATATGCAGAAAAACAGTTGTTGTGGCACAGGTGGGCTGTAGAATTTTTTAGCAGGGCGGGGATGGCCTTCGAAAGAAAAAGATTGAGAACCCCTGATCTAGGTTGTATTTCCCTAGTTTGTTTATGAGAGCGTCATGTGAGACAGTATCAAAAGCCTTACTGAAGTCAAAATATACCACATCTACTAGTTTCCCCCCATCCACAAGGCTTATTACCCTGCCAAAGAAATCTATTAAGTTGGTTTGACCTGATATTTTTCTTGACAAATCCATGCTGACTGTTACCTAGAAGATAATAAGGTGATAAATGTCTGCAGCTCCTTATGTACATTTATCTTTATGTATATTAGCCATTTTAACATATTTAATTATTTGAGTTTGGGAAATAAATTTGTTAAGAGTTCTCCATGCCCTCAATCTGTTGCTAACCTCATAAATGCTAATGGTAGATGAGATAGTAATTATATTGCTGACTTGCTTTTTAAACAAGGACTACAGTACAAATACCTGTGTTCCAGGACCCAGTGTTAGATTCTGTTGTGCTTTTGTTTTGATTTATTCACAAATTCACGTCTGAGTCTCTGATGGTATCCCTCAAGTATTCTACTTGGGGTGAGTATCAGATAGGGACACTGTTATCCTTAACATTAAAATGTTCTAATTAGAAATGTATTACAACTTTTCCGTGGAATATGACTGTAGTAAATCATCTTTTATAATTTCAGTATGGAATGGCAGGGGATAGTTAAATAGGTTTTTAAGTACTCATTTAAGGGATCTTGTGATTGGTTGAACATTCTAAAGAGGTAATTAATGCAGACTTTATTTTGATTATTGTGTACATTGCTATGAATGAGCACATTTTGAATATCTTTCTTGGAAGGAGCTGAAATACGATGTTGGCGGAGGGGAGAAATTTGACTCTCTTACAGATCTAGTGGAACATTATAAGAAGAACCCCATGGTAGAAACTTTGGGCACAGTACTACAGCTTAAGCAGGTGAGCTTAATAAATGCTAGAACTTGGATCATAAACATTAATTAACTTCAGGACATAGAGGTGGGAATGGTGGTGGTGGGGGGGAGCTCAACCTTTTTCTTACATTCTGTAAAGTGTTGAAAGACAGACATTCATTCAGCGTTAAAACCAAAAGTGAATTTACCATCCTCTTTTACAACAGCATCTTAATCTTTCAGGTTGGTCCAATGATTGGATTTAAGATGCTATAGTTATTTTTAGCCATCTATAAAGGACCTAATTCTCCATTTCTGGTGCATCTAGAACTCCCCTTGGCTTCATTGAGAGTTCTGGGTCTACAAGGATTTTAAAATCCTGTCAAAAAGAGAGGAGGAGAGGACGCTTAATGCACTGAAACTGGAACCATGAAACTGTGTGACGACCACCCCATGAATCTGATTTTAAAAAAAAAAAAAAAAAAAAAAAAAAAAGGGGGTGGGGGGTGGGGTGGGGCTTCAAAATCTGGAGTGAAGCCTGGGTCCTAAAACTCTTAGTGGTACCTACATACAATATGTTTAATACAGGAGATCTGTGTAAACTAGCTTTATCCTGTTCTGTTTGCTGTGCTGTGGTTTAATATAAAATATCTTTCTTGATTAGCCCCTGAATACAACCCGTATTAATGCTGCAGAGATTGAAAGCCGGGTGCGAGAACTAAGCAAGCTAGCAGAGACCACAGATAAAGTCAAGCAAGGCTTCTGGGAAGAATTTGAGGTAATTTAAATGTTTCAAATATAAAGCAGGTGTGTCTCAGTGATAGAACTATAATTTTACCACAATTTCCCAGCTGCTTAGGGCCCTTTGCCCCTCAAATCTTTATTCTTGCTCCCCACTCCTGTGCCAGATATTGCAACTTCTCCAGTTTGCCAGTTCCTGTCATGCGTTAGCCAAAGATGAGTGCTTGAAAGGTGTGCCTTTTCTTTTAACCCTGAGCACTGGCTCCCACCCCGTTTTGAGGTGATATTGTGCTGGGCTTAGGAAGACATTGCTTAACAGGAACGGCTGGGATTTTGGCACCAACTCATGTTGTCTTTCAGTGGGAATTCTTGTAGGCTCTCTTGAAAGTCCCAGAGACAATAATTTTGCATTTCTCTAATTCTTCTTCTGAGAGGATTTCAAATTACTTTACAAAAAAAATTAAGCCTTGTGACATCCCAGGTGGTAGGTGATTTTTTTCTGATGGATAGAAAGAGGCAGAGGTACTATAGTTTCAGTGGCAGAACCCAGGAGTCCTGATGACCAGTTCCCCACTCTAGCCACTAGATGACACTCCCTTCCTTACAAGTGAAGTACAAACAAGTTTGGTATTAGATGGCTGGTTAGCAACTGCACTGGACATAATAGTCAAAATAGTGACTTTTGTTCATGCTTTTATAGGATTTGACTGATTTTTCAGAGGAGCCTATGGGAGATAGGTGCCAAACTCTTATTGAAATTTGATAGGATTTGGGCATCTGAGGCTAGTCTATACTAGAAAATGAGGTCAGTTTAACTATGTTGGTCAGGGGTGTGAAAAATCCCTGAGCAGCATAGTTAAGCCGACCTAAGTTCCATGTAGATAGCGCTAGGTTGACAGAAGAATTTTTCCATCGATTTAGCTAGTGCCTCTCGGGGAGGTGAATTACGTATGCCGACAGGAGAACCCCTCCCATTGGAGTAGATGGTGTCTACACTGCGCCACTGTAGCGTTTTGTAGACAAGCTCTAACTCTACGCAAATATTTAATTCGCAAGAAGCTGGGAAGTGAATCTACCCTGCACTAGCTTGCCATGGTCTAGTTGTCTGTGTGGACTCTGCTGGCCTGTATTAATAGTTGCACTTTAATCTACTCCCATTTCAAAGAGGACTAGATCAGACTGTTGATGTATGTCAGCAGGGACAGCTAGTCTGCGGCTGGCTAGTGTAGGGTAGATTCACATCCCATATTGCTGTAAGCTAAGTGTTCATGTTGACAAGCCTTTTGGTTCTTTTTTTGAAAATCCCTGCTTTTCTCTTCTGCAATAACTGCACTTTGCATGGAAAAAATTGAATGCAGTTGTTCCCCAAGAAAACTCTCTGCTTAAATTGCCAGTTAATTTGAAAAGATTATTTAAAATCATACTTGATGGCAATAGAAAGTTTCCAGTGGTTTAGACTGAAGACTGCATTGTTTTTACAATTACATGGTGTTCGCCAATACATATATGTTAGGTGTAGGGCATACAATATTAATATGGTATTACGTCCAACATGTGGGCAGTTAACTGAATTGTATTATGTCCACTTTGCTCACTTATGTCAAGAGATGTATATCCCACAACATTCTGCAAAACAAAATGTAGCTTTTGGCATTAGCAAATATAAAGCCCGTCAAAGGCAAGATATATTTGTTCTATGTCCTAATACAGGTACCTTCACAGGCAACTGGTTTAAAATATGGTATCCCAAGCAGAGATAGGGAAAGATATAGAACAACAAATTAAAGAACTGGTACAAACTGGGTTGGATCTTAGATGACCTATAAAGTGCATTCTAATTTGTAAGCAATTGTGTTATAAATATAAGAGGGTTTAGGGGTATATTTTGAAGCACACTTACTGTGTAAGGTGACCTGAACAGCGCTGCAAGAAACTGCTTCCCAGAAAGATTGGTATTGTATTAACTCTTTTTTTCTTTCTATACTGTTCTGCTATTGATTTCAAGTATAAATTGGCTATATTTGTCTAGTCAAGCAATCGACTATGCATTTTGAGCAACAATGGTCTTGTAAAAATAGAATCCAGGATAAACTTTCACATAACTCAGCTTGCTAGAAATTTCAGGAGAATCCACAAATGTGAGTGTAAAGTTTTTGCTTAAGCAGTAGAACAAAATGTCATACCTGAATTCATGCCCAGTTAATACTAGTAAACGTTTCCAACATAGCATGTTGCTTTTTCAGTGTTCCTTTTGGTGGTAATAAGAAATGGATGTGTGAATAGTGATATGGCTGCAAATGGGGAAAAGAATCCATTTCAAAGCTGGCCCATTCAGTTTTTTATATTATACCCTTTTAAACTGAGGGGAAAGAAATAAGCAATTTAGAAGACAAAAGTCCCCAAGTGTTAGTGTGCTGATCATGGCAGGATCGTGAGGGATAACTGGTCAAACACACTCGCTGCAGTACAAATCTTCTTCCCCAGCTATTTATATAAAACACTCTCTCGTCCTTGAATTCATTGCTTCTTTGACACTCACATTTTGGGAATGCTAAAATAAAATTACTGCAGAAAGGGACCCTTTGAGCCATTTTCCAGGTTAATTTTAAATAGTGTTGGAATGACAGCTGTATAATCTGTATGCTTTGCTTAAGAATTTATTATTATTTTGTTTGGGTGCAACCCCTCTATCTGGAGCTATTATTACCATCATCATACCAGAAAGAGAGTAAGGGGGACATCTATTCCCCTCCATGCAATAGTGTATATACCTTCTACATTTTTAATAGCATCTGGTGCTGGTTTTTTCCTTTAAAACAAAACAAAACAGCCCATTGATTTGAGAGTGATTCTCTGTACATAAATTACCAGTTTCAACAGTATTCCCCATTTTCCCCCCCTCAAACAGAAGAAACGTTAAGTACAACCACTGTATATCGTATCCCAAACCACAGTGAGATATTCCTGGCTCCGAGACTTTCTCTACTAACTGGAGTGATTCAGGAACAAAGAGGAAAAGAGTGAAGATGATAGGCGCTTCTAAAGGCCCTATATTTCACTTCTAAATATAGTGAAATGGTTCCCGTAAAACAGGTTTATATTGAAGAACTTCCTTAACTGATTCTGGAATATATATTGTACCACCAGCAGATGGAGACAGGAAATCAAGGAATGTGATGTCAACTTCTTTTATAAAGAGGCTGGTTCCAGCTGCATAATACTGTTTGAGAAACTTCTTGAACACTGTTGGGGTTTGAGAGTGGGTGGGGAGAGTAACTACCGTTTGTTAGATAATAAGGATATATTTGCAAATGCATTCACTAGCTGAATAAAATCCTCATGATGATTATTCAGCCAGCTGGGCTTCATGGGAGAATTAAACAAATGAAAAGCACAAAGGAGCGTCACTAGCTGAGGTAGGAAATTGCTCTCTACCAACATGAGAGTGAAACGAACAGTTTATTGGTCTTGATCAGACAAAGACAAGAGGAAGAAGGAAACAGTGTTTCTGGTCACCATTCTGTCAGAGTTGAGTGTCTCCTCTTCCCACAAATTCTCTACCCTCTGCGGTCAGAAAAGGGACTGTCAATCGAATTATCTCAGCTGATCACTGTAATGAGGGAAGGTGGAGAGAGAGGATGCAGCCTTGGATAAGTAGGGCTCAGGAGGTATAAGGGTCTGTGTATCAAACTAGCATCCATTGGCTTTCATACAGAACAGGCAAATATGCTCCACGTAGCTAATGGCACAAAGTAGGCAAACAGCCACATTCTGCTCTAGCTAAACTTTCCATGTGGATGTGACCAAGAAACCGTGGTCAGTGGTATACTTCAATAGCTGTCATATCGTGACATTTAAACTGTTACATGTGACAGCTACATGACTTGGTTTGAACCCACAATAAATTGGCTTTTCAATCTGGCTGAAGAACAAAAACGTGTGTTGCAGTTAGCATCCTCTCCTGGGGACTCTGAGTTTACCCTTCCGGTACTCAGACTTCACTAGCAAAGGTCCCAAAGCTCTTCTTGATTTCCACCCCCCGCTCTCCCCTGCCCCCGTTGTAGTTGGTGCTGGCTGATGAAATGATTTTGGTGGTGGGATTATGTGGATTAATGTCTAGCTGCCCAGGAATGGAAGAGACTGGTTTTCGCCCTGTGTGCCAATATTGGTGCAGGAGGGATAAGCATTCCCATACAGTGTCCTTTTGAATATATTGTAGACTCATCTATGAAACCACAGAGCTGGCACTGTTAATGTACCTCTTGTTTCTCCTGGCCTGGCCTGAGATGATTTGTGGCCTGGTGGAGTACTGGAAGAGAAACTCATAATGTAGCTGATTCATTGTGGCTGGCCCTTGGAGAAATGGGGCAGATAAATGCTCTGACTTTCCTGAATACATATATTCACCGGGAAGCCAAAAACTTATGAAAGGGGAAAAAGTTATAAAAACAGAAAATCTTTATTGTGAGCTATTTTATTGTGAGCTGCTTCCTTTCACCATCACTGCCTTTTGGAAATTGCTGTATTAATCCTAAATGTCTCTTTATAATGTCATATGGTGATCTCTGAAATTAGGGTTACCATATTTGAACATTGAAAAAAGAGGACACTCCATGGGGCCCCGGCCCCGCCCCAACTCCGCCCCTTCCCCTCCCCCGGTCCCACCCCTTTCCCCACCCCCGCCCAACTCCGCCCCTTCCCTGTCCCCATTCCAACCCCTTCCCCAAAGTCTCCGCCCCCTCCCCTGAGCACCCCCACATTCCCCCTCCTCCCTCCCAGCCACACGAAACAGCTGCACCAATTCTAAAGTCAGGCACTCCACTAGTATAGACTCCCATGACTTTAATGAAGCTGCTCAGTGGAGGATCTGCCCCGGCCCTCAGTTTTTGGGAGCGGTCAGGACACGCAGCTCACACTGTTCTGTTTCCCAGCTCCCCAGATGCCTTGGAGCACCCAGTTCTCCTCCCTGCCCGGTAAAATCCCGGACATTTTGAGCTATTTAATTCTTTAATTCTAAAACGTAATTCTTTATATGTAGTGAACTTTGTATTTTCGTTTTGGCATTGTGTTTGCTCCTAGGATCAGGGGCAGCCAGGGTCTCCACGTGCTTGGCCCGCCACAAGCCAAGCTCAGAGGCTCCCATTGGCTGGGAAAAGCTCCAATGGGAGCTGTCGGAGCCAGCCCCTGCAAGCCCTGCCCCCGCAGCTCTGATTGGGCAGGTATTTCGCAGTGATCCACCACACTGCTGTGTCTCATCACAAATGGGGAGCTGAGTGCCATACAGCACACCCCAGCCCCAGGAGCTCTGATCCACTTGCAGGCAAGGCAGCCCGATGCCCATCGCAGCCAGAGCTCTGATCCCTCTGCACACTCCTGCCTTTCTCACACTGCCCTCCCCTCCTCCCCCACCACAGTCAGTGCTTTTTGGCGACTCCCCGGAGCAGCTCCCCCAGCGCTGCCCCCCACCTGTGCAATCAGTGGCGCATGGTACTCCCAGCTTTGCTGCTCCCTGACTCTTCGGCTCTGTTTAAGAGCCAAGCTGCCCTAGTGCTACCGGCTTCAGGCACTTCTCCTACCTGGGCTCCACCTGAGCTGCTCCTCCCAGCTCAGACTGTAAGAGCCGAGCTGCTGGCTTCTGGCAGCCCTCCCCTACCTCAGGACCCAGAGCTGGCTGGACACGTCCCTTCCCCCGGCTCCAACTGAGCTGCTCGGCTCCGCCCCCTCAGACTTACAGAGCAGAGCTGCAGGAGCCAGCGTTACCGGCTTCAGGCAGCACCCCCCCTGCCTCGGGACCTTGCACCGTGGGAGCAGCTCAGCTGGAGCCGGGTAGGAGAAGTGCCTGGCTGGGGGCTCGGGGTCCGGAGGCGGGGGGGGGGGGGGGGTGCTGCCTGAAGCCAGTAGCGCTTGCTCGGGCAGCTTGGCTCTGTAAATCTGAGAGAGGAGGAGTGGAGCAGAGCCACAGGGGGAGAGGAAGTGCCGGCCATTTTCCCGGACATGTGTGGCTTTTCAGCAATTCCCCCCGGACGGGGGTTTGATTGCTGAAAAGCCGGACATGTCCGGGAAAAAGAGGACGTATGGTAACCCTACTGAAATGAAACCATCTCATAAAATGTTAATGTTGCTGTTTAATTCAGTTCTGACAGCCATTGGTTGTCTATCTCTGTGAAAGACTCCAGGATGTCCATGAAACTCTGCATGTGCCATTTATGGTCTTACTACCCAGATAGTGCTTATAAATTACTTTCTCTTTAAGTATATTTAAGGATGTAATCCCTCTTTTCCTGTGAACTACTGGATAGAGATGTTGGCAGGATTCCTTATTCTTTTGCTTCTGAAAAAAGGCTTTTTGGTGAGTTTAGTGCTTGGATGGCATAGTGAATTGAGAACCTTCATTTATTATTGCAACCAGATTTATTATTGCACTATGTACAACTTTAATGGGCTAGCTACAAGTCAGTGCTGCTTATGGGTCTCTCCTCAGGGATGCACAGAGCAATAATAATGAATTGCGTGAAGCAAGGACATGTTTGCAGTCTTTCCCGTTTGAATCCCATGCTTAAAGAACCCGGGGGCAAACTTTGCTTGTAGATTATAAAATGGACACAGTTAAATGTGCAGTTATGGTAGCATCAAAGTGCTAATTATACACAAGGTGTTCAGTGTAATTGGTTTATTCAAGCACCTGAAGAATCTTGCAGTATGCCAGGCACATGTTATCAGCTGAAGTGAACCTTCTGTAGAACTTTGCACCATAAATGATGACTACTATTACTACTTTGTACTAATACAGCATCTTCTGTTCTTGGCACTTTGCAAACATTAAGACTCTCAACTCCCCTATAGAGCTCTTATCTTGATTTGGCTGGGGAAACTGAAGGGCAGAGAGGCTCAGTGACTTGTTCAAGATAGCACAGGAGTTTTGTGTTGGAGTGGGGAATTGAATCCAGGTTTCCCAACTCCTAGGCTAGTACTGTAACCCCGGGACCATCCTTCTGCTCACTTGAGCTATGTCACCATTTTTTCCATCCGTAAAAAGGGATTAATAATACTTGCCTCCCTTCAGAGAGTTACCTCAAGGCTTCCTTAAGGTTAACCATATATAGCACTTTTCATGCAAAAGCGTAAGTCCTGTTACTGCTCTGGGTACTAATTTTGCTCTCTGGTCCTATTGTAGCACATATCTGCCGTGATTATTTTTATTCTAGTGTGGCATGCATTGAGATGAGAGAATGGTTTGTAACAAGACTGTAATATCCTTTATTTTCAGGATGTTTCTTCTTATCACTTTCCAGTTTTCATCTAGAGTTGCGTATAGAGGTTCTTTGTTAGTTTTTTCTCTTAACACTCGCTCCTAGTCTTCCCTTGTTGTTTAGGATTTGCCTGGCTGTTGCTTACAAGAATCCACTCCTCTTCTTGAAAGCTTGTGTTGTGGCAATGCAATATAATCTCTGGCAGCTTGTTTCTGGGACTTCCCAGCAACATAGCTACATACTGGTAATGCCGGAAGTGGAGGAAGAAAGCCAAATAAGGCCCGAAGGAATCCAGTTCAGGTAGAGAAGTCCAGACCACAAAGTGCCACACTGGCTTTATAGAGTGCTCAAATGGTTACCAAAGTTAATTGTTATTTACAGTGTGGTTGTAGCTGTGTTGGTCTCAGGATATTGGAGGGACAAGGTGGATGAGGTAATATCTGAAGAAGAGGTCTGTGTAGCTCGAAAGCTTGTCTTTTCACCAATGGAAGTGGAGCCAATAAAAAATAATACATCGCCCACTTTGTCTCTCTAATAGTTAATTATTAGCAGCATTAAAAGTAGTACCAGGCTGCTAAGCAGACTTTCTCTCCTCCCTTGAACTCAGCAGCTGGGAGAAATATAAGCAAGTATCTTTATGTTTAGTTTTAAATCTTACAAGGAGGGTTCAGACCAACCCCCAATGATCTGTGGCTTTGTTCTTCAGACCTACTTGGCAGAAACTTTGCTTGGCTTCTTTTCTTCTCCTCATCCTCCTCCCCTCGCCCTTTCTCCTTGAAGACCTCCTCTCCTTAATCCAGCCTGTTTAATTTCCTTCTTAACGTAGGCAGCTACTCTAGCAAAAATCTAGTATCGTCTGGGCTAAATGCTCCGTTCCTTTTTCACGTCATTGAGGGGGTGGGGTCTCTTTTGGTTGCTTTGATGGTATTGGCACTTCTCCTTCAAAGCAGTGTGAACATTGATTGGTTCTCCCAACTCTCTCGGAGGCAGTAGGGATTGCCCCTTACTTCTCAAGATGGAGAGAGATGCTAAAAGACTTTCTCTGTGTCCCCCATTGAGCCCATATCAGAGACTGGATTAGAACTTGCTGCTCCTTGGGTCCCATTTCTCTGCTCAGTCCCCTAGACCACGTTTCCTACTCTTGGGTGAGTCACTGCCTAGGAAACAATAACTAGCTGAGGACTTTAAGTTGAGATTACCAGATTCTCTTCTGGGCTTTGCCAGTGTCTGTGACTTTGGGCAAACCCCTTTAAATTGTTCTCTGCCTAGTCTTTCCGTCTGCAAAATGGGCATAACTATGTCACTGGTATGTTATGAAGCCACTTGGAAAAGCATTTGCGACTCTGGTTAAACCGCTTGGAAAATCCCAGCCCAGCTTCTTGCTTCATATGATGATACAAGTCTTTGAGGATGCTTTGGGAGGTCCCTTTACTTAATTGTTTAAATGCGGAATGGCCACATGTGGGCAGACTCCATCATTCCTGAATTCTTTGTAACGTGTTACTACTAAATAGTGGATTTTAGGAATTCGACTTGAGGTGATCATGTTTTAATGCTTGCCAGAAGGCTTAACGCTTGGAGGATCTGGCCCACAGTTCAGTGTGTTCACGTTCAGGCTTTTGCTTTCATTTTGCAGTTGGCTTGTTTGGGTTTCCTTCAGACTGCCAAATTTCTGCATTTAAAAAAAACAACAACAAATTTTATGCCAGGTTTATGTAACCAAATATTGTTTCTGAATATAAAGTTCCGTAGGAAGTTGAATTTAAAAAAGACCCACCTGTATATGCAGATATCTGCCTCAACGCAATAGAATGGAAACTTACTGATGCAATGGTTACTTGACTTACAAAAGTTTGGATTCCAGACATAAGCTTTTGTCTTCAAAGTCGTCACATATTATTTCTAGTAACTCTGCTGTTTTGAATTTCCTAATTCAGTGTGTTTAACCCTTTGAACCAACCTTATCAAACCAACCTGAATGCTGACGCATGAGATTTCATTTTTCTAATGCTGTCTAGTATGATAGTCAAATGTCAGATTTTTCTCGCGAGCCACCACTGTGTGCATTCTGTCTCATCATTCCCAATGTGGTGCAAGTTTTAGTAAAACCAGTTGTTTGTGCCCTTTTCATCTAGACTTTACAACAGCAAGAATGCAAACTTCTATATAGTCGTAAAGAGGGTCAACGGCAAGAAAGCAAAAACAAAAATAGATACAAAAACATTTTACCTTGTAAGTAGTATTCACTTTTTTTTTTTCTTGTTTCACTGTTAACATTGGGCTGGTACACTCACGGATCCTTTCACTGGGAAGCTAATAATTATTGGCCAGTAGTACAGTGCTGTTCTATTAAAACACCAGCAAGCTAAACTATTGCTCAGTGATCAGCACTAGTGCTCAGTAAGTTTAAGAGGATTAATTTGTGCTGTAGGGGTGCAGGACAGAATAATTATATATACTTTTTATATATCTCATATTCAGATTAATTGCAAATATGAAGCACTGACTAAATAATTGTCCTAGGGAGCAGGGAGAGAGGAAAGGTTGAGTCATCTGGCCATTTTCTTAGCTATTAGAAATGGTAAGTAGTCAAGTACATGCGAAACTTGGCCTTCATGTAGTTTGTTTGGTACTAAGGAACCAATTATAAGTTGACTAGTTAGCAATCACAGAATGCAGCAGTTTAACATGCTGTTTACTTATCCTTCCTCTAGTTGACCATACCAGAGTTGTTCTACATGACGGAGATCCAAATGAACCCGTTTCAGATTATATCAATGCTAATATTATTATGGTAAGTGTGTTATTGCCTCCTTCAATCTGTCACTGGCACAGAGCATAGCATGCTTGCTATTGTATTCCCTCCTAAAAACAAAATAAAGTCATTTTACAATCACATCATTCATTGATATTTGTTTTGATCTCTAGCCTGAATTTGAAACTAAGTGCAACAATTCAAAGCCAAAAAAAAGTTACATTGCTACTCAAGGCTGCCTACAGAACACAGTGAATGACTTCTGGAGAATGGTATTCCAGGAGAACTCTCGTGTTATCGTTATGACAACAAAAGAAGTCGAAAGAGGAAAGGTAAAATGGAACCTCAGGCGGGCCCCACTAAAAGTTATTAAGTTTCAATACAAGTAAGGACTAACCAGACTTCAGTCATGTTGACTTACAAGCTTAAAAATGGTGATCTGGTGCAGCTACAACTCCCATTGGAGACCCGGGCCCTGATCTGTAAGTTGCAGAGTGCCCTCTCCTCTCACTGATAGCGATTGGAATCAAGGGCACACTCATCTCACAGGATCAGGCTCTTGTTTAATAAAGGCTGACTAAGTTACAGCTGCCTTACATGAATTTACTTACTGCAAAATTACTTAAGGGGAGGGAACAGTGAAGGAACTGGTGCAGCCAGGCTGGCACACTGCACACTTTAAGGGAGTTAATGCCGTGTGCTTGAAACTAAAATATTGCTGTTTATTGGTATCAAACCCAAACTCTGTTAGTTGCAAAGCCTTTGTGGATTCTATTTGTATAAGCAGTTTGGGGGAGATGGGGGGGAGAAGGCGGTTATTACTATGAAAATAAACTTCTTGGAGTGCACCACTCGTTAACTGGAAATTTCAACAGCGTTAAGTGAAATTTTCTGCCATGCATTCATGCTAGCCTGAATAGCATTTATGAGACTACCAGAATGTGTTTCTCTTCGTCCTTCTTTATTTTCACTACTTTCCAGACTTGGGATTGATAAAACTCTTTGGGCTTGTACAATGAGCTAGTTGTTTGGATTGTAACTGCACCCAGATGAGACTCCCCAAAGCAGCAGTGATTTAGCATGTTTATTTCTAACATAATGTTTTCTGCCTCCAAATGCCGTCTGCGAGCCATGTTCTGCATGAGCACATGTGCTCACTCAACCCTAGTGAGCTGCGAGTCTCTAGTGAACTGCTCTGGCAAGATCAGCACATTTATTACTTTGAAAGAGAGAACTTTTACAGTTGTGTATCCCAGAACCTTGGCTTGTTCCTTTAAATGCAGAGAGATCTCGTTTGTTCCCCCTCCTGCCATCTGGGGCTGTTACTCTGTTTCTGGATCCTAAATTTGTCGAGTGGGTGGGTGGATGAGGGAGCAGAAGAAAGAGAAATGGCTCACAAATCTTGGCGGAGTGGCAACAATAGTACTCCATTGCTTGTGTGCAGCCTGGTTTTCTCTCTCAGGAGTCCTTTGCCTTGGGTTTTTGCAAACACTTTTGCTGATGGTCTGTACTTGTTCTCTTAGTTTCTTTGCCTTTTCTGTGTTCTTTCCTCTATCTCTTTGTGAATATGATACTTCGTGTTTAAATCTTATACATCATGTCTTCAGTAAAAAGAAAATTATCCTTCCACTCAGTATGAGGAGGGCCTGGAAAAAAGCTGAGTAGGAAGACGGCTAGTGCTCTGTTATGTAACAAATAATTGACAATGTTTTTTCATTTGCGTGACCATATGTAATAAGGAATTTTAACAATCTTAGTACAGAAGCTGGATATTTGTAGCTTTTGTTGGCATTTTCCCCCACCTTAAAGTCTCCAGCCTGCCATCAGCAGGGCGGTGGGTTAGTGACTGGTTTTGACTTCTGAGTTGTTTAAAATCCTGCCTGCCCTTAATTAAAAAAACAAAAACAAACCGAGACCTCTCCCTGACTGGCTTGATGATGTGTGACAGGTTCCCTCTGTTCAGAGTGCAGTGAAGAAAGACCAGCTGGTTCATTGGGAGGAGCCGTGCTTTGGCTTCCTCACTCTTGGAACAAAATGAAGAGATTTTGGGTGGTTTCAAAGGAGTCACGCTTCAGAGCACCCTCAGGATCCTATAACTTCTGTGATGTTTGATCAAGTGGGCCAGGCTCATCTTGACTTTCAGTTTTTGATCTATGTTTTTTGTAAAGGATTGCTAGATGTTGCTGATGCTCTAGCAATAGCCGTTTTGCTTGTTCCACCAGTCAACACTTCTGCTGCACATTCCCCAAGTTTCTTGGCACTTCTCTCTAAATTGTGCCAGTCTGCTCTCCACACTAATGACCTAGCCTTTTAAAATGATTCAGTAATCAGAGCGTTAAAGTACTGCATCATGTGCCAAGTGATTTTGAGATATGCTTCAGCCTTTTCTCTTCAGTAGACCCTGATTGCTGGCCTGGTTGGATATGAAAGCTTTTACACCCCAGGCCAAGGTGCTTTTTGATCTGCAGGAGGTAGAGGGAAGCATCTTTCCCAGAGAGGATGACTTTAGGAACAGTTTGCTTCAGGCAGTAGGGGATCCTGAAACTGTCTCAGATCTATCTAGGACTCTTAAGACTGCAAAATATGCAGTAGGCGAAGCAAACTAAAGTACATCATTATGAATTAAAATAATTCTCTCTCTCAATAATTGTCTCCACCTTGTTTCTCTCAAATTAAAATAATGCAGTCTTGGAAGGGATCCACTGAGCTGATGTACAATGCGTCCCCATTCCCATACTGACGACTCTTTAATATTACACATTACCGTTGAGACTCTTTATGCCAACAGATGCTTCCTTGTTCAATATCCTGCATTAAAACTGCAAATTGTTATCTCTGTCTACTTAAATACAAGATGTGGGTTTCAGTGCAGCTTGTGCTTTTTGCAGAAAATACAAACAAACAAAAGCTTAGATCCAAAGCATCCTGGCAAATGCGTATGCGTACATCCCTCATCTAGCATAATATCTTCTCATGTTGGCAGCAAGATCCTTTCCTCTGTTGTGTTTTCTATCTGCTGTTGAGTTTTGGCAGTGAAATTATTGACCTTCAGATGCACATTTATGGGGAAGTTGTTCTCTACAGTAATCTGTGGGTGGTCTGCATTTGATATTGCTAGAAAATCTGTCTATGTATCTACTACAGATTGTTCATTCTTTCAGTACATGGACTAGGCTTGCATTCTTAGATACAATGATTCTTGAGAACCTAGCTATTCCCTATTACTGTTTTCACTTGGTTCTGGAGGACTTGCTCCTTGTTATATGGAATACATCATTACAGACTATAGAATAGTCTTCCAAGGGAAGTGGAGCATTCTGAACCAGGCTTAAATAGCAACAGACAGCGTTCTGCACCCCATGGAGAACAATTCCTCATTTCTTGCTGGATGACCCGAAGAGCCCAGTGAACCTTCTGTGCTCTGATTTCTAGATGAGGCGAAGGGCAAACTTCTTGCAAGATGCTTCTATACTAAAAATGGCCAGTTTCTTTGACTTCTATTTATAGCTTTAAATATTAGGTTTTAGAGCTACCTGTGAGATTAATGCATTCCTCTTGAAGTTCTTCATGTATTAAAACTACTTCTGAGGTGAGTGTGTCATACTTCTAGGCTTTCCTCTTTGCTGTCACTGTGATGTGGGTTTTGTTTTTGTTTTTTTTGTAATCTGCTGAAGCTAACAACATCAGGAACGCTGCTGGAAAGCAAATCCCCCCCTCCCTCAATCTATCCTTATTGTCTTGGACCCTCCGAGCTTCCTTGCATTCTCTTTTCTCCCCCATCTTGCACAGGAAAAAGAAATATCCGCCTTGAATGGACATTGGGTAAGACAGGCAAACCTAGCTTTGCCTGTTAAGCTAGTCTTAGCCAATCATGCTAGTAACTGTGTGAACTGGGTATTTATATAGACCATGAAATCAGATAGTAATTACTTTTTTTTTTTTCTTCTGTCTTCCAGAGTAAGTGTGTCAAATACTGGCCTGATGAATACGCATTAAAGGAATACGGGGTTATGCGTGTTAGGAATGTTAAGGAAAGTGCAGCTCATGACTATACGCTAAGAGAACTGAAACTTTCTAAAGTTGGTCAGGTAAGTATGTCAGTGGCTTTTCTTTTTTTCCTTTTGGTTAGTCCTTTAGAGTTTCTAACAAATCTTCATCTTTCAATTTAGGCTGCAAAAAATAATTGATGAAAGGACTAAACCTTCTATTGGCCCCAAAGAGAGAGTCCAGGAACAGGCTTTTAGTTTTAATAAATTAAGTCCTGTCCTCCACTTTGAGGCTCAAGTTCTAAGTCAAGGAATTTGGTCTTTTGAGCTTGGGATAATGTCTTTATTTTCCATATTCTTGTAGCCATTATTTAAGCACTTCAGCAGAGAACGTGTCTCTGTAGATTTATTGGGAGACCTGAAGTTAAGGTGGTCTTGCCCTTAAGTGCAAACCAAACCATCCTTCAATCTATTTAGATGCTCACATGTGTCCCTTCACTATAATATCTGAGTGCCTTGCATCACCTTCATTCTTAAGGTACCTATGTAATGACTGTTGTTAGTCTGCTCCTGATGTGGGCGCCTCCCTGTTCGCCAGTACCAGAGCAATTCACTACTGCCATGTTGCCAGGTTTAATTGTTTTACTGTTTTATTTTTCTTCTTTATTCTGCAGTACGGAAAAGTATGCTACGTTTGAGTATATAGCACAGGGTCACTGCCCTAAAGAGCTTAGTCTGTGACAGAAGGAGCTGCATACCGATGGGGTGGCAGCGAGCGAGGAGATAGCCTTGGTTACTGTATGTGGTTACTCAGCACAGGCATGTGCATGGCATGCTTGACTTGTATATGAATGAAAAGGAAACGGATTCTACTTGAAGGTGTTAGAAGTGACTCTCAAAGGAGGGGTTTGAATGATGGGAGAGTATTAGGTTGTCAAACCAGTTCCTGCAGACCATTCTGTGTGCAGGCGAGCGTGTGCCAAAAGGTGCAAAAACAGCTCAGGGATAAAGCAAACTAGCCGGTTGCTTAGCCTGATGATACTGGCAGAGTGAGACCACGAACGGTGGGTGCCAGTGGGAGGAGAGCACAACGTGGTAAGAGACTAAGACCCTGATTCAACAAGTAGGAAAACACGCAGATCATCCCACTGAAGTCAGGTTAGGGTCTAGGTCAGGGATAGAGTCATGCAACATCCTGAAGATGAGGACAAGAAGCTAGAGATTGATGCAATAGAGAAGCAGGGAGCCATGAAGGGATTCAAGGAAGCAGATGGCATGGTCAGATTGCCAGACCAGAAAGAACTGTCTTGGAGGCTGTGTTCATTTGGAGTGGAAGGGAGCAGTGTGGATGTTGGGGAGGTTAGAGAGAAGGTTACTGTAATCAAGAGGAATGCATGGCCTTTTTAGTTTTTGATGGTGTTAAGAAGGCCGTTGTGTGTTCCTTTTTTAAACCAAGTCTGATTCATCCTGAGTAAATGGACACTTTTGGTTGGATTTCTCTGGATATATTTAATTTTTTCACATGTATGTTGGTGGCTCTCTTTCAGGGGAACACTGAGAGAACAGTCTGGCAATATCACTTCAGAACCTGGCCTGATCATGGAGTACCCAGTGATCCTGGCGGTGTCCTGGACTTCTTAGAGGAGGTCCACCACAAGCAGGAAAGCATCGCTGATTCAGGACCTGTTGTGGTGCATTGCAGGTACAATAATGCAACTTATCTCCTAGCTTCTGCAATAAGCTGCTTCTTGATAATACCGTCTGGAAGTCCAGTACATCTTTATATTGGACACTTATTTAGGTTGGCTACTCTGACGTTATTGCCTATTCAGAAAGGAAACCATAATCACGTCTTTTTTTTTTTTTTTACAGTGCTGGGATTGGACGAACAGGAACTTTTATTGTGATTGATATTCTTATTGACATAATCCGAGAAAAAGGTAGGTCCCCAGTTTAGTTTCTTCACAAGTGCTGTGAAAGTGCCTTCACATGTGATCTGTGAGAAGGAGACAATTGGTGAAGATCAGGAAGACATTGCAAAGTGTATGTTTGTGCCTGGCAGAAATCACATCCTTTAAGATGTGCTCCCATTGACTTCAAAGGGAGTCATATGGCCAAAGCCCGGAATGAGGATTTTGCATCTCATCTACAGTGATTTTTGTAAATTCCATATTTTTTGCTAGCCTACCAGCTTTTTGCCAACACCTTTATTCTGCGACTATCCATTTGTACCTACCATTTGCCATCTTTGCTGTCCAAAGCATTTTAGTGATCTTGGTTTCCTATTTGCAAGGGCAAGTTGTGAAGTCCTCTTAAAATTATAGTGGACAGACAATGCCATGTTACTATCCTTTATATAACTCAACATAAAGTTAACACTAGACTGATATAAGGTCTTTCCTGGTCAGAAGACTGCTCATCACTTGTCTCCTTTCTCAGCTTTGGTGGGGTGGACTTTTTTTCTTTAAGTTCCAAGTATTCCACTTCTACCTTAGTGCCTCTGTATTATGATGAACATTTTCAGCTGAAGACTGGATGTGACTTCATTTGGAGTGTAATTAGGGTAATGCAAAGTGATGGTTCTTTCGTCCTCCAGAACAGCTTGGCATCTTGTCTTTACAGTACTGCAAGTTTATGTACAAATGGCTAAGCAAGAGTCTCAAACTCAAATTTCCACACCAAATCATTATGACAGTAGTCCCAAATGTGCTATGTGTTTTACATTCACAAGGGAAAACAGAGTCTCTGTCCCAAAGAGTTGACAGTCCAAAAAAAAAAAAAAAAGAGCATGTGTTACACTGCTGCACTAACACTGATGGTCTCTTCTAGGCGTGGACTGTGATATTGATGTTCCAAAGACCATTCAGATGGTGAGATCGCAGCGGTCAGGGATGGTTCAAACAGAAGCGCAGTACAGATTTATTTACATGGCAGTACAGCACTACATTGAAACGCTACAGCGTAGAATTGAAGAGGAGCAGGTACGTTGGTCCCAAACCTACCACGGTCTTTGTGCAGTGATGCCGATAAGGAGCTTGCGGCGATGATGGGAATGAGAAGAATTGCCCTGTTGCTGTCTGACCTTTTGAGGCATATCTACTGTATGTTGACTGTATACATCATGAAAAGGCTTGTTCTATTACACTATTTGTTCAAAGAGCTTTACTATCTATTTCAAGTCACTATCTTAAAAGACTTAATTGAAACTGAAGGATTTAGATAATTCTAAAGTAGTAAGAACACTTACCGATAGTTTTTCAGCCATCTAGGAGGGGGAGAAGATTCCTCCATCACCATTCCTACCTACAGTATTTTCATGGAAGGTGCAACAAGGTCTGAGGCCCAGTCCTGCATTCCTAGTGCATTCAGAACTCCCATTAACTTCACTGATCAGGTTAGGATGGGGAAGGAATGAAAAGTAAGACTCTCAGTCTTAATAAAGAAGACTCCCTTATGCTTCATTGTGCATAACGTGGATTTCAGGAGTTATTTCAAGTCTCTCCATTAAATCTCTGTTTGAAGTGTAGTAATTGTATTCGATCAGCAGTCACGGCAACACCTGTTTTGGAAGTCTAACATTTTAAGTGTTTAATGATTAAAAGGTGATTATGTTGGGTTTAGTTTAAGTCTTTGGAAAGAAATCCTTTTAAACAATGGAGCCAATGTTATTGCAGCATAATAGCCAAGGAAGAGAGAGCATTTGGAGCAGAGACCACTCGTAACAAGGTAGAGTGACTGCATTGGAATGCGTGTTGGTTAGCTCAGGATTAGTTCAAGTGGAATCATGGAGATATTCCTTGCTCCGGAAAGCTCCAGCAGCCCCAAAATGCCTTTGCAGATTGTTTATATTGTGCTGTGATGGAGAAAGGGTTTGTTCGTTTTCTGTCCTTTTCTTCCTTGGCGCTTTCATTCTTTCAACCCTTACCCTAAATGACTGCCATCCTGGATTCTTAGCCTTGTCTGGAACAGCAGGGGCTGTTCTCCTCTGCAGTTCTCCATACTGCTGCAACAATTATATAGCTAAAGCTACTGATCTTTCTCCCTCTTCCAAGACCATTCACACTATCTGTTACCCACCTAATCACCACCACCTGCAGAACAGGAGTCCTCAGGCGCTTCAGACATTTTTCTTTTATGACTCGGTCCTACCTTGCCTTAAAGCTCACTGAAGTTTGAAAATGCATGGAGTTCTCTGCAAAGCTCTTACCCTCAAATATTATATATTGTTCAGTTCACTTGCAGCCTTTCACAAAATTGCTACTACTGTCTCTTGGCGTTTGTTTTTAGTTCTAGTGTAGTTTTTCCAATATAAATGGAACTAATATAATTACAATAGCATCTGCTACTAGGACAGAGGAATCTCTCTCTCCTATGATGGTCAGATTAAATCTGTAGTCATGTAAAACGTATACTACGGTGCTAAAATGGAAACGAGACTTAAACTGGATTCTAAGCTTTACTTTACTCTAATACAGTAATAGTGCTTCTAGTTCTGGACGAAAAAGCCCTTTGACGCTCTTGTCAGAAGTTAATGTGATCCTGAGCAGCCTTGTGATGACCTGAGGTGGCACCACATGTGCAGTGAGAGAGAGGAACAAAAATGGGTGGAAATGGGTTGAGAGCATCAGTAGAATGAAGGAAGCAGCTGAGTGTCTTCAGTCCCCAATTTGCGGTTTATTTGGGGGGTGAAATTTACTGTTTCCGTCGTCCTTTCTACCAGTGGAACAACCCCCCCTCACAAAAAAATAGTTGTGGAAAGAAAAGCTAATGAGTGACGCAAGTTCTGTGTCATATTCTTGCCCTAATTTAGAAAATGTGTTGAGTCGTTTGCCCAGCTCTACTCTAGAAATATTCCCCGTTTCCTTTTGGCATTGAGAACCTCGGGAGTCTTGATGTAATCAAGTAGTGTGTTAAATATTGCCTGTCTCTTTCGTATGTATGAAAACTACAAAGTAAACTTGTTTGGTTAGTTTTCTTCTTGGAAGCAATAATTTTTTTTTTTGTAACACTGAAGTAACTTGAGTAATTATTTCTAATTAGGAATAATGGAAATGTGGTAGCAATAATTAAACTGAATAGTAGGAATAATTATAATGAATTAGCGAAGTCAGAGGAAGAAAAGCCTTAGATTTACATCTTCCTGGTTTGTTTTCTCTAATTTAGTCAGATCAAAGAACAGAGCTGACTTTGATTCTGCTTCTCGGCTGCTTTTACACTTAAGATACGTCTGCGGGTTGAATTGGCATTTATCACATAGTTAGAAGAATTCAAAATCCAATTTTAGGCTGCAGCATAAAATTGACCTTTATTAGCTGTGTCCAGGTGAGAGGTGTGTACCTCACAGATTCTAAATTTGGGCAAGGCCTGAACCTTTATTCCCCTTAAATCTGATTTTTTGAAAGGTTACAGCAACAAAATTGTTTTTGACTAGGGTCCCTGCAAAGTGATCTGTCAGGAGAAGGTGGGAGGCAGAAGTGGTAGGAACATAAGAACATAAGAGAGGCCGTACTGGGTCAGACCAAAGGTCCATCTAGCCCAGTATCCTGTCTACCGACAGTGGCCAATGCCAGGTGCCCCAGAGGGAGTGAACCTAACAGGCAATGATCAAGTGATCTCTCCCCTGCCATCCATCTCCATCCTCTGACAGACAGAGGCTAGAAACATCCCATTTCTAGTGCCAGCTGCGTATAGCAATAGAGGCTGAGATTTTCAAAGTTGCCTTAATGGGAATTAGGACTCCAAGGCTATGTCTTTACTTAAAATGCTACAGTGGCATTGCTGCAGCTGCACTGCTGCTGTGCTTCAGTGTAGACACTCACGACAGCAATGGGAGGGGTTCTCCCGTCCCTGTGGTTAATCCACTCGAAGGCGGTAGCTAGGCTTACGGAAGAATTCTTCCATCGATCTAGTTCTGTCTACACCGGGGATTACGTTGGCATAGCTATGTCTCTCAGGTATGGTTTTTTCCACACCCCTGAGGGACATAGCTATGAGGAAGTAATTTTTCAGTGTAGACCTGCCCCATGTCTCCTAAGATGCTTTGAAAATCTCAGTCATAGAATTGACTGGATCATTAGGTGCTGCTGGTCTGAGCACTTCAAGAATATACCTTGGAAAAAGTTAGGAGTGGGGCTTGCACTCGTATTTGACCATTTAAACCTTGACTTTGGTGTATATTTAGCTATTGTTAAGGTCTATCCTAAACTGGAGAATGATGCCCATTTGCCCCAGAGACCCACTGGCTGACACTGTCTACTGTACAGTGAAGGATGGATCTTTTTGCCAGGTTTGGATAAAGAAAATACGGTCATGTTCACGTGTGTGAACTCACAAAGTTGGCACATCCTAGTTAGAGACTGGGGGCGGGCGGGCAGGGACCAAGCATTCTGTGAAGATTTTTACCGAAAGCTTCCAGTAGTCAAAGATAACCTCTACCTCTAGGAATATCCAGAGTGCATGTTGTAGTTACAGAAGTGAAATCTTTCATGCTTTAACTTTTTTATATAAAATAAAAAAAGCCTCTTTTCTGAGGGGTGGAGGAAAGTAGGTTTGGCTAATTTATATTTCATTTCTTGAACTTTATATCTATTATCTTCTAAAAATGTAGGTTTCTGTTTTATTGACTATTCTAAACCTGTTTAATTTTTGTGTTCCCTTTTTTCAGAAGAGTAAGAGGAAAGGGCATGAATACACAAACATTAAATATTCTTTATCGGACCAGACAAGTGGGGATCAGAGCCCACTTCCACCATGTACTCCGACCCCAACCTGTCCAGAGTAAGTAGCAGTTTCTCAAAGTAACAAGTGAGTTCCGAAATGCCTGTGAATTCAAGCAGATCCGGCAATAGAGAGTCTAGTTGTGGACTGTTTTCCTCGTAAAAGTTTATTTCTAATCATATAACAAAGAGGAATTTCCTGAGCAAACTTTTGTTCTTTCTCTACTCACTGTCACTTGAGGGTCCTTTATTAATTTTTTCTGGTGTCCCCACAAATGGAATTTTTCAATCCTGCACTGATTTTTTTCATTTGACATAAATGGGGCCTTGGTGATAAAGTGGTTTTCAACCAGGGGTTCGGGACCCTCAGGGGGGCCGCGAGCAGGTTTCAGAGGGGCCGCAAAGCAGGGCCAGTGTTAGACTTGCTGGGGCCCAGGGCAGAAAGCTGAAGTCCCACCACATGGTGCTGAAGCCTGGGGCCCAGAGCCCTGGCACCCGGGGCTGAAGCCAAAGCCTGAGCAACGTAGCTTCATGGGGGCCCCTGTGGTTTGGGGCCCCAATCAATTGCCCTGCTTGCTACCCCCCAATGCCGGCCCTGGCTTTTATATGCAGAAAACCAATTGTTGTGGCCCAGGTGGGCTGTGGAGATTTTATAGCTTGTTAGGGGAGGGAGGTGGCTCAGAAACAAAAACGTTGAGAATCCCTGCGTTTAAAACATAGGAAAAGGATATCTTGGGTGTGAAGCACTTAGATATGAAAAATATACCGGTTGCTCTATTCATGGTGCACAAATTATGCATGGGTCCCTGCAGCCACCAATGAATAGAGGAACTGTTTAGCAAGCATACATCAGCATTGCCTAACCAGTAGTTTAGGACAGAAAGTAAAGAATACCATACCCCATTGAAATGATCTGTCTGTCTTGTGTATTTCTCCGGTGACAATTACTATGGTATCTGAGCATAGGGGAAATGTAGGTTGAAAGAATTCAGTGACCTAAGTTAGAATTTAGCCAGGACACCCAGGTTAATTCCTCCATACTTGGGGGTGCAGTGGTGAAGAAAAAGGCCCCTGGTTCTCAGAAGGTTGTTCGGAAAGGTGGAGGAAAATCCGTTAATACTTTGCCATTCTGTTTCCCTACTGCAGTGTTTCCCAAACTTGGGACGCCGCTTGTGTAGGGAAAGCCCCTGGTGGGCCGGGCCGGTTTGTTTACCTGCCTCATCCGTGGGTCTGGCCGATCGCGGCTCCCACTGGCCGCGGTTCGCTGCTCCAGGACAATGGGAGCTGCTGGCGCGGGACGAGGGACATACTGGCCACTGCTTCCAGCAGCTCCCGTTGGCCTGGAGCAGCGAACCGCAGCAGTGGGAGCTGCAATCGGCCGGTCCTGCGGACACGGCAGGTAAACAAACCGGCCCAGCCCGATGGGCTTTCCCTAAACAAGCGGCGTCCCAAGTTTGGGAAACACTGCCCTACTGTGTTGGGTTTTCTTGTTAACCTCCTCAATGACTAGCATTGCAGTAAGATTGCGATGCCACCCTATTGTAGTCTTGCCTTCATCCTGTCCCAGGTTTTGTGCTGACTTAACTCTGTACAACTGTAATGATGTTAAAGTGGGCAACTTCAGTGCTTGTATGGGGTGGAGTTGTCTCAGAATCTGCCCCATTGATTGGGTCATGCAGAAATCACCCAATATTCTGAATCCAGATGCTCTGTGCTTTGAAGCGAATTGAACACGTTATTAGCTAACATCATTGAATTATGTGATATGTATTTATTTTCTAGTAAATCTGACTTTTTTTCCCCTCTATAAAAATCTGTCATTTTAGAATGAGAGAAGATAGTGCTAGAGTATATGAAAATGTGGGGTTGATGCAGCAGCAGCAGAAAAGCTTTAGATGAGATGTACAGAAACTTCCATGCAAAGGAAGGTACGTACATTAGAAATTCTAGTATATTCTAGCCTAAAGCTGTTTTTATTGCACTATGGCATATTTTAACATAATCACAGTTCGATCATGAAATGTATATAAGCCAAGAATCTTTGCCATAGTGTCAGTTGGTTTAGCAGCTAAAATATTCAACATCATTTTCACAGCAACTTGATTTACCGATTGAGGAGGGTAATATTTTGGACCCAGCAGAGCCAGATCTTAATGGAAAGAATTCCAATTCCAACACTTAGAAGTCAGGCCATTCAGAGCAGAGATCAGAGCTAATACTCCATCTTGCTTATAAAGTTTGAAGGTAGACTCCCATTGTAAGTTAAAATTGGTTTTGATTATTGCACATCAGCAAGGATTGCAAGATCTGACTGAAACTTTAACTGCTAAACCAACTCGCGCTATGGTAAAGATTCTTGGATTAAATACACTTCAGAATTGAGACGGTGGCGCTCTTTGAGTCTGAGTATTAGTGAACGTTGCTGGATTGGGCTGTGAGTGATTTTAAATCCTCTCATTTTGATCTATTGACCAAATATGTTTTATGCTCATGTTAGCATTGCTGAGCTGATACAGTATGGGAGGATGGTGTAGATGCTGTTCTGCCTCTGACTAGAATCTCTCTCTCTTGCTTGCCTCTTACATCTGTGCCAAAAATAATCAGGTAAACTTTCAGATCTCAGGGAGAGACTGCAACACCAGCCACTTTTGTATCACATTGAATAATTTTGGACTCGTAAACTGAGCCTGTTTGCTCTGGAAGTCAGTGATAAAATAAATATAGGGGGTCCATGATGTCATTTGTACATGGAGCCCCCCTTGAGAGAATAACTGAACTTTTAAAAGGTTCTTAAATTAAAACTTTGTACAAGATTTTAGCATATGGGTTTAATGTGCTTATGTGATGGAACACCTCTGGTTCAGAGAGGTGACTGGGCCAGTGGTCTGCCAACATGTGATTTAGGTAGGCCTATCAGAGCCATTATGGCATATACAGGACACAGCACCCGCCCTGACCCAATAGACTGTAACCCGTATCAGAGTTGGAGAGTGGTCCATAAACTAGGCATTTGTTAAATAAGTCATGGTCTGATGATCTGTTTGATGGGTTTTTGCAGTATATCCTGTTTTGGAGTCTACATTTCAATAGCTCCCTAATTAGTATTCCCTACAACCAGGGAACAGTACACATCTTAAAATCCTCTCAGTTATGTATTGCCACCCACTCAGCCCTCAAGGGAGTTAAACTACTAAAACCAATTTTAACTTACAATGGGAGTTTGCCTTCAGACTTCATAAGAAAGATGGAATGTTCGCTCTGATCTCTGGTCTTTGCTCTGAATTAAAAAAATTGGAATTCTTTCCTTTAAATTTACGTGAACTGGGGGCTTACAGAAGATATTACATAGAATGTTTTAGTCTTCAGGACTGTCTATCTCTGGAACAGATCCAACATAGACAGCTGCAATGTAAGCTTGCCCATGCTGCTTTGCAAGTATGCTTTGATCCTGGCCTATGCTAGGGACTTGGAGACCACCTAAAGAGACAAGGCAGCAGGCTGTCTAATCCTTGGCCTCTTTTACTGACACTGTCAAAAAAGTGTCAACTGTGTTTGTATGATGTGGACAGGTGTCCACAAGGATCTGGACTGAAACCACTAGCTGACTTCAGGTCACAATTGGATGCGAATGACTTTCAATCACTGCCAGCTATGGGCAGATTGGAGCCAAGGCTCTGGAGTAGGAAGTGAAGGGTCTTCATCCTATTATTGATATAATATCACTAAACTAAGCCCTTACCATCACTCAAATAAGTACTTGGATTTTGTCTTACACTGTATTTAAATACCTACCTTTTTCTGGCTGCTCCCCAGTCAAATGTAATTGAATATATTTATTTCACTCTTTCTGGTTCTCATAAACTAGCCTAGTACTGCAGTTTTCAATTGGAAACATTGCAATTTGAATTTAAGTTTTAAATGAACTTTATTCTAAAGTTAGGTTTCTATATCCCTTAGATTCATTCTTACGTTTTGGGCCAAAGCTACCTTATGGTGACCCTTTCAAGAATTAACAGTTTAGGCTTTTTTTATTGTCCGAGCCAACTGAAATGCAAAGTGAACAGCGTAAATGTTGAAAAGTAAATTAGATCTTAATTCTTTCAGCTTCTGTTCTAACAAGTTGGCAATCTTCTTCCTTTTGTGCTTAAAAAAAGGCCTTCCGACCTGTCACTGTCCCTTTGATAGTACATGTTTACAATTGTAAACTGACAGTGGAAAAGGTGGGATATGCCACTCCGCGTGAAAGTTGGGAGAAGACCAGACTATATCTCTTTAAACCGATGGATGTCTCTAGTTGTGTGAAATTCCATCTGATATTTTAGATCTAAACTATCAATCACTGCTGTTTATGTTAAGTGTCAAAATGAAGCATTTCCATGTACGTTCAGAATGATGAATTATTATAGTATATGTTTCTAATGAGCTTTTAATTGTTTTCCCTTTCCCAGAAATGAATATTTTTTTTTAAAAAAGGTCAAGAAAGAGATGGAACAAGCTTCACGTGAAGAATGAATTTTGAAGGCTTGGTACCTTTTTATTTATGGTGTTTAACCCTTCAATAATAAGCAAAACCTAAGACCATCTAAAGATCATTATATCCTTTCTCTCCAATATCTGATTTACAATTGCTCATTTTTCAAATAAAAAGGAAATCCTCTCTACAATGTAGAAAGATATTTTGTAGAATCTTAATTGTGAATCCAGCCAACTGTTAGCCTGGCGTTCATCTGCTTCAAATAGCATTTTTGTTTCAAAATCTGGTTATTAGCATTATTTCTTATCAGAGCAGTTGTGGGGATTTTTTTTTTTGAATGGGGAAGCAATGATGTGGGTAAGTCCATTTATATAAATATAAAATACTAATGGGAACAATTCTTGATTGTTTGAAGACAGTGGATCACCCACATTAAAAGTCAGCTACATCATAACATTCGTCCTAATGCATTTCAAACTTGGTCTGAGTTTGACGGGGTGAGCAGTTCATCTTTGATATGAAGATGTTTTTTGTGACCGCTGATGGCTTTGATTACTTCTCAGCTGAGTTGCTGGATGGGCTGTTTTTGAGTAACTACAAAAAGTAGCCTTTGCCTCAGACTAGAACATTCTGTAGATGACCTGTACCCAAGATACCAATTTACAGCCACTCTGGCAAAAAAAAAAAAAAAAAAAAAAAAAAGCAGCCTTGGGGCCGCTGCCTATGTTAATTTTTCAGTGTTCATTTATTAAGCAGGAGATCTGACCTGTGGAGCTGAGACATTTTAGGAAGCTCCACAGTGACACTTGACATCGTATTAAAACAATGAAACCAGTAACCCCCTGTGCAGGCTGTTATCTTAGGCTGAAGTGAACCCTGTCTTAAAAATAGAGTTATTTGGGCCTTCTGGTTCTCAGTAAGGCCTCTCACTAACGAAGGTAGCCTGGGGAAAAGGACTATATGGAAATTAGCTATCACCTAAAATTGCCTTAGTGAAAAGGGCAGCGCAGGTACCAGTCAACAGCAGCTTGTTCTGGTCTATTTCATCAGGCGGGAGTTTCATTAACATTCTGCCTAAAGTGCCTTTCAGAGCCACATCCAATTTGCTGTCCGTGTTTTAATTAAAAAAAAAAAAAATACTGCATCTATCTCTAAAAACACTTTTGATTGTTATTAATGAAACAAAATCCTCCCAGAGTGACGCCAGCAGTGAGAGATGCTGTTATAGTGCCACAGTTACCTGGGTTTCTTCATCTGCAGAAGAAGGGATGTAAACACTTCTCGGTTTCCTGCATTAAAGAAACTTTGCCCTGTCCTGTTGTCTGAATCTGGATCTCCCATTGGAACCTATAGTAGCTGAGTGTGTGCTCATGGCAGGATCGGGCTCGAGGAGTAGGTACCAGTGGTGTCTTAGCAGCATCTTTCCCCTCACTGCTGGTGGAGTTCTGAGAATTATGGTGAAGCCACCAGGTGGTATTGAGGAATTATCATCATTTTTATTTAGAGTATGCAGTTAATGGTAATCGCTGCATTGTATTTCTGTATGTGCAGTAAGGGTGCAGGAGTGATGAAGTTACATTATTGGTCATAGTAGTGAAATTACACAAAAGCCTGGAATGTAATTAGTGCAGCATTTGTGTTCCCTACATTCATGTGGGGATTGCATTGGCTTTCCCTGAGAATGCTTTGCAAAGTCAAGTGCTTCACATTTTGTGTTTGTCTGAACTGAATGAAGGCGCATCTTCACTTTAAGCTGAACTTTGTTACTTTGCCTCTTGTTCTTTGTTATAATACCTCTTGTCTTCTGGTCCTGGAACTCCTGTCACCAGCACACCATAATATTTGTGTCTTAATGTCATTATCTATAGCACAGTCGTTAATATTTGCACCCTCTGTAGATCTAAAATTCTTATGGCTTGATGAAAGGATGGTCAGTTTTCATCTACTTGTGTTCGTTCGGTCACAAATAGAATATTTGCTTTATATCACCTTCCTTCCCCAGCCTCCGTGTACAGTTTCATCATGTTGACTTTTTCTGCAAAGGTTAAATAGGGATCATTTAAGTGCCGAGTTGTGTTTTTGAATTGAGTAATTCAATAACAGTCTAAATATCTGTTAATTGGAAATTTTGTGTAGCATTATGTGGTGCTATATTTCCTTGGATGCTGCAAGGTTTTAAATCAGGAGAAAATGAAGTGCATGTTCAGGATTAGAAATACTTTGTACCAAAATCATAGGGGTAGCCGTGTTAGTCTGGATCTGTAAAAAGCGAGAAAAAGTCCTGTGGCACCTTATAGACTAACAGACGTATTGGAGCATAAACTTTTGTGGGTGAATACCCACTTCGTCAGACGCATGTGGTGGAAATTTCTGATGAAGTGGGTATTCACCCACGAAAGCTTATGCTCCAATACATCTGTTAGTCTATAAGGTGCCACAGGACTCTCTCGCTTTGTACCAAAACGAAAGTTCAAAGGAAGATCCTCTAAGCAGTAGCTTATGAACTGCACTAATGTGACCTGTCCTAAAGATTGACTTGTATTGGCTGTAACCAATAATATGGTGATGTATTCAGCATAAAGCTGCCTATCATAAGATAGCATTTAAAATCTGTGGAACTCAGCTCTGTAGTTTATTTGTTCTTGGAACTGGGGAAATCTCATTTGTCTAGAATGTGTGTGAATCTTAAGGAGCACATGATGGATGAATGGCTTTTTTTTTAATTAGAAAAGATTCCAAAAGATTGTATGCTAGAGAGAGCTGTTTCTTTTTAATTGGAGTGTCTGGCCCTGCTGAAAACCAAAGGGGGGATCTTGCAAGTTACAAACCAGCTGCCTTTCAAACATAGCCGACAGAGGGGTAACTCTTAGTGTGTCTTTCTCTTTTAATATTATTTTAAACATTGGTTGTTTTATTACAAATCAAACAAAAGATATAAACGTTCTGTGGTACAGGGGAAAAATGGATACTTGGGTTTCATGTATTTTTAGTGGGTTTTTAAAAACTAATTTAACATCACTCTACAAGCTATTGCTGTAACAATGGAATGGAAAAGGGATGCAGTTTTGAAATGTTCTATTGTAGAAGACTTTACACCACAAGGGAAATTTAAACCAATTCCGAAGGCACAGTATTGTATGCCAGCAAGAATCTGCTGCAGACCCTCATTTACTGAATGTTTTATAGCATACACTTTCATTTCAGGTAACCTTTATTAGGACTGATTAGTTCTTCTATTGACCAAACTTTTTTTTCTCTTGAGGTATATGTGTTCAAAAATACAACTTCATTAGCTGTATCCTAGCTATAACACTTGTTTCCTTTTTCATTGTAGGGATGGGATAAATCAAACAGTTGGTACTAGGACAATTTTTTCATAACTTCATTATTTCAAATTAATTTTTATTTTTTTTCCATTTTTAAATAGCAAAACATGTAATTAATTGCAGACCTGGTTATTTATGACACTATTGTGATTTTTTTATTACAGTACTAAAGGCTAATGAAAAAAGATCCTTTATTAGGTGGACTAGACCGTACATTTATTTTTTCCTGCAATGTATGAAGTATTGTACCAGAGTATTAAATGAAATGTAATATTTTATTGAAAATCTCTATCCTTTAAAAGGAGGACATTTAGGATGTCATCAATTTGATGTGAATCATGTAAATGTTAATAATGGTGCGCTGTTTTATTATACATTTAGTGTTTCAAAAGACTCACTTATTGCCTTTTGCCCACATACATTCTGTAGATCATTTACAATTGTCAAAATGTGACATTAAAAGACTAGATCATGTATAGAAATATTAGTGGTTGGTTGTTGTTTTCCCTGCTGGTATTTATGGGTGTTAGTTCAGCTGCTTTGCGAGCTGCGCTGTGATTTTTATTGCTGCAAGGTTATAATTATCGGAATAAAAGCAGATTTGTAAACAGCAGAATTAAAAATTAGGAATAAAAATAATTTTTCTTATAAGATGGTTTTGGACCATTGCTCCAATTCTTTTTCTGTAGCGCTTATATTAAAGTCAAGGTTTCTTTCGTTAGGTAACCCCCACTCTAGACGGATGGAATTCCAGTCAGCCTCCCTCCATGGTGTAGCTCTGTGTTATGTAGAGGGTCTTTGCTCCCCACAAGAAGAGCTTGAGCACAACCAAGCTTCTTTTGTAATATATGGTATTTCAGTGTTATTAACCCACTGCTTTTACTGCCCACCGCAAATTGGATAGCCCTGTAGCAAAACACTCAGTTCTATCTCAGCACAGCTCATCCAGTTAACTTCTAGAGGCCTGTGATTTTTGTGTGTGCGCCTCATTGGACATCTACAAGAGAGTCTGGTTTCCTCCTCTCCCTTTGCCTGGTTGACTGGACCTGTGTAAGTCTGCTGCTCTTTGCACTCAAATAGTGCAGGGAAAATCCCTAAAGCCATGATGGGCAATAGCTTCCTCTCCAGCTGAATGTTTAATGTGTTACTGAACCCTTATAAAGGAAGAAGGGAATATAAAGTTCAATGGGGAGGAGAAGAGAGAACAGCTGTCCCACCCCTCCCTTTGTGATTTGGGGACTTCAGTTGAGTACCGTAGGGGGAGGGAAGCTGCTGCTTTCATTTATTTGATGCTTTCTTCTCCGAGCTGCTTCCTTGTTTCTTGCAGAGATGTCAACTGAACAGCTCACGTCTTCAGGGCTCTGATGTACCCTGGGATCCTTGTGTGCCAGCACCACGCAGTGATTCAGAGGAGGGGCTGTGCTGCACCTCAGGCTCTGTTCTGCCAGCTGCTGCTGCGGCACTTCAAAAGCGATTTAAATCCTTGGATCTCTGAAGCACTTGGAGCAGGGTGCATTTAAAATCCAGTGCTCTGCCTGGTCCCTGGAGTGGAGTAGAGGATATGCGTGCCCCCAAGTCTAAATATAGCTGCTCAGTCTAATTTAAGGCCTACCAGCCCAGGCAGTATCCCACCATAAAAGCAATTGGGAACAACTCTTACTAGTCGTTTTGTTACCTTTATTGGTTCTCCAGAACCAAGCAGCCTGCAATCCTGAGTCTGTTTCACAGTAATATGAACTAATTATAATGAATGGGATGGTCTAGACAGTATTTGGTCCTGCCATGTGGGCAGGGGACTGGACTCTTTGACCTCTCGAGGTCCCTTCCAGTCCTAGGTTCTATAAATCTATGAATGGAACAACAACACTGAGTTAAACCTCTCGGTAGATTGTGCTTACAGATGCTGATCTGTGGAAATATAAATGAGCCAATCTGTGCTCTTTAAGAAGCAGGCGCTGTGTTGCAATACGGACAGCATGAGGAGATGCCAGTTGGACACAGAGCAAATATCAGCCAAGTTTGTTGTAAAACCAGCTCAATCTCAAAGTAATGGAAAGGCATAAAAATAATCCACTGAAATGTAAGGAAGAAAGCAAATCTCCACTGTTAGAGCCTTTGTGGATTTAAATACGAGCGAAATTCCAATGAGGACAGTAGCCACGTAGAGCATCTCCGTTTTAAGATTATAATCCTGCAGGGTAAAATGGTATGAATGTGTCTAACAAGGGTGGGTTGGGTTTGGATCCACTTTTGTGTATTGCATGAAAAATGCATACCACTTAGGGGGTTGGAGTTATTCAGTCCAGTTTGAGAACTGTACTTCAGAAATCGAAATAATCACCAAAGGAATGATTGTGCTTTATGGTCCAGGTATTGGGCTGAGACTTAGACTGTTATAATAATGGCTCCTATCTTGTTCCTCTGACCTTCACCCCATGACTTCCCTGGACAGCTTCTAGTAATACCTTTCCTCCTACACTTATTGTCTCAATCTGTTTTATAGATGTGAACTAAACTCCTTAACACACCCTCCAGCTACTCTAAGTACAAACAGGCTCCTTTTACTTTGACCGCCCCACCGATCTCTAATCATTTGTATCATCAGTAACGAAGATTATGAGCCCTGTTGGGCAGTGACTATTTCTTTACTACAGGTGTGTGCAGTCACCTTGCACACTGGGGCCCTCTCACTGAACCTTTTAGGCTTTACCGTGATACAAGTGAATAGCTGATAACAGCTCCAGGAAAATCCTGAGCTTCCCCGAGGGTTCCACCTAGTGTTCCCATACAGTGGTGATGAATGGAAAAAAATACAACTACACCTCTACCCCGATATGGATATAACGCAGTAAAGCAGTGCTCCGGGGGGGCAGGGCTGCACACTTTGGCAGATCAAAGCAAGTTTGATATAATGCGGTTTCACCTATAACGCGGTAAGATTTTTTTGGCTCTCGAGGACAGCGTTATATTGGGGTAGAGGTACCTAGATGGGTGGTTAACTAGTTAATGACAATATTGTTGTCTTTCCCCGTGAGACTACCCACCTATCCTATCTTTGGTAGAAACCATATGATACAGGAAATTAGGCCCAGATTTTAAAAGGTACTGAAGTGTTGCTGCACTCAGCATTGCAATGCCTAGCTGATTTAGGAGCCAAAAATCTCATTTTCAAAAGGTATTTAGGGGCTTAGTGACCAAAATCCCATTCACTGTCAATGGGGTTTTAGTTCCTGAGTGCCTTAATTCATCTGGAAAATGAGGTTTAGGTTCCTAAATTAGTTAGGTGTTGCCATGCTGAGTACATCAATGCCTTAATACAGGAGTGGCTAACTTGAGCCCCGCATCAGCTCCCCCACCCCGCTCCCAGTGCCTCCCGCTCTCCAGCAGCCCCACCAATCAGCACCTCCCCCTCCCTCCACCCACCTCCCGATCAGCTGTTTTGTGGCGTGCAGGAGGCTTGGGGGCGGTGGGGGAGGGAGGAATGAGGGCACAGCAGGCTCAGGGGAGGGGGTGGGAAGGGGTGGAGTGGGGCAGGGCCTGTGGCAGAGCCAGGGATTGAGCAGTGAGCACCCCCCGGCACATTGGAAAGTCGGCGCCTATACAAGGAGCCGCAGATTAACTTCTGAAGAGCCGCATGTGGCTCCGGAGCTACAGGTTGGCTACCTCTGCCTTAATACCTTTAAAAATCTGGCCCCTAGTGTTCAGGGTGGGGTACTTTGAAAGATGGATTTCATTGATATGTCTTCATACATTTATCTGTACAGAGGATCATACAACCATATAGGGGACAAAAGAAACCTGAAAGGGCCACTGGATTTCAGAAAGGTGGAAAATGAAGGTATCTTGCACTCAGTTTATTTGCTGTTAATAATCAAACAATTTGGCAAATGTCTGTCTTGCTAAGCACAGCCAGCGTAAGTCAAGAGGCTGCTATTTTGTTTCCAGGATGATGTACTTTTCATGTTCAGTCCTTGTACACTACATCAGTCTGAGCCTTTAAGCACACCGACACCTAGTCTCTGTTTTTATAACCATCTTCAGGCATGTTGTACAGTGTCCCTGCTTCATCTGCCTGAAACTTTGTCTGCATTTTGTTAAAGGGCAAACATAAAATATGTACAAACCTCTCTTCATGATAGTTGTGGAAGAAGTTACCATTACAAATCATCTAAGGAGGTGACGTTCCAGCCATCTCCAGAGCCACTGTAGGTGCATGTCTGACCATGGAGTAGGGTTCATAACAGTTCATTGAGCAAAACTCTGCATGTGAAGAGAACACAGCTCTCTTGATGAATGTCATCGAGGGGTCATATGCTCTGTTGTACTTCACACGTCATTTTTACAATGTGCTATTTTTCTGAACTATAAGTACATCTACCCCTAACATAAGGGAGATCCCCTAGATCTTGTCAGAATGCTTTCCGCCTCTCTCCCTTCTTCTCCTTGTTGGTCTCATTGCTCAGTGGGTGGGTGAAATTCTCTGCCCTTTGTTATACAGGAAGTTACCATAATGGTCCCTTCGGGCCTTAACATCTAGTAATTGTGTTTGTGTCTAAGCTTAATTTACAGTCCAGTCTCTTATTTGTCTATACAGCACTATGCATTGTTACCTTTCTATATAAAATCAATTGATTAGTAGTCTGGTCTTAGTCAGTAACAATAAAATAGACAGGATTAGTGAAGCTTGATTGCCATATTAATAAGTTGCTTTTATTATTTAAGAATAGCACATAACAAGGAGCGAGATTCAGTACTCAATCCTTGTGGAACTACATTTGCAGCCGACGACCATCCGAGCCCAGTTCTATTTGCTCTGATCAATAACGCAAACGTACTATCTGTAACTTCCCTTTCCTCATACACGTGGCAATTGCGCGTGTTTCCCTTGTCTGGTACACGTTGCATATTTTTTCATTCCTAATAAAGACGACACAATTTAACATTATGAGTTCCTATTATTTTTGAAGCTTGCTCGGGGTTTTGCTCAGTGAATAGGCCTTTACTTAACAATAGGTCTTTTGGCCTACTGGTCAGCAACATGGGTAAATGATATTTGCTGGGTTGTTGTATCTGTGATGGTCCCAGGGTCTGAGACACATCCACCTTGTATCACTGATAGTTAACCAGCTTCTCATTTCCCGCTTTAACCGAAACCGGCACGAGAAGAAATAGTTAACCACGACCTCGTGTGCTTCTTATCAAACTAGCAGGTCGTGTGCTCCTGCTTTCCCCTTAAGGCTCTTACCGGGAAAGGGGTTAAACATTCTTAAAATAAGCAAATGGTTATATCCTGGCTGATGCTGTCAGACCAAGTATGCAAAGCAGCTCCCCTGCTGGCTATCTTCGATATAGCGAGTGAGATGCTCACTGTCGATGCTACGGCCGGTTTAGCCCTGCCCGAGGGTAACAGATCTTGTGTTGGTATTTTTTTAATTAATTTTCTCCATGTTGTAAATCCAAGTTTATAGACCATGTTCAGCTTTTTGTTGTTCCACTGTAATAACAAGAAGCTGGGTGGGGAAAACGTAGTGTCCCTAATAAAATCTTAATGGAGACTGTATCTTATTGTAGAAGAATGTTTTCAGTTGCATTTTAGATAAAGGACAAGCTTTGAAGGGTGAAATGTACAGATTTGGAATGTTAGTTAAATTGTCTATTTTTTCCCCTGCTTAATTAAATACTTATGACAACACTGTGTGTGTACGTACATATGCATCATCTGAACTTCTGGTACCAGATCTTGCATTTTTTGTTTTGTGCCTCTGGCTGGACATGGAGCTCCCAGCTCTGCATCACCAGTAAACCAAACTGACTCAGTAATGTACGTGTTAGGCATTTGGGATAAATCATCAGCGTGGGCTCCTGCTGTCTTTCCCAATACTGCGTGTGTGATGCTCCCTGCCTGAACTTTGCTGCAATGAAGAATATATGGAGATATACCTATCTCATAGAGCTGGAAGGGACCCCAAAAGGTCATCGTATCCAGCCCCCTGCCTTCACTAGCAGGACCAAGTGCTGATTTTGCCCCAGATCCCTAAGTGGCCTCCTCAAGGATTAAACTCACAACCCTGGGTTTAGCAGGCCAATGCTCAAACCACTGAGCTATCCCTCCCCCCTATTACCCTCTAAAAGTCTGATGTGCAAAAGAGCCAGTGTCCCAAAAGACAACTTGATTCCAGAGGCGGGAAACAAATGTGAGAAATGCCATGCCTCTAAAGATGAGCTGTGTGTAAGCTTGAACGCTTGTCTCTGTCACCAACAAAAGTTGCTCCAATAAAAGATCTTACCTCCCCCACCTTGTCTCGCTCATACATGGAGGCACTTCCCTTCTCCTAAATAGTTGGAATAGGATGGATTAATTGTTGAAGCAGCAGTCTTGAAATTCCTGTGATCCCTGGAACCATGCAGTTCAGCTCCCAGATGGTTGACTCAGTCATTCATAAAAATGAGTACCATGCCATTTAGAGTTTATGTTCCTCAGAGGCACCTGAAAAGCTGAGGTCCTGTCTCCTGTGCATACGTGTTCAAGCTCCCATGGCTCCTCATAAGAGGTAACATAGTTTGCTCTGGTTGTTTCACTTTCTCTCCACACTATAATGGGTAGTGGATCAGTTATTTACCGGCTAGATGTCCTCCACCCAGAAGTATCTGAATTTGGTGGGGGCCTGGATATGTGATTTGTGAGGAACTTTGGGATAGAAGGTCCTTTAGAAATGTAAACAGTTTATCTAGCAGCAACTGAGCAGCCAAGAGAACATGGCAATGTTTCTTCACACCTCCACTGGAGAGTAGCAGACTCCAAAGTAAAATGGGTTTCTCAGCATTTCAATCATTGCTCAGTTTCCAGGAACTTGCTTGATTATAGGCTGCACAAATAATGTCTTTGTCCTGGTCCATGACACATGAGGAGTGTTCCTGCTGGTAATCATGTCTAGCAATGAGCTGGGTGTTGCAGTCCAATGTTCATTGACATGGTCTCCCGGGATGCGCCCTTGGCCCTGCACTCATCTGGCCTCCAGGACTCTGTGTCCGGGCTGTTGGCACCACGGGTCTGGGTGAGGAGGACTGCAAGAGTCTTTCCCATCCAAGGCTCTGAAAGGTCTGAAAAGGAGAACAAGCCAGCAGCTGGCTTCCCTCCCCTCACGGAGCCTGCAGCAGGTCGTTGTGCAGTGCCCTCCGGCAGATCACTTGTAAAAGTCTTACAGTAATTCTTCGGGGTCTGGCCCACCTTCCCTTCAGGGGGCTCGGACAGGCAGTGGTGTGAGCAGTCCCTGTCCTCAACCTCTCTGGGAGCTGGGGTTCGAAGGTCTGTTCCCGCGTGAGCTGGGTTTTCCCTTTAAATGCCCGACCACCAGGCCTGATACACCTTACAGAAGTGACAGGGTGGGGCTGCTTGTGCCTATAGCAGTTCATGAACCCTTGCCTGGCAGCTCTGGGGTTTGTGCACCCTCCCACATCAACATACAAACCTGGACACCCATCCTGGTCGGGTACAGCATCTTCTGAGTGGAGCCAAAATCCGGTGTCAGGCTCTTTTAAGATCCAGAACTCCCACCCAGTCTACACTTACTTAGCCCTGAGTTGCACCAGCTATCCCTGTTGCTGTGTGTATGGGTGATAGTTCACATGCGCCAAGTGGAGGGAGAAGAAGGCAGCTCTTAGCCAGACCCTGCATTTCCTCTTCCTAAAGCTGTGCGCCACGTGCTGAATTTTAGCAGGGTACCCTGCTGCTGCTCTGGAAGGCGTCTGATGAAAGGGATGGTTCTGTGAATGTCCATGATCTCCATAAAAGTGCACTCCAGACTGCTTGGATCCATTAACCTGTCTGCGCCACAGGGCGCTTGTTCCATTGAGTCTTTTGAAGCTGTTCAATGCATTCTATTGACTCTGTACTGTGAAACATCTAAAGATGATGGAAAGCAGGGAGAGCCGTGTTAATACTAAAAACAAGAAACAAACCAGCCAGCTGTGTGGGAAATATTGTGACTGTAGCACCTGGGTTTGGCTGGAGACCAAGAAGCCAAGCCAGACCCTCCTGCTTTCTAGTCTTTGCTCTGGGACAGACACTTCTCATGGCCTGCTCTCAAACTGAGGCCCAGGGAGCGTCTTTGTGCCCCTGCTTACGACAGGTCCAGATTGTTAGCCAGGAGTTAGAGCCTCCACCTCAGAAAGTGGGAAAGAGAAGACTGAGATTTTCGGCTTGGAATAGAGACGACTAAGGGGGGATATGATAGAGGTCTATAAAATCATGAATGATGTGGAGAAAGCGAATAAGGAAGTGTTATTTACTCCTTCTCATAACACAAGAACTAAGGGCCACCAAATGAAATTAATAGGGAGCGGGCTTAAATAAAAGGCAGTACCTTCATCCCACAACACGCAGTCAACCTGCAGAGCTCATTGCCAGGGGATGTTTTGAAGGGCAAAACTATAACAGGGTTCAAAAAAGAATTAGATAAGTTCATGGAGGATAGGTCCATCAGTGGCTATTAGGTATAGTTCAAGGCTGGTGGAGCTAGATTCCTAAAGAGAGACGGAACCAGACCCATGTTCTCTAGTACCAACTGGCAAGTAAGAATTCGCTGTAGCTAGTGTACAGAGTAGAGATTTCTGAACTGGAACTGTGCTAGGCCATTCATATTCCCCGAAGGTGAGTCTGATTTTTAGATTATATCTCCTCTCCCCTGGGGCACCTCACCCATCACATGGGCCAGAGAGGGGGGTACTCATTTTCATCTCTGCTCCAGCTTCTTTTGCATTGCTGCTCTAGTCTGCATCCTACAAAAGGCCCTTTTTACACTGATTAATGTTGAATTCCTGCTTCTGCTCTCCTGCCTCAATTTTCTATTCCCTGCATAGCCTCCCGATCTGTCATTTACATAATGCCATGACTACGGTCTCTGTGTAATAAAGAGATTTGGCTAACCGTTATATGAAATTTCAAAGCGAGCTCTGAGGATGCTTCCACGAGGATCTGTCTGCAGATTAACCTTTTGATTCATAGCAATTCATAATTGTACAAATTATTGGTGACTGTAAATTTCTATGGCTTGGACCATTTCATAGGCCTAGATCTGCCTAATGTTATAAATTTCAGGACAACATGTTCCCGTGAGAAAGCAGAACAAATGTAAAGGTTCCGTTGAGCCCTGATTCATTGGTATAGGACTTAAAATTTCTGTGTAATTTAAATGGGAGGTGGGGGCGGGGAGACGGACCAAGTACTGAAATTAAAGCAATTGTTGTTCCCCTGTCTGGATCATCAGGCATAGCCTGGACTGTTGCTTTTAGGAGGGGTGAGAGAGAAGGGCAGAGCGCTGCACTCTCACGTATAGTCCTTACTTCATACCTGCTGTCGATGGGTATCAGCTTTGCCAGAGGAAAAAGCAAGTGTTGCGTATCATCACATACAAGTCAACTTAAATAACTGTTTATCCCTTACATGTGATAATTGTCCAACTTCCAAACAAACCAGTAATTACTGAGAGTTGTTTAATGCAGACAGCCAATCAGACACACTTTGCTTTCAAAACAAGAAGCCTGTTAGTGTGGTTAATTAGAACAGGTTGTAATCAACATGGGGAAGAGACTACAAACTGCAAGAACTCCCTGTAACCATGAATGGAGAGGTCTTGGCTAAGAGGCCAAGTGGGAGTTGTTGCAGGGCATGGGGTGAGAGGATGCCCCTGTGTGGAGCTCATGGCTTCTTTCTACCCTGCAGCATTGCTGCGTAGGAGGAGAGGGTGTCCCTGGAGCTAGGATTCCCTCGAGGAAGTAATGACCCATTTTGGTTGGTACAGCATTGACATCCAGTCTTGCTTGCTGTGTGGCCAAAGGCAAAGGATCATTCACACCAAGCAGAGGCTGCGTTCAAGCTTGCACCATGCTCTTAACATGGGCTGCTTTTACATGGATGAGGATTTTGAGTCCTTATTTTACCTTCCCAGCAGACTGCATGGGGATCTAGATCTCTCCTGACAGAAGATCCATGATTACACATTTGAGATGCACAAGCAGGCCTTCAAACCTGCCCAGAGCATCAGTGATGGCTCAGGAAAGACCGTGCAAAGCACAGAGTGCAGACAGCATTTCTAATCTTCTATTTTAGCTCAGTCACTAATGGGCATGTCTTTTTCTTCCAGGATGGTGTGCTTAAGTATTTAATTTATTTCAGTGACAAGGAATTCTGAATATATCATGATGTGGAAAGAGGGGACGCTTCCAGCAAGGACCCAGTTCTGCTCCCGTTGACCTCTCTAGCAAAACGCTAGCTGCCTCTAGTGGGAAGCTAGGAGGCAGGGCATTCACACCGCTATTGCTGATCCAGTAAAAACACCATGGAACAAACTCCAGGAAGTCTCATGTTGCCGGATGTCTTTGAACCAGCTATAATTTTACATGGAGACTAAAGCCATGTTGAGGATGATTTTCCAGCCCAGGACGAGACGGGCGAAACGCATCAGCATGGAAAGCGTCTACTGGAAAGTTAGCAACACGCTCTATTATTTATATTGCAGTGATGCCCAGAATGTGCTAGGGCTGGACAAGCACATGCAGAGGCATGATTCTTGGCCAGGTGAAGTCACCCCTGAAAAGACAAGAAACCAGTGCAACGTTTGAGCAGAGAGGCAGGCCGGTGGTAGTTCCATAGGTTGGATGTGGTCTGTGTATGTGTCCACAGCTCCTGTCACGGGGACTAAATAAAACCACTAACTGTCGAGAGCTGGCAGCTACAAACGTGTCCGTGTGACGAATGCCATCGTGCCTGACAGCGGGGACTGAACGGGGGCTGCCCAGAGCTCAAAGTGTGAGTCACTGCTGCGTGAGCTAATGAACCCGGCTCGGTAGAACGGGGCTGTACTTTGTGTTCCCAACAGGAACCGAAGGGAATGAGTAACATCCTTTTACCACGGGGTTACAGTCTCACATAAAAAAAAATCACTCCTTTTATTTATTGAAGTGCCCTGGGCGAAGATTAACTTTCTTGTGGCTCAGGACCTGGGCCTTCAGAGATGTGGGCTCAGTTCCCTTCTCTGCCACAGCCTCCCTGTCACTTCATCTTTCTGTGTCTCAGTCCCCTATATGGGTATCACAGCACTGCCCTACCTCATGGGGGTGTGTGAGGATAAATAGATTCCAGCTGGTGAGGTGCTGGCATAATATGGTGCTTGTCTGGTCCTCCTCACCGAACAGACCACTTCACTTGTGCTGGTCTGCAGCGTTCTCTAGTTTCCCTGACACCTCTCTCAGAGCTCCACAGCTGGCGCTAGAATGTCGCTTTGGACGCAAAGCGCCTCCTGATCGAGTTGTCCAGGCAGTTCAGTGTCCTGTCCAGCAGCATTATAATTAAGGAGACAACTGCTGCTCCTTCTTTAACAGCCAAAAACCAGGCTGGTCCCAAGGCAGGACTAATCTGTATTGATCCTGACACAGTACTGCCCAGTGAAGTCAATGGGCTGAAGTCTGCATTCAAAGTACAGTTCTAGGTCCCTACAGCTTTCAGCTCCAAGCATGGACTCTAATGGGGGCACCACCCCAGATCCCTGCAGTTTCTCATCTCCCTGCCTCACGGGCTGCAGGACGCAGAGCTGGAGCTCCTAAGGGTGGAGCAGCAGTTTACCAGTGTGGAGAGACAAGAGTCGAAAATGAGGCTTAATCTTCTCTTGCTAACAGCACAAAACAGCTTTGTCCTTAAAATAACGTTGCCTCATTCCTCATGCATGATTAACATTAATTCTGGAAGCATGTGCGTGCACACGCACTGTCTCTCACACCAGGACACACAACATGCTAGACAGCTGCATGGTTACGATTATTTTAAATAAAGCATTTTACAAATCTCTCAGAACTTAGCAACAATTGCCATGGATACCAATCACTGAAATCCCTCCGTTACCATGGCAACACTTTCCCCATCTTGCCTATTTACCCTGGAACTGAACACATCAGTTATCGTGAACGATAGGGAATTCGAGAGCAACCTTCCAAGTGTGGGGAAGCGTAAAAATCCTCATGGAGAAACATATCCTGGCTTCGACTTAGGTTTCATTAAATACAGTCTCTGGGTGTGAATGCATAACATTGTGTGATATATACAAAATGTAATCCTCACCCAAAATATGTTCTGTCATGAAAATTGGCCAGTCAAAACATTTGTCACAGTGTAACAAAACATATATACATGCCGACTGCTGACAATATGCATGTGATGTGATATATTTACACGCCGATGATAATCTATTCAGTTCTGTATTAGCAATCAATGTTACAACACAAGCTGATTCATTCATGCCTCCGAGGGACCCTGGCCAGATAGTGCCTCCACATTTATCTTCCATGAAGCTGGTTCGGTCTGAGTTACCAATGACCCAAACAACCAAGATAACTCAACCTCCCAGAGTTTGTCTAGAAAGGTAAGCTTGGATGGGCCTGAATGGGAGCACAGGGTTTCTTTGTATCTGCAGCAAACTTTCAAGGTTCTAGTGGGACAGCATTGCATACGACTGCTCAGATGCATCTTGCAGAGGTTGCTCTAAGCCACGGTGACGTGCCCTCTGATCCTGAGATTGCAGAAGTCTGAACCAGACCTAGCGCCAGTTACAGCAGCCACAAGGCTGCTCTATTTTATGTCCCCCTGAATGGTTCCCTAGAGGCTGTTATGCCAGCCAGGGATCTACAGAGCACATTGCACTCCAGCCCAGGCAGTCCTCACATACCTCCTGGCTAGCCAGGGTTATATCAGGATTATACCAGATTTATGCCCCTCCAATGCCAGGATAACCCTCAGACACTCTTCCAGGGCATGTTTATAGTACCTCTACCTCACTCCACTGGCACAGAGACTTAGCAGGGGCAAGGCTCTGCCCTCTGAATTGCTTACTGCCAAATTCAATCTTTGGTCATTGCAGGTGAATTTCACCAAGTTATTGCCAGAGCTTGAACTGGGGGGAAAAAACCCACCCGAAGTCACAGTGGTTTTCGCTCAAGCCCGTCTCCCCTGCTGAGGGTCACTTTGTGCAGATTCACCAGCTGGCCCATGAAGCTTCCGGTCTGGCTTTCCAGTTCTGTTCCTACTGCTTCTTTACAGCCTGCGCTAGTCCTTTCCGGGCGTACGGTGCGTGCTGTCTCTGAGCAGCCTACCGCCGCTTTATTTCTGTGATTTATTTGGATTTGTTGTCAAGCTGTGCCTTGGGGCATCTAAGTGGAGTACATAAATCATCTGATGAGTGACAGAATTAGCGTCTTAGGAGTGGAGTGAGAATAGGAAATAGAAGGAAACCAGCACATTCTTGTGCAGTTTTTGCTCTTGGTTCATTAAAATGTATCTGTGTTTTCTCCCTCCCCACTCCCCTCCACTTATTTCTCATGCTGTGATGTGCCTATTGCACAGGGAACAGGAAATCAAGGGGAGGCTAATCCTTTTTAACTGCAGAGACTGTGGCTAAATTCTGTAGGAGAAAGGCACAGCTTTGCAACTGACATTCAGGTAAATAACCTGACCCATTGGCAAGGTGTCTGGTATTCATTAGGAGAGGTTTGGCAGTAAATGATATGCCGCAGCTTTGAAAGCGCTCATGCCAGGGGGGTAGCAATTCTCTTGTGGCTTGATGTATGTTTTCAGAGGCAGGTGCCGGGGCCCCATAGCCCTCGATGCTCAGCACGTCTCAGCATCAGCCCGTGTTTTGATGTTTCAGTGGAGCATTCTGGTGGAGGCTTTCATGTCACCCAGGAAGAACAAGCAGAGAAGCAAAAGTAGATCGAGAGAGAGTGAAAAGTGGTAGGTGCAGAAAAAGGAAACACAGCCAAAGAAGACCTGGGAAAAAGTAGGTCAGGAAGCAAAAGTCTAACATAAGAATTGCCAGAAATATCAGAGCCCTGGTCCAGTGTTTGGGCTCTGACAATGACCAGGGCTTTAGAGGAAGGTGCAAGAAACGCTCCAGTAGGCAGATGCGGAGTCATCTGCCTCCCGTGAAGGCCTCATTCTAACTCCTAAGAGTTAGAGAATGGCTTAAACTTCTGCCCTATTGGATCTCATAACCCTTCCCAAATGTTGTGGTTGGTATCAATATTGTCACAGACCATTCTTCTTATTCAGTTAAACCGGTAACAGTGGCCAGGTGCCCATTTATTATTAGTGAGCAAGAGACATCTCCTTGAAACGGGGGTTGAGAAGATGCCCTACCATCCTGGGGGGAGAGGCCACTCTTCCCTGGCAGCAAGGGGCAGCCCTGCTGAGGAGGCTGCTCGGGGAGCTGGATTTGCATGCACATGACTAGATGTCTCAGCTTTGTGTTTAGAAGCAGAGCAGCAGCTGTTGGAGTCGAAGTCTGTTTCATTTAACGTTCCCTCCCAGCAGGAGGGCTGGAAAGAGGCACTAATGCGAGTCCATTAAATGGCTCATTGTAATGATCCTACAGGCCAGCCGGTGACGGGTTTATTAGCCGGGATGGAAAGCGAGAGGAACCTGCCCTTTGGGGACCAGGCTGGCTCTTGTTCCTTCTTTTAGTTTTACTCGTGATATAAATATTTAACTCTTTAGCTAGGGGAAAGCTTTGAAATTGACTCCGGGGGTTGTGAAATGGGTCAGACTGACTGCTCTGGAGAATGAAGTCCCCTAAGCTTCGCCCTCGGAGCAGGGACAGTGAAAGATGGGCAGGCCAGTTATTAGAGCTGACAGGCTGGTTCGCTGTCAGCACAGCTCTAATCCATCTGGGCACCTGTCCCGCTGGGACCTGGACTGACACCAGCGGCTCCTTTTGCCCAGGCTACCCAGCATTAGATGGTAAAGATTTTTGGTCAATACTAACATGGATTGAATCTGAACCAGCAACCCAGAGGTGATCAAACTGCAGCCCATTACCTGTGGCCTAAGCATGTCCCCCGAGTAAAGATTGAATTTTCCAGAAGTCATTAAAGAAAAAAAACCGACGAGTGATATTGACCGGTCCTTTTTAATAGCTCTACATTTTTCTTCGTTTCTGAGCCCAAGCCTGAAAACTGCTGCCAATTTGCTGCTCCCAATCTTTTCATGCTTCCATTTGGCAACTATTTAAGATGGTTGTCTATGTTAAAAAAACCCCAAACTATTTTATATAGCACAGTATTGTGCCAAAACATCTTTGTTGGTGTCAATTTAACCGTCTGTTCCCTTGTGAGCTCTGCAGCAACAATAAGCCAAGTACAAAATATGTTGTAGGTCCTATAAAAAGCATGGCCTTGTTTAGGTACTTCTTTAAGCTGGGATCCCGCAAACACTCACATGTATTATGTCACCTCATGCATGCCCAGTGTATGAGGGTTGTTTCTCGGTATTTAAATGAATTTGGATGAGATTTGTTAGTGTTCTTATAACTAAATACACTCACTGTCCTTCTCTTTATTATGCAATTGTATCAGTCATAAAAATAAAGAGGTTTTTGTTGACTGTATGTAAAGCCATGTGCACACAGTCTAATATTTTTATACAAACCTTTTAAAATTAGTTTTTTCTTTATAGAGGACGTACCTGTTGCATTCTGTCATGATTGTTGCACCAAGTGTTTTTATACTATGATTTATGGCTTCTAAATTGATAACAGAAAATGTTTCAGATCAGTCACACAATTGCACACAAAAATTCATCCTTCTGAGTTGTTTCATCGGGCTCAGTTATGGAGGGTGTATGAGACTACAACAGCAAATGTTGTCTACGAACAAATCCGTGTTTGATGGACTATCATCACATAATCTGCTGTTTGTATTCTCAGCCAATGGTTGGCTGATCCTCCACTGAGCCACATCACCTGATGCATTTATTGAGCAATTATCACCAATGGGAATATGCTGTACCTGGTTTGAGATAATAAATTCTTTCTTATTTCTACTGGAAACATAACCTCATTCTCCGAAGTGAGCAGCTCTGAAGTCGGTCACTTGTTGAAAATGAAAGATTCTTGTTTGTTTTTAAGGTGTACAACAGCTACCTCAGTTTTCTTAAGAGAATGGGGAGGCTTCATATATTTCAGAGACCAGACTGTCTCTTTTAGATGAGGGATGGGGGGAGTATTAAAAGAATTTACTAGGCAGAGTTGCTTTCTCCCGGGAATATATCAAACCTTGCCATACCCATATTCAGTGCAAGAATGAGCAAATGCATGTTTGCCAATCACATCTGAAAAATGAAGTGCATTGTAAAAACCAGAGTTTGTTAAAAGGACCGATTTAATTAGTCAAGTTGCCCAGCTCAATTTTCAAGCTGATAGATGTGATAAAATACTAGCATTTAGCACGGTCGAGGCTGTGACGAGGTAGGATCGTACATCATACGAGCATATTTCCCCTTCAAACTCTGCTGACATTTGATTTATTTTTTTTTCAGATGTTGCATCCATTATATGGCACTGTATCTTACCTGATGTATAAATCTGCAGCCTCTGGAATATGAACAAATGGATTATTTAAACAGTAATGCAATTGTTAAGTGGAGAATATATTCCTTGTCTAAATGGCCTTTTATCTCTCTTTTCTGAGGAAAATAATAATATGCGGGTGAAATATTATCTTGCTGTCAGTTTTTAAGCAGAAATCTCCATGGTTTTTAAGGGGGAGCTCTGCTTTAAAAATAGCATCACAAGCTGCTCTGGCCCATTGAGTGGAGGGAGGTGGTACGGAAAATCCTATACGTACGTTTTATTTAAGTTCCTCCTTATTTCTCATGTAGCTGCACCTGAACAATGACGATTACAATAGCATGTACAAGGCCTCAACCGAGATCACGCCCCCTTGTGATCGACGCTGTATAACCATAGGAGCGACTAGACAAGGCAGACAAAGGATGGGCAAAAGGCAGCATCATTAGCTCTGTTTTGTCGATGGGGGACCTGAGGCACGGAGAGGTTGAGTCCACTGAACTCAGCTCTTCAAGAGTCACCAACACTGTAGATCTGGTTCTTCACTGCCTAGCAACCTTGGTGACCATCTCTTATTTCCTGCCCACTCTGCTGCCATTCTGATTGGGAGCATCGCACAGTCACTTTGCCAAGGGGTAAACGACCCCCCAGGGACACTCAGGACTTGTGCAGTAGCAGCTCTGTTTTGCCCAGAAGCTTGAGGAGCAGATCAGGGTTGTTCAGCTTAACGTACATCCTGCTGTAACCCTCAGCCAAACGAGCTGCAGCAGATATATTGTCTGAAACACGCAAGGTTTTTCCATTGACGCTGTTAACCTGGCTTCTCGTATCTAAAATCTTTGACTATCCAGGGCCTGATCCAAAGCCCCCGAAGTCACTAGAAAGATGTCCGCAGGCTCTGGGTCAGGTCCTTAGCGGGGTGAATTTGGTTCCCAGTTAAAACCTGCGGATCCCCAGTCACAAATATGAATGAACTCCGGATGTGGCAGGCAGGCCCGCCGACGGGGGTGGAAAAGGGGGCACTTGCCCAGGGGCCCAGGTGATTTAAAGGGGCTCAGGAGCCCCTGGTCGCTGCTGTGGTAGTGGTGGCAGCGGCCGGGAGCCCTGGGCCCTTTTAAATCACCTGAGCGGGCTGCAGGGCTCCTAGGCACGCGTGGGGTGGTACCGATGGCGGCGAAGGCAGCCAGGCGGGCCTGTGGAAGCCCTGGCCGTGGTGGAAGAGCACGCCCAGCAGGCCCATTGACTCTGCCCTGGGGCCCAGAATTGCTGTCGGCGGGATGTAACTGAGAGCAGAACATGGCCTGCTAGGTGCAGTGTTTTCCATGCTGTGTGTATGACCAGGAAAATTCTAGCCGCACCTGTGCGTAACTGCCAAGCAACGATAGCTACTGAGTGTGCGTTTCAGCCCAGAAAAGAGGACAGGTACCTGGGGAGCAACAGCTTTGTCTTTGTGCGATGGAATACAGGTTAAAGGCCAAGCTCTCTTGCTCCTTCTTGGCTGGCTCCATGTGTCAGGGTTTTGGCTGCTGTCTGGGCTGCGTATCCCCAGGCAGACACCTGCACTCTGTTGAGACTTGGTCCATTGCCTGATGTACCTTTGGAAGCTGGGTTTCAGGAAGCTGTAATACCAGGCCCTCCAATCAGCTAAATGATCTCTGTCATCATAGAACAGGCCAAAGAGGTAGTGTCCTCGTGGACTGAACACGGAGCGGGGAGCCAGAAACTCCTGAATACTAATCCCAGCACTGCCACTGACTCCCTTTGTGACTCAGTTTCCCCATACTGCTCGCTAACCTCACCAAAGTGCTGCAAGGATGCATTAGGGTTTGTACAGAGCTTTGGAATGATAAAGCACTGTGTGAGTACTGAGCATTATAATTAGGTTAATTAATGGAGGAAGGAGTTGACTTTGTTTGTCGTCTTCTGCTGTAGTTTAATTCCTGAGCAGCTAGAAAGCTAGATTGTAGACTCTCTAGGGTAGGGACTGTCTTGTAATAAGTACCTGATTGGAGCCCTGTGGCACACCTATAATACACGTTAATACTAAGAAGCACAGGATGCTGTGATCAGCTGGGCAGGTCCCCTCCTCCGGACAGGAGTAAATCCGTCCCGCCTGGACTGCACAGAGGAAATGTGCAGGCCCTAATTTTGCTGTCGGAGAAACTCTCTCTTTCCTCTCTGTATCAGCCTCTTGTGCAGAGGTTGTAATTAGAGCGAATGTAGGATTCTATTAACCGCAGCAGTTTAGATCTATGGGTTAATTGGTAATACCTGTGTGTAGCGTTTTCCCTCGAGATATTTTCGATCACAGTAATTAACCTCCACATTTGGCAGTGCTGACATTAATCATCTGACTTCTCCAGATCCTGGTGAAATCTTTCTCCATTGGCTTGGCTGGACTATCAGAGGCAGGTAAAATAAGGAGAAATACTGTCACATAGGTTAGGATGCTTTAAGGGGAACATCCTATAGAACTTACATTAGGAATAGAATGTGTGCTATGGGAATGGGGGTGCAGTGCTTAAGATAGGGCAGCAGAAGTCCGAATTTTATTGCAAGATCTGCCATGGACCACTTGAATAAGACTTGACCACCTCTAAATATGGCAGTAGTGTTACCCTCATGGAAACACTCATCTAGAGGTCCCTGGTTCATGCATGGCCAGGCTTTGGCATGAGGGGGAGGGATAGCTCAGTGGTTTGAGCATTAGCCTGCTAAACCCAGAGTTGTGAGCTCAATTCTTGAGGGGGCCATTTATGGATCTGGGGCAAAAATCTGTCTGGGGATTGGTCCTGCTTTGAGCAGGGGGTTGGACTAGATGACCTCCTGAGGTCTCTTCTTCCAACGCTGATATTCTAGGAAAAGCCCTGAAGAATTTAATGGAGAATGTTTGGACCATCCTACAGAATTCAATGGAGAATTATATAGCTTCTACAGAATTCTATAGGATGGTTCCAAGAACTTATAGAAAGGAGCTAATTCTCTATTTTTTGGAGTCATTTCTATTAAATTTCTCTAGGAACATGTTGATTTAATTCCTCATAAATGCTGTAGGAATTTCCCATAAAGCAAGGTCATCAATTCTTAAAAGCTGGTGAGACTGAAGAACGAAAAAAGCAGCTAATAATCTTTCTCAGGAATGAGCCCTGAAAGGAATTACTGTGGCAGCAAAATTATTTCTCTCTTCCTAGTGAACTGGTTTATTTCTCCGTTCCTTTCCCTGGCAGGATGAACCCTGGAGACCCAGCGCTGCGGCTGTTTCACGCACTGTCAGGCGCTGCCTCACAGCATTTCTCATTGCACAGCAGGCCAGTATCGGAGGGAATCTCCATAGCAACTGGTTCAGGGGACAGTGTAAGGAATCAGGAGCCAGATGAGAGAGAGAGAGAGACTTTCAGCCACTGATCTTTCCTCGCACTCGTCCTCGATGTAATGCGGCCTCATGCAGGTATTTGCATTGGCTTAAACCAGCAGCAAAGATCTCTTTGCCACACGTTTCTAAACACTTTCTATTGTATCTGTCTGGTACGTACCTGCTGCAGGGCTTGTCAGCAGGGGCTGATCCACACCCAGAGAGGTACTCGTGATAGAGCAGTTATTCACAATACAACTTCACAATATCAATCGGAATTCATAAATTGTACGGGTATAGTCCCAATTCATGACAATGACACTCTCTCTACTGAGGCACTCTATTTCCAGAGGAGGTTTCAGAGGGACTTGACAGATTACAGTCTACTGACACTGCTGTCATGGTCCTAGACTAGAAAATTCAGTCATCTTAACTACAGTGAAAAATATATATGAAAAATCCACCCCCCTGAGTGACATAGTTAAGCCAACCTAAGGCCCCCTATAGACCGTACTAGGTTAATGGAAGAATTTTTCCGCTGACTTTAGCTCCATCTCTCCGGGAGGTAGATTACTGGCGCAGACTGGAGAACCCCTCCCATTGGCAGAGATTGTCTATGCTGAAGCAGTACAATGGCGCAGCAGTGCCACTGTAGCATTTCATGTGTAGACAAGCCCCTGGTGGCCATTCGCCATAGTCAAAGCAACAAAGAACTGGCATATTCTCCAAAACTGGGAAATCAGTTTGGTGAAGCTATGGAACCTTTCCACTACTTGGCCAACGTGACCGGTCCCAAATACAAAAGGGCAGAGCCCACCTTGAGAGGAGGTGGAGCTGTTGAGGATAGAATTCAATCCTAAATTTGGTCTTTCTCTTCCAGCATTTAATATCGAAGATCCCAAATCTGTGTTTTGCACAAGAGGTTGGGGGACTGTTGAATCGAAGAGGTGGAAATAAAATAACCGAAGAGGGGGGGAGTTGCATTTTTAAAAAGCTGGCACTGAATCCATGGCAGCTTGGCAGCAGCTTAAGGTGGTTTTAAGTACATTCAGACTGGTTTGGCTGAAACCTTTCAGATGGTGGATACTTGGCACTTTCTGAAAGTCTGACCCTCTAAGGATGTGTCAGGTTGGGTACTCTAAAATGGAGGCCCCAAAATCACTTGTTATGTTTGAAAACTCAGCCCAGTTTGTGTGCTCATTTACAACACTGCAAACTCCTCTGGACCCTATGTGCCGCCTTCTGATTGACCTCAGCTGAGGGGCTGGCTCATAGGCTTACGAAGGGAATCAGACAGTGTAGTTTGCATTTCATTAAAAGAAATCTTTGTGTTTCTCTCTCTTCCCCTCCCCACAGTGGGCTTTTTGCGATCTGGGAACCTCAAAATAACACCGGCCACATCTGTCCATGCGTCTCCCACAGCTACCGCTGGATGTTTATTCATTTTATATTTGTACAGCACCTGGTGCGACCCGGGGTGTCTTACATAGCCCTGTCTGTGGCCAGTCAGCAGAGGGTGAGAGTCGGTTACAGTTCCTATAGTGCCTGGTTCTTTAGCTACAGCTGTGGAAACTCCTGCTTTTAGCTCTGCAGGTCTCTGGTTCAATTCCTGGTGCTGGACCTTAGCACAACATTGCCAGTCTGCTTGTGGCCTTTAGTTCCTATTGCAATATAAATATTAAATAATCATAATTTTCTAAGACTCTGAGCCTAGCTCCACACATCCTGCATCTTGTCACAGGCTCTAGTGCAGTTGTTTAAATTGAAATGTTACTTTTCTTGCCCTCTTGTAAATGTGAAAGACCTGAATAAGTTAACAAGGAAGAATGAAGCCCAAAGCTCTCTGGTCAGATTCCAGGATGGTATCATCTTATACAGCCAGTGCCTAGCAGCATTGATTAGCACAAGTAATTAGGCCTTGGGATGCTCGGCAGGAGAAGTATCATCTCTGGACTAATTAATCCAGTGCCCTGCAGTGTAAACTAGAAAACTACAGCTAAGCTTCCTAATTGGGTAAACTTGGGAATTAGTTTAAACAAAAATCCAGATCTTCAATCCAAATCCCAGCTGGACGGGGGCGAGGGCGGCCGGGGCACATTTTTAGGGGCGGCAGGGGCGGCATTCTGGCGCCGGCCATGCCGCCCCTAAAAATGTGCCGCCCCAAGCACCGGCTTGTTTTGCTGGTGCCTAAAGCCGGCCCTGACGCCTACCGCTATCTAGTGCGGACATTTCTAAAACCGGTGACATTTTCTAGTGGACGGGCCTGGTTCTGTGACGAACCCAGTGCCCCCAGTGCCTGAGTGGGAGCTGAGAGCCCTCAACACCTCCCATAAAGAGCTCAGTGTCTTCCAGGGTTGGCTCTAAAGACCCCGGGGGATGCGTTGCTTCAGTATAACTGTTAAGGAAAGAGTTTCTGCCCTCACTTTGAATCCTCTGGCTTTGGTTTACATTACAACCGTAATCTTGTGATCAGAGCGGCTCATCCCTCCTCCCCACTTCTCCTTCATAGGTAAACCAATGCAAGAATCTGGCTTACAAACAGCATCCCGGGCCTGCTTCTGATCTCATTTACCCCACTGGTAAATCAGACATTTCTGCCCCGGATTCCACAGTAACACTGATGTAAGACTGATCTAAATGGGAAGAGAATCGCCAGCTGCCTGTCCATAGGGCTGGTCTGATTAAACCAGTCCCAGGGTTGGGTTCGCCCATGGCTTAGTCCAATTTCATGCTGGTGTGACTCTGCTGAAATCAATGTATCCAGCACTGCTCAAATCTGGAGTAAGGCAATTGGTGAATCCAGCCTGTCAAACGTTGCCTGCGGCAGATATTTAACGATACTTAGTGTTGGGGGGCGGCCGGCCGTGGCAGTTGTGCTAACTGTGGGCCTGTGATGGGGTGACTGGAAGGGGTTAAGGTGGCCAGGCAGGCCAATTAACTCCACAGCCTGCACCTGGAGGAAAAGCCAGGGAGCAGGGAACTAAGGGGAAGCAGGTTCAGCTGTGCAGGAACAGGCAGGGCCTGTATAAAGCCAGGTAGCTAGCAACAGAGGGGCTGCTGCTGCAGGGAGGCAGGAAGCAGTCACTGCCTGGGAAAAGGGAGGAGGGTTTGGAACTAGTACACCCAGAGAGAGAAGGGAAACCAGGTGAGGTAGGTAGCAGCGAGGCCTGAGAGAGGAAAGCCCAGAACTGCTGAGCTGAGGGTCCCTGGATAGAGGGTGGGCCCGGGTTCCCCTACCAGCCACTGAGGGAGTGGCACCTCGTGCAGTGAGAAGGCAGACTGTCTAGGACTCCTAGGGAGAAAGGACTTTGCTACTCCAGAAGAGAGGACTTGTTAATGGCCTGGCCGGAGGCTGAGTCACAAAGAGGACACTCCTGGGACAAGAGAGGAGCTGCAGACCCGTGAGAGAGACAGAGCAACGGCGTGCAAGCAGCAGAAGGGGGTGTCAACCTCAAGTGTTAATCCCCAGAGTGACCAGGAGGAGGCGCCAGACCAGTGGTGAGTGATGTACCCGTGACAGGACCCCACTCTGAATCTACAGCAGCAGGTGCTGCAGCTTGGTTTCCTATTCTTTCCCCTGTGTGGGTGTGATGGGGCCTTCCCGCAGGAGGCCTGGCTGATGCAGGAAGATGGATAGCAAGGGCACAGAATGCTGAGAATTGGCCTGCCCCGAAGTATCTATAATGCCTGAGCTCTTGTTGCTCCTTTCTAGCTGTGGAGGAGGAAAGTTGGCGTCCGAGGAGAGCTTGGCTTAATAGGTGCATGGTTCAACTGGCTGTCACGGAAAAGAACTAGAAAGCTCAGAATGGGGGCGGGGGAGAAACAGTGCAATCCTTGCCTGCAATCCCGCAGTTTTAATGATCCCTTCTGAACGCTGCATGGATCAGAGGCCGGGCTGACTTGCCTTTTGAATTTGCAACAATAACCCCCCCACCAAGTAGTGTATCTTTAGGAAGGACCTGGTACTCTGCAGCCAGCTTGGGTTTCTTATTATTTTCATATGACCGTATAGGCGGGTATGTTTGCAGGCTGCCTCCTGCTTTGCTATCATACCACAAAACAACACTGTCTAATTATGGGGACTTTCCACTTTCTGCTCTTCTGTTGTAGTTCTTATTGAAAATGACAACGAATGTCTCACTTTGGCTGCGGGAAAAAATCAAATCTGTAAAGGTCAGCATAAAATTTTGCCTTCTATGCGCTGTCTCCTCCCCCACCCCCATCCTATAACCTTAAATGTTTTATAATATGTAAAACTGTAGATTCACTCTTCTGAAAGTCCTGCTTTTGAGTGTTGTTTTTTAAGGCACACTTCTGTATGAGTTGGACTATTGCTTTTTCTTTAATATTTCTGTTGTCTCTCAATGTTGGAGCAGAAGAAATTTGGAGTCTACAAGGATGTCTGTTAACATTTGGGATCAAATTCTTCCCTGGTATAACTTCACGGAAATCAGTAGATTAATTTGGGCTCTTCGGTCCAATCTACTATAAATAATCATCTTGTATTATGCTAGCACCTTGTGTCCACAAATGAGATTGCCGTCCCATTGTGTTGGGCTCCGTGTAGACACATGAGACTCTCCCTGCCCCAGAGAGTTTACAGTCTAAACAGCCAAGGCAGACAAAGGCCAGGGAAAAGAAGGGTTGTTATAATCCCCATTTTACAGATGGGCAACTAAAGCACAGGATAAATGACTCCTCCAAGGTCACACAGGGAGGCTATGATGTTGCCAAGGACTGAACTTTGATCGTCCAGGTCCCAGCCCAGTGCTTGAATCACAACTTGCCTCAAGTGTGAGGGGAATCGGGGAGCTTGTTGAACAAATCACACAGGGCTGGAGTTGTGGCTGCTTCGTGGTTCTCAAGATTAGGACTTCCCATATCTAACGATGGGTGATATGCACCTCTGGGCATGGGGCTGTATGTCAGGACTGCCAACTCTTGTAATGTTATCGTGAATGTTGCAATAGTGGGTGGTTTTTTTTTTTCTTAAAATCCCAGCTCCTGTGGTCAAGGGACTACATAAAAATCTCAGCTTCCATTACAAAGAAATGTTACTAGCCCTCATGGCTGCAGAGAAAAGCAGTGACCTGATCCTCCCCTAAAGGCACAGAACCCAGAAAGCAAAGAAAGGACCCAACCTGTATTAAGGGGAAACAAAACACAACAAAAACTCTCATGATCTTTAAGCCAATCTCATAACGTTGGGGGTCTTGACTCATGATTTTTCAATGCTTGGGATTGGCCATATTGTGAGTTTGGAGATTTAGCTGGAGTAACAAATAACTGAAGCCAACCGCTGTTAAAATAAGCCTAGTTTTCATTGGGAACATAATTATACTTAGTGCTTAAACAGTGCTGTGTGGGCCAAATTCACACCTAGTGTAAGTGGATGCAACTTCAGCACTCTTCAAAATGCTGGGCAAATATCAATTCATTCATCCTCGCAATCCCCCCTCGCCTAAGGTAGGGGAGAATTATTATCCTCATCTGGGGAAACTGAGGCACAGAGGCACAGTGACTTGCCCAAGGTCACCCAATACATCAGCAGCAAAGCTGGGGCAGGTCTGTCCATTCCTAATGCTCACCCTGCTCCTTCGTCCTCAGGACGGTGCCGTTTCTCACTGCTCGGCTATTTCCATTCACCGGACCGGAGACCTTTTCCTTTCGTGGTTAACTTGCAAAAACTCCCGGGTGTGACTCCTTCGGAGAACGGGGGTTGGGAGCTTGTTGTCTCAGATGCGGTTACTGTGAAGATGTGTTGTACGCTTACAAGCTGTAACAAGCACGGAAAAGTCCACCCACACCACAGTAACTGTGAATAATGTGGGTCCCCCCCAGACTTACAGCAATTTCATAGAGTAACGCAGCCTTTTTTCAGGTGGTTTATGGTTTGACTTAATCCTTAGTCTTTGATAGTCATCTAAAAATAACAACCACCAATGAAAACAGCCCCGCCCTTCCCCCCAACAGTACAAAAATGGTACTTCCTGAGGTCCATTTTTTAAAGTGTGTTGGTGTGTGTTTATTGGCTGGCCAACACCAGGCCACACTGAGAGAGCCGTTAACTGAACGGCAAGGACTAGAGGCTTCCTCATCCCTTACTCATGTGAGTAGCCTAGTTTTGGACCCTAGTTTTGTAACCTTTATTTTTAAAATGAGCCCTGTTTTAGCTGACCATGGGCCAGGCCCTTTCTCTCCGAAAATGATGGTAATAAAACTGTCTGTTTTTGTTCCTAACCCCCGGGACAGGGTGGACTGGTGTTCTGAAGAAGTACAGAGAGTTCTCTCTCCGGTGCTGGCTGGCTTCACATGCTCAGGGTCTGATTGTCACTCTCGGATTTGAGAAGGAATTCTCACCCCTCCACCGCCTCCCGGCTTGGTCAGACTGGCATTGACCTCGAGTTTGTTTGTTTTTTGCCTTCCTCTGCAGCATAGGGCTCAGGGCTTTTGCCAGGATCATCTTGAGATATCTCACCAGATTAATTCTCTGCCACTGCAATCCAGCCAATAGCTCTTATGGCACATCCTAGTCAAATGTCAGTTGAAGCAGGGGGTGTAAAACAGCCCAAACGTTCTTGCTGACTAGAGGAAACAGGGCCTGATCCTTTAGGTAAGGGGTCTAAATGGGGAGAGACCTGACTGTGTCCTTTGGAGGCAATGAGCGCCAAGCAGAAATACATTTAATTGTGCTGAATGTCACAGTGGAGGAGTTTGCAAAGGGGGGAGCCTCTTAATCTGAAATGAAGCGAGAAGGAGCATTAATCAAAACACTTCTCTGTTCGCAGTGGCATTGCTTTTGAAACGTGGCATGCTTGAAAAATACGGCCTGGTATTATTATTCCTGCGCTATGAATGAGTTGATTTAATCTTTGCACATAGTATCTCATTACCCACGTCAGCTTTAAAAGCCTCTTGGATGGGTAAACAGCAAAGAGATTTGATGGAAATCCATCAAGAGACTTTTCAGGAGATTATCCTTCATAATCTCTTTTAAAATGATTCAGAAAAACATTGTTACTTTGCAATTTTGCCAGCGCAATGGGGCCATGATCTTGGCTGGGGCATCTGGGGAGATCATTGAAACCAATGATCACCCAGAACTGAAAGCACTCATTGGGTCACAAAAATCTGTTATTAACACACTATTTATGAAAATAGGGAACCGACTCCAGCAGGTGTCTTCCATGTCAAAGCAAAGCTCATCTCCTGTTCTCCTCACAATGGGGACAGAATGGTTTGTGTCTTACTGAGACGTAATTGCAACTCGCACTCAGCAGGGATAAGTGATTATGAAGTGACTGAAAGTAATTCTAGACTGTGTTCAAGTTATTTACTTTGCAATGATTCTGTGATTATTTTTTTTATGCTACAGATGAGGGAAAGGTTTGCTTGCTGCTGACTTCCGATCTATACTCTTCTAAGAGTCTTTTTAATAGGTTATCTTTTATCGCTCAGACCATTAAGGAGATGTGTGGGAGAACCTTACATATTTTTCCACTTTTAATTTTCCCAATTAAACTAAAACAAACAGCTAATTACTTGTGCAGATTCATACAGTTTGCCAGGAGTATTTCACATTGAGGAGACAATTGAAATCATTTCAATGGTCAAAGGCTGTTAAAGTGAACTTGCCACCCAATGTCTGTGAATAATGCTTGCTTTTTAAGGTGAAGGAGCTGGAGGAAAGAGAAGGGGGAAATCACTAGCTAGGATAACACTAAAAATATACAGCATGGAACAGAGGAATTGTGGAGCAGAGGGATGGCCCATCCTGTCTGGTATTTTACTATCCACTCCAAAAGAGCGGCTATTACTAAAGAGAAATAACTTATGCTTTGGAAAACCAGATTCCCTGCTATGCTGGAGCTATGCATTAGTTGCACTGGCTAAATCTCATCATCCATAACCTTTCTAGGGACAGATTTATTAAACACCATATCAGCTTGGAGGTACCATTGCAACTGGTGCCTACGTGTGACTCTCTAAATAGGCACCTGCAACAGCAAGCTATTCCAGATTGGCATGAGCCATGCCAGTCTTATCAGTTTTAGGAGCAATAGAATGAAAACATGGGGAGAGCTGGCTCGGCATAGCGGATGACAGTGGTTTCTTGCCTTAAGCATGAAAAGCAGAAGGGGATGGGGATGTCACATTTATTGGATGTACGGTTCTGCCCCATGCCTGGCTATTTAAATAGCATCAGATATTTATATGGGATCCAAAGTGAGCTAGGCGCTTTAGAGACAGCGAACAGGAGACTGTCTCTGCCCTGAAGAGCTTAACATCTAAATAGACAATTTACAGGTGGGGAAATGGGAGGCAACCAAAAGCAAAGTGATTGAGTGGTGAAATTTACCATGTGGATGAGTGTGGTGTAAGTGCCCAGATAGGAGGATATTAGGATGTGGGTAGGTATGTAGAAAGACACCGATTCCAGCTCTTGGGATGGAGGTAGATGGCTCACATCTTGCTAATTTCCCCTGTTTTTTGTTGTCTATTTTGTCTCTATGGGGAAGCCTATAACCATCCTGGAAGTGAGGTGTTTTAAGAAGAGCCTTAAAGGAAGACAGGATGATGGCCTGGCAGACAAGGGTAAGAAGGAGGTTCCAAGAGGTGTGAGGTGCTTGGAAGAAGGCGCTGAGATTGATGGGGAAGGGTGACATAATGGACCATGAGCAGTGCAAAGAGATGAGACCAGAGAAGTGTCTCTAGAGAAGAAGCTAATAATGTCCCTGTTAGGAGCACCTGCCTGAAACTGCCCGCTGCAGGTCTCAGTCATTCCCCCCAGCAATCAGGGACAATTGGTACAAGCACACAGCCAGCTTTTTACAGACTCGTGCCACAGCTGCTCACTCCTCTTGAATGTACTGCAATTATGCATCTGATTGGGAGACTAGAGCCCTAAGGAACAGGTGGGGCTCATTTGGCTAGTGCAGTTCACTTGGAGCAATGAAAATAGCCTGCCCTGCCCGCGCTGGGCTATTCGTGCCCCATCGAGCTCTGCTGGCTAGATCCCAAATTGAGATGTAGCCCGTAAATATCTCATTCCACTTCAGTTGCTCAGGAGATGGGTCTGTCTCACACGTTCTCCATTTCCCCGGGCAGGCGTAATGTACAATGTGCTCAGTGCTGTACAAGACCTTGATGTCAGGATAGCACTTGCACCAGAGAGCAGGCCTCAGAGGACACACTGTGGGGTCCCTGCTCTCTCCTTCCTCTTTAATCAAACTTTTTTCACGTCGGGGCCTCCCACGAGAATGAGGCCATTAGGCGGGATTTGAGAGGAAGTAGGGCTTGTACCTGCCCCAGCTGCTGGGTTGGAGGCCATTTCCCCTTCTAGGACAGTGTATGTTTTTGAGAAGGTTACCGGGAGGATGATTGTTGGTTCTTTCCCCCAACTTCACTCACCAACAAGCCTTGTGCAGCTTGCTTCGCTGCCCCTCAAAGAGCTTTCTCTTATTGAGTCCTCCCTTTCCTCAGCCATGTGTTGAATGTCAATCCTCTCCTGCCTGGGGAAATGCCAGAATAGAAATTAAGGGACTTGATCAAGGTCACAGAGGGAGTAAATAGCAAAGACCAGACTGGAACGCTAGAGTGCCTGGTGCCGTGTCCTACGCTCAGTTTTGCAAACTCTTGTGATATGTGGTGTTTTTCTTGAAGCCCCAGCTCCTGGAGTCATGTGATTATAAGCGACACTCAGATTTCTTTTTTTTTTTTTTTAAAGTTAGCTCCTTACATTCTGAGTTCCTTGGGGCATTGGCCATCCTCAAGTGCTGGAAAAGTGGCTGGCACATACTGTGAGCTACCACTAACTACTACTACTAAAACATACATTTCCAGCCCTCATGGTTGTGAAGAAAAATGTGAAATTGTAAACCCTAAAGACTCAAATGAGAAAACCAAGGGACCCAACTGCATTATTGTTAAAATCTCATGCTTTTGGGGACCTAACTCATGACTTGAATGCTAGAGATTGACAATACCCTGAACCTCACAGCTCTTCCATGACAGTGAAAAGTGTAAATCTTGCAGCTCTGCATAGCCATGGTTACCATCACAAAACCCATTTCTGACCCGTCTTCCATCACTTCCCACCTTATTGCCTCATTTTCTCTGCCTAGGGTTTGTACATGGCTGTATCAAAGCTTTCAAGGCATCCTTACTTGCACATAATACAACAGTAAATCTACAGGAGAGGCATGAACACCATATTTATGGCTTCACTGCAGCAAGAATGCTTGTAAGCAGAACCATAATGTATATCCTTCAATGTCAGCCTTCAGTTTTAGTCATCATCCTAATTGGCCCAACAGTCAGAATCCTCTTTTCCAGACTGGAATCTTGCATTTTTAGAATCCTTTCCCCGCATCATTCCACTCAACTGATCTAGGATGGAAACTTTTTTCCTGAGAGGAATATTTAACTCACCCTTAGTTTGATCATCTTTAATTTAACTGGGTCATTATTTAGCTACTTTAGCTCCTTTCTCCAAAGGTTCTATTTTTATTCGATAGAGGTTCTTAGGCCCGCTCAGCACTACAGTATTGGAGCATCTCTGTCATGCATGAAGTGACATGACTGATATCTGTCATGTGTGGTTCATTCGCTCTCTCTTGTCCTCTTTCCTGGAGGGGAAGGGGAAGAGAAGTGGTGCACAGTGAAGTGTTTTGTTTGGGTAGGATTTTGTTTCATGGGGACTTAGTAAAATACCCACACTGCTCTGTGTCTGTCAGAGAAGCCAGATTGAAGAAATGTGCCTTGTGCTTGGAGTGGAAGGTGATGAGGTTTGTGATGGTCCTTAGTTCCTGTGGGAGTTCATGCCACAGTCCGGGATTGGCCCCCGAGACAGCTCTGTCTCCTGCATGGGTGACCTTTCCCCTCATGGTAGAAAGTTCCATTGTGTTCAAGGAGCAGCATTGCCCAGGCAATTTGATGGCTCCTTACTACTAGGGTGACCAGATGTCCTGATTTTTATAAGGACAGTCCCGATTTTTGGGTCTTTTTCTTATATAGGCTCCTATTACCCCCCCACCCCCGGTCCCGATTTTTCACATTTGCTGTCTGGTCACCCTACTTACTACCAACAAAGACACTCACCTCACAAACACTCTGCTAAACGAACAGGGTCAAAGTTTGTAACTAATATTGTTTGCATTGAATAGTTTATTTCCTTTTTATTTAAAATATTGAGTCCTTTTGTTTCTGGCTGGCTGCAGAGAGAGGGTTCTGATGATTACCCATCACTTCTAGGTCACTAGTTCTGTAAGGGCTTCTGGCTGCTTTGGTTGGTCTCAGCCCAGTCCTTAACTGGGCAGTTGTGCGTGTTACAAAACCTGCTGCCATAATCGGCACAGAGCGGCTCGCTTGTCGGGAGCCTCACCACAAGAGACCAGTTGTGAATGGGCCAGAGACTGATTTGACCCTCTTGCTCTTCCGGTTAGGAATGAAACTGCCTGGGGCCTGTTCCAGGGATTGACGAAGGAGTTTGGTTTCTAGGGTGACGAGTTTGGCACCTTTCAGGAGTAAATCACCTTAATTATCAAATATTAATTGACCAATAGCCAGTGGAAAGCAGTGAGGACACAGGCTCTCCCTGGCCATCATGCTTCTCCTCTTTAATGGCCATTAAGCATGGATTGAGTTAGGAACTTCGGCTTCTCTACTCAACACTGCTCATTTTCTTACCTTATCCTTGCACCCTTGCTGTTGGCTTGTTAGCCATGTAAACTGTAGGCTCTCTGGGGGCAGGGACTCTCTTCTTTATTCCATATCTGTACAGCACATAGCGCCGTGGGGCCGTGATCCTACATTGGGGTTCCTAGGTGCTACCATAATACAAAAATTAATAGCTGCTTCCGGGACATAGTGATTTTGCTAATGGTCTGCGTTCCTTAGGCAGGCTTGATGGGGCTATTGCGTGGTTTGGGCCATTGGGAGTCTGGTGGCAATGGTAGGATTCATCCCTGATTAGGGTGCATGTAGCTAGAGATTCTAGTTAATAGGCTTGTGTGACGGTGTGGTACTCACCTCTCACGAGCACCCCTTCTGGTTGGGTGTCTGCGATCTTTAAACCGTCCCGGCCCTGGTATCGGGACATACCCCCAGGGCTTTGCCCTCTTGGTCTCTTCTGGCCCTAGCTCTCCAGCTGGGCCTCTAACAGGTCAGTTCCCCTTCCAGGGTTTATTGCTGTCTGATTGTAGGTCATTTCTTTAGCGGCCTCTGTGCAGGACCTGGGCCACCCACTACTCCAGGTCCCAGCCCAGGGACCCTAAGAATAGCAGCCATGCACCACCGCATCCCTTTAATGAACTGTTTTTGGTTCCCTGGGCCCCTTCCCCACAGTTCCAGCCTTCACCAATGCCTCACCGTTAACTTCCTCACTCCCCTAGTCCCTGACAGAACTGAGCTGTCCATGGTGCTGCAGTTCCCTTTGGCCAGCCAGAAGCACCATCTACACCAGGGGTCCTCAAACTTTTGTACTGGTGACCCTTTCACACAGCAAGCCTCTGAGTGTGACCCCCCGCTTATAAATTAAAAATATTTTTATATATTTAACACCATTATGAATGCTGGAGGCAAAGCGGGGTTTAGACAGCTTGAGACCCCCCCCCATTTAATAACCTCACGACCCCCTGAGGGGTCCCGACCCTCAGTTTGAGAACCCCGATCTATACTCCTCTGGCTCTAGCAAGAAACTACCTGTATCTAGCTCCACAGCTCCTTTTTATATGACTTTCCTGGGCCCTGATTGGCTGCTCCCTGCACAGTCTCTGTGATTGGCTGCTTGGAGGACTTAGCTCTGCTGCTCCTTTCCTGGGACGGGTGTAGCAGAACCCCAAGGCTTCCAGCAGAGGGCCTCTGGGCCTACTCCACCACATCACAGCTTGTTTATATGCAGAAATCAAAGTACATGATAGGCCTTTGAGATAAGAATTTCCATGTGCCATATGGGTAACTCAAACAACAGTGCATTAACTTAAGAACCACAGTGCAAGAGTGACCACAAGGGAATAACTCTTATCTGATGGAAGATCTATGGCACAAGCCCATCCAAAAAAGAATCCTGGGGTCCCCATTCCCTACTGTTCCCACTCTTTAGGCTGCTGCAATATTGCAAGGGAAACAACGGGACTGATGTTTCAGTGGCTGGCGACGAAGGGAGCTGAAGTGCTTTTAAGGGAAAGAATTCCCGGGCAACCACCGTGTTGTATCCCAATTCATGGCACCAACATGCTGCAAAGCATGTGCTGGAACACATGACTTACGAGGAGAGGCTGAGGGAACTGGGATTGTTTAGTCTGCAGAAGAGAAGAATGAGGGGGATTTGATAGCTGCTTTCAACTACCTGAAAGGGGGTTCCAAAGAGGATGGAGCTAGACTGTTCTCAGTGGTGGCAGATGACAGAACAAGGAGCAATGGTCTCAAGTTGCAGTGGGGGAGGTTTAGGTTGGATATTAGGAAACGCTATTTCACTAGGAGGGTGGCGAAGCACTGGAATGGGTTCCCTAGGGAGGTGGAGGAATCTCCATCCTTAGAGGTTTTTAAGGTCAAGCTTGACAAAGCCCTGGCTGGGATGATTTATTTGGGGTTAGTCCTGCTTTTAGCAGAGGGTTGGATTAGATGACCTCTTGAGGTCCCTTCCAACCCTGATATTCTATGATTCTAAGCCTGGATGTCTCTCTGAAAGATTCTATGAAAACAGCAGCTGCCTCTCTTTGTCTCCAAAGAGATGACATTTGCAGCAGCTGTCTGGCGGAGGCTGTCCTTTTATTGCTGCAAAGGTAAAGAAGTGGGCAGATTGGTCACCAAGGGGCTCTTCTGCTTGGTAGGAGCCTTTTGCATCTCTGCTTCGGCTCACTCAAGGACGTGACAGCTTTGGAAACGAGCGAAGGCTTGGAGGGTGACTGCGTGTGCGTCAAGATAGGTGCGCGCTATTCATTTGTGAGTCATGCTAGCAATAAACCTGCAAAGATTAATGTAAAATGGCCTAAAAGGTGCATCTTGCACACGCCCAGCACAGCGGGGAGGAAAATGTGCTGTGAGGAGTAAAGGAAGTTTGATTCCTCCTCCCTCCCTAGTTGTTCAAAATATGCTTTTTTCAGATGCCAAAAATACAGCCTCCCCAGCTCTGGTCTCTCCTTCAGCTTTGACTCCTTTCCCCCTTGCTCCTGTAGCATTGTCTGTCCTGTCCACTCTGCATCTTACCCTTGTACCCCCTTATTCTGCTCCTGCGCTGCTGGACCCCTGCACAGGGAAACTACCTGGGCCCCTTCCACTATGAATTCAGAGCTGCCCCCGGGCTCGCTGAGCAGCTGTTTCCCCCACCATCTCCCCTCCTTTACACGCCTTAATCTGCCTCCTTCCCTCTCCGTCCAGGGCCTTGCTGCCTTCAAGGCAAAGAATGACAAGTTCTGGTGTGACTTTCTCCCTCCTCTCTCTGCTCTGCACCTAGTCGCTGACTTAGACGGCTCTCACCCCCCACTGACAACCACTCCAACTGGCTCCTTGTCTCAGTCATACATTTTTAAGGCCAGAAGGAAGCAGTTATGATCATGGAGCATAGTGTGTCTGCCGGTGATTCTGGCATCCTCCAGGAACTTGCTGCTGAATCAGTGTGTACATTCTAGGAAAAACATCCAATCTCCCCCCAGAGACTGACCTCCCACCTTCCCCTCAGAGCACGCGGTATTGTCCCTCATGCTCACAACCAACCCTTGACACCATCGTATCCTCCAGTTATTGACCCATCTGCCTTAACCTGGGAGAGCTTCCAGTGGGCTGGTTACAATGGCTGCCCTGATTGTTGCTGGTCTAGCTCATTCCTGGACCACCCACGCCTGCCAGTGACACAGCTCTTGCTCTTGCTCAAGTTTCAAATGACTTCTCCATGCGCAAAAGTCAAGGGCCTCTCCTCATCCCCAACTCTGTTCATCACCTCTCCTTGACTTCCCTTGACTTTTGTGGCTCTCTCTCTCGTTCAGCATTTCCTCCCCTCTATTCCAGCCCTGATGGATTCCGCTCAGGGTTCAGTAGGGGAAACTTGCTCTGATTGTACCTGGGCTTTGTAGAGAAACATTGGCTTTCCCTTTCCCGGGTGGTCAATCTAGCACCTTAGGAGCACCACACTGACTTCATCAGTCTAGAAGTACCTACGTGGGGAACAATTTTGGACAGTAGAGGGCTCTTTAATCTAGAAGAAAAAGGCATAACAAGATCCCAGGGTGGGAAGCTGATGTTAGACAAATTCAGACTAGAAACAAGTACTTTTTCTTTTTCTTTTTCTTTTTTTTTTTTTTTTTTACAATGAGATTAAGTAACCACCAGGACAACTCTCCTAGGGGTGTGATGCATTCTCCATCACTTGAAGTCTCAGTCAACATTAGATGATGTTCTAAAATACATGCTGGAGTTCAACCAGAAATTACGCACTTGATGCAGAATCCCTGGGTGAATTCTATGGTTATGCAGGAAGCCAGATGATCTAACGGTCCCTTCTGGCTATAAAATCTATGAATCTCTAATGATACCACAGTGATAGGTACCACCTAGAAACCCTGTGGTGTTTGGGGGTCAGGCCACTGGGAATCTCCTCTCCAGAGCCAATGGTGGTGGGGATACATCCAGAGCTGGGTTTTTTGGTCTTTGTAAATTATTCCGATATGGTGCTTGTGGTAAATAAAGCTCTGCAACCTTTTTCTCTCCAATGAAGGTTGTGAAGTGGTAATGAGGCTTTGCAAGGGGAAAGAGATGGCGGCTCGCCAATAAGTGGAGGTGAGGCAGAAGGTGTCTCCTGCTTTCAGTGTGTCCTTCCTTGTAGACGTTGCGGGGGAGGAGGGTGGAAGGTGCCCTGTGGTAGGTTAGCGAGGATGAAGAGAAGAGACAGCAAAATCTCCTTGCACATCTTGCTAATGACTCTGTTCCCGGCCTCTCGCAGGCCTGTTTGATGTTGGGGATAACTGTCCCTGCACTGTCACTTGTCCCTTTTCACAGCAGTGTTACACAATAATCTTCTGACCCTCGCAGAACTCCAGCAATGGGGGGAACCAATCAAAATGTAATGCAAGGAGAGGGAAGTTTAGTACAGGCCTCTTAAAGTAACTTGTTCTTCAGCAGGAAAAGTAAGGGGTGGAGATTTGAAATAACTGGCCCTAGAAAGCTCCAGGTAGGGTCCTGCCAATGCCACTCCACTGACTTCTGCAGGGGAAGTGTCTCCATCCACGTTGCCATGAGAGGACAGGCGTGTGAACTCTCCATGTCTAATCGCTCAGTGCTTCCCGTGGGGGCAATGGCTCCCTGCTCTTGTGACTTAGGGGGATCCAGCTCCGTGCTGTTCCAGGGTTCTTGGTGCTCCCTGAATAAAGGCACTCTCAGGCTCATTGAGTGCAGCCGCCCTTGGAGGGCATATACCTGCTTGAGTGAAAACTTGCCACGCCCTATCTTGGAATGGATTTGGGGTCTGTGTAAAATCAGGGCCGGATTCCTTGGGGACAGTCTTTTCCGCCATGGTTCCTGAGTTGTGGAACCTGAGAAGGGCTTCCTCTTGGAACATGTCACTTCCTGCCACACTGGGATAGCCCGAAAGATAACCGTGTTGCCCCTCAATCTAGACAAAAACTAGCACCCTGAAGAACAGCTGAATCCTCCTATGTCCCAGATCTTGGCAGTTTGGAAAAAACAGGACTTGGATTCTATCCAGCCCTGTTTTGGGGTTTTCAAAGACTAAACTCGATCAGCGTGGCTATGAAAAACAAAAAACAACTTTAGTCACACTAGACTGGATCAGCCAGTTAGTTGGGGCCTTTAAAATCCCTCTGGCCCTGCAGGGCACATTCCATCGAATAACAGAGTTTCCGTTTGCTTAAAAGAAAGAGATGCATCCTTCCTGCAGGACTGGGAGGACTGGATCTATAGGTGCTACCTAGGGTGACCAGATGAGAGGAAGAAAATATTGGAACCCATGGGAGGGGAGTCCGCTGGCAGAGGAAAAACAAACAAACAAATGGTGGAGCGAAATATCAGGACAAATTTTATCGGGACGGTCCCAATTTTATCGGGATGTCTGGTCACCCTAGTGCTACCAGAAATGGACAGCAGGTATTTGTCTTCTTCCCCACACCAGCCTCATATTTCTGGCTTTGGTTATACCCTGACACATAGCATCATAGAATATGTGGGTTGGAAGGGACCTCAAGAGTTCATCTAGTCCAACCCCCTGCTCAAAGCAGGACCAATTCCCAACTAAATCATCCCAGCCAGGGCTTTGTCAAGCCTGACCTTAAAAACCTCTAAGGAAGGAGATTCCACCATCTCCCTAGGTAACCCATTCCAGTGCTTCACCACCCACCTAGTGAAAAACTTTTTCCTAATATCCAACCTAAACCTCCCCCACTGCAACTTGAGACCATTGCTCCTTGTTCTCTCATCTGGTACCACTGAGAACAGTCTAGATCCATCCTCTTTGGAACCCCCTTTCAGGTAGTTGAAAGCAGCTATCAAATCCCCCCTCATTCTTCTCTTCTGCAGACTAAACAATCCCAGTTCCCTCAGCCTCTCCTCATAAGTCATGTGCTCCAGCCCCCTAATCATTTTTGTTGCCCTCTGCTGGACTCTTTCCAATATTTCCACATCCTTCTTGTAGTGTGGGGCCCAAAACTGGACACAGTACTCCAGATGAGACCTCACCAATGTCAAATAGAAGGGAATGATCACATTCCTCGATCTGCTGGCAGTGCCCCTACTTATGTATAGTCTGTTGGAGACTAATTGCTTCCCATCTTAGATTTGTATATGTTTATTCCTATGATGTCAAGCAACAAAACACATAAAATTAGCCATATATTGAGTTTAACATTCTAACAATATTTTGGAACATGACACGCACATCCTCAATGCAACATTACTGTAGCTACAGAAAAATATCTAGGTCTCATGAAAGCACTTTGTTTTAATGCTGATTGACCTCTACTTTGCAGGGAGGCTACAAAAAAGATGGTTACTCTCAAGTCTTAAGTTCAAGTCTGTTCAAATACTCCCTTATGAATGTTGCCTGTTTGAAAGAATTTCTAATTTTCATCAGCTTGGTTTGGCCTAAGATGAGGTTTTAATTGCTAACCTTTTGAAATTAATGAACAAACAGTAACATGTAAAGTTCTTAGCACATAGCCTGTGATACTCTTCATTCAGTTGGGGCGGGGTGCGGGAGAAGGGATTGCAAGCTCTCTGATGGATTTGTATCCAAATGCCTTGGCCGGGATTTTGCATCCTTGTATTTTCTGACTTCAGTAATTTTTGAAATCCTGTCAGATTAGATGGCCCTAGGAAGCCAGGCATCTGTAACACCACAGCATTTAGCACCAAGAGGGTCAGTAGGAGAATGTTGATTGTTACGCGCTATAGGAAGGCTGGTCTGGAGGATCCCTGCAAAGAGGGATCCAGATCTTTGTGTTCACCCCCAGGATGATTCTGTAATGTCAGCTGAGCATTTCAGCAAAACTCCCTTTAACTGCAGCACTTTATGCATCATTGATATGACCTTTGCAAGTATGGGCCATCTAGGATAGCCCACTGCTATTTATGACTAAACTTCCAGATCCTTGTGTTTGCTGGACTCTCAGAGAATTTGGGCACTATAATTTCTAGCCCTTTCTCTTTTTTTTTTTTTGCTTATGCTAATATGTGACTGCTTATTGCAGCGCTTGCTATTGATTTCCCTGGAGAGAAATTAAAACTCAGACCAGCAGTCGGAATTATGGAAGATAATCAGCACTGGGCATACCCTTTGTGTTGTAAAGGGAGCCTTGTTTGAAGCCTTAGAAATATAGCAGGAAGGGAGTATAAGAACCTGAATTGCTTTGCATTGAATTAGAGCTCAGACTAGTCACCCTTCAAGCCCTGATGTGTGTGGCAGCGTTCAGTTCGCTGTGGTTTGTATTGCCGTACTATTCCTTATTCATGAGTATTCAGACAATTGCCAGGTGCTGTGGAAAATGTTTGTCAATTCTGAAAGCTTCACTAACGTTTATACTGGATGTTTGCTTTGTGCTATTTGTTCTCCTGCTGGAAAAAATCCAGTCAGGGAGCAACAATCACACCCCATGTGACTTTCATGAATAGTGAATAGTTGAGCCCAACCTCCAAAAAGTATCCAGCCAACCTCTTTGGCAAATTCTTTCCAATAGTGGATAAGTTCAAAGGGTTGGCTCACAAACCAACTGCTAACGAACACAGGGACTAATTCAGGACAAATGTTATTCAGAATGGATAATTCAATCAGATGTAATGCTGCCTATTTAATCTTGTGTGATTCTGGTTTTCAGAGTCATGCACCCAATATACCATCTGTCCTCTCAGTATGCCTGGATGAGAAGGTAGTTCCGTCTCCATGCCAATTGGATTACTGGGTTCTCTGCTGAGATAGGTTTTTTTTGTGTTATTGAGTGGTAGGGCTGAGGACTAATCTTTCTGACACAGCCCACCAATTGATGCCGAGTAGTCAGGATGAAAAATGCAGAAAAATTGCAGGAATTGTTTTAATTTAATTTCCCCCCAAAACTTCCCATTAATTTCTTGTTTGAAAAACTTAAAAAAAACCCCAAACAACCCAACACCAATAAAACTTTTTTGAAAGCTCAAAAAATAATTGACTTTTGGCTAAAACAACTTAGTTTTTTGAAAGCCAAAAAATGTATTGGATTCTTTTTGGCTTTTCATTGAAAATCCAGAAAATTCCAACCAAAACTAATTTTCTGTAAACTTTTTTTGATTTGGCTGAAATGTCCTTTTAGTGTTTTTAAAAAAAGTTTTATATGCAGGTCTAGTATTCAAATACTCCTCATATATCCAGTAAAACGTTCAAGATATTCAGAGGAACTTGTTTGACTGGCTTAGTCTGTCGTCCTCTAGTGGTTGGTCCTCAGAGGATGGAGGCCCTGCTACTGCTGCAAGCTAAGGGAGCTCTCCTTTAGGTCAGCTAGTAGAATGCTCTCTGTGGAGATGCAGGGTACTGGATCAAGTCCCAGCCCCGCAGGTATGTCCATGAATTCTTTACTACCTGCACATATTGTCCCCATCACGTGGATTTGATACATTTGCCTCAATGTTTCAAATTAGAATCAAGCCCCTTTGGCTCCAAGTTTATGAATTTCCAACTCCCCATCTCTGTGTATGTGTGTTATTTTTTTTTTTTAAATCATCACTTTGTTCTAAGATGCTCTTAAGATGGTAGGGTGCTGTTCTTTATTTTTTTGATGTTCCCATTTGATATTTTTCTTTTGATCCCAATGTTTTCCTGTATTATTTTCACATTAAATTAGGCAGGCTTGGATCACTGAAAGTCTCTTCCTCTGCTGACAGCTTTAGAAGCCTTTCATGAGCTAAGACACTGATTCGCTAAGGCACTGCCTGAGTTTGCTGCTGCTTCCTGCTTCTTTCCCATTCCAAATGGTGAGCTTCTGAATCCTCCCTGAGCTGCTGGGCTGTCACTTTCTCCTGACCGAGAAGGGCACAAGCTCCATCTTCTGTGAATTTCATTTCACCCCATGTGGCTGGAATCCCTGCCTGCAGCTGAAGCAAGGGTTGGCATTGCCAAGAAGTTGCTGCAACTGCTGTTTCTCATGGTCTTAGTTTACCTTTCCTGAGAAGTTTGTAATCAGGATGATAACTGAGACCTAAGTTACTACAACTGGTGAAAAGCAACAGAGTCCTGTGGCACCTTATAGACTAGCAGATGTATTGGAGCATAAGCTTTCGTGGGTGAATACTCACTTCGTCAGACAGCTGGTGAAGTAAATCCTGCTGTCCCAGCCCTTTTAGAGGTGAGCAAAACTCCCGCTGGCGTCAATGGGTGTTTGATGTGAGGTAGTGTCAGGAAGTGGGGCGGGGCAGTCGAGCCCAATGGCTGGCGGAGGAGTCAGAGTAGGGAAATGGAACTGAGGGTGAGAGCCAGGAATCTGAGCTGAGTCAGAACTGGGTTACCTGGAGTCAGGGAAGGCAGGAGCAGAGCTGGGTCTGAGGCAGGAACCAGGCTGGGACACAGGAAAAGGTTAGGGTCCATCTCTGCAGCAGGTCAGGGACCTACCTTGTTGCACAGACCGCCTCCTACTGTTTGGCCCAGGCATGCTATCTAAGGCCTCTGGGCAGGAGCTTTGTTTGCACAGGCACTACAATACTTGGCCCTGAACTTTGGGTCAAAGGAGAGAATTCCTGAAGAGGAGCTCTATGTAAGCTTGTCTCTCTCCAACAGAAGTTGATCCAACGAAAGATGTTCTCATCTCTCTCATATCTTGCAACTGACATGTCTACAACACTGCATATGTTATGAACAGGCAAGTATACAACAGGACAAACTCCAAGAGGTAAAGTTCTGGTAATGGAAAAATACGTATTGTCTAAGTAGGTCAATGTTTCTTTGCAAACCTGGCAGTGGTATCTTACAATTCCCAGTAGCGTTACCTAAGAACCATGGGTTTGATTTCATTTTTCCTGAGCTGGGTTTGTCACTGTGTTATTTAAACCTGGCTTCTGCTAACTGATTTCAGTTCATATTCAGTATTGGGAACAATGCAATGACCTTATCATGCGCTATAATTAAGAGACTGTTGCTCCTTCCATGATGGTGGACTTTGTCCCCCTCAGGGCAGGGATTATACAGTTAGGTGGAAGAGTATTGGCCACTGTGTCTCACTGAGAGAGTTTGTGTGATAACTTTAAGTGGATGAAAAAGAGCTGATGCCAAAAATGGAGCATAATTTCCGCCAGTTACATAATGGCTTGCGATATTTGTTTTGGTGCAGTAGTGCTTACAGCGGGACGAAGAGCCATGGGATAATTAACTTTGCTCCCACTTAAAAGAAAATATAAAATTAGGTCCCTTGTTGTCTTTTTCAAGCTTTTGCTTTTTTCTTTCATGTTTTGCTTTGCTTTGCACGCCCTCCACCGGTGCCCAACAGCTCTGAAATCCTCAGACAAGATGGCTCTTCACTGAAGGAAGGCAGAGTTCAATGAAGACTGCCCCCCACGTGAAATCTAAGTGCTTTCCTTTTGTTTGAAAGGAAACAAAAATGGCTTTAGTGATATAAAGTTGCCAAAGGCAACCCTGACTGAAGTTAGCTTTGTTTAACTTAGACTTCTGTGACTTGGCTAAAAGATCAGGGTATGCAAATTGGTGAGGTGGAAAAAGTCATAAAAATCTCCATGTAAATATATATATAACTGGTAAAGATGGTGAGATCTCTCATCTACAAAATGGACTATGAGATAAGGGAGCAGTTGGGAGACATGTGCTTCCATTTCCTAGTTGATAGATCAATACAGAATGGAAAGACTTAGTGTCGTCTCTGGTCTTATTTGGCAGAGGTGTGGGGTGGGGGTGGGGGAGCAGGGAAGTTGCTGACAAACACAACAATACATGCTTTTGCAAACAAATCTACCTTTAGCAAGTGTTTTATGCTTTGGATTATGTTCAAAGCCTAAAGTGATGCAATCAGAAAACTGTTAGTGGGTAACTTTATAGAAACCCCCCCCAGCAATTGATGATGAATGTATAATGTTTCTGCAACTGCAGTCGAAGGATTTTAACTGCATTTTATGGCTTTGTTACTCTGAAGTATCACACCCGTGTATCATTTTTTTAAATTTTGGTGGTGGCATAGGGCCCTCTCTATTTCTGATTCATTTTTTTTTTTGAAGCTTAGGGACTCAGATATTCTTGAAAATGGGTTGCTTGGAATTACGAACACTTAAAATATGAAGAAACGTCATGTCTTCAGTCTCATCAATGGCTAAGGGGCTGAAGAAGCTCAGGTGGTGGAGTATAACAAAACTGATATCAACATGATATTACCTGAGTTCATCATAATAAGGTGCCATTGTTGGTGTACAAATGTTTAAAGGGCATTCCGTTTGCACTGGGATATTCTGACCTACCTGAAATGTAGGAAATAAACCTACTCTGGGAGCTAGATCATTAGCTGGTGTCAATTGTGGTAGCTGCACTGAAATTAACAGAGCTATGCCAGTTTACACTGGTTGAGGATCTGGTCCTGAATGTTTCCTATGTGCTAACGCCAGAGGATGGCGGCTATTGTGAACCAGGAGGTGCTGACTAGTTGTAAGTATAATTAACATTTCCAAATGGGGAGGGCAGAGGGACTGATTGCATTGCCCTGGGGAGAAGAGTTGGCTGGCCTCTGCTGTCTTTGCTTCACCTGAATATCAACTAAGCTCTGTTTGTTTCTGGAAAAGTTTAGAGGACAGACATTGAGACCTGGCCCAGATCTGTTGGCTCAGCCTCTGTTTTGCTGGGATATATGCTGTCTTGTGGATGTCAAAGAAGCTTGCAGGGAACGTGGTGGTTATGAATGTCCTGTCCCCACTCACTTGGGCTGCTTGCAAGTCACAATGAGAAGACCTTGGGATGACTTTAAAATGTCAGCCTGCCTTTGTCCAGGATCAGGAATTAAACCTCCTCCCCTCACGGAATATTAGAAAGTAGAAGTGAGACCCTATGGATATGTCCACCGAGAAATGCACTTTCCAGTGGGGGGAGACAGGCTTGCACCAGCCAGTGTGCTCAAAATAGCACTGCAGTCGTGGTGGCACAGATGGCCACTCAGGCTAGTGTTCAAAGTACAAACTTGCCCAGTCCCCTGGGTACATACGTGGGTGACTAGTCCAAGCTGTTGGCCCTGCTGCCGTGGCCCAAAGGGGCACTTGCAAAGCAAGATTGCTTCCTTTGCACCCAAGTGTACCCACTTCTGCATGCACAAATGGGCTTCGTGCAGCTTGCCTCAAATGGAACACAGGGGGTGGTCGATGCGGCCGTGGTGATTGCTGGAGCTTTCTTCTGACAGGGGAAAAAGGGACAAATTGTGTGTCGGGCGGGAAGCATCTAGGCAAGAATGGCTGGGCCTGAATATGAGGATTGGAGACATGAATACCCTGAAAATTCAGGGGTGGGCTGGGCTCTGTCCTGGCTCATGCCCATCACTAATTTAAACTGGGGTGATCGATTGCTGTAGTCTGAAATAAATCAATGTTTGCTTCTGATTTACATAAATAATTGACTGCTCATTAATAGCTCATTAGGGAGACTGAAAGCCATGTGCTAAGCGCAATTGCGAGGAAGGAAGAGAGGGGGGCAGATCCCTGCTTGTCAATTGCACTGCAGACTCCACCAGACTCCCAATGACGGAGCTGGGAGCCCGACTGCACCGCAATGGAAGCTGGAGCTAAGCATTCGCCTGCAAACTTCACCAGACACCAGCACCCGAGAGTGACCCCAAGGGGAAACTAGGAAAGTGCCTCGAAGGCCCTTGCATGAGGAACGCTCCCCCTGGAGGGGGCAGAAAAGGCTAATCGTGCGCAGCTTGGTAACGGATGACAGGGAACTGGCCATGCCAGGCCTGGGCCGCTTGGCAGCCGGCCAGCGGGAGAGCTGCTAGAGGTGAATGAACCAGTCCTTTTCCGAGGGAGGCCTGACGCGGGTTGTGAGAGGAGGCGGCCTAGCTAACGAACAGCTGGGACCCGGGATCGTATTTGCCAGAGGAAGGTGAGGGGTGGCAGACTCTGCATTCAGCCCTTTGTTTTGATTCTCTCCCCCACCCCACACACTCTCCCCTAATCCCCCCCGGTGCGCCTGTTGGCTGGCTCTAATGCTGGGCTTTTTTGTATTGTTGTGGTGGGGACCTGCGCCAACGCTGGAAGGAATGGAATGGGCAGCTCTTTATCTATTAGAAATCGTCTTTCTTCAGAAAGTGTCATAAGTACCATTTCCCCCTTTCTTCCCCCCCCCCCCCCCGACAGCAAGAGCCTCCGCCAGCGAATGAATGAGGCTGAGATGACAGGCCCGGAGCTGGAAAATGCTGAGATTTGGAAGGATTCCGAGAAAATGAAGAAATTTGGCAGCATGGAGTAGGCTGGTTTTCTTTATCCTCAGCCCAACCTGCAAGGGGCTGAGTCTCTCAACCCCGAATGGCTTCACCAGGAGCTGCGAAGCTCACCTCTTTCCCAAGACACCACATACATCCCTCTGTGCCAGGTAAGCCCCACTCCTCTCTGGCCATTTTCCTTCTAGCGTCTAGCACCTCATCTTGCCCTCTCTCCATAGGAGGGATATGATATGGCCAGGATAAGGGGTGGGTGTCAACCTGACATGCCCCCATATAGCCCATCAAAACTGTTCTCTCCTGGGGTTCCTAAAACCTTCCAGTGCTTCACTCCTTCACGGCTGGACTGTAGCTGCCTCCTACTCCCATGCAAGACAGAGCTTCAGTCCCTTGGGATGTGACGTGCACACAGGGGCTGTAGCCTGGGAGAACTGAAAATGTGACATGCAGACTGCAGTCCTGGTGACACCTGTTCTGCATGTCAGTGGAGCGAGAGGCTGGCCGCACATCCGCTCTTTGGCCATGGTAGTTCTCCGAATCTGTCATTATTGGTGTAGGAGGCATTCCTCAGAGAGAGAGCGCCCACTACTTTTGCTCTGTCCCTCTCACCACCTCTTCCACTCCACCAGTGTCCCCAGCCTCATTTGCCCATTTTATCAGCTTCTCACTGAAATGTCTTCTCCTACACTACACCCTAGGCATGCAAAGCCCCCAAGGCCTACCCCCTCTCCATAGCGAGGTCTTCCTCAAAGACTATGATGGCTACAGGAAATCTAGCTGCACCAAACCTTATTTTGCTAAGATGTGACCAACTGTAACCCATGTGCCCCTCTCCGCTCCCCTTTGTGTGTTGCTCCTTAGATTGTGAGCTGCTTGGTGCAGACCATCTTCTGTCTGGAGAGCACCTACCATGTTGTAGGTGCTTCTAAAGGTGCCTATCTAACAATAACACTCATGGGAGGGAATACTTGGAGTGAAATAGCCTGCTCAATGTGGCACACTCTGAATAGAATGAGCCTCTTCCCTTTTGTGACAAAGCATCATCGACTGACATCCTTGAATTGTGTCTGACATCTTTGAATTGTGTGCACCTGTAATGATAGCCATGCAATGTGATGAAAGAAAAAACAATCGCCTGTGATGTATTACTTGCAGAAAACCTACTTTATCTGCCATTAACAGTCAAGCAATAATTTTTGCTTGCCTTCAAGTTGACAGGGCAATAAATACGGGCGTCTGCTATGCGAAGCCTATTTGTGGGAGCAGTTTATCGATATGTACTTGGAGGCAAGATGAATGACCGCCTACACTGACCTGTCCATGTAAAACTGTTCAGTTTGCATTTTTGCTACTCCTTTCTCTCTTGTTTTAGGAGGTTAAGTTATTTTTCCTGAAAATTGGAGTCCGTTGGAACTGGGAAGGAAAAATACCCAACCTCCTTGAGTATTTAAATAGGAGAGAACAGTGATTCACTGGGAATATTAATTTTTTTAATTGATCAACATGTCAAATATTAGCAGTTGGGTGAACCAGTGGCTCATTGCAAGGAGGCTGGAAAGGGGAAAAGCTGTTATTGCAGTGAAGTAGCTGAAAGGATTAGCAATAAGAGGAACAGTGCAGAGAAAAGGCCATGAAAAGACACTTTACTATTCCAGGATTTATTTTTCAAAAGTGTGTTTAAACCTAAGGGCGTTTTATTTATTTTTTTCAAAATCTGTTTTGATCCAATGAGATGCAATATGCACATCGCACAGTAGCTGATGGTATCAGTAAGTTATGCCATAAATGATTGTTTTTTGAAATGATTCTTTATCAAGAGCATTATGTCTGTGCAGCCCAATTGCCTTCAAATTCTGCCATCTGTTATGTATGAGCAATCCTACCGTATTCAATGTGTTGTACCGGAGGAAGCTGAAGGGAGAATTGGGTTAAGCCCTTAGGAATGAATTGATGCTGCACAAATCAATACAGATTCCAACCCCCTCTCTCAGGGCTGTGTTGGCTCTTGTGGGGCTAATGGGTAAGATGTAGCTGGAAATTCCTTTGTCACTGAGTTTGGCAAACACGACTCTGGATACGCACCAGGAGCAGATCTCTTTATTGAGAAGCTGCCCTATTTACAGAGCAATTTTTCTCACCTTAACTGAGATTTTCCATTGGATTCCCCAAAACATTACATTACTGAGGTTGAAGGACTGTCTTTTTGTTCTGTGTTTGTGCAGTGCCTAGCACAATGGAGTTCAGGTCTGTGACTGGGCCTCCTAGGTTCTACCACAGTACAATTAATAATAATAGAGTCTGGTCCTGAGAGATTTCTCATAGCAAAATATGCAGTGGCGTGAAGAACTCCAATAGCTTCTTATAATGGGGGAAGCCATAGTTTCCTCAGGGAAATATCCCCATTCTAATAATGATTATATTTCTGAGTCATGTTTCCTTTCTAGATACTCTTCTAGTCCTTAATCCTAAAGCTGACCCAGCTCTCATGGTGATCAGAGGAGCCTCTTAGCTGATTAATACATCCGATTATTTTCTCAAGAAGGGTGTACTGGAAGGAGGAAGCTAATACAGGCACAGAGCTTGATCAAGATTTGTCTTCCATTAGCAAATGGCACACGTTAATGTATTCGGTCTGAAAAGCAAGACCTGAGATCTGTTTTATGTTAAGACGTTATTTAGATGTGTTTATAGTGGGATGGACTCAAAGAGAGATTTCTTATCTTGGTGAACGGGTGGATGTAGCTGTTCTTGCACTGATGTTGAATTTTGCTAGAATGCTGGATACACCCAAGGTCTGAGCATTAACTTTCTTGATGAGCAACTCTACGAACGGAATTAAGCTGCCCTGGAGATGAATGAGTGGTGATGGAATCTGTCAGGAAACATGTTGCCACACAGAGGATAATTCTTCAGGCTTGTCTTTTCGGACGCTTAGTGCACAGGAAGCTGGAGTGTGAATCTAGAGGGCTCTAGCTTGCCGTACACCGACCGGCCACATGCAGCCTGCTACCGCACATGAAAAGTTCTGTGCACTATGGAACGTGTCGTGCGTGGTGGTAGGCTCAGCACGGCAGGCTAGGGCACTGTAGATATACATTGCAGCTTCCTGAACATTAACTCTCCAGATAGACCAGCCCTTACTTTGTACCTAGCTCACTGAGCTTGAAACGTGACGTGTCCAAATAAAAAAACGATGCTCAAACCAGGTAAGTATTGTGTCAAACGTAAATTTCACGGATCTGATTTACCAACCCTAGATATTACTTCAGACCATCTTATGCTGTTGATTTCACTGGGGAGTTGAGCTTCAAAAACTGAAGGTATCTTATAGCCATTTACTGGTAGAAGTTAAACTATTAACAAGGTTTCTGGGAGAAACTCTTGCCTATGTTCTGCAGGCCTGTGAAGACCCATGGGGAAAATAGAGCTCCCTACTCTAGCTCTTCATTTAGCTGCTGGGGTCACAGTAAGCCCCTGTTTCAAACGTGCTGCTGACATCTTGACACAATTCTGCACTGTATAGTCCAATGGGACAGAACAGGAGCATTTTTAAGGTAGGTGTGGGAGGGAGTGCTATGTCAGTGCGTCTTAATTTACTACAGGCTGATTCCCTGGGCACTGCAGAGCAGATGGAAACATATGGCCCTTTGCTTTTAGACTCTTACACCCTCAAGTATTTTGTCTTCAGTCTTTTGAGTGGTGATGTTTCAGTGAATTTTAAATAAAGTCTTAAAGTCGTGCAGCTGAACATGATGAAACAGAATCTGGGCTCATTTATTCTGGTGTAAATCTGGAGTAACTCCATTGGTTAAAATGGCATTACTCTGGATCTACATTGGTGTCGCTGAGCTCAGAACCTGACCCACTGACTGAGGCAGAACTAAAAATGCTTTATTGTTATAACAAGTCGGGAGTCCATGAAGCAGAGACCAGATTTAAAATCTAAGGTGGCTAATAAAGTGAAGGGCAAATGGTTCAGGACACCAGTGTTTGAGAAACAGATGGAAGAGGAGGCGTGGACTATATTACCTAGGAACATGAAAATTGCTGCACTGAATAGGACCAATGATTTGTCTCCTCCAGGATTCTACCTGACAGTGGCCAACACTAGCTACATCAGAGGGAGGGGCAAGAACCCCACCACTGGACAATTCTGGAATAACTTGCCAATAGAGGAAGCTTTTCCTTAGCTACTATCAGTTTGTAGTAGTTATTGTGAGCAGATCAGTCATTTCTTAAGATCCTTCAGAACATTTGGCTGTACATCCAGTCTCGCGCCCATATGGCTCTTTCATTTGTCAGTTTGTTCCATCTCTACTATTTTGTGCACCTCAATATCTGATGATGCCTTGTCTTGAGGATCTAGAAAAAGTAGGTATCTCCTCTACAATCTCTGTGGTGAAGACTGAGGCAAAGAAATAATTTAGCTGCTCTACAATGTCCTTATCTTCTTTAACTTCCCCCTTTACTCCCTGGAGGAAAAATGGATCTGTTACCCGGGGACTGCCTGGTAGTGCCCAAAGGAAAAGGAAGCTCATGGGGACCATCCCTCTTATACTCATAATGAGAAGAATGAGTCAAGATTCTCCTCTGACCCCCCCGCCTTCCTAAGTTACGACTTCTTCTGATCGCAGCCACAATTCCCTTTTGCTCTTCCAACATGTCTCTGAAAGCACAACTTTGTCTCTTGTATTCCCTGTGACCTGTCTGGGTCTCATCCTGGGACTCCTTTGGCAACTCAGCTAAAACCATTGCTGCTATTCACATTCCCACACTAACCCAGGTTTCCCATTGCTTACAGAGCTGCAGGAACACTCTGAGGGTCGATAAAGTCTCCAGGTTTCCAAAAGTCATTACCATGCTCCTGTACAAAATCAATCAAGCGGTTTTCCAACACTAGCTCTAACTTTCCAGATGTTCCCTTTCCTTCTGACATATTTCTCACTCGACCAAGCTTATTAGCTGGAGCCCTGACTCAGTAATGGAATGTATCCGTAAATCAATTCAGGACTACAACATGGAAAAGTACAGGTTTATGACCCTGCTCCGAGTCCCCCTCCTCTATGCCAGACAAACAGTTTGTATCAATCCTCCCTTCCTCCCCATCACTCCTGGCAACTGGCTCGCCAAATCTGTTTTTTAGAAGCCAAAGCAGTGGTAACTTAACTGTCTTTTTTTAGGCAGTGTCAGGAATAAATTAATAGGGGCACAGTTTATTCATTTGATAAATGATTGATACAAACAAGCATGCTAGTTCAAAAAAGAACTAGATAAATTCATGGAGGATAGGTCCATCAATGGCTATTAGCTAGGATGGGCAGGGATGGTGTCCCTAGCCTCTGTTTGCCAGAAGCTGGGAATGGGTGACAGGGGATGGATCACTTGATGATTGATTACCTGTTCTGTTCATTCCTTCTGGGGCACCTGGCATTGGCCACTGTCAGAGGACAGGATACTGGGCTAGGTGGACCTTTGGTCTGACCCAGTATGGCCGTTCTTATGTGGTTTTATTTAAAACTATCTATTAGATTTTAAGTACATAACACACACACACACACACACTGGGTTTAGGACATTTTAGATATAGTTACCCACAGTTTGAGATGGTTTTGAGTGATTACCAGCTGGGCTTTCAGGGGCCCTCTTTTTGCCCAGCTGATGGTGAGTTTAGGTGCCAGCTTTTTGCCTGATGAAAGCGCCCTCAGACTGCTTTAAGGTATTTACTTTTACCTAATTTTTTATAGCTAACTTTAACAAAACACCTAATTGATAGTGACTTCTAGTGGGTTAGCGTAGTAATCTTTAATGGGTTACCAATCTTTTTAAATTTAATAACTTATTTTAAAACACGTTTTAAATTTTTAGTTATTACAATAATATGTTCGGGGCACTTAAAATCAAGGCTATTTCCTTATCTTTCATACTTTTTTGTTTTATTTTAATTAGCAAACTGCAAGTATGCAGCTGTTTACCCTGGCTTTACAAAGCCCTAACATTTTTTTAGCTATGCAATGTTTGTTTTTTAGCTGGCAATGGCTAAACATACAAAATTGCTGACAGCAGTATTGTCAAGTCCTAAAATACACACACAAATGTCAAATGTGGGGGTTACAGATCCATGAATTTCTCTTGCAGGGTTCCTGCTGCTGATAGCCAACAAGAAATCATTTAAGACTGTCTTTAACTTTGGCTACTTGCTCTTAAAATTCCCTTTTTAGCCTTCTATTTACATATTACTTCCCATAGCATATGTGTCTTTCTATTGGCCTCACTTGTGCTGGGTTTCCAGAATGCAATTTTAATAGCTATTGATATTGTCTTCTGCAGAAATTAAAAACATTAAATGTGAACATATATGTAAATTGGTTAGTGTTTATGGACAAAAATAACTCAGTAATTTGCAAGGCACAGTCAAACTGTCACAGAAGATGGGTTCACTATACTCTGTAGTTTAAATAGGGTGATCTCTACTAGATCATTTAGAAGTAATCACCATTATTTTAGGTAGATTGAGAAGTCCTGGCAAGTGTAACTGGTCTCAAACACCAGTTTGTGGAACACAGCCATCCTCTGCTAATTATGCTGAAGATGTGGCTAAGTCAGACTGTTGCATCTTCAAGGTGGCCAAAGCCCAAGCCCCTGCTTAGGACAGTGTTTGGCTTCAGATACATGTTGGGGGCTACTAATCATCATTGTAATGAATTTTTGAAGGAGTTCTAGAAAACAGTACATGCAAAAAAAGGGGGCCTGAGTTCAGTAAGACTGAAATAAATTACTGGGATAGCTCAGATCTTGGAGGCTGACAAACTTGTACTTACCCCTTCTGGCTTAATTCTGTCCCTTCTACTGCTGGGGTGGTAGATTTGTTACACAGTTTCCATTAGAACTACATTGAAAATAAAATCCATTTTCCCCATTGCTGATGCCTTGTCGTCATTTTTGCCATGAAGGCTCCCTCAGCGACTTGTGATTTGTCCAGCATATCGCACTGGGAAGAGATAGGATTGAATATTTTTCCTTGGAGCACATGGCATTGGAAATGACACACTCATTTTTCCTTGGGTGGTCCCTGGAGTCTGTCTTCTCCACAGGCATTGATGGGTTCTGGAAGAAGCACAGTCCACCATGGTGGCTTCAGTAGATGTAGCCATCAGAATGTCTCTACAGCTGGGTGAACCATCAGCACATAGGGAGGGATTAAAATTGGCTTGGATTTTTCAGTACCATGGAGAGATCACACCTGGTTAGATGATGCTCCTGCTGCTTGGTTCAGGAGGGGGCACTGGACATGATTTCTGATCTCTGGGTGCAGATTGAGAGCACCTGCAGTGAACTGGAGTTAAACTGGTATAAAACCATTCTGAGATAAGAACCAGACCGTTTAATTGTATCCTGTACACTGCAAAGCTTGAAAAAAGAGGTCTCAAAAAATAATCTATTTGCTGTGGTTCTTATAAGAAATGTTCAGCTTCTCTGTCATATAAAGAGCTCCTGGGAATTTCTTTTATTACTTAATAGAACTTCCAGTGATGGATGTCACCATGACTGCACCTTTATGACAAGACAAGAACAACATTCAGGGCTGTCCTACAGAAGTACATTTATTGTTTAATCCTGCAAGATCCTGAGTGCTCTTGGGGCACTGATGGGATCATGTCAGGCATTCTCAGAGAGCATATATAGCTTCCCCGTGCTCCTTTCCTGTTCTTTCCCATGTAGTTCTCTGACCTGCCTGGATGTAATTCAGTCACATGTGAGTTATGAAGCACAGAGCACCGTTGTTTTGCAAAACAAGCACTGCCATGATGGGAGCTACATCTTATTAGATGATTTGAACCAGTGACTTGAAAGATGGAGCTTTTCACCTTTAATTCCAACTAGTCTCTCGTGTTGGTTATTTTTTTTAGTTGTGAGGATCATATAGCTAGTGAACTCCAAGCCAGGCCCAATTTACTTTGGTTCAGCCCATGCTGTGAAAATCTGGTAACACACATTCACAGCCTCGGCACTCTGTGCTCCCTGCAAGTCTCTGTAGCTCGAATTCACACGTTGAGCAAGTAGAACTCTAAGGCACACAGGAATCTTTTGACCAGACAAACAAATTGGCAGAGACTGGAAACAAGTGGTCATAGTACAGAAACAATAGGGTAGCAGAACTGCACACATATACTCTTCTAGGCACGTCCCTGTGAAGGGGATTGTTCACCACAGGCACCGCCTAATTGTCAGGCAAGGGTGTAGCAAGATCTCTGCTCTTCTGCGCCCCCTTGGAAAGGGCTTAGAAGACAGAAGGTGTCCCCTTCCTGCGTTAAGTGAACCAGTTCTTTTTCTGCTCCTAGCTAGTTACAGCCTCCTTCGGGGTAGGGAGTGGGAAACAGGGATGTGTGAAAGTTTGGTGTGTAATTTCTTTTTTTGTTTGCCCATCTGTTAGTGTGGGTTTGTGTTTTGACCATAGTGATCTATAGAGGGATATTGTGATCTAGAGACTGTTGCGATCTGATTTCAGTAGGGGTACCCAGAAGTGCTGTTTTCGGCTCAGTGTTCTACATGTCTGATTTATTTCACTGCAAAGTGGTGCCTGTAAGTTATCGATTTGGTAGCGATGGGAACTGCTGCCACAGGTGATTGACAATTATTGCCCTGTTCGCTCCCAAGTTCCTCAGTCCTGTGTGTGAAAAGAAATCTGAAACTTTGGAAATCAGTCAGCAAGACTGGTAAAATTTGAGATGCTTGCGGACAGGCGGGGGAAGAGGAGAATATTTGTGAAATCAAAGAGAAAGTCTCTGGACTGTAATTGGGCCCTGAGAGAGGAGATGCTGTTGGTGGGAATCAAAAGCAAAACAGCTTAAATCAAACCTGGTCTTCAATCAATAATAGACACATCGAGAAGAGGGGACCTTTCTGGGATAGAGAGCTGTGGGAGCCCTCTTTCAAATTATTTCCTTTAGGCTTCATGGCTTGCAGAAGTTTTCCAAATCAATGTCTGGGCTCTGTTAAGCTTTTTCTTCACTAAATGAGTGGAGGGGAAGGAGAGGTGGTAAGACAGTTTCTTGGACATGCCCTGTTGGACTGTAACCCATCAGCTTCATGGGAGACTTACCTTTTGGGGGAGTTGAGGGCCCAGTCCTGCTCCCGTTTCAGTCAACCTGAATTTACATTTGACTGAACCAAGAACAGGATCATCCCTGCGTCTGGGATCTGCTCACCCGGCCTCTTCCTGGTGCTAAGAAGCCCCTTAGGAGACTGGCTTGGACTCTTGCCGGTCAGGCTCAGACGTTGACTTGGAAGACAGTGTTATGTCTCCGCTTCACCAGCTAATTGCATCTTGGATCCACGCCTGACAGAATCTGGAATGAGCCTCGGTAATTCACATCTGGGCCTATTGGCGTTGGCGGAGGTGAGGTTTCGCATGACTCAGAGGGTACCTTATGAGTTATGTGAACAGTGATGTGCACAGAGAGATTAATACTCGGAGCCCTGACCGAGCTTTGAAACTGCTTTTGTACTGCGGGTGGAGGTTGCTCGGGGAGAGAGTGAGCTGAAGAAAGCATCAAGCCTCTTGGCATAAGCTATTGGTTGGTCTTTATGGATTCTTCTCCTACTAGTAATAGCAAGTGTGTACTCCGCTATAACTGATCTGATGGGATCATGTTGGAGTGGGACAGTGGGGACCACAATCATGGCAGTGGCCAGTCACCTTATCTGTGGAAATCTTCTCCCTCCACTTCTTCCCTTCTCTTAGCGCTCTACTCTAGACGAGGCGTCTGGAGCAGTGGGATGCAGGAGATCAGCACTCGGTGGGGTTACGGCCTGCACAAGAAGTCGTGACAAATTGCAATATCAGGCTTGCGACGGTGGTTTGGGATGTACCAGGCTGAAATGAGCGCAGCTCGCACAGTACAGAGAGCTCTGTGCTAGAGGGAGCAGTGCCCCTCTAGGCTTGAAGGCTCACAGAGAACATGCTTTCTTGGACTGTTAAATGTCCTTTTCACAAGCCGGGCTGTGGGTTGTCTGACCTAGTGGTCAGAGCAGGAGTGAGGCAGGGTCCAATACAAGGAGGTCCGAATCCAAGGCAGGCCAGAGGGCAAACCAGGAATCAGGTGTCAGGAGGCAGGCAGGGTTACCAGGAGAGCAGCAGTAGGAGCAGGTATCACAAGGGAAGCAGCCTGCACCAAGGGAACCCAGTTGCATGAACACCTTCCTGTTCTTGTGCTTGGGTTAAATAGAGGCTGGGGACCAGTAAGGGCTCCCAGGATTCCAGCAATCAGACACCACGACTGGAGTCCTCTGTCAGAGTTCAGTTGCGATTCTAGCAGCTGGTGGCAGGTTACGATTGCTTAGCTTTCAAGAGCCCTGTGGACCAGGGTGCGAGACCTGTGGTTCCTCGAGATCCAGAAACCTCATAAAGGTCAGGCTCATCCCAGTCACACAACAGAAACAGTACGTGACCACTCACAGATCAGCACAGCTGGACTGTGAATGGGATTTGTGAAGATGTCTGCCCTAGTTCCTTTGAATGCATTAAAGAAACTGGCACCTTGCTTGCAGACATGCTGCAAAAAGAGGGGGGAAAAACTTGCTCACTGCATTCTGAATTATGCTCCGTTCTTCCCAAATGTTATAGCATAAAATACCTCCCCAACATGTGATTGTGACCCTGCAGCTGCAGCATGGCCAGTCTCCCTGCCAGGGAAAAATTAAAATGCTCACCATTATCTTGCAAAAAACCAAACAGTTAAATAAATTAACCAGGATTGTTGCCTTCTGATGGAAGGAAACACTGTGACAGAGTCCCCTTGGCAAAGGGTCCCCAGTTCTTTGCAAACATCTCTCTCACCTCAGAACTGACAAACTCCCTACACAAAATGCATGTCTTGTGGGGTATTGCTCTATTGAAAGCTCAGAACTTGTCAAGATTCATAATCATGGCACGATGTATGTATCGCTAATAATGTGTTTATATTGAAAATACGCTTTGTGGACTTTGTGTAGAAATTAGCCACCAGGAGATAATGTGTCTCATAATGGCCCATTTGGGCAATGGGGAATTCTGACCCCATCCTCTCTGGATCGATTGTTTAGCCTTGCATGCTTTTCAGACTTTGAATAGGAAGCCATCAGCGGCAACGACAAACAATTGGAACCACTTAAAGGCAGAAAAGAAACTTTACAAGAAGACAGGGTTCACCCTGGCTATGACTAGAAACAAAAAAGCTGTTTTCAGTAGAACGCAGAGGAGGGAGAAGCACTTTGTAGCCCATCGCTGAGGAAACCCCTTGTGGAGCGGGGGTTCTTGAGGAAACCAGCCAGCTCTGCAACAGACTGAACTTTGGGTGGGGCCTGGGAGAAATCTACTTTTTTAGATGGGAAAGGTAACTATTGATAAGTGTAGACTCAGGTTCACCCTTGGTGATTTTGTTTTGTATTGTAACCATTTGCTTCTGCCACTCTTGGTTCTAGTGATATCTTTATTCTTTCTTAAATAAACCTTGTTATAAGTGCTCACAAGTGCTGTGTGGTTTACAGGAGTGGTGATTGAAGGTAGAACTGGTAAACTTGGGTCCTCTGCACCTCTGAGTGCAGAGGATCTGGAATTTCTGGGAGTGTCAGGGGCTGGATATCCCAGGGGAACAAGTCAAAGGGACTTGCGGGCTGGGTTGTTAGCCTGGAAGGTGAAGACAGGACTGGCATTTCCCAGAGGACAGTGCTTGAGTGGCTGAAAGGCTGGTGGTATTAGAGAGCTGACGACCAGCTGGGCCCAAACAAGACTCCCTCATGCTGGAGGCAGGAGGTAACAAGGTGACTATCTCAGGCACCTTGAGAACGGTCACCTCTGTCTGAGGGTCTCTTTGAATCCTTCTCTTCTCACATCACAGGAGAGTGACCTGCTCTGTCCAGGTGTACCCAGGAATTCCACCCTCCCCTCTGGCAGTATTTGAATTTGCTCCAAACCCTACGGCCTGTCTCCATGAAGGCAGCATAACTTGGGGTCACAGTCTAGAATTACAAGCAAATTAAATAATAGTGCTTTAAAATGTAAAACCAAAAGCCAACAAACCTGTAATTTAACCACCTGAACTGAACGTGCATCTGACGACAGAACTGTGTGTGTCAGGGGCAGGAAACAATTAATTAGCCAAGTTGGTTAAATAAACAATTGGGCATATGCAGATGGGATCTCGATGCCGTTCTGGAAATCAGGTCACGTCAGGCTGTTCCTGGAAGAAGAAATAATTTTTCCAAATGTTTTCTCAGTTCACAAGCTAGAACAGCCTTGAGTGCTGAAATACCCCCAGATTCATATTAAACACATGGTACAGGCTATAGGTCACAATGTAAAGAGCTTATATATATATTTTTATTTTATTTCCTCTTTTAAAGAAAAAGAAATTAAATGCAAAATGCTGGGTAAACACAACACGTAAAGCTACTAAGCCAGGAAATGTATTTTCCTGCAGCAGCTATACTGAGCACCGCAGGGTCATGCGGGATGCCACCTGCCCATGAGGGGCAGAGTCTTAGTGTTCAGGAATTTCTGGGTGATGTTGGTGCCAAATCTTCTCCTTCATGTAGAGTTTGAGGGGACGGTCTCCTGCTGCAGCTTCAGGATGGCAGCGGCTGCTGCTGCACCTACTCTCTATGTGGAGAGGGGGAGGAGGTTGGCTGGAAGATCTCCACAGTTGTGGATCCATCCATCAGTCCAACTTCTCGGTCCCTTCTCCCAAGCCTCTGCTGGGAGCTGCTTTGCATCACAGCTCTGGGTTGTGCAGGCCCCTGTGTGGGCCTCTGTTCCACGGCATTTAGTGCCTTCCACAGCCTGTACGTGAGCCAGAGAATGGGGCTCTTATGCAGCCTTAAGGACATGCTTTGAATGCAACTTTTTCTGCACTTAACCCACAATGTTTGGAGCGATGGCAAATCATCCCCAGACTTAGTGAAAAGTGACAGGGCCAAGAATTGGTCCCCCTTGATTTCCACTAACACACCGTTTCATTTCCGAGGGACCTGATGTGGTTAAGTAAATAAATAAAGTTTCCTTTGCAAGATCAAGATGTGCAGCATTATTAGGGTGGTATGGACAGGGGAGCTATACAGAACCTGGGGATTCACTTTGGGGCTCAAATCTATTTACCTGTCACACCATGTAATCAGCTCAGTGTTCTTCTTGCAATTTAGCAATCCCCAGTAGAACAGATACTTGCCAACACTTCTGATTAGCTGTACTATCCCATCCTTTATCCAGAGCAGGTACTTTGACCATGGTAACGCTGATCTAAAAGTAGATGTTAATGGGGAGCAAGGAGGCCAGGAAGCTGTTTTTCCCAGTTATTAGCCTAGCCCATGCAATCCATTTTCACTAATGGGAGAGAGACTCAGACCAAGGATTCCACTTTGTGTGTATATATATTAACCCTTCCCTCTTCCCCAAAAACAGCACCTTACAGCCAAACTTCTTCAGAATGGGTCCTTTCAGCCAGAACATTCCTTTCTCTTTGAGGAATGGAGAAATGGGGCTAAATCCTTGATTCATGTAAACCGGCAATTCTTCATTGACTTCAATAGACATGCACTGATTTATACCAGCTGAGGATCTGGCCCATAGATTTTACCTAGATCTCCAGCAACTGTGTCTGATTGACGATGTGATTCATAGGCCAGGTGAACGCTTCTGCCTCAAGCCAACTTCCCCTAAAGGTGTAGGGGGTTGTTGCTGTTTGCCCCACAGCTCTCCCTTTAATAACCAGCTGTTAGTCTGTTGTTTTACTCGTACGCTGGCCCCGTGGTGAGTGATGGTGGGAGGGCTGTTTCTGATGTGTGTAATGAGCCCAGACGTCACCTGGCCATTTAAATTCTATAATTAGGGCTGCGATTACCCATGCTAATCCTATCTCTTGACATACTTGTACGGTATGAAACACTGGCTATGAACTTGATTGAATTTCCAAGCAAAATAATTCCAGGGGCACGGTCGGTCTCTGAGATTAGCTCCAACGGGCCCCACACATCTAAGAAAGGGATGAGTGTCAAATGTTATGAATGAAGGAAGCAGACTAATTTTGGGGGAGACAAGTTGGTGGATGTCCTCCAAGCCTAATATGCAGCACAGAAGCTGCTAAAACAATCCAGCAGTGCTGTGGAACGAGCAATATCTTCTGGCCTGCATCTCGAGGCCAATTGCAAACTATCTGTTACTTTTATGTTTCAGTCTTCTTTGAGGAGCAGTTACATACACAAAATGTCATTTGTCAAATTGTTTGCTAATTTCAGGCCATTTGCATTCTGTCCAGTCAATCTCAGCCACAATAAATTACCCCATCATTGCATTAAAGGCTGAGAGAAATGGCCTCTGCAACATTAGCAAAACATACAAGTCTCTGCTAACGGTCTAGAGGTATAATTCATAGCACTCTGTGTTGTTACTTCATTTTAACTGCAAAGGCAAAACTTCAGCTAGATTTTTTTTTTTAATCTCTGTGTTGCATTTACACTTGGTTTGCAATGAATTTCAACTAATAAGTATCCCTGACTCCATTCCTTATCCAAAATCATGAACGTGTGTTTGCATGTCATTTAACCTGGAAAATTCCTGAGGTCTATTTTTTTTTAAAGCCAAGCAAATTATGTAGCGCTGCTTCTTTCAGGGCTAACACATCAGGCTCAGCTTCTCCAAACAAGACTATTCACTTTGTGCGGGAACTGTTTAAATCCATAGAGTGGGAGCCACTGCCCATCCCTTTAACTTGCTACTTGCTGCTGAGTTATCAATAAATCAACCAACTGATTATCGGCTCAGACACTTTTCTGTGCTCCACTTAATAACAGAAGAAGGAAACTGAAATAAAAGACCTCAATCGATTTTAATACAGTGCAACTAATCATTGACCATCCCGGACTCCACCGCCATCCCTCTTCTGCTCACGATGGCCACTTGGAATGGCATAGCAAGAGCGGGGCGCGAACTGCTCCGAAAGCACAGCCTCCTGCCACTGGAGCTGAGGGAGAATTTTCTTTAGCTTGGCCATTCTCATGCTGTCTCAAAGGATGAACAGTCAACATGGGTTGTCACCTAATGTCAAAGGTGAGCTGTGCTCCACTCTATGAAAGCCTGTGGCCAGTGGACACTTCTCCTCCCATCTGTGCTGCTGGAGCCCAACCACACCCCCAGTCTCAATCATAGCATCCTTGAGGCTTCTGTTCTCCATTCCATCTCCACCATCCACCTGTTCCTCTCTCTCCACTTCCCTGCCTGGGCTTCTCTGTCACTTGGTCCCTTTCTTCTCCTCTTCCCTGCATATGCTCCCCAGACACTTGGTGTCCTGCTCCACTGGCCAGATGCCTCATTCCCAGCCACCCTTCCCCTTTCCTCTCCTAAGGGAAGTGAGTGGCTCCATTCCCTTTGAGAAACTTCTGCCTTCTCTTCCTCGTTGTGTGGCAGTGGTTCTAGTATAGGCAGCTGTACTTTCTGCTCCTTATTTCCCAGGGGTTTTTATTCGTCTTTTCTCCAGACCTCCAAGCGCTTGTGATTCACAACCTGGGATCTGCTGCTTTAGTGCTTAGCCTATGACTCGAGTGGATTGGGAATTTTTTGACACCATGATAAAGAAAAACGCCGATTTGTCGAAACGGAAGCTTCTCGGGGGAAAGGGGTGGTTTCTTTGAATGTTGAAAAAAGGTTTCAAATTGCTGAAACGCCCCATTTTGATGTTTTCAGAATGAAAAAAGGTTGGTTTTCTGGTTTGAAACAACTTTTTGTTGTGAAATGTAAGCTAATTATGGTCTTTTTTTTGGTCAAAAAGAAAATATTTTGATCTGAACTGAAAAATGTTCTGATTTTTCTGTTCATGGAGATTTTTGAAACTGATTCAGGATGGGAAAAATTCCTGAAATCTCAAATATTTTTGTGGGATGGAGACACCATTTCTGGCCCAGCTCTACCTATGACACGCAGTTGAGTAATTTGTCATTCTATCCAGTAGAGGGCAATGACATACATAGAAACTAGTTACTAGGCAGTTCTTATTAATACTTCATTTCCCTGCTCTGCCCCTAGCTTTGATCTTGCATCCGTCTAGCGTTATATCTTCTGGAGGAAACCTTAACAATGGAGTGGGATTACATCTCCAGATATAAACTAAATGATCCCAGATTTTGTAGCATTTCATTACTAGCCTATGATTCTTAGCTCACTTCATTTGACACCCTATATGTTTATCTTGGAATGCCAATTCCACAGGTATTCCTCTGTCTGATGTTCAGTTTAAACCTTGATATTCTCAACATGACTCATTATCGAGCATAACATAATTGAGTGTCAATATAGAATTAACTATTGTGGATTTTTTTTCAACCTGCTGTTCTTTCATAGTGCTGTGTATTTGGAATATCAAAGCCCTTTTATTTTTTGGATTTCCATTACAATATTTATTTAAACACAGAAATAAGACTCCACAGTGCCAGAGATCAAAAATCCAGCCCTATCATCTGTCAAACTGCTCGCTTACACAGCTGCCTCCAGATTAAGCACAGGTGTTGCCTAGAATGTCAGTTGCAACAATGTTTCAATTTTTAAATGTTCCTAATCACTTCTAAGTAAATGGCATCTGACTCCAGCTTACTTCATTGCATCAGTGAGGGAGTTTGAAGCAGCATATTGCAAGAATGGCCTTTCCTCTTGCCCTTCATGTGTGAACAGAGGATTTTTGCACGAGTCTCACCTCAAGCTCGCTTACTGCACTGAGTAGCTTAAAGACAAGTCAGCTGTTTTTCTTCCCAAGCAGGGCATTATGCGTATAGTTAGGGCAGCTGTATATATAACTTCAGCACGAACTAGGAGCTTGATTTCTGTGGGGGACAGACCGAAAAGCACTTTCCATGAGACATGCATGATTCCATGAGAGCTCTGGCAGCGGTTTCCAACTCTTACAAGTGTATCACAAGTAAGTCTTGCAATAACTCGTGTTTTTTCTTAAAGCCCCAGCTCCGGGAGTCATGTATGTGAGAATCTCAGCTTCATATTTTTTAACGTAAGTTTCTAGCCCTCCTGGCTGCGAAGGAAATCCTGAAAATGTAACCCCTGTGACCCTACAAGCTCAGGATCCAGAAAGCAAATAAAAAGAACCCAACGTGGGCATTTTAAATCTCACGATTTTTAACCCAATCTCATGATTTTTGGGGCCCCCGACTCATGATTTTTCTATATTTAGGATTGGCAATTCTGACCGTGTAAGATGACACTTTGGGCTTGATTACTCTTCTACACTGTTGTTACCACAGGCTCAGCTTCAGCAGTGGTAGCATTTCTGCAGTAGGGTCATTATTGCAGCCACAAGAGCCTTATCTACACTAGCATTCCCATGGGTGCTGCCTTTGGTTCTGCTTCACCTGCGGTAGCAACATTGGGAAATCTTTGGCTTTGTCTACACTAGGAAGCTTTACCTGCCCAGGCTGGGGGTTGCTTAGAACCTTAGCAATTGTGTCTTGCTTTCTTGCTGCAGGAAAAGGTCCCATCCTGCACACGCCTGCATTTCCTTGCCCATGTGAATGGGATGGGGAAATAATTAACCCTTTAATTACCCTCCCAAAAGAAAGCATTTGTGCAAAGCATAATGCTTGTGTATACTGTAGAGATTTAAAAACCGTTTTCAAACCTGTATGTAAGGAATAATAAAAATGGATTCCATGTAACACATTTGCACTCAAGTTCTGTATTTCTGTACATTGTGTGTGTGTGTGTGTGTACTTACTACTAATGACAGGTACCAGCCTGGCAGTCCTGGAGACTGAAGGCCTGTGTCTCAATATGGACCAGATCCTCCTTGGGGCAGAAGCAATGTACATGCCTCCACTCTGAGCTGGACAGATCCTCTCGCTGGGGTGTTAGAGGAGTTCAATCTACAGCCCATTCAGTTCTTGGCCTCTCTGTGGTGATGACTGTATTGTGGCCTAGTGGGTAGAGCACTAGACTCAGGAGGCCTGGGTTCCATTCCTGTTTCTGCCAAGGGCTAGTCATGTCATGGCTCTGTGCCTCTGTTTTCCTATCAATAAAATGGGGAGAATGATACTGACCCCCTTTGTGAAGTGTGTTGGGATCTACTGAGGAAAAGCTCTATATAAGAGAGTGGCACACTGTAATTTCTTGGAGTAGCTTTATGAATACCCTAGTAAAAATTCCTCACCGATTTAGGTTTAAACTTGTTTTCTTCTCCCCTCTGGATTTAAATTTAGGAAATTTTTCCTGCTCTGACAAAGCCTCTTGAAATAAAGAGCCAAAGAACAAACTGACTGTGCGAGTGGGCGAAGAGGAACTTGGTTGCGTTCTCCAGAAAAATGAAAGGGAAAACAACAAATAACCATAACAACCTGAGATCCAAACTACAATGCCTGAGGCTCCCTGACCTGGAAACAAACAGTATTCATCACTCCTAGACTCGCCAGTGGTTCATGTCATTGTTCTGGGTCGTAGCCAAGTTTGGAGTTTCCAGTGTCTCAGTTAAAGATGCCCTTTTCTATGGGACACATAACTGGTACTTATAATGCTCTAAGAGTTCAAATATTTACCCCTTTATGGGACCAGAAGTCAACTCAAGCAGATAAATTGGTGTCTCATGCATGAAATGTGAAGATTAAATGAAGCCAAAAAGAAAACAGTTTTTAAAGTCAGAAATAAAGTTTACTCCATGTAAATAAAAGCAACTGGATTATCCAATATGTAAATCGACTAGGGGTTAGCCTGCAGAGGGGTGTGCAAAATAACAGGAAGGAAAAAATTGTATGTTGCTCTGTGTGTATCAGAAAGGTCAATGTATGCATTCTTCTGTGTCCTGACTGACAGCAGATCTCATGGAAACTACATCGGTCACAAGAAATATGAGGAAATACTCATCCTTTGGAGTGCGGATGAATCCGCTGTGCATTTTGGCAGGAACAGCAATAGAGAAAAAGCTAGAGAGAGGACATTATAGTCCAGCCTCTGCTTAAAAACGTAGGAAACAGACAGTCCTAATTTAACAAGAGTGGGATCTGCCTGTTACCACAGGAGAAAGGTTTACAGGATTGCCTATAACTGCAGGAACAGGCCTACAGGATTGACCTCAGTGAAACTACTTTCGGTGAGCTAGGTGCCCAAGTTTAGCTCTTATTCTGTAACTGGTTTCTTCATCTTCATCTAATACATTTAAATTTCACTCTCTGTACTGCCACCATTAAGGTCTCAGAACCGAGATCAGAATCTGGCCCATCGGTGTAAATTCAATTCCGTGGACTTAGGTACCACCATTCTGCATGATTCTATTCAAGTTTCCAACAGTCTTTGTAGCTGGGATGTGTTGTTCAGTTAAACTTTGGCTGGAGAATGTGATAAACTGCGGAGCCTTAGCTGAAAATAATGCAACTGTATTTTAACATCCTTTTGTACCCTAGAAAACCGCCACTGAGAGTTATGGTGCATTCACACTGTGATAACAGACCTGTGACATGGTCCCGGCTTGCCTGGGTCAGCTGACTTGGGCTCGGGGGACTTGCGCGGGGAGGGAGGGCGCTATCAAATTGCAGTGTAGATGTTGAGCCTTGGGCTGGAGCCTGGGCTCTGAGACCTTCTCCTTCACCGGGTCTCACCAGCCCGAGGTCGAATGTCTACACTACAATTTTCAGCCCCACAGCCTGACCCCTGCCAGCCTGACTCAACTGACCCGGGTTCTGAGACGTGGTGCGGCAGGTTTTTTATCGCAGTGTAGACTTAACCCAAGAGTCCAATCTCCCACACACTATGCATCACTGTCTCAGCAGTAAGCACCTGGTGACCTATAAGGTAAGGCAGTGGAATAGGGCTGATATGGAGCGATATTGACCCTACTTAATAAGTAAAGCCTATGCTAATCAATGGACATCTAAGGAGTTAAAGATCCCCTCCCTCTCTTTTGAGAATTTCAAGCCATTTTATCTGATAACTTGTTTCAGACTTAAGGGCACATTCCATTTATCTCTCTCTGAAATTAAACTAAACCTAGTTATTCTTGGTAAAATCAGTACTTTTCAAAAGCTGTATTCCGTTTTGTGGAAAATATGCCAATTAATTACATCAGTAAATAAATTATACTAATCCCATTAGCAAAAAAGGAATTGTAGATTAAATCTTTTATTGCACTTAAAAATGAATGCAGGCAATCTTTTAGGAAATGTATTCTTCTCATCACTTCGCTCAGGATAATAGTTCTGTTATACACGGACAGAACATTATCAGAAATGAAAAATGAATGTAAAACTAGCACATATCTTATTAGAATAGTGTAATGAACTGGCTAGTGAGTCTGTCTGATAGAATCAGAACTACTCAGCCATGTGTGTCATAGACGGCTTATTGCTAAGAGAGCTTCTTCTTTAGCTCAAGGGGCCGGGACCTTTGTTTTTTGAGCAGGAGGTTCCAAGTTCTAGCTTCTTTGTCGCTCTGAGGTTCTGAGCAGCTGTGATTGGCAGCATGGCATGAATCATGAATTCGCTTTATGGCCCTTAGATACGTCTAATTTTGTTTTTCTAAATGAAACAAGGTGGGCAAAAGGGGTGGGACTGACAGCCCTTGGAACTAAAGTCTGATGCAAGTTTCCTCATGCTGGCTGGCCAATGTTCTCCTGCTTTGACTCTAATTGCCCTAGGGACAATGGGTCATTGTCCACGCGTGGTCTTTGTGTTGCTAGCTGTCATGAAGGGTGTCTAATGATGTGGGTCTCTAGTAACTTGGGAGTAAGGCTAGATGTCTTAGGACCCTGAACAGCCATCAGATGGCAACTATTTTCAGTCATTACTGACCACTGTTTGAACAAGTCATCTTAGGCAAAATGCTCCATATTTCATTTCCAACCCCCGGAATCACCCACTTCTAATCTGTCTTACTGAATAATGTGCAATTAGATTTACTTTGATCAAATATACCTCCCAGGCATGTTCAATATAAATAATACAGGATTCTTTCTAATACCCTGGCTACATGTTTGAACAATCGGTCAGGGCTGCTGACAACAATTCTAGGCCCTAGGGCAGAACAGTCAATGGGCCCCCACGCATGTACAAGCCGTGGACGTGGTCCGCCTGACATTTGGGCGGTGCCCAGTGAGCTGCCGGCATGGACAGGGCTTCCACATGCCCACCCGGTAGGGTTGCCAAATGTCTAATCGCGTAAACCCAAAGATTCTTGTCCCGCTCCCTGCCCTGCCCCTTCTGTGAGACCAAGCTCCTGTCCAGCCCCTTCTCTGAGACCCCGCCCCTGCTCACTCCATCTCCCCTCCCTCCGTCGCTCGCTCTCCCCCACTCTCACCAGGCTGGGGGAGGGGGTTGGGGTGCGGGGTGCAGGCTCTGGGAGGGAGTTCGGGTGCGGGAGGGGGTGCGGGATGCAGGCTCTGGGAGGGAGTTCGGGTGCGGGAGGGGGTGCGGGGTGCAGGCTCTGGGAGGGAGTTTGGGTGCGGGAGGAGGTGCGGGCTCAGGCTCTGAGAGGGAATTCGGATGCGGGAAGGGGTGCGGGGTGCAGGCTCTGGGAGGGAGTTCGGGTGCAGGAGGGGGTGCGGGGTACAGGCTCTGGGAGGGAGTTCGGGTGCGGGAGGGGGTGCGGGGTGCTTGCTCTGGGAGGGAGTTCGGGTGCGGGAGGGGGTGCGGGGTGCTGGCTCTGGGAGGGAGTTCGGGTGCGGGAGGGGGTGCGGGGTGCTGGCTCTGGGAGGGAGTTCGGGTGCGGGAGGGGGTGCGGGGTGCAGGCTCTGGGAGGGAGTTCGGGTGCGGGAGGGGGTGCGGGGTGCAGGCTCTGGGAGGGAGTTCGGGTGCGGGAGGGAGTGCGGGGTGCTGGCTCTGGGAGGGAGTTCGGGTGCGGGAGGGGGTGCGGGGTGCTGGCTCTGGGAGGGAGTTCGGGTGCGGGAGGGGGTGCGGGGTGCAGGCTCTGGGAGGGAGTTCGGGTGCGGGAGGGGGTGCGGGGTGCTGGCTCTGGGAGGGAGTTTCGGGGTGGGAGGGGGTGAGGGCTCTGGGAGGGAGTTCAGGTGCAGGAAGGGGTGCGGGGTGCTGGCTCTGGGAGGGAGTTTCGGGGTGGGAGGGGGTGAGGGCTCTGGGGGGGAGTTTGGGTGCAGGAAGGGGTGCGGGGTGCAGGCCCTGGGAGGGAGTTTGGGTGCGGAAGGGGGTGCGGGGTGCAGGCTCTGGGAGGGAGTTTGGGTGTGGGAGGAGGTGCAGGCTCAGGCTCTGAGAGGGAATTTGGATGCGGGAGGGGGTGCAGAGTGCAGGCTCTGGGGGGGAGTTTGGGTGCAGGAAGGGGTGCGGGGTGCAGGCCCTGGGAGGAAGTTTGGGTGCGGGAGGGGTGAGGGATGCGGGCCCTGGGAGGGAGTTTCGGAGTGGGAGGGGGTGCGGGCTCTGGAGGGGAGTTTGGGTGCGGGAAGGGGTGCGGGGTGCAGGCCCTGGGAGGGAGTTTGGGTGCGGGAGGGGGTACAGGCTCTAGGCTGGGGCAGGGGGTTGGGGTGTAGGAGGGGGTCAGGGAGTTGGTGCTTACCTTGGGCGGCTCCTGAAAGTGACCGGCACACCGCTCTGGCAGAGGCTCCTAGGTGGGGGGCCCACAGGGTCTCTGTGCACTGCTGCCCACAGGCACTGCCCCTGCAGCTCCCATTGGCCACAGTTCCCAGCCAATGGGAGCTGCGGAGTCGGTGCTCGGTGTGGGGGCAGTGCGCAGAGACCCCCTCCCTAGGGGCTGCAGGGATGTGCCGGCCGCTTCTGGGAGCGGTGTGGAGTGAGGGCGGGCAGGAAGCCTGCCTTAGCCCCGCTGCACTACCGGCAGCAGTGGCAGCGGCCAGGAGCTCTTGGGTCCTTTTAAATCACCCAGGCCCCTGGGCAAGTACCCCCTTTGCCTCCCCTTCCCCCCCAATCAGTGGGCCTGCAAGCGGTAAAAGCAGGTTACCCATTTAACAGCAGGCCAAATATGTCATCCAAACTGGAACACTCTTCTCTTACACGGCATTAGCCACACGGTCGCTGTGTATCAGAAAGGGCCAGCTCCAAGTAAGCCTTTCAGACCCACCGAGTTCAGGGATGGGCCAGCGTCTGAGTGCCTGGTTAGAAGAAGCTGCAAGTCAGGCAGACAAGCGCGTTCCAGAAGCACAGAGTCACTGGCCTCCTTCAGATGACATTATATTTGATAGCATAGTGCCTAATAAAGATGTTTTACTGCTGCTCCTTCACCAAGCCGTTCACAGGCGTGGAGTTAGTCACCGCTGGCACTCGGAGAAAGACGAAGGAAAGGCCTCAAGGCTCTGCGCTGAGCTGACTCGGCCTTTGGAACTGATTCAGGTGGGGTTAGCGACTCGTACTACGGGATGACTCAGTGGCCTCATAGGTTTCTTTCTGTTCCGCTTTCCGAGCACTCACGTGTAGTTGCTTCATTGCGTGGCTTCAGCAAGGACAGAACAGAGATACGGGGCTTAGTGGTTCTTTCCCCCCCTCTTTCTTCTTGCCTGGGTCTCAGCAGGAACTGCACTTGTCGTCGGTGTCTGTCTCTGCTCCCCAAGCAGAGATAAATCAGGGTTTAAGAGCCGGCAGAGAACAGACACACACACAGATTTAAAGCGCCATATGTGACACAGTGCTGACTGAGTAAGGCAGATCTGGCCTGCTTCGCTGATTGCATGCTAGCTGAATTGGGTGCAGTTAAAAAGAAATTAATATAGAGTGGGATAGAAATGGTTATTACAGCAAATACTAGCTCCGGCTGAACAATTCTACCTAGAGGGGAAGCTTTCCTGTTTCAAAAACCAATTGCATTGCATTGATTCTCGGGTCCTCACTAATGGTGGGCATAGTTTTGTTTGAATGCTTGAGATTCGGAAGCTCTTGTTAGGGGGTCCCGATTTTATAGGGACAGTCCTGGTTTGGGGTTTTTTTCTTAAATAGGCTCCGATTGCCCCCACCCCCATCCTGATTTTTCACATTTGCTGTCTAGTCATCCTAGCTCTTGTTGATATCAAAATGCCCTCTTGACTCCTGGATTGGTAGAGATGTATAAACTGCTGGAAAGGGCTCTCTGCCGCCCGTTGCCCAGAGACAAGCAGAAATCTCTCTGCTGCAGCATTGCTAGCTTTCTCTCCTGATAACTGATTACCCTAGCTCCTGAAGCCAAGTGATTAGGTGAGAATCTTGGTTTTAATTAAAAAAACAAACAAACATAAAAAACCTCAACAATCCCCCCCCCTTAAGTTTCTGGCCCTCCATAGTTCTTAGAGAGAAACTCAAAAATAAGGCTTGGGTGTATCAGAAAGACCCAGAAAGCAAAAGACAAGAACCCAAATGTATTTTTTTTTAAATCTCATGGTGTTTTGGCATCTGACTCGTGCTTTTTGAATGTTTGGGGTTGGCCATGGCATTGCTTCTTGTGCTATAAGACTGCTGTTGCATGTTTCATAGCAGACTGCTATGTCCGCTAGGCGTGGGCTATGGGAAGCGAAGGCCACGCGTCTCTGTCACAGATTTTAAGGCCAGAAGGCAACACTGTGATCTGACCTCCTGCATAAGGCAAGGCCACAGGATTTCCCTGAATTAATTCCTCCTTCATGTCCAATACAGTCCTCTGCTTCTGTATGCTTGGTACGCTCACACAGCTTCATCTCAAGCATTAAAACACCCGCTCGCTGCTCGAGACTTATTCCAGCAACGTGTGCTCTTAAACTCATTACAGAGAAGTAATAAAGCACAGAATTTATCATTATGCAAAAATGGCATTTGCACTAGCGTGGAATATTCCTCTAGAAATGCAATGCTGTTAATGTGGCTCAACTGTCCTTAAGACGCCTCCTTTTCCTCTAGTACTAAAATAGATTCTTTCCCACTCAATAAAGACTTCACAAGAAGATGACCTGTGGGGATGTAGCTGTTACGAAATAATCATACCCTTGGGAGGGATTAGATGCTTTTGAATCTGCCTAGAGGTTTTATAACACTGTCATGATCAGTGTAATCAGTTAACAACGGCCACGCCCTCCGTCATGCGCTGCTGACTACATATAATCTAGAAACCGTCTCTCTCCGCTCAGACAACTGATGAAATATGGCATTTGCTCAGAAATAAAGTAAAATATGATGATGATGGTTCGTGTAGGGCGGGGAGGGAGCCTGGATTAGTGGGGTTAGCAAGGGAGCTAGGAATTGGGACACTTGGATTTGAATTCTGTTTCTGTCTCTGACCTTCAGCAAGTCCCGTAACCTTTCTGGGTCTCAGTTAACTTTCAGCTTTAGAATGCCCTGTATCTGCCAGCAGGTGAACTCTCTGAAGTCTGAAATACAAGGAGACACACAGGGAGCCTCTTGTAATGCATTAGCTTAGGAGAGCTGTTTTGGAGAGGGACAATGTGGAAGCTGGTTTGTTTAAAATAACTAAGGTAAGGACTGGCCCTCTGAATTGGTACCCATATGGGAAAACTGTCCCAAGTTCATAAGGGAATCATGGCCCAGCTCCAAAAGGTGTTCTGAAGCTTCATTAATATTTAGAAATCTCTTTGACATCCTTGGCTGAGATGGTCTGTGTAGGTACGTTTTACTTATTTACGTTTAGACCTGTCATTCCAACAGTCAGCAGCTAACCTATGGTGTACTGCCTTTGAGCTGGAAAAGTCACACAACATACCTTTAAAGAGGGTTACGCACGCATTTATAGTGACCACGTTCTGAGGAATTATCTCCTTCTCCATGGCATTAGAGTTTCAGTTCAGCAAAGTACTTAAGCACGTGTTTAACTTTTAAGCACTGGAGTGGCTCTACTCCTGTACTCAAATGTAAGCGTATGTACCTTGTTGAATCAGGGCCTAGGGTTTTATTGCTGTGTTCCTTCCATCTCCGTGCTATAGGTGTGTTGCATCGCTCTAGTAAACTCTCCCATTACAGTATTTCTCCATTTGGGATCAAGAAAATGACTGTCTCGCTCTGAAATGTTGGCCAGTTGTTCCCCAGCTCTCTTAGCAATTGTTCTGGTCCTGAGACGTTCTCTCGTGTGAGAGTCTCAGATCTGATTTATCTTGATGCTTTTTTGCCTTCAAATTGAACTGCTACAGGTGCTTTGCTGCACGATAGCTATACCTCACACGTGACTAATGAGGAGGTAATTGCTTGAGTTTACCAGGTAACTGGAGTGATACCTAATATCAGAGAGAGAAAACTTGAGTTAGCAGGACATGTGGCTCATGAGTAGAGAGAGGTTGCCAAAGTAAATTTTGCAGGGACTGGTGCCAGGGGCAAGGGGCGCCCGTGGCGAGTCTGGTTCGACGACGTGGCTGATTGGACAGGGTGCAGCGTAGCACACTTCTCAGGGCTGTTTGAAGATCACGAAACATGGAGGAAGATTGCTGGCCAATAACTCCTCTGGGTTGTGTTTGCTGTCCATTGTGATGTGACTCTGGTGTTTTGTACTATGACAGAATAGCGAGAGTTTTTGAAAGGTGTGTTTTACAGTCCCGGCGCTGTCTCTTCCCTCTGCTCCTTGGGAGCAGTTTTGTTTAACACAGACAGATGCTCAAAGCCCTCCATCCATTACCCGGGGTGCCAAGTTCTTTCAGACACCCTGTGCCGCAAGGAGAAAAGGATGGCATGCAGGAGCGTCTGAATGCTAATGAAAGTGGAAGGAGAACGTAATGGACAGGTTTTAGTGTGTGTTTTGTCATAAGTGATTCAGCCAAAGCTGTATTTAACGGGCTTTGCCCCGTGACTGTCTGTGCCCTTCAATCCTCTGCTTTTCTGTCATGCCCATGAGGACGCCAGGAGAGCCTTGAATGATGTCCTTACTCCACTCAATAGCTTGTGTTTGAAAACGTGGTGAGAATTTGACTCCTCTGTCTCTTGGCTTACTTGTTACTGTCTGCATCAGTAGGACGGGGGGCAAGGGAGGGGAGGCGTTAATTGCATAGGACCTGATCCTGCAGACTCCTATTTCGATGGGACTCTACTTGGCCGAGTAAGGGCTGCTCATGCAAGCAGGGTTCTGCAGGATCCCGCCCATGCAATGGGAATGCATTTGGTCTCACTGTGAAGTGAAATTTAAAAAGGAATTTGAATCAATTCTGTACCTCGGCAAGACGTCCTCAGCAGCTACCATTTCAAATGCAGAAATTAGCTTTGCTGATGTCACGTAGGAAGATTCTGAAGCTCCCCCACTCCCCGCTAACCTAAATAAAGGGTTTGTATCTATTTTATCTAGGGAATAAAAAGCAAATAGGCTAATCTTCAGACATGCTTGGTATCCACACCTCCCACTGATTTCAATGGGAGCTGCAGTCACTCCGTCCTCCTGAAAATCAGGTCAAAATCTCTTAAGCGTCACATCCGTCCATGCAAAATCTGGTTCTTATTTCACTCTTGTTTGATCAGTACATTTTCCCAAAGCTTAATTTAATAGACAGAGGTGGTATGTCTGTACCCGTCATTAAGTTTCTGACTTTGGGATGGCTAGATGTGACTAATTTCCATTTCTTACGAGTGTCAAATAATTACATTAGTATTAAACTGCTTTGTCTTATCGCCATTGAGAACATGTCCTCTGGTAAGTTATGGCTGATGAGTTATGATGAGGGCAGTATCACTTGATCACTGGCACATATTGGAGACCCCCCACCCCCCCGAGACATTGTGTGTGATTTGTGGGCAAGAATATTGTGTGGTGTGTGACAAATACTTTTTTTTTTCCTTTAGGAAGGGATCAGCTAATATTTTTAGTGATGTTGTGGAGGCAAAAAAACCTTCTCTTGTGTGACTGAGTTCCCATCAGTCATTTTAATTTAACTTGTATAACCATGTTTGCATCAAAACTACCAATGTGATTGCAAGTACAAACTCAATTTTTTCTTAGCACTGGAGTTTGTTATTTTTTTCTCTCTCAGCTTTCATGTGTTTGAACCTTGAGAATCTATGGGTTTCCACTGGATTCTTTGAAATGCTTCCATGCTAATTAAAAATGCTAAGATATATGTTTATTTAAAAAGCTAATGCTGATATTCCTTTTTTCTGTGGGATCGTCTTTGAATTCCAGCTTCATTCTACTAAACTAATCACTCCTTTAAAGATATTCGAACAGAATGGTTCAGAACATGGTGCTTAGTATTCTGCAGTTAAATAGAGGGTTGTTTATGGCATAGGAAATAATAACTGTGATATTTAAAAAGAAGTTGAACCCCAATAAATAAAACTAGAGAGACAATTGGGGTGAATGGGCCCCTCTTGAGTTGGGCCTTTGGATAAGAGAGTCTTTAAACTTGGGGCTTGAGCCTCCAACCCCTCATTCTCATGTGTAATCCTTAATTGGCCAATGGACATGTGAACAAGCAGCTATTAAGACCCAAGTAATGGCTGCAGTTAAACTGGTCTAGTCAGTGCTCCTTCTAATCAATGATAGTGGGTGCATCAGTTATTTCAATGGGAGATTTGTCTGAGTAGCAAAAATCACCATGCGATTTCCCTTAAGTGAATTGGAGTTTTCTTAATTCACTTTATACTCCCATGCACACACGTCCATTGCACAACTGGTAACTGTGGTTGCTTTCTGGTGGGAATTTTCCTTAACCTTAGGCCAAATCTTGCAGGCTTCCACTGATTGAAATGAGAGTCTTTCTTGAGCAAGGACTGTAGTGTTTGGCCTCTTTTAAAGTCCTTGACTTACCAGTTAATAGGAAAAGCTCCTTGAGCCCCCCAAATGATAACAGTAGTTGTTAAATGGTGGCTATTTGCATAATTTATAATTAACCAGATTAGGATTGGTTGTTCAAAATCCAGCGTTCGTGTTTTGTTTCAAGCCAGCTCATGTTATGCCAGTAGCATCAGAAGTTAGATGGAGAAAGACACCGTCAAGTTCTGAACTAAATCAGTCACACCAGTGAAGTCAACAGAGCAACTCTGGATTTCCACCACATTAACTAAGGGGGTTACTCCATTGAACTCAGTGGCCTGACCTGGCATTTACACTGGAATAGCTTGGTTCAGAAATTGGCTTACTACCTTTTATGCTTATTTCCTTTCCCAGCACTTTGATCATATCAATAAATGAGTAACTGATCTATTAATGGGTGTTCATTTTCAGCGCTAATTCCTTTGCTTAGCAGGAGACGATGAATGGCCTTTCAAGAGGCAGAAATCGCTCTGAGTCAGGAGGACTGCATATGTTGCACTTTTGTTTTAATTTTCCAGAACGGCCCTATGCTAACAGAGTTAAAAATGGTGAGGCCTACTCAGCATGATGCTAGCCACGAGTGAAAGTTTTTTTGTCATTACCATTGACTGGTCATGTACCCGTTGGAGCTAGTAATATTCAAGAAATGAAGAAGACCTAGAAAAGGAAAATGTTTTACTGCTATAACAACCTGCGGGATCCTTGCTTCCGGGCTTGAATTTTTCCTTCAAGGTGGAAAATTGTAACACTTGTAATATGTTGGCTAATTGCTAGAGGCGAGCCTGAACCAAACCTTTGGACAACTCTGAATCTAGAGCTGAACTTTGCATTTTGCCACATGCTTGGTTAGCTCCTGTGTTGGAATATAATTAATTCTTGACAGCTACAGTATCTGAAAAGTTAAAAATAAACTGAGGAGGAAATAAATAAAAATCCCTGCTTTGATCTGCTGCATGAAACTGACAGACTGCCAAAAATGTATTTATGATTCAACAAAAATCAAACAGACCCTTATTTTTAGGGCCTAGCCCTAGCCAAGCTTCCCAAGGAAATGAAAGAGACAGGTATTTAAAATGTATAATTGCAGGTATTCTTTCTTGATTTGAAAGTAGCTTAAAATCAGGTTTTCAAATTTGTGTATAGGTTTTTTATCTTATAACTCTCCAGGGAGACTGTCAGGATGTATAAACTTTTAAAAATATCTAAACTCTTGTGGTAGCCCCTCCAACCACCTGGCATGAATTGGAAATTCTTTAACCAAATGCAATATACTTTTTGAGAGCGGACAGAATAAAATATCCATCAAGATTATATAATAAAGCCTGTCAAGAATCAACCTTGAATTTTGGAATAATTTCTTTGGTAAAAAAGGGAAGAGAACATTCCATCTTCTAGTTCTGTCTTTTCAAAGCTTGCTTTAAAAATTAAAAAGAAAGCAATTTAGAAGAAGAAACTTCTATGGGTTATTTTATTCTTATTGAGACAAACTGAAAAATGAAATGCCTTTTCTTTCCTTTTCCATACCATGAAATTATACTGACATAGTTTCCTCATTGTCTCCTCATGAAGAGTTTGTTAAATAGGAATGATGGCTTCTTCTATCTGCTTTGTAATGTACAGCTAGAACCGGGGGCATTCTTCACAATTATTTTTGGGGGTGAATTTGTAAACAAATTTCTTTTGACTGTTGTTGACCTTTTAGTGTTTTCCTTCCTCAAATGTTCTAGCAAGTTCTGGAGAATATTTACAGAAAGAGAATTTAGAGGGCCAGATCCTTAGCACAGCTCTTTTGAAATCAAAGTTGCTACACTCAATTACACCGGCTGAGAATCTGGCTTATAATTTTAACCATAAATATTCACATCAGAAGCCTGCGCCTATGAGAAATGGCATTCACAAAAAAAAAGAGTTCACAATCTCTCACATGCCGCATGTGTCCAGTCAAAATTAGCCACCAGTTGAAATCATGAATAGTGTCAACAAACTGCTGGCATACAGCATGCAGATCGAGAGTTATCAATGATGGAAAATCATAAGCTAGTCTCAAGCAGGAAAAGGAAATGAATTTGCTGAATGTTAGACACCCCCACTCAGATCTTTCGCTCCTGTGCATTATCTGGCCCTAGTCTGTTGCCACCTGGGATATTTCTGCAAACCTGCAATGAGCATTGCTCTCCTCACCTTTTACTCCAAGGTGGCTTGGGGGGAAGTAGAAGAGGGGAATGCACCAAGGCAACTAGGGGTTTTGAGGGTTTACTCTGAAGAAAGGTTCCACGAGCTCCCTTTGTCAGAAAAGCCATCAACTTAGCTATAGCGCTGGACAAGGTCTGCCAGGCTGCTCAAACGCATCGGCAACATAACCAGGTTCCACTGCTCCTTGTGTGATCCCAGCATGCAGCGAACCGCTGTACCGCCACTTCTCATGAGCGCCTCCATTTATCTTCCACCTTCCTTTGTTACACAAGTTGCAAAAGCCAGAGCTAGGGCATGGCCAGGAAGCTGAAGAGAGCAATCAAAGCCGAGACCTTTTGAGAACCTAGGGATCTTTCTAATAAATCAGCTCTGAGAAAAATTGCATTGAAAAGGTTGGAAAGATCTGTTAGGTAAATGAGAGGAGCAACTTGATTTGGAAAAAAACCAAAACAAACAAAGAAACAAAATCCCCCACCCATGGCCTGTAGTTCTCTTTGTCCTCCGGATTATCAGCTTTGATCATCACCAAGCCATGGCTGGATAGGGATCTCACAAAATGGGTGTTACATTTCCCATTTCAAGGGATAATGCTTAAATACATTGATAACTATATTTCACTCGCAGGAATCATTCTTAGGACATTTCCTGTGTAATATTCCTGTCTCGACTGTTACTTGGTGATGGTTTCTGCTCCAGAGATTGTACCATTTACTCCTCTGAAAGCTCCCAATGAGAGAGGATGGGCTTGTCTAAATTCCCTAGAGGATTTAGACACCCAGCTCAGTAAATCGTCCAGGGCTCCCCCCGTGGTACTATTATATTTTCACATTTGTATTGTGGTAGGCTTATAGGCCACAGTCAACTTGGCCCCATTGTGCTGGGCACTGTACAAACATATACTAAGTGTCCCTAGCCTCTGTTTGCCAGCAGCTGGGAATGGGCGACAGGGGATGGATCACTTGATGATTCCCTGTTCTGTTCATTCCCTCTGGGGCCCCTGGCATTGGCCACTGTCTGAAGACAGGACACTGGGCTAGATGGACCTTTGGTCAGACCCAGTCTGGCCGATCTTATGTTCTTAAATAGAAGTCCCTGCCTATGATGGGTACATACACCCCACACCATGGAACATGAAGCTAATGAGCTGTTGTGGGCTCCGTCAGCCCCGCATCATCACACCTGCCAGAGATGTCAGACTTGCAGGGAGGAGCATGGAAGGGGACCACACAGCACGGGGATGGTGGCTGATCAGAGCAGAGGGCAGGTCTCCAGGCCTCAGCTCCTGGAGAAGGGCTGGCAGAAGGCAAGAGCTCCGTGGAGCCTAGCAGCCCCTCCTGAAGGAAGGGAGGGCTGGATGCTGATCCGCTTTGGAGGGGACTGTTCTTCCATAGTAGCCTGTGAGCTACATAGCAGCCTTACCACACCCTGGGGACAACTCATTTGTGTTCACTTGACTGCCCTGAACAGGGCGGCTTGGCCAGGGCTCAGCCGGAGGCCTTACCTTCTTGTGCCTGGACTGGCGTGGGGGTATGTCTGCATGATGAATGCAAAGGCCTGGCTCCGGGGGCACCCCGGGCAAGGAACGCGGTGCCGCTGCCCCAAAGCACGCACAGTCTAACAGGTGGATGAGACGAACGAGCGGACCAGGGAACCAGGGTAACAAATCAGAGCGGGTGTGTGCAATTCTTAGCCAGATGGCAGCAGTGACTGGCGACCTGTCTGCCTTTGACCCGTCTGCCCTGCACCGTTCCACTGGCTGATGAGGGATCTGGAGGTCTTCCTTTGGGGTTGGCTGCCAGAGGCTCTCAGTGTCATGTTAGCTGATTCCACCCTCACATCTGGGCTGTCTCCACCGTGCTCCCAGCCCTCTGAGCCTCATAAAATAAAACGACCTCCTCTCTAACTGCTCGGAGCCTCTGCTTTCTTATTAAAGGGGGGTTCCCTGAATCACTCTGGGGAGCGTTTTACCTCGTCACCCTAGGAACATCATCATTCACTTGATGGGGAGACAGCTTAGCACCAACCTACATGTTACACGATGACAGCGGCCCTGAAAGAATTGTTGTTTAAGTTCATTTAATGCTGCTTATAACTCAAGGCTTAATGGACAGCAGAGATGGAAAAGGCCTGTTAGATCATCTGGTCCATCTCACAGCCTATGCAGGATTGTTCCCTATGGTATCTTTTCCTAGTGTTTTATGGAGGCTCTAGTATTAAACCTGTCTAGAGACGGGCTTCAACTCTTGGGAGGCTATTCCAGGCCCTGAAACATCTCCCTGGAGGGAAACTTTCCTTCATATTCAGCCTGTTTCCCCCTTTATTAGACTCATTCCGTTTGCCTAATTGAATCCCTCCCCTGCTCTCCCTCCATGGCGTTGACGCCCCTTTGTAGGCTGCTGTCCGGCCGTCCTTCAGCGTTGCTTGGCCAAGCTGAGCTTGTTTAACTCAAACACTCCTCAGCCCCTGGCTTTTCACCGCTATTCCCTATCAACCCCTCCGGTTTGTCTCTCTCTGGTAGCTCTGAATGTGAGACGTCCGGTATAACTGCACCAGCACCAGCGACAGCCCTGGGTGACACTCAGCAGGATTGGTTCCAAGAGTGCACCAGACTTCTTTCTTTTCTTCTCCTTTGATCCATGTTGCTTTCCCACACCCTGGATTTCAGCCAAGCCCTTGCACTGACAGAGAAACATAGACAGAAGCACCGGATTCATGTTAAAGTCACAAATCTACCCAAATTCATGTGGGCAAATCCTATGCCCCACAACTTCCCTCTGCTTTGTTGGACTCTTGTCATCTTCTCCGTTCCTGAACCTCTAATGTTCTGGGCAAGAGAGGGAGCCCAGTTGGTATCTGGTACACCTCTTCTGACTCACTAGTGCATGTGTGCACAGAGGTGGTTACACTGCCCCTGAGAATAGTGTATCTTAAAGTAACTTAACCTAAAGATCATCTTAGGGATGCAAGATTGGACGGACTTTCTACTGGGAACTTCATTCCTGAGAGATGGGGAGTGGTTTCAGACTCCTGAAGGTTTAGTTTTGGTAAAGCCCTGGACACTTCAGCTTCTAGGGTACTGGATCAGTGGTTCTCTTTGTTTTAATCTTCTGGCACTTGGGCTTGGCAGTCAGACCCCACTCCAGTTCCTAAGGTCTGCTTGCTTCAGAGAGAAGGTACTTTTCAGCACCTGATCCAGGAGCAAAGCAAGGATCATATCCTGAAAAGATTGCTGTAACTTCCAGGTGAGGCCATCTCAGCCCGACAGAATAATTTTCATAAGCTAGGCTGCCACAGGAGGGCCTCGTGTAGGAAAGCGAATCCTGCCTTTAAGGGCTCTCGAAGAGCTGCCAGCTGTCCTTGTCCAATACGAGGGGGAGGGATAGCTCAGTGGTTTGAGCATTGGCCTGCTAAACCCAGGGTTGTGAGTTCAATCCTTGAGGGGGCCTCTTGGGGATCTGGGGCAAAATCAGTACTTGGTCCTGCTAGTGAAGGCAGGGGGCTGGACTCAATGACCTTTCAAGGTCCCTTCCAGTTCTAGGAGATGGGATATCTCCATTAATTTAAAAAAAGGAATTCCAATAGTTCGGAACAACAGCTTAGGCCCCTGACAATGTCTCTAAACCCACGTTGCTGCTTTTCCATTAGTGGGGGACAGGCAGAAAGCGTACAGGCCACAACGTACGTGATGGCACCAGGCCCTGCAGCCTCCTGTCCAGAGAACAGCAGGAAATGGGCGGGAAAATACCTCAGGCTGGGAGCCAGCATGCAGCTCCAATGACTGACCTAGAGGTGGAGGTCCGGGTAGGTCTCTGACCTCAGACAATCCAGCCTGCTTTGTCTCGGCGTGACCCAACAGCCAAGAGAAGCTGCAGAGGGCGATGTAGTCCTTGTAAAACATGCTATTTATTTAGTGCTTCCCTCCACTTTGTAAGGCAGGAGCAGTTAAACACTTTGATCCGGATTATGACTCCAAACTGGGGCCAGCTGCAGCATCCAGTGACCTGAGCCAAGGTCTGGTTGGTTTAAAGTATGTGATGAGACGGCTGGTTTCCAAGGGAGGCAGGGGGCAGTGATTATGTAGCCACAACACTATAACCAGACAGCATATTAAAGATGGCCCAGAACTACTGGCCCAGATCCAAAGGGGGAGAGAGATGAGACAACAGTACTGATCCTCTAGGATTCCTTCTACTCACTAAGGGCTTGTTTTCTTGGTCTATTCCTGACTAACTCCATCAGGGGCCACTCTTCTTCGGGTGCAACAGTGCCTCATTCCTGATAAACTTAACACACTTTGAAAGGTGCTTAGGGTGAAATGTTCAGAAGGGCCATAATGTTCTGGGACCTACTTTCTTGGGAGTTGTCTCACTGAATGTCAGCGGCGGGCGCTTAGGTTCACACCTAGCGCTCTGTCACTTTTGAAAATGGGACGTTGGCTCCTTTTTTTAGATGCTTTTGGAAATTTGGCCCTTTGATCTTCTGGGGGATGGAGCAGATGGGACAGAACAGAGCATCACCCCCCATCTCTGAAGGTCACATCCAAATTTCGTGGCTCTCTCCTGTCTCTAGGAGGTCGAACTACCTGGGAACAAGCGACCTCCGTCACTCCCAGCTGTGGGTGACCCTCAGTCCGGGTTCCTGGGTGCAGCCTGGGGCCCTGCTGGCAGGTACAGAGACTCTCGGAAGCTACAGTCTGGCAAAACAAAGTGGCAACTGCTCGGGAGAGAGGATTGCAGATCCCCTCCCCCACCTGCATTCAGGCAAGTGCTTAATTTGTAATGAAAGAGGTGCCCGGGGCCCAAGCAATTTTTTTTTACTCTCATAACTGATGCAGCAAGCCCAAAGGGGCGGGGGCTCTGAATGGCCAAGCCCAGAGGGGCCGGGGCTCAGCCCTTGAACATTAAACCCCGATTCAGGCTGGAGAGGGGGGCGAGGCGATTATTCGTCGTGTCCTGCTGGAGCTGGAGGTGCGTTTGGAGCCCCGGGGGGTGAGTGGGAGGAAAACACCCTCGGCCGCCCCGATCTTCAGCTTCCCCAGGTCACCGCCCCTCCCCGTGCTCTGCGCCCCCCAACCCAGCACCCCCTTGGAGCTGGAGGAGCCGGGCCAGGCAGTGAAACGTCCCCCGAGCCCAGCAGCCTGGCTCAGGGGGCGTGTGGGGGGAACACACGACTCCCGCTTTTCCTGTCACTGCTGGGCAGGCGGAGCGCCCGCTGCTCCGGGGCAGCGCCGCTGATCCACCGCTTTGGGGGCACCCCCAGCCCCGTGCGTGACTTCCCCGCTGGAATCGGTCTGGGGGCAGGTCGCTCCACCCCCGCCCCTTGCAGCCGGTCCCCGATCCGCGCCCCGGGGGCCCCGGGCGGGGTGTGGGCTGGAGCCGCTCTCGCCTGCGCCGTGCTGCGGGAGGAAGCGACGCCAACTCCGCGGAGCCTCCCGGCCGGGCGCAGGGACTCGCGGCTCCCAGGTAAACGCTCCCGCTTCTCCCCACGCAGGGTCCGGGCTCGCCCGCCAGGCTCGAGCGATCGCGGGCGGGACCCGCTCGGCTGCAGACCCGGCTCGCTGGCCGCGGCTGGAGAGTAAGTCCGCGGCGCGGCGCTAGGGTTTGTTTACCCCGCGGGCGGGTGGGGACGGTGGGCTCGGTGCTGTCCCCGCTGGGGCGGTGCGGGGAGAGGCTCGGGCGTTAGTTTGCAGGGGAGCCGCCCGCTGGCCAAACTTGTCTAGGAGCCTTTGTTCTTGCATCCCTGCAGCAGCCACTGCGCGCGGAGCTGGGCTCCCCCCTGGAAATGGGGAGCGGGGGAGGATCCCCAGCTGAACGCCTGTAACCTGCCTGAGATGTCTGCTAGCCCCCCTGTCCATTAACCCTGGCATTTCAGACGGGAGCGGGTCCCCCGTCTGCCCTGGGGCGGGCGCGCTCGATACACTGGCGTCTGGAAAGGTACCGTAGTCCGGGGCCTTTGCGCACCATTGGGATGTGCTGCTCGCTCTTTAAAAGATGTCCTGGGCTTCAAACTGCTCGCCGGAGAGGAGGAGGCTGGGTGCGCCAGACAAAATGCCTTTTGTGACAGAAAATGAACCTTGCAGCACGTCAGTAATTCATGGGTTAATCTCGCTCGAATGAACCTGGCGAAATCAGCGTTGTGTTTGCTAGAGATCAACCGTGGAGGCTTTATTTTGTTAAAAGAGTTTTTCACTATTGTAATTCATAAAAAGAGACCGTAGCCCCTCAAATTAAAGTGAGTCGGGTGGGGGAGGGGGGCGGAGAGGAAGGGAAGCAAATAATCTCTAGTAGCTAAAATATTAAACAAGTGTAAAAATAAAGATCTGGGTTGAAGTGTAAGGAAAAGAGTGAGTGATGGATGGCGCCTGTCGTCTGTACCAAAACTCTGGCAAGGTTTAAACTCCACTATTTTGAATATTCCAGGCGTGAGACAGGTATGAACAAGAGTCTTTCACTTCGGAGACTAAAGATCTGAGATTTGGGGAAGTGCTAAGGGTGGGGCATTAGCCCTTGGAAAAGTATCTATGAAAAAATGTGTGCGGTCTAAGGAAACAGGAGACTTGATTTTTTTTTTTAATGATTGCACTGGATTTTCAAATTCAGCAGAGCAGGGGGTAATCCTGCATGGATTTCAGGAGCAATTGTGTGTCAATTTCCTGCCACTTGCTGGCTGGCTTGTCTTTCTGGAGGGACAGAAGATTGTTGCCATGGTGAGAATGTTGCAGAGTTCATGGTCCTAAGGGTGGTGAGTTTGGGGGGCTTAATGGAATAGCATAAAGAAAAAGAATTCTTATGTAGCCGTTGACAGCAGCTGACCGCATGTTTTCATTGCACCTCCTGATCCTCTGTTTTGTGGGGGGACGCCTAGCAAATAGAGAGATGTAGGGAAAGTTTCAGAATGGACGTGATGTAAACTGGTCAGCAGCCTCAGAGCTAGGCTACTTCTGCTCTATGACTATTCCCAGGGAGGTAAAACACTGCAGATGTGGCTAATGTGACCATTTTGTTTTACTAGAGGGCAGGACTGGTGTTTTTATCAAAAGCTTTGTTTTTGTTTGGAAAACAAAGGAAAAAAAAAGAAAACCCCACCCAATCCTATATTTTAACAAACTGGTTTCACAAAGCATGAGATTCTACAGAAGAACAGGACTTGTATGTGAAATTAGCATTCACCTCTCCAATTGCATATAAGTTGTAGTGTGTTGTTCTAGTTTAATGTAGACAGAGGGATATACCGGGAATTAACTATTTTCTGTCTCAAAGAAATATTGATCATGGATTTTGTGGTTATGCAGTGATCATGGTGACCAGTGCAGGGGGAAATTGTCCAGCAACTTAGATTTTTTTATTAAATACCCCAAATACCCCAAATATCCTTTACCTTCCTATTTTAGTGCTAACAGCAAATGGTGCGCTAACATTGCACAGAGCGAACAGTAGTTACTGTATCAGAGCTGATCACGGCAAACCCGACGGCATTTAAAATACGATAACGTTGGGTGGTGATGTAGAAACCTCCCCATCCCTGCTGGAACTGAGAGTTCACTAGTCTGATTTGTGTGTTGCAGTGATCCTGGTCTCTTAGCCTCCTATTCAGCCAAGGCTTTTAATGCGGTAGCTCTCAAATTGGTTCAATTGTTCTGCTAGTGCATCTCCTCCACCACGCGCCCTGAACGTACAAAATCTTGTATGGAGCATTTAAAAAAAAAGACCATCAAGATCATAGTCTCCTAACTCCCGCGGGCAAAATACTGCAGTAAAGCAAGTGGAATGTGGTAATGCTGCTAAGTCTTATAGCATAACGAGGTAATTTAAAATCAGGCCAGGGTTATCTAACTTCTCTGTGCCTTTTTATTTGTCTTGCTCGCCAGCAGGCAGTATTTAAATCAATAAAATCGAAGGACCAGATAGCTGGGTTTCAGCTATTAATGTTTGTTTGGTCTGCCACTTAAAAATCTGAACCAGATGGCTCCACCCGAATGCTTCTATACTTTGAACTTTGTCAGTGTTATGCCGTTCCTGGAAACTGAGGTCTGTGCACCGAGTAGACTGATTCCCCCCTCCGTGAGATTGTGCTTTCAGAGCTTGGAGGAGAATTCTCCACAGTGGATATGATGAGAACAGATGAATAATTGGGTTTAATTACTTATAGCCGGAGCTTGTGCTGTCATATGGCATGGAAATAGATCTTGTTAATGTTTTGATGCTGGGATGGATTGGAGGACACATTGTTCATCGGCTGTTAGGGATTCCTGGTGCTATTCAGCTGTGATATAAGGGGCAGTTCATGAGGTTTAGGTTCAGACCTTCCCCAGGGACGGGGGTGGAGTAAAACAGAGTAAGGGCTTTAGACTTAGGCCCAAATTAGGAATTGCTGAAACAATCCCTGAATCTCAAGTGCTTCTATGCCAGCATGGACACGCTCAGTTAATCCTTTAACTGCCCTCATTGTGGGCTCTCTCGCCAGGCTGCTGTTTGCTGCAGGGCTCTGATATCTTTTGGCATCTCTGGAAAAGAGACCCTGAACCAGTAGCAGGCTGTTGGCTCATTCCAGCATCCTCTCGGTCATCTACAGAAGTAGCACTCCATAGCTCCAGCAATTGGTAGCGGGGCATGAGCTCTTCAGTCTCCATGTCACCTGTTCACATCAGCCCTTTGCTGTCCCTGGGATATCCCTGATGGATAGAGATCTGTAACACATCTGGACCCCAATGGTCGCTTCAGTAGAGAATCTGAGGTCAGAATGGACATGGATATTAAACTCCCCTCTGTCCAGGTCAAGCTGTGAGGGGCGGGACTGGGGAAATTTACACTGATGTTGCCTGGCCTGTGGATAAACGGGAGATTCCAGGCTCGAATCTGGCACTTTTCAACAGCATGAAATTCACATAAATGAAAAGCAGCATCCACATTTGGCACTGGCACAAAGCAATGGAGTAGGGCAGTAGGCTGGTAATAAATCACCTGAATTAGGCCTCAAAATATCCCTAAACCCAGAGAACCTGGACTTGGTCTCAATGATTTTTGGCTCCTTTTCCTGAAACAAAAAAGATGCTACGGAGTGATACAGACACCTAATGGCTCCTCTAACTTCACAAGCTGCCCTAGGTAAGAGTCTTCTGCCGAGCTTCCTCCACTCCCACTGACTCCAGTGAGAGACGAGGATGCTCAACAAAATGGCAACTTTGGTTTGTTTGTCTGTTACCTGTGAAGTATTTTGTGTGTGTGAGCGAGAAAGACGTGAACTGGTCTGGATATAAATAATATCCATGCTTTGTACCTGATTTATATTTCCCAGTAATAATTTCTCTTTTTGTAATGTCTGTCAATTCACAGGTATTACAAAAAAAGAGACATGCTGAATTGAAAAGATTTTTGGTTCTTGCTGTCTCTGGTGCCTCATTTGCCTCTGGGGAGTTTAAAGATGGAATTTGGTTGGCTGTTGCTAGCCTTGCCGTTGGATATGAGCAAATATTTGCAGCTGTGAGCGTGTGTGGTGTGTGTGTAAATTTAAATTCCCGCTGATTTTAAGTTTATTAAGATGAAAGAAACTGCATGGGCTGGATGTGTTGGTAGGAAGGGAGTCTATGTAGTTGACTGGGGGAAAATAACTATCATTGATCTGAAGTTTCTTTTGGTTTAAAGGAGTGATTTGAGGGGCTGCCTTGGTCATGGGACTGAAAATGGCACGTGACTCTTTCAACGCTTCATCATCACTTTGAATAGGATGCAAGTTGGTGGTGACTAAAAGTTACTATTTGACAACTGTTGATCCTTATGGGATGACCCGAGTGTCTTTAGTCTGTTCCTGGTACACAGGTATCTGTGTAATGAAAACTACCATCATCATTAGTGCTAATTAGCAGTAATAATGAATCACTGCAAGCAGAGAGCTTCATGTTTGAGTAGGCAGGAGTCTGAGCAATTGCACATCTCTCAACGTGGTGCTTCCCAGTCCATCTCTAGTCATTCCTGGGCTTCTCAATGAAATTGTGAACAAGGGTCACAGTTGGTACTAATTATGGTGGTGGGTTTGTGAGGCTGGGAAAATAACGTGATAGGGTGCTTGGAGGTTAGCACATCTGACCTCCACCCTCTGTCTCTCTCTTGGGGGGCAGTAGCGGTGCCTGGTTCCGAACCCTAGGCTGGGAGTGTTTGGGCCTCCCCTGCTGCATCTGGGACTTTGCCCTTAAGTGAGGTATGTAGGGGGACCCAGGGCTTCCCTCCCCAGAGAGCCCTGTGGGAGGTAGCACTGGCAGATTCTTCTCTGGGGAAAGTCTAAGTCTGCCACCCTGGGTTACTTCCTACCTATGATCTCTCAGTCCAAAGCAGCAGGACCTGCTGGTTCTCCAAGGGGGTGATGGTTGGAGAAGGCTCTGCCTGGGGGCCTTACCCACCCTGTGGTCCCCTCTCAGGCTCCACCTTCTGTCTGGCTTCCTGGGGAAGAATTCTCTGGAATAGCCTGTCTACCCCTCCCCCCCTTGCCTGGGCTTCTGGGCTCCTTTTAACCCGCCCTTGCAGCTTGGCAGGCCTGGAGGGATGGGTCTACCTGGGCCCCGTATTGCCTTTTAACCCCCTCAGGCCCAGGGTGGCGTTTAGGTACCCCAGCACAACAAATACCTTGCTGCAGCCATGTTCAAGAATAGCTCTTTCTCCTCGCTCCTACTTTGCGAACGGGGCTTAGGATTTGGGGATACTTGAAATGGAATCAAAATGTTTTTGTGTGGCCCCCTTTTTGCCCACGTACTGCTCTGTTGGTGAATCCTGATGGGGGAAGGTCAGGGCAAAATCTGCACGAAATTAAACATTTTTGCTTCTGTGTGTTTTGGGTGTTGAAAGAGAAAATGCTGATCCTGTCCCCGCCACACCCTCTCATCCCACCTACCCTCTGGCACAAAATCTGGGAAACTCAACTCCCCGGGGGCGTTAGCTTGGCTGATTAAAGTCCCTGAGTCTGATGGACTAGTGGGCTTCATTCCAGCCGCTGATCTCAGGATAAAGATTCTGTTAATCCTCCTAGTGGTCTGCAGAGGTGCGTAAACTTTAAACAGACCTGTACCTTGCTGGTCACTGGATCACCAGGGATGATCAACTGAATGTTGCCATCTTTTAGGCTTTGTCCTCCGTGGACAGTCATTGCACCATCAGGCTGTGATTTCTAGTCTAGGCAGTAGGATTATATTTCTGGATTGTTTTAATATCTGACCCAAGACCGCCTCTGACAAAATTGCTACTGGGCCAACAGGGAGCTGGAAGCCAGAGAAGGGAAAAGTCAGTTCCTGGAAGGCACTTGAAGTTTCTCTCTCCTTCATCTTGTAATTTGTTCTTTTTCTGTGGTCTTGGATCTCGCATCATTTTCCTGGTCACTGGGGCTGAAAGGCAGCTATTGAGATACTGATGTGGCTTCCATTACGGTAGTATCTGAGACCGCTTTTCACTGCAGCCAGATATTGCCAAGAGATCCCTTTTCAAAAGACCCTCCGTAACGGCACACACACCGGGGTACAGCGCCCTGGTTTGCGGGTGCATTTACCTGATCTGTGTCGACAAACATGCGCCCACAAATCCTCCGCAGACAGACAGCTCCCGGGGCCCTCTTGAACATTTGTCTCCAAATCTTTTCTCCCTGTACAAATCCAGTGTCAACCTGATTTTGGAGTTTTCACTTTGCTGAACATTTTTTTTTTTTAAATAAAGGCAATTAATTTTCGCAGCTCTAGGCAGGCATCAGGTGCTCTGTGAGTGATTTCCCCCGCCCCCTCCTTTCACCGTGGTGCCTTCGCTATTCTGCAGGAGCTAGCATCCAGAGAGGTGCATTATAGCAGTGCAGTGAACTGCATCTGAGCAGCGCTTTAGAGCCAGAATTGTCACAACAGCTTTGATATAAGTAACTATAATGCTGCCATCAGGTTTAATAATATAATGCAGGCTTAAATTACACCGTACTATTGTCTTGCTAGAGATCCCAAGACCTAGCAATCACAGATCAGTCAGATGAACCAAAGACTGATTTTTTGTTTTGTTTTCCCTGCTATTAATCAACTGGAGAAAATTCACATGACAACGTTATAATGATGTTTGGTTTGTGAAGGAGTTACTTGAAAAATGTCACTGCACAGCTTAAATAAAATGTCCCGCTCCCCACAGCTTAGCTGCCTTTGTTCTATTTTGTCTAGAGACTGACAGGAAACTTTGACTGGAAAAAGACATTTTCCGCATGTCGCATGCTATGTAAATGTAGTCGAATGCCGACAAGAAGGCATTAGCTAAACAAAAGCGATGGGGGTATGGAAAGGGGAATTAGCTAAATCTCTCTGGACTGGACTCTGGTCTTACACTGGCGTTACTTCGTTAACTTCAGGGGAGCTGGTCTGGCGTGAATAAGATTTCAGTGGAGGTACTTCTGATTTACACCACTGGAAGTGCGAGCAGAATTGGGGCAGGTCTACACATCAAACGCTGCATCGGTGCCATCGCGCTTAAATGAAGATGCTCCTACGCACCGGGAGAGAGCTCTCCTGTCCGCATAGGTAATTCACCTCTCTGAGAGGCGGTAACTATGGCAGCGGGAGAAGCCCTCCCATCGACATAGCCTTGTCTACACAGGGTTAAGGTCAGTATAACTGCATCGCTCAGGGGTGTGGATTTTTCACACCCCAAGTGATGTAGTTATACCGACATAGGTCTGTAGTGTAGACCTGGCCTAATAGTCTCTCTTGCCTTTATATAGTCACCTATGCCCATCAGTGGGGTACCCATAAAACAAAGTGTACGGGCAGGGTTTTATCCCCCCAAATCTGTTTCCGCAGAGCTGCTTTCTGCAGAACTTGGTATGCAAAATGCAGGAAGATTAAAGCCCGGCGAGGCAGCAAGGAGAGGACAGTAGGACAGAGGACCAGTATCCACCGAGGCTTATTTTGAAGGCGGATGCTCCTTGGCACTGCGATCCCTATTGGGTCCCTGTGGATCTGAATAGGAACAAAGAGAAAACAGGAGGGCAGAAAACAGGTGGCGAAGATCTGAATGCGCCTGAGGGATATTTATGGGAGACGGGCTTATTTTGTTTAAAGCGATACCTTTGCACAAGTGCTTTGGGAGTCGTGTTACACCCTTGTGGTCGCACAGTTAGAGACGCACTGGGCAGCGTTCCAGCGATTTTCAGCAAGAGTAGCCATGAAATTAGTCGTCCTGTTATTTAACTGAACGGCCGTCACATTTGCTGTCCTTCAAGCTCAGAGAATTGATCCAGCGGTGGCTGCATTGTAGGCTTGTAATCCTCTCGTACTCGGGGTTCAGGAGCCCGTAGAGATGGCTGGGTTTGTAGCCTGATGGAGACAGTCCTCTAGTCTGCAGGGGTTCTGATGCTGGTGATTACTTATGATCCTTCGCACTTCTGCAGTGCTTGTTTCCTGTGGATCACAATCAATTGCTCGCAGCCCACCCCCACGGGATAACGTCCCCATTTTACTGTCAAGCACACCAGAGGCACAGAGAGATCAAGGACAGAATCGTCCAGCATGACCCCTGATTGAGGATCCTTCGCTTTCTGGGGGCTTTGAGACGCGGGGGGTGGGGTGGTACTCAGCGTCCCCAACTCCAGCTGAAGTCAATGGGAGCTGCGGGTGCTTGCACCTCTGCAGATTGGGCTCCAGCTGTCTCTAATTGGGCACCTGAAATCAGGGGCCCCTTGGGACTTCCTTGCTGCCAGAGAGAAGGAGGACGGGTGAGGTAATATCTTTTATTGGACCAACTTCGGTTGGTGAGAGAGATGAGCTTTCCTTCCAATCTGGGAAGGGTGCGGAGAGCGTCCCAGCTAAGTACAATCGCAAACAGATAGCTCAGAGTAAGTAGTTAACAACCATGCTAGGGGACCATTCAAGGTGAAGTGGCCCATTAAAACCCTTCTAGTCCTAGAACAGAAAGGGGGGTTAGTGGGTTACAGATGGTCGTAATAAGCCATAAATCCAGTGTCTCTGGTCAGTCCGTGATTTTCAGTGCCTAGCAGAGTAATGAATTTAAGCTCCCAGGCTCATCTTTAGGCAGTGTTGTGCAGGTTTCCTTTGGAGGATGCGGACTGATAAGTCAGATGTAGAATGATTGCTTTGTGGAAAGTGTTCACCCACCGGTGATGGGGTATTCTTGTCTCTTATCATTTTCCTGTGTGAGTTCATTTGAGAGCGCGGTGATTGTCTGGTTTCACCTACATAGTGCGCTGGATGAGGGACACTACATTATGTGATAGGCACGTGTAGGACCCGTGGATCTTAAAAGGTGTGTTGTGGCGGTTGTTGATCATTGTAGCACTGGAGCTATGGCTGCAGGTTTTGCGTCGGTTGTTCTGGCAGGGCCTGGTGCTGCTTTGAGTTGGTGTGTCCTGGTCTGTGGGGAGCTGGCTTCTGATGATGAGCCTGGAGAGGTTGGGGGGTTGTGTGAAGGCCAGAAGTCGGGAGGGGGGGTCAGGAAAGATTTTTCTCAATGGGGTCCCCATTGAGTATGGGTTGTAGTTGTTTGATGGTGCCCCATATGGGTTCCAGTGTGGGGTGGTAGGTGACAACTCGGGGTGTGCTGTCAGAGGGGCTTTCATTTCTGTATCAAAGCAGGTTCTCTCGGGGTATTGGGGTGTCTATTCCATGATGCGATCTACCTCTCTAGTGGAGTGTCCTTGTTTGGCGAGAGCGATTCTGAGTGTGTTAAGGTGTATATCTCCTGGGAGCACATTCTGTGGTATCCGAGTGCCGGGCTGTCGATAACCGATTTCTTAGTGTGTTTGGGTGGTTCCTGGGTCTACGAAGGTAGGTGTGGGAATCCAGGGGTTTCTTGTGTATAGTTGTCTGTAGGGTTCCATTGTTGAAGCTGATCAGCATGTCCAGGAAGTCGATGCTGGTGTGGGAGAGCTCCAGAGAGAGTTTAATGGATGGGCCGTGGTGGGTGAAGTTGTGGTGGAAATCTATGACGGAGTTGTATCCTCTGGATAGAGGCTTAAAATATCATCGATGGACTTCAGGTATATCACTGGTTTCATGGTGCATTTGTCACACAGGACACATTCCTTGCTGTCACATGGGAACCCGGTGGCACCCTGGCACTAGAAGTCTGGTCACTTCAGTCCCCGTTCTGTTCTTTAGCTACAAGAAATCCTTCTCCCTAACTAGATCCTTTGGGGTTTTCTGCAAATCAACTGATCAGACACGAAGCTGGACATCAGTCGTGCCCAAAATTAAGAATAAAATCACTTCTATCCTGGGTTCACATCAGTATAATTCTTTGGGGAACTGTGGGGTCCTGGTCCATGCTGAAAGATCCTAGGCACTACGGTCCTCAAAATATTATTATAATTAATTTGAAAGTACTGAGGTTTCATCTCATTACCAGGAATGTAGCCCAGACTACAGCTCTCTTTAATGACTCCACTGAAGTCAAAACCTTTAACTGCTGTCTCCTCCAGCACGGGGCCTGGCTCCATATTATATCAGATTCCGGGAGATGAGCGCCACCTTGCTAACATGTTTGAGACGCTTGCTCATCCAGCTTGGTCTGCAACCTGCCCTACGATTCCCCCCCCTTGCTTGGGATGCAGACTACAGATAGTTCCTGCAACTTTAATTTAACGTAATTCCAGGCCTCCTCCACATTCAGATCCTTGAGTTCTTCAGTCCAGACCACTTCCCCAACTAATTCCCTTAATTTTTTAAAGATTTCTTTTGTTAGTGTAAGAAATCAAACCATCTGATACCCTGATTTCTCTCTTTCCTCTGACATCATGCTCGGTCGCAGAGGGTGTATCAATAGCAATGAAAACTTTGATCCCAAAAACCCAAGAGCTGTAAAACTTTTACAAAATGGCAAGAATCCCTGTAAGGCTTACAAAGGGGAAACTCCAGTGGGTACCTGAGGACTGGAGCTACATGAAATGAGCGTGGTCCTATTCCCCGCCTCGTAAAAACCACTGTGAACCAAAAAAAGTCACCTGCTGTCAGCTTAATTGGCAGGCTCCGCAGAGAGGCCACTAGGGTTACCATATTTAAAAAAACCAAAAAGAGGACACTCCACGGGGCCCCGCCCCCAACTCCACCCCTTCCCGACCCCGGCCCCACCCCAACTCCGCCCCTTCCCCAAAGTCCCCGCCCCAACTCCACCCCTCCCCTGAACGCTCCGCCCCCTGCTCCTCCCCCTCCCCTGCTTCCTGCGAATCAAATGTTCGCGGGAAGCCTGAAACAGGCAAGCAGCAGGTAAGCTGGGGCTGGGGTGGTGGCAGGGGGGCGCAAGGAGGCACGGCCCAGTCCGGCCCCCCCGGCCGAGCAGCTCTGGCCCCGGTGTCTCCGGCCCGGCTCGGGCCCTGGGGCGCCGGCCCCGGTTCCGGCCGAGCGGTTCTGGCCCGGCCCCGGCCCTGGGCGAGTGGTGCCGGCCGAGCACCCCCAGCCCCAGTCCCAGCGGCTCCGGCCCGGCTTGGCTTGGCTCGGGCCCCGGTTCCGGCAAAGCAGTTCCAGCCCAGCCCCAGCCCCGGCCCTGGGCGAGCGGCTCCGGCCAAGCACGCCCAACCCCGGTCCCAGCGGCTCCTTCCCGGCTCGGGCCCCGGTTCCGGCCGAGCAGCACCAGCCCCAGTGGCTCCGGCCCCAGTAGCTCCAGCCCGGATTCAAGCCCCACAACCCCTCCCTATTTTCCCGGACTTGTCCGGCTTTTTGGAATTTCCTCCCGGACAGGGATTTGAGGACCAAAAAGCTAGAAAATCCGGACGTATGGTAACCCTAAGAGCCACAGATGCAGTCAATCAAAAACTGTCTTTTTGCTCTGTGTCTATACAGCTCCTAGCACAATGGGGGCCTGGTCAGTGACTAAGCTTCCTAGGCAGTACAGAAACACAAATAACAATATGTGGAGGACTTCAGTAACTCAGTCAGAGGTTAGGGATCTGTGAACAGGAGTGGGTGGGTAAGGTTTTGTGGCCTGCAGTGTGCTGGAGGTCAGACTCGATCAGTGGTCTCCAACCTTTTTAACCACAAGATCACTTTTTGAATTTAAGTGCAACCCAGGCTCTACCTCAAAGAAAATGTAGAAATAACAGTAATCACACAAACCCAAACACCCTTGCCCCGCCCCTTCCCCGAGGCCACGCTCCTGCCCGGCTCACACCATCCCTCCTCCCTCCGTTGCTCGCTGTCCTCCACACTCACTCACTTTCACCTGGCTGGGGCGGGGTGTGGGGTGTGGGAGGGGCTCTGGGCTGAGCCTGGGTCAGGGGGTTGGGATGCAGGAGGGGGTTCAGGATTTGGGCTCTGGGAGGGGGTTAAGGTGCAGCAGGAGGGGGCTCAGGGCTGGGATTGGGAGTTGGGGTGTGAGCGGGGGCTCGGGTGGGGCAAGAGGTTGGGGTGCAGGAGGGGTTCGGTGTGCGGGCTCCGGCTGGGCGCCGCTTATCTCAGGCGGTTCCTGGTGGGCAGCACTGCAGGGCAAAGGCAGGCTCCCTGCCTGCCCTGACCCCATGCTGCTCTTAGAAGCGGCCGCCATGGGGAGGAACAGGTGGCTTCGCTCGCTGCCCCCGTCCGCAGGCATCGCCCCCGCAGCTCCCATTGGCCAGGAATGGGAGCCGCAGCCAATGGGAGCTACAGGGGCAGTGTGCGGAGCCATCTGCCCCTTCCCGCCCCCCCCCCAGGAGCTGCTGCCGGACATGGTGTCTGCTTCTGGGAGCGGCACGGGGCTAGGACAGGCAGGGGGCCTGCGTTAGCCCTGCTGTGCTGCCGGACTGTTAGTGGCCGAACTCCCTGGTTGGCTGCAGGAGGGTTGGCAACCCTATCGCGATGGACCGGTTGGTAACCACTGGACTAGATGATCGTGATGGTCCTGTCTGGCCTTAAAGCCTGAGTCTATAAATCTTTTCCCCTCCCTTCCTCCCCCCCTGCTCTCTGTTAGTGGCTGCTGAAAAGGACAGAATCCTCCATTCAAGTGGCTCTGGGAAATGACCCCGAGACATTGCCATCTGCTGAGAATTAACCAGGGAGGTTATTTGGTGCTGTTCCTGCAAACAAACTTTCCTTTTATCTTTACAGCACCGGAGAAATTCACAGTTAAAGTGCCCACAATAGACTGTTTGCACCCAATCCTCATGTGGTGTAAATTGGCATGGCTCCACTGACCTGGGTTTGACGTGGCTACACCAATTGAATTCAGATTAATGGAACATATCTCGCTCTTCTTAAAAAACAGCAACAACAAAACCCTTCACCATGGCTACTTCCAGCAGTGTGATCCAAAATCAACTTCTCCCAGTCAGCCCAAACTTTCTAAAATGATTTCTCGCTGAGCGGAGACAAAGCATGATCCCTTGCTATCCTAAAGGGGTTTTAATTTGAGAAAGTTCTACTGGGAAGGAGTTGGAATGGAGTGGTTTTCATAGTCTTAACCATAGGGTCACTGCTGTGATGTTAAAATACACCAGCCTTAATAGTTTGGGGTCTGTTCCTCAGTTTGTCGCTAACCGATTTTTACCACTTAGCTCCTGGGAGGAAAGGTCATTGACAGTGGGGATGAGTGGGGCGGCACAAAACTTGTTCAAGATGGTAAACCACTTGCTCTGTAATTTAAGCCTCCCCCCCCCATGAACAAATATTTTAAATGCCTTTCTAGTTAAAGAGAAGCTTGTGCTATATATTAGGGCTTCAGTTCTCCATCTCATTGCTCTACTCAAGAAATGTAGGCTAATATATGGTGAATGTATCAAAAGATCTCCTATATATATGGTACCTAGATCAATTCATAGGCACAACTACGGTGTGTGATATAGTGTATATACCACAGGGAAACCACTTTTACCAGCCTAATTTTTGGAGGGGAGTAGTTTGGTCATTGAAATATATATAGATAAAGAGAACTTGTTTTATTTACACATGTGCACCAGTCCTGGTATAGAGAGGGTCAAACAGCATGCAGAGCCATTTCTTATTTCAGGGATTTCAGCCCAAAACAATGCCCAGTTCTCAGGGAGTAACTCTGCCTCAAGAACTGACTCCCATCAGAGGCCAAAGCAGAGAACAAACTACGATATCTTGCTACTTGCACAGCTCTCTAACCAGATCCTCTGCATTATAAAACTAAGAATACCACACAGCATATTTCCCCAAGATTGAACATTTGTTTGAACGTGAAGAAAAATATCTTGGAAGACTATGTGTAACAGCGCCACCTGGTGACACCCGTCAGAACAATATTTTGGCCCATCTCTGAAAATATCAGAGGGGTCAAAACCAGATTCTGTTACCTAAAAACCCTCTAACTTGGGTGCTTTTAGGTAATATGGAGCTTGGATCCAAATCACTTCTAGCCCTCTGTGTGTATGGATTTTTCCATGTAATATCGCAGGGGAAGTGTGCTACATTGCTAGCCCTGTTTGCTCAATCAGTTTACCTTTGTGCTGAGCCTTCTGTACAGAGCGATCCTACAGCCCTGACCGTCACTTGGCAGTGGATGTGGTGTCATTAGTCCATGCGCTATGGGCTTTGGTGAGCACACGTTAAGCTGGGAAGTGCAGTCTTGATAGTGAAGTCGCGCAGTTGAATTCAAGTAGGATGCTCTGTTGGTAGGATTAAACCCGTTAAATACACGTGTAGATGGACTGGTGAGACAATGGCATATTTAATTGCTAATTGAGACCATCTCTTCAGAAATGGATTAGAAAACCCTTGGAGCAGATAATTGTGGGCGTGAGCATGCATATGCCGTGGAACGGAAGGAACACCTGGATAGCAAATCTATGGAGAAGAATCACTTTGCTGAGAGCTGCTTCTGCTCTTTTTTCAGAGTGCTTTTAAAGCTCCTGCCAAAAAACGAAGGGCAAAGCTGTGTGGGGAGGGTGGGAGTTTTTGGAAGGAACGAGTTGCATAATAGTGTATTTGGTTTCCTGGCTGACACCCCACAAGCATGCAGAATTGCCATTTGGGATGAATTTGCAGAGAACTCAACTTAGGGGATCTATCAAACAATTCTGCGGCGCCTTCCTTTGCCTTCTCAAACTCCGTTACGCTGCTGAGAGATCGAAATGAACGCATTCTCCCAGGCCGAGAGGACCACAAATGTGGGTTAGTTTAAAAATCGTCAGCTTGATACAGGAGGATATTTGGATCTGTTCAAGTTTGAAAACTCTTCTTTGGTGATGACAAAACCATTCAGCCCAGAACCTGCGTTGCAGTTCGATTTATTTGTTTGCCAGACAGTTACTCAAAAAAGAAAAAGAAAATCTGCTACAGATGTGACGTTATCCAGTGTTTAGCTGAAGGCACAGGCTTTAAAGCCTGCTCTCTTTAACCAGATTAATGGTATTAGGCTTTCAATGTAAAAACTATCTCATCGTTGGCGCTGGCAGGTGGTGTAGGAGCAGCAGGCTTGTTCAATGTTTAAGAAAGCTGCATTGCAGAGCTGAGAAAGCTGGGGAGATAGGTTGCCTGGGTCAGTATCTTGGCTGTTGGATCTCTGCAGACACCGTGAAGTGCGAAATGGAGGGCTCCCCTCTCAGCACTTGGCTGTTGAACTGATGACCTTTCAAATACTGAAGCGTCTTCATTTTTACCACGGACACGAGAGTTGCAAGCAGGGCCGGTGCAAGGAAGTGTCGTGCCCTAGGCGAAACTTCTACCTTGCGTTCCCCCCCCCCCCCAGCTAACTCCGGCCCCCCCCGCAGCAGCTAACCACGCCCCCCCACCCCACCAGAGAAGCCCCCCGCCACGGCAGCTAACCTCGCCCGCCGCGGCAGCTAACCCAGCCCACCGCCCCCCCCCCGGCCCGGGGAGCCCCCCCTGCAGCAGCTACCCCCCCAGCTAACCCCGCCCCCCCCGCAGCAGCTACCCCCCCCTGCAGCTAACCCTGCCTGGGGAGCCCCCGTCCACGGCAGCTAACCCCGCCTGGGGAGCCCCCCTCCACGGCAGCTAACCCCGCCCTGGGAGCCCGCCCCAGCTCACCTCCGCTCCGCCTCCTCCTCTGAGCACGCCGGCGCCGCTCTAATTCTCCTCCCCTCCCAGGCTTGCGGCGCCAATTGGAGGAGAATTAGAGCGGGGGTTGTGTGCTCAGCGGAGGAGGCAGAGTGGAGGTGATCTGGGGCGGGGAGCGGTTCCCCTGTGCGTCCCCCCGCCCTCGGTACTGCGGGTGGCCTCCCCGTGCCCCCCCGCCCCAGCTCACCTCCACTCCACCTCCTCGCCTGAGCGGGCTTTTAGGCACCCTCAACCACTAGGCGCCCTAGGCGGTCACCTAGTTCGCCTAGTGGTTGCACCGGCCCTGGATGTGGGCTGCTAGCTGTTCCGTTCAGTGGCTTCTCTGTACAGGCATCTCTTTGAGAGGAGGGTTGTTAAAGTGTGGGTGATGTGATGCATTTTGGGTTTGATGCTAAGCTTCTTGTGCACACGATTGCTGGCTCTGCAGGCTTGTTCTTCTGCATCTGTTTAGTTATTCCTACTCCTAGAGAGGCTGGGACTGCCTTCGTGCTGGGTTCATCCCACCCAAATATCCGGGGCTAATTAATACAATCCCCCAACCTGATACCTGGGAGGAAGAGAAAGGGGTTGAAGAACAGTAGCTGGAGAATGACTCTGTGATTATTTTTTTCCCTGGTGCTGGCACAAGTATTGTTTCAACTGTGTTCTGGGCTCCCATCCTGCATAGACTGAGCAGAAATCGAGTTTATTATTTATGTATCACTGTTCTTATTAAATGCTGACAGTATGCTCGGAACACAACACAACCCTACCCGATCCGGAGAACTGACACCCCCAGAGAACTGGGAAACCCCCAGAAGAGAGGGCCTTTTTCTTTATCACGAATAACCAAAGGGCTAAATCCTCAGCTGGTATAAATGGGCCTCGCTCCACTGATTTGCCCCAGCTGAAGAGCTGGTCCTGAGTCCCAAGGTGAGGCTGAATGAACAAAAAGGGAAAAGCTGTTTAACATTTATGTGTGGTCTTTCTCCCCTTCCCCTTTGAATTCTCTTCCTATCCACCTGCGGTCAAGGCGCTGGAGTGTGGCTTGGCATGCAGTGAGCTCAGCAGCGTCGCACCCGTCGCTGTGCTGTGCAGAGCCGACCGGCAAATGCAGGTGTTTCAGCGTGTAGTTGCTAGCAACCAGCCTTCTGTTTTTGGGAGGGGCAGGTGTGGGGGTTACCACGATGGTTTGAACCAGAGTAGTCGCCTCGCTATGAATCAGCGCAGTCACCCTCGCTGCCTCCCTAGTTAGCTGTTTCCTCAGGGATATAAGTTAGAGGAGCAGATGTGGAATCTGGGAAGTTTTCCAGATGATCACTGGGTGGGCTGGGGTGGGGTTTGGGTGGGCTGGGAGTTGCACTGAGCTGAAGTCTCCTGTCTGGAACACTGTTGCTAGCAGCACTGAAACTGTGTGGGGCATGGATGCTGGTCGGGATGGGACTGGTGCTTTTTTGCCCTGCTTGACTTCATGGCACAATACAACTTCATTCTGCAGAGGGTCTTTCCCCCAGCCTCAGAACAGCGGGGCATAGCCCCAGGGGGATGGGTTGCCCTCTGGCAGCAGGAGTGCTGGTCATGGAGAGGAGCTGCTGGCTGATGGCAAGACTGGAGTATGGAAGATGGGGCACGTCTCCTCAGTGCACTCCCTGAGCTGCAGGGACTTCTCCCACAGCATATAAGGCAGGGCCTTGGTGGCCAAGTATCTGGGAGTAGTCAGGGAGGAGCTGGTAGCTAGTACCAGGTAGTTGACATCTCCAGGTTGCCACCCAGTGGTTTTGAAATCAGGGCCTCCTACAGCACTGCATTGCCGATACACATCTTCCCTTTGAGCCATGCCAAGGGAGGGCAAGACTCTTCTCTTGCCTTCGGAAGGCACTGACCAGTTACAACTCTCAGTAGGAAATATCCAAACAGTGCTGAGATTCCCCCCTCTCCCTCCATGACTGTACATGTTTCTTGGTCCAAGCTACGAGACTGGAATGTGACTGAACAATCTCTCGTCTGACCCAGGAGCCTGCTTGGTAGGGGAGGATGTGAATGTCGGACCCCCTCAACTTCAGACCACACCTCTTTCTTCTGCCTGTGACTTTATATAGCTTTGATACAGGCTAGAATTCATGGCTGCTGCTGACCCATGTTGCCTTGATGCTGTGATCTCTGGATAGGAAAGATGCCAGTTAAGTCAGGGATCTCTTGAGGTGGACGGTAGAGAAATGTAAGTTCTGTATCCTGTCTGCTGCGAGCGAGTAACAAACTTTGTACTTGGACGTGTGCTGCAGAAAACCCGGGCCAGTTGGCAGAGAGAGTCCATGCTAGATGACCCAATTTTGACTGCACGTGGTTTGCGTGTTTGTTCTACTGGTGAAGAGACAAATATGCTCGTGCATGGGTGCATCTGTGCTTCCTGAATTGATTTTGCCCAGTTTCAAATATGAGGCCCCAAAATAAATAAATAAATGAATAAAAAAGCTCTGATTATCTTCAGACTGAGACTCATCATATGGAGTCAGCAAAACATTTAGAAAAGTCCCAAATACAGAGATAAGCAGCTAACGTGTTTATGTGAATTTTCCTTTATGCACTCAAGTTGTAATCCTACTGTAGTTTTTATGTGTGTATAGTATTAGTTCCTGCTAAAAGGTCCTACTGTATTTAACATTAAGAGCTTAGCAGCAGCATTATAAACATCTAGGATTTCAGGCTGGAGAGCAGATATTGTACCATGCTGGGGTAAAGTTGGAGCAATTCATAGAGGACTTTCTTTTAATTCATGCATTAGCAGATTTGTGGGCTCCCTCATACAGAACAGATTTGGCGATGTTAGTCTTGCGGCTGTTCCACAAGGCCAGGAGTGAAGACCTCAACTCTATTTCTGGCTCTTCCGTAAACTTACCATGTGACTTTGGGCAAGCCACGTCTGCCTCAGTTTGCCCATCTGCAAAATGGCTGTAATACTATTTAGGGTAGTCCCCATGAGAAAATCATCACTTGCCAAGTAACCGCATGGCTATGTCTCGTTATTTCCTATTCTTAGCACAGGGCAAATCTGTGAGATCTCAAATACCACTATGTGGGAGGCAAGAGCTCTTTTGAATGGTGACCATTGTGCGAGTGTGACAGGGCTGATATTGGAATACGTGCATTCATGTTTGAAAAGTGCTTTGAGATCCTCAGGCTAAGTGGGGCTGTATTTGCACAAAGAGTGATGCTAAAAGAAGATGTAATAAAGTAGTAAACTCCAGCAAAAAGAACGATCTCATTCTAGCAATTGAAAAATTGGCTCCCTAATACAGAAACTTAAACTCGAGTAATTAAGCAGCTTTAGCTGGGCAACTCTCTCCCACCAACTGAACACAAATCCCCAGCCTCTGTTTCCGAGGGCAGCACTAGAGGCATTCTTATGGGTGGAAAGAGGAGAATTTTAAGAGAAGTCAGTTCTTGTCCAACTCTGATTTATTATCTGATCTGACTCCGGATAGTCTGTGCTAGGTTATTCCCGTGAGTTTCATCACCTCTTAGGATCCCAAAGCAAATACATGTTCTCTTTTGTGCAGCTTAGCCACGAATCTTGCAATTAAAAAGAAATAGTTGAAAAGCTTGTTTCAATGAGATCAAAATTCCTCTTTTTGCTTGAGCTGGAGGATCCAAGAGCCGAAACCTAGACTGGGCAGTGTGGTCTAGTAGATAGAGCACTGGACTGGGTTCTTCTGTTCCTAGCTTTGCCACTGGTCTGCTGGGTGACTATGGGCAAGTCAAGTTCCTGCTTTTTGCCTCAGTTTCCCCATCTCTAAAATCAAAGATTACCTGTTATTCAGGTGCAGTAACCAGGATCCAGCTATGTAATTTGTATAAGTAAAATGACATTAGCTGCCACCAATGTAATCTTAACACTTTAGGACCTGGTCCATTTAAAGTCTTTGCTGTGCAAAGCCCTGGCATCCCTTAATGGGGTTGAGCTTAAAGCTACGCGAACACTTCAAATTTCCAGTCAGAAAGGTTAAAGTTCAGTCAAACTCCATTTTCCCTATTGTCAAACCTTGCTGCGAAGGTTTGGATGGAAATGGTTTACAAAGCATCGCTGGTACTGGGACTAGTGGCCATGTTGTAAACTATCATGTGACTTGTCCCATATGACCTTTCCAAGATAAGCCAGATTGATTGGAGGTGAGTCGTCCTTGGGTGTGAGCAGGGCCGGCTTCAGGCACCAGCGAAGGAAGCAGGTGCCTGGGGTGGCCAATAGAAAGGGGCGGCACTCCATCCGTTATTGGGGCGGAACATCTGGGTCTTCGGTGGCAATTCAGCGGTGGGTCCTTCACTCCCTCTCTTCCTCTCTTCCTCTTCAGCGGCACTTTGGCGGCAGCTCCATCGGGTTTCTCTCTCTCTTTTTTTTTTTTTTCTTCGCCGCTTGGGGCAGCAGAAAAGCTGGAGCCGGCCCTGGGTGTGAGGCTCAAATTGGGTGAGACGTTCATTGAGTACAGTGCAGAGATGTGTGTATGAGACCTTTATTCCCCATACTTCTTCGCATTTCTCCACGGTCTCACCTAAGGATCTCAAAACCCATTACAAACGCTAATGAACTAAGCCTCACAATTCCCGATGAACTGGGCAAGTATTATTCCCACATCACTGATCTTGAAAGAGGGACAGAGAAGCCAGTCCAGTCCCACAGGATATTACTAGCACAGCAGCTGGGAATAAAACTTGGGGCTCCTGACGACCAGACTTTTGTGCCTTAACTGGAAGCCCATCCTTCCTCACAAATCTGTTAGTCGTTGGGCTGACGTAATGCGACAGCAGCACCAGTAGACGTTTTTAAATGATACAAGAGTTGGCAGCATCTTTTTAGCAAATTCTTGGGATAAAATATTTCAATTTGTTAACTTAAATATTTCACACACCCCACTGATCGAGACCTGCAGTCTGCTCTGCCAGGTATTATTGCTCAAGTGCAAAGGGTTGGACAAATCCAACTGTGAGCTGTTGTTTTTCTTCTTTATCTTGTGCTAAAAATGCACCAGCAGGCATTAGAATGAGCAAGCGTGGATGCTGGAAGTAATGCAATTTAGGTCTTCAGAATCTATTATTTATAGGCACAGAGAAAGGCTTGTGTATTTCACCAGGGATGGTCTCTGGGTTTTTTTCGGTATGTACCGCTGTAGGAAATGCCGTTGGCGTAACCATTATGAGTAGAAAGTTCTAGTCCAAGAAGCGAATTTTGCTTATTCCTGGCTGAAAGGTCAGTTGATTTCTTTGACTGTTTAGGTAGACAGACCATGTGAGAAGGTGGTCCCTTTTTTAGATTTCATTTTGCTGCTGCATGTGGAATAAGGGAAACCAGCTATCAAGTGGGAGGAAGAGGGCAGATGCTCCAGGCTGCTAATCTGTGACATGGGAGATCCAGGTTCAGTTCCCTGCTCTACTACAGGTTATCTGTGTGATGATGGGCAAGTCACTTAAGCTCTCTGTGCCTCTCCTCCCATCTACAAATGAGGGATAATATATCAGTGCCCTAAGTCACAGGTAAGTAGTGAGGACAAATGCATTATTAGTTTGTGGGGTGCTCAGATAATCGGGGATTGCATAAATACATTGCTCTAGATGAAGATAACATGGTAAAAACACTGCATGTTTGCCATAGGTTTTAATTTACTTCGATAGTAAACTCTCTCTCTGTGCACCCCGCACAATAGGGCCCTGATGCTAGATTATGGCCCGAAGGGCCTACTACAATCCAGCTGTTTATAACTGGGAGGAGTGCAGATTCCAATGGCCGCTAACGCGCTCTTAAATTAAATGACTCGTTTAATGTAACTGCCCTTCCTAATTTTCTTTGTGCCAAAACGGAATGTGCACTGTAGGGAAATAGTGGAACGTTATTTATCCAGATCAGAGCTGCTTGCACTGGATAGTTTTTGTTTTCTTTACAAGTTGGTGTCTGTAGAGAGGGGCCCTAGTTATTGGAGAAAAACCTTTCCAATACTTGAGAATAAATAAAATGTTGCTGGGTTGTGGTTTTTATTGCCCTGCCTCGGTCTGAGAAAGTTTCAGTTTCTCTCCTGGCTCAAACTCCACCCTGTCAGTGGATGAGTTTGAATGGACACTTTGCAGTTTTGCCAATAACTTAACTTTCTTAAAAGAAAAAAATGGCTGAATGATGCCATCTTGTTCCATTCCTCATTCGGAGTGGGAGGGAAGCAGGATCATTGTCCCATTTTACAGAAGGGGAATTAAGGCACACTGAGTCATGTTAATGTGTGGCAGAGGTAGGCACTGCCATGCAATATCCTTGAAAGACCTTATTGTATTAATCTTGTGTATTATTGTTGACTGAGATGATATGTAACCTCTCTGGGGGGAAGATGTGACCGATGTAGGAACTGGGAGTTCAAAAGGCTACACTGAGAATATGCCAGACAAGTATGGACTTTTGGGACAAAAATCTTAAATGGATTTCCTGGGGAATCCCTAGGGAGTGGTCAATGCAAACTCTGATTATGCAAAAAAACCCCAGCCTTTTGACACCACACCCTGAGGAGAGGGTCACTGTCTTCTGATTAGCTATTACAGAAGGCCAGGCTCACAGTCCTGAGCTTAGAAAGAAGTGACTGGTCTGCCCAGTTTTTATTCTGGTTCTGGATCCAAGATGGGTATGAACTTATAACCGCAGGGAAAAGCCAGTTGTGGGTTTTGATGGACTAAACCTACCAGAGCCCTAGGCTGGAGCTGGGGTGACCCTCTGGTGAGCTTTCTAGTAGGTGTGTAGGAACGTCTATCATTTTAATGTTTTCTGTGTAACCTTAAGAATAAAAGTGCTTGCTTAGAAGGAGCTGTGGGGTAACTTATAAAGCAGGCAATCCGCTGGTCACAGCCTTCAGAGAAAAAGAAAAATGCAGGCAATGGCCTTTTGGGCAGTCTGGCTTGCTGGGGCTATCACAGTGTAAGGCAGGGAACTGTGCAGCCTGAGGGTTGGTCAGGAGGGAGCGAGACATGGGTCTCCACCCAGGAGAGCTGGTGGCTGGGCACCAGAAACCTTGACGTGGGTGCCCATAAGAGACCACGAAGAGTGGAGGATTGGGAAAGTGAGACGCAGTTCCCCTGAAACGGTGACACCCAGATCTTCTGAATCCCAGCCCAGTGCCTTAACCACAAGACCTCTGGCAACCATCTTTTATTGCCAAGTTAGCATATTTCTAGGGTGAGAGCAAAAGCACATGGTGGACTGGCTCCAGGGCGCTATACCCCTCTGCGCCGCCATGCTGGAGACTTCGGTTAGGCTTCTTCTCCTCCTCTCCTGCCGCTGAGTCTGCTTCGGAGCGTAGCGGGCTTGATCCAACAGCCCATGCAGTCCCAGGGGGCCTCTCTCCATTCACTTCAGTGGGCTTGGCATCAGGCCCAGAGACGGCATCTTGGGTAGCTCCATTGTGACCTCCTTGGCTGACACAGGAGCTGTCGGGAATGGCCCTGGCTTGACGTGGGGCCTTGTAGCCCTGGAGGAGTTGCAGCCCTGCTGGGAGATTGGCATTCTACACAACCTGAACATGGGAACGTGCCTCTCTTGGTGCAGGGGGCTGAGAGCGCCAGTCCCCAGGGCACGCTGGGGCTTCTGCCTGTGTTCCTCTGGGACAACATGAACATCCTTAGCTGAGCAGGGAGCAAGGGCAGCAGCTCCACTGCCCAACCTGGAAGATCACCTGTGCCTGACTCCGAAATGACCCATGTGCAATGACACTTCTTTGGGCTGGGCACCTACGTCTCTCTTTAGTCCTGCTCCAGCATTCGAATCTGCTACCGTGGACCCCTGCCCGCCGGGGGGCCACGCGCAGACTGAGGGTCTGTGCTAGCAGAGCTGATCACAGGATCAGGGCCGTGCAGCACAGTGGGAGCTGTGTGTACTCGGCACCTCTCCGGATCAGGCTGCCTGTCCACCCAGCCCTAAATATCTGCACGATAGTTTAATTTTGCACCATGGTAAAAGCTCTGCGCTCCCCTTAAGGATGCACCATGGTCATGCTAGATGAGGTGCATGTTTGTTTCTTCGGGGACATCTATTTGCAGTGCACACATTGCACGTCGGCCAGCATCAGTTTCCCAGGCGTTAGTTTTCAGTCACTGGCTTCATTCCTTCAGTCAGGTGCTGGTGGCATCCGTCAGAGCGATCACTGTCACCCACGACAAAATTAGCTTGACTCTCTTGGGTTTGCTTGACTCTGCTGTGCCCTTTGACAGGTTTCCGTCATGTGACGCGCAGCCTTGCGCCTGCCTGAATGGAAGTGACCAGGGATAAATCGCCTCATTGATTTGCCCCTTTCTGGTTGGAATTTGGGGGCTTCCCCATCAAGCAGGCCATCTGCAGCCATTAATGCTGTCATCATCCCGGCTGAGCGGCAAAGAGGAACTAGTCAAACCGACTGGCCCTGCCAGCAAGCTGTCTCGCTTTTGCTGAAGTGAGTTGGATCTATTGCACCAGCAAAATATGAAAAACAGGCCAAAAAATGATAACTGCAGCTTCAGGATTGAAATATCTGTCTTTTAAAAGCCAGGATGAGCAGGGGACACATGTTGATTTGATTTTCCTAGCTGGGAAGCATAAATATACACTGTGCACATGGCAAATTTCCATCTCTAAAAACATTATGAACCTGAGAAGCCAGGGTTTATAACATTAGCACTGCAGGGGTTAGCCAGAATCCAATCGAGAATCTCATTAATAATCAGTGGTACAGCGGCTCAGAGAAGAAGCCCATTTCCAGCTAACTTCTGCAAGCCCCATACAAATCACTTCGGCTTGAATGTGCAGATCATTCTCATTGCTGGCGTAAATAACTTTGCCATTAGCGGCCCCTGTTCTCATTCATTTTTTTTTTGCCTGCAGAGCGTGGATTGGGAGGTGTGGGCGGGGGGAGATACTAAGTTAATCAGCTGTAAAACAGACCTTTACAATTCTTTGTTTTGGGGACTGCTTTGTTTCTCGTTGTTCAGATCTGGTGTGTGCCCGAGTGAAATGGTCTTTGTTTGGGAGGGACAAGACAGCGCCATAGACCAGATAGCAATGGTCAGATGGCTGCTGCTTCGCCAGCCAAAAGCAATTCGTCCGGAATCTAGTACAGCCTACCCATCACAAAGCAAAGTCCTTTGGCTTGGAGCCACTGGAGCTGGCTCAAGGAGGGGCAAACTACCCATCAGCCTGGCTCACTGCACCCCTGTGTGGCATGAGAGGCTTAAAAGGGCATGTGGTGGCCACTGAACCTCAGCTACCCCCGGTGTTGTAAGTTTGAAACCCACCGTGGTGCTCAGATCCTACGATGAGGAGCACAGTATGAGAACCTGCATAGACTAGAACGCAGGGTAAGCACTGGTCCCTCTGCCTTTCCTAAGAGGGGTTTGGCTTAGGGCAGTCTTAAATGCTACTCAGGGGATGCTCTGAATCCACGCAGCTGCATCCTGGCCATGCTCCGTTTCTAGCCAACATTGGCTTCCTTTTTCAGTGCCATTGACCCCTCTGCTACCCGTAGAGGGGAGATGATGATGAGTTCCTGCCATTGCAACCATGGCACCAGCAGCAGCTGGGCTGTAGTCAGCCCCTGGCTCTCACCCCTCTCCAGCGCTGCACCGTGTGGAGTAGTGTGAACACGAGGCGCTAAATGTTGTTTTGTTTAGGGGTCTGGCTCTCATGCTATTCATCCTAAATAAAATGAACAAGCCAGCCTACAACGGACCTGAGCAACTATGACTCTTCACTCCCATTAATTTTAATTATTTTCTTTTCATCTGCAGTCAGGAGCAAATTAACTTGTTTGATTTACAGCAAAGTGCGAAGACATCAGTCATACGTTTCATTGTGGCACAAACCAGCCTGTGGGAGCCAAGCCCCCCTGAAGATTAGATCGATCTAGCTGTCCTGCAGGGCTGTGAAAAATGTTGTGCCCTTAGCACCGTAGTTAGGTGGACCTAACCCCCAGTGTAGATGCGACTAGGTTGACAATAATTCTTCCATCAACCTAGCTACCATCTCTCAGAGATGGATTAACTACCGTGATAGAAAGTCCCCTTCCGTTTACCCGGAGTGGCTGTGCTGTAGACATGCCCATAGATCCAAAATGACCGAGCAAGATTCCCATGAGCCTTGGCAAACCGAGTAAGGGGAGGCACGTGGGGGTTTAGCAGAATATCCAACAGAGTGACTTACTCGTACTCAGTGTTAGCAGAAGCCTTTTCCCAGCTAAATTCGACAATTCCCAGTGAGAACCGAGCAGGTCACCAAGGAAACTCTAGTTCCCAGGATGAGGCTTCAGTGAGAGCTGGGCTTTAATTCAGCAGAGAGACGGTGACAGCTCCTGGTCTGTGCAGAGTCAATACAGCTGCCGCGGTGGCTACTAACCAATCGCCCCCCGTGAGCAGCAGCCCACGTGGAATTGGACTCCGTCTCGGTATTATTAAGAAGGCATTGGGAAAGCAGCAGCTGCTTGACTGCGGCGGAGTCCTGTTGCGTGGACTGCGAAATAGGCTAGCTGCGTCCTCCAGCTGGGATGAGCTGCCCACGGCTTCTACCAGCGTGGCTCTCCCGGGGCTGGCTCAGGCCTCCGGTGAGGTAACCTGCAGGATGCAGGCCCGCTAGGCCAGCATCATCCTGTTCCGTTCTCCACTGAGTTCACCGAAGGAATCTGCTTGTTGCATTGGCTCCGCTCGTGTATCTGGCAGGCTGCAGAGGCATCTGTTTAAACCACGTAAGAGTCACCACCAATTTCTCTTCCAGGCTAAGTGTGCTATGGAAGGGGACGAGGGGAAGCGGGCAGAGCAACCTGAAGGTTCGTTAAACGGTATTGTTTTCAGGGTTAAAACAATACAGGCTGTAGGAGCCAATGGGGACACTTCGGGAGAAATCCTGGGAGCTTTGCCACTGACTTCAGTGGGGCCAGGACTTCACTCCTAATTTCTGGAGGAAATGCCTCTGTCTTCTTCCTACCGTGCAAAAGCTGTTAGGACTCTTGTAAATAGCAGGGGCTGTTAGAAGCCTCCTTTTCATGGTCGCATTTTAACTTTTTTTTGGGGGGTGGGTGGGGGGAGGTTTGTTCTGATCACCTTCGTTTTGCCAAGTCTTGGGTTGTTTAGTGTGAGTCTTGGAATATTTGGTGCCTTTCTGAAAGGCCCAGCTCCTGGAGTCCTGGGATGAGGCAGGAATCTCTGTTTTCATTTAAATAACAAAGTAAGGTTCTAGCCCATGTGGCTGCAGAGAAGAGCTTGAAAATGTGCCTCCTAAAGGCTCAAAAGCCAAAGGCAAATACAGCCCCCAGTATATTATTTTTAAAGGGTAGATCTCTTAATTTTTAAGCCAATCGTGTGATTGTTTTGGGTGTGTGTGTGTGTGAGAGGGAGCCTGCTTCATGAGTTGTGAAGTCTTGGGTTGGTGATTGTATTTTGATGGCTTCTTGAGCCCAGAGTTTGTTCTCTGGCCTCCTGGGGTGGTGGAGCTACGTCTTAGGGTCCGATGGGTGGGCACGATATGTGAAGGAAAGCACATGTTCTGAACGGACCTTTAAGAAGGAGTCCACATTACAGATCACTAAGTGCAGGTAGTGTGACCAGCCGTCCCAAGATGTAATTATTACACCCCTCCGCCCTACCCCCTAAAAAAATGTTGTGATTTTTCACACTTGCTATCTGGTCACCCTGAGTGCAGGTTTCACTCAGCTCTGGCATAGATTTGGGATTAACTTAGTGGCTTTTGCCCAGATCTGTGCCAGGCAGAATTGTTACGTAGCTGTTGTTTTACCGTACCCAAGAGTGTGCTACATCCTTCTCAGCAGAATTAGAATGGCACCGGCCCTGCTTACCGTCTAATTTTAGATAAATGAGGGGACGGAGGAAGGGGCGGAGCTGACGCAGTAGCAGGGCTTTTGCGTAGTCACAAGAACTTTTAATAACGATTGTTATTGACTCACTTCTTCTGAGCATCTTGGGATAAGCACTTCTTAAGGAGGGATTTGGCCGAAGGGAAGGTAGCGGCTTGGCTGGGCAGATTAGGATATTAGGAAACACTTTTTCACTAGGAGGGTGGTGAAGCACTGGAATGGGTTACCTAGGGAGGTGGTGGAATCTCCTTCCTGAGAGGTTTTTAAGGTCAGGCTTGACAAAGCCCTGGCTGGGATGATTTAGTTGGGAATTGGTCCTGCTTTGAGCAGGGGGTTAGACTAGATGACCTCCTGAGGTCCCTTCCAACCCTGATATTCTATGATTCTAAGCCTGGATGTCTCTCTGAAAGAGATGCTGTAGTTCACACAGAAGCAATGGTTTGGATGCAGAAATAACTGAGTGGAGTTCTCTGGGCTGCATTATCCAGGAGGTCGGACTAGATGATCATAATGGTCCCGCCTGGCCTTGGAATCTATGACCTGGGGACTTGAGTCCAAGTGGATCGGGTCTGATTCGTTCACATCGTTAAAGGAAAATCCTTCTGAAAAGACTTGGGTGTGTTGGGGATTGTGAATGACTCTGCTCTGGTTGCAGTCTAGAAATAAATCACAAAACCTTGACTTGGAAACCTTTGCTCCGAGCCCTGGCCCTGTGAAACCCACTGCGGTAACGCTGCCTAGCTTTGCTGCCCTCTTCCTCTGGAGAGGCTGAAATCTGCACTGTAAATATTAAGACAGTTCCATGCACAGCAGTGGCTGCTTTGGGTTACTTGGCTATAGGCACATACTGGGGTGAACTTTTGTGTACGTGGATACAATCTAAAAAATTTCCTTTCATATCAATGTGTTTGTCCTAATTGTATATTTGTATATCTTTGGCTGGCATTGAATCTAATCAGTTCTCCATGCAGGTTTCAACAGAGGGAGCTTTTGGAATGAGGTGGCTTTTTATTAAATGTAATTGTTCTCACCCTTTGGATTGCCCTGTGAATGCTAACTTGGCTGCGGTACAAAGGTTGGTACTCATTTGAGGGGGGACTTTTAAATAGGCTTTGCTCTACATCCTGCCCGAAACTGTTGCTCTTCACTGGTAAGCAATGCTGTGCTGCACCCCAGAGATAGTTGCAGTTCTGTGGTGGATGGGATGAACAATCCATGTGTATAGCTTATATCAGGCTTTTTTTGTTTGTTTTGGTTAAGTTCTCCTTTGAGTTGGACTGTGCTATCTAATGATCGTTGTTGTGAAATATGCTAGGTAATAGTCCTATATTCTCCATAACCCCTGTTATCTCTTTCCTGGGCCCAACTTGAGCCCTAAATCAAAGTAAACCAAAGTTCAGCCTTGGTTTTCCAACCCCCACGTGAGGTTTGGCTGGATCTGAGGTTTGGATTCTGCACATCATAAAAGTGCAGCGTTTGGAACCTGGGTTTCAGCTCAGACCCGTATCTAACTTCTTCTCTGTCTGTCTGGCCCATCCTGGAGCAGCGGTGGGTCAGGCCTGGGGTTGCTGTGCCGGGGGGGAGGGGAGGTGGTACTCACAAGCGTATGGCACTCGGGAGACTGATGAGGAAAGGTAGAGCCAATTGATTAATGCACTGAGAATTGTAGTTAAATTAAGGATGTGGGCTTAATGGGCCAGACAAAGGGGATTGCTCTTCCTGGCTCTACAAAGGTAGAGGGAAATTTGTGAGTTTGGTGGCATAGGGGAATCAGGGCTGCCCGGCGCGAAGCTAGCTAAAGGAGGCCAAAAGGCGGTTGATGCAGCTGGGGCTTGCTGAGCATGCGAGGGTGATGCTGTGAGCACAAAGGCAGGGAGGTGTGGGAGCGGATGCAGAAAAGTAGACAGTCGCCAAGTGATGCCCTCCGCCGTATTCCTCCTCCACACTCAGCACTTCTGATTAGCTCCCCACCACGCGACTCCAAGGCAATTCTTTGCTCTTGGGAATGAGCATTCATGGTGGTGGGGAGTGTTGTGTTATTTGTAGTGCAGTCGAGAGGACCCAGTGGAGACTGGGGGCCCTGTTGTGCTGGGGGTTGCATAGACACGTGGCAAGAGAGAGTCTCTGCCCTGAAGAACTTACAGTCTGGATGGACAAAAGGTGGGAGGGGAAACTGAACGGCAGAGAGGTGAAGTGACTTGCCCGACGTCTCCCGGCAGAGCTGGGAATAGAAGCCAGGTGGCCTGACTTTCCTAGCCAGTGTCTTACCTGCTAGGCTACATTGCCTCACTGCTGTGTTGGGTCTAGTTTAGCTGGTAAGCGTTTTGGGTGCTGGTTAAGCACCGCACGCAAGTGATGCCAGATAAACAATCAAGAACTGTAGTCGCCATTGACTTGGTACAGCCAGATGTACTATCGAGAGCGATGCAGGACGTTTGTTCTAGCGGCTCATTGCATGATTTACTGATTTTCACTGGGCCATAATAAATACCTGTAGTCTGCTAGCTGAGGAGTGTGCTGCAGGTTTGGTCCACCGCACCCCAACCCTCTGCCTCATCCCTGCCCTCACCCCCCAACCCTCTGCCCCAGCCCTGAGCCCCCGCCTGCACCCTGAACCCCTCATCCCCACCTCCACCCCAGAGCCCTCACTCCCCCACCCCTGAGCCCCCTCCCACACTCTGAACCCCTCATACCCACCCCAGAGCTCTCATCCCCCCACACCCCAACTCTCTGCCCCAACCCTGAGCCCCCTCCAGCACCCCAAACCCCTCATCCCTGCCCCCCCCCAGAGCCCTCACCCCCCCACCCCAAATCTCTGCCCCAGCCCTGAGCCCCCTCCCACACTCTGAACCCCTTGGCCCCACCCCCACCACACATCACCTCCATGTTGGTGCACATAGCAAAATTCATGCCGCACATGGACGTAAAAAATGAGAAGGAACATTGGTCCTCTGTGTTCGTTTACCTGGTAAGGCTAGATGTGGCGATGTTGTTGCGTGGGCATCAGACTGGAGATCGCATGTACAATCCCCGCTGAGCAGCAGCGTTGGCAGTGTCTTCATGCTGTTCCTTTAAGTGCTGTCTAAGACCTCCGGTATGGCAGCCCGGGCGAATGGATATGGACACGCCCAGTTTGTTTAGAACATTAAATGATTTTTAACAGTTGAGCAATTTAGCCACAACTGGCTGGAGAGCTGTAACATGCGGGAGGGGAATGTTGGGAGGGGCTAGGCTAATTTGTGCGGCTGTGATTCAAGCAGCGATTGCTAAATGGTGGCAGCTGTGTCGGGATCTATTCTGGAACCCGCAGAAAGCAAACAAACACCATTTCCCCACCGGGGCTTGTGAAACGGGCGAAAAACAACGTATCGTACCCATGGCACATCTTTGGGGTTGGCCACCAGATCCCTTTGGAGCGCTGGTGGTTGGCACACTTCAGCCAGTCCCCACACTGGTTGCTGGTTCTTTGGCCAGAAGGTTCATTGCCTGCTTGTGCTGTCCCTAAAGGGAACACGGGGTCTCCTGGGATCTCCTCGTCCCAAAGAGAGCTTTTGATTCTAGTCTAGCTGTATGGTTTTCCCCCCACCATTTTAAACATTGCCACGCACCCTGGTGTAAGAGCAACGGGGGCATATCAGGGCCTTCCAGAGGCAGGAAACGGATGGGACCTTATGCCACTGTTGTAAGTGAGACTTGCCTCTGAGCAGCTGTTGTGCCAGAGCTGGGCAGAACTTGTGACCGGAGCAGAGCTTGGGTAGAGCAGAGAATCAAGCTCTCAGGGACAAATTCTGCTCTCCGTGAGCCTCGTATAGCTTCCAACGTTGGCATTGCATAGGTGTAAAGGAACAAAGCCTTCGGCCCAGGCAGCACGAATTCAGGGGCAGATTCTCAGCCCTCCACCGAAGTCAATGGAGTCATGCCAGCAGAAGACGTAGCCCTCCACAGTCAACATGAAGAGTGTGAGAAAGGCGACCCCAAGGAGGCTACTGAAAGCATATTAAGTATGGCTGAAATTGACAAATCCATGGCAGGGCATATTTCCCCTTGTTGAGAGGGAGGAATGGAGGGATCCCTTTAGAGCCATGGGAGGGGAATGCCGTTGTCCCTTTCAAAGGTGCCTTTGCACCTGCCTCGCTGGAAGAAGGGACTGGCCGGTGCCTAGAACAATGGGTGATGCCGGGGTAAAATGGATGTGAAGCATTCTCTGGATGCACAAAGAACGAGACGGGTTCACGTTCAGCAGGATGCAGTTTCCTAGGTGAGGAATGAGGTTTGAAGAGATTAATCTGGAGGCCAGGCTATGCACCAGCCTCCTCTCCCTCTTCTTACACTGACTTGGGCTCTGCAGGAGATTCTCCTTTCTGCTGCAGTCGGGAAAAGGCAATTCAAATGCAAGAGCTGGAAGCTATGCAGGCATCAGCTACTGTATGATGAACACAGTCAAGGGAACGGTGTGATCCCAGCAGATCACCCTATGACAGCAGCACCAGCAGCTCTATCAGCCGGCCCTGAAGGGAAGAGAGGCAGGAAAGGAAAAAAAGGTCAGCTGTGAAATATCTGGAATTGTAAAACTTTTTGGGGATTCATGCTCTCAGGGTTGAGATTTGGGGGCCTGTATTCCTGTGGACTGTAGAGAGTTTTTAATGGAAAAGAAGAATTCATATCTGTTCTGGAGTCTTGTGGTCTCATTAAAACTGCAGCAAAACGAACACTTGTAGAGATGTCTCGCTGATTTTATTTCCCGAACTACTGACTTTAAGGGAAATCCAGCGTCTTTCCTGGTAAGTAGGTAAAAGAGTCTAGTGCAGCTGTAACTCCAGTGACCCTTATTCTCAAACGATGTTGCTATTGTCTTTTGATGACTGTGTGTGGGAAAAACACAGCACCAAACTTTCACTGTTGTTTGTGGTGATAGTAAATATTTATGTCATGGCAGCAGACGCAGATCCCAATTGGGATTGATGCCCTGTTGTGTTAGGTGCTATACGACACAGCAAAGAGACAATCCTTGTTTTCTTATCTGTGTATCTATCTAATCCATTGTGCACCAATCACCCTGATATTGAGATGTCCTATAGTCTCCATAGGGCAGATGGAGTGTCCTTTTAACTCTTTTTAGCTAATTGGTTGTGACAAAGGAATAGGATTAAGAATTGCAATTAATGTCCTTTCACTGGAGCTGCTGCTGCTGTGACCTTTTTTAGAAAACTGTAATTGCTCGAGGAAAGGTGGGTTGGTGCCTTCACATTGCTGGTCTCTGGAAATCTGACAGCTCCCTGATTAACAGCTGAGAGCAAAGAGGCCCTAAATAGCCTCTCTCTCTCCCACTCCCATGTGCCCATTGTTTTGTAGCTCCTTAATATTATCTCCCTAGTTGCTTGCATGTATCAAACCAAACAGAAGAAATCATCTGTATAGGGAGAACCTGCTGAGTTAAATTCTCACCCGTGCCAGCAAACTAAGACGGGTGGTGTTCTGACCACTATATTTTGTGCCGTATGTAAAAAAAAAAAAAGTGCTCCTCAAGTGACATTATCCCCTGAAGAGGCAGAATGAACTGACAAATTCAGTGGTGGTTGATCCCTGCAGCTTAGTAGCGGCTGAGATTTCTCCAGCCATGTTTACTTGTGTTATTTTAGGACAGAGTTGGGCTTTACGTGCACGCACAAAACATATTTGGATGTTTGCAGGATTCCCTGAATGTGTTTGTCGCACTGTCTACCTGCATACTTTGTACTTGTCCTTTACTTGCTTTATGGGGCATCAGTCAATATTCAAACAGGGCAAGTGTAGATTCTAGCATTTTTATTTTTGTTTTCATCCTTCATGGGCCGGATCTTCTTGTGCAGCTGAAATATTAAGAAAGATTTGGTTTTCCCATGGTTGGTCTGTCCCAGAGTCGTGGAAATACCATGAACAGACCAGCTTTTATGTTATGCCAGTTCTATAGTTGGCTCCAAAAGGGGAAAAAGGAATCCTATGGAAATCATGACCACAAATGCCAAGTTCTCGCTTGTATGCAGCGTTGTTGTAGCCGTGTCAGTCCTAGGATATTAGAGAGACCAAGTTTTTTATATGCTTGTGCAACCAGAGTACACGTCACTACCATTTGAGTCACCTCTGTGCTTCCTGCCACGGCTTCTGTTTGCTTGCACTTTTTTGGTACATTTGCTGTATCCCATGCTTGGTCTCCCGCCCCGCTGGGCATGGTGCCGTTTGATATTTCGATACTTCCAACTTGCAGGGCCAGTGAATACAGCTGTGATTGAGGTTTCATGATGCAGTGTATCAGAGTGCTCCAAAGCTACTCTGGTCGCTACAGTGCAGCCTCCACTTCAGATTTTCCTTTCCAAAATGTACAGCAGTTTCCCTTGCAGAGAATCACTCAGATGCGCGACCACCTGGCGCCGTGTTGTTTCATTTCCAATAATAGCTGGTTATTGTGAAAAGCGACGCAGGGGCCCAACATGAAGGCAGTTATGGCTTTGCTAACAGTGACTGCTACAGCCCTGCCTATTGATAAATCTGTTTGATCGGATCTTTCTGGTTTGGGTGTTTGCCCAGCGCTTATGCAGTAGGTAGGAAGTTGTCCCTTGGTACCTACCTTTGTTCCTTTTTCGAGAACCAGACCATTTTGGGATTCATGCTGATTCGGCTTAATAAAAACCTCACAGTGGACCAGATCCGCAGTGCGTGAAAATTGGCGTAGAGCTGCTGAACTCAACAATCTGACTTGATTTACGCCAGCTCTGTATATGGCTTAGTAGTTGTACGTAGTGGTGTACCAGTAGCTCGTCAGGGTGTTCATTTAAAACCCCTAACGTGCCGTGGATTAAAAAGAAAAGATGAATGGGAAGAGCAAATCTGATGGTCCCAGATCATTACCTGAGTATATGGTAGATTATATTACGTTATTCCCCTTATTCTGTGGCTTGCTTTGGCAGGACTGGCGAGCAGGTCTCTGCTCAGGGAAAGAGGAAACTAATGTTCAACTTGTGCAAACTCATAGGTGTAAGGGACAACTGGCTGGGAATTTTTCATCTAACTTTTTTTTTTTTGACAAAAAATGCCATTTTCATCAAAACTGAAACTTTAAGAAAAATATATTTTTGACAACATTTTCTTTACCAGAACACTTTCAGAACAGCGGGTTTGGTTTTTCATTTTGAAATTGAAATCATTTTTTATATTAAAAAAATGGTAAGAAGTTTTGAACAGGTTTAAATTGGAATGAGACATTTCGATTTGATCAGTGTTTTGATAGTCTCAAAATTATTTTTTATTTTTGAATTTCATTTCACAGGAAATTTCAGTTTCTTTTGCTTCCTTTCCATTTCAGAACGGAGAAATTCAAAATTACGGAATTTCTCATGAAATGGAAAAATCCAGTTCTCACCTGTGTCTGGTGCAAAGTAGAATCATTAATGGGAGCTGGACATGCTGTTCCTCACACACAACTATGAACACTTCTGTTGCCCGGAAATACCACCCCGGTCTAGAGGGTAGTGTTGTTGATACACATTACCTGGACTGTGGATGAAACTGATATTCCATCTCTTCCCCCTTCCTTTAACTTAGAACAAACTTAGCCAAAAATATGTTAACCATCTCCCCCCCTCATCTATTTTTTAATATCAGAAACTCTTAAATTTTCCATCTCATGAGTGGCTACACAGCCAAGGCGTAAACTATCATCTGGAGCCTAAGCTGTGCAAAGTGAATTCTCATGATGTTGTTACAGAGGCCATTTAGAACTGGAATCATCCTGTATGAACAAGATCTCCAACCATTTTTTCAGATTTATGGAAGAATTAGCATTGCTGGGTTCATTTCAGTATGGCTCTACATTACATATTTATGCGCCAAAGTGAGATTTATTGTGGATTAGAGGGACAGAAAACGCATCAGCAATATCTAAATGTTCAGTGGGAAAATACCCTTTTTATTTAATTTATTTTATTTTGAAAGACTCTCCTGTTTGAATTTCCTGTATCTTCTCTTAACTTGACGGAGGAAGATGATCCAATATTTTATCTGACTGGTGACTTGCAAACTGTTTATTTTTCCAGATAGCCTCAAGAGTCAGCCATGACAGACACGATGTTTGGCAACAGTACTGATCGGTGGATGTGTCCAAATGACAGGCCGATGTCCCTCAGAGCCAAGTAAGGGAATTCTTGTTTGTTTGTCAATCTAGGATTGTTTGTGGCTAAAAAACGTATTGCTATAAAAATGTATTTGACATTTACATACAAAATTGAATTAATCAATGTAGATTCTACTCTGTTACACCAATGTAAATTCCAAGTAACTCCAGCTGTCAATCCAGATCCTTGTATTGTGTCCATCACCTTGGTGTCAGTACTTTTTGAAATGGACGGTGTTATTCTGGGTTTACCATTGCAATTGAGATAGGAAGTTGACACTGTGGCCTTGACCATGCTGAATTGTCTGTGAAAATCTCCTGCTAGTTCTATCAATGGAGTAAGCACTAATATAGACTGGTTGCTGGTGCTTGTACAAGCATGTCTCCGAAGTCTGCTCAGAACAAGAGTACCTCATATGATGGTTAAAATGCCCAGGCCTGGTCTGCATTGGCACTTTTACCACTGTCAGCACTGATGGAGCTGTGTGGATTACAACAATGGTATGAGGTTTTCAACAAATCCTCACACTTCAAGCATACCCTGTGTGTCTCTGGTGAACATGGAATTTAGAGGCATCCAAACAGGTCTTGTGCTAGTGAATCCCATTTGTTACCAGACCTTAATAAATAAAAAAATAACAATCAAGCCAGTCAATTTGCTCTGGAATTAAATCCAAATAATTTAAATGAATGGATGTGTGATGTATCCCTTATAAATAGATCAGGGATTTGTTTTTATTTTCTAATGTTGAGATATCATTGACATTTGCAGAGCTCGCTGTATTCTGTAGCGAGTTGATCAGAAATTAAATTGTTTGCTGATCAAAGCTCAGAGCCATATAAGTGACATTGTTCTACATACCTGATCTCTCACTCCCGCAGAAAAGGGAGCCATCTCTATTTATAAAAGAAAAAGGTGAACTGGTGTTAATTATATCTTCCCCAGGCTAGGAGATCACATGAAAAATTTCTTTCCAAGAAAGACTCGGACCTGTTAGCCGAGTTCGTTTGCAACTTCTAACCTTCAGCATTTTTTTTTTTAGTGTGCGTGTGGGGGGGAGGCAGGAGGGGGAGAAAGAGTTTATGATGGAAACACTGATTTGTATTAATCTACTGCGTTGGGAAAGTGAGCCTCGAAGATCAGTGTGAATGACTTGAGTAATTTCTAGGACAGTATGTCGTGCTAATTGTTTATGGAAGAATCTGTACTGCAGTCAAAATAATCAACTGTTGCAAGGATGGAAAGATTTTCCAAGAGAAAACAGAAGTTAAAGGTTGATAGGACTTGATGACAGGAGATGGGACCATGGCTACAAAGAATCCGGATCTAAAGGTCCCCAGAGCTTGGCAGTATTTCGATTCAGGGCTTGTTCAGAACCATACAAGGCCCTCTTGCATAGGTTGGTGTTGGTGTTTGGAGCTAGGTCTGCATTTTCCTAAAGTCAGGCCTGTTGGGTCCAGGATTTTACTTGGGGCCTCTCTCTTTAGCAGTTATGACCTGTCCCTGTTCCTTTCCTCTGTGTGTTTGCTGCCATTGCTAAGGGCCATGGCCATCGTGGTCCAGTGCCTGACATGCATTTGCCATTTCCTGTGCAGCGGGGTCTTTGGGAACAGCAAGGAGAACGTGTAGGCTCTCCTGTGAGTGTGTGGGGGTGTGTGTGACTCACGCCTGCCCCGAGCTTGGGCTCAGCAGCGTGCTTCTCTGCAGCGGGTTCTGGAGGAGTAATGGGAACAGTCTCGAGAGAGCGACAAACTGTCAGTTCGAATCACGGCTGAAACAAGAAATGCTGTTACTGCTGCTAGAATGAGTTGTCGTCATTGTTTCTCTCACCTAATCTTTATTCCCTCTCTTTTTTTGTATGCCTTCCTGCAGTGAAAAGGAACAGTAAGTATCCCGCTTGCTTCTTGCTCTGTTGTATTTTGCTTGCACCCAGAGGCATTTTTGTGGGCTCTAAAGGCAAGGCGAGATGTCATTACAAATAACAGCTTTGGAAAAAGTCCTATATTTTAAGCAACTTCAGGGAATTTTTCAAAAAACTCCACAGCATCCCCAAATGTCTCTGCTTTGTCCCCTCACTCAGTAGCGTAATGCAACTCTACTGGGCATACGTACAAGCTGTAATATGTACATCCTGCCTTCCAAGGCACTTTACAGATCTAAGAGCTAATAACGGCATTAAATAATAGCACCGGTAGAGAAAAATGAACATGCAGAGGCCAGGGAGAAAAAGTGAGGTCTTCATCTGAGATTTGAAGAGAGATGACAGGCCAGATCCCTGGCTGGTGTGTATCCATGTGGCTCCCTGACTGCCGTTGATTTATATCAGCTGAAGACCTAGCCTGCAGAGTTGATGAGAGAGATACAGGGAAGCTGTTCCAGATGGTGGGAGCTACAGAGGAGACTGTTTTTGCAGCCCCAATGGCAAACTTGCATGGCTGGCTGGAGGATGAGTGAAGAGAATTGCTTAAGCAAATTTTTAGTCTTTTTTGTTTTTTTTCTATCTTTGTCTGTATGAAAAATGATCTTGGCTTCTTGGCATTTGCGGTGAGATGTGCTGAACCTTCTGAACTGGAGGGGATCCAGATTTATTCCCCTTGACACAATCTTCTAGTGTTTCCTGAGAAAGCACTCTTCTGAGGGGAATCTCTGGCCAGCATTTCTCACCTAGCGGAGTTGTAAAACTGAAAGGCCCACCTCTCCTTTCACCTATGTGTAAATCAGGAGCAGCTCCACTAAAGCCAGTGTAGATCACCCTGCTCTACACGGGTAGGAGATCTGGATCAGAACCATTCTCTCTTAAAACACTCGAATCACTGCAAAAGGGCAAACACAACTAACCCAAATGCATTGAATTAGCTAGGGTTCCACTTGCACAAATGAGCCTCTGTGATGCCCGTAGGACGGGGAGAGACAGAAATGAAACGCCCTGTGAGTGGGTTATTATTTATTTAAAACAATTTGCCCTGCAGACTGTGGAGCTGAAGTTAATGCCAGGGGCCGGACTGAAGAAGCTTGTGCCAATGCAGCGGTGCTCACCCTTCGGGCGGTGCGGGGGCAGGCTGCCTCGGAGACAGCGTTGTCAATGAATGACTGATGTGACTCACGCAGTCAAGCCTGGGGCACAACAATTTGACCCTGAACCCCGTACTTAATCCTCTGGTGTTGATTGGAGAAATATCAGCTGAGTCACTGTTGCATTTGCAGGGGAACTACATGCAGTAGGAGCAGCTGCCAAGACATTTTTGCCACTGTATTGTCTCCCTGTTCCTATGGCTTTTCTCCGGTAAGATCTGAAGTAAAGCCCATCAAAGTCAGTGGAAAGATTCTCGTTGAATACAATGGGCTTTGAATCCGTCCCTAACTAATTACAAGCCACAATCTATGGGGTAAGCTACCCTTTGTAATAACATGCCACATTGATATCTGGGGTCAGTACGCCTGAGACCTTCTAAAAACAAGACCCCTTCTCCTCAATCTGCCATTCTGATCTTGCTTTACTTTAACGCAGGACCTAGCCAAGGCAGTTTTGACAAAGAAATAGAATAAAATGAGCCGTGGACATTTACTTGTTATACCCGTGTAATGCACAGATCCTACAGCCCATACATGAGAATAGGGAACATAGTGTCCAATTCAGATCTTGCAAGCAGTAGTAAGAACAATTTGTGCTATATAGACACACAATATTTTGCTCCCTGGCATGCTGTCTTTGTTTGGAGCTCCAGCTGCTGCTATGTCGGGAGCATGAAATAATAGAAACGATTCCTGCTTGAAGCTGTCATGTTGCAGTCATTATTTATATGAATCGGTTCGATTCAGTAGGTGTGTATCTGAAACACAAATTGTAAATCACTGCTGCCTAATCTCCTTAGTGGCATGTTGACAAATACTTGTTTGAGAGTTTCATATCCATGTCGAGAACGTTACAAAGAAATCAGACATTTGAAATCCAGCACTGTTCATCTGGAAAGAGAAACATCATATTTATCCCTCAAAAACTACTTGGAGGCTTCAAACACTTGCCGTTTATGTTACACATTTTCATAGTCATTAAACCATTCAGATGCAACTGCTAATTTACCCACCTTGTATCACACTTCGTGGGGAGTGGCTGAAGACCCAGTAGGATGGAGCTAAAAACAAAATCAGCCCTTGACTCTAGAAATGAAATATTGCCTGCCCTGTAGTTAAATTAAACGTTGCTCGTGACTGTCACACGGATACAGTCCCTAAGCAGTTATTGAATTAAAGCACACAATACACGAACAGCCGCTTTGGGATTGCTGGGTGCTGGCATGCGCTGGAAGGTTTTACTCGTAGAGAATCTAGGGACAGTCTCATTTAAGATTGTAAATGAATGCTTGTTTTTGTTTAGTGCTTTGCAGCCTACAAGTTGTGAGAACCTTGTTCCAAATACTGGTTTCAAAAACCTTGCGTCTCCTTGCGTCTCCTTTCACTTACACTGGTGGTAAACCAGGAGCAACACTGTGAAGGTGAACGGAGCAACTCTGGTGTGAGAGGAGAATGAGGACTCCTCTCTGTTCCCTTTCCTCACCTGGCTCCGTCCTCTCTCAAATGCATGGCAGGAGGAACTAGACCTACATCTCCATCGCCAAAGCTCTTCCTGAACGGCCATAGAATTACAGGGCTCACCTCCCTCTACATGCGCCCAGGAGCAACCACTGAAGTCTGACAGGCAATGCCCCTTAGATGTCCTTAATCTAAGGGAAACCAGCCCTCTTGCTAGTGTTCCCTTGTAAACCCCCAAGAGAGTCTTTCTTCTGAAGGCTGGGATGAAATACACTTGGCCCAGCTTTGTGTCTCCTGCATTCTGGAACTGCAGGCGTTAGTAGAGAAGCCAGCCCAAAGGAGCTGCGAGGGTCGAGATTGTACAGCCTGTAAGTCATGGCAGTATTTAGGCCCCACTTGTCTAGCAGAGATGGGTCAATAGCCAGCCAAACAAAATTGTTGTAAGGACCCAGGGACTAGAACCCATGTCGGCATAGTCTAGGGGAAGTTGATGTGCCCACAGCACCACCAGGAGATCATACAGAGACTCAGCCAGGGAGCACTGTGAAGAGTAGGTGCCACAGGAAGTACCGCCTATGAGACCCAGAGTGACAGTACCCTGTGACCCTCTGATTGGCCAAGTGCCCCTACTTAACCCCAGTGATTGGCCTGGGGAACCACACAGATTGAATGCCTGACTTCACCTCATCTCCTGGCTCTTGTTTATGGACCTGGCCTTGTGATGCCTCCAGTCCAGCCTAGTGATTCCTGTTCCTGGTGGCCAGACCTCAGTCCAGCTGTGACTGCTAGGCCAGACTGCCTATGCCACAGTCCCGTACAATTGTAGGGGAAGTTACCTGGAGATACCCTAAACTACTTGGTTAAGACAGGGGCTTGCCTATGGAGGGACTTCTTAATGGGCGATTTCCAGTGTTGTAGATTGTAGCGTTTCCAATGAAGCCATTGTTTTCTGTTGGCTAGGGTTACCATACGTCCGGTTTTTCCCGGACATGTCCGGCTTTTCGGCAATCAAACCCCCGTCTGGGGGGAATTGCCAAAAAGCCGAACATGTCCGGGAAAATGCCGGCCGGGCACTTCCCCTCCCGCGGCGGCTCTGCTCCTCCCCTGACTCTTCGGCTCTGTTTAAGAGCCGAGCTGCCCGAGTGCTACCGGCTTCGGGCAGCCCCCTTGCCTCCGGACCCCAGCCGCCGGCCGGGCACTTCCCCTCCCGGGCTCTGGCGGCTGGAGTCCGGAGGCATGGGGGCTGCCCGAAGCCGATAGCGCTCGGGCAGCTCGGCTCTTAAACAGATCCGAAGAGTCAGGGGAGGAGCAGAGCCTCCGGCCACCGCTGGAGCCCGGGAGGGGAAGTGCCCGGCCGGGGGCGCAGGATCCGGAGGCATAGGGGCTGCCCGAAGCCCGAGTGCTACCAGCTTCACGGTTTGCCAGGCAGTCTCCAGACCCTGCGCCCCCGGCTGGGCGCTTCCCCTCCCGGGCTCCAGCTGTGCTGGGGAAGCGCCGGCCGGGGGCGCAGGGTCTGGGGGATGCCCGGCAAACCGTGAAGCTGGTAGCGCTCGGGCAGCCCTTTTCACGTGGCTGGGAGTGGGAGGGAGGAGGGGGTGGAGTTAGGGCGGAGTTGGGGGCGGGGCTGGGGTGGGGAATGGGCGGGGTCAGGGCCCGTGGAGGGTCCTCTTTTTTTATTTGTTAAATATGGTAACCCTACTGTTGGCTTGCTGGAGGAGCCTTTGACTTGCAGATTTAGCCTACGTGCAGCCTTTGACTACTTGAAATTTCCTAACCGTGACATGGCAAATTCTCATAGGCAGCTACTACATTGTTCATGGCTAGGATTCTGGATTCTCAGAAACTCAGGTTTTTTTGTGTTTGTTTTTTGCATGTGTGGGTCAGGAAGCTGGCCATCCAGCTCCCACATTTGGGTGCAGGAATTACTTTTTTTGTGTAAAAATGAGTGCTTGGTACCCCACAGCAAGGCACGGGCTTGAGCCCAAACCCAGGATCTGAATCCCTGTAATTTTGTAGCTTGACTCAAGCTCTTCCCAAGGTTGGGGTGGGGAGGGTGTCAATATTTGAGTGTGCAAAATTTTGTGCCCTGCCCCTTCTCCAGGGCCCCGCTCCCGCTCACTCCACACCCCCCGTCGCTCACTCCCCCCAGCCGCACTCATTTTCACTGGGCTGGTGCTGGGGGTTGGGGTTGGGGTGCGGGGTGGAGGGTAAAGGTTCCAGCTGGGGATGTGGGCTCTAGGGTGGGGCTATGGATGAGGGATTTGGGGTGCGGAAAGGGGCTCGGGGCAGGGGGTTGGAGTGCAGGAGGTGCTAGGACTGAGGGGTTTGGGGTGCAGGATGGGGCCCCAGGCTGAGTGGTGCAGCTGAGGGGTTTGAAGTGTGGGAGGGGGCTCTGGGCTGGGGCAGGGGGTTGGGGTGCAGGAGGGGGTGCGGGCTCTGGGGTGGGGCCAGAGATGAGGGGTTTGGGGTGCAGGAGGGAGCTCCGGACGGGGAGGGGGTGCGGGCTCTGGATGGTGCAAACCTCAGGTGGCTCCCGGAAGCGGCGGTATGTCCCTCCGGGCGGCTCCTATGTGGAGGGGCCAGGTGGCTCTGCTCGGTGCATGGTACGTGCTGCCCTTGTCCGCAGACGCCGAACCGTCAGCTCCCATTGGCCACGGCTTCCGGCCAATGGGAGCTGCGGAGCAGGAGATCAGGGTGGGAGCAACATGTGGAGCCTCCTGACCCCTCCGCTGTAGGGCCGCCCGAAGGGACATACCGCCACTTCCGGGTTCCGCACGGAGCCAGGGCAGGCATGGAGCCTGCCTTAGCCCACTGCGCCGCTGACTGGACTTTTAACGGCTCGGTCAGCAGTGCTGACTGGAGCAGCCAGAGTCCCTTTTCGACCAGGTGTTCCGGTCAAAAACCGGATGCCTGGCAATCCTAGCTGTAGGCAAGAAGGAAGAGTTACTGTACTATTTTCTTTTTCCTGGCAAGCTCTTGGTGTTCTCAAGGGCAGTCAATTCGTATTTATTTTCCTCTCCCAATGGCACTTGTAAATTCCATAGCTTTATCCTGTCGGTCCTGATGTAAGGAGGTTAGCTTGCCTTGATTTGCCAGGTACTTCAGCAGCACATATGCAGAGTTTGTGTAATTGATGTCCCTCCCTCCCTCCCTCCCTCGCGAGTGCATAATCTGCTGTGTTTCTCATAGGGGCCTTAGCTATTCTGCTGAATAGTGCAGAAGCGGGAAAATGTGTTCTGGGGACCACAGGATTGAAAATCCCCCCGAGTCTTAGAAACTCGGGTTAGACTCCATCACGGGGCCTTTGTTGGGAGTTCTGTTTTATTAATGAAGAAGTTCAGTGGAATATTTAGTGCATCATTGAAGAGAGCATAAAATAAAGACTTTCTGTATTGATTGGAAAAGAAATGCTCAGCAGAACTTGGCCGCTAACGCAACGCCAGTATGCTGATTGTGTTGGCCTCACAAACGGAAAGGACGTGGCAACTCAGCAAGATTTATGGAAATAGTTGCTGATGAACTGCAAAATGTCTATCATGGCTTTGCTTCTGGGCTGGACTCGGAAGAGTGTGTTACTGTGTTTTTCTTGCATTATAAATTCATAGAAGTCTGTCTCCCCTCCCCACTCTCCTCTTCTGCACCATACAGAATGTCGGCAGCTGCTCATTCTGCCTCCCTTGGCACGGAGGGTGTGAGCAATTTGTATTGCTGCCGCAGCTACCTCGCAATCTGCTCTGGGTTGTCATCCCCCTAGACTGCAGGCAGCTCAGCTGAGCAATCCTGCTGCTCTTGCCTTCCGTAATTGAATGGGACAGGCAGAGTTATTTGAAGTCTTAAGGCTGAGACAAGGGGCTTGGTTGCATGCTGTGGCTGTGTGATAAGAGACACTAACCATTTCGTGGAGATTTGCACTAGTGAGACCCTGCTGACCGGGTCTGGAAGGAGCAGGAAATCTAGAAGGTTCTGCTCTTGGTTACCAAAGAGAGGGTGGAGCCCAAATCCTGGCTCTGAATCCCTCCAAATGTTGACATGATCTGGCCCTTCTTTGTAATGTACCGAACCATCCCCCTGATCCAGATACCCTTGGATTTTGGGGCTGTTCAGATCCTGATCCAAACATCAAAGCTTGGGTCCATCTCTAGAGGAAACTTATCAACTCCCATCACAGTGGAAAAATAAATAGCTTCCAATACCTGGCTATTAGCCACAGGGCTCTGGGCTCTATGCAGACCGGCTGGCTGCAGGGTGGAGTCCGAGGCAGTGATTTTTTTGACCTATAGAGCCCTATGGGTATGTCTACACTGCAGTTAAACACCCATGGCTGGCCTGGGCCAGCTGACTCGGACTTGAGGGGCTCAGGGTGAGGGGCTGTAAAAGTTGTGTGTAAATGTTCAGCCTTGGGATGGACCCTGTGTGCTGGGACCTCGCAAAGGGGGAGGGTCCCAGAACCTGGGCTGCAGCCTGAGCCCGAATGTCTCCACGGAAATCTTTAGCCCCCCAGCCTGAGCCCTGCAAACTTGAGTCAGCTGACCTGGGCCAGCCATGGCCATGCAGTGGGTCCTTTATTCTGGGCTAGATGTACCCTGAGCGGCTTGGGGGCCTGTCTGCCTGAGAAGACGGCCTTTTTCTGTGCTCTACCACCATAGGGAGAGCCAGCCAAATTATTTTGTTTTTATGGAATAGTTTTCCATTAGAAAATGCTGGTTAGTCAAAATCAAAATGTTTGGCAGGAACGTGTTAATTTCAACCGGAAAAAGTCTAAATGAACTGTTGCACCATTCTCATTTCAGTCATGTTTCATTTTGTTTGGATTTTTACATTCTAAACTAGTAATTGTATAATGCTCTGACGTTATCGGCATGAAACTTTTGACCTTATCAAAGGTCAAATCCCAAACTGGAGGTTTTTTTTGGAATTTTTGTTCCATTGGAAATATCAACATTTTCAGCTTTTCTTTCCGATTCAGCTTGGAAAGAATCAAAAATGTCAGAACTTCCCATGGAACAGAAGTTCTGGGGCACGGCCAACCCTAGCTGTAGCCATGGTCAGTGGAAGTGCGTGAGCAGAGTCCCAGCGGTCTAACGGGGAGGAAGCAGCTGCCAAAGTATTGTCTTTAAGAGCCTCTGAATGTGGGATTCGCCTCTTGCCCCTTGATTTGAAATAGCCCACGGCTGTTGCCTTCCACAGTGGGCTGCAAAGTGCACCTCTTTTCCCAGGGCTGTGGGGAAGGAAGGGTGCATTGATGGTAGCTGTTTGTTGGGTGCTTTTGGGAGGTTTAATAGGTTTCAGTTTTGCTTGGGCTGCAGTGATGGCAAAAGCAGCTGGAGCCCTGGCTAGGTGCTCTCTGTTCTCCATGTCCCATATAAACTACTCCTGGAGGAATTATGCGCCACTGCGCGTGCGCAGAATTAATATCCCCTGCAGCTTTCTTTGCTTCCCCGCAGAAAAATGACTTTCTGACAGGGAAGCTGCAAGAGCAGTCACACACCACTCCCTAGCTGTGCAGGTACATCATTTCGGGCATCTGGAGCAGCCGTCAGAGAGGTAAATCACTGCAGGGCTGGGGACACCCCAGCCAGTGGCTCCTTCCCCTTCCCTTGCAAGGAGTGGCTAGGGCTGTGTCAGACCCACCCCCAGAAACCTCCCTCAGCTGCAGGAAGCTCAGCATGCTCCCCTGCTTCCTGCCCCCATTGCTCCTCAGCTGTGGAGGGAAGGGGTCACTCTATGGGGAGCTGCTCCCCCATCTGCCCAACCACCAGGCATCCAGACCTCCCATACTCACCCCCCCCAAGCCTTACCCTGTACACCCAGAACCCCTAGCCCTCCATACCCGAACCCCACCCCATGGAACCTCAACCCCTGCATCTGGAGCCCCCCGCACCCAGATCCCCTGCTTCCAGATGCCCACCCTGCACCCAGACCACCCCCATTGAGGTTCCTGCACTCAAACCCCCACCCTGATGAGCCCCACATCCCTGTACCACCCTGAGCCCTCACATCCAGACCTCTATGCCACTGACCCCCAATTAGCTGCACCCAGACCCCCCACCCCACCAAGTCCCACACCCCCAGCACCCCGACCCTTCCGCTGAGCCCCAACCACTTTCACCTGGAAGCTCCTGCAAAGTCCCATTGCTCCTGCACCTGGAACCCCGCCCCCCATCCAATGAGCCGCTGTGCATCCAGATCTGAGCCCCTCCACACTTGGATCCTCCCTGGTTGAGCCTGTCTGCCTGCCGTGCGCCTGGTGCAGAGGGGCAGGGCCCCAGGGTGTTTCTGGGACAGGTCCAGGCCTTGTGCTGTGTCAAATGCAGCCTCACCACTGAGTCCGTGTCCCCGGGATCGGGGGTGGGGAGGCTGCAGGGTGATTTCCCCCCTTTGTGCACTGTCATGCTGGAGCCTCTGCATTTACTTATTGACAAATAAAACTTGCAGAATTTTAAAATATTGTGCGCAGCATTTTTAATTTTTTGGAGCAGAATTTTTAATGTGTTGGCACAGAATGCCCTCAGGAGTAATAAACCGAAATAAGTAAAGAGCAGCTAGTTTGACTGAGTGGTTTGCCAGCAGCCGCACCATGCCCTTCAGTGCAAGAATCCATCAGCGTCCTGTTTTCCATTGCCAGTCAATCCAGGTGTGTTCTGTACCAAACGTGTGCTGAGCAGGCCCTGAGACTGAATTCAGCCTTGGTTATCTTGCTACCTGAACTGGGCACCTCCTGTTGATTGCACTTGGGCTTGGGGATCAGTAATATTTGCACTGTGCCCATCAGCCTTCAAGTCTGTTCTCCCAACTGGAGGATAACATGTAGCGTATATCTCTCCCTAGAAGGGCATTAGCAGTTCAAGCAAGAAAAATGGTGGGCTCCCTAATGGGGTGTTAAAGTTTTGTAGGATCATTCGGAACATCTTATGGATTATTCACTCTCCATTAAGTGGTCGAATAGGACCATCCCTTTAACTGACTAGTTGGCAGAGATTCCTGAAGTATGATGCGTCCATGTGCTTACAATACATGGCTTTATAATAGGGTTTGAAATTCAACGTAGGCAATGGAATGTTTAATAAAATGTTGACAGATGTTTTCCTTGTAGACCTTCCCTCCCGCCCACCCCCAACACAGAGATGAATCTGTTCTTGTTTATTTTGCAAACACAATGAAGCAGCTTGCCTAGGAAATTGCTATGCAGAAAGGGAATATAATTGTAATCTCTCCTGATACGATACCAGCACGTGAACTGGGAACTAGAGAACAAACTTCTGATCTTAACCGCTCTCTTAAAAGTCCACTTACTCCCATCATTAGCAATTTTAGTGGTTAGTTAGCTCTTTCTGTGCAGAACATTAACGTACAGAACTAACATGGTGGTTAATAAGTTTACAAACTACAATCACTTGGAAGCAGTTTTTTGTTTCAAATGGGATGTTTTGAAATGTTAAGGATAACAATTAAGAAAAATCTAAACACAATGAAATGTTGTGTGTGCAGGGATCATATCTGACAAGAGAAGGAGGCCCTTGTGGTGTTGCACAGTCTAGCTGACAAATAAGCAAAAGTGTATAAAATATAACTGGATCATTTGCTTAACTTGAAATTATGGAAATAGTTTTGGAAAGGAAATTGCTTTTCTCTGTATGAAACAGGCCTCCTATTTTTTTTCCTCTTTGCAAGTGTTAATCTTTACTGGGAATAAATTACTTGTCACCACACCCCTGTTAAATTTATTTTTTGTGATCTGCAAACTGCAATAGAAGGGCCTGCTAATCTAAAAATGGGACCTTCTGAAAACACCTTTAGGCTGCGTTTGGAAGGCAAAGATCTATTTGCATGATGTCAGCGCAGCCTGAAATAAATTCAGCACGAAGAACTTATTACAAAGCCCAAATTAAATAACTGGGGGCCTCTGGTTAGTGTGGCACAGCTTCTGTCCATCCATGTCTTTCACAGACTTTGGGACTGGTGTGCCAAACCCTCACGCATTTACTGTGTGTTTCCACGGTGGGAATCGGTATTGCCTAATCTGACTGGTCTATCATGATTAACCCAACTCTGGCCCCTACTGTAGGTCTTTGCATGATGTTCGGGAAGCAAAATTGGGAGTGGGGAGGACAGTCCATCCCCACATCAATCTCCTGTAATCTAGGGGAAGGTGCTCTAAACTGCAAGCTCAGAGTTCTTGTCCCAGCTCTTCCGCTGATTGCTCGTTAATATTTCTGTGCCCTTTACAACCCTCATTATTAGTTGGGGTCTCCTACTGTGACTTTGGGGGCTAATTAGCATTCACCCATTTCACAGGTAACATAACTGAGGGGTTGCACAAGCTCACGTCGGGAAGAGCTGGGACAGGAAGCCCTGTCTCTAACATAACAGAGCCACGTTAGCGCGCAGATTGTGTAGTAGCTTTGTGTGTTGGAATGGCCATCACTGAGAGTGGTTGCTGATTGGCTGGAGTTTGTTGGAGGCGGGATTCTGGAGCTATAACGCTTGCCCTGGCTTTGGAAGAGTCAGTTTGGCCAGGGAGCATGGGCTGAGCTGGGGCTAGTCAGATCTAGTCAGCCTGGGACTGGAGTGAGTTTGGAATAAATACATATATCAGCAGCCTGGAAAGATGGTTGACAAAGGCTTGCTGTAACTCTGGGGGGTATTTACTTTAGCTGGGAGCTTTGAAGTTGCTATGGGAATCTTTGTAACTGAAGTTATTTCCTATGGAACCTAAAATTAAAAAGTCTACCACTCCCCCCCCCCCACTATATTTTTAATGTTCTTGGGTCTCTTTCTGTCTCTTTCCCCTTCACGGTATCAGAGTCTTCCATCCATAGCTCACACACATTAGATCGCTGTGGGTGATACGGAAGAGGAAGTGTGCAACAATCCACCACAATGCTGCCCTCCCGTACATGCTCGGTACAAAGCATGTACCGAAACAGGATTCACTTTACACATAAGCAGGGCAGCGAGTTGAATTCCACATACTCCAGAAATGTTGCAAGAATCCCATGTGCATCAGCCAAGGAGTTTTTTCTCTATTTTAAAAGCCTGTGTGTGTGTGTGTGTGAGAGAGAGGATTTTTGTTTTAGGTTGTTCACTTTTTGTTTCACAGCTGTCAGAAACAGCAGGGAAACTTGGTCTGATTTAACGTGGAACATCACATTATAATTGGTGCTTTCAGTCTATAATTGGTGCCTTCAGTCCCATTGATTTCAATGGGACTATTCAACTTGCTGAAAGGTAAGTATGTGGTAAGTGTTTGCAGAATCAGGGCATCTGTCACTAAAGGGCCAGCTTTTCAAAGGTATGCAGGTAGGTGCCTAGGGTGACTCTTCCCAAGGGATTTCAATGGGAGTTAGGTTTCTAGCTGCTTAGGTGCTTTTGAACATCCCACTAGGTGCCTAGCTGCATCTTCTGGTGCTTAGAGACCTTTGAAAATCTGACCCTAAGACCCCGATCCTTCCAGTTGTTCTGTGCGGGCAGATTCCTGTGCCTGTGTGCGGTGCTCCTTGACTTGGTGCGTTTGGACCCAGCCTGTAACTCAACAGCGGGACGTGTTTTTTTTTTCCAGAAGTTCCCTCCATGACTAGGACAGATGGCTCAGCTCTGAGGGCAGGACCTTCAGAGCAAAGTGCCACAGAGTGTAACAGAGAACGGGAACCTTTCGATAGAATTTTCAATCCCACTTGGACAACTCTAGACCAGGGATCTAAGTCTCTATTCATTTCTATAGGTTGTGAGAGCAATTTCTACAGGATCCTATTGGTTTGGTGTGCAATTTTCAAATGTGCCGAAGTCCCCTTGAAAGTGACTGAAATGTTGCCCTTCTTTCCCCCCATTCCATTCTACAGGATTTTTAAACCTTTAGAATCCTGAGTCCCTCCATCTCATTACATTCCTACGCTGTGGGAATGGGCTGAATTGCTCAGGATTTCTTTTGGCAGCGTGGTGCTGTTTTAAATAAACGAACAACCCCATTTTATGCCTGAAGTTTCTGGAATGGAGAGGAATGGGGACTGAGGTAAATTCATAATATATTTAGCAAATCATCCTGCAAATCAGAGGAGGAATTCTGCAGCCACGTCTTCCGGCTGGAAGTTGTTGAGCATTCGGAGCTGGGGAAGAGAACGTTTAGAGGAAGTGGGTTTAGTTATAATAGTACTTTTACATTTACCATTTTGTAAGTGTTTCTGTCATCGTAAGAGCAGATGACTGTCAAACTCCTCTGGAATGAATAAAAGTAAAATAAATGACAGTTCTTATCTCTGAGGGGTTGACCCTAAGCCTAGATTTTGTTCCTGAGGTGAATTTCAGACAGAGCTCTAGTGTTCTTTTTAAGGTAGTTTTCCCCCCAAGGTAAATGTGTTACCTAGGGCTGTGTAGTGATGTATGATGGGGTAAATATTCAAGGCAGCGCACAGGTTAGCTGGGACGTGCTACCAAGCATGGGGTTACAGCTGACTAGAGGACGACAACTCTATTTCGCAGCAGCTTTTGAGGTTTCCAACTCTGTTTTTGTTCTGCATTGCAGTGAAAACAAAACCATTTGTGTGTGAGCGCCTCGTTCATGTCTGTGCTCCAACTAATTTAGAGCAGAGTTTTTTCATCTAGATCACTCTGATTCAGACAGAGCAGGGACATGAATCGGGATCTCTCACCACCTCTTCTCTCACCCAAAAAACCTTTCTGCTGATGAGGACGTCGCTGAAACACTTCCAGCGCCGAGGAAATTGCATATTTTGACACAATTTCATTTAATCGAAAATGGTCCGACCGGCCCTACAGACACATGAAATATAGCTGCCTTCTTCCTCCCTTGAACTGTGTAGCTCTACGGGGAGGCATTTTTCTGACGTTGTACTTGGATATTATAGTTGTGTGACTCCCACACTTTAGCTTCTCTTGCAATTAGGATGTGTAGCTCAAAGGCCCAGATTTTTAAAGGTGTTGAGACGTTGCTGCGCTCAGCATCGCAATGCCTAACTGATGTACGAGTCTTAAAATCTCATTTCCTAAAGGGATTTAGGCACTTAGGCATTGACAGTCAAAGGGATTTAGGCACTTAGGAGATTTTATGAATTGGCATTGCTGCACTTACCATTGCAATGCCTTAAATCTGGGCCTGACCCCCTCGTGGGGGCTGCTGAGCACTTTCAACTCCTGAGCCATGTCTACACGAGGGAAATGTTCTAAAAATGTCCCTAGTGTAGACAAGACTGCTGGGGGAACTCATTACATTGCAGGATTGGGCTCGCAGCCTTTTAGATATGCTGGTTGTCAACTATCTGCAACCCACAGAAGATTTTGATAGCCCATTAGTCTAGAGGACGGGCAGTGGCTTCTGGGAGATTCATCTCTGTGGGGACTGATACTTGACTAAAAAGGTCGTGTACTGTGCTAGGTGGCTGCAGGGTCGACGAGAGTGGGGGGGAAGCTGGTACAAATTACCGGAGCCCGGCGGTCTGGAAGGGGGCCTGTGGCCTGGCTTCCCTGGCTTCATCGGCCCTGTTTAGCCGCTCTGCCCTTGCTGAGGGACCCGAAAATTTTTTTTCACCGGGACCTGAACCCGCTCTCGGCGGCCCTGGGTGGCTGACTGGATTTCAGGAGGAAAAGAGTGGCTTTATGCAGAGCTTACCACTTAATATGGAATTATGATGCTGGAAGTGTCAAGGAAGCATTGCATACCAGTCTTGTGACTGGAGATTTTATTTATTTTTGATCGAGCTGGTCACTGAACATATCCCCCCGCTTTCCTCTCCCTGTACAATCTTCCCAGTGGGACCAAGGTGAACTGAAAGTAACATCAGAAAACGAACCGCTATGAAATGGATTTTCATTTCAGAACAGCAGGTTTGGTTTGTCAAACCAAATTTGTTTTCCAGAGATTTCCTTCCACGTCACGATACAAAGACACAGGGGCATATGGGAGGGAATCTTCAAAATTGCCTCTCACTATTTGTCAGTTGTGTCCATTGTGCCAGGGGAACTGGGTTTGGAGAAACAAAAGGAAGATTATCCCAGGGATGTTTATATATATTTCAAATTAAAAAAGGTTGAGGGGGGGAGAAAGGAAGAGGACAGTCATTTTGTGTCTGCATGCAATGGTATAGATTGAATAGCTAAAGCAGAATGAAATTAGGCAGATACGCCTCTCACCTTCTAATAAGATCCTGGGCAATTAGTCGTTTCAAATAATGCCTATCGTTTTGTTAGCGATGTCTGGACTTGGGTCAGCAAATCAAAATGTGCAGTTCTTGTATAGATGCATACAAAATGGGAATGGGTTAATGGCTAGTTCTTCACGAAGCCTGAATTCTGGTAAAGAACCAAGGAAGGTCTACAGCTCATGAACAAGGTAGTCTCGTTTTAGTTAAACTAATGCATCCAGCTGCTTTAACCCATCATGTTAGGGTTCTTCTTGCTTTCAGTTAGGTTCTCCTTGCAGAAAACAGTGTGAGAGAACCTAGTAGAGGAGCCTGAGCTTATAGAATATCAGGGTTGGAACAGGAGGTCATCTAGTCCAAGCCCCTGCTCAAAGCAGGACCAATCCCCAAACAGATTTTTGCCCCAGATCCCTAAATGGCCCCCTCAAGGATTGAACTAGGCCAATGCTCAAACCACTGAGCTATCTCTCCTCCTCCTTCTTAGTAAGTATCTGTTTGGTGTTGCCTGTTCTAAGCAGAAATGGGAGTTGTAAGATGTAGATAATTTCATGGAGATCTCTGAAAAAACACAATCCGTTTCCAACTGGGATAATGAGACTGTTTCGTAGGACTTGTCGTATTTTAGGTGTCCTTCCTGTGAGCAGTGTAAGCAGCAAAGGATGTATTGGGGAAAGAATTTGGCTAAGAAAATGCTCAGAGCTGGGTAAAAGAATCTCAGCTCTTCTACCTGGGTGGTGTTCTCACTGCTTTTCTTGTTGCTTGGACGATCGGTGCTGTCTGCAAAAGAGACCCATCTTTCCTCTATAGAGCCTTCACTCTGTGGTGGTCAAAGCATTACCAGTGTGTGGAAAAGTGGAGGATTGGAGAGGGAGGGAGAGGAGTTTAAGTGGGGAAACAGCTTCCCATCTCTCATTTCAAATGTCAACAGCCAATTTCACAGCTGCTGATACAATTTCCAGGATGGAAGTTATAGATGCTGATGGCTAATGCGGTGACTAATGCCTGGTAGACTGTAAGGTGGCACTCAGTGAATTTTGACAAGGAGTTTTTTCCCATGCATGGAGATTCAACAAGTGGTTAAAACCTATAAATGGGGAGAGAACTGGTAAACATGAGACAATTATAAAGCTCACTCTCTGTGTGCCGATTGTCTGCACACTTTCTATTCTGGGAAACATATTTCTAGTGGGCCCTGTGCTTTTATAATGTACCTGTCCTCCCGCTCCCAGTCTCACTGCCTTTGTGTGCTTTGCAGACTCCCTGCTGGATGGTCGGTACGTGGAAACCAGCCAGAAAGGCAACGGAAAAATGAAGAGCTGACAGATGAAGAGAAGGAGATCATCAACCGAGTAATAGCTCGAGCAGAGAAAATGGAAGAAATGGAGCAGGAGCGTATTGGGTAAGGAAATGACCTGGCTAATCACTCCATGGAACCCATGAGATGGTAACATGCGTCAGTGCATGGGCTTCACTTTGTATGTATTAGATTCAGCCTTGTGGCATGAAGATCATAGGGGAGCCCGTTTGTTAATCATACCACAGAGCTGCATCTGCTTGCTGCCACCTACCTCCTTCCAAAACCTCTTTGAGCCCAGAGATTTGTGTGATGCTAAGATGGCTTTGCCCATCCAATGCATCTGGGTAAGCTGAAATCAAATCTTCCATTACAAGAAGATTGATTCCTCAAGAGGGCCCCTACATTTTGGAATTAGTTTCCTAGTCCTGGAACAAAATAGCCTAAATCTATTGACCTAGGGGGCATCCTGGAAAATCCATTTTCATTATTCGTATTGACTTGTATTATGGAAGCACATAAAGGCCTCAGCTAGGCCTCATTGTACTAGAGGCTGTACAAGCACTCACTAAGAGACAGTCCCTGCCCCAAAGAGATTACAATCTAAATAGACGAGACACAGAAGCCTGGTCTACACTACTGGGGTAAGTCGGCCTAAGTTATGCAACTCCAGCTACATGAATAACATAGCTGGAGTTGAAGTAGCTTATGTTGACTTACTGTGGTATCTACACCACACTGGGTCGATGGGAGAAACTCTCCTGTCGACTTACCTTACGATTCTCGTTCCGGTGGAATACTGGAGTCGACGGGAGAGTGATCAGTAGTCGATTTAGTGGGTCTTCACTAGACCCGCTAAATCGACCTCTGGTGCATCGATTACCACAGCGATGATCTGGTAAGTGTAGACATGCTGTGAGGGCATTTGGGGAAGGCTGAAGGGAGGTAGGCAGTTCCTTTGGAAACTTTGGGTGGGGAGATTTTGTTTTGTAATTTAGTTTTTGTTGATTGTGGTTGTATGTATTTGAGGATTGTACTGATTTGATTGTGTATGGATGTCTCTTTAATTGCTGAAAATGATATGTAGACACTGGAACAGGAGTTCTTTTAGTAAAGAAATGAAGAAAACGGGGTCCCAACATATCCTGGAAGTTTCAGCTTGTGTTCTCTTGCATATCAGGATGGGAGCAGAAGGGTTTTTCAAGGAGAGTTTTTTGTTAAGTTAGCTGAGAACACCCAATGCTGTGTGTGTGAAATACTGTGCAACGAAAGACAATATAACTGACTTTTGCTGAAGGATCTAGTAATTAATCCTTTGCTGGCAGGGAGACTGACTTACACCAAAAGTCAAAATTAGGTGGTCAAAGATGAAACCCCTGAATTGGAGCATCCCTGAACTCATGAGATTCAAACTCAGAGCCACATCTACAATTTGGTTATCCCTCCCCAGCCCCTCAAATAGGGCAAGTCAAATCCTCAGAGCTAGACACCCTGGAACTGGGGGGGATTTGAAACCTGGACTTGAAGCTGAATATTATAACATGGGCCCATTTCTACAACTTCTCTTAGTCCCGATAGGTCAGAGTTTCAGCTCAAGGGGCTGCTGGAGGAGAAGAGCCTGTAATTAACACAGGATTTCTCTGCATGGGGGACAGAATGTATTTGGACTGATCCGAGTTGAGCCTGGGTGCTCGTTTCCTGGCGCCCTGCTGACCTGTCCCGATAAGCGCGCACACGGGCAGTATGTAGAGAGATTTCAACTGTGCGTCCTGGTTCCTGGGAGACCGGACATATGGCTGCTATGAGGGACGGCTCCAGGGTGACCCGTCTGTTCTAGGGTGAACCATATAAATGGTGTCCTGCTTTGAGCTGATGCACTGGAAGGTAGATTGTCACGCTACAAAGCTTCACTGCCTGCCACAGGCCTGTCACATGCTCGGTATTTGCCATTTGGTTTGTGCTGTTCAGTCTTCAAGCTTGGTTCTCTTAGTGTCCCCGTCAGTATCTCTTGGCCTCTTGCGCTCCTTTAGTTAGTTGGTGGGCTCTTCCTCTCCTCCCTATTTTTAAAACCCATTTAATTGGCGGCCTAGCCTTTTTCGGGGGGTACCAATGTCAGATGATGCCCAGCATGGGTGGCTGGCAGTGGGGAGAAGACCATGGACCTCTGGATCTGAAAGCATGAGCCTCTATTGCATGAGCTAAAAGACCCATTCCTGTTAGCTCAAAGCCAGCAGTGGGCTCAAACCTCTAAGCTGTCCAGCCACTTGGGGAGAGAGCCACCCCAGCCACTTGGGGAGAGAGCCACCCTGAGTAAGCATGGGATACAACCGTGTCTGTGTAACAATCTAACATCCTTCACATCCATGGAGACAGCCACCAGGCCTTCCTTGCCGGGCCAGATACTCCTATGTTACCCAGTCCAGTCCAGTGGCTCTATTACCACCACTGGAGTGACTCTGGGTTTAGCCCAGCATGAATGAGAGAGCAGAATTTGGCACGCTGACTTTTATCAATGGGCCTAAATCCTCTCTCCTCGGTCAAGCGCAAGTAAATGGACTTGGTGCAGGGGAATTCTGAAGGAGTACAGCATCTTACCATCCACCCTCCCCTCCCTGGGTTCCAGACCCCACCTGAGCAAACCTGCCGCAGCTGAAGGTTTCCTGCCATTGCCCCCCCGCCTTCCTAATAATAACGCTCTTGCCTGTGGTGGAACGCTGTGCAGCATGCAGGGGGTGGACCCCAGTGCCATGGGGTCATTGCATCCTGCCCCTTGCCCCAGATCCCACAGCCTTTTGGGCTGTATGTGCTCACAGAGACGTCTATGTATCCTGTGACCGACTCAGTCGTAGGGGTGTCCTTTCATGACATTTTGATAGGGGTTTTTTTTATTCTGGTGGCGCCCATCTCCTCTCCAGATCACGAAAGGGTCTGTCTCTTGAGCCGTCCCACTGAAAGAGGCCAGTGAAAGGTACTGCGCAGTTCATCTTGCCTTTCTGTATCTAAAAAACACCAACCTCTCATGGAAGTTTCTGCTCCAGCGTCCTCCCTGGCCTGTTAGCACATGGCCCATTTGAATTGCTGCTTGGGAGGTTGGCACAAGCTCAAGTCCTGCGATTGCTGGAGACGGGGTAGGTGTGTATGCCATATTATGCCCCAGAGATTCGTTCATACTTGCATTTGCTCCCTGGCCCAGTCAGAGAGTCAGGAGAGAGACAGAAAGCATTCGCTTGACTAATTTTCTAGCCAGCAGCTACTGTACTGCAGTGTTTCTACTAGGGGAGAGACTGAAACTGCCTACAGGGGATCTCTTTCAGCTGGCACTGTTGGCTTGGAGAAACCTGTTCAACAGGGGAAAGTCTCTTCCCCACACCGGCTAAGCTCTGCCTTAGCTCCAACTGCAGCCTCTTGTGTTCTCCGCCTTATTCAGCGCCTAGATGGACACCGTATCTGACCCCAAGTTCTCGCCTCACTGTATCCATGTGCTGCTGTGATCCCAATCCACGCTCCTTTGTTAATGGTGATAAACGCCCCATTGTGGCATCATTTATTTATTTATTTAAATGAGGCTAGCAGTTTAATAAGCCACTTGATATTGTTGCTCTATGGACTATTGTAGGAAATGTACACAATGTTGCGTTCTACTGAAAAACGTGTAGGGGTCTTTTTAGGGCCACAAGGGGGCATTAGATCATAGGGGTCTTTTTAGGGCCACAAGGGGGCATTAGATCATCTAGCCCAGGGGTTCTCAAACTGGGGGGCGGGACCCCTCAGGGCGTCGCGAGGTTATTACATGGGGTGTCGCGAGCTGTCAGCCTCCACCCCAAACCCCTCTTTGCCACCAGCATTTATAATGGTGTTAAATATATATATAAAAAAAGTGTTTTAAATTTACAAGGGGGGGAGGGGGTTGCACTCAGAGGCTTGCTATGTGAAAGGGGTCACCAGTACACAAGTTTTGAGAACCACTGATCTAGCCGGACCTAAATAACACTGACTTTCCTCCAGTTACTCCTGTGTCAAGTCCAGTAACTTGCATTTGGCTGAAACATCTCTGCCAGAAAGGCCTCCAGTCTCCATGTGAAGACCAAGAGATGGAGAATCTGCTACTTTCCTTGGTAGTTAGTTCCTGTGGTTAATCACCCTCACTCTTAAACGTGTGCCTTATTCTGGTTTGACTATGTCTGGCTTTGACACTTCCAGCCATGCTACATATGTTACAACCGGCCTTTTTTATGCATGTAACCCTTTGCAGAAGTATATTGCAAACTCACTCTAACTGCAGAGTTGCAGCCAGTACCTCACAAGTTAAGTAGCTACTGTGCCTCTGTATACCACTGCTCTCTGCTGGTTGGAAGGAGACGTGTTTGTGTCATAAGCCCTATACTGGGGCAGTTCTTCTCTTATGCTAGAGAGCGGTGGTTTTGGAGCAGGAAGGCTAATGGGCACACCTGTTGGGAAATTCCCAGAGGACGTGGTGTAGAATTTGAAAGAGGAGAGCACCTGGGGGAGAAATGGAAATAAAACTTCACTTCTAATGCCCCATCCTTGCCCCGAACTTCAAGACCATCTTACATTTGAGGATGCACAGAGAGCTGGATACTGTAGCCCTTCTAGACCTACCTACCTAGCAGAGCAGTGTGAGAAGATCCCCCATTTCCTTTCAGCATCCGTGTTTGTCCCATGCATCGGAGAAGATACCAGAGAAGAGCAAAATAATAATTGTTATATATCAACCTGCTCTGTCAGTGACAGTTTCCCAGAGGGAAATCCTATAATCCTACGTGTCTAACATCCTGTGTTTGTTTTAAGGACAGCAGGTGATTGTATTCTATCCAGGCTTAGTCAGCTGCTTGGTTTTTCCATCTAGGGGTGGGAGTCGGGCAAGCCAGCACCAGCATTATTAACTGTTTCAGAGAATGTTAAAACCCCTCTAGTTGTTTACTACAAGTAAGTTGCCCTCAGGGGCAGTCGATTCATAAAAAGGCAGAGCTGTTCCATCTCCCAGAAATGGAAAAACAACACATGGATGTTGAAAGCAAACGAGCGTTTGAAAACCGACCCCACGGATACTGTCGCCTGGCTGCTTCGGACTCAGCTGAGATCTAGTCCCTGCTAACTTGACTGTAAAAGTGAATTCAAAGTAAACTGTAAAAATATAATTAGAACTCTGCCCTAAATATGGCTGGAAAGAAGTTTGGGGTGTGGGAGGAGAAGGGATCCTGAGGTGCTGAATTTGGTGACGTTAAGCATGCGAAATCCAAAGTTTCTCCTATGGAAGATTCAAAAACAGTTGAAGACCTGCTGAAGTAATGCAGGGGAAACCATCTGTCAGACTGGCTTTTCTGAAAAGCACAGAGATGCTGGTGGTGCAGAAGTCCTCGTGAGGGTGGTTAGTTTTTTTTTTTGTTTCCTGTTGTGGACATGTAATTTGAGGATAAAAGGCCTGGTTGTATAAGAAGCCCTGAAATGTTTGTTCGTTCGCAAGCTAGTTCAGAGTCAGCGAGAGAGCAGCAGCAGGTCTGAGAGCAGCAACGTGCTCGATTCAAAGCCAAACGTTATCCAGTGTTGCTTGTTTCTCCCCCTCCTCCCCAATTTTCTGTGGAATGCATGGGCAGGTGGAGGTGGGGAGATCAGAAGCAAATGGATCAGAGGCAAACTTCACAAGCATACCTTCAAACGTATGGTAAAATACCCAGCTAGAGAGTGATGGTGGATATTCCACTTGGGAAAATTCACTTCTTGAAATCACGGAGGAATAGAGCTAAATCTCCAAGCAAAGACACCTCTGGGTGTGTGGTTTCAGGGTGGTAGCCGTGTCAGTCTGTTTCAGCAAAAACAACGAGGAGTCCTTGTGGCACCTTAGAGCCTAACAAATGTATTTGGGCATAAGCTTTCGTGGGCTAAAACCCACTTCATCAGATGCATGGAGTCAGGGCCGGCTCCAGCTTTTTTGCCGCCCCAAGCGGTGAAGGAAAAAAAAGGAAAAAAAACCCAAGAAAAACCCAACTGAGCTGCCGCCGAAGTGCTGCTGAAGAGTGAAGCGGAGCGATTGGCCTGCCGCCGAAGACTGAAGCGATTGACTTACCACCGCAGACCCGGACGTGCCGCCCCTTTCTATTGGCCGCCCCGGGCACCTGCTTCCTTCGCTGGTGCCTGGAGCCGGCCCTGCATGGAGTGGAACATACACTAGGGAGATATAAATACACAGCCCATGAAAAGATGGGCGTTGCCTTACCAAGTGGGGGGTCAGTGCTAACGAGCCAATTCAATTAAGGTGGAAGTGGCCTATTCTCAACAGTTAACAAGAAGGGGTGGAAATCACTTTTGTAGTGCTAATGAGGCCAATGCAATCAAGGTGGCCCATTTCAAACAGTTGACCAGAAGGTTTGAGTATCAGCAGGGGAAAATTAGTTTTTGTAGTGACCCATCCACTCCCAGTCCTTATTCAGGCCTAATTTGATGGTGTCCAGTTTGCAAATTAATTCCTGTTCTGCAGTTTCTTGTTGGAGTCTGTCTGTCTCTGTCTCTCTCGCTCTTTCTTTTTTGTGCGTGTGTTGTAGGAAATTTTCCAGTTGCAAAAGCTCTGTATTTTGTTTTAGTCTCCTGATCTCCGAGCTCCTTGTGACTCCAACCCCTCACCTTCGAAGAGCATATTGAATTCCTCTCTTTAACATTTGTGATCTCTGCCTTTGTTTTCAGTAGAGATTTGTAGGTATTGGCGTTGCCTGTTGGAAATGGCTAGCAGATTTCAGCCAGGCTGTACCAATGTCCTCTATAGACAGGCTGTTTTTGTGCTGTCTGGCATAGCATATTGCTGTGTTTTGGAGGAAACTGCTCTCTTCATAAGCTGGGCTTGACTTTTCACCTTAACTCTTCATGTTGCTGATGTTCAGCCTTCACAAGTTCTGCAGGGAATGTATCCGCTATCTTGTTTTCCTTTGTGTTTTTTTTCCTTTCTCTATTCATGGCCAACCTCCGTTTGGTTTCAGCATGTGTGTAACTAGCTAGCATCCTGGTGGATTTGGATCAAAGGTGGCTTGATGAAATGTGTGAGATTTTTACCTGCTGTGCACGAATACCTCCAGAGTGTGACTCGTGTGTGTACAGAAATGAATGTCCCTGCACATGAAACAGTAGTTGCAGGCATATAAAAATGCTGAAAGCCTAACAAAGGCATCATTGCATTGCACTGATATTCGATGTACTTAAACACTGGATGCACCAAGTTCATGATCATTCAGTATAGGGTGACCAGATGTCCCGATTTTATAGGGACAGGTCCGATTTTTGAGTCTTTTTCTTATATAGGCTCCTATTACCCCCCACCCCCTGTCCTGATTTTTCACATTTGCTGTCTGGTCACCCTAATTCAGTATCTCAAGCTGAGAAAATGGTAGAATCACATTTTGCCATGAGAGGTATGTGCATATATGAAGAAAATTGCTTCTAAACTTTTGATCCTAATTTTAATTTAATAAAAAACTTAGATCACATGTTTCATTTTTTTGACCTTCATGTTAACTTTAGTTTTAATATTCAAACCTTTAATACACACGAGTTCCCAGTAGAAACAGTAGTGGCTTAATTCTGGAGTCAGCTGGGCGACCTTTTTTGTGTGTATTGCATTGACTTTTTCCCTTTTCTTAGAAATCTTTGCAAAATCCCTAGACAAGCTCATTCCCATCAACTCTGTTGTGACAGGAGTGTTGTGTTTTTTAAGACTGGTCATAGAATTTCAGTGTTCGACCCTGTGCAGTTGTGAGGCAAGGCATAAAACCATTTATCCTTTGTGATTCAGGGTTGTTTTCCAGTTTATACTGCATGCTGCACTGAACGTACTGCTTGGTGCTGTTTCAAACCCATTAGGCTTGTCTTCTTTATTCATTTTTGTGGCGCTACAATAAATATTTAAATACAGAGAACTTTTGCATGCATACGCTGGTGCCAGTTCTTGTTTTGCCGAGGAGTCAGCACTTAATAAAAGTTCTTTCTATATTCCCCTTGTTGATTACAGCTTGTCCTGAATAAAAACGCAGGAGAAAATGCCTATGGCATCATGCTGCAGGGTTGCTGGTATGGTGCTGCTGTCGTGTACTGCAGTGAGAGGCACAGTATATGCAGAGTGTGAGTGTGCGCGCGCGCGCAATTGCCGCTTCTGCAATAGATGTCGAGCTGAACACAAAGCTCCTGCTGAAATGCTCATGGTCTAGCGAGACATTTATTTCGTATTCATCTCTGCGGTGTAGGGGAGGGACAACTACTCGAGCATCTTTGCTCTTACCAGGGCAGTGAGACACAAGGGTTGATACAGTCAATGGTTAGGCGCTGGTGTGCTGAGGCCTGTCATGCTGCCCAATATTGTCTCATTGGTTCCTTGTACTCCCCTGTCTGACCGTATCCGCCTGTTCTTTCTTGTCCTACACTTCGACGGTAAACTTTTTGGGGTAGGGACGGTCTTTTTTTGCCCTGTGTTTGTGCAGCACCTACCGTAACAGGCTTCTGGTCTGTGAGTAGGGCTCCTACACACTACGGTGATGTTACTAATAACAGTAGTCAGCGGGAGGCGCGGGTGCCCAGGACCGCATGAATCAAGCCATTGAATTTGGTACCTAAATAGATACAGGTGCCTCATATTAGGCACTCAAACGTTAACCGAAGCCTCTTCTGTAGCCTCTTCAGACCAGTTGCATGGACTGGCCAACAGGTGGTGCAGGAATAATGCTGTCCCATACTCCCTCCTCTGAAGAAAGATCACGTCACCTCTGTTGTGGATTCCCCAAGTCTCTTGCAAGGTCTTCTTCATGGCTCTGTAGCATGGTACAGTGTCACCTATAGTGACTTAGACACTGGTCTAGAGATGACGACATACATGGATGAACTCTCGGAGGCTCAGCAAAAGCGATCACAATCTCTGAGGTGGTGCTTGTAGCGTATCCCTAACTGGCGAAGGAGTTTGGTTTCGACTGGGGCAAATGTTAGGAACACAGGAAATATTATACCAGTCCATGAGGCCCATATCTTGCTTCTATCAGTGACCAATTCCTAATTTGTTAGAGGATGGCTACTCCTCCTCCCACCATAAGGACTGTCCACGGGGGGAAATAATGCTCCGTGTGCCTCTGATAGAATGCACTGTAGCCTGTGATTTGATTACTCTTATCTTGGCCTGTTCAACTGCAGATTTTAATAGTCATAAAATGTATGCACTGCTTTTTAAAATTAGCCCATTAGATACCACAGTGATGGGCACTTTGGAAATGTGCATAATGGTAATTAAAATCCAGCCACTGTGTTAGAGACACTTAGTATAAAGTGATTAATTGGATGGTTAATTTATACATGCAGCAAAAATTAGAAAGATAAACAAATGACATCTACAGGAGAGGGGAGGAAAAGCCGCGAGGAAGCCTCGATGCTGATTCATAGCAATGACCGAGCAGCGGAATGCCATTAGTTGAGTAAGACTGATACGGTTACATAGACTTCTTGCAAACTGAAATGTTTTTCAATTGAATTGTATTAGCTGAATAAGATTGACCTAAAATGTAAGACCAGCTGAAAAGTGTTGTGAACGGAAGATGTTTTGTTTCAATGTAAATCTCTCTAGCTGTTAGCAGCAGTGAAAATTGAGTCTACATTGAATCCATCTTACTGCAAAGATGGATTATGTATTTGGTTTCATTGGAAGAAATCAGAGTTTATTCCAGTCAGGAGTACCTGGACCTTTTGATCCCAGTCATTAAGCTTGAATCAATAACTTACCATTGTGTGTAGTTTATGTTCAGCTTGCCCTCATGCCGTATGTATGAGCTGAATATCCCCGGTCTCTCTCTTGCTGTCCTTTGTTATCAGTCTCTGGTTTCCAAAATGGAGTCTGGCCACAGCTTAGTGGAGGATAATTTAGGTGGCCCGTGTAATGCACCTTCCTTCACTCTTCTAGACGGGGCTGACTCTGCACTGATCCACCTTCAGCAGACAGACTAACCACACCTTTCTGTTAACATTTCATTCTGGTTTATCTGTGGTACTTGTATGGACTTGTTATCATGGTATCCGAGCGCCTTTTCACAACACTCCTGTGAGGTGGGGCACTGCTCACTCCCATCTTAGGGATGAAGAACAGAGGCACAGAGAGGCTAGATAACTTGGCCATGGTCACACAGGAAGTCTGTGACAGAACAGGGACCCTAATCATTGGATCATCCTTCCTCTCAGGATTCTATTAGCACTAAATATAGAGATGAGAACCAATTTGCATACCAGGGCCCAATGTGAGTGTTGATAACCCAAGTTATTTAACTGGGGTAAACTAAACCAATGAAAGCCAGATTTATACCAGTGTACAAGTGTCCACACACAGACGTACCCATTGAATTAAATTAGTGCATTAGTGAAACTGGAGCAAATCCTGTATGTAGATAGCCCTAAAGTAACAGACCTCGTAATGGAGGAGGACATAGGCTGATGAGAACCAGACCTTTCTGTTCCAGTGTCGAGTACAATCTATTGCAATGTAATGAAAGCATGCCTTTCTTACAAAGTAGAGCAGTTAAAATCAGGAGGTATGTAAGTAGGAGGAAGCAGTAGATCAGGAGAAGCGTGAAGGACTGGTAAGTGATGGCGTGGGGAACTTGTGACAGCTCCCTAGCTGTCGGCAGCATGGAAGAGGTGGGGTCTGAACTGCATCTTAAGGAGGGAAAGCAGAGCGAGGAGGAAGGCAGGCTGTTTCAGGTGCAGTGACAATGAAGAATCAACCTCAGACAGAGGGAAGGCAAAGCTGTGGGACTGAGAAAGTTTAAAGAGAGGGGGACCAAAGAGATGCATAGGGGTGCGCCATTGCCTGAGGGGCCTTGAGTCATTGTGGAGCAGATACGGATATGAATTTTCTGAGTGTCCTGGAAATTCAGATGCTCGTATTAGGGACTATCCCGTGGCTCTGTGAATTGTTTTCCCCCAAATAAAAGGGGGACAGAATGGAATGGAATCTGATTTTCTAGAGCACTTTTCTGTCTTAAAGTACCTCCAGGAACTTAAAGAAACTAGGATTTAGGTGCTAATGATTTAGTTGGGATTAGGTCCTGCTTTGAGCAGGGGGTTGGACTAGATGACCTCCTGAGGTCCCTTCCAACCCTGATATTCAATGATTCTATGAATAGCGCAATTGCTTCATGGCAAAATCGTCCGTCATTGTGCACTCAGCCACAGTTCACAACTGCACAGTTCTGAACATGAGAACCTTCTGATGATTCCCAGGGGATCTTTAACTTCTAGCCTGACTGATCCTCAGAGATGGGCCTCAATTTAACATCCTCGCTTGGAAGGCAGGTGTGTGTGTGTGTGTGTGTGTAATTGTGAAAAGAAAATCTTTACCGCTTTGGGGTACAAACTCCTGGCTGCAGCATTACATTCTAAGACAAGAGCAGCATTAATGATTTTAGTATCAATACTGTAATAAGGTAAATGTTTGTTTTTAAAGTAGTCATATAATCCCAGTGCAAGTACACAGATTGTTATATTTTTACACTCTATTTCTTTGTGATGATGCTGCCCGTGATAAGCGGCGGTTTTGCAAAACATTTGGAGCCAAATTCAGAATTGCTTGAGGTTAAAGGATTTTTTGTTTTGTTTTTGCAATTTGTTTCAATTTTCCATGAAAGAGCCTTGTTTGGACATGCAGATCTGCTCAATGGAAATGGACCCATTTTTTAGCATAGCTGGCTTGGCATTGAAAAAATGTGAACATTTGTACTTGCAGATGTTTTTGCTATGAAAATAGCCATTTTGCCAAAAATATTGCACAACACAAAACCTCTACATACAATTACATAAAACATAAGGTGTGAATTTCAGAAGGCACTCCTGGGTTAGCAGCAGTAGCATGCAATCTATGGGGAAAGTAATAGATTATGTCCCTAGATAAACCACTGGATTAAATAACGAAATTTATCTGCTGCTGGGGCTTCTAAACAAAGAGATACAGTACTTACCATAATCAGCAATATAACACGAGCACCATACATGCTAGACAATGATATTTCCAGATTTGTTGGTTTCATCCACTTGCCACACTTCCATAATATGCTTCAGTGCCCTGTGCAGATAGTTGACAGAGAAGCTCCCCATACCATAGGATAGAAATTGCAGTGGTTAGTTTAATTAAGGAGTGTGTTGAGAACAGCCAACGTTCTCTTTTTAGAAGCATTGGAATAATCTTCATTCTGATCTAAATATTAAGGGCCTAATCCAGTGCCCATTACAATCAATGGGACCCTTAGTGTTTGCAACTAAATGTATTCCCCATGAAATGTTAAACCTATAGATGTAAGGTCAGGAGTGATTCCCCTGCATCACCAGGTCTGACAGCTGAGTTAACATCTAGAAAAGAATCCTGGACGAGTGATCTCCAGTGTACTGAACACTGGCTCAAAGAAAGGGATAGACAGCAGCATGCTTTAGGAATGAAGACATGAGAGAGAATTATGCTAGAAAATAACTTTCTCCTGTACTTTTAATGTTTAAACTATCAACCCACCTAACTCAGATCAGAGACTGTTAATCTTTAACCCATTTTATTCCTTTTAGAAAGTATATTGTCAGGTTAAAAATCAGAATTACTTAAAAAAAAGTGCCTTACTTGATTATTGACAATGTTTTAGATTATGCAAACTGAAAGAATTAAAACCCTTGACTTGAGTTTTGGTGTTTTGGTGGTTGGTGGTTTGTTTTTTGACAATGCAAATAGACTGGTCTGTTTCAGTTTTGCCGATTTAGTCATTTTCTAGTAATTCACTTTCAGGGTCCCCTGCTTTAGCTGCTGTACTCCTACTATATGTATTGCAGAAATGTGCTCTATATTAGGGGGGGTTTATATTTTAAAAATGTCCATTTCCCCTCCCCCCTTTAAAACTGGAAACTTTTCTATTAGTCTCAAGTACAGTATAGTAAAAATCTAGGGTGAAATCCTGAAGTGAATGGGAATTTTGCCATTGATTTCAATAGAGCCAGGATTTTACTCCTGTCTTTTGAGATACCTGAATTTGGGGTCAAACTTGGCCTGATAGTGTCCCTTTAATAAACAGCCATAGAACAAGACTTCAGCATTTTGGACCTGAATCAAATCTAGAGAAGTCAGTGGAAAGACTCCCACTGACTTCAACCAGCTTTGGATCAGGCACTGTACGAACTGAAATAAAATGGCTTGGTTTTGGTACATACAATGTATTTTCTATCTCTTGCTGCACTGTCAAGGCGTATTCCTTTGTCGAGTGCTTACGTAGTCTCTATGCAGTACATGAAAAATGTCTAGCAGGTATTCTTGGGTTCCACTCTGTGAACAGCCCGCCGGTAGTTTAAGGATGAAATTCATGGATCTCAGTAAGGTCTCTTCAGAATTTGCCACATGTAAATTAGGGATCATATAGTTTGTAAATGATCTGACAGTGTGGTCAGTGTAACTGTCATAAACCTGAAACTGTCATAAGACATGGGGGACGATGTCTTTTTTTTAATGGATGCTGTTTTAGCTGCTTTGTCAGATTTGGGTCATGCTGCAATGGGAGTGTATAAAGCCCCCTGCGGGCTTGATTTTTTTTTTTTCCTGAAATTCTCTCAAGTAAGGATCTCTCTCTCTCTCTCTCTCCCCCCCCACCTTTGAATGGAATAAATAATGCATTTTAGATTCTGCTATTTTTAGCTAGCTGGTTTGTAAGTTAACCAGTTGTACAGTTTACCACTCAAACCTTTTGTGCTGTTGCGTCTTTCCAGAGCTTGCAAACTGCTGTTGCTGCTGTTGGTTTTTCAGAAGTTGCTAGTTGTGTCTCTTTACCCACACAGTACGCAGATGGGTTTGCACAGTTACAGTCTCTGGTGGGCTTTTTGCATTTTACTCAAAAGATTAACAATTGCAGCAAAGTAAAATATTTAATTTTTTTTCTTAGAAAAGTAAAGAAGGCATTAATACACTACATGTCATCCCCAAAAATACACTAAGGTCTTCATCCTGCATCCCTTTGACAGACAGAAACTAGAGCTGCTCAAAAAATGTTAGAAGTTTTCCATAGAAAAATGCAGTTTTGTTTGGAATGGAAACATTTTATGGGGACATGTTGATTTTGATGAAATCTTTCGATAGGAAAAAGTCAAAATGCTTCATTTTGATAGTGTTCTTTCAAGTCATTTAGTTTCAACATTTATATTTATTTCACTAATGTACACCATGAATAATATTATAAATATGATATTAAAGCTGAAACAAAATGAATCAAAACACTATTCAAACAAAATGTTTTGAAGGCCCTGGATCCACATTTTTCAGAATTCTAGTTTGATGGGAAATTGAAGAATTGTGGATTTTTGTTTCAAATTGGAATGATTTTTTCCCCCCTGAAATGTTGGAATTTCCCACCGAATGGAAATTCTGTTCCTGACCAGCTCTAGAAAAAAAGTCCTGATGGGTTTTGACTAAGTTCCCAAGCAGGCTGTGACCGTGACTAGCAGGCACAGATATGTAAGGAAATAGTGTTGCCATTTTGAGGAACATAATTATTTATTTGTCTAGAACTTTACATATTCTAAGTGCTTGACAAAGGTGAATCTTCATGGCCTCCCTGATGGATAGGGACAGCAGTATTATCCTCTCTTTCTTTGGGCTGGGGAAACTGAGGGAGAGAAATGATTTGTCCAAGATCGCACAGCAAGGCAATAGGATAGGAGTGCCAGCATAAGAACTTACAACCTCTTGACTTGGTGACCTTTGCTCAGCGATACTGTGCTTCCTCCCACACAATGTCTCCTGTGCCCATACACCTCACCACTGCCTCTTGTTTCAGTGAAGATGGAGTGGAGTACGTTTGGAGTAGAGTGTTGCTATATATGTTTCCCCCACCCACTCAGTTTGAGCACTGGGAGTATGCCACAGCATACACTGGTGTTTGTTAGCTGGGGAATAATTCAGAGCAATGCGATTATTTGATAAAATGGCCACAAATGGATGCTTTTTTTTTCTTTAATTTTATGTGCCAAATACTTTATACTTCTTGGCCATAGCTGATTCCTCAGCAGTTTGTGAAAATTCAGCATTTCCAATGTGAGTTGTTTTGATTGGAAGTGTAAATCACATGGTGTATTTCTCGTTCCCTGAATGGATTAACATAGCCCTTAGACTCGGGGCCCACGGTGAATACTTTCAGTTCCCAGGCTGAAGCTTGCTTTCCATGGATAGTCTGCAATATTTACTGTCTGGCTGAACATTCCTGTTGAGAAACTCATTTTCTAAAATACACGTGTAAAGCAAATGAAAAAGAGGGGACAACACACTGGAGGGGAACTTGTTTGAAAACCTGAAAATATTTATTGGAGATACTGTCTAGCATTCACCGAGCTGTAATGTTTCTGTATCATGCTGGGTGTGTATTAAGAGCATAAGAACGGCCATGCTGTGTCAGACCAATGGTCCATCTAGCCCAGTAGCCTGGCTTCCTACAAAAGCCAATGCCAGGTGCTTCAGTGGGAATGGCAGAACAGGGCAATTCTGAGTGATCCATCTCCTGTCGTCTAGTTCTAGCTTCTGGCAGAGGTTTAGAGCAACCCGGAGAATGCGGTTGTGTCTCTGACCACCTTGGCTAATTCTCATTGATGGACCTGTCCTCTACGAACTTATCTCATTATTTTTTGAACCCAGTTATACCTCTGGTCTTCACTACATTCCTTGACTACAAGTTCTACAGGTTAACTGTGCATTGTGTGAAGAAGTACTTTCTTTTGTTTTGTTTTAAATTGGCTGCCTATTAAGAGTATCTCAAGAGATTCCCATAATGTATTAGATTGGACACTAACAGCTGTAGATTTCTCAATATTTTCAGGTAAAATGATAGTTGAAAGTGACACATTTTCTTCAGGTTAATTACTTTTACGTTTCCTAATTATGTTTTACTTCATTCAACCTACAGGATCTTTTTATCTTCACTTAGACTGTATGAGTCAGACTAGACTTGGAAGGATTAGATTTTTATTCATCTCTCTCGCTTTCACACACACACACACACACACAATATTTCCATCAATAATAATTGAAATGTACAGATAAGCAAAGTAAGAAATGCTGTTTGAGAATTTATGCAAGTTTGATTTTAATGATAGTTACTTTGTATATTTTGACATGTGATGTTCATAACTTATTTTAACAGTTACAAAGTTTTAACTTTACAAATATCAATATCTACTGTCATTAAATATTTATTGTCTGACCCCCATAATTTCCCGCAACTCTGAACATTTAAACAAAAATAAAAAAAGTTTAAAACCCCTAATTTTGTGCACCTATGAAAACGAGTCAATAAAAATAGGAAAAAATGCTTAAAAATAAACCGCAATATTATCCATTAAAATTATAAAAAGAATGAAAATTGAGTTCTGCCCAGCCTAGTTATGATGCAACACTTGTCTCTGGGTTGGATGGTTACTGGGTCATCTGGGACTTGGTCTATTATGCAGTGCTGACAATGCAGAGCCTTTTGGGTGACTATTACATTGAGGTCCCTTTTGACCAGCTTTGGGGTCTAATTCAGAGCCTGTGGAAGTGCGTGGGTGTCTTCCCATTGACCCCATTTGGGTCAGGTCCTTGGTGGCCGTCCAGGAGGCTGAAAGTTACAGATCCTGGGATCCTTGGGAAAAAGTGAAAAATGGCCAACGCTCCATTTCCCTGTCACCTGATCCTGGTTTTGAATGGGGTGGAGGTGCTCATGCTTAGCACCTGGAAGGATCTGACTCTGTGGCTCTGGCTACACTACAGCTTAAGTCGACATAAGCTATGTTGCTCAGGGATGTGAATGAGCCACGCCCCCGAGCAACATAAATTATGCTGACGTATCGCTGTCCACACCGGCGCTTATGTCAGCGGGAGAGCTTGTCCTGCTGACATAGCTGCCGCCACTCGTTGGGGAGGGATTAATTAACTCATTGAGAGAACTTTCTCCTGTCGGCTTAGAGCAGCTACACAGAGAGTGTACAGCAGGGCAGCTGCGTCACAGCTTCCCTCTCCCTGGCACAAGGACGGGGGTCAGGGAAATATTTTCCTATTGTTTGGACAGCTTTATATCCCCTGAAACGGGGAGGACTCTCTCAAGGGTACAGCCAGAGGGCTGTACGCGCCAACAAGACCACTGGATTGTGGTTGCCCAGAGAATGACATGGGAGGTAAGTGAGGTGTCTGCTCTCACCTCAAGGGGGCGAACTTGAGACATTAACCTTTGACAATACCCATTCTTCTTTCTTCTCCTCCCAAACTCCTTATGCTGCTTCTTTCCTTCTAATCTCCTGCTTTTCCTTCCTAATTGACTCCTTGTTGGGTTAGTCTGAGGGAGGCTCTGCTACTGAGGGAAAATCTGATCAAAGAGGGAAGGTCATACATATCTTTGCCCAGGCTAAAGGAAGCGTCTTTGTCATGTTAGTGGCTGGTAGGGCATTACCAATGGAAATACTGCTGTTAACTAGCAGTGTTTCTCAGCCTTTTCCTAAACTGTGTCAGGGCGATCTCTTGGTCCTTGGATTGTTAGTTGAGAAACAATGAACTAAAGGGCTAAAATAAGTATCTGTGGCGTCCAGCAGAACCGGGCACGCCAACACCACTCTCCTATCTCTTGCACTGTCTGTCTTTGTGCTACCGTGTCCTGTTCTGTGTGCAGGCGTCTCATGAACCGCTTGGAGGACATGCGCAAGAATGTGGCTGGCGATGGGGTCAATCGCTGCATCCTGTGCGGAGAACAGCTGGGATCAGCTTGTGTCGTGTGTGAGGACTGCAAAAAGGTGAGACCTTACCTGGGCTGAGCTTGGGAACAGCAGATAATACTGATGATACAACCTTCAGCTCGTGTGTTCGGGGACTCCTGGGTTCTACCCTGGCTCTGACATCGACTCCCTTGAGCAAATCACATAGCTTGAGATTTTTGAAAGCCGAGTCGGGGATTTAGATACACCACTCCCATTAGTTTTAATGGAAGATGAGTGTCTAAATGAGATCTGGCGGAATAATTTTTTTTTTTTTTTTTTTGTTCACTTGCAGTGCTGCAAAAATGAAAATAAATTTGTTTTGGGTAGAGCAAAGTGTGGGTTTTTTTATTTAGGTTTTGAATTTTTTTTCAGGTTTTTAATTAAAAAAATATATAATTGAAGTAAGTTTCAGAACAAAAAGTCTTTTTGAATCAAGACATTTTTCTTTCGTTTTTTTTTTTGGAAAAAGAAAAAAATGTGACACTCATCACTAATTTGCAAAATGTTTTGGTTGGCCCAAATCTGCATTTTTGTGTGTGTGTGTGTGTGGGGGGGAGTTTAGTTCAGAAAATATTTCCCAGCTTTAGTCTGAATGTGTTGGTCAGCTTTGCAAATCTCAGCCTTAAACTTTATGCCCCAGTGAAATGAACCCACCTCCGCATGGCTTTGTGGGGGTTCATGAGAAATCATTTTTTAAACCATTTTGAATGTGAGAAGTGCCATATTAAATGTCAAATGATATTAAATCATCACTAAATCTGAAATGATGTCCCTCAGTTGCAAGTTGACATAGCAGAACATATGCTATGCAAAATGTCCTCCTGTTTTGGACTCGCTCTAACGCCCATCACAGCCCGGTGAGCATTGCTGGCAAAGTCTCAGTCTTAACTTTTTGAATTTCCTTGATCATTTATTTTTGTACCTTTGAAATCAGACCCACACACACCTCTTAGGGTGAATGACTGAGTCTTTAACTACAGCAGGAGTCAGTTATTGTTCTGCACAAGGCCTTTCTGGCAATGCTCTGTTGCAGCGATTTAGTGTCACGTTGTACCATAAACGTGTGCTTTGTTTTGTTGGTAGAATGTCTGCACAAAGTGTGGCGTCGAGGCGACCAACAGCCGCCCTCATTCCATCTGGTTGTGCAAGATCTGCAGCGAGCAGAGAGAGGTGAGTGCAGTGCTCCTGGCAGGTTTTACTTCCTCTCTGCTGCTACAGTGATGCTTTATTAAACTCTGTGTCTGGGATGTCCTGCCGCTTAGTGGTTCCAGAATCGGTAGCCGTTTGAAGTCAGAGCTTTAACGATAGTTGTCCGAAGCATTTCTTGATATTAAGCATCCTGCCACATGGAGCATTATATAAGGGGCTGGCTGCATGCTCGTACAATATTAATTCTGAGTAGGCTTGTCCCAAGAATCCCGGAAGGAACTGTGTTAATTAGATTTAGGGCCAACTTCTTTCCCAAGACATTCAATCATTGCAATCTCCCTCTCTTCCCTCCCCCTCATTCTCTACCCTCACTCCATGGACGAACTCCCACTGACAGATGAACAGCTCCTAGTTAGCCGGACTCTCTCGGTATAGATGGGCAATTTTTTTTTAATGAAAAGCAGATTGAACAAGATGTGTTTTTTCCCCTAAGAAAATTAACCACTTTTGCATGTAACGATCATCTGTTCTGGAGAAGGTTTCATGGTCATCAGCCCCGTCAATTGGCTTGCCCTGTGCTTTTGTACTATGGCTCACAAACTGAGAGAATAGGTTACTTGGAGACTTTCCCTTTCTGACAGGTTGCTTTCAAGCACTGTGGGTATATATGTTCTGTAACATGGTGTCTGTTCAAAGGGAGGTGAAGTTTGGAGCCTTGGTACTCGATGTGTATGAGTCTGGGAATACAAGGACCCAATTCATGGCCCCTGGTCAGGTCATTTGCCCCAGTGCCAAGCGTGTGTAAGGTGCTGCCATTTTGGACCGGCAAGGTTCTGCACTCACTTTGCACTGCCACAATTCACCATGCCCCTGCCGATTGTGCAATCACCCAGCATGCTTGTGAGTTGGAGAGTGAGTCAAAAAACTGCTGTGTGCGAGAAGCTAGAATCATCTGTTCAAGCAGGCTGGAGAGTTAATTCAAGGCTGGCTATCAAGAGGCTCCACCCACCATCACTTTGGGTACCATGCTCATCATTTCAATAAACAAGGTGATAAGCATCAAACGAGCTCTTGAAGGCTGATCTGCCCAGCCAGAATGTAACTATGGGGCAGCTGCTGAGAGCTGATTTGACCCTTAAATGTGGGTCACATCCCACCTTGTTTAATAAATGGATGCTCTTGTGGACGAAGCACTGTCATTTTCGGGAGAGCGAGAACTTCCCTCTGAACCTCCCTTGTGCTCTGCCTCTTTCCCAGGTGTGGAAGCGTTCGGGGGCGTGGTTCTTCAAGGGCTTGCCGAAGCAAGTGCTGCCTCAGCCAATGCCCGTCAGCAAGACCAAGCTGCCGCAAGCCCCCAGCGAACCTGCCTCCTCGGAGCCACCTGCTCAGGACCCAAAACTTCACTCCCGCACGCTGAGTCGAGGTAGGGGGTGGATTTCTGTCCTTCTGTCTCATCTCCAGTCTCTCTAACGCAGCCTGAGGGAGTGGTGGGGTGGCTCATGGCAATAGAGCGCAGTGTCTGGTAGTGATAGTTCGGAAGATCCATCCCTACGTGAACACACGTTGACAGTAAAATACCCAGTTGTTTTATTGCTAGTGTATGTTTCCTGATCATGTTTCCTGTAGTTTGTCCTTTTTATTTTTTTCCTGGGGGTAGCTGGGTGGCTCTCTCCCTACTCCTCAAGACTCAGCCCTTGTGCCCCTTCTATCTGGAAGATCTCCAAGGCCCTGTGCAGCTTTTTAAAGGTTCTCTAACCTAAGCCACACACACGGTTGCGGTAAGTATCAGAGTGTGTTCTGTGCAGGGAGACAAAGTCACTGAGATGATTGCAGGGAAAGTGGATGAATGTGAAACCTTGGCACTGCAGCAATTAAAATAAGAAATCCCAGCAAAACAATTTTGGCCCCTTATGGATTCAATTAAAACGATCAATGGGCTGCAGTGCCCTTTAGAACGAAAGGGGTGTTCACACAGTAAACCAGCAGTCTGACTGGTACTCTCTAGAGTAAGCCTTGGATTTTGATTTTGGTCTGGAGATAAAGGAGAACAATTCCGTCCACCCCCTTGTTCAAAAGCTTCCGCTAACTTAATCACATGCATCTAATCAGCTTGGAGGATCTCTGCTAAATTCCAGCGTGGAGTGAAACAGGGAAGGGAGCTCAGTCCTGAGTTCAAATCCCGATCAGTAAACCCTCCTGGGGAAGCACAGCTAAAATTCTTCCAGTGGGCGACTTCCATTTGGTGGGGTTTCCTGGAGCTCCAGGATCACATAATTATCCGTTCATTGAAGATTGAGGCTGAGGCATCCTACTTTAGTTTATTCCTCAAGCGGTGAAGACAAGGCTTCATTGTCTTCCTGGCCATGTTCGGAAAGCCCTGCAAACTCGCCTGTTTGTCCCGGCTTTTCAGCTTCTTCTACCTAGTCCCCTCTTCCCTTTAAAGTCACGATGCTGAGGGTACTGTAGGATATTAACCCCCTGTGAGTGGAAATTGGTTTTGCCTTAATCTAAGCCATACATCCCAGTCCCAGGATGATGAACACTCACATATGCTTCAAGCAAACAGCTGCCTTGGCGAGGAGGGCAGCACTACAGCGCTCATTGCGGATCGCCTCCTCTTTTCATCTTGGTGTGAATGTTCGCTCCAGTCATTGATTGCTCTTTGTTTGTGCTGCTCAGGCCAAGCTGAGGCTGGGGCCCCTGCCGAACAGGACTCTTACGGTAAGAGCGCTGGCGTTCAAACCTCTACCAGGCTGCTATCTCATTAGTGCATTTGCTAAATGTGCCTGCCTGCTAATGCTCAGGGACATGCCGCAGCCAGGTTTCTCTCTCTTCCCCCCCTTCCCCCCCCGGTAATCCATCAACAGGGCCAGTAAGTGCATGAAAGCTTTTGATTACATTGAATTTCCTCTTTAGTTTTTTCTTTGTAATTTATAAACAGGTGTGAGTGTGTGTGGGGGTGATGACTTCAGAGAACGCTTCCCATGCGATGGAAAAGGCTCATTCACCCAGAGAGATGACCAGTGTTGTCCTGCTGAGCAATGATGCCCGTGGCATCTGGCTCAGAGGTTCTCGCCTCTTGTTTTCCACGTTCCTCTTACGTGCTTCCGCTCTTCCCTTCTGAAGAGCGTCTTCCGGCAGCCTCCCCCTCTCTGTAGCAAGAATTCAGAGCTCTTGCTAGCTAGTTTAATCATCCCTCTCTTCTTGTGACCCCTCCACACCTCCAAACGCCTCACTCATTCGTGGCTGGACTTGCAGTCACACGGGGACCAGAGCAAACCAGTGCTGTTCATGAGATTGTGTAAATATCAGCTTGAAAACCTGCTGCCAGGTGACCAACTGGAATGTTTCTGTTGATTTCAGTGGGCGTTGGCTTGTGTTGCTTGTGAGTTTGTGTCGGGAACGTTTTAGGATTCTATCCAAAGCTATGGTTAGAGATGGGTCAGCTGCAAAATTCAGGTCCAAATTTCAAGCTCCCAAAGTCAGGGGATGTTTGGAGTTGGGGTTCTGGATTGGTCCATCTCGGATTTATGGGGTTTTGAAGCCGGAAAGGACCCCATTGATCACTGAGCCTCCTGCATAACACAGTCATCATAGAATCTCCATTGTTTTCTTGTCATTAATCACTTACAAATATTTAGTCCTTTCTGCAGTGGTTATTTTTATCCAGGGGTTCCAGCTAGACCTGTAATGTAGTTGTGGGAAGCCTGTCACATAACAGGGTATTTTTACACCGACACCACCCATTTCACAGGAATTTAGTTATTTTGGGGCACTCCCACCTCCTGTCCATTTCTCAGTTGAAATGTTGTAATTGAAAGAGCCGAGCTGTATCTGTAGGGGGTGTTTCCTGACGTGGATTCACATGCTCCTCACTGTATTTTCAGGTTATTTAATGTGAGTCACACAACCCCTCCCCCAAAACCCTTCATGTGAGAGAAACTTTAGAGAGAGGCAGCTAACGATTACACCTCGTTAAAGAGACGGAGACCACAACCCTAGAATGGCAACTTCTACTCCTGACGTGGGTTCCCTCTATGGCCTTGAAAACTCACCCAATATAACCTACACTAGCACAGGGAAGCTGGCCCCTATTAGTGCCTGGTCCACAAAGAGGATAAGAGCTTACTACAGCTTCCAGCTAGAAGAGCTACTCTTTTAGCGTGAGCTGTAGAGGCCCCTGCTGTTAGCACTGAAAGTCCTGGCTTCTCACCGAACCTGGGGGGTGGGTTAGCCTTAAATTTCTTTGGGGTAAATGAGGATGCTGCTGATTAACTACTCTGGGGTGGGGGGAATATTAATAAATAAATGAATGTAAAGCACTTTGAAGGTGAAGTGTGCTCTACAAGTGCTAGGTGGTATTATTCAAGGGGCAGCATTGTTACTCACCTCTATCCTATCAATTGGGTTACAGTCACTTCCTTAACAACTTTCCTGGCAGGGTGGTCCAAGATTTTTTTACCCTGATTTTTAACTTGGCCTTCTATCAAGTAGCCCCGGGCTTCTGGGCAGAGGTGGGATGAAACCTGGTCTTGGTCTTGGATTGAGGTGGTCTTGGATTGAGGTTCCTTTGGGACCTCTTTCCTGGACTGGGGAGAGCCCGGGTCACAGTGTGCGGTATTCTCTCTGTACTCCTGTTTGTGGCTGGTGGGGAGCGAGGGGTGCTGCTTGGTCCCAAACTCACTTCTCCTGCCTGGCTGTGAGCTGCCATCACCAGGTCGGCCTCTTTATTTGGAATCGTAGCCCCATGATTAAAATCTGAATCGCAGTGTAAATCCCATAGACTTACCTGACACCCACATTTAACACTAGGCACATCGGGGCTGTCAGAATAATGATTAGACTGCTGGTTACTTTGTCTTCGGAGCAGCCGAGTGTCGCTGATCAGTCTGGCTCTTGCAGACGGAGGTCTGGCCAGCAGTACAAAAGCAGAACCCCCAGCCTCGTGTCGCTGCAGACGGTCACCTTTTCCATTTCCTTTCAGGTGGCCCTGAGGAGAAGAGGGGAGTGGGCAGGAAACCAGGTTTGTTTCTAAGCTATGGATGCCTTTTCCCCCTTTCCTTAATAAAGGATTTCCTCCCTCAATTTATTCCAGAGCCAGAATTTGCTGGGGCAGATGCCCAACTGCCTTCAATAGCTTGGAAGTTTTGATGATTAGTTAGCGAAGCCATGTTTAATTTCCAAGTGCATACATAACACTCTGACAAAGCCATGGCTACCTAGGGCTTTACAACTATCCCTCTTTAGCACACAGTGGCCACTCAGAATTACACAGTGATAGCAGAATAGCGCTCCGACTCCAACACCACAGGCCCTGCCACATGCACTAAAGGAGAATCTCCATTTGCCATTAGCAATATAGGGCTTATGACCTACACTTGAGCAATTCTGTTTCCATCCAGTAGAAGGCAGCAGTGCATATACACACTAGCCTGTTGATTTGCACGGCGTTGCAGTTTGCTTTTGGGTTTTGTGTCTGTTTTAATCCAAGTCTGTTTTTGTTTGTTTAGTCAAATCCCGGGACCCCAGCCACGATTCTGAACGTGGCTATAGTTCTGAAGAAGAGAGTCCTGCTGCCTACAGGGGAAGGAAGGGGACGAGACAGAGGCCAGAAGCAGGTAAAGATTTGCTAGCTTGGCTGAGAGCAGCGACTAATGCAGGGAGGATCTGGGTTCTGTACAATGGCTCTGCTGGTTCTTGATGGGCCAGAGAACACCCCCTGGTGGCTGTGACACGTCCCATTGTCAATGCGCCTTCAGGTGCCTCAGTCCAAGCCTGAACGGGAATTCAGATGCTGAACGCATTAAAGTTTCTCTGAATGGAAAGCAGAGAGAGGCCAGCTGCCGCCGCCCCCAGCTTTCGCTCAGGAAATCTGGCCAGGCAACATCCTGAGCAACATCACAGCTTTCCGTGCACTCTCCGCTCCCAGCACTGACGCATGCAGTTGACTCTGGGGGGGTTGATTTGGCTCGGGGAAAGCTTGGGCCTGGAGGTAAGCAGGTGCACTTGCTTAGGAGTCTCACCTGTTTATGACAGGGCTGAATGTTTCCTGGCCTGACTGTCACAGGTAACGAGCACCTGCTGCTCCCACTCAGCTCAGATGGTGGTGCGGGTTCGAGGCCCGAATGAAAACCAGGCCTTTAGACTCTTCTCCATACTGAGCAAAACTCATCTCGATGCGGACGGCTAGCGCAGCACTCACGCACCGCTCAAGTCCCCCCAGCCTCTGATTTTTGGTTGCCTTGACACCCAACACCGGAGGCCGCCACAATCTGAGGCTGAGGCCTTTTGCTGGGACCTCTGCCCAGGGGTGGATTTCACCCACTGAGAGCAGACCTGCGGGTGGGGAGGGGTTCTGAGCATGCAGCTGGTTTAAGCAGCACACTAGCCCACAGCCCAACCATGCCTCAAAATCTTTCCTATGGACAATGACTGGGGACAGCAGCTGGGGACAGTCACCCTATTTAAATATGGCTGCTGCTTGCACATTTCTGCCCCCAACGTCGGCAGGGTCTTAATCGACCTTTAAACCATTATTGCGTGTGACCGTTTATCACTATTTAACCAAGCTGCTCCTGGTTATCAGCGCCCTCTTAGTGTGCCAATGACTTTCCCAAGGCTGCCTTTTGTATATATCCCGGCTGTTCTGCAGAGACAAGGCTCCTGGTGTGAGAGGCACGTTTTTTCCCCACATTAACTCCTCTACACTTACATAGCCGCCCCCCCCACCTGTTACTATACACACTCTCCTGGTGTGCGGTGACCCTGAGAATTCATCCAAGGGTAAAGATACCATTTATGTCGTAAGAAAGATTTATACCTGGCTTGTGCTGAAGATGCCAGGTAAGTCTGAGACCTTTTGCATTCCAGCCAGGGGTTGCAATTTATCAACAACAGGAGACCAGAATCACTAACCAACGTGGCTGTAATTTATCTATTCAAACCGCTGGCACCAGATGAATGTAAATAAAGACAAAGACAGCGATTGTGGTTGTCTCTTAAAGGGCACAGTAAGGCTGTCATTTCGTTAGTGAGCATGAGACGTTAACATAAAGGGAAAGGTCTCCAGCATGGGTTTCAGCTTAGCCCTATGGCCCCTGTGCGTAGAGCCCGACCTCCCAAAGGCATTTCCCCGTCTGTCTCCCAAGCATCCACTCTTACAAGCCTCCCCCGAGCAGCTGAGCTGAGGATAAGCCATTGCTCAGTAGGACCCGTTAGTGTCCCTGCATGGTGTAACATACCCTGAGTATTGCAAAATACCCAGTCATACATACGCCTCTTTAGAACACTCCCCGGGCTTGGTCACGTGTCCTTGCATGTATTTTGTCCCAATGCATTGCTGTCAAACAATGTATTTTGTGCATTTATGCCTGTAATTGTGGTTTGGTGCAAACAGCTGACGTGCCAGATTCACAGCTGGCATAAGCAGGAGCAACTCAATTGATTGAGCTCCCGCTTCCCCCAGCTGGCCCAAAGCGTAAAGCAAACTGCATGCTAAGGAGCGGGACTGCGGCCCTTAGCTAGAGATGACAGGCTTCACTTGGGGTAGCAACGAGCATCGCTAGAATCTGCTGAGAAGTTGTTTCTCTCCAGATCTGCCTAACAAAATGGTTCGATTGGAGAGACGCGGCGAAGCCATCTGCTTGGCTCTATTGGATGAATCCAGCCAGTCTCAGACATTTCATGCCATTGTGTTTCACCCCACTGTGAGACGGAATGAGGCCTGTGTCATTTTGTTCTTCAAAAGCCAGCTCTCTGCCGGCCACCTTCGCTCGGGCTGTTGCTAACAGCTGCCTGTTTTCTTGGCTGGCTTTGGTGGCTTGATAGAATCACACAAATTTGATCAAAGAAACCCATATCATCCAGCTAGGGCTAGCTGGCTATTGTTAGCAGGCCATTGTGTACCCCCTCTGGCCTAATCCTTCATTCCCATTGTCCTTCTACTCTAGGTGGCTAAAGCTAGCACATTTCTTCTCCCTCCCCTCAGTTTTCCTCTCTGCCCTTTCCCGTCTCTCCCTCCCTTGCTGTGACATGTGCTCGCGGCAGAGGAGGTGATAAAGCCGGAAGCTGCCCTTCCACAAAGCAACGTTAGCTTCCTAAACATGATTGTTATGGGCAATAAAACCCCCCCAGGTCTGACGACGTTCCCAGAGTTCCATTGGGAGTGACTGGGATACATGTAGATGGGATGGATTTATCATTGTGATCAAGAAAAGCCAACCTCCCAGCTGCTGTTCTTGCTATGCTTTCAGGCAGTGAACCAACGGCTGCTGCTTCTGGCCGGGGAAGCTACCCACCTCCTAGCCGCAAACCGTCTGAGGTCAGAATGGCTCCAAGTGGCAGCGAGTTTGCTGGCAGGGTTGCTGAGAACTGGGAGTATGCAGCGGAAAGTGAAGTCAACAGGAGCCCTGGAAGTGAGAGAAAGCAACAAAAAGTCTACTGTGGGGGTGGTTGGGGGTCAGGGGGAGGGTGGAGGGTGGAAGGGTGGGAGCGGGTTCCTGGTCCTGTCTGCAGGCTATAGGGTTGTGTAGGATAGTGTGCGATCAGTGTCCGTTTGGAAAGAGCCAGCCTGGAATGAAGTGGGGTAAGTTGTGCCTCTCTGACTTATAGGGAACAGCCTGCTTTGTCCAGACTGACCCTCCAGAGCTTTCTCCTAGCCGGCAAGCAGGACCCCTTTCCCCTCCCCTTAAAGTGATAGTAACCAACACCAGCCTCAGTACACCACACTTGGCAGACTGAATGCTGCTGCAGACCAAATAAATCTGGCTCTGAATGTGGCTGGGTTTCTGGACAAGCCCAAGACCAACACTCCCTTCAGCTTCAGGAGGCTTGAAGCCCAGTGTCCACTCAAGCTCATCAGATTTGAATCACGAGACAAGGCTGTGTCCCTCCCTCCCCCAAGAGGAGCTCTGGTCCCAGTCACTGATGCTGGGAAGACAAAGACTTACTCTTTCTTATTTCCCCCCTCGACACTGACACTATTTCCCTTCTTCACTTTCCCAGCGTAAGGGAGAACGGGGAGCACGCCACAAACTGATACCAGGGCTGCTCAGCTGAATTTGGTCTGGCCGTGCCAGTGCTCCCTGCTGGGTTTTGCTACCCAGGAATGTTTGTGGGAGTGAGATTGACTGGCACAACTAATCACCAAAAGCTACGTTCAGAACTAACCGTGCAAGAAGTGAATCAGCTTGCACGGAGCTGTGCTTACGTAGGAGGGGCTTGCACACTCGCCCCCTCCTTGAAGAGAAATAGCACCGTTGTTTGCCTGGGTCTGTCTGAGCTGTTCCTTTTAAGCCCAAGCAGAGGAGAGATCCTGCTGTCATTATTTACGCCAGACTCCCACAGAATTCCTATGGGCTGGGTTTTTAAATTTATCCTCAGTACTTAACCTTAAGGTAGGTCAAAATTCTACAGATGAGGAAACTGAGGTACAGAGGTCAGGGGGCTTGCCCAAGCTCCTGCAGTTAGTACTTGGGCCAGACTTCACACCCAAAGAGTCCTGGGACCCAGTCTTTCCGTTAGGCCCACCATGCTGAATACGTGTCAATCTCTCTTGGCTTTTCTCATGCTGGTGCGTGTGCAGGTGTGTGTGTGTGTGTTTTTAATATAAATTATATATGTATAATGTGTAGGGAGTATGTATAATGTGTATAATACATGTTAGCGTGTGTGTATATTCTTTCGCCCTTATATCAAAGCTAACCTCTTCTTCCACAATCCTATCCAACCATATTAAATATCTAGGGAGTGCTATATAAAGTAGGATGCTGTGATACAGGACTGTGATGTTTTGTTCTATTCCCTGCTCTGTGGCAGATTCACTGTAGACCTGACCCTACTTCTATTATAGTCAATGGAAAGTTTTTCTATTGACTTCAGTGAGGCCCCAAGTGCCTCGAGCAAGCCACTTGTTATTATTGATCTAACATCTATATTGCAGTAGCACCTAGAGACCCAACTAGCCCCATTTCTCCATGTCCGTATCTGTGAAATGGAGATATCTCCCTAACCCACAGAGGGTGGGCTTGAGAGGCTGTGTGTGTGTTTGCAAAGTGCTTTGAGATCCCCAGGTAGAAGGTGTTATGTACCCGGCATTTTTATTGTTATAAAACTAGATTAAATGCAAAATAATTGTTACCTTTGGAGAATTCAGACAGTTTCCCAAACATGTCTCCTCTTCCAAGGTGAGGCGGATAGATGCCGAATGATCCCAGCCATAACACACTGATGCTGCACGTGACTCTCCGTGCGGTAATTTCAAAACTTCATTGATGAAGGCTGCTGCATTGATTCTACTCGGTGTCACTTGTTCCATGAAAATGTAATGGGCCCCAAGCTATTGTAAATTGTTCTGATAAAAACTGATGACTGACAGCTTATGCCAGAGCTTGTCAAGGACAGAATTCTCCCTAGGGGGCGTTGTAGGTTGACAGGCAACTTCAGAGACGGCCTTTCAGCCGGGAGTTGAGCTGGCAAATATATTTCCTGAGCTAAACACCACTGGAAAAAATCCAAGTTCTCTTTAATTCCTTGGATATAAAAGGAATACTTAATAGCAAACTGCTGGAGATACTAATCATGTAATTCCCTTTCCTGATGCCAGATGGAGTCTGTGCTTTCAATTTCATATTCCTGTGAATAATAGAGGTACAGTGGGCTGAATATTAAGGGTGTCTATCAGCTTGCGTGTCATGCAGGAGCCCTCCGGGGACTCGAGCTGTACTTCCCCAGTTTATTTCATCAACCATAATCTCTGTTTAACAGTGCAGCCTGGCAGTAGTTCTGTTGTTTAATCCAATCCATATGTATGTGCAGTGGAGATTGAGGCAGTAGTTCCTATTATCTTAGAGTTACTTGCAGCGAATCAGTTGTAATCTGTCTACCAGCAGAGTTCATTGTCATACATGCTGGGCTAACCTGGTGCAGTAGGTTGGAAGGACAGCATCAGGAAACTTTATAAAGATTTGCCCCGGTGCACGCATGCAGTGAGGTCTGAGTGAATACTGCATAAAATGTCCTGTCAGTAAGATTTGCAGCTGAATTCAACTCAGCCGTGCTTTAAACAAGTGCTTAAATCCTTCCCTGTTCTGAAAGCAATGGGGCTTAAGCATGTGCTTAAAGTTAAACATATGCAGAAATGCTTTCCTGAATAGGGATACTTTCCTGACACACTCATCCAATCAGGGGGAAGAAACAATACTATGTGACTCACTTTATTCCCACTCAGCACAGCTTGAATGGTGAATCCTTGTTGAGGATTTTTTGCTCTAGTCACTACCCAGGTTAAAAATAATCAGGGAAAAAAGGGTTGTTTTAAAAAAAGAAAAAGAAAATAGAATGCCTTTGAGTTAGTTGCGACCTGCTCATGAACAGTGTGTGAGCTGAAGAAATGAGTTAGTGGAATAACTTATTTGTTGCAGATAATTTGCTCAGCTGTATGTATGGCATCTCACTTTAAAGTGGAGATAAAAATTGCTTTGGAATACCCAGTGCACCCCTCAGGATGTGGAGTGTAACTGAACTTCTGGCAATATGTGGCTGAGAATAACTTGAACACAGGAACTGCCGGGCTGGATCAGACCCAGGGTCCACCTAGTCCAGTATATTGTCCCTGATAGCGGCCAGTACCAGATAAAGGTGGAAGCATGGCTTGCTCTTTCTGTGCCCTGTTCAAATGATTCTCAGTGCACGTACATATTGATAGTGGCACTAGACATGGTCTGAAGTGAATGGGTTGTGGGCTTGGTCTTGCAAGGTGCTGAGTTCCCTTCACCTCGCAGCAGCTTGCAGGATTAGGTCCTAGGGCTGCTTGTCCACCAGGCCATTGTTCAAAATGAGCTGCAGCAGCCCCACCATTGTATTCAGTTTTATGGGGCACAGTTTTTTCCCTCTCTGTGACAAAGAGGAGCACCTGTTTTATCACATCCTGTAAGGTCATAACTCCAGCTGTGCAACAGACAGGGAACCTTATTCTGTTGCCTATAAATATAACTTCCCAGAGGCCATGCTGATCTGGCTTTGCGTGGTCAGCCCCTGCTGGTAGCGCTGACTGAAAAACTCTGCTTCACCTTCTTGGCACTTGCGTTCGTGTCTGATGTGACTGTGTTAGCGCCAGGCAGTGGTGTAGATGCTCGGCAGCTTTTATGCTCTGATCCCTGTGGGGACTGCCCCACACCTTCACCTCTTCCTGCCCTCCTTACACCTGGCTGCTGGAGAGGGGCAAGAGGCCAGCTTGTACCCAGAGGTTACCTGACCCACAGGAATGAAGCGGTAGGTGATTGAAACCAGTTCTGAGACCTGTCAGGCTCTGGGATCAACGGACGTTTTCATAGCAGTGGGTGTTTGAGACTTTCTACCTTGTGACAAGGCTCCTACTCAGTTTCTGTTCTCTACTCCATGCTTCCCACACACACCAGTGTCCCACATAGGTCTCCTCCTTATTTCATTTCTGCTAAATAGAGCTCAGCCAGTTGCTCTCCCCTCTGAGCGAAATCTCTTGTTTCCTGCCTTCTGGATGGCGTCTGGCTGCAGCACGCCTCTCCCCTGCGCTCTGCAGCCCTCTGTGAACAGCGTGATTTTCCTGTGTCAAATACGTATCAAGAGGCTTTAATTACCTCAGCCTCTCTCCTCTGAAATGTTTCAGGCTAGGCCCGAAGCCAGACCCCTGGTTCCGTGACTGACAGGACTGAAAGGCCCCGGAGTGGGCCTAGTTCTGCCGTGTCATGGTTAAGGCTAAGATTTTGTCGCAGAGGTCACGGAAGTTGCGGATTTCGTGACTTCCAGAGACTTCTGTGACTTCAGCTCGTGGCGGCTGGGGAACTGTGGGGTACCGGGGACCCCCCAAACTCTGAGCCACCATGGGCATCTGGGAGACCCTGCAGCTCCCAGCCACTGTGGGCAGCGGGGCCCCTAGGAGCTCAAAGCTACCATGGGCAGCAGGGCTTCTGGGAGCTGCTGCAGGCAGGGCTCCCAGCGGGTGGGGGTGGCCCCCTCAACTCCCGGCAGCAGTCCCTCTGAGCCACGGTAGGTGGGGGAACCCTGCAGCTCTGAGCTGCCCTTCCCTCCCCTTCCCCTTCCCCGCGGGCGGTGTGGGGACCCTGCAGCTCCCCATTTTGTCATGCATATTTTTAGTAAATGTCCTGGATAGGTCTTCTGTGATTTTTTTCTTTATTGCCCTTGACCTGTCTGGGACTTTTACTAAAAATATACGTGACAAAATCTTCGCCTTAGTCATGGTGGCTGGGGCAACCCCTGGAGCTGGGCACAGGGCAGGCTGTTAGAATATGTGGCTCTGTTGGACAAAACCCTCTTCTTTCCTTTAAGGGGGGAAAACTGTGATGTGCACAGCTGTGGAGACTTGTGCAGTCAGTGGGGTGCAGTGGTGACCAGAGAGCATCTATCAGTGCCCGTGGCAGTGGGGGATTGGGAGTAGACTGCCTCCACCCAACCCCCACAGAGCATCCCTGCTCAAAGTCCTTTTTCTTTGGTTTTTGGGGGATGGTGGTTCTGCCCTTCGTGAATAGCTTAATCCCTCCTCTGTCAATCCCTATGGGAATAAACTCCACACTGTTCATTGGCCACAAAATCCATTTCCTTCACCATATTCTCACGTCCATCTCTCTCTGATGCCCAGCGTTTTTGGATACAAGAAGCACAAAGTGGAGTGAGCCGTTTCGCTGGGTGGATAAATGGATGTTAAGTTCATGCAGTACATTGGCTAGTTTCACTGTATGTAGCAATAGGGTATCGCATTAAAGCCATGCTTCCTGAGCACAGCTGGTTTTAAAAGAACTGCGCATGGAACTAGCATTGAAACAGCAGCAATAAGAAATGAGTGAGGTCAACTGCATGTTATTGACAAAAACGAAGAATATCAGAGAAGAACCGGGAAAATAGTGGCATCTAATAATAATAAAACTGGGCTCTGATATAGCACTTTTCATTGGTAGAACTCCAGGTGCTTTCCAAAGGAGGTCAGCATCATTATCCCTATTTTACAGCGGGGGAAACTGAGGCACAAAGCGGTGAAGTGACTTGCTCAAACTCACCCAGCAGGCCAATGGTGGAGCCAAATTGCTTCACTGCCAGCACTCGATCTACGGGGCCACACATCCCCTGTAGTGTCATTAGGTAACACTGCCTTTCATCTGGCTGTTGGAGACCAGAAATCTCTGTTTTAACCCTGTCTTGACCACACTGTCATCAGGTTATTCTCCTAACATTCCCCACTGTTACTAGCCCCGGTTGAAGTGCTGGTATGACTGGGCTCTGCGGGCTGCTGGTGCATTTGATCATTGTGTCACTAAGCCTGTTCTGAACTGGGCTAGACGCAAAGTTTAAAACAGCCGCTGGCCCACGTTAGTCCGCTCCCCTTCCTGCCACCAATAGGGCTGCAATGGTAGTAGCAAAGGTGGGACATTTGGGGGAAATGAATCTACTATGGACAGTCCACACTGTAAATGGGCACCCACAGGCCAGTCACTGAATTGCTCTGTGCCTCATTGTCCCCGTCAATAGTACTGGCCCAGCTTTGCAATGCACTTTACTCCTCGCATCTCAGTCTGTATCGAAAGGTGTTGGGAGACTGTGGTACTAGGTGACTGACTGGTCGCTATGGCTCAGTTTTTCAGAACTGTTTGATTTCAAAGGGAGGTAGGCACCTAAACACCTTTCAGATCTGGGTCTGTGTGTACAAATACATCCCCAGCTCGGTAAGCGGGGACCCTGTTTTAGGAAACTTTGATATGGGCTTTGAATTGAATTCTTGCATACTCCCCCTGGATATGCCCGAGCAGGGGATGGCCTTTGTGCTAATGCAATTTGTTGCGATGGTGGCAGTTTAGGAGAGGGGTGGGTTCTCTTCCCTCTCTGAAAATAAAGCCAGGCACTCAGCTGGTGTCAATCAGTGGTGCTCCATTGATGATTAATGGAGCCATGCGGACATGACTAGCAAGAGACCCGCACACCAGATCCAGTTATTTTTCTCATGCCACTCACTGACGGGCATGTTTCTGTCTCTTACCGAACAGTTGTCATGGCTCTGCAGTTGCTCGTGTCTACAGATTCTAAATGCCCCGTTTCGGCTCTAATCTTCTCTCGTCCTTGTAGGTGTAAAACGTGCCAATTCCGTTCAAGCTGCCAGGCCCCCTCCAGCGACTAGTCAGAGCTCTGCTGCCCAGGCTACTCAGCCAGGTACACGTTCTGCTTTTACGTATTCTGGGTCTGTTTGTGCCACGGAGGTGCTGGCTTGCGTTGGGATAGTGCAGAATGGCTTCCCGGAGTGCAGGACTGTGCTTTGAAGGCACTACTGATAACACACACACACACACACACACACACACACACACACACACACACACACACACACACACACACACACACACGTAATGGATTTTCAAGTATCTCACCACAAACCAGTGCTGGAGCACAAACCGTGACCTGGAAGCCAAGACTCCTGGGTCACTGCTCTAACAACTAGCTGTTCCCACAGGGGTGGCTTGGTACAGGCTGTGGTAGGTCTTGGTTTCCTGGGCCTGTGCCAGGAGGTGGATGAGGTTGCATGCCCCATTCTCTCATGGCTGCTTGACTCCGTTACCAAGGACCAATGGGGGCTGGGGAAGAAGGGGGCTCTAATCATCTGCCCTTGAGGGGGTCATTGGCTTTGCCGCCTGCTGAAGATGACAAGATAACTTTTTATCCCACAGCTCCTCCAGTGGGTGGCAAACAAGAGCCCGGGCCTGCTGGGAGATATCCAGAAAGACAAGGTAAAGAATCTCAATGGGTCCCCATCTACTGTAACGCACTTTCTTGGGTCACACAGTTTCCTGCTCTAAGAGATGTTCCCGCCCTTATGTCAAAATGCTTCGAAAGGGTGACAAAGCAGGTGACAGAGTTAATGGAAAACATGGAGATTTTGGAATGAAAATAGCATTCAGAGCAGAACCTAAACTGTCTCTTCTGAGGCTTGCCCGTCTGATCTCTGGTATTTAACAAACACCATTTCAGGTGTTTCCATATTGTAAACGGCCTGTTCTCTGCATCAGGGCAAGAAATTCTTCTAGGGAAGGCTAGTGACCTGTCGGTATGGTTACTAGCATGCCCATCCAGATAAATGGCTTAGAAAAGGTGGATTAATGGCGGCATTGGGAGTAGATCACTCTCCCTCCCTTTGTTTAGTCCGTGTGCCTTACTGATTCATCTCTCTGTGGCTCCCATTTCTTTCATTCTGCACTGTAATGATGGATTAAATGGCGAAGTCTCTGCCAGCGTTAATTGACAGCCAGGTCAGGGGACTCACTTCTGAGCAATTTTGCAATTTATGATTTATTTAAAGTTTTGCATTTCCTCTTAGAAGGCCAAATTCTGCTTTCCTTTGCCCTGGTGTAAATCTGGAGTAAGTACGGATGTTGATGGGGTAACCCGATTTGCACCCAAGTAACTGAGAATAGAATTTTGCCGGTGTAGTATTAAAAAGCTCAGATTAAAATGAATGTCTTCTTTCACCTTCCCTTCCTGGAGAAACAAGCTGTGCCACATTTGACTTTCAAGCTGTTAATTATAAGCATTCAGTTCCATCTCCTCTATTAATTCACGTTAACAAGGTGCTTCCGCATTCCCCTCAGGCTTTCATCCCAAGATCTGAGAGTAGAAGTGGGTCAGCTCTCTGTTTCCGAGCTTTCAGATTTTCCTTGACTGAGCCCCTCGTATTTGGGGAATTCTGACTCAGCAAAAGGTTGGGTTGAAATGTAGCACCTCCACCTCTTATGGCTTAACCCCAGGGCAAAGGAAACTGGGAGAAGCCCATTATGTAGAGATCACCTGATAAAAAAGCAAAACCCCTTGCATAGGCATTATGCAGAAGCATAAAGGGCCCCAGATAGATGCGTTCTTGTGGCTTCCATAGAGCGAAATGGGGTAAGAAATAATCCAGGATGAAGTTCATTTTTTGCTCACCATGCATGTTCCTCCCTGATAATTTACTAGTTGCATCAGCTGTAAGCCAAGCAGCCATCTTGACTGATCACCATGGCCATGCTCAAGCCCCTTTGTTTAATTTGGTCCTTATGCCACGTCCATCCCTTTGGTATCTGAGCACCTAAATGCCCTGGGGCAGATTAGAAGCCAGGTCACCTGACTCCCAGGCCTGCATTCTAGGCAGTAGACCCTGCTACCCTGTTTTTGTGTTTGCTTTCAGCAGAAGATTGTGTTTTACCCACATGGAGGCTTGGGGGAAACAAACATAAAGCTTGCCCACTTGGGTATTGGCACCACAAGCATGGATATAATATACATAAGGCACAGAAGCCAAGCAGAGTTTCCCCCAAACTCCTTAGCACATCACGGGTTCCCCACCCACCTAGCAATTTAAGAGGGAAAGTACCTGTATAAATGAGGTGTAGTACCATAGAATGTGGAATGTCAGATTTGCTTATGCAAATAAGAACATAAGAGTGGGCATGCTGGGTCAGACCAATGGTCTGGCTTCTGTTGGTGGCCAGTGTCAGATGCTTCAGAGGGAATGAACAGAACAGGGCAATTCTGAGCTGCTGGCAGTTGGTTGCTTAGAGACACCTGGAGCATAGAGTTGTGTCCCTGACCCTCTTGGCTAACAGCCATTGATGGACCTATCCTCCATGAACTTATGCAGATCAAATCATCACAACAGGTTTGAAGTGGCAGCAGAACCGCTGCTATATCTGTGTCACCGTCACCATAGAAAGGATTCCAGTGCTCATCTCGTCTCAAGCACACCAAAACCAGTCTACGGGTGGGGGTTTTCAAACCCGCGGGTAGCCAGACTGGCAGTAGGTGGGTGAATCTGTATAGGGCAACAAACTTAAAAATGATGAAAGGAAATACTTTTTAGCATAAAAAAGCCATGAGAAGATCCTTCCCTTTTATGAAGGAGTCCATAGAATAAGCTAGAGATGCATTGGTCTAGTGGGTGAGAGAAGCCGAGGGAAGAGGAATTTAAAATTGATAAGATCCAATGGCTGGAAGTTGAAGCTAGACAAATTTCAGACAGCAAGTAAAGCGTAAACATAAGTGAGGGTCATTAACCGTTGGAGCAGCTTACCAGGTGTTGTGGTGGATTCTCCATCACTGGCAAGTTTTAAATCAAGATTGGATGTTTTTCTGAAAGATCTGCTCTAGTGCAAACAGGAATTATTTTGGGGGCAGTTCTCTGGCCTGTTATCCAGGAAATCAGACTAGATGATCACCGTAGTCCCCTCTGGTCTTAGAATCTCTGAATCTATGAAAATCAAGTAGGATCACGAACTGTGCAGATCCAAATCCCAGGTACCCAATAACCTTGATAAAACTGCCTAGCTGAACTTTCGGACACGAACAACTTTCATTCTTCACCTGGAGCTCAGGTCTCCAGTGCTGCACCCCATCTCATCAGGATCTCTATGTTCAATGCCTATTTTCTTTTGCACAGTGAGCCAGTCGATGGGCCCTCCCCAGACAGACCCGGCCTATTCAGCAGCGGCACCCAGGGATGAGAGAGGAGGTGGCGGTGGTTACTCGATGCCTATAGCCAGAGAGGAGAGGGCTATACGCCAGCCTGCCCCATATACACAAGCTGCTGCCCCGCCTGCACCATCTGCACCTGCACGTCCACTCCCGCCGCCTCAGGACGACGAAGAGGATGAGGCCAACAGCTACGATTCTGATGAAGCAAGTACGTAGCCTCGTGTCATACCGTCCGGCTCTGATACAGATGGGTTGTTTTGAGCCACATAAGAAAAGTAACAAATCTTGGGCCAGATCCTGAATTGTTGAGGACCTGCTTTTCCCTCTGGCTTCATCAGTGCTCAGTGCCCCTTATTCAGAGGGGGAGTGGAGATGGCTCAGAGGGCTGCGTTGTGGGAATGTGACTATAAATGTGAGGTCATCGGGTCCCTGCAAAGTGCACCTTGTGAGAAACTGTTCTATTTTTTATGTCGCCTTATACTCCTGAATGTTTTATATTTGGCAAAAAATGGGAACGCTGTCCTTTTTAAGTGACTGCAGCTTTGATCCTCCGAGGCTCATGTCATGTTCCTGGCATCCACTAAGTGCTTTTAATGCTCGGTAAATAAGTAATCAGGGAGGGAATTGTGCTATTTTGTGACTCCACTTCGCTCTGACTGAAAATAACAAACCATCTCCAAAAATTCAGCGTTTGAGTTGAATAATTCATCCTTTTAAGAAGGCGCTCAAGGGTCTAAGTGGCAACTCCATGCAACTTGGTTTTAAAACTTGAAAAAGGGGAAAGTCAAAAACTGAACTGATAATGTAGAGCCCCGTTAAAGGCCCAGTATTTGCAGAGACTGAGAGGAGACTATGGCTCTGACCTAGAGCTAAATCCTGCAAACTTTCCTCAAGAGGCACTCCCATTGATTTCGACATGGCTTGCAGGATCAGGGCCCAGATTTTTAACGCTATGTAAGTGCCTAAACTTATGGCCCCAGGACCTTAGTTTATTTTACTCTCTCTAATATATGCCATTATGTAGCATGTGTGTAAATGCACATGTCCACGTTTGTACACATAAGAAAAGAAGTTCAGGTGAAGCCTCTATTTATTTTTCTTTAGCTGCATGAAATGCAATAGACAGATCCATCTGTATAAAGGAGAGATCCTTGTGATTTCAATACTTCTGCACTAAGATTCCCCTCCCCCCCAATCCTAATTCATGAGCTTACCGGCCATAAGAGTGAAGATCAGGAACTCCCAGAAGGCATCACTTCATGGTTTCAGACCTTTTTCTGGGGAGAAGGACGAGGGTGGTTAGGAACCACGAGGCAGTGCATAAATATTAGGCAGAGAGGAAAGTGGTCATGAGGAAATTTAGTACAGTGGGAGCCCGTGTCTAACATTTCCTCTCTTCAGTCAAATTTGGGTGAGCACCCAACGAAACGAGTGTGCAGAACCCAGGCTGGAAACAACATGAAACTTGGGGTAATTGGCAGCCTCTGTTCACGTGGGAGAAGCTGCTGAAGTTCAGGGCTAAAGTGCATTAGCAGGTCATATAAAGATGTGATCTGCATTGTACAGCTGCTTTGTGCCTTTAACAGATCTCGCTTGTGCTGTCACTTTCTTGTTTGCATGCTGAGCACAAAAGTAGGCTAAAACTCTCAGTGGCCCCTCCCCGTGTTCCAGGTAAATGTTTGCATAGCTCTGTTCTGATAACGTTCTAACTACTGTAGCTCGTGAATTTGGCCAGGAGATGCTGGGATGGTAGGTTAGTTGGTGACCAGGGCCGGCTCCAGGCACCAGCTTGTCAAGCAGGTGCTTGGGGCGGCCGCTCCGGAGAGGGGCGGCACGTCCAGGTATTCGACGGCAATGCGGTGGACGGTCCCTCACTCCGCCTCGGAGCGAAGGACCTCCCGCCGAATTGCCACCGCAGATCGCGATAGCGGCTTTTTTTTTTTTTTTTTGGCTGCTTGGGGCGGCCAAAACCCTGGAGCCGGCCCTGTTGGTGACTGTGTGTAATAATGGCTGCAGTGTTTTAAATGCCCTTTAAATTCGTGCACACAGTTTTTCACCTGCAGTCACAAGAGCAAAGGGGAACAAATAGATCAAGCCTGCAGACCAGGTCGTTCGAGGCTATCCTTTGCAGTCCCAATTAATTGTGCTCATAGTCAATTCTGGGTGTTAAATATATCGCGTGTCATAATGCTGTAGGTTGAGTCTTCGTGATGTGATGCAACGTGGTTGCCCTGTACTCCAAGAGGTTTGGGCTCTCTGTGATGTTGGAATGCCCCTTGGCAGAGCGAAAAGAACAGGAGTACTTGTGGCACCTTAGAGACTAACAAATTTATTAGAGCATAAGTTTTCGTGGACTACAGCCCACGGTGCTGTCCTTTTAGGAGAGCGCGCCAAGGTCACGGTCAGCAATTTAAAATGGTGTCTCTGCCTGGGCTGAGTTTTGGGAGGAGACTTGCCAGGCAAATGGTATGGAGAGCTGGTCTGAACGCTTTGGATGAAGTGAGATTTTTCTTGTGATGCTTGGTGAGGGCACTGGGAGACCCAGTTCAAGCCCCTGCTCTGCCTGAATTGGGGTGGTCTGGGATGAAAAACTCCTTTGAATCAGGCGAGCAGGGACTTTAAACCTGGTCTCTTCCACCCAGGGCTGGCCCCGCCCCCCCCGAGCACCGCCCAAAGCCCCCCCCCCCTCCGAGCAGAGCGCTGCCCGAAACCCCGGCCCCCCTCCGAGCACCACGCCGCCCGAAGCCCCCGCCCTCCCTCCGAGCACTGCCCGAAGCCCCTGCCCCCCCTCCGAGCAGAGTGCCGCCCGAAGCCCCACCCCCCCTCCGAGCACCACACTGCCCAAAGCCCCCGCCCTCCCTCCGAGCGCCGCCCGAAGCCCCGCCCCCCCTCCGAGCACCATGCCACCCGAAGCCCCCGCCCTCCCTCCGAGCACCGCCCGAAGCCCCCGCCCTCCCTCCGAGCAGAGTGCTGCCCGAAGCCCCGCCCCCCCTCCGAGCACCATGCCACCCGAAGCCCCCGTCCCCCCCTCGGAGCACCGTGCCGCCGAATCCAAAAAATAAAAATAAAAAATAAAAAATCGAGCGCCGCCCTGCCCCAAGATGCCGCCCCAAGCACATGCTTGGTCGGCTGGTGCCTGGAGCCGGCCCTACTTCCACCCCCCTACCCCCCATGCTTTTGTGAAAACGTTCAAAATATTTTCTTGTTCCAGCGTGGAATGAAAACAAATTTTAGAACCTCGGGAGTTACCATGAAATGGAATTGTCGGCTTGTCAGCTCTCACTGGCATGGCAGAATGCGTGTTGGACTGTGTGGATACCCTCCCTTCCTTAATGCTGCTCTGCCTTTGGTGCTAGGAGCCTCCAGGGTTTCATATTGGTATCGCTAGGCCGGGTGGATGAAATATCTCTAGTGGTTTTGTTCTTAATAAAACCATCTCTTACCTTTCCCTCTCCCCTCTTGCTAATTAGCCACGCTGGGGGCGCTGGAGTTCAGTCTGCTCTACGACCAGGAGAAGAGCTCTTTGCACTGCACTCTCATCAAAGCCAAAGTAAGTGCGCCCTTGGAGCAAAATAAAATGACTTGGGAGTAGGCCGGCAGAGGCACCGGCTCGTTCTACGTACACAGGCCATTGTCCTCGCCTGGAAGAGCGTATTTCAGAAACACCTCTCTGTTTTCATACGCTCCCCAAGACCTAGTCTGGTTTCCACCTAACCGAATGCAATGGAACTGAAGCTAGTTCTGCCGCCATCTTTCTCTCCCCCCCAGCCAGGCGACCCACACAGGCATTACTAACAAGGATGTGTGATATCCGTTTCTGTAATAGCTGGGTGCTGGAGGTAACAATAATTCCCTTAAGGGTGAGGTGCAGGATTCTCTGTCCTTCCATCTCGCTGCAGACTTGCAAGGCGTTAGGGCTGCATTGGGCACATCTAAGCGTCCTTCCAGCGCTAGCGCGCCTACTCGTTCTAGAGAGATTCCCCATTCCAAGTGTAGGGAACATCTCAGAAACCTCTGCTGTCTCTAAAAGTGGCAGAAGTGGTTTTTTCCAGTGTCGGAGGCATATGTGAGCCCCTGTTCTGCCACACAGGAAAAGGCAGATGGGAGGGTCTTGTATCGGGCCCTAAAAGGTAGCAAGGCATGGGCTCAGTTTGATGGCTAGTGGTAGCAAACTCTCCTGAGCGCTCTCCTCCAAAAACAGTCTGTCCCTGGACACAGCAAGTTACAACGTGGGTTTCATCATCTGCGCTAGCGTCCCCCTCGCATGAATCTGCTGCAGTAGACTTGGGTAGGCAGGATAGCAAAGTCGCAGCTGCTTAAGGCCACCAGGTCCTTGAATAGGCAATTTCCAGTGTGATGTGTCTCTGAACTGGAATCCCTTTGCTGGGGAATGTCGTTAGGAGATGGACGAGAGGAGGTGATTATTTTTTGCAGCAGTTGAGCAGATAATGGAGACTTGAGCCGGCTTCAGAGGCCACGTGCCAGGAGCTGGCATCACATGTTTGACCTGAGCCTAGCTGGAGGCAACCTATGCCTGAGCGTGCAGATGCGTGTTCTGGATAGGAGTGCATCCGAGAGCTGAGTGCGCTGTAATTACCCACCAGCGTGCTCAGGTTAATTGATTTCCCACAGTCATCTCATGGGGTTATCGGGGTTACGTCTGCCCATGTGCAGCGGGTTGATTATAGCAACTGTAACCAGGACAATTACTTGAGTTACGCTGAAAATAATCGGGGTAGTTCATTCCATCTCCTTTAACCACCTGCAACAGTCATTAGTACCTGGCTCTCAGAACTGAACGGGCTTGCAGAGACGGCAGCAGACAAGTTAAGACGTCGGCCCTTTATTTCCATGATTCCTGTTTGTAATGATTCAGTCGACCTGCCATTTCTTGCTATCAGGCAAAATCAACAACGTTTAGCTGCCATTGAGCGTATGTGCAGTGAAACCCCAAGCTCCAGCACTGTGAGCAATGTCTGACTCGGGCCTAAAACTCTTTCACTCCTGTTAAAATCGCAAAGCAGAGAAGTCCACAAAAGCTCTGAATTTAACAGCACAGATTCAGGCCTGAATCCAGAATTTGTTACTGTCGCTAGGTAACCCCACCGCCCGCTGACATTCACAGATAATGTACCTGGCTGCCCGTGCGCCCGCAGCACTCATATCGTATCTGGTTAGAGCAGGTGACGTCAGGCTACCCAAAGTACAGGCTGCCATTTCTCCATATTGCCTGATGGGAACGGGCTGCTCTCTGCAGTGAAAATTCCCCAAACCTCAGATCTGACAAACACGGTCTGATTTCCCATAGCAGTGAACATCTCAAACCGAAACACCTGACAAAGGCGAATACCCCGGTTAACTCGGAGGCAGTCCTATAGACAAAAGCCTAAATTTGCCAAAGCCACTAGTGATTTTGGGTACCTACCTTAAATAGGTCTGATTTCCAGAGGGTTCTCAGCATTTCTAGAAGATCAGGCCCCTTTTAAGGTGCCTTGACGTGGGCACCCAAAATCCCTAGTCATGTGGGAAAATGTAGGTCCAAGTGCTTTCTGCTGCAGCCAACTGTGTTTCAGTAGTTTGTGGTGAGGCCATAGGATGGACGTGCATTCCTAGTGCCTTGAGAAACAGGTAAAGTCCTGAAGCCTGATTCTCCTCCCTGCGTAGAACTCTGGTCGGTCCCGCTGAAGGTTATTGGGGATCCTGCAGGCCTGAGGGGAAAATGATGTTCAGATTTCACCAGTTCTGTAGGGTGAATGCCATTGAATGCTCGAATTCCTGCTACCGCTGTCCTGTAGAGAAGGCTGGTAATTCCAGTGCGTAGATGTGCTGGTGGTAGTGAAGTGTGCAGCATTTTCCACTTTGAAAATGCCAACGTGCACCTCTGAACATGCCTCATCTCCTATTGTGTCCCAGCTTCCCGTTCATTCGCTCTCTCTGGAAGAGCTCCATCCTCTTACGTGTTCAGGAATGACTTTCTGGATGAAGGAGGTCTCTCCTCTTTGTGCTAAACATGCTGCTCCAGCGGTGTCATTTTGGGCTAGCTCTTCGTTCCCTTTTGTAGGGGATGAAGACATGGAGGCAAACCTTTGCTTCTTGAATGTGAGTTTGGAAGCTGGCTGGGGATAATGCAGATCTGTCCGTTAGGTCGCACAAGACTCAAACACAACGTGAGCAAGTCTATAGCGGAAAGTAGCATTGCTCTGATATTTAGAAGCTGAATTCACAGTGTTGGTTCAGTGTTGGGACTGGATATCGGGCTTTCCACTTATTCAGAACAAAGAGCCTTGCTTTATCCAGCACATACCTTCCGTTCCCTTTATTAATTTATATTTCGTAATAAACTATTGCTAAATCCTTCTCCCCATTGTATTTAAAGATGGCTAACCCCCTTCATTCTCTTTTAGGGCTTAAAACCAATGGACTCCAATGGTTTAGCTGATCCTTATGTAAAGTTGCACCTATTGCCGGGAGCCAGTAAGGTAAATATCTATCAATTCAGTTGCTTAATTCTGTTACATTGAAACTGTGAACAAAAATATTACAGTACTGCTTTACAGTGGTGATTTTCCAAAGGACTGAGATGGCTAATTCCCATTAAAATTAATAGGAGCTTGACATTCAAATCCTCTAGGCTTCTTTCGAAATCTCAGCTCACAGGCCTAAAAATATTCCACATGGAGAGAAAAACCTACAATGCTGCGTTAATCCTGAGTATTGATACTTTTTTAACTGAAAACAACAATAGCGTGAAAGGAACGAGAGCAGTTCGCAAAGGCAGCCGCTCTGTTGTTATTCGGAAAATTGCCTTGGTCTCTCCCCTCTGATTTCGGTACACAGTTGCTCCTTGCTGTTATACAGTATGTGACCTGCTCGAGAAAATGAAGTCTTGGGCCAAGCAACCTTCCTGACGCCTGCATCTCTTAGGATGAATGGTGATTGTAGACACTGTGATGTAGGTCCTGGAAAATCAGAAGTGTGAAACCTACAGTAACTCAGTAGACATGAACTGCACTAAATGTTCCGCTATTCCCTGACACTCTCAAGAACTCACACAGGCCTACTAGGATATTTCCTGTGCAATGGCTGCTCACTAACATTCAGCAAAAAGATGCTTTCTGGGGTCCAACCATGAGACGACCGATCTGAACACCCCTTGACACCGCTGATGTTCATATCTGGATGCAAACAGATGGGATTGGCTCAACGGGCTGAACTAAAACCCCAGAGCTGAGAACGCTTGTTGTGTTGGAGAAGTTTGAATCTGATTGTTTTTAATCATGTTAATTACGGTGATGCCTAAGGACCCACCAAGAGCGGGGCCCATGGTGGCAGGCCCTGTACTAACACAGAACAGCAGATTGTCTCTGCCCTGGAGAGTTTACAGCAGTACCCTCTGCATTGGCTGCTTCTGCAGCTGTTATCTCTGACTGGTTCCTCCCAATCTGGATCTGGATTTTTCTTTGTCTCAGAGTCAGCTCTAGTCTTTTTTTTTTCTCCTTTGGCACATTAAGATTAATTGGATTGATTGTGTTATTTACACCTCGTGTACCAAGCTCCTCCTGCACCTGATGACTGGCTTCTAATGCCCTCATTGCTGCTAAATAGAACCTCGCCCTTTGTCCCACTGAAGTCCCTTCTGCTATTAGTGGAGCAAAGTGCTTATTATTGTAAGGATATCAATACCTCCTTCATTTTGGATGGAAATGAATAGGACACTGGTGAATAGGGAGAGGAATAGCTCAGCCTGGTGGTCTTCGTTAATAGTCTCATAGACTTTAAGGTCAGAAGGGACCATTATGATCATCTGGTCTGACCCCCTGCATGCTGCAGGCCATAAAACCGTCCCTACCCCTTCCCTGGACTCTGCCGTTGAAGTCCCCAATCCTGTTTTTAGTGACTTCAATTGGCAGAGACCCTCCTGCTAGAGATCCCTGCCCCATGCTGCGGAGGAAGGCGAAAAACCTCCAGAGGCTCAGCCAATCTGCCCTGGAGGAAAATTCCTTCCCGACCCCAAATATGGCAATCAGTAAATCCCCGAGCATGTAGGCAAGAGTCTCCAGCCTGACCCTTGTTAGCCATTATACTATTTACCCACCATTGCTTGGCTTTCCTTGAGTACTATGTTTTACCATTAAACCATTCCCTCCATAAACTTATCTAACTTTATCTTAAAACCAGACAGGTCCGTCGCCCCCACCGTTTCCCTCGGAAGGCCGTTCCAATATTTCACCCCTCTGACGGTCAGAAACCTTCGTCTAATTTCAAGTCTGAACTTCCCCACGGCCAGTTTGTATCCATTCGTTCTGGTATCCACGTTAGTACTAAGCTGGAATAATTCTTCTCCCTCCCTTGTATTAATCCCTCTAATATATTTAAAGATAGCAATCATATCCCCTCTCAGCCTTCGCTTTGTCAGACTAAACAACCCAAGCTCCTCTAGTCTCCTTTCGTACGACAGCTTTTCCATTCCTCTGATCATCCTAGTGGCCCTTCTCTGCACCCGTTCCAGTTTGAGTTCATCTTTTTTAAACATGGGAGACCAGAACTGCACACAGTACTCCAAATGAGGTCTCACCAGCGCCTTGTACAACGGAAGCAGGACCTCCTTATCCCTACTAGATATACCTCGCCTAATGCATCCCAAGACAGCATTGGCTTTTTTCACCGCCACGTCACATTGTCGATGAGTGTTCCCTGATTTCTGAGAGAGAGGGTGTCTTTTCGTATTGCCTTCGGTTTTGCATGTTTCACAGCAGCCTTGCGGAAGCGAGCAGCGTACAGAACATCTCGAAAGACGAATATCTAGTTAATGAGCACAGAGAAGCTTCAGAGAAGGTGACATTGTTAATGCAACGCAAAACATCTGACACAAAATCTAATTATTACTGGAGTCTGAAAGATCAATTTTACTTTGAAGGTTTTGCGTGTTCTAATTAGAGCTGTGAAAAAAATCCACCAAGTGAGTAAATGCGCCAATTAGTTTCCTCATCAAAGAAAGCTCTGTAAACTCTTGCTCCCAGGACCAGCTGAATTGAATTCAGTGGAGAAAACTTCTAGGAAGAAATGAACATTGTTGGCCCATTGCCTAACAAATGTCTCTTCTGTTTCCTGTGGGGATTCAAAGATTTTTTTCTCTCTCTCTGGCTGAATTATACTCAAAGGAAATGACTGAGGTGCCAACCTCTTTCAAAATAATGTTAATAAAAAGTTTGTAGTTTACACTTTATGCACTTTTGGTGTTTGAGCCATCTGATCTCAAACAAAAGAAACATTCCAGCACAACCACAAAATACAGTGGACAGAATCCATCCCTAGTGTAAGATCTGAGAAGTCTATGGGCTAGTCTTCCTTTCTCATCCTTTTTCTCATACATTGGGAAAAAATTCTCCAGTTAGAAGCATCTGGGATCTTGTGGTTACCTTTAGGTGCCTCTGTTTATCCAATTCTCATCTATGGTGTATCTTTCTACTTCGCAACAGTGGAAGGAGGCTACTAATCTTGCCAAGCAGAGAATCGCAGCTAGACGTGGAATCTCGATTAGTAGGAATAACTTTCCCACGTGGCACAAGAGATGCAGAAGCCAAGACTTTACTAACTTGGGAATCAGTTAATTTTCTGTTTGTACAAGGGCTGAATTGGCCGATAGTAAGTAAATATGAACAAGTGAGAGGGAGGCAAGAAAGTTCCAGCTTCTTAGGCTTTTCATTTATTTTAGGCCACAAAGTTCATTTTCCAGTGGGCTGTGCCTGATCTTCTAAACGGCCATGGCATGGTAAACACCTCAACTTCCTTTAGAAGAAGAGGCCATGTGCATCTGGGTCAAATAATGAGGATTGGCGTTTGACTCTTCAATGAGACTAGTTTGGCGATTTTGGTTTACAGACATTACTTAAAAAAAATTAAAAATGTTAGGCTGTAATACTTTGCTTGGGTGAGTGGCCCCCAATGAAGTCAAATACGGGGGAACCATGGGACTGCTCATGTGAGGAAGGGTCACAGGATTGACCCACTGTTTGCATAACGGTTGACCCGGGACCATTTTAGGGCTGCAGACAGTGTGTGTGATTAGTTCTTTGTTTTAATTTTTGAAACCCAACAGTCAAACAAATTGAGGACCAAGACTCTGCGCAACACTCGCAACCCCATGTGGAATGAGACGCTGGTGTATCATGGCATTACGGACGAAGATATGCAAAGGAAAACACTCAGGCAAGTTGAAGACAAAATCCCAGGGTCTTACACTGGGGATTACAGTGGACGAGAAGCTGGATATGAGTCAGCAGGGTGCCCTTGTTGCCAAGAAGGCTAACGGCATATTGGGCTGTATTAGTAGGAGCATTGCCAGCAGGTCAAGGGAAGTGATTATTCCTCTCTGTTCAGCACTGGTGAGGCCACAACTGGAGTATTGCATCCAGTTTTGGTCCCCTCCACTACTGAAAGAATGTGGACAAATTGGAAAGAGTCCAGCGGAGGGCAATGAAAATGATTAGGGGGCTGGAGCACATGGCTTATGAGGAGAGGCTGAGGGAACTTGGCTTATTTAATCTACAGAAGAGTAGAGTGAGGGGGGATTTGATAGCAGCCTTCAACTACCTGAAGTGGGGTTCCAAAGAGGCTGGAGCTAGGCTGTTCTCAGTGGTGGCAGAAGACAGAACAAGGAGCAATGGTCTCAAGTTGCAGTGGGGGAGGTCCAGGTTGGATATTAGGAAAAACTATTTCATTAGGAGGGTGGTGAAGCACTGGAATGGGTTCCCTAGGGAGGCGGTGGAAACTCCTTCCTTAGAGGTTTTTAAGGTGCTGGCTGGGATGATTTAGTTGGGGATTGGTCCTGCTTTGAGCAGGGGGTTGCACTAGATGACCTCCTGAGGTCTCTTCCAACCCTAATTTTCTCTGATTCTATGAAAGTGCACTGTGATGGGGAACTATGTGTGTCTTCTGCACAGGGGTGAGTGTCATTCCCTGTAGCAGCACTTAAAGTTAGCTACCTTTGCACCCCTTTAAGAAATTGGGCAGAAGTAGAGCTGGATGAAAAATGTCCATCGGAAAATGCAGCTTAATCAAAACCACAACATTTCCTGGGGAGGTGTCGATTTTAGATGAAATTTTTGATGGAAGAAAGTCTTAACAAATTGTTTAGATAATGTCAAAATGTTTCACTTCATCGTGTTTTATTTCCTTTAAACGTGTGTACTATTATAATTTAAATAATATATTGTCTATTTAATATTAAATATTTTATATTCTATTTTGACATCAAAATGAAATGTTTACCTTATTGAAACTAGATAGTTTCACATTATTCTAGCAAAATATTTCAGTGGTTCTGAATTGACGTTTTTCAGAATTTCCGTTCTGCAGGAAATTTCAAAATTTTGGCTTTTTGCTCTGAATTGGAACAAATTTAAAAATGTCAGAATTTCTTGAGGAATGGAAATTCTGTTTTCCAACCAGCTCTGGTCAGAAGTTAAATCGAGGCTGCTTGATTTCGCAGGTATCTTAGATGTGAGATTTTTAGGGTTTGCGGTCTACATTATTCCACAGAGTCTGAGCTGGGAAATGCTCCAGCCCATTCAATATTAGGTCCTTTTTCTTGTTCAATTCAGGATCTCGGTGTGTGATGAAGACAAATTTGGCCACAATGAATTTATTGGTGAAACTCGAGTTTCTTTGAAGAAACTCAAATCCAACCAGAAAAAGAACTTCAACATCTGCTTGGAGAGAGTAATACCGGTAAGTCTCGTGAAGTTTTGCTATGTTGTCATTACTTCTGGTGCTCGATATAAAAGTAGCATTTAATGGACTTTGGAGTGACAGTGAATTTGAGACTCCTGAGTGGCTATGTGATCTGTGAAAGTGACGGTCTCTGTGAAGGTGTTCAGAACCTTGGGGTTAGTTTCTGGTCTCAGTTGCGGCAGTATAAATATGAAGTAAGTTCATTGTAGGCCGTCATGGAGATCAGAATCTGGTCCAAGCACTACCTAGCCTGTTGGTGTGATAGGACAGTTCTTCAGTGCACGGGGCACTCTGTTCCATGGACTAGCACAAGTCTAATTTATAAGATATTATCCCCCCTGCACCCCAAAAACATCCTGTGATGTGGACAAAGGGCAAAACTCTGCTCTTGGATATGCATGATGACTCTCGTACCCTGGTCTCCCAGAGACAGTTCTGTAAATGTAGGAAGAGCAGCGTAACGGAGCTGAGATCACTACTTTAGGATTGAGAGCAGATTTTTGCTCACTGGCTTTAAACAAGGAAAACTAGGCCAATCGCTGAGGTAAGATCACCAATAGTTCTAGCCGGAACCTGTCTGACCAGCCTATGCGGTGTTCCTGTCCAACTCTTTATCTAGGATTCCTTCTCTAGTTTTAAAGGACTGACCCCATGAGCGAGTAGCATATTGCCTGCTCCTGTGTACAGCTTTGGGGGTGAAGTGGAATATGGGTGGCTTCCTTCCCTAGAAATAACTCATATGGATGCCCACAAGCTGCTTTAAATAGTTCGGTGGCCTGTAGCTCTCCTGACAAGAGTGCCCTGCCATCCAGTATCCTACCACAATTTTCCAGAGCTTAGGTGAGATGATTGAGTACGTGGCTGGGGAAAAGATTGCATTCCTGTGTGCGTGGAATAGATTAAGATCTATGGCTCTGGCCATCGGAAAACTCTAGGACTAAAGAAACTCTTGAAGTTCGATGGGTGGACAGAAGTCACATCACTCGCTGAAGAGCCTGTAGGTGTGTGGGACAAATTCACCCCCCTCCACCCTCGAGGTCAGGGAGTGGGGCACCGTGGCTGAGTTTGACCTATTGGGTGTGTGCATGAATATTGTTTCTGTAGGGAGAGGTCTCTCTCTGCTTGTGGAGTTATTAAAGGGAATCTCTCTTTGTTTCTATTCCAAGATGAAGCGGGCTGGAACAACCGGCTCCTCTCGTGGGATGGCGCTGTATGAAGAGGAGGTAAGATGCTGTGCTGCCCTGCTCCTCTGGCTTTGCTTTCAAAGGGCATCCTTAGCTAAGGGGCGAGAGGCCCCGTTTTCGATCCTTTTGGTGCCACTAGTGACTGATCGCTTTTTTGTTTTATAATCCCACTTCCAGAGCCTCTCAGCAGCTGCTTATTATGCAGGTCACCTGTGCAGGGCCATAGCGAGAGTCAGGCTCTAGGTATGATGGCGCTGCAGTTGGAGGTGTGTTTGCCGACATATCCGCTCTCTGTAAGCTAGCTAGCTCGAGTGCGGATAGCAGTCAAGCCCCGGCAGCGTGTATTCCCGCCGGAGTACGTAGCCAGGGTCCTGGGTGAGCTTGCACATACCGCGCTGCCGCAGCTTTACTGCTATTGGTACTCGCGCTAGCTAGATTCACGCTATCTTGGGTACAGCTACACGTGCTGCAATCCCGTCTCTGATTGTCGTGTAGACGTACCCTGAGAGTGCACCGCTTCCCTGTTATCGGCCTCTTGAGTGAGTAACAGAATTGCTCTCCTGATGCCCCCAGTATAGAGCCAGCTGGGGTGTGGGATCCCAAGGTCATCCTGAGCCCAGGTCTCTCACGGGGGAACCCATCATGCTACCAGTTGGGTAGGATGTGCATATCTCTCTAGTGCCAGCTCAAACGTCTAGTCGTGGTGCTGATGCTAATAGTGGAGGTGAGTTTCTTTGACTTCTTTGCAGGCCTGGAGGACTCGGGCATTTCCCCCATGAGCCGTTTCAGACCCTGCGTGACAAGAGGGGAGGGTTAGTTAATGGTTGTAGAAGGAGCTGCCAAAGTGCCAAGTGGGAGGTGGAAATGTTACACGTGTGATCTCTCTCCCCGTTCTGCCTTCAGAGCATCTGCTTGCCAAGGCCCTTTCAGATTGTAGGTTCATTCCAACCTGAACCTGAGACTAACAGGTGCCACGTGTGACCCCTGGACAAAGCGAAACCAGCTACAACTTTCTTGCAAACCATTGAACGGGGTCTGCCAAGTAACCTGACACATACAAACCTTTTCAATCCTTATCGAATATAAAAAATAGAATCCTAATAACTGGGCGTGGCTTCTGCACATTGTATTGGTCACCTTCAGCAAGTAGGTCCCTGTGCTCAAACACTTCCTTGCCTTCTTTTGTCATCTCTCGTGGTCCCTTTTCAAGCTTTTCCCTTAGTCATTTCCTCTTTCCTGCACAATGGATTATGGTGAGTCCCTGGCTCCAGTATTCCCGTGTGGGTCTGTTTCTGGTCTCTCTTATCCCAGTCCCCACTCACTCCTCTGGCTTCCTCTTGTAGGTAGACCGTGGTGGTGATGTGGAAGAACGAGGAAAGATCCTCGTGTCCCTCATGTACAGCACCCAGCAGGGAGGCCTGATTGTTGGCATTGTCCGTTGTGTCCATTTAGCTGCCATGGATGCCAATGGATACTCGGATCCTTTCGTTAAACTGTAAGTTGGAGCCCAAAAGTTCTGAAGTGTTTGTTGTGCCATCGTGCAGGGAGCAAACTCAATGATGGAGTGTGTGGGAGGGGGGTTACCTTAAAGCCTGGTCATTGTCAGAGGAATAACTCGGTGAAACATGATGGCTTCTAATTCTGTAATGTACCTGCTCCGTGAATTTCACTGCCCGAAATGCGGTTTAACTGGCATTGTCGCTGAAAAGCCCATACAACAGTGGAAGGGTAAAATGGATTCTATCCAGCTTCATGCAAAACCATTGACATTGTCAGGTGAACTGTAATTGCAGGCTCTTCGGGATTGCAATGAGGCATGCTGCCATTCACCCGGCGCAAATACATACACATTACATTGGCTTCTGATGTGCCTTTTCCATGTGCATTCCAGAGTGATTCCAAACTCAGGTTCTGATTCTTCACTCCTCAAGACACACCAGTGTAAAACGGCTGTAGCAGAGTGGAGAATCAGGCCCTCAGTAGCTGACCCATTGTGATTGAAGTCTTGATAATCGTGTGGTATAATACACAAAACAATCTCGCCATTGGCTGCGGGGCATGGTAGTGCATATGAGATTTGCTGTTCATCCCTGCTGCCCAGATTCCGACCTGTCCCATGCCCTTGCCATGAGCAGAGCCAGGCTGGCCTTTACTGCACTTCATGGTGGTGATGCCTCACTGCATCTGGAAATATGCGTTTTTTTAACAATAACTCAGTTACATGTGACACTGCAAGAGGCAGGAAGAACACAGTTTGTTGTTCACATTCTCCACTCAATGCAAAGTCAAATGACATGTAATCAGTTTGTAAACTGGGCAAATTTTAATCTGAAACTCTTAATCCAGAATAGATATTCCAGTTATCCTTTCAGGCTTGAATTCCCTCTACATCTAAACCACATATATTTTTTTTCCCCTGGTCGTTTTCCATTTCCTTTCTCCCCTTCCAACAAGAACACTTTCCCCCTAAAAAATGAAATTAAAAACACTGATAACCCCTGCCCATAGCGATCTGCAAGTCTTGTTTGCTGTTCAACAAAGTTGAATGTTTTTCCTCTGATGTCGTGCTTTATTCTCTCTCATGCTCAACAAATAGAACACTGAGATTTTTACTTTCAAAGGTAATTTAAACAAAGATTTAATTAACACAAACTGTACAATTGAGCATTGAGTTTGGACTGGACTGTTAAAACAGCTAATTGTTTCCATACTTATAAGTAAAATGAATTCAGTATGCTAATCTGTGCTTCATTAAATGCTAATTGATTATTAGTAGTAGTTGGGTTTTTTTTTTCAAGTCTCTCTAGACTAGTTTGCGTTTGTGCACTCTTGAAATTCTCAGGAACAGAGACACAATGGAATAGCTCGCCATGGAGGTTAAAAGTGGTTTGACATCATATAATAACCAACTGGTCTACTACTTGTCAATGTCATGATTATTTCAGCCTCTCCGCACTTGTAGCCCTCACTAGCAACAGTGAAGCCCTTTTCGAGTTGTACGTGTATTTCCAGTTTAGTCCCTTGGGCATTTTAACACTCCTCTGGCCATTTCTTTGACCATTGCAATTTTCCATCGAGGTGCCTTGTGAGAAAATTGTGGAGCAAGTTACAAATAAACTGCCTCAGTGCGATCTCTTCTACACGCTCGTTCTACAACCGATCCAAGTGAGAGGGGTGCTAGCTATTCGGATTTAGCATGATTCTAGTCTTTCTAATCTAAGTACCAACAGTGCATCTATATACAGAGATTTATGCTGAATTCAGTAACCAGTGCAAAGTGAATCGTTCTAGTCTTAGACTTTAACCTGATGATCGGAAACAGGTTTTTTACTCATTTTGTGATTTTGATTAAGTTTTAACTTCCTCAGCTATTGTTCTTCCAGTCCAGAAACTCCTTTTTCTTTAGCTTGCAAGCTGGCTCCGTTCATTCACTTCACTTCTAAACTGCTTTTATGTTGCTCCTAGTTGGCTGAAACCTGACATGGGGAAAAAGGCCAAGCATAAGACGCAGATTAAAAGGAAGACCTTGAATCCCGAGTTTAATGAGGTAAGGATGGATCCATTTTTTTTAAATGGGACAAACTATTAATTCTTTGTGCGTGTGAAACACAAGGCATTGCCATTTCTGTCTTCAAACTGTTCAGGGATATTTCTGAAATAAATGAGTACCAAGTTAATCACCACCTATAGAGGAGAGGATTATAATTCAAAATGTTCTGGACAAACTGGAGAAATGGTCTGAAATAAATAGGATGAAATTCAATAAGGACAAATGCAAAGTACTCCACTTAGGAAGGAACTGTCAGTTGCACACATACAAAATGGGCAATGACCACCTAGGAAGGAGTACTGCGGAAAGGGATCTGGGGGTCATAGTGGATCACAAGTTAAATATGAGTCAACAGTGTAACGCTGTTGCAAAAAAATCAAACATCATTCTGGGATGTATTAGCAGGAGTGTTGTAAGCAAGACATGAGCAGTAATTCTTCTGCTCTACTCCACACTGATTAGGCCTCAACTGAAGTATTGTGTCCAGTTCTGGGCGCACATTTCAGGAAAGATTTGGACAAATTGGAGAAAGTCCAGAGATGAGCAACAAAAAATATTAAAAGTCTAGAAAACGTGACCTATGAGGGAAGGTTGAAAAAATTGAGTTTGTTTAGTCTGGAAAAGAGAAGACTGAGAGGGGACATGATAACAGTTTTCAAGTTCATAAAAGGTTGTTACAAGGAGGAGGGAGAAAAATTGTTTTTCTTAACCTGTGAGTATAGAACAAGAAGCAATGGGCTTAAACTGCAGCAAGGGAGGTTTAGGTTGGACATTAGGAAAAACTTCCTTACTGTCAGGGTGGTTAAACACTGGAATAAATTGCCTAGGGAGGTTGTGGAATCTCCATCATTGGAGATTTCAAGAGCAGGTTAGACAAACACCTGTCAGGGATGGTCTAGATAATACTTAGTCCTGCCATGAGTGCAGAGGACTGGACTAGATACCCTCTCGAGCTCCCTTCTAGTCCTATGATTCTATGAGTCAGGAATCTGGGCAGCCTAATTGAAGCGTTTGATATTTTGGCCTTATCTTCTTGATCAGGGAGAAATATACATGCTAGATCAATCTCAATAATTCAGTGTCGTCTCCCCCTCTATGAGAGAGCGACTGATCTAACTAATCATGATTCTACACCACAAGTACATGCTGAGATCTCTGCATTGACCGAATCAGAGGCTCCAGTATAACCTACAATACAATTTGGGCTAAGTGAGAAGCAGGGGTTATGTTGTCCCTAGCTGGAAAGCTTTTGGGGTACGATCAGTTTCATAACTAGCTTCCAAATGCTCGAAACTCCTGGGAAGGAGTGCATTGTAAATGAAGATTGCTCAGATGACATTGGCCAGGAACTGACTGCTGTCCCCTAGGTCAGACCTCTTCTCACCATACTCTCCTGCTGCTGGAAAGGACCATGGTTAAAACGTCTCTGAAACATATGGATTATTATTAGAAAAAAACCCAGCGATGATACACAAGCTCCTTGTAAGACATTTTCCCTTACAAAGGGCTTGATCCTGTGAGGTACTTTGCATCCTCGATCCCCGTTGGCATCCAGGAGAATCGGGAGCACCCCGCACCTTTCAGGGCTGGGTTGTGTGACTGGTCTGCAGTTTCTCCAGTGGCTTTAAAAAGGCAGTATGAACAGTGGTGCTCCTCGGGCAGCTGTTTGAAGCGAGGCTCGACTCAGGAGCAAAGGGCGAATGCAGGTCCCCCATGACTGATCCTTCGCTATGTCTGGAGATTGCACTGAAGGGAAGAGCAAGTTCCCGCCATTTGACCCTTGGATTGAGGAGGCTTGGCTACTGTGCGACTCGCAAAATGACTTACAGGGTGGCCTAGTGGTCAGAGCAGGAGACTGGCAGTCCAGACTCCTGGGAGGGAAATCCTGGCCCCACTGATTTTTCAGAGGTGCTGAGCACCCACAGCTCAGCACCACAGAGAATCAGGCCAGAGTTCACCTCTGGCTCTGGAGTTGGCCAGTCTGTAAAATGGACAATCCTTGCACCTCGCCGTGGCCTAGATGTCCCCTTGATAGGGCCTTGGAAATGCTTATGATAGTTATAAGGGGGGAACTTGCCATGTAAGTGCATTTAGATCCAAGGATATGAGCCACGGTCAAAGAGCAGAGTATGATTATTTGCTAGCATTTTATTAAATCTCTGTGAGGGTCTTTTAAATTCAGTGTGCACAATAAGCTTTAGAATGTAATGCTTCCTTAGATTCTTCTGGGGTTTTGGTGTAATTTTAATACTTTGTGTGCTTTCCAGGAGTTTTTCTATGACATAAAACACAGCGATCTGGCCAAGAAATCACTGGACATATCGGTCTGGGATTATGATATTGGCAAATCTAACGATTATATCGGTGAGTTACAGGTCTGTCTACTCTCTGCTGATTGATGGGAACAGGGTGTTTCCCTACAGTCACTCTGAGGTCACACACAGCGCCAGGTCAGAGGGAAGAGGCAAAGGATTGCTGACAGTTGGCCGGCTCTGCTTTGGAATCTGGAAGTGACCAAGGTGCTGGGTGTGATTAAAAACTGCAGGCACTTTGGTGGGGAGGGTGCTAAGAATGGGTTGGGCTTATCGGAGCGTGGCTGCAGTCTCTCTGCCACAAAGTGCTCTCTCTGTATTTGAAGTGTTCGGTGATTTTAAATGACTCCCCTGTCCTTAGCTCCTCTTCAGTGCTCTGAAATACAAATCAGTTCCATTTTAAGCATTGAAGTAGGACCTCGTGGGCAGCAGGTCCGGTGACTCAGTTGCGACTCCTCATGTTGCACCATTGTATAGAGGACCTGGGCTCACGAGCAGATTCTGCTCTGGGCTGATTTTATAAAATTTGCCTATTTGACCCCTTTTTTTGGTTGGCACCTTTTTCGAACTCTCACTTGGTGGCCGGCTCTAGGTCAGAGTAACCTGGGGAGCAGGGAAACTTCAGGCCAGATTGTGACCTTTCTGCAGACAGGCGGGCGCCTAGACAGCTCTGTTCTCAGCCATGTGCATTGAGCAGGGAGGCGCTGGAGCCCAGTTGCTTGAAGGAAGGGGAAGGTGGTATCAATAGTGGTGCTAGACCCCCCCAATATGGGCGTGGCTATCAACCTGCCCCTCTTCTTCTGCACCCTGTACATAAATATCAAAGTAGCTGAACCTGTGTATGCAGCTCTTGTATCCCAGCAGGATTGCGCCACAGGAAGAACTTCTCCAGCTACAGCTGCAGGGTACTCTAATGTGCATCTGGATCTCCCATGCCACACTACTTCCGCTGGGTTAAGCCAACAATAATAGGAGGAGGGGTTGTAGGATGAGAACATGGTTTGAAAAACTAAATATTTCGTGTTAGGCTATTCAGAGCTCCTAGGGTCTAAGCCTGCCCTGCTGTCCAGGCTGTCCTGTGTGGAGGGGTGGGGTGAGGGTCTCCCACTGGGGCTCCATTTTAGATGAGTTTTGGTTGTCCGTGGTGCAGCCTCTATTTTGTGCTGATTAGAAGACCCCAGTCTCCGGAGCTTGTCAGTCTGAGGCCTTTTGCCAGCATAAAATTCACATGAAATTTTAAACTGGGGAGGAAAAAAAGAAATACAGAAAAAAGTGGCACCATGGAGATGGGTAATTGGAACCCTGGTGTCTTCTTTGACTCTCCTGCCTGCTTCTTTCCTCCAGGCGGATGTCAGCTGGGCATCACCGCCAAGGGGGAGCGTTTGAAACACTGGTACGAGTGTCTGAAGAATAAGGATAAGAAAATTGAACGCTGGCACACTTTACAAAACGAGAACCACGTTGCAAGCGATTAAGGTCCCCAGCACAAGTCTCTCTGAAGTCCACATCCTCAGCCAAGTCACAGTAGATTCCCAATGTCCGTCTTCCGAAGCTGATGCTACACGCTTCGCCTACGTCTCTTTGGATCCCAGGAACGTTCTGCTGCCCTGTCTCCTTGACGCCAGCATCCTCTGTTCACCATTCTCATCCCAAAGACCAACCTGGATCTTGTGTGTTCACATCCATTTCTGACTAGTGCATCATTCTGATGTACGATTTTGTCAAGCAATAGCCACACACTGAGGATTTTCATTTGTCTTCATTTCTCACCAGTCTAACCTGCATCATAATATTGCTTCCCATTCTGTTTGTTGACGATATTTGTTCTTGAGGTGGTGTTTCACTTGGGTGCTCATTGTTCTGTCCTCACTAACGCGAGTGCGTTTATTTTTATCTCTGCATGTCTCTTTCCACTCTTCTCATTTTTCTCTTCGCCAGCTGAAATACTTTTAACATCAGTTCTGTCCATTGGGATGCACAGTCATTGAACCTACCCTATTATTGTTTTCAGCATGTGGTGGGGGAGCAGCGTCGGACAGTTCAGTTCATTTGATATCAATACCTCAGTTGCAATAAGCAAAAGGCTGTTTGTTCTGCGCTGGGTTTGGTTATAGACATAACTTAGTAACTGCATTTCCACTGATATAATCCGGAGAGTACTAGGTATTTGGCTTCTTTTCCAAAGGGAACATTTTTGCAGTGTGTAGAGCTAGCAAACGGGGTGGTAAATACTTTTGAGTTTTCACAGAAAGGACACTGAGTATTATGGCATTTAAATAAATAACTGGAGATAGAGAGCCACCTTCTGCATGGTCATTTTGGAAACACCAGATTTGAGTTTTGGTTTGTTTCAGACACAATTAATTTTGGAACTAGGAACCTGCACATGCTCTTACTATAGGAATCCTTCCTTGTCTTAGACTTGTGACCACCTCCCATTCCACTGAATATGGCTACATAACCTAGCAAATACATCTATTTTGGGGGCTGAATTTGTTAAGCTCTCTTGAGACAGTATTTTCTGTTTCATAATAATTTGATAAATGTTCATTTTACCATCTGCAGATGGGAAAACATTTCCTAAGGAGTTGATGTGTTTAAGTATTTGTTTTCCTTTTAAAATACAGCACTTAATGAAATTATCTGGGACAGTTAGTGGTCTTCCAACTTCAATTTTCTGGTGGGTTTCCTTTTATTATTGCACAAAAGAAACATTTGCTTCAATCTGTGCTACATTTATTGTTTGTGGGTATTTTATTTCATATCAACAAAAGGAGAGTCGACAAACTCTTGAATCGATATTGATCTTTTTGATGCCAGTCTGATCCCTCTGCGGTTTTGTACAACCTTCAAGCATAGCAATGTCAAGATTAGTACAGTAAGTACCCCTGGACTATATGGTCACTCAGCTACAAACTTAGCATGCTAAACAAAACCTAAAGACCTTGGTTCAGGCTGTCATCCCAAGCCTCTTTGCAGGCTGCTGCACTCCACTCTGCTACGGTGGTGGTGTCGTGTGGTGTATTCTGAACTGAGCTGTACCTCAGTGTCCTTGAATTTTTTATTTTGATGCGTTATTTTCTTATTCTTGGCTTTTTTCAGTGGCATTTAATAGTACTAGTCATTTGCAATGAACATCTTTTTATAAAGCTTTAACTTCACAGAGGGGAAAATCCAACCCTCTATCCCGCATGAAGGTTTCAATGGGCTGTCACCGTACTGTATTCCTGTGATGTGCTTTTATACAGAAGAAACTATAGGCTAGTAATTCTCCTACCTGGAGTCCTTAGCTTTCTTTACTCGCCGTTTCTTTTAGAGCCTTGAGACCGGGGGGGCAGTCCCTGCCAGTGAAGGAAGTGCATTGCTCAACTGAATAACCTCACTCCTAACGCATCGCCAGATCGTGGGCCCCGCGCATGTCTCCTGAGCTGCTGTTTTAGTTTGTGGATTGTTTCTTGTCCTCTTGTGCAGTGTGATTCTTTTCCGCTCGTAGAACACAGGTGTATAGTGTTCCAGGGAGTGCTGGCTCCTGTGATCATTTAAATGTCCATGGGATAAAATCAAGATGAGTTTTCTCTCTCTCTCTCTCTCTCTCCCAGGTGAATAAAGCTCAGTATTGTTTGCATTGTTCTGATTAAAACCAACAAAGGCTTTCTGCTCCCTCAGACCACCCATCCGCACAACACTGCAGGATGCTGTTGTTCTGGGCCAAACCACTGCCAGCTCACAGCAGTGGACTGTTGCACCATTGATTTGATAAGGGATCACATCCAGACCTGGTGCACGTCCCCTCCCCTCTTTCGACAGGCAGATGGCAATGCTAATGTTTATGGTGCCGTCTTTCGTTTCCCTTCCCCCTCTGACTGCCCCTCCTCCCCCAGCTGTGATTTCAGAGGGCTAGTCTTTTCTCTGCCTTGGAGCGGGTGGGTCCGTGCGGCAGGCATTTTATTGTTCATTCAGGTCAGCCCAGAGCATTGGAGTTGGGCCCACAATGGGAAGGTCACATCCTGACCTTTCCCAAGGCTGGGGGACTCGGAGCTGGGTTTTTGGCTAAGGAACTTGCATGTCTATTCAGCCCTTCTTCCCTTTTCAAGATGGTAGTGCCATCTGCCCCCTGAGGTGACTGGTGTACTGAACAGGGCATACAGGCCGGGCCCAGCCTCTCTGAGCTGAATCTACCTGGACACTTGTGTGAGGGAGGGTCCATTGAAATGTATAGGAGCCCTGCTAACTTCCTTTCCTCAGATTTCTCTCTGGCATGCACCAAAGGAGACCAGGCCATTCCCAGTGCGAATGAATCCTGTCCTCGTCTCAATCAAATCTCCTTCACAAGAGCTGCCACTCACGTCCAGGGGAAGCCGTGCCCATACACAGACCTTGAGGCTTATCAGTGTCCTTTGACCTCAATGGAAAGACTCCCAGCGACCTCACCGGGTATCGGATCGGCTGCCCTGTGTATTTGGTAACTGCCCCGTGGAAGTTCCTGGATGCCACAATCTCTGCCTGTGCTGGGCTCAGGAGAGGGACAGCAGCCTGTCAGTTCCTGGCTGCAGGGTTTCTTCCTTGATGTAGTGCAGGACTTCCCTTTGTCCAGTGTAAAAACAAACTACGGCTCATAATGCAATGGCAGAGCAACCTTCCAGCGCACGGTGTGCCTTCCTGGCAGAATGGATAGTCAGGCTGTTTCAGGCAGGCAAGTTTCTCTCTCCTTTTTTGCTGCGGGTAATCACCTTGACCAGACTCTGCAAGATATAGCAAAACACAAGGGATAGCATCTTGCTGCAGAGCATCTCCTCAACAATCCTTACAGGCTCTTTCTTCATTCTGGAGAGCTCGGTTTTCAGGGCTTCTTGCTGAAGCCCCAGTTCTGTTGCCTGGAAACTCATGCCTTGAGCCAGAAACCACTTGAACCACCTGCAAAGGTTCCTTCTGGGCAAGGGACCCAGCTTGTTGGAGACCCTTACATCAGCCCCTTCGGGGAGGGGTGGGGGTGGAAAGCCTTCCTGAACGTGGTAATGGAGGAACCTGACTTTACTCTAGGGTTTACAGTTAAACAGCCGGACTGGTTTACTATGACCAAAATGTCTCAGGCTAGAACAGTGCAGGTTTGAAGCCTTCTTTGGGAGTAGACAGACTTCCACAGGAAATTGCCCCACGGTCATTAAAGCGCACACTTGATGCCGGGGTGGCCAGTAAAAGGCAAGACCGCAGCGTCGAGAAGATTTGTAAGGCAGCATAGGGAAATGCTCACAATCTTTCCCCAGATGGGACACCTTTTGCAGATGTGCTTCTGATTGTACAATCCAAATGTCTGGGGAATATGATCACATTTCTATCAGCCTCTTCTGCTTGACCAAGCACTGATGATTATTGAGGGCCTGTCAGCTCTGGTTTGAAGGGATGGAGACAAGGGAATTTTTCTCTACATTGGTACATTTATTTTCAGCATCTTAGATCCAATGCCCTACACTGAGACACCCTTCCTAGTTTATTTCAGAGCAATTTGGCCTGGGGCGGGAGGGGTTCAGTGTTTTGAATGCAGTAAGTAATCGCTCCACCCTCTTCCTTTCCCTGGGTTAGACTCACTCTTCGGTGTGCATCTATATTGCTGCTTTCTCAACTCCTTTTGAACACGTGAGTGGGGTTCAGAAGTCAAAGCTGCTTTAAGGACAGAGGAATCCAGGAAGGCAGCCCCCGATCCCCAGTGAAGTCTGGGTTGTGAATGGCCGTTCGTTGCAAGTAGCTGGAATACCCGGCAACTCCAAGCTGGTGCCGCTGTGATGCAGAATAGAAACCCTCAAGTCCGAGAGCCTCTTTCAGCCAGTGGGACCAGTTGAAAGCAGAGGGCCTGATTCTTTGCTGTTCTGCACCTCGTGTCCTCATTTACGCCGTGCTAAGAGGGCATAAAACTCTAGTGTTTGTGTACCGGCTGCCTAGGCATTTTGCACTAGTGTGACTGCCAAGACACAGTACAAGGTAACAGAGACTCAGGCCTGGGACATGAGTCGTTGCTCTGGGACACTAAAACTGATTTAGAAATGTGTGAGATCTCAGAAATAGTTCACGCCAGCTCTCTTAAAAGCACGTTTTGCAGAGGAACTCTTGAGATCAGAGTTCCTGCCACAGCCCTGAAACATTTCTCTCCAAATATTAACCTAGTTCCCATTGAGACGTATTTATTTTTCTCTATAGTTGGGTGAAGAAATTCTGCCCAGTTTTTTCTAGGCCCTGTGTCAGGAAAGCTCTGAAGCACTTGCTTAAATCCACTGTCTTCAACTTTAAGCATGTGCTTAAAATTAGGCACATGCTTAGGAGCTTTCCTGAATGAGACCTTAGTGCCCTCCCTAAATTTGTTTGTTTAAAACCAGCTCTGATGTTGTGTCCCCCATTGAGAAACTTTGTATCTCCCTGAGGCTTAAGCCCTGTTTCCATAGCGATACACAAGGTCAGCTTATCTGGTCATTCAGAATAGCTGATCCTTGAAGGCAGCGGCGATTGCATCACGCAGGGTCATGGCCGCAGATTCTCCAGTCTCTGTTTCTTTATGGCCAGCCCTGACTGCATTGTCTCCATTGCTAGAATAGACTTTTTTTATATTAGGGTGATGAGAGCAGTTCCCCATACTCACTTGTGGTCTCGCTAACCCATTATGCACATTTAGCTTAATTTCTTTGCCATTCGAGTTCAGTACCTCTGTGCCTCTCTGCAGTGTTGCTGCCAAGTAACCTGAAGATGTTCTCTTTATCCCCTGCTACCTGCAGATCTATGCTTTTCAGACGCTGATTTTTCTTTTTTTAAATTAAGGACATATTTCTGTTTCATGTCCTTGGTTCCTAGCCTCATTACCGTACATTTCTCTGCACAGAATTCCATAAAGCGCTAACCCTTCTCTGCCCCTAGACTACTGAAGTCAAGTGAGATGTTATTGCCTTTGTCCTTTAGACCACTGCTTTTGGCTCTGTCTTGCTAACCTTTGTTATGCAAAAGTTAGCATCTCATTATCCTCTACAAGGCTGTTCTCTTAGGCCACTGAGACATTAAGTGAACAAAACTGATGCAAACCCTCGTACTGATCCTTTTAACTTCCCTTGGCCGATGAAGACCGCTCCTTCCTTCCATCCCATATTTTTCCCACGCCTGAGTGTCTTCTATATCTTATATTCATTTATTTCTTCACTCAAGGAACTTGGAGGGATATTCACAAGGGCAGTTAGGTACCCCCTGAAAGTTTAATGGGGGTTGGGTACTTTGAAAATGTCCCTCCATCCTTCCTTCGTGTATTGCACTTCTCAGCAATGTACAAAGTCCAAATAAATTATGTCCATAGTAGCTGATCTATACTGAGAATCCAAACTAAAATTGTCAATTCTACCTGTTTTGCTTTTCTGGTCTATTTCTGCCTTCCCTCCCTCATTTTCAGTACCTTTCCGAGTGGTAAATTTGAGCATATACGTCTAAAGTGCCCACAGTCTTTTCTTAAATCTAAATCCCTTTTTTGCCAAATCTATCATTCCCTCCCTATTGGTTTAGAGATTTTATATAAATTTGCCTTTTTATGCTAAGTATATAAAAAGTGGTTTGCAAACAAGGCTTAATTTTCAAACTTGGATGCTTATTGTGGGGCATTAATTTGAGTATTTACCTTGTCATAGGCATCCAAATAATCTGCATTAGACTCTACCAATTCAGAACTGACCACCTTCGATGCTGAGTGGGGAAATTGGGCTCACAGTATTTATAGGTCTAGCCAGGGCCGCCCAGAGGATTCAGGGAGCCTGGGGTCTTCGGCGGCGGGGGGCCCCTGCCGCCGAATTGCCGCTGAAGACCTGGTGCTTCAGCGGCAGGTCCCAGGACGGAAGGACCCCCCGCCACGGGTCTTCAGGGCACTTTGGTGGCGGGTCCCGGGGCGGAAGGACCCTCCGCTGCCGAATTGCCGCCGAAGACTCAGAGCGGAAGAAGCTCCGGGGGCCCGGGCCCCACAAGAGTTTTCCGGAGCTCCCGGAGCGAGTGAAGGACCCCGCTCCAGGGGCCCCGAAAAACTCTCGTGGGGGCCCCTGTGGAGCCCGGGGCCTGGGGCAAATTGCCCCACTTGCCCCTCCCTCCCCCCCGGGCGGCCCTGGGTCTAGCAGTGTCCTATGCTGTAATGTTCTATTACACAATTGACATCATAATTTAGCTAATCCTGATGTGTCAAGGAGCAAAGTTTGGATGGAGATGTTAATTCCTGGGAACCCCTCACCCCCAAAAAAACTACTAAGCAATTCCTTTAAAAGATAATGGCAGTAAAGCCTTCTTTGTGTATATACATATATACACACAGAACAATTAAACAAAGATTGACTTTACCTGGCAACTTCTTACCATCACCTCTCTTAACATTCCTGACTTGGTCTGCTTTACTTTTGAAGAAGTTATGTTCAAGTCATATACTTATTCAAAAATTTTTCCATTGCTGATACCACTTTCTGAGTATTGCGTAAGTCACATTAAATGTCTCCATTTCTCACCCGTTTCTGATTTTTGTGTTGGCGATTTGTGACCTGACCTAGTTTTTGCCTTTGTACATAAAGCATGCACACCTGGCTTGGGAATGGTGCAGGAGCCTTGTCTACTGATGTTTGCGTTCTAACTAGCATGCAGTGATTTTACAGCAAAATGTCAGTTTACCAGTAATGAAAGAGAAATGTAACACAGAACCTAGAAATACTCTCCAGTCTTCCGCTGCATGCAGGTACAAACCTCTTCTCTCTTCGTGTGATATCTAATAAAGTAAGACTATTGGAAAAAACCCAGACCAGCTTCTTGGTTTTAATTTTAATTCAACAACCTCATTGAAGGAGGTTTCAGTAGGATAACCAAATGGGCCGAATCCTGAGCTGGCATACATCAGCATGGCCTCGTTGATCACAATAGATTTACACCCGCTGCGGAGGATCTGGCTTATTGTGTCTAATGGTAAAAAGTCCTGTTCTGCTTCACTGTGAGTTTAGGGACACGGTGCCCGTTTCAGGAACGGGTGTATACCATACTGTGTTAGTGTGGGCTGGCTGTAGTGAATGATACGACTTCAAATCCTAGGAACAATGGAATTGGCCTTTAGTCAGAATGGTGAACCCAAGACCTGAGGTCACGTCACTTCAATTGCTGGTAGGGATGATTATTCACTAGTATTCCAGCAACCACAATGGATCATAGAGTTTAAGGCTAGAAGGGACCCCACGTCATGCAGTCTGACCTCCTGTATGGCACAGACCATCAACAGCACCTGCACACCAAACCCAACAACCAGAATTAGACCGAAGAATTACAGCCCTCAGGAGAACCGATGAAGTGAGAGACGCCCAGATAATCCCAGCAAGAGACCCAAACCCACACGCTGCAGAGGAAGGTGAAACTCCCCAAGGTCTCTGCCATCTGCCCTGGGGGGAAATTTCTTCTCAGCCTCCACATATGGGAAAGATATTTGTGAATCCGATTGTAGCATGAGTGATTGGTCACCGGCAACGTCATACGGCACCTCTGCTGCTGCGAACTCTCCTAGCTAAAGCATTCCAGTCCCTTAGGCCCCAGCCCAGTCAAACATTTAAGCATGTGTTTAATTCCCATTGACATCCTCAATCCAGGCACAGCCCCGTGTAACTTAGGTTGCATCTACCCTGCAGTTGGCAGGCGATTCGCAGTTCAGGTCGATGTACCCGCAGTAGTTCTGCTCGAGCTAGCATCTAAATAACAGCCTGGGCCCTGCAGCTGGGGCAGTGGCTCGGGCTAGCCACCCAAGCACGTACCCAGGGTGGCAGATGAGGTGGTGTTCACGTGGCTAGCCAGGGCAGCTGCCCATGCCACTGGGGCCACGCTGCAGTGTTTAGCGTGGAACCTCGCACAGAGCTGGCACATGTCCATCTGCCCGAGCTGTAAATGACACCTTCCGGTGGCTGTGTAGACGTACCTGCAGATGAGCAGCTGCACATCATGAATACCGAATAGCAGAGTTTGTGGAGACCAGATCTCAAAAGGGTCACCTGCAAACTAGTCATAGACTCATAGAATTGTCAGGCCAGAAGGGAGTTTAAGGGATCTAGGTGCTGAGGCAGAATTCGATGAATGCAACTGACTTGATTGGGATTGGTCTGCAAGCAGAAAAGAATCTAATAGTCTTCTATCCAAAATTCAACCCACTCCAACCCCTGCAATGTTCAGTGGCCCTCTGCTTGGTTCTGAAAGGCCTGTGCTTAAGGCGGGACATCATGGGTGTTATAATTCTCGTCATTGCTCGGAAGATAGAATATTTTAGGATACCAACACATTCCAGTGCAATTAGCTCCATTCACAATACCACGCATGCATTATGCACAAAATATAGGAGGCTCAAAGTCAGCAGGACTTTGTTATGCTGACAAGGAATTTACTTTTTGATGTAAAAGGCCGGCTGGTTTATATCTATTGAAATGCTATTCAGATTGAAAGCGTCATTTAAAATATATGCAGAGCTGTTAGGAATGAATTCAACTAGGCGAGGATCTGTTGCTATTTTATTTAGTATTCAGAAATCAGGATGCTTACTGTGTGCTATCTTTGTGTGCCTGACTGCATTGAAATTCACATTCCTTGTTTGTTTGCCTCCTCTTTGCCATTCATCCTTTTTGCGGCTGTAATTGAATAGTGAACCATATGTTTAAAATGAGTCTGAAGTTCTTTGAGCCTCAGAACATCTTCACAGCTGACGCTGGTTATAGTCTGAAAAAAAATTACCATGCATAATCAGATTTCAACCAGGGGAAAGAGGCCTTTATTAGAGCACACTGGGATGGTCATCTATTCCCCTATCTTTTTATTAAAAGTGCTATTATTTAGGTAGGCACAGAAAACCCTCCTTGGAAAACTAACTTAGGTAGAGCATGGGACACAAGATAATGCACAGGAACCAACCTTGACCACTGATTCCTTCATCACTTCCAAGCTTGGCTTAGTTGCCCCAGAAGAATAAGGCTATGTTATAGAAGGGATGGAACGATACTTTAAAAATCAGCATTTCATGGTATTAAGTAGCTTTTAACTTGCCCCAGCCAATAATGGTCATTGTTCATGGCTGGCAAAGCAGATCCTTTAGTTCCCAACCAGTCACCCTGTCGAATTATGTAGAAGCCCCAAAACCTTTGCATAAAATGTAAGAAAAGCAGACCCCGGTCTTTAGTAGGAGAGATTCAGTGGGAGGTAGGGAAGTGTTTTAGCATCAGAGATGGCTGGAAACAGGCCAAAATCTCCCTGGGATCCGGTCTTATTACCTTCAACCTGGGGGTCAGAAATCCTGAGTGGAGAGAGAGGTGTTTGATCTCTGATGTAAATATTGGTTCAGACCAAAACAGAATTCCGCAACTCCACACCTGATGGTAGGGAAATGCCATGCCCTGGCTATGGAGCAACAGTCAAAGAGACCTGAAACTAATCAAGCCCTTGCACAGGTCCCTGTGAGCCAGATTTAGAAACCAGAGCTACGGAACCCTTCCCCTGCTCCACACCGCACTGAAAAAGTTCACTTATGGCTTAGATGATGCTCAAGTGGTTCGCTGCCACCCAACCCTTTTCTGCTCCCAAGTCCCCACCTGGAAAACTCCAGCATCTGAATGGCCTCCTTTAGCTGTCCGCTCCGCTGCCGGGAGCCTGTTCTCATGAGCAGGGAGCTGAGCTGCACCTGGTGCTGTGCCGGGGCAGCTCCCTTTCCAGCTGACGGCAGTGCCACCTGCTGGCATCAGACAACATCAGGGAGCACTGGCTGGTACAACGCCACCAAGCGCGCCTGTCTGCAGTAGCTGTGAAAGCTGCAAGTTGCAGGAAGGGCTGATTTGAGGAAGATGGTTTCAATGATCCAGATCAGCAACTTCAACCACAAAAGGCGAGTAAAAAAAACCCCACAAAACCCAGTGGCTGGACTTGCATTCCTAGCAGTCGTTTTGTGATTCATTGCGTCCTTTGGATAAGAGAGAAGACCAAGGTCCTGACCAGTCGTGCTCAGGGAACGTTCCCAGGGTGCTCTTTGCAAGAACAGTTTGCATTAATGCTGCTGCCCTGATCAAAGGCTCATACAGGTAGTTACCTGCTGTATACCTAATTCAGTCATTTCCCGAGGCTGCTGTGTCCTTCCCTTTCTGCCCCAGCATGAATTACGGCAACCCTTGCAACTCTGGTTGCGAGGTGGGAGGAACTATTATTAGCTTCATTCTACAGAGGGGGAACTGAGGCACACAGAGAGAAACAACCTGCCCAGGTCTATCCCAGAAAGCCAGAGCCAGGATAAACCCTGAGCTCCTGCCTCCCAGAGCCTTATGTCACCTCTTTGCAGCTCAGGTAACCTTATGTTTGAAAGGGAGCTGGCTTGCCCATCCGCCTGGATTCCCTGCAACCTTCCCGCCTCACTCCTGAGGGCAGAGTGGCGGAGAGTGGGGAGCAGGCCTCCCGCCCTGACGTCGTACCGCAGCCCCTGCACCTAGAGACCCAGGGTGACCAGAAAGTGACCTTTCTCATAAGACTTTGGGCCAGCACTCAGGAAGCCCGCCGCATGCTCTGTAACAACCTGGGGCAACTGATTCTCCCAGCTGTGTCGCGGCTCCCAGGAAGGCCAGCCAATGGCTGTTAACTTTATTAGCATTTATTACAGGCATTTTGCAGGGGGCCCATGGCTGTAATACCTGAGCATCTCGAACATGATTTAGAGTATGGCTATGCCTACACAGGAGCTGGAAGGCATAATTTCCAGCTGGTGTCGATAGACCCATGCCAGCTCCAGGTTTAGTTCGAAATTACACCAGTGTAGATGTATAAGACACAAATCACTTCCCTTCTTGAAGGAGCTACCGTGGGAAGAAGGTATCCCTGTAACCTCTGAATCTCTGCCCCAGGGGTCAAATTGATCTCTACTGATTTCAGAGGAGTTTGAGTTTGGTCCTGTGACTAAGGACCTGAAGACAAAGAGCACGCTGTCAGCGGATGAGAGAGGAAGGCAAACCCAGCAGCCTCCTCCATTCAGTTTTTGATTGGCCTTGGCAGATTTGTCCTTGTATTGCTTGATCTCTTGCCTTTTGTTAGCTGGGCCTCAAGGGGTGCGGGGGATAAAGGAAACATAGTGCAGAAATGAACATGCCAGCATTAGCGCCAGAGGGGGCTCTGCGGAATGGCTTTAAGGACGTTGTGTGGAACCGGCCTTGAGCTAAGCTGAGTTCAGTGGGAGCTGAGTTCACCCAGGATCTTTCAGAGTTGGGCCCTTTAATTGCAGAATCTCTTTATCTGAAATGCAGCCACCTCTGGGGTGCGACGCAGTAACTGTCTAGGGCAGGTAGTTTGAAAGAATAACCTATCTGACTGAAACCCTAAGGGCCCAGATACCACCGAGAGGGACATGGTATAAGAACCTCACTAGGATGAAGCTGGGCACAATACAGTTGTCCAACTTGGAATTTGGCCTGGATATTGCAGCGACACCTGCTGATTCTTGTACCATGTGCCCTCGGGTCACGAAGAGCAGAAAGAGTCGGGACTCCGGTTTTCCATCTAATCTGAAAGCTGAAGGCTGTAACTCAGGCTTCATTGCACTAATGGACAATTGCATTTAGCCACTCTTGGATGCTGTTACATTGCTGTAGTGCATACATCCCGGCAGTGGCCAAAGAAAGCACAGACCCCCCTCTTTGTGGTGCCACAGAGGGAAGCAAGCTCTCTGTTACCCTACTTTGCACAGCTATTCAGGGACTGCACATGTTAATTCCACCCACTGTGGCAGCAAATGATCAAACCCGAGGATCAGTCAAGTGCTGAAAAGCCCTGGGCAGACACCAATTATTCCAATCAGTTAATCAGTGCCCTGGATAGCAGACAGAGCAGCGCAGCTTCCTTCTTGGCTTTGCATAGTAATGCGGGAGAGGAAACTCGCATCGTCTTTTCATCCCCTTTCCGGGGCAACGAGAACCGATCGGCTCCGTTCAGGTAACAGGGAATCGCGGCCGGGTTTGTTAACTGCCGGCATGACAGAAAGGCCCAAGGCTGGCTCCTTTCCAGAGAGACAGACAGTTGCTGGAGGCAGGGCCGGCTCTAGGCTTTTTGCCGCCCCAAGCAAAAAAAATTTTGGCTGCCCCCACCCCAGCCCTGGGCTCCTGCCCGCACACCCCTGCTGCCCCAGCTCTGGGCCTCCCCCCACCTGCACCCCCTGCTGCCCCAGCTCTGGGCCTCCCCCCACCCGCACCCCCTGCCACCCCAGCCCTGGGCTTTCCCCCCCACACACCCCATGCTGCCCCAGCTCTGGGCTCCCCCCTTTACCCCCACCAGTGCCCCCCCACCTGCACCCCCTGTTGCCCCAGCCCTGGGCTCTTCCCCCCCCCCACCTCCCCAACTGCACCCTCCTTCCACTCCAGCCCTAGGCCACTGGTAACTTGCTCCCAGGGCAGGTCATTCAGCAGGAATTTTGGATGTGCACAGAACACAGACAGGATTGGTTCCCATATGGTTACAGAACTTCAGTAAAGTGGAACAATTTTCAGCTTGTGTGATTGGAGGATATCTGGATGCATATGCATACAAGACTGTCCTACATAAATGAGGAAAAGTTGAGGTGCCTTTATTATTCTTTTGTTCCATTCTTTCTTTCTATGGGGAATTTGCCAATGCAATCTCACTGTCTTCCTTTTAAACAAATAAAAAAGGGCAATGGCTGTTGAAAATAGCAATTCCAGTCCTAAAAACCACTGGGAAGCATTTCTTGCTCAATTTTATCCTACTTTTTCTACAGCAAGTTACGGTGGATCAGTATATTTAATTTGGGAGAAATGAAGTAACAGCTGCCCAAATTGAGCTTGAGCACTCCTGGATTTTGAGATGTTCAAATCTGGAAGGCAGGTGCTAGATTCCCTTTCTGAATATTAGCTAAATCTGGAAAGGAAAAGTCAATTTCTGCTTCCATGGCTCAGAAGTGGAAATCCTCCTACTGCCTGGTACAGTATTTAAAGCTGTCCAGGTCCAGTAGAGCCTCCCCTCCCTTACTTTTCATTTTAAATTCTAGTGGGATCCACATACCTCCCTTGCTAGGCTTCAGATAAAGAGGTGCACTGTCCATTTAGTCCCCCCAATTCTTTCTTTGGGGGCTGCAAGATGAGGTCACACCAGTATCCCTAATCCAGTCTGGGGATGTCTTCTGAAGGGGATATCTGGGCCAAAGCCTTCTACTCCTTGGGCATACTTGTTCCCCATTCACAGTGCCACCCCGCTCTTGCAGTGAGCTCTCCATTCACAGCAAGCTGCAGCATGAGGTTTCAGCCACCATACTCCCTCCCCCTCCCTTTCCTGTTGCTAGCAGCCAAGGGAATGCTGGGAAATGTAGTTCTTTCCTTGCTCCAGGGCTGGCTCTATAGGCTGGGAGCTAACCAAGGAACTACAGCTCCCAGGGCCCCCTGTTGATTCTCAGCTCCCAGACTGGATCCCTGCCGGCTGCAAATGGGCTGCCCCAAACACCTGCTTGCTTTGCTGGTGCCTAGAGCCGCCCCTGGCTGGTGGGTCACTCCTGGCTCTGGGGTTTTGCTCTCAGAAGCCACGCCTGGATGTAATGGTGCTAATAATAGATTAGAATATATCAGGGTTGAAAGGGACCTCAGGAGGTATCTAGTCCCACCCCCTGCTCAAAGCAGGACCAAGCCTCAGACAGATTTTTGCCCCAGATCCCTAAATGGCCCCCTCAAGGATTGAACTCACAACCCTGGGTTTAGCAGGCCAATGCTCAAGCTATCCCTCTCCCTCGATACCAGAGGCTTTGCTTGGTACCCCAGACTCCTCCTTCATCTGTCCCTAGGGCCATATTCCAGCCAGCACCTGCATCCATGTTGCAAGGATCTGTGCGGTGAAAGGGGGAGTTTGGTCTTCTCCCTTCCAGGGCCTCTCTACATCCACTGTGCCGTGAGGAAGAGGCAAGGCTTGGGAGGAGCATGCTGCACCCTCTTTAGGGGTGGTGTGGCAGGCGTCCTGGGGTCCGTGCCCAGCCTGCGTCAGTCAGAATTGCCCCTCACTCCCCTCCGTAGTGCCCGAGGGCACCCAGGGCAGAATCTAGCCCTTAGTGAACCTTTGTTCTGGGCCTCCTTGTGCTGCCCCAGCTCACTTTGCATTCAATGTGTGTGCCCCTAACCAGGCACAGCCCTGAGTCTTGGACAGCAGGAGGCAGATGGCGCCCAGTTGAATAGGATGTAGCATGGTATTGACTGGAACCAATCAGGCCTTAGGCTGTCAACCTGGTACATTCGGCTGCAAAGCTCTGGCCCCCTACCTCGCCGCTGGGCCCTGCGCAGTCTCGCAGCTACTCTAACATGGTCAGGAAACCACCTTGCCTGCATGGGCAGCCTTCAAATGGCCTCTTTGTGTTGCGAGCGCGCAGGTGAAACTCCACTGACTCACTGGAATAACTCTTCGTTTTTACCAGTATCGAGGAGGTCAGACTCAGGCCTATGGTCTGGAGAGTCCTTTGCCTGCACAAACTGACCTTTCACCTCTGCAGCCATTTGGCCTCGGCCTGGCGGCTTTTTCAGCCAACGTGCAGCGGGGCAGAAAAGCGTCTCGCTGGTGAAGCCAGCGGTTGGGCTACTTGAGAGCAGCATTGCTCTCGCCACTGCGTTCCGGTAGCGTGGCCTCGTCCCTCGTGAAAGGCCCCCGTTACTGTTCTGCAGGAAAGCTGGAGACACTACGCAGCCAAGCGGAGGGAAGCTGGTTGTGGTCTCTGAGGAGAAAGCGTTGAGTGCCAGAGAAGAACAAAACGCCGGACACACAGTAACTCCCGGCACAGCGTCACATGCTGACATGAACTGCTTGAGGACACGCGAGGAGGCAGGCTTAGCGATGCTATGGGCCCTGAGAAGGGGAGATAGATTCTGGGCTGCTCTGACTTAATGGCAGCCTCCCCACAGCATCTGGCCCCATCCCTAGTGGACTCTAGGCAGCTGGTGGCACGTCCCCCTTTTTCGGGGGTGAAATCTCTGCTGGGTGTACAGCGCATAGCGTAACAAGTGGCCGAACGGTGGAGTCCCTAGTGTGCAAAGCAGTCACACTCCATGAGAGAGTGGGCCGTCCAGCCTCGTGTTTACAGCAGGGAAGCTGGGAGTCCCAGGTTACGTGGGTACAACTGAAGGGAGAATTTGTCTCAGACCTGCCCCTTGAGAATGGGCCTTTTTATCGCATAACAAATTATTTTCCTTCCCAAAGTAACTGTGGTGATGGATTGCTCTGCAGAACGGGCCCGTTTGCGAAGCCAGTCAGGTGACGACCAGGGTCGGACCAACATCAGGATCGCGACGGACTTACTGGCAACATCCGAGCAGCCATGAACATTGTCAGAGCCCCAGGTGCCCACTTAAATCTCCGGAAGCTGGGAGGGGGAGGAGAGGTTTCCAGAGCACTTAGTTAAATGATAACAGTTAATTAAGGACTTCACTGACAAGCTGTTAGCTTGGGCTGGGGCCAGGTGCTGTTCTTCCAGCTGACACGCCTCAGCTCTGTTGAAGGGTGAGCACCCCAGGGTTGTGTATCTGATACTCTGATTCCTGCCCTGGCACCAAATTCTGCTGGCTCATTGTTCACCTGCCTTCTGCTTTGTACACACGGTGAGGGGCTCCTGTCTGACACGATCTCTCCTCAAGTCACTGAAAACGGCATTCAGTGCATCACACTGGGGTTTGCAACTAATTTTTCTTTGGGGTGGGGGGGTTGTCTATTCGTTGCTGGTTAAAGGGGGTGGACTGGAGGTCTTGGAGAATAATGTCTCTGAGTAGCTACATAATCATATTACCTAGATCTTCTCCAGCACATGTCATCTGCTGGCCTTAAAGCACTTTACGAAGGACATCAATATCATTCTCCCCATCTTACAGCTGGGGAAACTGAGGCACGGATAAGGGCCATGACTTGCCCAAGTTCACCCAACATGCTAGTGGCCGATGCCATCATGCAAGTGCCCCACACCACACTGCCCCAAGGACTCAGACCCCTGCCCTGGAGGCTCCTCCTGGGAGTGGGTGGGGAATTCCTTTAACTTCCCCTGATTGTTCCTCCTCCCCAGCTGATGTGGCTTTTCCCCTTCCCAGGGGGAAGCATTACGGTGCCTGTGGATTGGTAGCTAGGGAGGTTGCCGGGGCAGGAGTCGTCTTGGCAAGATTCTGGGAGGCTTACCCCCCTCCCAGCTCTGAGGTGGAGCTGGCAGAATACTTTGGAGAGAGGAAGTTTTACACTTCTGAGGGCGACAATAATACTTCTCACCAGCAGAGGGCACTGCCCACCAAGGCAACAGCCACATTCACAGAGACAGAGAACAGGGCCCATCCAGCAGCCTGTGGCAGAGGAGGGACTAGAACCCAGGCGTCCTGGCCTATGGGCCCAGTCTAGCCACTGGACAACACCCCCTCCCTCAACCACAGAGCACGTAGCAATCAGTGACCCCCATTTCAGATGCCCTGGGTCCTATGCGTTTTGGACTTTCCTATGGAGCAAATCCACCCCTTTCTGCAAACTGGGGGCCAGTCCCACTGGCTGGGGTCAGAGGTTAGGTGTGTACGTAGAGCTATTGGGGACATGGCAGAGTTGGGCTGGCGGGGCAGGGCGGGCACGTGCCGAATGGTGCACAGTGACCATGGAGTTAATTCTGTCGAAGGTGGCACCCCGGGCGCAGGCAGGATTCCAAGCCTCGTGGGCCAGCCCGGCACGCAGGGAGCGTGGTGCATTGTTTGCTTTCTCCCCGGGGACCATGGAGACATGTGACTATTTCAATAAATAAATGAAGAGTTTTTTTTTTCCAGACATCTAATACGTTCCCCACTCCTGTTCCGGGGGTGCCTGGCTTTTCCGTCAGCCTGCATTGGGGTTTCACTTGGAAGACTCCCGGGGCGGGCTTTGCTCACTACTGCTTGGCCAGGGGAGAGTCACATTGCGTTTGGTTCTAAAATGGGCGTTTCAGCTTCCCAGGGCAAAATAAATTAGACCAGGGAGGCATTTGGCACAGCATGTCTGTCCGTTATCTACGCTAGTTATGCACGACCTCGCTGCTGGGAAATTTAGAAATGGTCCTGAACTTGCCCGAGTTTGAAACAGAGGAGAAATGCACTGGATTGCTCGGCTCTAGAATACAGGTCATAAGGGGTGGAAAAGACCTGGTAGGTCACCTTAGCCAAAATTGTCACAGCTGGATGCTTAAAGTTAGGCTTCTAAATCCATATTTAGGCACCAATCTGCAGGTGGCCTGACCAGGGTGTGCACCTGCTGCTCCCCGTGGGGTCTGTAGTGCCCGGCACTTCTGAAAAGCAGGGCCTTGGACTTTAGAGTCCCAAGCACTGTTCCCCACCCTTATGGCAGTGGAGCCTGAGTGTTCCTGAAGCAGAAATGCCTGTTTGAGTCTGCAGAGAGCCTGAAGCCATTGCTCTGAGAGGTACGACCTGCCCCATTCATCTCAATCAGAGCCCTGTGGACTCTGCAATTCCCTCAAGGGGGAATGTGGCATTTCCCCATGGAACTCAGCATTTTTACATGGAATTTTTGCATGTGCCAAGCAAGGGACCATTTTGCTCTCTGTCTCCCTGACCAGCCAGGATCTGTCACTTGCTGTCCAACTTCTCCTGCAAGGAGCAGGGGCTTGGATTGTAGTGAGTGCAGGCTCCCTGCACTGTTCCCTGGAACCCCGGCTGAGTCCAGCCTGTAGTCAAGTAGCAGAGGGAACCAGCTGGGCTGCCTGGAGAGGGACACAGGTGCCTGAGCCTGGGAAGATGAGCTGCAGAAGCTGTCTACAAGCAGCCTTCTTTCCCTGGCATGAATTGACTGGGTGAAGGTGGGGTGAGAGGAAGGAGCATGGGCAGGAAGTTCTAAGCGGAGACACCTGGACTGAGGCTAGGTAGGTGTTGGGGCCTGACGAATGGAGTGACATTTATGTGCAGTGTGCCGGTGTGGCTGGAGAGGAGCAATTCCTTTTCTCAAATGGCTGTTTTGTAGATCTCCTAGACTTCTTCCCCCTCCCCCGATTCTTTTGTGCTGGTGCATCAGAACCAGTCTCCTGGATTCAGAGCCCTGTGACAGTTACATCTGTTTGATCTGAGGCTTGGAGAGCACAGCGAATAAACTCACCCTCAAAAATCACTGGTGAATTTTACCTCTGTGAGGATGAGTTGGAGGGATGGTGGGGGGAGATAGCTCAGTGGTTTGAGCCTTGGCCTGCTAAACCCAGGCTTGTGAGTTCAATCCTTGAGGGGGCCATTTAGGGAACTGGGGTAAAAATCTGTCTGTGGATGGGTCCTGCTTTGAGCAGGGGGTTGGACTAGATGATCTTCTGAGGTCCTTTCCAACCCTGGAAATCTCAGTACCCAGCTGTAATATCCAGGGCCTGCAGCAGGTGTCACTATTGCTCCAAATTTCAGAGTAACAGCCGTGTTAGTCTGTATCCGCAAAAAGAAGAACAGGAGTACTTGTGGCACCTTAGAGACTAACAAATTTATTAGAGCATAAGCTTTCGTGGACTACAGCCCACTTCTTCGGATGCATATAGAATGGAACATATAATGAGGAGATATATATACACACATCTACCAATGTGATCTATGCCATCATGTGCCAGCAATGCCCCTCTGCCATGTACATTGGCCAAACCGGACAGTCTCTACGCAAAAGAATTAATGGACACAAATCTGACATCAGGAATCAAAATACTCAAAAACCAGTGGGAGAACACTTTAACCTGTCTGGTCATTCAGTGACAGACCTGCGGGTGGCTATATTACAACAGAAAAACTTCAAAAACAGACTCCAAAGAGAGACTGCAGAGCTAGAATTGATATGCAAACTAGACACAATTAACTCCGGTTTGAATAAGGACTGGGAATGGCTGAGCCATTACAAACGTTGACTATCTCCCCTTGTAAGTACTCTCACACTTCTTATCACACTGTCTGTACTCGGCTAGCTTGATTATCACTTCAAAAGTTTTTTTTTTTTTTTTTCTCTTAATTAATTGGCCTCTCAGAGTTAGTAAGACAACTCCCACCTGTTTATGCTCTCTGTATGTGTGTATATATATCTCCTCATTATATGTTCCATTCTATATGCATCCGAAGAAGTGGGCTGTAGTCCACGAAAGCTTATGCTCTAATAAATTTGTTAGTCTCTAAGGTGCCACAAGTACTCCTGTTCTTCTTATTGCTCCAAATATAACCACCAAGCCATTCAGCCTAAGAATCTAGCAACAAAACAATAAGAATTTGGCTGCGTCTTCCTCAGCTCTCATTTATTTATTTTTGTACCAATGGAAGTTTTGCTGAGAGCTCAGGATTTGGCCTAATGATACGGGTGAGGATTTGCACGTCTATAGTGGGCTTCAGCTGAAAATCTCAAAGAGCCTTCTGGAGCCACCTAGTGGCCACATTGGATAGAGCCTTACTCCTACAGTGGTCTGGCTCTCGGGTATTTACATGACCCCCATTCTACTGGCTCTTTGATGGAATAGGACGAAGGGGCTCAGAAGCTGGCCTTAACCCAGGGGAGCATTATTCAACCATGTTCAAGCGAGGCGGGCCCAGGTTACACTCTGAATCAGAAGTCCCATTGGGAATAGAACCCAGGAACCCTGACTCCAAGTCTAGGCGAGAGCACAGCCCATTTATGTGCAGAGTGGTTGCTGCTGTGGTTGGAGATGGGGAATTCCTTTTCTCCAACAGCTGGTCTGTGGCTCTCATAGGATTGTTTGCACACACACACACCCTTGATTCTTTTGTGCTGGTCCATCAAAACCAGTGTGTCCTGGATTCAGAGCCCCATGCAAGGTACATCTGTTTGATCAATCCTTTGTTTGATAATGGCGTGGCACCATCAGGAGGACTGTTTGTGCTCTCCACTGCAGTCAGTTTAGTGGAGCATTTGTCTCTAAGGGGCAAGTGTGGCCTAATGGAGTGGTCCTTGGCTGCTAAATCAGGAGAGCTGGGTTCTAGCCCCCGCTGTGCAGCTATTTCACTGGGAAAGTCTCTGTGACTTGGTTTCCTCATACAGCAAATGATACAAATCTCTGTAAAGCCCTTGCCTGTTACTGGAGGGAAAAGTGCTATAGAAGTGTGAGCCATTCTTCTACTTAATTCATGATAGGCCTCCTGTAGCCAATGCACTGGCTCCATGGACATCAATGGCATGCAGCAGCACATGAATCACCAGATTTTGGGGGAAATTATGGAATTTTCAGGATTTAAACTAGCGAGGTGATCCCCGGCTCCCCCTGGTTTCCTGGGAGGGGCACAGGAACGTGTTGACATCAATAGAGGACAAGTCATTGGGAGTTCTTTATTCAAAGGGCTACAGCATTCAAGACAAAGAATTTGTGTACTCCGTCTTCTGTGCCCCTGGAAAATCAGACAGAACAGCCTGTGTTTTCTTGTTTAGGACAAGGAGAACCAAAAAGGTCACCCTACTCCTTCCAGTTGGCTGCTTCTCTCCAATCAGCGCTATATACTGGGGCCAGATTAACCCCTGGTATAACCGCACTGGCTTTGTGACACTAGACATTTGTGTATCTATGACTTGTTTAGTGCCAGCAATGTGGGTTATGTTTTCATGGTGCCAGGTCTCTTTACAGACAATGTGATTCACACTCTTGATGTTTCTTTAAAAAAGGAGGGATCTACTGATGGCTAAAGATTGTGCTCTGTAAAGTGAAGTCCTTGATATAGCCACAGAGCAGACAATGAGCACAACACCGCCAGCATCCCTGCCTCAATCTTGTCCTGCAAGGGGGAAAGGGAGTTTACTTCTTGTGGCCATTCAGTCCTATCTCGCTGCTGAGACTGGAAACCAGAGGTCTGAGTAGAGCTGGTGGGAAAATGAGCTCCTTGCTGCAGAAAATGCTTACATAAGAAGAAAAAATTCTGTGCAAAAATCAAAATCCAAAACACTTCGCTGAAAACTGAAATGCTTCGATTCTGAAACGCTGCTCTGGTGCCTCCTGGGAGTTGTAGTTTAGGTAACTCATGCTCTCATTCTCCTGTACAGCTGGGGCTCCCAGGGTTAGACTACATCTCCCATGATTCATCACACTCTCCCCTCTTAGGCAGGGGAGATGGTGCATCATGGGAGAAGACGTCTGACTAGGGAGTGCATCTCATAGAAGATAATTGGAGCATGATGCACTCAAACTCCACTCCCATGAGGCACTGCGGCAGAATGTTGGCATTGAAATGTTTGGGTTTTGGGGCATTCCGTTTTTTGATTAACAACCCCTCCTCCCCCCAAAAAATCCCCAAACCAAACTGTTCTAAGGAAAGCTGACTTTTTTTAACCAGACACTTGGTTTAGATGAAAAACCATTTTTTTTTTTTGGTCAAAAAGACCTTTGACTGAAAAGTTTTGACCTACCCTAGGCCTTAGCCAACGTCCACTGCAGTCACCCCTTCGTCAGTGGGGTATTCACCCATGAAAGCTTATGCTCCAATACGTATGTTAGTCTATAAGGTGCCACAGGACTCTTTGTTGCTTTTTACAGATCCAGACTAACACGGCTCCCCCTCTGATACTTAACTATTACAGTGATGATTGTGATCCAAAAACTTAAGAGAGTTTCAGTGGTTTAAGAAAATAGGAGATGTATGTTTAAAACGGGTTTTGCAGTACAACATGTAGCAATATAAGGATTCTGCTTATGAAAAAAACAGTCAACTATAAACAGTGATGTATCAAAGGACTAACTTGTTAATCAAGATGATTAGACGTTGCCTGAAATGTAATGTAAAATGGTGCTCTGCATTGTACGGCCATAAATAAGGACCATGTGTGGAGTCAGTAGAGAGCTTGGTGGTATGTGAAAGACATTGGCAGAAGAAAAAGGGAAGCCATAAATATTTATAGAGGTGTCCAAACTGTCTGAGTTTTGTTCTGTGGTTTTTCTCCTTTTTTGGAGGGCGGTGGTGGAGGAGGATAACGTTTATCCCTGGTGAGAAACAGGACTGGTTGTCATTTTTATAAATGAAAAGGAAAAGGACGATTCCTATGAACAATAATAATGAAGTATTTTAGTTACCCTTGTGCTACCGAATGCCTGCTAAAAGGATCGAGCAGTGAAACCAGGCCATTTCCACAAGGCGCATGGCTGTAAAGTACATTTGCTTTCAGCAGCTCTTCCACTGGCATGGTTTTGGGTGTGAAGGAACTGAAGAAAGCGAAAACATCTGAATCAGTAATCGCAGTGCGCAGGAAAGAAAAAGCAGGAGTATATCAGTGGAATGCCCCAGTTTCTGTTGATAAGATGTTCTCTTTCTCTCTGTTGAAAAACCTTTAGTGGTGGGAAGGAGTTGGCCCTTTGTCCTCTGAAAAATATTTCCTGGAGATGTCTGTCATCCCTGCAATTGGGCTTTAACGTTCCATCTTTTTTCAGACTGAGAGATTGTCATTGATTTTTCTTTCCTGCCTGGTGCCGTGCTCTGAGTGACTGGAAGAAATCTCAGATCCGAGAGGCCACCCAATAGCTTCTGGAAACTGAACTTCTGCCTCACGTGAGCAGCTAAGTCAGACCCCTCGGTGTCCCAGGCAATTAAGAATCCTTTGTTGTTTAATCAAAGAAGCAGCTGCCCCAGCTTGGGAGGGCTATCTGAGCCCCGAGTCCTCTTCAAAGGACAAATGGAGATTTGGAGAAGACATTGGGATAAAAAGGGCGTTTTCTGTTGCCATTTAACAAGCTGCCTGCCCTTATTTTGTTCCCAGCTCCTCTGCGAAAGATCCCTTGCATCCCAATTGATCCTTGACCAGGACCATTAATTGCAGGTTATGCTCCTGCAGGTAGCTTTGCTGTTTAATTACGCCTCAGAACGTCTGGATTTTTCTGCTGTTTCAATGAGTTTCCTTGTGGGCTAATTAGATTTAGACCTTTGGCGCAATCAATAGATTCTCATCTCGGTACTGGCCAAGCCAGTCATGACCAGTAATTTACAGCTCTAGTTGTTCTGAAATCAATACAGATTTGCTCTTCATTGAGAGCACGGTAAAACAAGGGTGACAGCAGGCCCACTAAGCAGTTGACATGGAAGCAGATCCCATGCTGGTTTTGGATAGGGGCCAGCACAATTAGACAGGCACTGCTGCAGAAGCAGTGAGTGGAGGGAAGCAGGCCTCTTTGGCTGAATGAGCACTGAGTTGAAGAGCTGACAAGGTGTAAGGTTTTTGCCGTCTCTTGAGGCAGGATATATAATGCAGGTCAGGCTGCCCAAGAGCTTTCAATGTACAAGCATGCAGGTTCTATTGGTCTGATGGAGCCAAGGTGTGGCAAGCCTGAATCATGCACAATGAGACGTGACCATCCTTTTCTGGAATAGAGAGTTGTAGCCCATGAAAACTATAGGGTCTGTAATGATAGGTTTACTTGCAGTACATTATTCAGCCACTAGGTATCTGCGAGCTGTACAGAATTCCAGATAATCTGTGGTACCTGGTAAATAAGGGTGACAAAGCTGGAACTAGAGCTGTGTGGAAGCCTGTTTGTGTCGGTTGCTGTTTTCTTTAATAAGTGACTCCTGTTTAAGAAGTACCATGATTCCAAGTACTGTGATAGGACCTAGTATGATCCATCTTCCTTTTACTCTCTCCTTTTATCATCTTCCCCTTGAAATAAATCTCACAGATCCAAGTATCCTGTTAAATTGACAGATGCCCTGGTCCCAGTATTCTGCAGTGATGGGACTCTGATCACTTCTTTTGGGAAAGGGAGTCTCTTTTCATGCCCAATTTCTGTTACTGCAGAGAATTAAGAGCAGGGGATATGAAGCATTGGTGGGACTATTGTAAGAATGAAGAGACCTGCATAGTGTAGGCAGTTAGACAGGATGTCCCCAATTGTATTCTTAGGATCTACCCACTTGGGCCCTGATCCTGTACCCTGAGCAATTTGCAGGACTAGGACCTAAAAGTCTGACAATAACTTGGTAATGCAATTCCTGTTCTTTCCAACTCCCATAAATCTGGTCTTATGGTGTCATTTTTTCACTTGTCCAACATAAAATAAAATGGACTCAAGTCAGCAAATGGCAGTAGTTCCTCAGATTGCATCTAATGTCTCAATATTATTTTCATGCCCTTTGCAGGAGGTAAAAACTTGCCATTGCTCTTGGCCACTGGTAAAATGAAGTGCGCAGGTAATTCACCTAGCCAATGGCAGCTAGGACTCTCCTTTGTCCAGCTCACGAGCTGCAGGCAAGCCGAATTAAAGCAATCTCACAAAATCTGAATGAACCGGCATGTGAAATATTCAATTCTTTGTGGTTCAGAGATTTGGTGGGTGAACATTTTATTGTGTGATCCTCATTCCTCTCTCTCTGTCACCTGGTTTCTGATACTTTTTTAAAATAACAACATTTTGGTTCGTATTTCACCATTTTTCAGTAAACACCCTGCCCCCTGTATAGCGCCCCCCTGCTTTTCACTCAGGACCCATGGAGATAAATCTGGCCCTCAGTGTTTCCTATAGACATAAACCAGTCATGCTTGGGACTTTACCTCAGCTACCCCAAAAGATAAAACAACTCTGGTTCAGAACAAAGTTACCAGTGAGGCAATTATTCTCCTTATGCAGAATTCCATTTGCCTCTGGGGTGTGGCATTTCCTTGTGTAATCCACACTAGGTGAAGGGGAGTCTTTGTCTCCCTCTAGTGGCTGGTCCATGCTTGTGGGGTAGCTGCTAGGTAATACCCTTAGTCCTTTAGCTCAAATGGTAGAGGTTCAGGGTTTTAGTACTGAAATGCTGCTGAGGACCCAAGCAGGGTAGGTTATGCTGGTCAGATGTGAATGGATGTTATTTAGCCCATCTTCTCGGTCTCCTTTCAGGCCTGCAGTGAGTGATGTGCCTGGCTCTGAACACTATTGAGCTTTGGAAAAGTGGTGCTCACCTGGGATACGGGTGTAACACCCAACCCCCCTCAATGCTAGCTGGGAAGGGGGTTACAAGAATATCCCGCTCCTGGTATAGACATTCTGGTTCACCAAAGAATATCATACAAGCTCTTAAATGCAAGCCAGGGTCACGCTGGTCATTAATATAGTATCTAGGCATACAGGTCACAGCCATGCCAGGAGTTATGTACGTATACTGAAAATGTGCTTTAAAGTCTGCATCACGATAGAGTTGACAAACAGGTTTTTCAATCAGACAACAGATGATTATTCACCTGTCCCTCTGTTGGCATGTAAAACAAGCATTGTAAGCTAACACACTGGCTGCACAGCTTCATACAAAGTCAACAGGGTGATGTGAAATCAATCAGCAGTGCACAGGAAATAAGCCCAAGGGGTTATTTTGACTCGGGTGCGATAAGACTTCTTTAGACAGCAGATTAGCCTGTTACGTTTAGTCTCTAGAAAATGTGTTATGAGTTTGTGTTATATTCCTTTTGTTTCCATTATCCTTACTCCCAATTGCTTGAATCTTTGATCACAAATGTATTGTTTTCACTCTGAATATATCTCAGTGCTGTGTTATTAAGCACGGGGAGTTCTAGCATACAAATTGGTGTGTGCACTGTTTCCACAGGGACAGCAGGCCTGATATTACTGTCAGTGTTCAGAGGAGAAGGGGCTGGGCACTACAGGGGAAAGCTTCATAGGGATTGGGGGCACACCTATTGTTAACCAGCAAAGCACAGTAAGGGCTAGCATTGCCCAGAGGAGAGTGCTTGGCTGGTTAACAGGCTGGTGGTGTCAGGGAGTTGACACCCAGCTAAACACTAGCAAGTCTCCCTCTGGTGAAATACCCCCCTGTATTCCCAGCCCACACATGGCTGTAATCATCTTTGTACAAAATATGCCTTGTAAGGCATCATTTAAAAACTAATAACTCACTGGTCAATAATATCATAGTAAAGTGTATTTAACAAATATGTAAAGTTATGAACATAAGTGGAAATCATGACTGAAGTTCACTAAATAGGTCTGGGAAGTGGGTAAATCTGTTTCTCAAAGACAAAGGACAAGCCGATGCCACTAGCCAGGTGTCATCAAAGCTGATGGGCTATCACCATATCAAGAGGCCATTTTTTGGCAAAGAAAGGGGGCAGGAAAAAAACGGAGCTGCAACTTAGAAAACAACGTAGCAACCCCACTAGACTCCACATCTCCTTCTGCTCAGCTGAATAGAACTTTATGCGGGGGGGCTGAACCATAATAGTGAGGGGCAAATACCCCAAGGCATCTCTCTCCCTGCCCAGCTCCCTCTTTGCACCCGAGAAGACAAAAGAAACAGCTGTTAGACTTTGGGGGAAGGGTCCTGACCTGAAAAGTTTGGTTAGTAATGCTATTAGAAGGATGTGGTAACGACTCTACTTTCAATCAAGTATAGTTCAAGTTAGGCACTAGGAAGCATTTTAACTTTATTTTTCTTGTAACCATTTCTAACCTTTATGCCTCATTACTCATATGCACTTAAAATCTCCCTCTTTGCAGTTAAATAAATGTGTATTATTCTTTAATTGAAACTAATCCGGTGTGTTTAAGTTAAATTATCTGGGTAACTCCATTTAAGGTGGCAAGTTGTGATAATGTTCCCTTAACGGGACAACAGACCTCATCTTTCTGGACTGTCCAGGAGAGGTCTGGACAGTGCTAAACGCAAGTTTTTGGGAGAAAAGCCGGGACTAGGAGTGTGTTGGGGTCACCCTGCAATATAACCAAGGCTGGTGAGAGCCAGCGTGTAATCCAAGTGTAGCTGGCAGGCTGCGGTTCCACACACACACACTCAGGGGCACCCAGGGTTGCAGAGTGGGGATGACACATCATTTCACTGGTCTGAATTGCACCCTGGAATGTCACACTCCGTCCTGCTGGCAAAGGGTAGCAAGGTGACTCACGGTCCTGGGTACCCGAAGAACCATCTGCATTGTGCAGTAGACCAGGAAGATGTGCACAGGTACAGTGCTAGTAAAAACCAATCAAACGTTGTACGAGGACAAACACCCATCTTCAGCACAAGTAGAAAAACAGCCTCAGTTACTAGAAAAAAATGGGTGTATTGATCATTTGGCCACTGGAATATTATGAATTTATGCCCTGAAGAGAGGACGTTCTAGCCCCTGTATACCACACACTGGACTAGCAGTGGTCTTCGAAATCTTTAGGTCAAAATGTTCAGACTTAAAATTAGCTTAACTCCATATTCAGAAACAAACAAAAGTTTTGGGGTTAACCAGAGCTGGTTGAAACATGGTAAGTGTTTCTCGAGAAATGTTGAAGTTAAAAAAAATATTGAGGAAACTGGAAAATTTTCAGGACATTTTCCGTTTTCCGACAAAAATTGTCCTGATTTTTTTTTTAAATGAGAAAAGTTTTGATGGCAAAGCTCCCCCTCTCCTTTCTACTTTGTCCCTCCCTTTTTCTGGGGCAGAGGAGGAGAACGGGGTGTTCTTATTAAAAAGCAATGTCAACCAAAAAGAAAGTTGTTCTCAAAAATTTACATTTTGGGCAAATGCCCATTTTTTTGTTGGGGAAAGAAAAAGTGTATGAAAAATTTCAACCAGGTCTAAATAAAAATAAATAAATATAATCCTAATTAGTGGCTGAGATGAAAGGGAGGGGGAAAGTGTTAAACTAAGAGGAATCCTGTTGGCCTTATGAATATATGGATTCATTTAATTGAGGGTCTGGGCAGATTTCCTTGTCCAGTGCTTGCAGATCATTTTATCTCTTTTCTACAAGACCTTTCAGATTCCCTACTCTGTGGTTCCCTGGAAAGCGACTCCCAAACCAGAAGGCCAGAAGAACGGAAAATCCTCCTACGTGGCTCAGCATAGATGCAACCCTATGAAGGGCAGCAGGTTCGGGGCCGTTGTTTGGACCACCCCTCCCAGTGTGACAAGCTGCCCATTGGACAGCCACCATGGAGTGTGACTGTGGGACTGTCTGACTGAAATGTTTCTGTCCTTTTCATCTTAGGAAAAGTTTTCTTTTTTTTAAAAAAATGTAACATTTAATTTAAAAATAGAGGCGCTCAAATAAATCAATCCCTTTTCTATCCTCTTTATAGCTCTGCTTTCCCAAAAGCTTGCAGCTGGAAGTCTCTTTATCTCACAGGGCACAGATAACGATGTAATTATGAGCTCGGATCAATGGCTTTCGTTCCACAGGTGCGCAGCCTAAAAATAACGGTTATCCTTTGCTCTGCTCGCCTCTCCAGCTGGTGGCTCTGAGGGGCTGCTGGCTTGGTGTAGTGGGGTTGTGTCACCTGGGTTGGAGACAGCTGGTAGGGGACACATGGATAGTTTCACACCACTCAGTTGCCTGCAGCGCACTTTCCAGCCACAGACATTCAGAGCTTTGTTGGAAAGCACTCAGTGCACTCCTGGCCACTGGGAGACCCAGGTGGGAGCCATGCCCCACGCTGTACTTCCAAACAGAGCATTCACTCAGGCTAGCCTGGGTTCTCACTGCTCCTCCTACAGATGAATAAAGGCTCCCCCCAGTGCCATTATGGGGGTAAAAGGTTTAGAATGACACCGAGTCAGCAGGCCTAATTACCAAGGGTATTAACAAGGCTGGTCAGCAATTCATGTGACCATGCCCCTGTCTGTCTGTAGATTTAGATTTAGATTTTCTGACCCACTGCATTCATTCTGATGTTTTCAGCTTCTCCAGTGCTTGTTTACTGCAGGGTTACGTTAGGCTCCCAAGTAACAAGGGCTCTCCGGTGATCTCTAGCTATAACAACCTTTCTGCAGAATGCCTCTCAGCTTTTCAAGTGCTGCCTCCGGCTTCCCTAACCAGTAATGGGTTAGAGCGACGTGGTGTGTGAAATATGGAGCCACACTGGAGTAGCTGTGTGGGTTTCTAAGACTTTCTCCAAATCCAGCAAATAAATATCATCCTTTTTTTTTTATTGCATGCTGCATAATGGGAATATAACTTATTGCCATCAGGGAGCAGCGCATTCAGCAGCTACCGTAAATTCTGAATTCCAATTGGGGGCATATGCATTTAAACAAAAATACAGGCTATGCCAGCGAACAGTGAGCCTAATTGGAATATGGAATGGAGTTTTTTGATTAATCACATGCTGAATATTAATTGTGCATTATGCTGATTTTATTGTAAATATATTCAGAGTACTCCGCATGTGTACCTGACTCCAGGTTATAGTCTCTGAATAAGAAATGGTCTAAACACTGCAGTATTAGTAATATTCCTGGATTAAATTTATGGGGCTTGGCCTTTTCCCCCTTCCTCCTTGGAGAAAACAACCTTTGAAATCTCCAGAGAACAATATGAAACACAACTGACTGCTTCAGAGAAGCTATGTGATCAAATTATTACTAGTTGTATTATGGTAATGCAACATATTGGCAAAATACATGTATCCTTGCTATTGGCTAGAGCACTAGAGGATAACAGTTCACTACTCATGAGCGCACGTGGAACTATTCCTTTAGCTCAAATGGTAGAGGTCTATAGTGCTTTGGTACTAAAGATCCTGGGTTCAAACCCTGTGGGTCAACTCCGATGAGGGGCCCTGTACAATTGTCTACTAAAAGACAAGAACATTCAGTCTAGATAAAGGCAAGAAATAACAGCTGGGTATGGCTACAAGACAAGTGCAGCAGTAAAAAAAACCTACTCATTATGCACCTAGCAGATCTACACAGCCCTGAATTTCTAATATTAGTCAATCATTAGCGGGCAACAAATAGCATTTAATTATAAACATACAATCAAGGCCTGACTTTTCATTTAGGTCCTCGGTCAGACAGTGAAATCTTGACTAAATTGCATCTCCAAGATCCTAGGCGATGCAAAACCTCAAGGAAGGTCTTGTGTACACTGGGGCAGCTACATTGATACAATCCATGACCGGGTTATTACCTACTCCTGCAGCGTGGGGCAGAGAATCTTCTTTACAATCCCAGCATTCCCTGCCATGCACATATTACTCTCGCAGTTATTAAAATGTAGCCCCTTCCAGGTTCCAGGGACTATGTGGACAGAGTCGTTTAGACGCTAATTTTTAAAAATGGCAAGTAAAAAGAGAACAGTGCTGGATCCGAGGCTGGGGCAGGAGAGGTGCACTCAGCCGAGTTCATCAAAGCGCAACAGGTTTCTCCTCTGGTTTTCAGTGCTGACATATGGCATTTCCTGTTTGTTTGAACGGCGAAGCTAGCAACAGATCAATAACAGGGCATGTTGGAGGGATAGGATTCCAGTTATAGTTATTGTCTAGAGGGCAATCCAAGCACACCTGAATTTTGGGGTGCTTGAGGCATGGATCTAGATTTCCATGCTGTGGTTGAGCTCATCTTTCTTAGAAGCATTGATTTAAAAGGGTCAAAGTGAGAGATGCTTTTTCAATCTTTATTTAGCTGAAACATCCATTAAGTTCAACTGAGTTTGCCTAAGGAATGAGTAAAAAACGGAACCAAGACCCAGGGGATTGGCCCCATGTGTGTATATTTATACAAAGTAGAGATCAGACCAAGTTGGCAGAACTGACTCAGCCGTGGAATATTGTAGCCTATAGTCATCTTAATGGAGTTAATGCTAACTGTGAATGGATCATTGCAGAACACTCCAAGTGTTCTAGCAGAAACGATGAATGAAGCTTGAAACAGTAGCTGGGCTTAGCTGAAAAGTTGCTATTGTAGTGGTCTAAACCTGTTAGGTTCTTAACCTGAAGAAGACCGGTAAAACCTTTTGGGTTTTGTTCCTCCATTAGTCACAATGATCATTCATGGATGGAGGAGTTTAAAGGGGATTAGGTAACCCAGGGGATACACAACCATTCACATAGAAATGGACAAGATGACCTAGGTCGTCTTTGCTCTCATACAAGAGGTTCATTTTTGGAACTGGAAGAAAGAAAAATTGGCTTGACACGTCTCTCTAAAACCCATTCAGAGTCAGAAATTAAAATGTGAGCCTCTGTTTAAAAGGGAATGTTGGAGAAATTAATTAATAGGCATCGCCATAGCTTGTCTAATTAACCAGATAAGGTTCAGCTTCAGCAATTAGAGGTCAGTTAGGCAAAGCTGAACAGTGGATTGTTATCTAACTGGTAAGAGACTTGCTCTATGGTGACCCATGTTGTTGTTATAAACCTCACTGCCAAATGAAAAATCTTTGTTGTTGTTGTTGTTACAAATAGAGAGTATTTGCCTTTCAAATTCCAGATGCTCCACCCAGATGTGCCAGATGTTCCTGGTCAGTTATGACAGGCAGGTGGGACTTAAAGGGATGGAAGCTTGAAATGTAGAACATGGGAGCTGCACAGCTTATCCTTAAAGCCCTGCCCTTGGCTCATAGAATGAATTGTTGGTGAGTTTTAGACCCGTCCAGAACCACGCCCTGATCCTGCAAACACTGAGGCACGTGCGTCAGTTCAGGCCCATGAGTATTCCCATTAAAGTCGGAACCCAGTGGCCCTGGTCAGAACCCAGTGCTCTTGATGCCCCCATCCTTTTGGAGTAGCTTTGTTACTGGGTTCTGTTTGTTCTTGAAACATTTGCTCTAACCAGGCAGCAGTTTGCTATTTCTCTCCGGCATGTTTTCAGAAACCAGATCATCCAAGCAGATTTAATATGCACTGATGGCCATGCAGGCATTCTAGCCCACCCAGCATGGAGCTATGTACACGCTTCTGCTGTGCTGTTGGCAGGCCGAGCAGAGGGAAAAGCATCAGAGAACATAGCCCGGAAATGTTTCTGAGGGAAAATTATTTTACAAATGGATTGCGCAGTTGTTCTCAGCCTTAATCGTGCTGCGCGCCACTCCCCCAGCTATGTCCCGCCTCCCCCACCCTCCTTTTGCACCGAGATGGGGCATGAGGGACCCAGCTGTGGTATTTTCCAAGGAGCCCAGATTGCCGGTAGCAGGTGCTGCCAAGGGCTGATGAAAATGACAGCTACCTTTGGGAGCGTTTCCTCCTCACTTTCCTCATTGTTTGCACCCCTCTCACTTTGTCTTTTCCTGGCGTTCCTCAAAAAATTAGAGGTTGGGCATGTTATTATGTGTATTATGGTAGCACCGAGTGGCCTCAACTGAAATCACAGCCCCATTGTGCTAGGCCGTGTGGCGAGACAGTTCTTGCTCTTTAGCGCCCCCCCATCTAACAGCCCAAGGAGGGGAGAAAGGCTGTGTTAGCCCAGTTCACAGATGGGAAAATCAAGGCACAGAGAAGCTGCGTAGGCATGGCTCACTCAGGAAATGTGGGGAAGAGCCGGGAATTGAATCTTGGTTCCACTCACGAGCCTGTCCCGCCTCTCGAGGATGGTCCGGTTCCTGTGCAGAGATTCCCCATGCTCTGAGCTGGTCAGAGCAAGCGGGCAGACAAAAAACTCTTTGTTTTTAAGACAGTGAATGGACTTCCCCACTGAGTTCAAAGAGGGATTTAACTGGACTCCTGAAGCGAGGCGGTAGGGCATGGAACTGTTTGAGGAGGAGGTGATGGGGTTCCCTGGCCACCTGTAATGGTTGCAGGCTCACAAGAGTAAAGACAAACTGCAGCTAGTGGGACTTGAATAGTGCCTGTGCCTTGTTCTGCCTCGCTGCAGAAGGCTGCTTTCACCCATAGCAGAAGAGTTACTGTTAGTGCAAGCGAAATCTATGGTGGGGGCAGGGAAGGGATACAATGAAAAGCAATACGTTTACACAGTTTGTACCGGAGAGCCCCCCTCACCCCAAAGCCAATTCACACCATGTGGTAGTTTCCATTAAGTCATGAAATACAAGGCTCTTTTGCACCCGTATTTTTATGTGCAGCAATTTAATATATGAAGTACTGCATCATAGTCTGGAGGTTCGAAATTACCCAGAAGTAATCATTTCCTAGCGGCCTGATAGTAAACATCCTGTCACTGAGCTACGGAGTCTCTTCTGTCTCAGTAAATCAGTTCACAGTGGCGCTATTATGTGGAATGATACAGAAAAGACTTAGGGAGGAGTAAATACAAGCTGCCCTCTGTTGCCTGCCAGTTATAGGTGCTGTCGTCCACAGCGGGGATAAGACATTTTTATCTTCTACCCATATAAAAGGGGTGGGAGACAGCAATGGGCTGATTTTTCTCCCCTTACAGGTGGTGAGCCAGATAATCAAATGCACTAGAACTTTGTTCGTTTGCCCCCCTCAAATCCTGGGGAAACTAGGAGCCTGTTTCAAATGTCCCATCTTGCATTCAGAATTTCGGCTGCTTACCCAAATTATCCTAAGCTCTTGGGTTTGCAGATCTGGCCTTTCTGGACAGTCAGTGGAGAAGCTCCCTCAGTCACTAGCAGTATAAGGTTCTGTAACACATAACTGAACAGTTCCAATTCTATCCACTGGAGAGCAGGGAAATTATATTTATTATACACAGAAAGATATTAACAAAGCTAAAAAAGAATGATCCATTAAGACAAATGAATAGTGATGCGTTCACATGTACAATGACTAGCCTGACTAAACATGGGCAGGGTATTTATTTACAGTACACACGTTCCATGTGTATTATGTATATGTACTTTCTTTTTGGACAAAATTAATGTTTAGACAAATGGAATGAAAATACAAACAAACTATTTAAGCAGAGATGGTGGGAGAAGAGTGTTTTCCCACGAGATAACAACAGCTCTTGTAATGTTAATTAAAACTAGAGTTGAGTATTAATAATTTATTTGTTTTAAAAGAAACGATCTTATTTTTCCTATGTGATTGGTGTGTGAACAGTTTATTTGAATGAATATATTTGTTCCAAATTTGCTAACTAGCTACAGCACGTAGTACTTGGTCTGTATATTACGCTCAAGCAATTTGTAGCCAGTATTCAGTTGTTGAAATGGGAGCTCTGTTGGTTGGATGGATCAAACAGTATAATTTCTGCTCTCTGATGGAAGCGCATTACTCGTAGAGTTATGTCGCTGGAACAAATATTAACTTCTAGGAGTTCAAAGGTCTTTATTCTCAAATGATTTTTCTTCCAGCCAACATTCCTGCCTGTAAATACATTGACTATGTTATTCGCAGAAAGCAAACCCAGATAAAGGGTATTAAGGTAGGCCAATCACATTTTAAAAAATGCCATCAAATAGTCACAGAAAAATCTGTAGCTACACAACCCCACAGCACTACTTAGGCCTGGTCCCCACTTAGTCCGGACTTCGGACTAAGGTACGCAAATTCAGCTACGTTAATAACGTAGCTGAATTTGAAGTACCTTAGTCCGAACTTACCGCGGTCCAGACGCGGCCGGAAGTCTCCCCCCGTCGACGCCGCGTACTCCTCTCGGCGAGCTGGAGTACCGGCGCCGACTGTGAGCACTTCCGGGATCGATCCCAGAACATTGATGGCGTGCCGCCGGACCAGCCGGTAAGTGAAGGCTAGGCCTTAGCTTTCATGTCTTAAAGCAGATGGAAAAATGCTGCATTGGAACTAATTGCCAGCTACAGCAAGGTCACAAGGAGGTACATAATGACACTGATGTTTGCTTTTGTTTTACAATCAACCTCTTTGGGTTAGTCTTTGGCGGAATCATCACCATTGAAAGATGAACTGTGGGGGCGGGGGGGGAGGGCGCTTTTTTGGTTTGTTTTAATAATTTGAAAAATGACCCAGGAACAACATTTGTGGCCTAACCATCTCTGTAACTGCCAGATGCTGCTGGAGGCACGACTGGAAAACACACGCCAATTAACTTTCCAGTCTGAAATTCATGTGCTAAGCGCCTGCACTGTCATGGGCTGCACTGGAGTTGTCCAGGTGCACAGAATGCAGGTGCAAAAAGGGCATTCGTTAGAGTGCGTGGGTTCGGCTCAGCAAGCTGTCTGCTTGATACGTGTCTGTAGCCTTGCGGTGCGATGTAACCCCCTTACCACCTTGCTGCTTTGCTGAGGCCCCCTTGGTGTGCCTCCGGAAGGGATCTGCTGTAGGAAACAACAGGGCTTCAAAGTTTCTCATGTAAATACAAAGTGATCAGTGCTGGAAGCTGTGATAGATGGGAGATTCAGCTACCAGTAATTGGCATTATGGGAAAATGCAAGTCCTTCTATCTCTAATCTACAGGGCTAGTTAGCGGTGTGTACAATTTTTGATGCAGTAGGATTCTCTCTTCTTAATAAATCTGGATTTTTAAAAATACCATATGGAGCAAGATTTTTTTTTTTTCCAGAGGGTGATCTTCAAAAGGGAAAGCCGCCTTTGCCCCTTTCCGGGAGAAGCAGAAAGGCAGCTGGCCTGGAATACATACTGGAGATGGCAAGCCAAACTTTTCACCCTAGTCACTGGCCTGACTGGTCAGGCCATGGGATAATTTGGTCAATGATGGACAGCTGCAGCAAGGGGAAAAGAAGGAAACGGGTGTATGAAATGAGAAAGATCTACTCAAAGTTTCTATACAGCAACACACACATCCAGAAATCCCTAGAAAAGACAGTCATGCTGTTATGACAGGAGGAACCACTGGCTAAAATGTAGTCCAAACCTGCTCAAGTAAGTGGGAGTTTCTTTGCCTGAGGCAACATTCTAGCGCAAATGATTCTCAACCAGGGGTACGCGTACCCCTGAGGGTAGGCAGAGGTCTTCCAGGGGGTACATCAACTTATCTAGATATGGGCCTAGTTTTACAACAGGCTACATAAAAAGCCCTACCAAGGTCAGTACAAACTAAAATTTCATACAGACAATGACTTGTTTATACTGTTCTACATACTACACACTGAAATGTAAGTACCATATTTATATTCCAAGCGATTTATTTTATAATTATCTGGTAGAAATGAGAGAGTCAGCAATATTTCAGTAATAATGTGCTGTGACATTTCTGTATTTTTATGTCTGATGTTGAGTACTGTACTAAGCAAGTAGCTTTTACGTGAGGTGGAGCTTGGGGGTATGCAAGACAAACAGTAATCTGGAAAGGTTGAGAGCCACTGGTCCAGCGGGAGGGAGGCTCCTATTAGACAATTCCTTCTGGACTTTTACTATTTCACTTTGGAGGCTCTTCCTCTTTTGTTTCCCGTCATTTACCACAATTTCTCTTCCATGCATTGTTTTCCTAATCAGCTTTCAGGGCTGGTCAATACACTACCCCGAGTTAGTGTGGACCGAAGAGGCTACGGGCTGCTAGATTTGCAGAAGTATTTGTTTGAATTACATGGCAAAAGGAGAGGCATGCTTCAGGCTCCCGGCCCTAGAGCCAGACCCTAAAGAGGGCAACAACTTCTCAAAAAGGAAATTTCTTTGTTTTCAATTTTCGGCTCAGCCACCAGACCGGACCTGTAGGTTATTCGGACAGCTCTGCCGGCTACCACAAGGCAGGAGGGCTGTGACTCACTTCCTCCTTCCTCTCGTGGATGTGCCCTGTGAGCCGTGCCCGCCCGTCATGACCCCAGCACACCCTCCTTCTCTCCTCACTGCAGCACAGCAAGTCCCAGAGGATGCATCTGACTTCAGGAGACAGGGCCGAGGCTCCATTGCCTGGTCTCATCTCTTGTTTTAGGCCTCCCTGCTGGACGCGTAACCAGGGTTGAGCCTTTGCCTAGAAAACTTCCTCTGTGGGCAGCAAGAGGGTTGTTGAGTTCAGCTGGGTAGGGTAGCGTACAGCCCATGTGAGGTGTTAGGAAAGGGAGGGGTGAGCCGGTAGAAGGAGATAGAAACTTTTCCAGTGCCAGAGGCCGCCAGCATAGGCCTCTGCCAACATCTCTTGTGGGAGGAACTTTTCTCACAATGTATTTATTGGCAGGAGTTTGAATTACACAACATTTGAGCCAGTGGAAGAGCCCAGCACAAGTCAGTCCCTGTGGTTCAACATAGTTTGCTCCACGTTCCTCTTAGATGAATCCAGGCAGATAATTTCAAGTCCCCAGGGGCACATGGAGAGGACAATCGATTAACCTGACCAGTAGAGGAGAAACCAGCGATGCAAAGTCTGAACACGTTTTGCCGGTATCATTTTGCATTTACATGCATATACCAGTCCTGGAACAGAAGGGGTCAAACAGCATGCAGGGCAACCCTTTTTCTCAGGGATCTCAGCCCACCCAATGCCTGCTTCCCTGGGAGCAACTCTGCTTCAGGAAACGACTCTGCTCAGAAACCAAGGTAGACAGCAAACGCTCCTGCTGCTCCCACAGCTCCCTTGCCAAAGGCTGTTGTCTCGATGCAGAACCTTGCATAACAAAAAATTCACCACTGCACAGCAGGTCTTCCAGAGCCTGAACATTCACTCGTAGACTAGGAAACGGAACGTGGGGAACTGCGCAATTGCTGCAACAAAATGTAATACCCAGAGGTATGCGTTCCTTCCAGCACACAATCTGCAGTGGCTAGCAAGCAGCATTGTTCACCGTAGTAAACATCTTCTGTCTGCTCCCACCATCAGTCAGATGGAGCAGTGACTGATGAGATGTCATGTTTACCGGATGGGGGACAATCGCATTTCCATTCATCCCAGTTTGCCTCAATGAACCCAATGTTTCAGTCACACTGGGGAATTAGCGAGAGACAAAACAAATCCTTTTACCCCATTTTGCTGGAAACAAACTTGCATCTGCCCTGCGTTCCTAAGCAATTGGCAGTTCTGCGGCAGAGCAGAAGGCGCTGAGTCGTTTGCTGGTTGCTCAGCTTGGGGAAATCACTAGGCGGGAGAGGAATTTTATAGGGTGAACAAGGCCCACACAAAGCGTGTCTCTATGACCCCTCCACCCAATAGGCATCCCCTCTTCTTGGTGTCCACGTGCATCTAGTCCTCTATGAGCCAGATTTATCCCTCTATTGGCACAAGTAGCAGCGCGCGAAGAGCAAAGAGGCTGTTTGGGTCTCCGCCAGTGAGGGTCTGTAGGGGCCAATGCCTCCACCATACAGGTTAGGGTAGCATTAGCTTGCACCCCCGGCTGCTCTGCAGAGGTGCAGAATTGTCAACGAGCTGGTCTAGGCCAGCTGGGTTCCTGCAGAAGGGTGAGTCAAGCCCTCAGATGTAACTCATAGGCCACCATCCTGCAGAGCCCTGCATGGATACCAATGGTAGTCAGCCAGGACAGAGCAGCTTGCAGGCTCAGGGCCTTGGATTTCCTGCCCAAAGAACTGACACTGGTTCTCCCCCACCCGTTGCATTTTGCACAGATGCGTGTAGCTGCACCTATGTGTAGTAACGGAGCTAGCGGAGCTTTCAGGCTGAATCCTGGCAGCTTTTCTTACTGGCGTGGAAGAGGGCTATTTACGTTTTCCCCCTTCTAAACATACAAAAGCTGAAAGCAAAGAAACACGTGTGGAACAATAGATGCAATCAGCGCCAGCCTGATGAATTCCCCCACTCACAGGGGTTTGCAGGAGATTGCAGGCAGCGACACAGACGATTTACCGGCCCTCATCGCCTCATCTGTCACTTTGCGGCCCAGCCGTAAGGAAAGCTCGCTCCCAGTTTTTACTCACCCCCAATGTGGGGCAGCTGCCGTTCAGCCCTTGCCACCCCGGTAGACCTACCTGAATGGCTCGGCTCGATAGGGTCTCATGTGTAGCCCTCTTTGCTCCCTCGCTTTTGGGTGTCTTAGCAGCGTTAGTCTCACCCAGGCTTCCCCAACAAATTGGCCGCTGCGTGGTTTATACAGGGTGAATTCTGTGCAGACAGGAAATGTGGCCGTCCTGGCTTCCTCCAATCAATGAGGACAATAAGTGGCTTAACAGAAGGGCCAATTTCACCCCTGCAGTGAGGACCTTGAGAAGGTCCGTGCACCCATAGGTCTCATATAGGTGATGCTTTGAGATCTTACATGGTGACTAGCCCTCTGTGTGTGGTGGGGGGAATTTTACCCAGAAAAGGCTTCTATGTTGCCATTAAGTGTCAGTCAAATGCTAACTGGGCATAGGAAAGGGGGAGATAAGAGAGGGGGGCAGCTTGGACAGCTGCATTTTTATTGTAACATCCTGATTCTTGAAAACTGGGGTTGTCCGAGGTGCTGCACAACCACAGAACAAGAAGCTGGGCCCTGCCCCAAAGCGCTTACGCACCAGCTCTGGTTCCGAGAGACACAAGTGAGCTCTAAATTGCTGCATTAATCATGCCCCATAATTCCCACCTTTGAACCTATTTGAGGAAAGAGCAGCTTCACCAGAAACAAGATGTTGGAAAATTCGCTCTGAATAAACGTAGTTATAAAAAACCCCTGGTGCAGCTTGAAGTTGCATTGCAAACGCCCTGCACCGCCCATTACTGCCACGCTAGATCCCGATCATTTTGTTAGTACAATAACCAATATTTAGGACTTTTGGGGCCAGATCCTGAGCTGGCACAAGTCAGCAGGGTGCCCAGGAGGTGTATGAAACCACTCCAGTTTGCACCAGTCGAATATCTGGTCCTTCCTCTGCATTTCTCAGCGTCGTTCCCAACGGTGTGTAAGTACCCATTCACTGCAGATTAAAAAGCCGAGGGCTGAGTCAGGGTGTTCTCTTCACCGGCTCCTCATGCAGCAGTTTACCTTTTAATACTAATAAAAGAGCCCCTGGTTTTTGCAGGTTTTGGAGGGCCCAAATTAGTGTTCTGCAGGGGGCAGAGCTTAGAGCCGGTTTAGCATGATCAGGACCCTTTGGAGCACTCCTGGCGTAAAGCCAGGTGTGACGGGGCAGCCCCGCCCCGCACTAGCCCCAGCGGCGTCAGACCAGAAGCTCTGGCGGAGGAAGTCCCGTTCGTACTGGGCATGCTCCAAGTGCTCTGGGAGTATATAAGGAAGGAACTCAGCTCAGTCCGGGCTGGTGGCCGCAGGGGAAAGACCTAACCGGGAAGCTCCTGTGGAGGACCAGCCAACACGCTTGAAGCTGCTGGGAAAGGAGGCTTCTACAGGCCGGCATGAACCCCTACTGCGGGAGGAACCTGGGGAGGTGATGGACTTGGAGACCCATGGAGGACCTTGGGATTCGTGGAAGACCCCAACTCCCAAGCTGGTAGGAAGCGACCTGGGGGCGGGGGGGTGTGATGGACTGGTACCTTGCCCCCTGTGAGCCTCAGCGTGTTTCGGTAGGACCCCCCCGCTGAGCCAGTAGTAAGGTCCTACTGCCCTGTAACGAGGGGCAAGTCTATGGACTCTGGCCACAGGGCCGTGCTGCCCTGCAACGAGGGGCGTAAACCCTCACACCAGGGCAATATGTTCAATAGCCCCACACACCAGTGCCCCTGCTGCATGGAGCATCACGCTGCAAGGGCCACGTAAAGCAGAGCCTGCAATGACAGGAGACGCGCCAAGTAAATGTGATTCACTTGCAGTACCAGGCTAGTAATCTTCCAAACACTCACTGCAACGAGACCCCCTGTCTTCCTAGCCTTGCTCTGTGACCAAACCAAGGCACTCGAAAGAGACCAGGGGGCGCTGTGAGCTTTCAGCAGCTATGGCCACACGTGTGGGTAGGTGGGCGTGAGACAAATCTCCTTTGCAGAGCTTTGTGCTAACGTTCCCTTTGGGACTGAGCATTGTGGCGTTTTCCATGCCCCCTGGAGGCTCACTATAGGGGTGTTTAGCCCCGCTGAAGTCAGCTAGCGCGTAGGGTACACATGTCAGAGAGTGCTTTGTTGGCTTGGGGCCACAGCACTCAGCACCAGGCAGGAACCATCTCTTAAAGCTGTTCTCCCTGGAGTCATGTAATCATCAAATTACCTAAGCGAGCGCTAACAGGTCACCTTCCCCAGCTGTCCACCCCCTGCTTGTGCAAGGCTGTTCCTTACTGCTGCACTTTGCACAATCCAGGTGAAAATGAATCAGCTAGTGCGACTGATTCCCCCTCCCATCCGGCACTCCCTTTCAGAGGCTGTATCCAGTGGTGAGCTGGAGCCGGTTCGCACCAGTTCAGAAGAACCGGTTGTTAAATTTAGAAGCCGGTGTGGAACCGGTTGTAAAGGGGCAGGCTGGCGGGTGGGCAAACTCCGGTCCGTGGGCCACATCCGGCCCGCGGGACTGTCCTGTCTGGCCCACCTGAGGTCCCAGCTGGGGAGGCTTCCCCAGCCCCTTCCCCGATCCCCCCCACCCTCACAGAGCCCCAGCGTGCCACGCTGCCGGCGCCAGCGCTCTGGGCAGCACTGCAGCTCCTGCCGCTTTGAGCAACATGGTAAGGGGGCTGGGAGGAGGGGTTGGATAAGGGGCAGGGAGTGGATGGAGGGGGCAGAGGCTCTGGGAGGGGCGGTCAGGGGACAGGGAATGGGGGGGTTGGGTAGGCGTGGGAGTTCTGGGGGTCTGTCAGGGTGGTGGTGGATAGGGTCGGGGCTGTCAGGGGACAGGGAGCGGGGCGAGTTGGGTAGGCGGTGGGGCAGTTAGGGTGGGGGGTCTTGGGAGGAGGTGGTCAGGGGACAAGGAGCGGAGGAGTTGATGGGTTGTGGGTTCTGAGGGGGGCAGTCGGGAGCAGGAAGTGGGTTGGGGTCGGATGGGTGGGGAAACAGGCACGTGGGGCTTGTACTCACAGTGCGGTTCCCTACTGGGTCTTCAGCGGCACTTCGGCGGCGGTTGGGTGTCTTCACTCGCTCCAGGTGAAGGACCCGCCGCCGAAATGCTGCCGAAAACCCAAAGTGAGCGAAGTGCCGCCGAGGACCCAGTAGGGATCTGGTTATTAGGATTTTGGGAGCTCATCACTGGCTGTATCCCATTATCCCTGATAGCCCTGAGGCTTCTTCCCGACAGCCAGACTCCATCTGGGTTCAGCCCATCACCCCTATTTAGACCCCACTGTGCTCAACACCTCTCCTTGACTTTTACCCCTGGGAGCGGCTTGTCGTCTTTTGGCCAAAGAACGCTGCTTTCATTCTGTAAAAAATCTTTCAGCAGAAATCACAAACCCTTCAGTTCCTTAATCATGTATCACGTTCCTTTGAATTCCTTCCAACGGCTTGACACCTTCCCGGCCGCCCGGCGTCCAACGCAGCCTCAGCAAGGGACTATGCCCCCGGACAGGCAGCCAAAACGCTTTGCTGCTGCCGCGCTTCCCGAACTCAACACCACGATGCTGTTGGGTCTCACCACTTGGCTTCCTCTCATTGGCTCTGTGTTTCGGGTGCATTACTTTGCATTTACCTTGTAGGGGACAGTTTGCTCGACCCATGAAGGCCAGTGCAGGGGAGCAGCTCCTACCTAGCGACTGTGGGCTCCTCGTGTGGGCTACTCCAAGGGTTTGAAGGAGGGGGCCCTGCATCCAGTGTTCACCCCATCCTGGGCTACAGGTTTTCAAGTGCACCCCAGAATCTGCTCTGAGATCAGTGCAAATCTAAAGTAACTTCAATGGATTTACTCGAGATTACACCAATGTACTGGGAAGAATCTGGCCCATGTGAGAGGCGGTGGCTTGATCTGGTTCGTAGAGCGCCTTAGTCAGAGAACAGCTCACACTTCTCCTCACTTTGTCAAATTCTTGTTCCAGTGAATGTTTCCTCCTGGCGTTCATGACAGGCTATTTGAAAGCCATTGCTTGGCTGCGTTTTAAGTGTAGGCAGGAAACTAGCTGATCGGCTACCTCGCCGATCATGCATATTTTTATGCTTTTAATTTTAGATCTGTGTAGACGGCGTGTGCACTGTGATTAAAAATAGAAATAGCATTCTTAATTCCCATGCATTTGAGCTGAGTGCAGTGAAGCGGGAACAAGCTAGGAAGGAGTTGGCTCAGGGCATGCCAGACAAACAGCAAATACACCCTAAGCACTGGGTAGCAACCACTGAGAAGGAATTTTTCCATTCATGTCCAGGCCCTCTGCTGCCTTCCCTGGAGATGTAATGAGTAGTTCCGGGGAGAGGGGTGGAGTGAGACGGGCACTTATCTGGAGTGGAAGCACTAGGTTTTACTAAACAGTTTCATCTTGATTTGAGAATTTTGTATAACTGGTGTCATATGATTTGCTTTTTTAACACAATCAGCTATTAAAAGTATCAAGGTAACATATTAAAGCTGGGCCAACCAGTTCAGCCCTATGCAAAAACCAATCTGAACCTTTGCCCAAACTAACCGAACAGGAAAAAGCTGGATAGGGACAGGGAAAAATACAGGTAGGTTGCAAAGCACTCCTATGCAGCAGGGACAAGCCCTTTGCCACCCTGAGGTGGTGAGAGAGGCTGTGTGCTGGCCCTTTGCACAGGAGTGAGTGTCGCCTGGAGTGAGCCAGAGCCCAGCTGTATTTGGAGGGGTAAAGGCTGCTTGGCTGGACAGTAAAGGCCTCAGCTGCAAAACGACCAGAATTTTCACTTTTGGTCACCAGCTTCCAGGGCTGGGTTGTTTCTGCCCCTGTTGATCTCCCGGGGGTTACTAGGCAGAGGAGCGGGGGGAAGTTTGATATCCATAAATAAGGCCGAGGAAACGAAAGCCGTTTGGGACAAAAAAATGGCCCCAAATCCATGCAGCCACTAGAAGTTTAAGAGCACCCAGAGAGCCTTGTAGAGAACGATTGTGCATCTCCTTGGTAGGCACAAGTCTGCAGCAAACCCAGGAACGGGGACGGGTCCTCCCCCCCGATGCACGTTATTGTTAGCATCATTAATAACGACTTCAAAAAGTCTTCGCCATGAACAACTCTTCCTTTTGTCCTCTTGGTGCAGCAGTGCCTTTGTCTCATTGGGGCCCTCTCTATGGCTTCAGAGTTCACTACAAGCTCAAATTCGTATTAGTACCTTTTCTAGAATTCCTTTTTATATGTTACCCGGGCAGCCATGTGAAGTGCTTGTGTTCCTGGGCTGTGGGCCAGGGCCGCCCAGAGGGGGGGACAAGTGGGGCAATTTGCCCCAGGCCCCGCAGGGGCCCCCACAAGAGTTTTTCGGGGCCCCTGGAGCGGGGTCCTTCACTCACTTTGGGGGCCCCGGAAAACTCTCGTGGGGCCCGGACCCCTGGAGCTTCTTCCGCTCTGGGTCTTTGGCGGCAATTCGGCGGCAGGGGGGTCCTTCCACTCCGGGACCTGCCGCCAATGTGCCCCGAAGATTCGCGGCGGGGGGTCCTTCCGTCCCGGGACCCGCCGCCAAAGACCCCAGGCCCCCAGAATCCTCTGGGCGGCCCTGCTGCGGGCGGAGGGTCACAGCATACCATTTCAGGGATACATAGTGATGAAAGAGCAGCAAAGAAGCAGACCAATCACCTGGAGTCTTTTCTACCCATCACCCCCCAGTAGTGAAGAGATGAAAGCAATAGTGTCTTCAGGGAAACTGGGCAAGATCACTGGTCTCCTATGGATTAACCCCTATGCAGGGTAGCAGGGAGCGGCAGAGCGCTCTTCCTGGGATCAGACAGAGACCCAGTCAATGGGAGTCTGACTTGACTGCTAGGGAAATCTCAGGGGCCAGGACCATGGAAAAAAGAAACCCCAGCAAGAAAGTCTAGACTATATCCGCAAGGCACCAGCTGAGCCTGGTCACATGGTGTAGGCTTAGCCAGTCAGGGAACTAGAAAAATACTGTCCGGCTCCCACCAATTCATTGCTTTGGAATTGTCACAGGAGACCAGGGGGAGATGTCAGGCTCTTGTTACTGATGCACAGCGTTTGCATGAAGCTTTGCTAACTCAGGGAAGCTTTTCCGTGAATTCAGGAGAGAGCAGATTGAGTGACTAATCCACCAAGGGCAGCCATTTCTGGGGGGAGGCACAGCAACTGCTGAACAGCTCACAGCTACGCCACCCAGCAGGTTAGGATATGTCACGAGAGCAAGTGTTGTATCCATCTGAAATGGCAGGTGAGCTCCAGGCATTAGGTAGTTACACCAGCTGGAGTTCTCTAATGTAAGGTGCTTGTGCTAGGAACCCCCTCCTCCCCCCATTGAAATGGGCTGGGGCCGTTGGCAGGAAGTTAGATGTGGGGTTCTTGAGACTGGAACTCACCCTCCTCCTTGACGGGATAGAATCGAGGGCTATTGCCCCGGCATGCGCCAGATGTCTCTCTTTACCAGGCATTTGCGAAGGGGCAGGTTAGGAGGGCGCGGCAGTTTGAGGAGAGCATTCACAGGAGTGCTGATGGGCGTGGCTACAAAAAGTCGAATCTTTGGGTTGGATTTGTCATTGCGTGTGTGCCTGGAGCATATGGATTGGACCCTGCCAAATTCAGTGAATCAAATCTACATAGCAGTTGTCCCGTCTCTACCCCCTGCCTAATATTCTCTTGCTGAATAACTGCACTCTCCAAAAGTAGGGTTTGCTCCATGCATGCTCTCCACTGAAGGTGGGATAAGAAGTAATGGGCTTAATCTGCATCAAGGGAGAAATAGGTCAGATATCAGGGAAATCTTTCTAACTATAAGGGGAGTTAAGATCTGGAACAGGTGCCCAAGGGAGCTGATGAATCGCCATCATTGGAGATGTTTAAGAACAGGCTGGGCAAACACCTGTCAGGGATGGTCTAGGTTTCCTTGGTCCCGCCTCGTGAGGCCCCCTCCAGCCCATTACTATAATTCTATGCTGCAGAACAGACATTCCCCTTCTTTTTTAGTATTGCTGAGACTTGGGCACATTTACTGATTTAGCAGTTCTAGAGCATGCAGACACCACCCTGCCATATTGTGCTTGAATAGATGACAGACGAAGACTGCCAAGTCTAGAAGTAGTTGAGCAGCGGAGGGAACAACCACGATCAGTTGGCTTTAGAACATGCTGTAATAAATTAGCACATAAGTAATTGATGAGCCAGCACTGACGGCAGAAGGTAGGTCCAGACTCTAGGGGCTTAAAGGTACTTACCGCAGGTCCCACACGCGGCAGGCAGGCTCCCCCATTGACTCCACCTACTCCTCTCACGGAGCAGGATTACCGGCGTCGACGGTGAGCACTTCCGGGATCAAGACAAGACGCGATAAATTGATCCCAGAAGATTGATTGCTTGCCGCCGAACCAGTGGGTAAATATAGACATACTCTAGGTTGCACATGCTCAGATATTGCCGAGGTCATTTCTCTAGAGACCAAATGTTTTCAGGCAATGGAAGAGTTTGGTTTACGATGGGTATATTCTCAGAGCATCTAATTTGATGCCGTTCCTAGGGTGGGATCTGTCACCACACTGAAGTGCTGTCTTAAAGTCATTGATTTATAAGTGGAACGCCTCGAGTAACAGGAATGCCACATGCACAGAGCAGTAAAGACCACCCGGGAATATAATGAGCAAATTATAAAGCAAGTCAGATCTGTGGAAGAGGAGCCTAAAAATACATGCTCTGGGTGGGGATGTTATTTGTATCATCTAAGATGCCTTTTGGCTTTGACATGGGCTGGGTGCAGACAGAAGGTTTCTCTGACTTCTCCTGTGGTTTTTAAATGAGGTGTTGGAAATGGCCAGGGTTGGTCTGGACCTCACATAATTATGCCAGGGGAGAGGAACAGAACCAGTTTATTTGGAAAGTATCTGGCAGGAGCCATGGCTGAGACAGGGTGGCCCTCACACATACAGCAGACAAAAATTCACCACTTGCAGAAGCAGCTGCTACTCCCTTAGTGGCGTTGATTAAATTTTCACCTGAAGCAAGTTTGGCCCAGACTATTCTCTTCCAGCCCTGGACCCCACTCAGTTCTTCAGGCACAAGTACTTTTGTTGCAGTGTTTCCATCATAGTTTGGCGCAATCCCATGGTGGTGCTAGCACATTACTGAGCTTTGGCTAAAACATGATTATATATCAGAGTTACTACAGGTTACAGAGCCAAACAAGTTTGGTTTGGTGAAGGAGAACAATAGACAGGAGGCACTCAGTATGCACAGGTTGAACTGACTGCTAGATTCAGAGCCGGGAAGGAACTTTCCCCTAGAGCAATTGCCTTGATGCCATAGTAACAGAGCATTAGAAATATCTTAGAAGGAGGCTCTGTCTGCTTTTTTTCTCCAGCAAAGGGAGTTTTTTGGGAGTGCCTTTGCCTGGATCAATGGCCAGGGCTCAGATGGAGATATCCTCAAGCTATAATGTTCTCTGGAGTTGTAAGATGCAGGCATCAATGGGCCGTGGCTAGAGAGCCACCTTCTGTAAGAGCCGTGTCCAGACGAGGCAAGGAGAGCTGCACATGGGAACAAAGTGGTAGAGAGAGAGAGAGGCTCTTCTCCTTTCAGCTGGGAGAGAACCCTGAGTCTCCTGGTCCAGGGATACAGGCCCCCGTCCCTAAGCTAACGGGGAATTTCCAGTCACTGGGCCGAGGCCGTAACACCCTCTTTCTGTTTGTCAACAAACCGCTTCTTTGTCAACGTGAACCATGAACTCCTGGATCCCATAATGGCATTTCTCACTCAGGGCGGGATCTGCGGGCAGTGCTGTTGAGTGAACTTTCCAGCTGACCCGATCCTCTTGCTTTTTGTTGTACAACCAAGCCCATTTCGCTCCATCGCTGAACCTGTATGTATCCTCGGCTCACTGGATAATATACTATGACTCAGCTGAGGGAAATCAAATGTCTCTGTGGCAGGCAACATTTTCCCTGTCCCCTCCACCCCCTAAACTACTTTCACTCCAGTGATTTTTGGCTGTGCCTTCCTAGGCTATTAATAAATCGCTATTTCAACGCCTTACCTCAGGGGGCCATATCAAACAAAAGCCTTCTATCTCTCAGGCCCAGTCACAAATCCAGAGTGAGTGGAAGTTCTCCAGCCAGAGATAAGAGACCCTAGATATTAGCTGTGTATAGGGGAAACTCGTGATTCCATTTTACTTACAAAAGGTCAAATCTCTTCTTTTTCCCTGGGTCTGAAGCGAAAGAACTGACCTAAAATGTGCTTTTCTAAATGCCAATGAACTTGATAAGACGAGAGGAAAGAATACATCTGTAGTGCGATGACTTTCAAATACCAACGTGGAAAGGAGCATTTTCAAACAAAGCAATTTATCTTTATAATAAAAACTCTTCTGACAGAGCAACATGCAACTCTTTTGTCAAACGTGCTGCCGACTTGTTGCTCCGAATCAGAGGTTACCACCGGCGATCACAACATTCGCTCTGGATGACCGAGATTTCTTTGTTATGGTTGATAAAGGGAAGCTGGGGCTGATGACGAGGACCAGACTGATAGCCCCAGCTGCTGACATCTGCTGATTATTTGCAGGATGGCTGCAGTGCCAGCAGTGTATGGTTGCTACCATGTCGCTCTGTGTGTATGTCTGTGTAACCACACACTACGGTTACAGAATAGACACACCCAGAGATGGTGCAGGTTGGGATGGTGGGTAGGGGGGTTACTCTTCACAGCTGATTCAACCTGCTCTGCCAAGGTGACCAGCAAATGGGCTGTTCAGGGCCAGTTTGGTTGGTGACTTTGCCAGTGCGGTCAGCGTAACCCAGTGCTGTAGGTATGTGTTACAGGTCACCTCTGTGCTGACCAGCAGAGGGTCGGAGCTGACTTAGCTCCCACGCTACAGCACTATGGGCCTTTAACCCAGGCTGTAGCCGCTCACACTGTAGGGCTGGAGGCCCTGGTGCAACACCGGGGTGTGTGCCAAAAAGGCGGCTGTCACACAAGCACGTGGTTTCTCGGGACCTGTGACACGAGCAGCCACTCATCTGTCATCGGCCATGGAACTGCCAGTGGCTTTCGGACCCTTCCCGTCACTGACACCGGAGATACAGTACGGGGGAGAGAGGCCAGCCAGACGCTATCCGGCATATCCCAGGCAGTCCCAGCTCTCGTGGAGAATGGCCCAGTTGCTGGGTATCACGGCTGTATGTGAAGTTGGCCGTGGCTGCGGCTGGTTTTCTACCGACAGCAAGTTAAATAAAGAAAGTTCATTGCATGTCTTGAAATAATTTTAGCTGGTATAGTGCTAAACAGCTGGGCTGTCGGTGCTGGCACAGCACTCTGTCAAACGCTGCCGAGGAGCCGATCCATGTTTCTCAGCTCCAAGTTCCTCATCACACACCTGCAGCTGCGCAGGGCTCTGGTGAAGGGCATTGTTACTTTGAATAACACCAGTCTGAACCGCTCTTTGGTGGTGGCAGCGATAGTAGGAATTATGATAAGATTTCTGCTTGAACACAGACCGAGGCAAAAGCCCTAAATCAATAAGCTGACAGATTTTTAAAGCGTGTGAGGGATTGTTTACATGGAGGTCATGTTTTCACATCTCATCATATGATTTTCCTCATGGGGACCATGACGGGTAGAATTTCATTTGTATTTAGAGGACACACCGTTAGTTAATCTGGAATCCAAAGGCAAGCGCATAAGGTCACTGCCACGGCACGACTTCCTTTTACACCACCTAAGGATCTGGCCTTCGTTCTGTGTTTGAGGTAATTTCTAAAGCCTTGCAGCAGTACTTTCCTCAAGTTATTTTCAAAATGCAGCGCAAACAGGGGTGTTTAGCTCTTGTTCACTGCAGCGTGCAACGGCACAACACTGAGCTGAGAACCAGTGAGCAAAACTGGCTAGAAACAGAGGGCTCAATTCACCCCGCAGTCTCCCAGTTTTACACCAGTTCAACATCACTGAGGGCAAGCTGTAAAAGGAGAGTTGCACAGACCCAGCAAGTGAAACTAATGGGTTTAGTGTCACCATCCTGGCTGAGGGAAAGAAAAAGTTACACCATCAAAACCATGCACAGGTTTAAGAATCAAAGGTGCTAATGGTAACTCAGCTAGGACATTTTAAAGAGAGGACCGTAACCTCAGTGTCCTTTAGACACACATGGTGCAGCCTCCAAGGTGCAGTTTTGGGCAGTCTGGAGAGGTGGGGAGTTGGATGTGCCGGGAGCTCAGCGTTCACGGTGGCTGGAGGCTTTTATAACCTGCAATGTCCAAGTGCTCTTCTTCTTTTCCCAATGCACCATTGGGTTTGGAGACCACCTGGGCCTGGATCAGCTCAGAGGCAATTCATTAGTCACCATGGATAATTTCCACTGAAGTGGCATCGAGTTGGGGCGGACACCCTGCCTCCTCCTCCCCCCCCCCCCCATTGTGCTAGGCCTTGTATGTACAGAGGACAGGGCCGTTGCCTAGGGCGCTACAATTTGGGGGGGCGGCGACCATGGCGGTATTTTGGCGGTGGGACCTTCCGCCGCCTCTGGGGGGGGTGGCATTTCGGGGCAGGACCTTCTGCTGCCTAGGGCGGCAGAAAAGCTGGCGGCGCTCCTGACAGAGGAACGTAGTCCCTGAGCTGAAGAGTTCACAATCCAGATCACCTTAATACGCTTTTCTTGTTCTAACACTGGGTTATCTCTTGGGATTAGTCCCACCCACCTAGGACCTTTTGGGAGCCTCTCTCCAGGGATTTGTATCCCAGGTCCTAGGCGGGCTCCCTCACCTCCTGCTTTTCCTTGGCTTATGTCCTCCCTTCCCAAAAAGGGGAGGCAATGAGGAAGGTGGTGTCTGCCCCACCAGTGAGAAGAAAAGGCGTGGAGAACATGTGGAAGCATGTGTGCCCATCGCAGTCCATGTAACTCCGATTGCTCCAGCGAGAGGCTCGGTACGATCCGCCGGGAGAGGCGTTCTCTGATAAATCTCCAATGGCTCTTGCTTCTTCTAAGTTCTCTGGGCCGTTCCAACAATTCAGACTCTGCAAGTGCATGGTGTAGGGTTACCATATTTTGTGCCTCCTAATGGAGGACACTCCCGGGGGCCCCGGCCCCGCCCCCAACCCCGCCCACGCCCACGCCCCAACTCCGCCCCCTCCCAAAGTCTCCGCCCCCTCCCCTGCTTGAAGCCTGAAGCAGGTAAGGGGGAGTGTGGGGGGGAGGAGGCGCGGCCCAGGCTGGCCCCCGGCGGCTCCAGCCTGGGTCGGCTCGGGCCCTGGCCGACCACCCCCGGCTCCCAGCCCCCCGGGCCGGCTCCTGGCTCCCAGCTCCCCGACCCCGGCCCGGCTCCCAGCGCCGCGGGCCGGCTCCCAGCTCCCCGACCCCAGCCCGGCTCCCAGCCCCGCGGGCCGGCTCCCCGACCCCGGCCCGGCTCCCGGCTCCCCGACCCCGGCCCGGCTCCCAGCCCCGCGGGCCGGCTCCCCAACCGCGGGCCGGCTCCCGGCTTCCAGCGCCGCGGGCCGGCTCCCCGACCCCGGCCCGGCTCCCCGCCCCGCGGGCCGGCGGCTCCCGGCTCCCAGCCCCGCGGGCCTGGCCCGGCTCCCAGCCCCGCGGGCCGGCTCCCGGCTCCCGGCTCCCCGACCCCGGCCCGGCTCCCAGCTCCCCGGCCCGGCTCCCAGCCCTGCGGGCCGGCTCCCCGACCGCGGGCCGGCTCCCGGCTTCCAGCGCCGCGGGCCGGCTCCCGGCTCCCCGACCCCGGCCCGGCTCCCCGCCCCGCGGGCCGGCGGCTCCCGGCTCCCAGCCCCGCGGGCCCGGCTCCCCGACCCCGGCCCGGCTCCCAGCCCCGCGGGCTGGCTCCCAGCTCCCAGCCCCACGGGCCGGCTCCCGGCCCCGCGGGCCCGGCCCGGCACCATGCCCCCGGCCCCGCACAAAGAGGCCCCGGCCGAGCCTCCCGATTTTCCCGGACATGCCCGGCTTTTGGGGATTTCCCCCCGGACGGGGATTTGAGCCCCCAAAAGCCGGACATGTCCGGGAAAATCCAGACGTATGGTAACCCTAGCATGGTGTGACGGGTTGGATCACAGAAACCCTCTTGGGAGCTGCCACCCGATGTGCAAAGACTACCCCTGCTTCTGTTTTCCATCCCCCCTCACTGGAAAAGCACCAGGTTAAAGATGGATTCCAGTTCAGGTGACATGATCACATGTCACTGCAAGACTTCATTACTCACTTGCCAACACACACATACACAGGAAGACTCACAGGTAAATACAGCCATCTGCAGACAATGGGAGTCATCAAGATTCCAAACCATCATTAATGGTCCACACTTTACACAATTACAATAGGCCCTCAGAGTTACATTTTATATTTCTAGTTTTAGATACAAGAGTGGTACATTTATACAAATCAGATGATCACACTCAGTAGATTATAAGCTTTGTAATGATACCTTACAAGAGACCTTTTGCATGAGGCATATCCCAGTTACTTACATTCACTTATTACCGTATTTTCTCTAAAACTATCTCAGTTACATTATAGTGACTTATTATCAAGTTTTTTATAAAACCATATAGACTGCACAACGTCACATCCGCCGAGAGAGGCGTTCTCTGATAAATCTCCAATGGCTCTTGCTTCTTCTAAGTTCTCTGGGCTGTTCCAGCAATTCAGACTCTGCAAGCGCTTGGCTTATTCCCTTCGCCGCCGGATGCCAACTCACTTCGACAGCTCTGATGCTGATGAGTCTTAAGTGAGTCGGTGTCACAGGCAGGGCCACGAAATCACTCACAGGAGTGCTGATAAGGGAGGAAAACCGGAGGGCCTGGAAAGTGTAAAGTCATGAAATATTCATGTATTGGGCATTCCGGCTCATCTAACGAACAGAACGTTTCTGCTCCATTCAGCCTCTGAGCTTTCTCTCGGGGCCCACTCTGGGCAGGCGATCCTTCCCACCCCATTAAGAGGGTTCTGAGGCCTGCCCCGGAATAGGGCTCGAGCGAGCTAGAGAAACTGCAGGGGGCGCTAGAGCCAGGGTGAAGAAAGAATTTCCATGTGCTCTGAGCACATTGAAGGTTGAGTGGCTGGAGCCTCTGACGGGGGGGGGGAGGGGCCGGGAAGCCGGTACAAATTACCAGGGCTCGGCGGTCCGGAAAAGGGCTCACGGCCCGGCTTCCCCCCTCTCGTCAGCCCTGTTTAACCGGTCCGCCCTTGCTGGGGGGGCCCGGAAATTTTTTTTCACCGGGGCCTGAACCTGCTCTCGGCGGCCCTGGCCTCTGCCATGTGCTCACAAGCGCCCAGTTCACTTTTACGGATTGATCAGTCGCCTCTAGAAGAAACAGCCTCACTGTAGCTCTCTGACACAGGGAGATATGCGGCGCTTTTTCTTAATTTATAACTATAGTGAAACCAAATGGCTGTTTGATGGGTTAAAGAAGCGAGTCTGGTTTTAAGAGTGCAAAAAAGATCAGTAAAAGATCAGTTAGATTTGAGATCCAAACAGATGTTAGCTCCTGTCCCCCATGGATTTGGACGTCAGTGCAGTGCAGACCCAGTGCACTTCAGAGCATTTTAAAAAGGAAAGCAACTAAGTTAACCTCCCGCCCCCAGCTGCTTGCTTTACCAGAGCACTCAGTTTAATGAGGCCTGTCCTCTCTCGCTGACACACACGCACATGCACAGGCACAAAACTTTGTTTGTTCTATCAACAAATATGACCTGCTTGATCTGAATAATTCAGTGGTCTGCAGTGGTTCCTATTTCCACTGAGAATACAGCACTGCCAGAGAATGTTAACCACTCACATGGTGCAGAACAAAATTATTTCCAGCCAGAACCCTACAAATGCACGAACAATGCTCGGGTCCTCCTTAGATCACCTCCCAGCCCCGCTTACATATGACAGCCATGCTGTGGGTATGGTGCAATATGTTGGCCCGTCTCCGTCGAGTTACCAAATCATTCAGGGATCGACGCTGGCTCAATAAGTCTCGAAGCCTGGCTGGACATCCAGGAGCTCTCAGAGCCGGAGTGCACTCCAGGACGGCTGCCTTTGAAGACCTGTGAGGTGAGGCCATGTCACTTTAAGCCATTACACCATTCCGATGCCCGGCAGAGGAGAGGTCCCTACGCGCCAATGCTCTCCTGACCGTGAGCGATGGAGCCCTTCTCTATGCCATGTGGGAGAGGAGGAGTGAGTGGCTGCTAGGCAGGGATCTGCCATTCCTAGACATACCTTCCCCCTAGAGGCTGATGCACGCATGGCCAGGTGGAGTACGGCAGAAGACGGGGTGGCTGGTTTTGCCGTTCTCATGGAGAGCTGGTAACAAGGGTTTAGATCTATGGAGATGGGTCTATACACAACAGATGTGCCAGCCAGCTCCTCCCTGCTCCTCGAGTCTTTTAAATACACAAGCCACATCCCCAGGCCCAGCGGTTGGATGTATAGCAAAGCCCGGGGAGGACAAGAAAGGCCCATCTGTGCTGTTCTGACCCTCAGACCTCAGGTCCCAAAGAGCAGCACCCTGAGGTTCCAATCTCTGGCAGCTCATTCTCTGCCTGGCCTCCCCTTGGGGCTATTCTGGAAGCTGAGGCCTGCTAAGCAAAACATGCTTCCGGCCATGCCCCCTTACTCCCACGTCTGCCCAGCGCTAAAGGCATGGGAAGCTTGCAACCCAACCCAACCCATCAAGGCTGGTCCTCTCCCACCTCTACGTGTGAGCCCCACTGGCCCTTAATGATGGTCCCTGGGGTTCCAGACTGAACAGCCACAACTTAACTCTGCTTCTGTCACCCTCCACCCTGGCAGCAGCCCCTGGTTCTGTCCGCCAACAAGAGCCTTCTATCTAGAGACCCTAGTGCCCCCACAGAAGTAGCATCCCCTTCCTCCCAGAGGGGCCCTACCTGCATGCCGTCATTCTCTCACTCCAGAGTGGCCCCTTTGCATGGACCCTCCTGGGCTCTGTGACAGGTTGTTTCTTGTCAGGCCTGCAGGACAAGGGAGATGCAAAGCACCACTAGAGTGTCGCTCCTACGAGTGCCGGCTTCCTGACCCTTCCTCCTTCCCAGTTGTGTTTCTTCGCTGGTACTAAAGCGACGCGGGGAGACGTTCAGAAAAGTCAAGCCTGTAGCGAGTCAGGAGCAAAACTGGGGTGAGAACCTGAGTCCCGACTAATCCCAGCCACTAAACCAATCCGGCCAAGCCCCACTCCTACAGTTCCACGCGACGCACTTTCAGGACTGGGTGAGCGAAAGGTCACGGGGTATAAAAGTGCCCCCCGCCCCCGTGGCAATTATCAATGAGGAGGAATGAGGAACGAGGAGTCACTTCTCCATTCGCAAGCTGTCAGATGAACAACGATCACTGACGTTAGAGGCTTCCCACAGGTCTATAATTTAACAGGGGCATGCAGTTATTTCAGGGATACTGATATTTCAGGGATCGCAAGTTGCTCTCCCGCTGTTGGAGGTGGGAGAGGTTCAGATCAGAGGTTACAAAACGTTACCTAGATTTCTGGACACCCTTCTCAGGTGGTCATAACCTTCGGGCTGCTCTCTAGCGGCCCAGCTCTATACAGGCACTGACCTGAGTACAGGGTCCATCATGATAGAGACAGGTATTGAGACTGCTGGACACAGGCAGCTCCTGCTGTCCTCTCTGGCTGTCATACTCCTGGACCAATGGTTCTCAAACGTATTTGATTGCCCCCCCCCCGCTTCTTTGTTTCTGTGGTCGTTTACGCCCCCTCCCCCAAGTACTATACGGCCCCCCAGCTCTGAGGGCAGCCCCGCGCCAGCAGCAGCACAGACGTTAGGGAAGCGACGTGAAAAGCGATAGTTGTCAGTATCCCTTTTCACAGCAGACTTAGCGCCCCATGGCCACCCTTACTTCTGCGCTGCTGCTGCCGCCAGCCTGGGGCTGACAGCCGGAGCCCTGCCTCCTCCAGGGGTGGGATTGGGGTGGGGAGAGAGAGGAGAGCCCAAGCAGTGGGGCTCCAGCCGTCCCCTTTATCCTCACTTCCTTCTGCATGAGCCCCAGCCACCAGGGGTCGACACACGTCGTAAAAAACCACACAGCTCGTGCCTCCTTCGAGACATTCCCGCCCCTCCCTTGGGAGCCCCGCCCCATAGTTTGAGAACACAGTCCTAGACTAAATACACAGGGTTGTCCCTAAATACTGATCCGGACTCCGCAGTCATGGACTGGCTTGCTGACCACAGAAGGGGATCCATGTGCTGCATACAGACAGAAACGAGGTCAATAGAACATACACATGCATCGCAGGGAGAGAAGCCTGAGACCTTTGGCTCCAAACAGGGCCGGCTTTAAGCCGAGTCCCCCGATTCCCCGGAATTGGGCCCTGCACCCACACCTAAGAGGGCCCCGCTCCAGGGGCCTTCGGCGGCATTTTGGCGGCGGGAGGTCCTTCGGTGCCACAGGAGACCCGGAGCGGACCCCCGGCCGCTGAAGTGCCACCAAAGCCCCAGACCACCGCCGGGTATTGGAATCGGGCCCCGCGGGTCATAAAGCCGGCCCTGGCTCCAAAGACCCTGGGATTTACCAGTTAAACTAAAGGAGCCTTTGGTGACATTAGCAGAGATTAGCTGGTACTAGGCTGTGTTCATGTGTACATCACAGATCGATCCATCTGCCGGGTTCCCTCTACACCACTACAGTGCATTAGTTGAAGTGGCATCTCAAGAGACAGCAGCAGCATATAGAAGTATAGTCCAGATGGGTTGCAAATACTTACAGCACTGTACAACCTGGGCCTGATTCGCCTCTCAATTACACTGGTGTAAATCCAGAATAACTCAAATCAGTGGACTTATTTGGGAGTTACACCATGTAGCAGAGCAGAATTATGCCCCCTGCTATCCATGGCTTTGTTAATAAAAGACTCAAGCTTGTATTTCCAGAGGACCTGAAGGGAGTTAGGTGCACCAACCTCATGGGCTTTCAACTGGATTTAGGCGCCTTGCTTCTTTAGGCTTCTTTGGAAAATCTCAGCTTCAAAAAAAGTCTGTGTTATGGAACCGGTTAAGGTATCTGCTAGCAACCAAATGCTCTGTTATTTCTTTTCCCTGCAACTGTAGCACATATACTTAGGAGGGCCAGGGACCAGCAGTGGGTTTTAACTGTTCTGGGAGGAATTTAGTGCAGAGACAAGAGTGGGTCCAAAGCGTGGTGGTGTGGGTCAGCCCGATTTTCAAGTGAATCTTTTCTTCACTTTCAATTGGCCCTGCCAGGTTTTGCCAGGGATAAGTCTGCAATGAACAAGCCGACTAGCTCTGTGTACAAAAGTACTTCTCCTCCCCGAAAGCTTTGCTTTTCAGGCTGCTTTTCCATTTTCTTCATCCCCCAGAAATGGGGCACCTCTAGCCCAGAGTCCAGGGAAAGGCGTTTTGCACCGGAGAGGGGAATCTGGCAATACCAGATTTATGCCTAGTGGCGAAAGCGTGATCCAAAGTGGAGCTCATGGTGAGGCTAATAGAGAGAAGGATGGAAGAAAGGGCCAAGAAATGCCACATTGAATTGAGCTGCAACCCTATTAGTTATTAGGAATACAGGGGTATTTTAAAGCTTTCCTCTGCCGTGATGCCTAACCCTACACAAAGCTAGGCAGCCGGTGTGCTGGCCCCACTCCTGGGTACCTTGTGCTCCCCGGTTTGTCTGGTGTATCTTCGTGTCGTCTCTTTTCGACTCAGACTGGAAGTTCTTGGGGGCTGGGACTGTCATTGTATTATGCATTTGTACAGCACGTATCACAATGGGGCTCGGATCCCTAGGCGCCGCCACCATACAAACTGTGGGTAGGAGGAGCTGGCAGTCAGCCTGGAATGTGGACGGCAGAAGGGATCTGGCCAGTGACTATGAGTGCCCAAATTGAGACACTTGGCTCAGCACCCAAAATCCCCACTCCCTTTTGAGATGTCTACACCTAGGTGTTGGAGTTTCTGTTTTTAGCAGGCTACGTTCGTTTCAGATCCCTGCTCACATTGCATATTGCTTAGATCATGTTTAAATGTCTATAACGTTTGTGCTGTACTCAAAGCAAGCCCTAGCTTTGAGGCACATTCCCCCGGAGATAGGAAAGAGTAAGAAACCGCACCAGGCCATGAGCACTGAGCACCATTGCCCCTTCTCCTTGCTTTACTCCAGCAAGTGAATTTGGAAGTCTCGCTGAACTCTGCAGAGAGGTGGGTTTGGATTTAAATGTATAATGCAGAAATCAGAAGGACAGGACAAGGCCTGTGTGCCACGTACACTGGATTTTATCTCATGACCAGAGCTCACTGAGCGTCCGCTCCCCAGAGTGTTATGGAACTGAACCAGAGAACATTCCAAGCTATGTTACAGCCTTCAAACTAATAGGCTTATAGGCTTCTTCCGGGTTTGGCTGTTGAATAAACTTACACCCCAAAAGCTGCTGCATTGGCCCCACTGCACTAGTCCTATCAAGCCAGGAATTTCTTGACATGCTGAGGTTTATTAGGGAAACACACCCTCCAGACGTATTGGGAGAAATTCACTCCTGCAGAGAGGGCCGGCTCAAGCCCCTACTTGGAGCACCTATGCGGTTCGCTAGCCTCGTGCAAATTTCACTTAAAGAGGTAGCAACATGTGGGACAGTTGACAACCCAATCTCTGCAGCTCAGAAGACCAAAGCATGGATGGATGCATCATTCAATGAAGAGATACTTGACGTAGATTAATTCTACTTTGTAATGACAGCATTGAGTCCAACATAGCAGGATCTATCTGCTAGCTGTCTATCATATCCCTGTTCATCAGCTCCAAACATGGCCAGGGCTTTAAATGAAACAGGTTGCTTCAGAGACAGATATATGTCAAAATTAAATGAAAAGTAGCAGTCAGGAATGAAGTGAGACAGAAATCATCTATATCCTTTAGTACATCAATTTGTCTATGACTACAAAAATAACACCAGGTCAGGCAGCCACGCCTGTGAGATGAACCAGAAATGTTTCACATCACATATTATCAAATGAGAATTTAACACTGATAAACATTCTCCTATTAGAGGACCTCTACTTTATGCATTTAGTGTTATCTCAGGTTATTGCATGATGGCAGCTGACTTATCCATCAACATTAATGTTCCATTTTCTGGATTAACTGGGCTGTGTTTGGAATAATTTACCGAGAATCATTAACCTAATGATATAGGCTTTCTACAAACTGCTTAGCCTGGCTGTGGGAAAATGGGCTTAATGAATCTAGATTAAAAAAAAAAATCCTGGATGACTCATAAAAGACACAGTAATTAGAGCTGCAGGCAGGTCACTAGAGATTGGTGCTCAGGTGAAGAAGCCTGTTTAGGCTTACCTGGAAATGCCGCGAACAGCCGGCTTTGTGTGCCAGTAGCTGATACTGGTGATTATTGAAATCTCACCCCATTGTTTTCTCTGAGAGGTTCATGAGGAGAGAGGCCAAATGAGCTCAGAGCAAAAATGTAGTGTTTGTGATAGAACCATTTTAAGGCCAGGCATTCAGAGTCCGTGGGTGACATTCCTGCTAGGCGAAGGACCAGCCCTCTGTCCAAATCCCACGTAAATCCTAAGGGCTGGGCTACACATGGCGCTACGCAGGAACGGCTATTCCTGATTTACTCCAGGTGTGGACACTGGGGCTGGGCAGGAAATGTTCCTCTCATCCCAGGAAAATTGAGATTTCAAACATTTTCCTGTTCTGTATCGGGACAAAAGGGATCCCTTCAGAAGTTGTTGTTGGGTTTTTTTGCAAAAGAGAGCAGTGACCAATCCAACTCACGTTAGCCCGTAACCTGTTGCGTATGGCACTCTCCTGGCATATGGGAGAGCCAGGGTCACATTCCTGCCCTGCGGTTCTCCCACATCACAGGGGAGTGCCCTACCCACCAGCAATGACTACTCTCAAGTGGCTTGTTCTAACTTGGAGTGGAGAGGCCACCCTGAACCTGGGAGCCCTTTTCTAATAAAAGTTTCATCAAAACTGGCACATTCCCATGTCAAAATTGATACTTTTCATTTTCTGACCAAAAGCCCAAACAAAACAAAATAACCCTCCGCTTGGTCCCACCCGTTCTAGTTAATGCGCTGATTCCTTGTGGCAAAGATGGCCCCAGCTTGCGGCTTTGGCCGGTGTCAGGCACACTATTGGCTCTTAACAAGTAAAAATAAATAGCATGGAGGAATATGTGACTTTACTCTAAAGATACTCAGTAGAGAGACCAGGGTGAAAAAAATCGAATGGCTGGGCCCTCTCCAGATTCCCAGCATGATTAATGTTTGAAGGGGTGTGAATTTGCAATAAGGCCTGCCTACTCCAAAACGTTAGGGCAACCCAGCTATGCTATTCAGGGGTGTGAAAAATCCCCCCCTCCCGCCCGAGTGATGTAGTTAAACCAAGCTAATTCCCCCTGTAGACAGTACTAGGTTGTTGGAAAAATTCTTCCAATGACCTAGCTACCGCCTTTCTGGGAGGTAGATGATCTACTCCAGTTGGAGAACGGGTACTCAGCAAACCACTGCACGTTCCGCAGTTCACATGGAATGAGTCATTTATATAGTTCTATAGATGTTCATGGCGCTTCGCATGACTAAAGACAGCTTCCTTATCCCAGAAAACTTGCCATCCACGGACCCAATTCTGCTCCCTTTACTCTGCCACCTAGTTCCATTGCAATCAAGGCCAATGCCTAGCTGTCATGGGGCGCCGCAGATCAGGAGTGAGAGGTGTGGACAGGAATAGCGGTTCAGGCGGGAGGGACATCAGAAGAGTGGTGTGAGGGCCCAGGCCCGGACAGAGGGCGTGCTGCCATTCCGGAGCTGGGCACCCTGGGAGAGCGGTGTGGAGCCAGCAAGAGCAAATGTTGGTTGGAGATCCAGAAGGAGGTGTATTGGCTGGGCTGCCGGGGGCAGCTTTCCCTGCTACTGCCTGCATCATGCCTCTTTCAAACCAGTGCCCCGAATCTCTCACTTCAATGACTCCCCAAATCACGCTAACTGTTAAAAGCTAGACCCTGGCTTGCTAACTCTGCCGGACAGAATCCACGGACCATGGGAGGGCTTTCAGGGAGAGCAGTCAAGTTTGGTTCAGCTGTTTCACTAGGAGGGTGGTGAAGCACTGGAATGGGTTAGCTACAGAGGTGGTGGAATCTCCTTCCTTAGAGGTTTTTAAGGCCTGGCTTGACAAAGCCCTGGCTGGGATGATTCAGTTGGGGGATTGGGTCTTGATTTGAGCAGGGGGTAGGACTAGAAGACCTCCCGAGGTCCCTTCCACCCTGATATTCTATGATTCTATGTGAGCACCAGGAGCCTTCATCAGCTGGTAAGAGTCATGCACTGCCAGGCTCCCATCACACGACCTCCCCTCTGCACTGCCAGTGACTGGAAGGAGTTGAAGGGATCTTACAGGGATGCTGCTTGAGTTAAAATGAACCAGCCTGGCTTTGGCACTTGTGTGGGAAACGGCTGCATGTAAGCGATTTTGGCCGTGTGTTCAGCAGGCGATTACCAGCGTATTGCGATCACAGCGAGGCTATGAGAAGGAACCCATTAGAAGAGCATGTGGGTAATCTTTTAAAGTCAAAGGCATACAGACGCTGTGGTGCAGATGGGTAAGGTGTCGGGACTCCAGGGTTCTGTCCCTGGCTCTGAAAATGGTTTGTTGGGTGACCTTGGGCAAGTCATGAACTCCGTGCTTCAGGTTCCCTGTCTGTATCGTAGGCGAGTCCTTCCTCCCTAGCTCTGGGGGTGATGTGAGGCATGCTTGGAAAGGGCCATTACTATTATATAGTTCATTAGCCCCATTGGATCTGTCGGGGAAAGGCAAACAGGTAGGACTAAGATAGGGATTGGCAGCATTAGCCTGCATGTGAAAGCCGGCCTTGTTAGCCATTTCCTGGGAGTGCCCGAGGAGCTTCTCTGGGCTGGTTGCAGGTGCCCTGTGCTGCAGCTCCCTCTCCGCAGTTGGGCAGTTAGTCTGGTTTATCCCTCCGGCCAGAAGCTCTCTCCTTCCATGGTAAACAGGAGTCCAATCAACCTTCACCTCGGTACAGGGGCTTCCACCCAGTCCTCCACCAAACCCCTTCCAGGTCCCTCACCCGGTGAGACCTCACAGCTCCCCCAGTGGGCAGGTTCCCACCAGACGTCTAGTCTGCATCCGACTGGGGAAGAAGGAAGCTTGTTTGTATCCTGCTTTTCCCAGCACCCCTTGCTGTCCCATCCCTCTTTTTGCACTGACACTTGGAGCAAGCCTCCTCTCGCTGAGCCTCTTCCTTCCCGGCCATTGCAAACAAAGCGGAGCGTCATGCTTTGTATTACACACTGCCTTGTGGCCGAGCGAGGCTCAGCGTCGTATTGTGCTGGGCACTGTACATACACACAGCGAGGGACAGGCCCTGCCCCCAGGGGTTACAGTCCAATGCAGGAGACAGACAGAGGGAGGGGATTAGGCCCCTTTCACAGACAGGACACAGAGATTTAAGAGCCTGATCCAGTGCCCAGTGCGAGTCTTTCCATTGTCACCAATGGGCATAGGATTAGTCCCTTTACAGCGTGCCCAAGGACTCTGTTGCTGAATCAGGAAGTGAGCCTAGAAGTGCCCGTCCACTGTCTTAACCGTAAGACTGTTCTTGCTGATCTTGGGAGCTCAGCCGTAACTCCTTGAACTAACTTCCTTGCACTCCAGCTCCTATCCTCGGTCTACTGAGCCTTTCGCGCTCTCCTACCAAACCAGGAAATACTCAAAACCTCAGCATGCAGATGACCAGATCCGGTCAATAACCTTCCCTTTGCTCTGTGTGCTCTCCTTTTTGTGAACGTCTTTCGTTGTTTCTTTATGATTGATTATCTATCTAGGTTCTTATACAGCCCTCATCACCGAGCATCTTGCAGTCATCAATTGATTTGATCCTCACAAGATAAATAATCTGGGAGAAAATATAAAATCGTTGCTGGTAAAATTTGCAGATGACACAAAAACTGGTGGAGTGGTTTATGATTTAGGGGATGAGTCAGCTGTACAAACTGACCTGGATCACTGGGGAAGGTAAGCTCAGTTGAATAATATGCATTTTAATACAGCCAAAGGCAAGGTGATACGTCTAGGATGAAAAATGTAGGTTATGCTTACAAGGTGTGAGACAGTATCCTGGAGAGCTGTGATTGAGTCAGGGTCATGGCAGAGAACCAAGTGACCATGAGCTCCCAATGCCACGCTGTCGTCAAGAGGGCAAACACAATCCTTGGGGATATCGAGTAGGACTAGGGAGTGAAGTTACCTCAGTGTACAGCATTAGCAAGGTCATTACTGGATCCAGTGTCCAGCTCTGGTGGCCACACTCCAAAAGAAATCTTGAGAAACTGGGAAGTGTTCAGAGAAGAGCTCCAATAATGATTTGGGGGCTGAAAACGTGCCTTGGCGTGAAAGCCTAACGAAGCTCAATCTATTAATCCAAGAGATGGTAACAAGGCGATGTAATCCCAGTTTACAAGTACCTACATGGAGAAGAGCTTTCTGATAGCAGATGGCTCTTTAAAAAGGTACAAGATCCAGTGGATGAAAGCCGAAATGAGCTAAGTTCAGAATAGAAATAAGGCCCCCACTTTTAACAGTGAGGATAATTGACCACCGGAACGACCTACCCAGGGACATGGCGCATTCTCCATTCCTTCGATCAACACTTGACATCTTTCTAAAAGATACAGTCTAGCTCAGACAGACATTATGGGTGAGGCTGCATGGCCTGTGTTATGCAGGAGATCAGACTAGACTCTCCAGTGGTCCCTGCTGGCCTTAAAGTCTATGACTACCATGTGAGATAGGGGAGTGCTATGCCCATTCCACAGCTGGCAAACTGAGGCACTGGGTAGAGTAAGTGACTTGCCCAAGGGTATCACAGGAATGTGTGTAAGTGTCAGAGATTGAACCCAGCTCTTCTGAGCCCTAGGCAAATGTCAGACCCCCTCTACCATTCTTCGAAGTTCATCCAGCTTGTGCGTGGCCCCCAGGGTGTATAGTGGGGTTGGGGGAACGTGTGTGTAAAGAGCCTTCCCCATCCTTTGCATGGTCCGTGTAATGCTTTTATTCTTCAAAGCACTTTCCAGACACGAGGCAATGAATTTACCCTTCCAGACGCACTTTAGGTAAGAATGACTCTGAAAGCACAGATTGTTTATAGGCTTTGCTGTCTAGCTGGGCAATGTGAACAGCCCGGTTTGCTCGGTGGCTGTTTTCTTATCAAGAGCGGTTGATCATGAATCATTTCTGTGTTCTATGACAGCCTATACCGAGCCAATATGTCTGCGGACTTTCCGGGAATTGTAATCGGCGAATGGGATCTGATTAGACTGGTCAGCAGTGATTTACGTGGATGGTACGCGTTAGCTGTGCGGTTCATTGCCTGGCACTAGCGGAAAGCTGGGCTCATTTTAGAAACAGCAGCAGCAGCAGCAGCAAAGAAGACCCGATCCTGCACCTTCTGCAAAGCACTGAGTGCCCTCTTCTGATGTCATTGGAAGTACTGGGGTCTCAGCAGCTAGCACCGTGGGGCCCAGAATGCCTGGCAGCTTTTAAACCCTATTATTAACAGTATGCTGCAGAGCAGACACGAGTGGGGAAACAGCAGAGATGAACTAATGGGCAGGCCTGAGTCCAGAGTTCACCCTGTGTCCTTGGGCCTCCTGCTCCTGGTCCAAAGGACACTGGGAAGCCGGGGAGCTGGCGATCTCAAAAGGAGGAGTAGTGTGGGGAACACAAGAAAGTTCCCCGCCACTTCCTAGAAAGAGACATGAGTTGGAACCTCTGGAGTGGCTGAGATTTTTTTTCCAGAGAAAGGCAAAACTGGGGGTGGGTGGGCGGATGTTTTGTTCTACTTCTTGTCACTGCGGTTCTGTTTTTAAGGGGTGAATTAGACTCAGGTCCCATGTAATCCAGGGACTTAGACAAAGCTTCTTTATAGGTCTGATATTTTTCCAGTGAATATGGCCGGGGCCAGGGCCCGGTGTGACAGCACAGTGGCTGTAATGCTGGCTTGGTTGCTCACAGCTCCACCTCGCACAGGGGACATGGCCACACTGCATCTATATCCTATGATCCCTTGTTGCTGGAATGACCCCTTGGTCCCATAAACAACAAGGAGTAAGTTAGAGCAGCTTTGAGGCTGCTGTAACGTGTGCTAGGTGCTGACCAGATAGGACGTGTGTAAACTGACCTTTTCCTCTCCCTCTCCTGAGTTAGTCTGAGCACAGTCTGAGGATCAGGGCCAGGACATTATATTTAATGAAGTCATGCCTAGAAGGGATTAATACTCAGCTGAACTTGGTTGTAACTGGAGAAGGTCAGAGGAATTTATATCAACATCTGTCCATTACACTTGTTCTTTACACCACACAGACATTATTTTTTTTTTTTGGTTCTCATCTTAACAGGATCACTCTAATTTAGCCCTAATCACATCACCATCGTTACAAATGCGCCGAAAGCTCTACTCTAAAATACGGGACAAGAACCAGTTATGCTGGAGAGAGACGTGAATGTGATAATGACACGTTAAAAAAAAGGGGAAAATGTGATAAACCTAATCAAACAAACCAACCAACCCATCTTGCATGTAAATGTGGTTTTGCTTCTTTTCCTGTGCAAGGCAAAGAGGTTACCACTGACACAGAGCGCTAAATTCAGCCATCAATGCCAGTGTGAGTAACACATTGGTGAGTCAGTGGTAGGGAGTGTAGGCTGGTGGAATGTACGGGCTGAAGTCATGAAGGGGAGGGAAGGGGCTTGTGGTGGTAAAATCAGCCAGCAGGAACCTGCGAGAAAGTGGACAATAAAGACACAGCAGGACTTCCTCTTTCGGTTGCTTTCCATGCTACAACACCATCCTCGGGTGTGTAATTATTCAGGCTGGTTGTCAAAATGTTTTACTGTGGAAAACTGGGTTGTTGACTAAACAAAATTTGCCCCCATTTTCTGACCTTCTCTTGTAACGACATCTGCTAACACTTGTGCAGACATGGCCTTAGAATTGGCTCTCCTTTGCATCCTCTCTGAACTGGCCTTGAGAGGATACGGAGGACTTTCCTACTATGTCCTCCTTACTGGTACCCGATATTCCATCATAAAGAGGTAAAGAGCAGTGCAGGTAGTTTGATTGCTCCTGGACTTGTTCCAGTCAGCCTTGGATTTACATTAGGAACTCAGTTCCGAGTGTGTGAAACCAGTACCCTCTTGGGGAGGAAGTTGCAGGGTGACAAGCCTGTGATTAATGGCATAAAGGACAACTCCCCTGACCAGATGTCTTTAGGGTGGGGAAGAAGCTGATGTGGTGAGAACTACAAAAACTTCTGTGCATAAATGATGCTTGATGAGGTCTGCAACATGCGTAACCAGCACTTGTATATTTCAGCGAAGAGCTATAAAGTCCAGTGTCCCTACATTTGCACATTGGGGCTGGTCCAGCCAGTAAAGATATTCCAGCCACGCGTGAGATGAGCATCCAAACACCTATTTATAACAAATTCAAAACTTTCTGTGAAGGTTAAACTGCCATCTGCCCAGTCCAGTTCTGCAGGCTTGATAGATAATGGAACTTGAAGTGTCATCTCAAGGCTGTGTCAAACTTGGATTTAATCAGGTCTCTGTAGTTTATAGTTTGTTTTATATTAAGCATTTTTATTAGGAAAGGAAACAAAAAAGGGCAATTTCGCAGGCCACAATCGATAGGTATAAGATAAAATATCGCTGGTAAGACTGAAAGGGGACAGAACTCATGTCTTACATTTAAAAACACAAATGTCATGATCTGTGTCCTTGGGTGGACTTTTTCCTGCACTATCTCTAATAATAACAGCAATACTTTATGCATGTCTGGTGTCACATTCATCCAATCAGGGACAAGACATAATACCATGTGACTTAGGTGACCAATCACAACAGCTCAGATTTTGAATCATATAGAGGAAAAAGAAAGGAAGGGTGGTCGTGTGGTTAAGAGGATTTAAAAGATCTAGGTTCAGTTCCTTGTTTTGCCACAGAGTTCCTGTGTGACCTTGGGCATGTTTCTAGCCTCAGTTCTCACCTGTAAAGTGCGGATACTATACTATCCAAAATCTGAGCTGTCTTGTGTAGTTGTGATTGGTCACCTAAGTCACGTAGTATCTTATCCCTGATTGGATGAGCGTGACACCAGATGTCCATAAAGCGTTATTATGAGGGGTGATGGGAAAATCTTAAGCACCACAAAATGCGTGAGGAAACACTGCCCGTTTTCTTGATGTGACTTTTCTTTTATCTTCGGGCCTTTTCTGCAGCTGTCTTGGCAATGTGTTCATCGGCACGGCTCTCCGGAAAGAGGTCATGAGCCAAGCAAGCAGCAGAGCAACATACGTCCCACCAGCAGAGCAGCTGAAGATGGCACCAGAGCAGGGCAGGTGGATTGCAGAATGCAAAGCTTGCCAAAGCCCGAAGGGGCAGGAGGCAGTTGCCAGATGAATGCAGCTCTCACTTAATGGCTGCGGGGAAAATTATGCTCCAGAGGTGTTAGCACAGATACGCTCTGTGGCCAAGCTTTGGCTGAGCCTACCGCATCCTGGATTTGTTACACGAGGCGTCCGCCTCACCGGGGTGTTGTTGGGACTGATTCGCTAGTATTTGTGAAGCGCTGAAGATGGCAAGGTTACCTTTTGTGTCTTAGTTAGAATTCACAGCTCGCTCGCTTGCTTTCTTGTCCGGCTCAGGCAATTACAAAACCGTTTCCAATGAGACGTGGAAGTGATTAGATAAAACGATTGAAACTAACCAGATCCAGCCCTGCCGTGATCGCAGGGGATAGCTCCCGGCGACGTCAGTGTGCATTGTGCCTGCTCGCACCTGGCTCAAGTTGTCTACAGACGGTACTGAATTAGCCTTGGCTGTTCAGCCCCATGGAAGAGCAGTAGCAATGAGGGCAGTGTGTGGATAACGAGGTGCACTTCTTGGCCAAACCAGATGGGCGTTAGACCTCTCTGCAGAAGGAAATGCAGCCCAGCCACCGCCGTGACCTTTGCAGAAATCTCTATTTTAGTCTTTTTTGTTTTTAGATTGGAAGTAGCCCCGGACTCTATGTACTGTCCTTTGTAGCCATTTCCCCAATCCCTAACCTTCCAGGTGCGGCGGCTGCATGCTGCCGTTCCCTGAATGTATGAGCCTGTGTCATACGGAACCCCAGACATACAGTATCGCGAGAAAAAAAATCCAGAGATCTCTTCATGGTGGGAGAAAACAAATTATGGTTACCTGGGACCAAGTCAACGATGCACTCGTTGAGATGGGGGCGTTTTATGGAATGTGCGAATCGTTTTAAACAGGCTTATTTTTGTCTTTAAATATGACTATTGGAGTGGCATTTAGGATAAATGATAACTAATATTTTCTTCTGCCAGGGATGTTTATCTAGCACATTAACACGCTAAAGAAGAAAACATGTTCTTCAAACACCCGCCCCCCCGCAACTCCTTGCATCCACCCTTATTCATTCTGTCATCTCAGTCCACGGTTAGAACTCAATGCAATGTCAATGAGCAGCCTGAATGGAGGTTTGCCCATCAGCCGTTACACATGACAGCCAAATGCTCTGACTAATCCCCTAGCGATCTGTTTGTCACTGGACTAACTGAAGATGCATGAGCTTAAAGTAGAATTTATAGTGGTTGAAGGATAAGGGGAAGCATGTGACCCAGTGCTTATCAGGAATAGAGCAAGGCAGCCTGATACATCTGTTTCTGCGGCCCAGCATTCGTTCCCTTTTCACTCCTGTTTTCCATGTGTTCTGAGCTCGATCCTTAAGGCAAAGATCAGCACAGGGAGAAGCAGAATGGTTCTGACTAGCAAATGTCTCACCTGGGAAGATTGCCTCGCCTGCTGCTTCTGAGCTGTTCCTTCCACACCCCGGATCTTAAAGAAGTTCTATTTTAGTCTCGCCCAGGAGTCATCCAGCCAAATGTGTTGGTAGTTTGTGGAAATGAGGTTGGACTCCCTCTGCCTCTTACCACAGCAGCTTGTTATCCCAGCTTGACAGCTGGATTTCCGTTTGACCACTTAGTACCATCTTTTGCCAGCTGCTTGTAGCATTGTGACAATGAAGGGAAGTTCTTGCTGGAGATGTTGGCCTATATTTTCACAAACGGCACCTGCAGTTGGATGCCTAATGTGAATGGGCAATTATGCATGCACAAACTAACTGATTATTTCCATGTGTAATCAAGGCAAATGCAGGTGCAAAGTACTCAGGCAACGGGATGCACATTTGTCTGAATATTAAGGCTTTAGCTTCCTTTAAAGGCATGGAGGTGCAGGTGATGCACTACTGACACTGTGGGGAACAGGTGTAGATAATGTCCTAGTGTATTTCACACTTATAAGAATAATGAATAACAGTAACAGTGGGGCCATTGCTGGTTAACTCTTATGTCTGACATGAGCAGAGAGACTGGACATCACACAGAATTGGCTACTGATCCTGCCACTTAGCCAAATGCCCATTAGCGGATGAGGATGAAGGGCCTGCACTTCATGCGGCATCTTGTCTGAAAAGTGGCGTCCGGCAAGGAAGTGAAGTCCGGAGAGCGATTCAATCTGGAGTTCGATACTCAAGACGCAAAACCAAGAAGCAGCAGCAATTTGGGTTGCAGTGGAGAAAAAGGCATTCTGTTAGAAAACTTGGGCTCAGACACGGACGTCAGTAAGGGGTGATCCCTGCCAGCCTCGCTCACTGCCAGCACTGCCAACAAACCCGCATAGCCAGGGAGATGCACTGAATAACTAACCGGAGCTCTGGTTCTAACGCAGAGGGTTCCATGACTATCTGGCACTTAGATCAAGGGACTGGCTCAGAGCCTGGACTACTGGGTTCCTACCTCTGCTACAGACTTCCTGTGTGACCCTGAACTTCCCTGCAAATCACTCAACTTCTCTGCCACTCCACTTGCCCGTCTGTCAAACAGAAGTACCTGGGAGGAGTACCGAGAGTCAGAATTCATTCATGTCCGTGGTGCACTTGTGTGAAAGCAGCCGTCTAGGTGCAAAGTTACAACTGCATAATAGTCAGTTTCTTAAGCCAGGATGAAATTCACCCTCAGCAGAGAGCCAGTCTGAGGACTGGGCACCACCTACTCCCTCCAAACAAGGTGCATAGTCTTTGTCAGAGTTGAGGTGACAGACATGGGCCAATGCCAAAAGGTTTTATACTGTCAGACTCGGGGGGTATATGCAAATGTTCAGACAGGGACGTATCTCTCCTTCTCTCTCAGCTTCTCCCAGACACAATCCATTTGGATCTGATCCTCGCAATCTGCACTGACAGCCCAGATCAGGTCAAAAAGGAAATTTGTAGGAACCTTGGATTCATCATGTTGAATTATGTCATGTTCTGTTGGCTTGCCGCGTCCTCTAAGCTGATATGACATGACACGTAGCGATGTAATACAGCGACCATGTGTCAGAACGAGGGGAAAAACATCCTTTTGGGCCTGAAAACCAAGGCAGGCTGAACATCTTCCGCTCTGTGTATAACAGGGCTCCATCTCTGTCTGAGAGAAGCAAGCCCAATGGGGGGAATTGGCTGTGGCTCTGTGGTGGTGCTGGGAGCAGAGTGGCTGACACATGGACTGCACGGGGGCTGGGAGCTGGCTTCCCTGGCATGCGTTCTAAGAGGCCAGAGTTATTGCAAGAGATCTTGTGATGGGCATTAAATCGTCATCAACGGCTTTGCTGTTCTTCCAGCCCACATTCAGAGAGAGATTTGCTAAACGCACCTGCATTTAGGGACCAAAAGTGAACCAGTCAGCCATGTCTAAAACGGCAAAATGACACGTCTGACTCAATCTCACCTTGGTACCGAAGACACATTTCTGTGGGGCTGCAGGAGGGGGTCTAGGTTTAGACTCGGTTTGGGTTCTGTGCCCGGTGGTGACTGCAATCTGCAGGAGTGAGCTCATCTTAACCATCACACTCAGGTGCTGGGAAATACCAAAGGGCCTCTCTTTGCAATCAGAATCCACAGGGGGGAGAAACAAGCTCAGGGGCTTTAACGTTTCCTTCCTCGAGCCCCAGATGTGATCCACTACCTGTGGTTGAGGTGGACTTGTCACTTGGCTGTTTCAGAAATAGATCCCTAAACGGCAGCGGCGTTTGTCAAATCTACTTTGAATGTATAATCTCCTGGACTAGAAAAGAACAGGAGTACTTGTGGCACCTTAGAGACTAACAAATTTATTAGAGCATAAGCTTTCGTGGGCTACAACCCAGTGTTCGTCGCGTCAATTACAAAAGCATCGGAACGGTCTCTGGGAGTCTGCCGGTCATTTGGTTCACTTTACATTTTAAACTTCACAGACTTAAGCAGCTCACCTGGTGCTGCCCTGGGGAAAGGAACAGAAGCAGGAATTTAAGCTGTTCCACCGGCACCCTTCTGTTGCAGAAATTACTGCTGGGCCTCCAGGGCTGTCAGCACAAACAAAACAGGCAGAGACTAAACCATGGACATTTCGTAGGAGCAGCCAGCATGTTAAAAAAGACAAATCAGTGTGGGACAGGGCAACAAGACTGGCCAAAGTCTTAGTTCAGCAGAGATCAAGACTTGGGAAAGCAGCAGCTGAGTGGTGTTTTGGGGCTGCTTTGAGCGGCACTGGCAGAGTTCTGGGGAGTGCCAGGGGTGGATAGCAGGGGGCTCTGGGTGGTACTGGAGGGGAGACAGCCGAGCTGTGTGGGGAGCCCAGGATTGGATAATAGAGCGGCAGCAGATCAGAACTGAGAGCTATTAGCAGAGTGGATGGTCCCACTTTTTCAGTGCATTAAACAGGTTCACAATGTTCAGAATATTTTTTAAAATGACGAATGGGGTACGGGTAAGCTTAGCACAGCCTGCACCTGCAGCAGTTTCGGGGGGGGGGTTGCTTTTATGCATTCCATTCTTGGTGCCCAGCCAGCCTTCTTCTCTTGAGCCATATAGCACCGAAGACAATGTATCTTATGGGTAAAAAGCATCTTTCTCCATCCGAGCTCTCAATCAATCCGCACTCCCTCAGCCTATCTGCAACATCCCCCAATTCTGGCGGGGCTGCAGACAGCACTGCAATGCCATAAGGCGTTTTAATAACTTCATTGTGCAAATCAGCAACAGACAGAGGCAGGTTTGGGGAGAAGAATTCCCATTTATGTTCAAGAATTGTGCCAGGCAGCAGTTTTTGAGAAGGAGCTGGAAGAGAAATGCCATTGGTGTGCAGCTTTATACCTTTTTGCAATTTTTATGTCTGAATTGGAATTAATTTTTAAGATAGCAAAGCACTGACCTCTGATAATTAAACCCAAAATGGGCTGGACTCTGCATTAGGTGTCACCTCCGCACAACTAGTCCCCAGCCCTATTATTTTAAATTGGTACAATTATTCATCTTGCAGAGTAATATATTTTTTTGTTCTCTGGTGCCCACTAGACCTTAAAGCAGAACAAATGCTTTAATAAAATCAGGATATTGCTTCCTTGAAGCTAGAATGTTGTATTATTAGGAACTTTAGCAAGTGGAACAGTTGGGGAATCTTTAATAAATTATTGCCTAATATTTCTTTCTTGCTACATATATATGATTAGTAAATGTTGTCTGTTCACCGATTAACTTTGTTTATTTCTTAATTAGGTTTAGCATCCTCTGTCTTGTGGCTAAGAAATAATTGTGTGATTAATGTGTTCGAATTTACATTTTCATTAAGCTCCTGAATAAGTTCTGTACCAATTAGCAGCAATGTAACATGCAGATCTGGAACATTAGAATTACAATTTTAGCCCATTAAGTAATAACTGTTATATTGATTGGTGATAATGGGGCACAGAGAGTCAACACACGTTAGGCTGGGGTAGAATTATATAGTAACTGGTTGCCTCATTTGTAAATGGAGCTGAATAAATGCAGGCCTTTGTCTGGAGTGGGGATTCCCAGAGATGGATGCTTGGCAAATCCGACACCTTCCTCTCTTCCCACCATGGCCGAGAGGCATGGAACTAGGGTTCTGAACACAAGACTGGAAGCCAGGAACTCCTGGAGCCATTTTATCTTGTCAGTTGCATGTTGACAACAGACAAAACAATCGGCTCCTGTGTTCGAATCCCTGCTCAGAGGCGGCCTCCCTTCAGTTACCTTGAGCCAATCGCTTACCGGGTCTGTGCCTCACTGTCCTGGGGAAGAAAACGGGGGTCATAAGGCCTATCTCCCTTGCAGTGAGGTGAAGGTTAATTAGCACCAGGTCCAAATTCTGCCCTGTCTGAGGAGCTGCACGGGGTAAAAGTCAGCACTAAGCTTGGCCTGATCTTTTGCTGTGGCAACAATTTCATGGGGTTTATTGTAAACTTCTCATGTGTGGGGGGCCAGATCTGCAGAGGGGCCAAAGGATGCGTGGCTCCTCCCCTCGTCCCCATCCCTTCTGGGAAGGTAGCACCAACAGAAGACCTGGAGCAGTCCATCATACTCAAGGCGTGCCAGGGCTGCCACCACGCCTGACCCCTGGATGAGTGGGAGGACTCCTTGCTTCATCCTTACCCATTGTGCCACAGCACAGGCTGGGCACGAGCCAGGCCTAACGTAGCAAGCGAGGGCGTTGCCCCGTCGCTCCCATCCCAAAGGCAGCGGGAAGAACGGAATAAGAACTTCAGGAATGGGAGTCCTGGTGCTAAGCATCATGGACCAGGCTGGGCGGCTTTCTCACCTGCTGGAAACCCAGAGTGTATGTTATTAGCAGAGAGGGAGGTGGCAAAAGTAGCGCTGCCGAAGAAGGGATGCATTTCAAAGAGTTCTAGTCCACGATGGGGCCGAGAGGAGCTGCTCTGATGGAGTCAAGCACGTAGCATGGAAGGAGAAGACGTTCAAGCGCCTGGCTCTAGAGGCCCAATGAACCAGCAGTGATTCAGGCAGGGAGAGCGGAAAGGAAAGTTGCAGTGACAGGCTGTTTCACAGCACAGCCTTGGGACCCTGAATTATAAAACAGCTTTATTCTAGCTCGCTTGTTCGCTTTAGTTCGGTGTATCGACTGCAGGGGGAGGAAATCCCGGTGTCAATAAATTATTCACTGGTCCTAAAGGAAAATGTAACGCAAAAAATAAAGGTGTGGTGAGCAGCTGGAGGAGTGTCTGGAATCTGCTACAGACAAGCTTTAATGGCTCCATTAGAGGAAATCAAACAAAAAACCCCGGCAACAGGGAAAAAACAAGACAACAGAATTATGCATGGGATAAACAGAGCATCTCAAAGCCACTCTGTTAAAGAACCATTAATTTGCAGCTTATTAGCCAGCTCTGCCTGCCTTTCCAAAGTCAGACTCCCTTTAGTCAGATGATAGTAATTAAGTGGCTTTATTTGATTCTTTCAATTTGGAGTTTCCACATGAGGCCGTTATATTTAGCACATTTCCAGAATGATCTATCTGCTTTTCAAGGCAGAGCTGGGTGAACCAGTTCAGACAAACTAAGCACACAGCCAGCATGTCTTTTTAGAGGGGCCGACTAGAAGCCATTTACCTTCTGGGTGGCCGCAGCATCTGCCCACATCTTCTGTGGGCGCTTGGAGAGGGAGCCGGAGTCAACACGTCTCCGTCCCAGGGACGTGACCCTGGGGTGCAGTCCGAGTTCTGTCGGCCTGGTCAGGAGCAGTTTTGTGCTATTATCAGACTGGCCTTTGTCCAAAGACCCAGACACACAAAAGCCTCCAGAACAGGAGGACTCGCGGGCTAGACGTTACAGACTGCGGCCATTAGCAATCTGCCCACAGGCCAGACTTTCTAGAATGGCGTGCATGCACCGAAACCCCATGTGCAGAAGAATTGCCTCCGGGAATGAGAGTGGTTATCAGGATTACTGCAGCTAGAAGAGCACCCACATCTCTCTGTGGGAGGGAGCAACGTGAGGCCCTCGGCCTAAATGAACTCCCAGTCATTTCAAAAGCCTCAGCCGGCCAGCTTGACACTGGCTCCCAGGGGCTGGTAACCCCACGTCCAGCCCCACTCCTGTTTGAAACAAATAATCAAACAGTAAATACCCCCTTTGTCCAGAGACAACCAATAGAGAGAGTTCCAAGCGATGGCCTGAGGAGGAGAGAGTAGGGGAGTGAATGGAGAAAAAGGAGGCAGGGAGCTGCGATAATTTGTATAGTGGGGGTGCTGGGAGCCATTGGATCAAACTGTAAACTCTGTATGTGATGGAAACCACTTCAAGTGTGGGGGTGCGACAGCCTCCTCCCCCCCACGCCCCTATGAATGGAGGGAGGACTCTGGTGCGCTAGCAAGACACGGAGGAATAGCTGGTCTCATTAGTGAGGAGCTTAGATCTAACGGCGTTAAACACCTCAATCAGGCAGTTTCACTAATGGGTCAGTGCAGTCTAGTGCCTAGAAGAAGGAACTGGAAGCAGTGCTTCAGGATTCGATCTCGCCCCTCCCCGTAGCTCAGTGCTCTGTGGAACCGACTGGGTGGTGTCCTAGGCTGTAGTGTCCTGGCTGGCACTCATGTCGAGGTCTCCTTATCATCGATTATAGCACCCCCAAGGGCAGAAATCAGACGTGCACTTCCGCCCTGGTGGAGCAGCCTCCGGGGTAGCAATGCTGGAAGCTGCAGTCCCAGTGGCGGCGAGCCGATTTAGACAGCCAGTGCCGGGTCTCCACTCTAGCTTGCTGTCCCCAGTGGGGCTCTACCAGCAGTGAATTGCATTGCTTTGCCAGAGCAGATCCTCTGGGAGTTATAATGGGTCTGTAGTGCCCTGGCAAAGCCAATTGCATCTCAGTGCTCAAGAACTAGAGCTGAGCAAATAACGGGGAATCATTTGTTAGGTGAGTTTCATCTCAACTTCGCATGATGAATTGTCCATTGTAGAGATCGTGATTTTTGTGCCATTCCTGCGCATAAATTCTTGCTCTGCAGATGGCTCACAAACGGTTTGTTGCAAATATTCATTTTCTGAAATGTAGACTCTCCGCTTTCAGTGCAAACAGACTGCATGGCATTGTGGCCATTCCCTGCTTGGAAAAGGATAACTCTTAGAATCCGGTTTCCAGCATGCACATTGATGAGTTATAAATCCACGGTACGCCCACATCTTGGATACGGCGTGCAGAAGTGGTCGCCCCATCTCAAAAAAGATATATTGGACTTGGAAAAGGTTCAGAAAAGGGCAACAAAAATGATTAGCAGTATGGAACGGCTGCTGTATGAGGAGAGATTAATAAGACTGGGATTTTCAGCTTGGAATAGAAACGACTAATGGGGGATATGATAGAGGTCTATAGAATCATGACTGGTGTGGAGAAAGTCAATAGGGAAGTGTTATTTACGCCTTCTCATGACACAAGAACTAGGGGTCACCAAATGAAATTAATAGGCAGCACGTTTAAAACAAACACAAGGAAGTATTTTTTCATACAACGCACAGTCAACCTGTGGAACTCCTTGCCAGAGGACGTTGTGAAGGCCAAGACTATAACAGGGTTCAAAAAAGAACTAGATAAATTCATGGAGGATAGGTGGCACAAGCTGCAGGATTTACAGTGCATGCCCACCTCCCCCTAGCAATCTGCAGAGACGTGGCAGTCCATCCTTCATGCAACTGAAAAATCAAGCTCGATATGTCACAATATGAGTAACTTCATCCAGGACATTCTGGCTTCGGGAGAGGAGCGCTGGCTGAAATAGGGCCTTGCTCCAGTTGAACGCCAGAGGCTTTTGAGGGGTAAAAAAGAGACAAATCCAACCAAGTGTCAAATGGCTACATGCTATACTGCTGGACCCAGGAACTGGAGTGTTGTGTGCATGTCCCGGGTGCCACCGAATGCCCACAGCCGCTGACCGGTGATAAAGTTACTACATCAACGTTGTTCAAAGATAGGGGAGTGACACCTTGTACAGAATTCCCCTGCCTTATGCCCTGACGCTCTGCCAGGAGGCTGAAATCACCGTAATCCATTGCTGACCGCACAACCTGAGTCACATGGTGACCCTGAAAGAGAGAGTCCTTTCAGATATGGAAATAGATTAGGCTGGTGTCCAAAGGTGACATAGGAAGCCCCTTGGGATGTTTTGAACTGTTGCTTGGATGGACATGAATGACTTCACTCATCAGGCTTTTGGCTGTAAGTTGGCTTGTTCTCGTGGCTCCATTTTCCCAGCGGTGGAGAAAGGAGATGTGAATAAAGCTGAGTGGATGGCTTCAGTTTCACTGGGAAGGGGAAGCCAATAAAGCTGTGTTGGTGGCAACTGTGTTTTCTCCCCTTCTTCCAGCTGACAGCAGAAATCTCACTAACCGGCTCCTGGATTCAAAGCTCATAATACTGGCAAGCAAGATTCAGTGCAAGAACGAATTAACAATCAAGCAAACGCTTGAAAAATTCCAGCGGCTGTATTGGAAGGAAGTGTGTCTATTTCACAGGAACTCTGCGTTATTCTGTGGTTCAGAATCAAGAAGAGCTGACCCTAATATTTGCCCCAACCCAGACCAAGAAGGATACAAATATCTTTGGAGGAGCCCGTCCATTGGTAGTTGATTTAGTTTAGTTTTCAGGCTCCTCTGTAGCTCTTGGGGTGGGCTGGAAGTGGATGCATTGAGAATCCCATGGACAAAGCTGCTCTTGAAAAACCGCTGGCCTGAGGTCCAGGTTAAAAAGGCTTGGATTTTCACACAAGCACCCAAACTTGAGCAGGTATCTCCAATGCTTTGCTGGTTTGTCCTCCATTGCTTACAGTGTTCCTCAGGGTGCTTAACTGAGCCCACTGCCCACACAGCCTGTGTTGGAGACCACCCTCAGCCATGACCCATTGAGGTGAATGGGCGTTTTGCCCACATCACAACATACAAACGGCCATAGTGGGTCAGACCAATGGTCCATCCAGCCCAGTATCCTGTCTCTGGCAGTGGCCAGTGCAAGATGCTTTTGGCAGTTGGAGGTTTCGGGACACCTGGAGCATGGGGTTGCATCCCTGACTATCTTGGCTAATAGCCATTGATGGACCAATCCTTAATTAACTTTTCTAGTTCTTTTTTTGAACCCAGCTCTATTTTTGGCCTTCGCAGTATCCCCAGGCAAGGAGTTCCACAGGCTCTCTGTGCGTTGTGTGAAGAAGTACTTCCTTTTGTTTGTTTTAAACCTGCTGCCTGGCAGAAGGGATGATCAAGGACCGGGCATACTAGGAAATATTGAACTCAGCTTTTCCACCTGTAGGCAAAGAGCTAGAGCAGCTGTCACACACTTGGGGGCCAGGCTGTGCCGGCCACGTGAGTGAGTGTGCACGGAGGGTGAACATAAGGAGCTGTCCCCAGGCAGGGACCAAGCCCAGATACAGTCCCTGAGTGCAAGGACTGCTCCTTGTTTGTGCTCCTGGAGGGCGCAACCCACTCCTATTGGTGTAAAACATTGGCCCCAGCCCTCGACTATGGAAGGGAGTTCATACAGCACCTCGTGGGTGGCAGAGCAGGTGGGTGCTGCACTCTGTGGGTGCTGCACTCTGTACAGACACAGAAGAAAGTTGGCCTCTCACTGCTTTGCCCATTCTCAGTGTGCCTGGGAGCTCAGTGGCTGCACTCTGGGTGCTCTAAGGAACACTTGGGGCTCCCCTTATAATGGTGACTGTCACATATGCACACATGTTATTACTATATATGTCACAATTCAGGGTAACTGCACCTGCGTTCCTCCTCTGTGGTCCACCGAAGGCACCCACTTTAGGCTTCCAGCTCCGTGGCTGTCACCTCTCTTGGGTGGAGATCCATGTCTCACTCCCTCCTCACCGGGGATTTTTCCAGGCTGCACAGTTCCCTGCCTACACTGTGATGTCCCCAGCAAGCCAGGCTGCCTAAACAGGCCAGCTTTCCCATTGGAAGCTCTGAACAGCTGCAGTTGCCAGCAGTTCCAAGGTACCACATAGGTCTCTCTAAGCAAGTACGTTTATTCTTAAAGTGAAAGCACTACAGAGCAAACGTATTAAAAACAACGAAACTACCGGTACGCCTGCTAAACACTTCCCAGACGTCACCCATCAGGTCAAAGTCCTTCCAGCCCTTCCCAGGACAAAAGGTCCTGTGCATTTGCTGGATCAGAAAGCAGGCCCTGAGTCAGCTGAAACTCAGGCTATTTATCCAAAAGTCCTTTCTTTGTCTGTCGGTCTCTGGAGAATCCAGTGGATGCAGCCTCTTCAGCTGGTGGTGCTTCTTCTGAGCGAACCTCTGCCAATTTGCCTAACCACCCCGCCCCCATTGTTCTCAGTTCCTCAGGGAGCTCTGGTCATCTTCCCCACTGGAATTACATACAATCCCTGGCCCACAATGATAAATACACATAATACAGGAAGATCTCCCAAAGCTAGCACAGGAAATGTCCATATCTGTGTGAGATCCCACGGGGTGAGACTGGGCTGTAATGGTACAATCTGGCCCTTTGAGCTTAAACACAGACCTGGCTGCTTGTGTACCAGGAGGAGTCGGCTTCTGATCAGGGTCTGAGGGATTCACAGGGGCAGGGTGAACAGAGCTGTGATGCTCAAGGTTCTAAGTGGACTCATTTTTTTTTGGCACATCTTAAAGCTGCTTGTTTTTCCTGAAAGATGAATCAAAAGTACAAAGAATGATGAATTAGGTTGATTTCCAAAGCACTGGAAAACAGTGTTGGCCTAAGAGTGAATACACATCTAGTGGATAAAAGATACATTACGAGCAAACGAGCATCCATCTTCATCTTCCTGCCAGCCCTCTCTCATGGCAGGTGCTATCTATCCTCCGCTCGCAGCCTCTCTCTCGCACCCGAGACTTCTGTCTGAGTGCTGCGTCCATTGTAACGACCCCACCAAGCCAGGAGAAAATTGGAGCATTTATTGCCAACACTGAGATGGGCAGTTTTGTACAAAATTTCTTTCTCGTCACATCATTATTCCTCTAAATATCTCCCCAGTCTGTGTTCTCTCCTTCCTGGCACCATGAAGACTTCATTTTCTGTTACAGCTGAAAAATAAACCTGAGGTCCTGCCTGATATGTGAAAGAGGCCAAGGTAGTTTTGTGAGGGTAAGGATGATCACTAATGAAATCGTTAACAGTGGGTGACATGTAAATTGTGCTCATTAGGTTTCAGAATTAACAGTCTGCTGGGGTGAACTGAACAAATCCATACTTCTCTTCCAGCCATTGCTTTCAGCCTGCCCACTCTGCTCTGGGTGTGATTAGAATGCCACCTCCAGCCCCCTGGAATCTAATCCCTTCAATTGCATGGCAAAATTACACCGACCTCTGCTGCCCCCAAAATGGTGTCTGGATTTGACTCTTGCAGATTAAAACACAATTCCCTCGATGAAGCCCTATACTACACATTGCACTATCTGCATTACCAGGAGCATCTAAGCCCACTACAAACAGCAGCACAGGAAAAAAAAGAAAAAAAAAGAGTAAAAAAGCCCATGCAGAGAGAGATGATCCAACTGAACCAGGACTTGGCCTTTAGGGCACAGTCAATAGAAAGAATACGATCTAGGGGCGTGTGCCTTTCACCCAGAATGCCCTGCCGCCAATGCGGGGCTGTCAGCCGTCGCAGGACAGAGCAGGCTTTCGAAATTAAATGCTGTTTTCAAGTGACGGGAACAGCCTGGGAAATTGGAGCTGTTAAACTGAGGGTTCCCCCTTTTTTTATGTTAAAGCCAATGATTAATTTCCTTTTACCAGAGGGGAGAAACCAGGACAGCTGATGCGCTGCGCTCAGCTCATCTGTAATACATAAATGAGAAAATGTAAACAGCAGAAAGAAATAATAAACCCAGATTATGCAGCATGCGGAAGCCCAGGCAGAAATGGACACTGAAATATGATCGTCCCTGCCCAATAAAAAATGGTTAGATGAGCTGCTTTGAGCAATTGCCTTATTAAACTGTATCTAAGTGTAGCTGTAGGTTATTCAGAGGCATTATCGACGAGTTCCATATTGATCACCCGGGCCCGCCTGAGCCGTGCACTGTTGTTGAGGGAAGTATAGCACCGGGTCACCATCAACACCACGCCGCTGACAGAAACAAATTAATTGAGTCTCCTGGGCCAACCAGTGGAGAGGTGATAAATCACCCACTAATCAATGTGTTTGCAAACGGACAGCGGAGGGGGCAGATTTCGGCTGGGCCCTCAGTCAGCGCTGTTTCTCAAGGAAGGGCCGGGCATTTGGGTGGCAGGTTTTTTTTTCTCTAGATCTGTCAGGCTGTACCCATGAAACCCACTGATCTGCTAGTGCTTTGACGAGCCAGCTGCCATGCAGCGTACCCGCGGGATCAGAAAGCCCTGCTGACGTCTGACTGCAGCTTTTGGGGTGCCGTGTCTCCGGGGCGGGGAGGAAGGAAGGTGAGGAAATGCATCACATTCTGGAAGGGATGTGTCAGGCAAATAAGTCATGGGGCTTGTACAGGAGTAACTGGTGAAATTGTGTGGCCTGTGCTAGATGAGCGGTCGGACTAGATCAGTGGTTCTCTGACTTTTGCACTGGTGACCCCTTTCACACGGCAACCCTCTGAGTGCGACCCCTCCCCATCAATTAAAACACATTTTTTTTATATTTAACACTATTATAAATGCTGGAGGCGAAGTGGGGCTTGGGGGTGGAGGCTGACAGCTCGTGACCCCCATGTAATAACCTCACAACCCCCTGAGGGGTCATGACCCCAAGTTTGAGAACCCCTGGAGTAGATTATCTCCTGGCCTTAAAAGCCAGGATTCCAGGAAAAAATAGAGGGGTTATCAAATGGCAAGAAAAAACCATGGAGCTGGTAGAGTTTTTTTCATCAAAAATACAGCCCCACTCCATTTTATTTTTACTATTATTTTATTTCTTATTTTATTTCATCCCATTTTATTAACAAAACAATGCAGATTTTCCTGTTTTTCGAGCAAAACCACTTTTGCTAAAATATTTCTTTCTTTCTTTCTTTCTTTCTTGTACAAAGTCTTCAGTTTTACCCAACATGGTGTTTGAAAAACCAACATTTTTCTGCCTGCCAGTTTTTTCATTGAAAACTCGCAAAATTTCCAAAGGACAATTTAGGAGTGGGGGAGGGGGACGGGACTGCAAACAATAACTGTCCCTCTTTAACCAGCTCTGACAGGTGAATAATGAGGACGAGGAGACTGATGAAGAGCCCCTCAGGGCACCAGTCGGACTCATGCCCCTGGTGCCAGGTGCTGTACAGACACAGAAGAAAGTTGGCCTCTCACTGCTTTGCCCATTCTCAGTGTGCCTGGGAGCTCAGTGGCTGCCCTGCTGCGGAAGGAGTAGCACATAAGCCATTCAAATATTCCCCCTTTACTATTAATTACCAAGCCTATTGAGTACCCAGCAGTGTGGTGAGGTTTTGTAACTTGGTGCCAGGGAAAGGTACCGGTTTGACAGCCCTGGAGTCTGTCAAGCGCAGAACAGCAATGCAAGCGCCTCCCTACCCCGCTTGGCCAGCCTCCTGACAGCCCACATCGGAAGGACCTGCTCTGCATGCACAAGGATGGCTCACGCTATGTGCCATTTAGCCCCATGTCTCACAGCGAGACTGTCAGTGGAACTGGACTGAGCTCCAACCAACTCATTGCACACAGGCATCTAAAAGCCATCAACTTTCTGTCACGGCCAATCCTAGCTGGATTAGAATCTCAACTGGCCATGTGTTCGTTTCACTGAGGGCAGAAGTAGGATCTGAACTGGGAACCTCAGATGCTCCCCCTAGGGGAGTATGGAGTGAAATGGCTGTGTGTGCACACCACTGCCACCTACTGGAGATAAACAGAACTGCTTAACTGGGTGTCATAAACCTTATTCCACTAATACCGAGAGATGATTCTCCCTTGGCTCGAGGGACAGCGAGCTGTGCTTTTAGAGAAGGACTATCCGTGCTCTAGCCCGACTGCTGTTGTGACGTTCCAAACGGCTCCAGCACACAGCACAGTGGCAACCATGAAGTCCTAGGCAGCCATACACTTTTTTACGATCGATGGGACTATTTCGCAGGCGGCTGGGAAATAAGATTATGGATCCATCCTTACCCGCCCAGGGCTACAGCGTTTTATCTCTGCACTGAGAAGAGAAGCCGCCATTCAGCACAGAGTTTCTCCGCGATTTATCTGTGAAACTCCCGGGCGTTTGGGCATAGGGAACAAAACCACATAAAGAACTAGAAGCTGCAGCTGATGATGCAAATAAATGTACAGAGGAAGAGAAAATCCATTCCCCAGGCTGAGGAGTTATAGATTACTTAGAGTCAGGAGCAGATACTTTGTGGTGGGGGAGATTCGCTGGGTTTTTCAGTTACCAATCAATCCCTGGATTTCGGAAGCGGCACTGGAATTTTTCTTCCCCTGGCATTAGCATTGGAACGTCTCACACGGGCTCCTGGTACCATTCTAGCAAATGTAAATGACACAGACAGGCCACTGCAAGTTGATTTTTTCCTTCGCTGCTATGTGTGTAAAGCTGCAAGAGCCACAAAGGTGATTTCTGGCTTGGGGGGATCTCTATCTGGGCACTTGTGCTGTGCCCATCATCACAGAACTGGCCACTTTTCCAGGCCTGTTTAGGAAAAATAGGCGGTTATTTAAATTTAGCTAAAATAACCCCCCATTTATATACTACTAATAATGAAAATATCTTCCATTCAGAAGAAGTAGGTCTCAGGGTGCTTTATCTACTGAACATACACGTAAAGAGGGACCATCTCACTCAGCCCTGGATTGCAGCCACCTCTGGGATGAATTGTTCTAGGAGGGGAAGTGAGGAATAAGGTATCCCATTGAAGTGACAGGGGAATGTCAGAATGTAATCAGCTCAGTTGTGATTTAGATAGAACACCAAGGTTAGCACAGCGAGGGCCAGATCCTTCAGCTGGTGGAACTTGGCATCAAAGTCCACGGACTTCAGTGGAGCCATGCGGCTTTACACCAGTGAGTCACCTGGCCCCTGCTCTTGTGCCCTGCTCAGGTCCTTCCCTGTACTCATCAACGAGGATCACACAGAAATGGGGTGCCATCTTTTAGGGTTGCTTTTGCCCAGGCTGCTCTCTCCATATTATCGATCGTGTGGGGTCGCTTTCAATACTAGACAAACTGAAACACATTGATTTCATTCAGCCCCTCTTCTCGCGAGCTAGCATAGTGATCAGTAATGCATTATTGATCATGCACCAGGAGCTGAGGCTATGCAATTGTAGGCTCTTAGGATTAATAAAAATGTACCTCTTGCTGAGATGTAATTCCTTGTGTCTTTGTCTGTCTAAGTTTAAGTCTTATCCCTCCATTGTCTGCAGAGCCTGCATTGATTCCCAAGGTGTCTGATACCAGGGCCAACAGAAATTTAAGAAGCCAGCCTGGTGAATTCTGCTCCCATTCTTGGGCCCAGGTAGAGAATTTCCCAGAGCAATTCTGCCAATTTCAGCCTATTTTGCAGGGGTGCCGGGCAAGTGAGGATCACGGCCTGGAGTTAGTGAGACGCTCTGGGTTCCGGCGGGTTGAAAGGCGCTGCCTCCTGTAACCGCAATAGCATTGCCATGAACAGCTACGGACTCCATTGCGGAGCAGGGAATGTTGTACAAGCCCCACCAGCTCAGAACGCCTGTTATAGCAAGTGTTGCAGTACTTCAGCCGACTCCCACCATCTACGTGAGGTGGCCCTGCAACCAAGCCACTGTGGACAGATCAGTCCCTCCTGGGATAATGGAGACTTGAAGCCAAATTCCAATAAAAACAAAACTCAGGTATCTTTGGCCCAACCGGGCTTCAGCATCCAGCCCCCTTCCTTGCTGCAGCGGCCTGGGTTACCATCTATCAGTAGGTGCCTGTACTCTGGTCAACCCAACAATCGAGTCTCATCCCACCCGGTGCAGTGGTGCCTGCCAGCCACCAACCGGACTGTCAACAACCCGGTCAGTGGTGCTGACCAGAGCCGCCAGGATCCCTCTTCGACTGGGTGTTCCAACTGCCGGACCTTCCTCCTTTTAAATCCCACACCCGCACAGGCGTTGTGGGTGGGGCTAATTGAACTGGGATGATTGGCCCCAGGCCTCCTGACCCTTAAAGAGGCAGGCCCAATTGTTACAAGTGTTAGCACTAGGCCCCAGGCTGTCTCTTTACAGTGGTCATGGAAGGAGAGTCTGCCCAGAAAGTATCCAAAGGTCCAGGGATTTGGCATGGAAGGAGGCATAGAAGCGCGAGAGGAATCAGTATTTGATGTGGAATATTATCAGCAGTAATTTGCAGCAAAGGAATGTAGAGTAACGTTCACTGAAGACATTGCTGGTCTTAAATACTTCAGCTTGGTGTACTGCCGAAGGAAACTTCCTCCAGTGATTCGGTATCTGGAGTCTATAGGAGTTGATGACAATAATGCTGCTCTAAAGGGGTTCAGTTCTGACTCCATTGAATTCAGTAGCAAAACTCCCATTGACTTCAGTGGGGCCGGTATATATAGCACCGTTCATCCAGAGGGAACAAAAAGCCCTTCACTTCTTATCAGCCTGCAGTCCTTACACATGCAGAAGATGAATTAAAGTCAATGGGGATTTTGCTCGAATAACAACTGAGAAAAATCAGAGTGAAGATCTCAGGATTTGGTCCAATATACATTAATCATTTCACCCATCATCGAACTGTGGCTAGCTCTTGGGTGGACCTAAGCAGCTGTTCATGGCTCACAGAGACACTACAAATGTCAAGATCCCGTGTTCATTAACTTGCATTTCCCCCTTTTAAGCCAAGGAAGGTTTTGATTTTAGGAAGTGAAAGGGGCTCGGAGTTCTCCCTTGCTCTTCCCTCTCCGAACTACATTGCATCCATCAGCTACAGCTCCCAGCCACGTCATCCCCAGACTTCCCAGTCAGACCTTCATTAGAATATTTGTATTTTCCCTGTCAGAGGAAGTACTGGCATCTCTAACCTTGCCGCGGGCCAGAGGCTGTGATGAAGCGGCACATGGACCGGCCAACTGCTAATGCTGCACTTGGGTTAACAATAGGGTATTGATTTTTAGCGCGCACTGTGGCAGTTACGTAACACTGAACACACCCCACACACCAAACTTGGAAAAGGAGAGACATGTCCTTCAGCATAAGGACAGTCTTGGACTTCTATGGCTGGGGGGTTTGAAGAGAGAGGAGGTCAGTAGGTGCATTAGACATTGTTACTGCAGTTCAAGGGTGCAGCAGGTGAAAACGCCAGGAGAAACCCGACTGACACATATTTCCTGACTTCTTCAGATATGCCAGCAGCCTCCTGTCTTTTATGGTGTAGCAGCCCTTTGAGGGCTCGTTTCCAGCTTCAGAACAAAGCAAATGAACTGCAGAGTGTCACGGAGTTATGGGCTGACGTTTGGCGGTTGGTTGCTTTTAAAACATGGTGACATTTTAGGTAGATAGCTACAATTGAAATAAAGCTGAGCTCTCGTCTAGCATAGGTCTCAAAGTGCTTTCACAGCAGGGGAAACTGAGGCACAGAGCAGGGACTGTGACTTTCCAAAGACACCTGGCAGCACCGGGAATGGAATCCAGATTTCCTTGCTCCTGGTCTAGGGCCCTACCACTGGACCACTCTGCCACGTGATTTAGGCAAAGAAACAAAAATGGATAAACAGGACACCTTGATCTGCTGTAGAGTGCTGGGTTGAGCTGTCATGCAGAGGTAGGGAGAAACATTTCCCAGGATTACATTTCATTAGAGAGAAATTCATGTGTGTGTGTGAATGAGAGAGAGAGAGAGAAAGTGAAAAAGATAATGGATCTCTTCAGGCATCTAATTAGAATGAAGATGACCAGCCCAGCTGGTCATAAGGAGGGGGGAGCCTGCTAGCACTCCTGCCATTTACTGTCTTAACCCCACCTTCCCAGATCGCTTGCCTTGTTGTACAAATGAGCGAGGGGCTGCAATGTTGTAGTTTTGGGTACCGTTTTGCAATTCCTATTGGAAATGGTGTCTTCATTTATTAACCAAGTGGAATTTTACTGGCTGTTAATTTGCAATGCACCGTAGGCTTTTGTCGTGTTGGAGAATGGCTGAAATATTCATTTTTTAAAAGACAGGAATAAGTGGCTCTAGACGTTACAGGTTTTATTCTCCCCCGATGCATTACCATTAGCAGGAGTTATCTGCATAACTCTCCCAGGCGTCATCTGCAAGAGAGCTGCTCTCACGCAGCATTACAGTAGGGCTCCATTGCTCATTCCAAGTGAGTAATAATAATAGCCCCCCCCCCAACACCCACTGTTCAGATAAACGTAAACATACTCAGCCCCCCGGGAAAGTAGGAGCAGCTGCACAGCAGTGAATGGAGCCGCATCTGTTTACACCCAGGATGAATTTGGCCCAGTGTGCCATTCTAGCTGGAAAAGCGACTCTGTAAAATTGACCTTGTTGGGTCACGTTGCAAGTTCACATGCTAAGGAGGAGTGCGGGCTAGTGATTAGAGCACAGGATGGGGCGCATGACTCCTGGCTGTTAGTCCTGTCTCCGACACTGACTCACTGTGTGACTTTGGCAAGTCCTCTAAGCAGATGCCCCCGCTGTAACGAGACGCTACTAATACCTTACTGGGGAGTGTTCATTCATAAGTTTAAGGTCCTCCAATGCAAAGTTTCACCACACATATATACAGATCAGTGTTGTTACTTTCCCAATTCCCCCTGGAATAGCTTGTTCTGGCTCCAGGATCAGCCCTCCCTGGTCCTATGGCCAGCGTTATCAGATGTAAAATGACTGATAGTTTGCACCTGCATGAAATGGGCATGAACCTGTCTAGGAATCAATGGCTCTTTTTACCTTGCGGTTGATTTGAATGTCACTTTCTTAGCTTATTCAATGGAGAGCATCATTCACCACAAGATGGGCTTCTCTCGCCACTTTCTTTCTGTGTAACAAGCTTATTGGACAGCTGCAATTAGCCGTGTCTATTACAAACCCTTCTTTTCAGGTACTTGTAGATCTCAACATGTAGGCTAGGTTTACACTACAGCGGGGGGTCGACCTAAGATATGCAAATTCAGCTACGTGAATAGCGTAGCTGAAGTTGCGTATTTTAGGTCGACTTACCTGGCTGTGAGGACGGCGGCAAGTCGACCGCTGTCGCGCCGCCATCGACTCCGCTGCCACCTCTTGCCGCGGTGGATTTCCGGAATCGATGGCAGAGCGATCAGGGATCGATTTTATCGCATGTTCACTAGACGCGATAATTCGATCCCCAATAGATCGATTGCTACCCGCCGATCCGGCGGGTAGTGAAGACGTGCCCGTACTCTGGGCTGAACCTTTGCATGTAAATTCTCCATCCCAGGAGAGATGTATTGCTGCCATTAGGTTTGGTTTACATTGCTCTGACTGAATGTGTGTGCATGGTTTTTTTTTAAACATCAGAACCTGAAAACAGGAAAATGTCAGGATTTAACCGTTAAATTAATCAACGCCTTGTTCTGTTACTTTAATGTCACTCAAGAACCTTCAGGTATTTTGTAAAAAGCAACAGAGGGTCCTGTGGCACCTTTGAGACTAACAGAAGTATTGGGAGCATAAGCTTTCGTGGGTAAGAACCTTACTTCTTCACGAAAGCTTATGCTCCCAATACTTCTGTTAGTCTCAAAGGTGCCACAGGACCCTCTGTTGCTTTTTACAGATTCAGACTAACACGGCTACCCCTCTGATACTTGACAGGTATTTTGTGTTTTTGGTTTCTTATATGGCCAGCGTAGAAGCATGGTAACTACTTTCGTCCCTAGGCTTTGCGTTCCTAGCATTACCATCCCTGGGCCCTATAGTGGTGCAGACTGTACTGTGCGTTTTGCTTTAAGTACACCAGCTCACACAGAGCTCCCATTGTCACCAAGGGCCATAATGATTATTTATTGTGTTCATTAGCTATGGACTGAAGCTCCTTAAGTAGGTCTTGACAGTGCAGAAAGTAACAGAGGAGAAGGAGGCAGGTGAAGGACAAATGGAAGCCTTAAATCTGGATGTCCTTGCTTTATTATCTTTAAGGTGGATTCGACTTGTCCGAACATAGATTTCCGGTAATAATATGTGTGAGGCCATCTCCTTCCAGAGCAACAGCCTCCAAAGGGTGTAAATGGAGCCAAACAGCCGAGGCTCCTGCACACTTCACCGTTTGTTTTCATTTCAGCCTGGCTAAAAATGCCCTTGGCTGCCAAGAGGGGGTGACTCCCATCATGGAGTAGGACCCCAGGGCCTCAATCAGGACTGGGCCCAATTGTGGCAGGTGCTGTATAAACAGAGTTAAGGACAGCCCCTTCCCATGGAGAATGAGGCTGGATGGATCAGCCCCAGAACGGGCTCTCTTTGCCAAGGGGCAGTGCTGGTGGATACGCAAAGGATGTTCAGCTTGGTGGATTGCAGAAAAAAATACAGGAGCAGTTGTGCTCCATGAATGGGGAGCAAGTTTGTGCCACCCATGTATAGTGATGTGAACTACTGCACCTCTCTATCTTCCGCAATATTAAACACAAACTGTTTAGCAATCACCTGGTAAAGGTCTAGTTACATTAAGGGATTCTGTTGCTTCACGATGCACAGAATTGTCTGCTACCTTAGAGACTCCTAAAACAGACGTACTGTGTGCAACTCTCAGTCCATACACAGCAAGTTGGGAGTTTACCGGTCGCTATGTGTATTGAGTTAACCTAGCAAAGAGAGAGGCATTGACCAGAAAGAAGGACACTCACAATAGGAAGTTAAGCATATGGTCCTATTGGTCCTGCCTGATCTCACACTGGTGTGAACTGGGAGTAAGTTACGCTGATGTGACACTAGATGTGAAGCTAGAATCAGGCCCATCCATTGGCTGAATGGGATTCCTGGTGTGGGTGAAGCAGCTTCTCACGTGAGTAAGGGTTTTGCAGATCAGGCCTTCGGGACAAGAACCACAGTACCTCCCACCGAACACAGAGCTACCTGGGGCTGGGAGCAGGCCGAGATTCTTGCTCCAAGTTATACTGGTGCCATCATTTTTATACTTGCACTGAAGATCTCTAGTGAAAAAACCAAGCCTATAAAACTCTCCATGATTCATAATGCTGTAAAGCACCTCTGTTGATTACACAGAGAGCATATGAAAAATAGGAACAAACAAGCAAGGCTTTATTATATTTTCATGCATCTTGTACTGGCAGAGCGAGCGGTCATGTTACGCACAAAGGAAACGGATGAACTGATTCAAGGTGATGCATTGAAAACTGCAAATAAACATGCAATTATTCTAAAAAAAAAACCCCACTAAAGTTGCTAACTCTTCAGTGTATTGTGCAACACGACACAAAACTCCTTGTTCTTTTGTAACCACTGATGCACTGGGAGTGAACTGAAGACCCCCGGAGCTACAAGCACAAGCTGCTCCCACTTGAACTAAGGAGCCGAGGTTCAGTAACTCGGGGCTGTAACAACGCAGAACCTCTGGGAATCAGCACAGAGGGGGAGCTGCGACACAAACATGCCAGTGGGCTCCACTTTCTCATTAGCTTTTAGCTGTATGGGCTGGAAGCAGAAGAAAACAGTTCTTATACCCTTAGCTCTTAAGCCTCCTGCATTTGAGATGTCACAGGAGAGGCCGGAGGGAAGATCTGGAAACACGTTCAAGTGCCACGGAGTGGGGATTTCTGAAGTTTTTCATTTGAGTTTCTAGGCTTGATATATGAATGGGATTAAGCCTTAATGGAAGCAGATCCCATCAACTCTGAAACTATACAATTCAGTGGATGAGCTTGATCTGTGCAGTTCTGCAGAGCAATAGGCTTACCTCAAATTTATGGATGGGTAAGCCTGTTTCTTATAATGATCAATGGGTGAACCACCCCATAAATCTGAGTCTGTCGTACACGAGTGCCTGCATTAGACAGGAAAGCAGAGCTGAATGCAACCCCACAACGGAAAGGTCTTTGGGAATTGTATCTAGCTTTGCTTTGCATTCCTGAGACAAGCCACATAAGGGGAATAATGCAGTATATGTAGCTTTCCACCATGTTCATTTGGATAAACTAACAATTTGCATTGATTAGCAGACGATCAGTGAGTGTCTAGTTAATTAATCAGTAAATGCTAAATGGAGATGTTGAAATCAGGAAACAAAATAGAGTTAAATTATTTAACCTTTCAATTTGCTTCTTAATTTACATGCCGATATAAACATGATTATGAGATCAAGTTCTGCAGTCCTAGCTTCAGCTAAACTCCCTGTGCTAGACAAGAACTGTCCCGCGCCCCTTGGATCTGGGGAGAGGGGGGGAACAAGCCAATGACCTCAAAGCATCAGCAAAACACTTTGCAGCAGCTCCAACTGCTGCTCATAGGTCTGTGGGGGAGGGTGTTTCAGGCAAGCACCGCGGGGCAGTTAGCCTCTTATTGGTGTCGATGGGAATTGTGCTTGAGTGAGGACTGCAGCACTTGTCCTGCTAACATTAATCTATAAGAACATCAGACCTGCCACACCAGGAGAGACCAATGATCCATCTAGCCCAGTATCCCCTCTGACGCTGGCCAGTACCAGAGCTTCAGGGGGAGTGTACAGAACACGGCAGCCTCCTGGCTTCTGGTTGAAAGTCATCCCAGCATGAGATTGTGTCCCTCACCATCTTGGCTAATAGCCATTGATAGACCTCTCCCTTTCTTTTTCCCCATTTAGCTGCTCCCCCCCACAATTAACAAATAAACAAGGAACTAACATCACATCTGCCACCATCCCATTGTTCACTCTGCTGGGTGTTCGACCCCTTCCCTCACCCCGAGTCTGGTTTGTGAGCCTGGAAGCTCTTTGGGGCAGAGTGTGCTTTTCTGGGGCTGTGCAGCACGATGGGGGTCCATTTGTGCTGGGCCCTTAGGTACAATTACTTTTGTCTGCATTCAGGGTTTGTTACACAATCGATGTCCAGATTTACTACTGAGGGACAGCAGGGACTAGACAGAACAAAAAGCAGCATCTTGTTGCAAATATGCCACTGCTCCACCCATATCTCGTAGCCCAAGAGATATAGGTGGAGCAGTGGCATATTTGCTGGGCATGCCTACTTCAGAGTGGGCAACAGATCCATTGCCAGTAGTAGGCAAATGATTCTTGCATGTTTATAACACTGTCATATGCTCTAGCCATCTGTGATTTACCATCTGTGAAACTACCCTTTGCTTAAAGTCTGGGCTGAGTCCTGTCACTGGGGACGGATTCCACTTTGCATTCCTTTCAGGAGGCCTTTCTCAATATAGATCATTGCCTAACAAATATTTAATCAGGCGTGACCTGGCTGGTGATAAAATATGCAGTGCCTGAGGATGTACTGAGACTTGGCTCAACACTGGTGATTTATTCCCCTGCGTAGCTGCTGCTCCTGCAGTTGTTGTGTTATTGTCATACCCTTTGCCGGAGAGAGTAGAGAGCAGAGCTCGTTTCCAGATGTAATTTTTCAGCTCTCTGAATGAGCCTCTGACTATATGCATTCCTCTATGGACTGCCATTCCTTGCGATGGCAGTTTGACAAGAAAGCTTGTTCCCTTGAGCAGCACTGCCCTGAAGCCTGAAAGTTCCCAGGCCAGGAAGAAATTCTCACCATGAAGAAATTGTTCAGTGGATCTGGGGGCAAAGCTTGTAATTCAAGTTGGCAATTCTTGGCCTCCTGCAGGCAGCGGAAGAGCAGGATTGTTTGTGACACTGAAGGTGTCAGAAGACAATGTCAGAGACTGGAAAAAATAAACTAGCCTCACTCCTGCCTTGTTATTAACCTCGCGATGATAATCAAATAGAGCTTCCCTGTTTACAAGTTCAACACTTTGTTTTAATATTAAAAGTCCTAATAGGTTTTTGTCCAATCAAACACGGGATGACCGAGAGAAGTGCTAACACAATACACTGGCAGGGACAATACACTATCCAACTTCTGTGGGCCAGATTCTGCCGTTATATTGTAGTAGTAGGATATAAACATAACAATATGCCCAGGAATGGCCCGTGTGCAGGTATCCTGGGGCACATCTGGCCCCTCTGACCTTGTTTCTCTTCTCCAACTTTGTCGTCTCTTATCCTCATGCCACGAGAGGCCTGTGCCCCTCCATTGGAAATGGGCATCCCCATGGGATGAGAAGCTCTGTGAAACCCCAGTTCCGTTCTTTGGGCCTTTAAGGGGCTGCAGGTACTGTCATCCTCATACCAGGGCTTTGTTGCCTTCCTTTGTGCAGCTGTGACAGGACAGCCCTTTGTGTAGAGAAAGTGGCAAGAGGCACAAAAGAGAGAGCCCAGCAGCGCAGGCTGCTCGGTGGTTTGGGCCTCCAATGCAGAGATTTGTGGGAAGCAGCTAATTCAACCCCACCCTTTAGGAAAGAACCACCCCCAGGGAGCAGTACGTGGGAGACCTTCGCCTCAGTGACGAGACACTGCCTGGATTCCCCCTCGCTCGCCAGCACAGTTCTAATAAGCAAGACGCTCCAGCAGCCGCCAACAGCCTGAAGCCTTGACTTGTCTTGTCTTCCTGTGGCCCTAGCACATCCCCCAGCCCTACAGGACAGGACAGTTTAAGGCCTGGATCCTGAGACATGCTGAGCAGCTGCTGAACCCTGGCAGGCTCAAGGGATGTCAGGGACATTTTGGAAGACTAAACAAGTCACTGAAGGTGTAATTCTCCCTTGTATGGAGGGTCAGCACAAGGTGCATGGACCCAGAGGCGGATTAAGGGTTTGTGAGGCCTTGGGCCAGAGCAAGTGGGGGCTTCCCCTGCTCCCCAGCAGAAGCACTGGGCAGAGCGGGTCAGGGCGTGGGAGCGCCCATTTTCCGGGCCTCCCGCAATTGACTGAGCCCCCTGGGCATGGGCCCCATTGGCCCAGTGGATAATCCGCCACTGCATGGGCCTCAAAGCAGGGTTTTCGTGGAATATGAGCAGCACCTAGACCAGGGATTGGCAACCTTTGGCACGCGGCTTGCCAGGGTAAGCATCCTGGCGGGCCGGGCTGGTTTGTTTACCTGCTGCGTCCGCAGGTTCGGCCGATCGCTGCTCCCACTGGCCGCGGTTCGCTGCTCCAGGCCAATGGGGGCAGCGGGAAGTGGTGGCTAGCACATCCCTTGGCCCGCGCCGCTTCCCGCAGCCCCCATTGGCCTGGAGCGGCGAACCATGGCCAGTGGGAGCCGCAATTGGCCGAACCTGCGGACGTGGCAGGCAAACAAACCAGGGTGCTTACCCTGGCGGGCTGCTTGCCAAAGGTTGCCGATCCCTGGCCTAGATCGTGCGAATTTCACCCGAAGTCTCTAACATCTCCCAACATCAGAGGCTAATCCAGGGCAGTGGATGAAGTAGTAAAGCTTGCCAAGAGGTCTCACGTGGAAAACACATGGAAAACTGATGCTGGAAGCCAACCAGAGAGACACCACCAGACCCAGACCCCTTGTTCAAACATGGGTATGCAGCAATCAGCATCTGAGTCCTAGATTAGCCAGCGTATGGTACTGTCCCTTTTAGAATGGGACTAAGCCACCAGTGACGGCTTGAGGAATGACCGAGGAAGAGCGCGGGAGAGAAAGGCACTAGTTTCTCGTAAGGAAAGGGGCTAAGTAGCAGCGACGAGCTTTCCCAGGCAAGTGCCATGGAATTTTATATGAGCCCGTGTTTGGAATTACACCAAGGGGGAATCTGGCCCATTATATTAAGTGAGCAGCACAAAAAGGGGAATCCACCCACCTTTAATCAGAAATGAACAAGGGCACCGTAAAACCAAGTGCCATTCCAAAACTAGCAACCTAAAATCACCCTTTCATCAGAAAATATAATAATTAGGTTCAACGAACATTGTGGAAAAGCACAGGCCCAAGGAGCCATTTTATCTCTCCCAAGGAAAGAACCACTGGGCTTATTACTGGGTTCCAGCTTTTGATGTGGAGTAGAACCACTTACTCCTCCCAAAACTGCTCTGCCTCAGAGGAGGCATATTTGTGCCATTCACACGCCAGAGGCTGCTGTAACAGGACTCCTTTACGTGTAGACATTGGCAGGGAATGCCCTGATTCATGTGCTGTAAAAGAAACTGTATTAAACTTCAGAGTAGATGTTGATCAGCAGAGAATCGATGGCTAGAGACCCACAGAACAGTGATTAACTTTTATACAAAGAAGATAATTCAAAGAGAAGTGTCACAAGATAAAAAAGCCAATGCGTAAAATGGGATCTTAATATCTATTTTCAACACTATATTATTGTATAAAATGTAACAAAAATGTGTGCAGCTGGACCATCTTTACATAAGGAAATAAGATGTACATTTTTCACAGCGAGGGTAATTCATTATGGGAACAATTTGCCAAAGGTTGTGATGGATTTCCATCACTGTCAATTTTAAAAGCAAGATTGGATTATTTTTCTAAAAGATCGTCTTTAATTCCACTAGGAATTAGTCAGGGAAATTCTATGGCCTGTGTTATTCAGGTCAGACTAGATGATCAGAGTGATCCCTTCTGGCCTTAACCCTATGGATGTTTCATCCAAGGATCTCAGAACATTTTACCAACATTAATTAAGCCTCAGAATGCCCGTGAGATGTAGGCAAATATTTCTGTATACAGGTTATAAACATCAGAGGGGTAGCCGTGTTAGTCTGGATCTGTAAAAAGCAACAGAGAGTTAAGCTTTCGTGGGTGAATGCCCAATCCGACGGACTGGGCAGACACCCACAAAAGCTTATGCTCCAATACATCTGTTAGTCTTAAAGGTGCCACAGGACTCTCTGTTGCAGGTTATAAACAGATATAGCACAGACAGGTTAAGGGATCTACCCAAGGCCACATGCTGAGTCAGTAGCAGAATCATCAATGTCTATGTATCAAAGTACTTCAGCAGTCCCTGTCACCACAGTATCTAAGCATCTCACAGTCTTGGCTCCTAATCCAAAGATCTAATTTCTGGTTATACTGCTAAATAAACAAAATATTAATATTTTTAAAGCAAAACAGAGTGTTATGGAGAAATAGGTCCCACTGGTGAACTCTGAGCTAGTTCCTGCACTTGGGGTGGAAATGCCAGCACCAGAGAAAGATGTAGGGCATGTCTACATGGGGAAATTGGCCAGCAGGCCGACAGCAGTGTAATTATACTATTGTAGCTATGCCGGTGTTACTCCCCATGTGGACACTCTAGCCCAGAATAAAAGTGACTTTTTCTGGGATAGCTTCAACTGCTTTCAAAATGACACAGGATATACTGAAAACCAAGTCACTTTTATATTTCTATTGGTCAGTTTCCCCATGTAGCCGAGCACTTGGCTATATTTGTTTTTTAAATGGCAGATTACAAAGCAGTTCAATCCTTGCATGTCACTGTTAATATGCAGCTTTAATTAAAATGCTATAAATGGGAGTTAAAGAGAGACAGTATGTAATCAGGAGCTGTTGGCACAGAAGTGGAGCTATACGGTACCTTGTATCTTATTATATTCACTATTTAGACAATGTGCTAGACATGAATGGTGGCATGTGAAAATTGCATGTTTTTGCCCCGAGCAGCTCTCACTTGAAGTCTACTCTGGTGCTATATAAATACCATAGGCAGATTGGCAGAGAGAGCGAATCTAGTACAACAAAGATAAAGAATGCGGGGAGGGGAGATTGGTAGTGAACAACCGGAGTTACAACAGTGAAAGATCATGCGCAGCTGAGCAAGATCAGCATGGATTTGTCAAGAACAAATCATGTCAGACCAGCCTGATAGCTTTCTTTGACAGGGTAACAAGCCTTGTGGGTAGGGGGGAAGTGGTAGATGTGGTATACCTTGACTTTAGTAAAGCTTTTGATACTGTCCTGCATAACCTTCTCATAAACAAACTACGGAAATGCAACCTAGATGGAGCTACTATAAGGTGATGCAAAACTGGTTGGAAAACCATTCCAAGAGAGTAGTTATCAGTGGTTCACAGTCATGCTAGAAGGGCATAACGGGTGGGGTCCCGCAGGGATCAGTTCTGGGTCCGGTTCTGATCAATATCTTCATCAATGATTTAGATAATGACAGAGAGAGTACACTTATAAAGTTTGTGGATGACACGAAGCTGGGAGAGGCTGCAAGTGCTTTGAAGGGTAGGATTAAAATTCAAAATGATCTGGATAAACTGGAGAAATGGTCTGAAGTAAATAGAATGAAATTAAATAAGGACAAATGTAAAGTACTCCACTTAGGAAGGAACAATCAGTTGCACACATATAAAATGGGAAATGACTGCCTAGGAAGGAGTACTGTGGAAAGGGATCTGGGAGTCATAGTGGACCACAGGATAAATATGAGTCAACCGTGTAACACTGTTGCAAAAAAAGCAAACATCATTCTGGGATGTATTAGCAGGAGTGTTGTGAGCAAGACACGAGACGTAATTCTTCCGCTCTACTCTGCGCTGATACGGCCTCAGCTGGAGTATTGTGTCAAGTTCTGGGCGCCACATTTCAGGAAAGATGTGGACAAATTGGAGAAAGTCCAGAGAAGAGCAACAAAAATGATTAAAGGTCTAGAAAACATGACCTATGAGGGAAGATTGAAAAAACTGAATTTGTTTACTCTGAAAAAGAGAAGACTGAGAGGAACATGAGAATAGTTTTCAAGCCATAAAAGGTTATTACAAGGAGGAAGGAGAAAAATTGTTCTTCTTAACATCTGAGGATCGGACAAGAAGCAATGAGCTTAAACTGCTTCAAGGGAGGTTTAGGTTGGACATTAGGAAAAACTTCCTAACTGTCAGGGTGGTTAAACACTGGAATAAACTGCCTAGGGAGGTGGTGGAATCTCCATCTCTGGAGATTTTTAAGAGCAGGTTAGACAAACACCTGTCAGGGATGGTCTAGATAATACTTAGTCCTGCTGTGAGCACAGGGGACTGGACTAGATGACCTCTCAAGGTCCCTTCCAGTGCTATGATTCTATGATCATGCCAATGCACCTTGGAATTATATTACACACATTGGCAACAGCTATTAGAGACAACATCCAGCGCATGCGTCCATAAGGAATTCCCTCACATCGCCCTGCTATGGAGTTTTTCACAATTGTCCATGTGTCTCAGGGTGTTATTTACCCTCCCGCTGAAGCATTAGGGACTGGCCTACTGCCACCGGGGGTGGCTCATTGTTCTGATCTGGTGTTGGGATAATGCTGGAGAGTCCTGCTGCTGTCCAATGCAGCTGCACTGCTAGGAGGGGTTTATTTTTGTATAAGTGTGGGATGGCCCCAGAAACACCCAACCCTTATCCTCCCCCCATACAGATACGCACAGAGCTTGGAATGGACCTACATTACTAGTCAAAACCACACTCCCATTTTCTCACTAGGTGCTGATCTGTGGACGGCAATGTCAGATTTCTGCCAAAACCACATAGTTGCCTTCTCACTCCGCAAGGGAACTCTAACTAGCGGGAGATATAGCTGTCCCCTGTTCCTGCCCATATCTGCAATGCAAAGCCGTGTGTCTGGCTATAAAACACTCTTTCCTCTGCTGTGGCAACATCAGCCGGTTGCCAGAGGCACCACAAAGAGCAGCAAAATGGGTTCTCTGGAGCCTTGCCTGAAAGAAATGCAATTGGCATGCGTCGGGGGGCGTCATGGTTCTACATTGTGTATTATCGTAATTGAATATCACTGCTGCGAATGCTGGGGAGCAAGATCATCTGAAACACTGGCTGAGGGTAGGAGCGGCTGCATGCAGCCTTCCTCCCCCTGCCCTCGGTGCTACCTCACCCTGTGCCAGCTCAGCTTAGCGGGGGCTGTGAGACTTTCCCTATGAGACTCAGTTTCCGTTTGGAACCGTCTCATTTCCTCTAATCTAGGGGGCGATATTCAAAGGCAGGAAGGTGCCTAGTGCCCATTGCAGGTCAATGGGAGTTGGGCACCTCGCTCCCATTTGTGCCTTTGAAAATCTCCCCATAGGTTTCCAGCTCCTACACGACCCAAACCGGACCCATTCTTTGGGAGTCTCTAACCCAAACGCTAATGCCACAGGGGTTCCTATTCTGCTGCGTGTTTTCACTGCTATCGGTCCAGCTATCCAAAACAGCCGTTTCACCTGCTGGAGTCAGGGATACACAAGCTGCTTTTGCCCCTTACTTCCGAGGGGCTTGCCTTGATCAACAGGAGGGCCCAGGAGAGACATTCCCTAGCTGCTCATGTCTCGTGTAGCCAGAGGAGGCACTTCCATTTGCAATTTGTACTGGCCTGATTCCATGGTGGGGATATCAGATTCCCACCCTGCCCCGTTCCACTAAGATAGCTTCAAAGCAGCTAGGACACTACCGTGGTTTGTAAGAACGAGCGGCTCAGATATCTGCCGACGCTCTCCACTCTATCGCAGTAGCAATGTTTTCATAGTGCTGATGAGTACATATGGAGCAGTGACATGGGAGCTTGAGGATCTGGGGTGACCAACATGTCTCTTGGGTCCTGGTAAAACAATTACACTAACCTTACTATGGCTGTTGGATCCAATCTCTGCAGGTCCATGCAGACCATTCAGTAGATCCCACAATCTGCTGAATACAGCTGCCAATGATTCATAGCGACAAAGACCAATTAGACTGGGATCCTGCAAGTGAGACCTGCTGGATACCCATCCAGTGTCTTTGAGCAATTGTAGGTATTACTGTAGATACACACACAAAGTCCCCAAGCAAGTTCCAGGGAGCATAGAAAGTAGAAAAGGAAATAACTTAGTAGTCATCCTGTCCATGCCTCACTGACTACCAGCACAGATTGAGTCTAGACTGCTATGAATTTGGAGCCATTTTAACCACTTCTCTTGGGATAGTCATCCTTATGTCTCAGCACAGACGTGGATCTGTTTATATACCCAGACGGGGGTGTTGCTATCTACAGATGACATCCAATGTGGTTCTGATTCATTTTTTTTTATTATATGATTGCACTAGGACCCCAGGGCCTCAATCAGGACTCGGCCCAGTTGGGTCAGGTGCTGTATAATCAGAGCTAAGGACAGCCCCTGCCCCAAGGAGCTTCTGATCTAACAAGGCGAACACAGACAAAGGGAGGGTGGCTGGGATATCACACAGGAGGAAAGTGATCTGGTTGAATCCAGGCATGTCCTCTTAGTACCATGGAATTTATTTTGTTGCCCTCAAGGCAAGCCACATGAGAAGGATGGGGAGGGATACAGCTGGAGATGTACAATTTTAGATTGTGCACCTTGTTGTAACTGAAATAAATACACATCAACCATATCAAACAGCCCTTCAGTCTAAGCATTAATAGCTAGTCAATTTCCTGTCGGCATCGAGAAAGAAGAACATCTTGAGTGGGGATCCGGAGGTGGAGCAGGTATTGTCTTTTGGGTCCGATCAGGGATTCTTTGGCTTCTAATGGAAAAAGATCCTGGCGTAAATGGTGAAAGGGTGTGTATTGTACCGAGAGCAGCTTGCTTCCCAGAGTGCTGTTGGAACTTAATGTCTCATCAGAGAACAGAATAGCACTGCACCAATCCCCCCCCCGCCCCCGCCCCCGCCCACTTATTGTACTACAGTCCAAAGCCACAGGCTATTTAATTCCATTTCCAAATGAGGAAGGTTCTGCCCACCAGTGCTTGAGGTGGGCTGGCACAACGCAGTCCTTGGAGGGATTCAGTGGCAACCCTGACAAATGATCCGAAGCCGTAGCCTCAAACCAAGGCTTCATTGAAAATGGCTTTACGTGCTCCCCACAACGTATCCAATGATTTATAGAACGTTAGAGACCGCTTTACTCGGGAAGCATATACCTGAGCTTGTGAATGTCTGGTATTTGGAACTGAGAGTCTGTCCAGCGAAAAAGCATTCGAATATAGATATGGCAAATACACACAGTGGAACCTCATCCATTCCTGCTTTGCTAATCCATTAATCTGATCATTATCACCCAGGATTTAATAGCCGAGTGCTGTGGAGAGATCTCAGGCTACTAAGAATTCAGCCCTTTTACAAAGGCTATTCAGACTATACTATGGGGCAGTACTGTGGTCTTTTGGGTAAGGCACTGGGCTGGGAGTCAGGAGACTTGGGTGTTATTCCCAGCTCTGATCTGGGACTTTGGGCAAGTTTCTTCCCCTTTCTGTGCCTCAGTTTCTCCACCTATAAAATGGGGATCCCGATGCTTAACTTCCTTTGTGATCTGCCTTGAGATTTACAGCTGGAAAGCGCTGTACAAGAGCTCAGTGTCATTAGTGTCACTTTCCTTTGCTCCTTAACGTTCAAAAACATACAACCATTTGCCCGCTGGAAATGCGTGGCAGTAGGAAAATGCGGTGCTCTTCTTGAAAGTGCAACAAGAGCGCCTTCTTACTCATCCACTGGCAGTGGAGTCAGAGTCACAGTGACAGCTCTACACCGTAACTACGGTACCTTCTGAGCCCCGCAGAGCCCAGAGAAACTTCGGGAGAACAAGCTGGATTCTAGTCCTTCTCATGCATCCGCCACAGAATTGTGATTGAAGGTCTGATTGCAGGGACAAGTTGACGTCAGAGTTCGAAGGAAATGGGGTTGCACTGCTGGGAGTGGGAGCAGATTTTGGCCTGCTGAATCTTTATTCATGGCGATGATGCAGGGCCCCCAAAAAGATGCTGAATCTGCACTGTTCACCGAAAAAGATGTCAGCTGAAAAACGTAACCAAGCTCTAATTAGAAGAGCTGTAATCGTCCATGGAGCACTTTGGACTGGAGTCAGTGAGAGAGAATAAATATGAACCGATTTTTGCAAAATCACCTTTCAGACTAGAACTGTGGTGTAAGCCAATTTAATGGCATTTCCATAGTTGGCTTTTATTTTTTGATTCAAAGGCAAACTCAATGTTTGACTGTCTTCACTGGGGGAAGACACGACGCATTGTGAGGAAAGTATCAAAGCCTGGCCCTGAGTATCCTGTGGATGGGTCAGAGTGTCTCCTGGTGTAAACCACCGAAATGTCATTGAATTCAGTGCAACTGAGACTGTTTACACCGGCCAAGACCATAACCCAATGTTTTCTTCTCCCCGAGCCACGTAAGACAACTCCAAACTTTAAAGAAGTTCCACACGTTTTCTATCCTGGTGGAAGCCAAAGTGTTCGGGTGAGTTTTCCTCTCTATTTAACAAGGCCCAAAGCTGTGGAGGGGTTGGCTTTTTTGGATAGAATATGCTGACATTTTATAATGTAGTGCTCTGGACTGGCTCCCCCCGGACATGTTGAAAAATGAGATGCTGTATTTCAGGTGTTTATCCTGGGGAACAAATAAATAAGTAGAGAAACAGAAACCTCATGAATTTTTTAAAGAGCTTATCAGCATCTTAAAAAAAAAAAGAGGGAAATATCCATCAGATCTGCATTCTCTGCACTTTTCCCCCCCTTTAATCTTTTAATCCTCTTGCTTCCAGCTTTAATCCACATGGTCCACTCCAAATAATCAAAAAACAATATCAATATGCGGAAGAAAGCAACAATCATTCTAAGAGCTGGGTTAGCCCGAGTCAGGCAGCTGCTTTCCCGCAACACACACTCTGATGCCTAAACCAACTAACGTTCTTTTTTAATCTCTCCTGGTCCAGGTGCAATTTATCAAGTAAACCCCTTTGTATAGGGAATGTCTCAGAATTACAATATTTGCTAACTTTTTTTTATTTTTTGCAGCACACATTTCTTCGTGGAATAGGAAAAGGCCCCCCTTTGGCATCTTGCCCAATGCACGGATCCTGCACCGGACCCAGGCAGGAGCAGCTTTGTTACTGTGCAGGGCCAGGTTGCTTCAATAGGGGTGCTGAGTGGGCCCAATGGCACACTTGTGTGGACCGGGTGGCAGGCATCACCGGACTAAATTTAACTGGGGAATTTATTACCAGGAAGGGGGTATTTTTAATGCTGTTTATGCTGCATCACTGAGTAATTGATTACGATGTTGTGAATGAACTTTATTCACATTTTTCAGGGATTCTTCAGTGTTCTTTGGACACTCTGCAAACGTACCAGCGTTGGAAGGACCCTCTTCCTGTCCCAGGGTATGCCGCATGCTGCCCTGCCCTCACACAGGCATATAGGGCAGCTGGCATAAAGCAGTGGGAACACACATTTAATTCCTTTCTTAACTGGCGTTTGGCTACAATTATTATTACGATTTATTTGTGCTGCAGCAGTGCCGATGGATCTGGGCCCCATTGTGCTAAGTATTTCCTTAGCAATAAGCGAGATGGCAGAGTTGCAGATCTTTATTAAGCACGCGGAGAGGCCAGGGTTACATTCTGCAACACTAGAGCTTGTGCGTGAGCAGCCTGGCCCCAGTCTGTCGTCCTGATTTGCTGGTGTTCCATCAAACTAGGTCCTTCCTGAAACCTGGTTCGCTTTTTCCAGTTCCGTGCATCTGACTACACCAGGCGCCGTACAAACATGTAATAAAAGAGACAGTCCCCACCCCGAAGCGCTTAGTCTAGGAAACCTTGCTCCTGGTAAACTGAGCTCCTCCACTTTCACTCACCCAAAAGGAGTTGAGGAGCAGCTGACTGAATGAAAACTGAGGGCCCAATTTTAATGTCCTGGGGGGAAATTGCTACTATGGGCTAAAAACATGAAAGAAAAAGCTACCACTGTTTATATTGTACCTCCTGATGTCAGTGGGTCCTGTGTCATGTGACTAAGGCCAGGGAATATGCGGCTCTTTCTAGCCCTCCTGTGGGGAGACACTGTTGTTATTCAGTGTCCACTGAACAGCAAGGGGGGTTTTGCCTGGGAAGCCAGCAGGCAAAGTTCAGACAATATCTTCTGCCCTTGTGCTCTCCCTGCTGGTTCTACAGTACACTTTAATCAACAATCCTGTTTCCTGAGGCCAGCCGTGCTGCGTCCCCAACACTAAGAGGGGTCATTTGAAATAAATTGTTCATTTCTAGGTAGATCAGAAATGAAAGAAAAGAAAAATCCGTAGCTGCCAAAGAGGGAAGTCAAAATTGATAAGGGAAAGGATGTATTGGAGAGAAGCAGATAAAAGGCACAGCGGGTGTGAATGTTGGATGATTTATTCAATAGTCACTATGCATAACAAATTGGCAGTCAATCGTCCCTTCAAATGCAAAAGACCTATTGACAACTGGCTCCCAACTTGCCCCTCCAACCTGGGACAGATGTACATTTGACAGTGTGTGAACGACATTTAACAAAGGATTAATTCATTTATTCCTGGAGCAAATCGCAAAAGTTCCTCCTCCAATGCTTGTTTCCTATTTCAGGGCAAATAACCAAATAGCACCAGTTGGCCATTGGCCATGGAAATCCCCAAAGCCAACTGGCAAGTGTAACCCATTTTTAATGGCCAGCTGCCAGGAGCCTGCAGACTGCTTGCTTTGGGAACACGGGGTATTAATTAAACTCAACTGCATAGTCAGTGTGTTCATACGCAACAAGGTTGCAAACCCAGCCACGAAAGTGGAGGTTTTGCAGAGGCTGTAGCCACTGCTGAGTTAAAACTGTAAATAAAGCCAACTCGGTTTCTTTTGAGCTTTCGGTGTGTTTAGCACAGACTGGACACAGGGAGGTGTGAAACTCAGAACCACGGGAGGTTCCCCTCAACCAGGCACCCTGATGTTTGGATATTTTTGGAGAGCTCAGGTCCACGCAAGATGTGCAGTGTTTCCTTCTTCTCAACAGGCCTAAACGGCCATGGGAACAGCCTGTTTTTGGAGATCTTTTGAGAGCTTATCTGAGCTTAACTGAACCGTCACCCCAGCTCTGTGGGTGAGATTGTCTCCTGCATAGAGGGGTGGAAGAAGCATGTCCCTAGGGATGCCCCTTCACATCAGCAACACTCATCAGGGGCTTAGCAGAGGAGTGGCCGGCCAGAGCTCTGTACATGACACTGTCCACCTGCCACCCAGCAGAACATGGGTAGGAAGTTCCCACAGAGGCAGCATTGCTCTCAGGAGTGGAGAGGGAAGAAATGACAGTGCAGTAAGCAAGCCCTGACTGGAGGTGGGTGTGATTGCCTGCTGATCGCTATCAACATGGCAGGTTATGCTCCCTTCCCCCTCTGTGGGCCCTCGACTCCTCTCCCACCAGAAGACGATATGCTGGGAACTCCCCATGGTGTGAGGTTTCCTGAGCAAAGCTCCCCTGATACAGAAAACTCCATGGGAAGGGATGATTTAGCCCTTGGCCTGTAAGATAACCAAGCCCCCCAGTAAACAGGTAGGAACGCAGGAGTTAGCAAGCTACTCAAGGACCGATGGACCATCCCATTGGGTTGCCTGCCTCTAGCAGAGGCTGGTACCTGAATGCACTGAATAGACAGGGGTCTATTCCTCACCTCACCCCCGCAGGATATAAGAGTGATTCCAGTGAAGTCAGCAGTGCAACTGAGATTCTACCCTGGGCGGAGAACAGAGCCTGAGTTTGTCGAGACGAGAGATGTCTCTACATTTAATTGCCAGCACCAGTAACATAGCTAAGGGCCTAGTTCCTGCTCCAGTTTAAGTTAATGGGAGAGAATATAATGTTGTGTGACTTGAGAGAGAGCGTTATTCAGAAAGAAGCTAAACGAAGATTGTTTTCAGAAGGGTTAGCCTGCCGATTTGGATCAGGGCTGTGTCAAGCATGGTGAGTTGTCTGAGACCAGATGTTCAAACCAGTTCAGCATCCATCCCACTGGCTTCAGATCTTCTGAAAATCTGGCCACTCATTTCAGTGCCTAAATGGAAGCAGAGCTCTTTTGAAAATGGAGATCACGGTGCCTAATTCTGATTTAACTTCCGGAGTAAAAAAATCCCAGCTCACTCCTTTCTGCATGTTACTTGTTTCCATTTGCAACGGGACTTGTCTTTTTAATAAGCTGCCATTTAGATGGTTTTGTTATGACATTTCTCCTTGGGAGCAAAGTTATTTTTGAGATGTTTCATGCGGAGACATAATCAACTCTGCTGGAAAGAAGAAGCACTTTAGCTACGTTACTGCATTCAAGTGGGTGTATGGGGAGGGTTTCATGTCTGGTGTGCTGGGTAATGACTTGAGACGACTCCATGCTTGTAAAACTAAACTGGCTCTTTATTGAGAGAACTATTTACAGAAGTGCTGAAACACCAGGTACACTGAAGCCATGTGCATACAGACTGACTTCCTAGTGCTTCGTTCAAACTCTTCCCTCCCGCAACCTGTGCTCCTCCTTCCAAGTTCCATGTTCCTCCAAGTTCTATGCAGATTTCTGCAGAGCAGGTTAACACACGGGCCTTTCACTACTTGCAATTAGGCATAGATTCAGGAACGCAAGTGAAATAAATCTATAGGCATTTCAGTCTATCCCCTTGTGTGATTTGTATAAATCTGCATTATGAGACGAGATTTGTCCATATGGACATATGAATTATGGAACTAAATGACTTTCGGATTATTCCACAAACATCCCAGTTTGTGAAAAATATTTTGCACAAAGTTTTACTGAACAGTTTCAAAAATCTGTAAAATTGCTTCAGTTTGGGGGCATTTGGCAGGGTCAAAAATAGGCAAATTTCTATGGGGGGAAAAATCGTTTGCTATGAATAATTCATCTAGTTCCCGGGGGAGGCTCCTTTCACACCTGTTTGCACTTAGCCATCTTTGAGCCAATTTCATGAGTCATCCAAACTTTTAAAGAATGAGCCAGAGAGTTGCAGCTTAGTGGGGATTTAAATCTCTATTTATTTAAACTTGTCAGATTGCCAGCGTTGTAACAGATTGAAGCTCGGGGAGACAGGGTGACCCACTGCGGAGGACAGTGGGACTCAGGAAATCTAGGTTTCATTCCCAGGTCTGCCAGTGACCTGCCACATGGCCTGGAGGGAGTCCCTTCACCTTTCTGCATCTCTTTGGCACCTATTTCTTTTCGGGATTACTCTAATCTGCAGCACGGTTTTCCTCTCTCTCGTTGCTCCCCTTTAGGGCTGGTTTCCTCGCTGTCCTTTCACAGTCTCACCACTTTTGGCACAGGAGTCCTCTCCACGGCAGAGCTGGTGTCTCAGTGATCCTGCACCTCTTTCTATTCCTCATCTGAAAACATTTCTTTTCTCCTCCGCCTTTACTTTACCTCTTAATCGTTCTCTCTCTCTCTCGCTTTGTTGCCATTGTTTATATCACCCTGTAACTGTATTACTTAAACGTGAAAAGCCACTTGGGATAGAGCTAGGGTGACCAGATGTCCCAATTTTATAGGGACAGTCCCGATTTTAGAGTCTTTTTTTTTTATATAGGCTCCTATTACCCCCTACCGCTGTCCCGATTTTTCACATTTGCTGTCTGGTCGCCCTAGATAGAGCTGGCAGGAAGGACACTATCCTGGGCCTGGTTTTCAGATGCGCTACGCACCCACAGCTCCAAATGAAGCCAATGGGAATTGAAAACCAGGCCTATAAATGGGGGATTTCTGGCTCTGCCAGTGAAATGGAATTTCGCCTACTCAGCATGAAAAAGGGTGCAAGTGGGAAAAGGAGGAAAAACTTTCTTGCTCCAGGGAAATGCTAAATATTGTAACATTAAACCATCTCTGCCACAGGAAAATGAGAACAAAGGAAGGGGCAGCTGCCAGTGAATCATGCGGCTCTCCAGGAAAGGTTCGCAACAAAGATCTTTCCCAGGAGAGTTACATGGCCATTTCAGGCGGTTTAATGAGTTCATTAAGAAAAATTAGGGCAAGTGAGGTATGAGCCCTCAGGGAAAAGTTAATTTAAGATGTGGTCTGCAGGAGAGGGTTTGGTTTGCCTCTTGGGCAAATACATGTATTTCCTGTGGCACCAGATGATGAACAGGGGAGCCAATCAAAATATGCAAATACTGTAGATGAGATGCAAGGTACCCTGCTTTCAAGTGCCTGTTACTGGTTGGATTCGTCTTGGCATCCGGTGCCTGCTTTATAACCTACTGCTCTTAGCACTTCTGTGATGGGCCCGACTGGATGGAGGCGTGAGGGAATCAAGCTCTCGCTTGCCGCTCCTGGGACTAGGGGCAGGTGGAGACCCCGAGGCTCGGCTCTTGCATGGTCATGGTGCGATGGGGCCGGGGACAAGTCAGCTGAAGTGCTAGTCTCCCTGTGCTGAGTGAGGTGACCCCAAAGCCCCGTTCCATTACTCAGGGTGACAAAGGGATGGGGGTGGGCAGAGAATGAGTGCAGGGGAGACATGAGCTTAACTGCTGAGGCTCTTAGCTACTCTTAGCACTCCCTCCTGATACTAGGTCGCCCTGCTCCACTTTCACTACCGCATCCTGCGGGTCCACCCAGCCTCACACATCTTCCCTACACACGTATCACCTTGTCTGCAGGGCCCACGTGAGATCACCGAGGCGCACTTGTGTCAGTCCTCACGGCCAGGCCCAGCTGGGACTGACCTGGTGTGGGGATCTCACACTACTTCTCTCCTTGGGGCCCAGCAGACCCCGTGGGATAGCAGCCAAGGTCATTGGCAGGACAGTGGGTGAACGCACGCAGAGAGAGCAACAACGTCCTGTTGGCGAGGAGGGAGATGGAACAAAGAAATCAGCGTATATGTCTCAAGGAGTGTGCTAGATTCTCCGTCTTCGGCAATCTTAAAATCAAAATGGGTTGTTTTTCTAAAAGCTCTGCTCTAGAAATGATTGTGGGGCAGTTCTTTGGCCTGCATTATCCAGGAGGTCAGACTAGATGATCACAATGGTCCTTTCCGGCCTTGGAATCTAGGACTCTGATGAATTTAAGTCTGTATAAATCAAAAGCAACACCTTCAATTCCACCCAGGAACCAATGGGCAGATCCTGCAGATGCCAGAGCACTGGTTTTACGTCCTGGTGCCAGGATTTGCTGCTTAAAAAACAAACTGTTTCATGCCACATCTATGTCGGTTCCCAGGTTTGCACTCCATGTACATCACACTGCCAGACCTTATACTCCAAGGAGACATAGGCGTGGATGACAACAGCAAGCTCCCTGACCAAGTGAAAAGGGCATGCTCGTCTAGCCAGACATAGATGGAATACTGCTGTCTGCCTGCCTGCTACTACGTAGAACTGTCATAAGCAACAGGGCATCTGACACCACCTACATTGTGAACTTGGGTGACCAATGGTGAATGACACTCCAGTTAGAGGGTCGATATTGTCTTGGTCACCCTCCTTACCTCACTTGGAGCTGGGCTGAATAGAAAAGATAAGATCCAGGATTCAAAGCAGAAAATCACTTGACCTAAAGTCACCGTGTAACGTCTCTAGAAAAGCCCCGTAAAAGGGAGCGAATGGCTTTTAAAGGTAAAACGATTTGTTACAGCAAGAGGCGCAGGCACTCATGTGGAATAAGGAGCGGAAGCGCCAAATTGGGCACCTTTCAGCAAGCACTACATTCGCTTTCATGGGAAAGGGGAAAGACTAAAATCGTTAGCCAGCCTAAAGCGCTGAATCAGTGGATCTTGCTGAATGTGTGATAGGGCATTAGTCTGCTTCGCCGGCACTTGACCCTGGAGCTGCGTGTTTGAAAAACACCTGTTACCCAATACCGTTTAGAGCTGATCCACTGTGAAATATCAGCGCGGGTGCATATAGGAGGCCTGGGAAAGTCCCGTTTCTTCATCGGGGGGAGGGTTCAGGACACTAATTGAAATTCTCAGCCGTGATGTCAGTCCCTGGGCTTTTTAAAGGAGCGGCCTGCTATATGCAGCTTGTGTCCTTGAGTCTCCTCCTGACCCCTGCTACCCTGTACATTTAACAGTCAGAGGAAAGCTAAACTGTACATCAGTGAAACAGGCCAGAGGAAGATGTGGGGTGATGAACGCAAAGCACATAAAACAGCTGGTGGCGAGCACCCGTTTTGTAATAATGGCTCCGGAGTGCGGTCTATTTTACAGGCATAATAAAATAATGACACAAATAATAATAAATCATTAGTGCAATACATCTAGCATCTTTCTTGCCGGGAGATCCCAAATTGCTTTTACAAACACCGTGTGCTTATAGCGAAATCATTTCACCTGCCACTGGAGTACTGCCACCTCTGAGCTAGGATGCAGCAGCTGTTTAACAGTGTACAGCGATTACACACAAGAATTTAGGTAAAGGGAATTCAGAGGAATACTGTAAGTGGCAGGGGAGATTTTAGACAGGGAGAATGTAATTACCTGCATTGGAAATTGGCCAGGGCTTGCTGTCATTACCCCTACACTTGCATAAAATGCCATTGGATTTGTATGGACCACAAGTGGTCTGGATATGAGATTTTTGTCTCATCTGAAAGACTGGATCCCTAGACCAAGAGCACCCCTACTGCCATGCTCAGGTACTGCTTCACTGTTGGTGGAGTGAGCCACCTACCGAACTATCACAACCCCTTTCTGCATCAATCTTGATTTCAGATATGAGGACCTCAAATACTGACCTGGCCCAACAATGCTTCACTTATAAGATCTGGCAAGCTCACAGTCTGCGGTGGTGCGACTTTTGGCCACCTACACAGGGCCAAATGCTGAGGTCCGTGCTCAGGAAAGCTCCCATTGAAGTCAAGATCACTGTCATAAGTATAATTTATATCCATTATTATAATGATTACGTATTGCAAATGACTGAGGAGCAGCAAAACCAGAGTCAAAGCCAATTGAGATCAGTGTCTCTGTGTGCCAGGTGCTGTATAAAGACATATTAAGAGACCATATCTGCCCATAAGAGCTTAGATTTTAAATAATCAAGACAGAGTGGGAGGGGAAACAGAGGCAAAACGAAGTGATTTCCCCAAGCAGGTCAGAGGCAGAGGAGAGAACAGGTCTCCGGGCGGCTAGTCTATGTCCTAGACACTAGAACATGCCGATTTGATCCATGTTTAGTTGTTTCTTGCTCAGAAAGATTCAGTCAGATCTGGTCTATATACTGTATCCGGATATTTTGTCCCCATTCTTGCCTGCCAATGAACTGGGATCCTGAATTTGGGTTTCCACCTGCCAAGTTGTACTCAGGAAAACAGCCGGGACAAAAGTTACAGAACAAAATGTCACCCATGAAACGTATATGATAAAACCACATGGCCCTGCTGTAGGGGTCTGGTTCGGGCTCTTGGCTAAAACGTGGACGTGACAGATGGTTTTGCACGATGAGACTATTTCATGACAAGGTTGGAAACACGAGCTGATCTTGGCTGTGTTTCACAAAGCCAGGCCAGGCCGGCCACGTCGTGAGTCAAGCAGCAGGAACGTTTGTTAAAAAACCAAGTATCCTACAAACCTGGTAAATGTCACGGGACTCAGGGAAGAGATAGCAAATAAAGAAGAAAGGGGAGCTCAGAACGTATATTACATCCAAATGCAAAGTGTCCCCACAGTGAATCCTCATTGTCTGTCAGCACCGAGGAGCAGATAGATGGAAAAGGAAGGCCATTTGATATGTGGAAATAAGACAGCAGCTCGGCACTTAAGCTGGGAGAGCGGTGGTTGGGGAAATGGAAGTGGTGTTTAAAAGGAAAGGAATTCATTAGACTTCACAGTCTATGCCCTATAATTGTTACTCCAAATCTCCGACGTGCTTTTATTTAACCCTTTGATTCCCCGCCCCCGAGCTCATGTTCCGATGCCTTCTGGTCCTTAAAAGACAACAGAGTACATCACCATGGATCAGCTACCACAGAGCGAAGAGATTCGAATCCAAGACCCGAGACTGGAGCCTCAAATCTGAACCACTTCCAAATGTCAGCAGGGGTTGGGGGGTGCTGAGGGCGAGTCCCAGCAGCCAAACCTACCCCGGTGGTTTGGGTTTGGGGTCAGCCGAGGTAAAGTCTCAGAAGACCAGCAGGTGACATATTGGCCCCCTTGAATCCAAGCAGAAGCCTAACCTTGATGGCGACCTGCAATTGGAATCCTTACCTGGGCCCATCTGGCACAGAAATACATTGGGCATCTTGGGGCCTGTCTGCGGCAGTGTGGCTGAGATAGAGGAGAATGGGCACAGGGAGGCCCCCTCCCCCTGCCCCAGATTGCATCTAGCCAGGATCAGACTACCTGCTGTCTGGAGGAGGGCTGGCCACACTTACCGAGCCAGCCTGGGCAGGTGGTTGGGGCATAACCAGGGCAGAGCATGGGCATTATTGTCTATACCCCTGTAAAGAGCTGCTGGCTCAGAAAGATCCCCCCTGCCCAGGCTGCAGGTATAACAGCAGCTTTCAGGTTTGCCCTCGGCTCTCCCCAGCCATCCACTGGCCCTTGGTGATAATTTTGCAGCAATAGAAACACGAGAGGCGCATATGACCTAGAGGGTCTTTTCAATTTGGGTCTGGCTTCCCCGCTGAATTATCCTGAGTTATGTGTGCTCTCATTGGCCGAGCTCAGGTGGGAACAGCCATGCTGTGTTCCAACTGGGGCGACGCTCAATCGCGTGTGTCGCTAGGACTTCTGGGGGCACATCCCATGGTCCTTTGAGCTGCAATAAGCTGAGCTGCTCTAGGAAGCTTTCCCCAGTGAATTGTGGGAGAACTTGTCTGTCCTTTCTGGGCACACAGGGGGGGAATTGTGGGAAGGTGTTGCAGGACTAGTGGCACCGAGGGGAGCTAGCCTGCGTCCACACTACAGCAGTCATGTTAGCAGTTGACAAGTTGTGCCAGAGCCTATGCCCCCGATGGGGCAGCCATCTTGAATGAAAAGCACCACTACATTTCAGTGAATGGGGCGTGTATGTGGCTGGGATTTTAGTTAAGGGTGACACTGAGGTTCATTTTGCAATGAAGACAAGGCCTCTGAAATGCCGCCGGTGGGTATCCCAACTAATGAGGGACATTCAAGGGAGGTGGTGAACTGCCACTTAGCCTCTTTCCTTCCCTTCTAAACCCTGGGGAATTCAAAGAGTGTTGTCCCTGACAAGTAATCACAAACCGCCAGTACCAACTCGCGTCGCTCACTTTTCAGCTACGTCTGCTCATCCTTGCCAAAGCTGAAGCAATGCAAAATGGAAATTTAAAAACTTCATCCGCGTTGCCAACAAAGGCTCATTAGCTTGCAAGGTTGGTTATTTCCAGTTGGATTTTTTTCCCAGCCCACACAAATCCTCTTGACCAAGGTAAAGCCAAGTGCTTACAGCAGCGAGATTGGTTGAAAATTGACTTCTAATCTGTTGCTCCTCCAAAGACCCCAAATCTATTAATACTCCTTCTACAAGGCAAATACAAGTTTTTGCTGAGGATAGTTACCAGAAGGGGGGAGCTGGGAAGTCTGCTGCTAAGGATTGTTACTTGGTGCTTCAAAGGCCTTGAGCTCGAAACAGTCTGAGAAACATTTTTGTCTGTGTACGACACACACACAAACACACACACACACACACACGTTTCTGAAATGTCTTAAATAAGCAAAGATTTGGAAGCCAGGTGCAGTAAATATTGACGATGCAGAGGGGTTCACTCACCACAGGCGCACCTCTTTGTGGCCAGTCATGTTGTAGCAGCTGTCTCTCCCTGTGGCGCCCCCGCCAATGGTCGCTCCCTTGCTGCGGTGATCTCTCAGGGCGCAATTTGGCCCTCTGACCAGCTCACGCTTCAGTCCACCCTTACCAGGGTATCAGAGAGTCCAACCTATAGTCCAATGACCTTACAGCAGATCTTCCATCTGCCTCTGGGCTCCATGCTCCTTACATCCCTGATCTCAGGCAGTTTCACTCCACCTTTCTTGGACGGGGACGCCAGATCCTCCCACTACTCTGGGTTCCAGCCCAGAGACCATGCTGCTGGCAGCTGAGGTCTCCTCCCTCACACTCCTTGCTTCCTCCCTGGACCATTTCCTACCTCTGCTTTCCCCAGAGAAGGACTGCAGACTCTCCCTACAGCCCTCTTCTGCTCTCAACTTCCTGGCTTTATACTAACCAGTCTGCTCCTGCCCAGCTGGGCTTCATGGGCAGTTAAGCCTGGTTCTCCCTCCAGGTGCAGCCAGGAAACATAATTGGCCTTCCGGGTCCACACTGACTCAGTCAAGGTCTATGCCGGGGTACACACACCATCACAGATGAATACAGATCCTCCGCTGGCATAAATGAACATCAGCTTGAATATCCATTGAAGTCAGCTCTGATACTAGCTATGGACATCAATGCAAGTACACCTGCTTGTCAGAATTCTGCATCCTCAAGATTTCATGTACTACTGAACAAAACTGACTTTCTGTTTCAAAAAAGCTAGTTCTTCCCAGCATTTCAGAGGGCATTCTGGGAGGGCAGGTCTGAATTTGGATCCAAATGGTTAAATAAAAATGCCTTAAATTGGTTTTATCAAAATAAAAGAAACCAGATATTTATCCACTGTATTTAAACAGCTGCTGTCACGCAGTCTCTGAACCCTTATAATCTTTGATATATTTATCCTTACAACCTGAGAGGTAGGACAACGCTATTACTCCCATTGTACAGACGGGCAGGCAGCAAAGCACAGAGGACTGAAGTTATTCATCCAAGGAATCTAATGCAGAGCAGGGAATTGGACCTGGAGTCCCAGGCTAGAGCTCTAACCACTGAGATATCCTTCCTCACTCGTAGCTATGAATTATGAAGGTAGGTAGGGCCAACCCAGGTTCTCTTAAACAAGAACTAACCCAAATCTTCAGCTCAAACTCCAAATGCACCTTTGCAATGTTCACAATAAGTGGGTGGGACTTTTGTGTCCATTATTGTTCATTTTTGTGCCTCTCTGCACCTCCCTGTTCCAACAGGGACCAGAAATGGAGGTGCTTAAATACCCCGTTTCGATGGGTTTTATGGCTTGACGGGATGCAACAAGTATCTTGAATCACATTGGGATCCAGTTCAGGAGTTGCCCAACCCAATCCTGAAGACCCAAGAGGTGCAGATAAGCTCCAGAGAAGCATCCATTCAGAATGTACTGAACATCTGAACCTTCCAAGGGTGACCCATCGTTGATAAGCCCAAGAGAACACTCAGCTGATATATCTGGATACCTTCCCAGGGATGGACGCTGATTCTGTCTCTTTGGGATTCTCTCTCTACTCCAGCTCATTGCCTCTGTCTTTCTCTTTGCTGGTAAGAGACTTTCTTTTGAGACTCTTCCTCATGTTGGGAAGCATTTGGGGCTCTCCAGGGGTACCCAGGGTTGTGAGGCACTTCACCACCACCTGCTCTTAGCATCAGGAAGTCTTGTCAGTGCCTGTTGCAACACAAGCACTGCCTTGCAGACTTCTGCAGGAACAAAACCCACCAGCTTGTGAGATTCAACTAAAGACCAGCACTTTGAGAAACACCGCAGCCCTGAGATATATTTATAGTGAAAACAAGGATATGGAACAGAGACTCAAGTGGCAGTGAGTGAGAATACTGGAGACAAACGATTACATACAAAACAAAATCATAACACGCTTTCTAGAGACTAAACTTAACAGGTTAACCTCCTATCTAAAGAAGCTTATCTCACCCAAAGTTCGCTCCAGCCTTTTCAACCGAGCCAAGTTGAGACCCTTTTTCATAAAGCAAACTCGCTGTCTGTTTACTTCCTCAGTGAGGGGTCTAGGGTGTCTTCTTTTTCCCCCCAAATATAGTAAAGCAAACCTTTGATGTGCACTTCAAGCTATGGTTCCCTCCCCCCCACACACATATTGTTTTTTTATTCCTAATAGTTTCTTTCTTTGAAGTGCTCACGATGCTTCATTTTGGTTCAGACTAGTGAGTGGTGGCGACCTAGTGTGAACCATAAAATACTTCATTGACATTTAAACAGTCAGATAGATAAACATTTCTCGTCTGCCAGAAAACCTGTTCTTCACTGTGGCTAGTGACCGGTCTCTAGACACAGGCTTTAAGAGCATATTTTCAGTGCCTAGGCATAACTCCTCACACAGTAACTGTACATACATTTCACAGTGATATTGATGACCAGAGTGACACAGGCTTTTATTAAAAACCTACCATGCCGCTCTTTGGTGAGCTAGAAAGTAAATACGAGATTCAGGAGATCCCTGTAATTCCTTTGCACCCCATTCTATGCCCCTGGCCAGTTGGGTCCAAGAGGTTCCTGGCTCATACTCTCATTGACTCCATTGGGTCCATGTGTGTAATTGTGGGTCAGAACTTCACAATCTGGCCCAGGGTTCTCTCTCTCGCTCATACTTGGTTGCCATCCTTCTGCTTCCCTGTTCTTTTAGAGCCAGTTTCTCTACCCCAGGGCTCTCCCACCTTCCTCTCCCTTGCCCCCTCAAATCTTCAATTGTCTTTCCTCTCTTGCTAGGCCTCTCTCCTCTAGGCTTCCACCCCCCCTCTCCAAGCTCCTAACCAGCCACTCTCATTTTGCTATTTTTCTTTCAAATGCTTCTGCCCCCCAGTGCCGGTTATAGCACTGCCGGTAATGTCCTCCCATGCTATTAATCTGTCAACCACGGTGAGGTTTTCTGCTTCAGTTTGTCGCACCAAGCTGATGGAAACAATATGACAGCCAAATGCACGGACCCATTCAGCGAGGAGCAAATGTCAAAGCCACGGGGTTCAGGTAGGTTTGAAATGTTCTCACACAGGCTCATCCCCTCCTTGCTTCCACCTATTTCTGTACAAGGCTGTTCTTCTGCACGCCAGCTGCTCTGGCCCAGAGACAATCAGATGATTGAGAAGCCAGCAGGGAAGAAGCACTTTAAGCTGTATACGCGGCACCCCCCACACCCTGGGTAAAAATTTGCGTATAAAAAGTTGACATTTCGAATCACAAAAGGACCGAATGTTGCTTCAGAGACAAACTTAATTTATCTACACCCAAGCTCATTAGTGGCACATCACACGAAAGCAACAAGCGCCCCATTTAAATTGTAGATTATGACCTTTACGCTTAAGATCTTTTCAGACATCCTGTTTACAGCTTTTTCATACTGGCACTTCATAATCCTCAAAATGAGATTTTTATAAAGCCTTTTTATTAGAAGGCACTGCATCCTATTTCACCCCCCTCCCACTGGCGCGTCCTCTCGAGACAACCTTGGTAATTGGAAGTTTTTGAAAATTCCCATAAATTAATGCTACAACTAGATCATATTGTGGAGAGAGGCAGCATAGATTCTGTTAGACGCTCTTCTCTTCTATATTATCTTGTTCCTAAGAAAGGAACTGGTTCACTGAATTTGAGCCTAGGAACATGTGAGGAGAGGGATTCTTATCATGGGACAGAAGTCAGTGCATTTCAGGGTTGATCCACAAAGAACATTTATGCAACAAAAGTCACCTCTGTGCAATGACGCAAGTTAATCGCACAGGTTTTGTTTGCTTGAGAGGTTTGTTTAAACAGTCCTTAGTTTTTGGCCAGTGATTTAGGATTTTAAAAAAATTGAATATAACTAAGAGGGATGTTCATTACAGTGTTAAAAATTTGATGAAAACAGGGTTTCCTCCCCCTCTTTGTTTTTAAAAAGAAACATTCTCCGTGCTGAGAAGCAGCAAGTGAAACTGATTCTAAGCAGAAAGGGTAACTAACTGGCTTTGTCTGAATGAGTGAAGTGCAGCGAGTAAACAAATTGCATGGACAGTGTAAAGTGAATTAGTGTATTACATTCTCCCAGTACAGAGAGCTTGCGACTTGCTTTATATTGCAGAGCGAGGGGATGCCACCTACTCTGTACAACTCAAGGGAGTGCCGGGTTTGCTTCTACGCTGTTCCTCTGCCTTGGAGCAACTTGCCAAAAAGAAACTGAGGATGGGTAGGGTGTAGGCAGAGCCACGTCTCTATTCCCTGCCACCTCCAAGTCTCCATGTTCTGGCCGGGGATGTCACAAATTACATCCCCACCCGGCAACCAGTGTCTTTGTACTGCCCCCTAATATGGGGCTGTGTATTTTGGCCCCAATTCCACAATGGGCTTAAACACATGCTTAACTTTATGCATGTGCTTAAAGTCCATCCCTACTCGGCAAACCAGGAGCTTAAGTTTAAGCCCCAGAAACATCAATGGTTAAAGTTAAGTCCACAAGTAAGTGCTTTGCTGAACTGGGCCTTCCTGCACAACCTAGCGTTTAACGTGTTAGTAGGGGGTTAAAGACGTTATTTTTATCTTGACAGTTTATTTTTATCTTATTTATTTTTTTGAATGTTAAATAGTTTTGAATGAGGGAACGGCTATTCGATTTGTCTCAAGATGTTGTATAACTGTGATGAGATCAGAGCTAGCAATCCTGTGTTAGCCCAGAAAGTTAAGACAACTTCTTCTTACAGGTTCAAGTGCTTTAAGTGCTCCTGCCTGTAAATTGAATTGGCTAAAAATTGCTGATCCATTCGAGATGGACCAGACTCCGGGCCAGATGCTTCTTACTATGCCTGAGTGAACACTGCAAAAACCCACAAGCATGTGTTTGAATTCTTAAGCTGATTTCCCTCACCTCGGCTGATGCCCCTTCTAGGAATGCTCTTGTCTCTCCGATCAGTGAGTTTGCTAGTGGGGACATTCGCACAAAGGGGATTTAAGAGAACGTAGCGAATCAAAAGAGCGTGTCCTGCAAATATCCAATCCTTGAAACAGGAGCCGCTCCAAGCAGTTTTATGACATGAAATTCGTTTGCACAAAACATTCGTCAGAAAATTTGGAAGCGTAAATAAATTCCTAAAAAATGGAACACTTTGGACACAGGGAAATTCCTTAGGAGAAGGATACTCCAGTGCTCAGGGTGCTAGGATGCAGGGAGTTTGCTGCTCTGTGCCAGATTTCCTATATTTAAAGATAAGGAACATCAATAGGACTTGGTACTTTCTGGTTCGCGTCAGCAGCGGCTGCACAAGGTAGTGAAATCGAAACCCGTTGGTGCACTCGGCAAGTCACACCCTTGTCAAAGCCAAAGTCAGTTATGAACGGCCTAAATACCTTTAAAAATCGGGGCCTTAGTCCCTCTGGGCCTCACTTCCCCATTTGTGAATGGATATAACAGCCCTGCCCTGCCTTCCAGGTGTGTTGCGAGGATAAATACAGTAAAGATTGAGCGGTGCTGAGACTACGATAATGGAGGCCGTAACAGTACTTTGGTAGCCAGACAAAGGGCTAAATTCCCCACGTAAACGAGGTCAGTGGAAATGATTTGCTGAGCTCTGCTCCTGAGACCTTTGAGAAGGGGGCCCTGTCTGCCTTTACCCAGCAGGAACAAAGTACCTCCCTTCAGCCATTACAACTAATAATAACCCGAGGGCCGAAGCTGAGAGGCTGTTCTGAGACAAGGAACCACTTGCTGGAAAGTTACTGGGGGAAGAAAAGCGAGTGATTGAGAAAAAGCTCCCCTCCAACCTGTCTCACAGTATTGTTTCCTCCCGAGTTCCCTGGACTTCAACCCAAATAGGGGGCCATTTAATGCACCGTGAGCGCATGGCTGGTGGGCTCCCATTAGACCCATGTCCATGAATCCTGCCATCTTTGCTCAGCGGGGCTGTTGGAAGTAGGTCGAACCTAATCCTGAGGAACGCTGAAGGGAAGGGCCAGAGCTGGAACTACCCCTGAGCATCCAGGGGGGGCAGCTAGGAGCTTGTTCCCTCCCCTTCAGCAGCTACCGTTCGTGATGGCAAGTTCCTGCCAGTGGCGTAGCCAGGGTTGCAGCCGAGGAGGAGCGGCGGCAAAAAAAGGCGCCGGTCCTTCGGTGGCATTTCGGTGGCCCTGCGCTCCGCCGGCTGGCCGGAGCGCTGGGAGCCGGCCAGCCCACTGCCCCGTTCTGCCGGCCACCCGGAACGCCACTTTTGGGGAGAGGAATGTGGGGTCAGGGGAAGTGGCTGCTTCCCCTGAACCCCACTAGCTACGCTGTGCCCCTTGCATTGCTGTCCCCCACCATACGCAGACGCAGGGAGGTGGGGGAGGGACAGGGGGGCGCCATGGCCCCATGCTCCCTGCACTGCAAGTTTGTTCTTTTTTTGCTAAATGTAAATTAAACATCACTCCCACAAAAAAAACAAACAAAAAAAAACAATAAACAAACAAACAAAACCCCAAAACACAACAAAACAATCACTGGTGGGATGAAAGCAAGTGCCCTAAGAGGGAAATATAGGGCGATACATTATGCATAAGGGAAAATACGTATTTAGTGGAATCTGATATAGTTGCACATAATATTGGGTGTTATGTTGCCAAAATTTAATGGCAGTGATTGTAAGCTTTTGGGGGCAGGCCCCATCTTTTGTTCTACATTTGTACAGCACCGAGCACAGTGGGCTCCTGGCCTATCATTAGGGCCCCCCAAGCACTACAGCAATACAAATAATAAATAATAACAACCATTGCAGGCTGCTGCTGCTGACTCCAACCCATTTTGGGCCCCTTTGAGCCATCCCGGCTACGCGCTGGCTGTTTGTGCGTGTGCATTGCTCCATTCTAGGGAGCATTTTCCCTCTGTGACTGTGCATTCCAAGTGACCTTTTTAACGCTGGCTGCCTGGGCGTGCTTCTTCTGGGGGCGGAGGAGCGTGAATAAACAGAAAAGGGGGGGGAATCTAGAAGCAACAGACACCCCATTAAAAAAGTGGAAAGATGGCAGTTAAGGAGTTAAGCAGTAGGCAGTGCTATAGGCCTGCGAATGGCAGCGAGCAGCAGAGTGGAGCTGCAGCAAGGAGAGCTGGATAGAGATGTTAAGTAACGGAGCTCAGAGAGCCTCAACCGCATCAGTAGCTGGAATCCTAGCTACAGGGCCAGGCTTTCCCCTCTTCCCCCCCCCTTATCAGGCAGCGGTTGGCATGAAAAGCATCCTGAGGGGAAAGCCGGAGTCGCAGGATGGACAGAGATTCTGGGTTGCATGAGGGGGAATTGCAGTGACAGCTACTTCAGCACTGCCATCCTTCCTGGAGACGAGGACTCTGAGACACACACACGCACAGGCTGGGGCTGCTGCATTTGGGGGGACGTCCTCTCCCTCCTGCACATGCTTACTTTGCTGGTGCCTTGGTGGAACGCAAAGCGAATGCCCTTCTGAGCAGGGCGGCGAGTGGAAGGAGAGCTGCTGGAGGAGAGGGTCCTGGTAGGAAAGGCAGAGACTGTACAATGCTGTTGGAAGGACCCAGGGAGCACACAAAGCAGCCGGGGAGGAGCTGGTGCCCTGGCAACTGACCTCTGTGGAGTTGTGAAGGGACTGCACAGTGCTCAGGTAAGGGGAGTAAAGTGGGCAGTGCTGGGGGCTGGTTATGCTGGGGCTGATGGAGAGGTGGCGTATTGTATATTTTTAATGTTGAAAGCATTAACAGCAGATTCTTTGCCCCCCAAAATGTATATAAGGTACTGGGGGGAAGCAGGAGAGGACGGGTTATGGGGATTCCCAGAGGCCAGAGGGTTACTGACAAAGTTTCACTTTGGGCTGCCAATAAAGCTGCTCTTTAGAATGGGAATCTGCTCTGTTATCTTCCCCCATCTGCATTTAGCCGTATGGGAGACGCTTTCAGGACCTTTTAAAAATGCAGAGCGTGACAAATGATGGACAGACAATTGCATTTCCACTCACACTTGTCCCCATTTAAAACAAAAAAAACCCACACTGGAAATGACCCGAGTGTCTGTTTCGGCTTCTCAAAGCTGGGAGTGGGGAAAGGAGAGGAGACAAATCTTTTGTTCATCTATAATGAGTGTTTTATGCTGTCTGTGTAATGAAGTTTTAAATCAATATGTGAGAGCTTCCTGGCTCGGAAGGGGTTAAAACTCCTTTGCAGGGAGGTGTTAATAATTCTATTACTGAGCGTGATTTCTCACCATATTCTGCTGGTTTAAAAAGGAGAAGGGGGGGGGGGGAATCTCTCTCCTTAGACTTTGTGCAGGAACATTTGCAGCATGGGAAATTGGAAAAAGCTGGTAATCCTTTCAAATGAACTTTCCTGATTCCTTCTGCATCCAGGCTAACTTCTTAGCATTTTTTAAATATCTATGTTAAGAAAAAGGGTGAGAGTGAGCAGGAGAGTTAAATAATAATATGAAGGTTACCTTGAGCCTAAGATTAGAAAATAAATAAATAAAAGGAAGTCTCTGCTTCTCCCAACAAGGCACGATTTCATAAACTTTCTCTGCAAATGCAGTAAGCCCACCAAGGGTTTGAACTGAAATATGTGGAGTGGCAAACTTTGGAGAAGGGACGCGACTGAGGGGAGGGGAGAGGGTAGTAGGTGCTAGGGCAGAGAGCAGAGAGGTTTAAAAAGCTGGCTGGAGCCCTTGGAAGCATGAGATGTCTGATACACTTCAGTGACCCTTCCAGTCCAGATTGTTCCTTATTGCACCACTGGTTCTCCACTTGCTGGTTTACTCTGCTCAGATTATTTTAACAAAACATGAACGGGGTTGTACAGGGACCACCGGTCTGGAAGCATCATCCCCAAATTAATCCCTTTGCTCTTATTGCAAATGGAAGAATCTTTCCCTCTAAGTTCCACTAGAGTTTTGCTGAGCTATGGTTTTAATAGGCAGCCCCTTTTGTGTGATTAGCCCCTTGTATTGACACGCTACATTGCAAATGACTGGCTGGCCCTCCATTCATCTGCCATCCCTGAATTTCGCCTCCTTTCCGTCTGGATTTTCACTGATGGTTATTATTATTTATGGCAAATGCAGTTCAGTGCTCAGGAGAGGGCAAGAACTGTGCCGTGAAAGAACAGTCTCCTCCAAGTTTTGGGCAAAACACCGGGAAGCTATGCTGATATGTAAGGTTAGAGCGTTGTGTCTGTCTGAGCCTAGGGAGCCAAAAAATATAGCCTTGGAGAAATACGAGATAGAAAAGCATCTAGTTTCCCCCCTGCAAACCGCAGGGTTGTCCCTGTTGTCTCTATATGTCTCCAGTACAGTTGTAAAGGTCCCAACCACTTGCCTTGTCTTGCATTCTGCATTGAAGGTCCCCCGGAAATCACACATGAACCCCCCTTGTCCTCTTCACTCCCAGCATGGGCATGGGGCACGGGGCCATCTTCTCCCTAAAGGTGAACTGCCACCGTTTCTGCTCCAGCCATATCCAGGCAATCTTCCCATTGGCTTCAAGAGGAGGTTTGCCTACGTAAGGACTGCAGGAGTTACCCCTGTAGCTGTGGCTGGTCCAAGAAACACTAAGGCAAGGTCTGATGGTTGGGGCTGCATGTTCTGAGACCGACTCTGCGATGTTACAATTGATCTCCCCGCAGAGAATGGGCTTCAGGTCCTGTGTGTATGATCCACCTGGACATTTTTAGCCTTAATCAATTACTGCCAAATAGGGATTGAGGGGGTCCACGTTCTCTGTCATTTGCTATCGCTATTTCACCACTTACCCATGTGCTACAGCCGGAGATGGGATTCCAGCTCTCTCACTCAGTAGGAAGGCAGCTAGTCTCCTCCTGTGTTGTAGTGAGCAGACATGAGATGGGGAGGGAGAATGCCACCTGCAGAAGTCCAGGGTGCCAGTCTGTGACATGGGCGGAGGCAGAGGGAGGGCCCACAGGCAGGGACATGCAATTTCACTTTTCATGGGTGCGACCTTTCTCATGGCAAACAAACTGTTTTGGTCTTCATCAGGCCTTTTATTAACACATTAGGGGCCCGATTCTGATCTCAGACTGGTGTCTATCTTGAGTAAAAACTCTGAAGTGAATGGAACGCTGGTGCAGATGAGATATCAGAATCAGCCCTGGACTCCTCTTTAATAACCGGCAGCTGCTGTGTTAATGCCCAGGTAGGGTGCATTAGCGTGTTACTTTGGGGCACGGTGCAGGGAGTGGGAAGGGGGTAGATTGGCTGGTACGTGCATACATTTTGTATTGCTAGACACACCCCTTGCTTCCATGGCAGTTCAGGGCCTGGCCCCCAGCCCAGCTGTTCACATTGGCTTGTTAAAGTTAAAGTCACTTGTCAGTGAGGAGAGAAAACTTCTGGCACAATTTGGACAGTGCTGGAGGTGAGCCTGAGCGACTACGTTTGGATCCAGGTCTGTGTCCCCAAATTGCAGGTTTGTTTGGTTCTGGTTTGCCCCACTGTAGAGACAGAAGCACGATGCTCCGGACTGAATCTGAACTTCTCCAGGGATTAGAGGCGTCTGAGCTCAGATTTTCGTTTGGGCCCGTCCCTGGGACAAATGTATATAAACTCAGTGAAACCCCTGGACAGATATAGAGGGGGCTGCATATGTGATACGTACAGTCTGCCGCCTGGTGGTCTTGTGTCCATGTGTGTGTCATGGTGCTGGTGAAGCCTTGTGGCTTAGCATTCCTGGACATACTCATTTTCCAGAGTGAATAATCCACGCAGCCTGTGCATCACTTGCTGCCTGACTGTAATTGACAAATGCTCTAAAGTGGTGTTTTTTCAGCTAGTTAATTTTGGACAGTGCTGCACGGGAACTACTCGAAGCGATTCTCTAATGCACTCGGCACGCCGCTGCTCTCTCCCATTCCATTCTTCCAGCTCCTCTTTGCAAGAAGCCCCAATTTAATAGGAATTGCTGAATAAACTCACGGACGCTGAAAGCCCAGGTATAATTTGATTAAGTGCATCGGGGAAACAGGCAGCCCAAGATACAGAGCAACACCTTGGCATAAAGATTTCTAATTAGAACGAATTTGCTTTGCTTAAATAAACAAATCAGGAGAAGAAACTGTCAGTTGCTAAGCGCCCCTCTGGGTCGCATCCCGCCAGCACATCACATCCTGCTGCAAAGGATTCACAGCAACTCTCCGGTGGCTCAGACACAAGCAGGGCTTAAGTACCCCCTGTGGGTGCAAATTTGCACCTCTGTGTATCTGAAGAGCAGCTGCAAACAAGGGGAATTCACTCCTTGGGGGAGCCCGGCCACAATCTCTCTGTTGCCTTCTGCTGGGGGAGAGCAGTTTTCAGTTCCAGCTGGACCCACCTGATGGAAGCTGCTGAGGACCTAACTGACCGTGTGGTACCATGGCTGCTTTGGGCATTGCATAAGTCAGCTTCAGGGCCCCACAAAAGAGGGGTTACTGCGACTCCCTTCCAAATGCAGTTTCCACTACCAGAGGCCTTCAGTGCTGATGGAACCCAGGCAGTGAATCTGGCCTCATATCTAGATTTAATAAAGGATGATGCATGTTACGGTAGTGCCAGCCTGGGGCGCTATAAAGCTTTAGTCACCAGGCGTTGGAGATACCCCACCTCACTCCATAGGGAAAGGTGGCCCGCAGATCCTGCTGTCTTACCACTGAAAACTTTACTTGGTAAATCTTCTAGGCTATGTAGGGGTGGATTGGTTAATGCTTGGATAGAAGACCTCTAGGAAAATCCCACGTATTATCCAGGATGTGTCTGACAAAAGCCCGAATGTGGTATTAGCTGGCACTGTGCTGTCAGAGTTGTTGTATTTTAGATGAGATGGAAATCCAAACTTAGTCGTACAAAACACAGATTTCCTCCAAAACTGGATCTCCTTCTCTCCCCATTAGCAAAGAGGCCCAATTCCATACCATCGCTACAGTGTGCAACCTTTTATTGCAAAAATAGAGCTCATTTAGAAGCCATCTGAAAGGTGTCGCCAGAGTTTTTGGAATGGTGTTAGAGATGAGATTTGAACTCCACTGGATTTCAGGTGCTTTGCTTACCAAGAAAAGAAGGTGATCAATGTTCTAACATGCAGGAGCCGTCTATTGGAGGCAATCAGAACTGCTCCCCTAGGTCCCTGTTATTTCAGATAGCAGGGCCATGTACTTTTGGAGGAGTTCGATCCCTGGTGTGAAGCACAGTGACGAATGTAAGGCTCTGTGGTGGCCGCAGATTTCTTGCAATATATTTAATAACAAATTTCTTTTTTTGTGCACACACTATCTTCATGTTGTATCTCAATTAAATACATTTTACATTGTACATTCATTAGCAAAAGAATCCAATTAGACCACTCATCAATATGTCATTGTGAGTGATGGCTTTTCCTTTCAGGGTCTTGCACCATCAAATCTTCTGATTCATCACTATCATGAATCTCTTCTAACAACAAAAATACGGGATATAAACTAGACGCTCACTTACAGCTGTCCTTAAACTGATGGCAACTTGACACGGTGTTAGGTCTATTACACTCCAGTTGTAGCCAAAATACTCTTTTTTTTTTTTTAAAGAAAAATCTATTCTGTAAGAAACTCTTCTTCTGATTACTTTAGTTTTAAATACACTGATAAAAATAACGTCTCCTGCTTGGAATGGTATTTTTGCTTGCACAGTCCTGTGCATAATCCTAGATTACTGAAATCCGGGGAAAGACTCTGCGTCTAAGAACTGGAGAAGTGTGGTTTTATAGGTGAGATTAGTTTTGTCTCCTTTACACTGCGAGATGCTTGGGGATTATTTGGAGACACCACGCATTTGACCTCCACATGCAGTCTTAAGGAGGAGCATTTCAATGATTACTGAAAGGGATTTATCATGTACTACCTGGTAGGAAGCTGAATTAACCTTCCAAAATCTTCTACTGGAACTTCCATTAAATGGCTTACTCCCCTCCCGTAGTAATAAAGTCCAATACTCCAACTTGCCCAATGTCTGCTCAATAAAACAATAGAGGGTCCTGTGGCACCTTTGAGACTAACAGAAGTATTGGGAGCATAAGCTTTCGTGGGTAAGAACCTCACTTCTTCAGATGCAAGATGCAGTGCATCTGAAGAAGTGAGGTTCTAACCCACGAAAGCTTATGCTCCCAATACTTCTGTTAGTCTCAAAGGTGCAACAGGACCCTCTGTTGCTTTTTACAGATTCAGACTAACACGGCTCCCCCTCTGATACTCAATAAAACAATGTTATTTTTAGATACACATTAGTGGCTTGATTTCAAATGTTGACTAAGACCAGCATTGGGTCTTAAAGTGAGTACCACAAATTAGACTAGTATTTTGTCGTCAGTTTCATATTAGGGTGCTGCTCCTTGATTCCCGATGTCTATACAGCACGTGTCTGATCTGCAGCTGGTATAAATGGTCATAGGTCAATTGATGGGCCTATGACCATTGACAGCAGCTGAGGAGCTGGCTGCATATGTATCCCCCATATTACCTACATACAATAGAACCAAGTGTTCAGGTATGTGTTATAGGAATACGCTGAGGGTAGGGATAGGATACAAAGGGACCTAGACAAATTAGAGGATTGGGCCAAAAGAAATACGTTGAGGTTCAACAAGGAGAAGTGCAGAGTCCTGCACTTAGGTTGGAAGAATCCCATGCACCGCTACAGACTAGGGACCGAGTGGCTAGGCAATAGTTCTGCGTAAAAGAACCTAGGGTTACAGTGGACAAGAAGCTGGATGTGAGTCAACAGTGTGCCCTTGTTGCCAAGAAGGCTAATGGCATTTTGGGCTGTATAAGTAGGGGCATTGCCAGCAGATCAAGGGATGTGATAATTCCCCTCTATTTGGCATTGGTGAGGCCTCATCTGGAGTACTGTGTCCAGTTTTGGGCCCCACACTACAAGAAGGATGTGGAAATATTGGAAACAGTCCAGGAGAGGGCAACAAAAATTATTAGGAGGCTGGAGCACATGACTTATGAGGAGAGGCTGAGGGAACTGGGATTATTTAGTTTGCAGAAGAGAGGAATGAGGGGGGATTTGATAGCTGCTTTCAGCTACCTGAAAGGGGTTCCAAAGAGGATGGATCTAGACTGTTCTCAGTGGTACCAGATGACAGAACAATGAATAATTGTCTCAAGTTGCAGTGGGGGAGGTTTAGGTTGGATATTAGGAAAAACTTTTTCACTAGGAGGGTGGTGAAGTGTTAGAATGGGTTCCCTAGGGAGGTGGTGGAATCTCCTTCCTTGGAGTTTTTTAAGGTCAGGCTTGACAAAGCCCTGGCTGGGATGATTTAATTGGGGATTGGTCCTGCTTTGAGCAGGGGGTTGGACTAGATGACCTCCTGAGGTCTCTTCCAACCCTGATATTTGATGAATCCAGGTGTATTTTATAAGAATCTGTCCTTGACTTTGTCATTTTTTTCATCATTAGGACAACTGCTGGTATTTGTATTTACAAACCTGGAGCATTAAGGGGGTTCGTGTGCCCTGTGGGGGTGAATTGCATCAAATAACACTGAGGTCCTGCAAAAATAACCCCCCAAATTGTTCTCTTCCTGTAGGGAGGAAGGAATTTGGAAAACTCCAGAATTCTATCTGGATATTTTAAGTCAGAAAGCAAGAGATTTGCAAGAGGAATGGTGCAATGGCTCAGAATCCAGCAATGTGTCCATTAACCCAGAAAAAGGGATAACAAGCCAGGCTACAATGACCTCCATTTTTCAGCTCTATTTGCCTGTATTTCTACATTACCTACCCTCAGTTAAAGGTAAAGGCCACTCTCTCTCTCTCTCTCTTTTGCAGGCTGCTAAACGCAAGCAGGCTGCTGACCCAGCAAAAAAAATGCCACGGGAGCAATGGGCCCTGGCTCCTAGTTAAAAAACAAATCTATTTCCTCCACCCCGGCGATGGTAGCAGTACATCTTTGTCTTCAACTTGCTTGCTATAACCAGGTGTCACTTCCACTTTGAGGGTCAGATTCACTCCACCGCTAGAGCCATTCTGGTGATGCAAGCAAGGGGATCAGCAAGCAGCCAGATCGTCCTAGCTGGGGATTCCTTTGGTGTCCTGCCCTTCCAGCTGCTGGCCTGAGAGTTGGGTCAGGGCAGAGGGCAGAGGGCCACCGTGCTCTGGTGGTTCCCAGCCATAGCCGGCTGGTGTACTTCAGAGCAGGCCTGAGATGTAGCACTGACCCTGTCGTCTGGGAACCACGAGCAGCTGCTTTGAAGTCTCTGCCACTCAAATGCCCCTGGATGATGACTGGAACTTTGTTCATAAAAGGCCCAGGAGACAGTCTGTAGAGCATCCGAAGAAGTGGGCTGTAGCCCATGAAAGCTTATGCTCTAATAAATTTGTTAGTCTCTAAGGTGCCACAAGTACTCCTAGTCTGTAGAGCATTGATCTAGGCATCTGTCCCCCACCCCACCCAACATGTTAACAGCTGATCAGATTGACCAAGAGGACTGGGGGGTGCTGGGGTTTCCCCCTCCCCTCACATTTTCTTTAAGGCTGAATTACTGTCAGGTGGGACTGGAGTTGCTTCAGCCAGTGTCTCTGATCAGCCAGACCGCAGCAGAGGAAAGCATCCCCCAGAAAGCCTGGCACTGTAATGCCGCCTTATGCTAGGTTAAGAACAGCCAGCGAGCTGCACCCCCCTGAAAGAGATCAGTCATTAACTAACGAATCCAATGGGAGAGTTGGTCCGACAGCCTTGGGCAAGTCATTGCAGCCTAAGTATACTGCAGGGTAGAGATGTGTCGCAATGGAGGGGACTAATTTAAGATGGATTTTTTTTCAAGTGCCTTTTTTTTTGGTCAAGAGAAGATCAGACCAGACCTTGAATTTATTTGTTATTTGAAAATAGTATCTGGGAAAAGGACTTGGTCTGTAGCTCGTTTGCCGGCAGTTTGGCATGAGGCAGTGTGGCCTAGTGGTGAGAGCAGAATTGCGGGGTTCTGTTGCTAGCTTGCAGCGTGCCCTTGGACAAGTCATGTCCCGTCTCCGTGACTCAGTGTCCTCACCTATAAAATGATACTGACCTCCGTCGTAAAGCACTTTGAGATCGACAGCTCAAAAGGCCTCTGCAAGTGTAACCCACACAACCCACACACCTCTTGGGTGTGTTGTTCTGTCTCCTCTAGTGGCACCGAGACCACTTAGAGATTAAAGAGTCTGCTACAGCCTTAGCTAAGAGCCATGTGGTTTTTGACTCATGCAGAAGAGGCTCATGTATTTAGCTCCAGAGGTCCCAAGTTGAATCCCGCCTACAGGCGACCGGGGTCTGTCGGTGTTACATAAGAGCTAGGTATTATTATTACAAGCATTCAATATTTGATAGTCCAAGTCCAAACTGTTCTGAATGGCCTTCACAACATCCCCTGGCAATGAGTTCCACAGGTTGACTGTGTGCTGTGTAAAGAAGTACTTCCTTTTGCTTGTTTTAAACCTATTCATTTCATTGGGTGACCCCGTAGCTGCAGTATTGCCAACTCCAAGCATTAAAAAACCATGAGTCAGGCCTCCAAAAATCATGAAATTGACTTAAAAATGAGGAATTAAAAAAAAAATTGGGGCTTACTTTATTCCTTTTCTGATTTCTCACCCTTTAGGATGCACCCGAGTCACATTTTAAAGCTTCCCTGGACTAGGAACGACAGCTGAGAGTCTCACCTAGTCACATGAATCTAGAAACTGGGGCTTTCAGAAAAACATCCACTCACGCGCGAGACTTGCGATCAAACAGCAAGAGTTGGCAACGCTGCATAGGTCCCCTGTGACCCTGGTCAGCTGGGTCACAGGTGCGTGTAGTTTAAGAGAGAGGCTGGGGAAAAGAACCGAAACAAGTGTTTTTTTGGGAAGTGGGGCCCCTATATCCAGCTGTGGGGGAGGTAGGTGCTCCTGAATGAGGGATCTGGCTGCGTTCAAGTTTTGTTGGCTGTTTAGACAATATGGTGAAAGATAGATATGATTTGAAAAGAATCCAGAGTATTTAGGCAGCAAATAATAAATAAGACAGTAAATATCATAATGCCACTGTATAAATCCACCGTACGCACATACTGCATGGAGTTCTGGTTGCCCCATCTCAAAAAAGATATATTAGAATTGGAAAAGGTACAGAGAAGGGCAACAAAAGTGAATAGGGGTATGGACCAGCTTCTGTATGAGCAGAGATGAAAAAGACTGGGTCTGTTCCGCTTGGAAAAGAGGCGACTAAGGGGGGAGATGACAGAAGTCTATAAAATCATGACTGGTGTGGGGAAAGTGAATAAGGAAGTGTTATTTACTCCTTCACATAACACAAGAACCAGGGGTCACCCAATGAAATGAATAGGTTTAAAAAAAAAAAAGGAAGTACTTCACACAGCAGGTTTCAGAGTAGCAGCCGTGTTAGTCTGTATCCGCAAAAAGAAGAACAGGAGTACTTGTGGCACCTTAGAGACTATAAATTTGTTAGTCTCTAAGGTGCCACAAGTACTCCTGTTCTTCTCTTCACACAGCACACAGTCAACCTGTGGAACTCATTGCCAGGGGATGTTGTGAAGGCCAAAAGTAGAACTGGGTTAAAAAAAGAACTAGATATGTTCATGGAGGATACGTCCATCAGTGGCTATTATCTAAGATGGTCAGGGATGCAACCCCCATGCTCTGGGTGTCCCTAAGCCTCTGACTGCCGGATGCTGGGACTGGACAACAGGGGATAGATCACTCAATAATTTCCCCATTCTTTTCATTCCCTCTGAAGCATCTGGCACTGGCCACTGTAGAAAGGATACTGGGCTAGATGGATCATTGCTCTGACCCAGTATGGCCATTGTTATGTTCTTAGAGAATGCAGTTTTGCCTCATTCCTTCTAATACACACGATATTACACTACTTTATTGTCCTGATTCTATGGTGTACCCAAGGAGCATGTGGTCCAAGGTGGCAGGGGCAAAGATGTCTTTTGAAGCCACTTTTTGTCCCTCCCCCAATTCTAGTGTCATGGCGAGGAGTCCCCGGGGGGCACTCTTACATATAATTTGACATGTTCTTTTTCTTACTGTGTGAGCAAATGTTCAGTCTTCGAAGAAATGTTGTGCTGCTAATGTGGGGATGTGGATTTTTGGGGACGTGGCTGCAAACTGCAAGGGAGTTTATTCTCTGCCTTAATCTCTCTAACTAAAGTCAATTCCTGGGGCAGAACTGAGCACTGCTGTTTGGGCTGACAGGTTTGCCTGCATGTCATTGGTCACCACCTCTGTTCAAAGACTGGTGTACACAGTATACAATAACCAATTGACACTGAGAAAATACCCTGACCTCACATCCCTGATTTCTCTGGCTGGTTGGAGGTGTTCAGCGTTGCTGCAACTAAAGGCTGAGGTTCATTCAGCAGCACTGAAGGAGTGAGCAGAAAGTCTACCATCAATGTCTTGCCCACATTTGACATGCTTGAGTTTCACCACATAGAAATCAAGGACACTATCATGTCCTTCCAGCTGGCAATACTCTTGAAGAGTGTGATCTCCATAGCACAATCAGTTCTTCCTCTAGAAACTTGACCCTGATGAACTGACAAGGACAGAATTATCTTTTTGTAACTGCTCAGATATCTGAAATTGGAATTGAGCATAGTCAAGCATACCTTGGGAGAGCTGCCATCTCTTCCTAGAAAAATGTGTCCTGGGGAGTTTTCAGTAATGACAATGACAGTTCCCTTCTAGCTTTCAACTCTTCTAACACATCTAACCAAAGGATCTGTCTGTGCTGCAGCCCGGGGAGCAGTCTGATGTCAGCTGTTTCGGCTCTTGTAGCCTGTCTCCCAGCAGAGCCAGCTCAGTGAACAACTCATCCCTCACAAACTGTAGCAAGAAGGCTTGAAAACCTCGAGCTGTCTGGCACTGAAGAGTAACCCACCTTCGGGGTCTGCAGGCCGTTCAAAGCCAGGTAGCCTGCCCATGGCCATGGGCAATGCAACTCCCTAGCCGAAGGGGCCCAGATCCTCCCCCTGTTTTCAATGGGCAGTGGGATCTAGTCTGTATCTCTATGGCTGCTTCTTTCACTTCGAGGCTGAGGAGACACAGTACAATCACTCTTTGCCCATGGTGTGTACCCCTGAGTATCCCACCAGGGGAGCCCATGTCTGCCAATCTCCGTCCCGGGGATGACACAATGAAATGATGCGTAAAGGCCTCCAGGATGTGCTATCATGACAAAGCCAGACTTCAGGGAACCTGGGGCTAGCCAGTCCCACACCCGCTTAGCCAAACCTGAGTGCTAGAGGCCAGATATCCGAGACATTACTGCCAGCCTTGGCATACTAGGACTATGCCAACAACCAAGCCAGCTGGTGTCTGGAGCCTACCACACAACGATATAGAGGCGTATGGTGCTGTACGATCTGTTTGATGGCTGGGCTCCGGCCCACCCTGCTGCTATCAGTGGGTTGGCTGCTGGTGCTGTCGCTGCCCCAAAGTGCTCTCCTCCTTCTCCGCTAGCCGGTGGCCTAGCCCTGCCTGCTGTGGGCTCTGATGCAGCCTGCCATGTTCTTTTCGGCCTGGCTGGCTCTGGCGTTGTGTCGGGGAGATGCCGGCTCTTCTCTCTTTAATCCTCTTGCTTCCAGTCCACCAGAGCCCGTTATACGGGTGTTGCTTTGGGTGCTTAGCACAGTAAAGAGTATGTTTAACCTTGTGCCCACCGCAGTCCTGGCTCCCGGTGTGAGAGGCTTGCTTGTGAGTTAGCCTCGTGGTAACGTACTCTCCTGCACACGCTACTCTGCCCCTCGTGGCCCAGGCCAACAGGCAGAGACGCATCCCTCTGAGTGCTGGAGCTCTCCGTGAGTCAGTGATGACTCAGCCACTAATGTCACCTCCCAGCGTCCTCTGGTTCCTGGGCTCACCCCTCGTTCATGGCAATGATTGCTGGGTGAGGGCAGCTCTTTTCCTGGTCTCTCGCCACAGTCTTCTGCCAGCCCCTTGTCCTTTCCGCTGATTTTTCCAGTGTTTCTTTTCCTTGGCTGCTGAGGGAAGACTGAGTGACTCAGACCCCTCCAGCATGCAATGTTCACTACCTCTCCAAAGGAATCTGGCCAGAGGCGTCTCTCAGGTTGCCAGCTCCCCTCAGACTTTTGCCTTCTCTTCTCCGAGTGGATCTGGCTGTGAGATTTCACACAGGTAGACCTCCTCCTTCTCACTTGCCTGCATGCCTAACTGCTGCGTGCTGATTGCCTCATTTCAGGGTAGGAATTCGCTCTTGTGCCTTGACTTCTTGCACAAGGGTCCAGCATTCTCTCTGCCCACTGCTTGCCGCAATCTAAATTCTCTCTTTGATGCAACACGGCTTGCCGTTCCGCATCCATACTTCTTGCATTGAGACCTTTACATCAGCTTTAAACAGGGACGCCTCTGCTCATCCTCTCCTTGAAAGACAGCCGAAGAGGTCGCTGGGACTGCAGCAGCCAGGAATTTCACCATACATGCCATGGGCTCCCTGGGATAGCCGCTGAGGTTCCATTGCTGTGACTGTCAGTCCGTCGGGGAGGAGGGCTGTCGCTCTGATCTCCCCCTGGCAGTTTGAATGCCGCCTGCCTGGTGTTCTCTGAACCATCTGTCTACAGTAAACAGCTGAAATATGCGTAGGTGTCGGATTAATACACATGGAACCTAGCCACTCCAAAGCCAAGACTTGTGCTGTAGCCTGGGTGTTGAGGAGGCTAGAGGTGGGAGCTCATGAGTTATTTGTGCTCACTAGCTGCTTGGAGACCCAGGCAATAATTCCACTGCTGGGCCTAATGCACTGGCTAAGTGTGAGACCGAGCTCCAGGTCCTCAAAGTTATTTAGGCCCCTAACTCCCATGGAAATCAATGGGCGTGGCACCTTTGAGGGTCTGGGCCCGTGTCTCCATCTAGGTCGTATTGGCAGGGCATTGGCCTAGAGCTCAAGAGACCAGGGTCCAATTCCTGGCTTAGTCACCGATTTCCTTTGTGCCCTTGGCGAGTCAGTTAGGGCTTGTCTACACTATGGGGGCTGTTGAAGTGCCGTCGCTATGCTGCAGCAAACCCATAGCATAGATGCATCCTATAGCGATGGATGGGGTTTTTCCATTCCTGCCGGTAACCCACCTCCCTGGGCGGCGGTAGCTAGAATGCTTCCATTGGCCGAGCTGCGTCTACACCAGGGGTTAGTTCAACAAGGCTACGGTGCTCAGGGGTGTGAATTTGTCAATCTAAATTGTTAGTGTATTCCAGGCCCTAGTCTACCCTATGCCTCAGTAATCTGGCCATAAAACGGGGATCCCAGGAGCGTTGTGAAGATAAATACATTAATAATTGGGAGGTGCTCAGGTGATGAGGCAACCTAAGTACCTACATCTAGATAGAATCTATTCCCTTTTGGCAGCGTGGAAATTCAGTTGCATTGATATCTACCGTCAATATAACCGGACATCTGCTAACAATACAGAGATGAGCCCTGCTCTTTGGGAGATATGGGACGACTCTATGGTGCTAAGCAGGCTGGGGGCTCTGGATACCAATCCCCTAAAACATTGTTTAATGTTGGACTGTGACTGGGTTATTTGTTGGGCCATTTATTCCATCTAAATTAATACAACAGGTATCTCCCAGACCTCCCTGCCTGGAGAGCTTTGCAGTCCCTCCTTTGTTAGTCATGATCTCTCCCCATCCTCCCTGCTTGGGCAACTCCCCTGGTCCTGGGGTCTTTTCCTCACTCTGCAAACCACAGCTGGGCTTTCCCCCTTCATTGCAGCCTTCTGCTGTGTTTTGTAGGGCCATCACCCAGATCACTCCCAGGATGGCTTGTTCTGCAATCGGATGGCTTGCCCCAGCCCTAAAGGGGCGAGTCACCCAGTTACTGGGCTAATTCCACACTGTAGAGAAAGGTCCCACACGCTGTTTTTCCGTTGGTCAGTTACAGGATTTGTATCTATATAGGGCTAAAATCCTGGCCCCATTGAAGTCAGTGGCAAAACTCCCATTAACTTGGATGGGACCAGGATTCCACCCAAGGAGTTTTTAGCTTGCGTAAAGGAAACCGTTTCTGACAGGAGAAAGCTGAAGAAATACTAGGGGCAAGTCTGCAAAATGCTATTTTTGTCTTTATCCTTTAACCAGCAACAGTCTCTACCAATTGAGATCCAGCTGTAATGCAGCGTGCATGCAAATTCTAAAGGGTCTACAGAGTAGATACCACGACAACCACGGAGCCTGTAAAGATGCAGACAGACAGCCCGTCTGATTGAATAGCTGCCTCATTTGAGGCGCTCCCATTTGGGTCTAAGCAGCCCCCTTGCAGGGAAGCATATGCCATCACAGGGAGATAAACAGCCCTTCTCCACTTGCATCCCAGTGTGCACCTCACTCCTGAGGCAGGCTTGGTGGGGGAGCTGACACAGCTAGGCATCTGCTGTGTGGGCAACTGGAAACAGGCCTGGGGAACATAGACCTGCGCACTGCCTTCTCCGATAGGGGAGAGTTTGGACACATGAAGCTCTGTTCTGCTGCTTGCTGGAGAAAGCAGGAAGGCTGATCTTCAGCTAATGTGATAGAGAGACTTGTCCTATTTGTAATTTCATATTCCAACATGCTAATATCATATTAGTATTATGGTTATTCATTTACATTTGTGAAAACAAACATTGATCTAATACGCTGTTCACTGCAGCACAATGGAAGATTGCTAGTTTAATGCAATTAGCCTTTCTTAGAAAATGATAGAGCATCTCTGCTCTTTCCAGAAACATTTTCAGGCCCTGTTAAAGGAAACCCAAGTCCTGTAAGCTAAGATAACACTAATGGAAAGTGTCAGATAACACCAGCTTGTGGTTGTTACTGGGTAATTAAAATAGTAATACAGTAACATATTGGTACATCACAATGGGCTGGCTACAGTTACCTGGTGCCCTGGCTTGAATTGTAAATGAACGCATTCTTATTTATGTTATTACAGTGATTTCAGTGTCACCGTTACCCTGGCTGTTTTAAACCGTCTGATCGGAATACATTGTAACCTGTATACAGATCTGGAAATACCTGGCTGTTTTCTTTTTTCCTTTATGAGCCACCTTTGCACTTGCAGGGTGCATTCATCGTAGGGCAGGATGCAATGTGCTTGCATGGAATTGCGGGCAATGGAACAGAACACAATACAAACCCATACAAAATTCTGTTAGTCTTAAAGGTGCCACAGGACGCTCTGTTGCTTTTTACAGATTCAGACTAACACGGCTCCCCCTCTGACACTTGATACAAACCCAGACATTCGGGCAGGTGGGTACTGTAGTTTGATGAAGTTCGGCCCATGGCAAAGCAAATGAGAATGCACGGAAAGGGAGATCGGCATGCACTCTTCGGGCCCTATGCTCAGTTTAGCTCAAAGAAGCATCGCGTGTGCAAAGACCAATCCCCCAACACACACCCAAGGGCTGTTCCGGAGTTTACTGGGGATTGCTGGAGTGTAGGGACCTCCCCCCGCAACCTCTGGCAACCCCCCCTACACAGGGCACTGAGATAGGTTTGCACAGAACCACTACATCAACCTTCCACCCCAAGGGGAATCCAGCTGTGTGGCTTCTTGCTGCTGCCACAGTGGCACAGATCAGCTGGAGCAGCATGGAGAATCTGGCCCTTTATATTTCAATTTCCTTTCTCTGACTGGATACGTAGGTCAGTGGGGCTATGTCCTAACTAGGGCTGCACATCAGAAGGTCGGCGAGTCGTTTAGTTAATGTTTCATAGCTGAACTTGGATCCTTAATGGGACCCTTGGCACCTACAGAGCTGGATCTCCTGAGAACAAGCCTTGTAGCAGACCAGCACCTCCCCTCCAGTCCTGGCCCAAACTAGAGAGCAGGGGGCCGTGTGAAAAATTCAATATAACCTGCACAACAAAGGTGCCTGGAAGCTTTCGAAGCAGATGCTGCTTTTGCATCCCTCCCCACCAGCCATGGCAAGCAAACCTCTCCTGCTGCTTCCTGAGTGAATGAGTAACAGCTGGAGGTCCATTGTCCTCAGCCTGCACTGTGGCACCCTGCTGTGTCTCTCACTGCAGTTAGCCAGTGCCGGGTTAGCCTCGCCCAGTTGGGAGCATCCCCCTCTCCCTCCCCAACAAGGCCCTACTTATGTCTACTATGTCCTCGCTGTTTCTGCGCTTCCCCTTGGAGGTCTGGGGGCATATCCCAGGGTTCTTTGGGCTGAGACGCTCTAGGATTCCTTCCCAGGCAATTGTGGGAAAACTTGTCTGTCCTCGGAGGGAATCGGAGCAAGGCATTGGAGGGCGATCAGCATTTGGGTGACTTAGCCTGCGCGCTAAATTCAAAGAGGGCAGGTTCCAGCCCAAGTTAAATGGGAGCCTGGGTTCTAACCCATACCCCCAGCCAGGTCAGCTAGCCTGGGCTTCAAGCACCTACAAACCCAGCATACAAGTTTGTCTGTGTGGATGGTAGCGGGTTTGGGCTAAAAACCAGGTAGGAGCCCAGGTTAACTGGTCCGTAGACATACCCACAGCCAGTGTCTCGTGCTGTGCACAAGAGGGGCATTGGGTTACTGGAGAAATTCAATAGCATGGGACTGATTCAAATGGAACGGTTTCTTCACACATGTCGAATTTCACCATCTAATTCCTATGTCCGCCCTGCATTTCATCCCATATTTCACACGTCCTTGTTGTGTTGTCTTGCTATGGCTGACATCAGAACTAAAATCCCACAGTTCCAGACTGCACAGGCTCAGAAAAAGTATTTGAGTGTTAGGGTACGTCTTCAAAGTAAACCTGGAACCTTCCGAGGTTGGGCACCTCGCGAGCAAAGTACTCTTACAGCGCCAGGCTTGGATTCATTTGGTGGCTAATTCAGGGCAGATCTTCCTTTTAAGTAAGCATCTCTCGCCAATGGTGGAGCACAGCAGTGAAACGAATCTCTTCCATCTCTCTTTGTCATTGGCTGCTGCTTCCATCTGTGATCTGGGGTTGAGCTCGACTGTTCTGCCTGCCCTGCTAGGGGGTCTTCTGAAGATTTCTCTTGGGCATCCTTGTCTCTTCACACCAGTTGGTTTCTACTCGAGAGCTTCATGTGGGCGTCTGTGTGCTGGCATCCGCAGTACGTGCCCCAAATGTGCCCAATGCTTCCGTCCAATTCTTGTGGAGGTAATTTCTCAGGTCTCTTCATTGGTGATAGTCTCTCCTTCCAATGTCTTATTTTCAAAGGCATCTAGTTTCCTATCTAACATCTACTAGATCTCCAGCCCTCGCAGCTGCATGTTAGGACTGAGTTGAAAATGCTCAGGTTTGATTGCCATCCGTTGTTGAGTTTAGTGAATACTGTGGCCGCCTTTCCTAGCCTCGATGCCACATCTTTCTTGAGGTCTCCCCTGGCTAGTGTGATGTTGCCCGGGTAAACGAACTGTTCTACTTTCTTGATGGTTTTGCCTTTTAACGGGATGTTACTGCTTGGTGACCGGGATTCAAGGATGTTTGTTTTGGTGTAACTGATTATGAGCCCTACTTGGCCAGCTGGTTTTACAAAGGTGTCTGTCTTTGTAGTTTTTGGGGGTGTCGCTCAGTAGCATGTGAGTGAGCATCACATTTAAGGTAAAGCTATTGCAGAATCAAGCAGAGAATGTGTCAAGTATTGGAATTAAACAGAGAGGCTAGTTCAGTGACATTAAAAAAAATGGTTCGCTCTCTCCTAGGGTCACGTCCTGATTGCTGGTGTGAACGTGCAGCAGCTTTCTGGATTTGGTTCATTATGCATTGGTGGTGCGTGTCCGACACTGGACTTTGCTTGTCTGCTAAATTAAGCCGCCCAGTTAGGTGTCAGGTTGCTACTATGGGTGTAGGAATGTAATAACATCCTACTAGCAAACTCGGTTGCATTCTTTGCATTGCAAGCTGATATTCTGCAGGCACAACAAGACAAACGAAAGCACAAAGAGCCTTTATGCTACAAGTTGTATGAACCGAGTCACCCGTAGTCACCCACCTGTGTATTCATTTAGGGAGAAGAAAGATGGGCCATTTCTTTTCCGAAAGCCACTTTCTACCTAAGTGCGTGTAGGCGCATGTGCTTTCCCCATGCATACTGTGTGCGATGAATATTCTATTGCACAAAACTCGTACCTGGGAGACTATGGAAAATGCCAAAGCTATAAAACATTCCATCTCTCCTGGTAAAAGGGGGGAGTTGGTGTGGTACAGATATTGTGTAATTCTGGTGTCAAGGTGCAGGGACTGTACATATCTTATGGGAAAAGGTCGTGTGAATAGATCTTTTGGCATGTAGCAGCCAGAGGGGAAGCATTCGCTATGGTGCTCTAGGCTAGTGGTCCCGAAACTTTCTACCTTGCACCCCTCCTTACCCCTTTCTGCACCCCTCCACCCCTCGGAGATGGGGAGCCCTGGGCGCGGGGCTGGCAGCAGGGGCCAGCAGCCAGGGCCGGGGCCAGGAGCAGAGCTGGGTGGTGCTCCCTTCCTGCCCCATGTGGGGACTGGCCCGGGCCCCAGCTGTGCCCCCCTGAGCATTCCTCCACGCTCCACAGTTTGGGGACCTCTGCTCTAGGCACTCAAAGAAGTAGCAATGCATCCCCTCTCCCCTAAGTAACAGAGGCAGAAACTCATGTTTATTTAGGCTGTCAGCTCTCTGGGGCAGGGGCCATCTTCTGTTGTGTATTTGTACAGCACCAAACACACTGGGGGGGTCTCTAAGCACTATTGCAGTACAAACAATAATGATGTTGTTCCCAGTCTCGAATGCAAGATGTAACCCTGCTGCAGGCCCTGATTTCTTTCTCAGATGAGATCCCTTTCACGAATGGTTTTTGCACTGCTTCCAATACAAAGGACGTTATTGCTGCAAACCTGTCATGAAAAAGTCTGGCTGCGATTTGTTTTCAGTCTGGGACGTCTTTCCAGTCAAAAAGCGCCCTGGCATTCTAACGGATTTAAGAATTCTGTATCTTGGGAATATTTTCTGTGCCATCACACTTACGCGCTTTTCCTTTGCAGTGTGGAGTAACGTGCATTTTTCTTCTGCCTTTCAAACAGGGCTCGCGGTAGAAATCCTCTGTGCTGTGTTTGCTTTCAGAGGGGCCTGGGAGAAATTCATGCCCCCCACTGCAGTTTGGGAGCATCTACTTCTGACCGAATCATTAACAGCGCTATTATTTTGGCAGCAGAGTTTGTGCCACCGTTTCCATGTCCGATGCTCCAAAGCCGTGACTATCTGATCCCTTCACAAGCCCAACCCAGTGGCTCAGGCCAGCACATCTAGAGAGCCTAGGACTGGGGCCCAGAGCCTCAGCTGGTGTCCATTGGCTAGCCTGTTGAATTTTTAATCCACTACAACTGAACTCCCAATGTCAGTTACATTTAAAACTTAAGACATCCGCTCAGTTAAATAAAAGAACTCCCCTCAATTCGCTACAGAGCATGTCGAGGTGATTTCAGCCGTGCACTGAAATATTGTCTGGGCAGCTGTCAGACACATTTCCGGCAGGTATCCGTCGGTGGAACTAATCAATGTGGACGGGCAGCGGAAAATCATCTCTAGGTTGTTCTGTGTAGGAATATCAGGTCAGATCCTCAGCTGGTGGAAGCTGGCATAGTGCCATGGGAGCGGCACTGGTTTATATCTGCTGAGGACCTGGTCCAGCATTTCAGAGTTTATTTATAACTGACTTGGAAAGCCGGGGTTGTGTATGGTAGCATCAGGCCTCGTGAAAGCGAGAGAAACAAAGGAAGGGTAACATGCGGGAATAAAATCATGATAATTAGCAACAACAGACAGCACCTTGTATCTCAAAGCACATGACGGACATGAGTTAGTGAAGCCTTGCACCAGCCTTGCATGTGTTCCCCTGGAGGGTTCAGCTGAACACCCAAAATATTGTGAGGTAACCCTCTTTTCGGTTCCTTCCTCACCAAGCAGCTAGTCTCAGCTGCTCCCCACCATACCCAGAACAACACAACAGCCAGTCTCCTCTATCGGAGTCGTAAGCTATACAGATCATCAGTAAATCTTATAAAGAATATTTACAAATTCCTTTCCTCCCCCATCCCTGTTCGCACTGGCGTCTGCTGTCTCATTTCAATCTAAAGCCTTCCGTTGATTTACAGCAAGGAAATAGATTTATAAACCTTAAAACAGATTTGGAAATCCTGCAAAAATCTATGAGCAGATGGACAAATCCTCCTTTGGATTTACAAATCAAGCCAATAAATCCCAAATAAGAGGTTTTTCCATTGCAAATCTTTTTGCACTTGGGCCAGAGAAGGGACTTAACTACTAACCAGGGACTCTGGAGCCCAAACCACCAGACATATAGTTTCCATGAAAATGGCTGGATGAGAAAATTCTGTACCTGACTTTTGTGCATTGTTCAGGAAAGCACTGTAACCTGAGCTACCCTCACACTGCAGTGTCACCAAACATACAGAACCAAGGGCAATCCGCTTGCCGATGTTTCTATTTACAGATCTCACTCTTCCAACTGTTCCCTCACCAGTAAAACTCCTCCACCCACTGTCTGGACTGGTGGGCCCAGATCCTCAGCTGGTGTCCATTGGCTAGCTCTGACGTTGCAATCAGGTATGCTACACTGATCTGCACCAGTTGAGGATCTGGCCTTCTATATCTATTGACCTGTTTCCCAGTTAACAACTTCCATGTAGTTGTGCTTCTTCACTCACACCGACACACTAGCGCTCCTAACCCTGCCCTACCTACACTTTCATGACGTGACTCTTCCTGGACAGGGTCAGGTAAGATACTGACGGCCGCCCACCTGGAATGCCTTAACGTCTTCCCAACAGCTACATGATATGCTCTCGAATGCACATGCCTGACCTCTGCTGAGGTCGGCGGCAGCCTCGGGTATGTGTCTAGAGGCATGACTAAGAGTTGGAATGCAGTCTCATAGAATCAGAGAATATCAGGGTTGGGAGGGACTTCAGGAGGTCATCTAGTACAACCCCCTGCTCAAAGCAGGACCAATCCCCAGATTCCTAAATGCCCCCCTCAAGGATTGAACTCACAACCCTGGGTTTAGCAGGCCAATGCTCAAACCACTGAGCTATCCCTCCCCCCACCCTGTTTCATTGGAAAAGCTCCCTTTGACTTCAGTGGGCTTTGGATCAGGGCCCATCTCTAACTGACACGCTACTCTTCCATCTTCAATGATCTCCCCCACTGCCTTAGAGCTAGAGGTGCTGGGGCCAATCTGTCTCATTCTGATACTAATTGGCTAGGTGCTGTGATGGGGAGACTGCCTGGGTTTTCTGCTTTGCACCCGCTCATGTTGACACGGGGATCAGCGAAGAAGACCCGCCAGGCATTCTGGAGTCACTGCTCTGGGCACCCGTCTCAGGAGAATGGGAGCTGTTGAAGGAGACGGCGTGTGGACGGTAATCCAAAGAGTGACAGCACCTGTCTGGTTGGAAGCCGAGGATCTCAGTCTGTGGAGAACTCTTCTGTCTTTGAAGAGCTGCATAAGAGGGCTCAGGAACTTCACTTCTGCTGCGAACCTGGTACAAGGTTGCTGTTGAGTCCGACCACCCTTCAGCTGCTCTGGCACCTAGTCTGGAGGAACAGCTGTGAATAGCGGATATACAGAGATAGGAATACTAATCTGAATGTCATTACTTCTCAGATAAAGCAGTTCAGAGATACATCAGAGGATACAAGCTGTGGCCCTCTCGTAATATTTAAACTTGGGAAATTGTGCTCATGCCTAGGGCTTGATGGGAAATAATTCCGTTTCACCAAAAATTCAGAAGCTTTGACGTTTGTTTTTTTGTTCCAATATGCAACAAAAATGAGACCGTTTTGAATTTTTTTTGTGTGTGTGAAAAAAATGGGAGGGAGAGAAACTTCCCTACCCTGCAACAACCAATGGCCTAGTGATGAGGGCGCTCACCTGCATGTGGGAAACCTGGGTTCCAGTCCCTGCTTCAAATCAGGACTTGAACCTGGGTGTCTCACATCCCAAGTGGGTCCCATCGCCGCTGGGCTTTTGGCTGTTCTTGGGGTGGGTCTCTCTCTGCTTTGGACCAGAAATTCCATCCTAGACCTCTGATCAGCTCTATTCGCAGCCAGCAAAAAGTCAAAATCAGAGGCCCAGTGAAAACCATATGGACCATATTTCCATGGGGGGGCTGAATGGAAAATCTTCAAGGTTTAATCAGGAATGGGGTTGGCATTTAAATGCCCCCGCAGCTCTTATGGGCACCTCCATTGGTGCATGCCGTTGCCTATGTTTATTCAGAAAGCGTGGGTAGCTAGACACCGACAGCTGACGAACAATAGGAGAGGTGCTGCAGTGGAGAGCAATGGAGACGAGTGCCAAATCTGACCCATACTTTTTAATCATCAAACATTTTGGTTTCATGGACCGGGGAAGGATTAAACTTGTCATTAATCCAAACCAGATTGCCCATCTCCTGTGTCTGTCACGTTGGGAGAGTGAACTTTAGTGGTTATAGTAGGAGGCTGGAGGGCAGGGGCAAGGCTCCTGGGTTCTGTTCCTAAGAATACCGCCGACTGACTCCTGACATGAATCTGGGCCTCTGAATTAACTTCGCTGTGTTGCAGTTTACCCATGTACAAAACTGGCATACTTTTATACAGCATCCTACATGAGTGCTGTGAGACTATATTCATTCATCGGTGGAAGGAGTTTTGAGATCCTTGGCTGAACGGAGTTATATGAGGAATTTATAAGCCATTGTCACAAAAGCATCTTGAAGCCCGGTGATGGAGAGAGCTGACAATTCTGAAACAAGAAATGGTTTCGGGTCAACCCCAAAATGACAGTCTTTAAAATGTTCAGTGAATCAAAGAGGAAAAAAAAGTTGGGGGTCAAATGGAGCACATTGTTTTAATTTTGAGCAATTTTTAACTTTTTATTCACCTATAATTGAAGGAAATTTCAAAACAAAAAATCATTTAGAAAAATGTCAAAATAAAATGTTTATTTTTCTGACGCACAATTCAGCAACAATGACTTGAATTTTCGAAATGTTTCGGTCAACCCCAATCTGCATTTTTCGCTGACAAAAGTTTCAGTTGAAAAATGTCATCCAGCTCTAGTGGTAAGCAGAGGAGACGACCCATAATCCCAAATCCAGACCCCCCTAAATAGCTGAGAAGTTTCGATCTAGATCCACACTTTGGACCTGACCCCACTCAATAATGGACTGATCCAACCCGCCAGATCTAAACACAGAGAAAGTTTTGATCCGGGTCTAGAGACAGATGGCACCTCCTGTAGGGAACTGATGGACTTATACAGAACTTTGACCCCGTTTAGAGTCACACAAGAAATGGAAACTAGCTAGAGATCTGAAGTAGAAACTATGAGATGAACTAAGTTATACTGCACAAACCTCAGACAGATGGAAAACGGAAACTGTCACCGCCTAGCAGAAAATAGTGCTATATTGGGCAAAGGGTGTTGCCAACAGACTCTGAACCCAAGCCAAGTCAAATAAAACGTTACAAAAAAATAAAGTTAGATTTGTTTTAACTGCCTCTAAAATTTCAAGTGGTATATTTAGCTTGGCAGCATCCCTGGAATGGATATGTGGAGCGTGTTTTTCTGGTGTGGGCTGACGTCTGTTTGTGGTGTGGATGAGACCAATGGGCTTTCTCCCCTCCAGGCCCCACACCCTGCCTTCAGAACGGGTTACTTAAATTGCTGTGCTTGAGGGCTACAAATCTGCCCACGTATTATGGCTATATCATTTGTATCTATATTTACAGCCACTCCTCTGGGAATATTTATTGTGATAGAAACTATTCCCTTCCTACGATCACTATATAGAGATAGGGCCAAATCTACAGCTGGGGTGAACTGCCCTTGCTCCAGTGAAGTCAATGATGCTACATCATTTATACCAGCTGAGGATCTTGCCTCGATCGTGTAAATTTTCAAACGTGACTTGTGATTTTGGGTGCCTCACTTTTTTGGTGCCCAACTTATTATTTATTATTGGCATTACCCCAGCACGGAGGAGCCCTTGTCATGGACCGGGCCTCCATTGTGCTAGGCGCTGTACAGACAGAGACCAAAAAGACAGTCCCTGCCCCAAGGAATCATAGAAGCATAGAATATCAGGGTTGGAAGGGACCTCAGGAGGTCATCTAGTCCAACCTCCTGCTGAAAGCAGGCCCAACCCCAACCAAGGCTAGGTCTACGGGGGGGGGGGAGGGTGTCGACCTAAGATACGCAACTTCAGCTACGTGAATAGCGTAGCTGAAGTGGCGTATTTTAGGTCGATTTACCTGGCTGTGAGGATGGCGGCGAGTCGACTGCCGCCGCGCTGCCGTCGACTCCGCTTCCGCCTCTTGCCGCAGTGGATTTCCGGAGTCGACGGAAGAGCCATTGGGGATCGATTTTATCGCGTCTTCACTAGACGCGATAAGTCGATCCCCAATAGATCGATTGCTACCCGCCGATTCGGCGGGTAGTGAAGACGTGCCCTAAATCAACCCCCTGCTCAAAGCAGGACCAATCCCCAAATAAATCATCCCAGCCAGGGCTTTGTCAAGCCTGACCTTAAAAACCTCTAAGGATGGAGATTCCACCACCTCCCTAGGTAACCCATTCCAGTGCTTCACCATCCTCCTAGTGAAATTTTTTTCCTAATATCCAACCTAAACCTCTCCCACTGCAACTTGAGACCATTACTCCTTATTCTGTCATCTGGTACCACTGAGAACAGTCTAGATTCATCCACTTTGGAACCCCCTTTCAGGTAGTTGAAAGCAGCTATCAAATCCCCCCTCATTCCTCTCTTCTGCAGACTAAACAATCCCAGTTCCCTCAGCCTCTCCTCAAGCTGATATCAGCTCCTGAGGAGCTGATAATCTACATACTTTGAGGTCTGATTTGCAGAAAGGGATGAGCACCTCCCCTCTGCGAAATGAAGACACTTGGAAGTGTCACTTTTGAAAACCTAACCAATGAATTGAAATATAGGTTGACAATAGATCTAGACAAACATACACACACATGCTGGCTTGGAGCTCCATCACTGACAATTTTTCAAATAAGATTGGATGTTTTTCTACAAGATCTGCTCCAGGAATTCTTTTGGGGCAGGTCTCTGGCCTGTGTGATACAGCAGATCAGACTAGATCAGGGGTAGGCAACCTATGGCATGGGTGCCAAAGGCGGCACGCGAGCTGATTTTCAGTGGCACTCACACTGCCCGGGTCCTGGCCACTGGTCCGGGGGGGCTCTGCATTTTAATTTAATTTTAAATGAAGCTTCTTAAACATTTTACAAACCTTATTTACTTTACATACAACAATAGTTTAGTTATATATTATAGACATAGAAAGAGACCTTCTAAAAATGCGAAAGTGTATGACTGGCACGCGAAATCTTAAATTAGAGTGAATAAATGAAGACTCGGCACACCGCTTCTGAAAGGTTGCCGACCCCTGGGCTAGATGATCACAGTGATCCCTTCTGGCCTGGGAATCTATGAATTGCAATCAATGTGCCCCCCCCTAAGGTGACCAGAGAGCAAATGTGAAAAATCGGGACGGGGGTGGGGGGTAATAGGAGCCTATATAAGAAAAAGATCCAAAAATCGAGACTGTCCCTATAAAATCGGGACAGGACATCTGGTCACCCTACCCCCCCCCCCCCCGAATTTGCAATGGTAACTAATTGCATGGCATGAGTTTAATCATATGGTTTTCAACTTAAATCCCCCCGCCCCCAAATAAAAAAATAACAGTAGAGGATTAAAACTTCGACAGAACTTGTGCTCAATCCAGCATCCTGAATGCCATTTCCTGGCAGAAAAAAAATTCCTGCTGGTCTTTTCACTTCTTAGTCACTCCTAGCTTTGCTGTTGGGTTTTCTGATTTTCCCAGGGAGAAGATGAAACACACATTCTACCTCCCACATACTTAAATTAGCTTTTAAGGACAAGACTGACAGTAATGAGCCACCCCCCTGATCTCTGGAAACTGTAGCTCTGATGGGGCCTTCACTGTTCTAAATACTTGGTGGGCTTTGCTGCTCCTTGCACTATGAGTGCTTTGCTCTTTTCTCTAATAGCAGCGCCCAGATGGGAAAAAAGAGCGCTTCGGCCATGCAGCGGGAAATCCGGCTGCACTTGAATTAAAGGACTTTTTTTAAGGGCCATTTTTGCCTATGCACAGCATCATTATCAGCTTTGGACTCCTTTAGCCCAGGTAAGAGGAAGGGATTCGGTGAGTCTCTTGTCGTTTAGTGATAATGCATGGAGCATTGTAGAAGGGAGCTACGGGAGTTCTTCGTAGTTTGAGCCAACATCTTCTATTGAATTTGAAATTATACTAATTGGAATCTTGGCCAGGCATTCAAAGCATTGAATTGTGACCATTACTAATCAATAGGAAAGAAACACAACAGGAACCAGTAATGCCACCTAATCAGAATGCAGTTTATTCATAACAGCCAATAGAATAATTCTGTGAGCGCGGTCTGTTAGGAACAGGCTGATGGTATCTGATTGGCTGGAGCACAGGATATAAGTCTGTCCTTGTTGAGGCTTTTGCATCAATAGAACCACATGGGTGTGATGGGCTCCAGATACCCGTGTTTACTAAATATACCCAACACGGAAGGCCTAATTCTATATGTATACACACCGCACCTGTGACTGGTTTCTAAACACAGAACGCAGTGAGCACCGCAAGAGGGCTCACCAACTATTTAAAGAGATGCTCCTTCACACTGCAGTCCTCTTGGCCAATCAGGAATGCCGCAGGTCGACGGCTGAGGATTCAATTCACTCTTGGGCACAGAATCTGCACACGGGTTTAAGTGGGACTTAACTGTTGACCCTATTTTCAAAACCAGAAAGTGAGACCCTTAGACTTAGACTTATGACATGCCCAAGGGCTCCCGCTCTGGTTCCTTTCTGCGATCAGCCCTGCCTGGATGACGTAGATTGAAAAAAGGCTAAATTCTACCTCGTCTCCCTGTGTTCCTCGTAGAGTGCAGGGAAGTGAGGGGGAGAGAGACCACCAAGTGCACGTGGACCCCTCTCCTCCGAGGGGGTCACAGCTGGGGTTTTGCATCGACTAGAGTGGGTCATCGACTCGTCTTGCAATGTTGTTGCCTAGGAAGCTGTGACAAGCTTTGACCCAGCACAGTGGCTGTCGTGAAACACGTTCACTGTGTGATGCGACCCAGGGCTGTGGGCAAAGCAGGTACGCCTGGAAAAAATATTCCGCAGTTATAAAACCTCAAGTGTTTAGACTGGTGCAATGAAAAACCTGGACATTTCATGAGCCCTGACAGAATTCAGGGAATCATGGGACTGTCCCAGTAAAACCAGGATGTCCTGTCTCTTCACTTAAGTATCAGGGGGTAGCCGTGTTAGTCTGTATCTACAAAAACAACAAGGAGTCTGGTGGCACCTTAAAGACTAACAGATTTATTTGGGCATAAGCTTTCGTGGGTAAAAACCTCACTTCTTCAGATGTATAGAAGTGAGGTTTTTACCCACGAAAGCTTATGCCCAAATAAATCTGTTAGTCTTTAAGGTGCCACCAGACTTCTTGTTCTTTACTTAACTGATGCATGGTCTCATTCTAGCCCTCTAACTCTTTTCAGCGTCTCCATCAAACAAAAACAATTTAAATTGACATCAATCCCCATCTGACAGATTTGCTTGTGTGTCTGTAGACTGGGGATTTTCTTGCACTCCGATTGTTATTTTTAGTTTTGAAACTCCATGGTTAACGCACGTAGATGGAGAAAGGTGCCTTAGAAACAGACCAATTAAATAAATAATGTTCCTGTTGATCAAATCATTCTATTAAAGTCCCAGCCCTTTCAAATGAGATTTCATTCATCTCCCAGAAATTGTTACTCCAGTAACCATTGCCACCAAAGTCTAATAGAATTTACACGGAACGACATGTAAAAACAAAACACTTTTAAAATGTGTTTTTATGTAAACCCAGCATGGGGTGAGGCTGCCTGCAGAGAGGAAATCTCAGAAGAGAGGGAGGCTGTTGTGCAGAGAAGATAACAAAACACACTGGCAAAACAGCGTTCCTGCTGCAGAAAAACAATCCAACACAATTTTCCTGGTGTAAAATCAGGAGTTGTGCCTCTGAGTTCCAGTGGCATCCGTGCAAAGGGAGTTAGGTCCAGAATCTGAAATGAACAAAGGAAATTCCCGGCTGTTTGGGATGACACAAATCTTTACACTAATATATACACTGATGCCCTAAAACTATAATCCCCACTACCGCGACTACTATACACTAGTCAGCGCAGCCAGTGCAAGAGGCCTTTTCGAAATGTCCCTATGAAATGAGTTGTGTTCTCGTGAAAATCCTGAATGATTAGTGCCAAGGCATCATCTCTTATTGCTACCAGAGCAAAAGGAGGCCAGCCCTGCCAAAAGCGTTCTTCTAAAAAGCAATGTGGCTAACGGGCATTCCTTCCAGGAAAAGACTCTCTGCTAGTTTCTGATGTCATTTATTCTGACGCCAATGGAATTACTCTGAGTCCACGCCAGTGTGAGGGCTTGATCTTGCTTTCCATCAACTGGAATAGGAGCAGGGCCAGGAAAGTATGAACTGGTCCAGTGTGTGCAGTTTTCATTGGGTGAGGAAAAAACATGTTCCATCCATTGATACACAAAGCCAATCCCTTTATATATATATGGCCCTTAATGTGGTTTTCCCCTCGCACACCCGACCAGATTGCTTCCCAACAAAAGAAGATAACAAACAAGTTCAGCAACAAAATGTCATCAAAGCCCAGAATTTTAGCTTTGATTTAAAAGCAGCCAAGTGCACAACATGTTCTTCTCATCTCCCGTGGCATTCACAACCCCGGTGTATTAGTGGCTCAAGGGATTGGGCATCGAATGGTCCTTGCATGGCTGAGTTTGACTGAAGGACAGAATGGAAACCTTAATTTGTACTGTCCTGGCTTTGCTCAGTTTCTCTCCCAGCTGTAATATTATTTAACTCTAATTGGATGCATCTCATTTTCTGGTTCTGGTTTTGTTTTGTTTGGTGGGGGGTTTTGGGGGACGGAGAGAAGGAGAAATACCTTTTCACTGACAGGTCTACAGCTGGATGATTTACCGAAGAGCCCATTCTGATTTTAGCAGCGTGAAGTCCACATTTCATGTCAGCACGGAGATACACCTAACATATGTCTAGTTTGATAACCAGACTCATATTTTCAGAAAGTGCTCATGGGAGTGAAGGACTCCTAGCACTGACTAGATCTAAGACAGATGATTTGCAAGCTCCTAACATAGCCACTGCACTCCCCCCTCCCCCTGTTATCTGCAATGATCCCTATTGCAACCCCGGGCCTTTTTTAGTCTAGTGGATGGAGCAGAAGCTGGGAATCAGGACTCCTGGCTTCCCCAAGAATTGTGACAGTGTAAATTCTTATTCACAGGAACAACTTGATTGCAGCATCTGCCAATGGTGCCCCATGTATCTTTTGTAAGTGAGGCTAGGAAACAGGGCCGGCTCTGGCTTTTTTGCCGCCCCAGGCAAAAAAGCCTCCAGCCGCCCGCCCCCACCCCCCCCCGCAGCGCGGCAGGGGAGGGCGGCCGGAGCCCCGGGAGGAGGGCAGCGAGCCCCGGCCGGGGCGGCGGCCAGAGCACCGGGGGGAGGGTGGCGAGCCCGCCCGGGGCTCCGCTGTCCCCGGCAGCCAGAGCGCCGGGGGGAGGGCGGCGAGCCCCGGCCGTGGCCCCGCTCTCCCCGGCGGCTGGAGCCGGAGCACTGCGCCGCCCCCCTCCAGGTGCCGCCCCAAGCACAAGCTTGGTGGGCTGGTGCCTGGGGCCGGCCTTGCTAGGAAAGCTGCAGAATACATACATAAGACAACATGATCATCTAACATCAAGAGATTTTGAATTGCCAAATTACTAGATGGTAATCAATATGGTGAGGCAGCATCCGATTTAAAAGCTGTGGGTTGATTTTTTTTTTTCTTTTTGACAGAGACCAGCTCAGAAATGCATGCTATAAGACTGATTGCACACAAAAGCTTTTAGCTATCCAGGCATCTGGTTAAACTGAGTGTGGATGAACCAGATCTGACTTTTGCTGATGTAATCAGTGCAAACACGTACTTCCTCTTGGAAACGCCAGATGAATTCTTCATTCTGGCTATTAGTGCCAGGAACTAAAAGTGAGAGCAGAATTTGCCTCTGTGCATTGCAGCTACAGTATCTTCCACAGGAAGATCTCACAGCACTTTTTTGTCCTCATGTGAAGTAGATAAGTGACACACCTATGGCTCTCTAGGACTTCACAACTGGCACGATGCTTCCCATCACAACCACTTGGGAAACTTCACGGTAGCGGGGGTCGGGGATAGGACCCAGATGCTCCTGCTTCCCCAAAGCACAACCCCCTACAGGAGATTTGCCATTAGCTGTTAGCAGGACACAGACTATGGAACATTTTTGAACAGTCTAACTCCATCCAGGAGGGGGCAGTCAGTAGGACATATACACATGCCATACCATCCGGTTAGCACATGGCCAGATCATGATTCCTGTTTGACAGTTAAGGAAACCAAGAATTAATGATTGTTCCCGGCAGAGTCTCCTGAGCAGGTAGCCTGATTCCACGTTTTAAACACTAGACTACAGTCTAGCCATCTCTGTTTTTAAAGACCTTTTCTCTTACTCTGTCCTAGGCTCTGATAAGAAGTGGTACTGATACGATGCAACTGGATAGTTCAATTGCCTTTCTTCTCCTAATGGAACTCTTGTGTTGGCTAATTTGCTGTTTTTAATGGCCTGATTGTTCTGCACATCCCAGGGAAGCCATGTGAGCACTTCAGTGTGTTTTGCAGTGGTCACGTGCTAGGCGGTGCTTGAAGGCAACTGAACCTTGTTGCTCAATAATTGCAGAGCAATTTGGAGACACGACTCAAATGTATAATTTATGGGCGCTTCATTCATCCTGGTCACAAGCAGTTACTGAGACAATTGTTATAGCACAAAAACAATTTCCATCAGGACATGTGTCTGGCTACCTAGACAAGAGCATTAGTTTGGAAAGGGAAGAAATCATAGAGTCGTAGGACTGGAAGGGACCTCAAGAGGTCATGTAGTCCAGTCCCCTGCACTAAATCACTTTGAACTTTCTGATGAAGCTTTCCTCTTCAGCGAAATGTGCAGGGGACTGGACTCGATGACCTCTCGAGGTCCCTTCCAGTCCTATAATCTATGAATCTATGAATCTATGAAAAGGAGCAAAGGACCCTAAAATGAAGAGAGCCTGATCTCACCTGCTTTGCACAGGGTGAGAAGTGGGTGTAAAACGCTAGCAAATCAGAATTCCCACACGCACCTCCAGGAGAACATTTCATACACACTTTGCACAAGTGTGAATGACTAGGAAAGAAACCAGGCAGTGGGGAACCAGGCCCATCACCATTCGGATTTGCTAGCATTTTATGCCTACTTTGCACAGGTGCAAATAACTGCATATGGTACAGGGCAGTGAGAGGAGGAACTCCGGTTCTTAGCCTACACTGCTGTGCAGTATTATATCAGCATGAGCTGGTGGACTACTACCCCAGAGCCCCGTCTTTCCTTCTAGGATGGAACCGCTCATGATGGGGAAAAGCAGCTGCTGTTGCCACTGCTAACACCATTTGTCTGCTCAGACAGCCTTGGAGATCAATTATTCTCATTAGCCAATGGAGAATTAACAAGCACTGGGCTTAAGCTGCAGGAGGGAGAGGTTAGGCTGAGCATTAGGAAGGAAATAAATCATATTTGGGCCAAATTCTGCTTGTTTCCACCCATATGAATCCATTAACGTTAGCAGAGGTGGGAGCTGACAGCAGAATCTGGCCCTAACCCTAAAATGGAACCAAATGCCAAAGAAAGTTATGGACTAGCTGGCACTGCAGATACTCCAGGCTAGACAATAAACAAGGGATGGTCTAGGCATAATAAAAATCAATGATGATTCCTCTCCAAATGCAGGAGATGGGTGAGACCAGCCATTGCTAGCGCTTTCCTCCAACCCAGGTGATTCTGAGATTTTAATAAGGGCATTTGTGGAGCATAGCCCAGAACAAGTGATGAAAGCCACTGCTCTAAAATCTGACTTTTCCAACCCTGCCCCACTGCATTGAAATGTCTGATTAATTCCTCTTGCTTTTAGCTCCATTATTTTGACTGGTAAAGCATGTGACAAACTGTCCTCTGGCTGAAATGCTGATCTGGCTGGCGCTTATTAACTCCGCTTCCAAATAAGGGACGCTTGGGCAGCAGTGTGTTCTGAAGCGGCTTTCCCTGTACGATGAAGATAAAGCCTTCTTCAAGTCCCAGGCTCCCGAGGTATTTCTCACGTAGCTCTTCCGATGAGCACTCATCTCCAAGGCAGAGGGCTGCCGTCCACTGCTGGGAATGCCGTTTGACTTTAGTTATCAGATTAAGTCCCGTACACTTGTCATTCTGATGACATATTATTTAAGAGCACTTGCGTGTGCGTACAAACACACATACGCACGCTCTCCCTCGTACCTGGCAGAGAGAGCTGGAGATCCCAGAGGGGAGCGAGCAGACACCTTGGTGCAGAATAACCGTAAGTGACAGCGTATGTCGTCTTTGACATCGGTAGTAGGGATCTAGGAGAGCCAAGTACGATTCTGACATCTAAAAGCACTCAGGCTTCCTACTCTATAAAAGAAACAATGGGAACGGAGAGGCCCTGGAACGTGCCAGATTGGCAGCTCCTGACAAATGTAGTGCACTGTTCATCCACTGAACCAGTCCAGCATGGGCTTCTTGCCCCTACTGGTGTGCCTTAAACCTGGCACGGAGGGTAGGTGAGTCTTCATGGCTCAGTCTTCACAGCCTCCTGGCTGAGTTTGCCAACCAGTGCCAGCTGTGGGGGTGGATTTAGGAGGCGGGCACTTGTCCACGGAAGGTGGACTGAGACTACAGAGACCATTTCACCCCCCCCGACCCCGACACACTCAAACCTCCCCAAATACACCCATGTCTGCAGTGCCGACCCCACACAAGACAAAGCTCAAAAATGAAATCACTTTGGGTTGAATAGGGAATTTCTTGAAAGGCCATGAAGTCAAAAACACCTCCAGTCGCTTTACTAAGGCCTACCAGCTGTAGTCAATCTCTCTCCCCCTTCCTGGGAATGATCACAAGGCAAATTCCACAGCAGGTTCAGTCTGACAGTTAGCCATGCGCGACAGGATGCATTGTGGCATCCACCCACAAGCGCCCCAGCCACCACCGCACACTTGTTACATAGCAGCGCAAAGAGCTGGAGGGTGACTTTGGCTGGGTTATTAATCCCAGCTTTGATGGAACAGTGACCGGTAATGAGGAACAGCAGCGTTGCATCGTTAGAAGGAAGAACCATGGGGGTAGCGTATTCAGCATCCAGGCGATGCAGAAAGAGAATGCTCCAAATAGGAGTTTCTATCTCCCTGACGGTACTTGGTGTTTCCGGCTAAGGAGAGAGAGAGCCGACGTTCCTGTCCAGAGACTATTTACCCTCACTAGAGTTAACTTGGATCTTTTGCTTCTGGTGGTTTTTTTCTTTTTATCCTGCCTGAAAGTTAGCATTGCACAACTCCTTTAATGAAGGTTATGGTGCTGTAAGCCCCTCCCACCGGGGACTGCCTTCTTCATCTGTGATTAAACCTGCTCACACTCCAGTGAAATTCTCTGAGCGATTTCGGTGCTACCAGAGGGCCCCACTGGTTCTGCACTCGTCCCGTTCAGCCCGAGCTGACAGCAATTGCACTGGAGGTGGGGAAAGGACGCAGCGTTGGCATTGCAACAATATTGTTCTTACTCTTGGTATTAGCGTTGCAGACAGAGAACCGGCTGGAAGGATGTGACGCGTTAGGCTTCACCACTGGACAGGGTGAGGGCTTGGCAGGCATTTGTTGATCCTGTTGTGGCGTCTTACTAAAGTACTGAGTTTTGGTGACATGTCACACAACCCCTTGTTAAACCAGCCCATCTGTCTGCTTTCCTTCCACGTTAGACTAGGGCAGTGGTTCTCAACCTATTTGCCACCATGGGCCGCATATGCAGCTCTGTGTTATGTGGGCTGCCTCCACACAATATATATACTACCTTGTGGGCCTGAGGATGTCACATGGGCCGCAGCTGTGTGCTGATTGGGCCGAGGCTTGAGAACCACTGGACTACGGGCTCGGCAGTCAGTCCGCAAAGAGTTTTGCTGGCAAACTATTCAGAAGCTGTACAAAAGTCTTGCCCCCTAGTGGCTGGAGGCTAGGCTGTTGATTTCAACGGGTCTTCTCAGGTGCTTAAAATCAAGCTTGTGCTTAAGTGCATTGTTAGATCTGGGCCTTAGAGGCAGGTCCAGACTGAAAGTTATTGCAACTCAGCAGAGGTGGAGGAGGAGGATCGATAATTCTTTTGCAAGAGCCTTGAACTGGTTCTGTTCCTGACTGTTGAGAGCTTCGCCCCTCAGTAGCCCTCCCATGAGCTGGTGGACTTCTCCAGAGACAGCTTGAACTTTTCTGGAGCTGTCCTAGGGCTTGTAGGCACTAAGACATCTCTCGTGAGTTGCACCCAAAGTTGCAATGTGGACCTCACCGTGAGCTCTTTTTTGGAGTAGGAGAATCTGGGGTCACCATGACTTTGTTCCAGAAGAAAGAACTCTGCCTAGACTCTGTCCTGGGGTATGGTTTTTCCCATCCTCTCTTAGCTGCTGCAGAGAATGCAGATAATTGCATCTCGGAGCGAGTGACCTCCAGCTCACAGGCCTGATTCAGCACTTGTTTTACATTTCTGTCAATTTTTCACACTTTAGAGGATGTTTAGCGGCAGGAATCAAAGTTGAAAGGTGCCCCAGTTACCCCTGGCAACCGCATAAAGCGGAGCTCATGGCTTGTGAACATGTAATTGGAATCACCATGGCTATTTTGTGTGTGCTGGCTGGGGAAGAGGGTTTCCTCCTCCTCCTTTTAATCAATTATCTGTTCATCCAAAGGTGCAAAGAAAGGGACCGATGCAGAAAAGCGCTGCCTCCCCTTCAGACTGTTTGTAAACATCCCCCTGGCTGGGGAACAATAAGAGGAGGACATGATCTCCTCAAGACAATTAGCAGAAGTATTAATGGAATATATGCAAATGTGCAATAATTGACCTGAGACTTCAGTTCACAATGGAGAAGGATGAGCTCCAGATGGCTTAATGAGAGTAATTTAAGCCCTTTCTTTATAGTGTCAGAGCCACAAAAGAAATAAGAAAAGCCAGGCTGCATTCCACCCTGGGAGGAGTGCGGCTGGAGATTGTTGTGACACACCCATGCACCACTTGTTGCTTTGGAGGTACAGTGGGGATAGACCCCAGCTCCCCCTGCTCCAAACAGCCCAAGCCCCTGCCACAGGGTACGTCTTCACTACCCGCCGTATCGGCGGGTAGCAATCGATTTATCCGGGATCGAAATATCGCGTCTCGTTAAGACGCGATATATCGATCCCCGAACGCGCTCACCGTCGACTCCGGAACTCCACCAGAGCGAGCGGCGGTAGCGCAGTCGACGGGGGAGCCGCGGCCGTCGATCCCGCGCCGTGTGGACCCCAGGTAATTCGATCCAAGATACTTTGACTTCAGCTATGCTATTCGTGTAGCTGAAGTTGCGTATCTTGGATTGACCCCTCCCCCCCAGTGTAGACCAGCCCTGACACTCCATTGTTTTTAGTAGCATAGGGCCTATGACACACAGTTAAGCAATTCTAATTCCATCCAGCAGAGGGATGTGGCGCTCAAGTCATTATGTTGCTTGAAAAGATACCATCTATTTTATTTACTCTGGTCATTTACCTTTTGTTTCCACCCTGGGAGGATGGATTCACTGCTGGGTTCAAACAGGGTGTGTAAAACACCGCCTCCTGCTCGGAACTTGAACCAAACCACAGCATTTTTCCAAGAAAGTTTGGAATGAGATCATTTAAAAAAAAAACCTCCTGTCGGCGGCTGTCTCTACACTTATGTCTCCTGTCTAGTCCTTTAATCTCATGAACATTTAGCTGCTAAACCCAGCCTCCAGAATCAGGACAATGGGCGGGGCGGGGGGAGTGTACGGGCATGTCCCCAAACTTTTTATTATCTGGCTGATGTGTCTCTCCTCCTGTGTCCCGTCCCCACCCCCCATAATGTGATTGCTGGCACCTGATTCCTCCTCCCCAAAGCTTGCTGGACCTATGTACCCCGCTTCCCTGAAAAAAAAAACTCCTTAGGAGTTATAGCAAGCGAGGGGAATGGTTAAAATGAGAACCTCAGGCTGTCCCTGCTTTGGGCAGCTGGCAAGCCCTCTGGCCTGTATCTGAGGGGAGAGCCACCTTCTCCAAAGAGGAATGTGTGAGTAGCCCATGTAGGAATGAAAGGAGACAGCATGCTCTGCCCCTGGAGGGAGCCGCAGGCAGCACCCTCTCCGTCTCCTGCTCTAGCTTACCCAGATTGGGGCGGATGAGATCAGGAGCGTCAGCCCTCTTTGACTGGCGTTGTTGGGTGAAAAATAACATCCACCCCAATTTAGGCTTAACCAGGTTTTTTTTAGCCAGTTTTAAGACACCATTATTATCACCTATGAATTATAGATGCATGCAAAACCAGATAAGGCAAGAAAAATACATGATCAAGTTACCTGCCCGGGGGACTAGGTAACTCTTTTCAAATCCGTGGTCCCTGCTGCGTTCTCCCCATCTCTCCATCTTCACCCTGCTGTTTGCACAGACCACACATTTTACAGATAAGACCCACAAACCAGTTTCCTGGTTTACCCAGCCCTGAAGCTGTTCCAACTAAGTTCTGAAATGCTGCATCAGCAGAGACATACACGAAAAGCAAAAATTCCTTTATATTTTCTTATAATACACTATGGACTATTCATTTCTCTAACATTGAGATATATGTATATATATGACAAACATAATGCATTACACATTCTCTAACAGGGCAATAGGTCAGGCTGACAAGGGGTCCTTGTGGGAGGAGGGGGAACAAGAGCCAAGTGCTGGAACATCTCTTGAAATCTTTTCTCAGTGTTTACTCAGTCCTTACTCAGGCAAAATTCCCATTGAGCCCCGGACAATTTGCTTGAGTAGGGACTTCAGGCGACGGCTCGCTGAGAGGTGCTTGGCACCTGCCACTGTCATTAAAGCCAACGGTGCCAATCCTGAGGGACCTACTCAGTGTTTACTCAAACTGAGTAAAGGACAGAGTAAACACAGAGAAAGGACCTCAGAAGCAGGCCCAGGATGAAGTCTCTGAACTAGTGTCAGGTCGATTCTTGAGCTGATGCTCCTCCCTCATTTGCATCCTGATGCTAATTGCAATAAAGTTCACACTTATAGAGCAAGAGGTGTTTGAATAATTACTCTGGGAAGCAGAATTAAAATATTTATTTATAATTCACACCATATGTTCCACCAATATTTTGTATTTAATCAACTAAAGACAGATGGCAGAACATTAGAGGCCATTAAACTAATGGCACTTAGTTTTTCCATTTATTTTCTTCTCCTTTGGAAAAAAATGAGGTGGATAAATGAAATGGAATGACGGCAGCGAGCTTTGATCTCTGAAAGGCCAAGTGGAGCTAGGGAGGAACCAGGGAAAGGAGCGACAGTTTTGCCTGCAGTTAACAGAGCTGGATTCCAGTCTTGCTGACACCTGTTTCACACTGGCTTAACCCCACTGACTTCAGGAGAGTTACTCCTGGGTTAAACCAATGTGAGGTCAGAATGAAGCCGTTAGTCATTCATTAGCAAAAGGCAGTGGATGGCTCTGGGATCAGTACTCTACTCTGGAGCCATCGGTCCCCAGCTGTCATCCATCCTCAGTCAGTTGACATTATGACCATCCTCTGAGGAACATTGGCGCTCACAGTCCAGTTCCTACTGACCAAGCCGCACCACAAATGACACTCCAGTGTCAACGAAGAGATCGGGTAGTGATTGGAGCTCTCTTCTTGGCTGGGAGGTAATCAGGACAGGGCAGGATTAAGACACCTTGAAGGGGCTTTGCTGAGGAAGCTTGTGTGAAACAGTGTGAAGCCATGTGTGCAGGATAATACACATGTGAGGTAATACTCATGCATGGATTATACAAAAGTGTCTTTAACTCAGCGTGCTCTTTCATCCTCCAGTGGCGATGCAGGACTCTTGCTGGTGTGGGAACGAATGTGCCTGCAGCACAGATATCGTGTAGCATTTCAGCAAAGGAACTGAATTATTGTACAGCATTTGAATGATATTTGAAGCTCTCTTCTCTAATTTTGGCCAGCCTGGGACACCATACTGGAGAAGAATACAAGGTTTCCAGATTCAGGCTGCACAATAGAGATTAGTTCCATTTAGCCTTGAGCTCTGCGGTGCTGTCGTTCGTCTCTTTAGGATAATGCTGGGCAGGAATTGGTTTTCTTCTCCCGCAAGAGTTTTTGAGATTTCAAACTTTTGTCCTGTTCCAACCTGGGAGAAAAGGTTGAAATCTCAAAATTTTTCACAGACTGATCAGCTGGAAAAAAAATCAGATCAGGTCGGTCAAAACACCAATCAAAACTTTTTGGTTTCACTGAATCAGCATTTTACAATGAAAAATTGTTTCATCAGAAAATTCCCAGCAGGCTCTACGTAGACCGACAGTTTCACACTTGAGTGCCAGAGACAGGCCTGTAGGGTGGAATTTTCAAAACCCCTAAAGCCCAAACCCGTCGATGTATTTAGTGCCTAACTCCCATTGAAATCAACATTCCTCCTTTGAGGCAGGGCCGGCTCTGGCTTTTTTGCCGCCCCAGAGCGCCGGGGGGAGGGCGGCGAGCCCGCCGCGGCTCCGCTCTCCCTGATCGGCCGGAGCGCCAGGGAGAGGGCAGTGAGCCTGCTGCGGCTCCGCTCTCCCCGGCGGCCGGAGCGCCGCGGGGAGGGCAGCGAGCCCAGTCGCGGCCTCGCTCTCGGGCCGGAGCGCTGCGCTGCGCCGCCCCCCTCCAGGTGCCGCCCCAAGCCGGCCCTGCTTTGAGGACCTGGGGCCTGGGTGACTCGGGACCCGAGTTCTGGTGAAAGTCAGTGGGCTGGTTTGTTAAGCAGTTTGTGCTGTTGTGATGCCACACTGAAAGTCATGGGCTCCTAAATTATGTGGGCATTTTTGAATGTTCCACCCCAGACCATTTTAAGGCACCGCAGTGACTGATTGCCAGCTCGCTCCCAACCCCCCAAGACACAATCCACTAAGCCTATGGCAACAGCTTCTGCACACACCTTCACCCTGCTTATTTAAGGGCTGGCGTGTTAAGAAATTTGTGCTGCAAACACCCCATTTATTGAAAGAGACAATGCAGCGAGTGCTTGCAATGTCCCGATTGTCTGGGCTGCTTTCTTGTTCCCGGGATTCAGAAGGGTAAACTACTCGGCTGCGCATTGTTGCTGTCTGTTCTGTGCATACAAAGCCGACTTCACTCTCCGGGCCTGTCAACCGGACCTAGTTCAGCTACATGAAAATTCACTCTGAAAGGGAGCGGGAGGGGAAGAAACGTAGTTTATTAAAAAGAAAATGTGACGAAAGGCAGCAATCAAAAGGGTTTTCTTTATAGTTCCTGTTGCATTCAGAAAGCCCAGCCTCCCATCCCCCCACTCTGTTAATACACATTCAAGATGAAAATGCTTCACAGTTGGATCAACAGCTCTTGGAGGTGTTAACATTTGCAATAATCTATTGCTGTTCTTAAAGCAGAAATTAAAACCTTCAGTCTGCAACTCCCAGGCCCCCAGCCTCTGGGGCTTGTTGGGAGCAGCCTTTCTGAGAGGCAGCAGGGGAAGAGACAAGCCCTGCGAATGTTGCAGGAAGTTCCGTGAATAATTCTCTTGCACATCAGCCGGATGACAGAGCCCACAGTGTCTTTGGTTTCCCACACTTCCCTAAATCAGTGGCCTGTGCTGACAACCCCTGGTGGCTGGAACCGCTGGGCGAGAGCCGTCTCTCTTAGCTCGGTTGAGTTCAGTGAGGTTACTACTGTCTGGATTTCAGAGGCGAATCAGTTACTCACTGCCAGATCGGAGTGGGAAGGACTGACCCCCCTTTTGAATCGGTGGCAATCGCTCCACTGGGAGTAGGGTGATTCGGAGTTAAAAGGCAGCCTTCTCCCTGGGCGAGTTGGCTGGGCCATCCGGAGCGCTGACCTTTGCCCCTTTGAGCCAGATTCTGCTCTCACTTTCTCTGGTGTCAGCTGGGGTATCTCCTCTGGAAGCCCATGGAGTTCCTCCGGTGTAGAAATGGGGCGAGGTCAGAATCAGACCAATTGCACCGTTATGCAGACTCACCAGCTACTCGGCCACGGGTTGCACCAGCAGACATAGCCCCCAGAATAACGGTGTAGCCCCAAGTTCAGCGAACCAAAGTTCAGGGGCTGTTTATCCCTGAAAGGGCACGGGAGCAGCTCCCTCCAGGCTGCATGGGTTGCTGTCACCACACAATTTCCTTTTCTCCCAGTGGCGGGAAGAACAGAGACACTTCCTGAAATGAAAGAACCTCCCTCCCCCCCACCTTCCCAGGGCTGTCTATCTGCAGGCCAAGGAAGCCCTGCACGGCCAGCTGTTACAGTACTCCTCAGCGGGGTAGCTTGAAGGTCAGCGTTGCAGCTACGCCGCTGACTGAAGGCAACAGAGATGCTCACATGAAAGATGTAATAAGGACAAATGCAAAGTACTCCGCTTGCAAGGAACAGTCAGTTGCACACATTCAAAATGGGAAATGACCTTTCTGTACTGCGGAAAGGGATCTGGGGGTTATAGAGAATCACAAGCTAAATATGAGTTAACAGTGTAAACAACAACAACAACAAAAAGTGAACCTCATTCTGGGATGTATTAGCAGGAGTGTTTTAAGCAAGACACGAGAAGTAATTCTTCTGCACTGATTAGGCCTCAACTGGAGTGTTGTGTCCAGTTCTGGGCGCCGCATGTCAAGAAAGATGTGGCCAAATTGGAGAAAGTGCAGAGAAGAGCAACAAAAATGATTAAAGTCTAGAAAATCATGACCTATGAGTGAAGATTAAAAAAATTGGGTTTGTTTAGTCTGGAGAAGAGAAGACTAAAGGGGGACATGAGAACAGTTTTCAAGTACATAAAAGGTTGTTACAAGGAGGAGGGAGAAAAATGATTCTCCTTAACTTCTGAGGACAGGACAAGAAGCAATGGGCTTAAATTGCAGCAAGGGAGGTTTAGGTTGGACATTAGGAAAATCTTCCTAACTATCAGGGTGGTTAAACACTGGAATAAATTGCCTGGGCAGGTTGTGGGATCTCCCTCCTTTCCACTCCCCCTCCAATACCCCATTCCGCTGGTGCTTAGAATCATAGACTCATGGGACTGGAAGGGACCTCAGTATGTCATCTAGTCCAGACACCTGCACTCAAGGCAGGACTATGTAATAACTAGACCATCCCTGACAAACGATTGCCTCCTTGGATGGGTGCTCAGCGTCTGTCAGGATCGGACTTTACCGAAACTTCCCAACTCCTTGTTGGTGCCATCAACAGTCCCCTCTTGCAGCACAGAACTCAACATGCCTTTCACCACGCTGAGCACCTGGTACACAATCTACCGGCCTGCCAGGGCCACCGTGCACACAAGAACACTGGGCAATAGCAGCAGCCAGGAAGAGAGCCTTGGCCAGCACGGCATCAGCTGTGCGAATCAGAGATGGCCTCATGGTACTTTCAGACCAGGCAGCGGAAACATCTTCTCACATCCGTGAGATGTAAAGTCAACTCACTGCTTGGCAAAACCACCTGTTGGTCTCTAGGGATCAATCAGTCCTTGGCCGCTCTGCTGAGTCCACCCGCAGTGGGGCCTGTTGGAACAATCACCTTTCCATCAGCCACTGGATTGAGACCATCAGCTATATCGCAGAAGCCATCAAACCGCTGTAAGGTGCCACTGGACCTTTGTTTGCTTGGGCTGGATTCAAACCCAGCAGCCTGGAGGTGAAATTCTCCATAAGCCATTACCAATCCCCCATAGCCAGCTAGCCCCCACTGGCAGGCTCTCTTCTTACACCGCTACTGGAGGGAATGCTGAGCCGTCCCCAGGAAGTAACGGTCCTTCCAACTTTTGATACTCACAGGTCATCAAGCCACGAAAGAGAGGCGCCGACTGACCTGTCACCGAGCTCTTTTGTGGGGAAGGCTGGCACATTTATTAGCTCTTCAGAGCCGCAGTAATCTTTGCTGCTTTTCAAATCGGAGGGTAGGAAATGTCCCGTGGGCTCGGAGAGACATTTGAGTGAGAGAGAATCTGGAAAACATTTACAGTGTGCTTAAAAAAAAAAAAGTAATAGCTCAGCTTGTCTACTTGAATTTAGGAAGGAAGAGGCGGGGGAAAAGCCGGGCGAGAGCTGCAGACAGGCTGTTATGTGTTTTTTGAAAGCTGAGATTGACTAAAACGTACATTGCGATGGGAAATGAGCCAGTGTGCATGCAGAAAGGGGCTGTGTGCCTGTCAGCAAGCCGGTCTGGAGGGTGTGCGGAGATCCAGCGCTTTGCACAGATTAAATCATTTAGAATGTTTCGGCAGCAAATACGTTGTGATAATGCGCTCCGGGCCGCCCTGACATTCTGTCAGCATCACGTGACACCCCAAGCTGCCTCTCTTACTGGAAGAGATGGTGCCCCCCCGGCTGGGCATTAGGAGAACCCCAATAGGCTGTCGGGTTGGGGTGATGCCCCGGGGAGCAGCTGGTACCCTGCTCCAGACCCCAAGTCACATCAAGGGATAACCCCAGCAGAGAACTGCCCGTTGGGTTCTGGGGGGAGGGATCGTGCTACAGCGGGATGTTGGCACCCCATTCTGCCCGGTGCCCCCAAGGAGCTGCACTAGATATTAGTCCCCACCGTTTGCAGAAGCATAGGAAGAACTCTAAGCCTAGGTGGACAAAGAGACGCTTTTCAAAGACGCCCCATTAGCAGGGATTGGCCCCCTGGTCAGCAGTAAACGGTTTATCTTTCTGGTCAGGCGCTAACAGGAGAGTCCGGCTAGCACACTGACTAGGTGGCGGGGGCACACAGGCAAAGCCGTGCTTTCCAGGCCCAGCCCCACGTCAGCAGCGGGGTGGAGATGCATGGCCCAAGCAGACAGTTCCTCCTAGAGCTCCAAAAGAGAGGTGCTGCTAAACCTATGCACGGATGTAACCTATGGGCCCCAGTTGGCCAGCATGTCGGTCTGTGTCGGGAAGGAGGGGATGGGCAGCTGGTTTCAATGGGAGACACCCAGTCCAGCCTAGGAGGAGCAGGGCTCAGTCACATGACAAAGATTAGGCCCTTACCAGAGAGGGCCTCCTAACCAGAGCCAGTCGGAATGTGTTCATTAAAATATGTTTTTTTGTGAAAGCCAAAATGTTTTGCAGAGACTTATCGGTTTCTGGGGCTGGGGCGGGGAAAGCGGGAGACCCAGGCAGGTCCTTGCTCTGTGGCTTGGGGGTTTGAGGATGGGCTGGGACATGGGACACCCAGGTTTGAGTCCCTGATGCAGAGTGATCTAGAATTAACCACCAGAACCATTTACCGAGGGTCGTGGTGGATTTTCCATCACTGACAATCGCCTGGGAGGCAGCAGCTGGATGTTTTTCTAAAAGTTCTGCTCCAGGGATGACTGCGGGGCAGGTCTCTGACCTGTGCTACCCAGGCAGTCAGAGCAGAGGGTCACCATGGCCACTCCTGGCCTTGAAACCTCTGAATCTCTTCCCTGTGGCAGCTGGAGCCAGGTTCGCCTCCTCTGAAGATAAGTTGCAGCAGCCTGTTGAGAAGGAGGCTGTTTCAGGTGCTCTCCTGCACGGCTGTACGGGACGGAGCTACCTGGTCTCGCTGAATGAAGCCGCTCTCCATTTCCTCGCAAACTCCTCTGCAATAAGGGGCTCTGGTGCTGCTGGTCTATTGCCCAGGGGTGAATCAAAACAGCTTCTGTCCGTTTTAGCTGCACAATTAATTTAGAAAGGGCTTTAAACGGCCTAATCTAACAAATGAGGATAAGACGTGGAAGGTGATTACGCATCTGCCTCTCCGATCAACAGGGGCACCTGGCAATAAATATGCAGATTTGGACCAAATTCAGGCAGCCACGAGCGCTTCGCTGGTGTCTGCAGAAACGAGCGAAGAAGAGCTCGGTGGGGCTATCTCAGGAGGAGAAGTTATTCCCTCAGCCACTTGGCTCTTTAAGTAGAACACTGGGAGACAGGAGGCCCTGAGTTCAAATCCCAGCTCTGCTACTGCGTGACCTTGACTACGGACTCACCTTTCTGTGCCTAAGGGTCCCCCTCATTAAAATGGGTGTGTGTGTAGGGGCGGGGGGGGATCATGATAGTAGCTACCTCCCAGGGATATTGTGAAGCCTGACTGGTCAAGACGAGATTGTGACCTGGTTGCTGGGGTGGGATGGTTGAGAAGCAGGCTGTAGTGCCCTGGTCTCATTGGACTCTGGTGTGTGTTGGCACTGCAGAGATCTGCAGTTTTCTCTCGGTAGCCCTGCTCTGTCACATACACTCACTAGGGGTGGTTTCTCTCTCTCTTTCTGAGCCTCCAGTGGTATTGCAAAGTACCACGGATACATCCCAAGCAAAGGTACGTTTTTGGTCCGGTAGCTCCCGCAACAGACAAGGGCAGATGAAATAAACCCAGAGCCACGCTGCCTCTCTCATCGGTGGCCCAAAGCAACTCTCGTCTCTCCCTCACTACTGCTCGGTGAAATATGAAAAACAGGCATTTTCTTGTCTGAGCCTGAACTTCCCAGCAGCCTGACGACACCAAAAACGCAGACGAGTCATGTCTTGCTGCTCAAACCTCACAATCTGCTTTAGGTTCTGATGGAATCTGGTAGCTCCCAGCTGCTTCTTCCACCCCCCACCCAGTTCCCACAACCATGCACCACCTTCCTCCCCATGGCCCATATTCCTCTCCCTTCCCCACCGAGGTCCTGCTACATCTCTTCCACCCACAGCTTCTCCTTCCCACAGCTGGGTGGGTCATTGCTGCCAGTCCCGGTCAATGTTTCCTCTTGCCGGTCCATTTCTCAGCAGCGGGAGAGTTCGGCGTTTATTTAGTTCTGGGCTCCCTCCCCTCTGCTGTGTTGTGTGAGCAGCGTTGTGGGGAGCTCCCGGAAGGGAAGACTGAGATATTTTGGGGTGGGATGATTGAAGCTGTACTTGTAATTTTGCTTTTGAGGCCACTCGGAAATTTCTTTTGCTTGTTGATATCCCCCCCCCCCCCATTTCCCCACAACTGTACATTCACTTGGCACCTGAGCTAACCATATACCATGCCCTGTTGCACTCTACTGGGGATTGTTATTACACTAACAATTTAGGCTAGAGATGGGATTTTTACCCATTTCAAAATAAGCTGAGTATCAAAGCAGCCGGCTGGATAAAATTGATTTCTAGCACCTCGTGTCGTAAGTACCTCACACAGCTACAAAGCAGTTTCTACGGGGGAAAGATACTGGTTGTAATAAGGGAAAGCAAAGCGCTCCGATTACACGGCGTTCATGAATATGGACGACACAGCACGTCCTGTAACATCTTCTTCCTTGGGGAACACCAGCTACACTTGTCTAATGACGGAGGTGGTATTAGCCAGAGAGTCAGCTGTGAGCAGTGAACGGAAGACTGGCATCAGCTTTGGTAAACAATGGCAATACTAAAATAGTAATGCCACTATTCCTATTGAGTGTTTCCAAGTAGGTAGCATTGAGAGGCAGTGTGGGCTAGCAGAGGAGGTGCTGTTCCCAGCTCTGCTACTGAGTCACCCCGTGACCTTGGGCAAGTTACTTCACCTCTCTTCTCTGTCGCCCTGGTCTATTTAGACTGCAAGTTCTTCAGGGCAGGGGCCCTTCTTATGCATCTGTGCAGCACCTAGCATAATGGGGCTCTGATTTCAGTTGGGGCCTCTAGGTGCTACTGTGATACGAACAACAATAATAATATGAATACTCCCCAGGCATCTTCGCTATCAGCCCAGCACTCCAGCGTGTGCCAGACAGCAGCACCGACTGGATTTTCATAGACGGCATCTCTCGTATCCCTGTAATCTGTTCACTTGCTAGAGGCTCAATGGACCAGTGAATCTTGGTGATATGAATGAACTATATCTGCTGCTTATCAACAGCGTACAGGGAAAACTAGTGAGTGTCCTGGAATATGATCGTTTCATTCCGAATTTTCTTCGCTAAGGGGGTTGCTGGTAGCAGGGATTGAGCCGGTGACCTCTGGATCTTAAGGCACAAGCCCCTCCTGTTTGAACTGCAACCCAGTTGTATTAGCCCAGCTGGGCGGTAGCAGGCTCAACGTCTAGCTATGACGCGGTCACTACTAGAGGGGGACAGAGCACCACACCAAGTGGGCATGGCTTGCAGAACTTAGCTCTGCTCTACACCCAAAAGCCCGGGGTATGAGTCCGCTAGCTAGGTTCTCTCATGTCCCAGTCCTTACTTGGAGGGACCAGCCCGAATGGCTAGTGAGTTGAGGCTGCATGGGCCCCTTCAGTCTCTGCTATTTCTGCAAACCAAGGGGCCAGTCATGATGGGCCCACTTTTCCTTTAAGAAGTGAGTGGATAGATGCCACCTGGTGAGGAGCAGGATAGAAAAACAGCTGCCATGAGAGCACTGAACAGCATCAGGTGGGAGGCAAATCCTAGGCTGGATCTGAAGTGAGACATCTCTAATCTCTCTCCCCGCCCCCAGCAGCCAGTTAGTCCGTTTGCCTGTCTGGAGACACCTGGCCTTGCTGAGCCTTAACCAGCATTTTACACTGTGTGGTTCTAATCTAGTGCGATAACCCTGGACAAATGAAATGCCTTTCTGCTTGTGAAGTCAAGTCAAACCCCATCCCCTTCCTAATTCAGTCCCAAACAAAAGGAGCTCAACAGGGTAAGAACATGCCATATGCAAAAATGGCAGCTAAAAACTAGACCTCTTCAATGCTGCAAGAGCCACCGGCCTGGTGATTTTGTCCAGCTGCCGAGGTTTCATGAGGCAGGACGGTGGGCTGGTGGGTTGAGCGCTGCACTGAGAAGCAAAAGTTCCCTGCGCTGCCACACATCTCCCTGTGACCTTGGACAAGTCACTTGTTCCACCCTGTGCCTTGGTCCCCCTCTGTACAGGAGGATCAGACTGCTCGGCCTCCCAGGATAAAATCCATTCCTGACTGGCAGTGTTCAGGCGCCGTGGTGGCGAGAACCATGTAAGTAACTAGAGGGCTCATCACAAGTGAACCCCTGGAGTCAATCATTGTTATTTCAAGTCCTGTGGTCATTACTCAGGAAAATCTTCCACTGATTCCTGCCCAAATTCACGTCAGGACCCTGTAGGCTGCTGGCTTGTCTCCCAACCCGGGGAACCCTCAACTCCACACCCCAGAGTCTGCTCAGACCCTTTCTCCAGCACACCATTGACCACCCACCTACAATCTCCGGCAAACCCCATAAACCAGTTCAACATAACTCCAACAGCCACCATGGCACAGACCTCCCTGCTCCTGGCATCTCTTCCCCACTCCTCCTATAGACCTCGGCCTTTCCCCTGGCAGAGAAACCCACCTACCCCCCTCAAGCTCTCCTCCTTCACTGAACTCTATCAGCCTTTATGAGATCCAGGTGCTCATCAGGCAGTCACCTGACCCCTGCCCAGCTGGGTCTTATCATCCCCTCTACCGGGCCCAAACCCTGGTTCTTACAGGGGCTCTGCCTGGCCCTGCCACAGGCCCCGCGTTATTTCTTTCTTTCCCACAGTGTGTTCACTCCGATTAAGGAACCGGGAGGTTCATCTGCAATAGAGATGGGGAACCAGTTTGGAGAAAATAAGAACTGTACTGATGCAGAAGTAAAACCCAGGCGGGAACTCGCTCTGATGCCTGCTGAAACTCAGAGGCGGGTTCTGTTGAATATATAAACACCTTCTACAAGCGCAGTAGTGTCCGCGTGCATGTATACTAGGAATGGGCAAACCGCCTTGATCCTCCATCCAGCACTTGCACCAGCTCCGAGTCATTTGGGGAGCGCTGATTTCAAGTGTGAAACGTCCTTACGTGCGTGCTTCCGAGCTGGTGATATCAGGTGAGCATCCCCGTACGATCGTGGTTTATAGTCACTGTAATTCCCCTTCCCTCTGTTGAGCTCTCGAAGAAGAGTTGCTAGGGATGTTTGGGAAACTGAGGCTAGCACAGTGCTATCTTCCATGCCTGATCAGGGGTTGAATTTCATCCCATCCCAAGCGGCCGCCCCAACGGAACGTGGGGAAGGCAATCTGAAATAGCCGAGCGTTTTCAATGGGCTCTGTGTCTATCCCGGAGCCTGATCTCCCCATTCCCAGCACTGCACAGTGCTCTCCAATATGCTGACAATGGTATTAAAGAAAGAGTTAATGGCCACAGCTACTGCTATGCCTCTTGCTCCAACAGGCTCGGCATATTATTGTACCGTCAGCCAGAGCTGAGTCAAGAGGACTGTGTTCTTGCCTTGCTGTTGCATTGGATGCAATGCCCCAAAGATATTGTCCTGCAAGATCTAAGGTTTGCGCTGTCTGCAAACTTGGGGAAATAAGGGAGACTCATGCACAGTCCCCCTAAAATCCCCCAAACCCTCCACTTTCCCCTCCTCCTCTAGTCAGCAGAATGCTAAAAAGCTGTGGTATGTAGCCAAGAACATAAGCAGTGTGGAATTTGCAGCTGATCTGAAACACAGGTGGGAGGGAGGGAGGGGGACATTACACGATCTGATCCCATTTATTGACGAGCAAAGCCATTTTCCACATCACATAAAGAGGAGGCTGGAAAATCTGCTAGTGAGTCAGACTGAGAAGCAATTCTCGTGCCCTCCTCCAGAACTGCTCGTGCAATGCTGTAACATGGGTGATGGGGAGAATTCCCTCCTGACCCCGAGCTGGAAATGAACTTCTGCCCTGAGGCATGAGGATTGATTGTATCCGAGCTAGTGTAACCGCCCTGCCTGTTCATGGGAATGCCCGCTAGACAGTATCAGCATACAATCTGCTCATGCCAAGAGCTTGGTCCAGGCCTATGAAGGTGTATGCTTGTGTATTTGTGTGTATGTCCGTGCTGACCCGTCTGCATTGCACACTACGTGGCATTCTCTTTGGGTGAGAGGGGCGACACGGGCGCCATTAGAAACTGAGCATCCTCGGATCATTGAAGGGCAAAGACCTGTCTTATTTGTGACCCTTTTCAACACCTCCGACTCCTGTTTATTCTTCCCACCGACCCAGAGCAGGGCAAAGGGGAGAACAGAAGCTCGTGCACCAGCCAATCATTTTCAGGTCAGCAAGCTGGGCACCAGCAGAATAGGCAGCGTGTTCGGGCCATGTCCTAATGGCATGTGGGGCAGATTTTCATATGTGGGCACAATGGGTGTATACCTGAGGATGCACAGGAAGGTTGGATGCCTGCAAGCCACTGCCTGGGTGTGCACAGACGAGCCATTACCTGCTTTGTACGCGCAGTTTTGTATCCTTTCAGTGGCTCTTTGACTTGGGTAGGCAACGGCGCAGGCGGATTCTGCCGCCGCTATTATCCAGGCTGAGTGCTTGTGATTATGTAGCGCTCGCCTGACTGGTGAAATAACAGGGGAAATGTCGTATAAGGTGGTTCTGGTTCTTGTCACAGTCAGAAAAGAGACTCCTGCTTTAGACTTGCTTGGTGCTCTCCCTTAGGCCACCTTAAATATTTGGGAGAGGGGGGCTGAATTCTCCTTTATAATGCATTGCTGCAGACATCAGGATCAGGTGAATTCATTCATATTCGCCACCCTAGTGGCATGCAGCCATTCTCCTCTACGGGAAATCCTTGGAAATTGGCCTTTGGAAGGCTGGGAATCGAATATTTAGAACTCAGCCACTTCCCAGCAGCAAAGATGCAATTTACAAAAAGTTAAAGTGAAACCAAAGTACTCCCTGAATTCGAGGGTTTTCATCGATTTCTCCCATTCGTTCCGACAAGGCCATGATTAACGGTGACCTTTTCCCTTCAGCACCTTTGTGACCGAATAGCTGCCGGCTCATTAAATATGAATCTGAATTAACAGCCAATCAGAAGAGGGGTTGCTGCTGGGGAATGACTGAAGCCCCTTTGATGACTTAGCTGTAAATTTGCTTTTCATTCATTTGTGGGAGCCTGGCCTGAAGCATGACAGTCTCGAAGGGCTGTGATTAACGGGACGGTGCAAACGGCTACCCTGGGGATCAGTCTGCAGAGGCCTCGTTGCCCACCAGGGACGGGAAACTCTTTGCTTCATTTCAAACCCAGACGAATGTCCAGGCCATTATCGCATTTGTGTCCGGGCTTTGGAAAGACGGGGAGGGGAAGGGGGAGAACAGGAGAGGAGAAGGGAAAACAGTTGAAAGACAGACCCTACTGCAGCAGAGTGAATAGCAAATGTGCATGGAGTGTGGCACAACAGAGTGGAGGGGAAAAGAGTGAAAATGGATGCTGTACGTACATATATGTTGTACACCGGGCAGCTACTGATGTGTGTCTGTGTGCGTATGGCTGTGTGTATATCAGTGTGTGTGTGTGTGACTGTGTATATCGCTGCATGAGAGGGTTATTCTATTCTTGCTAGAAAAATTCAGTGGAACTTCCCTAGTAATCAAATGGCATTAAAAAACAAATGTCGTCACTCTAACTTGTGACCCTTATTACCAGGCATAAAGCATAAAGAGGCCACGTTGGCCTTGGAAACTTTTATGTTGCAGATACACCTGCTAATCAGCTCATTCATGAAACTGGCAACCTGCAGCTAACATTCGATTGCCCTTTTCATTCAGATGGTTAATTGCTTTTGGCTACTTACCTGGTCACTTTTTAAAAAGTGGTGACAATTCCTTCCTGACCCCAAACTGGAAATCAGCTTCTGGCCTGAAGCATGTGGATGGATCACACTTGTGGTTTGTATCCTAGCTAGCATAACTGCAGCGTTTAGTGGTCATGCCTGATTCACAGTATGGCTTTTTTATAAAGGCCTCTAATTTTGCTTCCTCAATGAACCATAGCCACAAGCAACAGAATATGGATGCCTGAGTGCTTGGTTACCCCTTGAACAGAGACATAGACAGTCAAGTATGCTTAGTTAGGTGGAATATCCTGCAGTACCCCTGACCTGATGCCACCCATCACTAGTACCTACTGCAGAACACAGGGAAATAAGAATCTTGTGAGAGACGCTCTGGGGAGGGGCTGGGGATGAAGATTTTGGGTACAGGAGGGGGCTCAGGGCTTGGGCGGGGGCTTGGAGTGAAGGGGGGTGAGGGCTCTGGCTAGGGGTGTGGGGCTGGGGATAAGGGATTTGGGGTGCAGGGAGGTGCTCCGGGCTGGGACCGATGGGGTCCGGAGGTGGATCAGGGCTGGGGCAGAGGGTTGGGGCATGGGAGAGGGGCAGGGTGCAGACTCTGGGTGGCGCTTACCTCAAGGAGCTCCCGGAAGCAGCGGCATGTCCTGCCTCTGGCTTCTGTGCGGAGGCGCGACCAGCAGCTCTCTGCGCTGTCCCTTCCGCAGGCGCCACTTCCGGCCAATGGGAGCTGTGGGGGCAGCGTGCGGAGCCCTAAGGCTGCCCCTACGTGTAGGAGCCGGAGGGGGGACATGCCACTGCTTCCGGGAGCCATAGTGAGCCTGCTTTAGCCCCTCTGTGCTGCCGACCAGACTCAGAGGTTTGACCATTGGCCTGCTAAACCCAGGGTTGTGTGTTCAATCCTTGAGGGGGCCACTTAGGGATCTCAGGCAAAAATCTCTCTGGGGATTGGTCCTGCTTTGAGCAGGGATTGGACTAGATGACCTCCTGAGGTCCCTTCCAACCTTGATATTCTATAAAAATAAATTGGTTTCAGCCATGCCTGTGTCCGTCCTGTAGGTGGGTTTCACTAGCACGAAGGCTTCTGTAAAGTGAATTTCAATGCCACCTGGAGGAGCTGAATTTTAAATCCACACAAGGAAGTAGTCATACTTGCTCACTCATCCAATCAGGGAACAAGAACAATGCCATGTGACTGATCTGACCACTCTTAGCTACTCGGGATTGGCTACGTTCAGATAATTGTTTGTGAGCAACCTGTGCAGTTTAAAATAAAATTCAAAAGGGACATATTCAATAACAAACGCGCAAGAGGAAACTGTGATTTGCTTGGGGATACTCAGCAGAAAAAGTGATCAGTTATCTGTTGTGAGTTATTGGCCCATCCCTAAGTCATTAGTAATAAGAGCTCATTCAGATCTGGGGTGAATAGGCTGAGAGCAGCGGATAGAAATTGATTAGAGCATTAGAGTACGCTAAATGCAATGATAATTAGCATAAATCCATGCACCCGTGCCTGCTGCCTGGCCCTCGGTGTGATGAAGAGGGAATGTGAAGAGGGAAAGAATTGAATGTACAGAAAGAAAGGCTGGAAAAGGAAAGAGATCACAGTGGCCTGCCGCCCTGACTCTAGGGGGAGCTCCCGAGACACTCCCGGGAGGCTAGCAGTCAGTTTTGAACTGTTGTCCTTCGCAGGACCAGTTCAGGGTTCATGAGTCTTCTCGGCACGTGTTCTGTCTGCTACTAATTGTCTCATTCGCATCTTAAAAATCTTTCTTACCCCGTTGTAAAGGCTGCTAAATAGTAGTGCAAACCCCAGCGAGGAACCCAGAGCTGCAGAGGGGTCTGGAAGGCCTAGCTAGAGACACGCAGTAGCCTCTGCACACAGATAGTCTCTCTCTCTCTCATCCCCAGCAAGGCAAAGGGCTGCAATGTAATTAGACCTTTCCAAATCACACCGACTCCTCGGGGTTCTGTGGCTTGATGGCGCCATTTCCAGGGGTAATTTTCCTGGCACAAGCTGCTCTTGGGTACATTCCTCTTGCCCACCATAAGAACTTGTGCCTTTTGGGACGTGTGGCCCAAGGAAGTTGAGACGGTGCCAGACGTGTCTGGGGTCCAGACGGATCGTGTGTGGCCGGAGAGGAGCCAGGACAGGGGCTGGAGAAGGCTACTTTCTCGTCAGCATAGAGGTGGTAGCTGAGGCAGCAGAGATACCAAGGCTAAGAGCCAGGCTTTTAGCAAAGCCTACGTAGCCCCCATGTGCTGAAAATCGAGCTGTAAGTGTCACTGTGGGAGTTGCTGGGAGCGGAGCCAGTTTGAAAATCTGGCCTCGTTTGTGGGGGCTGAGCTCATTTGAAAACCTGACCTCCCGTGGGAGCAAGTCGCTAGGAAAGGGGCCCGGGCATTGAAGGAATTCACACAGGTATCTTTGCACAACAGAGCAATAGACACACAGCTAGGGCAGTTTGACAGGCAGGAGCGTAACAATGGCTGGGTTGGCTAATCCTGAGAGAAAGGCCGGTTTTGTGGAGCAGCAATCAGGAGAGCCGAGTTCTATCACTTACTCTCACTGTGCCTCAGTTTCTCCATCTAATAACACCAACCTATCTGACCGGGGTTTATGAGGCTTATACTGGTGAAGCCTGTTGAGATTTTCAGATAGCAGGAACCCTGGAAGCACAAATTGTCTATGGCGTGTTACTTTGATTAGGGAGGGAAATATGAATGTAAAATCCATCCTTTTTCTAAGTGCACATAACCAAGGAACATCTGTTTGTTGGAGAGCATTAATTGGAAACAATGACCGTGACCGAACCTCCCTCTACACTCAGATGTGTGCTCTATTAGGCAGGCTGCAATGAGGAGTTTGTTGCCGATGCTGGATGGCTTTGTGGTGGAGGGGTTTCTGATGGCTGCTTCTCATCTGTCATGCAGAACGGCCTGGAAAATGCAAGAGAACGACCACATTTAAAGAGAGCTTCATGGGCCTGTCCAGGTCCAGGTGTTTTTTGGTCTGGAAATAACTATTTCTGGGTTGCATTGGATTAGAAACACCAGGAGAATAGCTGAGCCAGCTACATGTTGGTCCTTAATATTTCTAGTCTTCAATGAAGCTAGGGGCAAAGAGACACATTCAGTAAAGAAATAATGGGGGGAAAGTTATCGGAACTGTAATACCCCCCTACCCCCCACCGCCGGGTTGGGTTCAGGGAAAGCTTTAGGCAGAGGTTTGGGTCCCTTCTGCTTTTCAGTGAACTAGCCAGTGCACCCCTACATAGGGCCAGATCTCCAGCTGGCATCAAGTGATGTTGCTCCATTGAAGACAAGGCTCCTCGGTGTCATGCAGTAGCAGCAGCTCCGAGCTTTCCCAGAGGCACAAGGGAAGACCCATGAAGCACAGACAGCTGTGCAGATTTAGCCCAGCTGAGAATCTGGCCCATTTTGGCAGAACCTCCTGTCTGGAGCCCAGCAGCGAGTATGGCGTTTGCACAAGGAGAAGAAGCCGGGTTGAGCTCTTCGCTTGTGGTCCTACTCTCCTTTTTCTGTGCTTACGCAGGCTGTGCACATGACCTGCATGCCCCCTATGCAGCACTTAAACCCGGGGTGTGCAAAGAGCCTAGTGCAGGTGCTCCGCTCTGCCCGGAATTTCCCCTCTCATTTTCCCCTCTAAGCGCATCTTGGGGCTTGTCTTCACGTACAGCGCTACAGTGCAGAGTTCTCAGCTGTGCCACTGTAGTGCTTTAGTGAAGACACTACTACGCCGTTGGTAGAGCGTCTCCCGTCGGTGTAGTTCATCGACCTCCCCGAGAGGCGGTAGCTGTGTCAACGGGAGAAACTCTCCCGCCAACATAGCACTGCTACACCAGGGCTTAGGTCGGTAACTCTGTCGCTCGGAGTGTGGATTTTTCATACCCATGAGTGACGTAATTCTACTGTTGCAGGTCTGGAGCGTAGACCTGACGTTAGTCACAAAAGAACCGGTACATTCTCTGGGGGATGGTTTTGTCGCCACCTCCTCAACTCTGGTATGGGAAACAGGGAGTCTCTTTTGTCATTATGAGGGAGCTGAACGGGTACCTGTAGCACGGCCACCGTGGCTTATGATCGTGTCTGATTTAGCAAGCGAAGGCGAATCCCTCCCTCAAGCAGGCTGAGCAATGCTTAGATGGGAGACTTCCAATGAAAGCTCAGGTTGGGGTTCAGTGGGTGGTAGTCTGGGACCAATTGAACTAAGCCACTATGAACCAATGGGGGAGGGATAGCTCAGTGGTTTGAGCATTGGCCTGCTAAACCCAGGGTTGTGAGTTCAGTCCTTCCTCCTGACTCTGCCAATAACCCTCAGTTTTGACTGGGCTCTAGGACACTGGTCTCTGCCATTCTCCTTTGACTCTCTTGTGCAGGAATTCCCCGCTGTGCATGGAGATTCGCTCTGATCTGCATAGGACGAGCAGCCTACCAGCTTCATAATGACCTGACCGGGCTTGAAGTCCAGTCTTCAGCCACAAAAGGCTCACACATGCTCTCCAGAGACTGAAAATCAGAGCTGGTTTAAAAGATCTTGCCTGTTTCACAGCAACCCCTCGCGCTGCACCTCAGGCTTAGCTGGAGAGCCCTTACCATCCCTTCTGCTCACAATGTGCACAGTTTAAGGAGGTTTAGCTGTCCCTTTACCAAGGCAATGTTGGTGAAAATGTAAACAGCTAATCATTCCTCCGTGTGGAACCATATGCCAGGCCAACAGGGAGTTTGTAGGAACAATAAGACACATGTGCTTTGAACCCAGTCCCATCGACCGGTTGGCTGGATGTTCTCCGAGAAGTCTGCCTTTGCTCAAACTGTGACGGGAACAGATGCAGGCAGTTGTGTGGGGATGTGGCTTTCCACACACCATGGCAGGAAGGCGATGCACAAAGATGCGCTTTGTATGAAATGCAGCAATCCTCTGCCAGCTGATTGAAAGATTTAGCATCTGTAGAGGCTTTGGAGTGGAGGGAAAGGTTATTAAAATATAATGCAATGCGAAAAAGGCTGGTCAACAGGCTGGAAACATCAGAAATCCTGCTCCAAATACTTATATAGAAAAGTGTCAAACATTCTGATCCGATTCTAAGGATTCAAATTATTTGGAGAATCTGCAGACAACTTAGTGTCACAGTGGTATTCATATTATATTGTGATGAAGTACGTAAGTAGGTAGGTAGAGAGAGTGAGAGAGTCTCACTATTCTCCACTTGATGGCATCATAACTCATCTGTATGACATAGGCCCTATACTGCTGATAGCTAATAGATTCTCTTGCTACGAAAGCACAGATCCCTGCTAGCTAAGGGAGAATCCCTGAGTTCTATCCTGTTTGAATCCAGGAAATTCCAAGTGGCCGCAGTGCACGACACAGTGACAACTGTGACATGCCTGGACAGTCCTGGATTTCTTCTAATACTAGGTTAATTTGCAAATATCCCAGACTGCTAAGCTTCAAAAGGAAAGAAGAGGATTTGTGTTTTATCTTGACTGGGATCTGTCTGGGGGAGGGTATGCAGCTTCAAATGCTATAAATCTGTCCCTGCTAAAGCCTTCCGAACACTTTTCTAATGATTGTCATTCCTTTTGACTTGCAGGTGGAGATTTCTTGTCCTGAGACCGAAATGAATGGAGATTCATTAAACAAAGGGCTCCAGTCAGTATTCCGTACCTGGAGACGCATCCAGGGACCTTTCATTCTTTCGCTGAAAGGGAGACGGTGCCATTTCCATTACAGAAATGCCTGCAAGAACCAGCGCTGAAGAGCTGAAAGCGGAGAAAGCCAGAGAGGGGAGCCGTGTCAGCTGATCAGCTTTCAAATCGCCTTCAAACACTCATTTTTCTTAACATGATCCCGCCATCAATGGAGTCTCCAGAGCACGCCTTAGGAACGTTAACAGGAAAAGAATAAAATGGAGCCAAATGGTATTGTGATTTGCTTTGAGAAATACCTCGTTTTCTTAGCACAAAACGGGAACTGAAAAATAGACTTTCCATCCCTACCCCAGCCCCTTTGGACTTTATAGAATTCTAAAATATTTTTGTATGAGTTCAGTATGCAGTCCCGTTCTGCTTTAGTGGCTACTTATTGATCCCAAAATAATACCAGGGGAGAATACTTCAGCAGCTGAACCAGCGCAGCAGGACGGCTGACAAAAGGCCATTGTCCTCCCTTTCCCACTTATCTTATATCAGCTGGTTTTGACCCAATCTTGTGCACTTGAAGAGAGAGTGGCGAGACTAGAGTTGCTGTCTTTGCTCTGCGACTTCCCACCCAACACAAGGCGAGTAATGAAGGCGCTATGGCCAAATTACTGGTAAAGTTCCAGCGTTATTTTAGGCGGAAACCCGTGCGCTTCTTTACTCTGATCGCGCTGTACCTGACGGCCGGGAGCCTGGTGTTTCTGCACTCTGGGTTTGCGGGGGAGCCCACCATCTCAGAGAATGAACCCAACCCCCTGGATGGCACCAGCGAAGGGGCAGCATTTCAGTACCTGGGGGTGGTTCAGCTCGGGAGGGGGTTCAAGGAGACCCCGGAGGCTCGGAATTCTGTCCGGAGGTATGGGCCGTGGTTCAAGAGCATTTCCAAGGATACGCCCGAGAGGAACAAAATGGGGGACTATGGCGGGGCCTGGAGCAGAGCTCTCAAAGGGAGGAAGGTCCGTGAGAAAGAGGAGGACAGAGGTAAGATTCGGATGGGGCTGTGGGAAGAGAGGCTGAATAGCAGCGTATATTCACAGCAGGGAAGAGGCACAGACTCATAGCAAACCTCCCGGGCAAAATCCTGGCCCCGCAGGAGTCAAGGGGAGTTTTGTCCCTGATATTTGGTCCTCCATCCCCTTGTAGGGCATTTTCTAGGGCTTTAGCGGTTCTGGTTTTTGATAATTCACCCAACCCAGCTTCCCCCACTTCCTTTGGGAAATGATGCCTCCAGCCAGGAGAATTTCCCCCCCCAGATATTCCGCCTGAGGTTTCCTTTGCTCATTTTCATCTCGTAATAAGTCCTAGTCCAAGGGCCTCAGACCCAAACAATCCGCCTTCCCTAGGGTGTTTATAAGTGGTGCTTGCAAACATCCAACGGACCCTCAGGGAACTTTCAAGAGGCTAACTGCTAAGAGAAGAGAAACACAAGTTGAATCTTAGGTCCAATTTATGTCCCGTTGGCCCCATGGATTTGAATATGCTCTTGTGTCTCCTGCACTGAGCGAGTCTCATTTGCTAGGCACACCTGGAGCCAGATTCTGATCTCAGTTACACTATCTTATGTCTCCATTGGCTTTGGTGGGGTTACTCTCAATGTACATTGGTGTAACTGAGATTAGCAAGGGTCTTCATCTTGCCCTGGATTTTTACTGGCGCCAGCCTGCAGGAACACTAATCTGAAAACAACCTGAGCTTCTCCCCTGGGGGTGCGTCGAAATCCACGCATTTTTAATGGTCCCGCTGGATGCCTAATTGAACGGCTGAGGAAGACCGAAACCCACACATTGAAGTGAGTTTCTGTTTCCCGAGCATTCTGTAGATTGGAGCTGATAAGGCAGCACTGCAGTGGATCAGTGATGTTTCTAAGCCAGCCAAAGAGCTTGCACCAAAATCAGCATCCTCAATCTCTTTGTGTCTATATGAACTCTACATCCCTGAGCTGTTCGGCTTTGGCACCATGACGGGGGACCGAGAGGGCACTGGGGACGGACCAACACCCGTCAGTCCCTCCTAATCCCCTTTTAAACATATATTATCTGAGTTTTAAATGAAACCTGCTACTGATTTTACCCTCAGCTGACAGCGTCTTTTGTGTGGTGACTTATTGCGCGGCTTCTGATGTGCTTATCATCTCTGAGAACCTAATTTACAGGACTTGACAGGACAGTTATTTTATGAGGGATGCAGAGCAATCATAGGTTCTGTTTCTTTACCGAGCAGGGTGGCTTAGCCGGCTTTGTCTATTCCCAGTCATTATTTCCATTCATGCCAGAGGGTGTCACAGGGAGGCAACACGTCATCCATTTCTTTAGCAAGAAAAGGCATCCTGCATCTTTTTGCTTAACGCTGCCCTGCATGGGTGTTTGCTGCGCGGAGCAGACGGCAAGAGCCAAATAAACTCAAAACCTACTTCAGGAGCTACCTGATGTCCTCCGCCTGTTCTGAACATTCCCGCTGCTCCACAAGGAGTTTCTAAAACCAGCCGTGCCATCGGTACGAACTGTGAGACGAATGGATCACCTCGCTCCGGTGCTGTAGTTATAGTGGTCTCGTTGCTTACCCTGAAACATTTGCCCGACTGCCAGCCCAGAAAGACACTGACATGCCTTTGATCATGAAGACACCTTACCAATATTTATTGTTATTAATACTTCTGGTACGCCGCACGTGCTTAACGTGGGCATTCTGGGTGAAGGGGTGGATGCAAATTCCTTCTAAAGTAATGGGAAATTAAAGTACAGCCCATGCCATTTGCAGTAGGCTCTCTGATTTGATGTCTAGATGTCCTGATATACCAACTGTCCTTCTCTCTGTAGGTCAATAACATACAATTTATTGTGGATCGGCTAAAATGTTGTTAATGACCCAGGATACGCTCATTTAGTAGTTCCCGTTGGTTTTTAAAAGCTCACTTATTTACCCGTCGGATGAGTAAACGCAGACAAACACGCACTCACTGACGTGCTCTAAGGCTGCATTTAAGGAAGCGCTCACTGCATCTGGCTCGCTCCGTTTTGGGGCCTACTCCAGGAGAGCGGGGGCTGTTCGGTACCTTGGGAAATCAGGCCCCAAATGGCTCAAGTTAGACACACAAAACTAGTGGCCACTTTTGAAAATCCCGTCCCGTATGCCAGAGTTAATGCTTCGTACCCAGGATAAGCCTCCCTTTAGAAAATTGTCCTACCTATGCTGATGGCATTAAATATCAGACGACAGCAACAGGATGAGGTGGCAGGAGAGTACTCAATGGTGACACAAAATTACCTGCAATCAGTGTTCCCAGATCTGAAGATGAACGGGAACGGTACATTTACAAGGCAGTTAGACTCTGCAAATACACTTTGCCTTGAGTTCTCAATCTACTGTGTTTTCCCCCGTGAAGCACTAACTTGCATCTTTGGTTGAGTGTGAATGCTGTTACAATTTGTTGTCATTAATAAAGTGGGCTGGTGAGAAGAAGCAATATAGCATATTGCTACAGTACAGTGCACCTGTGACAGCAGCATAATAGATTGCCTTGGTATTTAGGGAAATAGCTGCAGTATTATCCATTATGGGAACCCAAAATGAAATACCAAATAGCAGCGGTAACTACTGATGATGGCTCCAGCAGCAGATTATATTTTTGAAGATGATTTTTTCCATAGCTTTTCCCAGGGAAGGCTTATGTGGACCAGGAGTTATTGCAAAAACACATAGTTCTGTTCTGTTGCAAAAACACAGAGTTAAAAATGTGCCGCGTCCACAGGAACGACGAGACCTCCTGCAAAACCAGACAAACCCAGAGTGAGGCATTAGGAAGCAGAGCATGTGAAGGAACATTGGTAGCAGTCACACGTCCCCCTGTTGTGAACTAATTCAGTGTCTCTCTCTCTGTTCCCCGAGATAGTTCTGTGAGCGTCCTGCTTGATTTAGCATTAATGGGCGAGTGTCCTGCAGTTAGCAATGCTTTTCTCGTCATTTGGAAACCGAGCTCAACTAGTTGAGTCCGTTGGTTACAAGCCGGTAATCTATTCCCAGGCGTTTCCCCTCTAGGTCATAGCCTGGCATCTGGCCCATACAAGCTGCGAAAAAGGCTCAGCAACAATTGGCAAACAGATCAAAGGATTTAATTCATTCACAGCGACTGTTTCGAGCAGCTCTGGTTGCAGGGATCCATGTTGGGGGTTCTGGGCTCTGGAGGTGCAAAGGAGGACTGGAAAAGACATAAAGGAGGTGGGATGTGCAAGATCCCCAAGAGGTGATGGCTTCTCTTAATCGGTTCACAGAAGATGATCCCTGTGTAGTTGCTTTACCTCTGAGTCCCTGGACATATTGCAGCATCTGCCCCTTTGTACAGAATCTGAGCATCGAGGGACAACAAATGTTACAGGCCAATTCCGATTAACTTCCACCCTCAGCTCCCAGTGGTGTGGGTGGGAATTGTGGTGTGCAGCAGCCCCTCAGCAAATGCTCTGCACCAAACAGGATTAGGCCCGAAACAATACTCCTAGGTGTTGTATGCTGTGTGTTCAAATGGCTGCAGCAGTGAACCAGCCAGGAACTCACCTCTGCACCGTGGGGGCAGAAATGATTGTTAATTGGCTGATATTTTGTGTTCCGTTTGGAATTCCCCTGCATTTGGCGTTTGCTCTAGAATAGCAACTGTCACTCACGCGACAAGGAGCTTGTGTAAAATGTCCACACCCAAAGCCACGGCAAAGAGATGATGGATGCGCACAACTCCCCTCGCAAGCTGGTGCCATTCGCTGAGCATGCTGCCCCCGCCACCTTTCATCTTGCCAGGTGTGCAGACAGGAATATGATCTCACCAGTGTGCATGGGAATCTGTATGTATAACTCCCAGGGACAGTGAGTATGGAGATGACAACATACCCCCAGTTAGTCGGGATTTCACATTAATATGCCAGATGAGTAACCAGTGAAACATTTAATTTTCCACAGAAGTAACCTTATGTGGAAATGTTCCACTGAGAGGCTGAGTATGTATTTCTCGGGGAGGAGGGGGGAAATGCTGTCATAAATCTGTGGCAAGCTAGGAATTTCACAGCTCTCACTATGCTGTGCACCACGGATCTGCCTCTCAGGTCCTCGGTTTCCAAAATCACATCCACCAGCCACTTTAGCTCAAGTTGGATCACCGTTGGCAATTAGCAGTATAGGGCCTATGAATCACAGTTGAATGGTTCTTATTTAATCTAGTAGAGGACAATGATGCAAATACTCTCTAGACAGTTCATTGCAATGCTCTAAAGGGGCAGCTAAGTCATTTCAGGTGGCTCCAATCCCCTACTAAAGAAGATTTTCCAAAGCTGGAAAAAAGTAAATTCCCTCCAGCCAAGTGACTTTCATGTCACATAACAGGAGACAGGAAATATAATGCCCAAATCAATAATCTGCCCTTTCCCCTCCAGCCTTGTGGTGTTCTTACACTTACAACCGAGGAATCTGTGGAAACCCTCTTCTGAAACGCATTTGGTTGTGTTCATTAGATTAATTTGGATTGACACGCAGAGAATCTCTACCAGATGGTTAGCGAGAATCAGCTGTCTGTCACCATAAAAAACCATGCAGCATTCCTGTTCCTGGCCATATGTAATGTGTCCACTGCAATTAACTGCTGATAAAATGGCTTCTAATTTCTAACGATGGAGATGGGGATTGACGCAGGGAGATGCTATCGTTATCAATGCACAGTGGTGCTGGCCATGAGCGACAAGAGTTGGACTCCACACTTGCGTCAGCGACTCCTAGAAAAGGGGCTACTTTGTGTGCAGAGGGAAAGCAGATGCTGCTACCACTCAGTTTATACCTTAGTTCCCAGCAAGTGACCGGCCCAAATAGCATTCAGAAGAATCTTTGAGTTCAGTAAAGCCAGTTCATCCGTAAGGAACCTCTGCCGGCTTTCTACTAAATCACCAGTAGAGAAACAGCCCAATCCGAGACGGGGCTGCATGTGAGACAGAGGGAGACTTTGGGGCTGTATTCAGTACATTCTGGCAAAGCCTCATCTGCATAAGTTTCCCTGCATTTTGAAGCGCAGATATTGTACACGCTACTGTATTTATTAGCACTTTCCTTGTTTGTTTGTTTTATAATGCTCCGTGCTCGGACCGGGTATAAGCAGCTATGGCTGTAATTAACAAGAGTAAGTGAGACCCGAGTGAGATGCTTGTGAGCAAATGGAGCCTGAACGAGATCTGAGTAGACCAAATAGAGACAGTTGGGTGGATTCACCAGTATGGACTGGCAGTAACCACACCCTACTCAAGGGCCTTCCACAGGGTGAAACCGGTGTAAGGGAGGACAGAATTGGGCCCGGTGTGTGTGCCCATGCTCCCTTCTTAATCAAGGCTCTACTGCCTAACCTGCGAGCGCTCCTTCTTCCAGCTTGGGTTGACATACCTGTGCTAGCTTTGATCACAGGTCTGCGTCGCAATGCGCAGCGGCGTGGACTAGCTGCCCAAGTGTGCACCTCGGGTCTTGGATGGGATTATACTCGAACTGTTAGCCCATGCTGCTGTTTTTAGTGTGCAAGCTTGGTCAAAGTTAGTGTGTGTATGTCTAGCCGAGCTGGAAAGGAAACCTCCAGTGGCACTGTGGACATCCCCCTAGAGTCTCCAAGTACATAAAAGGTTGTTACAAGGAGGAGGGAGAAAAATTGTTCTTCTTAACTTCTGAGGACAGGACAAGAAGCAATGGGCTTAAATTGCAGCAAGGGAGGTTTAGGTGGGACATTAGGAAAAAGTTCCTAACTCTCAGGGTGGTTAAGCACCAGAATAAATTGCCTAGGGAGGTTGTGGCGTCTCCATCATTGGAGATTTTTAAGAGCAGGTTAGACAAACACTTGTCAGGGCTGGTCTAGATAATACTCAATCGTGCTGTGAGTGCAGGGGACTGGACTAGATGACCTTTTGTCCCTTCCAGTGCTATGATTCTATGCTTCCTTTGTGCCCTCCATTGGAAATGTGTCCCTCTGTTCTTCAGCGATTCACTGCCCAGCTGTGCGGCTTTTCAGAAAAGCGAGCTATGTTCCTGTAACGTGTGTCGCAGTCTGAGGGTCCGAGCACGTGCTCTCCTGCGAGCACCTCATTCAGGGGTTGTTTCTTTGCTGTGTCTGTTTGGCATTTGGGGGGTGGTTGGGTGGGGGTCAGTTGCTTGTGATGTTTGGGAGCTTGGACTCGGTGATCTGGTGATCCCTTCTGGCCTTAAAGCCTATGCCTTTATAACACACTCTTGGCAAAATTCTCTGCTGGGCAGAGGTGACAGCACAAGGCCCAGGCCTCACCTCAGACCAATTTTGTAGGGTTATGCGGTGCCTAGTCCTTGTGTGGACCTCCCCACAGAGGTGAATTTCTCCAACTGTGAATTGCTGATGACACTAACCATGACCTTAGAAAAGGAGAAACATCCTTAACAAGCTGGCTAAACGCACCCCTGGCGTATGTCCCCAGGCTGTAACTTGGCGACACTCCTGCCAAAATCACAAATACCAGTCCAGTCCGTCCTCCTGCTCCATTGCTGGAGGCTTTCTGCTACCCCAGAGCCGTCGGGCGCAAACCTAATAGCATTGCATACAGCAACTAGTGTGTAAACCCTTTAGAACAGAACTGTATTTAGGCTGGAGAAACTGTGCGTACCAAACACTCAAGGCCTTTGATCTGCAGCCTTCAGGATAAGGGTAGATATTTATTTTAACGCCACCCTAAAGCTAAGCCCTGAGAAATTCTTTCATCCTGCTTTTAATGAACAGTTAATGCCCCGTGAGCCAGCAGAGAACGTGGAGGAGCAGACGCAGAAGCCAGCGCAGCCGAGTGACTTCTGCCAGCTCCAAAAGAGCTACAGGCAGTAGGCTTTCGCTCTGCAGAGCAGACCTCGGCAGCATCCACGCCTTGCACTTCCTTAGCATCAGCTGTCTGGGGATCTCAAAGTACTTTGTAAACATTAGTGAACTAGCCCCATGATCCTTCCCGGAGGTAGTGGAATATCATCAACCCCATTATACAGGTGGGGAAAGTGAGGCCTCGAGAGGTTAAGTGACCAATCCAGGGTCACGCTGAAAGTCAGTAGCAGAGCTGAGATTGGAACAAATGAATCTTGCTGTCCAGCCCCTCCCCCGCATCCCCTAACACTCTAACCGCTAAACTGCACACCCCACCCAGAGCAGGGTATGTCAGTCAGCAACCTTCACTCATACAGTTTCGCATCTTCTTTCAGTCACTACATTACTCTACTTCCTGGGTGTGGTTATAGAACCCAGGAGTCCTGACTGCAGGTCCCCTGCTCTAACCACTAGGAACCGGTTCCATTCCCAGTGCCAGGATCCCTAGGCCAAGAGAACTGTCTGACTCCGCTGGAGTCAATCCCACTGAACGCATTCCTGGACATCGCGAGTTTCTTTTAGCGGAGATGGTGTCACTTGTTGTTATGTCCAGATGCCAAGTAGCTAGGCCCAGAGGCTCAAAGCTATTTAGGTGTTTCCTTTCCCATGGGAGTTAGGCACCTAAATATCTTTGAGAATCTGGGCCGAAAAGCCTTGCCTGCTGCAAGCCCTTCTTTGGCGCAGCAGAAAAGCCTCTAGGGGCAGCAGCCAGATAGGAAGAGCCTGGGGGGTTGAGACTCCACCTCGCAATCCGAGTGACAGCAGGCGGTCAGGTTCACCTTCCGTCCTGAGGAGAGCACGGGAGTGTGTCAAAGTCCGAGTGAGACCATGTGCTGCTTGAGCTGTGCCGCAAAAATGACCAGGCTGGCTATTGGTGTGAGGGGAGGGTTTTACTCCGGGCTTGGTATTGTAAATCAAAGGCCCCTCTAAGTCACCGTCCCCATGCAGAGAGGCTCTCAATATCCGTCCCTAGCCGCTGACACAGCTGTCCCCTCCAGGTGATCAATGGCTCTCTGGGGCAGGGAGAGGAGCGGCTTGTGGAGAGCAGGCTCTTTCCACATCAGCCTCTCAGATCCCTCTGTTACGGGAGGTAACCCAGGTGGCGGCACCGGGGAGAGTTATTCCAGGCGGATGAAAATCACCGTATAGGTATCGTTATTTGTATTACAGTCACATTCTCAAAGGGACTTGAAGTGAATGAGAGCTGGATGCTACCTTTGCTTCTTAATCCCTTCTTCCCCAAATCCATAGAGGATCCTAAATAAGTGTCCTGGTTCCCATATGTGCTGAGCCCCCACAGTTCCCACTGAAGACAAAGGGGCCCCAATATGAGGCTCCCCGGTCCCAATACTCCGTTGGCCTAATTCAGTTGACTTCAAGGGAATTGCACCCGCAGGGAATTTGATCCTCGAGTTTGAAGTGCTTGGTCAATGAACACACCCACAGAAGTCAGGATCGGTTTATGGGCCATCCGAACAGGCTAAAAAGGGCGACATTCACAACGGTGTAATAATGATGCTGTGCTTGTAAAGCACAAGTGCACATTTGGGTCAGTTTTTATTTATTTATTTAAGACAATCATGCTTGTTCTTGTGATCGCCTCTTCTTCAACCTTCCTACCCCGGAATGTACCCATGGAGATCTCTCTGTTCCTTGGACAAGCTAACTGCAGTGCATCCACTCTTCGCTGAAGAACGAACATCTCTACATCTCCTGCTTTCAGTGCAAAGCAAAATGCCAGTTTCCGTGGGTGCTGGAGGTGGATGGAAGCAGCAGCGAGATTTTGTGCAAGTGATAAGATATGCAAAGACTGTGGTTCCAGCTAAGGACAACTCAGTAAAGTTCCGACCAGCTAGATGAGTCTCTTTTTTGGCTTCCTTGACTGAACAGATGTCTACGCACAGTCAGTCGTGGTCATTGGAGGTGGGACTCCAAGCGTCGGCAAAGCCAGTTCTCGTGTCTGGCCACATGCAAAAAAGACATTGGCCCTGATTCTACACTACATGATCAGCTGCTATATTTCACTGCAGAGGTGGCTGCATTTCAGTGGGGGACAAAGTGTATTTGCTGCATGGCCTGTAAAGTGCTTTGGGATTCTTTGGGATGAAAGGCACAATCTAGACAAAACTACATTTACTATGAATATTGCTATTGTATTTACAACGCTAATGCCACTTAACTACTAACGAAGCCATCAGATGAGAAATAATACATATTTGCCGGATGGCTGTTTTCCAGCAAGTCAACATGGTCCAAATTCACTTCTGTTCCATTGACATCGATAGAGTTACACCAGGTCTGAATTTGTCCAAATGCATTATTTATCAGGATTATATCATAGTAGCTGTGTTATTAACTCTTAGCTTCTGCTATTCCAACTGGGCTGTACTATGCTCATCATGCCCCTCTTAGCCCCTCATTAACTCATTACCCTTGCATTTCCCTAATTATTCAGTAGCCTTCCTAATAAGTTGCAGTTCATCTATGTCAAGAGCAGTGTACTAAACATAACGCACATCAGTCACTGGCCCGTTAAAAATTACTGGAGTAATCCAATATCAGTTGGATTTATCATGAACAAAATTAGTTGACCTTCTGAAACCTGTTCAGCATTGTGGAAATGCCAAGTTATGCTGAAAATAATTGGAAGCAATGAGCTATTACTATTCTGTGGTTAATGTTATCAGGGCACATTTCCATCAATCTTCCTCCCGTCTTCTCCTCATCCTCCAAAAGTCTTTTAAGAGTTTCTAAGAGGATCTTTTAAGAGGTCTAAGAGGATCCAACAACCTTTAACTGTTCAAGTTGAACCCAAAAAACCAAACACTGTCGGTATTGTCCCTGGGATGCACTGTGGTTTGGATGGCACCCATGCAGTGGGGTGTGGAGAGTATGGATTTTGGCTTAGGTAGCTGTGATGGTTGCAGACTCCAATCAGGAGCTGAAGAATGTTATCCGTCAGGAGCACGGGACGGCTTGGTATTAGCAAGTTCCATTGCTGCTGCATTGGATACCAAAGTGATGGATTTGGCGTATGAATCTAGACAGATGAAGAAAGAGAGAATGAAAGGCCCAAATCGTTATAATTGTGCACTGCAACGTGCAGAATTCTTTCCAAGCCAGAGTGAGCCCATAATGAAGCTGTTCTATAGGTCTGATCCAATGCCTACTGAAGTCAATAAAAATATGTGCTTGGCGCATGGGAACGATGGGGCCAAATCACTATGGTAGTATACAGGAACACAGGCAAAGAGGTCAGATTATTCTGTTCATAAATGTATCAGGCTCCATCTTCAGACTACTTAGGGTGTGTGCCTCCACTGCTCCCATTGGGGAAAAATGTATAAAAAGAACTGGGTCCCCTTCTGTGATTTGCCCCCAGTTGGCTCCACATTCTCCGGGCCAGATCCAGGCCATTAACTTCAGCTGAGTTACACTAATTTGCACCCTCTGAGGCTCTAGTCTGATGGGTCTGTTGTCTGTGACACTATGCTTCAAGCGCCTCAGGACTGGGGCTAGATTTGGATCAGTTAATTCAGAGTAACTCCAGTGAAGACAGCACTGGTTTAAAACCAGTCCGAGATCAGACATAGGCTTCTTGACTTGTAATTTGCCCTGTAAATCATCCTGATTACCCCTGGCAGCCAATAAATACATGAATACTATCATTACTTGGCCAGATTCTCATCTCAGTGTCACAGGAACAAATCCAGAGTAATTCCAAATAGGTTCTAACGACCAGCCTGGACTTGGGATGATCTCACCACAGCAGGATTCCCATGTCAAAGCTACAGCTGGGAATCCATAGTTAGGAGGAGGTTGAGTCTAGACTATAAGCAAGGTCAAGGGCTCCACTTGAAAGGAGACACTGAACGTAAATGGTATTTGTCTGTGTGTCTTTGAATCCCAGTGCTTGTGGCCACATCCCTGCTGATGGACAACTAGGGCCCCTGCTCACCTGAGGCTAACAGGTTTGCTCTAGGTCTAGGCCCAAGACGGGGCTCTGACGCCGTTGCCGTGAAATAAGGGGTAACTAAACAAACCCAGAGATAAAAGGGACTTGACCCCTGTAGGATTCAGGAACGTGTTTTAAAGAAACCATTTGACTTCTGCGCATTCAAGAGCAAATCGGAGATACGTTCAGAGTTGTGTGCCTCGGGCAACTCCTGTCCTAATCAGTAAACTGCACATCGCCCGTCAAAACAGATTAATAAACGTTACATTAACAGATTACCTAATAGCTGACTACCCACCCAGCACTTGGGAAATTGCTTTTTTCTTCCTTTAAAAAAAAAAATTGGCCCAAGAAATGACTGTAGGCTCAGTTCGCTGAACAAACATGTCACGTGACTCTCATCTGCAATGTAGCTTTTCAGCAGAGCATGTATTTTGTCTCTGATTAGAAAAGAAAAGTCGAAGGCAATGAGAATTATGTCGGCCACACTTATTAGTGGTGATACAATACCCCAGACAAAGCTTCTAGCATGGGTGCCTGCCTGCTTTAATTTTGACTGGCTCGGGTAACTGGTGCACAATGTATTACCTGAGTACCAGAGCTTCCCTAGTCTTCAACAATATTCTCATTCATAATTAGAGCTGGCTGAATAGTGCAGTATATTTTCCCTGACTATTCCTCTGAATGTTTAAATGAATCCACCCCAGCCCCGTTCGCCCTATTCTGCGTACTCTTTCCCAGTCCCACTAACAACGGAGAGACCGAGTTTTGCTGGCATGAATGCGTGCGGGAAACAGGTGTCAAGTTTCCATGCGTGGCTGTTCCTGGAAACCTAATTTCTCAGGTGTGCATGTTAGCACACAGCTCATCCAATCAGGGAACAGAAAAAATACACCTGTCACAACCAAGAAGCATCCAATCAGGGACCATAAGCAATATATGTGACTTGACTTATCTGACCAATCGTGACTAGCCAACATGACTAGTTTATAGGATGCATATTGAATACCATCAGAAGCCTGTTCATAATCAATCCACAGAGTTTTCAAAATGTTAGATCATTTCCAATAATGAATATGTTTAAGGCAATTCTTATTTGCTTGCAGATCACTTTGAAAAAGGCTAAATTTGTCCAATAAACCATTTCTTATGAATTATGTATTCAACTCTATCCCCACCTACTGACACGTTCCACAAGTACTGTTCTTTGTCCTAGAACAATCTTAACTCTGCCCTGCACTGACCCAATGCAGTAACCACACAGTGATGATAAAGGCATTTTAGTATATGTGGTTCCAGATTTTTAAAGGCACACTAGATTTTTTTTCATGCTGTTTCTCCCCACATGGCCTCATTATGGGGCAGAGTTAAGGTTTTTTGGGTGCTTTAACTGGGTTTTCCTTACATGCTTGGATTTCTTGCACTCTAAATGTCCTGAGTTTATAATACCTCGTTTTGAGACTATTTCAACATCCTTGGCACATGTTCACGCTGACTTTACGGATATATACTTTTAACCTTTTCACACTATCTTAATCTCATCTTTGTCTGGGGATAGAAAAAAAATACTTTAGTGCTGTACGGTCATGACTCAGACCACTATGGTAACAACATCACAAGCTGTAGGGTCCATTCTTGTAGGATACTGTGTCTTTTAAATATAAAAAATGTTGGGGGTGAGAACCCTTCTTTGAAAAGCTTTCTAAGGCATGTTTGAATTGCAACCTGCGGTGTAACTCACCTTAGAGACACACAGGACCAGATGCTGACCTGCGGTCAAGGAGAAATAGCTGCATCTTAGGAACAGAGCAGAAAGGTTACTTTAAGGCACCTGCACGATCCCCTGATACTGGGGCCTTCCTGGCATCGTCATAGCAGTTCTGATGCAAGTGCGATTTTGCAGATATCACTCCATCACCTAGGCTGGCCTGATTCTGATCCTACTGGCAATTTACATGATTGAGTGCAAGATTTGTAGATTCCAAGGCCAGAAGGGACCGTTGTGATCATCCCATCTGATCTTCTGTGTAACACAGACCAGAGAACTGCCCAAAATGATTCCCAGAGTAGATCTTTTAGAAGAACATCCAGTCTCGATTTAAAAATGACCAGTGATAGAGAATCCACCACGACCCTTGGTAAATTGTTCCAATGGTTCATTACTCTCGCCATTAAAAATGTCTGTCGTATTGCAGCCTATTTTCTCCCCTATATCATGCTTTGGACATGAAATGTGGTTTTCTATCTACACCATCTCAGGACCTCCACCTCCATTAAAGTGACAGACAAATTTACATTTTGGCCATTACAACTTTTTGTTCCTTTCAAATAAAGGTTTCTCTTTCAACTTAATTTAAAATATGTGAATCCATCCGTTATTATTAGACAAAGATCTGGGACAATTGGTACATTTCCATGAAATATATTGATTCGCCAGCCTTGGGAAAGTAAAGGTTTTGTGAAATACATCAATAAAATAAAAAGAGAGAGCAAAAAGATCATTTCTTTGAAGTAAGTGTTTGCAGGTGCCAAGTCTCTTACAGATTTCCCCACAGCCAGTTCAGGCCTAATAGAAGATTGACTCTATCACTTCTACAGCGACTCAAAGCAATGCTTTCCCCAAGCAGTTTTCAACAGTTCCAACAATACCGGAAGCAGGAGATGCTCCCCGAATGCAGTCTGTATCCAGACGGAATTTAGTGTTCATTACACCCAGGGCCCTGTCTATGTGTGTAGGAGCACGGCTGTTCATCTCAGAAGGCAGAGGTCATGCTGTGATAGTGCCGTCCTATTTCACTCTGCCTTTCGACAGGAGAGATGGCGTAGCGACAGAAAATACACCTCTGGCAGATCTGAGAAATCCCTCGTTGAGGATACACCAATCTATGACCCAGCTCTAGCAACTGTATGTGAGCTCCCCGAGTCTGCAATGACTGTGTTAGGGAACTGCGTATTGTCCCATCCACCATTTCAAGCAGCTTTCCCCATGACACCCTGCCGTGAACAAGCGGCTCACATTGAGATGCTCGGAGTTGGCGGAATGCAGCATTGTGTCTGCAATGAAACTGTATCGTGATGGGTTCAGCATGCAGCACTCATGGATGCCAGACAGACGAGGCGAAGGCACCAAGGTCTCTGCTGAGCTTCAAACCAAATGGTAATTGTCCCAGTGCTGCAGCCTCATTTTCTGCCTGTTAAAATTAGCTCAGTGTCGGTTTTGTCCCTGCTTTGCAGACTTTTCCCCCAACTTACTGGTATTGTAACTATAATTTCCTATGGACGGAACCGAAATTAACTCCCGCTCAGTTCTTCAGCTGCCTAAAAATGCATGACAGAAAGAAAGACACATGGCATGCTAGCTGCCTTATTGTTTTTTAAAAGATAGTACGTTCTGGGTGACTTCCTGGCTCAGCGGATCTGTACGTTCTGGGTGACGTCCTGGCTCCGCGGATCTGTATTGGCATAAGAAGTCTAACTTCCACATTGCAGGTTTGAATGTGACCGTGGTCTGTAATGATCAGAAGCTATTATCCAGTCTGTTTTCTGACCCAGGGGAAAGGAGTTGTATTATGTCCATTAAGTTCCTTATAGGCAGATGACCACAAAAATTACCCCCTCATTTGGTACAAAATAGGCCCACAGAGAAGTCAAGGACTTGAATGGGCCATTCAGACTGAAATCCACCCTTTCCCCAGGGTCAGGAATCAGTATATTAGGAGGACAGCATGGGGGAAAGCTTGCTTTGTTGATGTACCTTTTTGGTGAATAAACAGAGGACTTCAGTCTGACAACCCGGTCCCTTTCTCCAGACCGACATGCACCAGACAAAGGAGAAAGCTATCCCTTGTGCACTTTTATAGTGGGATGAGGTTTGTGTTGACCTCACTGCCAAATAAAATACATCTGTAGGCACATCTTTCTATTTTTGCCAATAGCAGCTGCTTGCACTGTTATTTGATTCATGAACAGGTTTCAAATGCAAATCAACAACTCTCTAGAGGAAAGAAAAGGGAAACACAAAAAGCGTGGGTAACTGTGAGAGGTGCTGGCCTCTCCCATTGAAAGGTAGCATGGAGAGATTTCATGGACTCAGACAAAGGACATCTGCTGAGAACCTGAAAGCCCCTTCTAGCCTGGCCTTACGTTAAAGAGCAGTACATTCAGAACAAGCAGAAACAGGTTTCAGTAGACAGCAGGTAGTCAGTGTGTGGACTTCCCGGCGAAGGAGTTCGTCAAAGCTGGTCTGGTTAATTTCAAGACCACCCTTAACATTTTCAGCTCCTGCGTGCAGCCATGATTGTGTGTTTGATCCCTGGCACACTTCACAGCAGATGGGGTGTGGAAGCCAGGATGCAATTCGCCCGCCCCAAAACAACAACCAAACACAGCACTGAACATCGTCAGATACACTTTCTTTTTTTGCTGTCCTCTGGATATTGGCCATTACTGAGGCAAGACTACATGCACATATGGTATCTCTTCTGCTCCTGTATTAAAGGCCTTCTTGACAAATACTGCCCTATAGATCTTAGTGAAGAATCGAGAAGCAGAACAGAAAGGACTTGAGTTTAATCCCTTTGGTAGGGGAAAGAAAACCTCCTCGGTGTAAGGCTCCCACATCTTGTCCGCTATCTGTATTGATTCTTCTTCTGCTTTAAGTACCTCTCCTAGAGGGCTTGCAGCTCTCTGCACCATCGTGTCTGAGGCACGTTATACTCAGAGTATATATTTAAAAAGCAAACAAACAAACAGGATGTTTTGCTGAACAGCTCGACTTAAAAGAGAAAGCAACGGCGCTGCAGGTGCAGTGTGCAGATGTTCTCCGAGCTGTATTGCCTCTCGCCGCTCTCCCATGTGTACTTGAGCCACATTAAGCTCCTTCTGACTCCATTATTCCTTAGCCAGTTGCCTAGTCAGTGTGGGGAATGATTGACATTTGTCAGGAGTCTGATGGTGGCCCAGACATCAGGCACTACGTTATATGCTAGTTTGCATGCCGAGCAGTCTGGCTTTTCACTGAAGCACCTGCACGGATGCTGCCTGTGAGCTACCCAGGCGTCTACACGCTGGGCCTCCTCCAAAGTCGGCCATGTTTTATTGTCAGGCGTGACCAGCGCTGACAGATTATCACTTTTCCTGTGGGGGCAGCGTGGTCCAGTGGAGGGGCACTGGGCTGGAAGTCAGGACACCTGTCTTCTGTTCCTTGCTCGGATGCATGGCCCTTGGGCAAATGGCTTCACTTCGCTTTCCCCTCCTGTTCTTTGTCTGTGTCTTGTCTCTTCAGATGTAAGCTCTTCGGGGCAGCGACTCCCTCGCATGATATGTAAGCACTGAGCTCAGTTGAGCCCTCTAGATGTTACTATCATACAAATTCCTCCTCCTCCTTGTTTCCAACTTGGAGACAGCTCTGCTTTTGGGGAGCAGAGTTTCTGAGGTGGGGTTCTCCAAGGGTCCCAAGGGAGTTAGGCACCAGCTCAAGAGGAGTTGGGCATCTCATGCCTTTAGGCCCCTTTGCAGAATCCAGCTTTATTTCCTAAAGGATATGGCAGCTGGCAACCCACTTAATGGCCGGATTGTCATACTCTACCCACCTTCCCTGTGGAATCCAGAGCTCCCCCGTGTTTGTGACGGCCACTAGCTCATGCTCTCTTTCCTCCCTCCCTTTCCACGGTGCTACATAAAGCTACGTCGTGGGCTTCTCTTTGGTGATTAATGCAGCAGATATGCAACCCCGAGAGAGACACCCAGACCTTCGGCAGCCTCATTATTTGGAATCTATGAGGTGTGCAGGCAAGTGTAATGGTGCCCACAATGCATGATTCATGACCCATATAAATCCTGAGCTGGAAGTACCAACCTTTACACAGATGGAAGAGTAACTCGGACTTCTTGATTACATGCTGCAAGCCTGTGGGCTTGATCAAATGCCCCTCCACTTCCACTGAAGCATGCCCGTGTTTGTAAGGATAGATGTGACAATACACAGCCACCTTCACAAATGTGCTGTGTGCCACGTAGCTTTTCATAAAAGGTGTCCTGTGCCTGGTACAGAAACTGTCTTCCTTTAATTACGCCTACAGTGACTTAACTAAATACACCTGCACACAGGATTCCATGTGCAGAGTTGGCTGTAAAAAATAATTGTGAACAAAACCCCTGGCTGTAGAATGAGAGGTTGGAATAACATCCCTTTGGAAACTTGTCCCCTTGTTCACACTAGGGATAGTGCCCTGCCCAGCTGGAACATGTTGCCTTTGTACAATATCATCCAGGCCCCAGTCCTGCATAACTTTACTCAGATGAGTAGCCTATTGGCTTCATTCATGAGTAAAGTTCTTCATATGAATCCGGGTTTGCAGGATGATGCACAAGATACATAAAGTATCTAATGCTTTTCTGCTCATCATAACTTAAAACCAATGTAAACATTTAATTAAAGTCTTGGAGGGGGGAAATATTTGCTCACGAACAATGGCTTGTAGCCGGGAGCAAATTTCCTTTGTTGGGCTTGACCAACCTGACATTCCTTTAAGAGCATCATAAGCCCTGGATTGTCACTGCATGATGCAGCGAGAACAGGATGTGCATGTTGCTGCTAGCACAGAGATTACTCGGCCTACTGCAGATTTGCTCCTGCTCTCCTTTCTCTCTCCCTGGCCCTGTGTGTCTCCCACTTCCTTTTGCATTGTCCAATAATTCTGACCTTTCCTATCTGCCTGGTCCAGCTGCCACCAGCTTCTCCACCTGCCCAAGCCACTTCTTGCCTTTAGAACAAAGAAAAGCAAATACATCTCCGGCCACAGGAGGTCAGAGACAAATGCTGTGGCTGTATTTTAAGAAGGCCTAGGTAACTTTATGTCCATTGCTAGCATTTGTCCTTGTGCATGCTAGGCTAGGGGGAATCAGACCTCACACTTCAGGATATATCTGGTCGTCTAGAGATTGTTGTAGGGATGCATGAGAACAGAAAGCCCCACCTAACAGAATTCCGGGCCTGACTTCCTTACACTTTAGAAACTCCTGGGCTCCAGGCCCTGTTTCTGAAGAGCTCCATGTTGCAGAGTGAAAGACGGAGTGGGCTTCCTTCCTTGTGCATTAGGCCCTCGAGCATCTCTGTGATTCTCTGCGGCGTGCAAGATGGAGCGCCAAGCACGTTGCCTTTCCCTGTTCCCTCCCCAAGCCTCGTGTAAAACACACACGTTTGTATCCTGGAACAAACGTCTGGAGAGTGTCCACAGCTGCTTCTACCAAGGCGCAAACGGCCCTGAGCTAAGCGGCAATCAGTTAACTCAAGGTAAAAAAGACTAGGAAGCAAATGCCCCCTTATAGGAAACGTCACCCAGCAACCAGGTTAATTTCACCCTTTTGCCCAGCGCACAACGTCCTCCTCGAGAGGCTGAGCCAGCAGATCTGGTGACAATCAACTGCACCAATAAAAATAAAAAGCAAAGACCGAGAGGCGCCTCAGTTTCTCCTCGCAATGTATTGCCAGCTCAGCCCTTGATGTGGAAAGCTGGGCCAGATTCTCGGTTGATGTAGCTCAGCACAGCTGCACGAACGTCAATAGGCCAGTGCTGATTTATATCCTTGTTCAGAATCTGACCTTTCTTCAGTATTTTAAAATTCATTTGATTCACCACCATTCTATCCTCTTGTCCCGTTTTTCTTCTTCCAAGCCCTTCTGGTAAGAGCATTTTTTCTACTGGTGAGACTTCCGTTCTAAAGTTAGCCGTGGTTTATGCGTAAACTTATGAAAAAATATGATGACTTTACTGTAATTTTAAGAATTGCTGCTTTTCCATCAGGGAAATCATGTAGTTTTTACATGCAAATCGAAAACCAATGGACGGATCTTTTTGTAGGTGCAAGATTTAAGTTGCACAGCGCAGCATTTGAAACCAACAGGCAGGGCCAAATCCCGAAGACCTGAGTGGGTTTTTACTCAGTCCTTGCTGAGGCAAAGACTTCTGTTGACTTTGATGGGGTAAAACCTGGGTTTAATCCCAAGCCTGCTGCCATCAGTGGGGGGAGGTGGAGGGGTGTCTTTCATTGTTAGCGCTGATGACTTTGTTTCCAAAGACGTCTTTGCCCAAGCATGTGTGACGGCTGCCATCTTAGCTGACAGGCCAGGAATTGAACTGGCGACCTCCAGTGCTAAAAGCCTGAGCTAAAAAAGCCAGGCTTGTTGCAGCCATTGGGGCTGTAACGATGCATTTCTTCTGCCGAGCGGCACGGTGGGGGTCCTTTGACACATGCTCACCAGAGGGTTACACCTGCACTCTGTGATTTATCTGCTGTAGCTCTGTGGTGCTGATGGGACTTGTGCACAGTAGGTGGGGGACCCGCCCCAGCCTCACCATCTGATTCCAAGTATTCGCCGTGCCTGCTGGCACTAATTTCCTAAGCATCTCTGCCGGGTTGTCTCGGCTCTCTCACTTGAAGTGCTAGGTATTCTGCCTCACTCTGGGATGCGGAGAATCAACTGACTGGTGCTAAACATGATGGATTGAGCCATCTTCCTGGCCTTGGCTGCTGTATTTTTTTTTTTAATGTAAGGCAAGTCCTTGAAAGGACTGTGCTAATTATATACTATATAGCTTATGGTTTGTCTGAATTAGCCCTGAAACAACTGTTCACTCTGCAAATACAAGGAGCCTTTGCTCTGAATGACCTGGGATATTGTTAGCTGATAGGTAAAAAGAGAATTCGTCCCCTGATAGATAGTGCTATCAGGCTGCTAGAGAGAGTAAAGAGCGGGGAGCAGTAAAGATGAGGTGAGCCGAAACACCCACAATTAGCTTGTGCCTGCAGCTACTGGAAGTGCCCTCTTCAGGCAAAGGGCTTGCCCTAGACTCTCCAAAATTCACACTTACTGTTCAGAGCCAGAATTGAATCCCGTAGCCACAGGCTTGCCCATAGAAATGGGTGAAAATAGGGGGAAACAGAGGAGAGAGAATGCAAATACTGGAAAGTGTCCTGCTCTATCTGTATAGCTGTGGCATGATCTGCGAACCCACAAGGAAGAGACAGCACCTGGCTATGTGCCCCAGGCCGAACCTTGGGATACAGGTCCCGTCTTCACACCCATCCTCACGTTGTGCCTGAAATAAGGAACCAAAGCTCAATTGTGTGTAGCCCTTTGGCCCCTTCACACTATTCCGGCAGCATTAATCCAAAGGGGCTTTCCACTGGGAAATACCTGAACATAGGGCTTGCTCAGGTTGTGTTCAATTTACATAGCCAGCCTGACATTGTCCTCCTCTTTACCCTCTGCCCAAGGGGCTATCGCTGGAGCACTTCTCTGCTTTGGCTAGTCTCAGCTGCTGCAAGGTGTTTTCTACTGGCCGGCTCTCAGACACTACAGAGGTGAATGCAGGACAAGAACCTCTATAGATTCCATTTTTTAAATATAATTTCAAAGTATAATATTGATGTTTATTTGTAAGGCTTTTTTATCCATTTAAATATTAACAGTTGCACCTACAATTTTGATCTATTTAAATTTTCACGGGAAATTGGGGGTGGGTCAGACAATAATTATTTAATGACAACAGACATGGAAATTGAAAAAGTTAAAGCTGTAGAAGAATTAAAACACAAATTGTCAACATCCCCCTGTCAAAATATACCAAGTAAAAGTCCTTAAATCAAACTCTAAGTTCTCAAGCAGCATTTTTTTTTTTACTTTGCCTCTCTGTAAATGTCGACGATTATCAATGGAGATATTTTGCATCGGTTTGCGTGTGCTTGGTAAAATCAGCATTGACTGACATTGACCAATAAAAATCGAATCCTTCCAAGCTTAGATATAGAATAGAATAGAATAGAATAGAATAGAATAGAATAGGGGCTGTTGAAGTTGAGTGTAATTTAGAGCAGCCTTGAGGCTGATCTAACTTATGCTGGGGGCCAGGCCAAGGACAGAGGGAGGTGCCACAATGTAGGAAGTTGCCTTTGCTGCCTCTCTGTTCTTGCACCAAGTGTAGCTCAGCTGGGACTGCCCACGCTGTGTTCATGTCCCCTGCCTATTTCTGTTCTGCATCGGGAGCTACACATCCCAGGCGTTGCATCCACCTGCCACTGGCCCTGTTTCTGTGGTTCATCCTGGGACACAGGCCGTAGCCTGATTCTCCTCTCACGTACACTAGTACTTCCATGGACGATAATGGAGCTACTCCTGGTTTACATGAGCACACTTGAGGGGGGTGGTGGAATGAGGCCTACTATTATCACACCCTCACCTATTTCCGTGGTGCGTCTTGGAGGTAGACCCCTTTCCCTTTGCCTGCAGGGTGCACCTTCGGCTGGCTGGCAAAGCACTGAGCTACATAATCAGAGGAAGGAAAACCCGCTGAGTGATTTGGAGCCAGGCAATGTTCTGTCATTAAACTCTGTGAGCAAGGTAATTCCTGACCTGATAGGAGCAGGGAAGAGGAGAGGACAGCGAGGAGAACTTCCGAACAAGGGAAAAGATGGACAGAGCTACGCGGCTCATGTCAGGCAGTGTGTGAAGACATCTCATTTCTTGGCAATCCTGAGCAGCGCAAATCACAGCAGCCAAGCAGCAGAGCCTGCCAGTCAATTGCCCTTTGCCTCCCTCCCCCCCCCAGAAGCTGATCCCTGAAAGAGAATGAGAGGGGAAAACCCAGCGCTGAACAACGGCAGAGAAAGCAGCCGAGATGCTAATGACCGTGCACAGGGCTGGGATTCTGCAGACGGAAAGGGGAACTTGTCCCCAAAACCTCAAAGGGAAGAAAAGTCCGTTCAGAAAGAGAAGCCAATGGCTGTGAAATGGCAACGCCTGCAGTTCTCTGTGCTACCCATCTCGTGTAGTGCCCGTCACCCCATTAGCAGTGGAATCATCTCTATTGAAACAAACAGCAGGTAACCATTTAGGGTTGCACTGCGCCTGGTCCGTGGTTTGTGTGTGTGTCTTGTGTGTGTGTGTGTGTGTGTAGGGGGAGGGATAAGGAGTCTTCCTACATCCTCCACTTATAAGGAGCAGCTCCAGTAGGGTTGCCAACTTTCTAATTTCTGAAAACCGGACACTACAGCAGGAGCGCCAGAACCTCCCCCAGTCCCGCCTCTTCCCGAAGCCCTGCCCCTGATTTGCCTCTTCCCCAAGGCCACACCCCTGCTCACTTCTCTCCATTCCTCCCCGTCACTCGCTGCTCTCCCCTCTCACCCTTCCTCGTCGCTCGATCCTCTCCACCTCCCTCCCCTCGCCAGTTGGCCTCCCTCTGCTCCGGGGCTGGGATGGGAGCTGCAGCCCCTGACACACAGCCTGCCTACCCACGAGATGCAGGCAGGGGGCCGTCCCAGTTGAGCAGGGGCTGGTACGAGTTGATGACCCAGTGCGCACCCACCCGCGGTAACCAGACTTTTGGTGTCCGGTCAGTACATCTGACTGGACACTGTATAGGTTCCCTTTCGATTGGACTTTCCAATCAAAAACCGGACAGCTGGCAACCCTAAGCCCCAGTCATGTTTCCTGCCCTCATAGAGGCAAGGAGAAGGTTTGGTGGGTGCAGCTTGGCCACGTCTGTGGAGCGGGGAGCAAGGGTGCACTCCCTATGCACACTGGACAGTCTTGGGAGTTATTCTGCCCCAGTCTGGCCTCTAGTCACAACATGATGATACAGGACCTGATCCCAAGCCCACTGAAGGCAAAGCAAATCTTTCCACTGAATTCCAGGGCTCTGGATCAGGCCCGCGGAGAGGACTTTGCATGTGGCAATGGTTGTGGGGATGTCCAGGGTGGGATGGCATCGAGAGAACCAGCACTGGGCTTGGGATGTTTAGCCCCCTGGGCCCATCCCTGGATGGAGCCAGGACGCACAGCAAGTAGCAGGATTCTGGGTTGTGCACGGAGGTTTGTCTCCAGAACCCAGCTTAGAAATTCTGATTGCACAGCTGGGAGGGCTCGAATGGCCATGGCGTTCTGCCGGCCGGGAACCAGAGTAACGCAGCCATGAACCAGGCCCCGTCTGGATTGTGTTTCTAGCTGCTGCATTCTCAGCTTCCCAACATTGCAAATTACCTCCCCAAATTCAACCCTCTTAGCCCCTTCCCCAAGCCCAATGCTGCTGAGGCAAGCAGAACCTCCCACTGAACTAGGGGCTGTTTCTTTAGTGATGGTTCCTTTGCGGACGTGCAGCGACTGGAGTTAAACAAGTGAATGAGTTAAGCATTTGGCCTTCCAGGGTTCTGAAAAACTCATTTTGTTTCCCTTCCTTCTCGAGAACCTGCTTTATTTGCCTGTGTATTCATTTCTTGCACCTACGGGGGTGCTTCGCTGATGGATTCCTGCTCCCCCTCTCCCTCCCCTTGACTTGCATTTCTAGGCCAGCTGAACTAACTCATGTTGAAGAGGTGAAAAATAATATTTAGCCAGAGGCTCGGATTCGGAGAGAGAGGGAGACATTGGGAGTCTCGTAACAAGCCGAATTCTTCTTCTCTTTCTTTTCCCCAGCAAAATACATTGGTTGCTACGTGGACAACACTCGCCGACGGGCGCTGCGTGGCGTGTCCTTCTTCGACTACAAAAAGATGACAGTGTTCCGTTGCCAGGACAACTGTGCCGAACGGTAGGGTGGTAAATGAACACAGCGTCTTCATTAATTTCAGCACATCAGCAGCGTCTCTCTCTTGTCGGCTCAAGCACTCCAGTTTCTTGGCCATTTTCCTTCTGTCTCTCCCCCACCCTCATCCTTAACCCCCCCTCCCGCCCCCTGGGATGTTTTAAAAGATCCTATTTTTCTCACCAGGAAAAGACCAGGGCAGTTGATGTTTCTAATTTGGGATGAAAATGCTGTCCTGATTAGAGGGGAGCCTGAGGCCCTTTCGCTGAGCTCCACCCACTGACAAAACCAAAACCCACTGACCAGATTTTCCAGCCTCCCCAAACTACCCTGGTTTTAGGCCCATTTGCTTTGGATGAAATTCACCCTGTGCAGCAAGCACTTCAATGCCACATACGCCCTCAGCCCAGGGTATAGTGCTGTACAGGCCGCACGTTGGCCCTCTGCACAGGGTTCCCCTTTACACAGCACGAGAACCAACCGGGACCCAATCTCCAGGCCTGGAGAATACACCTTTAGTGCAACGACTGCACCATGGGCCAAGCTGCAAGTCACAAGACACAGGCTAGTGCCGTGGTTTCACATGAGACAGCCGGCATCTTTCCAGGCTGCTCGGTGTGGCTTTTGAATAGCAGTAATTGCTGCTCACCCCTGAATCCCTTTTTGTTTTGGGGAGAGGGTGGGGAAAATACAGTGATCTCCAGGTGAATGAACGTCTGAAACCTTTTATTACATATGTGGCCTGGAAAAGCTCTTCCGCCCCGAGCATCGTCCCAGATATATAATGTGATTCTGTTGCCTCGATTACCATAATATCTGGCATCTCACACATATTTACCCTCCCAGCACCCTGATGAGGTAAGGAAGTGTCATTAGCCCCATTTTTCAGACGTCAGCTGAGGCCCAGAGATCTTAAGTGCCAGATTTTTAAAGGAATTGGAGCATCTAAAGATACAGAGAGTAGGCACCTAATGCCCATTGAAACCAGTTATTAAAATCCCACTAGGGACCTATCTTCATCTTTAAACGCTTGCATTGCTTTACAAATCTGACCTTATTCAAGGTCACCCAGGGAGTCTATAATGGGGAAGAGGGGGGATTGAACCCTAATCGCTCACATCCGAGTATCAGCAGACACGGGGGCGCCTTCCGTGATGCCTTTGACCGGAACTTTAAGCTAAGCGCTGTCTAGGTGCCTGTCTGAATGTAAAGCTGGAGGGATGCATTAACACAGAGCGAGGAAAGGCATTTGGAAACAATTTGCTGCTTCTAAACATTCCACCAGCCACTCAGCGTTCCACGCACCAGCTCCTCCATTGCTGGGCCTTTGAAATGCACTGAAGAGGGCCTGTGTATTGCCAGATAATCCCTCCTCTAGGCTCCATAGCAGACATTCTCACTCCTGTGTCTTCTGTAAAGTCGAGAGGCCAAAGCCCAGCACACGGAGCCTACATATGTCTGTGACATTCTTGAGCTTTTCCATTAGTGCAGCCATTGATACAGCAAGTGGAGTCCTGCTCGCTGATCCCCGGCTCCTCCCTGCAATCTTTCCTTGCAACGGCCACATCAGCAGGGCGGGAGACAGAATATGAACTGAATGATCACCCATTGGTCCAAACTATATTGGACATGCAGGGATAAAGCTGTAGCTTAGGGTTACCATATTTTGTGCCTCCAAAAGGAGGACACTCCACGGGGCCCTGGCCCCGCCCCCAGCCCCTCCCCAACTCCGCCCCCTCCCCAAAGTCTCCGCCCCCTCCCCTGCTTCCCGCGAACATTTAATTCGCGGGAAGCCTGGGCAGGTAAGGGGGGGGGTGGGGGGAGGAGGTGCGGCCCAGGCTGGCCCCCCCGGCGGCTCCAGCCTGGGTCGGCTCGGGCCCTGGGGTGCCGGCCCTGGCCGACCACCCCCGGCCCGCCCAGCACTGCCGGCCGGCCCCCGGCGGCCCAGCACACCCCCCGGCTCCCGGCCCCGGCGGCCCAGCGCACCCCCCCGGCGGCCCGGCTCCCAGCCCGACCCCCCGGCTCCCGGCCCCGCGGCCCAACGCACCCCCCCCCCCCGGCGGCCCGGCTCCCGGCCCGACCTCCCGGCCCCGCGGCCCAGCGCACCCCCCCGGCGGCCCGACCCCGCTGCCCAGCGCACCCCCCCGGCGGCCCGGCTCCCAGCCCCGTGGCCCAGCGCACCCCCCAGCGGCCCGGCTCCCGGCCCGACCCCCCGGCTCCCGGCCCCGCGGACCCCCCCGGCCCTGCGGCCCAGCGCACCCCCCCGGTGGCCCGGCCCCGCGGCCCCGGCCCGGCTCCCGGCCCGGCCCCGCGGCCCAGCGCACCCCCCCGGCGGCCCGGCTCCCGGCCCGACCCCCCGGCTCCCGGCCCCGCGGCCCAGCACACCCCCTCGGCGGCCCGACCCCGCGGCCCCGGCCCGGCTCCCGGCCCGGCACTGCGCGCCCGGCCCCGTGACCCCGGCCCAGCCCTCCCTCCCGATTTTCCCGGACATGCCCGGCTTTTGGGGAATTTCCCCCCGGACGGGGATTTGAGCCCCCAAAAGCCGGACATGTCCGGGAAAATCCGGACGTATGGTAACCCTACTGTAGCTGGACCTCTAGCTCACTGCCTGTTGTGCAAGTACCCGGCTGGATGGGCACAGACTTGTGCCTGCCCTTTGCAGGGGCAAACACCTGCTAAAACATCCAATGCCTCTGTGTGCCCTTTACACAGCCTGGGAGTCCACAAGTGTTAGCATCTGCACCTTAGAAAGGAACATTGCCTCCTATTGGGTTCGTGGGTGCAAATGCGAAGGTTTACCCCCGGGCAGCCGTTAGACAATTGAAAAGATGCATGCAGCGTTGGTACACGCACAGGTGTTTGCAGATGACAAATGCAGCTGCAGGTTCGTGTGCATGCGATATTGCACATGTGTAGCTGCTGGCTGACTGCTAAGAACCAACGTGACTGGATAAGTGAAAGTGTGTATCTTGACTGAGTTGCCACATAGTACACCACAAGATTATTTGGATTGTAAAGTCCCAGGTGCGGGGATCTTCTCTAGCATTGAGCTCAGCCCTGCTATTCAACAACTAATGATAATAATAAAATAATCTGAGAGTTTGCCCAGCAGCTCTCTGACTCAGCAGAATTGCTGCATGACTGGCATCTGCCCGTGTCACCCCTCGTGCTAGTCGATTTTCCATGGCAAGCTCTGACCCTTGTCTCTAAAGGCAAAGGGGGTTCATCTCTATGTTCACTTTTCAAGCCCACTCCTGGTTCAGATAATGTTGCAATCTCTTCTTTTCAAACCCAATCGGTATCAACTAGCGGAGCTTTCTGACTCTGAGGCCCTGGAAAGTCTTGTTATTTCACCCGCAACACATATAATGTCCTTTTGGCCTGTAAGTAATGTTGCTGTCTCTTGCTTTATGATCTATAAGATGCACTAAGCACTTTTTCTTTTAAAGTGATGCTCCTTCCAGCTGGTGTCTAGTAAATCATCAGCAATGGACACACACATCCAAAAAAATCAAACACACTCTTGTTCAGAGAACTTTAGCTGTAACATGACTGCTGTGGCAACCAGAACCCTGAAATGGCTCGCGGCAAGCTGATCTCCCATTGTGCCCAGTACTTGGAGCAATTTAGATTGACTCTAGAGTGGCTGAATTGTTATGGAGAATTCTAAATGCAGCAGAATCCAGGTAATGCCACAAACCGGGATTGGACGACAGGGGATGGATCACTCGATAATTACCCTGTTCTGTTCATTCCCTCTGGGGCACCTGGCATTAGCCACTGTTGGAAGACAGGACACTGGGCTAGATGGAACATTGGTCTGACCCAGCGTGGCCATTCTTATGTTCTTATCAGTATCTTAATCAGTGTACCAGCTTAACTGACGCAACAGCCAAGCAATGGATTCCAGGCTGGCCTGCTTCTGATTCAACGGGGCTGATTCTGATCTCACCCCCAGTTGACGCTGGTGTAACTCTGTTTCCTTAAAGGAATTACTCCTGATTTGCACCTGTTGAAGTGAGATCAGAATCATGCCTGGCTTCGCTAAATACTGGATAAATAGTGCACTGGTCAGTTTAAATGGCTCACCTGGTGCAATCTGGATGCCTGAGTTAACAGATGTGACTTGGGGCTTCCTGGTAGAGATTATCCAGGGTGTTCTCCCCAGCACCTGTTGTTCACCATTGAGAGCCTGATCCAAAGCGCATTGAAATCAGAGAGGTTAGGACCAGGCTTAGGAAAGTCAAACTGGCCTTCATAGAGGTTTCCAAAATGTGCAACTGTTTTTGCATCACCTATTTTGAGTGCAGCTCCTCTTGATTTGACAAGCATTGACCTGCCAGGGCAGTGCGCTCCCCAGGGCCACCGGGAATGGGATGTGCCTGTGATGGGCACATTTCTCTTCCCCCTGTGGTCTGTGTTGGGGAAGAGCCCAAGAGTACTTGGAAGGAAAATCCACCAGCTATTGAGCAAAATTCCCCTTGCAGATCTTGCACGTGAAACTCTCTGTGCATAACCAGGGCTGCTGCAGATAGTCGTGGGAAATCTGCACACACAGGGCCAAATCTTGAGACCTGCTAATGTGAGCAGGAGAGGTCAGCACCACTCAGGATTCGGCCGATAGCAAGAGCCAGGGACCAGAGTTGCAACCCACTGTGTGGAGCGGAGGGGAGAATTTATGCAGGAGAGACTTTCCACCATATCTGTCTCGTGCGGCGGGCTCTGAGGAACCTCAACCCTTTCCAGATTAAACACGTCCCGCACTGGGGAACACTGACATTCCCAGCGCCTTGAACTGCTCGCCCACCACTGATCTCATTAGGGTTTTGAACCGTCCCCTCTGGCAGGTGCAAGAACTCAGGGGGTCAGATCCCCAGTAGCTCTACTGACTTCCAGTAGGTTTACCTGGGCCAGGCTCTGTTGTTTCACTGTGTAAGGGATGCTGCTCTGACTGTGGTTTCTACCTCCAGGGGTTACTTGTACGCCGGGTTGGAGTTCGGTGCAGAATGTTACTGTGGACACAAAATCCAGGCCTTAAATGTGAGCGAGTCTGAATGTAACATGGAGTGCAAGGGAGAGAAGAGCAACATCTGCGGAGGTGTGAACCGTCTCTCCATTTACCGGCTGGAGCTGGCCCAGGAGTCCGCCAGGAGATGTAAGTAATAACTGCGCCGCTGTCGGAAACGGAAGTTAATGAAAATGGATGGGCAGGTACAACATGGAAACAGGGAAAATGCCTGTCTGGAAGCATTTGCATTTCCCAGAGCTTCGTGCCCACCTCTTTGGGTGAAATGCACTCCGTGGGTTTACCTGGAGGGTGCATTTCATCCCTGGTGATCACAGCAGCTGGGAACACTGCGCTCTCCTCTTCTCATGCTCAATTCATGCTGATGCCTGTAGCCCAAAGTGAATAGTGAGACCCCGGCTGGGGAGCCAATGTACCTCACAAGTCTGAGAGCTTGGCTTTGGCTGGGCTCTGATGCTTTCCTGCAATGTTCAGAGGTGTCTCTGAACTATCCGGACTTCCCCAGCTGTGGATGACTATGAGCTCTCTGGCAAGAGCTCCAGCACCTCTTGCTTCTGGTTGCAGGGAGGAGTTCAATGAGGAGAGATGCTCCGGAAGGGGCATCCCAGGCACAGAGGGGCTGGGCTGCTCTCTTAACTGGGATTGTTTCCAGAGAAATTGCTGGGGTTTATTTGGGGGAACGCTTGTACCAAGAGGCGTGGCACACATTGTGCCCTCAAGGTGGCCAGACTTAGGCTCCAGTGTTAGGGACAACCCCCATACTGCCCACACCCCCTCTCTGAGACAGGGGAAGCCGTCTCCTGCAGTAAGAGTGAACTATGACCGGACAATAGCTTGGCTTTAGACTCACACCCTCTAGGTCCTGTGGTGCACTATACGGTAAATGTAGGGCCACTTCAAGCAGCCATTCTGTGTCCTTCTGCTATAAAGAAAGGGGAACTTTATATTCTTCGCATCAACTTTGCCTGGCCTCTTTCTCTTTTCCAAGCTTCGCCTCCTCCCACGTTCCTCGTACGAGTGCTGGGCAACTTTGAGCCATAAAAGAGGAGATGTGGGGAGGGTTTGATGAGCCCTGGAACCCCCACTTACTGGCTTTCCTAAAGCCCCAGTTAATCTTCTAGTCCAGTGCATAGTGCACTAGACTGGGAATCAGGGGACCTGGGTTCTGTTCATGCTGCTGACCTGAGGCAAATCTCTTAATTTTTCTGCTCTCCATCAGTAAACTGGAGTTAAAGATATTCACCTTCCTTTGTAAAGTGCTTGGAGATCCACAGAGGACAAGCACTATAGAAGAGCAAAGTGTTATTATTATCTTCTGCCATTCAGGAGTCTGGAAAGGGTGATGGATTGAGTGGTTTGTCACTGGGGAGCCCTGCTCTTACCGGCTCTTGTCATTCTTCACAAGGAAAGATAAGGAGGGGCTCTCATTGCTGGTCCTAGATTCTGAGCTCAGATACACTGATGTGTATCTGGAGTAACTTGAGGGAAGTTACTCAGGATTTAACCTGGCCTGAAGTCAAAATCTGGACACAGGCCCTTTAATTCTTCTTCATCCCGCAAGGAGGGAGAGACCTTTGAATTAGGAATGTCATGTTGTTCCATTTGTCCTGCAGAAATTATGCCTGCGGAGCTGTGGGTGGGCATCAGAACTGAACGTGGGCACTTGCTGTTCCTCTAGGAGATGAAGAATATACATGGGCTCCAGAATGAGTGGACTTTCATTCCGCTCTCCTTTGAACACATGCTCTCTCCTGCTCTCTCTTAAAGGGACTCCTTTTGGCTTCCAGTTAAGTTGAATAATACTGTAATTACCCCCCATTCTAAGCCTTTTTTCTGACACTCTTTGGCGGAAGCTGCCAAGAACGGTGTCGTTGTGATGGTAAAGTGTGCAGCAGCCGTCAAATTACTCCAACTGGGGTCTTGCCATAATCATTTTAATAAGGATGGATTGACTTCACTGGCATAATTTAGCAACAAATAACGAAAAGAAGAAAACTCGATGCCGTGTGCTTTCTGTGATGAACTATATGCCAGATTTTTTTTCTTGAAAGGAACCTTTACAAAGATACAAGGCAGTACATGGTTAACATGTAGATCTGGGCACAGGGAAGCCCTGGGGTTTGAACTACAGGAAAACAAGATTCCATATTAATATCAAGTACCATGGGGCAGTTGTAGAAGCAGAAATCTGAAGAGCGGTAAAACTTTCATCTCATTTTGGGTGTTGGCTTTAGTGTGCAGGTGTTGGGAGGGCGGTGTTGGTGGGCTGTGATCGGAGGTCAGCTGAGATGATCTGGTGGTCGCTTTTGGTCTATGAGAGGAGGCAAGGGCCCTGGCCTCAGAACAAGTGCAGAATGATCTCTAATGCACCTTAGGCAAGACAGCCAAATGGTGAGAGACTTGCTCAGGTCAGCAGCAGAGGTGGGAACAGAATGTAGGTCTCCTGAACGCCACTCCAGTGCCCACTCCCTGGCACTCTGTTGCCTCTCATTGTGTTTCCAGGCAGGGCCTGATTTTTCCCCAGCTCTCTGCCTGGCCTGGCTGAGATCAAAAAAGGCCAAGTCACTTGCCCAAGGGAGCAGCCCATTCGATTCACAACAGAGGTTCTCAAAGTGTGGAACTATGGACAGCAGAGCACTCGGAGAACCAGCTGGTCACATGGTGCTGGCTCCCAGCGGCTAACCTGCATTAAAAGAAACTCAAAATCCATTCACTGTTTCCCTACTGTGATGTTTTCAGGTTGACAGGCACGCGGTTGTCACAGGGATGTTATGGGGCGGTGGATGAGAGGGAAAGTGTCTATGAGACAATCTGAGTGTCGAAATGTGGTCCGCCCAGTGAAAACGTGGGGGAATGCCTGCATTGCCCAGTGATGTGCACTTTGCTTGTTTCGGTGCATCCCACTGTTGTTGTCCAAAGCAAAGTCCGCAGCAACCTTGTGCTCGTTTGTGTCTTCCGTTGTAAGTGGTGAAATGCTCTCCATTAAAACTGCAGCATCGGCGCATCCCCCTCAGCAGCTGTCCTGAAACGTTAAAGATGTTACAAACCTATAGGACACTTCTTATAATCAAAGGGCCTTTCCCTTGCAGTGAGTTGGCATTAGCGTTTGCCAGAAACAGAAGAGTGGGGAGAGAGAGAGAGTCTTGGGGAGCTGACGTTCTCTCAGAGAAGCTGTGTTATTAATTTACAGTGAAAGGTGTGTCAGCATGGACCTGTCAGACCTCATTAACCTTAATGCTGAGTTGCAGATGTCAGGATTATTTGCAGTATTACAAAAGAGCTGTGAAATGGACTGTCTGAATCGCATTGCATACTTACAGGACTTTCATAATGAAGCCAGCACCAGCTATGCAGTGAGCCTGGCTAATTAGTTCATTCCTGCCAGGCAGACCAAAGCCTTCCTGAGTGATTGCTTGGTAAATATGCCAAATGATTTGATTTCTCGGATTGAAAACAGAGGCATAATCGTTCTTGTTTGGGGCAGACAGTGCCTGGCTGGAATGTGAGCAGCATGGAGCATACAGATCTCAAATGACTTGCGCCTGCAAGTCAGACTGGTTTAGCAACAGATAATAATAGATAATGGATTCCACTTTGATGTTACTACTTATTATTTGAGGTGGCCCTACAAGTTGTCTATACTATTGACTATTTGTGCTACTGTGGTACCTAGCGGCCCCAGGCATCGGCCAGGCCCCCATTGCGGTAGGCCCTGTACAAACACAGCACAGAAAGCCAGTTCCTGCTGCAAAGAGCTTCCAATCTGAGTGTGAGACAAGAGACAACAGATGGAAACAGACGGACAGTGGAGCAGATGGAAACAATGAAATGATATTGGTCTGTATGATAGACAGCGGTTACAGCACAGAAGTGTCCTATAGCACTTTCCATCTGGTGATCTCAGATCGTTTTCAAGTACTACTGAATTAAGACTCCTAAGCCCTCTCGGTAAGGTAACTCAGAATGATCATTCCTGATTCCTGCAGGACCCCACGGGCAACAAAGTCATCCCCCATTTAGAGTTACTCTTTGAGGCCTATCAGTCATCCAGTTTTGAATCCATTGGAGGTGTGTCATGTTTATTTTGGCCCGTTCTGGTTTCTTAATGAAAATGTCACATGGTAGCAAGTCAAACGCCTTACAGAAGTCTGAGGCCTTGTCTGCGCTACACTACGAACAGGGGAGGTGCACACACTACAAAGCTACTTTTGCCGACAAAATAAAACCACCACCACAAGAGGCATAAAGCTTTTTGCAGCAAAGTTAAAGCAACAGAGCGTCAGTGCTGTCTCTGCTGTTTGTTTTGTCGACAGAACTGGCTTCCCCCGGTATCCCACAATGCCTGCCGTGACCGCTCTGCTCACTGGTTTGATCTCTGCTGCCCTGCAGCCATGCGCCCCTCCCCTTTCCGAGTTCCGGGAAGTATCTGACAGCTGAGTGCGCTGCTCCCTTTGGGGAACAAAGAGCAAATCATGGAAGGCTCCTGTTGTGCCCTGCCCGGGAGCACAGCGGCAGGCAGACTGTGGCTGCAGGGAGGCGGAGGAGAGACTGCTGCGCTGCGTTGACAGTCCTCAGCACGGAGAGCTCCCAGAGCCGCTCTGGATGCTGCTCCCCGCAGATGAGGCGGCTGTGGGAGAACTCGGAGGGAATCACAGAACCAATCACAGAACCATAAGCAGGCAGAGCGGGCTGCTTCAGGAGAGACCAGTGTGCCAAGGAGAGCCAGGGGCTGATGTGGGGGTGGGTGTCCCCCTCACCCTGCCTCAGGATAGATCAGTCAGCCTGCTGTCTCCCCCGCCCCAGACACACCACTCTCCCCCCACCCCCATTTCAGTTGCAAATCGGCTGACAATCTACTTGGATGCCCCTGGAAGGATGGGAGGAGAAACCTGCATCATGTGACGCTATACCTGCCCCATGAGGCATTGCAAACCCTTCCCAAAGCACCCTGCGGCCAGTTGCCCAGTGGGACAGCTACCACAATGCACTGCTGTCTGTGTCCATGCAAGAGCTGTTAGTGTGGATGCACCCTGCCGACACAAGGAGCTAGTGTGGACATGCAACAGCGGTTTTAATTAAAGCGCTTTAATTAAAGTGGCATAACTTTTGCCGACACAACTCATTAGTGTAGACAAGGCCGAAGTGTATTCCATCAACACCCTTAGAGCCAAATGTGTAATCTCATCAGAACAGATATCAAGTTAGTTTGACAAGGTCTATTTTCCATAAACGCATGTTGATGGTCATTAATTACAGTACTCTCCTTTAATTCTTTTTAGTCAGTCCCATATCAGCCATTCCATTAGTTCGCCTGGGATCTATGTCAGGCTGATAGGCCTATAATTACCCAGGTCATCCTGTCTACCCGTTTTAAATATTGGCACAACGTTAGCTTTCTTCCAGACTTCTGGAACTTCCCCGGCGTTCTAAGACCTATCGAAACAACACTGATGATTCAAACAGTTCCTTGGCAGTCTCTGTTAAAACTATTGGATGCCCGGGGAATGTTTAATTTCAGGAGCTGCTGCTGAATATCGTCTTTAGTCACTGGTAGAAGGGAAAGTATTTAATCATCATATGATAATATGGTGACATTGTCTGTTTTTTCCCTATTACAAAACAGAACTGTTAGCTGAACTCTCCTGCCTTTTCTGCATTATTATTTCTATTAGAGAGTGGAGCATCCATTTGAATAATATAAGAACCAGCTTGAATGTCTGTCTGTCCAGCAAACCTGAATCTTTTGGGAACTTAGAGCTGTAGAGGCGAACTTTCTCAAAGACCGCCAGCCTGTAACAATCAGAGCTGGACTGTGCTGGCCAAAGATGTTGGGATGCCCGGACAGTGAATCCACCTGGTCTCCGGCTCTGAGTATCCAATTCAGCAGGTTGCTCTGATGAGAAGGTCACCTGCTGCTCCAGCCCCGTTAGGAGAGTGATTCTCTGTGAAAACGTTGCCATCTTCACCAACTGGAGACCCCCTCTGGTCTCCATTCTGAATCAACAGCTTTCTCTTGGCATCCCTGTTGGCCTTTGCTCCATCAGCCTTGGAGAGCAAATATAGCGTCTCTTCTACTGCAGGGGTGATGGCATTTACATTAGTCCCTGATCAACTCCTGAGCATTTATAACATGGACTGGGAGAACCACATGAGACATGGACTGTCAGTTGGCTGCCGGGGGGGGAGGGGGGGGAGCCCTGGAAATCTCTTTGCTCCTCAGGCAACAAGCTCCCCACACGCAAAGGGTGACATTCGGATGAACAAGGATCACCTGTTTCCCTGACAAAGGGTCAAGGCAGGTCCAGGAGAAGAGACGGAAACTGAAGTGCTTCTTGTCCCACTGTCCCCAGGCACAACGCGGTGGGTATCCCAGGGGAGGATAAAAATAGAGACAGACTTTGCTCCTGGGCTTTCGCTCCTGTTTTGTGTCATAAGCAACCAGCAAAATGCAGCAATGTGAGTTTCACTGGAAAGCCTCACGCAGAAGGAACGAAGCTCATTCCGGCAAATTGCTTTTGCCCTTGTTTTGTCGTAGCTCAAAATGACTCATTCAAATGCCATTAGCAAATCTAGCTTCACAGCCATTAGGCGACAGCAGATCGTTATCATAATAGGACACAGAAAATGCTCTCCGGGCGCACAGAATCTGAGGGGTTTGTGGGGGAGGGGAAGTAGATGGAAGAGAATGTGTAGGAATTGATCCCTGTCTGTGGTCTGAAATGGCGAAGGAAACACTGATAGACTGAACCCTTCAGTGAAAATGTGGCTTTGTAACTTTTCTTTGCCTTTGTTTCCCCCCCTCACAATGGGGATAATTCTACCTATCTTCCAGGTGGGGTGTTCCCCTCATTCACAGGGCTATAAAGTGCTGTAAGGATGCAGCAGAGAGAAAGGACGTTCTTTTGGTTAAGAGAAAACCTAGGATTCAAGTGATCTAGGTTTAGTCCCTGACTCTGCCACAGACTCCCTGTGTGACCTTGGACAAGTTGCTTAATGTGTGTGTGTTTCAGTGCCCCACCCATAACGTGGGGGTGACTGCACTTCCTTTGTCTGTCTGTTTAGATTGAAAGTCCTTTGGGACAAAGACTCTCTCGCTCTAAGGGTATGGAGAGGACCTAGCACATTGGGATCTCAACTGGGCCCTCTAGGAGGTACCAGAAGTGCCGTAATGAGATGAAAGGGGCTATGGAAGTATGAAGTTTTCTTCTGCAGTAAGTGTCTCCTTGGTGAAATGAATTAAAGGGCTTGGCTCCCCACTTCACCCTCCTGCCTTTGACAACGGACAGGAATCTGTCTCTGGCAGAATGTTCTCAGTGTCCTTTAAGAGTCCTTCACGTCAGCAGTCTCCCATGGAGAAGGCCTACCATGCTTGGAAAGGAAGTATTAACTGAGTGGCCATGCATCAGCCACTTGACTAATGAGGTTGGTCGATGAGCTTCCAGAGGGATGCGAAATTCTGGTCACCTCCACTGCAAAGAACTTCAGTCCGATGAGCTCACTCCAGAGGGTGGTTTAGATTCTCAGGAAAAAGAAATGCTCATGAAAGAGCAAAGGCTGGAGGTGGCTCTGGAGAGACGTGGCCGATTCAGGAGAGCGGTCAAAAGCCAGGTCGTCTCCGTGAGGAGGAGGGAGGCCAGGTTCAGCTGGCTGGAAAATTTTGCTGGAATCTCAGCCCACTACCAAGCAGTGTCTGGCTTCTCCAGCCAGCTGGGAGATCATGTGCCAGAGCAGACAAGGAGGTCGCAGGATGCACTCATCTGGGAAGCAGGCGCGAGTGGTGGCGAGATTCCTACGAGAGACCCATGTGCTATCGGGACATTGGTGATGCGCTCTGTCTTCTCTACTGTGCCAGCCACCGAGGTAGCTGAGCCCCCAGGAACAATTGGAAGCACAGGCTCTGAGGGAGATTTCTATGCCCTGTTAAGGTGCAGTTCCTCGCCCCATCACTCAGCGGTGCAGGTGGCCTGTGCTAAATCATAACCTGGTGGGCACACTGATTGTTTGCTCTACTAGTCAGTAAAGGTATCTAGTCTTTCAGTCTCCCCACCTCTGACTGCTTGATCCATCTGTTGTGTCCTGCCTGATACTTCTCTCTGGGGCAGGGCCTGCCTTCTTTATTTGTTTGGCACAATGGGACCCTGATGCTTTGACTGGGGCTCGGAGGCACCTACCATAATAACCATCAATAGGAAGGGCAGAATTTGCAATTTGCAAGTGACACTGCATTGAAACTATTTGAGACTTGCATTCTGATTCCATGTGTAATACAAGCTTTGTACACCTGGGTGCCGCACAGGAATCCAGACACAGTATGGAATTAGCTGATTATGAGAGTAGCCAATGGTCACGAAAAGAACCAGCTGATTGGTCCACGGGAAGTTAGACCCTTTCAATTCATTGAGCGTACCTCTGGGCCCAGGTAGCCTGTAACAGCTTGCTGATCAATGCCCTCTTTCCCCGCCGACCATCTCTAATGGAGCAGAAATGTATTTAATTACTCAAGGGATGTCCATTTTTTAATATCACAAAGGATTCGTTCTCCCATGTTTTTGTTGACGAGGACTAGTTATTACAGGGATTTCCCGATGTGGTAGGTTTTATATAAGAACGTAGGAACATAAGAATGGCCATACTGGGTCAGACCAAAGGACCATCTAACCCAGTATCCTGTCTTTCGACCGTGGCCAATGCCAGGGGCCCCAGAGGGAATAAACAGAAGAGGTAATCACCAAGGGTACCCACCGGATTGGCGGGTAGTGATCGATCTATCGGGGATCGATTTATCGTGTCTAGTGTAGATGCAATAAATCGATCCCCGATCGCTCTGCCGTTGACTCCGGAACTCCACCACGGCGAGAGGCAGAAGCAGAGTTGACGGGGGAGCGGCAGCCATTGATCCCGCGCCGCGAGGACGCGAAGTAAGTGATTCTAAGTCGATCTAAGTTACGTCAACTTCAGCTACGCTAGTCTCGTAGCTGAAGTTGCGTATCTTAGATCGATCCCTCCCCCCGCCCCCAGTGTAGACCAAGTGATCCATCCCCTGTCGCCCATTCCCAGCTTCTGGCAAACAGGCTAGGGACACATCCCTGCCCATCCTAGCTAATAGCCATTGATGGACCTACCCTCCATGAATTTATCTAGTTCTTTTTTGAACCTGTTATAGTCTTCACAACATCCTGTAGCAAGGAGTTCCACAGGTTGACTGATAGCGGCCTCAGATCTGGATTAGAGGCCCTGCCTGTCTTATAATTAGCTAGTCACTTGACATCTAAAGGAATGCATCTGCTGTCTTTGGCCCAACTATCTAATAATGTAGTTCAGTAAATGTATATGTCTTGCTTGTTTTCAGGGGTGTCACCGTGTAGGGTAGGTCCTTTGGTGCCCTCTGGAGGGGACCCCTTTGTGATACTCCTGCATCGCAGTGACTTCCCTAGAGGAAGGTCATGCTGAGCCCAGAAAAAAAGGTGTGATGGTTTGGGGTTAAATCCCAGCTTCCTACCTACATCTGTGCTGGGCAGGTACAGTCGAGCTTGGGTTGTGCCTTAAAAGGCGGCAGTAGAAACAGATGATCAGAAACCAGCGTGAAGGTTCTGGAGGTGCAATGGCTGCTCGGTTTGGTCTTATATTGTTTGTTGGGTGTTAACCGGCTGTTAAAGGGATGCTATCAACTTGAAACTCACATTTCCTAGGTGGGTGTAGCTATCTCCTGGTGATCAGTGATGGTGGCAATTTTACACCTAGTGACTTAACCAAGGTTGAACAGTAAATCTGTGGCAGATGCTGGACTTGAAACCCAGGAGTCCTGCCTTCCAGTTCACTGCTGCTCTAAACACCAGACTTTGTCCAAAATACTGACTGTTCCTTGAGGGAAATTTCCCCATTTCAGGAAAGTAATTCACCGGTGCATGTTCTAAGTGCAAGGTGACTTCAGCAGATCACTTTTGCTGCCTGGAAAACCCATAACCTCCCTTTGAGATAATAACGACCCACTTTGCATAAACGGAGCCAGGGTTGTGAATGGAAGGGGTGTAACCTTATTAAGTGATTTGGACAGGAGGATGAACTGTAAAACAGCCAAAGGAGAGGGAAAGAAGAGAGAGACAGAAAGGCAGAGGCATCTGTGAATGCAGAGTGTTTCTTTAATGAGTCAGAAATGGGTTTTTGATCTCTTTCTGACTTTTTAAGGCTTTTCTGAATCTTGCCTGTAATTTCGTATTCATTGTATTCAGCCTCCCTTCATCTTTAAACCCTAGACTTGTGGGGCTCATTAGCAAGTACTTAAATGTCAAAGGGAGAGAGAGAAGCTATCCAGTCAGGTGAATGATCATTTACGGTGATACTTGGATGTGTCTAAGATCTCCGGGAGGAATGGTTTGGGGTTTTTGCCAGGCTGTCCCACAGGAAAGCCAGCAGAAATCGAATTAGAAAAATGCAAATGAACACTCACAAATTGTTCATGGCACTGGCATTGCTCTGAGACCAGAAGGGAGTGGAGTACTCCAAGCTGTGCTTTGCTGCCAGCATACTCTGGGAAGGTAAGACTCTTCGCTGCAAAGCCATTGTTGATACAGACCTACAGCAGGTTTCCATTATAAAGTCAGTTTTAATCAACAGTTACCCCACTGTCGTGTGGCGTAGGCAGCCATGTACCTGGGATGACTTCGTTTCTATGTACTGCTTCTTTATATTTCCAAAACATCAGCCATTTTGTTCTCAGAGTTGCTGCAGCCTGTTACCATGAGGCACATACACTGTGCTCGCTCTGTTTCTCTTGTTTATTTTTATTCACTCACCGAGTTTTTCCTTAATCTAAACTAGCAGCCACTTTAGTTGTAAGTAAAAGTGTATGAATAATGGATTTTTTGCATGGGTGCTGGACCAATGGGTATAGTGGCGGTGCTGAGCTGAGAGCTATTGTACCAAACTGGAAACCACTTCAAGCCAGGAGGTCTTCCACACTCCCAGAACGGTTAGGTTCAGCCCCTATAATTTTCTGGTTTACTGGCAATTCAAAAACAGGGGGAAAAAATCACTTCGGGTCAAACCAAAATTGCATTAAACATTTTTTTTCAGCAAATTAAAAAGTTGGGGAAAAGTTCATATACAGTTGAATGAAATGTTTCGCATCAAATTTGAGCATGTGAAGATGTTTTTGAATGTATTAAACTAAACAAAGGAAATCTCTAAACAAAAAGTCACTTCAAATTGAAAAATCAGAACGTTTCATTTTGAAAACATTGAAATGAAATGTTATGCTGTTTCCAGAATTTATTTTTGTAGGGTTTTTTTTATTCTGATTGAGACAATTCAGCAAAACTGACATGAATTCACAAAATGTTCAGTGGCACCGAATCTGCGTTTCTTGTTGAAAAAAGTTTTGGTCAAACAATTTCACCCAGCTCAACTTTGAAACTGGTTGGTTGGTTTTTGTGTGTGGAAATTCATAACAAACAATATCTGAGACACCAGAGCCATTTTCTCTGCCACATATATGTTCATACTGGGGTATGTAAGCTACCACACTATGGTCACTGGGGGCAAATGTTGATTTTTTAGGGATGACCACTGCAGATGTTTGTTCTAAAAACGCATCAGAATAAACAGAACACTCAGACAGCAGAACACCCTGACCTTTCATACAGGACACTACAAAATGCACTTTGCTTCTGAAACCTCAGTTGAAAGGAGTTATTGTTCTTTCAAAGATCTGTACAAATGGATTCGCTTATTGGGTTAGATTGTCATCATGCAGGAGTTCAACCCAGAAAGCTAGAAACAGGAGGAGAGAGGTCCATGGCAACCATGAGTTGCCTGATGCATGTTTTCCCAGGAGACAATTGCTTCTGTTCAATTTCTAATCTAGCCCCATGCCCACAACCCAGTGCCAGAGTATTTTTAAAGGCATGTTTAAGGACAGATATTCCTATCGCAAGCAGCACTCTGAATCCTATTTCTGGGGTAAAGGTTTCTTGCCTCTTTACAGAACTGGCAACGTCACTTGGGCTTTCAAAATCCCAGCAACCCAACAGCATCATTTTGCTGATAGAGATATTAATAAACAAAGAGCCGGAGAGAGGGTTAAAAGTGGCCAGCAAGTGATGGAGGATGACAAGGGAGAGAAAAAAAAGGAACTCAGCCAAGTATGTTGAGTACCCATGGGAGAAGCAGGGCTTCAAGTGACGGTGATGCGTGGGGGCAGGCATGCAGGGTCATGTCATCGCCCCCAGATTTGCTGTTTGCCTTGTACTGAGCATGCTCAGTACCACCGCTAAAGCCGGCTGCCCTCACTCTGCCCCTCCTCCCCCCATTATTCACAGTCACGGGTCATCTCTGGCTTTAAGCAAATCAGGCCAGAGACTTTCCAAGATTCACCCTGCCTTCGTGAAATGGTGGAGATTAGACACAAAGTGCCAGTCTAACACTATGAGTCACTATGAGTCAACAGTGTGATGCGGTTGCAAAAAAGCAAACCTGATTCTGGGATGTATTAACAGGTGTGTTGTGAGCAAGATACTAGAAGTCATTCTTCCGCTCTACTCTGCTCTGGTTAGGCCTCAGCTGGAGTATTGTGTCCAGTTCTGGGCACCGCATTTCAAGAAAGATGTGGAGAAATTGGAGAGGGTCCAGAGAAGAGCAACAAGAATGATTAAAGGTCTTGAGAACATGACCTATGAAGGAAGGCTGAAAGAATTGGATTTGTTTAGTTTGGAAAAGAGAAGACTGAGAGGGGACATGATAGCAGTTTTCAGGTATCTAAAAGGGTGTCATAAGGAGGAGGGAGAAAACTTGTTCACCTTAGCCTCTAAGGATAGAACAAGAAGCAATGGGTTTAAACTGCAGCAAGGGAGGTCTAGGTTGGACATTAGGAAAAAGTTCCTAACTGTCAGGGTGGTTAAACACTGGAATATATTGCCTAGGGAGGTTGTGGAATCTCCATCTCTGGAGATATTTAAGAGTAGGTTAGATAAATGTCTATCAGGGATGGTCTAGGCAGTATTTGGTCCTGCCATGTGGGCAGGGGACTGGACTCGATGACCTCTCGAGGTCCCTTCCAGTCCTAGAATCTATGAATCTATGAATAAACATGTAAGTGTATGCCAGTGGGTGCACTCAAGCAGCTCAGAGCCCGGGGAGATACGTCTTCCTCCTCCAGCATGGCATTCCAATTGACACCCTTTCTAGGCTGGCTGGAGAAAAGCACAGAGTAGCTGAGTGAGGGGCTCTGGTGGCCGGAAGCAATAATCCTTAATCAGGCTGGCTCAATACTCTCCTTGTAGAGCAAGAGACAAAGAAACAGCAGCACAAACTCAATGAGACTTTCTTTGCTGTTTAATTCCTTATCCTCTGTTCTATGCATTGTTTGTTTTCTGGATAACCTCTCAGTACAAACATGAAGCGTTTGCATGTCAACTGGTGCATTTTTATTCAAGGCAGCAAAGAGTATTTTTCCGGGTAATGTTCTAGGTGCTTTCTCAGAGTACAGCTAATGGCATTCAGTTCGAATTGGCTCCTTTACTGTACCAGAGGCTTCTTTAACTTAAAATTGTCATGAAAGTTGGATCGTTTCCTGAGAATAAGGGGAAGGGTCCTCGATAAATCCGCCGTAGTGAAGAGATGAGATTGCCCGAGGGATTGGAGCCTTTCACCATGGATTCAGATCATGATGAGTTCAGTGATAGCCAGCCCTGTTACCAGCCAGTCACTGTTCATTGGTCTGTTAGAGATATGTAGGTGGTTGCAGACTCATTCATATTGGCCCTCTCTTCATGGAACTAGCTCAAGGTGGTAGGGAACTGCATGGAACCGGCAGGCGTGGCAAGGGTCTATAACCTATCTCATGCCTTTGTCTGGAAGAGGATTTGGAGTGGAGGCTCTTTGCATCAGTCAGGATGGTTTGTTCAGTTGGGAGGAGGGTCAGATTACGTGTCGCTGAGGATAGCGTTTGCAGCCAGAAGGACTGGGTTTGGGTGGATTGACTGCCCAGGTTTCGTGGTGGGATGGCAGCAGGTGGAGAAGACCATGAAAGGCTCTCAGAGAGTCTCGACTCGTGTCTCTTTGCACTACAGCTATTGTTGCCAGTGAACCAGACTTTCCATCTTCCGTGTCACATGGACCTTTACTAACCAGCTCTCTCTGTTCCAGATGGCAGTGCGATATTCCGCGGATGCTTCCACCGGCCGGACAACGTCTCCTTAGCTTTGCCTGTGACTGGGGTGATGCTGAACATGTCTGTGGACAAGTGTGTGGACTTCTGCACTGAAAAGGTAAGTAGGAGAAGCGAATGGAGCTCTAAGCGAAGGACCCCACACACACCTCCAGTTTGCAATGATGTAAATCAGGAATAACCTCACCAGAGCCAAGGAAGTGACTGGTGTAACACGGGTGCAAGTGGGGAAGGATCAAGCTAAGAGTCCTTCCAGAGCTCTGCATTTGCTTCAGAATAGTTATGTTAAAAATCATACTCAATCCATTTTAATCCAGCGTAATGTAATAATTGCTTGTGTCCAAACTACAAGAGGTGAAATTTACAGCTTGTATCTTTGCCCTAAAAAAGTAGGTTCTAAATCCCAGGAGAAGGCCATGCTGAGGATCTCTAAATTTCTCCTTTCGCTTAATCTGCAACCTGCCAGGGTTTTATCCCCTGGCGGAAGCTTTACCTGTACAAATCCTATGCGTGGATTTTCTGGGAGATTTGTATGCGGTTGGCCCGGCAGTGTCAGGATTTGACGCCACTGTTTCTAAACAACAAGTCACTGCTTCCCGTTTTAAAATGGTGGGACAGATTCTTAGCTGCTGTGGTGGCCATCACTCCACTGAAGCGAATGCAGCAAGGCTGATTTACACCAGCTGAAGGTCTGGGTCGGGGTCAGTTCCTACCCATGTTCTTGAGGTTGCTGGGCAAGTTTCTTCTCACTGGACTGGAGAGGGGAATAGGAAAAGTGTGTATTCCCGACCTTGGAATGTGTGTCCCGAGGGGAAGAGAGCAGAGAAAACAATGATCCTGGAGGACCGTGGGGGAGGCTGAGGTGGGAAGGAGAGGGGACGGAGGAGTGGGGCCAGAGAAATTGTGGGATGGGGGAGGTGAAAGTGCATGGGTAAGAGAAAGAAGATCTAGAAAAAGAAAGGGGCTCTTGAATAAAAAATGCGGCCTTGGGACAGAGACCCAAAGAGAGGAGGATGGGGCATAGGACTTTCAAGAGAACAAATTGTACCTCTGCTTAACCTTGAGGGGGAATTTGAATGGTCCCATAGCTCCATGAGATCACTAAAGAGTCACGCAGCTTATTCTTCAGTCCTTGGCCCCTCTGCTGACACTGCCAACAAAGGCCGGGGTTGATAATCCTGGAGACCCCATTGTCTAGGCATTGGACATAGGCTACCCAAGAGCCTTTAGGTGACCATGAGCCCACCCCATGACCCAAGAGCCATTAGGCTTCATGAGTTTGGTCACACTGGTAACCCAGGGCCAGATTTCACCCTTGTTGGTTCTTATTTTATTCAAACAAGTAAACGGGCTTGATGGCGGAGGGAGGATGTTCACCCAGAGCCCTACAGAGGGTGAGCTGAATACTGCCCTCTGGGCAGTCGACGTTCTGTCTGGTGCTGCACCTCAGCCCTGCATGAAGGAGATTTCCTTGCTATCACCCGCAACAAACCCATCCCTCAGGACCATCAGCAGCTGACTAAGAAGGGAAGGAGGAGTGGGGTTGGACAAAAGCTTGTTTTCTTTCCCTTAATGCCCTGAAAACATGGGCAAGGACAGCCCTGCTTAGGCGGCTCCCTGCCACGTTGTCAAGGCCTTTTTCCAACCAGCACAGACACAGTTCTGACTTGGGAATTGCAGGGTTCCTAGCGCCTGCAGGGTGAATTGGTTGAACTTGCATCTTTGGGATAATTTGGCGCCTTCTCCCAACTCTGCTCCTCAGGGGAGGGAGAATCGACTTCTACTTCAGTGTAGCTCCTTGGTGTCAATGGGGCTACCCCCATTGACACCAGCTGAGAGTTGGCCCCTGGGGTAGGGTCTCTCTGGCCCAGACTGCACACCAGTCAAGTGTCTTGCTGAGCAGTGAAACATCTGGGTGGGAAAGTAGCAGCATTATGCCAGCCAGTTACAAGGTCAACTACCTATCTTGATCCTTTAATCCATGTAGATGACTCCATAGGGTCTCTTCCATGCCAGACTTTTACTACACTGGAGCACGCAAATGTTAACATGTGCCGTGAGAGTTTTACCAGGGTTTAATCTATTGGATTTGAATGTTAATTTTTAAAAAATGAAAGAAAGAAAACAAGCAAACAAGCAAACTTACTGGTGGATCTCTCAGCAGAAATAACAGATTAATGCTTCACCTCCAGCAGTAGACTGGTGGCCAAGAACCTGACCCCCACATGGGAAAATGTAGAATGTGTTAGAGGAAACTGCAGATTCCATACCATAGTAATGGGAGAAGGTAGTTTCCTTCCTGACCCCAGCTGTGGTCACAGTTTATGTCCTGACGCATCAGGATTGTTCGTTTTTCTGATGGCTCATATAACTGCAGATGTTAATCATGTAAAGGTCGAACCATCTGCAGCAGGGAGTTCATCACCAAACAATCCCTATAGCTTACATAGGGCTACATCGCCACCCCCAAAACAGGGAGCCGTGCATGGGGAGTTCCTTATAATATGCTGTTACGAACCAATGAAACTCCATTGTCTGGCTTCCTGGGACTCAGTTGCTATGAGCTCTAAGGATGCCCAAACATATGCTTAAATGGCTGTCCTCTAATGAGGCCCTCCCGTCCTGCATCCGCTGACACTGGAGGTCTCCCTGCTGTCACATTTCAGTGCCATAGACGGACGTAGCTCAAACAGATGCCTGGCAAATGGGAGGCTAAGAAAGGGATTTGAAAACAGCATATCTAGACTCCGCTGCTTTCCCTGGCTGTGTCTCCATCTCTACCCCAGTGAACATGCTCCCTCAGCCGCTCGACAGACCAGACAGCCCCACTAAAAGCCATTAGATTCCCTGCGCTCTGTACAAGAGCAGCAGCTCCCACCACAGCCCTGCTTTGCTCTTGCTCCCCTGAGAGCTTGGCTCTCGGAGGTGTAAATAAAATCCTGAGCACCGAGCCCCTTGATTAACCCAGCGCCGCCACAGCCCTGGGTGTTAAATAGCCTGTCAGGCTCTGAATGTTCCCTCGTAACTCTGCACTTTAAAATCCAAATGAGGTCACAGAAGATGCAGTCTGTGGGCTTTTAGTAACCTTACTCTGGGTGACAAACTCACAAATTACCAGAGCAGCATCAGGCCATGATTCTAAGAGGAGGATCATAGCTCCCGCTATATTACGCCCTGCACTAGCAAAGAGCTCGGCGATTGCCAGCCCCGTGGTTTGGAATGCAGGGCCACAGCGGGGCGAGGAGGCGCTGGACATGCTAGAACTCTGGTTGGGTTGGTTTTTGTCAAAGCCAAGCTGCCGTTGCCAGCAATGCAGCGCTGTGACGGGCTCGCAAGGAGTAATAACACCTCTCCCCTCGCCCGGCTCCACTCCAGGCCTGGTTACAGAGCTCATGGCTGCAATGGAGCGACTGCTCGTTTGCAGGAGTGCAGCTGACAATGGAATTTGGCCCACAGAACATTTCATTTACAAAGCAGTGTGTGCCCTGAACCGAATTAGCCCTCACTGCGTGGAGAGGGGTGTGTGCCAAGATAGCCAATGGGAGATGCCAAGGAGAGGGGTGTCTCCTAAGGCCCACCCAGTGGCACCAGCAAAGGTGCTTACGGACCTTTTAACATGGAAATGTAGATGCCTAGTGAGTTTAGACACCTACAGGGTCAGATGGGCGGGGGGGGGGAGGTTGTACATTGCAGTGGTGCCAAAACCAGGGTGCCCAACTCCTTTTGTGCATCTAGGCCTTAGTCTCTCTGTGCCTCTGTTCCCCATCTGTACAATGGGGACAATAGCAGGCATTAAAGATTGTGAGGCGCTCCGGTGATGGGGGCCACCAAAGTACCATGGATAGATAGAGAGCAGTCTGCCTGTGCAGATCGCAGGGCAGAATCAGGGCCTAAGAGTAAACCTACCCCCCTGGGATTTAGCTAGAAGTGGTCACTCTTGTAATGCACAGCACTTTTCCAGCTCCTGACCCAGAAAGGAGTCATGAGGGGGGGAGGGGAAGCTTCTGTCACCCCAAAGACTTGTGAACTGCCCCCAAACACCCATGCCGTTATTCCTGTTTTACTGGGAGGGGTGGGGCAGCTTCTGGACAAATACAGCCACAGCTCAGCTGCTAAACCCAGCTCCGGATTCTGATCCTCCAAAGTGACTGTGGAGAGACTCCAGCCTCCAGGGCCGTCAGGCAGCCTCCCAGCCCGGCACTAGCAGGACTCCAGCTAGCGCACTAAACAGAGCCGTGTGGCTGGGGTGAGCCCCCCAAACTCACACCCCAGCTGAGCTAGTGTGAGTCGACACGGGCCGGGAGGCTGGAGTGTAGCTACAGTGTAGACAGACCCTTCGATAACCACTGAACTTGGGAGAACGAAAGGAACCACTTGCCCAGGCCGCTGTACTCAATCACTGACCCAGCGTTAATAAGCAAGGACCTGACCGTGCTGCTCCTGCCGATGATGGGAGCTTTGCCCTGAACTCTGATGGCAGCAGAAATGGGCCCTATGTCTGGGGCTGAGCGGGTGGGGATCAGGAAGCCGGTGGGCGCGGGTGGCAGCGGGCAGGCGGCAACGGGCTGCACATCCCAGCCTCCTGGCCTGCTGAGCGGCTCTGTCCCTTGCTCCCCCCAGGAATACCCGCTGGCAGCCCTGGGGGGGGCCTCCTGCCACTGCGGCTTCCCCACCACGCTCTTCACCCTCCACGAGCGCGAGGACGAGCAGCTGTGCGCCCAGAAGTGCGGCGGCGAGGAGTTCGAGAGCTGCGGGACCGCCGAGTATTTCATCGTGTACCAGACGCAGGTGCAAGGTAGAGAGCGTCGCGCCGGGCTCTTTGCTCTGACAGCATGTGTCTGCTGGGGAGGCAGCGGGAGAGGTGTCTAACTCTCCTCTTTCAGCAAGAGCAATGACTCCGGGAACCCCGGAGCGCGGCTGCTCAGCTGGAGTTCAGCTAATGCTGGATAGTTATTGCTACTTGCCTATGGTGTCTTCTTCCCTGCAGAGGGGCTGGAGAGCTGGTGCATGCTCACGCGATACTCCAGCTTTCTAGCAGAGCAAGGTGGCTGACCGGAGACACGCTATCTGGGCTCCACCCCTCCGCTGAGAATAGGGCCATTCCCTCTCTGACTCACAAAGAGTTTTGCTCAGTGGTTTTTGACTCCCCGCTGCCTAGCCGAATGCTGATCCTTGGTGGCCCGCCATTGCCCACCTCCCATTCATCGGTGCACCCTCTACTTGGGGTTGGGCTGATTGGACATGCAGTACGATGCATGTTCACAGCAGTCTTTGTTACAAAGGGCCCATGCACTGGCGGGAATACTCTGCCATATATTGAGCATGGTCATTTCCCTTCAAAGTCAGCAAGGAGAATGTTTTGATTATAGGGCTTTGATGTGAGCCCCGCTTAGGGTGACCAGACAGCAAGTGTGAAAAATTGGGACAGGGATGGGGGGTAATAGGAGCCTATATAAGAAAAAGACCCAAAAATCGGGACTGTCCCTATAAAATCAGGACATCTGGTCACCCTAGCCCCGCTCCCCAGCAAAGGACAACGAGCACCATTAAATCAGAGGTGCCTGCTTGGAGCGCAGCCTGGGACAATGGTTCTCCAGCTATCTCAGTCTGCAGACCTCCCAGGATGGGAAGGTCACCTGATGGTGGCCACCTTTACTGAGACCCCAGGACTTTGTGAATCTACATTCAGCCTGGCAGGTGGGCTCTACAGAACTAGACTAACCCCCCGCCCCAATTGCCCAGTGCTAGCCTCTGGTGGGGCTCTTGGAGGCATTCTATGGGAGCAGACTCTACTTCCATTGTTTAATGGTCCTAATCTGGGTCACAGAGTGGAGCTGCCCTGAACATTACACCAACAGCTGGTTCCTCTGCCCCAGCTGTGTTTCCGGTGTAGCTTTTCCTTTCTTTCTCACCTGGGCATTGGAGTAAGGGGTGGGAGGAAGGAAACACTAACTGATCAGATGGTCACATGTCTCTGCTGCAGATTTCAGCTTTACCACCCGTGTCCAAACTGGCCACAGAATACATGGAGCTCTGAGCGTTCTGTCACCCTGCATAAAATAACCCGGGTTTCCAAATATCCATTCGGCGTTCATTAAAATTACCATTTATTTCAATTTCCCAGGAAATAAATCCTCCTTTGAACATGCGACTTTAATTACTGCTTAGATCAGACACAGGAAATAACAGTTTGCCATCTGCCTTCAGCAGACTTTTCTTTTTTTTTTTTTTTCTCCTTGTCACCGTCAATAAGTTACAGGCCAGAATAACCAATCACTGGTTAATAATGGGTCTCTGATCTTCTGTCACAGAGCCCTCCAGACATCCCCATGCACCTGCTGTCCAACGCTGCCCTGGGGGAAGCATATAGGAGGCTGTGCAGACTGCTTGAAAGCAAAATGTGACAAATCCAGTCTCCTTTCCAAAGAAGCACGCAGTGTCCCAGCGAGGCTGTTCATTTCCATTCGCTCTGGCATTTTCTTCTTGTTTGGGTGGTTATGATTTTCATCACATGGGATCATGCATATCAGTCCCTTCTGAATGCCTGTAGGCCCTGCATGTGGCAGTGCTTTTCAGTTCTCTCGCTAGCCAACCAAAAAGAATTTAGGGTTCGGCTTCATTCAGATCTGTGGGACTAGCTGCTTTTTTCTTGCACCTAGTTGGAAGCCTGTGTCTGGTGATCATAGCAGAGGCTGAGCATTAGCATTTCTGGGTGCAGCTCCTGGCACTGCCATTGACTTGCTGTGCATGTCACGTAATCGCTTTGTGCCTCGGTTTCCCCATCCATAAAATGCCACTAACATTCCGCACAGGGGGGTGATGAGGTTTTATAAATCGACCCATGCTTGTCAAGCGCTTTGAAAGCCCTGTATGAGTACAAAAAATTAATTCCCCGTGAAAATGTGGCCTCAATGAAGGAGGAAAGCCCAGCAGTATCATGTTTGAAGACATCAGTGCTTGAGAAATGTTACAGAAAGGGGCTTGGGGAATTACTGTCATAGAAAGAAATATACTCAAACCCCCGAGACCATTTTGACTTTGCCCACTTGCCCCGTTGCAATGCAAAGTAGATACATACATGAAATTACTCAGCAGCAAGAGAATATGCTTCCTCCTGGTGAGTGAGTGAGTGAGTGAGTGAGAGAGGTGCCTTTGTCTCCTGAGCTCTGTTAGCATTTCACAGTGGCAAGGCGGCGAGTAGATCCCTACAGTTACAACGCAGGATAAAAGACTGTGGGTCAAGGAAGGAGAAAAGGAAAAGCCAGTTCAGGAAAGTAGAGCAAGGAATCCTAAACAGAAAACCCAAAGGCTTTTCGTTAGAGGCGACTTCTCCCAGCCCCCATTCAAGGTCAATTCCATCAAGATTGTTCCAAAAAAGTTAAGTAAATAACAATGAAATCTCTGGTATGCATTCAAGGAGATTCTTTTTTTATCAATTTCATTAGGGCCCAAAGTAAGCAAAGACTTCAAGGACATCTGTAATCCAACATTTTTTTGCTGTAACATGGTTACTTTTGTTCTGTACAAAAGCTCCTGTGGGGACTTTCTCAAGCAGTTTTAGCTTTTGCTAGAAAATAAAAAGGGTAGAATGTCTCTTGTTAATAACATTTAGCATGGAGATATCCAAGGAGCTCAGTGCACTCTGCAAACATTAATTGTCCATTAAACTTCAGAGCTCCCCGGGAGGCAGGTAAGTCACGTGCTCCCCATCTTACTGTCCAATAATCTGTAAAATTCTCTTTAGCCTTCGCTCTTTTGCCCAACATTCTTGCAATTCGTGTTCACTGGCAGGTTCATGGGATGGGAACAGAAAAGAGATGCCAACCAGCCCAGGAGAACTGGCTTCAAAAGTCAAACAAGTATGCACAGGGATTTAATGTACAGTATTCCTCCAGTTCTCCTCTTCTCTGTGGTCATTTGAAAAATGCTTTTGCATTAATCAGCATAAAAGAGCAGGATGCATTTATACTCACGCAGCTTAGGAAATATACATATAGCTATGTTATTCTACATAAGATTGACACCAGTCCTGGACATGCAGTATTGGGCTGGCATCCCCAGCTCTGGAAGGTGATAAGCTGCATTCAGCACAGGGGATCAGTGCTGGGAAGATAAAATGTGGCGCCCACTTCAGCAGCTGAAAGCCTAGCAGGTGGGAGCAGAGGATCTATTATGGTCACTTAAAAGCCACTCCTCCGTCCATCTGCAGGCAAACATTGCAGCTCCTCAGCGTTGCCTTTCATGATCCAGTCATTGGAGGAGATGTTTGGCCAGGATAATGTTGTTCCTTTTATTTTATTTGGCGACTCTGGTGAGCGGAGGAGGACATGGGCTAGGAACAATAGCAATAACTCATCTCTGAGAGAAGCAACCAGGGGAGGAACTCTTAGAACATGTTACCTCCAAAATGCCCGCAGGTTGAACTGCCAAATTCTGTGTGAGGTCAATAACATCACCGTCAGAAAACAAATAACACAAAGAATATCAGGGTTGGAAGGGACCTCAGGAGGTCATCTAGTCCAACCCCCTGCCCAAAGCAGGACCAATCCCCAGACAGATTTTTGCCCCAGATCCTTAACTGGCCCCCTCAAGGATTGAACTTACAACCCTAGGTTTAGCAGGCTAATGCTCAGACCTCTGAGCTATCCTTCCGTCCCTAAATTAAACCCCTTCCGCCTTGCACAGTGATCTCGATGCAAAGCAGGATTAAGTCTGGTCAGTACCAGGATGGGAGATCCACCCACCTACATCTACAAGGTTCAGTTCCTGAGCATTTTGTGATTCTGTCACCTATCTGAGTTGGCCAGCTGCTCCTCGAAAGCAGCAGAATTTTGAAGTAGAGCAGTTGTATCCAGTTAGAATAGCTTAGTGGCTAGCACTTTTCAGTGTTTCTACAGTGAGTGAGGCTTTCCCCTAATGCAGCCATCTAACTGTGTACTGCTTCTGTCTGCTCCAGGAGACTACAGCAAGCCATACGGAGTTGACTCGTTTTCTCTATAGTAGAGCCAGTGATACATTGTTTTGCATCTTTATCAATTAGGATGAAGAAAGACACAAGTAGAATAAAACAGGAGAGCCAGTGTGCTTCCAAACAGCGGGGAAATCCTAGGCGCGACTTTCTGTCCCTTGGAATATTCTGTTAACACTTTCTCCAGGGACAGCCCTCTAATAAAACCCAACCTCCCACTAAGCAAGGGGATACCGAGGGGCAATGTCAGGGGAAAGTTAAACTGGGACTCATTCTGAGGCTAAGGATGAAAGGTGGTTAGGATTTTCCCATCTCTAACAATATTTACTCCTGGAGCCCAGGCAGGCTGCAGAATGATTTCCTAGAAGGGAATGGCCTTGGGATTTTCAGTCCAAGGGCCAAGTCACCAGGCCGTAGAGAACAGCCATAATGGGAATGCTTATTCCAGGTATACACTCAACCATGAATGCACACACACATTGTGTGCACACACCCACAGTACCTACACATTAGATATACATCCACCATTACACTCAGACTATCACACACACATGTCCTAGAAGCAAAACCACCTTTGAAATGGATGGTCCAGCTCCGTACCCAAAAAATTCACCTCAGATCCCCGTCGTTATAATGGGCCAAACCCAAGTCCCTGATCTAAACATCCCAGGGCCATTGGGGCCAAAGTTTGAACTGCAGCCCAGGTCTGCTTCAAGGACATACACACTGTTATTAGCACACATAGTGTCCTTTGCTGTAGTCCATCTGCCTTCAGAAGGGGTTGCAGTACGATGGCGGAGCCGGGTAGCAGAAGAAATGGGACTGTCAGTGTGTGCCTGGCTTGGCCCTAACGATTCTTGTGCCACTCAGCATGTGTGTCCTGACTGACTGCCTTTTGGGGATGGATCTGTGTGTCTTCCTGTTGGCCATTCTTGCTTTAGATGAAGGCTTTGAACTCTGTGGGGGATCCTGTGGGAAATGATCTTTTCCTTTCATGTTTGTACAGTGAAACCCATCCAAGTGATGCTCCCTGCAAGTCTTCCCATCCCCCTCCCCTCATCCAACCCCCCGCAATGCCTGTCAGGGATGGTCTGAAAGTTCCTCATTTCAAAGCAGCCCACTTGGGATCCAGCAGCCATCACAGCTGCAGATGTGTGTTGTCAATGAAGAAGCAATAGCTGTAAAACATAAAGTAACAGGGACCTGAAAACCGCACTTTACTCAAGGCCCTTGCGGAGTGTAGTCACCTCTTCAAATACCAGCATGAACAGCTGATTTTCCTTCTCTTTCCCCTTCTTGTCCTCACTGCCGGAGCTATGTGGTTCAGATGCCCTGCTGCCAAAGTGGAACCAGGAACTGGCAAGACAGTCGCTGTGTCACTGAAAAGGCCCCAATGGACACAGGGACGGATGGAAAAGTGCTTAGTTTGGGATGCATCATCCACAAACACGAGGCTGAGGAGGTTGCAGCCAAGTAGCAGGAGCGTTTCTTGACACACTGTCCATAGATCCAGAATATGGCAATAAACCTTGAGACGCCCACAATGGAGGGGAGTTTGGATGGTACCTGGTGCTTTAGCCAAAAAAACAAGCCAGACACTGCTTCAGCTCCTGGGGCAACAAAAGAGACTCTCCCCTGCTGACCATTATGAACAAGGTTCACTGAATGAGCATTTCCACATCTCCGTTAGTATGTTCCCTGAGATCTGAAAACCGCTCTTCCCCTCATCTCAGTGGTGGAATCTTATGTATTGCGCCTTGACACATCTTCCATTTATTCTCTTTCTAGACAATCGTTGTATGGATAGAAGGTTTTTACCAGCTCGGTCGAAACAGTTTATAGCTCTGGCAAGCTTTCCCGGGGCGGGCAACACTTGGGCGCGCCATCTCATCGAGCTCGCTACGGGTTTCTACACTGGGAGCTATTACTTCGATGGATCGCTCTACAACAAAGGTGAGAGGGGCCTGTAGCCTTTAAAATGTGCTAGGTTAAGAAATCAGTAGAAATGAGGCTTTGGCCTAAGTATAGAGGAGTATGAGAATCTGAGTTTGTTAATGTGAGCAAAAGTTAAAAATAGAAGTTGGAGTCAGTCAGATGTGAAAATTGAAGTTAGCAAGGACAGGGGCCATGTTGTGGCTATGTTTGGTTATAACTGGTTTTAGCAGGACATATATAGTGTAAATGGTAATTGGATGCCTGTTTGCTTACTAATCATTTCCCGCTTAATAAAATGGGGTTTTATCATTCAAAGTATCATCCAAGGTCCTCTACCGAATTCAGTTGTCTGTAACCGACTTGGAGGCTCAGACCTGAACACTAAGCTTGGTTTACTGTATTCTTAGCTTTAACAATTTAATGCTCATTGGAAACGTTTAAAATGGAAGGCCACAGGCGTCACCAGCAGCTTTGCTATCGCTGTGACTTCAGATGGCCTATCAACGAGGATCTCAGGAACTGGACAACTTTGAGGGTTTCAGAAGAAAGGCAGGAGAGGAGATTTGAATTAGAAATACACTACCGTGACTAGGGAAGGAAATGTGCTTTATTGATGAGCAAAAGAACATAAAGGGGGCCACCAGCGCTGACTTTCCATTGTGCTTGACCGCCGGCTCTGCCCCAGACCCCGCCCCACTCCACCCCTTGCCTCAAGGCCACACCCCTTCCCCTCCCCCACCCCACCTCTTCCCACCCTGGTCCGCTCCCTCCCACAAGCGTGCTGCATCCTCGCTCCTCCCCTCTCCCCCCCCAGCCTCCTGCATGCCAGGAAACAGCTGATTGGGGCAGGCGGGAGGCATGGAAAGGGAGGGGGAGGTGCTGATTGGTGGGGCCTGCTGGCAGGCAGGAGGCACTGGGGGCAGGGTGAGGTGCTGATAGGGGGGTTGCTGGTGGGTACTCAGCTCCCACCATTTTTTCCCTGTGGGGGTTCCAGCCCCAGAGCACCCACGGAGTCAGGGTCTCCGAAGGGTGCACAGGCCAAATGCTCCTCCCTTCAATGAAAACTCATTGATAGATAGGTGGGTAGAAGTCCATTCAAGTCAATATAATTACTCCTGATTTATCCCTTCTCCCCAAAACTGACGCATGTCGGGGATGGTCTAAAGCAGTGGTTCTCAATCAGGGTTACACATACCCCTGGGGGTAGGCAGAGGTCTGCCTGGGGGTACATCAACGCATCTAGATATTTGCCTAGTTTTACAACAGGCTACATAAAAACCACTAGCAAAGTCAGTACAAACTAAAGTTTCATACAGACAATGACTTTATGCTGCCAGGGCCGGCTCCGGGCACCAGCCGACCAAGCACGTGCTTGGGGTGGCACCTTGGGGCAGGGCGGCGGTCGATTTTTTATTTTTTATTTTTATTTTTTGGATTCGGTGGCGCGGCGCTCGGAGGGAGGCGGGGCTTCAGGCGGCTTGGTGCTCGGAGGGGGGACGGGGGCTTCGGGAGGCGTGGTGCTCGGAGGGAGGGCGGGGGCTTCGGGCGGCACTCGGAGGGGGGGCAGGGGCCTGTATACTGCTCTATATACTATACACTGAACTGTAAGTACAATATTTATACTCGTTGATTTATTTTATAATTATGTGGTACAAATGAGAAAGTCACCCATTTTTCAGTAACACTGTAATGTGACACTTTTGTATTTTTATATCTGATTTTTTAAGGAAGTAGTTTTTTAAGTGAGGTGGAACTTGGGGGTTCACAAGACAAATCAGACTCCTGAATGGGGCACAGGAGTCTGGAAAGGTTAAGAGCCACGGGTCTAAAGGTACCTCATTTCAAACAGCAGAGCTGGGATCCAGCCAGCCCTCACAGCCACTGACGTGTGTTGTCAATGAAGAAGCAATAGCTGTAAACAAAGTAACAGGGACCTGAAAACCGCAGTTCATGGAAGGCCCTTGAGAAATGTAGCTGCCTGTTCAAATACCAGCATTTCCAGCTGATTCTGTTTCCCCTTCTTGTCCTCACTGCTCTGAAACACAGTTTTGAGTCTTTCAAGCCATCACAATATCTTGGTAGATTTGTTACTAAGGATTCACTGGGTGCATTTCAAAGGGCCCCACACCCAGCAGCCCTTATTCAGCCAACACTTCCTTTGGCTCCAGTAGGAATTTTGCCTGAGGAAAGACTTCAGGCTTTGGGCCAATTCTTGCCCCAGGCTCATGGTGTGATCTCCACACTTTGGGAGGTTACGTGTCACTCCTTTCTGTACCTGCGGTACGGTTCTATTTGCATGGTCCATCTATCATCACCTCCTCGGAAACGGCCCGTGAGCCGGACTGTACCAGTTCCACGGAGCCCTGCATGGGGCATGGCACCATTTAGCTCAACTGAGGACAATCTGAATTCACCCCCCCCCCCGCATATCCACATGCACCTTCCTGAGGGACAGATTGTGGGCTGCCTTGCGTGACCTCCCAAGCAAGTAAGGGGGTAACTCCCTTGCACCACCTACTTGGATTGTGGGAAGCAGGAAGAAGAGTCTCTGTGGGACCAATGGGGAGGAGGAAGTGGGAAGCGGGTGGAGAGCGTGCGGCGTGTTGGCTCCCACTATCCCATTGTACCAGCTACAGTTGCTATGGCACCCTCCTGGGTGATGCATGCCACACCCGGTGTGGACCTGGCACAGGGTACTTCCCCCTGGGAGTAATGGGAACCTGGGAGACAGATTCTGAGTCACTCACACTGCCTGTTGCTTGGGGTTCGAGGCCATGCCACGACTGGGCCCTTGGACGGTACATTCATTTTGGCGTGGAAAAATTCTATGTAGAATTGTCATGTTTGTGTTGCGGCTGTCACTTGTGGTCCATGCTGGGGACTGAAACTTCCCATAAAAGGTCTTGGCTGGAGCGGCTCGGAATTTGTCACAAATTTACAAATTCCACATTTTTGCACCAAAAAAAAAAAAAAAAAAAAAGAAAGAAAAGAAAAGAAAAGAAAAGAAAAGAAAAGAAAAGAAAAGAAAAGAAAAGAAAAGAAGCCACTCATTTTTGACCAGCTCCAGGCTCAGTCTACTGCAGAGTGGCTGGATCAAATGCCAGGGGGCAAACTCCCATTTTGTTTTGCATTATAAAAACTATTGGGGGTCTTATAACAGACTCCTCTCCCCCACCCTTAACTGGGTATTTTACCCTGTTATTCCTACCCTGCCTTGTCCCCTGTTTATGATACCCATTTTGTAATATGTCAGTACTAAATTGTGGATTCGTGTGGGTCACCCCGAGACCATCAAATCTGCCTTTAAACTCACATTTCATTAGGGATTTTTTTTTAAATAATTTCTGTGAGAGACTAAGTCAGTGCAGTTAACAATCGCCATCCTCTGAGAGAGCACAAGAAGAATTCAGCAACCAAACGCAACAATAACAAAGAAATCACCGTTACATCAATCAGTCTTAGATAATCTCCCAGGCAGAGAGGAAAACTGCTGAGAGTTAACTTAATGATACAGCAAAGCAAGGCTGCACGCTGGCTGGCCATGACTGTAAAATGCTGATGTCCTGCGTTAACAGTCGGGTAGAGGGACTAGAAAGGGTTGGCTTTCGTGGATTTGACAGTCTTACTCCAGGGTGCCCAAATTGCTAACCAAAAACATCACAGACCCCTAGTGAGAAGGGCCAAAACAGAGGCAATCTGGAGGTCACCCAATGGAGCCTCCCTGTGGCTAGCAGGACCGCAGCCTGACAAAATTGAACAGCATCAAGTCGATTTGCCTCTCCTGGTACGGTAACACCTCGAGAGAGACTGTAGCAGCCCTGCACAATCCACACCTAAGCCCATTCCACCTGGAGCCACCACGGGCAGGACTTTCTGACGGGACAAGTGGTTTTGAGCACCACACTACTGGTGATTTTAAGAAAGGGCCGAGCGCTTGTCCTTTTTAGTGGCATTTAAGCATGTGCTTGAAGCTAAACACGAGTTTGATACATAGCGGCAAAGATTCCAAAGCCAGAAGGGACCACGGTGAGCATGTAGCCTGGCCTCCTGGATAACACTGGCCAGAGAACTGCCCCACAATAATCCCTAGAGCAGATTGTCTAGGAAACAGCCCATCTTGATTTAAAAATTACCAGTGATGGAGAATCCCCCAGAATCCTTTATGAGCTCTGCAGAACAGAGAGGAACATAAGCACATGCTTCAAATTAAACACGTGCTAAAGTTCTCTGCTGAATCGTGACTTTAAGTTCTCTGGACCTCAGTTCCCCTTTGTAAAACAGGGATAATAATATTTCCTTTCTTTAGGTCGCTTTCTTGATCTCGTCTGTTTAGACTGCAGGCTCTTCAGGACTCTGACTGTGGGTTTAGATAGCACCTAGAATAACGGGGTCCTGGATTTGGGCCGCTCACCTACACCAAAAAAACCCAAATAAATAATGAATAACGTCGCTGGCGGGGCTCCTACAGGAATACAAATCACAAAGAATAATGTTTGCATTTGAAAACCATCGACGGGCTCATGGATGATTTGCAAACAGAGAGTGGGGGTCAGTTCCTTTTGAATATCACTCACACTGGATAATTTAACCAGCCCCATTCGTTCTCTTTCTGTTTCTCATCCTGCTCATAACTTGGGAAATCGTGAAAAGAGCAAGTCGTTTGAGAACAAGTTATCCACTCCCCTCCCCCATTGCAAAAAATGTTTTGGTTCAGACTGAGATGTGAGTTTGGGGTCAGATCACTTTGCTTTTTGTCAGGCCCGGCTTCCCCTGTTCCACAACAGCGCTCACTCCTCCAAATAAGAATCTATCTGCTTTTGAAATGCAGTAAATCCCCTCATTCTATGACGGGAGAGGCCAATCTTTCGGTTACAAATTAGACTGTTTCAGAGTAAATGTTATTGCTTAGGGCATGCAGGATGGCTTAACAGAAAAACGTTAGACTGCCAGTCTGCTCACTGCTGCTGGTTGACTCACAAAGCATGTTTCTCCTTGGGCGTAATGATTTTGCAGATATCCATCTTTTGTTCCTGTAGACATGGAGAAATTATTTACTGAGTTAATATTTTACAGGGAAAGAGTTCTTCCTTCACTCTGCCTCTAAAGCCCCCGGAGGGACAAGAGCAACGCTGCCCTGAGGATGACAGGATGACTTGGCTAGAGCTTTAAAGAGCTACTACTGTGCTCAGCGCAGGGGAGGTCTGAAACGGACGGAGCAATAGCTTATGGGACAAGCCATAGAACACAGTGAGGGTAACACAAGGAAGAACAGTTTTCATGCACTTATGCAATTAGCCGTGGAACTTTTTGCCATAGGATATAATTGAGTCAAAGACATTAGTAGAATTCATTGAAGGCCCGGTCATTTATATGGCTAACAGTAGTATCCAAAGTGAAATAATACGGTTATTTGTTACAAAAGAAGACTTTTGGAAGGGTTATAAACCCTCATGCTCCAGGGCATAAGACAACCTCTCATGGGGGGATCAGGAATAAACTTCTCTGTGAAAAGGTTATTTGGTCAGTTCCTTCTGCAGGATTTCTTGCACCTGCCTCTAAAGCAGGTATTGCTGACCAGTGTGGCTAACAGGATACTGGACTTAATGGACCGCTGGCCTGATCTAGTCTGGTAATTTTTATGTTCTAATGAAGCTCCAGAAGAAAATTAAATTATTATTATTTATTCTTTGTATTGCAGTAGTGCTGTGGAACCCCAGGCAGGGTTCAGGGCCCCATTGCATGCAGTTCCCAAACTTTCCCCCTGCATGATGCCATTTTCAGATGTATTGTTTCCCATGTTTTGCCTCCCAGACAGCATGGAGGATGCCATTTTAAAATGGCGTCCTGCAGGCAGCGTAATCTCATATGCATGGTATGTACTAGGTCACGCTGTGTTGAGGACGCCATTTTGCTCCACAGAATGTGCTACTCTGAGCAGGGCCGGCTCCAGGGTTTTGGCCGCCCCAAGCAGCCAAAACCAAACCAAAACAAAAAAAAACGTGATCGCGATCTGCGGCGACAATTCGGCGGGAGATTCTTCGCTCCGAGCCGGAGTGAGGGACCATCCGCCAAATTGCCGCCGAATAGCTGGATGTGCCGCCCCCTCCGGAGCGGCCGCCCCAAGCACCTGCTTGCCAGGCTGGTGCCTGGAGCTGGCCCTGCCTCTGAGGACACCATTTTGCTCTACAAACACCGACTAGAAAGACCCAGAGAGTTTACAATCTAGATTAGTGCTCAAGAAATGGTCTTTCAATAGCGTTCAGTCTTGTGATAAGAGGAATAATGGTGATCATATTTTATATTTATTTTCAATACCTTTATTTATAGATCCCAACGTTTTCTTTTCTTTTCTTTTTTTAACAAACTCTCAGACAAAATCTCTCCTCCTTATGCCATCTGTACCGGAGCTGGCCTAACAGTGCACATGGTTATCATAGATAGTCATTTGAATACATATGTGAAATTTGATTAAGCTGTGTTTGCCACTAGAACCGGGTGAATAATTTTAAGAACTTTTTTTTGGTGAGTAAAATAGTCAATGAATAAATTATTCCTCAAGTATGTGTGCAAATGGCTCAGCACTGGAAATGTTGCTCAAACCTCCAGGATTCTTTCACGTCCACGGATCCTGATGATATCTGAAAGACTCACGGCCAGCAAACGGCACGGCACTCAGTTTATGTGCCTCTGAAGGATGACTGGCTAAGCTGACCCTGTGGGGAATTAAACCTGTAACTACAGGGAGTCTAGTCTCATGCCTAGAACTAGATACTCCCAGGATTAGAGGAGACCATGTTTCCCTGGTAGGCTTTACCTTACCAATCCTTGCTCAAAGCAAGTCCATGAGACGTCTATTTCAAATACATTCCAAGATTCTCTACGATTTCAGTATCGAAACGCTGAGCTCAGTTTAATTCTATGGAACCCATTTGACATGGCATTGCAATAGTTGTAGCTGATACAGCATGATAGAGTTTCCAGACAGGCACGCGACACATTCACTTATATCAACCAATGCCCATCCCCTCGTTCTCCTTTGCACAATGGTTCTTGAGGATGTTTGTCCATTAGAGCAATTTATTTAAACGTCTTTATCCTGCTGAGTTTAAAAAACAAACAAAACACACAAAACAGAATCTACGCACTAATGATACAAAACATTTTGTTCTGCTGGCTAAAAATCAAAGAGTATTTTATGTTTATTCTGGGCTTTCTACTCATCTGACTGGGCTAGAATGTATCCAAGCAACTAGTAGATTAGCTACCATGTAGCTATGTTGTACAGCCTAACGGAGGAAAGCAAATGACACATCTATAATTGATGTAATACATCTACTTACATCTCCTGTCTCCCCCTGGCTTGAATCATCTGCTGACATGTTTTTTTGTTTTGTTTGTTTAGACGTGGTGTGTGTATTTTTCATACTGCTAGGCCCGCGGGTCATTGAGATGAGGCTATTCAGGATGTTGAGTGCAAGCTGGTTGGCCGCTCAGTTGGATTTGCAGCTGGTGAACTAAGAAAGTGAGGCCACAGCCCTGTGTGCTCAGCAACAAAATACATCAAGTTCGGAGCAGCGGGGAGAGGGAAACCTGTGTCTTCCCAAAATGAGTTTGCTGGTGGTTTTTGCTATTGTAATCTTAGCCCTAGGAAATGGCACGGGATGCACAGCAAAGTGATTTCGGCAACCACACATTGGGCCGTTGCTTCTACTCCGCAGGAACCCCCAAGCACTCCTGCCCTACCCAGACTGTAGTTAGCACCAATTCTGCTCTGGACACCTGGCCAGCAGGAAGTGGACTGGCTCCAGTGACTCTCCGTCCATAGGCAGTATAATGACTCAGCCAGGATCAGGCTCACAACCTGGAGGTGAAGAGCGGTAGCCTAGCCCCAATGCCCGGAGACATCCGCTCCCTTCAAGTGTATTTAAGACAAATTATTCCTTATAGGAGCTCTGCCGAGTCACCTTGGATCAGTAACAGATGCCAGGTGTTGGGCGACGTGGTGTTGGGCGAAAGCCCCGGCCAGCCATCGTACGGGCCATGGGTAAAACTGAGGCCTGTGCCGAGAACCAGCCTAACACTTTTACACTGCTTAACGCCCCCAAACCAGGCTAAAGTAAGCGGTGCAGGAGTCTCATGTTGGTCTGCTGCCCGGGGATGGATTTCAGCGCTGGACTCCCCAGCGGTAGTGTCACGATGGCCACCTCTAGGCTTGGCCAAACAGGAGTTCGACCAGCCGGCCTGGTGAGCATGCCCTCCTCAGCGTGCAGGGTTGAGATCTTCAGTCAGAGATATGGGGGGGGGGGGATATTATAAATCCCACCCTGCCCCTGACTGAACACAGGTGGTGCCTCATTGGCTGTGCACAGGGGACATGGTCGAGCTGAATTTTTGATCTATATAAACAAACAGCTTTAAAAGTCAGACGAGTGAAACCAATTTACAGACAACAGCAGAGGCCGGTGACATTAATGGGTACTCTGAGCGCTCCCATAACAGGCTGTCAAGTGTCATTTCTCACGTTACGAGTCACCGCCGAGTTACAGGGCGAGTGTAAACACCAGGGCCAGGAAGATTATATTAAAAAAAAGTGCTCTTGACCCTCCGATTCAGACCAGGGCTCAGGTATGTCGGTTAATGCTGTAAATAGCCCGCGAAGGCTCGTGAATGCCGGCGTGTTTGCCACTGGGGCCTCAAGGAAAGCTGAGGTTTGGGAAATCAGTCTGTTTGCAGATAGCTCTGCTGACAAGGGGTGAAATTCACTGCACCGGCACAAAGCCAGAGGCACCGGAGAATCCTTGGCACCAAACCACCTGGTGTGTACCTGTGCACAGGATGCAAAGACCTGGCTAAGTATCGCTATCCTCCTTTTATACTTGAGGAAACAGAGAGGAAGTTATTTGCCTGGGTAGCCATGTGCGTCAGTGAAGGAGCCAAAAAAAGAACCCAGGAGTCTGGACCTGGAGCCCTGTTGGGGACATGAAATCCAGACACATCCCACCCTGATTGACTGGAGTGGGGGAGTCTCCCAGGGAGCCCTGGGAATGATGGGGGATTTCGGTGCCCCTTCTTTAGACATGGCATTGACCAATGAGGAGGCTCCAGATCTCGCTGAGAGTCGCTGCAGTTGTGGTGTGCATGGTTCAGCCCCGGGCGAGGCGAGTTAGAGGGACAGTTCACCTCCTCACCTGGCCCTTTGCCTAGCACGCCTCCAACAACTGGCCTCGGCTAATCCAGACATGGGCAGCATGTTCCCACGAAGCCCCCGGGAATGCCCTGAGAACACGGGCCACTGCCGCCCCATGCTTTCATGTCAGCAAGCTGTGGGACCCCGGCGCTCACAGGCTGAGACCGACACAGAGTGGGGCAGCTGGGGACAACACACCACAGTCCTTCCAGGGCTGCTGTCATTAGAGACACTTGGCACTTCTACAGCACCTGCCTCATGGGGATCTCCAAGGGCTTTATAAGCGTCAATAACCTAAATCTCACAGCGCCTTGTGCCGTCTAGTAAAGTACAGGCATCATCATCCCATTTCACAGCTGGGAGAGGCTCAGGCACGGAGAGACTGGTCACCCAATTTGCCCAGCTCCAGAGATTCCAGGGGAGTTACTCTTGATTTACGTCGCTACAAGACCTCAATCTGGCCCAAAGTGATTTATCCAAAACAGTTGGGAATAAAACCTGGATTCCTGACTCCCCGACCCCTTCTGTGACCATTAGGCCCCACTCTCTGACGACTGTCACTAGGACTGAAGCTGAGGTTGTGTACTGAGCCACCGGATCATTGCACTGGGTAACCAGGCACTGTGCTAAGTAAAACATGAATTGCTCAGAATCCAAGCCAATAAATTATTTCCATCTGGAACGAGGATGCAGATCTATTTTAAATTGCCAGCTGCTTTCATCCAAATATATTTTGCAGTCTTTTTTTTTTTAATTCTTATTTTTGCATTTCCTTATTCTTTTGTGTCTGTTTATTTTTCTGGGAAGGGTTCAAAGGTGAAAGGGATCACTGGCGAAGTGGAAGGACAATCTGCATCAAAACCCACGAAAGCGGCCAGAAGGAAATCGAGGCCTTTGATTCAGCCATACTGCTCATCCGGAACCCATACAAAGCCCTGATGGCTGAATTCAATCGCAAGTACGGCGGTCACATCGGGTTCGCTTCTCACGCACATTGGAAAGGCAAAGGTATGTAGTCACCGCGATACTTTTTGTACCAGTGCCACTCGCTGGTTTGGGTTGGAGGGAAAAAACCCACCCATTCAGAACAAGTCTCGGTGTTTTGTGTCAGCATTTTCCAAATGAAATGTGCTGATTGTTTGGATTGAAACGACTTTTTGTTCCGAAAGGTCCTTCAAACGTGCACAGTAACTTGTATGCAGGCTGAACTATGCATGCCACTGCCCTCTAGTAGCTGGAGGTATGAAGAAAAGACTGAGGCTAACATACACAATGCTCCTTTTGCGTGTGTTTTTCAGAGCTGTGCTACAGGACAGTTGACAGTTGTAACATCTGTGTACAGTACATGAGGGCAGAGGACATTACAGGATTGCAAGGGAACTAATGACTTCTCATAGCCAGCAACTTAATGTATAATAATAGTATTTGCCCTTACTTAGTACAGAGGCATAATCACCCCCCTATTACAGATTTCTATATTAAGGCACAGACCACTGAGGTGACCAGCCCACTGCAGGTGGTCAGCCTCTGACTGACCTGGGACTAGAATCCAGGAGTAGAGTTAAGTGACATTTTTTAGACAAACCTTTGTTTCAGTAAAAAAATGCAGATTTGGGGACACCAAAACGCTTTGTGTATTTGTGCCGGTTTCACTGACTGGTTTGGGTTGAGAAAAAAAACCCCAACATTCAAAAAGTCTTATGATTTTGTTTCAATATTTTCAAAATGAAATGTTTTGATTTTTTGGATTGAAACGACTTTTTGTTCTGAAATTTTCATCAAATTTCTTTTAATGCGTTCAGACACATTTTAAAATAATGCTTGATGTAGAAATGAAACATTTCACTTCAGGATTTCATTCGACCCAGAATGATTTCTCTCTCTCTCTCTTTTTTAAACTTTTTGATTCACTGAAAATTTCAAAACCATTTATGTTCGGTTCAATTTTTTTCCTCATTTTTCAGAATTACCAGCAAACTGAAAAATCCACTATTCTCATAGGTCTCTCTCTCCCGGAGTTCTGATTTCCATTCCACGGCTTTTACCACTAGATCAGAGACTTTGTGCTCATATTTTGCACAGAGGTGAATTTCACCAAGAGAGCAAACTCAAAAGGGCACTAGATATGGAGAAAGGGAATTCAGCCTTTAATCTGGGCAAACATTCAAGAAAAAGATGTTTTGCCCAACTCTGATGCATAGAGTTTGGTTGGTTTGGCTGGCAGAGGCAGACAGAGAGGATGCTGGGATTGATTGTCCCTATCTTCTTTTAACTCAGGGGGTCCCAAACTCAAATGACCATGAGGGCCACATGAGGCCTAGTACATTGGCCCGAGGGCCACATTACTGACACCTCCCCCCCACTGCCCTCGGCCCCGCCCCCATTCCAACCCCTTCCCCGAAATCCCCACCCCAACTCTGCCTCCTTCCTGTTCCCAGGAGGTGCAGGAGGGGTGTGGGATGTGGCGGGGGCTCAGGGCAGGGGGTTCGGCTGCAGGAGAGGTTCAGGGGGCAGGCTCCTGGAATGGGGAACCGCGGCCAATGGGAGCTGCTGGGGGCGCTGCCTGAAACAAGAGCAACACACAGACCCCTGTGCCCCCCTTCCCCACGTTCCAGCCGCTTCCCAGAGTGGCGCGGGGGCAGGGCAGGCAGGGAGTCTGCCCTTCCCCCGGTGCGCGTCGGGCTGGAGCCGCTCTAGGTAAACGCTGAGAGGGGGCAGGGGGGCCACAAGGAGCTTGCGGGCCGCAGAAAACAACCCCCCAGGCCGCATGTTTGAGACCCGTTTTAACTCATCGTACAATAGAGATAACACCCACTGAGTTGCAGCAGGCTTGGAACACGCAGCTTTTGCAGTTGGTTCTCAAACACCCATCGAAGCCATTTATTCCTCCTCCATTTGGAACCTTATCCCTTAAACAGTGGTGTTAGCAGAGGGTGACACCATCACTCCCATTGGACTATTCAGTTCAGCCTTCCTATGTGCTGAGCGGAAACAGGAAACCTGTGACTCAGAGAATGCCCCTGCAAGGGCTGCCTTCCCCTGTGGTGTTCAGCCAAAACAAGTAGCAAAAGCACCTTCCTCCAGGTACCATCCAGTGCTTCTCCACAAGCCCAGCCTGACTTCCCTACTCTACCAACCCATGGGACTTAAATGCTTGTAAGAGCCCATTGGGAGGCCTCAGATAAGCTCCGACATGGCGCTGAATCTCTGCTTGGTGGAATGCAGGAGAAATCCTCCAGGGTTTTCCCCTCTGAAGCCAGAGCTGCTCTCAGAAAGGGGCCTGGCCTCCTAGCAGAAATCACTATTATCAGAGCATTGCTTCAGGATGAGGCCATAAAATACCTGGCCCTGACACGTCTTCCGACTTGATGATCTTTCCCTCTGAGTGACCGGACATTTCATGTAGGAGCCCCAGCAGGAGAGAATCCTCCCCTCTAGACAAATCAGTCGCAGCCTTTTAATTCTGCACACCCTGCTGCTCCAGAGGAAGCACCTTTCCCAGCCACACACAGACACATATTGTGGATGCTTGTTAATTACAGCAATTTACAAATTGCTGTTGTGAAATTGACTTCATTGGAAAGAGTTAAAATATTTAGCTTGATTGAACATCTGCTACCCTTAATTCAGAGTTTATTTAAGGGGATCTCTTCTTGTGTTGTTGGTATGTGCCTGGATTTCATTATTGCCACGTGCACTGAAATGCTCTCTCGCTCTCTCTCTCTCCTCTTTGCAATGCCACCAATACCAGAGACATGCCCGGAGCAAAACCCCAGTGCTGACTGCAATCCAAACTTGGGGAAAGATTCTGCCTTTTTCAACACAGCTCTGAGCACAAGGTGGTGCATCAGGGGCAACGTCCCAGGAGGAATTGCTTCCCCATTGGCTCTGGGGCAGCAGCGATTTGCTGTTGACTTAGGCCAGTAACAAATCACAACACCGTTTCACACCAGCTCATCTGTGCCCGGGAGGTGGAAGGAGTGGAGCCTTGTCTCCGCCCACTCCTCACCCATTTGTGCCAGTGGGGAGTAGCTGGGGTTTGTGTGTCTTGGAAGCAAGGTCTGGGTAGCCCATGAGGGTGTGTAAGGGGGGGTTGTGCTCTGCCATATCCCTCACTGCGGGCACATGAACCAAGTCACTATCTAGCCCTCAGTCTGGGGCAGTTCATAGGTTCAGAAAAGACCATATTGATCATCTAGCCTGACCTGCATGACAGAGGCCATAGAGCTTCCCAGCATTAATGCCTGTTTGAACTACAGCAGATCTTCTAAAATAACAGCCCATCTTGTGCTCACCTCTGGGGTTACATTTGAGCAGTTTAGGCCCCTCCCTAGGACTGATGTGAAGGCTGAGGGAATACAGGCAGGAGAGGGTGCTGAGTCTTTCTTTGGAGTATGTGTCCCTGTGCTGAGAGTGCTGACAACAGTGCTGTCTGGAACAGCGAGTGGTAGGTTTTTTGGATATCCATCCAGGCAGCCCCATCTGCTGATCTCCTTCAAATGACTGTCAGAGATAACAGGCTGGATTTTATTTTCAATTATCCAGAGCTACTCCACTGAAATCACTGGGGTTCTCTTGGACTTACATCCATGCAAGTGAGATCAGAATCACATCAATCAATACTTGATGGCTCCTTAAAAAGGATACAGGTCAAAGGCAGTTGTCCATGTCTCCATCTACTGTTGATGTTCAGGGGACAAAATTCCCGCAAAGCCCTGCTCAGTTTTTGTAGCTCAGGGAAGGGCAAATGTCGATAGGTGGCCAGGCAGGCCATTCCCCGATCTGCACCAATGGGGTCATTTGCAGGTTTCACTATGCACACGTGGGCAGGTTTTCAGGTCCAGTGAGCATGTGCATATTTTCATGCCTCCCCCCACTGTACCCACACCTGAAACCTTTTCCTTTAACATACTTGTCTGGGATAGCCAACAGCTCCAGATATTTCTCTGTGTAAGTTTGTGCCAGTTGGGTAGAGCGCTTGGCATGCTTCACCGATCGTCAGGGCTGGCTCCAGGGTTTTGGCCGCCCCAAGCAGCCAAACAAAAAACAAACAAACAAACAAAAAAGCCGCAATCGCGGTGGCAATTCGGCGGGAGGGCCTTCACTCCAAGCAGGAGTGAGGGACCATCCGCCAAATTGCCGCCGAACAGCTGGACGTGCCGCCCCTCTCTGAAGTGGCCACCCCAAGCACCTGCTTGGTAAACTGGTGCCTGGAGCCGGCCCTGCCGATCGTAGTAGCAATAATTATGCTGCACAGAGAATGTGGAGAGAGGAAACCTCAGAGAAGCTTATCTGAGGTGTTAGAACAATCAACACACAAAGCTGAGGAGAAGGTGGGAAAAATCTGTCCACAAATATTCTCTCCAACGCAAAAACTAATTTCTATTTGGATTTAAGTCAAAATATACCACCATGTGCTCTAAATAAGACATATTTTTAACAGCGAGGGTAATTAACTGGTGGAACAACTTGCCAAGGGATGTGGTGAAGTCCCCATCATCACTCGATGTCTTTACATCAAGAACGGATGGCTTTCTAAAGAGTACGCAACGGATCAATGACAAGATGTGGGTCCGATGCAGGAAATAGAGGGCGAAACCTTTCGCCTGTGTTATGCAGGAAGTCAGACTAGGTGATCACAGTGATCTCTTCTGGCCTGGAAATCTGTGACTCTATAGCACTGCAAACCTTTCAAGTTCACTTTCCAGGAAAGTTCAAGCACTTCATCTTCACCAGCAGGAATACTCACGAAGAGCAACATTTCCTACTGGACTGTCCTGTTTGTGGAATTTGTGACTAGCGCTGTGTTGCTTAGTTACCTGACTCATCCCAGCAGAGGACAAAAGCAGAATTCATAGTGAATAGTCCACACAGTGCAAACCAGATGCGCTATGTCCGTCTGCAGAGGGGGCAGCACACAGTGCCTCGGCATTACTTAAGCCCTTGTTTGAGGGCTGACGTGGGAAATAAGTGGCCTCTGCCCATTCTGAATATTTGCAGTAAACTCTTAACAAATAACCTGCAGAGCAAAAATTATTCTCTGCAGAAATTCACTGATAAATCTGAATAGAGAAGCAATTTAACAAGGGTGCAAACTGAAAAGAAGACAAAATATGTCCTTGGAATTATCTATTGGAAATCATTCACTCAACTCTGCCCACTCCTGGATACCTGTCCCAAAGCATTCCCCATTCAATGAGGGACTAGCCAAGCAGTCCCACTGCTGATTGCAAGTGCCAGACTACAAGTGAGCCCAGTAAAAATGGGAAATATGTCTTAGTGCCCTAGCAGGTTTAGAAACCCAGGACCTAATATTGCAGAGTTATGGTTCTGTCAATAACTATGAAACAGTGCAGCGAAGAAAGGCTGCTTTCATTGCAATTGGCATTCATGTGTGTTCTATTAATCTCTGCTCAGGATTGCTGCAGTGGAAAGGAGAGAGGCGGAGAGGGAATTGGAGTCAGGGCACTAGCGCAAATTTTTCTTTTTTACTACATGTGATTTTTTCCCCCTCAGGGTTGAGGGGGAAAGGCTGGCGAGAAATATACCAGCTAGTTCTCCAAACTATTCTAACTGCAGAATCGGCCAAGGTCAGCTGTAGGCGTGTTTGCGGCCGTGCGCTTTTGTGGTCCAGTTCTCACTTGGCAGCTCACATTCCAGCCCACTCTCCCTCTCCAGCAATGGAATGAGAGTGGTGAAAACTCCCTCCCTCATCCCCGATCTCCTGCTTGGTACCATTAGGTCCCCATAAATTATACAGCTGACCACTCAGGAGGGAGCTGCGGCTGAGGGCTGTGGGTTGGGGTGCGGGGGGCGGTGTGAGGGCTCTGGCTGGGGGTGCAGACTCTGGGGATGAGGGATTTGGGGTGTAGGAGGGTGCTCCAGGCTGGGACCAAGGGGTTCGGATAGCAGGAGGGGGATCAGAGCTGGGGCAGGGGGTTGGGGTGTGGGACGGGTGAGGACTCCAGCTGGGGGTGTGGGCTCTGGGGTAGGACTGGGGATGAGGGATTTGGGGTGTAGGAGGGTGCTCCAGGCTGGGACTGAGGGGTTCAGAGGACGGGAGGGGACCAGGGCTGGGGAAGGGGGTTGCGCCATGGGAGTGGGTCGGGGTGCAGGCTCCAAGTGGCGCTTACCTCAAGCAGTATGCAGAGCTCCTGGCTGCCCCTGCATGGAGGAGCCAGAGGGGGGACATGCCGCTTCTTCTGGGAGCCGTGTGGGGCCATGGCAGGGAGGGAGCCTGCCTTAGCCTTGCTGCGCCACCGACCGGACTTTTAACGGCCTGGTCAGCGGTGCTGACTGGAGCCACCAGGGTCCCTTTTTGACTGGGAATTCCCTACACAGGCCTCTCTTTTATATACCCCAAGCCTGATTTTCACATGACCTACAGGTCACACCACCTCCATTTTCCCCACCTGGGGAGGTGAGTGGCTCTTGTCACAGGTGGGGCTGAAGCCCGTTTCCCCTTGCGGGGCCCACCACTCTGGTCAACCATCAAAGCACAAGCCTCTACCACATGAAAGGAGTAACTCCATATGTTGGTAGGAGAGGTAGGGCTGTTATCTTGAATGTGGGCCAGCTCCTTGAGGATAACAACCTTTGAACCTTGGTGCAAGTCCCTGCTCTGCGATAGACGAATAACAATAATACCTTGCTCTTATGGAGCACTTTTCATCAAAGTGCAGTACAAGGGAGGGTCAATCCGATTATCCCCATTCTAGGGATGGGAAAACTGAGGCATAGAGAGGAGACGTGACTTGCCACCAGGGCAATGGCAGAACCAGGAATAGAACCCAGGGCTCATGGGTCCTAGTCCAGTCTGCTATCCACTGGGCAACACTGCCTATGTAACCATGGGCAACTCACTTAGCCTGTATGTGCCTCAGGTCCCCCTCTGTGCAATGGGTCAAAAAGCCTGGCTCTGCCTCACAGGGCTCTTGTGCAATAAATACAGTAACGATTATGAGGCACTCAGATACTGCAGTGAAGGGGGCCAGATAAGTCCCTAAGATGAAAGGTGGAGGAAGACACCGCTCACCCTTCTAAGAGGCCTTTTGTCTGGAATGCTACAGAGCCAAAGATTAAAACAAAAGGCCGAGCTGGCATTTCATTATTTCCCCGTAAGTCCCGAAGGCATGAGGGAGTCCCTTATCAACACAGCCTCCTGTGCGGCACACACAGCTGTAGCATTGCTCATTCTTCCCACAGCCGTGACCTCCGGGCCTAAGGAAGAGGGAGCGACTCTTCGTGGCAAGAGAGAGATGATTAAATTTTCTTTGCTAGCTTAATCCATGGCCTTTCCTCAGCAATGACTGTCATTTTGGCCACACACAGGGCATTGGTTGTTTTTCTTTCCTGACCGAGCTATTGGCCTTTCTCTTGCCAGTGAGTTAAGGACACCCAACTTATTTCATGTCAGACATGACTTTAATCTCCAGCAGGGTACCAAGGGCACACCATCCTCCTTGGCATTTGCCCTCTGAGCCAGCCCCCAGGAAAGCCTACATTTAACCCTTCCCCATGGGACTATATTTATGCATCCAAATCATGTGTCTCTCTATGTAGTGGCAGATCAGGAACTGCAACTGGTACCTTGTTCCCTATCATTAAAAGCAAACAATGGAAAGGCCTATCTGGCTGGATATGAAAATGACCAATAGAAACAGGATCTTCTTGGTTTTTACTTTTCTCATAAGGATCTCTGCATCATTTCCAAGCATTGTATGCTCTATCCACTGCTCTAGCCAAACATTTTATGCTCTATCTAGGCACTGGTCAGTGCAGACAGACCCTGGTGACTGGATTCCTCTTGTTTTCTGTGTGTCACTCTACTGCATAAACAGCCACGATGCAGGCCTCAGTCAGTGCAACTTCCCTCGCCAACGTGGTTCATCGTCGGCCCCAAGGAGGGAACCCCTCTCAATGGCTGAAAGAGGAGCTCACTCCCCAGGGCCAATCCAGTTCTAAAGGCTGTGAGTGCGAACAGGGAGGGCATTTTAGGCCCCAGCTCAGGAAGGGCATTTCAGGACCTGCGTGAAGTAAGCTTAAGTGCTTTCCTGAATCAGTGCCATCGTGCCAACAATGGGGGGTTTTCCACCTAGCTCTGAATTAGGTGAATCTGTATTTCACAGCAATACAAGGTGACGTTTTGTACAGCCGAAATCTCTGTGAAAGCCCCTCCGCTGTTTCAAGCTTTGACATACAAATTCCCCTCTGCCACCAATGGGATTTGACCAAGGCCCTGCTCTGCCCTGAGAAGGTGTTTGGGCCGCACCTGTGGAGGTATGTCTGAGTGGGCTAGAACCTGCGATGGTCTGGAAGGGCTTGCTGGACCATAATGGTGATTTTCAATCACTCTTGGAACACTGAGAAGGGTAAGGGGTGACTTGAGCAGACTGTATCGGTTCCTACATGGGGAACAAACATCTGATAATGGGCATGTCAATCTAGCAGACAAAGGTATAATGAGATCCAATGGCTGGAAGTCGAAGCTAGACATATTCAGACTGGAAATAAGGTGCACATGTTTTTAACGGTGGGAGTAATTAATGGTTGGTACAATTTACCAGGGTTGAGGTGGGTTCTTTTCGAGATTGGGTGGTTTTCTAAAAGATCGACTCTAGCTCGAACAGGAATTAATTCAGGGAAGTCCTATGGCCTCTGTTATGCAGGAGGTCAGACTAGATGATTGCAGTGCTCCTCTCTGGCTTTACAATCTATGAACCTCTCACTCAGCAAGCGACTTCTATGCCCATTGAATCGAATGGGCCAGCCTGTGACCTCGGTCACACCGCACCATGGAACTGGAGTGACCCTGCTCACGGTGTGAGTGGCAGAGGAATCTATATCCACCCGTCTAAAGGGAGCTTATCGCTGTGACTAGAATACTAACGCAACTTTCCAAAATGGAAGCCCGGCAGCTCCCTGGCTGAGCAAACGCAGTGGGCATGCAAGGCACTATTGGAATGATCTGAGCTACTGCATGTGAGGGGGACGAGACCTTGCTTGGCTTCTCCTGGATGCTGCTGCTGTGAGTACAGCTGCTGATCCTTTCTTTCCCTCCTGGTTGCAGCCGTGCTTTTCACCAGCCTGGGCTGAAGGCTCTTTAAAATCAGTATTTTGTTCCATGACATTAATTTTATGATATCCCTGGAGTGGTTCCAAAGCAAAGTTTTATGTGATATGATTACACAAGGTGAATTGTCCTGTATCTGTTTAATGAAACAGATACTGTCTGTAATGATTCTTTGGGGAATTAAATACAGCTAAGCTATTAATCAGGCATTGGTTCCTCAAGGAGGACAAGAGGAAGGAGCACATACCCAGAGCTTTTATGCATCATAAGATACATGTGTATTACAGTTTCAGCAGAATCATAGCTTATTATTGGTGTTTCATCATCCTTTTTATCACCTGATTTTAATGTGGGGATCAATTAGCAAGAGACCTTGGGAATAATTGAAAGATTTTTAGGAGGGAGCACGTGTAGTCAGCCTAGGGACCAGATGGCTAGTTGAGTCACTGAGGATATTATCAATCACCAGCCAAACATCTTTGTGGAACTTTATCGACAGGGCCCATTGTCATTTCTTTCAGAGCCATTTTGCTGAACTACTCCTGGTGTTGAAGATCAGCAAACACCACATTTGGTAACTCTCTCTCTCTCTCTCTCTCTCTCTACACACACACACACACGGCCCATTTTCATTTACAGTTGTCCAAGGGAAAAATTGAAACTATAAAGTCAACCTCAAAACTCAGTGCTGTAATTAGACAGACTGTTCGTATTCAATTTCAGGAGTGACAGGTGGTAATAGCCACCTTGATTAAACTCAGAGAGCCCAAGTAGCATGAAGAAATGCAGAGTCTAGGCTGATTAAATGCCCGGGGGGAAGGCGGAGGTGGGGGGAGACTTGCAGTGGTTGCCACTGACAGTAAAAGTGAAAAGAAGGCAGGCATTACCTTGCCTCAGTAGCTGAGATTTCCAGCTCACATGACATTGTTGTCATGGAAATCATACCAGTTCTGTGTACAGAAAGTGAGTCAGCCCCATTGACTTTAGAAGCAAGCAGCATCTCAGCAGAGTTGAGGGAAGCTACAAGGGGGAAAGATACTGGGATACAGAAGAAAAGTCTCAGACTTAAAGCCAGTTTTAGGAGATTTTGGTAAAGATCGATCTGGCAAGGTCAGCAAGGTTACGTGATGCATATGACATGCATGAAGTTTGCATGCTGTATGGAAAGACTCCTCCTCAGCAGATGGGCTGCAGAGAGTGACTCAACCATGCCTGGAAAAACACGAGGCCATTAACAGCAAGAAAACACAATTTGGACAGGGTAGGAATGTGGGATCAGTTTAGTTCTGTAAGGAGGGCCGTTAAGTTTAGAAACATGACTGTCCAGAGCTGTCAGAGACATGATCAAAAGAGCACCCCCGCCCTCGTTAAAAATACTACAGCTCTTACAGCAGTAAAAATCGCACCAAATTATAGAAATGTGGGGCTGGAAGAGACCTGGAGAGTCATCAAATTCAGCCATCTGCGCTGAGGCAGGACTGAATAAACCTAGACTATCCCTGACAGGTGTTTGTTCAACCTGTTCTTAAACACCTCCCATAATGGGGATTCTACAACCTCCCTTGGAAGCTTATTCCAGAGCTTAACTACCCTTATAGTTAGAGTTTTCCCAAATATCTAACCTAAATCTCCCTTGCTACAGATTTAGCCCATTACTACTTGTCCTACCTTCAGTGGACATGGAGAACAACTGATCACATTCCTCTTTATAACAGCGCTTAATGTATTGGGAGACATATCAGGTCCCCCCTCAGTCTTCTTTTCTCAAGACTCAACATTCCTGGTTTGTTTAACCTTTCCTCTCAGGTCAGGGTTTCTAAACCTGTGGTCATTTTTGTTGCTCTCCTCTGGACTCTCTCCAGTTTGTCCACATCTTTCCTAAAGTGCGGCACCCAGAATTGGACACAGAACTCCAGTTGAGGTCTCACCAGTGCTGAGCTAAGTTTCCCCCATCCATCACCTCCCTATTGTTGCACATAACAAAATTAATTCTGCACATGGATGTAAAAAATTAGAGGGAACATTGATGCTGAGTAGAGCAGGAGAACGACCTCCCGTGTCTTACATACGACACCCCTGTTCATACACTCCAGAATGGCATTAGCCTTTTTCACAACTGCATCACACTGCTGCCTCATATTCAGTTTGTGATCCGCTATAACCCCCAGATCCTTTTCAGCAGTACCACCACCTAGCTAATTATTCCCCAATTTGTAGCTCTGCATTTGATTTTTCCTTCCTAAGTGAAGCACTTTGCACTTATCTTCATTGAATTTCATCTTATTGTTTTCAAATCAATTCTCCAATTCATCACGGTCATTTTAAATTTGAATCCTGCCCTCCACGGTGCTTTCAACCCACCCTCCCCTTCCAGCTCGGTGTCATCTGCAAATTTTATATCACCTTCATCATCATCATCATCATAATTTGCACACTTCTCCTGCCTTTTGTTGAAGATCTCACTGTATTTTACAGTGGGGTCAGGTACGGAGGATTTTCCTATATGCATATGCCAAGATTTTCAAACTGGATAAGGATTTGGATGCCCGATTGCCATTCAAATGAATGCGAATTGGGTATGGAAATCTCAGCCATAGCATGGATCAGAGTTTTGCCCCACATCGGAGTGGTCATTAATTATGCCTTGTTACACCCTAGTGAGCTGGGCAAGTATAACCAGTATGATTCATAGCCCCTTTTTGCAGAATGGGCTGTGAGACACAGAGAAGGCAGGTCACTGGCCCAAGCTTACACAGTGAGCAAGCCATACCGTGGCGCCACTGCTGGTCTCACGTTAAGGCTCGAAGGGAGGGAACATTTCAGAGAGTCTGTCCTTCTGTACAGGGGAGCTTCTGTGTGTCCTTCTGGGAAAACGAAAGGAACACAAACTGACTGCAGGAAGGGAGAAAACAAGCCAGGTTATTTGATACCTACATTTCCTGTCAGATCCTCTCTCACACTTGTCCCTCCTCCTTATGCTTGTTGGGGAAGAGAAGCCGACGCATTTCAGACAGGGCTGGGGGAAACGTCCCAGTGCACAGGTCTAAGACCATATGTCCCTTCATCAGCCTGGGTCAGGGTCAAGGACACAGTGTAGTCCATAACACCGCGTTGATATGTTTATCTCCAGCCTTTCAGATATTTCTGCCCCATCCCCTTGGCATAAGCCTCAGCCCCCTCCAATTCTTTCCCTCGCTGCTGGCTCCAGGACCTCCTCCTCACTGCCCCCAGGATTGGAACAGGCTCCCAGACCCAGTCAATGTGAGTGCCAGTGCTTCCCCACACTTCCTAAAGACCTCACCCTGTAATGAAGTCCTGATGTCGTAGCTCCCACGTACATGAATTGCACCCTTCCTGTTTGGACACTTAGACCAAGTCCTGCATGCCTTCCTTGCTTGAGGGCTGGGCTGGATTGACCCATCACTGGGCCTTAGGCAACCACAGGGGTCACAGCGCCACTCAGGTTTGGTCTTCTCCCCCCAAATTTGGGGCATAGGCACCTGCTTAGTTTGCCTATGCATCAGTCCAGCCCTGCTTGAGAGGTCTCTTTGACATCCAACAGATCAGGATTTGACCTTTGCTTTGTAATCTCATTGGGTCAGGGGCTGAATTCTTTGTTCTGATAGGGGAATTGTTACTCTTGCAAAGTGCCGCCATATTATTAATGATATTACTAATAGATAGATTGGTAAACAAGAGACCTACATTGTTTCTAGTGCCTTCACACATACTGTGACTGATACTGTTGTTAATGGATTTCCTTTGCTTCTTGCAGAATGGCCAGAGTTCGTCAAAAATTATGCCCCCTGGTGGGCCACTCACACCCTGGACTGGTTGAAGTATGGCAAAAACGTCCTTGTGGTGCACTTTGAGGACCTGAAGCGAGATCTCTTTGTCCAACTGAAGAGGATGGTGAGCCTCCTGGGCACCAGGGTGTTTGAGGACAGACTCTTGTGTGTCGAGGGCCAAAAAGACGGAAACTTTAAGCGCTCCGGGCTGAGGAAACTGGAATATGACCCCTACACACCCGAGATGAGAAAAACGATCAGCACTTACATTAAAACTGTGGACATGGCTCTGAAACTCAGAAACCTCACAGGGGTCCCAGATGACTATTATCCGAGATGATGAAGATGACACTCGGGGGAACTGACTCTAACCAGAACAGAAAGGCTTGGTTTTCCCAGCCAGTACCTAGTTCCACCCAGTGGGTGGCTTTCTTTGAATTATCCATCTGCTGCTATTAGCTGTTAATGAATTCCCTGCATGAGAAAAAAGAATGGTCACCAGTCATTGCTGAGAAGATGCCTTGGCAAACACATCAACGAGTCTAAATTCTTTGGGGATTGTGCCGTTGTGAATTGGCGTTTGCGACATGAAAACCTTCACCGTTGCTGTCTTTACCGTTTTCTCTCTCCTGTCGTGTGGGGTGCGTTTTCCGTTCTCTGTCAGACTTTACAAAGTGGTGAACAATGCTCAGAAATGGCGGGAAGGAGAAGCAGGCTCCGATTTCCAGTCTGAAACGGGGCTGAACAGAGACATGGCATTTAAAATTTGATCTGATGTTATTTACGGTGATCCATTCATTCCTAATAACGTAACTCTTTATTTATAACCTTCCTTGGGGCTTGGGGCTAATGCTAGTGCTGGAGATTAACAGTAAAACTCACTGTGCATTTCCTGGGCCTAATTCAGCTCGCAGGCCCTGACCCAGCAAGGCGCTTTAGCACATATTTAGCTGAAGCATGGCTTCTTAACCTGGGGGTCGTGAACCCTGAGTGTCAGGGGTCACAACCTCCTTGATTTTCTTAGATCACTAAGTAGGAGGGAAGTCCTGACCGAATGGGATGGGCATCGGGGGGGAGAGGAGTATGGAAGAGGCTGAGAACCACGGACTTCAGGCACCTGCTTAACTGTAAACACAGGAACAGTCCCATTGGGTCTACTCCACTACTCCCGTGCTCAAAGTTAAGCACATGCCTAAGCGCTTTGTTGGATCAGGGATGCGGTTACATGAGTCTAAATCTGAGGAACAACACTGGAGTCACTGGAGTTACACTGGCTTAAAGACGAGCCAACATGCCCCATCCCCCACCTACATCCCAGCTGTATTGTCCTCCCCACCTGCTCCTGCCTAAGGCCTTGCACGTCCCGGCTGATGCTGATCATCTCTCCCATCACTGGCTTTGGCAGCAGATGCAGCCGGGCCTGGACAGGCTCCTGTGCTGGCTGCCGACATTCTTGTCACAGAATCCCAGACAGGGCCATTATCTTTAGACAAATATTTGCTGCTTCATCGGTGCAAGGTCACCAGAAGCCGCTTCCATTTGCCCTCCTCGCAGACGCCAGCTCTCTCCTCTGGCATGCCAAGGTCTCCCTCAAGCGCTCACAGCTGACCCATCCCCTGGTGCTGACAATCACCCACGGGCCGGGAAGTCGTTGCAGGGGCCGCATAGCACTGAAGCTGTCAGGCTGATTATATCCCCCTGCTTGCTCACTTGACATTCGTTGCCTCTGAAAATTGGAACAGAACAAAGGAGAGGAAAAAACGATGCTCAAGAGGGAGAGGTGGAGGGCTGGGTCCTCCATCCCTGCCCTCCAAAGCGCGTAAGCCATGAAGCCGGGGTAACGTCACCGTCCTTTGGAGGATTACAAATGAGTGAATGGTTTGGGGGCTGGGCACCAAGTGCTAGAGAGCTGTTGAATTTGGATCTGAGCCTCATGTCGACCAGAGTCGGGGGTCCCCAGATTTGAGGTTCCAGTTAAGTGTGTCCAAGTCTGGATCTAGCTCTGAATCCAAACTCCCTCGAAATTCAAGGGGGAGGGATGGTTCAGGCCCCGGTGTCCGGATTGGGCCCATCTACGCTTATCATGCATCAGGTACCCATCTGGCTCGGGCTCCACAGCATAGCAACAGCAGATGGGACGCGGCCCTTAGTTAGCTGAATGGTCGCTGAAAATCTTGCAGCTGAGTAGCTCCTACTCTAGCCGTTCGCAGCCTTTTAAAAAGCCCTTTGTCTCTGGAGAGGCAACAAGGAGGCTTTCGGCATCAACGGGATAAGAGCAGCCGTTCTTACTCAGCCTGCTTGACCCTCCTTCGCTCCCACTCCTCCCCAACCCTGCTGCTCTGCGGAGAAGGGCTGAACACCCACCTCGGAAAGGAGTTGGCTGTTGCTCCTCCAACCTGTCATTTGTTCTGCAACAAGGATGTTGCCCCGTTTTCCATCGGCCGTTACCCTGCCCTTGTGCACAAGAGAACGAGGCGAGGGCTGCAGGGGTTTAGGGAGAGAATCCCAAGGCGGAGCTGTTTAGATGGCTAAAATCAGGAACGAATTACTCCAGCTGGAAACAATTCAGGACCACTCCCCGCAACCCGCCTCCACCCCCACTCAGACACTCACCCATGCCCACACCAAGAGGGGGCGGTGACAGACACTCTGTAGCCTCTGAGTTCTTGCTGCGAAAAAAAGGAGTCAAAACCCAAAGGATTTGTGTGTATTTCAGTAAGGGATCATTTTGCAAAGCCGACGTTCCTAGGAGCTGCCTGTGGTCCCACAGCAAATTCTAAACTGCCGGTTCATTCCCGGATCAATGCTTCACCGCAGTCCAGTTCCCCCACCCCGCCAACATCAGCTGCGAGTCCCCTTTGGGTGTAGATGCAAAAGCCATATATTGTACTCAGCCTTTTTCTATAGTTAGTTACTTGACAGTTGGCTTCTATCTTGATCTTGATAGAAATAAGTGCACAGTTCTATAGATATCTCTATATTCCAGGAAAGCAAAGCAAACTACATTGAGAAGAGGAAAAAATTAAATAAATATATTTTTTTAACATGTCTGAGGAAAAGACATAGCCAAATGGAAAATTACAGCAACACCAGGGCTGCGGGGTTTGCTTTCATTGGGGTTTTTTTTTCCTTCCTGATTTCTCTTTTCTTTGGCTGTTTAGTCATCTAGGTGCAAGCAGAAGCCTTAGCTTACAGGCCGGGTCTCATCTCTGAATGTATTTTGTAAGGAGTAGCTACCGTGTTTTTAACTCTTTCTTTAGCCAATCATTTGAGGTTTTCTAGGAGATCAGACGCCTGTGTCCTGATAGAGAAAGCAATCTGGTTTCCCTTTCCTTCGTTTGTGGCAGTCCCGGGGCTGCCAACCTCTGTCAGAGCAATCCTCAGGTTAACGCCTATTAAACGAGAGTTTTGTTGATATTCTGCAGTGTGCTGGCATGTGTTTCGCAGAGCAGCTCGACACACACACAGACTCGAGCCCAGGGACACAGAGATGTCACCCACCAAGACAGCTCAAAGGCAGCTGTCAGGCATGGACGATATTGCCCCCAAAACGGGCTAGGTGCTTCCCAGAGCAAATCCACAGACGTGACATGGTTTCCTGACCAAAGAGATGACAATCCCATCGGTGACGAAAGCAGCGAAGAGGAGGGGATGCAGCAACCGGGGGAAAGCAGGGAGCAACGGGCCAGGGTTACAGGCGTGCGCTCCCTTGCCTATAGAAACCTGGGGAAATCACAATGTTATTGCTATATTTATGCCTCTTGCGGGAGACACAAAATAAGTGGCGCTTTAGGAAGGCTCTGAATGAGAAAAAAAGGGAGGGATTGGTCAGGATATTCCATGTGCAAGGGGCAAAGGCATGGGACTGGGAGAAAAATTCACACACACACACACACACACACACACACACACACACACACACACACACACACACACAGAGCAGGTTAAAAGCCCCCAAAGACAGGCCCCTTGAGTTTTCCTGTGCAAACACAAACCATCTGGTGAAGTTCAAGGAGGCGTTACCTTAGTGGGACCCAGACCCAGAATCTCCCCAGTTTTGCCAGCGTTGGGGCAAGCACCCTGCTCCTCGGGTGGCGATGCAAACAGAACAATCCCTTTCTCCCACGGGAGCGTTCTGCCCTTCGTTATGGACACAACGGGCCAAGTCCAAGAGCAGCCTTGCCTAGTGCAGATCAGTTCTGCTGCCATGAGCAGATGCTGCTCAGAACAAACTGCCGGAGCAACGAATTCGAAGAGGGGCAGCCAGGAGAAGGCAGCGTGAAAGCAAAAGTAACACCTCCCTATAGACTAAAAACAGAGCGAAAATGCCAGGCTGGCATCTAGCATCGAAGCCCGCATGTGTAGTTGGAAAAGAGAAAAAAAGGACAAGCTGGAGAGCTGACAGCATAGCCCTAAGTTGGCAGCCAGAGAAAGCGTCTCCAGGCTGACCGGAAGGAAATCTGTAGACAGTCGCTCCATACAGAGCCAGGTAAAGGCAGATGTCGACACCCGAAAGTTGACAAAACAAAAATCGCCAAAGGGTGTTCGCACTTGCTCCCTCTGTCGGCAGATCACGGCCACGTTGGGGGCACCATCATCGCCAGTGTGAGCAATGCACTGTGGGTATGTATCCCACAATGCAGTGTTGGGGGAAGGCGGAGCGGATTGCTGCGCATCTGGGGAGGATTCCCTCTGAATTCTCCCACAGCCTCCTCAGCTGCCGGGAGCGGCATCCTGAGTAGCTCTGGGAGCGCTCCGTGCTGAGGATTGTCAACGCAGCGCAGCAGTCCCTCCTCCGCCTCCCTGCAGCCGCAGTCTGTCTGCCGCTGTGCTCCTGTGCAGGGCACAACAGGAGCCTTCCATGATTTGCTCTTTGTTCCCCAAAGGGAGCAGCGCACTCAGCTGTCAGATACTTCCCGAAACTCGGAAAGGGGAGGGGCGGATGGCTGCAGGGCAGCAGAGATCAAACCAGTGAGCAGAGCGGTCACGGCTGGCATTGTGGGATACTGGGGGAAGCCAGTTCTGTCGACAAAACAAGTAGCAGAGTCTGCACTGGTTCTTTGTCTACAATAAAGGGAGGGGGAAAGAAAAAAGTCTCTCGGAGGGGTGGAAGTTTTTTGTCGCCAAACCCGGGTGTTTTTCCTGACAAAAGTCTCATTGCAGTGTGTACGCTCCCACTGTCCTGTTGCCAAAAGGCAGTTCTGGGTGACAAAACTTGGTAGTATAGACAAAGCCTGAGTGAAAGGCTAAGTGCTGGTAGTCACTGAATTTCCGGAGCAGCCGGAGTGACTGGTACACTTGAGACGCTACTTGCGATACCAGGATCATTCTAACTCACTGGAAAACAATATTCCAATGCTTCCAGAGTTTGCGCAATCTAGTAACTCACCAGCGGGCTTCTGCTGAGTTCTATGGACAGAGCAGACTTAGCTGCCGTGGCTGCTGGAGACATGGCATCCAAGCTACTAGTAATACATAAGGCACTATAGTAGGGGGGAAAGCATCATCTAAAAGGTCATCCGGCATACAAGGTGGACACCAACGTTCCCCACCTCACCCTCTCCCGAGTAGTCCTGCACACCCGTGTTTGTAGATTCCTGTGGTAAATGAGCATCAACATCATCAAAATTATAACAACTAATTACTTGAGCCTCACAAGCCCCTTGGGCTTGGAGAAGTTCTCAAGAGTTGTGATGAACAGCTCAGCTTCTAGAGTAGACAAATTGCACCAGGAAACTCATGAGAATCAGCTTTCGGGTCACGTTTTTGGTCCTCCTTGCTTCTTGTTCGGCTGAAAATACCATAAGAACAGCCTTTCCTTGCATTACTTTGACACCTTGCACCTCCAAACTCAGATTTGCAACAAAACCCTAATTCAGGCGACTTTTGTGTGATGTCCAATTGCACCACAAAAGTTCTGCTGAGCTTTAATCTGTGGATGAAACGTTGCCTAGATTCAAGAATGGGTGCATTATGAGTGTATAAAACTCATTGGCTCGAGAGATAAACCACCCCTTTTTCCTGGCAAAATATGCCTGCTTTTATTTTTGGCACAAAATATTGTCCAGGTTGTGTTAGCTGAGAGTGCTGAGCAAAAGAAGAGTTAAGTTTTACAGACTTCAGTGCCGCAGGTCTTTGAACAGGCAGAGAAGGTTAGCACAACACATTAGGTCAGCCACAAAGTTCTCTCTGTCCATACAGTATCGCATGACCCTTCTAAACTCCCTGTTCCCCCTGACGGCCGTCACTAGAGTTATTGGCCTGCAACCCAGGCCCTCTTGGTATTGGCCCACCCTGTAATAAAATCCTTTCCGCTGATGTTCTTGGAAACGGAGTGAAAACCCCAAGACCCAAATATACAGAGCTCCTCACGCTGCACAGTGAAAGCTATTAATGGCCCTACACACGAGCCGGCAGTTTACTATGGGAATCAGACTCGGTGGTGCCTCGAGTGAAATTGAGAAAATTACCGAGCTAATCATTTAATTACAGCTTGGCGAGAAAGTCAAGCCAGGGTAACGCTTCAGACAGCCCCCTTCATGACTGGCAGAGGAGTTCACAGGCCTATGGTCTGTTACCCGGGCCGGGCCTGTGTTGTCCCACATCAGCAATGCCTGCAACTCAGCTGTGCCAACAGCAAGAGTTTCAAGGAACACGCAGCCATCCTTGTAGCCACATGAATGGGGTTTCATTGGGCTCGCCCAGAAAGAACCACAGCATAGGCACGAAAGACACAGGTTCTTTATGCCCAACAGCAACGTTCTCAATGGTCTGCTTTGTCAGAGCGAAATGCCTTTGCCCGCAGACAGTGGGGCATTATGCTGTATGGCAGAGCTTGCAAGATGGAATGAGAATTCGGGAGAGTGAAGGCTCCAAGTAGGAGGTTTTACCAGCTCCTCTGACTATTCCCCGCCCTCCAAACATTTTAGGATTCACAAATTAAGTTTGAGTTTTAAATGACAGATCCCCATCTCCTTCTCCGGGATGCCAGGGGAAGATGCAAGTAACCCCACAACTCCTTCTCACAGAGAACCCCGGCTCCCCCTTTTCTCACTGCTGGTGTCTTCTATGGGATGAGGTCACCAATGACCCTATCACCCTCCCACCAATCCTCTTGTGCTGTCTGTCCTGGTGGTAGGAGCTGGCCAGGAGTCAAGGCACTTTCCCCCTCCAATCTATGGATCTTCTTGGGGAAAATAACTTCTCAGGACAAATTCTTTACATAGAGGGTTTCTTGTATTATTGTTCCTAGATATAAGCCACTGGTAATAACAAGTTTCAGAGTAGCAGCCGTGTTAGTCTGTATCCGCAAAAAGAACAGGAGGACTTGTGGCACCTTAGAGACTAACAAATTTATTAGAGCATAAGCTTTCGTGCATATGCATCCGAAGAAGTGGGCTGTAGTCCACGAAAGTTTATGCTCTAATAAATTTGTTAGTCTCTAAGGTGCCACAAGTCCTCCTGTTCTTTTTGGTAATAACAACACATTATAAACATAAATAGCTCCTTCATGCTATTTTTATTACCTCTGGAATATCCTTAAAGCAAGGGCTATTCTGTTGCATCCTCTAAGTTTAAAGCCAACTGATTCGCTAAGAACATGATTTCCATTCTCTGTATAATTATTTCCATAAAATAAAGTTCTGGATTTGGTGGAATTTATTTCTTTTCTCTTTGTCGGTCGCCCTCTCATTTTCAATTCTTTAAATTATTATTTTTAGTGATGCATTCACCACAATCAAAATATATGCAGTGTGTGGCTTATTCTGACAATATCATCCTGCAACAGATAAAATTCCAATAAACCCCACTGGAAATAATTAAACCAGAGAAAGGAAGCTAATCTCAGAGATAAAAGAATTAAGAGTCAATATCCCATGCATAAAACATACTCTGTGCTTAGTTTTCAATCTAAATCTTATAATCCCCTTTGATTAGAAATATAGGGGATTGGTAAATGGATACAATTCTAGCTCTCTCTCTATTGTATGTTCAGCACTGCTGTCACTAACATCACAATGGGCAGCATTTTCCAAAGCCGTTGGCCTTAGCCGACTTTGCTCCCATTGAGGCCAATGCTAAAACTCCCCTTGCGTTCAGTGGGGGCAGAGTTAGGCCAGTGCTGACCCCTTTTGGAAATCCCCAGCCCTTTACATACACATTCGAACCCTCAGCTCTGTGTAACGGGGGCCCCGTCTTCACCACTCCAACAGTTACGCTGCTTTCTTCAGTAGGGTTTTCTTGCTTTGTCTCCATGACGAATGCCACCAAACCTCCTTCAGTTGACATCGCTGATGGGACGCTCATGCCAAGTGCTTACCCTGCTCTCTAGGGGTCCATCTACACAGGGATAAAAGACCCGGAGCACGGGCATGGCTGGCCTGGGTCGAGGGGCTAAAAATTGCTGGGTAGACATTCAGGTTGGGACTCTCACAGGATCCCAGAGCTCGGGCTCCAGCCTGTCTACATGGCAATTTTCAGTCCTGGAGCCAGAGCCATGTGAGCTTGAGTCAGCCGACCCAGGCCAAATGTTTTGGGTTTTTTTTATCCCTGTGTAGACGAACGCAAAGAGTGACAGATTTCCAGTAGTGAAGAAGTCACCTGGAAACCTGCTCTGGGCTCTGCCAGTAGCGGAGAGGCTACTGCCACTGCTTGCAGCTGCCCTGTGGATCCTGGAGCAGGAAGCCATCCCTGAGACAGCTGGGCCCAGCCCTGCTGTGGCTTTAAAGAGCAGCACAAGAACCTCAGAAGAGAGCTGGAACTGGATGGGGAGCCAGGGCAGAGGGCAGAGTCCTGGCCTGATGTGTGCTTGTCAGTTTACAGTACCCAGCAGTGGGCTGTGGCAACTTTCGGGCCGGCTTTGCCTTCAGTCCCGCATGCAGAACACTGCCACAGTGCAGCCTGCAGCTGACCAAGGCATGGCTAGCCCCTGGAAGGAAAGGGTGCAACCTTCTGGTAAAAGACGTTAATAGCTACCACTTTCATTTGGGTGTCAAGGATCAGAGATGAGTCCAGGAGGCCCATAAGGTTCATGGGTTCATAGATTCCAAGGCCAGAAGGGACCATAATGATCATCTAGTCTGACTTCCTGCGTAACACAGGCCAGAGCATTTCTCCCAGAGATTCTCGCTTCAAGCCCATAACTTCTCGTTGAACCAGAACAGACCTTTACAAAGACACTCAGACTCCGTTTAAAGACTTCCAAGTGATGGAGGATTTACCCCCATTGCTAGCGTGACAAAGTTCCTCCTCTATCTTGGTGGATCCTGCGCTTATTGGCGGATTTTATTGCCTCAAAGATTCACCATGTGGGTTGGGGAACAGACCAGAGACCTTCCCCTCTGGAAGAACCCACAGTCCAGGTCAATTGGGAGGTTTGGGGGGAACCCGGGCCCGCCCTCTACTCCGGGTTCCAGCCCAGGGCCCTGTGGATTGCAGCTGTCTATAGTGCCTCCTGTAACAGCTGCATGACAGTTACAACTCCCTGGGCTACTTCCCCATGGCCTCCTCCAAACACCTTCCTTATTCTCACCACAGGACCTTCCTCCCGGTGTCTGATAATGCTTGTGCTCCTCAGTCCTCCAGCAGCACACCCTCTCACTCTCAGCTCCTTGCGCCTCTTGCTCCCAGCTCCTCACACTCGCACCACAAACTGAAGTGAGCTCCTTCTAAAACCCAGGTGCCCTGATTAGCCTGCCTTAATTGATTCTACCAGCTTCTTCTTAAGGTGTCCTAATTAGCTCCAGTTGTCCTAATTAGCCTGCCTGCCTTAACTGGTTCTAGCAGGTTCCTGATTACTCTAGTGCAGCCCCTGCTCTGGTCACTTAGGGAACAGAAAACTACTCATCCAGTGACCAGTATATTTGCCCTCTACCAGACTCCTGTACCCCACTGGTCTGGATCTGTCACACTAGGTAAATTGTTCCAATGGTTGATTAAGCTTATCGTTAAAAAATTGCATCGTGCTGTGAGTCTGGATTTGTACCGCTCTCGCCATTGGGATTTAAATACTCCCAGCACCTTCGAATCTGGGCACAATGGGTGAGATTTTCAAAAGGGACCAGCATTGGCCAAATTATCCACTGTAGCATCTGACTTCCCCCTTCCATCACTTCAATTCTCCCTGAGGGAGTCTCAGTCATCTCCTTTTCATCCGCATATGTCTATCACTTGGGCATGGGACATGGCCTGCATTTGAGCAAGGCAGAGCGGGGAAGCATCAGCATATTGTTTCATAAGGTTACCAGACCCAAGAGGATCTGGTCGCATTCAAACCTCGCAAGTTCCTACCCGCAATGAACCTGCAGTTGGAACCTTCTGAAGTTCACCCCGTGCTGTAGACGGCTTTGATGCCTGTGTCTCTGGTTTCGCCAGATCTCACTCAGGCTTAGATCAGGCTGTGTGCTTGTGCTCACCAGGCTCTGATGTGCCTTTCACATCACACCCTGAGCTTTAGGTAAGCAACTATCAGGAAAGAGAAATCAGATCGCACATAGTCTGCATCCCCGGTGAGCGGAAATCAGAGGAAATTGATAACACACTGAGATACCATTTGAATGTTCATTTCAAAATATTTTTAAGAAACAAGATATATCATGCTTCACAGGCCGCATTTTCTGAAAGCCCAGAAGCAGAACCTGGAGTGACCTTCATGGCCGAGAAGAGAAAGGGCTCAGTTGTAATGAATACAAAGGGGATACTTCATTAAGGCCAAGGGACTTGAATAAACCCCGCTGCTCTCTCTGACTCTATGACCCAACGCAACCTCTGTGCCACCTAGCATCACCACACCGGATCTCTGTACATCTTGGCAGTCAAGGAAGGGACTTCTGATACACTGTAGCACCATGTACGGTAACCATCTTTAATGAGACGTCTGTCTACAAGATGAGACACTGGCACCGTGGAATCAAACAGGCGACTACTGTCTCTTTGCAGAGCCATGCTCTGTTTGTTTAAAAGTACATAACGCAGCCCCACTTGGTTTACACAGTCTAAATCACTGTATAAATAAGGAACAATTTTTTAAGAGTGAAGGTAAATATAAACCATTGGAAACACTGACCTCGGCACACAGTGATTTCTCTATCACTTGACGTCTTTAAATTGAGACGGGATGTCTTTCTGAAACATACTCTGTGGCTCAGCCAGAAGTGATAGCCTTGAAGCAGGAATCACTGGAAATCTATGACCTCTATTATGCAGGAGGTCAGACCAGAGAATCATAATGGTTCCTTTCTGGCCTTCAAAATCTGTGAATCCATAAATAATTATCCTCTTTTATATAAACATCTTCAAAATGCAGCACCAAAAAGAGTTCGTGCTCAAAACACCTTGTGAGGTTAGATGCATGTGAAGGTCATTTCACTGCTGAGGAAACTGAGGCAGAGGGGGTAAGTGACTTGCCCAAGGTCATACAACAGAGGTGCTGGTTCTCTTCCCTGTTACCAGCTGAGAGGACGATAAGTGGGGGGCAGAACTGAAATGAACAAAAGCAGATAGTCTGAGCAATAAGAAAGAAAGCCAGTAATTCCCTGGAGAGAGCAAAAAATGCACTAACTCCTTTCCTGACATCACTCTTCCACGAGAAGAGTTGCTGTAAGCTCTGCAGGAATGTCCTGCGATCACAAATAAGAGGGGACATGGCTATACCAGCACCCCATTAAGACATGGTCTACATGCTATGACAAAGTTTGAGAACACCCACCCTATAACGTAGCAGGGGCACAGCCAGAAACGGGCCCCAGGAATTCTGACTCCCAGAGACCTACACTAACCTGCAGGGATTGCACAGTTTGTCCCACTATGGAGGATTTTGATCTTTGTTCCATCCCAGCCTTTCTAAGGAGGTTGTCTGCAAATATTGGGCCAAGTTACAGTTTTCCTGAGGTATTTAACATTTTACTGTCCTCAGCCTTCTCTGGAGCGAGTATCACACACGTTACACGGTTGCTTATATTTGTGACGCAATCTGGTGTTATTTCCTTTCGGCAAAACACAAGAGATCCCCGCACACAGCGTGCTGTCTCCCGCTAGCAGCGCCAATCGATTTTGAATTACAGAAGCATTTATGCTGTATGTAATGTGGAGCCAACCCAACGATTCTAAACTAATCAGAGCGTGGCAAGGTGTATAATGGTCTCTATCATAAGTATTTATATGACTCCCATCACCATAGTTTCTGAGGGCCTCACAGTCTTTAATGTATCTATCCACATAACACCCCTGGGAGGTAGGGCAGTGCTATTAAGCCTGTTTTACAGATGGGGAACCTGAGGCACAGAGCGTCTAAATGACTTGCCAAGAGTCACACAGGAGGTCTGCCCCAAAGCAGAAATGTGCACTCGAGTCTCCAAGTCCTAGGTTAGTGCTCTAACTCCTGGGCCATCCTTCCTCTCAAAATACTACCTTGGTGTTTGACGATTTTACTTCGGAAACTTGGAAATATTTGTAATTTGCAGGCTTCTTCATTGTTGTGTATGTTGCATGGCACCACGGGAATCACCCTATGACAATGTAGGCACAACATGGTGATAAGCTGTTGAGATGGGAACAGGATTGGTCCTAAAGATTGTTTCCTCTTGTTCTGTAAAACTTTGGAGTTAGTGCCACAATTTTTAAATGGTGCCTATCCAGACAGAGCCTAGCCTTGGATGAAAGAGGCATTTCAGAAGCAGATCAGGTATATTTCCAGATGACAGAGAAAACCAAACCTTAAAGCTTTCACAATGGCAGAGGAAATCCTCCGAATGCTAACAATATCATTTGCCTTTTTTTTTTTTTTTTTTTGGTGGCTTTAAGGATCACAGAAGCTTAATTCATTTATTTCACCGCAATTGCTTTTTGCAATGAAATGGAGCAATTTAAGTCATTACCTCCTGGTAATTGCCCGTTGAACATTTGATTGCACATACACTGCTTCCATATATCGGTGCCTTACAGATGTTCCCAGGAAGAGCTGTGTCAGCACATTCCGATTCACCTTTTTGTGGGATCGTCTCCCAAAGTATCTACCACCCCTCTTTCCATGCGGTATGAGACCATAAGGTCCACCGCTTCAGATGTTACCTACAATGCAACTCTGCAAAGAGACGCAGGGGTCAAACTGGAGGGGGGAAAGAGGTGATCCTCTTTCAAGCTCCACCCACCAAATAAGCTCCATCCAAGCAAGTCCCCAAAATGAGACTCTGCTGACAGCAGATTGTGTAGATGTTCAACATACGGCCCTGCAGACTCTGTGAGCTCCCCTGGGTGCCCCTCTGTGCGGTCTGAATATCCCCAGATGCTCTATTAGGCTTCTTCCAGGGCTGCCCATTTGCTCCCACTCCACTGATTCTGTGTCAGATTGGCTCCAAACTGCAAGTGGAGAGATGGTTTTTTTCCTAACAGCCAGAGCCACAAACTGGGACTTGGATTCTCTTCTGTCCGCACTAGTAATGGAGATTCTGCAATTGGCAGCTATATGGTGTTGAATCATGAGGGTCCGTGGCCCACGGATGCAGGACCACGGCCAACTCTGCCCTACCGGCAGAACAAGCGATTGCCTAGGTCAGCAAAACACTAGCAGGCAGCAAAGCAGTGACTGACTCTTCATGTGGGCGGCTGCAGGCTGTGCCCGGGGCTGGCTTTTGCTAATTGGCCACAAACTACCCCTATGCTGCTGGTTAGCTCAGCAGGGGCTAAACATAGTGAAAATCTGTTAGTTATTAGTAAGGTGACGGCTCTGACTTGGAGACTCCCGGGGAGCAGATCCTGTATGTAAGGAGGGGCCATTTTTACTTAGACAATTTTCTGACCATGATCTAATTTTAAATAGCTCTGTGCAGCATCCCCACCCTGCTGGCAGACTGCATGTTGACCTGCTAGGGTCAGATCTTTGGGCCAGGGACCGGGAAACTGACTAGTCTGTTTTCAGGAGCTATATAAATAAGATAAGTAGCAGAAACCACGGAGTGCGAAGTTATCAGCCAAGCAGACCCAGGCCGGGTTGTGTCCGAGAGGTTACAGGAGCTCACGGCAAGGAGTCGCAGCAGTGACGTGCGTGACTGGACTTCACTGACCCTGTTTTCACTGCACTAGGTATGGACGCAGGCAGGACAGACGAGACTCTCCAAGCCTGGCGCTGCCTACACGGGGCTCAGTGTAAGACCCAGAAATCTTGCTTTTCTTGGCTTGCTCCAGCGTCCTGCCAGTGGTCCGGGGAGTTTGTCTTCTGGATGTTACAGGCACAGTAAGTTCCTTGCAATTCTGAGTTTCCTTGCCCTGAGCTGCCCTTGAAGGTGTCTGCACATTTGTACATTTCAGAGCCAGGCCTGTTGCAGAGCAATGACTGGAGCCCTCAAAAGGATCAGCCTAGCTAAACAACCAAAAGTTCAGATACTAATTGAAACCACTTGACCCTGTCTGGTCTGTAAACAGGGCTGGGAATACTCTCACTGGATTTCTGCTCCCCCTGACTCCAGATCCAGGCTGGGATTCCAGCAGGAACACCGCCCTCTGGTGGTGTTTTTGTTTCTTCTGTTTCCACCCAAAGTTCAAAACAGGAAGGGGTAAAATGCAACACATTATCCTGAGAGAAAAAGGAATCACCCCTAAAACACAAATTTGAGCTCAGCTTGGAGACCGATTTTCTCATCCTTAGCAGCATGGGCACAAGGAGCCAAATGTGGAGGGATTCTGCCTGCTTTAGGGTGCGTTAAGGCACTCTGTATAACGACCTCCTCCCATGGATTGTGACCAGGGTTTGAACCAGGCACATTCAGTTTGTGGCACAGACCTTGATCACTTGAGCTAAAGAAGCAGTATCAATAGTAGGTTGTTATCCTCTAGTGGAGCAGCCCCCTTACACGCGCTTTGCCAGCGACGCAGGATTAGGCTGCTAAGTAGCTGGTTGTCTCTAAAGACAAAGTAGCGCCTCTGTGAACATCTGATAAGCCCTTGGGGGCTAGGATGCTTTTTCCAACAGCTAGTGAAGGGCCATGTGGTATTTTGACATTCCATCTAGGAAGCATAAAAGACCACCAACAAAAAATAGCATTGCAGAAATATTAAAAAGCAAGAGATAAAAAGAAGCTTAAAGAGAAATGCCGAGGATTAAAGCTGAAAAGGCAGGCTGCTTCTGCAGGAACATAAAACGATAGTTATACACAAGCAGATTAGTTCATTTCTCCCAACGGATCCCAAATGCCATTCCATGCCTCTTTTATCCTCTCCATACAAATAGGAACCTGCATGCCTCTGAAACGAAACACTCCCCTGCTCCCACCCTGCAATGCACTGACTCTATTAGAGACTCCAAAGCTAGCAAAACTCATTGTGTTTCCAGATGGGTTTGTCACAGAAGTGCGAGTGGAGAAGTTTGAGCTCTCGATTGCTGCCTCCGACTCTTCCCTGACAGATCTGCAGCTCCCCCAGCACCTCGGTAACCTGGATTAATAAAATATTTGCTTTGTAGCACAGGCAGAGAAATGCAGACGTACAAGGACTCCGAGTGGGTCATCAAGATACCAGTTCTTGCAAAGGAAGCCTCCAGACTTTTTGCCCCCCAATTTTTCGCATCAACTGCGGGTTACGTAACGCACAAGGAGCAAATCCTATAAATAAACTACCCTGAAATTGTCACTTGAAAACAATAATCGCTCTCAACTGTTCTTCGGAGTGAAAATGCATCTGTTCAATGGTGAAATTAAATCCTACCCATCTCGGGAAAGAATATGGGAAGATGACTGTGGTTTCCATGGGTGAGCGCTATATGCCTAAGGGGTGGCTGTCTGACGTCATTGCTCAGAAATCCATCTCTAGCTCACACGAAAGGTGCAATCACCTACATTCTTCTCTCTGCCTGGTTCAGTTAAAATCTTGGGCTGGTGTCAATTAGGATAGCCCCTTTGGTTTCAATAGCTTGAGAGTGATTTATACCAGCCCTACGGCTCCAACCATCCTTACTTGGGCTGAAAGAAGCAACCAGTATTCTCCCAGCCAAGTGCTTTCCCTGCTGCTGTATTTTGCAAAGCAGCATTTTATTGTACTGCGCCGACTATATTTTTCTTGCCAGGCATCTTTCCTCTCAGAAAACATGTGATCTCTCCCCCTTTTAATTCTGAACAACACAGCTGCTGCATCTGTGACTGGGGACCCCTACGTGTGCCATGGTGCAACCTGGTCCCACCTGATGGTCCCGCCATTAAGTTGCCCGTTCCGTAGGAAACTGTCTTTGGACCTCTACCTGTGTGCCGTCAGCAGCGAAGGGCCAAATTCAGCCCTGACCCAAACAAGCTCACTGCAGCTGCTCAGCCCAGGGCTGCATGTGGGCTGGGGAGTCTGTGCCCTTTCTCTCTCTTTTGATACAGCTCCAAGTTTATCAGTACTTGGCCCATAAGCTCCTTGGGCAGGGACGGTGTGTCCCTCTTTGCAGTAGTATGCACATAAACAACATCCACCCCCACCCACGCAAAGCAACCTGCGTGCAGTGGACAAAACCAACCCATCTGCAGGCTGTTCCTCGCCGGGTCCCAGTCTGGCTGATCCAGCTGCCGGGGACTGACTTTGCCCAGGAGGAAGAGGAATCCTTCTGGAGAGAAAGTGCCCAGCACCCAGAAGAACCATTTCTCATCTCCCTCCCAGCCCCCTTGTATTTATGGGCTTTGCTGCTCTCCCCATCCACTGGCCGTGGTGCTGAATGCTGAGTGGCTCCAAGCCTAGGCCGCCTACGCCAGGTGTTTAGTCCACGTTCGGCACATGCCCCCAAGCTGCTTTCTTGCGGGTGGGGGACAAGGTAGATCAACACCCCCTGCGGTGTTCTAGACACACCCTGGGGTCTGGGGTCAGGCCTGCTGGGCCTGGCCCGGCTCTGCAGGATACAGTACGCAGGGAAAGCTCACACTAGCATTTTCTCATGAAATATTGGCAGTGCAGGAGAATGCAATTCTGAAGGCTAGTTAGCTGGAAATAAAAGGAACTTTGAAGTGTGCTCTAGTCACAAAAGCAGAACATAACTAATTTGATGGCTGTTTGCCGCTGCGCTCGCTCCCCAGTTCTGACAACAACAACAAGAAAAAAAAAGAAAAAAGCCTTCTCAATGCTCCCCAATCCAGGAAACCCGGTCTGGGCTTGGGTGAACGCTGTCAGTTTAATACCATGCTGAGGTTATTGCAATGAATCCAACCCTGGCTGACTTCTCCAGGCAGGAAGCGGAGCATCTGCGCGATTAGGATGAGGTGAGAGGATGAAACAGAGGAAGGGATTCGAGCGTGAATGGGAAAAGACAGCTTCTTCTAAACAGCCGATAGTCTTCTGCCTGCAGCAAAGGGTTAACTACGGTGCCGTGCCACACTCATAGAGGAGATGCACCACTTACATCCCACTAGAGCCAACAGTGAATTTCACCTGCCGAGAACAGCACAGCTGGTCACGGTAACCATGGCAGGAAATCTCCTGGGAGCTGTGCACTTTCCTTTCACCCATTGTTAGACGACGGTAGCAGCTATGTCAATGCAATTATTAGTATTATTTATTACTTGTATTATCATCGTGTCTGGGAGCCCAGCCGTGGCCCAGCGCCCTGCTGTGCTAGGTGCTGTACAAACACAGAACAAAAAATTATTGCAAATCTTCTGCCCCAGCCAGAAGGAAGGACGGAGGTGAGAAAAATGTCGAGGGGAGACCTCCAAAGAAAAATCCCAGGGCTGCAGGGCACAGTGCTGGGGATACAATAGGCACAGATGCTTCTCTCGCTACTCAGCCAATGCACCAGCATTCCATGGTGGGCGATTACCATGCGAGATCCTCCTGCCAGGGCAAAGAAGCTATTCACTTTCCCTCCCAGAAATCCATTATGCAGCATTGCTAGTGTAGACCCACTGCGTGGTCCACCCCAGAGGTGGCTGCATTTCAGCGATGACTCGCTGCGGACACAGCTTATAAAGCGTTTTGAGGTCCTTCCAGAGGAAAGAAGCTGTGCAAATAATAACGATATTTAACATGTGCACTCGCTATACTGCTGCTCCCATCCCCCCATCTATAGCAAAACTTATGCCAGCTCTTACGTGGTAAGCAAGCCTCTACCTGAAAGCTGCAGCCTTCTCCTTTCGTTTTCAAACCGATTTCCGATTTGATCTGGGAGGCAAATACAGACGCCTGGTTTCTGGCAACACTCTGCATAGAGATGTGTCATCGTCCCCGACTTCCCCTGCAGCCACTTCCGAAAGGACAGGGACAGGTAATCAAAGCCTCAAACAGTTCCCCATGATTAGAGCTCCTTGCAGAATCTGTCATGGCTGTCGTGTGCTTCCTCTGCGTCTCTCCCACTTCCTGATGGGCCAGGACTCCCATTCCACACATAGCAGATAGCTCCCAGGGATGGCTCAGGTAAAATAAGAGGAGGTAGTGGCTTTGCCAGGCACTGGACTGGGATTTACTCCAAGCTCTGCCACTGATCTGCTGGGTGACCTTGGGTAAATCACTTCCCTGCTCTGTGCTTCTGCTTCTCTTCCCATGTGTGTTTAGATGGTTGGTTCTTGGGGGCGTGACCTGTCGGCTACTTGGTGTTTGTGCACCTAGCACAATGGGCTGCTACACACCATCTGAAGAAGAAGACGACGGAGAAGGAGACGGAGAAGAGGGAGAGGAGAGAGAGCTACATCATGATGAGAACTGCCCGCCGTTGGCCTCCCCTATATTTTACAGTGAGGGCGGCAGCCAACCCGCGTTATGTATCCTGAGGTTGTTTTACATCGTTTTGGGCAGTGACACCATAAGCTACGTCACTGTCAGGGTGGGGAGAGTGCGTCTATCCATGGGCCCGATGCATCCAGCTCACGGTCTGAGTGAGTGTGCTGGGGGCAGGAGAGTGCTGGCTGCAGGACAGTGCTGGAGCCGGGAAGCCCCTGCCCCCCCAGGCCTGCTGGGCATGGACTTAAAAGGGAATCTCTTCCTCACAGCAGGGCAGCATGCGGAGAGAGGCAGAGGTGTGCTCACTGCTGCAAAGGGACGATGCCAGGAAGGCATTCCCGGGGCTTGGGGGGGCGGGGTCCCCTGCACAGAGCTGGGACTCACCTGCTGAGACCCATGGACCAGAGACAACCGCCAGCTACAACGCGTCCCAAGCAGGGCAGAGCAATCGGCAGAGACCTAGGGGAGCGTGCTCGCCGGCCTACAGGTAGTGGACTCCGGCCTTCCGGTGCCCAGAGGGCCCCTGGGTTGGAACCCAGGGGAGTGGAAGATCCTGGGCTTCCCCTATCCCTGCACCACTAGGCGGCACTGTCACCTCAGCCTCTTACCGCTAGGCAGCGCTGATGTCACAGACCATAACTCTGAGGCAGGGAGGCTCGCCCCACTCACAGCAAGTCCGGGAGGGCTGGTGGCTGTGGAGCAAACGTGCCGATGGGGCTCGTGCTCATCCAGTTTGTCCTTAAACTCTCAGACGATGGGATTCCCAGCCTTTTCCTTCCCACAGTCCCAGGGAGAGGAAGCAGGTTTGCCAGGCAGAGGCTGCCCTAGGCTGGTGGCTCTCCAGTAGCCTCCATGCTATGCTTTAGTGGCCCTCCACCCCATTCCACATACCCGCCCCACCTCCCTCTGAAACCTGATTGCTCCCAGAGAGCCCCCAGGCCGTGGGAACTGAATTCCCAGCTCTGGAGAGGGGGCCTGTGGAGAAGAGGTTGAATGCAGAGAGGGGGAGGAGGGGCGGGAGGATCTAGGAGAATGCAGCTGACTTTGCTCTATGTGTTCTGGGTGTAGAGCACCTCCGGTGCTGGTGATCTGTCTCGTCTCACCCTCTGCTTCTCATCGGCGTCTTGCTGTTCAACGTGTCCAGCAAAAACCTGCCCCAGCTTAGCCACAAGCCCCAACCTTTGTGGGGTGCCCCACAGCGGTCCCAACACTGCGGCTGGCTCGCCACAATTACCCTAATTGCTCAGTCAAACCAGCTGAACCCTGGACCCCATCAATCCAGCTGTTTAAGATTCGCCAGTGGTATTTGGATGCGAGGAAAGGCCTTGAGAGGGCAAGCCGCTGCTGCAGCTAGTGCACAATCAGGCTGCTCTCGGCAAGACTTGACATCAGATTATCTATCTGCTTTCAGCGTATTTGTGCCAATCTCCAGCAATCCCACTGGAAGCGTGGTTAGCCGAGGCTGGACGTAATTTCATTAAGATCACAAAATGTATGTTCAGCAGATTTCTATGACATTATCGTCTACTACTGTCATTAAGTCAGCGAGGCTTAACAAGATCGCAGCATGAGGGGAGAGCAAGAGAGAGGCTTGCAAGACCAACCGAAAATGAAGGCGTTCTCTCAAAGCGCAGGCAGCATCAGAGGGGTTGGCAGAGGATGGGGATGGCTGGACAGCGCCTGAGCGAGGGGATCCCGGTGCACAGGGACAGCGGGAAGCTTATTCCATCTCCCGGGGGCTGCATTATGGTATTTTCTTTTCCTCCAACGCAGGTTACAAGAGGGTCACTGCCGATGATCGTCACAGGGAGAGCCACTGTCTGCTAGCATTGAATCAGGGAGCTGATCAGGGTAAGGGAGAGAGTAAGCGATTGCTAACCCCATGCATTCAAAAATCATGAGTCCGGTCCCCAAAATATCAGGAAATTGGTTTAAAAATAACGAGCTTTTTAAAAAAAGAATGAATTTGGGGTTCTCTTTATTCGTGTTCTGGCTTCTGAAGCTCTAAAGAGCACTCTGGGGTCAAGTTTTTTGCCCATAAACAGGAGGGCTAAAAACGTACTATTTTGTTTTTGAATGAAAACGGAGATTTTCCTCTAATCACATGAAACCAGGAGCTGGAGATTTAAGAAAAACACCAACTATTGCAAGACCCGTGATGCACAAATTACTGGGCCTGAAAGGACCATTATGAGCACCAAGTCAGACCACCTGCATAGCTCTGAATTAATCCCTCTTTGAACTAGGGCAGATCGTTTAGAAAAAACATCCAATCTTGATTTTAAAATAGCCAGTGATGGAGAATTTACCGCACCCCTTGGTAAGTTGGCAACCTGGAACTATTATCCCTAAAGCTGGGAAAGGATATCAGGACCTTTGGGGAAGTTCCCAGAGACCTCCCCAATTGCTACAAAAACCCCTCCCCCCATTTTTATTAAATTTCACAGACGAGAGGAGGTCAATGCACCAACCGTTTGTGCTACTGAACCCCCCTCCAGAGCCGGCGGCAGCCCTTGGGCAAAGCAAAGGAGGCAGAGGAAAGTCAAGATGCTTGAAAAGGTCCACTAGCCTGCACTGAGTGAGGCCTGTTACCCCGTTTGGCTGGGCCTGAGCGGTTATTCCATGGCAGTCATGCAGGCTAAGCTAGCGAGAATCAGCTCTCGTGCCTCAAGGCGGGCAGCGCTCCCTGCCTGGGTTCCAGAAGGAATTGGACATGAACACATTGTACAAATGGCCAGGTGCATTCGAGTGCCTTTGCCTTCCTGTGAAGCATCAATCAAAGCTGGAGGTCCCTGCGCCAGTAGGGAATTGATGAGGTGACACATGCCTAGATAATCCTAGCAGGTGATCCACACCCCATGCTGCCGAAGAAAGTAAAAAAAAAACCAATGTCCCAGCCAATCTGACCAGGGGAAAATTCCCTCCTGGCCCCAAATTTGGTGATGCGTTAGACCCAGAGCATGTGAGCAAGACCCAACCAGCCAGGCATCTAAGACAAAGGATTCTCTGTACCACCTCGGCACACCAGTCTCCCACAACCAATATCCTGCCTCCAGCTGTGGCAGAGCTCTCTGCTTCAAAGCAAGGCAGCGGGGAAAAACAGATTACAAATGTTTATTAGGAAAAAATAATTCCTTCCTGACTCCTGCAGGTCACTTGGCTGAAGCCCTGAAGCATGAGATTAGATTCTAGTCATTATCGTAAAAAGAACTACAAGTGTTATGAGCATGCTGAGGCCTTGGCAGTCCTGGTCTCTGCACAAAGCAGTGAGTACCCTCTCCTTCCTGCTTTCGGGGATGTTTTCACACTTATTGTCAGTTCTAAGGCGTTTAGTTTTACTGTTTTCCCTAATTTTGTGGCTGGCAGAATACTCTCAAGGTCTCTCTCCAGGAGTCACAGGCAAAGCAGGCTAGATAGGTTACCAAGCAGTTGCCCTAGCAACAGTGTCTATATTAAAACTCTCACCGTATTTCCCCCAATTTTGTGCAATTTCTGTACTTAGTGGGCTAGTTTCTTTAGATAGAAGAAAATGATGCAGGAGATCAGATGTGACTTCATCAGAATAATGGGGACGGTCCCAATCCGCCCTCGCCTGCTCTTGCAAAAGGGATTGGAACTGGCTGTGCTTGCTGCAAACTCAGCCATCTTTTGCCCAGTGGTTTCATCCTAGATTTACAGAGTTTAAGGCCACAAGGGACCATTCGATCGTCTACGGTGGCCTCCTGCCTAACCCAGGCCAGAGAATCTCACCCAGTTGCTCCTGCAGTGAGCCCAATGAATTGTGGCTGACTAAAGCCTATCAAGTGCCCTGCATCCAAATCTGCCCTCCTGCGAGTACCAGCTGAGCGGAATGCTGCAGTTTCCTCAACACATGGTCCCAGAGAATTCATTGTTTTCCAGATGTTTGTGTGAATACATTTCTAGCCCGCTCCAGGCCCGGAATGGGTCGTGATCCCCATTCAAGTATTCGGAGCTGACTCTCCAAACCTTTCCAGGTCACCCTGTCGCCAGCCCCTTGAGACTGTTCTCTGAAAAAGCAAATGGCTCTGAGTCGGAAGAGTTTGACTCGGAGGAGCAGCCCACCTTCTCCTACCTTATATATGCATTGATCTGGCTTTCCACGGCCCCACAGTAAAAGGACTGTCGAACTGACAGTCTTGGAAAAGTACACTAGCAACACACAGATGCATCAGGTACCCCAGAGCCAATGTAACGAAATCCGCTCCGTGCTGATACCCAGCCCCGGCAGCGTGCCGTGACAGAGTTATGGATCACATGGGATGCAAAACAGACCCATTGAAATCAACAGGGCCACTGGGCATGAAGAGTAAGGACGAGTAAGGGCTTGCAGGGTTAGGGAAATAATGAGAATCGCAGCAAGGGAAGTTCCTCTCAAAGCCCCAGGCTCCTGGCACTAGCCCAGCGCGCCATCGGCACTGCAGCCAGTTGTAAATCAGAGGTAACAAAACCAGCGTTGTCTCTGTTGAGAAGTATTTTCCTGACAGTGACCGCGAGCGGTAAATCCATCTTTGGAGCAGCTGAACAAAATCTCAGGCAGTGCCTTTAAAAACCTGGATTTTCTTAAGGAGGATTATCACCTCCTTGTTGAACTTCAGATTAGCCCACAATTTAAACCTTGTCATTTGCTCGCTCGACGGGGGTTAATGAAATGGCATGGCATGGCATGGCATGGATCACCCGAGAAAAGAAGATATTAAAATGGACAGGGTGGGAGGTGGAGTACAACCTGACTGACCTTGTACGTGAGACAAGGGATGGGAAAAATACAGGCAATGCTCTCTGTGGATAACTCCCCCGTGCCCCAAGTAAAGGACCCAACTTCCTACCATACCAAAATGAACAGACCAGCTACCAGACTTGGGAGTAGTCTCTTCAAGGTCCCTTGCACTGGGAGACTTCACTCTGCAGACTGACAAAGCCGAGGATGCATTGCTAGGCCAAGAACTCATCACGGGTTTCTCCTGGCTGGTTTGTGCGCCAGCCACATGGCTGGCCACGCATTAGATTTCACCTTCACACCCTGGATGACAGACCACCAAAAGCAGAGGGCCCCACCCACGCCTCACAAGAGATCAGCTGATGTCTGCCAATGACTTCCTCTAGCACTCCGTCCATCAGCTCTTCACACTGAAGAGACATGGTTTCAACCTGCCTTTGGGTATTTTTTAATAAAGAAAGACTTTGTGGGGATTTGTGTTATTTACTGAAACAGCTACTGGGGTCAGCATTGCCAGCTGCCTCCGGCTTCCGGATCTACCTGTGATAGTAGAATCATTCAAAGGGTTTAAGTGGGACTGATGCGGACATTTCACCCTGGGTAGAGAGGGGCCACAGCCAGAACCTTACATCTAAACTCGCCCACATTTAAGCAACTTTGCCTCAGGGTCTGAAGTTGGTGACCCGAACCCATCTCCACTTTTCAGAGATCATTTTAAAAGTGGGCTACTACTTTGTATTCTAACGTATCCAACAGCGGTGAGGCCCAGGGTCAGAAGGGATATGAACATGAGAACACAGGATTCATATGGGAGAACACTGAGTCATCCGGTCAAGCGTCCTGCCCCTGGCAGGGAGGAGGCAGCATAGGTAGGGCACTGGACTCAGAGTCAGGAAACCTAAGCTACATCTGACACGTTTGACCTTTGGCAAATCACAGCAAGCGCTCCGTGCCTCAGTTTCCCCAAATTGAAAACGGGGATAACAATACTTCGCTTCCTCTGCAAAACTGCTTTGAAACCTCTGGATGGGAATCTCTAAGGAGTATTTAATACTCCACCCCAACATTCTGCAATGACATATACAAGAGGGGAGAGTCCTGCCTCCTGTATTGATCAAATTATGTCCTCAAACCATGCAAGTTGACGGAAGGCAAGTCTGGGCAGGGTCCCCACACATCCCCAGTCATTCTCGCCTTGTCTGCTCAGCGTACAGGCTTCCTCTGCAGGGAGCTGCAGGTGCAGGCAGTGGGGTTTTGGCTGTGTCCATGATGCTGACAGGCCTTGATAGTAAGCTGCTACAGGAAGTTCCCCGGCAGGTTCTCAGGAGCCCCTACACTGGTCTTTTCACACCTCAGCGCTGATGGAAGCTTCTCCTGCCACTGCCCCTGCTCTGCCTGGCCTATGGAGAGCAGCAGACTTTGGCTACCACTAAATGCCACCAATTGGTCACCAGCATCAAAACACCCTTGTAAAAAAGGAGAAAATCCGCCGTATTGCAAATGGAGCTGCCCTAATTAAGAGGCAACAGAGAAAAAAAATCCCTCCATGTTCCTTCAAATTGTGGACCCAGTTCGTGCTGATACTTAAATGAGAAAAGGGGAAAAAATCTTGCCAGTGTAATACAGACGCCGCCAACTCCATTTTTATAAAAGCAATGAAATGCAGGGGAGATGAGAGTTATAAATCTGAATAGCGATCATATCCTTCCCCTACAAAAAAAAAAACATGTTTGTTTATCGCTTTTACTATTTTCCGTAAAATTTACAGTTGACAATCTGCCAGAATGCGGCAGAGATCTTTTAAATGTGGCTCCAACCAGCCTGGTATGGAGGAAGGAGACAGGCTAAAAATATTGCTTCTTTTTCTTCAATCCAGTTCCAAACAAAAGGGGTGATTTACCAGGGAAGCAAAGCACAGCTTTCTGTCGAGCGCCTGACAGCTCCCTGGAAAGAACAGTCATTGTGTTAAACAGAAATGATTTTTTTGTGTATTCTGGAGTTAATTTTCCAAATACTTGCGTGAAATGAGAGCAACCCAAAAGTTGCAGGGATATGGAGAATTGCTTGTAATTACAGGAAGGGGAACAGAAGCCAACCAGACCCTATTAGAGGGCGCTTGGTTCTGGAATTCTGGCAGCTAGAGGGGTCACATGCGTCTCTTTAACAGTCCTTGGGATGAGACATTAAAATCAAGGTCCCATCTGCAGCTGAGCCACCTCGGGCTGCGACCCCACCGTATCTCAGAAGTCAGGGCTGGAACAGACCAGTGCTACAGGAAGTGATTCAGTACATAGTGCTCCTCTCTCTTGGACAGTAGTGACCCAATATTGGGTATGGGGTATCGTGTGAATGGAAGTGCCATCTTTCCTGTGCGATGAGTTACCTATCATCATTAAAAGGGTCCGTGGCACTTTTTGCAAGGATATGTGTCCTGGTGCAATTCCACTTTGGATAGTTGTTCCAGTCCATCAACCTCATTGAACTGGATACAAGAACCTTCTTCACTTCCTGTCTTAAACTGTTGCCTAGTGCTTCTGGCTTGGGAGGAATAGCACGTAGAGCTCCGAAGATGGTTACGTTCCAGTGGTGGGGAGTGAACAAGTGCTCCACTCTGTTAAGTTATTTGGGATCTCAAAAATAGAAGGTGACATAGCAAATATGGAATCCTTATTTCCTGCATGCATGTTGTAAAGGGCCTAGCAGACATGGTCTTCACCATTGCATCGGTCCTTTGGTGTTTCCAGCACCCAATAAGCAGGGTACGCCAGACTTTGAAACACAGTCAAGGATGGTTATTATGGTTCTGCATCCACTGGGGTCTGACAGTGAGGAGAAGTCTTTTCTGCCAAGCGTCCTAACAAGTTGGTGACTCGTTTATCCTAGTCACAGTCATTCCTGCAATTTCTAAAAGCTACGTTCGAACAGCTTAACGCTGGGCATCACACAAGGTAGATTGGGCTTGGAATCCCAGTAATTCTGGCCACTGGTACCTGTGAAATTCAGGTCCCTGTTGTATTCTCAAATCATTGATTTCAATGAGGCTTTTGCCTGAGTAAGGTCTTCAGAACCACTAGCAGATGGCACCACTAGGGATGCCGGTGCCAAAAGTCCTCTTTCGAGGGGGAGGGATAGCTTTTGAGGGGGAGGGATAGCTCAGTGGTTTGAGCATTGGTCTGCTAAACCCAGGGTTGTGAGTTCAATCCTTGAGGGGGCTACTTAGGGATCGGGGGCAAAAATCAGTACTTGGTCCTGCTAGTGAAGGCAGGGGGCTGGACCTGATGATCTTCCAGCTCTGTGAGATAGGTTTATCTCCATATATTATAAGTGGGACTGAGCAATGCATGGGCTTGCAATGGCCCACTGCACAGGATGGTACTCAACCCTAGGGGCCTAATCCTGAAGCTCTTGCCCTCTCCATAACTTACAAACCTTCACAACATGGGCATGGCGCTCAATCCTGCCAGAGGCTAGTAAATCCCAGAAATGCTCCTTGTCAATGAGAGTTTCATCACCAAGGATTAGGACAATTCTAAAGTCTGCTCAGTTCCTTTTGGGTCAGATCGAGCTCAAATCCGGATTTTGCCCCCGAAGTGCTAAATCTCTTCGGTGTCATTGGAACAAGGGCGTTCGGCTGAACGCTGATGATATTTTTGCTTTTAGGTTTCGCTCCAGTTCCATTAACCCGCTTGACATGATTTATTCAATGGACAGAATTAACTCCTACAAAGGGCCAGCTTGTAACTTACATTTTTAGACTCTCCGTGATGATAAGATAAATTAAATTGGCTGATTTGGGGTCAGCGTGGTGACTTCGAGGATTAATGCGCTAATATATTAGACCTTCTGCTCCAAAGTAGCTCATTTAAATCCTGCATTGCTAGGCAGTCCTTCTCAGTGGCAAGCTTCCAGAGCTTGATCAAATTGACAAATGCTTCCACCAGGGGAGAGAAAAAGCTTTTACATTACCATTAAAAGTACAGGCAAAATGGCACTAACTAGTGGCACTGTGGTCGGTTAGAATTCTCCAGTAGTTGGTCGGATCTTCTGTGGAAATCATACCAAAATTTGGAAAAGAATTTTGTTCAGAAGAAATACTGGAGAATTCATGCCACTGTCCACAGCCATAACTATTCCCACCTTCCCTGTACTTTTAAGAGTTCCATAAAACATTTTTATCCCCCTCTTTGCAATAGACACAGAAAGGGATGTAGCTTTAATATCTCATCTGAAAGGTGACTGAAATGATGCACGTTCAACATCCCAGATAGGTGCTATCGGCTGCAGGGATTTCTGCAATGGGCAAGCCTATCAAAATACAGGACATTTTAGCCAAGGGAAAAAATATTAGCCTAACAAAAAAGATAGGTATACAAAGCATTTGGATCCCGGCTGCCCTCCATTGCTCACTCAGAAGTTAGATTAGGAAGCTGTCTAACTCCTGAGTGTTTCTATTTACGGACGTTTTATTACTCAGATTCTCTTCTCTTTTTTTCTTTTGTGTGAATGTAAAGTTTGTAAATGCTCTTAGTTTGACCAAGCTGTCTACGCACTACCCTGTTGCCTGATCTGTTGGTTGTGCATTAATTATACTGAACACTTAAGACTCTATGCGGATGCCCACTGTGCCTAATGCATGTTCATTATTTGCACTTCCACACCCCATTCACGTAGAGGGTGCCCTTCTCCCATAGGTTACAAGGCCTTTTGCCTCAAATTCATTAGCATGTGCATCAACTGGTTACCATGGCATTCTTGTGGTTGGACACCTGTGGATGTTCCGACTTAAAATACCTAAAGCTGGCATCTTGGGGGTACCTGTCAGCAATTTAGTCATAACTGCTCATTACAGCATTCCCTCTTGTGCTATCTTATGAGCTAGCGTTACTCCTGGTTAGCCACTTATGCTAAGCTATTGTCGTACAGGCCTGGAGGCTTGTAGGCTCCTTGTGTTACTGCCTTAACATATATTTATGCCTTACATAGCAAATACCTGTAGGCTACAGCCTTAGCCTGTAATACACTTCACTGGAAAGCATTTGTATTATTTCCTTGTGACCCTAATTCATGGCAGCTCTCTCGCCGGCATAGCTCGTTAGCTCAGTATAACTACGTCGCTCAGGGGTGTGGATGTCATTATACCGATATAGGTCTGTAGTATAGACCAGACCTCATTCTGCATCCAACCCCTCTGTTCTCACTGATTGTAATTTGCAGCAACGAGCTTCAGAAGAATAAATCTTGTCCACTATTGGGATAGTGGAAATGTAATTAGCGGCTAATGCTCCCTGTCAGTCCTGGAAGATGAAAGGGATGCAGTACTCAGAGACTGATGGATGCTGATAAGGGAAGGCGTGATTGGTGGGAAGTTGACAGGGATGGAAGGGCTGGTGCCGATTCTTATCGCGAATGCGGCTCACTCAAAGGATGCGGGAGGGGAACCAGACCTTGTCCAACCCGAAGGTTATGTTGGCAAGAGTGGCAGCAAACTGAGGGCCACACCTAATTTGAATAAAATGGAGCAGACTGCCGGCATCGACTGCTTGGACAAAGCTGGAGCATTGCCTGCTGGGATCTTTGCTGCCCAGGGGCTGCACCTGTGTATTGAAGTGGAGGAAGGCCTTGGGCTGCCCTGACAAATGCAATACTCACATTTTGGACACCTTTGATATTTCATAAGTTAAAGTGGTGGCCATTAAAAATCCAATATTTGCCAATGCATACCACATGGTGACAACCCCGATTTCCTATTTTAAGCACACTGTTGTCTCAGATACCGTTGTTTGGTAACTGTTAACAAATGCTGACATCTCATTGGTGACCACTGGACCGATGCTGGGGCCAGGAGCAGTAGAATGTTTGGGTGGGCTGGCCCTTCATTTCACTTTATATTTTTTACTGTTTCCTAGGGTATCAATGGTACCGTGTGTTTCATCCGACTTCCTTTGGGATGAAAGGGAGCTCAGTTAATACTGAGATTCCGCTGGGTTTGGAATGAGCACACAGAGTCTATCCCACTTCGCTGAACTTCTTTGATCTGAAAACCGGACTAGTAATAATGTGAAATCAGGATTTCCCTGCTAGCTTTCTAGTCCTGCTTGAACAGTCAGGATGGATAGAGAACAAGATTAGCTGTTCCTTGGGGTATTTTAGTATTTCTCCTGCTTTCTAGTGAGGAAGGTCAAAGGCATATGAGCGAGTTTCTAAAATATTAGCTGAAGAGCAGAAGCCCTCAGAGGAAAAGTTCTGGGTAGATGCTTGCCTTCATGTTTTGCGCAACGTTCTTTCCAAATTGGTTTGCTGCGGCCTTCAGTATTGTCTGCCCAATCCATCCCCATAACTATCTCTGTCCTAAATATGGAAAGAAACAACAACGGCAGAGAAGTGATGTGGTTGTTAGCGCAACGCCTCAGAACTCCTGGGTTCTCTTCCTGGCGGGGCCACTGACTTGCTGTGTGACCTTGGGCAAGTCACTGTGGCTCAGTTTGCCCAGCTGTAAAATGAGGATAACATGCCCCTACTTTCCAGGGGAGTTGAGGATTCATTATTAGTGTTTGCAAAGTGCTGGGAGACCCCTTGGGGAAAGGGGCTGAATAACTGCAATGCATTTAACTTTGCCATTCCCCCAGAGATGGTGGCTGTATAACCCAGCTGCTGGCTGAAGCTGCAACAAACCATGGGCACTGACATTGTATTTTAAGCGTTCTCCCTTCATTATTAAAGTGTTTGATAGTTATTCTGGCAAGACGAACAAATACTTTGGATGAAAGCAGCTGTTGTACCAGGAAGTCTCCCTGTTCTCCCTCTGTTGACAGAAGCAGGAGGAGCAGGCGCGCTTCCACCCATCTTTGGGCTCCTCCTATCACCAGACATGTGCAGTGGTGCCAGCTCTCATGATTTGGTTATGAGTCTCATGATGATTATTGTTTTCCTTAAAGCCCCAGCTCCTGGAGTCAAGTGGAGATGTGCGGATTTCAGCCTTCGTTCTTAAAGACAAATGAAGTTTCTAGCCCCCGTGGCTGTGGAGAAAGCTTCCAAAGGTGACCCCAGTGCACCTGAAAGGCTCAGAAAGCAGAAGGCAAATAAAAAGAACCCCAACGCTATTATTTTACATCATCTCAGGATTTTAAAGCCAATCTTGTGATTTTTGGTGAACACTCGGGGTGTCAGGGGGTCTCTCTCTGCCTTGCTCTCTTAATTTCAGTGGGTAATCAGGCTTTGGGAGAGAGAACTGTCCATTGGATCCGGAATCACTTCTAGCTCCTGCTAGCAAACATTTCCATCACTAGCTAGGAACTACAGCCTGGATCTGAGATGTAAAATGGAGATAATAATCCTGCCTTTCTTCCACCCATTGTGTGCCTAGTCTATTTAGACTGTATGCTCCTCAGGGGTAGGGGTGTCTCTTCTACATGCCTCCACAGTGCCCAGAACATGGGGATTAAGTGACCTGCCCAAGGTCATTCAGAGTCTGTGGCAGAGCTCCTGACTCCCAGTTTAGTGCCTTAAGCAAAGGGGATGGTTGGTCTTCTAGTTACTGGTTAAGTCTGCTCTAATGGACACTTAGATTTGGTAGCCAGTGATTAGAATGAGAAGCAGTGGAGAGAAACAGATTTTTGTCTACATTTGAACACATGGAACAGTAAGTCAGATGGCCCATCATTCCAACCCCAGAACGGGAAACAATGCCGTAAAACAGCAGAAAGGTCATTTGAAACATGCCAAATCACTTTCACGGCATGGAGTCAGACAGTGACGAAAACTCTCCCAATGCCTGCGAACCCAGCATGGAGGGAAATGTCGCCAACTCTGATACTGTGAGAACAGAGCAAGATGTAAATTGTTCCGAACCAGATACCAATCTCAGCGCTGTCATTAATAATTCTTTTTCAAATAAGCATAACAGAACATTTGCCAGATCGTATCGGACAGAGAACATATCATGTTGACATGAATACAAAGAAACATATTGTAGGCCACTCAATGCATGGATTAATGAATTGGGCAGGGGAGAGGAACAGCCTCAACCCATGGGATCTGTGTGTAGGGAGCATCACCGTGATAGCCCTACATCATGTTCCTCCACGGGGCAGCAGAAAACATGTCTGCCTTTCAGACAAGGCAGAAAATACATATATGGGACCCATGCAGTTAGACACAGGTAGGCAGACCCACGTCTGTCCTTTGCAGGGGGCAGAACGTGGAAGGAATGAGAGCGGTTTCAGGGCAGGGCGAGCTGGAAATGGACTGGCCTGTGATCAATGCTTCAGCTCTCTCTTGAGCAAATTCACCCCAGTGCAGAGCACCGGCATGAAGTCTACACACCTTCAAGCTATATTTTGCACTAGAAGAGCTTTTGCGTAGGGGCTGCATTTCACCCTGGAGATAATATTTCTCAGAGAGGGACAGGCAAGGGTTGAGATGACAGTGCAGTACCTTTATCAAACGAGTCAGGCTTTTCTAAACATTATTGGCATGTCTATGGAGCTCACCAGCTCCCACCTGAACTAAGGAAGAACAGTGACATCAGCTGAGCTACAAGTTCAAAGGGTGACCAGCTTTCAGATTGCAGGATAAAAGATGATCCTGGGGGGAGAGGTGGAGAAAACTCTCCACACTCCCTCCCTGGGATAGAACTGCGGAGTTAAGTCCGGGGGTGGGTGAGAGGCAGAGGGGTGAGTTCGGCCTTGTGAAATAGCAGCCATGGGCCCTGTCAGACCCGGACACCAGGCTACGGGGACAATGTATTTGCACGGGCATGGTAGGCAACTGCTATGTTCTGACAATAAACAACAGCACAGCTGTGAGAGGGATCCAACAGCCTCTTTAAAATGAGGTAATAACTCTCATTACAGGGGCTTCAATGCTGCACATTAGAAGCACGAACGTACATGGGTGACAGGCGGGTTTATCAAAGGTGGAGGGGGAAATGGTCGGCATTAGTAAACAATATACATCGGCCCGTAACGTGCATTGATCCCCTTTAACAGAGACCAAAAACTCTGATGCCTTTTGAGACGTTGCAGGACATTGTGTAGACACAGCTGATACCAGCATTTTCACACTAGCTACTGCACTTTAGCCAGAGGGACGTTCCCCACTAAACTGGACCAAGTTCAAGGTTCAACTCCCTCCTTCCAAAAAGGAAGCGCTGAGCACAGGATTTACAACAGGCTTCCCCTGAGAGCAGATGAGCTCCGAGAAGAGTTATATGTAGAATCCTGGCTCTCAGCAGTTTCTTCGCTCTGAGCCGCCGCATCTTTCTCTTTGATTTCTATTGCAATTGGCTCAGCTCACTTGGAGACGGGCTGTTCTCAAGAGCGGAGCAGGACTTGTGTATGGGATCCAAACAGAGCTGTTCAGCCATTAATCATCTGTGCTTAAAAAATCCACTGACTCCTTGCAGAACATTTGGGAGAGCCTCCGGTTCAGAAAGGAGTTGTAGACACAGGATGCTGGCAGATCTTTTGCAAGGTTTGGGGTTCGTTAAATGCCTGCATTAACGTTAACAGAGGGCTTGAAGTGACAGCCTGGAAGATGGCAGGCCCAAGACGCTCACGGGAAATGTACAGCACAATCCCATACTCCCCTATCCAAATCAAAACCCCACAGTGATCACCCAAGCACTCCGCAGTATCGTGAGTCTGAGATATAGGTCCAGATTCTCCCCACCCCCACCCTCAACTGGGACACTTTGCACCTATGTCACCTTAAAGAGCATCGGGAGTGTCAACCCAGCACAGGGTGAGCCTCCATGACGTAGAACCCACATAATGGCTCTTCTCCTCTGTGCAGGGGGCCATGGCCAAAGAACGGGTGTGTGGCCAGACCGACACTGCTTGGTAAGGCTCTTGGCAGCTGGCATAAACTAGTACAGCCTTTAGGCTGCTCCGAGTTACTCTGGGGAACTAGCCTGGTGCAGAGCCGGCCCAGAATTAGGGGAGCCCCAAGGCATCTAACGTCCTCTTTGCATCGCCCCCTCCCCACTTCTCCACTGCCCTGTGTGCTCCTCAACCAGGATCAGTGCTTAGGATAACCATTACTGCAAAACATGGAAGTTCTCCTTGGAAGGGCTGCCTGCCTCAGCGTCTCAGCCTGTCTAGGCAGAACCACCACCAGGGCTGGGAGAGCACTTAGGTCTGTGTGGCCTTCACAGACTGGCGAGACTAAAACAAGGGTACAGATTAGTGCAGTGAACCTCTCTCCAATGGGAACTGGGCTGAGACCACCAATTCCTTTCGCGTAGGCCACTGAACAGGGATGAGGTGGTAAGACTTTCAGTTACTACTTGCCTGGCTTAGTGAGAGACAGTGATGCCTAAACGTGATGCCCTGTGTGACTGTCTGTAGCCCACTGTCAAACCCTTCCGAGCGCTCCTGCCCTATTATCACTACAGAATCACAATCGAGGATCGGGGCCCCATTGCACTGGGAACTGTACAGACAACCAACAGGAAAGCCAGTCCCTGCCCCAGAGCGTCTAGATAGGATCACGTTGCCTGTTCCTCTCTCAAAGTCACAAACTTCTGCTCCTTGACATCATGCGCATGTGCTTGGAGAGTATTGGTGGTGGGGAAGAAGCAGCGGGAAGAGCGAAGCCAGGAAGAGAAGAAAATTAAATCAAATCAAAGAAAGGCCAAAAATTAAACGTTTCTGCTGTCTGTTTGGAGTGGGGGGGAAAGAGCTTCTCTCATCCCTAGGAGTTTTTGAGGCTGCTGAGCAAAATGGACGCCGTTTTCCTGTGCGTAGCCTTTATTCTCTGCTTCCAGGGGAGAGTTGTGCACAGTGCAGCAGATATGCAAGAAGGAATTCTGTTATTAAGGATGTGCTCATCATCCTAATGTGCGTCTTGGAGCCTTTCCTTCGGAGACAAACTAAGGAAAGGAACAAAGCCCCCTCTCCTCTACAGTGTGTGCTGACCCACTCTGGGTTATCAGCAGCTCTGTTATTATGCTACATCTCTTCCTCAGTCTTTTTCTTTTATTTTCCTAGCTCCATTAATGTCTGAAGACTAGAGGAAAGAATCCCCAGGGCCATCTTGAGGTTAGCAAGATAGCACGCAGACATATTATACTTTGAAGCTCTTCCTCACCAGGGATTTGGGCTCGGCAGTTGTCAGGGGGTCTCTCTCTGCCTTGCTCTCTTAATCTTCCCGTGGCTGAACAGTCACTGAACGGCTTGGAAACCGCAGCTTTATTCCACGTAGTATCTCTAAGACAAAACAAAACTCAAAATGCTCTTCTCGCTCACATAGTCTCAACCCTTCGCTGCTTCTAAACCACCCTGTTGATCCTGATTTCCTGGGGCTAGTCGTTCTGCAGCAGCTGTTACAGTGATGAATGCTACCTGCAGCCTCTCCTTTGTTTCTTGGAAAGGCTAAGCTCTAATTAACATCTGTGAGCTCCGTCGGTGTAAATGAAAGCAGAACACGACCCACAGAACAGAATAAAACCATTCCCATATCAGCAAGGCCTTTTAGAGTCTTGAGATGCAAATCTCACTGAAGAAAAAGGAAAAAAAGCTCTGAGATTAATCAATTATTAATGCATAATTATTTGGCAACATGCAGTGACAAATGATGTTGGAGAGGATCCCTTGCCAGAGGTTCAGCAGAGTATCGCTTGCTTTTTGGTTACTGAGATTCTAAAACTGAAATGTCCATTTCCCGTGCTTCTCTCACTCAGTCATGGGGAAATTCCCAAAAGCTAAGGGTGACCTTTCCCTATTCTGGCCCCGTGAAGAATGTGGGAGAGAGCAGTTTATGAATCATATGCGTTGCACCTCTGTGTTTTGATTAGTCGGATGTGTTCTGCCATGAGGTGACAAGCAGTTCAGGTCCTGCAGGAGTGACTCACGCGTTCCCAGGTCTCAGGTAGCCAGCCATCTACCAACACTGTTCTCCTTGCAGGGCTATCTCCAGCCCCTGCTGGGCTCACAAGGTGAGTTTGGTAAGGAGAGGAGACCCCAGCTTGTGGACACAAAACAAAGGATCCTGCTTATTTTAAAAAGACACTCTCTCTGAAGCCCATGGGAGTCTGTCATGCTCTGTCTCTGTAATGCTTTTACCCTCTCAATACATGTGCTTGCTTACGAAGAGTTGGGTGGCAGCTTAACTGTGGCCGTTACACAGTTTACCATCACTGAGGAGAAAAGTAAAGTGGGTTGGCTGGGAAGGTCACAGTGTAGGCAGGGTTTGTGTTTGTGTTTGTTGTGGTGTGCTTGCTGCCGGACTGAAATATACCGTGTGGTGTGTTTATTTGGGGGACTGTGTGTTGACCGCGTGGGTGCTGAGCCTAGCGGCCTGCTAGGCAAGGCTGAGAGCTTCTTAACGAGGCTTTGATCCCTAAGCCCTTTAGCCCCCATCAACCATTAACCAGGGGGCGGGGCTACTCAGGAAGACCAGGGCTTTAAAAAGCCCTCTCCTAAGCGACCAGAGGAGCTAGTGAACAAGAGTGGCTAACAGGAAAGTTTTGCGAGGGAGTTCACAAGGGAAGCGTGGGGGGCGGGGCTACATACACTTACCATTCCTCAAACTTCCTTAAACTTCAAGCCAAAAACACCCCCTGATAAAAACAAAACAAGACCAAAGGAACCAGCTGCAGGAGTAAAAAGAGAATGCAGGCAGAAGTCCAGCAACAGAGTGGGGGCTACCCAGTTTATTGCACCCAATGCAGCATGTCTGATTCCTGCCCTAGGGGCAGGTGGCGTATGTGTGCACTCGGTGCAAGGAGCTCCCAGCCCTCACAGCCCATGTACAGGTTTGGAGACCAGAGTGGCAGAGCTGGAGGAGCTAAGGGAGACAGAGGTACATAGATGAGACTTTCCAGGACACAGGAGAACAGTCCCACCCCCGGTCTGACAGCCTCTGTGCTGTTGAGGAGGATGAAAGTCTCAGGAAAGGAGAACATCCAACTGGAGCAGAGGGAAACGATCCCATAGTTGGGACCCTCCTTCCAGATGATGTTGTGATGTCCTCTCGCACTGAGGATACCTCTCTGGGGGAGGGAACTCCAGTTATTAGGAAGAGACAAGTATTATTAATGGGTGATTCGATCATTAGAAACATAGATAGCTGGGTTTGCAATGACCAGGAGAACCGCATGGTGACTTGCCTGCCTGGTCCGAAGGTTGCGGATCTATCAAGACATCTAAATAGACTTATGTGTAGTGCTGGGGAGGATCCGGTGGTTGTGGTACATGTAGGTACCAGTGACATAGGGAAGGATAGGAGAGGGGTCCTGGAGGCCAAATTTAGTCTGCTAGGTAAGAGGTTGAAGTCCAGGACCTCCATGGGAGCATTCTCTGAAATGCTTCCAGTTCCATGCACAGGACCAGTTAGACAGGCAGAACTGCAGGGTCTCAATGCGTGGATGAGACGATGGTGTAGGGAGGAGGGGTTTAGATTTATTAGGAACTGGGAAAACTTTTGGGAAAGGGGGAGCCAATACAGGAAGGATGGGCTCCACCTAAACCAAAATGGAACCAGATTGCTGGCACTTAAAATTAAAAAAGGTCGTAGAGCAGTTTTTAAACTGGGAAAGCCAACAAGGGCGGAGAAGCACATGGTTCGGACAGCAATATCCCTTAGGGGATGATCTATTAATGGAGATTCTCTATGTCCTAGTACGGAGGAGAGGATGGAAGATGATAAAATACAGGTAGGATCTGATGAGAAATAATCAAAAGAAAAAAGTCCCATTCAATTATGTCACGTACTGGCAGACAGCTAAAAAGTGACAAGTATTTAAAGTGCTAGAAGTCTAAATACTAAGATGTGTGAACTAGAGTGTCTTGTGTTGAATGAGGATATTGATATAATAGACATCACAGAAACTTGGTGGAATGAGGATAATCAATGGGACACAGTAATACTAGGGTACAAAATATATCAGAAGGACAGAACAGGTCATGCTGGTGGGGGAATGGTACTATATATGAAAGAAAGTGTAGAATCAAATGAAGCAAAATCTTAAATGAACCAAACTGTACCATAGAATCTCTATGGATAGTAATTCCAGGCTTGCATAATAATATAGCAGTAGGGAGATATTACAGACCACCTGACCAGGATGTTGATAGTGACTGAGAAATGCTCATGGAGATTAGAGAGGCTATTAAAATAAAAACCTCAATAATAATGGGGGATTTCAACTATCCCCCATAGTGACTGGGTACATATCACATCAGGAAGGGATGCAGAGATAAAGTTTCTTGACACCTTAAATGACTGCTTCTTGGAGCATCTGGTCCTGGAAGCCACCAGAGGAGAGGCAATTCTTGATTTAGTTCTAAGTGGAGCACAGGATCTGGTCCAAGATGTGAATATAGCCGGACTGCTTGGTAATAGTGACCATAATATAATTAAATTTTACATCCTTGTGGCAGAGAAAACACCACAGCGGCCCAACACTGTAGCATTTAATTTCAGAAAGGGGAACTACGCAAAAATGAGGAGGTTAGTGAAACAGAAATTAATAGGCACAGCACCAAAAGTAAAATCCCTGCAAGCTGTAAGGAAACTTTTAAAGATATCATAATAGAGGCTCAACTTAAATGTAGCCCCCAAATTAAAAAACATAGTAAGAGAACCAAAAAAGAGCCACTGTTGCTAAACAACAAAGTAAAAGAAGTCATGAGAGGCAAAAAGGCATCCTTTAAAAAGTGGAAGTTAAATCCTAATGAGGAAAATAGAAAGGAGCATAAACTCAGGCAAATGAAGTGTAAAAATATAATTAGGAGGGCCAAAAAAGAATTTGAGGAACAGCTAGCCAAAGACTCAAAAAGTAATAGCAATTTTTTTTTAAGTACATCAGAAGCAGGAAGCCTGCTAAACAACCAGTGGGGCCACTGGACGATCGAGATGCTAAAGGAGCACTCAAGGACGATAAGGCCATTGCGGAGAAACTACATGAATTCTTTGCATCGGTCTTCACGGCTGAGGATGTGAGGTCGATTCCCAAACCTGAACCATTCTTTTTAGGTGACAAATCTGAGGAACTGTCCCAGACTGAGGTGTCAGTAGAGGAGGTTTTGGAACAAATTGATAACTAAACAGCAATAAGTCATCAGGACCAGATGGGATTCGCCCAAGATTCTGAAGGAACTCAAATGTGAAATTGCAGGACTACTAACTGTCATTTAAATCAGCTTCTGTACCAAATGACTGGAGGATAGCTAATGTGACACCAATTTTTAAAAAGGGCTCCAGAGGTGACCCTGGCAATTATAGGCCGGTAAGCCTGACCTCAGTACCGGGCAAACTTGTTGAAACTATAGTAAAGAACAAAATTGTCAGACACATAGATGAACATAATTTGTTGGGGAATAGTCAACACGGTTTTTGTAAAGAAAAATCGTGCCTCACCAATCAAGAATTCTTTGAGGGGGTCAACAAGGACAAGGGGGATCCAGTGGATACAATGTATTTAGATTTTCAGAAAGCCTTTGACAAGGTCCCTCATCAAAGGCTCTTAAGCAAAGTAAGCAGTCATGGGCAGTGGTGCGGAAGTGATTTTAATAGTGGGAGTGCTGAAAGCCAACCCCCTTACCCCGATGCCCCCTTCTTCCCCCCACCCAGAGCTGAGGCCGGGACCAAAAGCCCCAGGCACGGAGCAGCAGCAGAGCCTTGGGAGCAGGGCGGCAGCCAAGACCCCGGGTGTGCAGGGCTGGCAACTGAGACCCCGGACACGGGACTGGCAGCTGGGAGCCCAGGGATGCTGCAGCACTCTCCCACACACACACACACCCCTAGTTCCCACACCTATGGTCATGGGATAAGAAGTAAGGTCCTCTCATGGATTGGTAACTGGTTAAAAGATAGGAAACAAAGGGTAGAAATAAATGGTCAGTTTTCAGAATGGAGAGAGGTAAATAGTGGTGTCCTTCAGGGATCTGTACTGGGCCCAGTGATGTTCAACATATTCATAAATGGTCTGGAAAAGGGTAAACAGTGAGGTGGCAAAATTTGCAGATGATACAAAACTACTCAAGATAGTCTCTTCCCAGGCAGACTGCCAAAAGCTACAAAAGGAGCTCTCAAAACAGGGTGACTGGGCAACAAAATGGCAGATGAAATTCAATGTTGATAAACGCAAAGTAATGCACATTGGGAAACATAATCCCAACTATACATATAAAATGATGGGGTCTAAATTAGCTGTTACCACTCAAGAAAGAGACCTTGGAGTCATTGTGGACAGTTCTCTGAAAACATCCACTCAATGTGCAGCTGCAGTCAAAAAAGTGAACAGAATGTTGAGAATGATTAAGAAAGTGATAGATAATAAAACAGAAAATATCAGATTGCCTCTATATAAATCCATGGTACACCCACATCTTGAATACTGCATGCAGATCTGGTTGCCCCATCTCAAAAAAGATACAGTTATTGGAATTGGACAAGGTTCAGAAAGGGGCAACAAAAATGATCAGGGGTATGGAACAGCTGCCATATGAGGAGAGATTAATAAGACTGGGACTTTTCATCTTGGAAAAGAGACGACTAAGGGGGATATGATAGAGGTCTATAAAATCATGACTGGTGTGGAGAAAGTAAATAAGGAAGTGTTATTTACTCCTTCTCTAACACAAGAACTAGGGGCCACCAAATGAAATTAATAGGCAGCAGGTTTAAAACAAACAAAAGGAAGTATTTTTTCACACAACGCACAGTCAACCTATGGAATTCCTTGCCAGAGGATGTTGTGAAGGCCAAGACTATAACAGGGTTCAAAAAAGAACTAGATAAGTTCCTGGAGGATAGGTCCATCAATTGGTATTAGCCAGATTGGGCAGGGATGGTGTCCCTAGCCTCTGTTTGTCAGAAGCTGGGAATGGGCAATGGGATGGATCACTTGTTGATTACCTATTCTGTTCACTCTGTCTGGGGCACCTGGCATTGGCCACTGTCGGAAGATAGGATACTAGGCTAGATGGACCTTTGGTCTGACCCAGTATGGCCGTTCTTGTGTTCTTATGGGAGCTGGGCAGTCTGGAAATACCCCAGTCAGGCAGGAGTGAGACGCAGGTTTCCACCCAAAAAGGCCTATGGTTGAGGAACCAGGAGCCTAGAGTGGGTGCCCTTCCTGGACCATAGAGAGGGGAATATGGGTGCAGTTGCCCTGAACTGTGACTATCTGCATTTTATTTATTGGTAATATTCTCCAACATTCACTTAAAATGTGCTGTTTTGGGGGCTACTCCAAAGCCCAATGAAGTGAATAAAGAGACTCCCATGAACTTAATTAGGCTTTGGATTGGGCCCTTGGTGAACATTCAGTTCAAGCAAACTCACTTGCTAGAATATCGGCATTTAGCACAGGCATATGCATTTAAACGTTCCAATAAATATTCAGACAGTCTTTATGCAATATCCTCTCAACTCTACTCAAGGTCGCAGCACCATTCAAGCAATTTTACTGCAAACAATACTCCTAAAATGATTATTTAGTAAGATATTGCCTTGATGTGGATTGGCAACCTCAGGATTGAATCCTCAGCTGGTGTAAATTGGCCTGTGTCTGTTGAAGTCAAGGGACTATGTTGATTTATAGCTGCTAAGGATCTGGCCCTTAATTTTGAATGAATCGTTTGTATTTTAGAAATAGAAACATCCATTGGAGCATTATAAAACAGCAGCCTACTGGAAACCTCCAAACTTCCTTCTCTCTGCATGGAGCTTTCGCACAGATATGCCGTATTTGTATGTAAAACAGACTTTTTATATTAAATAGGCAAACAGCTACAAAGACAAAATCAAATATTAGGTTTCCAAAGCTGTCATTATCATGATGATTTAAGCCAAGGTTATGTACCAAGTCAGAATTATGGGAAAGCTGTTTGCAGTAATGATAGATGGGGCTGAAAAAGCCAACTGTGAAAATTAGTGAGGATTCTCCCCACGTTAACTTCTCGTCCGGGAGGGTCACATTATAAAACAAACAACAGCCTAACGGAAACCATGTGCAGCTCTAGGGGCTCACAGCCATGCTGGTGCTTTGCTGCCGAGGGGGGGGACTGCATCTAACTCCAGAAGAGAGCAAACACACATACAGAGTGCAATTCACCCATTGGTCAGATGATCAGTGCACGGCTGTGCAGCCCAACATAAGGACTGCATGAAGGTTCCCCCGGCCCCTACACATCACACAAAGGGCCACCTTGTTGGCTTCATGTAGACCAATGTGGGAAGCCGCCACCGAAGTGGGTCATGGGGCAGGATCAGAGGAGAGGCCCCATATCCACTTTTACATGGATTTAGTGTGTTCCATACAATCAGTACAGATGGTCTGATATTCCAGAGAGTAGGGTTGGAGAGTAGATTTCTCCACCCCAGCTGCCCCTCCAACCACCTGCAGAGGTCCTGAACCTACCCCACACTGAAGACAATGGAAGCTCTGCTATTGCCTTCAGTGGGTGAAGATCAAGCCCAAAGACACAGAAGGAGTGAAGAGGATGTCTCCCAATGGACATAGGCAGGAGACAGAGGGGACTGCGCCCAGGCACCTTGGCAGACCCACAGTGTTATGTTAAACACCCAATGTTTTCTCACACCTTTACAAAGAATTAAAAAAGAAAAAGGAACTGGGGAGCCAGCAAATCCCATGTTAATCCAAAAATAGCTTCAACCCCCAACCTGAGCCAGAGCAAGGCCGGTACCAAGCCGTCTGGGTAACTTATTGCCTTCCATTTATTTGGTGGTTTTGCACATCTCGGCTCCCTGTAGGCCCGCACTCATCCCTGGAGCCTGGCACCGTTCCACCTTTAAGGAAATATGGATCTGGATCCCGACATTGCTGCTTAGACCCGTTTCTAGTCTCCACATTTCTCAGAACTCTGACAGCCCAGTTCAGGAAAGCGTTTAGGCATGTGCTTAACTTTGCGGATGTATTGCAGCCTGACTGACTTTCCTGAACAGGGATGGACTTAACCATGTGCTCAAAGACTTCTTTGAATCAGGGATTGGAAGCAGCTTGCCTGAAATACCACTAGAAAGTCAGGGGTTTGGCATAACCTGTTTTCTCATCATCCCCTTGAAACTCTGCCACGTGCCGACATGCAGTGGGTGAATATTTTGCTCCTGCTAATTATTCATTTCTTTTCCAGCTTTACAAGGTGGCCATCAATCCTGACATGACATGCACATTTGTGATTGACATTTACAGTGCTAGGCTGAGGAACTATTTCTCCTACCAGCTATAAAAACCTTCTGTTCTTGATGCATGATTTAAAGACGCTTTCGACCTCTATTCGTGTTCAGCTAATAGGATTCCAGAAGCATACCTTTTAGCATTTAATTAAATATTATGTACAGTAGAAAGTGGGCAAACAAAGACTTCTCCCAGCTGTCAAAGAAACACACATTTTTCCCCTGCGATGGAAGAACAGGAAGGTGTTTCCAAACAAAATACAAGCAATGGATGACAAAATGTAAGCACAGCCTCACAGAGCCTCTGAGCAGCTTACTCCTTAGGGCATTTAACTAGCGGAGGTTTTAGGAGACAGAAGAAAGTATATAAATGACACTGACAGATTTCCATGATCAGTTATTAATGTTAACAGCCCAATGTTTCCTGAATGGAGAGATTTCGTCCATGACCTTTTGAACAGCCCAGGACATACAATAAGCATAAAAATCAGGTTCTGCACATGAACGCAGGCTGTTTTGCGCAACTATGCTCAGCGGTCAATCGTTTCCTGCACTCATATGACCATCCAGAGGTCAAGAGTGCTTTGGAATGTTGGGGTGTCACTGGTTCTGATTGGCCAATGATTCTGTGTGTCATCTTGTGCTGCTTTTAGAATGTCCTAGCTGATTGGCTGGCCAGGACATTAGTCATTTCCATAAACTCTTTCTGCTAGGATCTAGGCTGGGGCCAAAAAGTCACCTGTTAGGTGGTAGAGCCCCTACCCTACTGCTAGCCCATACACAGCATGCTATTCAGAGAGCTAAACAGCCAATTTACTCATCAAACGGTCAGTGCAAAATAACACAGCAGTCCCAGAGAGAGAGAGGGCTGGCTCAGACCCCAAACTCCCTCTCTGGTAAGGGTGATGCCCATTTGAATAAGCCCACCTGCCCCATGAATCAGCTGTAATTAACCTGCAACTCCCAACAGGGTTCTGACACCCCGTAGCAGAGTGGAGGAGGAACAGGAAAATCCTACTGCCAAAAAGCTATCCTGTGCCCATGACTCTGCGTTGCTGCAATGATTTGGGCTTGATATGAAATAGTGACCTAAAGGGGAAGACGAAACTGAGTAGGGTTCACTTGAAATGTCAAGCTAAGGGATATTATTCCTACAAAGCGGATTGCTGAGTGGAGCCTCCTGGATCTGCCAGGATTACGACACACAAGCGCTCCTGTTGTAATCAGACGTGCACCCTCTGCGTGCACATTACTACATGGCAAGACATGCCTAGGTTCCAGTTTGCAGCAATACATCAATGAGCTGACTAACCCCAACAATGAAGAGGTCTCTCTGTAAATTGTGCCTTACTTTGTACAGGGAGGGGATTAACAACGGATGAGCTCTAGGGTGTCGCTGTTGAAAATAAATACCATTGCACTCCCGTTTGCTTTTGGAGGCATCACAATGCATCAAACACAATATAATGTCCAGCCCTCAGCTGGTTAATGCCAATGGTAGGAGTCAAATACCTGGATCTCGCTTTAGATCAGTGATACTCAGACTGCGGCTTTAATGTGTCTCCTGCAGCTCTTTGCAGCACCTGCTTTTACAGCCATTAACCAATCAGGATGCTTTGACTGTGTTATTAACCACGTAAGTTGTCAACTTGCACTAAGTTATTAACTTATTTGCTTTGAGAATAATATATATACATATAAAAACTAAATATTTCCCCATCCGATTGTTTAAATGTGAATAGTACTATAGTAAATGAAACAATGAATTCACATGACTGCAGCTCTTCTGGGTTAGCCTGAGCACTAATTTCACCACTGCTTTAGATAATAACCTAACTGCTCTTTTGAGGGGAAATTTAGTGAATTTGGGGTTCTTTCTTAGAGAGTTAAGTGTTGGTGAACTATCCTGGAATGTTCTGTTATCTATCCTTCTGTTTCTCCCCAGAACAGGCATACTAGAGGCAGAAGCTCTAGGAGTTTCCTGCCCGCCTGCCTCTCCTGGAGGAATTGTTCTGTAAACACACCAACATTGGAAGGAAAATGCACTGTGAAGATTGCCACTGCAGCATGGTTTTTAAAGGGAATCGCAGCCTCCAGTCCCACCCCAAGCCAGGTTCCGCAGCTCCGTTGCACAGTGAGTGCTATGAACAGAAGATGCCAGGGCTGGGCTGAGACCCCAGTCTCATTTCTGGGCTCAGCCTGTAGGTCTGCCCACTAAATGGGAGACTGGTGTCAAAAATCAGGCCTTTGCATTTCCAACTGCATGCAAAGAAGAAGGTTTAGGGGAAGCCGCTCTTCTTCTAAAAACCCCTTTTTAAAAATCTCCCGTCCTCTCCTTAATAGAAATGCTTTTAGCCCATCAGTGTTATTGGGGAAAGTGTCCAACAGGTGGCAGTAGTCTATCTTCTATTAATTTGCTTGATAGTCCTGTCTGGTACAATATTCATTATCCTCCTTCTTGGTTCAGGCTGACCAAATTTGATTTTCAGTACAAATCCCCCTGACCCTCCCATTCTTAAATGCCTGAGAGTAACCCAAATAAAGATCTCATGTTCTCACTGTGTCCTGGCAACCAGCAGCTCTAGGTTGGATGGGCATTCTGAGTTGATTGAGCTCTGACTCGCATTTAAGCAGGTTTTTTCTGCTTACTTGGGCTCATTTGCCAGGATTGGCACTGCACCTTGATACATGTGTACTGGGAAGATGCCAGGAGCAACTGTAGCTATTGTAGGACTGATGCAAACAGATCAGCAGTGATAACGAATATCCAGTCCTCGGCACTGGCTGAGCTGGGGCCCAGCTTTGAGAGTACTCAAGGGAGAAGTCCTGTGGCTAATTTAAAGCCCATTTAAGCATCCGTGGGGTTGAAAATGCAAAATCAATGTTATTGGGTTCAGGACCTGTGCTAAGGAGTACTGGAAAAGAGGGTTTGGAATGGCACAGGGAGTGGGACCCAATGAAAAACCAACCCAGAAGGAGACTGCAAGGAAAGGTGCATGGGACAGGGAGAGCGCAAACATCGAAGGTAACGTGTCTCGGGATCCCCTAAATATGGCACTCGCTTGGACCAGCCCAGCTGTGGGGGGTTGGGCCTACCCCAGATACATAGAACAGGCTGCCTTTAGCGAGATCGATTTTTTAAAAAAACATTGAAACATCCTTGGAAACCAACCCCAGGTTTAAGGGTTATGTACCTGAATGAGTTTTGCAACCCACGAACGGAGAGGCTTGACTCTTGCCTCCCCCTGCCAACTCCAGGTGGTTCATCCATCCTGTCTTGTATTTCATGAAAGCTGCCCTGCAGACAATGTAGCAGCTATTCACAGTACTGTTTCCTTCTCTTCATCTTGTTTGGTAACCTGCACACTCTCTCTCTCTCTCTGTTTATATATAGATCTACATATATCTACATATATTGTCAGTTTCATTTCCTGGTTCCCATGCTTGTGCTCTTTAGGTTGACAACACCACAAAAGAATAGGTCAGATTACCCTTCTGGTCTCGCCTCCCCTTCCCCTCCCCCCCAACTCCGGCCAAAGAAAAAACACCCTCTCTCCTTAACTCTCACCTCTAAATGTGAGGCCCTACGCCAGCGGAGCTGAATAGCTGAGCAGCGCTAGCCTCTCCCTCCCAGACTGCCACATGATGCTGTTTGAAAGTGCGTTTTCTAGCAATGAGGGGTGTGAATGCAGAGATTAGGGTGTTACCCAGCAAGCTTGCTTGCTGCAGAAGAAGATGGTCCCTGTTTTCACTTATCAGCATGGGGCTGAGATGTTTCCCTGATGCCGGATAAACAGGGTGCTGATTTGAAGTGCCTCTACCTTACCTGAAGTGGTATTTTATTGCGATTGTCGTCTATCTCCTTCTTAGCTGATTGTGATTTCCAGAATTCCTAGGACTCAGCGTGCCCCTGTGTATCAATGCAAGGTGCTTGCATCAGATAAAAGGCTTTATCTATGGATGCAGCTTTCCTATTAGTAACACACCTTTCACTTTATATTTCAAGCAGAAGAGGCAGTTTTATTTACTTTCATCACAGATATTTGATTTTGGCAAAAACTCCTGGAGTGGGATTTTTTTCATGTCAATCACTGTATACGGTTTTATGTATTTATTCTATTCCCTCTTCGTTGTTTACAAGGGCTTCTCAGCATCTTCAAAATAACACTGCGGGCTAAGAGCTTGGATTCTGCACTGACGAGTGCCTTAGAAAACCCTTGAGTAGTTAGATATTATTAATAGCGCCTGGAACCTCAGCTGAGATCAGGCCCACGTTGTGCTGGGCGCTGCATGAACACATAGTGCGAGAGAGTCTCTGCCCCTAATAATCTACACAGACAAAGTGTGGAAGGGGAAACAGGCACTGGGGGGTGAAGTGACTTGCCCAAGGTCACACAACAGGTCAGGAGCAGAGCTGGGGAGAGAAAGCAGGTCTTCCCTGTCCAGTGCACCACACTACACCCCCAGCTTACGTGCCCAAATGAAAGGTGCTGTGGGTAACCCAATGGGAGAGAGATTTTTCCCAAATATCCTTGCCCTTTGGTGCTTTTTTTTCCCCACTGGGCACAAATCGGCCCATCCGTGGTTTAACTTCTTCCTTGGTTGTCCAAAGCATCCTCAGGGCTGTCCTGACACCTGCTTCTCTTGCTCCCCTGCCGGCCTGTCTCTGCTTGGCACCGAACAGAGAGAGGCTTATGGTGTCAGTCCTTTAAAAAACAACAGCAGCAGGCCTTTCTGTGTTAACAGCCTGCGAGTGGGAGGAAGATACCTCAGGAGTGGCTCCAGCAGGGCTGGAACTTCTGATTTAAACATTTGTTTGCAATGTGCGTGAGACACGCGTGTAAAATATGTCACACACCCCTCTAGTGGCTGGTCCGCAGCTAGCGTAACCTGCTACTGCAGTCTGCTAATGGGGTTGCCCCTTTAGTGTAAACTGTGGAGATCTGTGCTTTGGTGTGGAAGTCATAGATTCATAGACTCTAGGACTGGAAGGGACCTCGAGAGGTCATCGAGTCCAGTCCCCTGCCCGCATGGCAGGACCAAATACTGTCTAGACCATCCCTGATAGACATTTATCTAACCTACTCTTAAATATCTCCAGAGATGGAGATTCCACAACCTCCCTAGGCAATTTATTCCAGTATTTAGCCACCCTGACAGTTAGTTTTTCCTAATGTCCAACCTAAACCTCCCTTGCCGTAGTTTAAGCCCATTGCTTCTTGTTCTATCCTTAGAGGCTAAGGTGAACAAGTTTTCTCCCTCCTCCTTATGACACCCTTTTATATACCTGAAAACTGCTATCATGTCCCCTCTCAGTCTTCTCTTTTCCAAACTAAACAAACCCAGTTCTTTCAGCCTTCCTTCATAGGTCATGTTCTCTAGACCTTTAATCATTCTTGTTGCTCTTCTCTGGACCCTTTCCAATTTCTCCACATCTTTCTTGAAATGCGGTGCCCAGAACTGGACACAATACTCTAGCTGAGGCCAGAGCAGAGTAGAGCGGAAGAATGACTTCTCGTGTCTTGCTCACAACACACCTGTTAATACATCCCAGAATCAGGTTTGCTTTTTTTGCAACAGCATCACACTGTTGACTCATATTTAGCTTGTGGTCCACTATAACCCCTAGATCCCTTTCTGCCGTACTCCTTCCTAGACAGTTTCCTCCCATTCTGTATATGTGAAACTGATTGTTCCTTCCTAAGTGGAGCACTTTGCACTTGTCTTTATTAAACTTCATCCTGTTTACCTCAGACCATTTCTCCAATTTGTCCAGATCATTTTGAATTTTGACCCTATTCTCCAAAGCAGTTGCAATCCCTCCCAGTTTGGTATCATCTGGAAACTTAATAAGCGTACTTTCTATGCCAATATCATGTAAAGTTTAACTGGAATTTGTATACACCACAGTATTTAAAAAGCCCCCTGGACCTAGCCCGATAGTCAAAGGGTCCATTAAGTCAGGCTGCGGCCCAGGTGCGGAGGTGACAGAATGGCAGGTCTCTCCTCAGCACGCTGAAATGGACACCACTGGGGCTGGATAGATGTGGGGAAAGCAGAGCAGGAGCGTGTCCCAATCCCAAGACAGCGTCCAGGCTCAAAGGCCCAGCACCTCGCCACGGCCCGGACAAACATGAACGCGCTGCTTAGCAACGAGAGCCAACTCCCAGGCCTGAGCAGACTGTCCTCATCACGCCCTCTTCCTTCTCCCTGTCAGAGGAAGTGTCAACTTGTCTAAATGCCACCCGGGGAATGCGAAGGCTAAGACCTGCTGCCACCCGGGAAGGATTTCTGCTTGACCAAAGCAATTGAAAAAAAAGCTGTTATTCGGAGAAAGTGAGAACAGATGGGGGCCGGGCATGAGGACCAGCCACGGAGATGGGAAGGGAACATCCCACCAATTCCCACGAGAAAGCCTCTCCCCCAGACAGCTGCTAATGGTGCGTATGCAGAACACAGGGTTCTCCCTGGCCCGGCAGCCTGCGCCCCTCTGCCTACTCCACTGTAGCCAACGGTAACAAGCCGCCATGCTCAAGAGCTTTGCCAGAGGCTCCCACACCCCTGCACAACTGAGTCTAGAATTAGTATCTGGGGAATGAAGAATTAGGGGCCAGTCCTGCAGTCTGATGGGCTGGGGCAGCCCCAGGCTCCTTGCTAGGAGACCCGAGTCCTGGATGAGAGCCTTAATCAGCAAACTCCCCTTTCTCTATCTAACCCTGCATCCCACAGGGGCCGAACCTTTGCTTTCGACTCCGTCTATGCCACGAATAGCAACGCTATGTTTTTACCATCGGTGCAATATGGGGCTATATAGGCAGAGGTGAGGGAAATTAAACACATCATAGACGATGATCATTCAGGGACTGTCATAGGATCCAAGCCATCATACTGCTGTGCAGTAAGATAGAGGGGGAAGGAGGAGATGACAACATGATTATCCCCATTTTTATAGATGGGGAACTGAGGCACAGCGAAAGGCTAATTGACTTGGACAGGGTCACACAAGTAGTCTGTGGCGGGATAGGGAATAGACTCCGGAGTCCTTATCCATACTGTACTATCCTTCTGTTTCTGGTCAGTTTCACAGACAGAGACAACTCTTGGCTTTAGAAAATAGCTGTTATTATTATAGACTCTTTTCTTAAGTGTGCATGGAACAATTTCCCATGGGTCTTAGGTTTTTAAAGCTTGTTTTCATACAGTCTAAATGCTGGGATGGATTCAACCTTAGACTGTCCCTTTAATTCTTGAGTTTATGCTACCGATTGACACTTTAAAAACATATTGCTCCTTTGCCACTCAAACCCCTGGACATTTCACCACCCACTTCAACAGGGCTTAAGTCCCATGTTTTCTGTATTGTCAGAGCAGCAGCATGGACCTGATTTTCCTCCCTGCTGACTCTACTCAGACCCACCAAATAAGCTTGTTCATCTCCCCACCAGAAAGGAGCCTTGGGAAGATTCTGTGCTGCCTGTGACACTTTGATTAATTAGTTTACATGTGTGAAGCTCCCTGCAGATGAAAAGCACCAAGTGCTAAATATTGTTGTTGTTGTGAGCCTCTCTGTGTTACAATCCAAACTGTCTTGATGGGGGAGCCTCTAACAGAACACCTGCAAAGCGCTTTATTCCCCCAGAACATCGCAGAACCGTAGTGATCAAAGCAAGTTTGCTCTGTGCTCGCAGAACAGATTTCCCTGTATAGCAAGCTGCAACACAGAGCCATAAACCAGCCTTTGTCTTTCTCTCCCGTTACAGAGCCAAAATCCCCCATGCTCAGCCACTGCACTCCCTATTTATGCTCACCAGCTACCCAATTAACACCCTACTCAGCTGCTCACCTGCAGTAGTTTATCCCCAAACCATTGCCCAGTTGCTTCTTAACCTAGGCTCTGATTCAGCAGTCAAAACCACTTGGGTTCCACTCGGAATCAGGTGGCCACGTTCATGTATCTGATTGCAGGGCTAAGGCCGTTGGGCTTGTCTACACTGCATGTTTAATTTGGATTAGGGTAGGATGTGAATTTAAAGCCCACTAGCTATCCCTGAATAACTCCATGTGTGGACAGGTTTCAGAGTAACAGCCGTGTTAGTCTGTATCCGCAAAAAGAAGAACAGGAGTACTTGTGGCACCTTAGAGACTAACAAATTTATTAGAGCATAAGCTTTCGTGGACTACAGCCCACTTCTTCGGACTAGACACAATCAACTCCGGTTTGAATAAGGACTGGGAATGGCTGAGCCATTACAAACATTGACTCTATCTCCCCTTGTAAGTACTCTCACACTTCTTATCAAACTGTCTGTACTGGGCTAGCTTGATTATCACTTCAAAAGATTTTTCTCTTAATTAATTGGCCTCTCAGAGTTGGTAAGACAACTCCCACCTGTTTATGCTCTCTGTATGTGTGTATATATATCTCCTCAATATATGTTCCATTCTATATGCATCCGAAGAAGTGGGCTGTAGTCCACGAAAGCTTATGCTCTAATAAATTTGTTAGTCTCTAAGGTGTCACAAGTACTCCTGTTCTTCTTTTCATGTATGGACACTCATTCCAGAACAAGAATGCCTTGTTGCTGTGGATTAAATTACCCCCGAATAACTCCACATGTAGACAAGCCCAATTACTCTATAACGACATTCCACCCCAGCTCTAATTAACAACCTTCTGCAACAATTAGGCTTGAAGAGACTTGGCTCTGTGCGCCCAACAGAAATGCCAGGATACAGGCAGCAGGGTGGCTAGGAATGGGCACACACAATTCATGTCCTAGTCGTCATTTCAGCAGCCTACAGAGTAAAGGAAAAACATCCTCCCTCCTTTCAGTGCTATTTCTTTGTACGATAGGCACCTACCGCAGGGCCCTTGGGCAAAGCTACAGTTGTAAGACACAGTCAATTAACAGCTACTTTCAGGACTGCAATTTCAGAACAATCCTTGAATAAACCAGTACTTGCTATTAGCTCTCCTAAACCGCCTTGTCTCCCTTTCAAGGAGGGCTTGGGGCAAAGGGGATTGGACATTCCTTCATTTAGGGCCTGCACCAGTCAGATCAATGGGAGTTTTGCAACTGATTTCAATGGGAGCAGGAGCCAAACCTTAGACCCCCATCCTGCAGTCAGCTTTATTCTGCACATTCCTGGGTTCCACAGGGACTGCAGAGGTCTGGCTGCGAGGACCTGATTGCAGGATCGGGGCCTTCCTTTACCTGGCTGGTTGGTTTGATTTCATTCCGGGGCTTCTGTATTTGAATGCCTGCATGTTCTATTTCCATTGTTCTGCAGGTTCCTAAATAAACCACAAACCGCTGGAATTGATCATTGCAGAGGTTTCCAGCTTCACTGGGAGTCCCCAAGTTCCACTGCTGCAGTTTTCTGCTTGACCTTTCTCTGCCATTTCATGTCTTCATTGTTTCACAGTCTGCATCTCTAAACGGTTCACACGGAAGAACTCTCCCCGTGCAATTGGTTCCAGCAAACAAGATAAAACCACTGGCACAGCAGCTGCCCTTCTCGCTGCTACAGCCTCACTGCAAAAAGGTGCGTTTTTACATCGAGACGGTTAACGCGGTGTAGAATCCTAACAGAAACAAGGGGCTAGTAGTTGTTACCTGGATGTAGCTAGTCAAGACCCAGTGGGGATATAGGGTTAACATCACCGGGACACATCCAGGCTAAAAATGACATGAGTCTTGTCTCCACTAGCATTCTACACCCAGATAGTTATCTTCATGTAATACACCTGTTTTTGCAGCGATGCGCTGACTCTCACGTTCACCTGATGCTCTTCTGGCTGGCAAAAGCAGGAAACATCGGGGAATCTATCTTTCTGTCGATCTAATGAGAAAGGGACAACTCTGGTGGATGTGCCTGGTCTCCCATCTCCCTACCAAGCTGATACTAACAAGATTATGCAGATGAGACACTTGATAGAGTAGGAAAGCCGTGCCATGGGGGCTGGGGGCAGAGCTGTCTGATGATCTGTTGGAAATCCAGCTCTCTGCAGCGTGTGGTATTATCAGAGGCGTTTCTACTGCTCGACAGTGCAGCTCAATTACTCGGGCTTTGTGAGTCAGTGTACAGGTGGGTCTGACTTGAGCTTTCGCTGACGAGACCTGTAAATCGCTTAGTGTCTTTTCAGGCAGCTGCCGATTGACTTTTTCTTTTTATATAAAAATATATATTGCTCCTGTAGGTGTCTGTGAACAGACTCCCAATTACTGGGAAAGGAGCTGGCTGGCTGATGTTTTCTAGAGCTGTAAGAGATAAAGTCTTCCCAATGGAAACGGAACATGTTACAGCCATTGGCCTTAAATAACTCGCGGGGGCTTTTTGAAAAACACCATGGGCATTGCCACAGCTCCAGTTCCTGGCTTTTCCCTTTTAAGAGCGCAAGGGAGGTTAAAGCAGAGGGAGGAAGACCTACTGGGAGGTCACCTCCTCCAGCTGCCAAGCAGTGACATCAAGAGCTAGACATCTAAATAGCAGATCTAACTACACATGGCAACCCGGTCGTCTCGTTTCTGGAGCCAGCCTTGTGTTATAAACCCACGAGCAGGAGTTGCTCTGTTGAACACAGAGCTCTCTGTCACTAACCCTCTTCCCCGCCCCACACCTTTCAGGGATAATTCATAAAGAAACCAGCCCTGCCCGGCAGATCTCTGCTAATTCATTTGTAAAGCTAGGAAATGGCCATTGCTGGGGTCGCTGCTCCGGCTAGACAGGTCAGTAGCTGTTCTAATCTTCCATGAGAAATTAAATCGTTGCCGTTTATTTTTCCTGTGGGAGCCTCTCTCTGACACTCATGTTAGTAAACAGATGCAGTGTGGTGCGCTTATGGGCTGTGATGTATTCATCCCTTTAAATCATTAGGGTCCCACAGCTCATACCTTGCTACATGGCAACCATTCATCATTGCAGAGGTTGCTAGAGCTGCTGTGGCCCTCAAGCCAGCAACCTCAGCACATGGTACCCTCTCATCGGGTATACAAACTGTATTCAAGTGAATGTTCAAATAATCTAATACATAGGTTCAGAAAAGAGAGTCTGTACATCTGGGTATAGTGCTTACATTATTCAAAAGTACAAAGGTTGGTTTAAAAGTAATACAATATAGATATAATACATAATCAGCAATAACCCAAATAAGATTAAAACATTTATCGATACAACTTAGATCTTAGCATCGAAGCATTCGGGTCCATCACTCCTGGAAACAGAGAGTTGGTTGTGGAAAACAAATATCGAATATGTGAAGATTGTCCCTCAGTAATTGAGCATTTAGGGTAGATAAATACAATCCATCAGGGAAGTATTTCAGTTACTTTCCCGAATGTGCTCCTCAGCGGCAATCCAGCTAATCTCTCCGGGTATTGCCGATGTCCGGTGATGTGTTCTAGGTAGATGTCCCTCGACCACCTGATGGCGTCCAACACCATGAGTTGCTGCATCAACTGACATTAGCACTGACCGATTCCACCTTCTCTCAACACTCGCTCGTTGCTGGGGTCCCATGCGCCCAGGGCTCCAACGATCAGAGCGTGAGTTTGAACCTGGTTTGTCCAATGGTTAGAGTGGAGGGGGAGCAGAGCCACAATGCCTGAGTTCTATTCCCAGCTCTGCCACTGACTTGCTGTGTGACTATGAGCAGATCATGTCGCCTCTCTGTACCTCAGTTTCCCCATGTGGATAATGAGACTAATAATATTTACCTACCTTACTGGGGCTTGTTGTGACAGCTAGTTAATTAATTACTGATCATGGAAAAATCAGATCCTGAGGGCCTTTCTCAGGCAAAACTCTCAGCGAGTTTTAATACCTGCTGATTTCAATGTATTTTAGCTCATGGTTTGTAAGTGCGCTGTCCAAGGTGTCGGATAATTAACGAGATGTGAACTTTCCACGGTTCTGATAAGCATCTAACTGATCACGTCAGTGAGTGCGATGGCATCCCATCTCCCTATCAATTCCACACTCACCAGATTATGCAGCTGAAACACGTGGCTGGATGTTTATCCAAACCTCTTTGCTCTAACCAACAACGTATTTTAGACCCAGATCCTCAGATCCGTTTAGTCCCCTCACTCGGAAATATTAATAGCTTTAGCCTCACCATAGCCTCATGAGGGACAGACATATCATTATCTCCATTTGATGGGGAAACTGAGGCATGGGACATGAAATATGTGCTGACTTCTGATCCAAACACCTCCAAAGTGTGGGGCCGGTGGAACGCAAGGTTCTTGGTTAGACCTCTCTTGGAACTGGATTTTTTTTAAAGGTTGATTTGTTTGAACAATTTGAGCCAGATGCTCAGTGGGAGTTAATCAGTGTCAGTCCCTGGATTTCGGGTGGAACTTTGCTTATTTACGCGAGCTAAGGCGATGGCCTTTTTTAAAAGAAATTGGGCAAAACCGGGCAGTTCATAGTTCATCTGCATTGATTTTCACACATCGATTTTCATCGATTTTTATACCGGAAGGGACCATCCTCATCCTGTTCATTTGGTCTGCTCACCCGCAGAGCCCAAGCCAGAGAACCTCTCCAGGAATTTCTGCATCAAGCCTGGAAATTTTGTTTGAGTCACACACACAAAAGGACAGCTCCCTTGCAGCTTTGTGGAGGCTTTGAACCCAGCATATCACTCCCAAGGCGACAGTCATAGTCTTTGGTCAGTCAGTACAACGCCTCCCCTTATGCAAAATAATATAGACATGAACAGCCGCAGAATCGATAGGTTTCTACAGGAATTTATCTAAAACCCAATAGAACTCAATCTCCTTCTTTGCATATGTTTTTGGAACTATCCAATAGAATTCAATAGCAGGGAAATAATTCTCTAGATAAAACATTTCTGTTGGCAGGTTATCATTTTCTCACCGGGAGACCACAGTAGGTGGCCTAGTGGTTTACAAATGCTACCTGGACACTAACCCAACAAGAATCTGCCCATTGATTTGCATTTTTAAAATATCATTGTCTTGATTTTTTTCCGTAGATTTCCCTGTTTTACTGATCATTGTAATAGCTGTGTCTGATACAAAGAAATCAACATATAAATAAGCGTGTCACCAGCTTCCGCTCATTGCTAGCAGTCAAGAAGCCAAAGCATGAATTATCTCCCAAATTAACTGTGCACGAAATTGGCTAGTGCGTGTGGCTCAGCCCATCTTTTATCTAAAGATTTATTAATGGGCTATGCAGTCTCCCTGAATGGTAACACAACTGGCAGGAAAGTTACTTGATGGGTGATAAGGAAGAGGGAAATCTTGAAGTGGGATTTATTATTTGAAAACTTTCTATGGGTGTTTTGTATGCTTGATAAAGGATCCATAGGTATTTTTCCCTGATCTAACCATGTAAAAGGTAAATCACGTTTTGGGACTAAACTAATCTCACCATTGCCAGTCTTGTGATTTCTGGTGTTTTTCTTAAAGCCTCAACTTCTGGGGGTATTTGTATAAGTGAGAAGCTCAGCTTCCATTTGTTTAACAATAGTGGGTTTCAAGCCTTCCTTTAAGCACAGAAAATGCAGGAATCCCAAGGCTCAGCAACCAGAATGCAAAGGAAAAGAAACCAAAAGTCATTAGTTTTAAAAAATGGTGTGCTTTTTAAGCCAGTCTTATGATTTTGGGGTCTGACTCCTCATTTTTTAATTTGGTATTCTGTTGCTGTCATAAACATACAGCTACGGGTAGCATAAAATCCCTCCTTTACCTGTAAAGGGTTAAGAAGCTCAAATAACCTGGTTGGCACCTGACCAAAAGGACCAATGAGGGGAGAAGATACTTTCAACTCTGTGGGGGAAGGTTTTTGTTTTGTCTCTCTGTGTGTTCTCTCCGGGTCAGCGAGGAACCAGGGCAGGGAAAATACATCTCCCAAAGCCGGACCTGAACTAAGCATCTAAGATACAAATTGTAAGTAATAGGAAGGAGATGCGTTAGATTATCTTTTGTTTTAGCTTGTGAATTGCCCCTATGCTAAGAGGGAGGTTTATTCTTGGGGTTTTTTTTGTAACTTTGAAGTTTTGCCTAGAGGGGAATCCTCTGTGTTTTGACTCTTATTACCCTGTAAAATTACCTTCCATCCTGATTTTACAGAGGTGCTTCTTTTACTTTTTTTCTTTATAATAAAGTTCTGTTTTTTTAAGAATCTGATTGGTTTTTAGTGTCCCTAAAAGCCAAGGGGCTGGTCTGTGCTCACCTTGGTTACCTATTCGGTTGGTAGATTAGTCTCAAGCCTCCCCAGGAAAGGGGGTGAAGGAGTTTGGGGGGATATTTTGGGGAAACAGGAACTCCAAGTAGTCCTTTTCCTGAATCTTTGTCTAACTCACTTGGTGGTGGCAGCGATACGGTCTAAGGGCAAGGAAGAATTTGTGCCTTGGGGAAGTTTTTAACTGAAGCTGGTGGAATATAAGCTTAGGGGGTCTTTCATGAGGGTCCCCACAGCTGTACCCCAAAGTTCAGAGTGGGGAGGGAACCCTGACAGTTGCTGTCTACTAGCTACATGCCCACAAAGAGGTTATCACCATTAATGCCATGGGCAACTGATGGAAATCCTTCCTTAGCTCCAGTGGTGCTGTCCTGGAGTCTTGTTTGGCAGCCTTGTATGTGTATCATGTGACCAGTGACTGACTTACAAAGTTGGGCCAGCCCATATGCATGCAGCATGGTTGCGGGAGGGAAGGAGAGGCTTCGAGTGTTCCTGGAAAGATGCATTGTGGGTCACGTTACCCGGGCCAGGTGTTTATAGGATGCCGCTCTCTCGGCAGGGCTCACCACTCAGCACACATTCCCTCGCTCCTCTTGCCAGTTGAATACTTCCCGGATGACTGCCAGGGTGGCAATACACCCCGGTGTGCGCTCTCCTTCTAGCATCAGACCGAAGGGGGAAAGATTGGCAATTACCACTGTGCGCTCTTCGCCGCCTGCAGATAATTCTTCCTGCCAGAGCCCCAGCAATCGCACCATATCACAGACCCGAACGTGAGAGGGTAAGGGGCGAAATGGCCTCGCCTCGCCTCACCTCTGGGGACCTGCTTTTCAGCTCCACTTGAAGCAAAAGGTTTAGTGTTCCCAGCTTGGCCCTCAGCTGACTGTAGTTCACACTGTAGGAACCGAGCAGTGTACTCGTCTCAGCTCACCACAGCAGCAGTCAGGTGAGGCCTTTGCGGCTGCGTGAGCTGCTGGAGCCTCCGGCATCTCAGATGGTCTCTGGGGTAAGCTGCGATCCCATCTCAAATGCAGCAGTTTTCAGCAGGCATGGATTGCCAGTGCCACTGCTTGGGAAGCCTCCGGCATTTCACTTCTCTTTGGCTGAGCCAGTGGAGAAGGGTTCGTTCTACTCTCCCAAGAAGAGCAGGGTCCTGGATCATCAAAGGTCCTTGGCTATGACTACCCCTGGGATACTGGGGTCAGTGGAATTGGGAACCACCAAAATGACAATATATCCCTTAGCTGCAGAGGTAACCAAAGAAACGGGGAATCTACCCTAAACCAAACGCCATATTCCCCAAAGGAGAAGTGTGTGAATTCCATTTACTCCCGACTGCTTGGCCATGTGGAATTCTTCCCCTCCTGAGAATCAATTCAGAAGCAGAAGCCAGGGGGCCGAGGTGGCCTGGCCCCCGGCCTCATCTCCCCAAATGTGAATCCCAGGTTCACGGGGAGGCTGTATGTGGGGTGAGCCCAGCACACAGCCAGGAAGGAAGAAACCCTGGCATGGAGGTCAGGGTCAGTATTCAGCTAACTGGACACATTTTTGGATGGAGGGAACACACAACCAGGATCAAAATCTCATCAGGGTTTGCTCATCCCTACAGCAAAGCACATGGTCCTCATTAATTGGGAAACCATGTGGATCCAAGTAGCCCAATTCTTCCTGGGTATTTCGGTGGCACCTAGCTGGTGGAATTTCTGTTCCATCTCTCACTCCGGCTCAGACAACTGCTGTGACTTCACTGGCGTACTCAAAGGCTCCATTCATACTGTGTCTGATGCCTTCTGAGTGTGTTGAGATGGGTAGGGGTTCGTTCTGCGCTCCCAGAGCAGCAGCGGATCCATGGCCCAGATCCTCCAAAGTTACTCTGTTGCCATATTACCCGGAGATATGTCTTCATTCTACTCTGTGCTATCGATCCCCCCCGCCCCCACGAAATATAATTGTGCGTAGGAGGGATGGGGAGCATGTGTGGAATTAATCCCTGACAATGAAACCACAAGCAAAGACAACATGGTTGAATATGAACTGTAGGTGCGTAGTTGTTAAGCGCCATGCACAATATCATTTTAAGTTCTCACTTCACGCGACAGGCTGCGGGGCATTTCTCGCTGGCGGGAGGCGCGGGATGTGCAATGGGGCCGAAGGGAGTTTGGTGCCCAATGCCAATGGGACTCGGGCACCTATCTTCCTCAGCTGCCTGGCTGGTTTTGCCCTTGAGGGAACGTGACCACGGGGCTGCTGGAGAAGCATGTTGTGGTTGCAAGCCCCGGGGCGACCACGCGCCAGCAGGACGCCCAGCTGAGCCGCAGCGTGTCACTCAGAAGTCAGCAGCAGCGGTGGTGGCGCCTGTCTCTGCAGATTCCACGACGCAGACGCTGGCCGATATTCTGCTCACTTGCTAGCACTGCAGTGAATGCTCCCAGCAGTATGCACCGCAACCAGGGAAAGTGGTTACAGGCCTGGGCCCTGGACTCCTCTGTGTGCTAACAAGGTGTCTGACTGCGTGCTCAGCGAGCTTGGGGCCCCTGCCCAGTCCTCTGCCCTCCCTGCCACCATGCTGGGGGGCAGCACTAAGGAATGATGCAGAGTGCATTGATCCCCCGCTCCCCCAGGCCACCTCACCAGGCCCCTCTGCTCTTCCCAAACACTCTGGGAGTGCAACGGAGCCAGCCCCATCTCTTAAGCCACAGGCTGGGTCCGGTTCTCGTCTTGGTGCTGGCCCCTTTGTGCCCAGAGCCAGCTCTGCCCCCACCCCAGCCTAGGGCACGTCGGAGGCAGGGGTGGGGGCGGGGCAGAGAGTAGAACTCCTCAAATCCTCAGCTCCCCCCTGCCTTCCCATCCCCCTTTTGTGCTGGGGGGGGGGAGCTTGGCATGGGAGGGGCTCTAACCACTGGGCAGTCATTCAGAACCTGGCCTGCAGACAGCGCCTTACGTTATTGGGAAGCTCTCAGTTTGCACCTCCATCGCTTTTAAACGGCAGTCGTTCCACCTAATTTTATTTATGGATTAAAACTTACCCGGAACACAGCTGCGAGGCGACTGGCTTGAGCCGAGCCTGATCGATAGATTTCTCTTCTCTACACGGCTGCCAATGCCAATAAACCAGCCCATCGATTTTCACATGGCGTTTATGACTTCTGAAGTCGTTGGTTGTATTATTATTTTTTCTTCCCCCTCCATTCACCGATCCCCCGCTCTACAGCATTTAGGGCTAAACCCTTCTGAGCAGGGCTTGTGAACCACCACTTAGGAGATGCGATCTAATCGTAGGCCGCTGCACATCAGCCGCCCGCTGCCGGGGTCAGGGGGGCAATTTGTGTCAGTATCGCACAACTGAAAGGAAGCATTAAGGAGTTTTTGTTTTGCCTTGCTCTGAATCAATAGGCATCGAGCCGGAAAGGAGTTAACATGCTGCACCGGAGAGATTGTTGCTACCACTGCTGATTTGTGAGCTGCTCGGAGATAGGGTGCGGGAGCTGGGGAGGAACCCGGGAAGATAGTTCACTACTGGAGCCTGGTGAAAGCCACGTGGATGAGAATCTTGATTGTGTCTTTGAAGAGGTCCTGGGGCAATGTGCCTGGATGATGGCACTACCATGACCTCATAAAGAACTTTCTTTCCTGGGACGTCAGCGCTAGGCGGGGGCAGGATCAAATGAACCCAGCCAGCAGTTCGACCAGCTTTCCTAAAAGAGCAAAAGTGAAGCAAAACGCTTTTTTAAATCTTGCATTTCTCCTAGCCTGGAACCCTTTACATCCCTGGGAGAACTGCTCGGAGGGTTTCTTTGGGTTGCCATGCTCAGAACCCCGTTTGGGACAAACGTAGGGTAACTCTACCCAGCAAAGCCACCTGCACGGCAATGAGTCTCAGGGCACGGGTGAGCCGACCTGGGCTCATGCCACAGGGCTAAAAAAGCAGGGGAGATGTTCCTGCTTGGGCTGGGGCCCCGGCTCCGAGACTCTTCCCCCTCGTTGGGTTTTAGCCCAAGCCCGACAGGTTACCTTGCTATTTTTAGTCCCTGCCAGCTCACGGCAGTTGACCCAGGCCCTGAGAGTAGCTGCTGTGGCCTGCGTAAACGTAGGCTGCTCCAGCATTCAATTCCCCAGAGGCAAACCCCTTGAGGAGCGCCACTGATTTAAGGTGGAGTCCCTTGCAGGGATTCCGAGTTATTCATCAGACCCAGCGGCGATGGATGCTTCCACCGTTTGGAGCCTCAGGCCTTGAAAAATGAAACCCTCAGAATTTGCTCTGGTTGTGAGGCAAACTGATTTTTGCCCAGAAGAAATTGCAAAAAGATTGCTCCCTGTATTTTGCTGAGAATTTTCCATTTCTGGGATGCTGTGTCTGAGCCCAATCGTCCCCCTGCTCACCTCAAAATGTCACAGTGCTGGATCGCGTTCCTGATTCAGCAAAGCACTGAACTCTCTGCACAGGTGTAAGCCCATTGACTGCAGTGGACTGACTCTCATATTTAAAGTTCGCTATGTGCTTCAAAGCTTTGCTGTCCTGGGGCTGAAGCTACCACAGCGGTAGATGCCTTGCCAAACCCTAGCTGGGTGGATGAAGAATCCAGTTACTCCCCCGTGCTGATTAGCGAGAGCATCGGAGCTGGCGCCAGCCCCAAAGACTCAGCAGGATCCGTTTAGAGGGGCTCATGGCAACCTTTTCTTCACTCTCACATGAACTGGCCGTGCTTTGTCAGGGTCCCATCTGAAACCGGAACCCCCCTGACTCAGGCGTGCTAGAAACATGACCTAGGTTTTGACAGCATGGACCACGGCTGGGGTCCGTTCTGAAGCAAAGACCAAGAGACTCTGCATCTTGTCTGTTCAGCTGACGCTAGGGAGCTATCTCCCGATCTACCCGTTGCAGGGTATTTCCAAGGAACTCGTCTGACCATCTGACTCGCAGCGCTCTAGCGGCTGTGCCATTCTGAGAGGAAATGCAGGCACCAGAGGCAAACGTGCCCGTTAAAACGAACATCCAGGAGAGTTGTAAGACTGAGGGGCTATTAAAAAATCCCATGACCCCCTGGTGTCCTGGCCGAATTCTCACTTTGGGAATTCTACCTCCCTCGCGTTCCCCTATAGCAGAGTCCTAGAGAATTTAGTAGCAAATGTCCTAACTCAGGAATGCCAAATCCGACTCGATTCCGATGTGGTGGAAGACCTAACTCACCAGTTGTGAGGCTGATTTCCCCTCGTTGTAGATAGAGAGGTCAAGAGCTGGCAAAGAGGGGGCTATAAGGGAAACTCAGTGCAACCTTATCTAGTTCTGCTCCATAATTATATCTCCACTAGAAAATTCTAAAGGGTGGATCATAAAACTATAGAAAGGGGATTATTCTCTAGTAAGTATTATAGGTCTTTAGAGTAACTTCTATATAACCCTTTCACATTTCTATAGTGCCCTGGTACTTTTACCCCTGTTAAATTCTATAGGACATTTCCATCAGTGCTCCCGCTGAGTTTTAATCAGACAAGTTATTCTTCACTTCTTGTCTGAAACGGTTGTGTGGTGTTTTTGTATGTGGTGCCACATTCAACTTCAGAGGTGGCTGCGTTGTAGAGGTGGAAGAAGTTATCCCGGTACGTAGTACGTATATCAGAAACACTTTCTGATCCCTTTGCGGTACAGGTATTACGTGAGTGTACGTTTTTATCAGTATTCTATCTGATATTTATTTGTTCTTCTGTATCCTCTCTAACTTAAGGTGGACTTGATGAGAAAAGAATATTCAAAACACAATTTAAAAATTTTTTTATACTAGTGCCAATATATTATATGCCTTTAAAATGTTGGTTAAGTGGCTATACGCATACACTCTACATAACATGTTCATAATCATTTTCTTATATAATAGGCAATATATATCCCAGCTAGAGTAGCACCGTATTTTGATCCCACTGTGTGATGGGCAAGGTGAAGATTTTGTCACGGTTATTTTTAGTAAAAGTCACGGACAGGTGCCCCCACCACCCGCCGCCCTCCAGATGCCCCCGCCACCTATGGGTGGCACGCCAGGTGCTTCCGACACCCTCTGGGGCCTCCTGCCACCTGCAGTGACTGAGGGTTCTGGGGCCCTCGCAGCCTGGCGCAGCTCCATGGCCCCCGCTGGCTGACAACTCTCATCCCCTGCTACCTTTGGGCTGAAGCGGAAAATGTCATGGAAGGCTGTGAAAGTGACAGAATCCATGACTTCCGTGACATAATCTTATCCTTAGTGGTGGGCATTGGAAGGATGTTCTCAAAGCTAAGAGTTACAAGTCATGGCCTCCTCCACCTTCTCCCCAACTTCAGCGAGAAGCAATCTGTTTTTCTCTTCTCTGCACTTTTATCTCTCTTTGGCATAAGTCTCTTCAATTTCCTTTGTCTCTGGAAACGTCTACATTACCCAGTCTTCTAATCATTTAAGGTCAAATTTTCTAAATTTGGATGCTAATTTTCCCATAGACTAAGCAATTGTATGTGCAAATGGAGATTTGTGCATGCAAATACCAGACTGCATGTGCAGTCACCACTAATGCAGGGTTTAAACACACAATTATTAGGTGTGAGCATGTATAATCTTTGAGGATCTGATTTGGGCAAAAGACTGAACAAATTAACTAGTCCAATAGGCAAAGATGGAAATGCATTTTGGCCGCAGAGCGTTCCAAACTCTAGGACATAATAATCCATATCTGCAGTTTTGATTCCAGGTGCTTTAAGATGGTATTGTCCTTCTCTGGAGCAGTTCAGGAGGCATGAGGAGAAAAGTGTATTGGAGTTCTCCTAGAACTGGAAGGGACCTTGAAAGGTCATTGAGTCCAGCTCCCTGCTTTCACTAGCAGGCCCAAGTACTAATTTTGCCCCAGATCCCTAAGTGGCCCCCTCAAGGATTGAACTCACAACTCTGGGTTTAGCAGGCCAATGCTCAAACCACTAAGTTATCCCTCCCCCCACTAAGCTATCCCTAAAGGTGCAAGCAAAAGGTACATGAAGAGCTACCAGCGTTGGTATTGCAACTGCATATAAAACATGCTATGGTTTGTCCCTTTAACAATCTGGGTCAGAAAATCTATAGTGAAGATTCATGGCACCCGTCATCAGACATGTCTAATGTGGGTAGATGCACAGATTTGATAGGGAAAACCCAGGCACTGCTTGGAACACTTGGAAAGTGTTCGTCAACCATATTTTGAAAGCACTAGAGAACGTTCATAGATCTCAGTGCAATTATCCTTTGCTTCCAAATAAAAGCTGATGGAGCTTATCCTGGGTGAGCCCCTGAGGTACCAAAGGTAGAGCTCAGAGAAGGGTGGTATCCTTTTCAGTCATTGAGGACATCTTAGAGAAGCTCCTCTGAGTGAGAGTCGAGTGGGTGCTGCCTTCACTTAGTGCGTTCACTAATCTGGAGAGGACGGTCAACTTAAACTTTTGAAAGTCCTGGCCCATGAAGACATAAAGGATGGGATTCATGCAGCTGCTGGCCGCAGCCAGAGCCGTGGTGATGGGAATCCCAGTCTCTAATACCACATGGGAGACTTGGTCATGCTGCGTTTCCAGGACTTGCAGGACATGGTAGGGGGCCCAGCACAGGAAGAAGGTCACAATAATGGCGACAATGATCTTGAAGGGCTTTTTGGATTTGGCAAGCCGGTTTCGTTTCAGCTTGACGAAGATGATCATGTAACAGACTGTGATGATGGTGATGGGAATGACAAACCCTATCAGAAACCTGACCATGTTTACAGTCTGGTGTCTCATCATGCCCAGACGATGGTCAGACTGATTCCCGGACAAGGTGTAGTTACTAAAACAGATCACATTGCCTTTGTGAGATGCAGTGTCCCGGAAAACGAGAGACGGGGAACTCATTGCCACACCAAGCACCCAGTCGACGCCGCAAATCAAACATGCCAGCGTAGTGGTTCGATGGTTTTGGGCCCAGACTGGGAGGACGACGGACACACAACGGTCTAAGCTGATCGTCGTCAGCAGCAGTACGCTGCTGTACAAGTTCAGGTTGAGGAGGAAAGAGTTTAACTTGCACATGGCCACCCCAAAGACCCAATGGTAGTTCATGGCAGTGTACGCGATATTCAGCGGCAGGAAGACGTTGAAAAGAAAGTCGGCAACAGCTAGGTTGAGAAACCAAATGGCATTGATGGACTTTTTCATCTTGAAAGTGATGATCGAGATGACTAGGCCGTTCCCCAGAATTCCCAGGAGGCAGGTGAGGCTGTAGACTACAACAGAGAGGATTCTAGCAACGTCTTTTGCATCGTGCGATGGCTCTTGCTTAACACTAACCGTGGTAAAATAATCATAAACAGGATAATAGTCGTAGTAGTCAGTAGAGTTGTTGGAGGTCTCCATTACCTGTAAACAAATCACAACAATTTCACCAGGCGGTTCTTTTATAGACTATCCCTCTGCTTGTTTCTGTGTACAAGGCCAAATCAACAGGAGTGAAGAATTCAGGAGTTGTCCCACAGCCCTTAGTTTGTCACGTAAATGGATTGCTCCATGCTGCCTTCAATGCATGTGTCTACAGCTCTCCACAGCAGCTGCATACCTGCATGTGAGGACAGAAGCTAGCAGTTCTGTGCATGTATCTAAGAATAGAATGTGCACTATTATGTCACAAAGTGGAGTTAAAATCATGCACGGGGCCAACATGCTGCTATTGTATACACATTTGACATGCGATTTCTATGGGAAAACCTGCCTTTGGCTGCCTGCAAGCCCATCCAGGACTGGTCAGTCAAATCCTGGCTCAAAGACATGAAGGAAAGGCTGCAGGCCGTGGCGTTTAAGAGTGTCTTATTGGTTCAAACACTAGCTTCTCCCGTCGACATTGCTCCTGCCTCTCAGGGAGATGGAATACCTGTGCAGACAGAAGTTCTCGCGTTGGTAGCGTCTTCACTAAGAGCTACCGTGGCTGCACCGCGGCCGTAAGTGTGGACAAGCCCTTAATGTGGATTTTACACTCGTAGGGCCGAGTGGAGAATTTCGCATTTGGTACCACAGGGCATGATCTAAAACTGTTTGATTTCATCGAGGTTTGGAATCAGGCCCTTGCATTGCAAAATAGGTCTGATACGACCCACCCACCACCCAAGGGAGCGTCTGAGGCTTAATTAATTGGTGCTCTGTAAGTGCTTTGAGATCCTCCGATAAGTGCAAAATATCATTGCGCTTTTCTTTCTCCTCCTCAGCATTCGTTCAATTGCACATTTTGGGGCCACATTTTTGCTCTTGGGCAAACATGCCTCTCAACTGACTTCTGTGGGATTGCACAGGTGTAACTAAGGCTAGAATCTCACCTATTCACACCAGTATTTTTTTCAGCTCCACTCTCAATGTCCCTGTAGCAGGGGCCTCATCCACTCGCCGAATAGCTGGAAACACCTGCAATACAGGAAAGAGACCCCCTGGGTTTATTAGCCAGACCAACATGGACAGTTCTTTCCTTTGAAAGCATTCCCTGTTTGTGTAGGTGCATAGATATAATATTAAAATAGGGATCAAACTAGGGCCGTGCACCCTTCAGAATGGTGAGTTGGAAGGGAGGAAACCAGTGTTTGTCTTGGGTTCAGACAAAAATCACAGGGATGATTCCTAGGTGCCAAGGCCAGAAGGGCCTATTGTGATCATCTCGTCTGACCCCCTGCCTCACAGAGGCCGGAGAACTTCCCCAAAATAATTGCTAATGCAGAGCTTTTGGATAAACAGCCACCCGTGATTTTCAAAGGGTTGTTTTGGGAAGTTAAACTCATCTGAACTTTGCATGTAGTCATTTCCTCTGGCAATTCTTGCTACCAGGGCTACAGCAGTGTTTTTAATTAATTAATTCGTGTATCTGACCTAAAGTTCCATTTGCTACCATCCCCTCCAGCTCTTGTTGCTTCCAGCCTCTTTATCAAGGATTTTCCAAACGTGATCAATCAGTGGACGTTTAATCGTGTTTCGGAGCCCCTGGAACACCCACTGCTACAATTTCCCCCACCCTTTGGCTGGTAAAGCTGTGGGTCTTTTTCTGCTGGCTGGATCCTTTGTCGTCACATGGACGCTGCTCACATCACAGTTGCCTGACTCAGACAGAAACTTCCTACATGCCGTTTCTGTAAATAGAAGACCTTACTCATCAGTCCTGTCTGCTGCCGCCTAACCACCAGTACCACTTGGCTTCTCTGCTGCACACTGGCAAGGACCGAGGCAGTGACAGCGTAATTACGGGGATGTGCACACAGCCTATTGTATATTGTATCACTCACACTGCAGCTTGGGAGGGTAAATTTCTCTGGTAATCCAAGATTTATTACAAAATAACACCAGTGGGCAGAGATATCCTCGGCCAACTCTTTCAGGATTCTTGTATGCAAGTTATCCAGGCCGGCTAATTTAAAATATATATATATATCTAGATGATATTGTTTAACATCTTCCTTAGTTACTAATGGACTGGAAAGTTCATTAGCCTCCTTGTGTGATAGGAGTACATCTTCCATTTACTGAGTTAAAAATTCCTATCGCCGTCACAAGAAGTTTACCTGTGTACGGACTGAGTAATGAACCAAAGCACTCTGTCTAAAGACCTCTGAACTGTGCAAGTTTCCACATCCGAATCTACATTCAAATGCAAATGTTGAGGCTTGGACCCATCTCTCCAGCAATTGGTGATAAGTCTGGAGGTTCGGATAAGCCTTATTGTTCATCTAAACATTTCCCGAGCTGCCTACGTTTCTTGGGTCTGGCAAACCGAGCTAGATACCTCAGGATAATACTAGACAACTGTTCATTTACAGAATTCAATAAGAATTGTTCCTGTTTGAATCAATATTTGCCATTTGCCTCCATTTTGTATTAACGGTTGATTTTTATCTTCTTCTCCTAGGTAAAGAGTAGCCGGCTTTGGATCGACACAGAACAAACAGTAATAAAAGCACAAAATACAGTGCCATATCATCTGCCCCCTTTGTGCAAGAACTGACCCAGCCCTTCACCTCAAGTTTGAAATAAACGAGGGCGTTCTCCAATGTTCGTGCTTAGGGACATTACATGCTGCCCTTGGCTCTGTAGCCACTATCTCATGTGGAAGATGCATCTCGTGTGTATGCTAGTCGCAAAGGGCCATAGGGGAAGAAGCCTGGTTAGCTTTTGTTTTATTTTAATTATTTGTAATTGTCATTCAGCTCTGCATGCCCTGTGCCTTACGAGGACCCCGAGTTCCGAAACCCAACCGGAAAGGCTGCCCTGCTCTTATTCCATCCCAGCTAGAAGCAGGAAGAAGCAGAAAAATGAGGCGAGAGAACAGGATTTTTAAGCCTCGCTTTGCAGATTCCCCAAGCTTGATTGCTCAGAAAACCTCCTGGCAGTGCTGAGAGCTGAGCTCATGCTGTGCAATTCAGATCTGCTCAGGGCTAGATTCTGAGATCCCCCAGCGCTCCCAATAAAAGTCAGGGAGTGTTTAGGATCCAGGGTGAGGAATTTGGCCCATCCCTGAGAATCTCAATTTATGGGAGATTTGCTGATGGAACCAAGGAGCATTTGGCAATTTGTCCATCAACTACTCATGGTCCCAGTTCAGGAAAGCCCTTAGGACTTATCTACAGGGTGCGGTAATGCACCCTACGGGGGTGGGATTTGTAAAGCCCCCTCAGGTGTTGCCCATGAATTGAGCCATGTACACCCTGCTGGTGCACACGAAAGGTTCTCTAGTGCGCTTTAAGGAAGTGTGCGTTGAGCCTTTAGTGCACACCAGCACATGGAGCACAGCATGTGCAACACCTGAGTGCGCTTTACAAATCCCACCCTGTCGGGTGCATTGCTGCACGGCGTAGACAAGCCCTTAAGCACCTGCTTAACTTTAAGCACGTGTTCAAGTCCCATTTGTCCTGAAGTGCTTTCCTGAACTGGAATCCAGGTGACAACACTGGATTGGGCCTCACACTGCTGCATGACACCTCAGACGCTGCCTTGTAATCAGTGTCACTCTAGGACAAAGTGACACTCTGCAGGGAGACAACCAAGTGACTGCAATAAGGGAGATTTTAGGACACGGCTTGTGTATTGGCCTGGCCCTGCTGAACCCTTCATTGTCGTGAGGAGGAATTAAAGTTGATGATCCAGCAGAAGTAACAATATCAGCAGAACTGGTTGTTATACAGCTGACTATTAATGTTCTGTTTAATGAGCCGTTCTAACTGTTCCCGTTATAGACCAGTGATTTTCATATTGTTACCTTCGAAAGGCAAAACCACAGATGGTCTCGATGGCAGGATCCGGCCTCATTTGCACTGCAGGGTTTTATGGGAGAAGGCTTCAGTAAAAGAGCAGGGAGCTGCCTTCTCTGGCTCATCCTTCCTCATATAAACATGCCCCCAAACGATCCAATCCGCCTTTACGCCCAGCCCCGGCACTGCCTTCTCACTAAGGGAAGCGGTAGCGTCTCTGACTGTTACCGCACAGGGCTGGAGAACTTTTTTGTAGAAGGGCGTAGAAAACAAGATAAGGGTGGGTGAACTGGCTAGGTGCGAGGGATCCTGAGTTTCGAATCTAGGTCTGCAGCCACCACCCAGCAGGGAGTGTGGGCTGATAGACCCTACCTCAACACAGGCACCATCCACGAAGCTCCTGATTGGAGGAGACCTCTGGCCTCTCTGATTGGTTCAGACTCCCTATTTAAGCCAGAAGGAGGCACAGGAAGTTGTCTGGGCAATGAGGTGAATCCCTGACTGGCTGCTCTATTAGACCCTGCCTTCCCGTCCTCTTCCTGATTCCTACCCTGTTCCAGATCCCTGCTTTTACACCCACTCCGGGCTACTGGCTCTGACCCTGGGCTTGACTCCTGATTCTGCCTCCGGCTCTGACCTCCAGCTCCAGTTCCTGGTTCCCAGCTCCTCCTCTGACCACTAGATCCAACAGCCTAAGTCCCAGACCACAACACTAGGGGAAAAGTTTGACGCCTATGGACTCTGCTCCATTTCTAGAGCTAACCCAAATCCAAGCAGAAGGATGGTTCTGAAGTGGTCAGTTGAATTCTCTGCACCAACTCCTCTGACCCGTCTCTCTCTCTCTCTCATACACATGTTTTTCATTTGTACTACTGTGATCCTGCCAATCGCTTAAAATATCACAGCTTCTCTTGATGTAACTCTGGCCTGACCAGTAGCAGAAAATCCCTGTTCATGGGAGATTTCACAGGCTAATTTCACAGGCCTCGGATGGTGTATGGTTCTGATAAATATCAGAGCTTCTAGGGGCTTTTCTTTGCTGAATCTGAACCCTGAACCTTTCGGAGGTTGGCCCATCAGCTCAACCTCACCCAATGCCCTCTGATAATGGAGAATTCATCTTGTGTGATACACACACCTGATGAACCGGAGGTTCCTACAATAACTCCTTGACAGTTGCACATTGGTTGGAGAAATCTTTAAATATAAATGAGAGATTGCTGGTGGTTGGGGTGGGTTGAATTCTGATTAGTGCTCAGACACTCCACGGAATAGGGAGGTCTAAGTACCTAGCAAGGAGAATGCTCGAGAAGAGAAGTTCTATGATGTTACCAGAACTTTGTTCGCATGGAGCTCACACCCGTCTTTTTTATTTAAAAATTCTATGTTTTATGTTGCTCCGAACAACTAGTTTCCACAGTGACATTTAACTTGACATTTCAAAGCTATTTAGTGGGTTATTTATTGGGATTCTCTGTTTATTTGATTCTTTTTTACTTTCTTTTTATTGGACTTTAACATTTGGACAATAAAAGGAGACTGTACAAAACAAATGACTAAAAAAAACCCAAACTCTCGCTGGGTCAGACAATCAAAGCCTCCCTGGGAATGGGAGAGATTCCATGTACTCTAAGTAACACTCAGTGAGCCATCTCCAGGTACGTGGCACCTGAGCCATGCATAGGGGTGACTTTCACCTGGAGTGCATTGGTACAATGTACATCGAATGAGAGAAATGTCGGGCTCGAAAGGACCTGGAGAGGTCATCAAGTCCAGCCCCCTGCACTGAGGAAAGACCAAGTAAACCTGATGGGTATCTGTCCACCCTGTTCTTAAACGCCTCCAATGATGGGGATTCCACAACCTCCCTTGGAAGCTATTCCAGAGTTTAACTCCCCTGACAGTTAGAAAGTTTTTCCTAAACTCTAACCTAAATCTCCCTTGCTCCAGATTAAGCCCATCACTTCTTGTCCTACTTCCAGTGGATGTGGAGAAGAATTAATCCCCATCCCCTTATAACAGCCCTCAGCATATGTGATGACAGTTGTCAGACTGGTCTCATGAAGATAGTAATGGGTGATAATCCCTTCCATGCTACTGCAGGTGGAGGTGAGCACCTGAGGTCCCTTCCAACCCTGCTATTCTATTCTATAAATATACCCCAGGAAAGACATCTCACTGGCTTCTGAAAAACCTGTCAGATGAGTCCTATGGAATCAGTCCTTCAGCCCCAGGACCCGGCCTCATCGAAACTAACTGATGCTCTCAGCGGAAGAGGAAACTTATATCCTCCTGGTCAGTTGTGCAATGTTTCATATGTGTAGAGAAAGACACTGTTACTCTGAAAGATGCTAATGGCTGCTACCAGTGGGTTCTTGGATTCAAAGGAAGTCACAGACCTCATTAAGGCCAATGGGCATCCAAGCATCCTCCTTCAGGCTCAATAGAAGGAGCAATCAAGCCCCATTATGTTGTAAAGACAGTTGCAAACAATAGATGCTACCACCCAAGGACTAAGCTGCCTGGCAGGTCGGAGCTAAGCCATGTGGACTGGGGGATTTCCCTGATGCAAACTCAGGGGATAGGATATTTGGTTGTTGCTGGAGACAGAAGACCGAGTAGTGAGCATGAGCCAGAAAAGAAGCAAAGAGATAGAGCTTCTTGGCCACAGAGTTCACTGGAGTGTCAGACTGGGAGATTTCTGAGCAAAGAAACTGCCTGCTGTTGTTTGTTTCTACTGTGTTCAAAGAAATAGGACTTTGTGTGTGTTCTATGAAAACAAACAATCTTGCACAAAGAAAATACCTGCCTTGTATCACTGATTCCTCATCAAAATGGAAACAACCCTGCAAGGCCCCACATATTGACTAACCACTCAGGCCAAAGAGGCAACCACTCCCTGACCCATGCGGTTACCAGCTGATGGCATAAAGCATGAGTGGATAGTGGTTACAGCGGATCAGGAAATTGGAGTTTTTCCTGTGAAAATTTTCAAAGAATACAGAAATATTTTCATTTTTGTCAAAAATTTTCTGCAAAATGTTTCAGCACTTTGTTGTATAACTGGAAACTAAAAAATGTTGTTGTTTTTTTGACAACTGAAAATTTGCAGTTGTCAAAAATGGACTTTTCCCAAAGAAAGGTGTATTTAGACTCAAAAATGTCATTTTCGGTCAAAAAAATCTTTGATGGACAATTGTCGACCATCTCTAGTAACTAGGTAATTCAAGCACTCTTGGAAGAAGTGATTAGCTAAGAAGCGACCGCATGTGAGTATAAACCAGCAGCCACCGGTATCCAGCTCTTTGCTGTTCTGTCTAAAGCAGAAGCTGTGTACGATCCAGAATCAGACTGGGTCTGTCAGTGTATTCAGACTAGGGAGATTAGCCCACTCAGACTGGGATGGTTGGTGTGCTCATGCAGGGGTAACTGGGAACCCCAAGTCAGGATGCTCCCACAATGCTCAGCCCAGGACGACTGGTTGACACCATCTGGGATGGGCAGGGCCTTGGATGGGGTAGCTGGCACAATCGGGTGGGAATGACTGACATCGTCAAACCTGTTCGGCGGGTGCACCCCATCAGACCCAGGTGGTGCACTGGTTTAGACATGGCTGACGTGCACATGTGACATGTCTGGCACACTCAGATGGAGATAAATGAAGGCTTTGTACTGGGACCATTGGGCTGATTGGTAATTTGCTTGCGACAAGGAGTGTGGCATTCTAAATTAATCTTATAGGGTGAAATTCACCCCTGTACAGACGGCCACCTTGGGTCTGTGCACACTGTAGGTTCCAACCGCAAATGTTATTTCAGTAAAATAGCCACACAGCTAGTTTGTATACTCCATTTTAAACCATATGCCCAGTGACAAATCCTTCGACAGCTCATCCCCAGAAAGGAGTAGATATAAACTGGTGCAGATTGTAGAAACTTGAGCCGAGCCAAGGCAGAATCCAAGAAATTAGCCGGAAAATATTTGTTTCTTATTATCTAAATAGCTGTGTTTACAGTGGCGATCACAGAAGCGTTCCCTATCATTTGCGTCACAGTGTGTCTCTGTCCTCGGAGTCAGAGGATGATAGCTTGGAGCAGGGAGCGGTTCAAAGCCATTTAATAATGACAATAGGCTGGAGAACAGTGAGCAGTGAGCCTTCGACAGCTGAAAAGCCACTTCGCTATCAGATAGCCCCAGAGAGACACATACACACAAAGAAGTGAACAGGTTTAGGCCGATGCATTCAATGAGCTTCTGCTAAAGTAACAGGTGATGCTAAAAATTCTAAGTGAAGGTTGGAATATATAAGTAGATGTTTTCAAATGGCTTAGCTGGCTGCCTGCACAGAGATCTAACTTGTGTCTGTGTCTGTCTGTCTATACACACACAGAGGCACAAACTCTGTGCATAGCTTCATTCATTTGTTTCCCTGTGTTTGTGTGTTCATCTATCTGTCTAAATCAGACCATGGATTTGTCCATTGTGTTCCCAAGGATTATTGGTGCAGTCAGACCATCACCAGACACTCTGTTCAAGCCAGCCAGGCACCCACCTAGTGAGCGATAACAAGCCATTCCAGGCTACAAGACGGCAGGGTGCAGACACCTGGTGTACAAGTAACAAATAAAATGCACACACGTGCATGGGACTGTGTCACCTCCTCACAAACCTTCATGCACCGGGGCTAGTCGCTGTAGGTTTGTGCTGACTTGGGATGGACTCCTGGTTCAAGCCAGACCCTTTGCACAGCCCTGTCCATGAGACACCACCATTAAGAGGTCACAGACAAGCTGATGGAATCTCCACGCACATTGGATTGTGTGATGGTAGTTTTTTTAAATCAGCTTTTTGGGGGTTTGAGGTGCCCTGGCTGACCAACAGGCCTTTGTGGCGGTGCCGCTGGCTGGGGATAGGTGGTCCAAGTGGGTGTGCTGCAGCAGGAAGTGGGGGTTATTACATTTAATTTCAGGATCCCACCTTTAAATTACTGTGCAAGGTATTCCCTGGTACACCCACCCTGCTAGTCACATTGATCTTGGGTGTTCCAGTTTGTTCTATGTAAATGCACCTGGAAGGACAGTCATGCAGGCGGCAAAGGAAGGCCAATCCTGGGAGTCTGACTGTGGGATTTGAGGGTACGATGGTGCATTACAAATCCCTCTGGTATGTGGAGGGTGGCAGAGAGCTCACCAGGGAGACTGCTACCGCAGCCCATCCGGTCTGATCCCTGGGTGAATGTGCATAGACAGGAACAAGCAGAGAGAGATGCCCTGGTTACAAGCAGGGGAGAGGGTCAGAGTGCAGTTACTCTATGCATAGCTGGAGCAACTACCTTGAAGTCAATGGAGCACCTCCATATTTACACTGGCAAACGGAAGGGCAGAATCTGGCCATGGGGGAGAAGAGAAAACACTCTGTCCTGCTCACTCGCCCTTCAGGGCAATCAGCGGCTCCTGACATGCATCGTAGGGAAAGCCGCGACAAGCATGCGGAAAGGCGAGAGCAACTCCGGGCTGAGCTGTGTGGGCAAATGCTTCACTGACAGCAAAATGCGGCTTTCGCCAGAGCCTTTACAACAACGCTGTCTCCATAGTCTGAGCTTTCGCTGCCAAAACGGAAAAAGCCTATTTTCCCTGCCAACGGGTGACCCCCATTTTTGCCCAGCAGAACTCTGATTTCCTGGCCAAGCACCAGCCCGCGGGTGTGAGAGAAACTTGTGCGGCCTGGGCTGTGCCCGCCCTGCAGAGAGAGGACCTCCATCTCCAGAGGTGCCGGTCCAGCATGTTCCCTCAGCCCCGCAATTCTGGTGCTTTACTGAATGATGGCTATCGAGCAAGCCGCTTGGCTAGTTAAGGGTCTGATCCACAGGCGCTGAGGACAATGACAGTCCGGCTCAGTCCCTAACCCCAGGCTAAATCCTGAAATCTGTACCAAGACTGATTCCTTATAGACAAACTCCCATGGATTTCAGCAGGAGCCTTTGACTGAATACCGGGGAAACACCGAGCAGGGAGCTCTGGGCTCAGCCTCGCTGTATTTTGCGACCCGAGCTTCACTCATGGGCCTGTTGGACATTTCTTCTACTTCCATTTTTTTTTTCCTTTTCTCATAACTAGCAGCGTCCCAGCGCTAATCTCACGGCTCCTCTCCGTAATCCTCTCCATCCGACATCTGCAACCACAGCCCCAGCCTTCCTCCCGCAGACTGGAAAATCTGCCCACAGAGTGCTGACGTTCGAGCCAGATTTTGCATGTTCACAAGTTTTGCTGGCAGACATGAAATTGGCTGAGGGACCAGTCCAGTTCTGTGAGTAACGGAAATCGCAGACAGATGTTTGGGGAACATTTGGTTAGCGGAGTCCTGCCAACCTCCTGTGCTTCTGCCAGCATTAATAAAAGACAGCGGAGACATGGCTGGAGCAGACAAGGGCCTGAAAATAGTTTTGTTGTCAGCCTTGGGCCTGGAAGTTGCTCCTTCTCTCACACCCCACTGGCTCAGACTTTTCTTCAATTATATCATTTATACGTTAAAATAACAGACCCGGAGTTTCCAGCAGTAATCTCATCCTCTGTAATGATTCCTTTTGTTCCTATCCCTGGCAATGCAGTTGATTAACAACAGGAGTTATGTTTATATTAGCAACATGCAAACCTCTGACAGGGATAATTGTTCAGGGTTACAGAAGCACCGAAAGATCAGATGCTCCCTTATTACGGGAAATACTGCAGTATTCTATCTACCGTAGAAGAACACTACATTGCACCGACACTATTGTGTTAAGGACCTTGCTGCAGAATATTGGGATGGATGTTCGCTAGGGTTAAATGACCATCAGCCAAATGACTCAAACTTCTTGAGTCTGTAGAATCGATGGCCTTGATTTGGGAAAATATCCCTATTCAGGAAAGCACTTAAGTACATGCTTAATTTCAATGGGATGCAAACACATGCTCGAAGTTAAGCCCAAGGGTAATGGGAGGGGCTTACCCAGGAGCGCCCCCTTAAGCCAGGACTCGGCATTGCAGACGTTCTTCTACTCTAGCACCCCCTGTTGTCTGCCATTCTGGTTCTGCATCACTCTGCAACTCCTGGGGCCTAGTCCTCCAGCCAGGTCCCCTGCCAGGGTAACACAAGTCTAACTAAAAGGCCAAACAAACAAATTATTCTTCTGCCCCCCCTTGGGCTACTCCTCAGCCCATCTTCTGGGCTCAGCTCCATGCCCCTTATGGGCTACCATGTACTGAAGTTCCCTGCTTTTCACCCATACTCCCAGGCCCTGCGAAGTTCTCCCTTGTGCCTTTAGCTGAGCACTGCTTCCCAGGGCTTGCTACCTGGAGACCCTTTTCCTAGTAGGCTTCCATGCCACCTTCCTACAGGATCCACCCTCCCCTCCCCCACGAAGTCTAAACCTGCTTCCGGTAGTTTCTCTCCTCACTGCCATGTCTCAGCCCTTTTCATGAGGCCCAGCTGTTCATCAGGCCAACCCCTGACCCTATTAGTTCCACTCCCTCAGGCCAGGAGGCAGCTCGTTATGGCACAGGTGGGGATAATTGAACAGGACAGACTGGCCCAAGGTCTCCTGGCCCTTAAAGGAGTGGGCCCACCCTGTTACAATGGACTTAAATGTTTCCCTGAATCAGGCTCTGAGTAGGCAGCTCTCCAGGCCAGGCCTTGTGAGGTCTCTAGAATTTCCCATGTCCAGAAATTCCTCCAGAAGAGGCAGCATTTCCTTAGTTATCTCAGCACTTCTGTTTCCCATTCGGGCTAAAACTTGGACATGCAGAGACATAGAAGGATGGAAAATAATGTGTGGGTGAGGGTGGGGTGGAGAGTGAATGTTAAATGAAAGGTTTTTTTTTTGGGGGGGGGGGGGGGGGAATGTTCTTATTTTACCCCGCTCTAGTGTATAACCTTACCAGTAAATCGATAAGGCCGTATTGTTCTGGGGTCCAATCCTGAGTGTGTCGCTCAGTTTGTACTCTGCTCAGAGCCAGTCCTCGGGGGCCAGGCCTGAAAATAGCTGAGCTCCCATCTCACCATCAGTGAGAACTTGCCTGAGTCCAGACTGCATAAAATTCACCCGCCTGGGCAGGGATCGGCTCAAGGCTCACGCACCACGTAAGTCCCATTAAATTCTCTGGCCTTTGATCTGCTGATTTTATGGCACATGATGGGGAGGGTTATCAGTGATTATTATGGGATGTCTGCTTCCTCATGCCATGGCACTGTGCCGTAGGTGGCTTCCACCAGCATGGCCACGGAATGAGGTGGCCACCGTGGGCCTGGAACGCAGATGGGTAGAGCAGCTCCACTCCTGGGCACAGCTGTTGGAGGAATTTCCACAGCCAAGTTTTAATTCTGAAAGAAACAGCTCTTCAACGCCCCCGCCCCACCCTCAGTGTGAGACATTGGAAATCCCTTAACCTCCGTTTCCTCAGTTGTCAAACTGAGTTAATAACACTGACTTGCTTCCCAGAAGAGCAGAAACTGGGAGGGTTCACTGGCAAAGTACCCAGAGAGCCTCAGTGGGGAGGAGCAACATGAATGCAAAGTATTGTTATTATCAGGTCATATTATGCCATTGGTTTTCAAGGCGAACTCCCCATGGATCTCAATGGCACAATGTATTAGTACTGTCTGACTGACATCTCCATAGACAGCCCTCAGCTCCTCCAGGTTCAACTGAATGTGAAGGCAAGGCTTCCCCAGAGAGACTTCTGCAGAAACAGGAGGACAAACCACTAAAATCAAGCTGCAGGGGGGAGGTCAGAGGTGCTAAGAATGAAGGTGGGGCCGCGATGAGTCACATTAACCACTGCCCCAACAGGCAGCCCTGGAGGGACATTCCCATTGGTTTCCTCGCGCTGCCTCTTCCATCTTGCAGTGAATTGCAGCCTCGTATATTGCAGTTGTCTGTGCCCTCGCAGGCCTTCCTGCTCAGATCTCACCCTGAGATATAGATACAAAAATAGGAGCATTCACATTCCCTCAGCACTTAAGGGACTAAAAGTCCCAGCAGAGGAGATGGCAGCCAGACAGGTTGGTCTCTTCTGGGATTCTCCCACCCCCATAAGCAGCTTCCTCGTCAGCGACAGCAGCTCTGGGGTGACCAAGGGGGCCAGGATCACACATGTCAGTGCTCTAGCTGGAAAAGGCCACTAGAGTTGAGCCTTGCATCTTGCAAAGTCAGGATCCTTTTACTCTGAACTCCCATGAGAGAAGAAGCCATGAATCAAAGCCTGACCACTTGGGTAAGCTAACCTAACCTCGGCCCATGCAATTGGCAGATCTCCTGCATCCTTCCGGCCAATGCCTTCTGCAGGGAGAGGGTCACCTCCACCACTTCCCTGGGGACTCTTTCCACTCTGCAACTGCCTTTCCTTCCAATTGCCCTCTCTCCTAGTAGCCAAGCCTGGAAAGGGGAAGTGAGCAAAGCCTGCCTGCAAACAGGAAGCTGCGCAGAGACTTAAGATAGGTGGGTGGGTGGGGGGAATATATTAAATAGGGAGCCCGCAAGTGCAGGGGAAGACATGAAATAAGAGGGGAAAATTTGAAAGTCAGTGGGTGCTGGATCTGCAGTTTGGCCCATGACAGAGGGAAAGGCTCGGCCTCAGTGCAGACCCAGATAGGAATTTAATCTCCCCCAAAGCTCTAGGGTGTTTAGACCTGGGGTGGGAGTGTTATTTTGGGACCATCTCCGAGGACAAATAACCTGGGATAGGGGTATCCTGATTTGTTACAACCTTCAGAAAGATTTGTCCTGGGGGCAGGTTCCAGGCTACAGAAGCTGGTCCCTCCACCCCCTGCCCCCAGCTCAGTGATGGAACCCACATGCAGGGCTAGGAAACACGGCCTAAGAGATATTCTGTGACATCTTCTCCCACCGTCCTTTCACTCCACCAGGAACCAGCCACCTGGCAGCTCTCAGAGAAAGCCTGGTTATCTTCCCCGATACACACCACTCTGTTTGTTTTCTAAAATCATTCCTTTCCAGAGCAGAGATAAGGGTGCGCAGTGTCTGCACATGGCTGATTTATGTACTCAGCATCATGGCTCTATGGAGGGAATGTCTGTAATCCTAGCCGTGGAGCAAGGATATGAAACTCCGCTCTCAGAGCAGAATCTATGCGGCATGGGTGGAGTCAAATTGGTGTGGGTCAAACAAGCACCGACCCAAATCTTTACCCAGAACTTGACAGGAACCTTTTCTGAGACACCAAAAAGTCTGAAAAATTCTTTCTCCCATTGTCTTCCACCTTCGCGACTGGCTCTGTCCTTCCCAGCCTCGGTGTCGAACGACCACAGGAGAACCGAACTGGGAAGTCTCCAGCTAGCTGTGCCCCGGTGTTGTGTTGGAAGTGGAGTGCGTGAGCGGCTTTTTCACGGGGCTTTCAGCGCTCTGGACATGAATGGCATATTCATAGCTAAATAGACACTCAGCAGCATGGGGCCCGAGATAGATCAAATAGACTGGGCTGGAGCCCGAGACGGGAAGGATGTCCTTGTGCTTAAAGCTCTGGGCTGGGACTTAGGAGAGGTGAGCTCAATTCCTGGCTCTCCCATTAGCTCCTCTGATGAGTTATGTGATCTCTCTCTGTGCTCAGGTCCATGCCTAGAACCAGGGCATGGTAAGGCTTCGCCTATGCACAGGGGTGCTGGGCAGGGCTAAGCTACTGCAGTGATGGAAGCAATATAAGTGCCCTCTTTAGGGAGATATGGGTCCAAAGCTCACAGTGTTTGGTCCCTGGTGTTCAAGCAGCGAGCGGCTTGAGTTACAACGTTCGTATGGAGTTCCAGGTCCAAAGTTTGGGGTGGGGGGCTGAGACAGACCCGTTTCTAGCTTGACAGCTTTAAATAGGGGCAGCGAGAGAGGAAAATAAGGATGTTCCCTTGAAGTCCTGCCCATTGTGGTAGAGGAGCTCAGGGGGACCAAGCAGGAAAATGGCCAACATTTCCCTAACAAACTCCACCGGTCCCTCCTAAACAAGGGCAGCTGGGCTGTCACATGGGCCCTGCCTGCACCCGCCCCCTGCCTTCCAAACTGCTTGGTCCTGATGCTCCAGCCTCAGCGACCAGCAGGCAGGCAGTGGCTATTTCCCATCCAAGAAGTATCTGAACCGGTCGCTAATTAAACCCTGCAACTCCTGATTTCCTCCGCCAGGCTCAGCGCTCCACTCTGATTGGTGAGTATTCCACTCCGGCGCCCCGGGCAATGCCACGGTTCTCTGAGGCCGCTGGGCGGCCCCTGAAGAACACGTAGGAGATTAAAAGCAAAGGAATGAGAGGTGGGGAGCATTTCCTACCTGCTTCGATCACATTTGCCGGTCTGGGGGAGGCAAAGAATTTAGGGAAGCCCGCTGCTTTATTGGGGGCACTCAGACCCATTGCCATCAGCGTTGTCTGTTTCAGTCCCTTGTCCAGTCGCATATTGCAGTAATTACCAATACTGAGTATGAAAACAAGACCCGAACCACCTTACGGAGGTGATTCGTATCCCGCACAAGGATTATGAGACCCAACACTCTGGTGAATGATTTAAAGCATGAAATAGAAATTCTCCCATTGAAGAAACTGACTTTGATCATTAGGATCATTAGAGAAGCTCTGAAGCAGCTTCCAAAGCTCTGTAAGGTCAGGGAATAAAAGAGTAAGGGGGGAAGGGCTGTGAATGAAAATTCCTCCAGGATCACACCTTTCACAGGAGCGGACAGCTCTTTACAGCATCCTTCACTCAGCCCAGCAAACCCAGAGCGCGTTGCACTCCCGGGAGTGGCGAGAGGAGAGACAAGTGCAATCAGACCGCCTGGGTCACACAGTTCACAAGAGCGGACCTCCCTCTCCATAATTCCCTAAATTACTCAGGCGCGTGTGTGCTGCAGGGTCTGGCTTAGATATGGAGGCTGCGATTGCTTTTTGGACAACTTTGGATGTATTTCAAAGACTAGGGGTTTGCAGTGGTTTGATGGACCGTCACTCTGTGAGGGTCGCATGTTATTTAAACTCTGGTCCTTCAAGGCTGGCTGAGCCAAGGGAGTTTGAATGCCTGCCCAATTCTACTTCATTTTCCCACCTCGTCATCAGCAAATCGAAGGCTCCAATCCTCCCATTAGATCCACAAGGGACCACTCCCACAGACCCGATTGCTGGACTAGGGGCTAAGCATATTAGTTAGGCCGTGAGCTCTCAATCAGGGGGGCTGTGACCCACAAGGGGTTGCAAACAGGTGTCGGGGGACACAGGCACCTCTGAGAGCTAGGTAAGTGGCAGGAAATCACATGGCCAAGGAGTAGAGAGCATGGTCCTATGGAAGGGAGGGCAGGGGAGAAGGGGGAACTGGCTGATGAGAGAGCAGAGAGCAATGGGAAGGAATAAGGCTCGAATGCACAGCAGTTAGTGGAGACTTTAGGGCCCCCTGAGTCTCTTAGGGCTGGTCTTCACTACCCACCCGGATCGGCGGTAGAAAATCAATCTCTCGGGGATCGATTTATCGTGTCTCGTCGGGACGCGATAATCGATCCCCGAATCAACACGCGTATTCCACCAGCCCAGGTAAGAGTAAGCGCCGTCGACGGGGGAGCCGCGGCGGTCGATTTGCCGCCGTCCTCACAGCGGGGTAAGTCGGATCAGATACGTCGAATTCAGCTACACTATTCCCGTAGCTGAATTGGCGTATCTGAAATTGACCCCCCCCCACCCCAGTAGTGTAGACGTAGCCTTAGTTTCACACTGTTGAAATTATGGCTGCTTGTCTCTGCCCCCATCGCAAATGATCTAGGAGCCAGGAGAAATGCAGAGGGAAAGACTGAAGATAATGGAGCACTTTGGGCCAGCCAAATAAATAACAACTGCGCTGTGCACCAAGCCCTTTTGGTCTGAGCACCTCAAAGCGGGGGGGGGGGGAGGGGGTGAGTCTCACCATCCCCTTCTACAGACGGGGAAACTGAGGTGCCAAGATCGGCCCAAACTCACACAGCAAGTCAGTGTCAGGCTCCAGGAGAGAGCCTGGGCTCGCCCCCAGAACGGGCCCACTCCTCTGACGAGCGCCAAGGAACGTCACCCAACTCAAAGGCGTGCTGGTTAGGGGTGCTCAAGTTGTACCTGCTCGCTGGCTGGCCAGGTGCTCCCCTGCCTCCGTGCTGCGGCCGCTATGGGAGGAGAAGGACACCCCCTGCATTTTCGCTCTCGTTCGCATTCCAGCTGCTGTGCGTCTCTTCCCAAGGCCTCTTCACAGCCCTCCCAGCACTCGGTCTCCTTCCCTGCACCTCTGCCAGAGAGCTGCTCCCCCTCTACTCCTGGGCCCAGAGACCCAAGGGGACTCCGATTAAGGCAGCTCCGGCTCTCCTCACCCGGCCTGGCTGCTCGGCCGGCCCACACAACAGCTGGAGACCCACCCTTTCTTGGCCCCCTCGCAGGCTGACTCCAACTTGTAATTAGATGGCAACAGACTCATTCCTGAACTAGCAACCGGGCAGCGCGAACATCAACAATAAATGAACCAGGCAGCCCCGGAAAGCCCATCTCGCCCACAGAGGACCTGATTTACGAGGGAGGCACAAGAGCAGGTCCTGACGCTGTGCCCGGCTCTGATTTGGGAGGCTTTAAATCTCCATATGCTCCCTGCCCGGGAACACTTGCTAGCGAAGGGAGAACCAGCTAGCCCCACCCGTCTCCAAGTGCAGCCGAGAGCCAGCGGTCGCTGAGCACTTCTCGATCCTACCAACGCTCCCGTCTGCCAGCTGGAAAGACGTCGGGGTTGGGGTTGTTTTTAACGTCACTGCCAAGCTCACAGATGGAGCGAGTATTCCTCTCTCGGAGGAGCTTGCAAGCTGTGAGGAAATAGCCCTGTTGTTTAACCTCAAACCTGGGTCAGATCGCAAGCGTGATAAACTCTGCCCTGCGCTGATACCGTGGGGTATGCTGCGGCTGCTCCGTGTAACTCTCCCTCCCTGGAGACAGACTGCAGCGCTCAATGAGAGAAACTCCCAGGAGACTTAGGCAACTCAGGGAGGTGAATAATAATGCAGGCACCAATGTGAGCTCTGGCAGCTCACCCACGCAGGTGCCCGTAACACACACACACAACACGGATGGGAGATTTGGCTGTTGGTGCCAAATCTCACCGATGGCAGCGATGGCTTGTCCATCCCCACATTGCATCAGTCATTGCCAAAGGGGTAGACCCAGAAGGGACAGTCCCAGCCCCTGGGATCTGCGTTCTGGAACTGATTCATCCTGGAATATCCCAGCGTCCCTTGTGTTTGTCGTCTCTGTGCGTTGTAACCATTCAGGCCCCTACTGCTAGAAGCCTATGGACTCATTCTAAGGAAGGAGTAGGCCAATACATGAGAGTTAGACAGCCTCTCCCAGCTCTTCCTGCATTGCAAATCTTTGTCCAGATAGCAGGTCAGGGGTCTCCTCTCATTGCAGTACAGGCAGTACTGACGAAGATGCACCTAGATGGCCTGGTAGATTCTGGGAACAGCATATATTGAAACGATTGCCCTGGGGTGAACCAGCAGGTGGGAGCAGGACACCAGGCGGGCAAAAGAAATATGCCCCAAAAGAGGTTTTAGACAAAGTGTTATGGTCGAAGAGCACTGGGAAACGGTGGCTAGCAATCAAACCAACTGACAACACTCCGTAGACAATGGAGAGCCAGCGTTCGGGAATAACCATTGGTGTGACCGCGTAACAAAGCCAGTACATGCATCTACGAGACTGCGATGCTTTCCATGCATTGCGCCGTCTCCGTTTCTAAAAATGGGGCGGCCATTTTGCTCTCAGAGAGGTTGCCTGCTACAGAGGTAACTCTTACACATCGTGCTCTCTCTTGGAGTGAGGAGTGCCGGGAGAGGGAGGGGTCCATTTAGGATGAAAATAGCATGCTCATGGTTACTATGGTTACATGGACTTCTCGTTTCAGACAGAGCCCAGCATGGCACAGACAGAGAAATGAAAAAAAAATACTGGGCAGAGCTGGGCCAGAACCAAACCTTTGGGTCTGAGCATCCCTTGGCCTTTGGAGGGGCCCAATCTGGATCCTAACTTTACAGCTCAGGACCCTCTTGAAGTGGGCTGAAGCATTCCAGGCCTTTAAAAAGTACTGAGTCCGGTTCAGTCCCAGAAATGGATAAAATGTGCAGAGCTGGTTCCTGGCCCCCACAGTGAGAGCGGTACCACATTTCACACACATGTCAGTCTGAAAAGGTGTAATGAGAATGTCTGCCCAGTGCTTTCCCTCCAAGACTCTCCAGGGGCTTTCCAACGCTTGGGAAGTATCATTGTCTCTGTGACGTCACACCCCAGAGTCGTTATGGAAATATGGTTATAATAGGAACATGGTATAACTAAGATGTACTTTCTGCAAGATGGGTCTTGTAAGATACCATTGGAAAGGTTATAATTTACTGAATGCGATTATCCAATTTGTATGCATGTATCATTTCTGTATCTGAAGCTGGGAATATTGACCATGTCTCTGTATTTCAAATGGGCTACGTTGGATGAGGCCAGACAATGTTAGTGGCTTATTAAGAAATGCGCACAAGCACAAGGATTACCCCAGGAACCGTGAGCAATAGAAACCTCTCAGAGATAGCTCCAGACAATGGGAACTGGTTGACACGGGTCACAGCAAAAAAGCTTTCCAGCAAGTGTGTGTGTGTGTGGGGAGATATAAAAGAGGGACAATGACAACACGAGGGGACCTCACTCTCCCTACAACACACCTGAAATCACCTGAGGAACAAAGGCTGAAGTCTGGGAAGTGATGGTCCTAGGCTAAGATCTTTAGCTTGTGTAAGAAAACCTGGGAAAGCCCAGGCAACTTGTGCCTTAAGAGTCTGCCAGCCTGTTTATCACTCAGGGTGAGAATTGGTTAATTTGTATCCTGCCTATCTAGCGTGGTAAGATCAGTCTGTGGCTTTTGTTTATCTACTAAGGTAATCTGCTTTGTCTGTTTGCTATCCCTTGAACCACTGAAAATTCACCTTTTGTAGTTAATAAACTTATTTCTTGTTTATAATAACACCCAGTTTATGTAATTTCTAACTGGGGGGAGGGGGAAGTCGTGCACAGCTCTCTTCACATTGAGAAAGAGGGTAGATTTTTATGAGCTTGTGCTGTGCAGATTTTTCTCTGCAGTGCAAGCCAGTGTTAGTCTGGGTTTCTCTCTCAAAAGGAGGGGTGTGCATGTGAGTGCTGGGGGAGCCCTCTCACTCAGAGCTCACTTCAGTCTGTGTCTGCAGCGGGGTGTGGCCCTAATTCAGCAAAGCAGGGAGAGGGAACCTTGGCTGGTGGAGCAAGAGAGGCTCAGTGAAATCCCAGTACATCAGGTGGCACCCAGAAGGGGGATCCAACCCGTCACAGTCTCCATCTCACAGAGAGAGAAACAGAAGCACAGTGTTTAAGTGATTTGCTAACACCACACAGTGAACTAGCCCAGCACCCTAACCTCTGAACCACGCTGCCTTTAGTTCGATAGCTTCTCCCACCCTGATGTGCATAGGCAGCTGTTCTCCGGGTGTTCCCTTAGTTACAACTCTTGCCAAGCCTGGGGGCCTAGGATTCCCACTTGCCTTAGGAAAGCCAGTCCTTTCAAATGCCTGCTATCATCTCCCTAGCGTAGCCTCACTGACGTGAATGCAGATGTCTCTGTAGCTCACTCTGCATGTCCAAAGGGGACGTTTCTGGTGGGTCAAATCCAGAGCTCTTTGGTCAGCTTGTACTAAGTCTCTTTCTTGGGCAAACTGCGTAAAGAACCTTGGATTTGGTCTATTGACTTCAGTGCAAATTAAGGTGCGGAGCATTTGGCTCATTAAAAATAACCATTTAATGGAGGCATGATTCTGTTTTCTTGCTTCCATTCCCCTCATATTAATTTGACAGATTTAATTTTAAAGAAGGGGAAATTCTTGGGAGGCTGGGGGGAAAAGAAACAATTTATGCTTATGCGTCTGTCTGCCCTGTGCTGAAAGGCCAAGAGACTAAGGCTGTTTCTGAAATAATAAAAGTTCTTTTTTTTAATCATTTTTCTTCTTTTCTATACTGGTTGCTATTAATTTGAGGCTCTCCTGGCATTCTGCAGCCTATAAAAAGGCCAGTAAAATGCTCTTTTTTCTCCACCAAATTGAGCACTTCCAAGATGCTGCTTTTCATAGAAGAATCATAGATTAGGGTTGGAAGAGAGCTCAGGAGGTCATCTAGTGCAACCCCCTGCTCCAAGCAGGACCAATCCCCAACTAAATCATCCCAGCCAGGGCTTTGTCAAGCCGGGCCTTAAAAACCTCCAAGGATGGAGATCTCACCACCTCCCTAGAGGTTGTGAAAGGGGAATTTGGGCCTGGGAGACCAAATACTCAGACGGGGGGAAGCTGGAGAGTGGACCAGGATGAATTAAAAATAAAGCCCAGCTGCGTAAGAGCAGGGCCTGTCTCCAGCAAGAGCTGGGTGAGCTCAGTTAGGGAGAGGAGACCAGGTGGGAAGTGCCCTGTCTCTAGGACCCTGAACCCAGCTGGAGCCTGCCGGAAACCTTGAGGAAAGGGAGGAGCGTGCCAGCCCCTGGAGCGGGAACTGATTGGACCAGGGAGCAGCAATAGCAACAGATTGACGCCCATGCCGAGGTGGCAGCCTGATGAGCCCAGCAGGGCGGAAGGGTTGGATACATTTGTGCTGGACTTGGCTAAAGGGCTCTGTGACCCTGGAAGGGGCAGGATGCTGTAAGGAGGGACAGGGCGCTGCTACATCTGGAATAGGCTAAAATAAGGTGGGGGAAACTGAGGCAAAAGGCGCTGCAATGCTACAGCCAGTCAGGAGGGGGCAGGTTAGGGTGGCTACTCTGCCACAGGCACTGATTCCGCAAGGTACTTCAGCACGTGCCTAACGTTAAGTTGCACCACCAAAGTCAATAAGATGAGGCAACTGATGCATTTAGAGAGCTCGGTCCTGCTCCTACTAAAGTCAATGACAAAACTCCCGTTGGCTGCCAGGGTGCAGGATCAAGGCTGAAGTCAGGGACATGCTTAAGGGCCTTGGGAACCTGGGCCTTCCTGCTGTTGTTAGTTCTGCAGCACCTGTGGCTGCGTTAGGAAACAGCAGAAACAAACAACTCCTGCCAGGGCCATTAGGCCATGCTGAGCGGGCCAAGTGAGGAGGCCCTGGAGAGCTTGCAGAAAAACAACAACAATCCTTGATCCTGATCTGAAAATCTTAAACCAAAAAGGTCTGGATAAGCCAGCCAATTTTTAAGAGCTTATCCAAACCAAACCTCACTTGTTCATTTCCCCTTTCAAAACCCTTTGAGCCCTACTAAGCTCTCTGAGTCCCTCACTGGTTTCTGACGCTGCACCACCCACTGACAACCTTCTAGATCAGGAGCTCAGAGAGCCTGGGTCACCGGCGTGGTTCCGTAACGTCTGGAATCGCGGCTCACCGAGACCCCTGCCCAGCTGTTGTGCTGTTCTCCCACGCTGACATGCTCCGGGCGCACCAAAGAGATTCTTTGGTGGCACGGCGCTGGAGCGCCATAGGTGCTTCCCCGAGAACTCTGGCGAACTGGCTCATTGGCCCAAGCGCCGACGGAACCCGGGACGTTTACAGGAACATTTGGAGAAAGTGAAGTCAGGATCCGGGGTCAGGAAATGCACCCCCAATGGTTCATCATGATTCAAATGCACCCTTCTCCGCCACCCCGTCCCTGGCATCATCACTGACCCAGCGCAACGGGAGTATAAAATGCTGAGCAATCAGGAGGCGACACTGCAAGTCTGGATGTGCTAGCACAGACCCTCTATGCCCCCTGGAAGCAGTAACAAGCCAGAGCCGGCCGGGGAGATGGGCTAGTTCAGTGTAGACACCAAAGGGAGTCACCCTCCCCTTAGACTGCTGCGTGCAAGGATGGGCACAATCCCATTTTCATGGCCCATTTACCCCATTCTTTCCCTGTCTACCTGCATGCCCCACCCCCATGCCTCAGCCACTGTGCAAGCCCTCCTCGCTCCTCCAGTGAGGCGAGCAAGGAACGGCACCAGCACGCAGACTGCTGCCATTTTCATGACCACATCTGCACCATTACTCGGGTGATGAACTGAGTCCATTCTGCTTCTTGAAGAATTTCCACGAAGTCTTTCAGCCTTGCAGGAGATTTGTAAGGAGTGGCCGGAGATCACTCAGTCCTGCCCTGGGACTGACCCAGGGACAAGTCAATATGATCACTGCACCCTGGCTACTGAGACGAGCAGAGCCTCTGTTGCAAACCATGCAGGATGTCCGAGACAGAGCAGAAAGAAATGAAAAAAGAAAATGGCCTTTTTATCCTCTGTGGTATTTTTGGCTGCTTGGGGGTGATTCCTGTGGCTGTCACTGTTTGCTGAGGGGAAGGAGAAGTCTCCCTTTATATCAGGCACCCAGAATAGCTCCCCGGGACTCATTCGTCAAGGTGAAAAACCCACATGAGAGCTGGGCCCTCCAGGAACAATCAAGTCGTGAGAAATTTGGTTGAGCCGGGAGCAGCTCCCAGCTGCATGCAGCCTCCTCAGCTGCTCTGGGTGGCTTCACGCTGCCAAACCACTGCAAAGAAAAGCTCCGCTGTTCTCCCTCCAGTCCCCACCCTCCTATAGCTGGTAAAACAACAGCTGCCTCTCGGCTCCCTGTGCTGGGTGGGCCCACGGCTCGCTCGCGGTGCCTAGAACTCCGATGCTTTCCGCTGCATGGCCATCCCTGGTCTCTGAGCTGCAGTGTTCTCCCCCCACTACAATTCACTCTGAAAGGATCCTCCAGATTTGGGGGCCAGATCCTGAAGTCCTGCTTTGGTTTATGACTCAGGCAAACTGGGAGTGGCCCAAAGTCTACACAGAGTGCTTTGGGAAGGCAAAGAGCTAAGTACTATCACGGAGGACCTGCCTGTCCCTAGCTCTAGGGTGCGTGGGGGGGAAGGCATAAGAAGTCTCTCCAATCATCCAACACAAGGACAGGGGACAATTGCCTCCCGGCTGTCAAGGCACTGCAGAGGCTGCTCCTTCCATGCCCCACTAAAATGCAATTCCCCCCACCGGAGTCGGGAGAGGAGCGAGAGACATATTATCCCCACCTCCCAACTCGCCTGCAGAGCTGGCCACAGAGGGGTGGAGCAGTCTCAGCAATCCTCGGTCGGAACGGCGGGAGAAATGTGGCTTCCTGGGTCAAGACGGCTGCAGGCTGCCCCCTAGCCAGGGCTTTGGCAAAGTGCCATGATCCAGATCCAACCCAGTGCAAAGAACTGTGTGTGTTTACAAGCCTCAGTCTGGGATCATCCCACCCCTCTTCTCCATCAGCGTTAGTTACTGAGCAGATCGCCGCTCTCAATGGAAAGCCAAAGCGGCCGAAGAAGAACCGTGATTATAAAAGACCAGGGTCCAGGGTGGTGATGGGTGAATCTCACCAGCGGTAGAGAGTCAGCTCAGCTGAGCATCAGACAGCTGAAACGAAGCACGTCTGAGCTACTTTGGCCCTGAACGTGGGCTGAAGAGCTCATGAGCTCAGGCTTTTACTCCAGAGTCCCACAACGTCCAAAAGAACTCGCAGGACCACTTGCGAAAATGAAATTAAGCCTTGTGGGACGTTCTCAAGGCTCTGGAGACTTTCGAGGATGGGCTTTTGAGCCAAGGCATGCGCCGGTCTGGTTTTGCTTTAACCAGTGCTGCCAAGCCACCCCCGATGAGGATGTGGCCGTGCTGTCGAAAAGAATAACTATTCCAATCTAGCTTCTCTGGCGAGGTTTCTCCACCTGCTTCATTCTAAAGAATGACTCTTCTATGCCCTACTTTAGAAAGTCTGTAAGAAACTTCAGGGTGAGCAAACTAGCATTCTCCAGCACAGGCAGAAAGGTACATGCAACGAAGTGACTGTACAATGCACAGTGCTCCAGCACCAGGCACGGAGCCTTCTGCTGCAGAACTACATGCATGTAAAGACTCTCTGAAGAATCTGAGTTGGGGAAACTTGACTAACCAGCAAAATCATTCTCACAACCACCATGGGAAAAACACCCCTCAATCATTCCAGAACAATCACCGTAGTACCCGCTCCTGCCAATGCTGTTGAGTTTCCCTGCCATCCCTTTGTAACAGCAAATGCCATAAAACTTTTCCTACACGGTCTCTGCAAAGAAAGCATTTCCCCAGGATTCGTACCCTCTTAGATCCCACTCACTATCCAAGCGAGCCAATGAGAGAAGCAATCCTGTGAATAATCAGAAAGGAATCTAGATTATAAATGGGGATACATTTACCTGGTCTGAGTGTGATCAGTTGGGTAATCTCAGAGTTCTAAATCCAAATACAAATTGAGTCAGGATTACATCTGTCCGGCACTTCTGAACAATTAGGGTTACATACAAAACTGACTCATGGGTTCTGTAATTTCTGCACATGCAGCTGATAGATTTTTAGCTAAGTCAATGCTTCTCCTTTCTAAAATACAAAAAAAAAAAAAAACACAAGGAGGAAGTGCTATTTAGCAATAGGATGTGGTAACTCTATGTCTATTTTAAAAAACTGACACCGAAGAGTGAAAATAGGTGCCATGTCGTGAACCTGTAACACCTCTGAACATAGCTGGGTGGGAAAATCCCACCACACTTGCCGTACTGGGTCAGACGATGGTCCATCAGACGATGTCAAGAATCTGGATTCTGACAGTGGCCGGTTCCGGAGTTGGGAGGGGAGTGTGTAGGACACGGCAATTATGGAATGATCCACCCATCTGCCACTCCTGGCTTCTGTAAGTCAGAGGTTTAGGGTTGCCTTTGGCATGGGGTTGCATCCCTGACCATCTTGGCTAATAGCCATTGATGGACCTATCCTCCATGAACTTATCTAATTCTTTTTTGAACCCAGTTATACTTTTGGTCATCACACAGCAATGAGTTCCACAGGTTAGTTGTGTGTTGTATGAAAAAATACTTCCTCTTGCTTGTATTAAACCTGCTGCCTATTAATTTCATTGGGTGAGCCCTGGGTTTTGTATTGTGGGAAAGGGTAAATAACACTTCGCTAATCACTTTCTCCCCCCCACCATTCATCATTTTATAGAACTTGAGCATATCGCCCCTTAGTCAAGCTTTTCTAAGCCAAACAGCCCTAATTTTTTTAATCTGTCCTCATATGGAAGCCGCTCCATACTCTTGATCATTTTTGTTGCCTTTCTCTGAACCTTTTCCAGTTCCACTATGATCTTTTTGAGATCGGGCGACCAGAACCGGGCGCAATACTCAAGGTATGGGTGCCCCATGGATTTAGATAGTGGCCATATGATATTTTCGGTCTCTTTCCCAATAGTTCCTAACATTCCATTAGCCTTGTTGACTGCTGTTGAATAGTGAGCAGATGTTTTCAGAGAACAATCTACAGTGACTCCACAATCGCTTGCTTGGGTGGTAACAGCTAACTCAGACCTCCTCCCTGTGCTGCTTATCCTACCAAATGGAACATCTCCTGTGATACACAGTCCTACCACATGCTTTTCTGAAGGCCATCACTGCATCTCAGCGGTCGCTGGGCAAAGGAAGCAGGCGTTTTTCAGGAGGTGAATTGGTGAGAACCCAGATGGAGCCCACCTCTGTCAAAGCCAGACATGCAGCACCATCCACCCATGAAAAGATCATGAAGAACACGAGCCCTATTCACAAGAGAACGGACATTGCCCTCCCCCCAAAATCTCAGGCAGGAGGAAGCTTGACCCATTCCTTCCAGGCTACTCAAGAAACTTCTCAGCTGGTATTTTCTGAGAGACCCTTGGACGTAGGAGACTGTGATGTTGGGCAAGTCATATGTGATCTGCCTCAGTTTCCCCATCTGTACAATGGGGATGATAGCACTGCCCTGCCTCACGGGGGCATGGCGGGGATATATAAGTAACCTAGACTGATAACTCCACTAACTGGAACTTCCAAAGGAATCCATGCCATTGACCCTGTCCTTTCCCCTCTCAGCCACCCCATCTCCTCAGCAGGTACCTCCTCTCCTCATCTCCACAGTCCTGGAGCTTTTGGGGGGCACTAAGGGAGGGACCCTGGAAAGGAGGTGGCGTCCCAGCGGTGCACACAATCCCAGACACAACTTAGCGAGCAGGGGCTGAGGTTTGTGAACGCCGGTGAAGCTCGGACTAAGGACTTTGGCCGTTCCAGGCCAAGGTTGCGTAGAGCTCTGCTCCCCGCATCCCCTGCGGGGTCCTATCCCTGACACAACAACAAGGGAACAAAGAAAACCCACCCCTCTCGCCCACCCCTCCCAAGACACGCAGACCCCAAACGCAAGGTTTTACATTCCCAGAGCTGTGACCCATTGCGTTTGGTAACAAAAGAGCACGGTTTAAGTGACCCCAAAGTGGTTTCACTTTTCCTGCAAGCCAGTTCAGTGCTGTGCTTGACGGGAAGGGTGTATTTACCCCAGTTGAATCAACACGTTGCAATGTACTGACTCAGCAGAGCAGCAGACTTAATATCTGCTCGGAACCACAGGGGTAGAGGCTTTGCATTTCAGAGCTTTGAGGAGCTCGGGAGCTGGAGGTCACTAATTGTGACCTGCTAGGTGAGGTTTGGGCCGGGGAAGACTCGAGGGGATGACAGGAAGCTGACACACAGTCTAAGCACCAGCGAAGCTCACTTTTGGCCGGGTGACGCAGAGCTCTGGGTCTCTCCGGCAGCCTGGTACACAAGTGTGGAAAGTCCCCCTTCCTTCCTGTCACACTCACCGAGTGACAGGAGAGCGCTCTGTCCCCTGCTCCCAACCACAGCGGAGAGACACACAGTTTACTTCCTTCTTCGAAGAAGAAAACTGCATCCTCCACACAACTGCAGTGCATCAGTGCTTGGAGCAGTTGGCATTCCTCGGGGCACAACCGGGGCATCACCGCGGGCGTGGGACACAGACAGCAGCAGGCCCCAGTGTGAAAAGCATGGGGAGGTTAATCTTGACCTCACTGTGAAGGCAAAGAATCCCTTTGAGAGCACGGTCTGCATTTTCCGAACGGGGCTTCCGTTTGGCAAGCCAAGGTGCCCCTGCAAAATGTGGGCATGCGTTTCTGCATCAGTCCCCGGGCTCTGGTTGTTTTCAGTAGAGCTACACCTCCTAACCAGGGCAGAAGGTTCAGGCGATGAATGCAGAGGGCGTTGCTAGCCAGGGCGGGCCGACTCCATCTGCCGTCTGTCTGCGTTTGATGACCTCATCACCCCAGTCGTTCGGCCTTCTCTGGCCAGCTGGTTTTTATTTCACTGCTTTTTGTGGTGGGGGGAGGAGGAGGATTATTGGAAGGGGGAATAATCTCCCCTTCCGACGTTACCCACAAAATGTATTTTAGGGCCATAAAAGAGAAGCGGGATTGAGCTCTGCCCAGCTGCATCCACTCACTGGCGGGTCTGAAGTAATGCACAGAATAAAAAGACCTCCCACCAAGGCAAAGGAAGCAGCTGTTCTCCACCCCCTGTAATGACACCCCCGGCTGAATCACCTCTGGGACTGCTGCTGCCATCTCCAGGAGTAAAAGACTCCCTAAGGCCTAGAGCCCTGGACTTGGACTCAGGAGACCTGGTTTCTATTCCTGGCTTGGCCATTGGCCTTCTGGGCAAGAGTGGGCAAGTCACGTCACTGCTCTGTGCCTCAGTTTCCCCATCTGTAAAATGGGGAGACTGGTGCTGACCTCTTTTGTAAAGCGCTTTGAGAGCTACAGGTAAAAAGCACTAGATAAGAGTTAGGGATTGTTATTAAAGTGGCTGAGTTTAAGGACCAGGTTCGTTAGCTGAGAGGCAGCAGCAGACCCATAAACCTCATTAATTAGTCAAGCCACTAGCCAGTGACAAAGAACCACACTATATGTGTGAGCAAGCATTAGCCATGGCCAATTCAATGTGTTTTTGTTCAGTGGGCTCGTTTGCATCTGTTTACCCACAATGCTCTTGCACTCCATGGCTACAGTGAAGTTACAGTTGGCATGTTTCAGTTATGGTGGGGCTGAGCCAAAGAGGAAGAGGGGCTCAGAGCCACATAGGGCTGAGCTTGGGGTTCGGAGTTTGGGTCTTCAAACCAAGCCAAGCCAAGGGTAGGTCCCGGGTTTGGGTCAGAGGGCGCCAAGCTGCTCTTGGAGATCTTGGCCAGTGGTGGACACTACAATGAGTGCATGCAGCTGGGCCGAGCTTAATCCGAGTCCTTTTATGTCCTTACGGTGCATTTTGTGGGTAACATCAGAAAGGGAGAGGACGTCCCCACCCATATAGTGCCATCCCAGCAGGGAGCTTTTCACACTCTTGCCTGGAGTTCTCTAGTGATTGTTCCGAGCTGGATCCAAAACCACAGAGGTGGGTTCGGCTCCAGGAACTCAGTCCCAGCCTCCAAATGTTGAGGGGATCTGGTGGGTTGCTCCATTGTTTGCCCATCTCTAACCCAGAGCAGAACAAAGGCCCCAAGTTACACCAACAAATCACCAGTAGCATTTCCCCTGTAGCATTAACCAGTGCGTAACCATTCGCGACACATTGCTCGAGCACACAGATACCGCCTCTGGCAGCCCTCTGCGTCTGTGCAGCCTGGCAAACACATTTTGTGGTCTTCACCTCTAACCAGCATAAACTCAATGTGCTGATCTGCTGGAGATAAACAGCTGTACACATAAACTAGTCTGATCTAGTCCACCTAGGGGAAGGCAGCCCTCCATCCACAACCAGGGGACATTTTTTAAAAACAGGAAGAGGAAGTGGGTAGGAGAAAAAATTGTGTTTAAATCCTGCTGCCGACCCGGTCCAAGTGTATTGAGCTTAATAGCGTAGAACGGTCTGAATTTCTAGAGGGCCTTTCTTATCCAGCCACATCAGTCCCTGCTTGTATTCCTCATAATTAGAAAAATAAAGTCCAGTGGAGATGTACAAACAATCCCATATCTTGAACTCCTGGGTAGCGAATGTTCTGTAGCGAAGACTCGCCCACTACCAGGGAAGTCGCCAAATCCCTGAAACAGTTGTTATTAGTTCTGTGATTCTTCAACAACATACAAAGCATTTCATGTAAAGCCACAGGTGACAGACTGGCCCCATTGAAGTCAGTGGCAAAACTTCCATTGTCTTCAGTGGGGCCGGGATTTCCCCCTTGTGGGAGAACGCACAGACAAAGATAAGGTCAGCCTGAACACGGTAAGAACGTAAGGAAAGTGGGGTTTTTTTCACTGTATCAAGAACCTACCCAACGTTTTAAAAAAGACAAAGATAGAAAGAAACAAAGACAAATGGAGAGGGAGAGAAAAAGTGGAAAAGAGAAGAGAGATGAAGAGGAACTTGCAGTGCTGTCCAAACATTAAGCCTCACAGTGCTACTGGAATGGCAGGTAACTCTTTTAAAGATGGGTAAACTGAGGCACGGGGCAGTTAAGTGACTTGCACAAGGCCACACAATGAGTCAGTGGTGGCCTTGTGAAAGGAACCCAGGAGTGCTGGTTCCCAGCCCTTTGCTCTGACACTCCGTAACTGGGGAGGAAAAAGCATCTCATCATTTTAAATAGTCATAAATGGATTGGGTTTGTTAATCTGACTCCCTGATTTTTTTAAAAAGTGCTGTTTTCTCCTGAATGTAGAGTATGCGGAATATATCGCAGGAGCCATTCGCTCATGTCTCAGTCCTTCCTCCTCCATGGGCAAGTCAAAGAGAACACAGCTGACCCTATTCAAGCAAATGTAACCTTCCTCGGGCAATGCAGTGAATAGTTTGTCCTAAACCCCGCCAACAACAATGGTGTCCATTTAAATTAGCATTCAGCGCACAGCTCTTCCTCCCAGACATTCTGCTGTAGGCCACGCATTGGAACTTCCTCAAAGCCCATTAGGTTTCTCCTTAAATCCTCCAGCCCTATATCCATCACAGGGCTGGACTGTTCCAGCAGATACACGGGGAAGATCTTAAAGTGTGATTAAAACAACCAGAGGAATAGTACTTCCTTGGCACAATTTACAGGGGAGGGCTGCAAATGCAAACCAAAGCAGTGCTGAAAATGGGAAAGATAATTACTTTCCTGGCAGCTCTCAAGACTTGCACCTCATCTAAACGAGGTTGATAAAAACATCCTCGGCTCAGGTCGTTCGAGCCAGTTTTTCCGAGTCCTCAACTTCACCTCCTTGGCTGATTCTGAACTATTATCCCCTGATGCATGATCCACTTCCTGACCCCGGGATTGAACAGCCTTTGCCCTGAAGTCTGAGGGTTAATAGCTCTTGTATTTGTTACCTGATAGAAATACACCAGCCAACTACATTTTTATACTGCGTTCATCCCCATAGTCTCTGAGCACCTAACTGCAGGGGCTATTTTTATTCCGAAAAGCCTAATTCTTCGCTTTATTTTTCACCAAGACGTTTGTCAGCGTACTATCAGGAGGGAGGTAGTTCTCCAGGTTAATCAGACGTTATACTGAGCTTTTATCCCTTCTAATTTTATTTTCCATTTCAAATAAAAGTAGGGTGACCAGATATCCTGGTAAAATGAGGACTGGCCCGATATTTAACCCTTGTCCCGCGTTCCGATCAATTACAATCGGGACGCCATTTGTCCCGATATTCAGGTAAGGAGGCGAGCGGGAGGGAGGCGCCGACTCCGTGGGTGCTCCAGGGTTGGAGCACCCACAGGGAAAAATTGCAGCCAAGCTCCCCCCTCCTCATTTCCTTCTCTCCCCTCCCCCCAGAGCGCCTCGTCCCCGCTCCTCCCTCCCTCCCAGCGCTTCCTGCCGCCTAACAGCTGTTTGGCAGCACTTAGCGCTTTCCGGGAGGGAACGGGGAGGAGCGGGGACGTGACGCGCTCAGGGGAGGAGGTGGAGAAGACGCAGGGCAGGGGCAGGGACTTGGGGAAGGGGGTGGAATGGGGGCGGAGCGAGGGCGGATGCTTGAGTGGGAAGAGGCGGGGGGTGGGCGAGCACCCACCCGGCAGAGGGGAAGTCGGCACCGTAGGGGTGAGTGGCGGGCGGGACGGGTGAAGAGGCGAGTGGTGGGCAGGGAGGGTGAAGAGACGAGTGAGCGGTGAGCGGGTGGGGTGGGGTGAGGAGGTGAGTGGTGGATGGGGGACTGAGGAGGGACACAGCAAGCCAGCAGGGGGCCCGGGGATGAGGAAAGGCGCAGTGGGAGGGAGCTGAGCAGGTAGGAAGTGGGATCTGGGGCGGAGCCTAGGAGCAGTGGGGGTGGGCTGTGGGTGGGGCTGACAGCACCCCAATGTATCCCAATATTTTAGTGTTGTCATCTGGTCACCCTAAATAAAAGCAGCGGTACTAAATGTGGCATCCTGTTAGGTGACCCTTAAGGCATTGAGGTGGGTTGGTAGCCAGCTATAGAAACCATGAATTGTATCTGTCATGTCTGCACTGCCTGGGTAATCTCCCAAACAGCCAATGCCCTGTGCCTGCCCCACAGGGCTCCGGGAAAACCTGGCGAGGATTCTCTGGGTGGGGCAGTTCTCTCGAGTTATTCCAAAGGTCTGGTCAGGGGATGGCTCCCAGACATTGCACTAGCTTTGCACAGAGCAGCTCCTTGAAGTGCCCTTCCTGGGGGGAGCATTCCAAGCTGGCAGATTGACTGAGAGGTGCTAACAGCTGCTGAGAAGGCTGCTGGCTGACAAAACCACTCTTTCTTCCCTTGGGCTTTTTGGAACAGGGAGTCTGTCCGGGCAAATCTGCCAGGACCCGTCTCCGCTTCTGAGAAACGCCGAGCAAAATATGGCAGTGGAAGGGAATAGCATGAGCGGAACGTTCTCCGACCTCAGCCAGTGCCTAGATCTCCATTAGTGACAGAAGTCTTGCCAGCAATTTGGGGACATTTGAGATTTCCTAGCAGTGAAGAGAGAGAAACTCCCTAGCCAGCCTTGGCTTCCTCCTGGACATAAATCAGGGTGTCAGCTGTCTCCAAAGCTCAGTGTGCACAATGCTAAGGACTCAGGAAGGCCACTGGTCATGTTTCTGATCAGAGCCTGGAGCACGGTCCCTCCACTAGCCTGGCAGTGTAATACTAACACAGGACAAGGGTGAGGTAACGTAGAGAGTAAGGAGCAAGTAACCAAAGCAAGAAGACTGTACATGAACATGTGCGACCTCAGCACAGCTCCAGGAGGCAATAGAAACACACCTCAACGGTCACGCGTCAGGACCTGGATACCTCTCTCCTGTTCTATAGTACAATTTGTGCCCCCAAAGACTTCTGCCTATGGACTTAGCACCTAGCAGTGGAAAGGATAGTTCCCCTCGGGGGATAGAAGATTTCCCACTGAGCAGTGGTCCGATGTCATTCCTCGGTTCAGCAGGTTTAAAACAAACAAAAGGAAGTATTTCTTCACACAACGCACAGTCAACCTGTGGAACTCCTTGCCAGGGGATGTTGTGAAGGCCAAAACTATAACAGGGTTCAAAAAAGAACTAGATAAGTTTATGGAGGATAGGTCCATCAATGGCTATTAGCCAGGATGGACAGGGATGGTGTCCCTAGCCCCTGTTTGTCAGCAGCTGGGAATGGGTGACAGGGGATGGATCACTGGATGATTCCCTGCTCTGTTCATTCCCTCTGGGGCACCTGGCATTGGCCACTATCAGAAGACAGGATACGGGGCTAGATGGACCTTTGGTCTGACCCAGTATGGCCGTTCTAATGTTCTTATGTTCAGTGGCTCATGGGGCGGGGGTGGGAGAATGCAGTAGAGCTGAGTTACAAGTACTTCATTCAAGGACATTATTTTAATTCCTAGAGCTACGTGGGCGTCGGCACATTCTAGGCCGCAGAGTTGGAGGCAGTGCGGTGAGCAGCGGGAGTGGGCCACACGTCTCTGGGTTTGCTGTGTTTGTGTGTGGTCTGTTTACACTGGAGGTTTGCGGCTGTGACATCTCAGCTTGTGAGCGCCATGGCAAAGTCCAGGAGGCCTCTGAGGAACCCCAGGCTGCTGCCGGACAAGGAGAGGGGGACTAGACCCCGCCCAGTTTTGTTTCGTGTAACACCTTGTAAATGGAATTGCCTTGTGATCAGCGAGGGAGAGGAGCCTGGCTTGGAGACCCGGAGGCAGAAGGGAGTGGCTTGCAGGAGCGAATAATTCTGAAAACAAATGAAGAGAGAAAACCAGACACCAATACTCCTGCCAATCAAAACAACCGCCGCCACCAACCCATGAGACTCAAAAAGACACTGGGGAAAGCCCAGAGAGAATCAGCGGCATCACGCTGCGCAATTCATGCCCACCACTATTTATTTAGGGCTATTCATGAAATTCACTCCTGTTCAGAGGGCCTGCACTATGTCTTCGCCACACCGAAGTCCCACCTGAATAGTGCACAGAGCCCTTTGTTCCCCTTTGCAGAGGGTGAATTTCACCCTCCATGAGACATTGTTATAGTCGTCAAGCAGCAATTAGCAAGGGCTGGGCTGATAACTGCTGATACAGGACCCGCACTTGCTGAACACAGCAAGATTTGACTTCTTACCCCAGCACTGGATCCTTCATAACCAAAGCGAGCCAATGCTCGAAAAGAGGAATCCGATACACTAGCGTCAGTCCTGTTTATTCTTTCACAATTGCCTCTTACAAAACCACCCCAAGTTAAATCAGGAGGAAAGTTGCTAACGTGGCCGGTAATTTTGGAGTTCCTTCTGGAGAAAGGAGAACAGAATTTTGGCAAGAATGCACTTGAAGGTTGCAGAAACGCCAAAGTGGGTGCATAGCAAACTCGTCTACTCGCACAGGTGTCTTGTGACATTTAAATTTACAAGGGAATAGCTTAGGCGTGAGATCCAATCAGCTCAACCCTTGGGGGCGTTTCGAACTAGACCGGCCAGAACACTGGAGAGTAGGAAATGAGTCCTGAACATGCCCTGGGCAGACAATGGATCTCATTGGACCTTTCCATCTCTAGGTTCAGTTGCCAGGCACACAAGAACTCAGCAGAGAGACTTCCCTGCCCCAATCAGGGAGCACCAGCAGGTGTGGAATGACCTTCATCTGCTGTGGCAAGTTAGGAACATGCACTGACTTCTTGTAGGATGATGTCAACATCTTCCTGTTGCCTCCAGCTACCATTTTGCTCAAGACGTTTGCAGCGATTTAAATGACTGGCCTTCACTTGCAACCACCCGGCCATTGAAAGGTGACCTGCTTCTCAGGTAGAGAGCTGAATACTTTCTTCACCCAACCAATCTCATTCCCCCTTTTCTAGTTTTCTAATGTTCTAGTACCCCTACCCCATGACACTGCCTTCCTCTTAGACGTCAGGCAGGTAGATGAGAGAACATGGAGCAGTAAATTAGAGACAGAAAAATAGATGTCAATACAGCCCAGCGCTGCTGGCTGGGTCTTGGATGGCTCATCGATAAGGGATGCAAGAGCAGGAAGAAGACAAGAGTCCATCATCTTGGCGGAAGTGTGTGTCTAGGAGAAGAGGGCCTTAGGCTGGGAGGAAGTGTCTGTCTGTGGGGGTCCCTCAAATTAGCTTGTGGAGCAAATGATCTGCTTCATTAGCGATTCTGGGTGTTTCTCTGCTAATTTCCTGGGGGTAATTCAGGCTAGTGTGGAAGCTGAATTCCGGGCTGAATAATCAAAGGATGAAGGAGTGCTCCTCTCAAGACAGACAGGACTGTGAGGAGTTCCCAGGAGGTGGATTCGTGGAACCGCTCACTCTGCTGCTGTAATGAATCTCTGATTCCTAGGGATCGACTTTAATCCATTTGTGAAAAGGCTCTAAATAAATCTGTCAGAATCATCGCTGTGCGCAGCCTTGCTATAGCTGTGGTAGGCTCCCAGGCCTGAAGAAGAGCTCTGGGGAAGCTCGAAAGCTTGTGTCTCTCACGGACAGAAGTTGGCCCAGTAAGCGATACGACCTCACCCGCCTTGTTTCTAGAATATCGCTGTCTGTTTTGCTGAACAGAGGAATGACATCAGACCAGGCCAATGGGGTATCTGCTCTCATATCTATTGTATACCGGTTCTTATTCTGCAGCCAGCCGCGTGGGAACACAGCCCGGCCAAACAAGTGCAGAGGACGCCTGCCCCTCGCTGCGATGCTCTGGCCTGGGGGACTTCGATTATGGGATGGCGATCTATTGAATAACTTCAAAGGTGCTCAGCATCTAGATGCCCCAATTAGTCACAACTGCATTTCCACCATAGGTCAAACTCAGGCAGCAGCAAATACTATTAACAACCACAATCCTATTCAGGCCTTTAAAAAAATGTCCTGACACCATTAGTCTCCATGGGCTGCTGTCGCGGGGATTCCCACAGGTCGGCTGTACAAGAAGTCGTGCCCGAACCATAAATGTACTACCTTTCCGTTTCACTGCGCGGTTCCTTGCTCACACGTTACAGGGGAGATTAGCCCGAACCACACAACTGGGGTTTATTATTGTCAAGACACCTCTTCTCTCCTCTTTAGGGTAAAACAACAAAATCAAGATCACAATGTGTCTTTCACAAGAGCCCCTGCTAAGTCCCTCTGAACTGTTTCTGAGCATCTCCTTTATCACTTTTGAATGTGAACCCGGCACGCCCCCAGCAGACACACCATCATGTTATAAATGCCTTGATAGTACCCTCCGTCCCACCGGTAACACATCCGAGCATCCTATTTTCTACTCTAGCTTCTGCACACCGGCCAGGCCACTGCATCAAGCTCTCAAAAGGGGGCTCTTAGCTCCTTTCTCCTTTGTGGCACCTGCTCATTCAGACCCTTTCCGCACAGGGGAGAAGTTTAGATCATTCCTCCTCATCATGCATCTCTCCAAATCGAATTGCATCTGCCCAATCATCCCCTCCTCCCTCTCCCGCCATTTGATTAGGTCCCTGTGGAGCTTCCGACCTAAATAGCTGTGTCCCCGTCAGCAAGTTTCAGTGCTGATTGCGGGGTTAGGCGTCAGGAGCCCTGGGCTGCCGGCACCAATTTATTTTGAAATGGTTTAAGGGCGTAAAAGAGCTCTTTAAGGATTTGTTGCGTAAAATACCCTGGCACATCTAATGGAGGGCACGGGGTTTGCAGAGAAATTCAGAGGTGGGAGGAGGGTGGGAAGGGCAGCTCAGCTTAGTCCACCCCATCCTTGTCCCTTTGGTCCAACTTCAAAATATTTCAGTACCTTCTGATTGGCGCTGTCCTCCTTGGGCCTGCTTCTCTCTCCTTGGACTGCCCGGGCCAGGTATTAAAGACAGGATGAAACTACGCAGAGTTCACCGACTGCATCAATGAGTTGCCACATGGAATCAGCTCCCCATAGGCTGCAGCAAAGCTCTGGGTAGGTCGGCCCCTCGAAGGAGAGAAGGCATTCAGCACCGTGCAAAGAGCTGGCTAAGGTTTATCTTGCACCTTCTGATGTTGCACCTTCTCCAGGGGAAAAAGCATTCTATGGCCCTTCAACAGAGAGACACACACATATCTGGATACACACACACACATAAGTGCACACAGTGCCTTTCCGATCTGATCTTAAGGCAAGAGAAAAAAAGCCACACCAAAATCTCAGGATGGGGTTTTTGGCCGGGTTTCCTCTTAAAGCAACATCTGAAAATAACACAGTGATCTAGCAAAATTGGCAGGAGTCCTGCCGGTGACCCAACCCTAGACAGAAATCAGCTGGGCCTCATGTATTCTTGCCAAAAATGTGACATACTCTGAGTTCTGTTTGATGGTGGCTTATGGGGTCCAAAGGCCTCCAAAGCGGAGCCCCTCCCTCCCCTGATGTGGTTAGAGCGAGGCTCAAGAGGAATGTGTACAGCTTCTCTAATCTGGCTAGAATTAAGCCATTAATCTCTGATCCCAGTGCGTGAGGCTGCCACCTCTCTTTGGTAGTCTCCCAACCATCCCATCTCTTTCCAAGGCACTGAGTCACTTCCCCTCTTGAAATCTGACTTCAAAAAGTTTCCTCTGCAACTTCTGCTTCAGATTGACTTTCTCAGACGGCTTTTCTGGTTGTCATTACTTAGCATTTGTATTGCGGTAGTGCCCCCAGGGCCCCGCGGGCATGTCTGCATGGCAGCTGGGAGGAAGTCTCCCAGCTCATGGCCACAGACTTGTGTGAGTGGGGCTTGCGCTAGCGTGATAAAAATAGCTATGCAGATGTTGCTTCGAGGTTGCGACTCGGGCTGGCATGCAGGCTCTCAAGCCATCCCCTTCTCCTCCCCACCCCAGGGTTGAGTGGCCGAGCTCCAGCCCAAGACAAACCATCTGCACATCTGCCTCCTCCCAGATGCAGTGTAGACATACCCAGCAAGACTCCGTTCTGCAAGGCATTGCACAAACACAGAGCACTTGCCATTGTCACCCACTGGGCGATCTTGCCTTTATTATATTCACTGTTTTGCATTATTGTGACCGGGGTCCCAGCGGGGAGTCAGCCGAGGTCACTCAATTAGGGTGAACTGCAAAGAATGGGGCAGACAAACCCCAAAGCTGGTGGATAATTCAATACTTAAATGTACCACGCCAGCATAAAACAGCTTCTCTACTACTGCACTGGTTATTCAGAAGTCCAAAACAAAACAGTTCCCTTAAAGTGACCCAGCCTCAGGCCTTCATCCAGGTACCCAAGTCAAATATGATGATGATTTCTGAAAATCTTATTTCATCGTATAAAAGAAAAGGTTCTACCAATCCCAAAGGATCAGACACATTACCTCCCAGGTTATTGAATATTCCAGATCTTACCCAAATACATGCTACAGTCAATTCTTTTCAACTAAACTAAAATTTATTAAAAAACAAAAGAGAGAGAGTATGGTTAAAAGATCAATATACAGACAGACATGAATTCAGTTCTTGAGATTCAGATTCATAGCAGAGATGGTGAGCTTTGTAGTTGCAAAGGGTTCTTTCAGAAATAGTTCATAGGTTATAGTCCAATGTCCAATCTCATATTCGAGCTGTACCAGCAGAACTGGGATCTCATCTTGCAACTCAAACTTCCCCTGATGAAGCTTAAACTTAAGCTGAGATTAACAGGGATCAGGACCCAAGGCTCTTTTATACAATTTCATGTCCTCTGTGACGAGTTGGGATTTCCTCGGGGAACAAAAGGGAATTGGGATGACTTTGAAGGAGGTCCATCACCGGCACTTAACTATACGAATTAACATAAGGCCATTGGCTTGTTCCTCCACCATTCACAGATGATTTGCTATACATTTCAAAGAGAGATGAATACAGAGATAGCCTGTGTTTACAATTCATTTAAATGCTAGGATTTTTTTTTTTTATCTCTGAATTATCAGAATACAGCACAGACAGGGACTGTTGATTACATTGTTGACCATTACCCATATACATGTAAATACACAAAAAACACAAAGATTATCTCCCCACATGACTTTAAGGGTTGAATTTGAGTCATTCTTCCTGCAGGATGTTTAAAGCTTTTTGGCCATGTGTCACAATTATATTCTGCTTTTATTATATTCAGCAGTAACACAAAGAACCTACAGGCCTGTATCCTGTAAGACATTGGCTTCAGCAGCTAGCGTAAAGGCTTGAGGCCTACGAACTTGGAACAGATAAACTTTACACAGATAAACAGCCTAATGGAAACCCCAAGTACTGAAGAGCTGAAAAGAGTGTTTAAGGGAAATTTCTGCCCACAGGAACATGCTTCAACCCCAAGAGTGTCAAGTTGACATATATAATACGTACATGCGCCACATCCTCAGACACCTAACCACAAGAGGGCCATGGTAATGAACTGACGTATGTGATAATAAGTTGAGATGGTTAATATACTAATCTATAGAAGAAACTCCAACCTTAGTAAGGTGAGGAAATACAAATGAGGAAAAGGGGGAAATCCTCTACTGAATATGCATCAAACATAGCGGCATCAGCGTAACATCTTATAAGAGTTGTATCCCAGCCTAGCGGCGGTAGGAGAAGGAGATGCAGTCCTTGGGAGGTGCCAAAATGATGCCACTGGCGATGAGGGAGAAGGTGATGGTGATGAGGAAGACGATGTCTCACATTTCAGCTTGTTCTGCAAGGGATGATGTGAGTATATGGGTCCGTTCTGCAGTATCTCGATCTACCTTCCTGAGTTGGGGTGGTTGTGACTGTGCTAAATGTATTCATAAACTATATGTAAATATAGAGGAGTCCCTATAGTGTGACTGTTGCAACTGTGCACATCGGGGTTCCCAACTACATAATCGTTTAAATATACTGGGCCTGAGCTTGGTACAAGAACCTGTCACCCTCAAAGTGATAACTGGGGATTCAATATAATTAACACATCAGTGATAGCTCAGGCTACACAATCGAAATAGAGAAGAAGGGAGCAATGAACTGGTGGGGGGGTTGTGGGAGGAAGGGCACTGGTAGCAGCGGTAGGAGGGCTAACTCAATGATTTGCACATGGCAGCCATGTGATAAATTGCATTAGTCATGCACCTTAGACTGCCTCACCTGCATCCTGCCCCGAGGGACTGGATTGCCACAGCCCTCACTCGGCTGTGCGAGGCAGTAGATTCATAGATTTCAAGGCCAGAAGGGGCTATAGTGATTGTCTATCCCAGTGGTCTCAACCCGCGGCCCGATTAGCACACAGCCGGGCCCAGCTCAGCTGTGTGCTAAAGTCCAGCCTGCGTGCTGGGGTCCACTAGGTTCCCAGCTGTCTGGCGTGGAGGGGTCTGGGCTGTCCCACCGCCTAGTGTGGCAGGGTCAGGGTCAGGCCTGCCGGCCTGCCCAGCCCCACAAGGTCCAGCCCCACGAGGTCCGGGGCAGCTGCACAGCAGGGGACCAGGGTAGGTGGGTGGGCAGCCGGCCCATGCGACAGGGGCCCAGGGTCGGGGTCCGGGCTGCCTCTGCCCTGCCACCCCTGCGGCCCAGGTAACACATGGTCTAGCCTGACCACCAGATAATACAGGCCAAAGAGTTTCCCCAAAAATTTCCTAGAGCAAATGTTTTCGGAAAAATGTTCCATCATGACTTAACAATTGCAAGTGATGGAGAATCCACCCCGACTCTAGACAAATTGTCCCAATGACTAATCGTCCTCACTGTTACAAATATATGCCTTATTTCCAGTCTGAATTTGTCTAGCTGCCCCTTCCAGCTATTGGGTTAGAATAAGTTTCTCTCTGTTAGACTGAAGAGCCCATTACCAAATATCTGTTCTCCACACAGGTACTTACAGACTGTGATCAAGTCACCCCTTAGCCGTCTCTTTGTTAAGCTGAATAGACTGAGTGCCTTGATTCTATCACTATGAGGCAGATTTTCTAACCCTTTAGTCATTCTCGTGGCTCTTCTTTGAACCCTCTCCAATTTATCAACATCCTTCTTGAATTCTGGGCATGTTATGCCATCAGCAGTCGCACCAGTGCCAAACACAGAGGTAAAATAATCTCTCTGCTCCTACACGAGATTCCCATGTTTATGCAGCCCAGGATCACATTAGCTCTTTTAGCCACAACATAGCACTGGGAGCTCATGTTCAGCTGATTATCAGCAGGAAGCCCAAATCTTGTTTCAGAGTCACTGCTTCCCAGGATAGAGTCCCCCATCCTGTAAGTATGGCCTGGATTCTTTGTTCCCAGATGTTATATTCACATTTAGCTGTATTAAAACACATGTTGTTTGCTTGTGCCCAGGTTACCAAGCGATCCAGATCACTCTGTATCAATGACCCATCCTCTTCATTATTTACAACTTCCTCAACATTTGTGCCACCTGCAAACTTTATCGGTGATGATTTTATGTTCTTTTCCAGGTCATTGATATAAATGCTAAATAGCCTGGGGCCAAGAACCGATCCCTGCGGGACCCCTGTAGAAACAGACTCACTCGAGAATGATTCTCCATCTACAGTTACATTCTGAGACCTATCAGTTAGCCAGTTTTTAATCCATTTAAAGTGTGCCAGGATAATTTACATCGTTTTAGTTTTTTTCGTCAGAATGTCATGCGGTACCAAGTCATACGCCTTACAGAAGCCCAAGGATATTACATCGTCGCTATTGCCTTTAGAGTGTAAGGCCCAGTCCCGCCCTGTGCTGCTCGGCCCTGCACTGAAGAGAGCAGGGGCTACTCGCCAGAGTCGCACAGGAAATAGGAGAGTTTTCTGGAAAAAAAAATATTCAGAACACAAAATTGGGGAGAGAGGGGGGCTCAACAAGAAAATTAAAAAGTTTCAATGAGGGGAACACTTCCACATTTTTTGTTTTCCCCCGGCATAGGGAGAAGGGGGATAGGAAAGTGACTTCCCTTTCTCTCACTGTGTAACTTTCTTCCCTTTTCTAGTGGTGGAGGAGGAGAAGAGGAAGGGAGAGAAGGAGGTTGAGTTTTTTTCATTTCATTTGTTTCATGACTCTTATGCTTGTATTTAACCTGTAGTGCACAGTCTAAGGTGCAGGGCTCTCTTTGTCTGGCACACGTAGCATACGCAAGGCTCTCTAAAATGCTACACATCGCGTAAAGCATGACAAGCAGGCATTCAGATACTACGGCGATGACCATGATAGAACCTGAATAGAACAGAAAGGGTGTCAAAGGTCGTAGCACAGACTGTATGATTTCTATGGTATTAAATAAGAAATAATATGTGATTGCGTAATTAAAGACTGTGGGTCAGATTCACATTTACAAGAAGGCCTCTTTTACACCACTCTGGCAGTGCTAAAGGGCCTTAAAGACATAGTAAGGCCCCCTTTTCCTGCTAGTGTGATGCAAAGAGGCCTTAGTGTACAAAAATAATCTGGCCCTCTGTCACAGTAATACATGTGCACAAGGGGGCAGAGTTAAGGTTACTGGTGCAACCTTGACTTTGCCATTTCCTGACTGCTGAGTGCTAGTGGGGCAGCCTGAGCAGTATCTGAACAGAGGTTTTATGTTAGAATATATATTCTTGTTGCTGGAAATAAACCAACTTGAAGATCCATAGAGGAACTTTTCTTTTCTTTTCCCAAAGCAGTTGCCCAAACCTTGCTGGGTTTTAACAATGGTGTATTTCTGGCCATGCATCCTCAGCAAGACCTTCTTGGGGTGAGAGCATGATTATGGAACTGGGACTCAAGCATCGAAGGTGAATTTACAGTACTGCAATCCTGGCGGCAGGGCGCTGTGCGGGGGTAGCAGGCCAGTGCTAAGGACCCATGGAAAGAAACAGCTGTTGGTGAAGCAAAACAACAAGAAGCAGGAGGTTGAGAAAGGAGCATCTAAAGTCTCTGTCTCTGGCACAGCATTCTGCCTACCCCTCCCACTGTCTAGGATCCCATGCAAACCTGGAGGGGACAGTCAGATTAAGAAGCATCCTAAACATGAAAGAAAAGCAGCATCCCTCGATCACAAACCTCAGTGAACAAACACGAAACAAACCAGCCCAGAAGTAATAGAAGTGCTCTGGAATCAGAAAATGCACTGAGCTAGGAGCAACAGGAGGAAATCCAGTCTGGATGTAAGGGGAAAAAAATCTCCTAAGAGTGAGGCCTGACAGACTGTGGAACGCTCTCCCTCCAGTTACTTGAGTCATTTGAAAGCCCCATCATCTGGGTCATTTTGAACAAGGGTGGATGAAGCCCAGGACCATATAATGAAGGGAATGGTTCCTTCCCAGAACGGGGAGGGGCAAACAACTAACAGACGAAAGAGGAGTTTTCTATCTCTGCTTTAAATAGACCAAAAGCCTGAGATCCTAACTTAGTGTCTGCTCAGTGGGAGTTCACTGGAGTAAGGATGGAATAAAAACTGAGTATCTAAACACCTGGCTCTCTGACTCCGTAACCTGGTTGCATTGTCAGGTATTGAGACAGAGGAAACTTAATTAAGAGTCATATTCTTGAGGTTTAATAAACAGTCAGAGCATGAAGAAAATCAAATATTTGCATCACTGATTTCCCAGCTCCTTTCAAAACCAAGGGCCTCCAGCTTTACAATCCAACACACCCACCCCTGGTGAATTACTTAGCTCTCTACATTTGTAGTTCTATTGTCACAAGTTTGGGAACTGAATTTTAAGGGAGAAACTTCTGATAAAACTTCTGCTGGTATAAGGATTAAATCTTCTGGACCCTGCAAATTTAGATGGAAGAGCAGAGGTTGTAGGAATTGCCGATGTAAGCAGAGTCAGGACGAGCTCTACCCGGATATCTGGTGGTTAATTATGGCGAGTATGGAAAAGAACTCCAGGGGCTGATCTTGTTTGCATAGGCCCACCCACCCGCCTGGCATGAGACAACAGCAACTGAAAGTGGTTACTTTGGCTGGTGTGGGATCCCCAGTTTCTCTGTTATTGGGGCAGGAAGAATAAAGTTTTGTTACCCTGATTCTGTGAATCAAGGCCAGTGGAACTGTTGTATGACAGAAGGATTCACCATTAACTAAGTAGCACTTGCTTGACAAGGGGCATGGGTTACAAAACCTAATGAATTGAGAGAGGATGGGGACGGGTATTTGCACCTGATAGTATGGGCCTCCATTGAGGGCCTGAAACGCCAAGTGCACCATCTTCTCTCTCCACTGTTGAATGTCAGAGCTAACTTTGCATCTGAAGAAGTGAGGTTCTTACCCACGAAAGCTTATGCTCCCAATACTTCTGTTAGTCTTAAAGGTGCCACAGGACTCTCTAGAGCTAACTTTGAGTCCTTTAGGAGTCTAGTTACAGGCTGCTGAGCTGAATTCACTTTGGGCCAATGGTGCACCAGCACTGGGGCTCCCCTACTACAAGCTGAAATCACAAAAGAGCTAAAGTTACTAAGAGCTGAGATCACTGAGTGCAGTGTTAACTAGTGGGGGAGCCTGAAGCTATATTGCTAAGCTGCTGGCGGAGCAGTTTGTGGGGACGGCTGGAGCAGCCCAAGGAACAGCGAGCGGAGCCGTTTGTGGGGACGGCTGGAGTGGCTCACAGGTCGGTGAGTGAAGCGGAGCAGCTCGTAGAGCAGAGCAGTTTGTGGGACGGCAGTTTGTGGACTGGCTCGTGGTGAAGGCTGCGGCGGAACCCCACGGAGAGGCAGCCGGTTGGCCTTGGATCACATAAGGTGCCCCTTAACACCCTGCGTGCCCCCCTTTTACTCTGGGGCTGCACTGACCAGGGACAGAGACTTTGGGGGTTGTTGGACTTTTGGGACTTTGGGTGGTTGCTGGACCCTAGGGACTTTGGGGGTGTTGGACTTTGGGGACTCTGGGTGATTTTTGGGTTGCTGGATTCAAGAACCAAAGGGAAAGGACATGGCCCAATTTGCTGGGGTGGGTCTTTTGCTCATCGTTTGTGTTATGAATCCAATTTAATGCTGATGTCGTTTACCTCATGTTATTAAACATTTTCTGCTACACTCAGACTCCGTGCTTGCGAGAGGGGAAGTATTGCCTCTTAGAGGTGCCCAGGGGGTGGTATGTAATTGTCCCAGGTCACTGGGTGGGTGCTCGAGATGGTTTTGCATTGCGTTATTGAAACGGAACCCCTAGATACAGAACCCGGCCCTTGTTCTGCCAACTTAGATGGGCAGGAGGGTTACACCACTTTATAACAGATCAACATGCCCATCTCATGCAATATCCTATCTCAAAGGCACCAGTGTCAGATATGTCCATGGAAAGTACAGTCCACAAAAAGTGCAATGCGCTTCATGACGAAGTATAATGCCAGGCAAACAAAGTTCTTCCTGATCCCATCTGACAACCAATTTATGCCTGAAGTAGCAATGCAGATGGTCTTTGTATTTTGACTACTTCCAAGATGCAGTCACCTCCATTTGGCCAAGGTTGGCAGCACATAAGACTAGGCAGAAGTAGAACCCCGTGCCCCGGCCAATGGAAAGTTCATAAATAAAACTCCTCAGCAAAAGCTGATTGTTCTCAGCCTTAAAGGTGGTTCCAAGTTCAAGTAGCAAGAACCAAAATAGAAAACTGCCATTAGGTCACATATTTATCAGCCCCCCTCCCCCATCATAGCCTCAGTCAAAGCACTGGCAAGAATCCATTCTTCTCAAAAGGTGTGAAGTTATTCATCAGCTACACACGATACCCATTGGAGGTTTGTTTCTGGAAGTAAGAACTGAGTGAGTAGACATTCACCTAGCTCATTGTGGAAGATGGCCACGGCATATCTCAGGGGGAACTGACTTGCATCTCAAACTTTCTAAGAAGATGAAATAGATTCAAGGATTTGGGGAAGTAGAACACAAAATGGGAAATGACTGCTTAGGAAGGAGTACTGCAAAAAGGGAACTGGGGCTCATAGCTGGACCACAAGCTAAAAATGAGTCAATAGTGTAACACTGTTGCAAAAAAAGCAAACATCATTCTGAGATGTATTAGCCAGAAGTGTTGTAAGCAAGATAAGAGAAGTAATTCTTCCACTCTACCCAGGCCTCAGCTGGAGTATTGTGTTCAGTTCTGGGCACCACATTTCAGAAAGGATGTTGACAAATTGCAGAAAGTCCAGAGAATAGCAACAAAAAAGATGAAAGGTCTAGAAAACATGACCTACGAGGGAAGATTGAAAAAATTGGGTTTGTTTAGTCTGGAGCAGACTGAGGGAGGACATGAGAACAGTTTTCAAGCACATAAAAGGTTGTTACAAGGAGGAGACAGAGAAATTGTTCTTCTTAACCTCTAAGGAGAAGACAAGAAACAATGGGTTTAAATTGCAGCAAGGGAGGTTTAGGTTGGACATTAGGAAAAAGTTCCTAACTGTCCGGGTGGTTAAGCACTGGAATAAATTGCCTCGGGAGGTTATGGAATCTCCATCATTGGAGATTTTTAAGAGCAGGTTAGACAAACACCTGCCAGGAATGGTCTAGATAATACTTAGTCCTGCTGTGAGTGCAGGGGACTGGACTAGATGACCTCTCGAGGTCCCTTCCAGTGCTATGATTCTATGATTCTATAACTGAAAAGAAGTGAATTAGAGTGGAAAAAAATGCAAACTAACTTAATGTCCTTCATGAGAACGGCCATACTGGGTCAGACCAAAGGTCCATCTTGCCCAGTATCCTGTCGTCTGACAGTAGCCAATGCCAGGTGCCCCAGAGGGAATGAACAGAACAGGGAATCAACAAGTGATCCATTCTCTGTCGCTCATTCCCAGCTTCTGGCAAACAGAGGCTAGGGACACCGTCCCTGCCCATCCTGGCTAATAGCCATTGATGGACCTATCCTCCATGAACTTATCTAGTTCTTTTTTGAACGCTGTTATAGTCTTGGCCTTCACAACATCCTCTGGCAAGGAGTTCCACAAGCTGACTGTGTGTTGTGTGAAGAAATACTTCCTTTTGTTTGTTTTAAACCTGCTGCCTATTAATTTCATTTGGTGACCTCTAGTTCTTGTGTTATAAGAAGGAGTAAATAACACTTCCTTATTTACTTTCTCCACACCAGTCATGATTTTATAGACCTCTATTTTATCCCCCCTTAGTCAGGGACGATGGAACAATTTGTATAGTGGGGGTGCTGTGAGCCATTGAACCAAACCATAAACCCTGTTTATAACAGAATCCACTTCAAGCCAGGGGTGCTGCAGTTCCAGCACCTATGCCCTTAGTCGTCTCTTTTCCAAGCTGAAAAGTCCCAGACTTATTAGTCTCTGCTCATATGGAAGCTGTTCCATCCCCCTAATCATTTTTGTTGCCCTTTTGTGTACCCTTTCCAATTCCAATATCTTTTTTGAGATGGGGTGACCACAGCTGCACACAGTATTCAAGATGTGAGTGTACCACAGATTTATATAGAAGCAATATGATATTTTCTCTTATTATCTATCCCTTTCTTAATGATTCTCAACATTCTGTTAGTTTTTTTTGACTGCCGCTGCACATTGAGTGGATGTTTCCAGAGAACTGTCCACAATGACTCCAAGATCTCTTTTTGAGTGTTATCAGCTAATTTAGACCCCATCATTTTATATGTATAGTTGGGATTATGTTGTCCAATGTGCATTACTTTGCATTTATCAACATTGAATTTCATCTGCCATTTTGTTGCCCAGTCACCCAGTTTTGTGAGATCTCCTTTTACCTCTTCGCAGTCTTCAATGTGCTTCAAGTCATAAGCAGCTATTGTGAACTCTCTGGGATCAGACATTGACTCTTGGTGCCAAATGTACTGAATTTTAAAGTTCTGTTCCGATCTGCAAGGAAAGACATCTGGCAGCTGCTAGCAAAACTGGAGGGAAGCCAGAAGGATGCAACATAAAGGGCGGAAGGCAAGCAGGTTGTTCAGTCTAATAAAACCTTTTCTGTGTTTTGCAAGAGGGGATGGAAATGTTTCGGCCCTGGAAAGCCCTGAACAATCCGGAGATATGGAAGTTCCATTCACTTTCAGAACAGGAAATGCCAGAAGGAATCCAAGATCTAAAAACGGCAATATTTCTGCACATGACCAGGCTACTTTTAGATGCTGTTTTTTTAATACTCCAGCCACCGATAAAACTCTGAAATTTGGGAGAAGTGGGAGGAAATATAAATCAGTCTAATTCCTTAGTCAGAAGAAACCAAAAAACCACATTCAGCCAAGTCCACTGTAATTTTAAAAGTCTGACTGTGGTCTTGGTTAACAAAGGCTGACTGAGGTTGTTGTCCACAATGGCGTCTTGGCAGAGGTCAATAAGCTGGAGTTTCAGGTTTTTGCACTCCTCTGTACGCCAACAGTGTGTTTTAAGGCCTGAGCCAGTGGCCACAGGAGTCAATAAGAGCCTTTCCATTGATTTCAACAAGCACAGGATCAGGGCCTAGGCATGAAAAACAGAAACAGTCGTATCATGGAAAGCCAAACGGCACTTGCGGATAGTCCTGCCCTAGAAGTTATAAATCCAGAGCATGAGGTTTGCATGAAGACTTAGAGCCCTTTGCAGAGCTCAGTAACTCTTATGTTCAGCAATAGAGTGAAGACTAAAGGATATTGACATGAGAGAAAATTCTCCATCCAGAATGTTTGACTGGAGACAGGGGGACACTTTTCTTTTTTTATTGTAAAGAATAATTTCCACAGGAATAACTAGCGCCAGGTTGACTCGGTTTGTGATCTGCAGAGGGTCAGGCCTGGCCATGTATAAGAGACCTCCCCAAACCACCCAAAGAATTCTAATAGATTGGTGAGGCACTACGGGGTGGGTGTTATAGGCAATGGTGCCGGTGAGGTTCTGTAGGCTGAGTCAATACTGGTTCAATGCCGCAGCTTTTTATTAAGGGATGCTATGACGACGGTATCTGGTAACAGGGTAGGCCACTCTGTAGTTGGTGGTGATAGAAGCTCAGTAGATGGTGCTCTTCTTCCAGGGTCACTAATGGGCTTAACGCTCCAGCCCGCCCTGAGTCTGGATGAACAGACCCACTGGATGCCACTAGGTGAAGCTGTGAAATCTCTAAATTCAGTTCATCCAAATGTTCCTGAGATTCTATTGTCTAATTAACCAAATTATTTTGCTTATCAGCTGCCAGCATGACTGGAGTGCAAAACTATTCACAGAGGAACAACTTAGTTGACCAGTTTAGCCACTTTTCCTGCTAGCGGCAAGCTGAGACTTTTACGGCGGTATTCATTGCTAATCATTATCAAAACTTTTTATGCAAATGAGATTCTGTAAATTGTAAGATCTTTTGGGGGAGAGGTCAGCTTTGCCTTATATGTTTGTACAACCCCTAGCCCAGTATAGCCCCGGTTCCTGAAGGGACCCTCTGGGTGCTACTACAATATGAATACATGTTAATGTTTCAGCTTATGGATTCCTTGCATTCACGAGGACTAATGCTCCGAATGTTTGCTACTGATGCTGTGTGAGTGGCCACCTAAACCTAAGGTTTCTTCTCCTCAGCTGGTTTTGCTTCCCAAACCCGCCGTGTGCACCTTTGTGGAATGAATACTCGTATGTATGCCATACTTACAATACCTATTTGGACACGCACTCGTGACACTTTCTCTTTCCGTGAACATTTTTGTGGCCAAAAGTGCCCTCCTATAAACGTGCCCAGAAGGAGCACAAAGGGGGTTGCGAGCACCGTCTGAGCGAGTTCTTGGCTTTCATTCAGATGAGGTTGGCTAATACTTTTTGCACAGCTCTGCTGGGGCCTCAATGGGCACACGGCAGCACAGAGGTCAGAGCCAGCCTACGGCAGCGGGGCAAAGGTTAGACTTTAGCCGGTGGAAAGCCTAGTCAGTAAATCCCATCCTACTTCTCCTGAGAAATCGCCCCTGAGGATCGTTGTTTAAAATGGCCTCCCAATCCGCTTCACCAGTCTGGGTTGCTTATTCCACATCCCATCGCCGTGAACCTTTTGAATTTCTTTATCACTGGACTTTATTTTCATTTACACTAAACCCCCTTTACACCCCTCGAGTGTGTAATGGGGCCTTCAAGTGCATGTAAAAGCCATGTACCCATTCAAAGGCCCCTTTACCCTGCGAGAACACTGCAAAAGGGCCATAGCATAAATGAGAATCAGGCCCCCCAGCTCGGCGCTTTTGCAGCTGAACAAAGCAAAGGGCCCACCTGGAAGTAGCCGGAAGGGAGAATGTGTCAGCAAGGGGCTGGGGCACTTTCTACCGCTCTCCAGTCAACTCAACGTTACTTTTGAACAGCCTCTGGTCAGACACAGCCTAAACTATTCAGCTCACACGTGGCCCATAATAAATAGCCCAAGGGCCCATGCTTTGAGCTGCCTGCATTTTTGCAAACTCAATCTGACCCGTATCCAATTGCCAGCCACGGACGCTCTTGCTTTCCTGCAGGTTAAAAGTGGTCAGCCTTATAATACACCCTAACCCCGGCTGACTCAGCCCCTGGCCTAATCTGCTAGCTCCTGGTTTGATCCTCTCCGATGCTTTCTGTTTCCACACACTGACAGTGGCTTTTTCCAGAGCTGAAGTAATTGCTCCGTTGCCATATTCAGTCTAAGGATTGAGGGGCTTTCACATATCAAAGGATTGAGATTAATGGCCCACAACTTTACATTTGTCTTCATTGTTTCCTGTCCTGGCTGCTACGCCGTGTCTGAGCAATACTAACAGCTGATATGCTTTTCATTCAAACATCACTGAGATTAAAAACTGTTAGAAAAGAGAGAGAGAGAGAGAGAGAGAGAGAGAGAGGAAAAAAACAATCAAAACAGCTTCTCTATTTCCAGGATGTGACTTAATGTGAAAGCCACCTTTTAATACAAGGCAGCTTTATTCTGTGTTGCATCTCTCATAAACAATGTAACCCAAAGTGCTTTCTAGGGAGTTGAATAATACAACAGCTCAGAAGACCAAACCGTGCGAGCTACAGAAAGATGTATTCACTGCAGAGCACAGGTGAAAGGTAATTGTCCTTGATGTACACATCTACCCTACATGTTTGCTCAGCCAAACAGGTATGTGCTCGGTTAGACAAGCTTTGGTTGTTGTGTGCGTTGTACTGTCACCGAGCAAACATGCAGTAAGATGTTAAAAGACGATGATGATGAGCTGGGGATTGAACTAGATGAGCTTCTGAGGTCTCTTCAAACCCTGATATTCTATGATTCGATGATGATGATGATGATGATGATGATAGTTTGCATGGGTTAAGAGAATGGGAAGAATGGAGTATAAACATGTATTAATAATTATGGGGAATCCACTAAATTTGGGTGCCTCCATTTTTGAATGCCCAATTTTGGCTTGACTTCCAGAGGTCTTCAGCATCTGTGGTGCTGAGCATCTGTGCATATAGGCTGGAGGCATTTCAAAAATCTTACTTAGTAATGGTGTCAGCCCTTAGACCTGAGGCCCCATATTCCTCGTTTGTTTGCAAATGACTGAGTTAGGCATTTATTCAGCATTGGCAGTAATTGATACATAACGGGACGCAGCACAGACACTGGTACACGTGTCCATCTTAACGCTATAATCGTGACCTGGACGAGTGAATGGAAGGTTCAGCTGATTTTTGGTCTAGCAAATTAATACTTTTATTATCTATTCTTATGAACTATTTTATAAGCTTCAGTTAATCAGTGAAAATACAACTTTGGTTCAGTGAATTCAATCCTTTGGAAACATTTCTGTCTAGCAGTCTGGTTTAAATGTGCTCTGCAGTGAAGTCGTGAACCCCATCAGAGCTTGGAAACAGCCAGTCCCTGCACCCCTCTGAAGCGACTACCTTTGCCTCCAAAATCTTAGCTTGGAACAATAACACTGAGGGGCCAGGACTGCCCCATTCCTCCCAGTGAGGGGTAAATACAGCTGACTCTAATTGAAACATCCAGCATGGGAGACAGGAAAGCTGACCTGCATGGTTTGCTGTGAGCAATGGCTCATTGGGGAGCCATAAGGTGGGGGCATTTGGGAGATATCAGCCCTGATGGTTTTTCCTCAATCAAGGAGCCTAGTAAAGTCCATGGGCCAGGGCTGGATGCAGCCTCCTGAAGCAATACATGCACTATGGGTTGTTGCCCTCTCCATGGGGCTGGGGGGAATGAGGGAGGGCAGAGAGGGCCAGGCCAATGGGGTCACTGTCCTCCCTGTGCGGATGGGCATTAGAGAGGGCCCAGGCTGTGGGGTCACTGCCCTGTGTGCAGCTGGGGGCCACTCGCTGAGCTCCAGTGGTAGCGGTACCTCCAACCCGGTCCTGCCTCCGGGCTCTCGACCTGGTGGTTTGCCTTGGGTCTGGGCCCAGCTGGGCAGGCGAGTCACTCTCTGCCCTAGCAATGATGGGCACCAAACCCGAGTGGCGCTGCGACCCCGCGTGCCAGGTTGCAATGCTGCTCGTTCCGATTTGGCCGGGCTGTCATGACAGAGGAGCAGCCAGGCCAAACGTGAGCCAAGGCCCCTGTGCAAGTGCTCCCTGCCCACGCTGGTCCGGGCCTGACTTCGGTGGGTGCAATTGCACCCCTGAACCCAGACTAGAGCTGCCCTTGCCATAGGCCTATTCAAGCCCCAACAAGGGGCAGCCCCACGCAGGGAGCCCCATGTAGCTTGGAGAGCACGTGTTCATATTTTGAATCGCTGCACAATCCACAGCATCACATGCGTGGAGCTTATTTTGTGGGCAGAGCTCGTCAGAATACCACTATCCTTGTCCCACCCCCAGTCTAGCCCCAGGACTCAGTAATGGATATTCCTGAAGCACAAACACCCAGCTACACTCTGGCCTCTGCTTTGTGATGTGCATTAAGGTTTGCAGGTAAATCTCATGCAACAGCAACACTGTAGAATCAAAGGGTCCAGATGTCCCTGAATAGTATCTCAATACAAACGTACTTCAGTTCCCCATCAGTAAAAGAAGGAAGCTGGAGAGAGACAAAGGGGAAAAGTGCCAACAGGAAGGCAAAGATTCCACACCCAAGTTCTGAGGTCTGGATAAAGCAACCAGGCTGTTGGGAAGTTTTGCCATATGTTCATTTTGCTGACTGTGGCTGTCGTTTGATTTCTGCTGATACCGATTTGCTCCTGCAGAGAAATCCTTGCTGACGACTGTTATTTCTAGAGCTGGGAGGGAAACTTTCCCCATCCTTCAAAAACTTTTGAGATTGTAAAAAAATTTCCAATCCCAAATTGGGATGAAAAATCAAAATCTTGAAAATGTTCATAAACTGAAATAAATAAATACATTGGTTTGGGTCAATCGAAAGGTTTTATTCTGATCATTTCAACCATTTCAATGGTTACATTTATAGATCGCTAGGGCACTCTGAACTAGACACTGTCAGAACATTTCATTTCTCATTTCTCAATTTCTAATTTTTCCCCAACATTTCTTCGAACTCAGGAATCCATTGAAACTGACTCTTTTCCGAGAAAAATTTCAGTCAACGAATCAGCATTTTCCAAAAAGAAAAAACCCAGAAACATTCATTGAAGAATTCCAGACAAGCGCTAGTGATTTCTGCTGAGTCCGTTCATCAATCCCAGATTCTACACAAGATTCCCTCTCCACCGTGGGTGGTTGAGCCCCGGCCAAACTGGATGCATTCATCAGAGAAGCGAGGCTGTTGGCTTGGGTTTTGTTTGTTTGTTTTATCTTAATACCAAGTTCTCAGTGTATTACTCAAAGCTGCCTTGTAACCTGGGACAGAACACCTCCAAATTCAGCAGCAGGATTACCTACCAGCCACCCTTTGATGCTGGGGGCATTTCCTTAATTTGACATATACAGATTGGCACAGCTGAGAGCAAGTATTTCCCATCGTGGAAGGATCGTTGTGGGTCTGGTTTCTCCAAAGAAACCTGCATTGTTTCTAAGCTGTGACACACTGTCTCTGTCTGACATTTAAAGGCCTGGTGCTTCAGTCACATTGCATTAGAGGTAATGTGGAAAGACTTGTCTAATGTGGGCTTTCAAAGGAGCTTCTGGACATCCATTCCACTCACTGGGAAAAAAATATCGCCGGGAGCCTCCGAGTTTCTGCATAGTGATTCAAGGACCAAATTGCCAGTGAAAGTGAAAGTGAGGTCTTTGAGATTGGGGGCTGACCTCAGTAAATCTGCCTTCGGGTCTGATATGCTGTTATTGACATCAAGGGAGCGAGTCACATAGAAGCACAGAACCATCGGGCTAGAAGGGACTGCAAGGCCCAGCTAGTCTAACCCCCTGACAAGATGCAGGATTTGTTGGGTCTCATATGCTTACATAGGGTTACCATACGTCCGGATTTTCCCGGACATGTCCGGCTTTTGGGGGTTCAAATCCCCGTCCGGGGGGAAATCCCCAAAAGCTGGGCATGTCCGGGAAAATCGGGAGGGAGGGATGGAGGGCTCGGGCGGGGCCTCTTTGGCCGGGCCGATGCGGGGCCGGGCCGGGGTCGCGGGGCCGGGGGCATGGTGCCGGGCCAGGCGCGGGGCCGGGCGGGGAGCCGGGGGCGCGGTGCCGGGCCGGGAGCCGGGCGGTGCGCCGGGCCGCGGGCCGGGGTAGCGGGGGGGGTGCGCGGGGCCGCGAGCCGGGCCGGGGTAGCGGGGGGGTGTGCCGGGCCGCGGGGCCGGGCGGGGAGCCGGTCCGGGGTAGCGGGGGGGTGCGCGGGGCCGCGAGCCGGTCCGGGGTAGCGGGGGGGGGTGCGCCGGGCCGCGGGGCCGGGCGGGGAGCCGGTCCGGGGTAGCGGGGGGGTGCGCCTGGCCGCGGGGCCGGGCGGGGAGCCAGTCCAGGGTAGCGGGGGGGGGGTGCCGGGCCGCGGGGCCGGGCGGGGAGCCGGTCCGGGGTAGCGGGGGGGTGCGCGGGGCCGCGAGCCGGTCCGGGGTAGCGGGGGGGTGCGCCGGGCCGCGGGGCCGGTCCGGGGTAGCGGGGGGGTGCGCCGGGCTGCGGGGCCGGGCGGGGAGCCAGTCTGGGGTAGCGGGGGGGGTGCGCCGGGCTGCGGGGCCGGGCGGGGAGCCGGTCCGGGGTAGCGGGGGGGTGCGCCGGGCCGCGGGGCTGGGCGGGGAGCCGGGGGTGCGCGGGGCCGCGGGCCGGTCCGGGGTCGCGGGGCCGGGCCGCCGGGGGGTGCGCTGGGCCGCGGGGCCGGGAGCCGGTCCGGGATAGCGGGGGGGGTGCGCTGGGCCGCCGGGGGCCGGCAGTGCTGGGCGGGCTGGGGGTGGTCGGCCGGGGCTGGCACCCCAGGGCCCGAGCCGACCCAGGCTGGCGCCGCCGGGGGGCCAGCCTGGGCCGCGCCTGCTCCCCCCATACCCCCCCTTACCAGCTTCAGGCTTCCCGCGAATTTAATATTCGCGGGAAGCAGGGGAGGGGGCGGAGACTTTGGGGAGGGGGCGGAGTTGGGGAGGGGGCGTGGGCGGGGCTGGGGGCGGGGCCGGGGCCCCGTGGAGTGTCCTCCATTTGGAGGCACAAAATATGGTAACCCTAGCTTACAAGCAATGCTGTACCAAGGCCGGAACCCAGCACCTTGCAGGATCGACCCGCTAACGGACGAGTGTCCCTATTTCAGATGCACACAAAGCAGGAGAGCATGTGGTCCTGATTCGAACCCAGCGGAGGCCGGTCTCCACCCCCTGGCAGCCTTCTGATGGCTCTGTGAAGTGCGAAGCCATCTCGCTGCCACTCCCATGGCCCAATCCAGCGAGGCTCTGGCCCTGATCCAGCCCAGCACCTAAGCGCACATTTTGCTCGCAACCGCCCACGGATGCCAGCATGACTAGTCATGCACTGGACTGGATCGGGGCTGCACCTCGTGGACAAGTGAACTCCCACCTCCATTGGCCCTGGGGTTAGACTCCTCTACCCAGGCCAAGGAATGACTGAGCTTGGGAAGCCGCACTGCCTGACCCTGGGTGGGATCCCTGCAGGACAGCCCTCAGTCACATTGCAGCAGGGAGGGGAACATGCACTGCAGCTGTCTGCTCTGTGCCTGTCCCAGGAATAAGCTGCAAGTGGTCTTCAGTCTCCAGGGCTGCTCATCCCGTCAGCAAGGGGATGCCTTTTTCTTAAGGCATTATTAGAAAAGCCTCCCGACTTTTGCAGTGAGCTGAATGGGAGCTCTCTATTTTCTCTAGCTGCGTGTAATGTGAACCTGTAGGTTTCTCCAGCTGTAATTCCTCTCATGCAATTATCACATCGCCGCCGGTAACTGGAATCACCGTTAATGATGCTGACAATGTTCCTTTGAGTCTCCTCATGTCTTTGGTCCATTGCATGGGAATTAAAGGAACAAATGCACCAGGCCCAAATTCCTGATTAGCCTTGTCCTATCTAACACAGGCTGTTTGCCCTGTCCCATTATTTTCCTCTCTTTCCTCCTACGTCTCCTGGCAGGAACAAGTTCTCATGTGGTTGGGCGTGTGGGTACTTTTTCTGGGATGAAAAACGGCCTGAGTCATCGCTAAGCAGATGTCATGCTCTTATTGTGGAAGGAATGTAGGAGCTTTTCCATTGCTGGGGGAACTTTCAACACGATTCACTAACGCCCTTTCCTCGCCTACATGCAGAGAAAAGAAGGGGCAAATCAGGATAAACCCACAACCAACCTGAGCTTCCGCCCAAAATTAGAATCAAGGCGAGGGCCCAAAGCTTTCTGCAGATCGGGACATTTTCAATTCACTTTTTAGTGGTATTCTCTATTTTCCATGAACCTCTGTGCTCCCAGGTTCCGGATGGAAAGGGCAGTAATACCACAAAGATAAACGTCTCCTTGTATTTGCACAGCCAGTGTAGCAAGACATAGCAGAAATCTCACCAAGAAGCCAGCACTTGGGGATGTGTCCAGCTCAGTGATATGCTGCCAACATCATAACAAGGGGCTCCCACCAAAAGGTTTCCACCCTTACCCATGATCCAGCCCCGCAGCTGCTCACAGAGAGATGGGGTGGAACAAAAACAAACAAACCACCAAAAACATTCCTGTAGCCATGGAGTCAAATCCACCTGGCAAACTTGTGTGGAGGCATTTCCTGGAGATGTTTGCACTTTGTTTCAGAAAGCCCGTCCCGGGGGTGTTGCTAGCGGAGCTCCCCGTCCAGGCTGTGTGAGTCAAGCCGGGTGCAGGGTGGGTGGTCATTTTGCAAGCGGAGGCGGGGATGGATGGATCCTGGGTCATTTTTTTGAAAGCAGCTGATATTTGGTGCCATCTGTTTCATTCCAAAAGCAAAAGGATATTGAGGAGTTGCAGGATGAATCGTCCCTGGCAGGGCTGGTTTAGCCGCATCCCAAAAGACAAAAAAATTCCCGCAATGTTATTTTCGATTTTGGAGCAGAATTTTAACAAAGGCTTCATTCAGTGATCCCTGCCCTCCCCTCAAGGACACCTCAAGGGATCAGCGTGCCGGTGACTGTTAGTCTTACTGGCACAGTGATCGGCTTCAGACACAGGGCCACGTACACATGTAAGGATTTTAGCATAAATCGATGCTTTTTCTATACCTGAAACTACACATACAACCCGACGCTCAAGAAACAGCAGCTCTAAGTGCCTTACCGACAATGATTTTAGTTACTCAACAAGCAGATAAAACGGTGGCACTAACGTGGCATTTGCAAACCCTTATCCAGGGCATTCTGCGTGTGCGTTACAGATCACTTTCGCCTACCCCTGGTCTGTCTACCTAGAGCATAAGCTGTTTGGGGGCAGCCCCCAGCTCTCACTACATTTGTGGACAGCACCTCGCAGAATAGGGCCCTGATCTTGGCTGGGTCCTTTGCTGAAATCACCTTCATCATCCAAGTTCCCAGTCCCAACCCCCCCGCCCATCTCAAACCATCATGACCTCAAAGCCACCAGTAAAGCTGTCTCCCCCACGCCTCCCATCCCTGGTTCTTTGGCCAAGTCCTGGCCAGGAAACAGCAGGCAACAGTCATTTTCTGCAAGAGAATTTTTTTCCCCCAGCTCTCTATTGGCATGAGAAAGAAACAGGTTGTTTGTGTTTCCCATTTTCCATGCTGGTGAACTCCCTGGCTCTCTGGCAGGCTGGAATGGCTCTTGGAACATGTGGAACGCTGAACTAATGGCCACTTAACGTCAATTAATGTTAATGGTAGATTAGTATTGAAAACATTGTTACAATCTGATAACTAAGCATTTACTATACCCTGCAGTGGGCTCGGTGCTGATGCCGGGGAGGTGGCGAATTATACAGCTCGCAGCCATTTATTCACGCCGACAAACTCTGCACCAGCCAGCTCGGCTGAGCGTCTCATTCAAATACACCCATTTGGCAAAGACGGCCTGTGTCAAACGTGGCTGTGGATGTTCTGTATGTCTGGTGTGTACAGGCTGCATGGAGCTCTTCTCAGTCAGGACGGCGGGGAAGGACAATAGACCGTTGTTCAGAAACCTGCTTTGTTTTTCCTCTTGGAACGAACTTAAACAAGGGGAAATGTAGGGTGAAGAGCAGGAAAAACAACATCCTGGTGTGAGCTATTAGATCACGAAATGATCTGCCCCCAAGGGAAATGGCTGAAACCCCGACACTTTGGACATTTCAAAGTGACCTAGACATAAGCAGTGGGGCAGAACAACCCTGGCCATGCTGCCTGGAGCCCGACAAGATGAGTTCATAGCAGAGGCGTGCCGTCTCGGTTTGCATTGCACGCCCCACTGGCTATGCATTTTCCAAATGGCAGCCTGCGGGCCGATTCCATCCAGCCCCCATGGAGGAAGCCATTTTCTAAAACAAAATGGCATCCCCCACACAACATGACACCTCATGGAGGATGCCATTTTAGACCACCTATGGCATGCAAGCGAGCTGTTGCGTGCCTTACTAATACTGTCATGGCACGCCACTGGTTAATAGGCGTTCTCTCGCCTCTAGTTTCGGTGACGTTGGTTTGAGGTCAGAACGGAATGATTAAACCAGAGGGAGTGATTCACTATGCCGCCATCTCGGTTTGCAAATTGCTTGTGAGCAGCTCACGAGTCGCCCCAGTTTAGTCACAGATAATGAAAACAACCTCACAAGACCTTGAATATTAACTAACTGCTTGGGCCAAATAGGCAACACGTTGGAGACAGTCAGTACACACAGCTGCCTTCGACCTCCTCCTTCATCATCATCATGATGATTTATTTGTATTACTGTAACACCCACCAGCCCCGGCCGTGGCGCAGGACCCCAGAGTGTGAGGCGTTATAAAGACACAGAACGAAAAGACAGTCCCTGCCCCAAAGAGCTTCCAATCCAAGGCATGGGGTGTCTAGCCCCATGTGCATATCTAACCCCTCTCCACAGCACCCCCTATTGTAACCCTCAGAGATACCTCAGGTCTGCTCTGCATCCCCTAGTTAAAGAGGATAAACCTCTCTGCTGGCTTTTTTAACTTCCTCTCTCTGGGAGAAGGTGGATCCAGGTTATGTTCTGGGCAATGCTCCACCTCGGACGCCTTCTGTAAGTGGCATGTCCAGAGGCCCCTGCCTGTGAGGTTCAGACCTCCTAGAATTCCCAGGAACACTGCACCCCAAACCCAGGTTCTGCTAGAGCAACAAGAATCTGTCCTTGCCCAAGTTTTGTGGAACTCCTTGCCTGAGGAGGTTGTGAAGGCTAGGATTATAACAGCCTTTAAAAGAGAACTGGATAAATTCGTGGTGGTTAAGTCCATTAATAGCTATTAGCCAGGATGGGTAAGGAATAGTGTCTCTAGACTCTGTTTGTCAGAGGGTGGAGATAGATGACAGGAGAGAGATCACTTGATCATTACCTGTTAGGTTCACTCCCTCTGGGGCACCTGGCATTGGCCACTGTCGGTAGACAGGATATTGGGCTAGATGGACCTTTGGTCTGACCCAGTCTGGCCGTTCTTATGTTCTAAGTTCCTTTGTGTTCCAGTTCTTATCTCAGGACAGGTCACCTGCCAATGCCCGAGGACCGTCTGTCACACCCACCAGTCTGTCAAACCTTTTTCTGTTCCCAGTGCACTCCACTGAAAACGCCATGCATTTTCTTAGCTTCGTAGCCCTATGGCAATAAAGGGACATATGCCATTACTGCCTTGAGCTCCAAATAGAATCAGAAAATCATTGCAAAAAAACCTCAAAATCCCACATGCCGGATGGCAGAGAGACGTTTTGCTTCATAGGTTTTACTGATTTGACAGAACTACAGGAAAAATACTTAGAACTTGGTGCAATCCAGGGCCTATAAATAGAAACCAAACAAGGAAACTGACTAGGGCTCCATGCAAAGATGTCTGGGGTTCTGATGTCATTGCCGAAAACAAGCTTAGTTGCCATCTATACTGTGGGTGGCTATCTCCATATTAATGTGATGTGCTTGGGTCTTCATGTTGCAATGCCTACGGCAATGCGTAGGATTGGACGGTAGAGCCTAGGTAGCTGAAGACAATTCGGCCGATGAAGTGGTGTCCGAAAGAGAAAATGCGTCACTGGAGCCTGTGTGGCACAGCAAATGTGAATCTCTGCACTCAAGCACTGGGTGGGGAAGGGAAGCCTGCTTCAAGAGCGTAGCTACTCATAGCGCTAAAAGCAACGGTGGGGAAAGAGCATCGCCTCTCTTCTGCTGCTGTGAACTGGTAGGAAGAGACCCAGCTTCAAATCCCAGTTGGAGGGCCGGGTGAATGGCGGGCCTGAGAACCAGTGTTAAGGCCATGGTAGCACTCTAATCTTCTCTAATCCCGCCCATTAGAGGCTCTCAGAGGGCTTTACAGGCATGCCATGGTGCATCATGGGAGATGTAGTTCAGCTGAGGAACCTGGCCCACGCAGTAGCATGGAGTTGCGAAGCACCATACTACTGCTCTCAGGAGGCACCACAGTGGCATTTCCAGATAGAAATCACTGAGGTTTGGGTCAAAAATTTTCAATTTTGGGGTGCTTAGTTTTTCAACACAAAGTCAAAATTTTCTGAGGCTTAGTTACTATCTCCCTGTCACAGTTGTGGGAATTGAGGGGGGGGGGGTAAGTGACTTTCCCAAGATCACACATTGTGTCAGTGGCAGAGTAACTCCCATTTCCCTGTTCTTTATTCATCGTGGACTTTACATTCCCTGCCCCCAACATGTGCAGCAAAATAAATGAGAGCCAAACAATCTAGCCAGACACCCTGGCTTTCAGAGCACCCACACAGCTTAGCACATGTTGAGAGGGTAACTACACTAAGCTCTCTTCTAAGAGCTTTGCAACAAAAGCGGAGACCAGCAGGAGTAACAGAGAGTGAGCGAGCTGAATGCACTGCACAGCCCTGGTGCTTTTCTAATTTCAGCTGTCAGCACATGACCTCATAGGCCCAAAGCAATCATTCCCCACAGCTGGTACCTCCCACCTACAGCTAACTGCCAGCTCTCCTTGGCTTTTTTTGCTCTGCCACCCTTCTTATATAGGGCCTGGTGTCCGTTACAAAATATTCCCCTGCCACACAAGGTCCCTCTTATCTAGTTCCTCTTTCAATCACTTCCGGGTGATCCAATTATAAAGGTCCCTCTCTGCCCACCCTTTCTTGGCTCAAGAAGGCTCCCTGCACCAGCCCATTGTTTCTCTATTACCGATTAAAAATAAGGCTAATTTGAGCCTTTACAAAGGCTGTTTTACATTTGTTCCCAACGCACTAGGGCTGCTTCCTCTCCAGAGATCTCCATTGACCCCCAAACGCCTCACTGCCCGCTAAATCCAAGTACCAAACCTCTCACTACCAACCCTGGGATGGTCTGAGCTTACCATCCTTTGGAAGGGCTATTCTCACAGCCTCTGAATTCAGTGCGATTGCTGTGCAGTCATGAGAAGCCTGGGTTTGTTTTCTATACCCTGGCACAGGAGTAGCTACAAAACAAAGGTTCCTTACTTTCTTCACTGATAACATTGGCTATATTATGGCTCAGATTCACTCTGTCTCTCTCACACACACAGAAATATATCTCCAGGCAGCTGCAGAAGCACATGGAAATCTCATTTTGCTTGGCCTTTTCACTGCAGACAACATGAATGTGCCCCACTGATCTGGATCCAGAACTAATGCATTTTTCCTGACTGTGACCATCACAGTCTGAGAGCCAGCATGTCATAAACACTGCTGCTAAAATATGCAAAATCATGGGAAGGTTGCAAAGTTCTGTTTGGATACTTTTCTGAAGTGCCACCTACCTGGGCAGGGAATTTGACAGAAACAGGGTTCAGCTGTGAACAGCCTTTCTGGAGATATCTTTCAGCCAAAGAATAGATGCACTCGAACTGCTGCCAGCACAGAGGGGGGCGACAGAGGGGTTCGTTGCCTGGTGTGCTTCACGCCAATGAACACACCAGGGTGGAGAAGCAGATAAAGTTTATTCGAGATCTCTGAAAAGGCACTAGGAGACCAGCATGTCTCAAATCAAGCACACAGATACAAGCAGTTTTTCCCTTTTATACCCAAGTTGTTTACTTCAGCTTAGCTTCCCCCTTCCTCCCTTCCCTTGTAGCAGTTACATTAAGCAATGCTGGCTGCTGTAATTGTAGCTTGCTAGTCATTTTCCCTTTTGCAAGTTATCTTGTCCTTCAGCTGGAGGCATGTAGGCCCCCTTATCTCTACCCCTTTAGACAGGTTTGAGCTGTGTTCCAATTGATAGCTGACTGTTACACATCCTGCTTTTCAGCTGCTGGCATTTTAGGTCGGTTAGAGTTCAACATGGAGGAGTTTTGGTTCACTTTGGCCTAGAGCAGGAGGGCTTCATCGACACTCGTCGTCTTCCACCCCCCCCCCCCCCGAGTTACCTAGGGTGATGCCTAGTGACACCAACAAAAGGATAGGTCTTCATGGCAGTTAACTCAGGTTCTTACCTGGGTGTAGCCCCTCATTCCCTTCCTGTCCACACACACAATCTTCTCATCTGACTGTGGTGGTGCTTTCCATCTGAGCTGGTTCATCTGAGGCTATAGGCTAAAACCCCAGTGCTGCTTTCACTCGGGCTGGTTAGTCACCCATTTTGCAGTGAGGACGCCAGCTAATCTACTGGAGTGCTGCTCGTCCTCCAAGGCCTTCCCATAATTCCCCCTGCATGCCCAGCAGGACAGACAAGTTCTTCCACAAGTCACTGGAACAGAATCCTAGAGCGGCTCAGTTCACTGCAGGACAGGGAACCATGGGATATGCCACCAGAAGTCCTATCAACATACACGGGTGAGCTCAGCCCCAGTGAGGACCCAGCGACTCATGCAAGACTGCTCGCACCCAGGCAAGGCTAACCTGGGTGCCCCCGACCCTGGTCAACTCTGCAATGAAGACACACCCAAATATGGTGAAACCTGCACGAATGGCCAACTCTAATAGGCAAATGGCATGTTTTCTTGCCATTGCTATGAAACAGCTCCCTGGGCTAAGCTAGGAAATCGGCCTTGGCAGGTAACTTCAGTTGTTGCTTCAGAGACATTTCACTGCCTTAAACAGAACAAAAATTTTCCAAATTTCATAAAAGGCTCTGGGTGAATTATGGGGTGTAAATTTCAGGACAACTCTCGTTCCACCCAACCCATTTTATCCATTCCAATTCTTGATCTTATTGCCTAATAAATACTGAATTCATTCCCTCTCTTGTGCAAATAAAGCTCTGACATGAGACATACTGTGCCCAAAACAGACTCCCAAGTGCCTGGCACTTATTTTGGCTTCTGTGGGTGCTGCGAACTCTGACTCTCAGTTAATTAACGGTGCTGGAGACCTGAAGAAACTTCACCGTGTTCTTGGAAAAGCAGGAATCTAATTACAAAGAAATATTTAAATGCTGCTGTGTTGTACTAGCATCTAAGTGACGAGCGCGGTTTTCAGATTCACATCCATTACCTTGCTTGCAAAACTGGGGAGTTGGGATAGCACTGGGATTCAGACATGCCATTTTTAATGACTTGGAGGGGAGAGAAAAGCTTTATTCAGCATTTGGACAACTTCTGCTTTTGCAATCTTTAATGACGTTCATTAGCAATGCAGTCTGTGCTGAATTGGCTGCATTTGGAGGCTTATTAATCACACTGCGAAGGGGAGAGACAGCAAAATGGGATGGGCTCTGAGGAGACATGTCAGATTTACTGATTGAGAGGAACATTCTAGGGCCCTTCTAATCCTCTGGTTTCTCCTTGTATTCTCAGGCCAGGGGTCAAATGTCAGCAGGCCAAGTAGGCCCCAAGAGGGGTCTGGGAGGGAGTTTGGGTGCAGGAGGAGGTTCTGGGCTGTGGCAGGGGATTGCGGTGCAAGAGGGGGTGAGGGGTCTGGGAGGGACTTTGGGTGCAAAGGTGGCTGGACAGAATTGTTAGATGGGCCGGATCTGGCCCGCGGGCCATTTTTTGCCTTCCCCTCTCAGGTTAGAAACCAAAAGGAGGTGCCCCAAATCACTCGTCCCTTCTGAAGCATTAGTTCCTGAAGTTTTGTAAATTTCACTCAGAGGTTGGTTCCGGTTCATTTCCAGTTTGGGGGGAGCAGCAGGTGGATTTTTCTCTTCTCCAGCCCATCTGTCAACACATTCATCACACACACACACACACACTTACACACAGAGTACATTATACATTTTATTTGGCGACTGTCTCCAATTCAGAATCATTGCTGAGAAGCTACACTAGTTTGTTATATTCAGGAATGAGCACACGGCAAGAACATTTCTGTTGGGAAGAGTTTGGCCCGTCCCGCCATACATTAACCATTCTGGATGATCATGTCAAAAACGGAATGCTGTTCTTTGTTGACATTGCCTAAGGGGACTTGGATATTTTGAAAGCGCCTGGGCTGGTGTGAATGGAGAATGGAGTTTCATACTGACAAAAATAAAACCGGATCATAGCAGGTAGAGTGAACAGCCTAGTAGATTATCGAATCTAACCCTCTGCCGGGATGCATCAGATACTAGACTTGTTCAGCACTTAATCTTAGCACAACAGCTCAGAGAAAATTGGGGGCTAACCAACCCAAAGCAAGAGTGCCTATTAAGTCATGCAGTTTACTGACAGGGAAAAGCATTTTAGAGGTTACTAAAGAAAAATCCTTGAAAGCTTCATCCCAATTTATGGCAGTAATAAAAAAAAAGGCAAACAGGAAAATGGGATATCTCAGGAGAGAGTTAGGAGCATACAGATGAGCAGCACTGGAGGGGAAGATTCTCCTAGACTCAACCCCCATGGCCGGCTCGCCCCCCTCCATCTGCTGAACTCCCATTAGTGCTGACTGGCTAATTCTATAAAGCGGATCTCTCAGAGAAACACCAATCTCAACGTTTCTGCCTCACGGGTGTGAAGAGAACCATTAACCCATAGCTAATAACAAAGCTTCGCATTTATGCAGCTTGCCAAGTGCTATGGAAACCCTCACAACCCCCTTGTAATGTACTTATTTCTCTCCCCATTGTGCCGTTGAGGAAGCAGTGACGTAGCAATACTGGGATTAGAGTTTAGCCATTCCTGGCTCCCAGCTCAGATCTCAGTCCAGCTGGCCACATAGTTCACACAATTCCTTGTCAAGATGCTCTAGTGCCTATTCAGGAACGCTACCGGTACCTGCTCAACTCTTCACAAGGAGGAAGTACTACTCTGAGCTCACCAAAAACCGGCAGGAGTTACGGTAAACGCTAGGCAGCATGGAGTGAGATTTCATTTCGATGCAGTCAGGGATTCCTGGATGACTGGAATGTTTAAAAAGAGACATGCTTGAGGAGTCATGGGAAGTGGGGATAAAGCACAGGAAACGTCAGGAAAGATTAAAAGAACCATCTCTCTCTATGTTAGCCGAAGGATGAGTAACAGGGATATGATAAATGTCTGTAGGGGGTGAATAGAAGGAAGTGGACTGTGCAGGCGTCTCCCAAGGGACGTTATGAGAACCACATTGCTTGTAACAGATGTAAGCAGTGGAGGCCCAACGGTTACACTGGAAGGTGCCATCCAAAGGTCACTGATCTATAGGGTCCCAAGGTGAAACTCCCCATAGAAAGAGTTAAAGAGAGGGCAGCCAGTGACGCAACCCCAGAATACAAGACGTCCCTTTGGTTGTCCCCACTCCCACCTGTGTGACCCCAGCCCCACCAGCACATGCGTGCAGGGCTATGCTACATGGAGGATGCCATTTTGCCGAGCCAGCTGCCCCTCCCTCACCGGTATGACTTCACACACACAGTGCACACGCACTCACGCTGCCCGGAGGACGCCATTTTGCAGCGTGTGCTGCCCCGCGCCCGTAGGCATGACAAGGTCCCACCGGCAGAGATGGAGCGGCGCGCTCTGCAAAATGGCGTCCTTCAGACATGATACCAGACAAAACCCCATCCGCTTTTATATCAGTGCTAGACGGGACAAACCAGACAAAACCAGCACTGTCCGGCTCAAACCTGGACAAACGGCCGGCCTGGCTCGAGCTGCCCCACCAGAGCAGCACCTGAGTCATGCAGAGGACTCCCTTGTTCCTCTGGCAGGTAAAGCTCTGCAGTTCCCTTGTGTTGTAGATCAGCCGTACAGCGAGGGGGAGCAGCCCAGGCTCATCTTTCCAGGCCAGGAAGACTTGGGCGGGCATCCTTGGGCAAGGCGGTAAAAAATCAGGGCTTGGGAAGGAAGAGGAGAATGTGGGCTTCTTATATCAGGATAAACAAAGGTGTGAACTTAATCCAATATTGTCGTTTACCACCACAAATCGCTGTGTGGACACGCTTCTCCTGGTTTAACGTATGTCACTTGAGAAAGGGCTTAAGCTAAACTGAAAGAAGCCACTCTTATACCAGCATAGGGGTGTCCACACACCTGATTACCCTCTCCTGTGTTAAGCAGAGATACTTTTGAGAGCCCACAAGGCAGGTGGCTTCAGAGGACAGGTACCTGAGGTTTCTGCAAGTGGAGTTGCCAGCATGTTTCTTCTCACCACTCCTGTTGACAGAGCAGGACTTGTGTGCGTTCTTTAAATGAACAAATGACACAACGAAAATAACCTGATTCTGCATCACTGGTGCTGTCCTGTATTCTGGGGATGCATCATTCTACTGCAATGGAAAACGGACCGGCAAGGCCCTGAATTCTTCTACTGCTCAACAAACGGACTGCAGAGAACAAGCCTGCGTTGGCAGATACAGGGCATCTGTCCTATGGATGCACTAGCAAGCAGCCTTTAAGGCTGCCGTGTGACAGACCCATTTCTTTCCAAAGCAGCTTAGCTCTAGAATTCATCTCTTTCCTAGGCACTGATTATAGAAGTCATTAGCAGTTCATCCCCCGTCACCTGACCATCCATCCAGGTGCCTAGAAGACTCCCTTAAACAAAAGCTATCCCCGATGAGGGCTGGAGCCAGTCTTAATTTGTGCCTGAGCCCAACCCTGGCACCTCTGGGCCTGGCAGTTCAGAGCCCCAGCACCTCTGGGCCTGCTGCATCAGTTATGTACAAAAATTGCTTGTACCCCGGCAATTGCTGGAGCCCCGACACCTCTTTCATTACAAATTAAGCATTGGCTGGAGCCGTCAACGGAAACGTACGCAAATTTACCAGGAACAATTGAATTGCTTAATTTTGCCCTATTGATTCAACTGCAGCTCATGAGAACAGACAGCTCCTTTCCACTCCTGCCGGGTCAGACTGACAGCCTGGAGGGACGCGAGTGATTGTAAAGGCAGGGGAAGAACTGTCTGAGGAACGGGTGCTCTTCAGAAGGGGGCATCCCTGCCGCCGGTGGTGCAGTAACTTTCTGTAGCCCATGAGGCTTTATGTGACTTCCTTCCGAACCCCTTGGGGCCACCCCCGGCTCAATCACAGGAATCAACACAGAGCAAACTGTTCCCCCTCCCCGTCCGATTTGGGCCAGCCAGTGGTGGGACATATAAAGACTAACAAGCATGTGAAAACACCTCAGGTGAAATCCTGGTTCTATTGAAGTCAATGGCAAAACTTCCATATAGGCTCCAGCACTGGACGACTAAACGTCACCTGGACACAATGTGGCCACTAGGAGGTGTTGTGGTTGAAGGCTTAGCCCCCTGCATTTCAGGTGGCCATGCCTCCGAGATGCTGCTCGCCTATCCACTTGAAACAGTTGCTGGATCTGGCAGGCCTGGAGGACACATTCTGCTTGGAGACTAGTCTGCCGAGATACCAGACCAACTCCGTATTTTTTGCTCCGAAGGAGGCCAGCATAAACTAGCTGCTCTGGAAATGACTCTGGGGTCATCATGGCTGCTGGTGAGGTATAACCAGCAAGAGACACAAAGGTCCTGTTTTCGTGCCTGTGTCCTTTAAAGAACGATAGAAGCAAAGATGTTAAAAAAACGATACAGTCAAAGTAAACAGAGCCATTTTGTAACTGGAATATTTGTTCAGAGTCCCATGTGAAACTGACAGAATCACCCTCTAGTTCAGTGGTTCCCAAATTTGTTCCACCTCTTGTGTAGGGAAAGCTCCTGGCGGGCCGGGCCGGTTTGTTTACCTGCCACGTCCGCAGGTTTGGCCGATCGCGGCTCCCAGTGGCTGCGGTTCGCTGCTCCAGGCCAATGGGAACTGCTGGAAGTGGCGGCCAGTACGTCCCTTGGCCCGCGCCGCTTCCTGCAGCTCCCATTGGCCTGGAGCGGCGAACCGCGGCCACTTGGAGCCACGATCCGCCAAACCTGCGGACGCGGCAGGGAAACAAACCTGCCCAGCCCGCCAGGGGCTTTCCCTGCACAAGCGGTGGAACAAGTTTGGGAACTACTGCTCTAGTTGATGGAAGACTGACAATGATTATAAATTCACGCAGGTTGGTCTGATCCACTTACCGGCAGATTAACATCAGCTAATGTTTGTACCATGACGTTCGGTTTTTGTGCTAGGTATTCTTAGTATTTTCAGAAACAGCTGGAGATTCAGCAACAACTTGAAAGACCCCTGGAGTGGCCATGAGAAGAATGGCCTGAACGCGAGGAAAACATGGCCTGAAAACAGCATGCACTCCTCTCAGAGGAAGAGATGGTTTCCTCGTCTCTTGTATTAACAATAGGTACATAAACCTTCCCTGGAGTCGAGTTTTTATGCTATGTAATTAATTCAGACCGCAACTAAATTTGCATCTGTAGTCAGGGTTTTACACTGGCAGAAAGTACTGCCATTGAATAGGAGAATCACGGTCATAAATAGCAGGAAAACACTTCTTTGGTTTATAATGCAATGCAAAAAAAGGGAACTTTAAAGCTACTATATCAGTGTTTGGTTATATAGCATCTTCTGCCTTCAGAGCATCCCAAAGGCTTTGCAAAGCGGTGAGTTAGATACTAGGGATGCAGTAAAACATGAAGCAACCATCACACACACAGCAAGAGCAATGCTTGTCTCTGGCCATTCAGCTCTCTTTTATTGACAGCCACGGTGCTGGCTGGGTTATCTGGCTTGTATCTAACTGTTTTCAATGTGTGCTGGGGGCCCGGGGGTGGGTGCTCTTTTACTCCCACCATTCTGCACCGTGACCAGGGATAGATAATAGAGGCTCCAGGGTAGCTCATGCAAAAGATGGCGTTTCTAACGGTGTGTCACTGCGTCCTGTGCTGCCTTGCTGTCCACACTGGATGGCGGACGCACATGGAACAGAGCAGGGGTGAGGAAACACAACGTGTGTCTGAGAAGGCGTGGAATCCGAGGAGAGCGGGGCGGGGCGGAGAGTCACTTCTGCTCCTTTGCTGCCTGTGAGCATGGAGCCATCACAAAGATGGGCTCGACACTCAGACACGGGGGATCTAGGGGCTCTCTCCTGACCTGTGAGGTAGCTGTTAAGTGCCCTGGCAGGTCCATCCTGGAAAAAACAAGGGCTTGCTGCCCACAGACGCCTTTGGTTATGTTACTTTTTAACTTCAGAACAGGTCATCCCTTTCAGCATTCTCCAGTAACTTGTCCTCAGATCCCTCAGGCAGATTGGAGATAGACCATCACCTTGCCTTGAATTTATGAAGAGTGGAGGCTATTGCCTCACACGCTGTCCCTCTGGAAATCTTAGGTCATTCTCTGTATCAGCACCAAGGAAAGTCAAGGTGAAGACTACACCACGGTCTGGTGTCCTCTCTCCACTCCCCCCTGCCACCATCATTCTGCTGAATTCCCATCGACGTTAATGGGACATACACGCCCATAGGAAGCGGGCGTGTATGTCCCATTACCAGACAAGGAGAATGTTTTACAGGTTTCTCCAGAAGACGTAACACCCCCGGCTTTGGGACCCTTATCCAAAGCCCAGGGAAGTCTCTGGTGGGCTTTAGATTGGACCCTAAATGACTTCCCACGCCTGCTGTCTGGGTGGCATTCCCGATGGCTCACTCCCCACTCGTAGGCGGGGCCCGCACGTGGGAGCTGGTGTTATTTCATGAGGCCCGGTGGTGCGCTTTGCGCTACACAACCACAGATGACAACATGGGGCTGAATCCGGGGTGGTGGGTATGTTAGAGGGCCACATGCTCCCTTAGACACCTCACCTACCCTAGCCGGTGACTGGGAGGCAGGGAGTCCAAGGCTGAGGTGACCCAGAAGGAGGTGTACATCACATCCTTCCTCTGGGTCCCACACATGGAGGATCTCCCACCTCCAAGGTGCAATCTCCATCCCCCTCCATACCCTGCAGAGGCTGCTCTGCGGGTGCAGGGAGAGGCGATAGAGACTGGGTTGGCTGGGGCGAGAAGCAGGTAGGACAGGGGATAGTCCTGGGGGAAATGCTCCTGCCCCCCAGATATCTCTAATAGCCGTATTACTGCAGGATCTATTCCAGAGACCTCCCCCGTCCCAGGGCATTGTTGGTTCAGGGATGGCCCGGCTGGGGCAGCGTCCCTGCTAGCTCTGTCTCAATGGATCCTTGTTGCGAGGATGGCTGCTGGGGGCCAGAGCCAACTCAGAGTTACTGGGCCTCTCTATGGGGGATGGTTCTTGACACCTAAGGGTCCCCTGGGGAAATGCAGCCTCTTCTGGGGGCCAAAACCTGCCCCCAGCTGGAACGCTAGGGGAGTGTTTCCTCATGAGGAGAATAAGGGTCCTTACTGTGATGGGGTAGCATGCACAATGTGGGCCCAGAGGAAGGTATAACCTCCATTAACTTAATGCACTACCTAAAGGTGCCCCGATACCACTGTGATGGGCACAGTATAAGAACCGGAATAGAACAGGCCTTAGCCAGTCTCTCGCCTCTCTTAGATTCATGGGTTGTCCATGGAGCTTACAAGCTAAATCAAGAGCGAACACAAAACAGCCACACGTACACCCTGTGGCACCTGTAGGAAGACTCTGGGGTTTGGGGGAGTGACAGGCAGCAGTTATGCAGAGATGGGGTACAGAACATGGGGGTGGGGAAGTGAATGGACTCAATCTACTGTTTCAGCAGATTCATTCCCATGTCGGGAACGAGTACTTCACCATAACTTGGCTTCAGCCCCCAGGTGACAAAACAAACATCCATGAGGAGACGGCTGGCAATGGAACAGCTGGGTCCAGACTTAATGCAGCGGCCTCAGCGCCTCACAGGATCAGGCCCCAAACACCCAGTCACAAACTGAGTTATAGTTTCTGCTCAGAGACACCAAAAACTGAACTGGCCGTTTTCTTTGCTCTCTGCAGAGTGCCCCTTTCATGCTCACGTCACAGAATCACAGAATATCAGGGTTGGAAGGGACCTCAGGAGGTCATCTAGTCCAACCCCCTGCTCAAAGCAGGACCAATTCCCAACTAAATCATCCCAGCCAGGGCTTTGTCAAGCCAGGCCTTAAAAACCTCCAAGGAAGGAGACTCCACCACCTCCCTAGGTAACGCATTCCAGTGCTTCACCACACTCCTAGTGAAATAGTTTTTCCTGATATCCAACCTGGACCTCCCCCACTGCAACTTGAGACCATTGCTCCTTGTTCTGTCACCTGCCACCACTGAGAACAGCCTAGCTCCATCCTCTTTGGAACCCCCTTTCAGGTAGTTGAAGGCTGCAAGATCAGAGCGGTGTTTTGGTGGCCGGGGTTATTTTGGTGCTGTTGTCTGCGTTTTCCCCAGCCCGAGCTGTTGATCAATGAGAAAAGAGCGGACAGCCTGCCTCAAGTTGTGACTGTAGCTTCTGCTGGGTATCTCCCTGGTCCAAGGAGCCTGTTTGCAAGGCAGCGCACACACCTGTTAATGTAGCTCAGCTCTTTAAATATTAAAGGGAACACCCGTTGTTTCTTTACAATAAAGGCCCAGTCCCGCTCCATTGAGGCGGATGGCCATCTTGAAATTCACTTCAGGGGTGGCAGGATCAGCTCTGTAGTCTGTAAAGCACTTGCATGGCTGGTGGGGGGAGGGGTTCAGTCTTTCCACAGAGAAGTTGTTTGAAAGACTAACGAGCCTCAGGAGACATAAAACGTCCTCTGGGGGGCTGAGACCCTTTGGGCCATGAGAACCAGCAGCAAACTTCCATCCAGGGCCTTTTGCAGAGGTTCAGCTTGTTAAACTTCAGGGAGAAAAAAACCCAGCATGTGCATCTTGGCTTGGACTAACAGACAAGAGATGATGCAGGGAGAAAGGAAGGTCGTGTTGTTAAGCTGCAAAGGCCTTAGCACTCAACGAAAGGGATGAGTGAGTTGGGCTCCCCAGCTTGAAGCGATTTTCAGCGAGTGCTGAGTACCCACTCTCTGAAAATCAGCTCCTTTTAAGGTGTCTCAATCCAGGAACTGAGGGAAATCGTTAGCTCCTTTTGGCCTAACCTGGAACTCGGGAGACCTGGATTTAATGCGTCTCTCTACTTCCTTTGTGACCTTGGGCAAATCAGCTAATCTCTCTGTCCCGGTTTCGCTATTGCCAGGCAGCTTGTCTGGTCACTTACACCAGTGCACGGTGACTGAAATCAGAAGCAGGTCATCTGTCTCTCAGCTCCTCATCTGTGAAATGGGGACAATTAACACTACTTCTCTCTCAGGCTAAAAGTGAGACAGTGGTCCTGAATCTGATTTCACTCACCCCAAGAGTACGGCCACTGCAATGGAGTCACAGCAGTATTATACCATAATAATAAGCATAGTATAAAAGCATAGGGCTAGGCCCTCCCTGGTGTAGATCCGGGTGCCCCCACTGACTGCCCTGCAGAGACATCATGAGGGGAAAACATGAAGAAAATCAACTGATTTTTCTGTAGGATGCATTTGAATCTAATCTGTGACCACTAATACGAATATGCATCATAAATATATATTGCGTGGCACTGCTAGAGGGCAGAGTTAAGGTTATTTGGGTGCCTTATGGCATGCCAAATGTTGTAGTGAACAGATCATCAGCTCCCTCCAGGCTGGAATAGATTCATCTGTACTATTCCACTAATGCTTGTGATTATCAAACACATTAATTATTGGTTTCAAAGTAACATTAATTATTGATCCACACATTTGGCGATTCACAAACCAAACAAAAGCAAAAATGCATGGCATGTTTCGTTCAATATACACTGTTCGGACAGCGCTACTGCTAATATGGACACATATTAGAGCTATACAGACACCGCTTTTCAAAACGGAGCATGCCCGAATCCTTTTACCAAATGGTCAATGGGCACAATTAAAACAACTGATCTGGCCCAGACCCTCAGCTCGTGTCCGTCAGTGTAGTTCCATCAAAGTCAATGGTATCTAGGCTCCTTTACCTCATATCTGAGGATCTGACCCGTTATTTCCTTTCCACCCAGACCTCTATTTTGCCAGTGACCAACAGCATGCAGGCTACCCAACGCCAGCTGCAAAGCCGTAGCAGAGAAGACGACTATGTGACTGTGGTATGAAAACGCTCTTTTTTCCCCCTGAGCAATTCGGACAAAGGCCAAACTGTGCAGATTGCTGGAGAAATAAGATTCTTTTTATTCCTCTTTTAAGGCCATCACTACCCCGATGGCTCCTTTTTTATAGACCAAGAGCCTTTTCCCCCCTAATCCATTAAGGCTGCACTGACAAACTTCCTATCTCTGGATAATTCTGGTCTCATTTCAAGGAGAAAGCGATTGTAATCACCAGGTGGTGTTGTGAACATTCCGTAGGAGCTGCTGTTAGCATGGGCACCATGGGACATCTATTTCAAGCCACTATGTAATTTATATTCTCCATCATGTTTTTAATCTCTGGAAATTTAATGGCACAAGCATAAGCTATATTAAGGACACAGCTGATCCATTCCCAATAAATCAAAAACTCCTGGAGATGCTTCAGAATAAATGATCCCCGCTCAGATGAGACTATCTAGCTTGCAATTTTTAATGCACTTCCAGCTAGAAGTATACGCAGGTGCTGTACTAAAGGTAAGAATGTGCACAAGGCATGCTTTAACATTTAAGAGTGTTCTAGATTATAAATCTAGGGAATGGCTCACTTCTTCCACTGCTAGACTGGTATTTTCCCCTCCTTGCGTTTGCTGAGATATATGTTCAGCCCTTGTTATAGAGCAACCAGGGCCTAATCCAAAACCCATTGAAGTCAATGGAAAGTTGGCAGGTCTACAGGTTTTGATTGCATCACTAAATAGGGCCAAGTCCTGGTCAGTAGTAGGCTGGGAGACCTTCAGTGGAAAATCTAGGTACTGCAGGAAATGGAGTTAATGATTCAGGAAGTGTCATCATGAGATCAGTGACTCATTGAGGTAGAGGGCATTTTGGTGCGGCCTCTCAGCAGAGATGTAAACTGAAATCTCCCTTGTCACTTAGTCATTAAAGATCCCATAGCACTTTTTTTTTTAACTAGGTCTGTTAGTCTAAGTGCCCTGGACAATGCCTCTCTGGGTGATTACATCCTGTAGTTGCAATTGAATACAGGGTTCTTCTTCCCTTTCTGACTTGCAAATATTGTGTAGTGTTGCTGTCTGCTGTTAACCAGCTGCTGTGTTCTACACTAAAGGTAGGTGCATTGCAGTGGTGAATTATTTCTGTATAAAATTTACACAGTGCTTTAGAGTCCTTTGAAACACTATATAAATGCAAGTGATGGTTATTATCTGTAAGCCTCTGAAACACTACATTCAGAAATAGCCCATGTTTTTCAAACCATTTTAGCCTATCACTACTAGAAATATTTTAAGAACCATTTTAGTGAAAAATGTAGTCAAACATCAGATGAATTATTGAGGATGATAATAACACATACATCTCAAATTAGCATGGTTCCAAGAGTGCTTTCCAGACATCAAAATGCAGCCACCTCCAGGATGGAACACAGCTGCTGTCTCAACAGCTCACAGCAACACTGCACCGGAGTTTGTCTGAATAAAGTAGAGTTTTTAAGGCAGTGCGATGCTCGACTAAAAATAAACATGTCAGAGAGACCACACAGCATAAAATTTACTGCACCGCAATTGATTTTTGTAAAACCACACACAATAGAAAGTAAAATGTCAAGACAAGACAAGAAAGACAACTTATTAATTCTCACAGTAGTTCAGGTGCTGAAAATGTAGCTTGTTTATAAAATGCTTCAGCACCACCATCGCCAGTCTCATGTCATGGCTCATAGCGCAGCTGCCTAATACACACACTCCTCTCTCTCCAGATGGCCAATGCACAGTGAGGGAAGGGTATTCTCCTAGTAACTGTAAGAAGAGATAGGATGCTCCAAGTGTTGCAATGAATATTAGAAAATGAAACATTTTGATTGGCCCAGACTGCAACTTTTTTTTAATTTTTTTTTTTTTTTTTTTTTTTTTTTTTAGTTTGTTGGTTCCATTTTATTTTATTTATTTTTGAGATTATAACTATTTGTCTTGAGAAAATTTTTCGAAATCTTAAATATTCCCACTGGATGGGAATACAGTTTCCGGCCCAGATCTAATGAGTTTATATGGGTTTGGGTGTGGACAAGCTAAAGAGATGATGCACTAGTATGAGTGTGGTTATGCTAATGAGATCATCTGATGGTAATGGATGAATGCCATTGGTAATTCCTGTGGTACAGCTGTGAGCATGCCCTGCGTCACCTCAGAGTGAGTTGGATGTTCATGTATTTAATCAGTGGTGGGTCTTCTTTCCAATTCTGAGTGCTCCCTAGACATTGCATCGCGTCAGCAGTGACACTGAACCAAAGCTGAAGCTGTGATTCCCTCCAAGCCGACTGGTTGGCAATGAAACTTTGCAGGGGGGAAAAAACCATAAGATTAACCAAAATTTCTCATCTTCAAGGGAGCTGCCGTGAAAGCACCTGAAATGCAGGTGACTCTATACCCCCATATAAAGGGCCCAGCAGCATAGCAAGTGTAAGAGGCTTTTCCATAGGAGGAGGAAGAAAACAAAGAGGACTTGTTGCAGATCAGGGATAAATGGAACTGCAGAAGAACAGGGCCGGCTCCAGCATTTCTGCCGCCCCAAGCAAAAAAAAAAAAAAAAAAGCCGCGATCGGCGGCGGCAGTTCAGCGGCAGGTCCTTCGCTCCTAGAGGGAGTGACGGACCTGCTGCCCCCGAATTGCCGCAGGTGCCGCCCCTCTCCCTTGGCCGCCCCAAGCACCTGCTTGTTAAGCTGGTGCCTGGAGCCGGCCCTGCAGAAGAAATAGCACCATGATGACACAGTGATAGTGTGTGTGTGTGTGTCTTAAAGCTTAGGAATTCTGGGACTCTTTAGCAGAAGAGAGGCTCTTGGGAGGAATGAAGAATGACTGACCCTGCGGCAGGAGGCTGATTTAACTTTAACTCAAGCCATAGGTATTTGCAAAGCCAGTGAAATTAGCGAAATGAGGATTCGGCTCCAAGTGACCTGGCGAGAGTGAGAACAAAAAGTGCCCAGGCGGCTTCCTTTCAAACTGCTAAAAGTAGAAACAAAGGAAACTGAAATACCATCAAAATAGAAATAAAAGGTTTTCCATGCGGTATGGACCTGATCCAGCTATCATTGCCCTCAATTGGAGTCTAAGCTAGGGAAAGCATTTGCCTAGCTGTCAGTCTGGAGAAAGGTTTTGTGTGTCACAGCACTCTCATGAGTCACAATGAATATTAAAGTTCAATTCATAAAGAATTAATCATGAGTAACAGATGTTGTAAGCCTGTTACAGATGTGAGTACTAAGTATTATCAACAGATCAATAGAAAGCATTATGGATGGCTATAACCTCAGATAAAGGCAACCTATTGACAATTTGTTACCTATTTATTAAAATGTCGATTCATTCTTTATTAACCCTCTACACACCCTCTATAAATGGAACCGTAATAGAAAGTGTGCCCCATATTTGTTTCTTTTGCCTTGCACTGGCTCTTTTGTTTGTGCTTTTCGGAAATGATCACATGTATCTCTCAACAAAATCTCTCTGCGCTTTGTTTGCCTTTGTCAGTCCCTGCATGGCTGCTGTGTGTTTCTGGAGAGCGTGGCTTTGATCAGCACCAGTGAAACAATCTGTCATTCTCCTCTGAGCAAAGTGTTGTCCTCCTCGCTGAATGTGAAACAAGCTTGGCTTTCGATTTCTGTAGCAGTGGGGTTAGTATGAAATTCACCCCTGTGCAGAGGGCCAGCATGTGTAGTATCCATTTAATATCTGACACATCCTATAGCAGAGTTTTATAGCCCACACAACCAGGGGAATGGACTTAATGATCTAGTAGGTCTTTTCCATCCCTTACCTCTACAATCCTACATCAACCCATACAGTGTGTCTAGTCATGACAGATGCAATTGCCACAATACTATTTAGTGTTCCAATCACAACAAACACAGGGATGAGCAATATTCTCAACCAACAAGTAGGGCTGTCAATTAATCACAGTTAACTCACGTGATCAACTAAAAAAAATTAATCACGATTAATCACTGTTTTAATCGCACTGTTGAACAATAGAATACCAATTGAAATGTATTAAATATTTGTGGATGTTTTTCTACATTTTCAAATATATTTATTTCAATTTCAACATAGAATACAAAGTGTATAGTGCTCACTTTATATTATTATATTTGATTACAAATATTTGCGCTGTAAAAATGATAAACAAAAGAAATGGTATTTTTCAATTCACCTCCTACAAGTACTGTAGTGCAATCTCTTGATCAAGAAAGTGCAACTTACAAATGTAGATTTTTTGTCACATAACTGCACTCAAAAACAAAACAAGGCAAAACTTTAGAGCCTACAAGTCCACTCAGTCCTACTTCTCATTCAGCCAATCGCTAAGACAAACAAGTTTGTTTACATTTATGGGAGATACTGCTGCCTGATTCTTGTTTACAATGTCACCAGAAAGTGAGAACAGGCGTTCACATGGGACTTTTGTAGCCGGCGTTGCAGGATATTTACGTGCCAGATATGCTAAACATTCGTATGCCTCTTCATGCTTCGGCCACCATTCCAGAGAACATGCTTCCATGCTGATGACGCTCGTTAAATAAATAATGCGTTAATTAAATTTGTGACTGAACTTTTTGGGGGAGAAGTGTATGGCTCCGGCTCTTTTTTATCTGCATTCTGCCATATATTTCATGTTATAGTAGTCTCTGATGATGACTCAGCACATGTGGTTCATTTTAAGAAGACTTTCACTGCAGATTTGACAAAACGCAAAGAAGGAACCAATGTGACATTTCTAAAGATAGCTACAGCACTCAACCCGAGATTTAAGAATCTGAAGTGCCTTCCAAAATCTGAGAAGGACGCGTGTGGAGCATGCTTTCAGAAGTCTTAAAACAGCAACACTCCAATATGGAAACCACAGAACTCGAACCACCAAAAAAGAAAATCAACCTCCTTCTGGTGGCATCTTGACGCCAGCTACAACAGTGCCATGCAAATGCCTGTTCTCACTTTTAGGTGACATTGTGAACAAGAAGCGGGCAGCATTATCTCCTGCAAATGTAAACAAACTTGTTTGTCCGGGTGATTGGCTGACCAAGAAATAGGACTGAGTGGACTTGTAGGCTTTAAAGTTTTATATTGTTTTATTTTTGAATGCAGTTATTTTTTGTACATAATTCTACATTTCTAAGTTCAACTTTCACGATAAAGAGATTACAGTACAGTACTGGTATTAGGTGAATTGAAAAATACTATTTCTTTTGTTTTTTAAACTGCAGGTATTGGTAATAAAAAATAAATAGAGAGTGAGCACTATGCACTTTGTATTCTGTCTTGTAATTGAAATCAATATATTTGAAAATGTAGAAAACATCCAAAATATCTAAATAAATGGTATTCTGTTATTGTTTAACAGTACGATTAATCACAATTAGTTTTTTTAATCGCTTGAGAGCCCAACCAACAAGGCAACCGCTTTTCCTGCTGGACACTTTATGATTTGATACTGAACCTGGAGGTTTAAAGGGACTTGAAACAGTGTCCTTGTCTTTCATCCCTCCTAAGTATTTCCACCCCCTGCAGGCAGCTGAGCACAGTGTCTCATCTCTACACACTTTATTCTTATTTACATCACAAGGATGGTAAAATGGCTAGTAATTAACATGGCCAAAAGATCCCCTATGAACTGACTGCCCTGACTCTCTCAACCTGGAGGATGTTTGCTCCTTTGCCAGTCATCCTAATTGTTTTGAAATATGGCAGTTCAGCAACTCCCTGTTTACTGGGTAAATAGCTTCTCTTTAAGAACTCCGGCCCCTGAGATCACGAAAGGTAGTTAAACTCTATTTATAAGCTCCAAAGGACTGAATTACCCACTTACATTTGTGACTCAGAGAGCTCCTTATAAGTAATTCAGGTATCCAACTGTTCACCCTCATAAACCAAATGTTCACAGTATTTCACAGGGATACAAATTGCCTTTGTCTGAACAGTAGCTACATTCTGAACACCTGCAGCTTGTCCCCGTTTTTCGTTTGTTGCTTTCTTCTCCCTTTCTCACTCCCACATCCGGTTTGGCATCACTTTTTTCAGCCAGCAAGATGGAAATTCACCTTAATTCAAAGGCACCCATACCGGTGCCACTGGCTGTATCTTCAGACATGAGTGCCTAAAATACAACTCCAGTCTAGGTACAGATAGGCAAGGATGTCTGCAAACCTCACACTGTCGAGTGAGAAAGGGGGATTTGTACGTTTTATTAGGAGCAGTCATTCAAAGAGCTCTCAGTGTTGCAAACCATAGACACGTACACACAAAACTGTGGCCTTTGACTAGAGCTAGTGGGGAAAAAATGTGATTTTTGTGGGTAATTTTGAAAATTTTCTGTAAAAAAACAAAAATAAAAACCCCCCACATTCCTCCAAAAACATTTCAGGTTTTTATCAAAAAATTGAAAACCCTCCCCCAAAAAAGACTTGACCCCATATCCCCCGCAAAGAAAATGATTTTGAAAAATATTTTCAGTAAAAATAATTTGTTTGTTTTTTTAGAAACCAAACTGCACTTTTTTAAACCCAAACATTTTTGTTTTTTTCCACAGAAGACAAAAACAAACAACAAAAAACTACCGCAGAAAGTTACCCCAGCAATGAATACTCTCTACAAATGTTTACATGTGTGTAAAAGAGCCATTTCCCATTGAAAAAATGTTTTGATGAAAAACAAAATCTCAGGCAGCTCTGTGGGAAACCAGCTTCCTGCCTAGAGGAGTTTACAATCCAAAAAGAGACAAAGACAAGGCAAGACGTGGGATGACTGATTGTAGAATGAGAGAAGAAGAATTCCCAGAAGTGCAGGACATTGTTTGAATAGCTTTCCTTATAATTAACTTCAATTTTGCCTACAGTAGCTAAAATCCATGACACCGTCTTGCTCCATCTCTACTGACTAATGAGAAGAATCAAGTCCTCTTCTCTCCATATTGTCCATTTACATAGCAGACAGCTAGCCTGCCCCTCAGACTTTTTTTCAATATAACACAAGCACAACCCTCTTAACCTTCTATCCGATTCCTGTCCGGGCCCTTCTGAATACTCTGTCCCGTTGATGACACTTCTGGCAAGAGTTCAGGTTTCAAGGGACAGAGCATGCTGCCTCCACACATGGCTTCATATTGTTGGCCGACCATGTGGTAAAACAAAAGAACAAAATGAGAATACGCAGCACAACAGATTTCAGCTCCTTTCTAATGAGTCACAAATTCATTTCTAATGCCACAATCAATTAATGTGAATTCCCAACGGGATCCCCGCCATGTGTTTTGTTGTGCAAGATTAATGGTGAATATAAAATTATTTTTCCACCTTGGGACATCCCTATGAATCTGTAGAAAACCCATCTAACAATTGCCCATAAATATTCAGAGATTTGATGTATCACTAAGTCTTTTGTTACAGGAATTTATTATCATAAACATTTTTCCTCAGGCACTTTTTATGGCTGGCAGCACTCAGAGTACATTCTACAACTGTACAGCATGACACTCGTCTTTGGTCTTAGCATCTGTGATGTTATTTGAAAGTCTACCATATCAGAGGATAGGCAAGTATAAAATCCTAATGCCTCTTTGAACCTTTCATTCAAGGGTCTTTCCTAAAGGCTGGGAGACATGAAAATGTCGAAAGCCCCATTTTACAGAGAGAGAAACTGAAGCCAGAAAGATTAAGGCCCAGATTTAAAAAAATAAACTCAAATTTTGTAAGTCTCTTGCTGCAAGAGTTCTTGATAAAAAGTAAAACAGGGGTCCCCAACGCGGTGTCCGTGGGCGCCATGGCGCCCGCCTACTGGCCGCCGGACAAGCAGCCACCGAAATGTTGCCGAGAAGCGGCAACGTCAAGAAGCGCTACCACCGAAATGCCGCCGAATTTCGACGGCGATGCCTGTCAATGACGCCTCTTGATGTTGCTGCTTCACGAATTCCGGCGGCATTTCAGCGGCGACACCTCTTGACATTGCCGCTTCACGGCGGCATTTCGCCGTCTGCTTGTCCAGCGGCACAGTCCTTGGCGGCTAGTCGTCTGGCGCCCGCCCCACAGAAAAGGTTGGGGACCACTGAAGTAGAATATGTGTGTGCGTTTGTGCATGGACATAGAGATAGTCATACATTTGAGGAATGCCATCTATTGGCATATAGGAACAGGAGATTGCTCATAAATATGTAGGTTCAATAAAGTTGTTGTTACCCTGCAAACTGGCTTCCTCGTTGTGCAGTTTTTAACACCTCCATGTTTGGTTGCCCAAGTGTAGATATCCAGGGCCTAATTTTCAGAGGTACTAAGCACGTGCAGCTCTCGGCTTTCATTGGAGTTGTAAAAGCTCAGCACCTAAAATTAGCTTCTATGGTAGGTGTCTAAAGTTGGGGATCCAGATAGTTTGAAAATTTGGGCCTAAGTGACTTTTCCAATGCTTCATGGTGTGTCAGTACCAGACCCTGGCCCAGAACCCAGGAGTCCCGTTTCCCAGGTCCCTGCTCTATTCATTCAGTTGACAAAATCCCATGGCACAAGACTCTGGCTACTCTGCCAACTTACACAAGACAGAAGCAAGCGTTCCCTGAAACAAACAAGCTGCAAAAAGAAATCAAATCATCTATTCGCTTTCAAAAAGCCATACATAATATTTCTGTCTGGGGGGCTGGCTGTGGCCTCGATCGTTAAGGTGCCCCAAACATTTTCACCCTAACGACAGTATAATAGAGGAATTCTGAATAGACAATTATACTATGAAAGCCCAAGCCAGAATCAGGTATTTTGACATTAATCAGATCTATAAGGTAGCAGATCCGATTTGAATAATTGGCCTGGTATATGGTAATTCTTTCAAAGGCAGACAGCTCTATCCAAAAATCATTTCTCTAGGGTGCAGATTAGATTTCTAGTCTCTCACAGCTATTTTTTTTCCCTATTTCATAACCAACGTAGCACAGAGCTGCTGTCTCCTCGGAATTTATCCAGGGCAAGGATCAGCCTGACAAAAAATGGATGCAAGATGGGGTAGTTTAAGGAACAATTTTCTTCCTTGCCTGCGAATATCCTGCCTTTCGAGCAGCTCAGTCCAGAGCCATTATTTTAGCAGCGCTTGATTGTGTGTGAATTATGATACTGATCTCCCTTTAATGGCTTGTGTTGTCTGCAAAATTGCTGAAGCTTAATATGTGCTTATCCGTTACACCGCACTTCAGAGGTCACCTAGGAATCAATAGGTTGTGCTGCTTTCATAGACAACTTTCACTGTACCACGGCTGAAGGCTGCTTGTTCTCTTTCCCTCATACCCACATATATACAAACACACATATAGGGAGATGACTGAAAACCACATACACACATTCTTTCTCTCTCGCTCTTTGGTTTTCATGCAATAATCCCCTGGTTTAATACTTTCCAATAACAGGAGGTGCTGCCAACCACTTGCTTTTTCCTTTACCCAGCAATCAGCAATTAGACTTTGGGGGCGGAAGGGGGGGGAGTTGGAATAATTAATTCAACTGCTGATTAGGTTCCAATCAACAGAGAATCAAAATAAAACAATGGAGCTGGTTTTGATCCACTGGCCGTGAGCTGTTTTCTCTAATGCTATGGATAACGCCTCTCATCTCATCTCCCTTCCTTTTATTTGTTTTTAACTGCATGAGCCGCAAGGAATAAGGGCCTGTTAACGTCAATGGGAGCACATCCGTTGCCTTCAGTGGGCGTTGGATCAACCGCCTGATACTGCTGAATGTCACTGTTCTCTTCCGGCAGCTTGCCATGCTGCTCTTCATTCTAGGGAACCACAACAGTCCCAGCGTGCTTCTTCCTGCAGACTGGGAGCAGCTCAGATAGGCCTTGCTATTGAAAACAGCTCAAGCCCACAATGACTGGGACCCCCTCCAATAACTTAGAAACAGGCGTAGGTCAGGACGTACACAAGAATGGCCAGACTGGGTCAGACCAAAGGTCCATCTAGCCCAGTATCCTGTCTACTGACAGTGGCCAGTGCCAGGTGCCCCAGAGGGAGTGAACCTAACAGGTAATGATCAAGTGATCTCTCAGTTTCCCCTTTTCAGGAAGCATTAGAAGGATAATCCCATGACCAGCACCCTGCTGCTTTGCACACCCAGGGCTAGAGCTTGCCCACAGCTACTGACACCTCTTGGGAAAGTGGGAGGAATCGGTGAGGTAGAGGCAATTCTGCCTGCTCAAAGGAGGATGTTTTTCAACACTAGGGGTGTCTGCATGGAAACGAAGGGGCCTAGGAGTCCATGTGCCCCCGAAGTGGCAATTCACTGTGTCATCACCGTGGCAACCATTGCTCAGTATTACTGCTCCATGTTATTATTCCATATCCTGAGGCCCTGCCTCTGATTTCACTCGGTCTTTACTCAGGTAAAGCTCCCTGTGACATCAGTGTCCCCAGGAAAGGGGCGCGTTGGCCCGCACTGAAGAGCCAACTCCATCCTGTTGCTGTGTTATTTTTAACCTGTTGTCAACCCCTGAAGGCTTCGCATGCTGATCTTCGCACAGGAGACGTGGCCGCTCTTCTGAGAACTTAATTAATGCCAGCACTGGATTGTAAAGCACTGCAGGAGTGTATCACAAGGGAAAACACAGCCGCAAGGCCTGGCTGCTGCATTCCACCTTTTGGCCTATGGCGAAGTAGCCACCAGCCAAGACAGTAGTTAAGAGGCAGGGTTCCTGGTCAGCAGCGGCGTATTATCACCTAGGCCGACAAGGCCTAGGCCTAGGGCGGCAAATTTGAGCACCCACAGAGAAGCTCCCCTCCCCGCCCCCGCCCCAGTCCAGCTCACCTCTGCCTCCTCCGCGAGCGTGCCGCCGTGTCCTGTTTCTCTCCCCTCCCTCCCAGTGCTTGTGCTGCGAAACAGCTGTTTCGCGGGGCAGAGAGGGAGGGAGGAAAAGGGGGAACGCAGCGCGCTGGGGGAAGAGGTGGGGCCGGGGTGGGGATTTGGGGTAGGGATCCAATAGGGGCAGGGAAGGGGCGGAGTTGGGGCAAGACTTTGGGGAAGGGGTTGGAATGGGGGCGGGGAAAGGGTGGAGTTGGGGCGGGGCCAGGGGCGGGCTGGCGGCAATTATTTCAGAGCCTAGGGGCAGCAAAATCATTAATCTGCCACTGCTGGTCAATGTCTCTTTCATTGAAATGTTCTTGAAAAAACAGGCCTGAGATATGCAGGAGGATCAGTTCATCGGCTGTTTCCAGCACAGTCGCGGATACCCCGAGGTTCAGCCCATTATAACAGAGATAGAGGGCTGGGATTTGGAGTTGTCAGGATCCAGGGTCTTGGTTCAAACTCCTCCCCAGGTCTGCGACTCAGATGTGACACACCCTGGCATGAACCCTTAGCATCTCACTGCCCCAAAGGCAAGAGCAGCGTGCGTGTCTATAGCTCCTTTCATCCAAGGATTTCAAAGCACCCATTTCCCAAGGCGGGACTGGAGCATGGTGAGGTGGAGCGCCTTGCACAGGCACACTCAGAGAGCCAGTGGCACCGCTGGGAGTAGCCCCCAGGGTTCCTAGTATTGTCTCCAACCACCTAGACCAAAGTTTTGTTTCTCCAGGGAGCGATTTTCCACTCAGAGCAGCAGCAGACACTTTAATGAAGAACTGCCACGAGCGCTAACACATAGGGTGGGATCGGCGGTCTATTGCACTTGCTCCAAGATTTTTTTCCCCCCTTTCTTTTTTTGGAGTACAGGGCAGAACTAATTTGGGAGTTCAGCTTACAAGACCTGGCAATTACTGTTCTCCTGCATGACTGCAGCTATGATGTCTTGATGCTACTCACTAATAGATGATGCTGATGATGAGAAATGGGATTGGATCTTTGTCTGCAAATTTAATAAGCATCACCTGACCTATAAAATGCCCTTCTGTGTGAATCTCATGCCGGCACAGTGGACTCTCTGCCTCTCCTCTCCCCTTCAGCCCAAGTGACATTTAAAATGAGGCCTGTAATAGAAAGCGATTGCCCAGAAATTAATTGCAGAGAAAAAATTGATTTTTTTTTTTATTCCATAAAGAAGAAACGAGTTTATTACCGGGTTTTGGGAGGTTCAAACTCCCTGGTGGTCACTTTCACAAAGCTGTCAGGTGGCTCCGGTAACTGCACATTTACCAAGATGTTTAAAGGGCATAAGCCACAACAGACAGATTTAATTTTTGTGATGGGACCACGGGAAAAAATTGAGCTCTAAGTTTTCAACGTGCCAATTTAACCTAAATGAAGTTTCTTTGCAAGGGATCCTCTGAGTTTTACAGAGTGCGCACCAGATGCCACTAATCGAGATGCTTCTCCTTCCTTTTAGTGATCGATCCTTGGGTTTCAGTGGAGCTTGACATGGCTCCACCTCTGGCAGGTTTGGGATCCCGCCGAGGAACACGGAGCAACAGCTCGTGTTTAGCACTCAGCGAGCCTTCAGAGGCCTAGCTCTGATAAACACCTACAAGTCTGGGTGGTTTTCTGAACCTTCCGGCTCTCCAAAGCTGGACGTCTCAATGACTGTTTGATATCTAAGTGCGTTTTGTTTCTGACTAGACCAGAGGTCAAGCTGTACCCTTAGATCTCAAAGCCCTTTGCTAAGGAGAGTAATCATTATAGAAGGGGAACCGAGGTACAAGGAGGGGATGCGACTTGCCTGCGGTTAATGGCAGGGCAGAGAGTAGAACATGGATCTCCTGACTCAGAGGCCTGGGTGCTCCCCACTGAAGCTTGCTCCCCCACCAGCTTCATCCTATGGCGTTTCAGCGCTTCTGAGCCCACCCAAGCCCAGCAGTGCATGAACAGGAAAACCAATGGGAGGATGGAACATGTGATCAGGTGCCACCTGCTATCCTATCAAATACAGTCAACACACTACGCAGAACCCAGACTCACTTCTCTCACCCCTTCCTACGATGGGCCTAAACAGTCAAACACCATAAAGCTCAGCTCAGACCTTCTCCCCCAACTCAGGTTCCTCCCCCTGCACTGCTCAGCCCGTGCCCTAGATCTTCTCTCTCTAGAGAGCTGTTCCTCCCGCCTTTATGTCCAAGTGTGAGTCAGCAGAACCCCCAGGAGGATCAACACCTGCTACCAGGGTGGGGTGTTTAAGGCTGCCTCTCTCACATTCTAGCTTGTCTTACTCCATTGGCAACATCAAGAGAGAGAATGAGGAAACTCAGGGCTCACAGCTGTAAGTGGTGAGCAACTACCACAACATTCCATTAGCTGCCTGTTAATTGTTACCTAGGGAACTGCGACAGGGGTGTTTGTATCCTAGTTCCACACACAGCAGAGAGAGCTTGCAGCAGGCCTCCTCCAAAGGGAAAACTGCAGAAATGAGCAGGCAACAGTCGGCAAACACTCGAAAACAACCTCTTTGAAGGTGTCTGAAGAGCAAGTTAGGAGGCAGGCAGTTAGGAGGGCTTGCTGCAGGGTGGGCGGGGGATGAGAGAGTGACATGTTAGGGTCAGGAAATGGCTGGGTGAGTTTACTAATAGCAGGAAGCTGTAGAGAGGATGGATTTCCCAGTGGTTAGAGCATTAGGACTTGGGAGACCCCGGTTCAAGTCCCTGCTCTGCCCCAGGCGCTGGCTGCACACGTTAGAAGAGGCAATTGGAAGCCAAATGGTCAATGTACCTGATAGCCACTGCCCCAGATTTGGGTGTGTAACAGTAGCCCCCAGAGAAATCAGAGAGCCACTGTGCTAGGCACAGTACAAAGACATAGTAAGAGACAGGCCCTGCCCCAAGGAGCTTCCATCCACAGCATCTGATCCAGTGTCCAATGAGATCAATGGAAAGATGCCCATTGATTGCAGCAGCCTGTAGATCAGGGCTCTCGATAGCAAAGTATTCCACAGAGGGGAAATCGAGGCACGGAGAAATTGAAGGACTTGCCCAAAGGAATCTGTGGCAGAACCAGAAATTGAACCTAGTTCTCCCGAGTCCCAGTCCAAAGCCTCAGCCATAAGACGAACCTGTCTCTCTAACAGGCAGCCAGATACAATGGTGAGGGTCACATTCAAAAGGGGGAAGGAAGCTTTGTCTGCTATAGCCCCTTTCCTCGATCCGTCTCCTCTGTTAAGAATGCAGGATCTTTTCTGACACTGTGGCTGGGAGGCAACCCACATATTTGGCTAATGACAGTCAGGGACTCTCTGCACAGCCCGGGGTGCGTGTTGTCGTGCACATTCCCATCTTTTGTTCAAACCCGAATGACAAGCCCCGTATGTAGGGACGAGCATTTGCACCATCAGTGCATGTGAAAGCCGGGGCAGATCCAGGTGGCCCGGGCAGATTGGAGCCTATGCTACTGCCACAACAACACAGCCCCTTGTGTCGGCAAGTTACGATGCAGAATTTTCTTGCCAGCCTCCATGTGTTTTAGCGACTTCATCTATCAATCTGTCCATGAAGCCATCACGGCAAGAGAAACAGAAAGCTAACAACTAACCTCACAGCAGCCTGAATAATTCAACATGCGCTGCAACCTTTAGAACCAGACTCAGGAATTTATTATTTGGCACTCCCGGTTTATTCCCACAGACAATTCTCTTGCTGGCCAAACAGGCATTTCGAAATGCTGATGGGCCTAATTTATAAACTAACCAGGCCCCTATGTCGGAGGCGAGATGGAAACTACACAGCAGCTCGTCAGAAGGGGCAGTTAATTGAAGCTGTCCCAGGTAATGCATGGGGTAGTGCTTGGAGCAGGCACGCCACGTGTTTCTTTTCCCAACTCTGCCACTGCCGGAGGAGTGGCCTTGAGCATGTCCCGTCTTCTCTGTGCCTCAGTTTCCTCACTTCTAATATGGTGCTTCGCCTCCCAAAGGGGTTGTGAGGCCCCCAGTGTTTATAATGGCACTATGAGATAACTAGCCTTTTCAGAAGGAAGACGACTCCCTGTCACACAAAATTTGGAGGGAAAGCACTAGCCCAACTCTCTCTGGAACCTGTCGTCTTGTGCTGGGCCTGTGCGTGTTTGTGGCAGTTCTTCGCTCCCCAAAGCATGCTCAGTCCACTCGACCAAATCGCCTCCCTTTGTCACCATGCACGTAGCTCGGCGGAGCTACTAGTGGCAGCTTCTTTAGAGTCTGCGCTCCCTTCTCCGCGGTAGACGGCACTCAGGAAGATGCAGGGCTGTCCAGAGGTTTTCGAGGCCCAGTGGAAGTGGCTATTGTTATTTTGCACTGGAAATGGCTCCCAGCCTGCGTCTCTTCATGTGGAGCTCTTGGCAGGTTTCCCTGGTCCCAAGGAGGCTAAAAACCCAGGCGCTTTAGGGGAAGTCACAAATGCAAATGGCCAAATCCAGCTTCACTGGTTACATTTCCAACATTGCATCTGGGGGGCAAAGGGCCCGAGGCCAAACAGCCTTTATATTTGTGGTGCTCTGACGCTGGAGTAAGGCAATGTGAAGCTGTGTCTCCAGCCCCAAAGGCTGGCCCTGTCCCTTCTTCTCCCGTCCCCCAAACGCCACCTTTAAAGCCCCACCTCACAGTAGCCCTTTCTGCAGCTGAGTGGGTCAGGATGTGGGTTCTCCTGAAGCCCAGCACCTGACCTCTATGTGCCGTTTGCTGGCCATGTGCCTCTCTGTTCAGCTGCTGGGCAGTCCATGCAGAAGATGTCCCCCTATGGCAGCTGCAGGCGCACCAGGAGGTTGGCAGATTATTTGTGGCTGCTAGACATCCCATTGCACCCACACGGGGCTCTTTGGATTTGCACATTCTGAAAATGCTGAGAGCAATCCGCCCCCAGGGGCAATGCACAGACACAAATCTGCTTCCTACATGAGGCAGTTATCTGAAAACTGCAACAACCCCCCTCCCCTCCAATTTAGAGAAAACGAATTAATTAATTTTGTTGATGGAAGCCAGATCCAGAATTTCCCTTGGAAAGAAAACAAATCAAAGCCCAACAGGGAGGAATCTATGCTTGAGAGTTGTATGCAAATGTCCCGTGTCACATTATACAGAATGAATGCTTCAGCTTGTCTGTGCAGATGAAAAGGTTTTAGCTGAAAGAATCAATTAAGTTTCCTTGCAGACAGTCTAATCTAACCCTAGGGGAACTTTAGAGGGAGCTTATCCCCTTTCCTTTATTGATGGCAACAGTAAATCTCAGACTCATTATGGTATTGATCTTTAAAATATGGGTTTTCTATAACTCAAATGATATTTTAAAAAGGATTGTGTCCAGCTGGAAATCATATAACTTAAAAATATTAATCATCTGTGTTACAAATGTCACCTCGGCTCATTATAAGGGACTTATTTTTAACTATTATATTTACTTTTCGCCATCTCTGTTTTCTTTCTGGATTTCTCTCACTATGAACAGTAAAACTTAAGTGGTTGGTTTCACTTTTGTGCTAGTCATTGTCCCCGAAGGACCTTCCTCTTCCTCTCCATACACAGATTTGGGTCTGATCTCTCTTCTGTTAATGTAATTTCATTGAATTCAGTGGATTTTAGTGAGGGTCGGCAATTTATTATTTTCCACCCAAACAGTTCCAACAAAAATGACTTTTTTGCCATTTTTCTTCAATGTTAGCCTGGATGGCCTGGCTGAATTCAAGGACTGGGTAACTAATGCCATTCTACCTACTTAAACCCAGCCCCCGGGTGTCACTTGGATATGATATAAACATCATTCTGGGATTTATTAGCAGGAGTGTAGTAAGCAAGACACGAGAAGTAATTCTTCCACTCTACTCCACGCTGATTAGGCCTCAACTGGAATATTGTGTCCAGTTCTGGGCACCACATTTCAGGAAAGATGTGGCCAAATTGGAGAAAGTCCAGAGAAGAGCAACAAAAATGATTAAAGGTATAGAAAACATGACGTACGAGGGAAGATTGAAAAAATTGGGTTTGTTTAGTCTGAAGAAGAGAAGACTGAGAGGGGACATGGTAACAGTTTTCAAGTACATAAAAGGTTGCTACAAGGAGGAGGGAGAAAAAATGTTCTCCTTAACCTCTGAGGATAGGACAAGAAGCAATGGGCTTAAACTGCAGCAAGGGAGGTCTAGGTTGGACATAAGGAAAAACTTCCTAACTGTCAGAGTGGTTAAGCACTGGAATACATTGCCTAGGGAGGTTGTGGAATCTCCATCATTGGAGATTTTTAAGAGCAGGTTGGACAAATACCTGTCAGGGATGGTCTAGATAATACTTAGTCCTGCCTTGAGTGCAGGGGACTGGCCTAGATGACCTCTCGAGGTCCCTTCCAGTGCTATGATTCCATGATTCTATGATTCCTTGTGCTAAAGCAATGGGTGGGGTGGCAAGTACCAGCCCATCGTGCAGTCCAGCCAGCAGTGACTGCACTCCAAGTGGCTGGGAAGTGATCCCCAGACACAGCAAACACCCATCCGTCTGCTGAAACGTCAGCACTTTCTGCCTCACAGGGCAAATTTCACCAGATCCTGGGTCTGTAAACGAGACACGGTGGCTGGGACTGCGCCGTGTGAAAGGCCCTGCCCCTTGTGCACTCATTCACATCAGTGCACATAAAGGGTAAAATGCTGCCATTCAGATTTCAGGTTCGGCTCAAGGTTGGGGTGAAGGTGTGAGTTATTTTTATGAGCCAAACTGCTCCGTTTGTCCCTGACAGAGGGTGCATTGGAAATTGCTGAGGACAGAGTAATCTATAAAGACTATAAACCTGAGCATGCTAATAGGAAGTAGGAGCTCATACTCTGACGCAATGGACCAAGTCAATCGCCGGTTTAACTGCCATGGAGCCTGTCCTGAATGCTGCCAAAATTGCCCTTTTTGAAAATGGAAAACCCGAGACTGTGCTGCAATGTTTGGATTTGAGGAAGCTGAGGACAAAAGCCAGAGGAAGTGTAACAAGGGGGTTTCGTCAATGACACAGCACACACTCGCCAGGCATTCGCAAAGAATGTATTTTTAATTATGAAAAAAAAAGAATTTGGTTTTTGTTCCCAGATGCGCAACTCACCCTGAGTATTCTGCAGGGGCCAGCCTCTGCCAGAAGTGAATGGGATTAGAAAATGCTATTGACAAACTGTGCTTTGGATTTTCAATTGCCAAGCTGAGGGTTGCAGCTCAGAAATATTAAAGGAGAGAGCCTGATTTACCTTCCAGGAGATGATAAAAAGCAATTGAAGATGGAGACAAACCCTTCAGCTGGAACTTTGCTTTAGCAACATCACTGCATCAGCACAACTGCGTCAGCCAGTTCTTCCATGCTCTAGTGTGAGCCGGGGATCTGTCATGTGAAAAGCAGACGTGCACATAAAGTCGACAGCTTCGGCTTTTAAGGTACTGGCCTGGGACTCAAGAGACCTGGGCTCAGTTCCTGCCTCTGCCTCAGATGCACTTGGGCCAGGCCCTTAATCTTTCTGTGGCTCAACTCCCCATCTGTCAGATGGGGATAAGAGCATTGCCCTTCTCTCACGCATTGTCTGTCTCCGCTATTTGGCTTGTAAGCGTTTCGAAGCGTTCTGTGTCTGTACAGGGCCTGGCACAATGGGCTCCCAATTTCAGCCGGAGCCCTGGACTGATGTAATGTGAAAAACGAATAAGGAGACTCATTGAATCTGGTAAGGGGCAGGAGAGCTTGCAAGTGTTTAAGAACATAAGACCGACCATATTGGGTCAGACCAATGAGCCATCTAGCCCAGTGTCCTTTCTCTGACAGAGGCCAGTACCAGAGCTTCAGGGGGGCTTACAGAACAGGGCACTTGGAATGACCCACCCTGGTCTTCCCCTCCCGGCTCCTGGCTGTCAGAGGTTTAGGGTTGCCCTTAGCATGGGGTTGCATCTTTGACCATCTTGGCTAATAGCCATTGATGGACCTATCCATGAACTTATCTCGTTCTTTTTTGAACCCAGTTATACTTTTGGCCCTCGCAATGTCCCATGGCAAGGAGTTCCACAGGTTAGTTGTACGTTCTGTAAAAAGTACTTCCTCTTGTTTGTGGTAAACCTGCTGCCTATTAATTTCATCGGGTTAAGCCTAGTTTTTGTATTGTGGGAAAGGGTAAATGACACTTCTCTAGTCACTTTATCCACATTGTTTATGTTTTTACAGACCTCAATCATATCCCCCCCTTAGTTTCTAATCTTGCTCCAAATGTTTTGTGCGAGGCAGCTCCAAGTTCTCCCCACCAGCCCCGAGTAATGTCCCGGGAGAGACAGAGTGAATGCATCTTGTTTATTCAGTGTCGCTGCCGAATAAATTACATTACAGACACAGAACTATGCAGACAGCATTTTAATGTGTATTGTGAATAATGTCAGGCCCTCCCAGAGGGAATCGGAAGTGGATCTTGCTAGGCCTGGTTCTGGGGTTGTGAGGCCTCTCCAGCGTACGGCACAGGAGCTGAGTTTCATTGAATGCGGACTGACATCGCCCGGCTGATGAAGAGCTCAAAGCCGAGGTTTTCAAGAGTGACCAGTGACTTGGGGGCGCTCAACCTGAGAGGCCTTAAAGGAGCCTGATTTTCAGAGGGCAGGTTCTCCGCACCTCCGCCCAGGTCCCAGTGTCAAATTGGGTCTGGGGGCCTCACTTTTGTTAAGCTCAGCCCAGAAGTGAAAGTAGGCCAGTACAGGCCAGTATGGCCTACCGGTAAGAAGTGGCCGCCAGTACCAGCCCATACACAGCCATACACAGCTTTAACGTCGCTGTCCCTTCCCCCCTCCCCAAGGGCTGCCGATGGAGGGGTAGGGTGACCAGATATCAAGTGTGAAAAATCGGGACAGAGGGTGGGGGGTAATAGGCACCCATGTAAGAAAAAGCCCCAAATATCGGGACTGTCCCTATAAAATCGGGACATCTGGTCACCCTAGGAGGGGGGCAAGAGGGGCAGCGGCTGGAGCCCCAGGCAGCACAGGCCGGGCTGCATGGAAGGGCTGGCTGGGGGAGGCTGACCCCAGCCCCGCCCCTTCTGCCCAAGGCCACGCCCCTTCCTCCCAAGGCCCCACCCCTTCCGGGGGCCCAGAGCCGGGCTCCCATACCGGTAAGTCTTATGTTACTTTCACCCCTGGCTCAGCCTCTTGGCTTCACTTCCTAGTACTGTGTGCGCCCATTGTTCCACTCTTTGAGCTCTGTGGGTCAGGGGCTGTGTCTTCCCATACGTCTGTACAGCACCCAGCACCTCTTGGGCGCTACTAATAACACAGTCTCAAAAGCCAATGAAGCAAAGCGTGGGGGAACGGAAGCATCACACAAGCAAAATGCTCCGGGTGGTGATTGGCGCGTGGCTCCTGGGTCCCATGCAAAGCTTGCTTTCCATGATGAACCAAAGAACCAGCCGTTTTGACTCACCGCTCCTACGTGTCTCAATGGAAGCCAGGCTTCGGCGGGGCCTCGCAGACCAGCTCAGGAGGATAAACGGCTTGCGGGAGGTGGAGGACTGAAGAATCCCAGCTGTCATCTCCTTGTAAGCAAAGCCAAGGAGACAGATCCCCAGGTGCCCTGCACCTGGGGCTGTCATTTGCACCGGTGCAAAGTGAGCGTGCTTGCAAGGTGCAGCCATGCAAAGTGAGCGTTGGGTGCTCAGGCACATACCTGAGGTGCAGGACAGTGGAGAACCTGGCCCAAGAAGGTTCAGTTTGCTCTGGTGCGGGAGAAGGAGCCAGGGGGGAGATAAAGCGTGGCCGGGGGGTAGGGAGTTTGACGTGGTCAGAGCAATCGATCAGGAGCTGGGGTCTGTATGGACTGGGGGGTGAGAACTGACAGGAGCCGAAGGATGACGTCCTTTGCTCTGGGGACAGAAAGAAGAAGTGATGGGGGCAGAGGGCTGACGTGCAAAGGAGAAGGTGGGACAGCACATGGTGTGGAAGAGGGCGAGACTAGCATCACAATCAGAGAGGCAGGAAGATGGGTAGGAGTTAGGGGGAGTGTAGACAACAACATGGAGCGTGAGAGCTTGACAAAGAGCCACTGGAAGGAGGAGAGGCGTGGGCTGGGAGAGTAGCTGGCAGGAACTAAATTATTCATCCTTGCGACCCACGTTAATTTAACTCCATCCATCCGGCAGTCATTTCACTGGCTCATGCAGAATGCGGCCTGCATAAATATTTCTGGTGCATACTCGGGGGTTAATTTAGCAACTTTCGGTCCCCTCTTGATTGGCGTGTTAGACACCCCCCAGCCAGCCCCTGGCAGAGATACTGGATCGCTCAGGGCAGTAGTAATGCTGCTTCCAATCCAGTCCAATTCAAAGCCTGTGTTGCAGTCGGCTGGCTTTTCAGCGGCCTCGCTGAACTGAGGCGAAGAGGCCTCAGGCTGGTCCCCAGTAGACGGGTGTCCACGTCCCAAAGCCCACTGACAAAAGGGGCATCTCGGGTGGCAGACTCAGCAGAGAGGCCAGGGCTGGGTGGGAAGGGCGAGTGAATGTCTCTCGCACCCCAGGACATTGTTCCTCCAAGGCAGGGTAGGAGGATGTGGAAGTTTGCCCTGGTGCCATCATCAAGGCTGCGGATGTGATAGCGAGGCAGTGCGGTCTAGTTGTGTGAGCGTAGGGTTGGAAGTCAGGACACCTGAGCTGTAATCCCAGCTCCGGTACAGGCTCACTATTTACCTTGGGTAAATCTGTATCTCCCTTTCCCTGTCTGAGAAATGGCAAGAACAATTACCGACTTTGTGACGGAATAATAAACCCATCGAATGATCTGCTCCAGCTCTTAGGGAAGCCAATCACTTCCATGGGCAATGGAGAGGGTCCATATAAGGTTAGTTACCCAGAAGCACCATCCACCCACTCCCATGGCCACAAGAAGTGAGGGTCATAAACTGGTGAGGGGAAAGATACGGGTTACAATAATCAGCTCTCAGAGTTGCTCAGCGAGGCAGGTTCATATCTCCATGGCTCAATGCAGCCAGACTCTTGGCTTTGTTTTGTTTTGTGTGCTTGTTTCTAAGTATTTATTGGAAGTATTTAGTGTTAATAAATGAACATAGAATTTGAAGCCTATCAAGGGGCTGGAGAGAGGATGAGGCATGGTTACTATGGTTACTATTTATGGAGCAGGACCCCAGTGTGCTAGGCACTGTACAATCACAGAACAAAAGGATGGTCCCTGGGCCAAAAATGACTTCAATGCGATCCCTCAAGTGCCCTAGACAGGCCATAGATATTTGGGGACCACTGGGATGAAGAATACTAGCTGCAATAAGACTGACTACTCAGAGATCCCCCGACAGCCACTGAGTTCTTGCCCCGCTATGCGAGCTGGCCCTAAGTAATCGGAAACCCCACCCCACCCCCAGTGGACTACCGGAGGATGCTCATTGCTCTGATGGTCACTGCCAGAGCCAGTGTGCACTGCTCAAAAGTCATCAGAAACCTTCTCTAAATAGAGTAATACCAGATGGACAGCTTCCACATGGAGGGAAGATATCACAATCCCAGGAGTACGCAGTCCACTAAAGCTAGGGAAAATGTACTACAAACCGGATACTGAGGATTAGAGATTGTCCAAACTAGACCTCCAAGAAACGTAACCTCTGGCACCCCCAATTCATTCCCCATGAATAATGCAGGCCCTTGATGTCAACAGCTGGGTTAAATATTTATCAAGAGTTTGAGTTTCTGCCACGATGCATCTGTGACTCACAGCAAAAGGAAACATCCTATGAATCATTTATATATTAGTAACTTGTTAAAATACACAGAGTTCATGGATGCTCTAAATCTGAAATAGCCTGTTCTCAGTCTCCCCTGGGTCTTCCAAGAGCCGAGTCTGGAGCCAGCTTCAGGAAGGGAAGCTGTTAATGCTGCTAGATTCATGTGCAGCCATGTTAAGCTTATGAGGTGCCATGAAGAATTTTGCAATTTGCCATGACCCCCCAGCACTCCCATAGAAACCCTGCTTTATGATCAGTTGGCCGTAAAGAGAGAATGAGGCTAAGAGCACAGATCTGAACTATGCATGTGGGTCAGAGCTATCTGAAGACTATTTCAGTTCTGAGCTTGGAGGTCACAAGCAGAAACTCACAAACATAGAATCGTAGGACTGGAAGGAACCTCGAGAGGTCTTCTAGTCCAATCCCCTGCACTGAGGCAGGACGAAGTATTATCTAGACCATCCCTGACTGGTGATTGTCTAACCTGCTTTTAAGAACCTCCAAGGATGGAGATTCCACAAGGCATGATAAAAACTTGACTCTACTTTTTAAAACCGTGAAAGAAGCTGGGATTCAGTTCGGCTTTGGGGCCAGGTGATGATGAGCTAAGGGGGCGTGGTGGATAGTCAAGCCAGGAAGAAAGGAATGTGAGCAAAGGGATTTAATGCCCCCCCCCCCAGTCCCAAAAATAAAGCTAGAAAGGGGAGAACTTCCTATGGCTCTAAGTCCAATACCACCTGACCTCCTAGCTCTCTCCTTGCTGCTGGTTTATATTCTCCCCCTCTGAGAAATAGTATGTTGCAAACAAGACTTTCTAACGTTCCCCCAGCACACTTCTGTCTTCCCATTGAGACGAACAGCCTACATTCCTAAGCTAGGAGGCAGAATTCTAGATGGCTATTCATTGTATGAGTCCAGAACTGGTTGCTGCTCCTGGCTACCTTGGAATAAAGTTTTAACTCCTCCCTTGCCTGGCATCATACAGATGTCCTCCACATCCCATCCCACACCAGAAGGCTGGTCTTATAAAGCAGAAGACTGGAAATCAGGAGACCTAGTTTCTGTTCCTGGCTCTGTCCCTGACCCTGTGTGTGACCTGGGGGTCAAGCCACTTATCATCTTTGTACCTCCATTTCCCTACCTTTTAAATGGGGATAATATTTCTCTGCTTCTTGAGGGGTGGGGAGGCGAGCCTTAATTCACTAGTGATTGGAACGTGGTCTGGGATCCTTGGACGGAAGGGACTAAAGAGGTGCAAGGTATTATCTTATCCTCAGCCCACTAGGAATCTCTCTCTAGATATCTATAGCTGATCTGATTAACAGAAGCAAACAAACCCCACAGCTAATTTTATCTCCAAGGCAGACTATTATCAAGGCGTCATTACTCTCCGAAAATTTTGATCTTGCCCAGCCCACGATATATAAACGCTCTATATACTCAACTGTATGATTTATGGTTTGCCATCAAGAGACAATAGAAAAATAATTCAGTAGTGTCACTTTTTGTTCCCTTTAAAAAGCTTGCTGCTATTAATGTTTACCTGATATGAGACTTGCAATCAAAATGGGATCGGCTAGGTAGGAAAATCACAATCTTCATTGGACAAAGATGAATTACTGTATCTTCAAACACTGTCCCCCTAGCAGGACTGGAAAACCATCGAAAGGGTGGCTCCGAAACCGACAGAAAGGAGATCACTTTCTATTACGTGTTACAGGGTAATTTCTACAGAACCCTATTACATTTCTATAAAAACCCATTAGTTTCATCCCTAAATAAACCCTATAGGACTTTTCCATATGGACTGCAAATGTTTTGTCCACCTCTAATCAGGAAGATTCATTCCTAGGTTCAGTTCTGAAGCTTCCTGGTTGGATAAATGGCACAGAGATCAGATCTTCATAGCAAAAGCAGATCCTCCAGTTCAGAAAGGATAAAAGAAATTGCATTTATTTGTCCTCTTCCTGCTTTCAGAAAAGAGGCCCCAAACCCCTCCAAAAACCCTAAACAAAAAAACCCCTCCCACACAAGAAAGGTTATTATAAACTACTTCCATGCTTTCTGGGGGGATTATTCTTTGTCCTGTGCCTCAGGTTGTCCTGTTCCTAATTTTCCAAGATTGGAGAGAAAGACAGAAGGCTTCAGTGAAAGAAGAAGGAAAACAAGAATGCACTCCCTTTCCCATTTCATTCAGAGCTCATTCTCTCACACACTTATACCACACAAACCAAGGAAACCCAGAACAGGAAAGAAATTAAAATCTTCTCTAAGGGAAAAAAAACAAAATCCCAACAGTCTCTTAAAGGGCAAGCCACCCTGTTACAATAAGAACTGCCCTGAATCTTCACCCAGGACTCAGGTCAGACCCAATCTCAGACATCTTTTTGAGGTACAAAAAGTCTTAGCATTTTTCCCCGGGATTTTTCATTTTTGCACATCTTCTCTTCCAGTTCACAGGTAAGATCAAGGGACCAAAACATAAGGAGAAAGGCTTTTTGCGAGGTGTTTCCAGCCAGAAATAGGAACATCTCACAAGAAAAGATTATCCCTATGAGAGTCCCAATTCAATCTTGCAAACTCAGAACTTTGGGATCAGGTTTGGGGATGTCTCCATGGGAAACAGAACCCCAGCGTGATCCCACTTTCCCTCCTGTATTCCAGGAGCAACAAGTGATGCAGCAGGCAGGCTGAGAGACCAGTGCAACATGCTGAGGCTGTGCTGTCTCTTTCAGCTTCCAGGCCCCTTGCATTCCAGATCCTTCACCAATCTAGGTCCCTCCTGAAACCCGATCCTCTTTGTACTCATCATATTTCACAGCCTTCTAGAGGTACGGGGATGGCATTCACTGTCCTGCACAGAGCTGCATCCCATAATACTATTGAACACCCTTCCCTAGGATTGCTGAGTCTTGCATTCTAATGCAGCGGTACCCACCACTAATAACCGCATTCGTGCTGCCACTTCAGGCTATTCTGAGTTCCGCCTGCCACTCTAGACTCCCTGGAGACCATGAAGCCTCTTGCGCTATCCTAGTGCTGGCTGCTCCCAGTGCCAGTGGACGTGCTCTAGGTCACTCACAAGATCAAGGTTTGGAGGTTCCCAAGCACCACTGCACTTAGAACATGTAGCAGAATGGGAGAGCCCAGGCAATAGTCTACAGCGGCCCAGACACCTGCAGACTAATGAACAGAACCAAAATACACTTGATTGCAAAACCCAGCCCAAGGTCCCGCTCCTAGCACCTGTGAAAAGGGAATGCATGCAGGGCCCAACAGGCAGGGTTGCGGGTCTGGTGTCTGTGGTTGATGTATTGCCGGCATTTGTACCTGGCACGAGGGAAGTGACTTCCAGAATGCCACGTATTATCTGACTTTAATTCTGTAATTGTTATTGAATCTGCTCCCGGAGACCCTTCTCTTTGCTGGGCGCTGCCTTCTTTTGAGTAATGCATCATCATCATCAGCGGGCTTGGCTCTGGATGATGCATTTTGCCAGCACCTTATTAAAGCAATAACTCGCTCTGGTGAGGGATGAGCGCAATACATCATCCAGAGCCGATGAGCAAGTGTTACTAACGAGGAGGAGAGGCACCCCCGGCAGAGCAGGACAGGGAGAGAAGAGGCATTTTAATTACAGGCCGGGGAGGGATGCCAGAACTGAAGGGCTGGCAAAGCACAGCACTGGGAACTATGTTATTGTCAGGTTAATGGCATGCACTGTTTGGGGAGTTCAGGGATTTCATCTGGTGGCCAGCAGGAGTCTGGCTAGAAGAGCATGGCACATGGACTATACCATAGTGTCTGATCTGCCGCACAGTAGGTGCCACATACGTACTAGTTTGTTTGGGTACAGACTCCTTACAAACACAAACGAATTAAGCCTCAGAACTCGTTATGGGCCCCATGCACAAGGCACAAGGAGATGGCATGGCTTGCTCAGCATCCCTCTTGAGTGCACGGCGGCACTGGGAATAGAACCCAGGCGTCCTGGTTCTCATTCTGCTGCGCTACACCGCAACCTGGCCTCCTTGTTGCCACGCAATAAGTAACTAGAACCGGACTGCGCCGGTGTCCGCACCCGCCACAACGGAACGGGATGTTCCTCCAAACTCCGCGGGCTCTTCCGACACTCATGCACAGGAGATGGTGTGAGGCTAATGGTGAGGGGTAGCCCAGTGGCCTGGCTACCGTGCCACATGTGGGACCCTCCTGGGGCATGATGTGCCAGGCCCTGCACCCCCAGGAGGAAGTGCTCACCCAGAGGTGAAAGTAAGCCGGTATGGGCCAGTACAGAGGACCTGTAAGAAAAGGAGACTGGCTGAGGGAGGGAGAAGCCTGCCCCCTGCATAAGAAAGGTTTAAACTCAGCTGTTCCCTGCATTCCGGGGTTAGGAGCTGTTTCTGGCATGCTTGTTAATTTCACTCACAGTTGCTGGGGGGAGGGGAGGGGAAGGGTGTGTGTGACCATGGCAGGGGCAGTTCTTTTCTGCCCCCAGGATGAGGGGATCTCCTATACACAAAAAATATAATCAAAATCAGGAACCATTTCCAAGTTCAAATCTATCCCATTCCCTCCCCAGCAGAGGATCATGGTTGTGATGTCCAAACTGCTTGCAGATCCTCTTTGAAATATTACTGTTTAAAAAAAAAACACACAAAAACATGGAGAACATGGTGGGAAGATGTGTCGTGATGATCAGGGTTTATTTTGGGCAAAGCAATTTTGCTAAAGTAACTAAAGATTCACCGGGAAAGCAAATAGCCCCCATAGACAAAACCACACAGGGATTGGAGGGGAAAACTGGATATTCGGGGAAATTATTGTGCCTCCTTTGAAAGAAATAGTAGTTTTCATTCCACCCTCTTTATATATTGATTTAAACACCTGAAGTGTCCTTAGGACGTAGGGCGCAATCTCAGATCTCTTTTTGTTTTGTCCTGCCTGCAGAGTGCAGAGGCTGAAATTGACAAAACTTTCTCTAAATATCTTGTATATCTCATGAAGGCTATTCCAGTTGTCCTCCATTCACCCCTGCCTTCCCCTACTACTAGCCACCCACTGGTGTGCCCCCTGCACTCTTTTATGTGCCTGGAAGGGAGATTAGAAAATCCTTGATATCTGACTTGCTAGGAATTAGGGAGGATCTAGGGAAAGCGGGGCACTGGTGGGCATGGTGCAACACGGTCCCTTGCCCCCCTGGCTCCCTCCCTGGCTGGCTGGCTATGGTTTTTGCCTTGGTTACTTACTCCTTGGCAGACCCAGCCCAGCGGCATCTGCTGGCTCTCTGCAGGCAGCAGCAGCCCACAGGGGCCGGTTGCTGGGGTCGCTGCGGGTCGGCGGCAGGGTGCAGCTGCATTGATTGTGACACATTCATACACATACACATACACACTGTATGTATTACTATCCTGTGGGGAGGGCACCGGTGCCCTTTTGAGGGGTGGGGGGACAGGGGAGACAGTATTTCTGCTGCTCAGACCTCAGGAACTTCTGTAAGAGGCAAGGTCTGGCTGGGCACTGCCAGCGCATCTGTGGGCCCAGCTTTTGGGTTACTGCTTAATGGTGTCCCCAGGAAAACTTCCAGCCTCAGCAGCTGCTGTTCTCTCTTCCAGGCTGTGGGAGGGAGCTGCCCAGGAAACAGGGGAGGAGACGGAGGTCTGGGGGGCATGCGGCAGCAACAACACAAGCAATAGGGGGTGGCAGGTGGGGGCTGCAGCTCCAACGGGAACCACTACCCACAGCAAAGCCGCCCCAGCCCCCGGCTCAGTCCTGGCACGTGGAAGGTGTGAGTGGGCCAGCCCAGTGGGGGCAAGAAAGGGGCATCCATGGGAAGGACTGGATGGAGCAAAGCATCCTTATAGCAACTCCCACACTGGGCCATACAGCTGCTCTCGCTGCTCTCCCTGTTGTCGTGCCATGCCTCGAGATGAATGTGCTGCACGTCGGCCCTTTCCAAGCCACAATTTCACATATGGCATGGGATTCCACTGAGTATAAGGAGATCCCACACATGAAATGAATAGCAAGTCCGCCACATGACGAGTGGTAAGTGCAGTCCGTTTCTCTGTAATGATGTTGTTCATCGCACTGAATCCCCTTTCGCAGTCAGCATCGCTTGCAGCAAGGGTGTCCACCGCAAGGACGAGTTTTTTAGTTTACCAGGAATGTTTTTTCCTCCAAAAGCCTTGAATTCAACAAATCCCTCAGTTGATCAGCCAATGCTCTTCTTTCCTTTTCTCCAAAATGGGGATTCTCTGGATTCTCTTGCCATTTTTCGGGATTCAAAACTGACAAATTGTTAATTAAGTTCTTATAATTGGAAGACCTTTCTTCACGTGGGCTTTGATCAGCTTTGTTTGAGGCCGTTGTAAATAGCAAGCCCGCGCGATTACCATGTGGGGGTACCGTATGGCACTCAAAAGCTAACTTTGGAACAGCCACATGAATGTCTTCCTGGGAAAACAAAATCTTCTTGTCTTGCTTCGCAGATCTAAATCTACTCTGATCCAGGTATATTCTAAATGTATATGTACAGTATGGATGGAGCTCTCAAAAAAGATAGCTGTTCAGTGTAGGAGTTGGACCAACAAACAGCCCCCTGGGGAAGGCCGCACTCCATTAAGCAGCACACATTAAGCAGAAGTTCCTGAGGTGTGTTAGCCCAGAAACACTTGTCTCCTGCCCCCCGCCCCTCCCCCCCACTCCTTAAAAGAGCACTGGCACCTTCCTCACAGACAGTAATACATACAGTATGAATGTGTGTGAATGTGTGTGTCACAAACAATGCAGCCTGCTGCCGACTGCCCCGACCCCAGCAACCGGCCCCTACTATTGTATTATAGTAGTATTGGAGATCCCCTCATCCAGGGGGCAGAAAAGAACTGCCCCTGCCAAGGTCACACACACCCTTCCCACCGCAACAACTGTGAGTGAAATTAACAAGGATGCCAGAAACAGCTCCTAACCCCGGGGGCTGAACCGCTCAGGGAACAGCTGAGTTTAAACTGTTCTTATGCAGGAGGCAGGCTTCTCCCTCCCTCAGCCAGTCTCCCTGCTGCAAGCTAGAGGGAGTCCCTGCAGCCGATGCTGAGTGCCAGGCAGGGGGAAAGCACGGCCTAGCGTCGGCAGCCTGGCTGGAGGAGGAGGGAAGACATGGAGAAAAATGTGTCAGTGAGTTTTCACTTTTTCAGGCTTATTCCAATATTAAAGTTTTATTACAGACAGTATTTTTAGTAGTAGTAGCAGCTTTATTTTCTATATCTATGTCATGCAATGGGAGGGATCCATGAAGTACATAGGAGAGGTGGGTTGCTTGCTTGCGATTGGACCATATGGGTAAAAAATGTAAATTACTTTCACCCCTGCCCAAACCCCAGGGCTCCCGGCTGTCTCTGCAGCTGGTAGTTCTGGGGGTGATTTAAAGGGCCTGGGGCTCCTAGCTTCAGCCGGATTCCCGAGCCCTTTAAATCCTGATTTAAAAGCCCCGGGATTTAAAGGCCCCACCTCTTCCGGTAGACACCACGCCTCTTCCAGTTGAGGCCCCGCCCCCTCCGCAGGACTCTGGAGTATCGGTAAGTCCTTTAAATTACTTTCACCCCTGTGCTTACCCCTCCCCCACGGCATTACCATTAACAGGGCAGCCCCAGGAGATGAGTGAGCTGTGTATAGAGAATACAGGGAGCTGGTTTGCTGGGAGATGGGGGGAGTCAGTCCTCTCTCAGCCTGGCGCACCTCCTGAGAATGACCAAAACAGGCTCTTTTTCTCTCTTCCTTCCCTGCTAGCAAGGAGCCAACTTTGGGAGGGATGGGAGGAAACGTGGCCAAAGAGGAAGAGAATCAACACTCATATTTGAGCTACCAAGCGCTGGATGGACTGTGCTGCTGGCTGGGATGATTTAGTTGGGGTTGGTCCTGCTTTGAGCAGGGGGTTGGACTAGATGACCTCCTGAGGTCCCTTCCAACCCTGATATTCTGTGAACTCATGGCCATTTCCACCGGCGCTGCAGCCTGGGTCTCTGGCCGAGCCCCTCCTGCCAGTCACTGTAGATTTAAGGGGGCTCTCAGCTCTGCCCCAGTTTGGACCAGCGGGCTTTAGAGTTTCTCAATGGTGCTATGGGGTGGTCTTCTGCCTGCTGCAGAACCGTGCTGATGGCAAGACAAGCCATTGTGCCGTCCCAGGTCAGGACCAGAGTCCGCTCTGCTCATTCACACTCAGTAATATTGTTAGCCTTAAGGAGACTTCCTGATCTCCATGGGAGCACAGGGCGCGGAGTACCGTACCACTCACCAGGGGTAAAGGCAGCCCATTGTTAGCAACGCCTATTCCCAGCTCCTGCAGGTGGAAGGGGGATGTCCTCCTTTATTTTCCTAATGGAGGCCAGCAGGCTGTTTGAAACCACAGCTAATTCCACCTTGACTCTGACCCCCACACATCTGTAGCCAAAGACATTTTTCGTGTGCGGGTAAATCAGAGAGAAAGGAATCGAAATGTGTTCTCTATTATATTTTAACATGGGGATGAGCCCAAGTGTGTGGGTGTGGGGGGAATCAATGGCCTTTCATCAGCATTGCTTTAGCTGCCATCATCACAAGGGAGCTTTCAAACAAGAACATTTTTGAAATTCCCACCCCCCTCCTTTTTAATATAAAAAAAAAAACCTAGTGTCCTAGAAAAAAAGTGTCCGAGTTTTGCTCTGCATGTGTCAGTCAAGATGACTGAAACATAATGAAGGAAAGAAGCAGCACGGAGGGCGGACAGCTGTTAAACAAGCGATCTGTCACCTAGAAAAGATTCCAGAGGCCAACGCTCACTGGGTGACACGAGCCATCAGCTGCCAATTCATCCTAAAAATGCAACAAAGGGCCAAACTTTCTGAAAGTCTCAACTTCATTGAAAGAAACTCTCAAGATGAAAGAGACTTGCCTGATGTCCTGGAAAGCACAACCCATGGGACTACCGCAGATTTGGGCTGCAGGACCCATCTACCAGACACAGGAGCAGCGTGGCACCGGCTGGCTCAGTCCAGTGTCCCGTCGAGGAGGGCAGAGAGAGGATGGTGAACACAAGGGGGTGACAGCCTGGGGGCTCCTGCCTGCACTTTCTAAAAGCTGCCCGTGGCCACTTTAAGTGACATTCTCCCAACGTCCTGGCATGGGCAGAGCACACAGCATGATGCTGTCTCTCCGGGGCCAGGCCTTCCTCTCTTTTAAGCCCATCCACTTTCTTGGACCTGTGCAAGAGACAAACACTGTGGACGTGCCATGCTGCCCTCACGCCCTTGCACAGGGAGAATGAAGGCAGCATCCTATGGTGCTTCATTGTGAGGTGCCCACCTCCTTATCCAAAGGGGGGCACCTTGCATCTATTCATTCCTGTGTGTGACTCTCAGGACCATAATAGTCAGACTGAGATCAGCTGTGGCTACACTGGGTCTCCTAACGCTGGATCCATTGGTCTTAGTCACCGTACTGCATACTTCCAGTGTCCCCATCTCTGCATCTCTTGTAAGCAGTGGTTTGGGCTTGGCGCCAGACCTTTTCCGTCTCTCCGATGCCAGGCGATTTTCTTTATGAGGCTAGTTTCCTGTCTCGGTGCTTTCTCCTCACGCCCCCTAGTTGTTGTTTTTTCTAACCCAAGCAAGCCACGTGCTTTGTGGATTTATACACAGACAATGAAAAAACGCCTCCAAGGTTATATCTGATCACCATGCCACCATGTGCCAGGAACAGCATGGGGTATTTGCTCTGTGAAGCCACACTCCCTGACATTGTCTGGAACCTACATCTAAACAAAATGACATTTGCACCCTCAATCCCCTTCCCCTCCCAATATGAAGACCCCAAGAAAACCCATGTCTGCATAAAGTCCTGTTGAAATCAAAGGAACTTACGCATTTGCTGCGAGCTGAAATGTGCTTACGAATTTTGCAAAATCGGGGCCTCGGTCCCAAGCTATGAAAGGCCAGCGCATTTGTGGGTTTTTCTCCACCACTGTAATGCTCTTTGAATGCCGATGTCTTGTTGTTGTGTGGGTATTAAATCAGCTTCCACAAAGATAATTGCTTTCTTGCTTTCCTTTTTTTTTTTTAAATGAGCGCCAACTCAAAGTCGGGAGGGGGAAAAAACCCCACCATAATCTGTCGAAGGTGCCACCAAGTTAATTGGGAGCAAGAGGGACATCGTCTTCAAAGCGTGATTTTAATCAGGCTGGAGCTCGTTAAGGGAGAAATGCCTGGCTGAAAACAGAGCTGCTCTCACTCAAAGAATAAATGAGGTTGGTGAGATCCAGGCCATTGCAACTGCAAAAGACATTTCAGACTCTCTCATGCATCACCCCTTTCTAAGCTGCCGCCTGGCTGGCAGTTGCACTTTCAGAGGCCTGTAGTAACAATGTGACCCTGAGCGCAGCTCCCCTTAATGGCTGGCAGAGCGGAAAGATGCTCTTGTGACTGCAGCACTGGAGCAGCATTCAGGTTCCCACTTGCCCACAGGGTTTCTTGGGTGAGTCACTGCCTTTGTGTGACTCAGTTTCCCATCTGTGAAATGGGGGTAATCCGACTCCTTTCTGGCCCTCTTTGCCTTTTTGATCGGTGTCGATTGTAAGCTCTTTGGGACGGGGACTGTCTCTTACGAGCACCCTGCATTTGTGTGAGTCGTCCTTAGGTGAGAGGTGTCACAAGGGTAAAGATGACTCATGTAACCAGGAGTCTGCGGGATCAGACGCTCACTAAGGAAATACACCCAGTAACGACACTGGGAGATGTGCCTGAGCAAGGACATCATTTGGTCCATAACATGGGCAGTAAGACCGGAAATTTTACAAGTGCCAAAAGCATAAGCTCTGGGAGTGAAGCTCAAGTCCCCAGAGAGGAGCTAGCAATCTCCAGTTCAAAACCTGCCTGGCTGTTTGGTTGTTTTATAGCAAGGCAGGAATCCGTGTTGTCTTAAAAGATGCCCAAGTCACCCCAAAGGAGCCAGAAGAGAGAGTGAAATGCTGCCCACATTCTCCACCAGGCAAACCTTTGAAAATACCGTGGCTTTAATCATGAACTAAAAACCAAAGGGTTTAGTCTAGGAACCACTTCTGCACTTTGCATCAAGGAGGAAGATGAGGCGGGCAGAGAAGGGAGAGCTTTGGCTGGCGTGTGAGGTGTCGGGGATTTCTCACTCAGATGTGAATTGAAACAGTAGTTCTCTGCGGGTGTGGCAGCATATACAACAGGCCACAAATTAAGGCCCAGATTCTGAGCAGTGCTGAATGCTCCCAACTCTTGTGGACTTTAGCCGACACCAAGAGCATTCAGCACTTGAAGAACTAGGCTGCCAAAGCAAATGGAGGCAGCAATGTGATTCTATTTACATGGACTTTGGAGCTGTGCCAATGTACCGCCAAGTCTAAACCACTCACCCAACGGCACGCAAGAGGTGGCCAAGGAAGACACTGAACCCGGAACTCGGGTTCCTAGGTAGTGCCTAACCACAAGGTCACGCTTCTGCTTGTGGGACAGCTGTTCAAGTGGTAAACCCATGTGCTCCTTGCTCCTTGCTTTAGGTTCAGAAAGAGTTTGCTTTGGAGATCACAGTCGGCATTTTAAACCAAATAGGAACTTCAAAGAGGGGGAAGTGTGGTAGGACTAGAAACCAAAGTCGAGTTCCTGAGCCGCAGCTGCTACTTGCACTACAGTTGCATCTGGAGGTCCCCAACCAAGGATCAGAGCTCTGTTGTGGTAGGCGCTGTTCACACACATAAACAATTAGCCTGGCCCCAAAGGGTTTACAATCAAAGTATCAGATCCGAGATAACCAGTAGATTGATGGCTCAATTGGGTCAGAAATCCCCTCTTGCCCCCCTCCAAGGAGAGCCCATCATCAGGGAGTGCATCATGGGGTACGTCTACACAGTCCGTGGCAACAAGGCTCAGACTCGGGCTTACACTATTGCCCTACAAATAGCTGTACAGCCATTGCACCTGGGGCTGGAGCTCGGGCTCTGAACCGTGGTTGGGGGGTTGGGGAGAGAGGCTGTCAGGCCTGGCTGGGCGGCTCACTGCCACGGGCTGCAGAGGGGAGCCCTGGAGGTCTAGGATGATGACTAGCCCAACCTTCCCTGTACCGTAGGATGAAACATCAAACTTTGTTTTTAACTCACCTTTCAAACCAAACCCAAATCTGTTCCAAGGTTTGAAAAAAACGGTTGGCTTTTAAAGAAAACAGGGGGCGGGAAGGGAATTCACAAGCAGCGCAGACCCTACTCCATGACATCATTTCCACAAAGAGGCCCCTAGAAATCTGCTGATTGTGTAGCTTTGGCAGGGGAAAGACAAGACAGGGGAGAGAAAAGTTCCATCTTAATTTAAGCCGACTCGTAAATGCACAGCATGAGTCCCTGCACTCAGAAAGAAATGTACCATTTGTCTGACGTGATTATTCTTAAACAATTATATTATCACTAGATGAGCTTATTTTAAATTAATCACACATGGAGCACTGTAATACCTTAGATACGGCCTGCGTTTTTATTAGTTTTCTGTCCTTCATCAAATCATTTATTTGCAATAACAGTAAAAGATTTATTAGGCAAGATTTTAGCATCGTGTTTTCCTTTTAATGTCTCTTTTTTTTTTTTTCTTTCCGACAGACCATAAGCTCTTGTATTTAAAGCTAGATTGACGGTCAGATCATACGAAGCCTTCCTCCCAGCTTGGAAGCAATGCAGTAAATTGCCAGCACCCAGAGGGCCATCTTCAGGAGAGGACTTGAGTTTCAAAGAGATGGCTGGATTTTGCAGATATAACATGACCAGGTCCAGCACTCAAGGGAGTCTGCGTCCATGTCGTCCATCCTAGATCATTTCTATCACTGCTAGGAATGGAAACAATCTGTTGGTCATGGAGCAAATTCTATCCTGTTCCGTTGGTGTAAATCCAAAGTAACTCAGCTGAAGGTCAGTGGAGCGACTCTGCATTTACACCAGGGCAATAGAGAGCAGAATATGGCCCAGTGAAAGTGAAGTTTCTGGTTTATATGGATGAAGTCATATGCCCTTTGCCTTTTCTGCACAGCTGCTAGATACACCTCGCCAGAGCAGTCTTTCCCACTCCTCCTGCAAGTTCTTCAGCATAAAAGACCCTGAGTAAAATCTTCACAAGTGCCTTAACCTGAGTCCTATTTCCAGACGTGTCTTAGGCACTTAGGCTCCGCTCCCCAAAGGTGTCTAGGAACCTCCTGCTGCGTCGAGGCCAGAACCCAGGGAAGGGTATTATTGGAGTTGGGGGTATAAATGACGGGGGCTGATCCCATTCAGAGTAAATAGGAACTTTTGCCCAAATTTCAAGTGGAATTGCATTGAGCACGTCTCTTTCTCTCTCCGGAACCGTAGGCTCTCAGCACCATATCTATACCTTAGAAGGGCCTTTTCCCGTCAACGTAGCCCCAGCCATTATCTCTTGGCTATTTGTGCAACGGTCTTTGAACATCTGCAGTTCGGCTGTCGAGCGGAATGTGACTCGTTCCAACTCCTAAAGGGAGCAGCCTGGGGCTCACTCATTCCTCGCTTTCCCATGGCTCACAGAAAGCTTCACTTTCCTTCATCCTTGGTCAACCTTGGCCAATGACCGCCGAGACAAGGCACGCATTGGTCCTCTCTCCTCAGCAGCGTGCCAATCCTGCAAGGTGCCGGCCAATGATAGGAGTCATTCAGCACCATGGAGAGGAAGGATAGTGTAGTGGTTAAAGCACTGGGCCAGGCGTCAGGGGATTTGAGTTGAATTCTTAGCTTGACCACTGACTCCCTGTGGAAGCTTGGGCAAGTCCCTTCATCTCTCTATGCCCCAGTTCCCAGCTGTGCCCCCTCTGTCTGTCTTGTTTAGATGGTAAGCTCTTTGGGGTAGGGTCTGACTCTTACGTGTGTATATACAGGGCCTAGCAAAATCCCCACCCCCATTCCAAGAGAGCTCGCTAGATGCTATTGTCATACAAATGACCATGTGCGGGGGATCCAACCCAAAGTCTCCATGCTGGGCCCCATCTAGTTCATCTCCCATCCCCACCACTGGGGACATGGCTCCGCCCTTCTGCCATTTCCTATGTTCCCCCTCCACTTTCATTCCTTTCCCGGTGCCCTCACCTGCCTTTTTGCCCCGCTCCACAGTTCCGAGCCCGGCAACTGCTTTCCCACCTAGGCTATTGGAGGCAGTGAGGCTCCTTTTTCCTGGCAGGAGGAAACTGCACCCGTTCTGCTCTGCACAGCAGCCTGGGAACAGACCTGGAGAGTAGAAACTTCTCACCTCGGTAACGTGTGAATTGCATCTGAAATGTCATTAATTAAAGCTGGCAGTTCCCAGCCTGTCCTCCTGCAGGTAAGTGACATTACTGAGAAGCCCATTACTGCACTGGGGGAGAAGAGGGAGGGGCTGGAATTCACACAGGCCTTAAAGAAAAACATTCGCATCTGCCTTCTCTGGTGGGCCCCACATGGGCTTGTTCTCCCCAAACCCTGGACCCAGTGGCTGCCCTCTGTCACTGTTGGCTGCAGACAATTCCGGTCAGAGCAGAGGTGGTCAGACACGACGTTTCTCACTGTGTTTAGATTGGAGCTCAGGAGCTCTGGGTTCAGTTTCTGACTAAGCTGAAAATCACACAAGGGAGTTAGTAGCAATCTGCGCCTGTTTCCCACCTGTAACATGGCTTTTTTCATGGCTATGTAGAGTGCAAGCTCTTTGGGACAGGGACTCTCTCACTACATGGATGTACAGCACCTAGGACACCAGGGCCCTGATCCCAGTTGAGGGCGTTAGGCACTGCTGTAATATAAATAACAACCATGCTTCATACTCAACAGTAGTAGCTGGAGTTGTAACAGGAGCTGGGAGACTAGAATGGTTCTCGCTCTAAGTGATGAAGGTTTCATGAGCCCCTGTGCTTACAACCTGGCGTCTTAATACTACTCCTTTTCACTCTGCGTGCGCCTCTCATTCCAGACCCTCGCTGACGCCCTTCGAGAAGTGGGTAAGTATTATCATCCCACTCTGCAGCTAGGCAAAGGGAGGGACACAGATGTTAAAAGCTCCGCAGTAAATCACTAGGAGAATGGCGTACAGGAGCCGTTGTAGCAATAAGCCCCCCGTCGTAACCACTAGACCATACTACGCTGCCTCCCGGAACGCATGACGGACCGGGAAATGAAGTCTCTCCGGGAACATAAATTAAGGAGTGTAAAAAATTCCATAACCCCAAAGTAGGGGGAAACAGCTTCAGTACTGAAAGCCTTATGGCCACAAAAGAAGCAAAAAGCCATTCTTCACTTCAGCACATAACGCCGACCCAGTGCTGAGCGCTTGGACCCTGCCACCGCTCGTATTAATGCAGCGTGGAAAGCCGCGGAGCAAGCAAAAGTCCACTACTGCAGTGCTCAAGCCAAGTAAAGGAGAGAGACAGGCTTACGGTCCATTCAGTCCTATCTTGGCTGCAAAGAAGGTGGCAGCTGGTGGCCGTGATGAAACAGACTCGTGTGACGGGAACACCTCACTACCAAGAGCTGGGCTGAGGACTGCCAAACTCATTTCACATTTTAGTCTCAAGGCTCCAGGTTTAAAACCACAGGGCACAAGGTAGCCCGCAGCCTGAGTAGCAGCAGGGCTATCATTTGAATTTCATTGTATTGTTTTTATAGTGCTAAGCTAATTCCACTCCTGCTGACCCAATGGCATGGCTAGAGAGATAAACCCCCTCATTTATCCAGGCAGTTCAGCCCTGAAACTTTTGTTACAATTTCACTTTAATTACATGTCCTGCTAGAGGTGTTCTGCAATTATCTTCCTTTAATTTCCTGTAGCAACGCGCCCTCTAGACCCTGTTAGCCTCCTGGCCAGCCAGGCTGGCCTAGATGGATGACAATTACACATACAGTATCTCTCTGTCATGCTTTCCCAGCTGGGTAGAAAATTAGCAAGGAAAAAATTTCTATAGCTGGGTTATTGGTTTTCTTCCCTGCCTTATTAGACCCATGTGAGATTTTTTACATTGTGTTTCTGAGGGTCTTTTCTCTCAGAAACTTGTGGCAAATCTGTAGTAGGGATTTGTCACACCTGGGCTTTCACTGCATGACTTTCGCACTCCTAATTAGGCTACAAACACATCTGACTCGCATCTTTTATCCAGGGTGGCAGCGACCATACGGAATTCCATTTTCCCTGCTGCGTCTTGGTCACAACCTGTGTAAAGCAGACCATGATGGCTCTCCGTGCTGTGTAGAGAGAGAGGAACTGAGTCGCTACCAACCATAGGTGTTTGCTCCAATGTTTTGTGTGATTGAATGGATTATTTTGTCCCCTTTAACTTCTGGAAAGTCTCTTCAGGATTAATTTATCTACCAGAACTTTTGGGGTCAGTTGCAGGACCCAATGGCTTCTTACAGCTCTCACTGAAACTCAGAACTCTTCACTTGGGCTGTGTGGCGCAGAATCAATAGCAAACCCTTGTGAGAGACAACTAAATGTTTGGATCTGTGGGTTCTCTAGCGCCCTCAGCTCCTAACTCCCCGACATCCCAAATGTACAGTCAAGGAGGAGTCGGTTCATTCAGCTGAAGTTTGAATCCTCACAAATACATCATGGCTTTGAAAATCTAACACAAACTCAATGTCATTGAGACTTGTAGTGCTTCAAAGACACTACAGGCTGGGGGAGCGGGGAACAGGGTAATAATGAACAGGCAGCGAGAGAGAAAGGAGCAGCAGAGGGCGAGAGGAAAAGCATTAATGACAAAATAAATACACCCAGTTTCTGAACTAGCCCAGCTTTTGCGGGGCCCTGGGGTAGAGTGTTTTATCCCACATGGAATCTATGGGTTGGAGAAACATATTTTTATTTTAGACCAGATCATCCTTTAAAAATGGGGTGAAATGATACATGTGGGGAAGCATCCCTGTAGCCACGGTGCTCTCGCTATTGGTATGGTCCAGCCTAACACATGCCTCCAAAGTCATCGTTATGGGGCACGGCCCTCCACCCCCCATCCTGATCAAGTGAGAGTCCCTGATCTTCACCTGAAGCCTAGTGGAACCACTTTGAAGATTAAAAGTCAAATCCAGGTAACGTTCTGTCTCCACAGCTCCAGACTGAAGGTTTCCTCATTTCTATGTGTGTTGGCGGCATACAAGAAGTGGGGATTTGAATGAGGGGAGGCTGGAGGCAGCAGGAAAAGGAAATTGGTCCTTCTGATTTAGGGTTGCCAGTGCTACCTGTCTGGGTTTTCCCCGGACAGTCCAGGTTTTGTTTTCTGTGTCCGGGTGCCATTTAGGGTGGCCAGGTGCCCGGTTTTCGACTGGCAAGTCTGGTTGAAAAGGGGACATGGCAGTGTCCAGTCTGATGTACTAACTGGACACCAAAAGTCCGGTTACCACGGGGCAGGGAGAGGCGCCGGGTCATTAACCTGTGCCAGCCCTTGCTCAGCCGGGGCCAACTCTTACCTGCAGACGGGCTCCTTGTCAAGCTGCCGCAGCTCCCGTCCCAGCCCCAGAGCAGAGGGAGCCCCGCTGGGGGCGGGGGAGGTGGAAACAATCCAGCAAGCAATGGGGGAGAGGGGGAGAGGAGCAAGTGATGGGGGTGGGGCCTTGGGAGGAAGACACAGAGAAGGGGGCAGGGCCTAGTGGAAGAGGTGAAGAAGGGGCGGGGCCTTGAGGGAAGAGGTGGAGATGGGGCGGGGTCTTGGGGAAAGAGGCAGGACAGAGGGTGGGGCCCCGGGGTACCAATTACCAGCACTTAGAAAGGTGGCGACCCTATTCGGATTGCCGCAAGACTGGAAACTACCAGCTGTCTGCAATGTCACCTGCTCGACTGGAAAAAACATTTGCTGCCCAGCCATGAATTGTGAACTTTCATTTGTTTCCTCACAGAGCTACAAGAAACAGAGACGTGTTGAGGCCTGGCTCCAATTCCCCCCAAAAGGAATGAAAAGGCTGTGGAAGAGTTAGAATCAGCCCCAGTCTCCTTGTCCATTGGGTACCAGGGTATGATCTTCTCCAGCCTCGCATTGGCCATTTTAGCACTGAGGAATGTCAGCCATTTTGCAGTCAACATTTGCCCTCTGCTGGCGGTTTCTGCACAATCCATCTTTCACTCTCAGGAAAGGGTCAAAAGGAGAACAAAGCATGTGTCCCTGTTGGGGATACTGTTGGGCCAGGGAGGGAAATGGAGCAGTTGCTTTTTTAGGATTTATTTTCCTTGGTATTGCCAACCACGGGGCCAGATCTTCCATAAACCAGAGTAGCTCCGGGATCTGACCAGCGGTTTCCAGCCTGCTCCCAGTTCTAGAAATGTATCATCCCGGTCAGTGCACCCTGTACTATTGGTAAATATTGGTTGCTGCAGACTGAACAAAAATCACATACTATGTGTATATAAAGGTTCTCTTAAAAAATTCAGTCTGATACCCTCCGTGTTTTGTGAACTGCTTAGATGATGTGCAGATGACTGTGGTCTGGGGTCCTTTTTTCTTGATTAGCACCGAGTTCCCAGCCTACAGACCACCCTGCAGCTGAAGTGTCACTAAGCAGTCAGGCCACGCAGCCCGGCACTTATATAACTTATAAGATACTTGGAACCTTGCCAGGAGAGCCAATCAACTGGCAAAAATTTACATATTAATGAAATCTCATGAATAATACATACCACCCCAAACAGAGCTGATGATAGCTACTGGAACACCAACAGCATAAACTGTCTATTTAAATTACTTCCATTTTGCTTTTTTTTTAACTTAGAAGAAAGGGCCTAACCTGAGCCCCTGCTAAATTATATGTATAAACCACATTGGTGAATAATACATAAACTACATTTACTGTCTCCATTATCAACTGTTGCAGAAAATGGAAATCCAGTGTATTTATAATTTGACTTGCACGGGTTCATGACCGCCCCAAAACACGGTTTGTAGCGTAGAAAAAAGGTCATTTAATACCAATATGCTAAACGTGGCACCTGTAGCTCTATCTAGCTACAGAACTTATATGGCCCCCTACCTCCCATTCAAATGTTTAGACTGTCAGCATTTTGAGGCAGGGACAAACCAATACCCTGTGTTTGTACTGCACCTAGCACAGTGGGGTCCCGTTCTCAGATGGCCCTGAGATGCTACCATAATAAACATGATCAATAATAATTATCCCCCATTGTACAGACAGGAAACAGAACAATTAAGGTTCAGCTCTTCCGCTGGTGTGAATTGTCTTAGCTGCATGGAGGTGACTTGCTCACAGTCACACAGGAAGTCCGCGGCACAGTAGGAAGCTGAGCCTTGGTCTCCCAAGTCCCTGGCTCGCACCCTAGCCACTGGTACCCCCGTTCCATCACAGAAACTCCACTGGGAGAACGTGTCTCTAGTTCTTCACCTGTAGGGCCCCCTTTTTCGCCTCAGAGCAGAGTTCTAATCCCAACTCTGCCACTAACTCCCTGGGTGACCTCAGGCGGCCACTGGCCCTCACTGTACCTCATTTATAGCTCCTCATTTATAGCTCCTCACCCCCTCTCATTCCAGTGAGCGAGTTCCTCAGGGCAGGGACCCCGTTGTCCTAGCTCCCTGCAAATCACCACAAGCACCTGCGGTGCCGAGGAAATAAATTACCCCCCTCTTCAAGCAAACTCTCAGCTTGTGGGGAAATGGACGGCTATTGAGGCCAGGTTTCCCAAACGGGAAGCAGGCAAAGAAGCATGCATCTCATTTGAACACCAAACCCAGCCACCAAACGTGTCAACAGCATATTTCCACGCGCAAATAGCCATCCCCTTGCACGCACAAATATCTGATTTGGACGTACAATCACCGCACAACTGCACGCGCAAATGAGTCCTGCTTTATAGTTTCGAAAAGCCAGGTTCTGAGTGTGGTTGTACCATTAATTTAACACTTTCGTATTAAAGCTTCTAATTTGTTTGGCTGTTTACATTTGTTTTCACATCGATACATTTCCCACTATATAGACAATGCTTCTGTGTGTGCGTACTTCTCTCCGTTTGCCATGCAAGAATAATAGAATCATGCACTTTAAGGTCAGAACGGCCCACCATGATCATCCAGTCTGACCTCCTGCACAAAGCAGGCCACAGAATCTCACCCACCCACTCCTGTATCAAACCCCTAACCTATGTCAGAGCTATTGAAGTGCTCAAATCGTGGTTTAAAGACTTCAAGGTGCAGAGAATCCTCCAGCAAGTGACCCGTCCCCCATGCTGCAGAGGAAGGCAAAAAAAACCCAGGGCCTCTGCCAATCTGCCCTGGAGGAAAATTCCTTCCTGACCCCAAATATGGCGATCAGCTAAACCCTGAGCATGAGGGCAAGACTCACCAGCCAGACACCCAGAAAAGAATTCTCTGTAGTAACTCAGATCCCACCCCATCTAACATCCCATCAAAGGCCATTGGGCATATTTACCGCTAATAGTCAAAGATCAATGAATTGCCAAAATTAGGCTATCCCATCATACCATCCCCTCCATAAACTTATCAAGCTTAGTCTTGAAGCCAGATATGTCTTTTGCCCCCACTGCTCCCCTTGGAAGGCTGTTCCAGAACTTCACTCCTCTGATGGTTAGAAACCTTCATCTAATTGGGATGATTGCCTGGGATGATTGAGTTGGGGATTGGTCCTGCTTTGAACAGGGGGTTGGACTAGATAACCTCCTGAGGTCCCTTCCAACCCTGATATTCTATGATTCTATTATTCTAATTTCAAGTCTAAACTTCCTGATGGCCAGTTTATATCCACTTGTTCTTGTGTCCACATTGATACTGATCTTAAATAATTCCTCTCCCTCCCTGGTATTTATCCCTCTGATATATTTATAGAGAGCAATCATATCTCCCCTCAGCCTTCTTTTGGTTAGGTTAAACAAGCCAAGCTCTTTGAGTTTCCTTTCATAAGACAGGTTTTCCATTCCTTGGATCATCCTAGTAGCCCTTCTCTGTACCTGTTCCAGTTCGAATTCATCCTTCTTAAACATGGGAGACCAGAAGTGCACACAGTATTCCAGATGAGGTCTCACCAGTGCCTTGTATAACGGTACTAACACCTCCTTATCTCTACTGGAAATACCTCGCCTGATGCCTCCCAAGACCGCATTAGAGGAGGGGTGGTGGCGTTTTTTATTATACCAACAGTGAGGCACTAGAATAATGATAATACTTTGCATTTCGATAGCTCTTTACAAGTGCTTTACAAACCAGTCTCACAACACACATGAAAACAGGCATGTGACTAGGCCAAGGTCAGTGTCAGAGCCAGGAACAGCACTCAGGAGACACGACTCCCGTCTGCAGCCCTGACCTCTAAACGACTCTCCCTTGTGACAAGATTAACACTCTTCACCCTCTCAAAATACTATGGAGAAATGTGCAGCCCTTCCATGTGGCTCTCCGCTTAGTGAAATCATCAGCAAAGATTTTTCCTTTTTAAATTTATTTTTAATAAGAAAATGCCTGGAAGTTAGTTTGAAATCGTTAATGTACCCTAGACAAGGAACCGTTCATATTTGGGGGCTCTCACATAGCATAAAAGCACACTCCAGGTCCCACACCGATTGTTCTCTACATAAAAAACACTATTTGTAAACCTAAACACCGAAGCCAGATCCAAAGGTGGCATTGCCTCCAATCTCCATAAACCTTTACTGGGGTCTTGTATGCTGAGCTGTAACACGAGTGGATAAGTAGAGTCTAGGCAAAAATATCAATTAAGTTTATAGCTAGGAGTTCAGCTTCAGTTAATAGAACCAGCTCCTCACAACAGCATTAATCAGAAATAATTATGAACGTATCTCATCTAATTGTCTGCAGCACAGGCTGGCTAGAGGCAACGCATTGAGAACCAGTAGTAAATGTACATGTATTGTCACACAGGCCATGTGGCAAGTACCATGGGTAATAGCATTACTCAGTAGCACTTGGCCTCTCCAGCTAGAAATCCACTAATTGTCATTATCTCTGGAACTCTTTGTTCTTTCCTGAGTAGCTGTTTATCTACTGTGGACTGTACCTCTGACAGAAGCAGTTGCTAGAGAGAAGATGATACAAAGATTGGAAAGAAACAGAGACATGGCTAAGGGTCTATTACTTCTTTTCCCAAGTAATGTTTCTTTCCTAGGTCTCCTGTTATCTCTTCATGGCTTATTTCTTTTCTCATCTCTTTTATATACGGTTGGTAACACACTAGAATCATTTACCCAGCAAGAATGGAGGCTCTTCACATTTATCCTGATAAATGAGGTTTGGGGCAGATAATGGGGGTCAGTGTGGCAGCTTGATTTAAATAGAATGTGAACTGCAGATGTGCAGGGTTGAGAGTCTCCAGAGGCAGATCTTTTGAAGGAACCCGTGTAAAACAAAATGTAATTAATTAATTAATAAGCTAGATGTCAATCTGGAGAGATTCCACTCAAGGCAAAATTATTTGAGAGGAGTTACTCTGAATTTACATCACGGTACATTTACGTCCTAACTGACATTAGGAATTGGCCCGTCCTGCGTGGAATCACAGCCCTTCTTCAGCGGGAGTTTATTAAAGAAAACAGCGACAACTACAGGCCAAACAAATAGCCTGCCACGCAGCTCACATTCCGGCTTTGTCTGGATCCAAACTGCAGGGGATTGATTGGAGATGAGCCTTTGACTTGGGCTCTTCTCTGCCTTTTATTAGTGAGCTTTTATATATATACATATACATACACATACGTACATATTATATATTATTTTATTTTTTTCCATTCACCCTTCTCCTTCTGCACCTCCTGGTTCCAACAGGAACAGGACCAGAAGTGGGTGTTCCAGCAGTAGGTGTTCCAGAAGTGGGTGTTCCAGAATGCCAGGAGCCAGGCTGTCCCATCGCATTCCCAATCCCAAATCGCAGCAAGAATCTCATGCGAAATCCTGTCCTGGAAGGGCCAGGTGTCCTGACTCAAGAGATGCAGATAGTTTGGGGAAGGATCTGAAATGGTCTTTGGGACCATAGAGGTTCTGTTGACTGGACCAGGGCTCTGAAGAGGAGATATTTGCATGTCTGCAGTACGCTGTACCTTCTTACTTCCGTTCCCAGTGTACACAGGATAATGCAGCTTCCCCATTTCCCCCTGGCAAGGAGCAAGCTAATAGATTAAAGAGTGGGCTCGCCATAGGTCCTGTTTCAGAAGCCACTGCATATTTAGCTCCTGCTGATGTCTCCAGGGTAAGGGAAGCTCGCTGTCCACCCATCATTGTGCCACTCCAGGCAATGCAGCAGAGCAGCCTGTGTGTTCCAGAGGCAGGACAGAAACTGTGAGCGATTCTGCTAGCAAAGGGCTTTGCATTGCTCAGTGGCAGCTGTTCAAAGCCTGCTCTCTACCAGCAATAACAGCTCTCCCTGTTGTGGCCTCTCACCAGAAATGAAGAACAACATAAATAACGGAGCTAGTGCTGGAAAACTGGTTGGAGGCCGGAGACGGAGCAGGCACGCGAGGGGCTTCAAGGTTAACCCACAACAATCCTGCTTACTAAACAAGCGGAGAAAACTGGTTACGAGTCCAAATTCTTAATGGAATAGACTTTGGTCCTGATCCTGCAATGAGCTCTCTGCGGGGACTCTTGCGTCCACATGGAGTTTGGGGGGAGGGTCAAGGCCTTACAAATTACTGCTGGGATTTGTGGCACGTGGCACATGCAGTACAAGGCACTGCCACAAAAGAAGTGGTCACGTAACAACCAGTCCCGGGGCCTATGCTTTCAGATCAAGGCTGGCTGCCTCTCTGGAAGGCATGCCCACCACAGGTTATCAGGCTCCACCCCGGCATAAATGGGTGAGATTTAATCAGCTGGGTTAGGCAGGAGGTCAGACTAGACGGATCTAACGGTCCCTTCTGGCTTTAATCTATAAACCGGCTCTAGGAGAGCAAGCAGAATTCAACCCTGCCTCACCCATCATCACCAGGATTCAGACGGCAAAATCGCTCTGCCTGCTGAGACATCGCTTGCTTTTCCCACTCCAGGTGGAGCTGGTGATGCAGCAGTTAGAGGAAGCGTCCTGGAACTCACCGAGTCGTGAGCCAGATGGGTCTGTCTGGCAGTGACAGGGAGACTAGACAGAGAGCCCCATCATGCTGCTTTCACAGAGCACTTCAGAGTGTAACGGCCCCCAGAAGTGCACGACGGTGCTTGTAGATTAGCAAGTAAGGCAGAGTCTCCTAGTCAGAATGAGCTTTCACAGCCTTCCTGGGGGCTTTAGGGCTTTGATTATAGAGACGCTGTTCAGTGCTTCAGATCCTGAGCATTTGACCCAGCTGATTAAACCCTGAGCAGGGGATCTGGTTAAATTCCTCTCCTGAGTTGTTCTGGCCCCTTTTCCTGAGTATCACCCCACACTCCAGCCCCAAGGAATTCCTGCTATGCAAAGGGGGGAGGCTAATATGGGAGCATCACCATTGATCTAGGATTGCCTCTTTATTTTCCCTTTAACTCCTTCCTCCTGTCCCCTTTTCAGCACTTTGCCACATCCTGGGCACATCACTTCAGGATTCCTAACCAGGCCTTTGGAATGATCAGAGACCAATGCCCCCCCTCCTGGCCCCTGACAATCATCCCAAGTTGGATTCTGAGCCACCCCGGGGGCAGGACTTGTAGGAGCTAGTCCAGGCTGCATAATGCAGACTTGATCCAGGCCAAGAGCCGATGGAAAGAGCTGCTAGAGGGAGCCATTGCAGGGTATATGTTTTCTTGGTCCTACAAAAGCCAGACACTGTGCTCCCTGTTCTGGAGCGCCATCTACGGGCACCTTAGCTATTGACATAGAGTGAGAGGTCCAGCACGCCTGTAACAATCAGTCCAGCAGATGGAAGTCTCATTCATTCAGCTGATCCGGGAGCAGCATCCCCTTTGCCGGTGAATAATGCAACTGACGCCCTACCTCTAACACTGCCATGAGGAGCTGGCAGACAAGTTAGCTTAATGACGTCCAATGTCTGGTATGGCAAAACATGGCAGTTCACTGTATCTTTTGGCAGCCTGTTCCACTGTCTGAAACAGCCTGCACCAGAGGCCAGGTCCTTCGCCCTAGTTAATTACCTACATTATTTAAATCTAAGGTTTGTGTTTCTCAGGCCATCACCTATTGCCTTTCAAATCGCAGCCCTGTCCTATGCTCACATTCACCCCAGCCAGATTATTAGAACATCCTCTTTACCGCACATCAGCTCGCACGCACTTCACCTTCCAAAAGTGACCGGTCATGGGATCGGGGCTGCCTGCGAAGGACATTGGTAATCTCACTGCCAGCACTTTAATGTTCAGGGAGAGAGCAAGAGAGAGTGTGTGTGTGCATGCGCGCACACACAGATGTGCACACGTGTGCAGATGTGTGTGGGAAGCTCTGTCCATGCTCTGATGGAAGATCTAAGGATCAAATCAATTTTCTCTCTCTGCCGTTCACAGAAGAATGTCAAGAGAGACCGATTTTAAGCCACCCACTCTGGCTGGCACTTTTATGCCTCAGCTGTGCATCTGTGGAGCTCAGCAACATTGGGCCTGGGGAAGAGCTACCTGCCCTTAGCGGTGGGACTGGGAGGCATTCGGCCAAATCCTGCCTTCCTGGAGGGAGCAAAACTGTGGCTGATTTGGAGCATCACAGATTTTAGCCACTGGTGTCTGTACAGCAGGATGCCTCCAGGAGCGCAGGGAGAGTACGCTGGGCGGTGAGACGTGCTGCCTCCTCTATGCCCAGTGTAACCAGGCACCAGTCATCACCTGAGTTCACACCCTGTGGGGGACCGTGATTCCCAGCAGCAGTGACCCCCGTGTCATCTGGCCAGCAGGTGCTGACTGTTTCTTTCTGATGTGGCCCGGGCTACCCTGGTTGCATGCTAAAGAGACCCACAAACTCAAGCTGGGGCAGCCTGGGGCAGCCGGCTTCTTCAGCAGAATCCCTCCCTAGGAGCACACGATACCAGTGCTCTGGGGGCTGCACTGGCTGCCTGTGGGGGTCCTAGAGAAGTAGTTTACCATGTTGGTTTTGGCCTAGGAAGCTCTAAAAGGCCTTCTTGGAAGATGCAGAAAATGCAGACGGCATGTTCACTCCAGCTGGAGCCCCCTCCGAACAACAGAGCACGTTCCCCATGAGGACACCCTGACTTTGGTATCTGCTCCCCCATGATCTGAAATAGCCTGAGTCTGTTGACTATTGGGCACACTGCAAAGTCTGTCCATTACTGGGCTAAGGACAGGACGGATGGCTGTGTGAAGTTGGAGTTGGTTATTTTCAGGTTGGGGATGTGGAGCAGCTCCTGGCTTTACTCTGAATTTGATTTTCTTAATATTTTTGGCAAAGGTGCCCAGGGCTGAGGACAAGGGCTTTTTTGGGTTGTTCCCCGCCCCCCATACCTTTACATCAATAACCAAATACCCAATAAAAATCAGTCTTTCCCTATTGGGTTCCTGATGTTCACCAGCTTTATTCACGGTTGTATTTTCAAGACGCTCCCCAAATCACCATAGATGCCCTGTGTATGCTTCTAATCCATCCCGACTTTCCCATGACAGGCCGAGAGGCTGCAAACATTTTGGTGAACACGAATAGCAACAGCTGTTGCTGGCCTGTGGCGGTGTGGGGAGGGGGTAACAAGATTCCATCACACTGTTTTCCTTACCATGGTAAAACTTCTTTTGTCAGATGGAAGAAAAATTCCTATTTATAAGCACGCAAATAATCCCATGTGTCACTTCCCCAGACAAGCCCGGAATTGCTAATGGGATCAATATTCCAAGCTGACTAATAGCAAGGAGGTAAGTGCCACACTCTCATTGAAATTCCCAATCTCTTTCAGCTGTCAACATGTTCAAAGTACCCGCTGCAGCTGCTCTCACATTTCAAGGGAGGCAGATTCTGTTACCCAGGTGACAGCATTCCTCTAATGTCCCTGACTTATCGAACTGACCCAAAGAGGTTGATGGGGTTTCTCTTATTGACAAAGTGCTGACCAGCTGGTAGAGGGAACTATTTCTTCAAGTCCCCTAAATGCTGAGAATTTGGATAAATTAGGATGCAGATCTTAACCACCTGTGGGTTTGGTTTGAAAAATCAAACCCTGACCCTGCTGAGGTTTCTCCCACACACCATGAGTTTGTTTCTCTCGAGTATCAATGGCTTCTGGACGGTCTTACGGTTAAAGCTTTGGACTGGGGCGCAAGATGTTCAGTTTCTCATTCCGCCACAGGCTTTCTGGGTCACCCTGGGCAAGTCACCGGTCTCAGTACCTCAGTACCCATTCTTTGTCCTGTCTATTCTGACGTTAAGCTCTTTGAAGCACTATGTGTCTATATAGAGCCTATCACAAGGAGGACCCTGATCTTGGCTGAGGCTTCTAACGGTATGTCTACAGGCAGTTAAACACCTGTGGCTGGCCCGGGTCAGCTGACTCGGGCTGCAGGGTTATAACACTGCCGTGTAGATGTCCGGGCTAGGCCAGGAGCATGGGTTCTGAGATCCCCTGAGTGGGGAGGGTCGGCCGGCCCAGGCTCTAGCCCCAGCCTAGAGGTCTACACTGCAGTTTCATAGCCCAGCTGCCCAAGCCAGCTGACACGGGCCAGCCACGGGTGTTTAATTGCCATGTTGACATACCTAGGTGTTGCCGTACTACCGATAACAACAGTCAGAGGGGAACAGCCATTGAAGAGAGCAGCCTCCTGAGGGAATTCTGGTAGGCCAGAACCCTTTGTTGAGGAGAGAGGATGTGCTCATGGGAATGTTGCTAACATCCAGCTCTTGCGGGATGTCAGTGAACCTGAGCATTTCTATGGTTTCCTCGCCGTTGCACCATCACACAGGCCAGGCTAATGTCAATGCGAGCCAGGCCTAGAGACAGGAGGAGCTGAGCGGCTGTTAACCCACAAAGCAACTCCCCTAACACCCCTTGTAAGAGAGGCTCTTTCGCCTGATCCTGGTGCCTCTTCCTGTCTTTCTCTAGGGCACCGGGGCACCTTGGGCAGCATGATCCCTGGGGATGGGAGTTCCTGACCAAAGCATGCACTTGGCTTTATCTATACTCAAGAGTTTTAAACAACAGGAGGGAGGGAGAGAAGGAGGAAGTGGGCATGGGAGAGAAAGGAGGGCAAGAATTTCTAACTCCGTCATCGAGAGCAGGTGTTGCCGTCTCCTCACTCTATGATCAGGAGCAGTTGGTAAAGCACTCTGTAGGCTTTTGAATTCAGGAGTTGTGATAGGCTGCAGTCAATCAGTCCTAATCTCCTACAGCCCCTTGCATCTCAAAGCCTTTTTATATATAATTATTTCTTCCTACCCCTCCTGAATTCTTTGCTAGCATATGCAATATGTGCCACATGTTTGACACTTCAGGGTATAAAATAGGCTCATAATCAACTATGGGGAAGCCAAATACCATGATGTGGGGGCATGGGAAATACCTAGATGGAGGCAAATATCACTCCCACTTTACAGCTGGGGAAACTGAGGCAGATACCGTCTCCTCCAAGGGCACGCAATGAGTCAGTGGCAGGGACACACACTCAGACTCCAGCTGTAACTATAAGATAACGTCACTTCGTTTTCTCTGGATTACATTTCTGTCGTGAAACCAAAGGCTCTATCCTTCCCTTTCTCAGGAATGGCAACAGAAATCTTACTACATTTGCATAAGACCGTTCAAGAAGTGAGTGATGCAATCCTCCTCTTTCTAGTCGTTCCACGTCAGACCGAACAGCCCCATGCGAGGCATACGCTATACCACTCATGCATGCGGAATGACTCATTTGGAACTATTTTTGCTGGACTCACATGAACCTACATATTTCCGAGTTTGGTGCATTTTTATCTCTTGCTTCAAATAGCAGAGAACAGAACAAAATGCCCCCCCACGCTACCCAAGCAGGTGACAATTTCCCTTTCTTCTCTAGCAGATGTCTTCACTATTAATTATGGACCTTAAAAATGTATCATGAGTGAATTTGTTTCCTCTCTTCTGTCAAGGCAATTTCATGGACAAAGTAGCAAGAGCACTATCTTGTGTTTTAATGTCACTTCAGTTCAGGCAGTGCACTCAGAGGCTGCATTAAGCTAAACCGAGTTGCCTTCTATATGAGATATTTGTAAATGAAGTGCTCTTTCGGAAGCATTGGAATTTAAATGGAATCTCCAAGGTCTCTGATACAGGAGAAGTCAAAGGGCTTAGTTAATAACACAAGGGAAATTGGGGATGGAGGATTCTCTTCTCATCTCTTCTCTTCCATGGAGGAGGGGAGGTTTGGGAGGGTTTTTTCCCCCCCTTTCATCAGTTTCCAAAATGTTGTTTCTTTCTTACTATTTCAGCCTGGTAATTCAAGGACAAAACTGGAAGCCTTGGCTTCGCAGCGCAGTCATTGCCGGAGCCAGACGTGTCTCGTGTCATCCGACCGTGCAGCAAGATGGAGCTGTCACTCGGGCTTGGGGAAAATTTCCATTCACTGACTAAGCTGTAGAAGGAGAAACTCAGGTTGTGATGCCACCGTCATTAGAGCCTACTGTGGACTAAAAGATACAGCCTTTTCACTGCACTGGGGGTTTGTTCTTAAAAATGTTCAGGAGACTAAATAACGGAACTTAGCCAAATGTGCTGTGTAAAGACAAACCAGTACGATACAAAAAGGAGACATGCACGCCCTCCTTCCAGGAAGTAAGCCTTATCTCAGAGTTACACCCTCAGTCCCACTTCTATTTATACTCTGGTTGTTTACCAGTTAAAAGCACTCACTTAAAGGTTAAGTTTAACCCACTGATGTAGGCCGGCTTTGCCCTTGGCCCCTCCTTATACTTTCCCATAGCTTGTTTTGAACCCTGCATTCCAAACGTCGGTTAGCCATGAAAGCACGCCCTACGTGTACTTGGTACAAAGGATTCATGCATCTTTGCTTTGACAAATTTCCGATTTTCTAATGCCAAAACTGACCTCAGCTTTGCAAAGTATTGTGAAATACTTGACGTGGGTGAACAGGATTGTGGGAAGAGCATAATAGGTTTAGTTAATGTACCTTCCCAGCACCCATCTATGTCATGTATGTTACATTAATACCATGTGCATCATACCTGTTAATGTGGTGTACTCTACACCTAACCCATATGAACTGGCTAACACTGCCTTCACCTTACGCTGGCATCCGAAGCAAACAGAAGAGAGGCTCATGATGCTGCTCCCTGTGGAGAACCCCAGGGCTGGGGGGAAATGTTTCCAACCCAACACATCCCTCCTGATGGCAAGGATGGGAGGGAGAGTTGTTCAGTGTCAGTGTCCGCCTGAAGTGTCACCTGGGGAATGACCTAGCATCTTGCATCAGATCCGCAATGTGGCTGGGCTGCGCTGCCATTTCCGGCGATGGTGATATCCAGCAGCTCCCAGGTCAACACCAGGCATTGTTTTGTGCTGGCAAAAGCCATGCTATTAGGTGGCTTAGGCACTGACTCTATGGGTGCTCCGGGGCTGGAGCACTCACGGGGAAAAATTAGTGGGTGCTCTGCACCCACTGGCAGCCAAGCTCCCCTCTCCCCCACCCCACCTCCCCCACTGAGCGTGCCGCGTTCCCGCTCCTTTGCCTACCTCCCAGCGCTTCCTGCCTGGCCACCGCCAAACAGCTGTTTGGCAGCGTAGCAAGCTCCGGGAGGGAGGGGGAGAAGCAGGAACGTTGTGCTCTCAGGAGAGGAGGGGCCAGGGCGGGGAATTGGAGAAGGAGTCGGAATAGGGGCAGGGAGGGGGCGGAGTTGGGGCGGGCACTTTAGGGAAGGGGTTGGAATGGGGGCAGGGCGGGGCCTCATGGAAGGGGTGGAGTCAGGCGGGGCCAGGGGCAGAGGCGGGTTGAGCACCCACCGGTGGGAGCAGAAGTTGGCGCCTATGTTAGGCGGGTGCTTGTTGTGTGGGGTAACAAGAGGTCAGAAGCAGAATAAGAAAAGCAATGAATATGGGGCTCAATTGGGGCTTTGCCTTGTGCCCACCCCCCTGGTCTAGGGCAGGGCATTCGCACACTGCCCAGGAGCATCCCAGAAAGCAGAGTCAGTTCACCCCTTGCTTCTGCTTTGTTCCAGGCTTCATGCCCCACGCTAGCCCTGTACCCGCCGCAGCGTACATGTGCCAGCACCGCTGTATTGGCCAGCTCAATGGGGAGCTAAAGCTTGCCACCCATTCTCCACCCACTCCTGCCAACACATGTGGGCGCTCGGGGGGCACCTTATACCCTCTTACGTACAAAGTGGGCCTTTATTAAGGAGCTTGATTCAACTACCTGCACAGAAGAGTTCTGGCTACTGACTGACAACACAACCAACGAAACGCAAGGCTGACACCTGACCTCATCAGACCAAAACCGCACGGACTGATTATCTATCCTGAGGGCAGGACAGTGCCACGTCTGAGAACTGTCGGTTGACCCTTTCACGAGCCTCAGATGGGCAACAACATCTCAAACGTGCCTACCTGTTTACTTAAAGGAGACCCTCATAAGTAGCCCTATCTCCTCCCTTTGGAAGGCAGTCGCTGAGCATTTATGGTGTCACCTAAAACTCCGCTGCTGTCACAGCTCACTCCATTTACATTTTGTTCGACAAGATGATTGCAAAACACTTCCCCTCTTTGCCCACAGTCTCAAAGGCGTAATTGCTTTCAAAGCTGTTTCAGTCGCTATCATGTTGCAATTCACCAGAATAGCTTGTTTATCTGAAGCACAGGCCCAACGTTATTGCCTGCTGTATTGAATGCATTTTAAACATCTCCTCCGGGCTATTGAATACTCTTCTCTTCTACAAACCAAGGACCCATTTAAGTTTTATTTGCATGATGACAAGTCTCTTTCCATTTAGTTGTTCTACTGTCTGCCAGCATAATCATTATTTCTCTCCATATTTTCCTCGCTGAGCCTTCTTCTCTCTTGCTCCATGTCGTAGGCAGTGATCTATGCTTTTAAGGTGGAATGGAGCTGAGATGACTGCAAGCTTCCCATCAGCAATAAAGTTAAATGTTCTGGATGCTTTTGGGTAAAAATGAAGTATCATTCTAAGCATTATACTAGCTTTAACTAAGATGCACCCACAGAACATTTGTGCATGGAGCAGCATTCCCTTAAGACAGGGGAGAAGTGGTCAAGGTTCAGATAGCCTAGATGGATACTTACTTTGTGCTGTATATCAACAATACTTTCTTACTGCTTCTTGTGCCACATGTTGCATCTCAGTATTAAAAAGCGGAGAGCAAAGGAATCCAGTGCTTAGATCAGGCGAAGGGGTGTCAGGAGTCCTGGGTTCCCCTCTTGGCTCTGACACTGATTCATTGTGTGACCTTGGGCAAATCACGCTGCCGTTCTGTGCCTCGGTTTCCCCACCTGTAAAATGTGGGTAATGATTCTTATCCAGCCCAGGGGAGGACTTAATTAACAAATGCACGCAAAAGGCTGGAGGGGCTGTGTAGGTGAAAAGTATTCCCCCACCTTTGCAATACCCCCCATTTTCAAATGCCCCGGCCAGGCAGGAACAGGTGAGCTGCCCAGGGAAGTACCCCAGCAACCAAACACTATAGCTGCTTCTGGCACTGCACACATCAACCCCACGTGTCTCCAGAGGTGCCTCCTGGAGCCCACGAGGAGGCTGGGTACAGGGCACCGATCCCTGCTGGCAGCGCCAGCACAAACACCAAGGCGGCACATCTCGCTGCCCTTGGTAATAGCTATTCAGAAGCAACAGCTGGGTGCTGCAGGGAGAGGCTGCTGCTTTGCCCCCCACCCCAATTTCTGCCCATGCTTTGGAGGCTGTCGTGGCCGCAAAAAACTCTGCAGGGGGCCGCATCTGATAAACGCTGGCATTGTGTATGGAAAGAGCCGTAGGCTTGACCAGTGATTTCCTCACAAAGGGCAAAAGGAAGAGAGGAGTGGTGGCAAACGGTACTGATCCCAAGCAGAACAATTGGGATCCAGATTTTAAGCTGCTGGAAATGTGAGGGTGTTCAGGTCCCTTGGAGTTTGGTTCAGCCATTCTGTAGAGCTCAGGGCCAGATGTAAAATTCAGACCCAGGAGCCTATGCCAACTTTGGAGAGCATGTGCATATGGTCCATATGAAAAGTACCACCAGGAACTGGGTTTATGCCGGGATCGGATTCCAATCCGAACTTCCCCGAAGTCGGAGGGGGCTCTGATCTGGTGTTCCACCACAGGCAGCCTGCCACAAAGCAGGTGGCTGTGTGTTGCTGAGGCTAGCTGCAATGCACTGCAACCTAGAGAAGATGCCCAGAGATGTCTGACCAGACCCTAACAGAGAGGAAAGGTGAAAAGTTCTCCGATAACCACAGCTGGAGAAACCATTCAGTCCCTGTCTAAGGTTCACCCAGGGCTGGTTTGAATGCACCTGCATTTCTGCCCATCCAACGCAGACAGCTCTGCTGGAGGGATTGTGCCTGTGATGAAACACACACAAATCTCTCTACACCAGGCTGACCCAGAAACCTTCTGACCCCAAGCCTCTGCCTCCCGTCTCATCTTTATCCAAGGCTCCGTTAACTCGATTATGGCTCAACCAAAACCACAATCTGTTTCAAAGACTTGAATGATTTACTGTGACAGCTCACAGGGCGACGCACTCAGAGGCAGAGAACACACAGAGCCTGTCTCATGGCCCACACACAAACTTTCCCGCGGAATCTGGAGAAAGCTGATAAACCCCGCGCCTTAAAGCTGAGGCAGAGACTTTGAGGAATCGGTTGCGAGGAACAAGTGAGGAGGAATAAAGGAGAGGGGCCGGGATGGCCCTTGGCTGCCTGGCCATGGCGGGCGTTGTTGCTTCGGCAACAGCATGGGCGAGTCACACAGCAAGCAAGACATCGTGGATAGGAAGCGTAAGAATGTTGATGACATCACTCAAAGACACAAATAATAAAAGAAAAGTGACACACTAGCTAAATGTGTCATGTCCCCCCAGAAGTGGCTGGGCCACCTGGAGGATAACAGGCCAACCACTTCTACCAGATAGCAGAATGACTCTTTAACTCAAGTGGCAAAGGTCTGTCAGGCTTTCGGTGCTCTAGATCCTTGGTTGAGTGCCTGCCGATGACAACCTAGAGCAGGGTTTGTTGCAACACAATGGCATGAGGCTCTGTGTGGAGTCTCACTGTCTCCCAGAGCAAACTGCATACGTTTCCAAATGGAAAGGTGACTTTTCTCAGTGCCGGCTCAGCAAACTCCAGCTGGGACTTGAGAGTCAAGCTTGATGCAGTAGCCTCATGCAAGTGCTGACATTATAAATTCTGCATCCTTGAAACAGAGGGTAACTATTTAGCAGCACTAACATTTAGCCCCCCACTCTGGATCCCGCTTTGTGCTTCCCCCAAATTTGGGGGTGTTCACATGCTGGGTCAGGCCCATTATTGAGATCCAGACAGGTCACAAAGTTCTGATCTAAATCTGAACTTCCACAGAGTTCCACGGTGTTTGGATCTGGAGTTCTGATGTGGGCCTATCCCTAACAGTCCATGTTTTGGTCCCGCCTCCCCAGACGATGTATTGTGGAGGCTGGAAAGGTCCAGAGGATAAGAGGCACTGTGATGGATGATCAGGCTCCTGGGTGACAAGAAACCTTAGCTTGTTTAATCTGTACAGGAGAAAGGGTTGAAGAAACTTGTTTTAGAGGCAGTCCAAATTATGCATGCTGTCGTGTGCCTCCCCCATTTTTCTGTGTAATACAAGAACAGGATGACACTTTGAAATCAAGGGAAATGGAATCAGAACCAATAAAAAAGAAATGCCTGGTTATATTTATGCAGCAGGCAGTCAACAACACACCAGATGGAAGGCATAGCTGCAGAAGGTCATTGAAACAAATGCTGTGGTTATATATTACAAAGGCCTGGGCAATTTTATGACTGAGGAACATTTGTGGCTATGCAAGCGAAGACAGTGACAAGGGTAATCAAGGCTAATGTTTCAGGGTATGAGCTGATTGCCTGCAGGGGTCAGGAAGGAATTGACCCTGCCGCACATAACATTGCACAAATGGCTAGATAATTGATGGGCCACAATGGAGGGGTGCAGCATTCTGTATTGGTTGCTGCTGGACGTAGGATAACAGAATAAACGGACCCATTGCCTGATGAGGTTTGACAATTTCTGTGCAATGAAATGTTTGTTGATAGCAATACAAACAGAGGAGCAATGGGTTTGCAAGGGAACAAGACACACGTTTGTATAAAACGATCATTTCAGTCAGGCTGTGTTAGCCCAACTAGACACAGGTGCCTTAGGCATAAGACACTTGCAGCAAACCCCTGAAACTCACATGGATTTAGAAGGACCAGCTGGAGTTAAAACTAGGACTGGAGACAAATGTGAGGCTAAGTACAAGCTAATTAAAAGGAGCTGTCAAGGACAAGCAATAGCAAACAAAAATCCTAAAAGACATTTGAATTCCCTTCCTTTTTAACCCATTGCAGGATGCAGGAGAGGGGCAGTAACGCACAGCTGGTTAAAACTGTAGTGTCCCCACACTGGCCGAGACACATACCTTCTCTTTGGTATGAACGACAGGCACTTTTCAGTCTGCTCACTGGAACCCCGACTACAACCCGGATCCCCGTTTCCTCAATAACGACCACTTTGGAATCCAGCCTCGCAGCCATTCTACGCAACTTTCCACACAGTCAGCAATGACCAGGGATAACCCACGTGTGTCATTGCCCCACCCGCGATGGGATGTTCGAAAAGCAAACCAGCCAGGATGCACCACGACAATCGAGGCCACCGTCAACAGGATTTCACCAAAGCCGGAAAATGTCAGTCATTTCACCTGGGTCATCCGAATAGCTGCAAGAAAAACCATCTCCTGCAGCTATGGAAAAGGAGACAGCCCGTGCTCAAAGGCAGAAACAGGAAGGCTATTAAAGGAGAACCAAATGCAGGTGCCTCTGGGGTTGACACCACTGTTCACCGCATTATGGTAGTAGAACAGCCTCCTCCTTTCGTGTCCTTGGATATTAACAGGGTAGGTTGGGGAGGCGGGGGATTAAGCACGATCACAGCTAGTAGACAGTCTATGGTGCACCATTCATGCCAGAGACTCCAGCAGCTGCTCATTTTAATTTGGCTCAACACAGATGGTGTTACAAAAGTTCTGGCCCCACCTGGAGAGGGATGGCTGCTTTAACCGCCGTACCAGGACTTCCACAGCGATCGTAAGAGAGGGTCATTTTCGTTAGCGCACGGTTCTCTGGTGACATCTCTGCCAGCGGTGCACTAAGCAATCCCGCACGGAGGGTGCAAAGGAGGGCTGTTCCCGTAATACACGCACAAATGTCCGCACACACCAATTCTGAAGTGCTGCGTGGCAAGCGGCTGAAATTCATTTTATTGGGGTTGATGCGGCTTTCAGTGTGTTTGACATGCAGAGTGTCTACAGCACAGCTGTTCCTGGAGCACCTCTAATTAACGATTTCCCAGGGGAGTCTTTGGGAGCATCAGTGCGCTGCGCTGGCTGGACTGTAACGAGAGATCTCCAATTAAAGCAGTCACAGGGCTTGTTCTCGCCTATTCCTCTGCACCGTCTAACCCTGTGAACTTTTTCTAAATCATTAGACAGCCTCATTTTCCAGTTTCCTACAAGGGCCTTGTTGTGTCCCTGAAGATTGGTAAACAGCTTCCTGGATTGGACTGTCTAGCAAATATCCCTGAGTTTAGCTGGCTTGTGATCTGCAGCCTTGTGTTCTGATCTGAGGGGCCTGGGCGGGAAACCTCCAGGAAAAAGCCAGGGGGTTTCAGAAAGTGGTTTGGGTGACTTGGTTAAGGCCTGTCTATTCAGCAGCGCAGGTCACCATGACTATCCCACCTGCGTATTCTGCACTGGCATCCCAGGAAGGCACAATTCTGTTCTGGCACTCAAAACTCTTCATTGGCTGGGTCCTATTGACTTTAGAGATCACTGCTCCCACCACAACCACTGAAATCATAGAAATGTCGGGTTGGAAGGGACGTCAAGAGGCCAGCACGTCCAGCCCCCTGCTCTGAGGCAAGACCAAGACCATCACTGTTGTTTGTCCAGCCTGTTCTTAAAATCTTCCAGTGATGGGGATTCCACAACGTCCCTTGGAAGCTGTTCCAGAGTTTAACTCCCCTGAGAGTTAGAAAGTTTTCCCTAATACCTAACCTAAATCTCCCTTGCTGCAGATTAAACTCATCACTTCTTGTCCTGCCTTCAGTGGACATAGAGAACAATTGATCACATTCATCTTTATAACAGCCCTTAACGTATTTGGAGTCTGTTCTCAAGTCGCCCCTCAGTCTTCTTTTCTCAAGACTGAACATGCCCAGTTTGTTTAACCTTTCCGCATAGGCCTGGTTTTCTAAACCTTCTATCATTTTTATTGCTCTTCTCTGGACTCTTCTCCTATTTTTCCACATCTTCCCTAATGTGTGCTGCTCATATAGGCCACAGAACTCCAGCTGAGACCTCACCAATGCCAAGTAAAACAGGACAATTACCTCCCGTGTCTCTCATACAACACTGCTGCTAATATACCACTGCATGATATTAGCCTTTTTTGCAACTGTATTGCACTGTTGACTCTTGTTCAATTTGTGATCCACTATAACCCCCCACATCCTTTTCAACAATACTACTGCCTAACCAGTTATTCCCCATTTTGTAGTTGTGCATTTGATTTTTCCTTCCTAAGTGAAGTACTTTGCACTTATCTTCATTGAATTTCATCTTATTGATTTCAAATCAATTCTCCAATTTGTCAGGATTGTTTTGAATTCTAATCCTGTCCTCCAAAGTGCTTACAACCCTCCCAGCTTGGTGTCCTCTGCAAATTTTATAAGCAGCCACTGCACTACATTAGCCAACTCATTAATGAAAATATTGAATGGTATCAGACCCAGGACTGACCCCTTTGGGACCCCACTAGAGACACCCTCCCAGTTTGATAGCAAACCATTGATGACTACTTTTTGAGAACGGTCTTTCAACAATTTGTGCACCCACCTTATAGTAATTTCATCTAGACCACATTTCCCTAGTTTGCTTATGAAAAAGTCATGTGGGACTGTCAAAAGCCTTATCATGACTTCCCATGAAAGTTACGTCTCTGGAAACAATGCTATGTTCAACAAGCTGAGGGAGATCTGTGGGGGCAGAGGGCAGAGCTTTGATGGGAGCTGGAAGTGGGTCAAGATGGTGCAACTCGCTCCCATGAGAATTAAAAATGACTAGGCACTTCGGGACATTCAGCCCTAAATGCAACACTCATCTCTGCCGTGTAGCTTTCCCTCAATAATTTCATAACAAAGAGACAGACACCAACTGCAAACTAATAATCAAGCTCTTGCTCCTAAAGGAAGAAAGAGGGAGAGATTGTTGTATGTATTTATTTATTTTAATAGTCGGGAACTGGGGTCCAAGTCAGTAGGCGGATAGGTTACATTGATTCATCACCAACTTCCTTATACATTTATAAGCTTAGAAACGAAGAGCAACTCTAGTGGAAGAACTGCAGCGAGCTCGCCAGCTCTGATAAGTTACCCTGGGTGCTGGATACCTCGACCGGGACTCTTCACAGTAGCGGCTGAGCTGGCCACGGAGGCAGCTACAGGGCAGAGTTGCTGAGTAATACAAGGTTTTAAATGCGATTCAAGGGAGTTTTTGATTCTTATCAGAAATGTGCCCTGCTGGGAAAAGGCCAAATCCTGAGACTGTGCAGGAGGCACTGAAAGGAGCAGGTGATGGCCACTAACAAGGACGCCACAAGTCACGTAGCCCCTGATGCTGCAATGAGCTCACCAGAGCTGAGCACCGGTTCCCTAGGAATACTCAGCACTTCTCTAGTGTCTTTCACCGAAGGATCTTTCAGTGCTTCACAACCTTTAACCCATTCAGTGTGTAAACGTACCTACCAAGTAGGTAAGCAAAAGCCCCAGCCAGGAAGTCACATCTGCCCCAAATTTCCCCGAAGGACAGGGACTCTGGGGTTTTGGCTCCATCCATTATGGAGATGGGGGTCAGCTCCAGCTCCCCAAAGTTTGGAAGTGGCCAGAGTTATTGGCTCAGTTCAGATAATGCCCATTATCTCCTCTTTCTGGAGGGGGGCAATGACACACCAGGATAAATGACTTTCCAAAGGCCACATACAGCGAGTCAGTGGAAGAACGGGGGATGGAATGGGCCAAGTCACAAAAGGAAGATCAGAATCAAATCCTACAAGGACCGTACTTGCTTTAGGGTGAAATAAAGCTAGTTTACTACAATACAACATATTGCAACTTGGTTCTAAAATAAAATTGTGGCGGGTTTTGTCATAAACTGACTTCTCTCTCCTTCCCTCTCCCAGCCCATGTCTTGATTGTGTTTTCCCATCTCCTCTGTAGAGAAGCAAGAACACTATTTCTATGTAATTTAATTAGGCTTTCTCTGCTTTATGTCCCAGGACATAAAGACATCATGAAATTTTAAAATGCAGTAATTTTACACCAAAGGATTATTCATACAGCAACACCGTTGCTAGCAACAGAATGTAAAATGATCAGGATGTGTCTGCACTGTATTTTGGTGTATGTCGGAGATTTATATGATTCTTCGAGGAGTTATTATGATCATTAGGTTGGATTTTTGGGGAGATGCTTTCTCTTCAGTAGTAGATCTGATATTGTATGTCCTGCTCCTGGGCTAGCTGAAACTTGTATTTAGAATGCTAGAGCACAACTACTTGTCGGGTAATGGAATCAGTGTCAAGGATAGCATCTTAATAGATTCAAAACCTTTTTTTCCAGAGGTTGCACCCCATTTGTGATGGGAACAGCTGAAGGCATCATGTGGACATCACTGAGGACACCGTGATCACCCAAGAAAGAGATCTTGGAATCACTGTGGCTAGTTCTCTGAAAACTTCTGCTCAATGTGCAGAAGTGGTCAAAAAAGCTAACAGTATGTTAGGAACTAGTAGGAAAGGGGTAGAAAATAAGAGAGAAAATATCCTAATACGACTATATAAATCCACGGTGCACGCATAGTTTGAATACTGTTGCCAGTTCGGGTAGTCCCCATCTCAAAAAGGATATAGTGGAACTGGAAAAGGTTCAGAGAAGGGCAACAAAGATGATGAAGGCTATGGAGTGGCTTCCATATGAGGACAGACTAAAAAATATAGGGTGTGACAGTGTACCCCATAAGGCTTTATGGGGAGGGGGTGCTTATAAATGTATGTATGACATAACTGGAATATGTTTTGTGCTGCCTGTGCCATGTAACATATCTTCGTAAGGGTTATGGTCTACTATATCTATTCACCCTATTTGTACATATATATCATTTTTTACTCGAGGTTAAGAATATGGGCTGTATGCTTGCCTGATTTCTAAGTAAGCTTTGTGAGGCATTTGGTCAGCTTCTTTAGGAAGGAATTTGCCAGGTTAAGTACCTGATCAGGAGACACTTAGGGAACAATGCATCTTGGAATGCTCCAATCCACATGAGAAGTCTTCCTGGAGACATGCAAGATGCCATGTGGACAATGGCGTCGGCCTGCAAAGACTGAGTCATGCAGGGGCATGTGACTTGCCCAGGTGACTCCAAAACTCCATCTTGGAGCTGGGCTTTGCATAGGAGGGAGGAGGGGGGTCTCCACCCACAAGAGAGAGTCTACTTAAACCTGTGGGAGACCCCTCCAGGTTGTCTTCAGCTGGCTAAAGAAGGAGCCTCTCCACCCCTCCTAGGATACTTGAAGGAGACTGAAACAAAGGACAGTAACTACAGGGGGTGTGAGTGATTGCTGAACCCAGGCTAAAAGGAGATTAGCCTGTAAAAGGGAGCATTCTGGAACTGGTGAGGAAATTATCTGTATTCAGTTTGATTAGGCATAGATCTGCGCATTTTATTTTATTTTGCTTGGTGACTTACTTTGTTCTGTCTGTTACTACTTTGAACCACTTAAATCCTACTATCTGTATTTAATAAAATCACTTTTTATTTAGTAATTTACTCAGAGTATGTATTAATACCTGGGGGAGCAAACAACTGTGCATATCTCTCTATCAGTGTTATAGAGGGCGAACAATTTATGAGTTTGCCCTGCATAAGCTTTATGCAGGGTAAAACGGATTTATCTGGGTTTAGACCCCATTGGGAGTTGGGCATCTGAGTGCTAAAGACAAGCACGCTACTGCGAGCTGTTTTCAGGTAAACTTGCAGCTTTGGGACAAGTGATTCAGACCCTGGGTCTGTGTCTGGAGCCAGACGGAAGTGTCTGGCTCAGCAAGACAGGGTGCTGGAGTCCTGAGCTGGCAGAGAAAACAGAAGCAGGGGTAGTCTTGGCACATCGGGTGGCAGCTCCCAAGGGGGTTTCTGTGATCCAACCCGTCACAGTGGCGTAGTCGGCAGGATTCGAACCTGCGCGGGGAAACCCCATTGGACAGACTAAAAAATATAGGGCTGTTCAGATTAGAAAAGAGATGACTGAAGAGGGATATGATAGAGCTCTATAAAATCATGAATGGAGTTGAAAAAGTGACAAGAGAATTCCCACAATATAAAAACCTGGGGTCACCTGATTAAATTAATAGGCATCAGGTTTAATTCAAACAAAAGGAAGCATGTGTTTTCACACAACCTGTAGAACTCATTGCCATGAGATGTTGTGGAGGCCAATAGTATAATTGGGTTCACAAAAGAACTGGATAAGTTCATGTAATATAGGTCCATCAATGGCTATTAGCCAAGATGATCAAGAACGCAACCCCATGCTCTGGATGTCCCTAAGCCTCCAACTGCCAGAAGCTGTGACTGGGAGTCAGGGTGGATCATTCTATAATTGCCCTACTCTGTACACTCCCCATGAAGCTCTGGTAAGGACCACGGTCAGAGATTGTATACTGGGCAAGATGGACTATGGTCTGAACCAGTATGGATGCTCTTATGTTTTTATGACCTAAAAGCATCATGACTTGAGGACACCATGACTTAAAGGCACCTGGAAATGAGGACATTGTGACCTAAACACACCATTAGGGATAAATCTCTGGATAGGCCATGGATTATAACTTCTTATTTCTCCCCAAAGAAAATTCACATAACACAGTTCATTAGGGTAGGGAGGAAATACTCTGGTCCTCTGGTAAATTAATGACAACTCTGCCCTGAAAACATTTTAATTGCAGGCTTCACAACCACCATGACTTCCACTGCAAAAGAAGAAAGGGTGGGAAAGGAGAACTCAGAAAAATGTGCAGTCAACTGGCTTTGAATGCAGACCAGCTCCACGGCACATTGGAATCCTCTTTCCAAGCTTCTTGCTTTTAAGGAGCAACTTTTAGTATCAGACGTCTACTCTTGCTGTTATAACTGGGTGGCTCCGACAGTGAAGGGTAGTGGCCAGTGCATGGATTTCGGCTAAGGCTATATGACTAGTGCTTTATCAACTGTTTGCTGTGGTAGATTTAATTTGGGTTGAATTGCCTTGCCCTTGGTGACACATATCTACTGTCCTGGAAGCAGAAGGATCATTTTTCTGATTGATTAGTTATCTGTGGGCCTGATTCAAATACTTTGCTTGACAATTCTGCCTTGTGCATCTCAGTACAGAAGAGGATGCACACTCGATATGCATTTTAGGTTATAGGGCAAGATTAGGAACTAACTTGGTTTAGCTAGATCAAGGAGACCTATCTCCATGTCCAGGTAGAAATGGTCTTTCTTAATCAGTTGTGGCCTTATATTTGGGGACAACTCGTTTGGGGGGAGGGGAAAGTTTACTGCTTGCTTGTTTTAAATTTGGGCTAAAGTAATCAGACAAAACAATGCAAAATCAATTTTGCCTGACCAGGTGAAAAGTCAAGCTTATTGCTCTTTCAAATTGAAACATTTCACATTTATAACTGCTCTTTTTGGGTGGTTTTACCTCCAAACATAATAACTTTGTTTAACATTTCACATTTGATTTGTGAAAAAAAGGCCAAAGTAACTTTTGCAATCCCTTAGATTTCTTGGTGGGACACGCTGATCTGCAACATCAATTGCATCTTCAGCCCATATTCTCCCTTCCTGTGAGGGTCTAGACATCATGGTGACAACATCGGGAGCAGACTCCACCTCTAGGTTGCCCATCAAAGACCAAGGGGTGGGATTCAGGTAAAGCTCGGTCACCCTAAGGGCCGAATCCAAGTCCTGCTGAAGTCAATGGGAGTCTTTCCATGTACGTTAATGGAAACTGGATCAGGCCCCACAAGCTGTGTCTAGCCTAGAAAATGTTCTACCTTTATTTGCAGTGGCACCAGCCATGGTAAAAGCACTCCTGGAGACACGGCTCAAATATTTTTAACCATCATGTCATGAAAGCCTCTCTGCCAGGGGTACCCACACCTGAGCTCTCTCTCCACTTGTGATTTCACCATGCCTAGTGCTGACGCAGGTACGCTGGGGCCTGATCCAAAGCCCATTGAAGTAAATGGAAAGACTTACATTGATCTCAGTGGGCATTGAATTAAGCCCCTGTTGCTGGGGGCCACCAAAAGAAATTAATGGGCAGCAGGTTTAAAACAAATAAAAGGAAGTTCTTCCTCACACAGCGCACAGTCAACCTGTGGAACTCCTTGCCTGAGGAGGTTGTGAAGGCTAGGACTATCACAGGGATTAAAAGAGAACTAGATAAATTCATGGAGGTTAAGTCCATTAATGGCTATTAGCCAGGATGGGTAAGGAATGGTGTCCCTAGCCTCTCTTTGTCAGAGGGTGGAGATGGATGGCAGGAGAGAGATCACTTGATCATTACCTGTTAGGTTCACTCCCTCTGGGGCACCTGGCATTGGCCACTGTCAGCAGACAGGATACTGGGCTGGATGGACCCTTGGTCTGACCCAGTCTGCCATTCTTATGTTCTTATGTTCTGGGAAATGAATGTTCCATTTTCTAGAAGAGATGCATCCTTGTCCCTAGATGGAGCCTTTCACAGGATCTAGCCCTTAGTGATTTACATTCGGCTTGGGAATGCAGACTTGTAAAAAACTAACAAAAAATACCAAGTGTGCTACCCAGCCAGGGGCCCACAGAAATGCTTCCCTCCGAGTTTCATTTTGTTTTGAAATTCACTGGGAAATGAAACAGCTCCAAACACTGCATTCCCCAAGTCTCAGAAAGCAAAAGCAACAATGGAGCAAAGCTGAACTGACCCCATTGATTCTCACAGCTGGGGCTGCAAAAAAATGGTCAAAGAAAACACTGTGCAGAGAAACTGCCCTTTTATAACTTTAATAACCAAAGGTTATTGGTAACACAGGGAAAGAAATACCAGGAGCAAATCCTGCCCATCTTACTTATGCGTATAGCTCCATGGACTTGAGCAACTGAATTTTTGATGGCTTATTCCAATGAAATCTCTGGACTTCTTGATATTCACTCATTAATAGGCAGGTGGGCAAACCGCCTGGTCTATCCTCAGTCCAAACAATACCTCAGTCCCGTATCTTCCTCTGACGCATCTGGCACTGAACCCTGTTGGTGACAGGATAATGGACTAAAGGACCCTGGGCTGACCCAATTCCTATCTGAGGTTCACAAGGGCATGACAGTAGAACTTGAATAATGAGATAGTTTAGAATCTGATCATTCTTTTTCCATGTTTTTATCTACAACTCCCCCAGAAACCACCCAACCATGCCCACACAATAAAAAGGAGAGAAGAAAAGGTAATAAGATTCCAAATTGCCTTCTCCTGAATTCAAATTGCTTCATATATTATGTTCATGATAACTACTGTAGTTCCTATTTTCCACCAGTCCCTTTTTTATACAAGACAAGTTCTCGTGTTAATGAATTCTAGATTTTCATTTAATAAATGTTGCATAGGAAATCCTCATTATTTGTGTCTTCATCAATCTAAACGAGAGACACAAAATGCCCCTTCCTAAGTACCTGGGATCAATAGCGTATGAAGCTCACGTATAAATACTCCACATGCTGCCACCAAGAAGAATTCAGTAATTGAAAAGACCTTATAAATCAATAGAGCTAAATTGAAAACTCAGACAGAACTTCACATCATTCACCCACTCTCTTGTTAACACTTTTCTGTACTTTTAGAAAAAATATTGGCCCAGCCTGGAAGAAAAATTGAACGTTGTGCTTTATCCCAATCATTCTGTAGATGCCCAGGGGCCATCCAGTATCAGCATCTCTAATTATCTGTCTTATATGTTCTGATTCTTTTTTCAAAAGCTTCACTGATTATCTTTCTCTTTTTACTTAAACAAAAAGTAGATCAGTTCCATTGTAGCTCGGTTTGTCTTTTCTCGGTTGTTTCAGTATGCCGTTGACTAGCGTTTGGAATTAACCTGGCGCCAGGAATCTGGTCGTTTTTCATTTCCTGGGCGCATCCTAACAAAGGGTGAGCAAATTGGCGTGGCTAAAAGGAGAATCTGGCCCCTCTCCCATGAGCCCAACCTGCACCTTTCTGAGAGGTTGCACAACAGAAGTTTGGTTTGGGATTTTTCAATTTCATGCTGCTTCTGAAGTCTGAGTAAAGGTGTTAGATTGTAAACTCAGTGGGACAAGGATTGTCTTGTTCTGTGCCTTTACAGAGCCCAGCACAAGGGGGAGGAGGGGTGACCCATAACTAGGGCTCCTAGGTGCTTGAGTGATACAAATAATAAATCATAATAATAATGGGTTGGCAGAGGTAGAAAATTTAGCCCCTATTCATCTACAGACCATGTATAGCATGAGCAGTGACTGAGCAAGCTCCTCCCTCACCCTGCAAACGGAGCCCAGCCTGACGTGGTCAGCAAGTCTTCGTACTTGTAGAAGAATGTCTTATTCTTATGATTATTGTACTGTAAGTTAAAATGCTTTTTCATAGCTTTGATTTACTGCCCAAGAAGAGTCCTGAGCAGGAGAGGGAAGTATTTTGTTGAGCCACAAAACACGGGCAGCGACAGCGCAACCATCCCCACCAACGTGTCTCCACCCGCTTCTGAAGGGACCTCTTCTAGGATCTGCTCCAAAGCCTACTGAAACCACTGGGAGGATCTGTAGCGCTGAGGGTGAAGTTCATTCCCCACAGCCCAGTCACGCTTGGTCGCCCTGCTGAGACTGCCAACGGGGGGGTGGTTCTGGGGAGTTGCAATGGATTCTACTGGCAGGACCAGCAGCTGGTTTTTCTCAACGGAGACTCCGCAGCCTTTGCCCGTTGTCACCCTGGGGAATCCCAGAGCCCATATGCGGGGCCTTCAAGAAGTGATGCAAAGCATTTGGATTTGATTCAGCACCTGGGCAATGGTTCCCCCCCACCCTTTATTTGTTACGTATGCAGTGGTGGTAGCCATGGTATGGGCAGATTGTTGTTCTTGCCGTGCCTAGAGACCCCAGTCAGGCCCAGTGTGCTAAGTACTGCACAAACGCACTGGCGCCATGGTCCCTGCCCCTCAGAGTTCACCATCTAGTAGTTTATAGGCCACATCCATCCCAGATGCAATGCCACAGACCCAGTGAGTTATATCAGGGATTCATTTTGCTCTACGTGCTCTAAAAAAAAATGCCTTTGGGTGGCATTCACCCCTGTGCAGAGGGCTAGCATGAGGCTTATGCAGCATTTAACTCTACAAAATGGGGCAGAAGTGGACTGAAGTGGCGCACAAAGCCCTGAGCTGGCTATCTCCACCAGGGTGAGTTTCACCCTACAAGAATAATTACTAAAGCTTCCAGCTGGCTGATATCCAATCCACCCACGTCAGCAAGGACTGATCCCTGGCACCATATGACCTCTGGTCTGCAGGCTCCGGGAGAAAGCAACTGCTGGTCTTAGCCCAGCTAGTCCACACCATCGAACCCGTTCAGTCCTGATTTCTCGACGGCGCTCTGACTGCAGGTGCATTCCGCTCAGCCTCCTGAAGTGCAGGTTAATCCCTGGGGGACGGCAGAGTTTAAACCGCTCGAGTGATCAAAGTAATTTCCTTAATTTATCTCTACATAAAACCGAAAGAAATGTGATAATAGCCTCAAGACATGTGATTAGGTTGAGCTAATCATACCCTGGAGGCAGAAAAGGCTGGAGACTGTATAACGTTCCAGGACTGAGATGATGTTAGCATCACAAGCGTCTACATTAGCCCCTGTTGTTTCAGCACATGAACGCTCTAGACACAGTTTACCTGAGAGCCAGTGATTCGTGTCTGTGACGGGGGCAGGCCAGATGCCGGCTCTTGCCCAGGCTGCAGGCGTTAGCTAAGAACCGAAAACCTCATAGCTGGAGACCAGATCACCTGGATGTTAGTTTTGCTCAAAATAGGTACTAGTCCTCGTGTAGTGTTTGTACAGACATTTCACGATGATATTAATCACCAGTGTGTTATGAGCATTCAGAAAAGACCTCACTCTGTACGCTTTGATAATACAGTAATATTGTATCTGTTAGTAGAGGGCAACGTTATCACTGTTCTGTGACTGCCCTTCTCCTGTTGGCCATGAAGGGACAGATCTAGCTAGCCTCATACCCACAGTGTCTCTCTCTCTCTGGACCTTTATAGTCCCTTCAACCATGATACCCGAGTGCCTTACATTCAAACTCAGATCTGGAGAAAACAGATCCAACTCCACTGATTTCAGAGGACTTCTACCCCCTTCCAAAAGATCTGAATAATGCCCAATGTATCTAATTCCCACCTAACTCCTGGCCTGACCTTATCTTCATGGCACTTACTCGCGAGCAGGTTCTGCACGAACAATTAATTCCACGCAGAGATCATTTGAATGTTAAGTGACCTTTTTATTTATTTTGCCCTTAAAGCGGAAGAAGAAACGACAGCCAAATGGGCAGACTGGCCACGGGGTGCTGCACAAAGAGCTTTTATTGCCTGCAGTGAACACAAACTGTAGCAGGTCTTTTGAAGCCGCCTTGAAGGAGAAATGACAGAGCTATAATACCTTAGAGCAAAGTAATGCTTTGTTGGGGGTTACACCTTATTCCTTGAGTGCTTTGCAGCTGCTCCACAAAGGGTTGCCTGTCTATTAATGCTGTCCCCAGCATCTATTAGGTTTGACCCTCTTACAGCACAGTTTGGAAGCCTTTAAATCCATCAAGGAAGTTCAGTTTCTTTCTTTCATTTTTTTTTTTAATCCTTTCCAGATTGGATTAGAGCCTTTCAAATAGCCACAGAATTTAAGGCCATCGAATCTGAACCTTGTATATCACAGGCTGTAGAATGTCACCCCGTCATCCCTGCACTGAGCCCAAAGATGTGTGCTGGGCAAAAGCAGCTCTTCCAGCATGGCATTGTGATCTGGAGACTTCGAGAGATGGACAATCCACCACTCCCCTTGGAATTCCCTTGCTCCTGATACTGACTTTTCCGATAGCTCAGCGGTTTGAGCATTGGCCTGCTAAACCCAGGGTTGTGAGCTCAATCCTCGAGGGGGCCATCTAGGGCAAAAATCTGTCTGGGGATTGGTCCTACTTTGAGCAGGGGGTTGGATTAGATGACCTCCTGAGGTCTCTTCCAACCCTGAGATTCTATGATCATTCATAAATAACATTTTGTGTTTCTATAGTGCATTCCATCCAAGGCACTTTAAAAACATTAGTTAATTAAGCACCACCACGCCTCTGTGTGGCAGGCTGCTATAATTTAGAGATGAGGAAACTGAGGCATGAGAGGTTAAATGGCCTAGCCAAGGTCACAGTGCAAATGAATGACAGAGCCAGTAATAGGTCCCAGGAATCCTGGTTCTCACATGACCTCTGAAATCTGCTCATCATTTTAATGCATTCCAGGGAAACTCATTCTCTCTCATCTGAAAGGCTGCCTGAGTGGTGCCATTGTGATGACACATTGCAGTGCCATGCAGCCGTCATCACCACTAGAGAAAGACCTGAACGGGGATGTTCAGTCCAACCTCCTGAGTTTTAGGGAAATTTAGCTCTGCGTCTAGATTCAGAATTTGCAACTCAGCTCTGTTTCTTACAGTGCGTTCAACTGGGGCAACAGACCCACTTCATTGCTCCCGACCACCTCTACTCCGGCCACCGCCACGAAAACCCTGGGGAAGTTTGGATCCAGATTCCGAACCCAAACTTTGCAAGTTGGGCCCATCTCCACTCAGTCTTTCAGCGAGTGTACCCATAGGTGCCCTTAATAACGCTGTCAGGGGCCAGGGCAGAAAGCAACCTCCGCACTTTATGGTGTTCGGCAGAGGTGAGAGCTCGACAAGGGATTTTAGTCCTACCACACTGCGCTCCCCAAGGGGGCCCAACACATTAGGGGAGAAAAAGCCGTCAGAGCGGAGCGGGCCTAGCAAGAGAAGCCCCGAGCCAGATACAAGTGATCGTGTTTTGCAGGCGCTGCTGAACTCTGGGAGCCCCCATGCGCTGAGCTAGCCTAGCAAATTTGGCCATAGCCCTTGAGCAAGCCAATGCAGATGCTCTGCGGCTCACACCAGAGGTTATGTTATTCTGCTACTGATCTGCATCCAGCGTTGCACTGAGACATGAAAGGCATGGCCGCCACGCTCACTCCCGGCTCTGTAGTTATCTATCTCAGGGCTGCTGGCACCCGCCCACCCACTTGCAGAGGAAACTTCTGGGAAGCCTGGTTTGATCACAGTCCTCCAGCTGCCATCTCTGTCGTGCCAGTGGTGCTTTTGCTCTTTGCTCTCACACTGCTGTGCTAGGTGAAAGAGCATTCATTAGTGGAACAAAACGCCCAGGGACCCGTTGGCCAGGCAAGCCTGAGGGGTTTGAGAGGGTGCTGCCCTTTCTACCCAGCCGTGTGCCTCCCAGCACCACATGCCGCAGCCTGGCAAAACATTGTCCGAGGTCGTGACTGCGATATTGTCGCCAATGAGCTAAATTTCAGATCCTCCAAAGGTATTTAGGAGCCTAATTCCTGAGATCTTTCAAATCCTGATATCTTTACTCAGTCCATCCTCATGCAAACCTCCCCCCTGCACCATCACTTGGGCCTTGAGTGACTTTAAGAGGAGTTTGTGCATGCAAAATTGGGGTATGAAGTGACTCAAGCTCTTAAGATTTGTCCTCCTGGCTCCAATGGGATCTTTATTCAGTCTGAGTAATGTCTGATTAGCAACTGAGTCAGGGTCTCAGGATAAGTCAACATGCACAGCCCTCCCACTGGGGAACAGCATCACACGGGCACTGCAGATTTCCTTCTGAGCTGAACAGGGGACCTGAACCGACATGTGGCTGGCTGAGAAAGGTGCCATGACGGAGCAGCTTTTACAGAAGTACTGAGTTGAACCTTCGCTGGCCCCCTTGCAGTGAAGGCAGCCTGTACATGTCCTCAAGAGAACAGTGTCGAAAGGAGAGAGATGAAAACTTAACTTTGTCTACACAACAGAACCCCACACAACTCAAACGCTGATGCACACAAGGGGCACACTCATTCTCCACAGCCATACAAAGCAAAACCAAATTAAGGGAAAATCCAAAATCAGGGGCGCCGGCTCCCACAATTTTAATCACCAAGTTTTGCAACGTTTGGTGTTTTTCTTAAAGCCCCTTTTCATGTGCCTGGGTGAGTCTCTCTGCTTTCATTTTAAAACAAGGACCTTTCAAGCCCCGATGGTTGTAGAAAAAAAGCTAGAAAATCTGACCTGAGTGCAGCCACCGGAAAACAAATAAAATGAACCCTGTGTTCATTCATTTTTAACTGCCCTGAAATGCAAACCACGCCAGGTGGGTGAAAATAAATAACAGCTTCTAAGAGGTGGGGCAAAACCAGCCCACAACAAATCAATGTATTAAATAAATTCCAGGCAAGAACTTTAAAATACAGCATGGGCAGATTCAGAGGAAACAATTAACACAAGGCAGCATCTGGGCTGGCTGAGGATCATTGACCGGCATGGAAAATATGTTTCCAAATGACTTACAATATGCAGTAGATTTGCTACAAACAAAATATCCATCCTACTAGTCTCTAATTCTGTCTCAACCAGGCTGATAAGAAGAGACAGAGAGAGGAACAAGGACATAAGAATGGCAGCTTGATTTCCTTGTATAAGTGTCACTCGATGAGCGGACTCTAATATTAATTCCCTGCGATTCTCTGGTTTCTACTTGTTTTGGAAACTTTCGTAATAACGGTTTAAATGACTCATTTATCAATTAAATGTGCGATTTTGCAAGGCAAATTAAAACCCATGTTCTTGTTTAATTAATAGGACTGCTTAATATTAGATAAATTAGGGAGACTGTTGATGAGCTAATTTGTTAATTAATGGAAGCCTTGGGGCTCTTGTTTTATTAAACTTTGACAAATTCTTTAATCTAAACGTGGAATTTCTCCTGTAGAAACACTAGCATTTTGCAAATTTGCTGGGCTGATTTATGCCCCTAATGCACCTCATGGAGCCACTGCCACCAGGGCAGAGTCAGTGCTAGAAACCAGCAAACCATGACCTCTCCATTTGCGCACACTTATGGCAACGTTTTACATCCACTTGACCCTCGCTTTGCAAAGAGGTAAGGGGTGACACTCGGTGCAAAGCAGGGGGAATCAGTTCCCAAAGTTGCTTCACTCCCCCAGGGCAGCCAAGTATCGCAAAGGCAACTCAAAGCTGCAGCGGAGTCAGGTGGCTTGAAGAAGCCTGCTCCATTCTTGGAAGTGTTTTTCCCCACGCTCACAATAAGCAAGCACAATCCGTGGCCACCTGGAAGTCTGAGGCCACATGGCTGGATCTGGCAAGTGAATTTAGTGCTGGTGAAAAGTGCCAGATTATCAGCCACTGGAGAGTTAAGTCCCATGTTTACTCACAGGACCCTGTTAGTACAGGAAATAGGAGGACAAGTTTCCCCATCATACTAGCTGCTAATGATTCTCGCACATCTGTCCTGAAGGTATCCCCCTCTCTAGGGGTGTGGGTCATTCAGTCTCCATGACCTATTCTCATTTCTAAGCTTTTTACAGACCTTCAGTGTGCTTTGGTTTCTCCTAGTGAATGTTTTCATTAACTCCACTGCCCTGGTGTTCAGTCACTGCCCGAGCTGTATGAAGTCATCCTCTTCATTCAGTGATGCTGCCTCCACTGAGATCGGTCTCTGTTTCCAAATCCCCCATTGCCACAGCATCTAGGCACCAACATTTGTTGCTTCGGCATGCTCGTTTGTCACACGAGAGCTGTGCTGACCTGGTGAAAGTTATTCCATGAAGTTCACCACTGAACTATTGCTGTTTCATTCCTGCTGCTCATGCATCCCTCAATTTTTGCTTTTCCGCCAAATGCAACAAAAAAATGGCTATTTTTGCATCAAAAATGTGCACAAATTCAAATGTTAAAGTTTAAATTGTGAAACGCCATCTCATAGACTCATAGACTTTAAGGTCAGAAGGGACCATTATGATTGTCTAGTCTGACTTCCTGCACAATGCAGGCCACAGAATCTCACCCACCCACTCCTGTAACAAACCCCTAACCTATGTCTGAGTTATTGAAGTCCTCAACTCGTGGTTTAAAGACCTCAAGGTGCAGAGAATCCTCCAGCAAGTGACCCGTGCCCGACGCTGCAGAGGAAGGCGAAAAACTGCTAAAAATGGTCCAGCTTTTGCTCTGAAATTGGCCCATTTTAACTGGAAAAGGTACCGACTGAGTGGTCTTTGGTGTCATCAGCTATTTTTGAGTTTCTAACACTGGGCAAATGAACTCCAGTCATTTCACTTTTTCTTGTGAGTGTTTTGCAAGCTTACTCAGCACTTTCTTCTTCGCCCGGTTTCTAGTCACACTAGTCCCTGGGTTTTCTTGCTGCAATTCTACTGCCCTGCGTTTGACTCTTGGCTAAAATGATGTGCAGTAAGTCCAGCCTCCGTAAATTGTCTACGCCAATTATAGTGCCTGGCCACCATAGGGCAGACATCATCTCCTCCATGGTCAGAAATCTTTTCCTATCTGATAAATCTTATGCACAGTGGCAGGTTGTGCTTGTCCTTGCATACAAGGGCGAGGACACCTAGATGGTCTAATAATCGATGGACTGAGTTATATGGTGTATGTGACACCCATGAAAGGGTTAATCAGATATCAAGCCTCAGTGGATGGCAGCCTCCTGCCCTCCGGATCATTGATCACCCAATAGCAATATATTCTGATGATGTAATACTCCCAACTTTTGTTCCATTGGTCAAGTGTGCTGTCAATTAATATCCTGCCAGGGATAATGCCTGCATCTGTAATTTTCATTCCATGCATCTGAAGAAGTGAGTTTTTTACCCACGAAAGCTTATGCCCAAATAAATCTGTTAGTCTTTAAGGTGTCACAGGACTCCTCATTGTTTTTGTGGACACAGACTAACATGGCTACCCCACGATACCTGCCAGGGATTTGTTTGGGTCGATTTCTATGAACAGTGGTTTTCTCTGCACCAGTGGAATTAGCTGGGGGCATGCATGTGTATTTAAATTAGTTCCTGTCAAATTAAACAAGTTGTTTTTCTGACTTGCCACTAGACTCTCAAATAGGATAACGCCAAAAAAAAGATTTCTGAACTCTGACATCCAATCTTCAGTGGCAAGCAGAGAAGATAACTTGGCCTCCTGACCCTGGAAGAGAAGCTCAGAGAGAAGATGACATTTTCAAAGATCCCATGCAGCTGCTGAGTGTATGGCTGGCTGTTGGGATGAACCACACGCTAATGAGCACAGAGCTCAGAATTCTAGAGAGATCCCCATCACAGCCAACACCTGCAGGATTGTAATTTTGCTACACATTTGATGGGCAGTGGAGGGATTCGTCAAGATGTAATTCTAGGCTGGGTTTCTCAGGGTATGTCTACACTGCAATGAAACACCCCTGGCTGGCCCATGTCCGCTGACTTGGGCTCGCGGGGCTAGGGCTGCAGGGCTATAAAATTGTAGTGTAGATGTCCAGGCTCAGACTGGAGCCCAGGCTCTGGGACCCATAGCGCATGTCTGAACTGCAGTGTAAGCCCAGGGTTTGAACTCAGGCTCGAGCCTAATCCCCCTTCTGTCTATACACAAATCATGCTAACCCAGAGCTTGGACCCAGGGTCCTAGGATCCCATGCAGGTCAAAGCCTGAGTCAAGCCGGGACCCAGGATTCAAGCCTGTTGCTTTCCAGTGTAGACGCAGCCCCACTGGACTCGTGCTCTGGGAGTCAGCCAAAGTATCCTACAATCCCAAGGGCTGACTTGCTTTGTCCTCTGGACAGTCAAGTTTTCCACATGCTGCAGCATGACCAAAGGGCTAGAGTGGCCACATTTTGGGAGGGCGCTCAGAAGTCTGGGATATGGGTGGTTGGATTCAGGCCCGCATAGTGCAGTGTAGACACTGGAGCCCCAGGTTGGGACCCAGGATTCAACAATTCCTAACCTGAGGTTACAAATCAATGTAGACCCTCAGGCTCAGGGTCTGCTAACACGAGTTCGGCTAACTCTGGGCTTACGTTGCAGGGTAGCTGTACCCTGAGGGAAAGATCATAAAATACTTGATGTGACATTCAAGGTGGTTGCTTTAAATGCACCTTCAATCACAATTTAACACAGCTATAAGGGTTCATTTGGCTGGCAAAGCCATCCCAGCCACATGCTGTCTGCATGCGCCAGTCTGGAGAGCTGCCAACTGCAGGGTCTATGTAATTTTAAGACACCAGCAAACCACCAGGATCAGTTGTCACTGAAGCCCATTTAACAGAAAACATAGTGGGTTGTGGTTTCCAAAGAAACTGGAACAGGAAAAGCAGCAGGGAGGAAAGAAGGTCTAGAAGCCGAAGCACTAGATTGGAACTCATGAGACCTAGGTTCATTTCCCAGCCCTGCTGCGTACTCTTTGGGTGCGTCACTTCCAATGAGTCTCAGTTTCCCCCAACCTGAATCTGTAAAATGGGGATAACAGTCCATCCATGCCTCACTATAAATTCATTCCTGTTTGTGAGGCACCCAGCTATAGGGTCATGGGAGCACTACAAATTATAGACAAATAAACCAACCTGAGGGCTTACATGCTGCGTAGATCCTGCACTGGCCCTCTACCTGGAGTGAATTTCACTTAAGGAATATATCTATGGTGTCTTCAAAGGCTCCCTCTCCAAGACGGCACAGGGCAAAAAATTCTTCATGCATAGTTTATTCCGTAAATTTTAATCTCTTTCCCTCTTTTCAAACTGTCCATAATCAAACTGGGAAACTCCCAGGTGTATTCTTTAATCAAAATTCTTTCTACGTTTCCCAGTGAATAACATTTGGTTTTTAGTAGAGCTGTTCGAAAAATGGGATTTCCAGCCAAAGGGAAATTCCAATATTTATTTTTCTCCCCAAGAGGGACAAAAATTCAAAATATCAAAAATGTTCACAGAACAAAAATATTCCCAAAAACATTGCAATTCAGAAATGTCAAAAGGAACATTTTTGACATTTTCCAATCACAGCAAAATGTTCCGCTGAGAATTGTCCCATTGGGGAAAAAAACTGGAAAGCTTGGTCAAAATTGACATTTCCCCCCGAAAAAGTTTGATTTTGATGAGACCCCAGATTTCATTAGGAACATTTTTTGACCAAAAAAATTCTAGGGGGAGCTTTTCAAAGAGCAGTTAGGCTGCTAACTCCAATTGAAAGTCAACAGTCTGCCAAACGTAGCTTTGAAAATCTTCACCTTTCTCTCTAGATTGTTCATTACATGAGATGCAGAGCATTGTTTCTTCTCTCTCCAGGGATGGTTTTCCCAAAGCCCAAGGCTGTTCTGATCCAGACATTGTTTCAGGGCCTTCCCAGCCTTTCTTCCTGCGTCTAGTATTTTGGCAGAGCTACCAACAGAATTATGCCCCTGCCATCGCATCTGAAGACTACAAACATGCTGCTCTGTTTGCCAGCCCCCGGAATTTATAGCCAGTGACTTGGCATGGAAATATTTCTCTACCCTTTTCCTTCACACAAATTTATTTCTGCTGCCTAGGAAGAGCATGAATTCTTAGCACCCGCAGTGCCAGATCTGTCTTTCGCAGAACAACATTCCAGCCTTTCTTCCGGGGAAGAGGGGAGAAAAAAATCAGTTGACAGTTCAGAGAGAAACTTTAGGCAATTTTTTAAAACGATGGAGGAGCTCATTGTACATGGAGGAGCTCAGTGAGCTAATTTGCTTTAATCAATGGGTTGTGTTAATTGAGCTCATTCTTGTAAATTAATAAAATTCTAGCAAATGGACAAAGCTAGTGCAGCTGTTCGGGGGAGAGTTCGGGGGGAAAAGGGATTAGCTCATGTTTTGAGGCAATGGCTTGTAAAAGGAATGGGTGCATTGAACAGTGTGTGTAGCTGGGACTCGGGGGGGCAGGGTCCCCAATCAGCATGTGTTTAAGTGCTTTGCAGAATCAGAGATCTCCAAATGTCTTAGGGGAAAAAAACATTGATGTTAATATGGGCAAAATAGTGATAGAGATGAAAAGATTTGGATCCTGTCCCAGCGACCTTCGCAATCCAGCCCCCCACCCCACACACACACAAACACAAACACACACACACACACACACACCTTAGGGGCAGAATGAAAGCGGGGAGCTAGAGGAAAAAGCTTTTGTCAAACCGTTCTGCCTGTTTCTACCCCATGACCAGAAATAAAAGGCTTTGTCTCTCATTCCCACACAGCCCTAAACCAGGCAGTGCCCCCTGCTGCCAGTAGCTCTGATCTTCGACTGCCGTGCCTACAAGCAGGGTTTTCCCAGCCTGCGTTATGTAGCAGACTCTGCAACATAAAAAGATGAACCCATTTTTATTTTATTTTCTTGTCAATTGCAACTGGGTTCAGGATGTCATCTCAGAAAGCAGCCCCCGCCCCTTCTCTTGTACATCCTAATCTCCTTAAGTGCTAGCGGATAGTCACTCTGGTAACCTTTGTTCCGTCCTACACTGACGCTGCCTATACTACATCGCGCTATTTCACGCTCTTTAGACTACACAGCACATTTCAGCTTAGCCACTGCTTGATGGTCCTAATTTATATTCTGTAAAATGGCACTGCGACTCATGTTCAGGGCTGCTGCCTACCTGACTAATGCTACCCACTCCCAAAGACGCAACATTGGCAGAAAGAGGGGCCAGAGAGAAGTGTAAGACCTTTAGTATTGGGACCGAAGAACCCAAGCAATTGATACTGCTCCAACCTTCACGGGACACCAACCCAACTGTCTGGGATGAATCCAGGAGGAAGGGGGTAGGGGTTATAGTCAGGGAGGCAGCCAGGGAGGGGGTCTCCACCAAACAATCACCAACCTTGTCATGCACGTGTGATCTAGGCCAATTTCCCCCTGTGCCCACTAGGGGGAGCATTACACCCAGTAAGGTAAAATCAGACCATGGGGCAAATTTTCTGCAGGCAGGTGGCAATTGTTGCAGCTATGCTGAAGTCAGTGGAGCTCTGTGGAGAATTTGACCCCATAGTGTGAAAATATCACCAGGAAACCCCAAGTCAGTGGAGTTTATAAGAGATCCAAAAATGCTAGTCAGGCTGGGATGTGTGCAATTGGGTTGAACAGGTCACTGAGATCAGCACAGGTTTTGAGGGACAGCACTGAAAGGCTAGCTTGGGATTCCAGTCAGGAAAAGGTGCTACACCCCCAAATTCCAGTCAGGAACAGGCTGTCCACCCCCAAATTCCAGTCAGGAACAGGCTCTCCACCCCCAAATTCCAGTCAGGAACTGGCTCTCCACACCAAATTCCATCAGGAACGGGCTCTCCACCCCCAAATTCCAGTCAGGAACAGGTGCTACACCCCCAAATTCCAGTCAGGAACGGCCCCTGCCCCACTGGGTTCCGGTCAGGAATAGTTTCCCTCTCTCTCTCTCCATTTGGAGATGATGCCCATTTTCCACTGAACAATTGGTGACATTCAGCAAGTGTTTTTGGAAAATGACCCCTTCCGAGCTCCGCTGGTATGTGCGCCAACACATAATGTGTTAACTGAGGGAAAACACCTGGGTATCAACTAGCTTTGCATTTCATTGGGAATGTGCCATTCACCTCTAGTCATAATCCCCAAGCCAGAAACCAGCAACCTGCTCCGATTCCCTCTTTTCCATCTGCTGCTGAAACGGAGTCACCCTGCCATTTGTGCTCAGAGCTTTCAAACCGGCCCTGGAGCCGATCCTTTGCTGCCTCTTTACAAGCCCTGTGGTGCCTTAGAGCAGGGGTCGGCAACCTTTCAGAAGTGGTGTGCCGAGTCTTCATTTATTCTCTCTGATTTAAGGTTTCGCGTGCCAGTCATACATTTTAACGTTTTTAGAAGGTCTCTTTCTATAAACTATTGTTGTATGTAAAGTGAATAAGGTTTTTAAAAATGTTTAAGAAGCTTCATTTAAAATTAAATTAAAATGCAGAGCCCCCCAGACTGGTGGGCAGGACCCGGGCAGTGTGAGTGCCACTGAAAATCAGCTTGTGTGCCACCTTCAGCACCCGTGCCATAGGTTGCCTACCCCTGCCTTAGAGCCTCCTGTCAAGCTCCTGGAATCAGGGCAAAGGATCTAGCTAGCTATTTATACCATGCTCGTTGCCCTGGTACCTGGCACAGTTACCAGGTGAACTGCATCTCTGATCCGTCCTGGTCTCTTTGAGACCACCCCTCTCGGCCTCGGGCTGTCATCGCTCACGTGGGATGGAATCACGCAGACCCCATGTATCAGCCATGACCACCTCATCACTTCTGACTTATGTCCAGACCCCGCAATTCTGTTCCCTCCAAAGCAATGACAATGGTAACCAGGGACCAAACAGCCTCCTGAAAGCAAAGTATCATTTATTCAGAACAAACACATTTCAGAGAAAATAAATCTTAAAAACAATACACCAGCTGATACACATGCCTGCTTTTCCCTCAGGCTTACCATCCCCTGTGTCTGGAAAGGGCCAAAGCCTTCAGACTCCTTCCACAGCGCTTGCTGCCTAGGCAGCTGCTGACAAGTGACAAACACTTCACAGGAACCAAGACACTTTTTAACTGTCTGTAGCCCTTTGATCTGGTAACTCCAGTTCTGGCCAAATTAGGTTGGAGACAGGATTTTTGAAGCCAGTAGCTTGGCCCACTGTCTTTCAAGTGTGTACCTATATGGTCTTATCTGGGAAGCTATTGTGTTGTCTCTCTGCTCTTCATTCAGCCCCTGTTGAATTCAAGCATTCTGGCTATGGAATAAACATTCTGCTACCCCAGTATAAGTTAACAGTCTCTCTCAATAACTAGGTGACGTTTCAATGTTCTTAGATTCTTGCATAGCAGTTCCTACGCTATTCATAACATTATTACATATCAGTTCTACTTCTGTCACAGTGCCTCTGCAGCTAAGGATTCTGGGTTGTGTCTGAGTCGGAGCTGAATGCAAAGTGACGGTGTGAAATTGCTTGAGAGACGTGCCACTGTGGAATATCTCAGCAGGTCCCCAAAGTCCAATGCTGTGCACAGTGACGAATCTGCAGCCATTCTGCAGGCACTCGGTACGTCATGTTGCCACCGAGGATGGATGGACAGCAGCACCTGGAGATATGGGAAGAAGGTATTGACTGCAGTGAGAGAGACAGACCCTCCCCCACCCCAACCCCACACACACACTAGAACCTAAATTTAATCAGCACAGGGAATGATCAGACTTGGGGCTGCAGCTGTGGTGAGAAATTGCTCACGCTTGGCAGAATATATGGAAAATAAACCACTGGGTGATGTGCTAAGTGATCAATTTCTTCTTACTGCTGCACTTTATTTATACAGGCCCACTACTGTAAATTGTACATTACATTAAAAAAAAAAGGTTAATTTATTCCGAATGGGCCGTGCACCATTTTTTCCTCCAAAACAGATCAACCCAGAATCCAAGTCAATGGCGCCCTCACTTATTTTTAGGTATTTGTGCCTACTGCACTAGCCATCACATTATCAAGTAAATACAGAAAGCCAGGCAGCTGCCAGCAGAGAGGCACTGAGAGCCTCTGTTATCTTTGTTTTAAATGGACTGTCTGTTCCTGGGATATATTTGCTTTCAGCCCTGAAAAAAAAAGAAACAGAAGCTTCACGTTACACTGCAGAAGTTTACCAAGTTTCTGGCTCTCTCAGCAAACTTATATCCTAGCAATAGTCCAAGATAATGCATAAGCACTCCAAGAAGGAACTCAAAACTTGCAGTTGGAATAGGAGATGATTGTATTTCACCAAATACTTGTGGAAACTGTGAAAGGAACTTGCCATTTGGCTCATTTTTACAAATTTCAATTTTCATTGCCTATGTTTGCACCCTTTTTCTGTAAAAGGACAGGGTGTGGTCCATGGTAAACAAAGGAGACAAAGCTGGAACTCAAGCAGCGTGGAAATCTTTTTGTTTATTTGTGGATGGAGCTGTTTTCTTTAATAAACACTTCCTCTTTAAGGTCTGTGATTCCATATATCATGCCATGCACTTGTCTTGAATAATTTATTGAACCTGTCCCCTGGCAGGAATGAAACAGTGAATTTTAAGCAATTATTAGAGTGTATTCATGGAAAGTGAATTCTGACCTCATAAGCTCGACTATTTTTCTGGAAACCTGATTCTAGGGGCTGACTTCTCTGGCCCACTTTGCAATGCTCACCTACCAGTGCAGGACCAGGTCCCCTCCCCTTTTCTCTGCTCAGATGGGGTGGAGAACACGAGGTTTCAGAATACAAACAGAGATCAGAAACTATCTATGGGCCAAGAAATGCTCGCAGAAATTATCCCGTCAGTAATTTCTTAGATGGAACAAGACTGAGAAAATTAAAGGCTGCTCAGAGGCGATTCTTGACCAGAAATGAAAGGATTCAGATAAAAGGGCTTGCTATGAGTTTTTTGCTCACTATCGTTTTTAAATTCAATTTTCATCAAGAAAACACTGCAGCCAATGGGAGTTAGTGAGTAAAGTGAATAAGAACCATGTGATTTGTCCCATGAATAATTAATTTAGACTTAATGCCACAATATCATTCCAATTGCTGTTCTCTGCTATGGTATCCAAGCTTATAAAGGAAAGGGATCGTTTGTATAAGGTTGTTGCTTCCTCAGCAGCTAAAAACAGGGCTGTGGACCACCAATGAGAGTGTATTCTGGTGATGACAAAACAGATCTGATCCCTCTTCTCCTTGTTCAAGCAAACTCCCAGTGGAAGCTTTGTCTAAGTGCAGATTAAATAACACCCCTTTGGACTCAGCCTTTAGCATCTTGACAGTGCTGCAGAGACATTAACTAACCACGCAGTACATGTCCCCTAAGATCCTGCCAAGGGGCCCTGCTGGGCGAAGCTATGTGGAAGCAGAGAGGACTGGAATTCGCTCTGATTTGTTTCAATTAAACTCAGTGGAAGCCATCTCTTCCTCTTGAAGTCAGCGGTTAGTTTTTTGTCTAATTCAGCTCCTGTTTCTCAATGGCTTTTGCTCAAAACATGACAGGCAGCTTACAAACAAATACACTGAAATATACAGCAGGTAAAACTGCAGACTACACAGAGACGTGGGACACAAGGCTGCCCGGGAACCACAAACAAACAATACAAACACCACATAAGAAACTCAAACAAACTTGCTGAACCAGGTGCTGAACCTCACAATTACATACTCCACAAGCTTATGCTCTAATCAATTTGTTAGTCTCTAAGGTGCCCCAAGTACTCCTGTTCTTTTTGCAGATACAGACTAACACGGCTGCTTCTCTGAAACCAAGCATCACTTTGGTTCACAACACACTGAACGCTGTTCAGGACATTGGGTCTTTTGTGAGTGCATCTCCAAAACAGATGCAGTGTTTCTTGGATGAAAGTGACACCAAGCAGCATCTACAGGAGTTTTCTTACACCCACTGGTCTCAGCAGGAGGCACGCCTCTCCACTGTCATCGCCAATTACGAACATTTGTTTCCCACTGTGGATCATCTACAGACCTGCACAGACCACAGGTGTGACACAGCTGCATGCATAGCTAGAGCAATGGAGTTATTTAACGTTCTGGTCTGTAGTATTGTTTGCCAATACAGCAATATGTTACTCCACTGAGCAATGCTCTTCAGAACCCATCTCGTCATCTTGTGAACGCCAGCCAACAAGCCAGCAGTTTGATGTCACCACTTGGGGACAAAAGAGTAGGCTGCACTTATAACTATCTACAGGAGAGATGTGCCTGTGAGAGTGGAAATAACTGTCTTAATGCTTTGTATAGCTAGACTGCAAACCCTGCGATCGAATGCCCCAGCTTCAATACTTCAGGAATGCTGGCACTAATTGTCCCACTTTCAGATCGCTTAACTGCCCAGCTGAATGATCGAGTGTGTAGTTCTTTGACTGAAAGCCCAGTATCTCCTGCCCAACAAGCTAGCCATGCTGACCCCAGCCATGTGGAACAAGACAAAGAATGAGGCCATGCTTCTATGTCTAGAAATGGCTGATGCAGGGCTCTTGGGGCATTCCAGGTCTGCCGAAAGCAGTAGTGTTGTGAGGGATGTATCAGAGGACACTGTTACGCTCTGCCCAACATCCACAATGTCTGAAGAGTGCTGCCTGCCACGCCAGCGTTCACTGCTTCAGCTTTGTTCACTGGCAGCTGTTTGAGGTGTTTGAAATGCTACCTGTGCCGCACCATGATGGAGACGCGCCTACCAGGGGTGGCACGGAGGAGCATCCACCATGATGTGGCCATTGAAAGGGTTGCAAGACTTTGATGCAAGAGGAATGCAAAGAACACAGCTTCTCTTCCAGGACTGACCACAGTAAGTGCACCTTTAAAGTTTCACTTGTATTTAAATGTTATCAGTACCTAGTATTAAAATGTCTGATATATTTTCTTGATCATTAACACTAAATGACAAGTTGTGTTATTACCAGCATCATCCATTTGGTTTTTTAATTACCTCTTTTGCTACTAAAAAAAGCCTCTGTGTCATCACCATGCTAAGTTAAAGTGAGAGGGGTTCGGTTGTTCACACCATGTGAAAAATTTCTCAGGCCTCACCTCAGGGCTTGGTCCATTATGCATAATGCTCATGTTCCTTGATGTTGTTATCTCCCTCCATTCATTCAGCGTTGAGCTAATGACTTTACTCTTCCATTTATCATTACAAGCTGCTCAAATCAAACAGGTCTCCCGGAAATTGCTACTTGATTTCCTTGTTTATTCAGTAAAAGAATGTTGGGTAGTTCGAAATGCCATCCGTTATTCCCCCGCCCCCCATTTTCTAACACTCCAGCCTCAGATCAATAAATTAATTCAAAATTATCTAACAAACACTCAGCCTGTAATTTATTTTTCATAAGTGTTAATCTAATTCCTCCTGAACGTTATGCCTTTGGGACTGTTGTGAATTAGGAAGCTATTCAGAACATTTCTCCAACGTTACTTAGGCAGAAAACATCAGACTGAAAATAATAATGTCAGGCTCTTTTTAAAGATGGTTTTCAGAGACCCAAAACATATTTCATTTTAATTGATGTCTTGGGTTCTATATTTACCAGTTCACTCTGGAGCCCATCCCTTTGCAACTCACTCCTGTCTTTACTAACCACTGTAAAATGAAGCTTACTAAAAGCCTTGATGTGATGTGGCTTTTATTGTGATCCAAAATCATGCTTATCCAGGGACCAATTTCTGTATTAGCTGCAGTAGACTCCTAAAGTACCAACTGATTTCAATCTGGGGCGTTAGGCATTGGCAAACTGTCTCCTTGCAATTTCTGCTCAGGTCTGGGAAAGTTTAAGAGTTGCAACAAATAGTTAAAAGTGGCTTAATCAGATGAGGACACCAAAGCTTGTGAGTTGCGGCTAGGCATTGCATGGCAGGATTTTGCACCCAGGGAACATGGGACAATACTGTTTTTAGCTTATCAAATCTGGAGTTCATAAAAGCTACAAACCAAGTCATTCCAGATTGTTCCTCTTCCTTTCACTTTCTTGGAAAGCTGTTATTAAATATGATGATACAAACTGCAAAAATCTGTCGGTGAAACACCGAGACCTGGATTGTAAACCATGGCTCTTTCCTGAGTAAGGATCAGTGCAGCGCAGATGGCTGATCTTTGGGTTAAATGGGTAGCTTAATACAGGGCTTTATCGAGCCTTTAGCGGGTGCAGCAGGAGTGGCGGCAGAGACACGGGTCCATGCGGATGAGGAACACCCAGCTAAGGAACATGCCTCTGAGGTGCTAGGCCAGCATTCTGAAGAGCAGGGGTCCTCCTTACCGCTCCTCACCCATTAGCAGCTGCAGTTTGCTAGCTGGTGTGAAAAGGGGTGGGGCCATGGCCCTGCCCCGCCTCCTTTGGGGTCTCTAGTACTGAGGTCAGTGCTAACCTACTCTGGTCCTTGCAATCAACACTGGTCCTATGATGATGGGCAGGGAACTCTTTTCTCGTCCCATGAGAATATTTGAGATTTGGGGAAATTTTTCCCAACCCAAGTCAGGATGAAAAGTCAGTCATGAACATTTTCGCAAATTGAAAATCCAAAAATAGTTCGGATCGGGTCAATTGATATGGTTCATTTCGATAATTTCAGAACGTTTCGTTTTGATTTTGACACACTCACCTTTTCTTTCTCCCACTATCAGTTAACTTAAATTTCCAAACAGTCATTTGAACCCGAAAAACAGAACGTTTTCATTTCAAAACCAGTTAGCTTCCACAATTTTGAAAAAAAAAATTCAAATGGGAAATTTGTCAAAATTGACATTCAATGAACCAGCATTTCCTGCTGAACAAACATGATGTCAGAAATTCCCAGCCAGCTCTAATCGCGACTGCTCCTGCAAGCAGCACAAGAAGGCACTTCCCTGGCCAACCACCAAACCTCACCAGAAATGTAGCCCGTCTAGTGGAACGTTGGTATTGGAATCCTGACTTGTGCATTATTTAATTTGCTGCTGTTTCAGACTGCAATGTCTTGGCCCCATATAATGTTCTGTTGGCTTCCATAGGTAAAACCTATGGGCAGCCGCTCTGTACCTAATAGATTATTTCAGCCAGAGAGATTCACAGTCTTTATGCTCATCTCTTTAACAGGACTGCACTGCAAGGACAGTAAGCATTTCTCGAAGATCTACCTGACTATACAGACAGTTGAACAGAATTCGTGAGACTCTCTGTAATTGTGCCACCTGGTGACTCCCAATGGTATTACCAACTCTACAGATGTAATCATTGATGAATACATTGTTTGGGGTTTTATTTTACATAGGCTCAGTTCCACTATCCCCGGGAAGGAACACAGCAGCTGTTTCAGCATGCACAGTAAGTAACACTGTGCAAGGAGTGAAAGACGTTTCTGAATCTGATTTGTTTCCCACCATTTGCTCTGTTACGTTTTGCATTTCGGTGGGACTGGGACTATCCAGGGAACCTGGGCGGGTCGCTTTTGTTTCATGAATCCACATACTGCCAAGAACCATTAAAACGCAGCACCAGATCCTCCTCTACTGCCTGGAGGGATCACTCCACTGGTACTGACCAGTGTCACCAAGGCCCTGCTCTCCTTTCCATTCTCTCCTCCCATGCGGAGTAAACTGTGAATGGACTAAAGCTGGTAGAGCACAGGCCAGCGCTAAAGAACTCACAGACAGTCATCCCGCCTGCGCCACCTCTGCGTAGCAGCCAAACAATTTACTACCAGCTCTGGGAGAGCCAGAGGCACATCTCAGCTGGTGCAGAGCTGGAGAGAGATCCAGCTTAGACAGCCCCAGACAAGCATGGAGAAGGTTTCCCATCCCTGGTCAGCAGAAGGGCAGGGAAATTTGGCAGTGGTTGGGGGAAGAAGAGCGAGGGATTTTAAGGGCATCATGTAAATGAGGGCTAATAGACCTCTCATGCACACAGACTCTCTCCGAGGGCAGGAAATGCAGGCCAGCCCCTACACTAGCAGGCTAGTTAGCAGGTAACAGTGTGCCAAATATGCCCAGATGCCCTATGAATTTGCCATGCTTGCAAAACCCATCCTCCATCTTCAGAACATGGCACATGCCCAGTGCTTTGCTGCACGTGTCAGGGGCAGGGAGGAAGACAGGACCAGAAACACCCAGAGCACACGGAAGAGTCACAGCAGGGAGGAGGAAGGCTCTCGCCAGCCAGACTCACTCTCGCCCTTATCATTTTGCTATTGACTTCCAATAAGCTTCCGCAAAACCCCCGAGCTTGGCAGGCAGGCGCTGTGCACCGGGCAGGGGCTGTCCGGAGCTTGCGGCTGGCTCTGGAATCCTGGCACAGAGCACTAGGGCTGCAGGGTGTTCGTTTAAGGTCACCATCCCTTCAGTGCCTTCTGAACGTTGGATTTAGACAGGCGGCTGGGCCGGCGAATGGCCCGGTCAGGTGACAGAAAGGGGAGATTCAGTACACCTAGGCACAGCTCCAGCAGACACCTGCCCTGCCTGAGTTTTTAGTAACACGTGTCTCCCGCTCTCAGTGGTGGCTGCGTGGCAAGCGCTGAGCAGACAGGTCCTGGGAAGGATCCTAAGAGGTCCCAGTAACATAGAGTAACAAACACTAAAGACGAAGATCCGAGAAGGAATTGGACAGGGGCCCTACTGACAGTGTTAAAATCGGGGAGATGGGAGGATGGGGAATGAGCTATCCGGCCCTACTCCTCGAGCTCCCGGGGGAGAATCCAACCCAGCTTGGCCGAGACAAAAGGTTATTATCCCCTCTCAGCTGTGGGGAACAAGCAAGGGAGGGGCCCTGTGCCACTGGTGTCCACCTCCCCCAAAGCACCCTTCTGAGTCCTGCCCAGTACGAGCTGTGCACCAGAAACCCCCGGCAGTGAAAAACACCTTTACTGAGCCTCCCTACAGCCTGACGTGCCTTTCGCTGGGTCACTATCTCCACAGGCCCACTGCAGTCCCGGGGCAGTCGCAGCAAGACCAAGTGGGCCCTGGGGCCCGGGGTGAGGTGCCACTGTCAGGCTACAGGACCCGAGCAGAGGAAGTTTGCGGTGATGCTGGCTGCGATGCCCTAGTTCTCTTCATGAACATGTTGATCCAGCACTAAATTCACTTAACAGCGCTATGTGTAGAGCGCATCCCGGCAATGCCAGACCCTGCCCTGGCTGCAGCTCTTGGTGACAGGCCCCTCCGGCTTTGCGCCATGGGGCTCCATGAAGCAGCACGTCAGCAGGCTCCCCGGGCTCCCTTCGGAGGGGGGTTATTTTTCAGAACAGCGTGTGAAGTGCTGACGCATCATCTCTGCTGTCATGGAAACCGGGACGTCGGGAACTTTGTGTGGGATCGACGCAACTTTCTTTATCTCGCCAGAGGAAAGAGAGGCGGAGAGAGATTCTGCGGCAGTTTGGGAACAAGGGGCCCAGAGCAGAGGGCTCAGGCCTGGATCCTGCCTTTCCCACAGCTCTGTGGGCAACGGATAGGTTTTTATCCCCCTACAAAGGACACGTATTAGCTTGGTCAAAACCCTTCGGGGGTCCTGTCCCTAAAGAGCCCTCCCCGGCCCTGCTGCACAATTAATTCTGGATTACGCAGCTTGATCTGTTTGGAGACCCGTTCTGTAGAAACGCTGATGCATGCAGGGCTTCGAGGTTGTTGTTCCAATGAACTCCTGCCAGTGTTTTCAGAAATCCCAAAGCTCTAATGGAATGAGCTGCAGGACTGCCCAGGAAATCTCAGCGCAAGCGCCCAAAAGCCAAGCAGTGTTCTGTCCTGGAAACGCAATATCACCTGAAACCGAACGGCCGCTAGTTCAGGCCCAAAGCTTTGCCCTTTGTTACAATTTTCATAAGAACTAAAGGGGAAGGAAAACCTCGGCATCTGCTTTCAGCCCCCCCATAATAAAATCAGCCTCATTCTTCACAATTCTATGGCCCCGTTCAGCCAAAGACCTCCCAGTGCTTTGCATACGTTGACTGAGCCCCACAGCCCTCCTGGGAGGGAAGTACCATTCTACCGATTTCACAGAAGGGAAAACACCGAGCCCGAAAGGACTTCCAAGGTGACAGAGCATGGAAGAAGGACCCAGGAGTCCTGGGCCCTAACCCACTAGATCCACTGGAATTTTTCCTCCTGCTTCAGTTTTCTGTTTATGCAGCTAGCCAGAGATGAGATCAGCTGCCCAACGGATTTGGATCTACAGGCCCCAGGAAAGTCCAGGGCAATGCCAGGCAGCTGTAGCCAGGTTAGCCATCCTCTTCCAGCTCACTCAGTCACAAACCCCCTTCCCTTCCCTTCCCCACTGGGTCAGCTTCAGCCTTGAGTTTGGTGAGCCCTTGCTCAAGGTCAGAAATACTCATGACCCCTTTGCATTCATTATAGAAGTCAGAACGGGACATCATAGCCACACCTGGCTCCAGCAGAGCTCCCCTTCCAAAGCTGCCCCCACCAGGGTTGAGCCCTCCCAGGGTGCAGAGGGCTTTGCCAATGCAGGGAGGGAATTCTCAACCCCACCCGCTGCCCTCCAGCCCTGTCTCTTTGCTACGCAGCGTTTCACACCTTCCTCCACTCCCCGTGACCCTATAGCCCCACCCAGCTGCAGGCACCACCACGACTCCCAACCAGGAGATGCCAGGCAAAGCCGGTCAGCCATCTCTGAAGATCCCTGCCATGAGTGCCCCAGTCCTCAGCCCGGCCCCTCCCAGCACACCGAAGGCAGGATGGTGACATGGAGGTAGGTTCCCGCAGGTTAGAACTCAGCGCAATGACCCCAATGTACCCACCTTGCTACTGTGGCAGCAGCAGTTGGCACAGCAGAGTGGTGAGGGGCAGAGGCTCCAGATCAGTATCTATTCACCATGCAGCCAGCGGGAGCAGAATCCATTCGCCCCAAGCCCACCCCTCCCTCCGAGCCCAGCCCCACAGTCACAACCCCCGACTCCGGAGCTCCATCGCACCGAGAGCCTGGGCGACAGCCCCCGGGGCAGGGCCGGGCTGGGGGCTTTGCTCAGCACCAAAAGCAGCTTCCCACCAAACAGCTCCCACCAGGTAGCTGCCGCTGCAGCCACCAGAGACTCGGCCAAGCGGGAAACCACTGAACCGACGCCATGTGCTAAACAAGAGGGGACCGAGGAAATGCTCGTCCCAAACCTCCCAGCGTAAAGTACAAGGAGCCAGAGATCTGCAGCACGATGCCAGGACGGGAGATGCGTCACGGCACCGGAGAAGGCGCCGCATGCGCCCGTCGCGCCACGGCACCGGAGTAGGCGACGCGTGCGCCCGTCGCACCACGGCACCGGAGAAGGCGACGCGTGCGCCCGTCGCGCCACGGCACCGGAGTAGGCGACGCGTGCGCCCGTCGCACCACGGCACCGGAGTAGGCGACGCGTGCGCCCGTCGCGCCACGGCACCGGAGTAGGCGACATGTACTCTCATCACACAGCGGTGCCAGGAGGGTGACACATATGCCCAATCACACCACAGCATTAAGGAGAGTGACACGTACACCCATCATCTGTGGCACCAAGGAGGGTGGGGTGTACATCTCTCAAGTCTCTGGAAAGCTCCTGTCTTGGCCCTGATGTGTCTTCGCGAGGGAATGAGTCTGGCTCTTATACTCTGTTTGCAGCGCTGTTGTAGCCATTTCAGTCCCAGGCCATTAAAGACAAGTCCGGGGAGCTAATATCTTTTATTGGACCAACTTCTGTTGTGGAGAGAGAAAAGCTTTCGACTTCCCCAAGCTCTTCTTCGGGAAGATCTGAGGAAGACCAGAGGCTCCTTTAAGCAAGAAAGCTTGTCCCTTCCACCAACAGGAGTTGGTCCAATAAAAGATATTATCTCGCCCACCTTGTCTGGCTCTCATAAGCAGGAAGTGGGGTAACCAGGCACACATAGGTCCAGGTTTGCCCCCACCAGTGGCAGTGAGTGCTGGGGCTCTACCAGCCTCCCCCCTTTTCTGTCTGTGCCATCTGTGTAGGGACCAATGCCCCTTCCAAAGCCAGAGCCTTTTTAATGAGAAGCTACAGTGCTAAATTGCATTTCTCTATTGTCTGTCTCCTGACAGTCCAGGCTCTAATGAGATTCTCCCTGGCTAACACATTTTAGCAGCAGCCGCACTGAAAACTCATATTCTGATCCAGCAATGACTTATGCTATGCAAAGGACGAGAGGAGGAATGGTCCCCATGAGGACTGAGCTCCATTTTTCCAGCACTGTGGGGGAAAGCAGGTAATCTAATCGACGCAGAGACATTTCCCTAATGCCTGCTGCGAACGCAGCTGTCAAACACTTTTGCATTAGAATGATATTGATGATGGAGACACTGGAACGCCGCAAACAGCAGGTCCTTGAAATGGGAAGAGGTAGCACGAGTCCCTCTTTGCTGCTGGATGAATTCCCTCTCGCCTTTCTGAATAATGCGCAGGATGCACTCAGCAGGGAGCAGCGCCGCTGAACAAAGCCTTCACCGGTCAGCGCAGTCAATATTGCAAGGTGAAAATCCTCGAGAGCAAACCATCCCAATGCTGTTCACCTGGGAGCAGTCATTATGTCATTCTGCACACAGTCACCTGACCTCTCAGACATGTCTCTGAGATGCTCTGGCTCCAGGTGGGACCAGGACACCTGGGCGCTATGCCCAGCTCTGGCAGGGTCTTGCTCTGTCTCCTTGGCCACGTCACTTTCCTACTCTGCATTTCAGTTTTCCCACCTGGGAAATGAGAATAATATTTACCCTACTTTATAAAGCGCTTTAAGATCTTTGGATAAAAGCTCTCACTAACCAAGAGTTGGTATGCTCATGCTTACTTACTCCCAGGGCTGGAAAGGAAACAGTAGCAAGGCCAGCTCCAGCCCACAGTACTGCGCTCGGTACAAGGAAGGTTCATGCTGACAAAGGGAAAGATCAGCCATTGCAGGAAGGGTCACACAGAGAGCAAAGTCAGAGCAGCAGGTAACTTTCCTACCTAGTAGAGAGCTTGTGCCTTTCCCCACTGGGGTAAGGGCGGTGAAGGGCATTGGGCATCACCAGGGCTTGAGAAAAGCAACGGCACGGAGAGTAAAAGGCTGATACTTCCTGGTACATGTGGACACTCGGAAGCCAGCAATGAGAGGGTTAAATGCACAGTGGCTCTAGAAAAATCCCGTTGGTTATTTTCTCTTCCCATGGTGCGTTTACTCTCAGAGGGGAGGGCTACCACTGCAGTAATGCACCGCGGCTGGCCCAGGCCGCTGACTCGGGTGCAGGTTGGATGTTCAGACCCCAACCCGGACGTCTACACTGCAATTCTATAGCCCCACAAGGCTGAGTCAGCTGATCCGGGCCCGCTGTGGGCGTTTTATTGCAGTGCAGCCGGACCCAGACCCCAGCCACACAGAAGGGCATTAACGTTCTTCGGTTCTACCTACATGTTGCATATCGGTTATGCAAAGTCCTTAGGAAATGCTTTGATCTCAACACCCTAAACGTTGCTGTTTCTTCCCTGATTGGAGAGGAGGGAACACGGGGCAGTGTTAGACTCTCAGAAGCGCCTATTTTCCATTTCCTCTCCAAGGTATTTAGGCTGGTTGTGCTGGGATGTGTGGGGGTGGTGGGAAACGCATGTGCTTTCCCCTCACTGTCTGCAGAGCGCATTTCTCCTTCCGCTTCGCAGCTAATGATACTGTGCTCGGCACAAAGGGGAGACAAATTGCAGTGATACTTAAAAGCTAATTAGTCTGAGAGCTGACTTGGAAATTATTATTAGAATTACGGAAAACGTGGATTTGTTTGGAACTTCTTGTTGATTTTAATATAGAAATAAAGCAATTGGAAATTCAGCTATGAATGGGGACAGATTATCTAGCTCGCCTGCTCTCACTCTTCAGAAAATGGGCTTCCGATAGTTTACCATTAGGCAGACTAGTGAAGCAAAGCTGAGTCTCTCTGCACACACTACCTTGCTTGTTCTCAGACAATCCTATGCCAGTCACAGGCTGGATCCGGATTTCTAGTTCATGTGCACCAGGTCTCATTAGCTAGATGCGTTCATTTCCACACGCTAGAGGGAAATGGTACCATATTGTATTTTATGCTGGAAAGATCTCAGCCAATCACAAGGAGGGGATCAGGATGCCCTGTCCTGCCGAGGGAATTCCACTGGATAGCGTGGCGTTCCGGACACACCCTCCCTGCTGGGGAGGTGGAAATGTAAAAAGCCAGAGGAGTTAAACATGTGATGGTGTCAAAACCCATATGTTATGTAAAGCTCTGCCATCTGACTGGCTCCATTCGTTTCATTTCTACCCAATCAGAACTGCCAAATGAATATGGTCCGTCCCCCCCTCAAATTCTCAGCTGAATAGTAAATATTATTTTAACTCAATTATGCAAAGATACAGAGTCACTGGCCATTTCAATATAATAACAATGTGACCGTGCTTCCTGCTAACTCAGCAATCACCGTATCACAGGTTAACAAGGCCCTCTGTCTCCAGGTGGATTTAGCTCAGAGTACACTGATACAGCCTAAGAAGGATGCTAACCAGCCTCGCCAAGCTGAGGGCGGTGGATCACAGGATCCGACTGCGCTGTGCATTGGATTTCTGTGAGCAGCAGTGACCCCCTGTGGGCCTTCGAAACACTGCACACTTTTCCCCGGAGTAGGGCCAGGTGAACAAGTCGCTCAGCAAAGGTCACCCTCTCTTCTGATTGCAAGATTGTCAGCTGGTGTGAGAGGGCATGTTGATATACCCCAGCAGAGGAGCCAGCCTTCTGACTTTCCCCAGCCCATTTGCTGTCAGCAACCGGCCGAGGAATGTTTCGTGCAAACCAATTGCCGCCCGTGAACTTTTCGCTGCGACGACTAAATTTGAGATCGCGTTAGTGACAAATTTGATAGTCTCACTGCCCTGTGGATCACATATGGCACATGCTCCCTGATTGGATGACCCAATCTTTCTAAACAGGCCTGATTAACTCAGTGAGAGGGTGGGATACACTATAAAGGAGCAGGGCATTGCGAGAGGCCACAACAACGGGCGAACAACAGGCTTAGAAACAGACCAGCAAATGGAGGCAGAAAGGTTAAGTCACTGGTTTAAAGCTGCACAAAGAAGCAGGGTCGGGGCTAGGGTTAAAACAACCCATTCCTGGCTCCCAGGCCTGTGCTTAGACCACCCCTGTCCCTGCTGAATCTGCCAACAAGCAGGCCACTCCCGGCTGAGGTTTGGGCGGCGTGGGAACCCACCCACTAGGACGCATCTCCAGAGACACCAAGCAGCCATTAGGGGCAGGTGCCACATAGGTAAAATCACCTGTACCCTTGCCCACACTATCTGCTACTATCTCCGGTGGAGTTGCAATGGCGCTTATGAATTTTCCCATGGTGGATGCACCTCGGGGGACATATTCCAACGCTGAGAAGCTGTAACCACAAGCCCTTCAGCCCCCCATGTTAAAACATGGTTGCAGCCCAGTTGTGTTCCTCACAGGAAATACCACATCAGGGGCCCCAGGCACGACCGTTCAATCTGGACGTAGCATAGCGGGGACCGAACCATGTCCCAAACCTTGCTTCAGCCAGACCGAGCCAGACCATGTTGCCATGGAGAAACGAAGGGATAGGGACAGAACATGTGTCTTGAACATGGCATAGGGCAATGTTTCAGCTGAGGTATAATAAACAATAACAATAGATTTTAAGGCCTGAAGGCACCATTATGATCATCTAGTCTCTCACCTTGCGTATCACAGGCCATAGATTTCACACATGAAAATTCCTGCATCTAGGCCAGAGGTAAAGACATATTACCTACAGGTTCTGGAAGGTCACAGAGAAATGTGTCTCTCTCTCTCTCGTGGCCCATGTCAGAGAAGCTGCTCGAAATGCAGGCCTACAAATGAGAAACAATACTCCCAAATCAATAAAGTGTTGACCCTCTCTGAGCACCATGTTCAAACCCCTGTCATCATGCAGCTTTTATACAAAAGCAAGGATGGAAATGGAGTGGCTGCATACACAGGCCCCAGGGTAAAAGACCTTCTTGCTGGCTTGATAAAATTCACGGACATCCATAAATATTTCAACGCAACTCGGCTTCATCTCCCCAGTTCAATAACCACAGCTCTTCATGCTGCAGAAAAGTTGGGGAGGATTAGAAAGAAGTTAGCATTAAGGAACAGCAAATCATTTTGCTTCTTTTGGACTTGAAGGGGAATATAGGGATTTCTGTGGAATATTTGGCCCTATCTAGATTAAAAGCTTGTTAGAGTCAAAAATAATATTAGCAAATAACACTGGCCTATTCCTCCCATTCATCTAGTCATGCTAGTACCTTGGAGATCTCTTTGAAATTCATAGCAGGTTACAATGTGTATACAAGTTAATACTTCCAGTGCCTTACAGCTAGGATATATACCCGGTGACAGGGCATTGGGTAGACACAGACTTGCATCTTCCATTAGACTTCCCACCCCACAAAAGGCAATGGGGTTGATTCCACAGTCCTTGCACAAGTGAGGATTGAAGATTCGTGCCCTGGTGTAAGAAGGCTGCATGAGATTTGCCCTGGGTGGCTAATCAGATAGAACATGTCAGTGCTTTAAAAATCACCAGTCGCCCACTTCTGTTTGGTGGTGGTTGTGTTTTTAAAACTCCTGGGTTATGGCCACAAATGTATGGACGGATAGCTGCTTACATGAACACACATTCATCTACGTGGCCATAAATTTACACCGCACTTTGCACTAAGATGTCCCAACTCTGATTAGCCTCCAGTCTAAAATGTACGGCCCAACCATTCACTGGGGACACGAGCCCTCCTGTCCCCTTGGCATTCTGGCTTGAGGGGACCTCAGCGTGCTGCTGTTCCAGGGGTGTTATCCTGGTCCAAAGCTACCCAAGGGCTGTGGCTGGACTTCATGGTCCTAAAGGAAGACTGAAATCCTGAACAGGGACTTCCCACCTGCAGTAGTGCCATTGTCGCTGCTAAGCGGGTGCTGAGTCCTGCCCCCTCCCCTGGGGGGGGAGTCTGAAACTCCAAGCCCACTGCCTTATAAGGGGATGGATGTCAGGGGATGCTCTATATTTAAAGGGACAAAAGCCCAGGTAGGATTGTCCCTTGCGGGTCTGTGCTGGAAGGAGCTCTCCCCCCAAAACCTGCCCTCTCCCTCAGCCCTTCTCCTCGGGCGCCACAAGCATTCAGGGAGCAAGGCTTGCAGAACCTCATGCCACAGTGGAAATCAAGGAGCTGGAAGCTGCACCGACTCATTCAGGGGCCCCTCCACAGCCTCAGGGGGCCCCAGCCCATGGCAGCATGGTGCCTGAAGGGGCTTCTCATGTCTCCCCTGCTCTAGATGCCCAGGGCTTGAGCTGCCTTTCTGAATCATGAGCCTAGATTTAAATGTCTCCAACAAAGCCACTTCCCCAATCTCCCTGGGGAGTGTAACACACCGCCCCCTCCTGCAGAACCAGGGATGGTGCTCAAAGGCCTGTGCCTGTCCCCCCGGCAGCAGCTCTGGGGCTCAACCTGGAGTCTCTGGAGGAAGCAGAACTGTCTCTATAGAAAGGGGCAGCCCATTAGCACGGAGAGAAGCACAGAGTTTGCTCAGCTCAGCTGGAGAGCTCTTTTCAAGGGCACAACAAGGCATAAATCAATCACTGGCTTCAGCAGATTGTGTTCTCAAGACATTACGGTCTCGTAAATACAGGCAGCCGGCATAATTAGTGCTGAGTTAGAAGGGGGAGAATTTTAATGTAGGTGTTGCCTGCCTGGAGGGCGCAGTGACCCCCCAACCCACTCCAAAACCCATATATTTTGCACGGCACAGAGATGGGGTCTCTTCAGCCTGCATCTCAGTGCCAAGGTCACCACGGACCCTGCCACTTTCATGTCCAGTTAATTTCAGTGTCTATCTGAAACTTGGCATAGCCAGAAAGTAGGCAGATGTCACTTTGCTCGGTCAAGCTACTTTGGTAAATTCCACTAACACCACCTGCTTGGAAAAGAAAACAAGCGTTTCTACTCAGCTGCTTGGGTCTTCTCACTCCCTCCACTAGGCAAATGGAGCCCCTCTGTGGCATCAGCGTTGAGATATTCACCTACCACAGAGTAAAATCCCCAAGGGACAGACTCAACCACTCACCTTTTAGCTTTTTATGGTATGCATCTCTCTGGGCTGTTCAGTGCCCCCTTTCTCACACTCACACTCTCTCTCTCTCTCTCTCTCACACACACACACACACACACACACACTACATCCTCTGCGGCACTCACACACACTCCATTTTCCGTGGCCTACCTGACATTTCTATAGCCCTTCATTCTGGAAGGTAGTGAAGAACTTTTCAGAATAATGATTGGATGGAATAATTTCCATCCACCACTGAAATGCAGCCACCTCTGGGATGGACACAGCAGCACTATACAACAGGAAGCCAAGAAGAGCATATCCAAATAAAACTGCCATAATACAGACTTTGGGTGGCAAAAGGTTGTTCACTTTGCATTATGGCGCTCAAACCGCCGAGTTTATCCATAAGTCTATGGAATTATTGTTGAGAAGAGCTCTTCTTTTGCCCCAAAAAGAATTTCTTTGCTAGGGAATTAGAGAGAAATGAAAACCATGCTTGAAAAATAATCATTGCACTTTATTTATATTTAACAGTACCTTTTGTACCAGTCTCAGCCAAACTGTAATTTACAATAATACATCAAATTTTACAGTACGTAAAACTCTATGCACCTAATACAAACCTACAACGAGAAATCGCTCGCGCCTTCCATAAATTACTGCAGGATGGCACTATTTTTAGCCTCACTGTCAGAGGATTTCTGAGTGGACACCAAGCAGGTTTTAGCTCATTGTGCTAGAACCGTGCTTAGGGAGATAGTCAATTTCTGCCTCCATCCCTGGGGGGATATTGCCTGGAATTCTGTGTCTGGTTCTGGGCCCCGCCTTTCAGGAAAGCTATAACTTGGTGAAAAGTCAAGTACAGGATCACTTGGCTAAGAGATGACTGGGGTGAGGAGTGAGGCTTGGTCTACACTAAACCCCCAAATCGAACTAAGGTACGCAACTTCAGCTATGTGAATAACGTAGCTGAAGTCGACATACCTTAGTTCGAACTTACCGCCGTCCAGACGCGGCAGGCAGGCTCCCCCGTCGACTCCGCGTACTCCTCGCGGCGAGCAGGATTACCGGAGTCGACGGGGAGCACTTCTGAGTTCGATTTATCGCGTCCGAACCAGCGCGGTAAGTATAGACAAGCCCTGAGAGACATGATCAGACTTTGCAAATATTCCCAAGATGCAAACCCCAAGGAAGGAAAGGAGTTGTTTAGGGGAGCCGGAGGGAGAATAACTAGAAGTAATGGGATGAAATGTTATAAGTAGGGCTGTCAATTAATCGCAGTTAACTCATGCGATTAACTCAAAACAATTAATCGCAATTTTAAAAATGTATCGCGATTAATCGCATTTATAACAATAGAATACCAATTGAAATTGATGAAATATATTTGGATGTTTCTCTAAATTTTCAAGATTGATTTCAGTTGCAACACAGAATAGTAAGTGTACAGTGCTCACTTTATATTATTATTTCTGATTACAAATATTTGCGCTGTAACAATGATAAACAAAAGAAATGGTATTTTTCAATTCACCTCAGACAAGTACTGTAGTGCAATCTCTTGATCATGAAAGTTGAACTGACAAATGCAGATTTTTTTTTGGTTACATAATTGCACTCAAAAACAAAACAGTGTAAAACTTTAGAGCCTCCAAGTCCACTCAGTCTTGTTCTTCTGTATTCTGTCAATCGCTAAGACAAGCAAGTTTGTTTACATTGACAGGAGATACTGCCGCCTGCTTCTTATTTACAATGTCACCTGAAAGTGAGAACAGGCGTTCGCATGGCACTTTTGTAGCCGGCGCTGCAAGATATTTACATGCCAGATATGCTAAATATTCGTATGCCCCTTCCATGCTTCGGCCACCATTCCAGAAGACATGCTTCCATGCTGATGATGCTCGTTAAAAAAATAATGCGTCAATTAAATTTGCGACTGTACTCCTTAGGGGGAGAATTAGGTCTCCTGCTCTTTTTTACCCGCATTCTGCATATCTTTCATGTTACAGCAGTCTCAGATGGTGACCCAGCACATGTTCATTTTAAGAACACTTTCACAGCAGATTTGACAAAACACAAAGAAGGTACCGATGTGAGATTTCTAAAAATAGCTACAGCACTCAACCCAAGGTTTAAGAATCTGAAGTGCCATCCAAAATTTGAGAGGGACAAGGTGTGAAGCCTGCTTTTAGAAGTCTTAAAAGAGCAACACTCTGATGCGGAAATTACAGAACCCGAACCACCAAAAAAGAAAATCAACCTTCTTTTGGTGGCATCTGACTCAGATGATGAAAATGAACATGTGTCAGTCCGCACTGCTTTGGATTGTTATCAAGCAGAACCCGTCATCAGCATAGACGCATGTCCTCTGGAATGGTGGTTGACGCAAGAAGGGACATATGAATCTTTAGCGCATCTGGCATGTAAATATCTTGCAACGCCAGCTACAATAGTGCCATGCAAATGCCTGTTCTCACTTTCAGGTGACATTGTAAACAAGAAGCAGGCAGCATTATCTCCTAAAAACTGTAACCCACCTTGTTTGTCTGAGTGATTGGCTGACCAAGAAGTAAGACTGAATGGACTTATAGGCTCTAAAGTTTTACATTGTTTTATTTTTGAATGCATTTTTTGTACATAATTTGACGTTTGTAAGTTCAACTTTCATGAGAAAGAGATTGCACTACATTACTTGTATGAGGTGAATTGAAAAATACCATTTTTTTGTTTTTTGCGGTGCAAATATTTGTAATCAAAAATAAACAAAGTGAGCACTGTACACTTTGCATTCTGTGTTGTAATTGAAATTAATATATTTGAAAATGTAGTAAACATCCAAAAATATTTAAAATAAATGGTATTCTATTGTTGTTTAACAGCGCGATTAATCGCAATTAATTTTTTTTATTGCTGTACAGCCCTAGTGATAAAGGGAAATGTAGGGTGAATACTAGGAAAAGCTTCCCACCACTGAGCGGTATTAGATTGGGGTCTCCCAAAGGAAACCTCATTGCTTGGGACGTTTACAACAATTCCGGACGAGATGCTTGGAAATGTGCCCTAGGCACCCATCCGTTAGGTGACCTACCAGGTCTTGTCCATTTCTAACGCTGATGAGACGGGAAAGCTAGACAAAGTGCAAGGGGCAGGAAATAAAATAGGGCGGGGGCTCAGAGGACAGAATGCAGGAGCAGCATTTATGTGGTCTAGCGAGAGGGATTCCAGGGAGCATGGTCAGAATCCATGTCTCTGGGGGACAATGGAAATGAAGGAAGGGAACTCTGCACAGCCTCAGCAGAGGGCAGGAGCCTGAAGCAAAAGGAAGGAAAAGATTTGGGGCCAAATCCAACATCCTTTGAAGTCAAGGGGAGTCTTCCCATTGCAACTCGAGGCCGTGTGTTAGACATCGGGGGAGAAAGCCACCCTTCTCCCAAGCACAAGGCTGATGCACCACACAGGTGCCTATTTTGAGGGTCTGAGTGGTGCATAGACCTTCACACAGGGGGAATTTTACCCAGAAAATCTAGACTCCCCGGGGAGGTGGCAGAGGTTCCAGAATGCATTCGCCTGAGCAGTCACGAGAACCAGCACGGGAATGGGGCTCCCGCAACGTGCCGGCGGATCAGACTGTTACATCAAATGGCCTGTTCAGGCTGTGCTCTGTACACGCCTGTGATTAGATACACTCTCATTCCATCGCCAGGGTCTGGGTTTGCACTGGAAATGGATCCAAATGCGCCTTCCTTGGGGGAGCTGGAGGTGGACCATTCCAGCTCAGGTAGTTACCTTAACAGGACGTCCAAATCTTGCATTTGGCCACTCTGTTTTGTGCTGGGGTGCATGCCTGCCTATTTCACACTCCCAGGCGCCAATACAAGAAAACAGGTGTAAGATCCAGACGTTCCCCCTTTGAAAAGCCATATTCCCTCCAGACACCCCATTTGAAAGCAATAAGGAAGCTCAGTGCTTGTTTGACACCGTAACACCGGGGCCGTAGCCCAGAAGGAAGCACTTTCCAAAGCAATCAGGAAAGGCAGCACTTGAATTTGAACTGCCGGGACACAAATGAGCACAGATTCCACAGAGCCATCTGGGAGGTCTATGCCAGCAGCTCTGATTTACTGTTTGTCAGGCAGTGGAAGTGCTCCGTGCCAACAGATCATTGCACCCTTCACTGACCCAGTTATCCATCAGAGAGCAGCTCACTTTCAGAGCGGCAGTCCCCTGTCACTCGCGAAATATAGATCTGCTCAGCAGAGTCACGGGAAATCATTGGTGGTTTGCTGCTTGGGCCTCAGAAATTCAAAAACCAAAATGAGGGCAGTTGGTTTGCTTTAGATCATGGATTTTTCCACCGTGCTGAAGAAGGGAGGGAAATTTTGAGTTCCTCAACCCACCCACCACCCTGGGCTGTAGAGGAAGAAGAAACCATCTGTTTCCATGTCTGTGCTGGTGCTAAAGGGAGTAAGCTCAGGTTTTGATGGAAGAATTATAACTCCCAGCAGCCTGACTGCAGTACAGGCTCAGTGTAAGGAAAAGATTGGATTGGACTTTAAAGGGGGACACCAGCCTCAGATAGGGCCAAAATTTAGGGATTTTTTTTATTCAAAAGGAGGTGGATTTACAGATTCGAATGAGTAAAATTCATCCCTGTGGGACTTCAATGATACCTAAGTCTGTCGGGGCGCTGGAAGGGGGGGTCCATGTCCCCCCACACTTTTAGAAGAGAGAGGGCTATGTCCTTCCACTTTTTATCCACCCTAAGGATGAGCGAGGGGGTGGGAACAGGGCCTCGGGGGAAGGGGCAGTGGATCAGGGAGAAGGGGCGGTGAGAGGCTGGGGGCTCGGAGGCAAAGGGCGATGTGGAGTGTGGGGCCACAGTTCGGGCTCCAGGGACTCCCCCACTGTTAGGAAGCTTCCGCCACCCCGAGATCTGTCCCTCTGCACGGGGTGCGAATTTCACTCTGGATTAATAGAAATGGTTCCTTGAATGTATCAAATCCAATTAAACCACAGTGTGTTTGTTTAATTCAATCATTCCCTCGCAGCCTTGGGAACCCAAACACACCAGCCATTATACATGGGAACCAGGAAGTGAAACTGACTGCAAAGAAAAGTATCATTCTCCAAGGGGCAGAAAATGACAGGAAGTAAATGAGCACCCAGCAGAAATGGTGCAAAGATAAGTGAGCACCTCTCCGATCATTTCTCATGCCAAGGAATTGTTAGAAGCAGCAATGAGGAAAAGACATTGCAATCAACTGGCAAGAGTGTACGTAACTGCTTCCCTCTCTGCTAGGTGGAATGAGAACATCTCAAGTGTGTGTCATAGGTGCTGCACTGCTAGGCATTTAGGAAGATTCTCCTTCAGTTCCAGTGACAGGGGCCTAGGAGTTTTGGAGCAAGAGGACCTGACTCCTATCTCTAGTGTCACCGTGGCATGAAGCACGGTGACAGGAAGGAGGTTCCCAGGAGGTCACAGATTTGTTGCCATGTGAGATTTGCCTTGGCACTCTCTTTTTCAGCAAGAGGGGGCGGATCGGAGACGGGGTAGAAGAGGGGGATGAGCAGAAGCAAAGGGAAAGGAAGAGAAAGGCTGCAACTGGGTTTGGATGCTTCCCTTCTCAGCAGAGGAGCGGGAGGGCAGGGAGAGAAATGTGGGACACGTTACGACTATTTAGACACCGAGATTTACGGTGCCGTGCAAATGCTTTTGCTTTTTGCTCCCATATTGCACCTCAATTCAATTAAATTTAATTGAATTGATTTCTTGGAAGAAGATGCAGCCAAGCAGAGAGTTTATTTACAGCAGAGTATTTCAAACAGCTGCACTAATAAAAGCCAGCGAAGAGAACACGGACGTGATCTAGATGGCGCTTGGTGCAGGGAAAGAACGGCCCAGTTTGGGTTGAAACTGACACCACTTGCTCACCTTCCATGCCCGGAATTTATCTCCCTCTGAAACACCCCCAGTCATATCCAGCCGCCATTGCTAGCACCAGCCCACGCTCCCTGGCATCATTGTGCACTGATGATTTGCTGCAAGCCCAGATGCTTCTGTCTGGTACACAACTGAGCCCTGCCCAACTTTAAGTGTCTGGCACGACAAGCTTTGGTCCTTGCCCAGCTCTGGGGCCTGAGGAGCTACATCGCCATGGTGAAGCGAAATGCATTTCGTGCTGGTGACGGGAGTCAGATAGAATTTGAGCGTTAGAGAGCAGAGTTCTTTGTATCCCCAGGAAAGGCACAGCCTGGGCAAGTGTCCCCTGCTCTGCTCCCCACTGTGCATCATCCCTGGGGCTGCGAGTTCAGTCTCGGAGTCCTTGGCCTCTCTGCTGGGACGGGCAGCCAGGGACGGGCCATGGTGTTTGTGCAACGCAGGCCCCTGGGCTGAGATCAGCAATTCATTTCACCCAGGCCAGCACCCAGCAACCAGAGGGCACAGCCCTTTGGTCCTTCCAGGCCCTGTCCTGCAGCGTGCTGAGTGCACCCCTGGGAAGTGCAGAGCTCTTTCCTCTGCCTTCGATTTCAGTTGCAGCTGAGGATCTCAGCACCACACAGACGGAGCCCAAGCTCAGCTCCTGCCCCGACTCCCAGTGCAGGCAGGAGCAAAACTGACCCGCCTGGGGAGCACCATGCAAAAGGCCAGATCCCCAGCAGGTGTAAACCAGCACAGCTTCTGAAAGCTTAGAATCCACTGCAAAGCTTTCTTCTGCTTGTCAGCCGGGGAGCCACCAGATTCCTAGTCTAGTCTCTAAATGTCCTTTCTGCTACATGGATAGAAGACAGTGGGCTTAAAGCAGAAAATCACCCTGTATTCCAGATGGTCTGAAAGCCCCGTCGTGTGGCAGCTAATCGTGGATTTTGCTTTCCCAGCACTGAGTTTCAAACGCAGAGAGGTCAGGCTCGGTTTAGAGAAAGCAGCAGTGTGTTCTCGGCTTTTCTCTCTGCTGGACTGACAGCGGAGATGTGCACGGCTCAGGATGCCAAAGCCTTAGATAGAGGCAAGACTGTGGTGCGGTTTGTGGCAAGAATAACAGTCTTTGTGCTGAGACGTGTCTCATTTCCACCCTCTTGCCCCTCAAATCAGCGCTCCCCAGTTCTGGTTTCTTGCTACAATCAGACACAGATCAGACACGGGCAATCTTTACGTGTTTAGGCTCACTTCCATTCTGCAAAAGCAGGGCAGTAGAGTCATACAGTGGTTAGAGCAGGGTGATCAAGACAGCTGGATTCTATCCCTGGCTCTGCCACTGGCTTTGCTGGGAGACCTTGGGCAAGTCACAGCACCACTCTATGCCTTAGTTTCCCCATCTGTAAAATAGGCAAAATCTGTACTTACCTCACTGGGAGGTGGGTTTGTGGGGCTTTGCTAATCAAGGTCTGTACAACCCTTTAAGATCCTTGGTGAAAGATGCCAGAAAAGGGCAACTCCTTAGTATTTAGTATTTATTACAATCATGCCATTAAATAGTCATGTTGCTGGAAAGAATCTGCTGGGTCCCATCTAACCCCTCTCACTCCAGCAGTACTGAAGTGTCCTCTGCCTTAGGTCCCTCGGTTTTCAGATCTGCCCTGGCACGCAGCTTCAAAATACTGGTGGATTTTGTGTGTAATGAGGGCACTGGTCATTTCTGGTTGATTCCACCCTTTCATCTTCATGGACCTGTAAGTGTGGAAGGGGGACACCAGACCTGAACTTCTCTACAGGTCCATACAAGGCCATGCCCTTGTTTCTGATGGAGGAACTTCAATGTGTTCAGGCATTTGGCTGGGTAAGTTTAGATACTCACAGGAGCTCTTTGGTCTGAAGACAGAGTTGTATACCCTAGGAGCACGGGCTTCCTGGTGAGATTTGGGGTGTTTCTTGGTTCCATTGTGACAGAAATATTCCAAGAACCTCCTTTCTTGTGCTCTTTTGGTATTTGCACTCCTTGATGGAGTGAGGAAGTGGAAATGTCTGTGAAAATGGGAGAAACCACAAAAAGTCACTGAGCTTTTTAGACACTTGAAGAAGATTCAAGGTTTGGGTGAAGGTTCTGACTGGCTGCCCCATTCTTTATACTTCAGCTCCCACCATCTTCTCCCTGGAACGGGACTTGTTTGGTCTTCTGGAGACCAAAGGTAAAAGCTGCAATGTGTGACCTCCAGTGGTGCATATGCTACACAGCAAGTGTGAGCAAACTGGCACACTCAAACTCCTCTTGGGTGAAGAACTGGATTTGCACACATCAGACCTACCATTTGTACTCACAGGGAGGAAGCACGGGAAAGCTGCCTAGAAGAGATTGCACACTCAAAACCATGCCCATGCCATTGAGGGCCCTTTGAAAACAGCATGCAGACTGGAAGCCCTGAGCGCTTCTTCCCTGATGTCAAATAACCCAACGTGTGACCTGGGAACTGCCACGTGTGATGCTCATCACGTGGATTCTGCTACTTGTTAGCCAGGGAGGGACCAGGGTGTGATTAAGGTGTGAGACATGTTCTGCACGGGAACGACAGAGCATCCTGCAGCTTGCAAGCTTTCCTGAGCCTGAAAGCTGTCTGGGCAGAGGCAGTAGTTTTATTGTATGGCAGCACAGCACCTACCAGAGCAGAGCCTAGAGCCCGGCCTGGGGCCGCTACACGTCACAACAGACAAAATCATAATAATTCCATAAAGTATCCTGTAGTTGGATTAAGACAGTGGTAAAAATGCTGGAAGCTGCAGGAACCTTACCACGCTAGGGTTTCCCGTACTTCACCATTAGGCATGTCTGCCCCCCTGCCACGGTCCAGTCTGTCCCCCTTCTGCGGATAAAATAGGTGGTTGCTGTTCCCGGCGCTGTTCACAAGCAGCAAACGGGAGGAGGAAGTAAATCAAAATAACGTAACCTACTTCTGAAGCCAGCTTTCTCCTTTGAGGGCAAAGGCAGCATTAGAAATACCTGGCGCACACTTGAGGGAAGCAGATCAAAGAGGAGTTCTCTGAAAGGAGCTGGTTTGCCGCTGGTGTTGTATAATCCCAGCATGCAACGCCAAACATGCCGTCATGACAAGGCCTAAAGAGGGTTTCATGGCAGAACGCTATTCCGATGGGCCCAGCACAAAGAGAGACAAGCACTGAGAACCAGCCGACAACGTCCTGTAGGCAAAGCTCTTCCTACAAACGCCACAGACTCCCAAGTGCTGGTGTTAAACCACTTAGGAGACACGGCAGTGATTGCTCACGCCAGAGAAAAACAGGGAAAATCAACTTTTAGAAATGAGAGACAGGGAAAATCAACTTTTAGAAATGAGAGGCTAAGGCGAGAAGCAGATGTGCCAGCAACATTGAGGCAAAACGAGGCTTTTAGAAACCAAACTTGAGCTTTGTGCAGATTAGCCATTAAAATGAACTCACTTAATTTCATGCCCCATGCAAATCTTTGCCAGCTGTCAGCTCTGCAATCGCTGGAGACTAGCTGCAATAACTACACAAGAGCAGAAATGCAGCAAGTCCATTTATTAGGAGTTTATTGTTCTGGGACTGTAGCAAGCATGCCTAGCCTTTACCACAGACATCCAATGCCAGCAAAAACCTTTTCAATGCAACATCTGCAACAAAGGAAATACAGGACTAGGCCATCATTTATTCCTGACATTCAAGGAATCCTCGTTTAGCCAGTTACTGGGTTTCTGTATGGCCCCACCTTCCTTAATCTCCGAACTGGCCGAGTGGGTCTCAAGGAAGTCCCATTTCCCCAGAACAGAGCATGAGCTCGGTGGTCACGATGGACCCTCTTGGACCACTAGCTGATGTTCCCAACACTACACCAAACCGCTGCCTCCATCCAGAACCTGTCTGCTTCCTTTCCCATCTTCACCCCAACCTCTGCGATGCACACCATGGAGCAACACACTCAATGGCTTCATTCCCGAGTAAAACTCACGGAGAAGGAACACTAGACCTGACCGAGACCAAGAATCCTTCTGCTTTTCATTGCTATCGGTCACCAGGCTGCGGCTGGTGGCGTGTTACAGCTATATGAGGCCCTAATCCCTGATGTAAGCAGCAGAGCTGTGCTGAAGTGGGAATTACGCGGCAACGCTGGCTGCTTATGAACTCATTGGACAAGCCTCCGTTTAACCGGAATGACTCTATAAATGTAGTGCGGAGTAAAAATCTGTAACTCCCACCTGCAATCATTTGCAGCCAGGGGACTAGCACTTAGCATCTTCCAGCGTTTCCACAGCAGGCCGTCCTCCGAGGAAAACGAAATCCCTGTTTGAGGACAGCGTTCCCTCAAGCTGCAGCACGGCTAGGATGCTCGTCCACACAGCAAAATGCCACGGGGGCCTAACTGGTTCCAGGAACCAAGCCAGGTGCAGGGCTAAGCAGTCAGCACCGCGTAGAACAGGGTGAAGGTTCACGCGGTTGAGCGGATCGTTAGCCAGGAACGGTACAGATACAAACTGTGTTTTTAGCCTATCAGCGAGAGCGTGGTAAAAAGCTGCCGCATGGGAAGGAGCAGACAGCAGCAGCACTCCACCTGCCACAGGCTGCCAGCCACTTCACAACTGAAGAGACTCACAGAGAGAGACACAAACAGCGTGGTGAGAAGATGCACGGAACAAGTTTGCTAGGAAGGAACAGGTGATGATAACAACGCTCCATCAGAGTCGCTTCCTTAGAGCTAAGAGATCAAAGCAGGCGTTCGCAATCCCTTTGGCTTACGGGCTTGACGTGTGTGTCTGAGCACAGGTGCGTCCCTCTGCTCTGCTGCGTAACTGCCTGTATCTCTGTGGTGTTTGCTTTAAATCCCGGGGTAAAATGTGGACAGAATGTGAATGTGGAGGAGGCTTGGATTTACTTTACGTCAAAGTTGCAGAAACTTGTCTGCCTCCCAAGAAAGGGGAAAAACTCATAGGGAAGTGTTGCAGGCCAAGCTGGATGAATAAGTATCGCCGACAGGTTATTAAGCGAAAGCAGAAAGCCTCCAAGGAATGGAAAAAGGGCTGGATCAGCAAGGAAAGCTACCTCTTGGAGGTCAGAAAGTGTGGGACTAAAGTGAGAACTGCCAAAAGCCAAGCAGAGTTGGATCTTGCAATGGAAAGTAAATCCAGTAGTAAAAGGTTATTTATCCATATAAATAAAAAGAAAACAAGGAAAGAAGAAGTGGGATCCCTAAACACTGAGGAGGAGATGGAGATTAAAGATAATCTAGGCATGGCCCAACACCTAAATGAATACTTTGCCTTGGTTTTTAGTAAGGGTAATGAGGAGCTTGGGGACAGTGGGATGGTGGCTAACAGAAGTAGAAATTACCACATCCGAGGTGGAAGCCAAATTCAAACTTATTTATGTCCAGATGTGGCTGCTGAGGAAACAGTGGGAGAGCCTCCGGGGTACCTGCTCTCATTGGCATGAGGTCAGATCTCCATTTAAATGGGACCAGCTGCTGAGGTGCTTTGCGGCTTATGGGGTCAATGTAAACAGTTTTTAAAACCGTTTAGCAGGGAAGATAAAAACCGGGTGAATATTCCAGCTTCCCAAACCTGAGCACCTACCAGGACCGCTTTTACCTTTTGACACTGAAATGGACAGAAGAGTAAAACTGGACTGAATGGACTGGGAGTAAAACGACAGCTGCTCGGCTGTTACTCTACAAACGCAGCTCTAATCATGCTTTGCCATTCGAGTGAGACTTTCATCAGAAAAGGGCCCCAACTCACTTTACTAACTCCAACCCAGAACCTGCATTCCCAGGACAGCGACCGACTTCCTCAAGGTTTGGGGTCATGGCAGCAGGGCAGCCAGGGCTGGATTCTCACCGGGTGCAAATCAGCATCGCTCCATTCACTCTGCAGCACCTCCACGAGCTGCTGGACTCCAGTACATCTAGGTATAATGGGATCCTTTTCCCAAACACCAGGGCCCATCTTCATCAAGGCTTCCTCCGCCCACGGCAGAGTGAGTGGCACTTTATTAGGTTTTAAGCTCCAAAGTGTCAGTTTCACTTCACTGGGATTTTGATGTTTAAATGGCTTTTAAACACCGTGTTTATGAAAGCTTCCCATTATCAAGCAGCGCTCGTGGGGCAGGGGGGCCGGATTAACAAGAGCATTGGCAAGCAGCCCAAGGTGATCAAAAGATTGAGGAGTCAGGATTCCGAAATGTCAGAACTTAAAAAAAAAAAAACCTACTGAATAAGTCCCAGTGCATCCCACTCAAATCAACAATAATTGAGGCCCCGGAAGCTGCTGATTAAAGGGACGGGGGCTGCAGAGCGACTGATAGCATTTGGGGTGGGATACGGCTCTCTGATGGCATGTGCATGACAGTATGGTGGAGATATACACCCAGCAGGGCTGAGAAAGGCCTTGTTTGCACTGTGTGTCCCCCCAGATCCCCAGGTTTAGAAAGAGGGGAACAAAGTGGCGAGTACTCAGATACAATCCTGATCTGCCCCGAGCATGCTGACATGACACAGAAAACATGGGCGTTGCCATACCAATGGACCTGCGCTCCAGCTCGCCCAGTATCTTGTCTCGGGCAGGAACCACCAGCAGATGCTTCACCAGAAGGTAGGAGCCACCTGGCATTGGGCAGATCCACCTTAGGTCTCCTGCTAATTCCTAGTAGCCAGAGATTGCCTTAAACCCTGAGGCTTGGGCTTTCATCGAGCCGCCCAAGTGTGGGGGACCATGAACCACGGTAGCTCTGGATATCTGTGCTGTCCAGATGAAAGCGTGGGGCTTTGGGGACTCTTGGGCCTTAGCGACACCTTGGAGCAAGGATGACCACGTGGCCAATGGCAGGGACTGAAACGGGGAGTATCTACAACGGGAGCTAAAGAACCAGGTGTCCCAGGCATGTCCCAGGCTGGCCCGCCCTGTGGATCAGGCCGAGAACACAACACACAGACCAGTTGGTTACACTGGCACCCGCAGTCTAAGGGCTTGAGGCCTTGTCTACATTGGGGGTCCAAGCACCAGTGTAACTGAGCTGATGCAAACCACTCATTGCGCCACTGTAAACTGGGACATGCACCCTGGGGTGGAGAGATATCGGTGTAAAATGGGAGCAACACGTGGGAATTCAGGCCCCGGGGGGATCATCCGGTTGCAATTTGGTATGGCACTCCCCGATTCAGCCTTTCACCTCACAGCCTGGAATGCCCTGAAGATACCTGCCTGGCATATTCCTGGCTGCTACAGTTACCCCGATAGCACCTGGAACCCCAGCACACTAAGACATGGCCCTGCCCTGGAGAGCTTAGCCAGGACAGGGCTGGACAAAGGAAGGGGAGAAGGGGTGCAAGACACAAGCAGAGCAATCAGGGGAGGGTTGGCAAATACCATGTTAGTTCCACCATCTTTCCTTTTTCGTGTCATTGTTTCTTTGCACTCCCCCGTCTGCCGGTTTCCAGCTGGCATCTCTTGTCTTAGACGTAGGTTGCAAACCCCTTGGGTCGGGGGTTGCTTTTGCGTTCTGTATTTGTACCGCACCTAGCACAATGGGGTCCTGGCCCAGGGTCGGGGTTCCTAGATGCTACAGTGATACAAATAATCATGGTGAGGTTTTCTAGCATGGGCCTGTGTGTTCCTCCACATACACACATTAAACAGGTCATGGGGTGAGAAGAGAAGCCAGGGTGTTAATAGGCATGACGGAGGAAGGCACATGAGACACTGAGGTGAGTGAGGACAGGAGATAGGAAGGCGAGTGGAGCGTAGAGGGCAAGGATTGTTCCCATTTATTATCTGGTTGGGGCCTACGGGGTGCTTGGAGCTATAGCGAATTCCCGCTAGGGCCGGGCCAGACGAGTGCTGTGTTTATCCCTGTGCAGGGCAGACAGGAGCCATGAAGCCAGCAGTTTCCCATTTCACCAGGAAGCCTTGGGGGTCTTTGATCACAGAACTCCCGGCGACCTGGGATGCGGCCCAGCCAGAACGGTGACCAGCAGCCGTTGCCGGAGGGCTGCTCCGGGGCTCAGAGTGAAATGATACGGGGCGTATGGCCCTCACCACAGCAAGCTGCCGTTCAGTGGCCACTTTTCAGCCGTCACAGCAGAGAGGCCGAGGACAGAATGGGCACGCAGGCTGACCAACCCTTCGCGGGGGGCCTCCAGAGCTAGGCTGGGGAAAACAGGCCAGGGGACGGCGGGGGGGGGAAGCCTGCAGTGCTACTGAGCGTGCTCACTGGAGAGAGGCCCTTGTGTCCCCGGCTGTCAACCTAAGCTGCCTTCTAAGAGTACAGAGGTGCGGGGAGCAACACCCAAAGCCTTTGATCTCCACCATATTTTTCTTTACAGAGTCCCAATGTGCTGAGCCTATGAACTCGCCCGCTTGGGCTGACATTGGACTGTGCGTTTGCTTATTTCCCCCCATTAGAATAACAGGGAGAGAACAAGGGTGGGGGAATCTGCTTTCCTCCACCGCGTCCTTGCTCATTTCCATTTCTCCCGGTTGCTATGGGGACCAAGGATATTACCTTCAACAGACACCGTTTGTTTTTCTTTTTTTTGGTGCGCCAAAAGCCTTTCCGATCCAGCCGGCACCTGTAGACCCCACCTCATTATGCAGCTGCCTCCGCGCTGCCAGGCCTAAAAGTTTCAATCATTTCAGCTCCATCCCTCTCTGTTGCTGGGCTCCCCGGCCTGCCGGAGCAGCCGTGATCCAGACCCCGGCGCTCCAGGCTCTGAGCGGAAATCTACAACAAGAAAGTCAGAATTTCCAGTGTGGGAGGAAAAAACCCTTTGAAATTGACACAAACTTCCCAGATGGGAAGGAGAGGGACGGTCCCTGCTGAATCAGAGAAACAGCCCCCTTTGAAACAAGGAGGGCTCCCTTCTCCAGACGCCAAAACCCTCACACAAATTAATAAAATACAATCCACAGCCTCTGATATTAATCAGAGCTGGGAATAATCCACCCTGAGGAGGGATCAGGGTAGGAGGCAGATTGAATCCGGATTAGAGCCGCCTCCTTCAGCTCAGATGTAGAAGGAGCTCTCAGCTCCTGTGCTTGTCACCTGGAGCTCGGCCAGCACAGGATGAAGCTCATGGGCCCGATTCTGAGCGCATACTGGGCTAAAATTGGGAGCATGTCCCTGGAACTGCGGGAAGCTCTACTGGTTCACATGGCGTGAGAGTGAGAGCTGCTCCCTGCTGTACAAATGCAGCATTTGTCCCTCTCCCTCTGGCTGCAACTGTGTCTGTGTAAAGGGACTAACTTCAACCCTGGAGTAAGTCGAACCCACTGTATTGTATGAGTGGGGAAAACTGCCTGTCAAAATCTGTGAAGCCACCAGCGTGTTCTCCTGGGACTCTCCACTGCTGTGAGGCCTGCAGGGCACTGACCGCTGTCAGTGCCTCAGCTGAGACAAACGCTTCGTATGCAAACAGCGCTGGTTTTACCCCGATCTCGTCCTCTCTGCCCAATTGCTTCTTTCTTCACCCTCTCGTCATGAGCCCAGACGGCGTGCATGCTAGGGCAGGGACTCTTTGATCGGTTTGCACAGCACCACGCACAACGAATCTCCACCCCTCAGTGGGCGCCTTTAGCTGCTACTGTAATACCCATCGTGTAAACACCCTGAGCACATGGCAAACCGTTTGCAGGTACCCAGAGGAGATTGTTCTCTGCCAAGACAGGCTGGCAAATACATGCAGCAACCAGTGCCAGAGTCTGAAGCTCCTTTGGGTGACAGTCTGCTCGTCTCTTTCACCAGCAGCACCCAAACCTCTTTCTGCCACATTACTTCTGTCACAGACTGTCCCTGACCCCTGGGCTTCAGTGGGTCTGATGCTGAATCATTGTGAATGAGCATCAGCTCTCTGCATTAACAGCCAAACCCTCCTCCTCGCTCCGTCCAACTACCACAGTCAGCAATGGGGGGAAAGTGAGTAAGAACCTGCGTCTCTATCTCTACGAACCTGCTCATCCCACATGGTGCTGATCACCTCTTGGAGCTGATTAAGTTAATAGGAGCTGTGGCTGTTCAGCACTTCGCAGGATCAGAGCCCTTAGAGAGGAGATCGGTGAAGGCAATTTCCCGACCTTTATTGACATGCAAATCATCAGCACTAAAGGCAGCTCGCAGGATTAATATATTTCCAAATTGCCTGGCATGGAGTCACATTAGTCAAGTATATGTGGCAGTCAGTCCAAAATGTCTAGTTATTATACCATCAGCAATTCTGTGCTAGTTTCAAGGGCAGTCCAGAACCAAATGCTCAGGGAAAGTCACTTGGGCGTTCATTCGGTTAAGGACCGTTTGAGGCAGAGTCCCCAGTGACCTAGTTTTCTGAGCCGCATGAAAGTGACGACAAACGCCGTAGCGAAATGCTGGGCAAAAGCATTTGTCAAACCCAGACATTTTGGGGGAGGCGCGTACAATGTCTGAGAAACACCCACTTTCTGACCCTGGGAAGCTAGCAGAATTGGGGAGCTTCCTGGGCAAAGTGAATTTTGCAATTTTAACATTTTTCACTTCAAAACAAATTCCTGAGTGCGAACAGGGTCTCTCGTTCAAACACAAGGGCCGGCTGTCAGGCAAAACACTGACATCTCAGTGGTGCTTCTCCCCACAACCTGCAGCTTGAAAGCTGCGACGTTCCATCTGTCAAGGTTTTGAATCAGATTAGACTTTTCATGCCCCTTTGGGTACGTCTACACTGCAGTGTAAACCCAAGTCGGTGGGACCCAGGGTTGTGGACTCAGTGATTCCAAGCCTGAACTTGAGTGTCCACACTGCCTTGTAAGCCTGGGTTTACAATTGCAGGATCCAGCTCTCATGACCGTACTAACGCCTCCACACTGCACTAGGCAGACGCTGCGACACAGGTCTGCAACCTGAGCTGTGCCGTGCCAACACTGCAGAATGCCAGGGCATGGGCCTGAGTCACAGCAGGACTTGGGCTCTGACCCACCCCCCTATCAGGATCCTAAAACCCAGGTTCCAAATGCTTGTTGACCTGAGTCCAATTGATTTGTGGGTGGATGGAAGAGGAGCTTGGGTTCCAACCGGAGTCAGAACCTGGGGTTAGTGTGCAGTGTAGACATACCCTTTGTGGCTTATTGCCTTTTGAGCACTTGCCAAACCAGCAGCAGCCTGCAGCCAACCGGCAAACCGGGCTGACAGCAAGCGCAAGAAATAAAGGGAGTCTCGTCCACCCCACTTGGGACTTCCTGTTCCATTCTCTCAAGCTCTGCTGAAGGGGATCTATCCTTAGACAGATGTTCCAGTGTGGCTTTGTCACTTGGGATCTGCTACATGAAACAAGCCCAGCTTCCTGATGTTAAAATTGGAAGTCACTGAATGTTCTGTACATGTGTGCTGTGATTACACAGCATGCAGCTCCAGCCCGGCTTTTGAAGTTCCCTTTTTGTTCATTTATTCCCAGTGTTACAAACCAATCTGCTACAAAACCTTGCTTTGGGCATTTATTAAGAGAGCCAACAAAGACCTCTGTTTCTGTCTCATCCTCATCAGAGCTTTGCTCCCTAGCCACATATGCATGGATGTGTTTTGCTTTTGTATTTCTTTGGCATTTGTACTGAGAGCAACACACTTTGTCAAAATCGTTGTTTTCATTGCATGCAAGGCACAGCACTCTTGGTACTGGGTGTCTTTGCATTGTGCTGTAATTGTCTCCATGTACAGCCAACAAATCTGGCCTCTGCCTTTTATTTACCTTTGTCCTGTCTTGCTTACCAAGGCGCTTGCTAATGCTTTTATCTGGGAAGCACCGTTTTCACTAGCCCGCCAAATATTCACTATACTTTGTGATGTCAACGCCATTTCTTACAATAACTTTCCTCTGACCTGGTCATCAGCTACATACTGCAGATAATTTGGTCTCTCCTTAGACCATCTTCTACCTGTTCAAAATCACATGACTTAGCTTTGGTATGTAGCTCTCTAACTGCAGTCAATGGGGTCTCTGACAGCTGGATTCTTGCCAAGAAAATGTGCTTTTCCCAAGTTTTATTCTGACATCATAGTATCCTGGACAGTTTTGAATGAATTTGCCTGCTCATTTGCAATTCCCTTCACCCTAGCACTGGGCTGCATCGTAGCCCTCCAAAGCCTCCAGGTCTGGATTTCACCCTCTGCAACCCTGAGAAAGTCAAGGGGCATAATATCCTCCATTTTTGCAAAGATTTAATTTCCTTCAACACCACGTAATAAAAGTGGTGTTGAAGGAAACCCAGGGGAGCCTATAAGAGATAGCTGCTTTAGTTCCTGATACAGGCTAGGGTTATGAAAGATTAACACCATCACAAAATTGATTCTAGTGGCAAAACCGCACAAGCTTTTACCTAACAGATACACTTACACTATAACAGTAATGACAGCTCATCAGGAAGAGGTTTCAAATATGCTCATTGCAAACAGCATCAAGGCAACTTTCAACCAATGCTAACAGTCCCCCAGGCTATTCTGGTGCCCTTCCTTCAGACTTAAACTCTGGTTTTCATGCTCACAGCATCTAAATGCAGAAATGCAGACCAAGTCCAAAGGGGGAAAAATGGCAATATTTCTTACAGGAAGAAAAAAAGCAGAATGAATTACTGCCATCTAGTGGCTGCAAAGGACATTTCCTCCTTTGGATGAACATGGTACTGAGACAGGGTAAAAAGAACAAAACGCTCCACCATGTAAAACTCCATTGCTGACTATGAGAATAATGATCAAGCCTTTACAATTCTGTTAATGGGATATGGTCTTAATGCTTCTAGTCTAAGCATCTGTAATTATCTGACTGTCTGACACGAGCAACAGAGCATGATTTCTAGTGCAGAGTCATCATGGGAGTCAATGGTAAAATTCAAACATTCTGAACGTTCACACCCGCTTTTGGCTACTTCCTGTCTATAGAACCTGAGTAAAGGCCCTGCAAGGAAAGTAACCTCTGGGCTACATAAATGTACAAACATACAGCCCTAGACAATGAAGTGTAATGTTATTTTCAATGAACTGGAGAGCGTGCATGCGTATCTCATGGCCCTCTGAATCAGAACAGTTCAAAAGCATCTTAGGCCCTATACTGCTAATGGTGAGCCTCCTTTAGCTCATGTCATAGTGGCCTCTGTGTCTGAAATTCTTTCCCTGCTACCCCTTGTGAAGCTGTGAATAATGACGGTGTGCAACCTACCAACAACTGCAGTGCTTAAGCTGCCACAGATTTGTCATTATATTTGGCATTTACACAGCACTTTAGAAACATTAACTAATCAACCCTCCCCACACTCCTGAGGGATGGGTTGCTATTTTCATCCCTGTATTATACATATGGCAACTGAGTCACAAAAGAGCACTTTTCAAAGAAGTTGATATCAAAGCCAAGAATAGATCCCAAGCATTCCTGGCTACTGGTGGTGTGCTCATACCATTAGATCAAATCTAACCGGATCACCAATGACAGATTATAAATGTGCTTCTTAGAATGTAGCTTGGGACTGTCTGAATTTAAAAAAAAAATACAGCATGTACTGAGGTGCAGTTGTTTTCTAATCCTCAATAATTAATTCCCCAATTAGGTTGGAGTGCAATGGCGTTAAGAACAACGCATTTGGTGTTTGTATTACAGCTTCTTTGAAGAAATGTTTTGCTGATCTCTCAAAGGCTATTCGATTGTTCCAAAACTTGTTCCTCCACATTTTGTCATAAAGGACATTGGCATGTTCAAAATGAATAGACTACATGGCAATTCTTGCTGTAGGGATTGCCTTGGGCTCAGTTTGATGCTGAGCGGTCTCCTAGCTGAGATGCTGTCAGGCTACCTTTAGGGATGCAGGTCTAATTGAGCTGCTCAAGCTGCTTTTGTCAATCCCAATAAGTCAAAAAGCACATGGAGAAGTCCCAGGACTGAGAATGGGGTTACTGCATTTCGTATTGCTGATCTAAAACAAACCAGAAAGAAGTGGGAAGACTTTCTCTGAGCACCCTCTCCAGTAGAATGGCAACACCGGAGAGCACTGCCTTCCCTGGGATCCTTAGGATGACAGCAGTGACCTAGCGCTGAGCAGAGTCAGCGCAGTCCTGGAGCAGTGGAAAACAGGTGAAAAGTAGCCCAGAATCCAGGTCGTGTGTGTAAATCATGATCTCCTGCTAAGAGTTGCCTTTCCTGTTAATAATGCTTTTACTTAAGTGTCTATTGTTTGTTTGGTAATGTTCAGGACACAGAAGGCAGCACTATCTTCCCCTTCCCCCCCACCAGCTTATCACCCAAAGAGAAAACACAGCACAATGTCCCTGAAAAAGACAGTGTCTTGGACCGTTACTGGGGAAGGGAGTCCCATTCCCATTATTTTAGTGGGTGGCAGCAATTCATGGGAAAAGCAAGCTCTGAGGAGAGATCTGACAGCAGAGAGGATGAGCTCCAAGTACAATAATGGAGGAAAGCCGGGCTTGTGCTTCAGGCACTGACAGAAACCTCAGATCTAAATTATCTTCCTGATTCTGCCACAGCACCCCTGGGTGACCCTGGAGTGAAGTCACACTCTCTGTGCCTCAGTTCCCCCTCTGTAACAAGGGGAAACAATCCTTCCCTACCACATCGGGTTTGTTTTTGAAGGCAAATGCTTTAATGTTTGTGAGGCACTGCTAGGAGAAGGGAGTTCCAGACAGAAGGGGCAACAAGGAAAAAGGCAAACAAGACAACTAGGGTCTAGGGAAGTTTTTCAAAGGAGAATTGCAGCCTGCACATTGCCAGCAGTCCAAGGCTTTTCTTCAGCTTTGCTCGGATACTTAAGAGCTAAGTATCACAGAACACCCGATGAGAAAAACAAATGTGAGGCAGGTGCACATAATTAACCCCATTTTAGACTTCAGGAGACTCCAGCAGAGTTTTGTTGTGTCACAACCTTCCTGTGGCAGAGGCAGTAACAGAGTGCGAGCACAGCACTTCCTAGCTCCCTCACCTGTGTTGTATCACACTTCTTGGCTGGAGTTTGTTTAGTGGCAGCGGGCTGTGCATTGCAGGTGCTGATGGCTGCTCTGAAGAGAGTCACCGCCAGACACTGCTGCAGTGGATTTACAGATTCCTAGGCCAAAAAGGACCCTTGATAACCCAGGCCAGAGCCCTGCCCTACAAGGATTCCTAGAGCAGATCTTTTAATAATAAATTTTTAAAAAAATCCAGTCTTGAGGATTTAAAACTTGCCAGTGATGAAAAATCCACCACAACTCTTGGTAAATTATCCCTCCCTGCTATAACTTTACACCCTATGTCTCATCTGAGTTTGTCTAGCTTCAGTTTGCAGCCCTGGAATCCCCTTGTATTTCTTCCTGCTAGCGTGCAGAACCCTTCCTCAAATGTTCATTCCCTCAGCAGCCACTTCTAAACTGTAACCAGGTCAGCCCCAGAGCAGGAGAAAAGCTCGGGAGACCCTGCCACAGCAGGTCCAAGCGGCCCCAGCATGCAGCGCTTACAGCCCACCCCATCAGCCCCTAGCACCCCAGAGAGGGTTTCTCTGAAGCCCCAGCTCCTGGAGCACCAGGACAAGGGAAGAACTGGGGTATCTGTGTCCCCACAGGTTCCTAGCCCCAGTGGATGCAGACAGCAGCTGGGAAACAGGCCCCTGGCAGCTGCCCACCCAGCACTAATGTGCTACCGCCGCAGCACCCAGCCCCTAGGCGGCTTGTTGGCCCCCTGGCTTTTAAATAGCAGCTCCCGCCCTTCCTGATCGAGCGGCCTTCTCATTGGCTGCTAGCGCTGAGACTGGCGTGAGAGTCCCGCCTATCGCTGCTCTCCACGAGCCTCTCCGGCGCCGGAGACGTGGAGCGGGACGAGAAACACGGCCGGAAGAAGGGGCGGGGCGAGGGGAGACGGATAGGCCGGGAGGCCAATGAGAAGGGGAGGCCGGGGGCGGAGTAGCCAATGGTGGTGAGCGGGGTCGGGGCAGGGCGGAGAGTGGAGACCGGGCCGAGTGGGGACAGTAGCCGGCAGCCGGTGTCTGCGCGGGGGGGGCCGCCGCCAGGTGAGGCCTCGGGAAGCCCCGGAGGGCGCGGGCTGAGCTCTGGGGACAGAGGGAGGGTGAGTGGGCCCCGGGGGGCTAAAAGGGGGTGTCCCGAGGCCGGGGGGGGGCAGGGGGGGGGGTGTCCCGAGGCCCGGGGGGGGGCAGGGGGGGGGTGTCCCGAGGCCGGGGGGGGGGGCCCAGGAGGGGGTGTCCCGAGGCCGGGGGGGGGGGCCCCAGGAGGGGGTGTCCCGAGGCCCGGGGGGGGGCCCAGGAGGGGGTGTCCCGAGGCCGGGGGGGGGGCCCAGGAGGGGGTGTCCCGAGGCCCGGGGGGGGGCCCAGGAGGGGGTGTCCCGAGGCCGGGGGGGGGGCCCCAGGAGGGGGTGTCCCGAGGCCCGGGGGGGGGCCCAGGAGGGGGTGTCCCGAGGCCGGGGGGGGGCCCAGGAGGGGGTGTCCCGAGGCCGGGGGGGAGGCCCAGGAGGGGGTGTCCCGAGGCCGGGGGGATGAGCCCCAGGAGGGGGTGTCCCGAGGCCGGGGGGATGGGCCCAGGAGGGGGTGTCCCGAGGCCGGGGGGGGGGCCCAGGAGGGGGTGTCCCGAGGCCCGGGGGGGGGGCCCAGGAGGGGGTGTCCCGAGGCTTGGGGGATGAGCCCCAGGAGGGGGTGTCCCGAGGCCCGGGGGGTGGGGGGCGGAAGGTGCCCCGAGGCCGGGGGGGGGGGGCCCAGAAGGGGGTGTCCCGAGGCCGGGGGGGGTGGGCCCTAGGAGGGGGTGTCCCAAGGCTGGACACTACCCAGCTGCCTGGACGGGAGCCCTGGGGGGAGCAGGCTGCTGGGGCCAGGGGCACCCCAGAGTCGCTGGGTGCTTTGCTGTCCCCAGTCAAGCCACCCCCTGGGGATCTTGCTGCCCCATTGGTGCTGGGGGACGGGTGGTGCTCCATAGATGGACCATCCCTACCCTCGAGCTGTCCTGTTGATATTTGCGTTGAGGGTCTGGTTGGGGGGCATTGCCCTGGGCCCTGCCCCCAAGAGCTCACGGTCAAAATAGACAAGACAGACCCAGGCTGGGATGGGAAACAGCAACACCATAGAGAGCTAGTGACTTGCCCCCGGTCACCCATCAGGCTGGTGTTAGAGCCCAGGTCTCACGAGTCCCAGACCGCTGCCTTATCTGCCACATCATACTGGTACAGCTACAAACCTCTGTGCTAAGGCCATTTCTGTTCCCAGGTCTGACCCATGAGAAAGGAGATGCTCCTTGCGTCCACCCCTGGGCCCAGATGAATCTCTTGTCGATGGCTGTGGTGGCGGATCCGGAGCTGAAATGGATGAGTCTGTGGCTCCGTGTCAGATGGGCGGCAGTGCTAATGGTCCTGGTGGGCTCTCTGTTGGTGCTGTTGCTCCCACTGGCTGCCGTAGAAGAGCAGTGTCAGGCAGTGCTCAAAGGACTCTCCTTCCTGAAAAATAAACTGGGAGTAGGCTATGTAGGGATTACCAGGTACACAGGGCAGACAACTGGACTCAGCGTGACTTCAGGTAAATTAGAGCTGCTGGTGCTGAAATCCAAACCTTCCCCAGGTAAGAAATGGGCTTTCTGTGCTTGACAGACTAGGGAAATGTTGGGGGAGTGTGGGCTGCAGACACCGGTTACTGCGTGACTGACTGTATAATACTCTGCATTTGTATAGAGTCCTTATCCAAGGATCTCCATGCACTCTATAAACATTAATAAACCCCCACAACACCCCTGCAAGTTGGAGAAGTTGTCCCCATTTTACCGAAGAATTAAACTAAGGCCACACACAAAGCTGAAAATGAAAGCTAAGACTCCTGACGCCTAGTCCCTAACTGTGCTACCACTCATTGATTTGAACCATGAAAGGAGCGCGTGCTGGTATTTTACTAGCCCTGTTGGTCCTTTGAGGTTCTTTCCGCGTTTTCTCTGTTGCGGTGAAGCTTCATTAAAATAATTTCAGGATCTTGAACACAGTATATTGGACTGGTGCAGAGCAGCCTGGATTTTGGAGCATTTCTTCCAAAATTTTGACATTGTATAACCTGTTGTGCTAACTTCTTTCTTGAATGCGCCTAATTCTACTATTGACTTCTTTGGGCAGAATTCAGAGGAACGATTGCATTTCTAGCACTATATTCTTAGCTACTTCACATGCACTAGAAAGGTATTAAATACTTTAATAAAAAACCAGCAGAAATGCTGCTTCATACTGATCCCATTACGGACCTTGCATAATTGGCTACATGCATCATGTGAAGTGGAGATCGGCACCCTTTGGCACGCGGCCCATCAGGGAAAGCCACTGGCGGGCCGGGACTGTTTGTTTACCTGCAGGTTCGGCCAATCGCGGCTCCCACTGGCTGCGGTTCGTCGCTCCAGGCCAATGGGGGCGGCGGGAAGTGACGCAGGACGAGGGATGTGCTGGCCGCCGCTTCCCGCAGCCCCCATTGGCCTGGAGCAGTGAACCGCAGCCAGTGGGAGCTGCGATTGGCTGAACCTGCGGATGCTGCAGGTAAACAAACCTTCCCCCGCCCCCCAGGGGCTTTCCCTGACAGGCCGCATGCCAAAGGGGGCCGATCCCTGGTCCGAAGCATCAGCCATGTCTGAAAACTGGATACTAGGCAAGATGGACCAGTCATCTAATTGTAATAGCAACACCTATGCTAATTGTGGTTTGAGCAAGAGGCCTTCTCCAGCAGCAAGCTGTGCGGGCAGGGCTGGTCCCGATCTACATACCTTTCTCTTTAGACTAAGGTCAGGTGTACCCTTGGAAGGCTTTGCAGGTACAGCTGTAGCAGTATACCATACTGGCAAAGTGCTCCAAGGGTGAATGGAGTTTCTGTCAGCAAAACGCTCTCTGTCAGTATTCCAGCCCACTCACCTTCCCAAGTGAAAGAAGCTATTCCTGCTCCAGGATACTTTTGCTAGTATAACTGCATCTACACTGGAGGCTTTGCTGGCACAGCTGCATTGGTTACAAATCACGCCCTGACCAACATAGCTGTGCCAGCAAAAGTTTGTAGGGTGGGCCTGGCCTGAGTTTCTGGTATTTGCAACCCACAGTAAAGTCTAGAACATGAATTCTTTATATCACTCTTGGCTTGATTAATTTCATTTTAATATGTATTAAAGGAACACTCTTAGTACCCATCACTGTAGTGTCTAAGTACTGTTGTTGTGCATTTCAGAAGTCAAATTAGAAGCCAAAGCCGCTTTGAATCAAGCCCTTGAAATGAAACGGCAGGGGAAGCGGGAGAAAGCCCATAAACTCTTCATGTACGCCCTCAAGATGGATCCAGATTATGTGGATGCTCTGAATGAGTTTGGCATCTTTTCTGAAGAGGAGAAAGACATCATTCAAGCAGACTACTTGTACTCCAAAGCACTGACCATTTCTCCTTGTCATGAAAAAGCTCTGATCAATCGGGACCGAACTCTGCCCCTGGTTGAAGAGATAGACCAGAGATACTTTAGCATTATAGACAGCAAAGTTAAAAAAGTGATGTCAATCCCCAAAGGCAATTCAGCCCTGCGGCGAGTGATGGAAGAGTCCTATTACCACCATATTTATCACACAGTTGCCATTGAAGGAAACACATTAACACTCTCTGAAATACGGCACATCATCGAGACCAGATATGCCGTTCCTGGGAAAAGTCTCGTGGAGCAGAATGAAGTCATCGGTATGCATGCTGCTATGAAATACGTAAATACCACACTGGTATCCCGAATAGGCACTGTAACCATCAGCGACATTTTGGAGATACACAGGAGAGTGCTGGGCTATGTAGACCCAGTGGAAGCTGGGAGGTTTAGGACTACCCAGGTGTTTGTAGGACATCATATCCCACCCCATCCTCAAGATGTTGAAAAACAGATGCAGGAGTTTGTACAGTGGATCAACTCCGAAGATGCCATGAGCTTACACCCTGTGGAATTTGCTGCCTTAGCCCATTATAAACTGGTATATATACACCCATTTGTAGATGGCAATGGAAGGACCTCGCGCCTGTTAATGAATCTCATACTCATGCAGGCAGGCTATCCACCCATCACAATCCGTAAGGAGCAACGGGCAGAGTATTATCATGTCTTAGAAGCAGCCAATGAAGGAGATGTGAGACCTTTCATACGCTTCATTGCAAAATGTACTGAGACCACGTTAGATATGCTGCTTATTGCCACAACTGAATATTCAGTGGGTTTACCTGAGGCTGACGGCAGCACTGCTAGATACAAGCAAACGATTCCAGTCAAAACGTGACTGTTCTGACGAGCCAACGACTAACTGAATGTGTGGAGTAATAAAGCTTCTCAACATTCCTGTTGAGAAACAACTCCACCAGAGGAGAAAATCACTTAGCATTTCATTTATTTAAAGATTAGTAAATTAATATACTTTTTTATCTCCATTATCCTTATGCCAAGCTAAACTGTGAAGCGTTAGTGTTGAACGTGCACTAGGTCCTGCTTGTGTTACTGGAGGGGAAAGGAGAGAGAAATCCAAAGTGAGGCCAATTTGCAAGTGTGATCCAGGCTGTAGTAAAACTGATTGAATTACTTTCTACAATCCTGTATGAGATGGCTTCCTAAAGCCAACAGCTTGTAATTGCCTCAATGCCAAGTCTATCTTAATTTGTATCATACAGGGAAGGCATGAGCACCCTTTCTAAAAGTCACAAGGTGGGGGCTAGTATTTTATTGTATTGCTACCATTGTCTTATTTCGCTTTCCAACAAAACCCCTTCAGCCAGTGTTGTAGCACTTTATTTAAAAGCTCTTTAGCGGAATTATTTTACAATTGTCCAAAGGCTCAAGATCGCCTTTCCTCCCTCACCCCACTGTAATGTGCCATACTGCTCTCTTGGTAGCTAATCTACTTTTGTTAAAGGTAACATCTAAAATTAGGGCTTTTTTTTTTTTTTTAAACTTTGTATGTTCCCTCTATTTGGGTGAGTTTTATGCAGCAACTGGGGTGGGGATTTTTTAAAGTTGGTGTGAGACCACTGTCCAGGGGATTCAGGAGCAACTGAACAACCCATCTGTCCAAATTTAATTCAACTGGATTGCAAATTGATTTCTTCTATTGTGTATAAGGGTCCTATACTGCCTCCTGTAGCTTACCTAATTCTGTAAGCAGAAGTTGCCATGCCATAGAAAGTGCCTCTTGCAATGAACACTCCAGTTACATGTTTGAAAATAGGTAGCTTCTGCAAAACCATGGGAAGTAGGTGTTCCTATACATAATAGGATTCAAGATCCAACCCCACCATGTCAGTAGCGATAGCAAATTTGTATACTAGATACTCTACAGCCCAGTTAATGCATTTTCATCTTCAAAGGGTACAAGAGGCTACTAGCCCCAACTGATGGCTTTAACAATTTCTAGATTTCCTGACTGCTAATGTGGTTGAGCTATATATGTCATCTCAACAGTATGGAGAGGGCCACTTTCTGATGCTATAATTTTGCAAGTACTCAGAAGCACATCACACACAATTTCTTGCACGTAGGCTCCAGTAAATTCTAATACTAGAGTCCAGTTACTGTTTGTGTAAGTTGGCAATATCTAATGAAATCAATATCATGGTCAGTATATGGCCATGTTCTCATTCCTGCTCTTGCTTTGATAAAAAAGCATTTGAAGCTTATTATAAACAGTAGCGCCTCAGACCCCTTGCTTGCTAGTTAGGTGATAGTATGACAAAAACCTGCAGCAAACTGAAAATATAACAGCCCAATGCATCCTAGTTGGATTACCTACAGCAGCATCCTGAATCTGAGAATGCAGTAAGATCTTTCCGTAGCTCACTAATTGATGGGTATCCTACAGCCACTCCATTTCTGAAATCACAAGTAGCAGCTTGTAATTGTGATGCTGCCTAGTTGTTTACGATACACAATAATTTCCCCCACCCTCTGACAAATATCATTTCTCACTTAAAGGCCTGACATGAATCCTATTTAATAGCAAGTTTCATAAGAAAACCAGGAGACCAATAAAGTATCAAGATACGATGTTGCCTGTTAGTATGTGCTGGCTCACGTTCATGTCATGTATCATGACTCAGTGTACTAGACATCACTGACTGGGATAACAAACAATGGGAATTGTTTTTAAAAGCATGCTTATTTTTGTAGTACAAGATGTGTATACGGACCCTGCACTTTAGTTATTTGTGGAAAATGTTATTTTAGTAACAGATTAATAAAGTATTTTACTATGTAAATCTTTGTTTGGGGATAATATCACTTCGCACAAGTTTAATACAGTAAATTTTAATTTTACATAGACGAGCCTGGTTCCCTGAAATCTGTGTGCTAGATGTCATTACTAGTTATTGTTACTTTTTTTTTTTCACTCAGACAGATGTGGATTACTGTGCTTAGTTACAGCAAGAATTCCTGGCTAGCCCTGGCTTAAAAAAAAAAAAAAAAAAAACTTTAAGTGTAGCTATAATTTACTGCATTCCAACCAACATTTCTAACTTGCTTCTAGCCTCAGAGGTCACATGATGAAAAATTATTTATTGTTCCAAGCAGGGGTACATGGATGTTTTCTTCTAGAGCACTGTTTCTGGACCTTTTTGATACCAGGGATTGGCTTGCTGCCTTCCTAAACTAGGGAGATCAGGGACCAGCATCAGTCCACGGATCGGTTGTTGAGAAACAGTGTTCTAAAGCACTGAACAGAACTCATGGGATTATGGGGAAACAAGTGTACCTTGTTCCCTCTCATTTCCCAACGGTGTCACCCACAAGTTATGATGTGACAGTTTCAGTTGGTTGGTTCCAGGCTACTGAGGTGAATAATTAGTTTCAACTTTAATTTAAAAAAAAAAGCACACAACTAGAAAAGGACTGAAAATACTGTTTGTTCACACTAGTGCCAGTGTTGTAGAACTGACCTCAGCATCTTTTCCCCATACTCATGTATGTTCTGGCATCTGAAATTCCCTCATTTCAGTTGGATAATAGTATTAGTCATTTTCTCTTACATGCAGTGTAATGTATTAAGTTACTATAACTCAGTTTCGGTAAAGCATTTCACCAAGTTGATCAATTAAGTAGTTTAGGGAATCATAGAACTGGAAGGGACCTCAAGAAGTCATCTAGGCCAGTCCCCTGCACTCATGGCAGGACTAATTATCTAGACCATTCCTGACAGGTGTTTCTCTAACCTGTTCTTACAAATCTCCAATGATGGAGATTCCACAACCTCCCTAGGCAATTTATTACAGTGCTTAACCACCCTGAGAGTTAGAAACTTTTTCCTAATGTCCAACCTAAACCTCCCTTGCTTTTAAGCCCATTGCTTTTTGTCCTGTCCTCAGAGGTTAAGAACAACAATTTTTCTCCCTCCTCCTTGTAACAACCTTTTATGTACTTGAAAACTTATGTCCCCTCTCAGTCTTCTCTTTTCCAGACTAAACAAACCCAATTTTTTCAATCTTCCCTCATAGGTCATGTTTTCTAGACCTTTAATCATTTTTGTTGCTCTTCTCTGGACTCTTTCCAATTTGTCCACATCTTCCCTGAAATGTGGCACCCAGAACTGGACACAATACTCCTATTGAGGCCTAATCAGAGCAGAAGAATTACTTCTTGTCTTGCTTATAACACTCCTGCTAATACATCCCAGAATGATGTTCGCTTTTTTTGCAACAGCATTACACTGATTCATATTTAGCTTGTGATCCACTATGACCCCCAGATCCCTTTCCACCATACTCTTTCCTAGGCAGTCATTTCCCATTTTGTCTGTGTGCAACTGATTGTTCCTTCCTAAGTGGAGTACTTTGCATTTATCCTTATAGAATTTCATCCTATTTACTTCAGATCATTTCTCCAGTTTGTCCAGATCATTTTGAATTTTAATCCTATCCATCCGCAAACTTTATAAGTGTACTCTCTATGCCATTATCTAAATCACTGATTAAGATATTGAACAGAACCGGACCCAGAACTGATCCCTGCGGGACCCCAACCGTTATGCCCTTCTAGCATGACTGTGAACCACTGATAACTACTCTCGGGAACGGTTATCCAACCAGTTTTGCACTGACCTTATAGTAGATTCATAGATTCATAGATTCTAGGACTGGAAGGGACCTCGAGAGGTCATCGAGTCCAGTCCCCTGCCCGCATGGCAGGACCAAATACTGCCTAGACCATCCCTAATAGACATTTATCTAACCTACTCTTAAATATCTCCAGAGACGGAGATTCCACAACCTCCCTAGGCAATTTGTTCCAGTGTTTAACCACCCTGACAGTTAGGAACTTTTTCCTAATGTCCAATCTAGACCTCCCTTGCTGCAGTTTAAACCCATTGTTTCTGGTTCTATCCTTAGAGGCTAAGGTGAACAAGTTCTCTCCCTCCTCCTTATGACACCCTTTTATATACCTGAAAACTGCTATCATGTCCCCTCTCAGTCTTCTCTTTTCCAAACTAAACAAACCCAATTCTTTCAGCCTTCCTTCATAGGTCATGTTCTCAAGACCTTTAATCATTCTTGTTGCTCTTCTTTGGACCCTTTCCAGTTTCTCCACATCTTTTTTAAAATGCGGCGCCCAGAACTGGACACAATACTCCAGCTGAGGCCTAACCAGAGCAGAGTAGAGCGGAAGAATGACTTCTCGTGTCTTGCTCACAACACACCTGTTAATGCATCCCAGAATCATGTTTGCTTTTTTTGCAACAGCATCACACTGTTGACTCATATTTAGCTTGTGGTCCACTATAACCCCTAGATCCCTTTCTGCCGTACTCCTTCCTAGACAGTCTTTTCCCATTCTGTATGTGTGAAATTGATTTTTCCTTCCTAAGTGGAGCACTTTGCATTTGTCTTTGTTAAACTTCATCCTGTTTAACTCAGACCATTTCTCCAATTTGTCCAGATCATTTTGAATTATGACCCTGTCCTCCAAAGTAATTGCAATCCCTCCCAGTTTGGTATCATCCGCAAACTTAATAAGCGTACTTTCTATGCCAATATCTAAGTCGTTGATGAAGATATTGAACAGAGCCGGTCCCAAAACAGACCCCTGCGGTACCCCACTCGTTACGCCTTTCCAGCAGGATTGGGAACCATTAATAACAACTCTCTGAGTACGATTATCCAGCCAGTTATGCACCCACCTTATAGTAGCCCCATCTAATTTGTATTTGCCTAGTTTATCGATAAGAATATCATGCGAGACCGTATCAAATGCCTTACTAAAGTCTAGGTATACCACATCCACCGCTTCACCCTTATCCACAAGGCTCGTTATCCTATCAAAGAAAGCTATCAGATTGGTTTGACATGATTTGTTCTTCACAAATCCATGCTGGCTATTCCCTATCACCTTACCACCTTCCAAGTGTTGGCAGACCATTTCCTTAATTACTTGCTCCATTATCTTCCCTGGCACAGAAGTTAAACTAACTGGTCTGTAGTTACCTGGGTTGTTTTTATTTCCCTTTTTATAGATGGGCACTATATTTGCCCTTTTCCAGTCTTCTGGAATCTCTCCCGTCTCCCATGACTTTCCAAAGATAATAGCTAGAGGCTCAGATACCTCCTCTATTAGCTCCTTGAGTATTCTAGGATGCATTTCATCAGGCCCGGGTGACTTGCAGGCATCTAACTTTTCTAAGTGATGTTTAACTTGTTCTTTTTTTATTTTATCCGCTAAACCTACCCCCTTCCCATTAGCATTCACTATGTTAGGCATTCCTTCAGACTTCTCGGTGAAGACCGAAACAAAGAAGTCATTAAGCATCTCTGCCATTTCCAAGTTTCCTGTTACTGTTTCTCCCTCTTCACTAAGCAGTGGGCCTACCCTGTCTTTGGTCTTCCTCTTGCTTCTAATGTATTGATAAAAAGTCTTCTTGTTTCCTTTTATTCCCGTAGCTAGTTTGAGCTCATTTTGTGCCATTTGCCTCATTTTGCCGTAGCTCCGTCTAGGTTGTATTTCCCTAGTTTATTTATGAGAAGGTCATGTGGGACAGTATCAAACGCTTTACTAACATGTACATTAAATGAAGGGATCTTGTGAGAAAAGCTAGGTATCAATATCATACTGCTACCTTACGGTAACTGCAAATCAGACACCATATCTAAACAAAAGCGACAGTATTTAAAAAAACCTTTGAGAACTTTAGTTTAATAAACCAATAACTCACACTTCACATTGTGTACAAAACAAAATTCAAGAAGCAAACCATACAGAAACCAACTGTCAAGACATGGAATAGTCATTTAGCAAACAAAAGGTAAAATGGTCCGCAGTAGCATATACAGCTTTTACATGAAACAAAGTTACCAGCTCTAATGTTGTTTATGAAGCTTAAAAATAATAGTTTGAATGTCATTTACAAATACACAATATAAAAACAGACCAACTTGAGCGGAACATCGATTACATTTTTATAGAATTCCCTCCCCTCTCAATACTAAAATAGGCCATTGTGGTGAAGTTACTAGCATCTGCCATACGAACTTTTTAAATGGAAGGAGGTGTACGGGCCCATGACTTCTGAAATAAGTCAGTGTGTGTTTAAGATGGGTTGTATGCTGCCACAGAGGCTGTCTACCATCACCAACCAAATCCTGGTGACCAGTGGGGCTCTACAATCACACCATTAAGCTTTCATTCAACTGTCTCATTCTTTAAAAAAGTAAAAAAGAATACTCCATAAAACTTCATATTGTACCCAATCTGTAAAGTGAAGATTCCCCCCCATTACCCTCAATATGAGGGATCATTTAAAGCCATTTTACCGGAACAAGAAACATACCTCTTTGCTCTCAGAGAAAAAACAAACAACTGGATTTGTACAGCCCCATTCTGGATCTTGGTGAATGCAACAGTGCAGAGAATTATTTACACATGAGTGTGATTGGCTGTTTCTCTTGCTAGCATAAATAAGGACACAACATGGCTTCCAAAAAGGCATTTCTCATTTTACTCTTGCTCACTTTTCCAGTAGCATCCTGGCAAAATCAGCATTGGACATCTTTTTAGGCTCCTCAGTGGCTACAGATGAAGTTGCTGGTGAATTCTGAACCATCCCATTCTCAGCCTTTGTCACAAGATTGCTCTGGCGTTGTAATGCACGAGGCACCATTGAGAGCTGAGTTCTGCCCTTCCCCCGTCTAAAAAACCAAAAGGCATGTTTGAGAACATCAAGGAGTTTTTTTTTTTTTTTTTTTGGGGGGGGGGGGGGGAGGGAGGGGAGGGTTGGTACATTACATTTGAATCAAGAGGAAAGAAAAGGTTTGTTCACCACAAGGAACACCCATTTAACTATTGTTCCTTTCTCAGTTGTTTTATTATTACCAGGCAATGCAGTGTTTACGTTGCTTTCATTTTGTTGCCCGTTGAAAGAGTGTATTTTAGTGCTGGCAAAAGGCACCAAGCCGGACAGCCCGGGAGACTGAAGTCTCCTATTTATCCATTGAACAAGTACACAGCAGCAGCACACCCCTGGTCTACTAGTGTGCCTTAAACCCTTATCTGTGGGAGCACCTTTCCGAGATGAAAGGAGAGCACAGCCTTCCTGGCCAATTTGCCAAGACTGCCAATAGCAGATAATTCAGGCCAGTTTTGTGCTCAGATGTTCACATCAGAGATTATCACCAGAACAGCCATCAACACCATGGTACCTTTCAGTCACTGCTGCACTGGGTTGGATTTGAACTAGCAATCTGGAAGTAGGAAGTGTCTACATCCTATTACCAACCCTGTGAATCTGCCACACCCTAAACCATAACAATAAGGCACTTCTCTAGCACCTTTCAAACATTATCCTCACCTGTCCTGGGTGTGGTTCCTAAGTATCCCTGTGTTACACACCTGATGTTTTCTAAACACCCCCAAGCAATGCGTGCCATGAATACTTACGCTCCATAAATCTGTCGTGGTACCATGGACTGTGAGGCTCTCCCTGCCTCAGGTTTGTCGGGGAATTTTCGGAGAGGTGGATTACTGATTGCCACCTTGATGACATTTTCCTTAATTGTCAGCCCATCCATTTTCAATACAGCCTGCGAGGCCTGCGCTTCATTTTCGTACTCTACATAGGCCAGGCCCTGAACAAGGAAAACCCAGAGACAAATTAGGTAAGTGTCAGTGTATATTTTCTGCATGACAGCTTCTGCACAGACCGTAGTCAACTGAGAGGACTGAAGTGACAATGGTAGGTTATAGACATGACATATGGCTGAGATGAAGTCCCACTCTTCATGGTGAAACCGCAGGTGTGCTGAAGAATTCAAAGCTATATGGCTGTCTAGAGAGCAGAGTCTTGCTAACTGCTACTCATGAGACCCCTTTTAATTGACAATGTATTTTGTACATTAGCAAGTACGTAACAGTCATTTGAGCGCTACACCACAGAATGCTGTCTTAGTAGTGAGACCTCACTGCAGCACTCTAGGATCTGCAACCAGGCTGAGACCATAGGGTTGGAAAGAATCATCAGAGTTACGGGTTAGCCCAGTGAAAGTTAGTGAGAGTCTAGGCATCTCTAGCTAGCAGCTACAAAGGCAAGATCTACATGGAATCTGCTGCAATTCTTTACTGGGTTAAAACTTCCACTTAGGAAATCAGGTCCATTACCATATACCCTATACCCTATAGTTACTTTAGTTTCAAGAGCAGCTAATCTATTTTAGGCAACACCATCAACACTGAATGGTAGAAGTGGTCTCTGAAGGGTTGGAGAAATTTGTCCCACAAACCACATGGGGATACTTTTAAGTCGTCAGCAACAAAGCATTCCCCATAGGCAACGGTTCTCTGTGCAGGTTTCACTGTATAGCAGCTGCTAACCACGCTGCTGATGGTCCCCATGGGTGAGAGTTTCCCCACTCATTTCAAATTAAACATGGGTAAGGAGAGGCTGCATGGAGGCACTTCCTCCCACACAACGCAGGAGATTTCTAGCAGCTGTCACTGCATAGTAGGCCAGTGATACTCGCAATGATTTCACAACTATGCCTTTCTAATTGTGTTACCATTGCTCTTCAGGCCCGGTAGTTTGTATGCACTTTTAAGGCTGGATAATCTTGGGAGGACACATTCTGGACCATACAAGTACATCCAGTTTTAAATGTGACCTTGTTTAAGCTATGAATGATTAAATATATTCTATGGCATTTAAGTAGGAATCCCAGCTCAAGCCAAGCTCTGCACATACCCTGAAAAAGTAAGTGAAGCAAGTGGAGAGCATCAATTACAAGACCTGCAGTGAGAGCCATTTTTGAAAGATTATGTTGCTTTAAAATGGATTTTCAAGCTCGTAGTACACACAACATACGCATGATTAGCAGGACGACAGCTGTTAGAGTGACTAGCACTTAATCATGTCTATTTGAGACAAGTGTGGGAGGGCAACATTTTGAGGGAACAGCAGCTGATTTAAAATCTCTCCTTTAATGAATGTCCTTAATTTGATACAGATGCAAATGTAATAAAATCTGTCATGAGATGAGGTGGCTAATTCCTTACTGCCACATCCATTGCTAGAAGACATATTGAGAGATCACTAGAGTCAAAGAATTAAAAACAACTGAAGTCGTTTTAAAACTAGTTATGATCACAGCCGTATTTCCATATAATTACATCAGAAGGATACTGTCGTGTGAGATCAGTTTAAAAAAAAAAAATACAGATTCTTCAGACTACCAGCGCCTATTACTAGAATTGAAAGTTCTACAGAACATCTTTTTTGCCCATTTATACTCATACTTTTTCCATTTCACTTAATTTGGGCAAGACAGACTGACTCAGTTTCATTTTCTGGTGCTCATGCACTAGCATGAAATGTTTGGGTTACAGATACTGCAAAAAAAGGTATAAATTTAAACAAGCCTGGTTTTGGATTAAGAATAGCTGGTGAAAACATTCCAACTCCCTTGTTTGGTTTGAAACAGAAAATCTATCTTTTGGACCCAAAATATTCAAGAGTTTCCCTTTGAAGTTTCTTTTAAAATTTAGATTAACGTTAACATTAGATTAACATGAGTGCTGGACACTTACCTTAGGTTTCCCAGCTCGATTAGTGACTAGCCTAATGTCTTTCACATTTCCATGTGCTTTACACATCTCCTCCAGCTCTTCTTTGGTGCAGGAGAATGGCAAACCAGAAATAAATAGTTTATGCTTCTCTAGTGCAGTGCTGTACCTGAACACCTGGGGTAAAAAAGGGACATTAATTCCTGTCCAGTTGCAGACATTCAAAGAATCTATGTCCAACTTGCGCCATAATTTCAGACCATTAAATATTAGTATGAGACCGGGGTTGTGTCTTATGTGATTATAACAGCACTTAACACAATAGGGCCTGTCTTGATTGGAGCTCTTAGGTGCTACAACAATACAACTAATAGGTATGCACTTCTAAGAATTCAGTCTGCTCTAAGCAAGCAAAGGTTTCACCCCAATGAGTCTCTACAATATTATAGGTCTGCTCCAAGTTCAGGAAGAGTTTCCCTGTGTCTTCATGCTATATTTTGAGTGTTAAAATAATATAGGATATCCAGCTAGTGTAGCAAGTTGTGTGTGCGCACACACGCATTGCATCTAACACAGAAACATTAGCAAGATTTTAAGGATACTGAATATACTTCAACGGCTGTCAGCTGCAGTGTTGATGTGCTTCACAAACACTGCACTTTGGGATCATGCGTGGATCAAAGTTCACTATATACAATACCTGCAAACGGTTACTTCTGCCGCATTTGGCGCAAACCTTTCCCTGTATTACTAGCATTAGTCGCAGCCTCTTGAAAAGCATTTTACAGATTATTTGAAAAATATACAGCTGGGAGACTGAGAAGCATGGTTACTACACTGAGTGAGTACACAAATGACGGAGGATTTATTCAAGTGTAGATAGTCAGAGATACACTGATCACTGCAGAAGTCAGCTCTAGCGTGTGGCTCAGCTACCTGAAAAGATGCAAGAATTCTGAAGGGCTTCAAATGCTTTGGAGGTTCAACCAGTCAAGTATCTAGCACCATCCAAAGAGATCACAGTGTGGGTTCTCAACCAACAAAGCAGCATAATTACCCTCCTTTATTTATGGCTAAATTGCAAGGGGGGGGGGGGTGATTTTTTTTTCCTGTTGTAACAGGAGAGTACAGAAAAGGTTAAGAACCACTGGACTAAGATACCAATCAAGCTAATTATTGATTATCTATTGTATCAAAAGGTGTCACCGACATGCACTGAGCGCATCTAGTGCGGACATTTCTCAACGTCAATTCTGGACTGCCAGTATGAAGAGGTTAGTGCAGGGTTGATCACTAGGAAGGATTATTGAAGGGACTAGACATGCTGCTAGTCTTCCTATGCAATCTCATCAATAAGTTTATTTATTGAATGATTAAGAAGTATTGTACCTTAAAATCTGGATTCTTGTTCTTGTCAACACAGGGAGACACAAACATTGGCCTCCCCTCCACAATCCTGCGATCCAATCCCAGGGCCTGTAGAGCTGATTTTTCATCCACAAATTCTACATAGCAGTAGCCCCGGAAAGTCCCCCTGTTAGAAAATATGGGGCGGATTTCCACCACTTCCCCACAGCTCTCAAAGAGCTCTTTCAGTTTCACTTCAGGGTCTGCCATGCTATAAGAAAGATTGCTGACAAAAACAGTGACGTTATCTTTAGCACTGTCATGGAGAACTCTGGGAGCTTCTTTTCGGCTTGCGGCTGCCTTTTCCTTTTGTTTAGAGGAAGCAGCTGGTCTCGCAGGTGTACTTCTTCCAAACAGGCCGGTTTCTACCTCCATATCTTCCACCTCTTCTTCAGCACGCGCGCTGTCACCATCCCCCTTGTGTCTCTTGCTGGGCTGCTCTGCTGTTTAGTGAAACAAAAGCTTGAAATGGTTTAGACGTTCTAGCAAACAGCAGGGTTTTATTTACATAGATATTAAGGGAAAGGCTGCCTTCCTCTAACAGCCTGATCCAGGGAAGCGCTCAGCACCAGGAACTGCAGGTACAAAATAAGATCCTAACACAAAGAAAAGCAATCCTTTCGGAGTTAGAGAGATAAGGACTGCATGCCTAGGACAGTGAAGGCTTTAAAGGGACACAAGGTTAGCATGTGTTTTTCCCTCTCCACAAATAAGCGAGTAATAGCATTCTTTTCAAAATGAGCAGTCTTCTGAAACCACCCTGAGTGAGGCTGTATATGCATGTTCCTCCCTCTGGGAGACTTTCCACAAGAAACATTTGTTTCAACTTTCTGAGATGCTGTTATAAATACAGGAAAATGCAGATGGTTTGAATAGCTTGGAGGACATACATAGACTCAGGGAAAAAATAGGGAGATTTCAGCTAATTGGGGTTTACATGCAATGAAATAATTGTATAAGCCAGGAAACACATCTAGTGAGCGCTCTTTTAAACTTATTTCAATTATTAAGGTAATGTAAGTGTTCACTCCCTATTTCATTTTATGATCACTGACGACCAAACAATGCAAAGAGGCAGTTTTGTGATTGACACATGGAGATAAATTAAGATCCCTTTGGAACACACAGCTCCAAGGAGACCCCAGCCAGACTTCCTTGACCTGTGCTGACTGCAGAGAGGCAGCTAAAAGTCCTGCTGTCTTAAGTTGTGAAAAATTTTAAGCTACAGTTTGTACCTTCCTCCTCTTGCCCCCACTCTCCGTCGTCGTCATCTTCGACTTTGCGTTTGTCTCCAGGTTTCATTTTTTTAGCCTTTTTGGAAGCTTTTTTCTCAGCCCGAGCCTGCTTTCGTTGTTCAGCTTTTTCTTCTTCCTGCTTCACAAGAGCCGCTTCCTTCTCAGCAGCCTGGAAACATTGGGGAGTTTTGTCAGTCACTACAAACTGAAGCAGATTTTTTCTAAAGCACTTCTTTGTAGAAGTATGCTGCATGTATCTACAGCAATGAGAAATAGATTCTTCCACTAAGCTTTATACACACAGCTCGAGTGGGAGGATCACTTAACAGATATATCTTAACTGGTCATTTCTATAGTTTTAATTGTCATGTTAATTTTACCTCTTCACAAGTATCAACTAGACATCCAGTGCAGAAGAAACTAGTTATATCAACACACTAAGAAGTTAGCAGTTTTTAGGGTATGGCTATACTAGCAAGTTTCTGCACAACAAGTTATACCACTTTCATTAAAGCGCTGGAATTAAACCGCTGTTGCGTGTCCACACTGTGTTCCTTGTGACAGTGGAGCGCAGACACATTAGCAGCTCTTGCAATGGCAACGAGAGCAGTGCATTGTGGTAGCTGTCCCACTGTGCAACTGGCTGCAGAGTGCTTTGGGAAGGGTTTGCAATGCCTCATGAGGCAGGCACAGCGTCACATGATGCAGGTTTCCCAAACCCATTGCTCCATGGGCCTCCTACTACATTGCCAGCTGCTTTTCAACTGAAAGGGGAATGGGGGGGGGGAGGGGAGAGGCGGGGAGATTGTGAGACAGGGAGTGTGTGTGTGTGTGTAAGTGTATTGGGGGAGGGAGAGACAGTGTGTTTTGGGGGACAGAGAGTATGTCAGCATGCTGTCTTGTAAGTTCAGACAGCAGCAGGAAGCAACCAGTCCTGAGGCAGGGGGAAACCCCAACATCAGCCTGTCTCCCTCCCCAGGCACGCCTCTGTGTTCAATGGCAGGAGCATTCCACATTAATGGTTTGCTTTGTGTCCCAGAGCAGATCAGCACAGCACACAATGGCTGTCAGAAAGGGAGCTTTGAAAGGGGAAAGGCATGTCTCCAGGCCAGCCAAGTTCAAAACAATGAGCAGGGCAGCCACTTGAGGGACTAAGGGACACTTCTGGAGGCCAATTGATGGCTTTAGGCTGTGTAAACACATTACAGTGCAAATACAGCGCTGGAGCCTCTGCGCTTTAAGGCTTATGACTCTCCCTGAGGTGGTTGGCTTTTTTGCAACGCTGCAACTGAGGAGTTTCTGCGCACTAGTGGCTTGGCAGTGTGTACACCTCAGGAATTACACCACAGAAAGCTGCTTTACTGCGCAGTAACTTGCCAGTGTAGACAAGGCCTTAGTCTTGAGGATATTTCAAGATCATTTGTGGGGCTTGACAGAAGAAGCTTAAGTCAAAACACTCCTGTAAAGATGACCTTGGAATAACTGTTTCCTATTCATTTCTCGGATAGTTCACAAAGAAATTCTGACCTTTACTCTTTGTTCATTAACTCGAGCTAGTCTATTTTCTGTTTTTTGAACAGCTGCATCCCAGTCTTCTAAAGTGCCTATAGGATACAAAAAATGATTTTTACTCTTCCCATAATTTGGGAAAAAACACATTTACTAAAGTAAGAATGAAACTTTTGAAAATATCCCTCAATATTACAGATCATTGGACACAACGCAAAAACGAAGTCCTAATCTATCTAGTGGGGCTTGAAAAAGCTTAGAATAAAATCAAATACAATGGAAGCCTTTTATAGGCTGTGATGCAAAGTGCACTGAAGTCAACTGAAAGAATCCCATTGACTTCAATGGGCTCTGGATCAGATCCACCGTAAAGAATTTTTCCTGCCCAGAACTTCACTGAAAGTAGAGGTTTCTTGCTAAAGTTTACAAGGTTGAAGCAAATGCACTGTACCAGAACAATACAGGACTACCGTTCTACTTCACCACTAACTTAGAGTTCACTACATAAGAGTTCCCTGCGCAATAACTTCGGACTTAATAAACCAAGAAAGTGACACAACAGTGGGCTATAGAAGTTACCTTCTATCCTCTCAAGAGATAGCAGCACCTCGCAGACATGCTCTGGATAGTCACTTGTGCACTGCACAGCTCGATGCAAGGCCTTCCTACAGTGCTGGGTATCTCCATGGGCCCTGAATTGGAGAAATTAAGGAGCACTTATATTTTCTGCTTTCACTCCCAGATAACACGTATAACCCATTATTATAAAACTTAGCAATTCTACAGCATCTTTCCCTAGAACAGCGGTTCTCAAACTTTTGCAGTGATGACCCCTTTCACACAGCAAGCCTCTGAGTGAGGCCCCCCCCTTACAAATTAAAAATACTTTTTTTATACTTAACAGTATTATAAATGCTGGAGGTGAAGTGGGGGGTTTGGTGTGGAGGCTGACTGCTCGTGACCCCCCAGGCCATAACCTTGTGACCCTGAGGGGTCCCGACCCCCAGTTTCAGAATCCCCGCCCTAGAAGATCTCAAAAGCACTTAAACATTAAAAAAACATGACCACATTGAACCTATATTCAAATGGAGAAACTCAGGCAGAAATTAAATCACTGCTTCATTAAGTCAAGCCCTTACCGTTCCAAGTTATAGTATTCTAACCACATATTGGCATATTTGGCATTCCCTTTAGTCATAATGCTGTCCCAGAGCTCTCTGGCCTTCTGCATATTGTTACACAGGCGAGCCTAAAAAGGCAACATTAAAAAAATTCAATATAGGTCAGAATCATCCACACACAGCGGAAACCAGAAAGGCACATTCATCACACTTTGCAAACCTTTTAAGTGCCACATAAGAAATGTCAAAATAAATTATTGCTATTGAAAGCTAACTTCTCCAGTTAGAGCTCTTCTCATCCCCATGTTGGCCTTTGGTTCCCAGGCATATTTCAGTTTATACATTATATAAGATCTTATTTAAATATTTCTGAATGTCTTTAATTTCAAATGTTATTAGTAACTGAACACCTTTAAAAATAATGAAACACAAAAACATCTTTCTTCATATTTATACGATACAATAGATGCTCTATTTGAATAGATAAGTTTCTAAGCCAGTACTACTGAAATGCTCTTCATTAGCACCTTTAATTTGAGGAAACCAAAGCACGTTGTGATTATAATATCCATGCAAGTTAGGCATATATCCCCTTTTATAGGTGGAAAGAAATGAGAGAGAGAGGTGACTTATCCAATGTTGCACAAAGTTGTGGCAAAGCAAGGAACAGAAACCATGAGTCTTGTTTCTATCTGAATCAGACTGCTGCCTACTCAGGGTCTTTGAACTCATGCTTTCAGGTACACCGTGGGGGGCTGATCAGTTTGTAGTGGTTGTGGTGAAATAAGGAGAAAGTGATCTGTATAGCGGAGGCTGACACAAGGGCCCAGGTTTATATAGGTGTACAGAGGAAGGAGTATGTACACCTCTATAAACACAGATTTCTAAAAAGGTAACTTCCACTAGCAACACAATTTAAATACGACAGATTGATGAAAATATTACCTCAATCCTCGCCCAGTTCTGCATTATAGTGCAGGATGGATCCCCACTTTCACTAAAACCTTCAGATAAAAAAAAAAAAAGCAGAGTTGTTCGACGCATGTTTAAAAGCAATGATTCACAAGCAAAGTATTTGTAACACTACAGTAAAAGACTCGCATTACAGATTCACTATATTTGTGGTCCAAGCTTAAAAACACAGGGGCGGCTCCAGACACCAACGCACCAAGCACGTGCCTGGGGCGGCAAGCCGCGGGAGATGGCCTGCCGGTCGCTGTGGGGACGGCAGTCAGGGAGCCTTCGGCGGCATGCCTGCGGTAGGTCCGCCGGTCCCACGGCTTCTGCGACAATTCAGCAGCGGGTACGCCGAAGCCGCAGGACCAGCGGACCTCCCGCAAGCATGCCGCCAAATCTGCGTTTCCAGCCGGACTTCCCGCAGGCGCGCCGCCGAAAGACGCCTGACTGCCGTGCTTGGGTGACAAAATACGTAGAGCCGCCCCGTTAAAACATTATCAGTCTCAACGTAACACGCACAGAATAGAAAATAAGCCATTTTGGAGTGAAAAGAATGAGAATATTTCAAAGCTCTGACTTACGTTCTTCCACCTCTTGTTTTAAATATTCCACTGCACGTGCAAATGCAGACCTCAGCTCTTCTAGTTCTTTACTTGAGTCTTTAGAAAGACAGAGAAATATATCTGCACCTTAAAATAATGATTTCTGTTTCCTTTAGCCTACTATGGTTTCCTTCACTAACGTCCAGCACAAAGAAGAAATCCACTTTCACAAACAGAAATTTTGTTTTTTCAAAAAGCATTTTTCACTTCAGCAGAAGTCATTGCATATGGAGTTTAAAAGGACAAAGAGCCACAGGAGATCGAAAACAGAGAAAGAATTTTGGGACAATCTATTCAACTAGGAACTGATTTAGTGAACTGTACAAGTTGTGTTTTAATAAATGCCAAATGACTATTTCCTCCACAATTCATAACATCTTAAACACAGAGGGTCCTGTGGCACCTTTAAGACTAACAGAAGTATTGGGAGCATAAGCTTTCGTGGGTAAGAACCTTACTTCTTCAGATGCAAGACTAACACGGCTACCCCTCTGATATCTTAAACACAATTATTAGAGGCTCTTTAAGAAGAGTATATTGCCATTTCTAAAGGCTACACAGAGCAGAAAATTTAAACTAAGGTGAGTTACTCTCATAAGTTTATATATAGTTACCTTGTGTAAAATCCACCCTTCTTCTTAGATAATCAAGATATGCCTGCCAGATTTCTACATAATCCGTAGCCTGAATAAAGCCAGCATTCAAAGCCTTTTCAAAGTTTTCTAGAGGGAAAAATAAAAGCAAACATGTATTTGCTTTTGTTCCCTTTGCCAATAACTGGAGTTAATAGATTGGGGGATGGGAGGGGGCTATTTCTGTGGTTTTATGAACCAAAAGTTAACACTTCAGAAAACTGAATGATGCAGTGGAACCTGTATATAATAAATTCTGATTTGGCAAATTAGTAGGAAAATTGCACATTTGTTTCAATTCAGTAATGTGCAATTATGGTTATAACGAAACAACAGTTTAAACGTGAAATTGTTCCAGGAAAGAGACTTTACTGTAAAATGGTTCCACTGTGTTTCCATTAATCCAACCTAGTTTTAGAGATTTCAGAATGGGTTCAGATTCCTTGTTGAATACTGTGCACATCACCATTCGTCAACAAGAAAACATCCTGGTCCGGACACTAATGCCAGCAGTATTTCCTTACCAGAAACAATCTGATGATCAACTCTGTGCCTCTCCATTGCTAAAAGGTACCGATTCCACAGCCCGACAGTCCAGGGACAATTCCTAACAGCTCGATCATGTGCTGAGAGTACCAATTCTTTCACTTTCAACTGCCGGTCCTAAAATAACCACACAATTAATTAAAGGATGCAAAATAGCCCACTGTTCCTCTCATTAGACAGCCACCATCACAGATGGATACAATATTACAAAAAAAAAAAATTGCTGACTTCAAAAAAAGCATGTTTTAATTTCGCATAAAAGTTTGAGAATTGTAATTTCAAGTTGAGCACACCAAAAGGGAGAGGAGATATGCTACAGTGTAACAGGGTATAACATTGGTCCCACTTTCAATGAACACAAACCATAACCAATCAATTAACCCATTCTGCTATGCTACCAGACGGAATGAGACAGATGTAATAGAAGCATTGACTGAATCCCCAATAACCCCTTAGTCACTTAGAGTGCAAGAAAGAAAAAATAATTTAGCCTCACAGCATAAGACACCCCCTTTAAGGGAACTAGGTATAGCACCTGTGCCTTACTCAATACCTTCCAGGAGGGAAGAATGGAGACTAGGAAGCAGCTCAGTATGGGTATGCCTTCGCTGCAGAGTTAACCTGGGCTCTTACTTGGGTGTTGCCTCTAACCGCCTTCCCATCCACACACAAAACACATTGGGATGGACCAGAGGGCAGGACCCAGTTTACCTGTTCTGATCAATGTCAAAGCGTATCTGTGTTTGAACAAGAAATGCATCCCTGAGAAAAGGGAAAGAGATACTGGTGAAAACTTCATTGATGCAGCTTAGGATGACTAGATAGCAAGTGTGAAATCTCGGGCAGGGTGGGGGGATAATAGGTGCCTATGTAAGGCAAAGCCCCAAATATCAGGACTGTCCCTATAAAAATCAGGACATCTGGTCACCTGTCCAGTTACTTGGCCTGACAGCTTACATGAAAGGAGGAAACTGAGGCAGAATCCAACATAGAGTCCAAGTAGACACTTATGGCTACAAAATAGGGTAAAGATCATATTCTTTTGCTTTCCTTACCAGATACTGATTGTAACGCGCCCACAGATCAGGCACAAGGCAGTTCTCAGCCAGGGCACGCTCATAGATTAACTGAATGCGAGCTGGATCCCCTGCTTTCATTTCAAAGTCAATATAGGCTTGATATTCTGCTAGCTTTGGTGTTTCAGCAACCAGCTAGAACACAAACATGAGTACAAAAAGGAAATAGAGTCGGGAAAATAAGCAGATCAACCTTAGATCAAAACAGCATTTTACAGGCCAAGAACAATATTCTGAAGAACAAGTGTTTAGCCTCAAAAACATCAGCAGATCTGGGAGAATCCTAAGCAGTGGAACTGGATTCTGGCCTTTGATTTTCACTGACCTCTGAATACATGTCAGGCTCTGAGAGGGTTCAACTATACAATTCTATCCCTAAGAGATCACAAGGTCTGGAAAACTAACAAGAATTCTAATGGGCACCATAGGGATATTGTAGAGTGAATCTTGATGCAGGTGTCACTGTATAGACCGGGGCGGGCAAACTTTTTGGCCTGAGGGCTGCATTGGGTTTTGGAAATTGTATGGAGGGACGATTAGGGGAGGGGGGTGTGGCCTCTATCCAACTGCCCACTATCCGACCCCCCTCTCCACCCCCGCTCTCTGCCCCCTTACCGCGCTGCCTGGAGCACCGGTGGTGCTAAAGCCACTCACCGCGCAGCACAAAGCACCAGGTCAGGCCAGGCTCTGCAGCGGCACTGCCCCAGGAGCTTGCAGCCCCATCACCCAGAGCACTGCGCCGGTGGCAGGGCGAGCCGAGGCTGCGGGGGAGGCATAACAGGAAGGGAGGGGCCAGGGGAGAGCCTCCCGGGCCAGGAGCTCAGGGGCCAGGCAGGAGGATCCTGCAGGCCAGAGTTTGCCCACTCTGGTATAGACAGTACTATTTCAAGCTGCTATAAAATTCTCAACAGTGTCTATAATAATACAAACAACTGGAAAGTTTCCCTTACGTTGCTTACTGCTGAAAAGGGTTTTCAAAGTCACTGGTTTACTTCTGTGGTTGTTGTTTCTAAACAGGTTGCTTAGTCTCACAACACATGCTTAAAATAGTTACCAGTGCCTCTTCATACGGTTTACTCTTTTCCATCTGCTGCAGTGCTTTCTTGTAGTTCTTTATTACTGCTTCGGGTATCGGATCCTCTGACCATTCTTCATATTCAGCGTATGTGGCTTCCATGTCTATTAATACATACAGAGAACCAAAGCAACTGAAAATTATTTTACTAAGTAATCTGAACGTAGCATCATGAGTTTTGATGCTGTCATGTTTGTATACTTAGTTGTAAAGTCTGGCCAGTTGGTTAAAGGGCTGAGGTAAACGTTCCTACACAGTGCAATCTAATTCAAACCCAAGATGAACTGTTTTTAAAACATCAATGGTTTTGAACCAACACACAGCAGGATTACTCTAAGGCTTTAGGGAAGAGAGAGAACAAGCCAGATTGTTTTCGTGTGCAAGTCAAAAAAAAGTGAGAGAACTGTGTTTATCTGGGTTTGGCTAGACTCTTAAAGGAAGAGGACACAGAGGGTACCAAGTGAAAGCATGATGGAGCTGACAACCCTAATGGACATTAGGGGGAACACCAAAACCTAAGAAAGCAGCAGCTAGTATGTATTCCCAAATAGCAACCTAGGCTCTTACATAAAGCTGGTCAGGAATTTTTCAACTAAATTTTTTTTGAACCTGCTCCACGTTAGACAGAGCAGGGACCTGAACCCAGGTCTCCCACATTCCAGGTGTGCACCCTAAGCAGCGGGCTATTGGCTAGTTTAGGGTGCAGGCTCTCTTCCCCCCCCCCCACCCCTCCTGGAAAAACCTCAAGAGGTCTCTGTTTTATCCTGATGGGGAATGGAAAAAATGGCTGAAATCTTGAAAGCTTTAGTGGGACAAGAAAACTGTTTCCCACCCAGATCTACTCTTATACCATGCCTATAGCCATGGCATCTTCATGCCTGTCTTCTGTTTAAAAGTTCCTAGTTTAAATTGTAAGACACATTATACCAAAGTATGTAAAGCACTAAAAGATTTTTTTTGGCAATATCTATTTCCTTAAGCGTTGCAAAAATCAATTAGTAAGCAAAATATTCCAAACAAAGCAAAGGCACAGAAAGTCTTTGAAGCCCCCAGAATGACACACCCATGACTGATCACTTCAAAAATACACAACCCTTGCAGCAGCGTTGTCTGTGGCATGACCAAAAAGGAGAACCCAGTGGCACAATCACTGCCCAAGTCAAGGAGGACTTACAGCCTTATTAATGCAGTCTTCTCAAGTTCATAGACTCTTACCTAGCAGCGGGAGCCCCAGCTGGCGCCTAAACAGTGTGTGGATCTTCTCAAGCTGTGCACAGAGTGTCTGCTGCTGTTCAGGGGAAGGAATACTGCCAGCAGCTGGCTACAAACAAAGATATACTGAGCATTACCCAACTCCCTTGGGTCCTGGGTTGATAAACAATAAACCCAAGTGCAAGTCTACATAACAGAGACCTCAGATCTTTAAAAAGCAGACACGACAAACAAGCGTCTCATGTGACAGAACTGTACAAGCGCACAACAGGAGAGCTGCTCAGCCTGGAGGTCTAAGGCATGCAAGTAGCATTTCTCACCAAGAACTGAGATGAACACACATTTGTAAATTATGTTTACAAACACAAGCCAATTACAGTACTTGATGTAGACAGTGACATGTGATAATGGCAATTCACAAACCCAATGTCAGTAACTGCAAGATAGTTTCTAACCTGATTTAATAAATCCCTGAAGTTCATACACAAAATGTATCCTCTAAGACTTCCAGGTACCCTAACAACCCTGACTAAAGACTGGATTCCTTAAGACTATGATCTCCAATTACCCCTATTTAAATAGTGATTAGCATTCTGAGAGTGGCTCTTTCAATGTCTTATTTTGTAAACTACCAAGAAACAGGAGTGGTAATGTTATCAGCCAGACTGTGGGACTATTTTTTTAGGCTTTGTGCTTGCATATTTCAGAGAGAAAATATGCTCTGGAAATTTTGTCTGGAATCCAATATGCACTCACACAGAAGAAGAAAATGAATGAATTCTGAGGAAAAGGTAGAAAATCTCCAAAGATAGAAAACAAACATGGGTGAGTTTTGTTGATAAATATTTATTGAGAAAAAACAAGTGTTTAATAACGCCCTATTTGGTTTAATTTAAAGCTATTTTTCTGAGTGTCAAGCCAACGCAAAAGCAGGAAGGAAACTAATATCTGGACTGAGGTTCCTCATTGCGTGCATTACAAATGACACCAGCCCACAGCGATGGAACAGATGCATTGATTGTTGAGAGGCCTATTGGAACTAACACCACCATTTGCTCACTCCTGAGATAACAGAAAAATCTGGATTTTACCTGTACTGTTTCCAAGATGGCGTTTTCAAACTCACGGTAAGCTTCCCAGATTGCTGTTCCTTTTGTCACATGTAAGCCAACTGCAGTCAGCGCTCTTTCGAAAATTGAGCGAACTTTCTCAATCCCGCCTTCCTCACCAATGCCACCGATCGAATACTGAGCATATTCTAGCCAGATTTCAGGACCTAAACAAGTCATCAGAAACAATGAAGTAAAATCTTCTCCTAGGAAAAAAGTTTCCCTTCTACTTCCCAAATCAAGTGTTTATAGCATATACACAGAATCTTTCATACTAACAATATACTTTCCTTGCACCCTACACTTCCACAAAGGAAAAGAGAAACTAAAATATTCTTTCATGCTGCACTCTTACCCCAATACAATTTGAAGGGTTACTGTCCTAGTGGATAGCAGAGCAGCAATAGACAATATCAACAATTTGACTTTTTGTCCCTAATCAAGACAAAAACACTTTAGACATCTCAAAAATTTTTCATGGGATGGAAAATCCATTTTCCAACCTGCTCTATTCTGTAATGTTTATGAAAACTCCAAACTCTTAATGCCTGCAGGGAAGAGTGGGAGGGGAGATGAGCTGGACATAGATAGGGACAGCACAGACAAGCAAGAAAGGACAAAGAAGTTGGCAGAAGAGCTGCAAAGCAGAGCCGGAGAGCAGGGCGGAGCACTCGAGCTCCCATGAGACTCCATAGCCCTCCACTATGTTCCCAGCTCCACAACAAAACCCAAAGGGCCATTCATCTCCCAAGTTCCATAGGTCCCACTCCCCCACGTGTCATTCCAAATTAGAAAACTAGCACCCTATCTTTCCCTTTAGTTTTGAGTGTTTATTTTTATTGCTCTAATCAAACTATCATAAAACATAGTGTAAAAAAAAAAATCAAGAAAAAAAAGTAATGGTCTGTTGGAAATAGAGAAGAAGTGCTGGGTGAGCAATTCTGTCACTTTTCTTGGAGATCAATTCAATTATGACAGGTCAGAGAATAATTCCTTTTCACGTGTTTTTTAGATGTTCAAGAGCGGCTTTGCCTGCAGATCTGAAGAATTAACTATGAAGCCACTACTGACACCTCCATAATATCTGCCGATTCAATTCACAGATAGCTCCACCACAATACATGAAGCAAACCTGGTTGTTCAGCGCAATAAATTAGGTACTTAGCAGCAGCCATCGCTTGGTGAAGAGGTACTGACAAGTACCAGATATTTGTCTCTCTTTTAATGAGAGTCCCCATGGTCCAGCACTGTAAAGCGTAGGCTAGCTGAGGTACTTGGTTAATAAAGGACGGTGTCTTTGTGGTATTAATGGCAACCTACTCTGAAAAAGCTTTCATGGACAGTGGGCACAATGAAATACATTAAAGACAGCAGGAACTAATAAAATAAGGTCTACAGAAAAAATGCAAGGCACTGAAAATAAGCCTTTTAAAAACACTTTCTAAACACAAGAATGGAAGAATTCATTATGGGATACACAATTCAATAGCTTTAGGGAAGCACTCCTCATCAGGTAACAGCATGATACAAAACCAGAAAATGTAGTGTTAACCATCTGCTGCCCGCTGAAATAAATGAAAGGATACAACAGATCTGAATCATTCAATGACTTCTCTCCAATTTGCACAAACTTGAAATCTCAAACTATGTCACCAACAGATTGTGATTTATTACTTTTAAACAGCTTTTCCACACAGATCCAAATAAATAAATACAACTTTGGGGGAGTATCTTTCATACTAATACTTCTGATCCAGTTTCTGTATTAGCCATAAGAAAACACCTTCTTAGGAAAAAAAGAAAGTGATGATTTCAATGCAAAGCTACAACTGTTTATTTTGTAGGATGTATTTGCAACTTACAGATATAGTCTTTCACAGCTCTCTCAAACAGCTCATAAACCTTCTCGCGATCGGTGCTTTCAGAAGCCATTCTTATCTCATCCTTCAACCAGTCCAGCCAAATTTCTGTAAGACAACAGGAACTTTAGAGGTACATTACCAAGAATATTCAAGAGAGTCCAAAAGACAAGAAATTAGTTTAACTTGGCATCACTAAATAGAATTGTTTGAAAATGTGATTTTTTTGGTAACACTTTTTTAACCTTTACAGTTAGCTACGGTTAATTTTACTAAAGCTTTGGCTAAATTTACCACCACGACACCAAATATATAGGTAAATTTCTATTTGTAAAGGCAGAATGTTACCATGATTCCTATGTGAAAAGAGCATCATTGGTGTCAGTTCAACTCCCAGTGAACAATGGTCCACAGCACAAGGGATCACCAGCACCAATGATACCCTTCTGGATACACTGCAGATGCCAATCATTGAATAGCCACAGAGGCTGTTCTCCCCCTCTCTTCTGGGGCAGGTCCTTCCATGTCAGGGCCAAGACACATCAGCCAGGCAGTGTAGGGAAGCTTACTCAGCTGCTGTCTGTACCATCAATAAACAAATACATTTCTGGCTCAAGGGCTATCTGCAACTTTCAACAGCATCATATTCAGAAGATTACAAAATATTAACCTTTTGGCTGGAGTTTGTATGCTCAACACTGGACATTATAGCCAGAATCATCCACATGACTGTAATCCCCAAAGACGTCTGATTTGGTCTCATGGACTTCATGTTAAAATTCAACGCAAATATTTTACAAACTGTTCAGTTCAGCTGCTAAAAAATGGGATGGGAGTGGGGGGTTCTCAAGGATAACACTCAAGGGTGAGCTGAAATCATCCTGTACCTTCAGTAAGTGGAAAGAGTTCACTCATCTTCTGGCGGGCTCTTCTAAGCTTTACCAGCTCTCCTTCCTGGCGGAGCAGTTTTATCAGGTCCAAGTGACAGTTATAGTCAAATGCATTGATCGACAGCTTTAAAAATGAGATTTAAAGAAATGTAAGACAGAGTATATCTAGCAGTTGGAGCAGGAAACTAGGATACAGAACTCCGGAGTTCTATTTTGGACTGTGCCATCGACTCTATGAACTTCAGCATCTCAGGTTATGGCTACACTAGAGATCTTATAGCAGCGCAGTCACATTCAGTCAACGGGAGAGAGCTCTCCATCGATTTAATTAATCCACCTTCAACGAGCAGTGGCAGCTGGTGCTTTGGTCGTCGCTCAGGGGGTGATTTATTCACATCCCTGAGCAACATAAGTTATACTGACCTAAGTGGTAGTGTAGACATAGCCTCAGTCTGTTCATGTCAGATGAATACAATACATACACCTTCCACCGTCCCTCCTGGGTAGTGCAAGGTTTCGTTATTGTTTGTAAAGCCCAATGAGGGCACAAAATGAAAAAAGTCAGGTTTATAAAGAAGACATAGAGGATTGAATTAGGTTCTCAGAGCAAGAAACCACTGTTTAATATGTGGATCCTCAGGTGATAAGCATAACAAGCGAGTGCCTGCAAGCCTCACTGAGCAGTTGTGCATATTGACCAAGTCATCATTTCAATGGTAGAAATGAGGGTATGTATCCAAACTGCGTTAATCTCCACTTTTCAATAACATCGTTTAACAAAACTGAGAATGTGCTCTAGTAAACTAGTATAAAAACCCCAATGAGTTTCAGCTTCCCCTACCGTAACTGGAAATAGCCAACAAAAGCAGTTCTCATCTACAAGATACAGTAGTTCTGAGCTGTTTTCTCAGTGTCTGTCAAGCTCAGAAAAATCCCTAGACTTGTTACTGTAGGGTCCACCTTGAATGTCTGGTGCTGAAATGGACTGCATGCTCTCAAACTATATTAGTCCTCAAAAATTGCTGCTTCTGGCCACAACCATCAATTATTTCAGTCATCAGTGCACAAAGAAACCCCTCTGAAGTTAGCAGCTATTCCATAGTTTGCCATAGCAATTAAATTGCTGAAGGATTACACAACAGGAGTTGTTCTTTACACAGATATAACATTTTCATAATTACCACTCTGAAACTGAAAGCACTTAGCACACTTTTGTAGAAATACTGAGAGTGTCTCCAACTGAAAGGGCTCTGTAGCAAGATGGCCAGAGAAGGTACACTTTTCAATTCTCAAACTAATAGACAACACACACCAAGTTTAGGAACAGTGTAATTTACATACATTTCACATGATTATAACACTTGGAATTTGATACTTGATTTTTTGAAAGCAGTTCCAGGATGTGATCAAAGAAATTGAGACTATATATAAACTGAAAGGATTTCTTAATCCTTTGCAAGAAACAGCAGTTATACAATCCTGGATTAACACTACAAAATGGATATACATGAAAGGAGAATTACCCATGCCTAAAAGTTTAACCCAGTATACTCACTTTCTTCCACAAATTCACCCATCAATAATACCACATTCCTAATCCATTGGTTCACAAAAATCTCTCCCTCTCCCCACATGCTAACTATGCTCCCATATTTAATGTGGGGACTATAATACAGACTCCCTCACGTATTTATTCATTTGCTCCACAGAGATATCAATACTTCATTCATCATTTGTAGCCCAGTAGCACCCACAACATGCAAGGACACTGCTCTAAAGATCCTTACAGATGAAAACAACAAGGAGTCTGGTGGCACCTTAAAGACTAACAGATTTGTTTGGGCATAAGCTTTCGTGAGTAAAAACCTCACTTCTTCGGATGCATAGCTATGCATCCGAAGAAGTGAGGTTTTTACTCACGAAAGCTTATGCCCAAACAAATCTGTTAGTCTTTAAGGTGCCACCAGACTCCTTGTTGTTTTTGTAGATACAGACTAACACGGCTACCCCCTGATACTTACAGATGAAGACAACGAGCAACACAGAACGGGTGGCGAATGATACTATAAGTGTATGGACATTCTAGAAAGTGTTTTTTCCCCTTAACAACACTGACTAGCCCTCCGCCTCGCTAGCACAGTGATGGGGGCCGCAGGGCCCCTGGCCGGATGGAACCCAGCCCTCAGGAGCCAGGTCCCATTCACGAGTCCTACAGGAATTGGAAGCCCGGCAGAAAAGGCGCAGCCCCGGATCTCCTGCTCAGGAAGCACGTGGCACTGAGACAGGACTGGGGGGGGGGGGGGGGGTGTTCTCCTGGGGGAGCCAGGAGCAGATGCCACAATGGCGGGCGCAGCTCCCTCCCACGGCAGGGGGGGGGGAAAGGATCCACTGTGGAAACCCGAAAGCCCCCCGAGCCACAGTGCCCAGACCCGCACCCGGGGCACGATGCTCTGCACGCGCGAGGCCCCCGGGGCGGCGGGCCGGGGACGAGGGGCTCCCTCCCGCGCCCCCCGAGCCTGGCCCCGCCGCCGCGTTAGCGCCTCAGCCGCGGAACAGAGCGCGCGCGCGCGCGGAACCCCCCCCCCCCCCAGCGATCCCGACGGCCCGCGCAGCCTCTGTGCGCGGGGCCGCGGGATGGGACACGCCGAGGCAGGCCCCACGCGGGGCTCCAGGGACTCACGCTGCTCCCCGCCCCGCCCCCTACCTGCTCCTCCAGCCGCTGGATCTCGGCCTCGTTCTCCTTCTCCTCATCCTCGCCGTCCGCCGAGGAGTCCGAGTCGCCCTCGTCCCCGCACTCCACCTCCGACTCGCGGGTTCCCTCCCGCCGCCCCTCTTCCTCCGTCGTCGCCGCCGCTGCCTCCTCCTCGGCCCCGGCCGCCGCCATCTTGTGCAGCTACCTCGGTTGCGCAGCCCTGCCGAGCTCGGCCAAGCCGTGGGGCTGCCCCTGGCGCGCCTGACCGAACCGCCACCACACAGATGCTGGCCGCAGCCCTGTAGAGAAGGGCGAACGCCCGCCTGGAGCTCGCGCTACACAGTTCCGCGGCAACGGCCGTTTCCGAGTAGGGATTCACGGCCTTCTCGTGCACGGATTCCTACAGGCACCTGTGTAGTCTCCTCGGGCCCTGGGCACGTAGGGGCCTTAGGGAAGGTCGCCCTAGCCATGGCTTGACGATAGGGGGAGGACCCAGGCTTGGCCGCCATATTGTGTGTGGCAACAGGCTTAAGAGCTTGGTTGGGCTTTCTGATCAGCTCAGTCCATAGCAAAAGGCTCAGGTCCTGCTGTCGTGTCCCCGCTCATCCTCCCCCCACCACTGCAGGATTCATCATAATAACTGAAAATTCAGTAAACACGAGGGGGGGGTCCACTGCACAGGAAATTAAATACTCATTACTGTATTTATAAAGTTCCCTCGGCTGCAACACTGGAGATACGGCATGGGAATTAAATATAGTAATGTGTCCTGTGTTTGCAAAGCTCCCCCATCCCACTTGGCCCCTTACTGGGGACACTGCAAAGAAATTAAAATAATAACTATTTGCAAAGCTCTCCCCATCCTGTCCAACCACGGTGTTCAGGATGCTGTCTAAAACCTGATACACTAGCAATGCATTATATGATAGCAAGGTCTTAAAGATGTTGGGAATGGGAACATTCATTCCTCAAAAAGCTTGATCCCGCGGTTTGCACTCACTCCCCCGAAGCCAAATAAAACAGCCAGTAAGGAACAAAACAGACCAACAGGAGACCTATTGCATTTAGCTTTCTGATCGTGAATCCTCGCTAGCTAGCTGTCAAACTACAGCAAATTGGGGGGGGGGGGGGGCAAATTCAGGCTTGGGATAAACAGCATGCGAGGCAATCATCTGTCAGGGTGAGTCCTGTAGAGGGCTCTGAACATCAGGACAGAGACTTGCAATTGAGATCTGAAGTCACTGGGGAGCACAGGGTCTGTTAGCATTTGTACCAACTGGAGCTTCTGCAGGGTTTGTGGCTTCAGTGCTAAACAGAGTGCTCGCTCTACCCCTCAAACACGTCCTTAATCGACATGCCTCACTCTTCGCCGGATCGAGGCTAGAGTGAATCGCAACAATCAAACCCGGAGGGCGCACACGTGCGCGGGGCAACGGGCCGGGTCTGCCGGTGGCGGGGGCTGGCCTGTCACTCGCATGTGGAAGGGGGGAGGTTGAAGACGGCGGCTGGGGGGGGCAGCGCCGTGAACCCTGCAACGTGCGCAGAGGGAGGGGCCGTTTCCCAGGCTCCGAGCAAAGGGCGGCCCCGGCCCCGGCCCCGGGCAGCACAACAATGCGGCGCCGCAGCGGCAGGGATGGAACGGGCGGGGGCGGGGCGGGGACGCGACCTCCGACCCCGGCATCACGGCCTCGCGCCCGCCTCGCGAGGGGGCGGGGCCGGCGCACGTGTGGGGCGCGGCGGGGCGTGACGTAACGCTCTCCTAACAGTGCGCAGAGCGGTGGGGGGGGATGTCGGGAAGATGGCGGCGCTGCGGATGACGGGGGGCCGGGCTGTTGCTGCGCTGCTGAGACCCGGGCTCATGGGGCTGGCGGATCCCGCCGCGGGGTATCACAAGAAGGTCGGTGCGGGGCTGGGGGGGGGGGGCAGCATTGGAGACTGGGGGGGTGAGGAAGGGGGAAGGGACTGGGGGAGTGGGCGCAGCATTGAGGCTGGGGGTGTGGGATTGGGGGGGATGAGGAAGGGACTGGGCTGGGGGGAGCAGCCTTGGGGGGGCGGGACTGGGGGAGTGGGCGCAGCATTGGGGCTGGGGGCGGGACTGGGGGAGAGGGAGCAGCATTGGGGGCTGGGGGTGTGGGATTGGGGGGGATGAGGAAGGGACTGGGGGAGAGGGAGCAGCATTGGGGGCTGGGAGGATGTGGAAGGGGGAAGGGACTGGGGGAGTATGAGCAGCATTGGAGGGTGAGGAAGAGGCTGGGGGCAGGATCCTGAAAGTTGTATGGGGACCTTAAGAGTGGGAGATGAGAAGGGGGTCTGGCTGTTGGGGGAGAAGGGAGCTTATGAACCCCTATGCACTGGCTGAGAGCCCCTATCTTTGAGGATGGGTCAGCTGAGGGGGTTATTAGCTGTGGGCCTTGCCACGTGCTGGGCATTGTCTGATGCATGTTTTAAACGGTGCAGGCTTTCCTGGCTGGGGACTGTAGACCCCATAGTCATTGTAGATCAAATTCCCTTGTAGGAATTTGTTAGTCTCTAAGGTGCCACAAGTACTCCTGTTCTTCTTTCTTCTTGTAGGTAGTGGATCACTATGAGAATCCGAGAAATGTGGGCTCCCTTGATAAGAGTGCAAAGAACGTTGGCACTGGATTAGTGGGTGCTCCTGCCTGTGGCGATGTTATGAAACTACAGGTGAGCTTACAAATACATAACAACAATGCCCCGCTTATTTCTGTGTGGCTAAAAAAATGCTGAATTTTGTTATCTAGTGACTTGAAGTTAAGCTCTAGTCACTGAGAGAGAATTCTAGTATAATTAATATTATGAATTGACCACACTGATTATGTTGACAATCATAAGTTGTTTGCAAGAAAGAACAGCTGGTGATGAGACAAAGTAACATTACAAAATGGAAGCTATGGAATATGAGCTTGTTACTCTTAAATGAGAGCCACCTAATCATGACACTTCTGTCAGAGAATTTTCATCTAATGGTATTACAAGTGGTACCTTATGCTAGAGTGAGGTTTCTGTCTTGTTTATACATCTGATAGCACTTTGTGAACGTTCACTGTTTCCTATGTATTGTCATTTTTCCCATTGTTGTTTTTGTGGGTTCTTCACACAACATAAAAGGGGTGGGGGAATTAAAAAAGGAAAATGTTCTGGTAAAACCACAAAAAATAAAAGGAGGATTCAGGGGCAGGTGTCAGACCTGCAGACTGCTTTTGACTCACCTTTTGCAACTAAGTAGATTGTAAGTGGATTATGTCCTCTGACCAGTAACTGCAGGCTTAAACCATTAGTAAAATTATTTACTATTTCTAGAACTAAAATGTAAATGTTTTACAACATTCCTTGCCTCAGTCATAGGCCCTACGTATCCTGCTTCACTGGACACCAGTGAAAAGGGAATCTTGCCCCTGACTTCTATATGACTAGGCTCAAATTAAACCATTATCCAGTTGAGTCCTCTTCAGTGTTATTAGTACAAGAATGTGATATAAACGGAACTGATGTCATTGAAACTCTTGCAGGTTGAAGTGGATAAAAATGGAAAAATTATTGATGCAAGATTCAAAACATTTGGCTGTGGATCGGCAATTGCCTCAAGCTCATTGGCCACAGAATGGATTAAAGGAAAAACGGTAAAACTGACTTCACACCTATGAAAGAGCATATTACACAGGAGCTGGCAGCAGTCTCCAGCGATTGCTATTAATGCTACACCATCCATTATCAGAGACCAGATGTGGAATAGTGGTCTGAAAAGCATAGTATGGCGTTTACATTTTACCTAGCGTGAATTTTTTTTCCTAGAATGAGGGAGATTAAGAATCTCTTCCATCTCTATCATGGGAATTTGACTCTTCTAGTTCAGTAGTTTTAATTTCCATTTCTGGAAAGGCAGCTCTTACTTGGGTAGCTTGATGATTTTCAGAATGGCCATAGCTTACATAGCCAGAAATAATGTATGTATATTCTCTTCCACACAAGCACCATGACTTCTTCCAACAAATAAGAAGCTCTTCTGAGATTATTTAGGTTTCTACCTATCCTTTTCCCATCAGTCTAAAACATCAAGTTGTCAGTCTTATGCACATAGTGCCGTACAGCTGTAAATGCACAAACTGCCAATATAGGTTCCTTGTAAGGTCACAACCTAGAACACTAGTGTGTGCCTTGACTTCGGTCATCTGCAACTGTTCATTTGAAAACCTTTTCCTTAAATCTGGTATTTTGGGATGGAAGGAGAATGGGAAAGATGTTGATGGGGTGGTTATGTCAATTTGTTTATACACAGTCCTTTACTTGTGCACGATCGTTGAGTATAACAAAATAATTCTTCCTATGTTTCTCTCTGAACCCCCATCCTGAAGGCTAGTCCTCCAAACACCCCTTTCACAAATCTGTGGCACATGTACACCACCTAAGGTGTTTGGTGGCAAGCAGTCAATCGTATATTAACAGGTTTATAAATTTCAGGTTGACGAAGCCTTGAAGATCAGAAATACTGATATTGCTAAAGAGCTGTGCCTTCCTCCAGTTAAACTACACTGTTCTAGTAAGTCACAAGTTAAATACCGATTGTTTAAACACAACTATTTTAAAAATTAAAATCTATGTTGTCAGACAAAGCCCAGAAACATGGTACAACTCTAGCTCTTATTATTGAGGTCTCTAGGTATTTGCAGAGGACTTACATGGGTGCATCAGGATGTACCTAGTGTTACCTGTCTTTTGAGTCTGCCATAAGCTCTCCCAAGTCAAGTGCCCAGTTCTACTGATCTTTTTAAAGGTGACCTGCAAAAGAAACAAATCGGGGGTTGGCTGTTTTGGGAGGTACAATGGGGGCCTAGAAGACATTCTGCTTTTATGTTTACATTAGAAACCAGGTCTTTCATCTAGAAGAGTCTGTGGTGACTAGAGAACTAGTAAAGTGACATCAAAGAGCCAAAAATGGAAACCTGAGCTTTTAATCAGAAGGAGTCTTGTCTGACCAATTTTCCTTTCTCCAAAATATTAGTCATGAACTTTAAAGATTCAGGACCCCTTCCCCCTCAATGTAAGTGTAAGTTCAGAAGCAAATGATGACCAGAGTTGACGTTTCTGATGCTGATATGGCAAAGCAGAAAAGCATAGGCCCCGTTTTTTAAAAAAAAAACCTCCTTTGTTAGCTCCCTTGAAAGGAAAAGGAACATAACCCAGATTAAGGATGTTGAATGAGAGAGCTGTGCAGTCGGTTGGCAAATGGAAGAGGGGGAAGGCGGGGGTGTCTGTCTAAAACATCAGTTAATTCCTCAGACAATTAAAAGCACTTCCTCAACTAAGGAACAGTGCAGGCCGGAGCCAGGGCAAGCTTTGCTGTAGAAACACTTCTCCTGTATCCCAGTTGGGACCTGCAAGAAAATCTAGCCTTCTCTGTTTCTGCTGGTGGCCCTGCTGTATAGTCTGTGTCTTTGACCCATTTTTAGAAAGTGGATCATTTTCCCCCCCTTTACTTACAAACCAGTTTCAAAGTGCTCGTTCTCTCTTTCGCTTTTCAGTGCTAGCTGAAGATGCAATCAGGGCTGCTCTGGCAGACTACAAGTTGAAACAGGATCCTAAGAAAGAAGAGCCAGAGAAGAAAGCAGCCAAAGCCTAAACCTGTGTGAGACTGTAAAGCTGGCTTTCTCATTCCACTGAAATGTGCAGTGCAGTTACTTTAGATGTTAGAGATGAGAACCGGTGCAGTACTCAATGAAGCTGTAAGAGACGCACGTTTCACTGGTCCACATGTATTAAACCACCCTTGTGGTGCTCAAATTACTGGAATTTTTTTGAGCTTATTTCAGCACACGCTACTGTCCTGTCTTGACTTCATATTAAGTGTACGGGTGAAGGAGACAGAGCTCTGAGTGTGACAGTTGAGTTTTCAGCAATGAAAATCCTGGGGTTTCAAATGTTGCAAGGGCTAAAATGCATAGACTAAATGTATAGTTTTGCCTAAAGTTTTGTATAGAGAAGGGTTATATTGGAAAGCGTTTTGCCTTGATCTGAATGTTTATGCAGGAAATTGCAGATCAGTTTTATTGCATATGCTGTATATAATATATTAAACAATCTATGGCAATTCCTGTTGGGTACAGTTCTGTTGAAAGTCCATTTCACTCTGACTCTTTGGGGCATTCATATCCATCCACCCTACAGTTCGGTTCCTAGCATTTCAAAACTTAGGAAGTATCTGTTTAGAGGCTACTTTAAAAAACACCCCTGTTTCATCCTATGGCATTTAACCACCAAAAACTGAATTGAAAGAGCAGGTAATGGCCACTAGAAGGCAGTACATTCATGAGCTGTTAAGAATAGGCAGGCACAATATACTGATTTTTCTAGTTCAAGTACCACTTTCGCCATCAGTCTATGCAGTAGTTTAAACAAGGGGTACCAAATGTGAGAGTTGGACCTTTGAACACTAGGTCACCAGGCAGGCAGACAGGCTGGCCACATGGCACCTGGAATTTTTCCAGTAATGCCCTTTGGGTTTGTTTAGCTTTTTTTTTAAAGTTTCCTTCCCTCAGAAAATGTTGAGTTTCTAACTTTTCATTTAGATTTAGAAATGCAAAATTTTTCCCAGCAAGGAAGTTCTGGTTCCCTCCCATCTTAAGAAGGCAAATTAAAAACACATTTTATTAATAAATCCTTGTTTGGTGGGGCCTTGTCTAATGGGTTTTGAGTACTGGAAGCTGGCATTACTCCAGATGCTTTGTAAGCCTGTGTTGGGGGGTGGGAACAATATGTTTGTCTATAGGCAGCGTTACATCAAGAAAAAAGTGTGTATTAAATGTTACACACCCCCTCCTTTTCTGTATGAAGGGAGCAGGCACTGGGCCGTTCCTTCTCCAGTCTAATGCAAAAGAGGGTACTAGCCCATTAGTGCTGCAGGGGCTGAGGCTGTTCATGGGGGAAAACGGGAGAGAAAGCCGCTCCGAGGGAGGGTGGTGGGGAGGACCCGGGGAGGCAAGAGCCACCCAATGCCGGTAGGCTGGTGTTGACTAGGTCAGAGCCTGCACCACTGCTCCTGCCTGCCCACATAAGGGAAGCATGTGTGGGAGGGGTGTGGCCTGCCTCTGTTCACCTGGCTATCAGTGATGCTAGAACCGTTTTTATAGTCCGGGTGCTGAAGGGTGGAAACCATGTATTTGGGTTATTACTGTTTCAAGCCAGGGGGTGCAGTACCACCCTCAGCACCTATACTGACTATGCCCCTGGCTGGGCTGGGTTAGCACTGGCAGGGTGTGCATTGGGGTCCCTCCTACCCTCACCCAGTCTGTGACAGCCCTTTTGATTATTTAACTCCCCCTGCCCGCCCCCATCTTGTGTGTAACTGACAAGCTGCCTCACCATCTCTCCCAAATGTACGGGAAAGGGGATTTTGACCCCTGCTTCAGGAGCTCCTGCTGCTATCTGACGGCACAGAGCATTCAGCTTATCCCCAAAATTCCAATTAATTATATGCCTCCTACCCTCACATCTGCACCCCCCCCCAGCCCAGCAAATAATTCTGCTGCCCTCACACCCCTAATATCGGTTCTTCCCCTGCCTCAGTTTTCCACACCATTCTGCCCCATTCCCCCACTCATCACTTCTCCCCCCAACATCAGTTTTCCCACTAGGATTGGCCTGGAGTCTCCCAGAATCAGCATCGATCTCCCGGTAACGAACTAGTGAAAGCAATCCAGGAGATTTTAATAGGCTATTTTAAGAAAATGACATTACGTCATGTTGGGGGGGGGGGAAATCTCCCGGAATAGCTTCAGTCGGAGTTGGCAAGCCTGTCTCCAACACACACAGCCCACTACATCAATTCTGCCTGCCCCGCACAGAGCCCAACAGATCAAGTCTTCTCCCATACATCAATACCATCCCCCCAGCCACCATGTACATTTGCCCCCAGACTCCACATCAGTTCTGCCCCCACATCTGCCTGTCTTCCATGCCCCAGGATTAATTCTGCCCCACATCAATTCTCCTCTCCCCCAGATCTGCCATTTCCCTGTCCCTCCAACCCCCAACCTTAGTCCTGCCCTCTCCTCCCAGTCTCCAAAGTGCAACCGACCCTGGTGAGTGCCCTAAGGCGGCCCAGGGGGCAACACTTTCCTCAGCTCAGTTGAGGAACACCTTAAAGCTGAATGGGGCTGATAGCCAAGGCTTGAACCCCAAGGATCCCAACCCATGCTCTGAGAGGGAAGAGCTTTCTTCACCCCACCCCCAGGGGTAGGCCAGACCCATGAGGATAATCCCCAAATTGACTCCCATTAATTCTGTAGGGCACCCTCCATTGGCTGCACAACTGGGCCCATCTCATTTATACTGGCTGGCCGTGATGCTCTAGGCAGGTGGGTCATGAGTCACTTGCTTAGCATGGCAGCACCTGCAGGGGACTTGAATAGCAACATGCCGGCTGCACCCTCGAACCCGTGCAAGGGCAGCTGGAAGCCGGCATACAGCCATTTTCAGGCACCTTCATGCTATCGACTGAGGCTGCCTGGTGGGGTCCCAAACTCTGAAGCAGGTTCAGCAAATTCCCCCGTCCCTATGCTGCATTCACGGTACAGACAGCCCAAAGGTGTTTGCCCTACCCCCCGTCCCTGTGACCTTAGCAGGTCAGTTCGGTGCAGGTTTGGGGAAGGGGTAGGCATGGGGACGATGGAGCATGCTCAGGCCCAGTATCGTAGATACAGGGCCCCTCCCTAGGCCCAGCTGGCCCCGTCTCTGGCCCCTTCCCCTTTGTATGTGACAACACTCCCAAACGTATCATGGGGATTCTGGCCCCTGTTGCAGGCGCTCTCAGCCCCATCTGCCCATGCCCCATTCTGCTCCCAATTTCCCATCAAGTCTGCCCCTTTCCCTCCACCTCTGCTCCTCTTCCAGCTCTGGGGGCTCTTTACCCCCCGCCCCATCTTCCCAGGCTGGGTGTTGCAGGGAGGCAGGGGAAGGACCAGAGGAAATATCCTGTCTCCATTGCTCACAGGCGGGGCAGAGCTCCACTGGCAGCAGCTATGATTGGCTGCTCTTCCCGGGGAGGCAGGGAATTGGCCACCCTACACGGCTCCCAGAAGCCACGGCATGGCCCCGCTCCGGCTCCTATGCGCTCCAATGGGAGCTGCAGGGGCAGTGCCTGTGGATGGGGCAGCGCGCAGAGCCGCCTGGCCGCGCCTCCGCACAGGAGCCAGAGAAGGGACATGCCACTGCTTCTGGGAGCCACTTGAGGTAAGCGCCACCCGGAGCTTACACCCCTGAGCCTCTCCCCATGCCCCAACCCCCTGCCCTGATCCCCTTTCTGCCCTCCGAATCCCTTGATCCTAGCCCGGAGCCCCCTCCTGCACCCCAAACCTCTCATCCCCAGCCCCACCCCAGAGCCTGCACCGCCAGACGGAACCTGCATCGCTTCCTGCACTCGGGCCCCAGCCCTGATCCCCCTCCCGCCCTCCAAACCCCTCGGTCCCAGCCCAGAGCACCGTCCTACACCCCAAACTCCTCATCCCCAGCCCTACCCCAGAGCCTGCACCCCCTCCTGCACCCCAACCCCGCCATACAATTTCTATTCCCCGATGTGGCCCTCAGGCCAAAAAGTTTGCCCACCCCTGGTCTAGTGACAGCTTCACAGGATCACCAGCAAGTCAAAACGTAGTTCCCATTGCAAGCGGATCCGGCACTGCCACCTCGCATGGTTTTATCTCTGGCTACGTAATAATTGGTGTTTTGCTTAAATCCCCAGCTGCTGGACTCATGAGAGTCTCAGTTTCATTTTTTTCAAAATAAAGATTCTAGCCCGCTTGGTTGCCGAGGAGAGCTTTATAATCATGAAGCAAGTGCACCATAAAGGTTTGAAAACCTGAAGGCAATTTTAAAAACCCAGTTAATATTGGGTGCTTTTGGGGGGCCTGACTCACAATATTTGAATGGTTGGGGTTTGCAGTACTATAAAACCCTCCGACAATAATAATAATAATAAATCCCTTCTGAGAAATAAACCCCAAAAGCAAAGAGATTCTGAGCTAAAAGTCTCTATAGCCTCAAGAACATAGACGTAGTGAAGGAAGCATGATACGTGTCTGGAGATCCTGCATCTGTGCCTTCTTCTCCCGTTCACTCCCCTGCCAATGCCCTGCAAAGTCCTGGGACAGGCCAAGCTTCCTCTAAGCGTTGGCCTGAGGCAGTCACTCACCACTCCCTACACTTCCCTTCCTCAGAATTCAGGTCTGCATAAACTCCAGCGACTGGTGCTGGATGCATCAAGCCTCAATGACCGTCTGGGGCTGGGTATGTGATTGATGGGGGCTCTGTGTTCATTTCTACCTCCCTGTGCATCATGAAGAGGGCTGTTTATCTCACTGTACCCTACAAGGACCAGGAATTTGGGGGTCACCAACCCATCTTGTGGCCCCCTCTAGCCACTGAAAGGGACAGTAGTTCCATCCAGCAGAGTCGATGGAGAGGGAAACCACCAGGTGGGAATGGAGAAGTATTTTATGGGGACAGAGCCCTGGGAGAGGCCTGGTGGATCCTCTGTAGGTTTGAATAATCACCCAAGCTCTGAATCTCCTGGGATTCTTCCACTACGGGAGTTATATGGAATCTGGTTCTGAAGAAGGGGTTCGGATGCTAGTTTGACATGTTGTGTGCCTGCACGGACACTGGAATTTGCATGGCTTTTTATATTAGTCCCCTTGATGCCTCCAGTCACAAGAGTCAGCTGTGCTTTGGGTGTGTAAACAGCTAGGATACAAGTGGTCTTACCCGCTAACACACCCATTATGCCCTCACTCCCAGTGCCCCAACCACTGGGTTAGAGTTTTGCCATTTACTTCAGAGGGAGAAGGAGCAGCCCTTACCGAAGACTGATGCTGTATGAATTGCAGGGAGGTGCAAGATGCAAAGGCAGTAGCCAGAGTTACAGTGTAACTAGGCCGTGTCTCAATGCATTTACCAAAGCGCTCCAGTTCCAAGGCAGGGGAAACGCACACAAATATCGAGCAAAGACCGTTAATCTGTATCCCAGAGCACATAAAACTTACCGAAAAGCTAAGTGCAGCTCCGTTGCCTTTTGTCAGACCTTGTTTATTTGCTGTGTCCATTAGCAAACGTTTCATCTTTCACTTCCGTTCTGTGTCCTCAAAGCCGTGAGCTGACATATGGAACTGAACTGCATTCCGTACTGCCAGATTGCCTCATGGTAACTGGTTAATTGAAGAAAAAGAAAAAAAGAAAAAAAACCGAGGCACTTTATGTGCCAAGGGCTGCTGGGTTTCTTTGCAGTTTATCTGGTCCCCCTTGATGTGTCATCAGCCTTTGATCATTTCTGCTAGGCACAGGTTCCAATCCTTTCCTTCCCTCGCTCTCAAGTACTGCCTCATAGCATTTGATGCTGGGGTGCGTTTTATATTGTGAAGGGTTCAAATTACTTAAAGCCACCTTTTCCCTCTCTTGTCTAGGTCACCATGCGTCGGGGGCGGGGGTCACTGCCCAAATCCCCCCGGACAAAAAAAAAAAAAAAACGATCAGCTTTTAGCTAATAACACCCAAGACCCACACCAAACTCTCCCTCAATCCTAACTCCCAGCCTCGCCCAAAATCCATCTCCCACACACTCATCACCCATTCAGAACCAAACAGCTGCAAAGGATTGTAGGTGATGGGTGCAAATTGTTGTGGGATCTGACCACAAAGAGTTGTGGGAGGGGGATAATCAGGTCACTAAACAGAGACCAGGTTTAGAGTCACTGAAGAGGAGAGTCTGAGAGATCCCCTATTAGAGGAGAAGTTACTGTAAATTACTAACAGCAGCGTCCTGAGAGGAGCAAGGCCTATGGCAGAACTGAGCATTGAACGGTGAGGGAGAACTCCGAGTTGTAGCAAAAGCCTTGGAATAAAAGAGAGAGAATGTAAAGAGGCAGGGAAAGTAGGTTGGCGGAGGGTGCGTGTGGAAGTGGCCTTGTTCTGTTTCCATTGGCATGGCACAAAGGAGGTGTATTAAGAGCATTTTGACTATTCATTTAATTGTGTTGCAGCTATTTATTAAAGTGACCACAGTTTGCTTCAGATCGGCTCTATTTAAAACACAGGTGTGAGAGGGAGTGTTTAAAACCAAGGGAAAGCTTCAAAAAGCCCTGTCATCCCAGCTTGGAGAGAGGTTCTGATTTGGTATTTCAATCCAGCAAGGAGGAACAATTGAAAAGGTGTGTGCATACCCCGCAGACATACCTAGCCACCTGCATGTGCCTCTACATGCACACACATGTGGCCCACGTGCCAGTATGCACTTCCCCCATAGATACACCCATTCACAGATGTGTTCCCCCATACACACTGTCCCCACCCCACTCTCTCCTAACAAGGGGCCAAAGAGGAGAGCTTTTGAGTTTTGCAACAGGTTGGTTAAGACTCCAGGGTCTAGTAAGGAGCTTCTTCTTTGCAGAGATAAAAGGACTTTAAAAATCTCCCCCGTATTTATAACACCTTAGTTGACTCATGAATATCCCCTACCTCTTTTGTGCTTTTCCATGTGACAAAGACTGCAATTGCCCTCCAGCTCTCTCTCTCTCTCTCTCTCTATAGAAATATATACACATACATATACACACACACACACACACTTTGGATAGAGCAGAAGCCAAAAACTGCTGGGCTCAGGTGTGGTTTATGTTCTTGTTCCTGCCCCCATTAGTCTTCATCATAGGGCAAAGGCCTTGACCAGCTCTGTTGATGTCTTATTTGCATTCATTATTGTCCACATTTGAAGACTATAGTAATTAGAGGTGGAAGAGGCTTATTACATCCCGTCTAGCCCACCTCCTGGAGAGAGGGTGGGAACTCGGGATGTCCCTGAGGTGCCAGGGTTCAGTGCAGTCTAGTTTAGACATTCTAAGCATTGGGGCTCCTCATCTTCTTCACTTGAGAGATGATCCCACAGTCCATGGAGTTTATCCTGATCTTTCCATCCAAGGTTTTATTAATTTCATCCCACTACTCCTAGTGGTACAACCCTCAATACATTTCCCCTTTCCTTACCCTTCCTCCGAGATTTACCCCATACTCCAGATGACAGGGTAGTCCAAGACACTCCAAACTCTGTATGTTTTGAATCCAGCTCCAGACATCCTTGTTGATTTCCATCTCTGCAGTGAGGCCAAAGAAAGCCCCAGCTCCAGAGACTCCTGCAAGCCACAAGGGGGGTGTTTGGATCCAGCTCTCAACAGTTGCAGGGTTTTGTGATCTGCTGGTGGAATGCTTGGCCCTGGGATGGAGGCTGAGGCCCGGATCCCCTGAGCTATGGAAGCGAGGCTCCTAAATACCTCTGAGGATCTGGGACTGAGCCCTTAAGGTCCAGTCCTGCAATCCTCTCCCCATTCACATCTCACTGTAGGATCAGGGAACTGGTTCATCATTCCAGGTGTGGCTGCAGCAGAACTGCAGGTGGAGGAGGTTGTAGGTGGGGACTGAGAGGGGGCCCTGACCACAGTGCACATGCCGAGGGCCAATCTCTGCTGTTATACTGCAGTGAATCCCCCATACCAGTGAAGCCAGTGGGCTGATGGGGGATTCACACAGGTGAAACCGAGAGCAGAACATTGCCCAAAATCTGGAGAGCAGAAAAAGTGCTGATTTGCTTGTACCATTTCTCTCAGCTTTGCTGGCTCACTCTTTAATTTGACAACTGCTGCAGCAACACCAGGACTGAAATCGAGAGAAATCCATTTGAAACGCTCTTCCAGGAAAGAGTCCTGTCTTACTGCAGTGACTAATAACCATTCGCGCTCCCCTTGCCCTCCAGCGTTACTAGCCTGCAGAGAACCAGGCTAAAAGCAAAGGAAATCAGTACTAAGGCCTCTCAGCTGTTCCCACTCAGCTCTTTCCTATGGGCAAAGCTATGCCGGCTATTTCCTGTTTTAATCCCAAGGGAGAAATACATTTAAGGCAGCTTTTTCCAGACGTGGCACTGAGACATTCTGAGGTTTAAGCAGAAGTCGCCACTAAAATTGTTTGCTACTATTTAGGACGTCTAGGAGAGCTGGACAGATAATGAATCACAAGGGATGGGTGGGGTGGCAGTTGGTAGGCAGATTGCCTGATGTGGTGTAGCCATGCATATGTGTGTATGCAATGTATGCACTAAATCTTGAGCCTTGCTCTTGGTTGGGACTGTGACACTAGTAAATCAAGTGCCAGCACTGGCCAAGGCCATCGGCATTAGCTAAGAACTGGCTCACTCATAGCTGGAAACCAAACCTGGTCACCTCTAGGTTAGTTTTGTTCAAAAGAGGTGTTCGTCTTCTGAGAAAGTATTTAGACTTTATGAAATGAGTGTAAATTGCTGTGTGCATTAATCTCACTTGTAATGTCTGTATTCCACGCTATAAGGAAATATGTTAGTTTTGATGTATAGCTTCGAAAACGTTTGCTCTGCACTTGTGAACCCAGGCTTGGGAATTGCTCCCTTTCCCCCATCAGAAAACAAAAGCTTTGTTAATTCCCGCCCCCCATCCATCCACGGAGAAGTACGTGCAGAAGGCCTTGTCTTATTAATTTGAATGCCGGAAGAGGGACACAAAAATAGTTGACATGAAGATTTTTCATCTCTATGCTGTTTGAACTCTCACAGGGCCAGAGATATTGAACTAAGGCAGAGATCCCCAGGGGTTACCTGTGGGTCCGCCTTGAAAGACATTTTGAATTGACAGGTTACCATGTCTCTGTCATCTTTAGGAACCTTAGATGATAACTCATTTGTGCGTATATGTTTGCTAGCTTTTACCTGTAAAAAAACCTCTTATTTCTTTTTCCTAGTTAGTAAACCTTTATTACAGGATTGGCTACAGGCATTGTCTTTGGTGTAAGATCTAGGGTACCAGTTGATCTGGGTAAGTGACTGGGCGCCTAGGACTGGAAGCAATCTGAATGTTTAGTGATTTTTGCAGTAAGTGACCATTTGTCGCTAAGTCCAGCGTACCTGGGTGGCATGCTGTACTGGAGAGTCTAAGGGGACTGTCTGTGACTCCCTGGTAAAACTTATGTGAACTCCTGGAGCACTTTACTGGCTTGGTGAAATCTAATTACAGAACCTGCCACCAGTTTGGGGTGCCTGCCCTGTTTTTGACATTCTGCCCTGAAGTAGGCACTCATGGTTGTGAACTACTCCAGAGAGGGCGACAGGGGCTTCTAAGCAACCCCATAAAACAAATATCCAATAACCAAACTAACAAGTCACCCTCCTCATTTTCGAGGCCACAGAAACAAAACAAAACAAATCTGCATAGAAAATTTCTTTATTAATAATGGTGGAAAAGGGAGGCAAGAAAAAAAAACAAAATTGCAAACAGGAATTTTCTTGTTTAAGAAATGAGTGGAATGTTGGCATAAAACTTAAAAGCTAACTTCTGACCATTACATTTCTCTTTCTCCCCCCTCCATTACCTAGTATCTTTAGTCAAGTTGTCATGGCTGTGTTTTTTTAATGGAAACCCTGAGTAAAATATATTTCTGTGAGTCATAGTAACATCTTTATGGAACAGTTAATCAGTGGCTATAAGAAGCTTACTCTTTTTAATCTAGAATAATTATTATACACTGCAACAAAATATGGAGGCCAAAGAAAACAACTGTAAAACTCTATCAGTTGTGGAAGTCTACGAAGAGCTGCAGGTTCCCTCTTACGGTCCTTTGAAGATTAGGATGTTTGAAAAAAATATCACAGAAGGTCATAAATATCGGTAAAGCCTTTCCGATGCCAGACGAAAAGTCTGAGGTTATGTTTGAAAACAAGATTCTTCACACCAGATGGAATGACATGGTCCAGCTGCCCATTACATGAAGCACACTCCTCTTTTCAGACTAGTCGAGAGGGCGAGGTCCGAAAATCCCATCTAGAGTCACTCACGCCACACACACAATTTCTTTTCCAGCCAAAGTCCTCCATCAAATAGTATAAAAATGAATTAGAAAAATAACATTTGCAAGAAAGCCAGCAACAGCTTATTTTACAGAGAACACAGAATTGCCTGGAAATTCTTCTGCAACTGTATGTTGACCCTAATGGATAAAGCCCTAGATTTCCCACCAAGTAGAGTTCAAATCCTTAGATGCTCACACAGTTTTTATTCAGGCAAAAACTCCCATTGATTTCCCCTAGATACCTGGGTAAGGACCCACAAGATTTGTGCCATATAAATGACTGGTCCTACCATATATAATTAAAGGCCACTATTCGAGACAGGCTTAAGCCCCAACATTTCATTCCAGATCTGTCACTCACCCTGAAAGCTAGGTCATGGATTCTGATCAAGCCCACCTCTAACCACTACATATGTACTTACTGTAAGTGAGAGCTACTAAGCAATTACACAGTAACTGAACGGTCTGTTAATGTAAAACAGTGTACTAAATCGAATATGTTTTGATATTAGAGCTGGGCACCATGGCTGGTATAACGACAAGGGTATCTATCGTGCCCACTTAATAGAAAAATACCCCGTGGCATGTTGAATCAATTTCCAAATCAATAACGTGGTCAGCTGATGAATGGTGATTGTCCATTGCTTTAGCGTTGTTCAGGAGCGAAGGTCCGTTTGTCTCGCTCTCCTGCGTTAGACACCCGGAGCACAGGCATCAGGAGCCGCTGGAACAGACACATCTTGCTTCTCACCTTCAGGGGTTTGCAGGACGGGATCGGCAGCCCCGGGGCATTCTTTGAGCTCTTCTGGTGAGGACTCATTGGCCTGCTCCACGGGCTGAACTTCCTCAATGGAGGGAGGTTCTTCTCCTTTGGCCTCCGTTTCTGCTGTGCAATTTGGAGCGGGCGTCTCTTTCGCTGGTTCAACTTTCTCCTGGGGAGCGGCCTGTTCTTTGGAAACACACTCCGCTGTTAGTTTGTCGTCCTCCACTTTGGTCCCTTCCTCCTCTTCTTTTGGGGGCTTATCCTCTATTTTGGTCCCATCGCCATTCGCCATGCAGACCTTGGCTGGGGATTTCAAGTTCTGGGCAGCAGCCAATATATCAGCTTGCAGCTGCTTGGAGGAGTCCACGGGCTCCTCCGGGTGCGTCTCAGGAGCCTTTTCAGGAACTTCACTGAAAGCTTTGGCACCCCCCGACCGGTCACTCTGGTCCACGTACTTCTTCTTCGGAAACGACGACGGGTAATAGGCAGAGGCCTTGTGTTTCTGCCGCACGATGACGGCTGCACATACAATGAAGAGCAGCACAAAAACTAAGGACCCTACCACAATGATTAGCAGCATGTACTCTTTAAAGAAGTTCACAATCCTCTCGAAGATGTTGATCGAAGTCAAGGTGCCATTGACAAAGTTCACAGCAGTAGTCCCGGCTGTAGGATTCACCCCCAAATTCACACTCGCAGAGGAGGGGATGGAGGCACCCGGATTGTCTCCACTCCCACTATTATCATCCAGGACAGTCGCATGGATGCGTGTCGATCGCGTGATGCACAGAGGTGCCATGAGCATAAGGAGCACACAGACCGTAGCTGGAGCAGCCATTTCCCAGACCGGAATCTGCCACGAACAGAAAGAAACAGGGACAAGTTAGTATCTGGCCTGAGGTGCCTGGGAGTTGTGACAATGGTCAATGGACAATAACAATGAGTTGTGGTATGGTGTGTGCTTCTGGGTAAAGGAACGAACAAAGGGTGTGACCTGGCAGGTGGCTTCACTTTTCATGCCCTTGATTTTGTGGTTTGTGTCAGTTACGTTGCTTGTGTCGCAACGCTGACTGCTTCTCAACAACCAACCATTCAGGTGTATTCATTTCCTAGGTTTATTTTAATGCTTTAATTGGGGGTGGGTAGTTTGCGGGAGGGGCGCAGTAGGTCCATCTCTCCGCTACGTTTGATGTAGCTAGAGTATGGTGGGGGTTTATTTTGGGACATGGGTCTTTAAGAGAGAGTGGTCACCAGTAAAATAAGAGGGCTTCCAAGGAGAAATTTCAGCCACCGCCCAATTTCAGAGACTTTCTATTAAAAATGTATGAAGAGAAACACAACGAAACCCTGCCCAAAAAACTCAAACCCAGAGTGAAATTTCACATGGATTAGACTCAGGCTTTTGGAGAGAAACAGGAATTTATGCTCCACTGTCAACCCACATTAAGTCGTAACCTTAACAATGGAATGGCTATCAGGTCCCTCTAGAATAAACGACAGAGAAAGGGTGGGAAACGGAGCTCTCAGGACATGATTGCGTTAAACATCAGCCAGAGCTTCAGGATACGGTGCAGACAGAGAAGCCAGAGGAAGAAGCTGCACTTTCTTGAGCTGTCTTTCTTAGCTGGACTTTGCGATCAGCCCCCGGCCCTCAGCACCTGCTGATCCTGAGTGTCATTTTCATGATCTTGCAGAACGCACATGGCTACTGTTGATATTTCAGTGCACCCCCTGCCCATGACCTCCACACCGCTAGCTACATCACAAGCTTTTTATTATTCATGTTGCATAGATGTACTGCCCGTAGGAAACCGCCAATGATAAAGAGCAAATACTGCGTATGACAGACGCCACAGCAGAGTCGTGGCAATGGGACTCCTGCCCCTCGCCAGAGCCGAGTTCAACTCCATCCAAAATCTCTTACCCAACAAGCTCCAAATCCTCTACTCCGTTTTGCCTCCTTTTTTCGTATGGACAACGACTGGGGCCAATTTTCAGGAGCGCCGCTCCGATTTGCACCTCCAAGAAAGCGGGGCTGGGCTTCAACCCTTCAGCCCATTGACCAAGCTGTCTGGAACTTCCCCAGCCCATGTTACTGCCACCCACTGACTAGCAACGACATTCAGCCAGTGGAAATGCATGACCGTCAGAAGATGCAACACCACCACCAAGCCCAAGGAATCTCGCAATGGAGACCGCCACAGCATCGTTAACTCAGCCCCGTGTGCCTGGCGTTTTCTAACCATGTGGCCCTCTGCTAGGAGGAAGCCTCCCAGCCCACCAGTAAACAGGTTGCACAGTTTAAGCAGTGGTTTGACGCAAGACCTCAAGCACATTGTATCCTGCTTCCTTGACGAGGCCCCTGTTCTGGAGGTTACGACCCCCTGGAACTTGCAGTGACCTGCCGGGCTATTTCTCAAACCCACCGTTAACGAGGGGAATGGCTGGGAGGTTGATACTATGCAGCTCTCACTAGACCCTGAGAAGCTCGGTGATTCTAGCAGCTATAAAGATATTTCTGGTGGAAACCAGACCTGGCAATAAATTACTTTAAGCGCCGTGGGGCCTGGGCGTGTCTCACAACAGAAAGTGCATTTGCAAAAGATAACACACAAGCACACCCCAGGAAACTGACAAATAATTCCCACTTGCTTATTTTTATGGGGAAGAAGCGTATGCTGCGCTCCCCCGTCGATTACAGCTCTTCCCAGCCATGCGCTGCAAACTCCTTTACCAAGCAGAAGCCAGAGGGGGAAGCCAGGAGGCCAGGCTCTTTAAATAGTAGCGTGTGTGGTGCATTTGCAGTTCGAGGGACTCTGGGGGGTCCCTGGGCCCTGAAAGGATGGGGCCCTGGGAGAGCTGTCTGTGGCCAGGCACTGGCTAGGTTGGGAGCCTGCCACACTGCGCCATGTGTGTCTGGGTGGGAGGGGCCCCAATGCACACCTGCCCATCCGTGGGTTTAGTCAGGGGCCCCTTTAACTAATCCCTCGACAGTCGGTGGCAGCAGACCATGCCCTTCCAGGTACAGCCCCTTGCTGGCAGGCCTTGAAAAGGGGTGTCTTGACCTCCAGACTGCTAGGCTAAAGTATGCTTGACTGGTTGCTCTTGCCATATAATTGGGCAGAACACGTGGCTGGTCATAACACCAGTGGATGGCACCGAAGGACTGGATTTATCACCCACCCTCGAGGTCTTAAAGTGGTCCGAAAAAAGTGGAGGAGTATCTTAATCTGGGAGCAGCAGTGCCCCCTACAGCGACCCAGCTCAATATAAAACACCCTTTTTATTGCCACATCTGCAACCCCTTAGGGATTCCCCTCTCCTCTCCCACAACACACACACACACACACCGCCATAGGACACTCTTTCTCGGGACAATTTTCAATAACAACATCCAAGAGTCACAACATGCAGTTTGCACAGCGTTGGCTGGTCACATCAATCATCGAATCAGGGGCCACAAGCAAATGCCAATGACTAATAATGTATTAATAATAAACTCCAGCGTTCACACAGCCCTGGCTGGCTGGCTCAGAAACCTTTCCATCAGGGAACACGACCACCATGTGACGTCCGCAGTTACCCAACATGGAGTAAGCTGCACATTTGGAATATTTGCAGTGCACTGCTGGAGAGCTGTTCGCTTTGGCCTGGCACAGAGCCCATAGCTCATTTAAAATCTGCAAAGGGGGCATTGTGCTCGAGCGTATTTCACTGACAGCATCAGATTCTGCTGCTCCTGCTTGTCACTGACTAGCACCTTACTCTGTGAGAAGCTCACCTGAAATCAGACAGTCAACAGGTAGCAAAAATAGGGAGGGAATTTCACAAAGGAATTCCTGAATATTTGCATATCACCAATACAAGAATTTTGCAATCTGTTCACCTATCACATTGGTTATAGCAGGGGTTCTCAAACTGGGGGTCGGGACCCCTCAAGGGGTCACGAGGTATTACATGGGGGATCACGAGCTGTCAGCCTGCACCCCAAATCCCACTTTTCCTCCAGCATTTATAATGGTGTTAAATATATAAAAACATGTTTTTAATTTATAAGGGGGGGTCATACTCAGAGGCTAACTATGTGAAAAGGGTCACTAGTACAAAAGTTTGAGACCCACGGGGTTATAGGGATACTGAACCAATAAGATCAGATCCATCTCCATAGAAACGTGTCTGATCTAGCCATTAAAGACACTTTTAAAAAAATGTTATTTATTCAATAAACCCAAATGGAGTGAAAATTAGGGTGTGTTTTTTTAAATTAATGTCTGAGACAAAATTGCATTTACTGAAACAAATTTGCTGGCAAGACTATTAAAAGGAGGCGGCATACATTATCATATTCAAAGCAGACACAGTAGCTACCGGGCAGCCCCTTTTAAAAGTTTAATGGTATTGCTTTTGCCATTCCTTTCCAAAATAAGGAAAGCACGTTGATTATTTTAGGTCCCGAGTTACTTGCCAAGTTTGATTTCCTAAAGAAAAACCAGCCCGAACTTTGATTTCATTTTTGTGATTGCAAAGAAGCATCGTAAAGTGCAACATTCCATCTGTTTTACGCTGACGTACTTGAAAAACAGATGAAAAACAGATGAAATGATTTTTTCCCCTTCGTGTTATTTATAAATGCACTGCTGGGGTGGGCGTGCTGCGCGCCAAGATCCTGGCGCAAGCAACATTAGTTTGGCTGATTAATAAATTCCTGAAACCTGAGGTTGACAATGGAAACTTTGAACAGACTGAACTACAGAAGAGCAAACGTGCAGCTCCCCTGATCCAGCCCACGCTTTGTTTACTAATTGTTAGAGCCACGTGTGTAGCTGGAACAATGGTGCAACGATCAGCAGCCTCAGGCCTGGTTAGAAACAGATTCAGACAATGATTGAACTCCCCTCGGACATGACTGCTGTGACTAGTCCCAAGACGGTACCACTCGGGGAACATCCACTGCAAGTTTCTGCTACCCTGCCCCTCATCCCTTGGCTAGAGAGACCGCGACAGCTGGAGCTCATTCAAGTTTGCAAGGCCACAAGTCAGGACAGCACTTACCCATGTGCTAAGGTTCATCCTATTCAGGAGAGTACTTAAACACCTGCTTAACTTTAACATGCACTTAAGTCCCATTGAATTAAGTTGTGCTGCACTGACTAGGGATGTTTTCCTGAATGGGGCCACTAGGCGCTAACCAGCTCACTTCACATATTCTATCATTTATTACATTTTACACAAATGGGTGTGAAAAACACATTTCAGCTGTATGGGAGAAACTGAGTCAGGAGCTTTTGGGGCTAAGCTCACATTTCTGGAAGCGTTTGCTGAATTGTTGCCTGAGCGACCTCTTTCATGCCAATGGAGAGCCAGAGCCCAGTCCAGAATAGTGCTGGGTTTGAAGTGTGGCTTTCTGTGAGTTTGGAAAGCGTGAGAAGAGCAACAAAAGAAACGGAGGACAAAACCACAGCAGTAATTTTAAGTGGAGTGTAACGTGGGTGCTGGAAGATGTGAGCTGCACATATGAGCACGGTCATCTCCAGATAATTCACTGTTGGAAGAGAGATCACAGCCAGCTCCCTCCTCTGCCAAAACTCCAGGCCCCGAGAAGAGAGGAGAAGAAACTCTCAGTTCTATCAGGGGCAGAAATGGGACTTCAGGCACCTCCTCCCAGTCTAAAATCTGTCCAGATGGCCCTTTTCAAATGGGTTGCTTTGGGGTAGCGCTGCTGCCCCAGCCAAGGCGAAGTTTTCTGCACTGCAAATGTTGTGATTTCCTATTAGATGGTTACTGAAATCTGGGGGGTGATTTAGCATGCCAGGCTTCAAACCTAGGATGGAATTAGTGGAAGCAATTCTGCCTGCAGCTCCTTGCAAGGTCACTCACACAGCTCCTGGGAGAGCTGGTTTGCTTTAATAAAAACCCAGTGGAAGCGTCACCCATTCTTTGAGTTGATCCACATTAAAGGACAGGGACAATTTACACAAAGGTTTCCCCTCCCCACACGCAATCCCTCTCCTAAGTTAGCAGGCGTTGCAGGGCTAGAAGGAAAGATTCTCATGCATTTAGGATTGCCCAGACCTCCAGAGCACTGTGGTCAGCACAACCCAGATTGGTACTTAAGAGGGACAGAGAGATGTTTGCAGGCTCCCCGCTACCAGCTCCATGAGCAAAATCTTCCCAATGACCAACACTCCAGATTAGCACCTACTGGGCAGGGAGAATGTCCCCAGACGCCCCTATAATGCTTCGGTTGCCACGATCCTCACTACGAACAGCATTTCAGACAGCCCCGGAGAAACAAACCGCCAGCAGGACCACTTACATATATTACATCTATTGATCCAGTGGAGGACAAGAGGGTAATGTTTGCCAGGTGCCTCTGAGAGCAGTGACTTTTGCTGTCTTGACCCTGTGTGCCTTGACCAGAGGCATTACAGGAAGATCTGGCATGTTCAGCAAACAAAGGCTGCCAGTGCCCCACACTCTTCATCAGGAATGATGTAAAATAAGATGCAAGATGCACTTAAGTTTTTCCATTTGTCTAGAGGAAATGAGGCTGTGCCCAGCAGAGAAGGACATTACACACGACCTTGGGCAGTTCTTTAATCATAGAATATCAGGGTTGGAAGGGACCTCAGGAGGTCATCTAGTCCAACCCCCTGCTCAAAGCAGGACCAAGCCCCAGATAGATTTTTGCCCCAGATCCCTAAGTGGCCCCCTCAAGGATTGAACTCACAACCCTGGGTTTAGCAGGCCAATGCTCAAACCACTGAGCTCAAGTTATGTTTCCCTGTGGGCACAGGGGTTATATTAGAGCAATAACAAAGACCGTTTCCCAGCTTCGTTGCTGACTTGCTGCCCTGTAGAATCTCTGCATTACATCAGTAGAAGTGGTGCAACAGGGACGGGATGGCGTAGGGTATTGGTAACAGGGCACAGATAGTAACCAAATGCCGCCGCATCTGCCGGCCCTTGGACCAGCCTGTGTGAAGTGGAGTTGTGGGTCTCGGTTCCGTGACCAGAGTGACGAGTACAAACGGCCTTTTCGTTGGTAAATCAGTGCAGGAGGCAAAAACCACCACCACAAGCTGCTGGAGCCTTGTCTGCACCACACCGATCCCTGGCTAATAGTGCGGGAGCTGTTCTGGGAGCACCATTCCGTTCTCCCAGTCACCTGCCGCTGTTGAGAGCTTAGCCCCTTCATGCTAGAGACGAGGTTAGCCTGGGGAGTTTCCTGCCCTGCCAGCAAACCCGGATTTCCCTGCAATCACCAAGACAGATATTTGGGCTCGCTAGGTGATGTGCAGTGGTGCTTAGTGAGCAGGGTTACATGTGCATTACCCTGCAGGAGGCAGGAACAGCTCTCGAGGTGCGTGGGGTGTGACCTCAGATCTCCATGTTGTTCTGCCAAGGCTGTTTCATGGCCTGACTCTGCTGCAGGTCATCGCAACCAACAGCATTTCCCCTTTTGCCCACTCCCGAATTGCATGGGGGTCACTGCACCCTGCCAGTTCATATGGGAGGATCTGGGATGGCAGGACCAGTGTAATGCCCCCTCACCTCTCAGGCAACCAGCTTTAACCCTCGACAGGAAAGACACTCCGGCTGCGGTGAGCAGCTTCTTGCTCTCCAACCAGCATGGGCCGCAAGCCACCGAGGGATGATCAGTGACACGGATAGACCAGAATGGACACCTGCAGCTTCCCTCAGGCAAACCACACAGGGAAGGGGTATTTCTCCCAGACAGGGAGCACACTCCACCCCGATCTCACCTCTCTCCTAGTCAGGAGGGAATTCTGAGACCATCCAGATCCCAGATAGCTAAATGCTCACCTGTATTGGCCCAAGGACGGGCACATACAGTTCCTCAAGCCCTAGGAGTATCTAGACCAACTCAGCTGGGGTTTCCCCTCCATTGTTACTGCTCCTGTGTTATCCTCCCCCATTCTCTTTGAAGGGATGGATTTAACCTGGGATCAGTGTAATCTAGACAGAGCTATGCAGACACTCCAACCCACACCTCCACTCTGCTGTGTTGTCACTCCCCCCACCACCCAGATCTGCAGAGCTCTCATGTGGACAGGCAGGGTGCAAACTAGCATCCTCATGGCTGAGTCAGCCCTCAGCCAACACCTCGCCCAGGTCTCGCCACTGACCCGCTCCTAAAGGAGAAGCGATCACATGGCTGAACTCACCTGCATTGATCACTAGCCGGCTCAGTGAAAGAGCTCAGAGGAGGGATGGCCCTGGGGTTAGGCTGCTGGCCTGAGGCTCAGGAGATGAGGGTTCATTTCCCAGCTCTCTTGTGCTATCTTAGGGCACTCCCTGCCTCAGTTTCCCCATCTGTAAAATGAAGCTAGTGTCCTCCCTCACAGGGGTGTTATGAGAATAAAGATCTTGAGGTGCCAGAGAAGTAGCTAAAGAACCCACAGCCTTGCTCTGGGTTAGTTTTGCGGCTGCCATTAGCGGTTCTGTTTTTCCCTCTCTGCATGCGAAGAGCTACAAAGAGCAGTTGCCTGGCCACCCTGGAGCATGTCCACGTTCCGTAGCTGGGCAGCAGCAGACTTCCTGCCTTCCTTGCCCCAGCAGTCAGTCTGCAGGGAGCCCCCAGGACCCAGCTGCACTCCATTCCCAGGGTGCCCAGCCCCAGTTTCAATACCCCCCACCCCACCCTACAGCCTTCGGGGTTTTTTTAAAAAAAGCTGATTTTAAACAAAAGAAAACAACAGACGCTTCTCTTTAAAAAAAACACCACAGTAACTCTCCCCTCTCCCCGAAATCCAGTTCCCCTTCAAACACAGAAAAAAGGACCAGCGTCTCTCCTCGCCCATCTTTGCAAAGAGGCTTTGCAGCTAGCACGGAGGAAAGGAGCACGTGCTGCTGTGGTCACCCAGGTGCGTGCTGGAGACCAGCTCAAGCTGCAAACTTTTAATCCAGATCGGGTGACCAGAGAGCAAATGTGAAAAATCGGGATGGGGTGGGGGGGAAACAGGAGCCTAGATAAGAAAAAGACCCAAAAATCGGGACATCTGGTCACCCGAAATCCAGATCCCAACTTCTCCAAAGCCAGCCAGGGAGCCAGGGTTTTGTTTTGAAGGCAGAGTCATGGCAACCAGCTGCTCTAAGGGGCGCTAGGGTCCTTCTTACCTGCTATTTCTGGCCTTTTTTTTTTTTTTTTTTTTTTTTAATCAAATGTGTTTATTTTGTGAACACTTGTTGGTTTTGTGACTCCCATGTGGTCGCCTCATCCCCCAGCCCCTTCTCCTGGTCCCTGGCGCTGCGCTGCGCCCCTCAACTACATAGCAAAAAAAGCCACAAGCCTGGACCAACAGGAGAAACGAGGAGGCTAATAACTATTCCCACTTAGCCTTCGTTCACACAGCTTTATAAAGCACTGAGCAACGCGGAATTAAAGAACTCGACGTGGGCCCAGATCAACATGATGAAACCACCCACACCCTAAATTCAGAGGGAGCTTCACACCCGGAGCTAAACTTTATGGCTTGCCCCACTTCCGCAAAGATAAGGGATATTATACTCCACGACCCACAGGCCAACATCCTGCAGTCGTTATTCAGGTAAAACCCCTCTGACTTCACCAGGAGTCTGCACAGCATGGGCGCCACATTTGTCTCACAGCCAGTTTTGCTGCAGCCGACCAGTAGCCCTGAATGGCTTCAATACCACTTCGATTCCATTGTCAGCTCCGTTTGGAGTGAAGTTTTCCTCCCCCCTGTGTTATTTAGTTCAGTGCTGGCCTTCCCTCCAAAGGGGGCATTGGTATAGCAGCGAGAAGGCTGCGCAGCGGCAGACCGTGAGTTTACTGGACATCCTGGCGGCAACGAAATTAAGAAGCCATCTAGTAGCCCTGAGCTATGAAGGGAGCAGTGGCAGGTTTCAGCCACTGACGCTTAAAGCAAAGAGAAGGCCGAGCCCCACGTCTCTTCCCCCCGCCTTTAAAATGGCATCCGACTCTGTTCAATGGTTCGCAACGTGCAGCTTGGGCAAAAAGAGAACAGGGGGAAGCTGCAAATTTTTACTCTCTTCCCCTGCCCCCCAAAAACCTGCCTGCACCCAAACTGCTCCCTGTTAGGGGATCGTCCTTCCCAGCCGTTGCACCCCTCAGCACATGCTGCTTGGGCCATGTTCCTTTGACCACAAGAAAGAACGGAGACATGGCCCGCTGAGCGCCCACTGCCTGGGCAGCCCATTTCTCAACCACATTGCCCAGCCAAGTGCCAGAGTGCATTCCCTCCCCTAGCCCTCCTGTGCAAATCCCCAGCACGCTGCCCCCAAACTCCTGTCCAGTCACACCCTATATATCCCCGAGTCCCATCATCTCCACTTTCAAACTCCTCCCCAGTACTGTAATGTGCCCCCCCAAAAATTTCCCCCGGAAGCCCCAGCACACTCCTCTCCCCCCAAACGCCTGATTCGATCCACAGCAGGGATTTTTAATTGTAAAGCAAAGGAAGCAAATCTAACGCAGTTTTCCTCTGCTTGGCAACCCCCAGCCCACTGAGTTCTGCTCCCTTGATGCAAATGCGTATCAGGCCTCTCCCACGCGCACCCTGCTTTGCCCAGGCAAGCGCAGTCTGCTCGCTTCAGTGGCGCTTGAGAACTTCTTGCAAGGGTCCAGAGCTAAGCATCTGGCTCCCTTTGTCTCTCACTGGTCTTCTGCAGGCAACTCCAAGGTGAAATCTTTGCACCACGTATTCCAAACAGACCTCCGCCAGCCGGCCTGTCTAGCTGAGCACAGTCAGCTTGGTTCACAAATGAGCATGAACTCCTAACATCAACACACTGGGGAAAATATACACACATCTCTATGGCAAAGAAACAAACACTCAAACCAGTCCAGGACCGTGCTGCAGCGAAAGCTGCAGTGAGGAGTTTGAAAAAGGAAAGGAGACGGTTGCTGGGGAGGGGGGGGATCCGATGCAATTGTGTTTGTAGATTAAATATTGTAAAGCGAAGTGAAGGGTCTGAAAGATGGGGGAGTTGCATGTACTCACCAGCTGCAGGTTAGACAGAGGCTAACGTCTCCCAGCACCCTCCTGCCGGGGGGGTCTGTCTGCAGGGCTTGAAAGAATGTAAAAGCAAAGGGGGAAAGTTTGCTTGTCCTGCACTCCTTGCCCAGTTTCTTCTGGCTCCTTGGAACGGTGTCTATCTGAGCCCAGCCTGGAGCCCTCCTCCTCTGCAGCCTTGAGCTCACTGGCTAGGATCGCTGTGGAGCAGCTTGTTTTCATTAAGGCTGGTTTCATGTGGGGACAAGGGAGGGAGAGAAGAGGGGGCAGGGAGACCCTCAGTGTCTCCCCCGCCTGCTGGCAGCTCCCTCCAAGCTTGGGAAGCCCTGAGCTTTCACTCCCACATCGGCAAAGGGGGGGTGGGTGGGGGGCAGGCAGAGGCAGGGAGCTTGTTCTTTACTGGAGATCTGGCAAAGGCGAAGCCCGAGCCCCATCAAAGCTGCAGCCCCAGACAAAAGCAATCTGGGGAGAGTTTTGTCTTTCATTCCTTCCAGCAAATCTCTCTCGCCCGTAGTGCCCCTTCATTAACCACCACGATAGAACAGGAATCGAACGCCCTTTCACAGCCCCACTATTGAACTGCTCTAGGAGCCTCCAGGGGTGACGATGGGGGCTGGGGGGTCTAACAAAGGCTTTATTACTTACTAGGATGGAAAGCGGGGTGGGGCGGGGGACGAATAAAACCCTGGCTTGGCACTCCTGGCCATCCCTCACAGCTGCTCTTCACCTTGTCCACGTGGGCTAATTGGCCAGGATACAAGCAGCGGAAGGCTATGGATTTTCTGACCTACTCCTAAGAAAGCCAAGTGCATCCGGAGAGCTGCCCATGGGTCCCCTAGCTGCCAGGACAGCTCGGTGGCCAGGAACGTGCCCACCATGTGGTCCCTTGCAGCTGGACATTTCTGAGCCCCCACTATCAGGACAGGGCTCCCCATACAGAGGGGAACCCCCTCCCAAGATAGTGCTGAGGGCAGGTCACCTCCAGCATGCAGGAGAGCTATTGTAACCCACAAATGCTCTAGCCCCCATCCTACCTCCGCTCCTCCCAGGCCTGGCCTAGAGGAGCGGAGCCCACGTCTGCCAGGGCACCTGGGGTCAGAGAAAGGAGGGCAGCATGCTGGGGACATGCCCCCCCTCTGCCCTCTTATCCACCCTCTTGGTTCCCCTGCATAGATTCATAGATTCATAGATTCTAGGACTGGAAGGGACCTCGAGAGGTCATCGAGTCCAGTCCCCTGCCCGCATGGCAGGACCAAATACTGCCTAGCAATGCAAAGCAATGGATTTAAAAACCAGGTGCAGCATTACTGTCTATCTCCCCAGCCCCCGAAGCACATGTGGCTCCGCACAGTAGAAGCGCCTCTGGGACCGGTCACCTCTGCAGGCCAACACTCTGCAATCCAGGGCAGGACGGCTGCCACCTGCTCCTTGTGATGCACGTTCACTCCATCCCTGGGGCTGCCCAGCAAGCTACCAGTGCAGCCCTCAACTGGGCAAAATCTGGGCCTGGCCAGCCTGCTCAGAGCCTCAGCCACCTCCAGGCATCCATACTTCTAGAGCGTTGCCTGGGAGCAGCAGATTCTTTACATCCCCTCCACTCTTCCTCCCTCCAGGGGACTCCTTCCACACACACCCCACTCCTCTCCCAGATGCTTCCCACCATCCTCCCGCACCAGCCATTGGCTCTGCGAGCAGCTGCTCTGCTCCCCACTCCCTAGGGGTGGCTCTGGCCTCCTCTGGGGCCCTCTGCAAGGCCTCCAGAAAGGCCCAAGTGCACCCTCAAGCTCTTGCTGAAATCAACAGAAGTTTGCCAACAGGAGGCCCTTCAGGATTCGGCCCCCGCGAAGCCCCTCTCAGGAGCTGGTCCCTTGCTAATTAAACCACAGCTTAACAGAGACCGAATGGAGGTCAGACATCTGGCTTGAGAACTGAGGCTGGATTTGATCCAAAATTCCAGAAACAAAAGGTCAGCCTTTGACCTGCTAACCCTGGGGCTGCTTCCATCAGTCCGTTTCCCTTGCTTTTGGTTTCCCCATGGCTGTTGGACTGGCCAATCACTTGCAGAAAAGTTTAGCATCGAGCCACTGACAGAGTTCAGCAAAGTGCATCCCCAGTTAGCTCGATGATGTCCTGCGGGCCACCCAGCGCTGGTCTGGCTGCTCCCAATGGAGACAGAGCCGTACAGAACATGGGGGAAGGGGAATCGCTCTCCAGAGCCAGCCTTGCATTCAGAACCAGTGATTTGCAGGGGGCACAAAGGAGCAATAAAGAGTTAAAAAGTGACCTACCTGGTCTTAACCCAAGGCAGGGCCAGGGGTGCGCCGTTAAACTCATGAAGGGGAGGGGTGTCTGGATTTCTTATGGAAGCATTGCCAGAAAAGTCACTCTTGTAGGACACAGTTTAACAGGCACTGAACTCCTTGTCTCCAAGAGGCCATTTCCCAAAAGCTTGAGCCAGAAAGCGCCCTGCACTAAGGAGGATGCATTTCTCTCCCCACTGGCAAAACTGGCCTAGATTAGGGCCCATGTGATGCTCTCTTTTTATACGGACCAAGGATATTTTCCCCACAGCCCATCTGTGGCATCCTTCTCAGCTAAGCTCATCCAAGCTGGGTGTTTCCCGTATTCATTGCTGGGATCAGTGGGCTAAAAATCCACGTGGTTCTGCCCCACGCGCATGCTGGTGTTGTGCACGTGAAACTGACGTGCTTGCACGTTTTGCAGACTCAACAAAAGCAGCCCTGGATTTGTTAGAAATTGGCGTGTCCTCACTCCTGTTCTGGAGTTTATCTGGGCAGATCGCCTATTAGCTTTGAACAGGCTGCTGTGTCATGGAGGCACATAGAGGCCTTCAGGCTCAGGTCACAGAGCCCTGAATAGAAAAGCCAGAATAGTAATAAACCCTGGGGTGTTTACATACTAGGCACAACCTGAGCAAAGTTTCAGCTATAATAGAAGAGACAATTATAGCGCAAGGCTAAGAAGTTGCCCGGGTTGCTTTGGGCTTTAACAATGGGTGATTGCAGGTTCCTAAGAACTCTACACTTTTTCCCAAACAAGACTATAACATTACAATGAACGACATACTTTTTCGTTGTCCCATGCAATGAGCGAAATTGTTTGGGACACATGTTAACTGTCCTTGGATGAGTTCATCGACTTGGTATTTATTTCTGAGCTTTTTCCCAGCATTTTTTAAATAACCCCCTAAAAAGCTTGTGATAAACACACTTTCTTCATTTCATTTCCCCTTTTCTTTTCCCAAAGGAATGGAGCGAACATGCCTCCTGGAGGGGATCTAGGTTGTGAGAAGATTGCACCCAGGACATTTATTGCACTGCTAGGATGGAAATATGAGCCCTGTAATCCTTGACCCTCCCTGCTGGAATTTTTACAGTACTATACTTGGGTCCCAGGGCAATTCAAAGGAAAGCCGTTGGGTTTCAGATTTCACCCATGTTGCCAAACTGAATCAAATTCATTTCTTTCAGAAATAATTAGTCAGTCTTATATGTTGTCCAATTATTGCGTCCAGCAGCATAATTCACCCCAGCTGCTGGGAACGCTCTTCTGTGCGTCAAATAACTGGGCCCAAACCTTCCAGAAAAGCAGAGAAGAAAAAAGAAAGATGGGGAGGGAAGGAAGAGAGCTGTAGAGAGTCTTCTGTTTCTCTGAACTAATTTGGCAGCGCTTCAAAGGTTTCAAGACCCTGCTTCCAGAAATGTATTGTTAGGAATCTGGGATAGAATGGGGAAAATGTGTCAACTTGGCTTTTCTGGAGTAGTCAGTATGGTGGAGCTTCGCTAGAGCTCCAGGGATACCTGGCACTGTTGGGAGACTTTCTGCGTGTCCTCTATTTCCAGGCCAAGCTGTCTGGGTGCCTCTGTGACAGCGCCCCCAGACAGCAATCCCGGGGACAGCCACTAATTCCTTCCTGCGCCCGACGCACCGCTTGGAGAGATGTTATCATTCAGGTCCATCATTAACCCGTAGTGACCAGTCCCAACATGAGAACAGGTTCTGTGGTTTCGGTCAGTCCGTACTGCAAGGTTTTCCAGATGGCAGAGATGCTTTGGGTGAGGCTGAGTTGTCAGGTTCTTTAAAAAAATAAAAAAAAAAACACACAGAACTCAGGAACAGGAAACCAGCATTTAACTAGCTTGGAAAAGGGCCATCTCTGAAGGTGGTCCCTCTCCCTTGCCTTTGGCATGAGGATCTAAATGCATGGAGCGGAACTGGGTGCTATAGCAACCCACCCTGAAACACAGTGGAGTGACACCACAACGCCAGGGAACAGCACCTCCCATCACAGCCCATCTGAACAGGAATGCCAGTTTCAGTTTGGTGAATGTTACGTTCCCCAGTGGGAAAAGAGGGAAGGATGGTCCTGTGGCGAAGGCGTGGACTGACAGTCAAGACATCTTGCTTCAAGTCCTACTTCTGCCATGGATCTACCATGATACCTTGGGGGGGAGCCATGTCACCGCTCTCTGCCTCAGTTTCCTCACCTATAAAATCCGGACAAAAATAACTACCTCTTTCACAGGAGCACTGCAAGACTTAATTCATAGATCTAAAGTGCTTGAGATCCTGTGAAAGGCGCTAGAGAAGCACTAAATATTTGTAACACGTGCCCTCCCAATTCTGGTCTGCTGAGCCATTACCCTTTCTCCAGGCAAGTCCGTCCATTCTGATTCCAACCAAGTCGGTTTCTAGCCGCTTAGAAATAAACCAGTTAAAATCACAGGCTGGTCACTGGAGGCTGTTAGCTTCGCCTTTGCTTGGACTCACCCTGGAGAAAGCAAGATATTTCTGCAGCAAGGAGCAAGTCCCATTAGCCGAGTTCCATGCTTTATCATCCAAGCGGCGTGTTTTGCTGTCTGAACAACATAGCAGTGGAGTATTTGCATGGTTATCAGTCTGAGCAATGTATTTCAGTAGCTGAATTTTCATATGCTATCCCTAAGCTGCATTCTTCGCCACGCGCGGGGGCTGCATGATGCACCTGATTTGTGCTTGTTTCCATAACTCGCTGATTAAGCGACATATTTCACTTACTGACCTGCACTCTTTGCTAGTCCCCACTTTGACAAAGGTGCTTTCATAATCAAGCAACCCACATCCTTGCCTGGAATTTGGAGCGGACAAGGTTTCCGAAGCATACCGCACTTGAAAAGCATGGCTCTCAGTCTCTCTCTTGGGATTTGATGCATATTTTTTCCTTTCTGCACAAAGGGAGTTGGTTTTATATTGACAGGCATTGCAGCATGAATTTTAATTTGGCTTCTTCACTCTCTTGGTTTTACCACTGCCATAGAACAAGGGAAACAAGGGCTGGAAGCCCATTAACTCCTGCTTAGTGGAGTTACACACTCATCTGTGTGAAGCTGCGTATGTTGCAAGTTAAGCTGCAGTTTCCACTATTTGGGGTGCACATATTACTCACTGAGGGCAAAATCCTGAGGTCCTTCCTCAGGCAAACTACAATGGGTGTTTAGACTGAGTAAGGATTATACCATTTGCCCATTAAGTAGTCAATTATCCAATCCTTGTTGGTCATTCTGGTGTGGACAATGTTTGGGGTTTAAAAAAAAAAAAAAGAGAGAGACAAACAGCTGGACCAACAGAGTATATTAAAACTCAGCAACTGCCATGAAGCACACAGTTCAGGCAATGAAGCTTAATACGCTGCATACAATTTCAGCCACTAAAATGAAGTCCTCGTAGTTTATTAATGGAGCTCTGCACACTTTGATGGTTGGGTTGCAAAACAGCTATAAACTCGCAGGATCATCAAACCATGCGCCTGGAACAGATGAATATACAACTGAGTCGTCAAAGCACCGTGGAGTATACACATCTCCTAGTACTAACACACACATCTGAACTGGTCAAGAAGCCAGAGCACAGCTGAGAAAGGGCCCTGCAGCTGAACCATCCATGTTTGTTCAAGGAAGTCTCTGCTGAGCCAGTCACGCTCCATCCATCATCTCTTCTCACAGAGAAAGAGTCTCCTTGCCTCAAATCTACAGGTGCCTCTCGTGTGTCCCAGCCCACAAATGTTTCTACCTCCCTGAGCTCATCAGGGTGCGCCATCCCTTGGAATTTTCATGCTGAAACTTGGCTGTGCTAAAAGCAGCCCAGCGAACAGCACACCGTGCCTTGGGCCACCACAAGGAAGTCTACTAGGGCCCTATTCCACCTGCTGTGCCACGAACACCTGCATAACCACGGCCACAAATACGAGAGACTTCAATTGATTTTCATTTTCCCTTCCCTACGGATCCAGGCCTTTTACAATAGGAAGGGAATGGGAGGTATCCGATCAATGACCAATAAAATCTTCAGACAAACGAGACATGTTCCACCCCTCCCCAAAAAAGAAGCAGGGAGAAAAGCAAGATTGATTTGAGGACTTCTTATTTTGTTTTTTTAAATGTTGCCAGAAGAGACTGAATTTGAAACTCCCCAGACTGCCCCCCATGACCATTAGAGGGTTTGGAGTCAGCACAGGGATCTAGACCTGAGTTTTGCAGCTTGGGCCTCTCTCAGGATAGCACCGATGGGCCCAGAGGCGGAGGGATTGCTTGGGGCAGGGAGAAGGCTCCAGCCCAGATGAGGCTGTGAATTCCAGGAAGAGGCACGTGCGAGGAAGCTCATCGGGCTGCTGCTGTCCAGTCCACAGTCAGGAGATTCCAGCCCCCAGGGCCCTTTCCCTGCCACCAAGTTTCTTCTTTCTTGTCGTTGAATAAAGAGAAGCGGTGCTGAATGCTGAAGGACCATTTCAGCCAGGGCAGCATCAGCAACAGCCTGGCCAGACGCTTAGCCAGCCTGCACGCATGCCATATTGATGCCACATGCAAACCGGCCCAGCCACACGCCCAAAGAATGCTGGGAAGCCGGGCCACCAAGCACGACAGCGGGAAATCTCCAGCGGCTCCTTCCTCCCCATCAGTAAGATCTGCAAAAACTCCAAGGCTTTGAGAGTCCCGCGGACACAGCTCTTCGCCGGGCCAGGCGCGATTTCCCCACTGCTTGAGTCAAATCTTCTTTATTGTAAGGCATGTTCCAAATCATTGACTCCCCCGCCACTTTTCTGACCATAAAAAAAACAGGGAGTTTCTTCCCCCGGGCCTTTGCATGGAGTACACTGCCTAATGCTAAAGGGAGCTTCAGCTCTGTGGTGGTTCTCCTTGGCCCATGCCGTATGCATTCGGCATTAGAGACGCACAGCATAGCTGCCGGGCAATTGCAAAGGGGAAGTCCTGAGTCTTTCCTCTCCCAATTTGCTTGATGAATGTACCTGTGGGGCCTTGACACTGTCCCTTTAGTATTTCCAGTAGAGCTATTCAAAAAGATTTTCCATGTAAGGTAAACGTAGACGAGTGTGACACCACATCCAGCTCCCCCATCCTCCATGTGGGGGACACGGACGTTTTCATGGCTCGCTCGCTCGCTCGCCGTTTTGACCCTGAACCTTACAAACTTAGCTCACCTCAGGTCACCGAGCTGGGCTACTGCCATCAGAAATGCATTCTGTGTCTGCTGGCCCAGCTGTCAGGAGATGGTGAGGTCTCAGCCAGGCTGCCCAGCCCACCTTGCGTTGTATAGAATATGCACTGAACAGATGCAGAGAATGGAGAAGAAAATACTAATCCGGAGCTCTTCTGTAGCGCTTGTCATCAGTCACTCTCAAAGCACTTTACAAAGGAGATCAGTGTCAGTATCAGCACGTTACAGAGCGCGGGAAGAGATCGGCCCAAGGTCACCCAGAATGACCCCGGAGTTTCCTTGCGGGCCAAAACCACGCTGAAAAAGATGCTGTGACTGGGGGTGCCCAACAGAGCCTGGGAAGTCCCCTTTTATCATCATCAGTTTGTTTCATTTGCCCACTTGGGGCCTTTAAGTCACTCCCCCTCCTCCACTCGGCGCTTGGAAGCAGATCCCAGCAGCCGCACATGGATTCTGCTGCCTCTGGCCGAGGTCCCGTCTAACTGTCAGCCCCCGGCAGCCACGTGAGACAGCCTGGACACGACACGCGCAGAGGCACTGCAGCCCAGACATTAGGATGCCGTTTTAGCTTGCGGGATGGGGTGGCTCAGCTTTCCGACGCTGGGCAGGTCTCGCTGCTCTGCTCCTGCTTTGTAATTTAGCCCAGATGAAATGCGGGTGCCTGCCGCGGTCTGGGCTCTGCGGGACCCTTTGCAAGCCAGGCTCAGCTCTACCGTGCAATTTGACAAATTTCAACCCCTCTCTGCTTGTCATTTGCTTTTCTCGGTGGAGGTTTGCTGGCACGGCTCCCTGCAGAGCTCCATGGAGAGCTTACCAAGCCGTGTGCTGCCCAGGGTGCCTATCCTGCTGCCCTATGCATAGCAGAGAGAGAGAGAGAGAGAGAGAGAGAGAGAGAGTGTGTGTAGACACACACACACACACACAGGACAAATTCCTGCGCACAAACTGACCTCACTGTCACCTTCCCCTTCCCTTCCCATTATTAATCGCCACTGCTCCCATTCACGTCTGCTCCTTAACTCCTGTGTTATATGATATGGGGCCTGATCCTGCAAAGCCCTGAGATCCTTCAGCTCTAGCGCCTCGTCGGCCCTGGCCCTTAAGCTAGACGGAGCCTATCAGCCTTGTCAATGTGTTTGCCAAGTGCCATGCCTATCTCTGGCGCTATTGAAATAATAAACTATCCGTTTCATAACAATACAGAATCGTTCTACATGTCCAGACCACATGCTCCAGCCCAGAGACGTGTGCGTGGAAGGACTCAGTAGCAGCCAAGGCCATTTCCACTATCACTATATAGCACGAGGCCCAGAGCCCCCTGATTTTCCACGAGTGGAAAAAGCCCCGTGTTTCGAAGGCAGCATGGGCTGTTTGCTACAGGCTTCGAGCTGACATTTCTAAGGAAGCTGCAGTTTCAAAAGCTTCTGGTTATTAATAAACCCCCCAGCCCAGCCAATGCTAACAAACGCACAGTGCAGACAGCGAGTGAGCTCACTAGAAGTGTTAGGCTTTCAGATTCTTCTGTTCTGCGTGCCGACCTGGCAAACCACATAGGAGTTATTAACGACGCCAAACAGGGCGATGCCAAGCTTCTAAACTCAGGCTCTCGTTCCAAGGGTAGCCGAGAGTTTACTCTTTGTGGAGGCTCATAAAAGCACGTCGTTACCCAGGCTTCTTCCCCCTTTCCCCATCCCCGCAAGGCCCCAGTGAGCGTCTAAAGGCCCTAAACCAGAGGTGGCCAAACTACGGCCCGCAGGCCACATCCGGCTGGTGGGACTGTCCTGCCTGGCCCTTGAGCTCCCGGCTGGGGAGGCCAGCCCCCGGCCTCTCCCCTGCTGTTCCCTCTCCCCCACAGCCTCAGCTCACAGTGCGCTCTGGGCAGGGGGGCTGTGAGCTCCTGCCAGACAGCGCGGCTGCGAGAGCTGCCGGCCTGCCCCAGTGCTCTAGACTGCGCGGCGGCTTGACTGGCTCCGGCCAGGCAGTGTGGCTGCCAGTCCTGGTGCTCTGAGCGGCATGGTAAGGGGGCGGGGAGCGAGGCAGTTGGATAAGGGGCAGGGAGTCCCTGGGGGCAGTCAGGGGACAGGGGGGCGGTTGGATGGGGCGGAGGGGGATGCAGGGGTGGTTGGATAGGCATGGGAGTCCCAAGGGGCCTGTCAGGGGGCAGGGTAGGGATTGGATAGGGGTTGTGGCAGTCAGGGGACAGGGAGCAGGGGGGAAGGATAGGGGATGGGGCCCGTGGGGGCGGGGGCAGTCAGGGGACGAGGAATGGGGGGGTTGGATGGGTCAGGAGTTCAGAGGGGGGCAGTCAGTGGGCAGGAAGTGGGAGGGGGCAGGGGCCAGGCTGTTTGGGTAGGCACAGCCTTCCCTACCCGGCCCTCCATACAGTTTCGGAACCCCGATGTGGCCCTCAGGCCAAAAAGTTTGCCCGCCTCTGCCCTAAACGATGGGCACAAGTGAGTGACCAGGACAGGAGACCGCAAATAACATCAGTTTGATTTGCATAAACCCCATCTTCTGTGGTCTGCACTCTAGGGGGTCTGCATTGTGCAGGTGACTCACTTCCTGCGGTACACGGGAGATGCCAGCGGGGGTTTATGGGATGGAGATAAACCTGGGTGTAGAATGAGGGACAGCGGAGAGCATCAAAACTAGCCTCAGTGCAGCGAAACATGGTGCTCCGTGCTCTCCTTACCTGAAGCTGAGAAAATTGCACATGCTCATGGTTTAAGAACAGGTGTGGGGCTAGGACCACCTGTGTGCTCATCACAGGGCCAGCACATTTATTGTGTGACCTTCATCTTCAATCATCTCTATGCCTCAGTTTCCCTCCCTGTGAAACAGGGATAAAAAACACTTATTACCCACAGCCCTGGAATCTTAGAAAGCCCTCTCCTTCAGAAGGGAGTGTCTTTTGACTAGTAATTCAGTGGAATTCAGCTTGCAAAGTGGGAAATACCCTACAAAACACAGGGGGATTTCAGACTTCAGCTCTGTCCTTCACAGCAGAGCTGAGGGTTAACCACTATCCATAAAGAGCTCTGAGATCCTTGGATGGGAGAGGCCCTGCCAGTGTGAAGCTCTGGGAGATGCTCATTATTATCATTCAGCCACCTAGCAGTATCGTTTTCCCTCTTCCCCTTACCATACCCCTGGAGTTGTAGCCACCTGCCGGATCAGCGAGTTACAGGCTAGCTGTCTCCTCTGCTAGCAGAGGACAAGGTCAGGCTTGTAGGAGCAGAAGTTGTATCTCCTGGAAGTAACGTTGGAACAAAGATACCTTCCCCCCACCACCTTCCCCTTTCTTGCAGCATTTCTCGGACTCTTCTGCACTCAAAACCCTGTCTCTCCATTCCAAAGCACATGGACTGACAGGAAAGGCTAAGTGGACGCTCAGATACTTATTGCCTGGCGGATAACCACCACCACACAAAAACCAGCTCAGAGCAAACTCCATAGAACCAAACACCTGCCAGCAGAACGGTGCCCCAGAGACCCGGAGAGAAGTCCTAGGAGATAGCACATGCCAGAGCTTCCTGTCCCAGGTATCTGGGAGGGCCCCAGGCCTGGTGGGTACAACAGAGAAACAAGAGTCATCCTGCTGGCTTCCACACTTCTCTCTGCAGTGGACACGTTGGACTATTTTCTCAGCTCATGGTGCCTTGGGAGCCCCATTTGTAGAAGGGCTAGAACAGCTCCCTACCTGCCTACCTCACACTGCAGCTGACAGGCTGAATTTGGACACAGAGCCCTGAGCTAGGCAGATGAGGAAGGATGGTCCTTCCAGATGAGGAAGGAGTGGTTAGGGCCCTAACCTAGCCCACAAGAGACCCGAGTTCAATTCCTAGCTCTGCCACTGACTTCCTGGTGCAAACTTCGGCAAGTCCCTTAGTCTCTGTGCCTCAGTTCCCCATCTGCAAACCGGGGATAATAGCCCAGGGTAAAGCGTGCATGGGGTTCTGATGCGATGGTGATGGAGGCCATATCACTCTCTTGCATTGCTGACAGCACACACCTATGAATCCCAGCTGGAAATGCAAACTGTGATTAATAGCAGCTTTGCATTTCTCCATGTCTAGAAGTTGGCTTGCCACTATCTGTGTTCCTGCAAACAGTAACAGAGCCCTGTGGTTGATGAAAGGGAGACAGCATTGGGGGTATGCGGTAGACTCAGGCTGCTTTGACTTGCAGAAAGAATTCAAGGGGGGTTATCTGGAAACGTGCATCTTCGCTAGCCAAAGCCTCCGATAAAGGGGCGGAAACAGACGCCGGCGTCTATCCACGGCTCTCACAATGGAATATTCATAGCATGGGATTTTTAATTACTTGAAGGTAGAAAAGTAATTTGCAGGGCATAGAGATTTTCCTTTCCCCATGCACAAAGAGTCCATTATCTGAACCTGGTAGAGCTGGGATCGCTGGGTGTGTGCCCTCAGCCAGTGACATTCTGCAGCCTCCCTGGTTTGCCCTTGGTTTGGTCCTTGATTTCTCCAGGGAACAAACGGAGCTGACCGTGAGCCAGCTAGTGTATTAAAACAGAACTCCTACTATTCCCCAGCACCTTGAGGGCTCAGCAGAGATCAGGACGCCGTTGCGCTAGGAACATCGAGAGAAGCCCCCCAGGTGACAGCTGCCCACACGGCTGCATTGCTTAATGCCCACTACCAGCTTCGAAAACTCGCCCAAAATCTCAGGAAACTGAAGATGGGCCTAGGCAGCAGCCCTGAGACGCCCTAGTGAAAGGCTCTGTGAAAACACCTACAATGGAACGGGTGACGATGGAAGGATGGCTGGCCCCGTGAGTAGGGAGTCAATCAGCAGAACCCAGCCGGGGATCCGGCCCGAGGATTTCACGGATGTTTCTCTTGCATCGTCGGTAACACGGCCAGGGGGGCTCAGGCCGCCCCGAACGAAGCCGTGGGAAGCTGGCCAGTCACTGTCTGAGTATGACTCGCGGCTCTCCGAGCAAACAGCGGCCTCTCGCTCCAGGCTCGAGCCACATGCCCTCCACACTCTCAGCCCACAAAGGGGAAGCGGCTGGACCCCATCCACTGCTGGCCCCAGACACCTCCCCCGGCTGTGAGGAGATGGGGGGCTGTGCGGCAGCCTGAGCCACCCCCAGCAAGAGGCAGAGGTGCGCCAAGGGGACGTGTATAAACACTAACAATGGGCCTGCTGGTGGAAATCACTGTAGCTCCGCCGACTGTCCGGGCTCACACCAGCTGAGGATCCAGCCCAGACACTGTCCCTGCACATTGCAGTTTGCACCAGTTGCCAGGTGCCCCTCGCTCCCCGGCTGCAGGGAAGGGGATGGCGGAGAAAACCCAGATCGGTCCCTCCCATTGACAGACGGTCCCTCCATCGCATCCCAGCCCCGTTTGGGAGAATCTCCCCGGCGCCCCGCCCGGCCACGTTCGTGACACACGCAGGCCTGAGAGTTACTTCACATGGCGTCAGCTCCTCTCTGGGCACCCTCACTCCTGGGAATGCTCCTGGCCTGGCTCGTACAGCGAGCCAGTGAATGAACAGATTCAGGGCCCATGTGAGGGGAAAGCCATTCAGCCTGCAATATGAACGCCTCCCTGGGCCATCTCTCCAAGCCGGCAACGCACTGGGGGGTTATTCCTGTGGGAGGATGAAGTGATTCCACCCAGAGCTGGGCTCTGGTGTTAGCTGCTCATTTAAACAGTAGCGATAAAGGGCACGTCTGACAAAAATCCTTGCTATTGCTTTTACGCATACACTGAGGAATGCTGCTGCTGGCCATGCGGCTAATACAGAAAAAGCGACAACCAGATGTGTGGGGCTCAGCAAAACAACGGCCTTTTCCCTCTCACATCAGCTCCTGAGAGGAACGCGAGGGTCTCTGAACACAGGCAGCACACAGCTGGGTATTCTCCGCTCAGAACGACTGGCAGCAGGGACAGGATACCGCCACGAAATGGAGAGAGGACTACAGAGCCCTTTGGTGTTAAATTGCCGGTTCAAACCCAGCTTAAGTCAGCAGTGACCCTCCCTATGCGGGGGCCTGAGTGAAATGAGCTCAGTGCAGTTCCCAAGGCGAAGGTGGCCACACCAGAAAAATTCCTGTGTTGGCAATTTCAGCTGAGAAGCCAAGGACTGACGGGCCTGCAGAGTAAGCTAGACATGGCCCCTCCGGGCCAAGGAATGCTGGCAGAGCCGGGGGGAGAGCTATTGACGGAGGGGTCAATCCAGCACCTTTCCCCAACGTTACATTCGTCCCAGATATTTAGTAATAATCCAACAGAGCAAGAGGCGGCGGTGAGGACTATGGGTTAGAGCTGGCTCTAGGATTCAGGACTTCTGGGTTCTATCCTGACCCTAGGAGGGAGCGTAGGTTCTTGGGCTTAGAGCTGGAGTCTGAGACTCAGGGTCCTTCGTTCCATCTCGAAGGTCAGGAGGGAGCACAGGGGCTCCGAGCCAGGGCAGGAAGCCAGGACTCCTGAGTTCCATTCTTGGTTCTGCAACCGACACGCTGGGTGACTTTACTGGGGAAGCGAAGTCAGTTCAGTGCCTTTCCTAAAGCCCCGTCCAGGGAGGCCTGGCAGGCTGCACAGTGCTTGCTGGAGGCCCTGCATGGGAGCAGGGCGTTTGTATCGCTCTGAGCGGCGGCGGAGAACCAGCACCACCCTCTGCAGCCAGGAGACCACGCTCTTCGCTCCCCCAACGTGATCTGCCCTCTGCGCACTCCCGCACCCTCGCCCGTTACGCTCTTTGCTTCCACTAAGTCAGCCTCACGCCCTCGCTTCCAGGATAAACCACGTGGGCGCATTGCCTGGCACCATAACATGTCTTTGGGAAGAGGGGGAGGGATCCCAGGCCCCTCTCAGCAGCCCCCAGGAAGGAATCACGGAGCAAGCTGAAGGTAGAGGGAAGCCCGGGAGTTACAGCACTTCAGCACTCTGGGTCTCTCTCGCTTGTTATCCCAACATCCGCACCAGGGCTGAGCTCAGTGATCGAAGATCAAACAATTCATCAGCAGGATCCGCTAGAAACAAGAGTACGCCCTTTAGCAGCCCTTTAGCAGCCCAGGTGCCGGAGCAGCAGCCCCCCCACAAAAGCCCTGGAGAATCACGTCTTATGCCCACCCATCTCCTCCTGCAGTGGGTAAAAATCGGCTGCGGGAGTTTAACAGACGCCCCCATCCAGCTCCTCTCCCCAAGAAATCCCAGCAAGTGGACACTGCAGGTCTGTTCCCCGAGGCAGCCTCAGGGCTGGATCACACAACGGCCATTGATCCGTCTTCCCACCCAGGCTCTCAAGCGATGTTCTCAGCCGAACCTCAGCCGGGCCGGACCTGGCTCACCATAGTGCCAGCGATACACATTCCCGGCCAGATCTGGAATAGCCTGAAGTCAGGAAGAGTTCGGCTGCTGGTTTGGCCTCCCTGTGTGAATGCTGAACCCGCCTGGCCCTAACGCTGGGGAGGGGGCTGGGCCCAGGGTTCTGCGTCAATCCCATGCTACAGTCCTGGGGGTGAAGGAGGTTATTGGGAGGGGAAAGGGGACTTGGCGAAGCGTGTGTTGTTGTGCCGAGCAGTCTCGGGTTCAGGCAAACGTCCTCATGTGCTAGCAGCAGCCTGCTCCGTTAGCTGGGGGTGGCACAGGCTGGGCAGTTCACAGGGACACCTGCCCGGCCTCCCTGCGGGCTTTCCGCACGCACAGCGCAGGGGCTGCCCGTTGCTAATCAGACCAGCTGTGGGGTTATGTGGGGGTTTCTTTCCCACCAGCTCCTGCTCCCCTGTGGCTTCACACGGGGGCAGGGTTTCCTGCAGCTTCCTCGGTCTGATCCTCTGCCAGAGACTCACTTTGCAGGATCAGATTGTTCAGCACCAGTTCTCCGCACGCCCCATCAGCAGGAAATCAAGGGGACAAGGCCCCGCTGGGAAAGCCAGCAGTGTTCTGGAGCGGCCCCGGGGCTGGGCTTGAGACTCCAGAGTAGCTGGGGAACGGGCCAGCCAGGGCGCCGCGCTGAGCCCGGGTCTGGATGCCGTAGTTCTCGGAGCTGTTTGTGACAGAACTGTAATGGCAAAGCCGCGGTAAAGGCTGAGCAATGCAAAGAGGAGATGTGGGGCAGACACACACGGCTGCAGAGAGCCGGCCCCGGGGCGGGGGGGGGGGGGAAACGACAGTAAAGAGATGTGCGAACAAGCCGGGCTAATTTAGAACCAGTGTGAGCCACCATCAGGCCTAGCCTCTGATTTCCCGTTTTCCCCTTTGCTTTTCATTTCCCGCTCAGCGCTGGCCGGACCAGAAACACAGTGTAAGGGACTCTTCTTGGGCCATTTCCAAAGCCACCAAAGGAGGTGAAAGTCAGCAAGCTCAGAAGACAGGGCCTGTTCTCATGGGTTTGTCCTATTCTGGAGCTCTGGGCTGGCCAGAGAAGCATTCCTGGGTGCTGCTCCAGACACCGACCCTCTGAGGAGATCTGCCTCTCTTTCTGGCATTGTCCCCTCAAGGGAGGACACCCCCTTTTGATGTTATCCTTAAGTAAGACAGCCGATTCCTTCCCCATCTGGGTGGCTTGGAAAACTCAGGGGGGGCCTGGACAGACCCTCAGAAGACAGAAACCAATCTAAGGCTTGAAACAGTGCTCGGAGAGCTCTCAAGCCAGCGGCAGTGACAGCAGGGTTGGAACGCCATCCGCCCAACTTCTCTGGAGAACGTAAGAACGGCCAGACTGGGTCAGACCAATGGTCCATGTAGCCCAGTATCCTGTCTCCTGACAGGGGCCAATGCCAGGTGCCCCAGAGAGAATGAACAGAACAGGGAATCATCAAGTGATCCATCCTCTGTTGCCCATTCCAAGCTTCTGGCAAACAGAGGCTAGGGACACCATCCCTGCCCACCCTGGCTAATAGCCATTGATGGACCTATCCTCCATGAACTTATCTAGTTCTTTTTTGAACCCTGTTATAGTCTTGGCCTTCACAACATCCTCTGGCAAAGAGTTCCACAGGTTGACTGAGAAGGGCTGTGTCCATATGCCTCCAGACACCATGGGCTCCCGGGCTCTCCACCCCACGACCTGCAGGCTGGCTCGTGAGCATGGGAGCACCGATTATTGTGTCATGTAAGGAACTGTTTAGAAGGTACTTATGCTTAGTAGGGCGCATGTGCCTATATTGTCCAGTCCCTTTAAAATTCCAACTAGAGTATTTGAATTTAAAGCATCGAAGTGTGATCATGTTTGTAAATGAAGGAATTATTGTACCGGACAGAGAAAGTCCAAAATAACGTGAACAATCAATAGTTGCAGGATAAAAAAGTCAACAGCAACTTAAAGCTGCCAGAGCAAAGGTGTGGTGTGGGTAAGAGACTGGTAAATCCAAAAGGCTGGGGAGAGAATTCAGCACCCGTTCTAAGTGAGCGAGCAGGACTCCGAACAGAAGGGGCAGAAAATAAAGCAAAAGGGATTAAAAATCTCTCTGCAGACGAGCTTTCACAAATTGCCTTGTAAAAACATGAGCTGCCTCTGAAAGCTGAATTATTTGGCATGACAGGACTTGATGGGAACTAACATGTGTTGCTGAAAGTAACTTGGAAGAACTTTTCCCATCACACTCCAGTGACTTCCAAACAGAGAACTGAACCCCCAGGAATATCCAGTGAGCTCCCAATAGCTGTTAAAATGGGGAAAGAGAATACAGCTGAGAGAGAAACTCAAGAATCTGTCCGTCTGGCATTTACCAACAATGGGAATTTATTTTCAAAGCAGTGAAAATTCTTTTACAAATGAATATTCTATAAAAAACCATTTTCTTGCATCATGAGACAAAAACTTCACCTGGCATGAAACAACAGCGTTCCCATCTATCTTTGGAAAACGGGCTTTCTGTAACACATGTTGTATTTCATGGGGCTAGGAAATTATAGTACAGGCCTTTTAAAGAAATTCTAAAAGAAGAAACACTAAGAGCCATCTCCAGGAGCAGGAGTTCCTCTGATGTGTGTCTCAGCTGAGAACACTTTAATTGTGGAAACATGGCTGAATTATAATCCATAAATACACTATGCAGAGCAGGGTGGACGGCAGTCACACAGTATAATAACAACTAGCAGGAGCTTTCATTATGGAACCACAGACTTTTCATGTGGACAGAAAGGTCTAGGTGATGAAGAAAGGTTGTTTTAAAAAAGATCATGTCAAGGGAAGAGCGTTCTTGTAAAAAAAACCTCGGAAATTCAGTGAAGATGGAGGTGGCGTAATTAACTAGTGGATGACCGAACGGGTGGTGCTGGGGTCTGGAGGTGCTTTAGGATGGGGTTCAGAGTTGAGTCCATACCAGGGATAAAAGGTCCAGATTCAACAGCCATAAAAGTCCCATGAGCTGTTCTTGAGAGATTTCTGCCCTGAGTGGTAGAAGTCCCCAGAGCTGAGATTTCTGCAGCCTGGAAGCCAAATCACATGAGAACAGTTTCCATGAGATTGCAGGTGGCTCTGAATCAGAGCTGGAAAATAGCCCCTTCCTGGCAGGGATCTGACCCTCAGTAGAATTGTAGGGGCAACTTTAGACCTAGGGGTTCATCTCAGACCCTATAACTCGAAGTGCAGGTATGAGGTGGTTTGATTTCCAGGATTCAGGGACCACCAGCATTAGTTCTCCACTGAATCAATATTCCATGGCCCTGAATATACCAAGGGAATGGGAACACTGGGTACTGAAAAAAGAAAACCCACACAAATAGATCCCAGCTCACAAAATTACTGGAGTCAGATAGTTCTGCTCATCTGTGCATTAGCTGGGTATGTGAATGACCCATTACAACTTCAGCAGATACAGCATCCTTCCCTACAGCATAGTCCTCACTGCCTTCTCCAGGCCAGGGTCAAATGGCTCAAGCTATGAAGCTTCCACCATCTCCTTTGTTCATCTGTAATCCGGCTAGATTTGAAATACAGTACTCCTGTACTCATGGATGCACCTAAAATACCCATGTCGCACCTATGCCAGGGCAACCTCAATCCAAAATCATGTGAAGGGGTCCAGGGCTCCGAACAAAACAGAGACATCAGAGTTGGGAGCAGAACTCACACCCCATTGCTCCCAAATCCCCAAATTCTGCCACTTGAGCTCAAGGAAAAGGAGTAAGACTCCAGTCTCTGGAGGACAAGACTATTACAAACAGATCTATGCCTGAGCTGATTTTACATATTCTCTCTCAGTGGGAAAGATTTACATACACAGACAAGCCTGACTCAAGAAAAGGCTGGTTACCAAGAGGAGCTGGGGGTTGTATCTTTCAGAAAGGGCAGAGATGGCAGGATTCAGAAGGAGCACAGCTGCCAATCTGCCCATCCTACCTGTGGAACAAGCGTCTCTTTTTCAAGGTACCGAAATGTTTTAGTATCAGTTTGCCCCAGCTTTAAAATACAAGGCTGCATAACTAAGCAAATTATCTACCCCCTTCCTCCTCCTCCCGGGGAGGACGTCGTCATGGCCAACATCTGGATCGCCTCTGGTTTTCCTTGAATTTGCAAAGTCAGAGCGCTGCTCGAGGCTCGATTCCTGCAATGGAAAAATCACAGTCTGCAGATTCCTACTGACCCAGGGCTTAAACTAACGAGCTCAAAGCTCCCATTTCCTGTGGCCACAGGCTAACCAGCTGCTGACTCATTTGTAAACATTTACATTCACCAGGATAAAGCAAGGGGAGAGTGAGGTTTATTAGCCTCGGATGGAAAATATTTGAAGCAGGGTCTGAATGTAAACACCAAAATCTTCAAATGTGATCTTCAAGCCATTTGCGCTGATGCCCCTCGACTGAATTCTGAGAATGTCAGGCCAGAAGGCGAGTGGAAAGCCTGCAAATACGGCTCCTCTCAAAAAATATGTACGTTCTCCCTCTTGTCTTTGGCTTGATGGGCTGGATCTTTGATGGGAGCCCAGCCCTCACCAAAATTACAGGACACTCAGCCCTGAAAGCAAAAAATGCTGCTTTAAGTTCACCCACAGCCCAGACACTTTAGAGATGGCTGCTGGATCAGATGTCTTACGCCGCTCTAAGAAACCCACTGTGGTCTAGCAGCATGCCACTCTCCCCAGCCAGCCTCCCCGGCGGCTCAGTCCGTGGCATTGCCAGGAAGGCAAAAACAGCTGAGTTAACAGCAATTTTTTTTTTTAATGCAGAGACAGTCATTTGAAACGTGGTTCTAATCTGGAAAGGGACTATGTGAGACCAGCCTTTCCTATTCCACAGCCCTGCTAATCACGTGCAGTTACAGCTGATGACTCCAGTGTCATAAATACGTCGTTCCCCCTTTTAACGCCTGTTCACTCTGCAGCAGCGGAAAGGGAGCTGGATTCTATTCGGTCTCGTATGCCAGCTGCAAAACTGCTAACTAAGTTCCAGTTGCAGGACCCTGCTGCAGAAACCCAGCTTGATTCTCAGATCCCTGCAGAAGTTTTCTGGGCTGGTGGTCAGAACCCCCACCCCGCATGTTTCAGCTTGTCAGCAAAGCGCAGTTGAGAGTTGGAGTCAAGAAGACGATAAACATGGAGCAACACCGTGCCATTTTTAGAGCCGTTACTCGGAAGAACGGCGCTGTGAGAAGAATTCATAGCCGTCCCAGAGGCGATGTGCCAAAAGAGACAGCCTTTGGGTCTGCTCTGTCTCCTGCTGGGAAAAATTACCCTCCAATGTTAGTTTACTGCCCTGACTGCTGTTTTGTCCTGGTTTTTAATCTCTCTGGTTTTGCCAGATGAAGAGGGCTAAAAAAACAACCCACCACCAATGAGCTTGCTAATGAATCTCTTTCCCTTGTGTATTTTATGGCTTCCTATGAGCCCCTAGGCCTCTGAGATGGAGCTCGTAAAGCAGGCAGATTTTATCTCTGTTACAGCCAATGCTCTGCAAAACACTGTATCTAAGACTTCTTTGTATTTTTAAAAACTATTCACTAAAGTTAACAGGACTTGGGCTTAAATTGATATAGCAACAGCTGGTTCAAGCTGAACATCGGACTAAATCAACAACAAAAATGCAGTGGGATTTAAGTTCCCAAATTTAGCCCAAAATACATGTCAGGGCAAAATTTCCCCTCCCACCTCGATGCAAATATTTGCCTCTCTCTGCACACATGGAGTTCCCTTTGCCGGGACTGGTATTGGAGTTCAGAGGGGAACTTGGTCATGGTATTTTAAAAGACTTTACAATTTGCAGCCTGCCATGGGGCTGGTTAATAACATCCACAAGAATCCTTGGAAATCCTTTTACAGTGAAATGATCTCGCAGCCCAGAACAGCGGGTGTGCACTGCATCACTCACACCAGGTGCTAGTGCTGAACCCACTGGTGAGCGTATGACACTAGCAGTCACCTCATAGGTCAAATTCATTAGCGCGCAGTTGGTGGGGGGGAAGCAAATACTGCAGTTTTGTCTGAGGAAAGACTGCAGCATTCAACCCCCCTCACAACAGACCCCAAACCAGTTCCCCTGAAGCTAAGATTGCTGAGCTCTGAGGACATTGGCGATGGTGCTGACCACAGCTGTGCTCAGAGTCACATTGTAACGAACATAAGCCGTTAGCACCCACAGTGTGGGGAAGGAGCGTCCATCCTCAGCCCACGTAAACAACCCAACTGGCATCACTTCTCTATTTACAGGAAGATTCTTTGCAGGGCTCTTATGAGCAAAGTTTCCATCACAGACCATCTTCCTGCGCTCACCCACATCCCTTTGAAAGCCACTGCAGCAACGGAATCTCACAATTTATTACAGTTCTGGGCCCAGCCCTGCATGCCTTATTCAGGCAAAATTCCCCTCGACTTCCATGGAAGCCGAAGCAGGAGAGTATCATCTGCAACAGAAATTTGGCCCGACTCTGTCTCACAAACCAGGGCTGTAAATGGAGCTTGATCATGGGATCCTTAGCACCAAACTTACGCTAGCTCCAACAGAGCAGCTTTTCACGGCTCTCCAGGCACTTCGGACAAAGAGGGCTGTATCCCGGTCCCTGTTTTACAGATGGGAAGTGGAGACGCAGAGCAGGGAGTTGACTTGCTTGAGGTCGCCTGGCAAGTCAAGGCAGAGATGGGACTAGACCCTGGTCCCTCAATTCCCGGCACAGTGGCCTCTCCACTGGCCATCACTGCCTCTGAACAGCACAAGCTCCTCCCACTGGAGCTGGAGGAGTAACTGCAGATAGTGGTCACCGGCACGCTGTTGTACTTGCTGATACTGCCACTAGAGGGAGACAAGGGCACATGACCTAAGCCAATGAGTTCTACACCGACTAAGTACCCTAGACGTTAATTGGTGTGTTGATAAGAAAAATAAGACCAACCTTTCCTTTTCCGATTTGCCTCCCCCTGGAATGCTGCTGGTGACCTCTGTATGGCGCTTCCCCCATCTGAACAACAGGGAAGACGCATACTTACCGGTAACAGTTCTGTTAATCAGCATGAGGGTCAGCTAGAGTCAGCCAGTTAGCACTTCTTGCCTCTCTGGGATTAAGGCTGTGATCTCAGTGACACCCAGGGCCAACTTTTCACACCCCCACCAGAACACTGACTCTGCAGGCATGCGAGCTGTATTGGGAAAACAGACACCCAGCTACTTGGATGGGGTGAACAGATGAAGTGCCAAGAGGAAGGGCACACACGGTGTGGGGCTTCTTTAAAAGTTTGGCCCACGGTATCCAGGCCCAGTCTGCAGCCCAGCGATATTCCTAAATCGCCTTCCTATTTTGACTGAGTGCTGCGTCTGTGTCACAGGCATGTCTCCCTCATGCTGTCACACATGGGACGATTTCAGCGACAAACATTAAATCCAGGCTCACACTCCCTGCCCCCCAGCGTTCTTTTCTGGGCCCTGCCCAGCACTCCCAGCCATATGGCAATGTCACTTTAGACCCCGAAATAACACGTGTAATTACAACTTCGACCAAGAAATCCAGTTCAGAGTTTAGTCCTGGTGACAAAGGACCACTTACCTGGGCCGCCTTCGGGGTCAACAGCCTTGGGGTCATGTTCCCAACATCTGGCTCGAGTTCAGGAGCAAACTGTGGCCTCTATTAATTAGCACTAAAAAAGGAAACATTTAAAATAAAGCCCCTAGAAATGGAAACACTAAATGACTGAATTTAAGTCTAGGTCTGTGAGCGGAATGTCAGGGTTACAGCTCATGCCCAAGAACGGAAGGGCTTGTTACGGAACAGCACGTCTATCAATTATCTATTCGATAAGCGGGCACCACTGCTGGGGTCTGAGTTTGTCTCGTTCAGTTCCTCTCTCAGCAAAAGGTGCCTGGTTGACAGTCCTGGAGCGGGAAGTTTTATCTACACACTGAGAAGCGGGGGAAAGATGGTTTTGTCTAGAATGTGGAATCAAGAGAGCTGGATTCTGTCTCTGGAACTGCCAGCGACTCGCGATGCGACCTTGGCAGAGCCATCTGAAAACAAGACGGGGATCAGACCCTGAGGAGAGCTGTGAGAAGGAGTTACATTTTCCCAAGCACTCAGCTCCTCAGATGGAAGGCGCTGCAGACGTGCCCTGGATTGTTCCGTGCATCGATGATATAGCTAGAATGCAGCCAGTAGATCTACTGCCCATCCCCACTCATCCCAGGCAATAGGGCTCACCTCTGATCTGCAGGAACCAGCTGCTGAGGGTGAAAGAAGATGTCCGGCTGCATGTCCCGTTCATTCCTTGGCTTCTCCCCGGAGAGCACCCGAAAGGGGGACACAGTTGGTGCTAATCATTGTGATTTTAGACATACCCATCCCTCTGTCCTTCTCCAGGCTCCCATCCAGCTCTGAGGTGGTACTGGCAATGCCGGATTTGAACTGGAGACCAGGCAAGGAGGAGTTTGGACAATTCATGGGGAATTCCTACTGTGGGTGGAGCGTCTATGCGCTATTTTGTGCTTTTGGACTGCAGTAGTCTCGGCCCTCTCAGTCCATCTTAAACAGGAGGCATTTATTACAGAAGACAGCTACAACTACACATGCAAACAGGCTCCATACAGCTCAAGTTCCTGCTTGGTCTCCCCTGTTCACCATGTACCGCAGTCCGCTCTGTACAGAAGGCAGAGTCACCAAGTGGCTGAATGACATACTGCAAGGAAACAGTATCAGGTACCAATCTAGGCAAGCTTGCTCGCCTCGCTCAAACCTGACACATAGTGACCTCCATATCTGAGCCAGTGACTTGGCACCCTCTGCCAGACGCAGCCAGCACGGGTCTAAGGAGCGCATAAACTCTGCCAGGAAATGCTCCAAATAGACCCTCTGTGACTTATGCAGTCGGCATCCACGTGGCAGACACCCAAAGCGCTCTCTCTCGCTCCTCGTTAGCCTTACTGGGGAAATTCTTCCAACATCCTGGCCTATGTCTGCAGTATCTCAACGATCAGAAGGCCCGAGAGGCAGCGTTTCTGGAATAGCAGGAAAGGCCTCACATGTTCTACCCTCGTCTGGGGTGGGATGCACGTTGCAAAAGCTAAAGAAAAGGAAATCCTGTCTCCAAACTCCTCTCCTAAACCCTCCTCCCCAAGCATCAGCCGCAAGTGAAATGAGTCTGACGGTCTCGAGGTCAATGGGCATTTCAGAGGCAGAGACCCGGAGGAACCCCGTCTAGAGCAGGGCCAGGGTGGTGTCGCTCCAATCTCATTTAACCACTTTCCCCAGGAGATTCTTCCACAGTCAAACCGATCTCACTGGTGGGGCATTTTTCTTGCTATCTCCCTTCCATGATTGCAGCCCCAGGCTCCTGGTTGAACCCCCTGGTATCACGCTAAGGAACTCCTGCCCACCCTCCAATTTCGGACTGCCTACAAGAGATGCCTAGGAGCGATCGCATCCTGGGGCAGGCTTGCAGAGCAACCTGGGAGAAGCTTGCACAGCGCCTGGCTGCAGTGACTGCACAAGCACTCATGCCCCATCTCGCTTCCGCTGAAAGCGGTGGGAGATTGTTAATTACCTTCAGCGGAAGCAGGAGCAGGCCTTAAAAGTAGAAAACAAACTGCCAATCAGGGCCTTATGCAAAGCCCTGAGAGCACATGGGAGTCTTGCCACTGATTTCAGTGGATTTCAGATCAGGGCTGTAGGTGGCCTCTCGGAGGCAGTATGGCCTAGTGGATAGAACATTGGACTAGGACTCAGGAGATCTGGATTCTATTCCTGGCCTTGTCACTGGCCTGTTGGGTGACGTTGGGCAAGTCACTTCCCCTCCCTGCCCCACAGTTTCCCCATCAATAAAATGGAGCTAATACTGATCTGTTTGTAAATCTCTTCGAGGTCTATGGATGAAAAACGCCATACAAGAGGGATTATTATTTAGTGCATAAATGTAACTGGCCCCACAGGAGAGAGTCATTATTTTAAAGTGATCAATATTACTTTTAAAAAGGAGAGCTGAGCTCCCTATCTAAGTTCTCACAAAAACCGAAGCGTGAAAGCATTGCATGATGTTTGAGAACTATTTACTGGTTAGCTAAACAAGAAAGCAAAACAGGGCTTTGCTGGCAGCGATCTCAGATAAGCAGCTGCTATTCTGGGAAAAAACAAAGGGGGTCGGCACTGTTATTGAGGGGAAAGCAGGAGGAGGAAAAAGGCTTTGACTCTCAAAGATTAAAGGGTCAAATCTGTGCCTCATTGTGAGTGGCTACGTCCTTTCCACACAACTGGGTGGTTGGCAAGGGTTGGGAGTTTAAAAGCTTTTTAAAATGGTGCAGTTAGTGAAGAAAATACAGCTACAAATAATACAGCTGTTCGCACGCAGTCCATGACATCAAACAAGACTATTCATGCAAAACTATCGTGTCATGGACGGACATGGCCAGTTCTTTATAGTCAGTTACAGCAGCGTGAGAGCAGTTGCTAGAAGAAGCTATTTTTATAGGAGTTTATATACAATAGACACATCGCCCAGGATTCAGAATAGCAAGTAAAGCTATGCTCACGTCCATCGCTCTTCAGCAAACCACTCAAGCTGAATAAGGATGCTTTACTGAATCAGGGCCATTGTAAATAACCAGACATCACATATTAGCATCACGAGGGCTTAAAAAACGACGGGTGTCAGCATAGCCCAAGACTTGCTGCAGCCGGGGTCTTCTCCTGGCCCGACCTGTTAGCAGGAGTTAGCTTCTGAGCAAGTTCTTCTGGCTCGTTGAGGTAGGTATAAGCTTGTTCGCTCAGGGGAAGGCCAGACCCTCTGGCTAGAGCGACCCACGGTTTGGTTAGGTAGGTGGTGCCTGCAGATCACGGGGGAGACATGGTGCTTGGGATGAGGGGTGATGGTAGGGCACTTGTGCAGGTATACAGGAGAAGACAGGTCTCTACTAGGAAAATTCTAGGACTGAGCAGGCATGGGCAGAAATCATGTTACTTTCAGTCCAGCTATCAACCAAAAGCCATGGAGGGAGTGTGTGTGGATGTGTACCGATGGGGTATGTTCTGGTCCCAAAGCCCATCGGTATCAACTCTCAGTCTGAGGAGGGATGATGATTGCTATTAACGATCCTGAGCTAAGCTCTGACTCTTCACAGCTTGTCTCTAGGGCTGCTCCCGGACTACGCTGTGCCCCAGTTGATGGCCATTCGCACTGTGCGTCTCTTGCCCGAGTGTAACCTCGTTGCTCCCATGCTGCCCTGCAGAAGCTCATGTACAAGTTATGCCCCAGGCCTTGCAAGGGGCACTTCCCAGGAACAGCAGCAGCAGCAAAGCTAAAACTTGCAGGCATGTGAAGAGAGGGGAAGGGTAGGAGGGGTGGCTGGTATTCTTGCTTTAGGCCACCCACACGGAAAGACCCTCCTAACATTAGCAGCACAGCAGAAAACCCCTTTGCATATTTTAACGATCAGTATTTTTAAATTCAGTACATGATTTTTTATTTTTTTAATATAATTGAAAAAAAATCTTCAAGCTACCAGCATCCGTCCCAGGTGCTCCCCTTCCGTACATTGGCTGGCACTACCTCGCCAATGCAGCCCTGAAATGGGCAAAGTCTAAGCGCCCTCTAGTGACAACACCATGTTCTAGCATAAAACCAACCAGCACCTTATTCAGAGCTGAGCAAGCCCCTCAAATAAACCAGGTGATTTCTTCTTGCTGCTCTCGGTCTGGAGGAGGAAAACTCTACCAACGTGGGCATCCAGAGAAATGTTCAGTCACTTTTGCTCCCCGGACACAGGCAGAGGTCTCAGCTTTGCACGAGTCCTGTGAAAAGTTGCAGACCTAAGGCACGAACAGTGCGGCTAAGAGAGACTATGGCTCCGTGCATTTCATTTCAGCTAGTAGGCCGATGAACAAGATCCAACACTGGAAAGCTCCTATTCTCAAATCCCATTTCTTGGCTTTCAAACCTCAGTCTCCAATGTGTTTCCCCAGAGAAAGCCAAGAACAGCAATCTCTGCGCTGTGCTGTCTCCAGGCATGTCCATGCGCTGGCTGCCCAACCCCCTGAGATCTCCTCATTGCTAATCGCTGCTCCCCTGGCACTCAGAGTTGCACAGCCAAGACGAGGAGAGCTATTTCCCCCTGGATCTGCACTTCAGAGGGAAACAGGGACTTACTGGACCTTTGGGGGTGCTTAATGTATGCAGGTTCCAAGAGCATCCTGGCTCTCTCCAAGGTTACGAGAAGCTCCTTAAATCAAGACACTGAGACTCTCTGTTGAAACACATTAACCATGGGCTTTATTGATCATGTCTGCCCTGCAGGGGAGCCCATAGCACTCCCAACGTCCTGTCCCAGCATGCAGGGGCTCCATGGGACAGAGAAGCTGGGACAGATTCTCTTGGATCAGTCTAGTCCAGGGGTCGGAAGTGGTGTGCGGGGTCTTCATTTATTCACTCTAATGTAAGGTTTTTAGAAGGTCTCTTGCTATAAGTCTATAATCTATAACTAAACTATTGTATGTAAAGTAAATAAGGTTTTTTAAATGTTTAAGAAGCTTCATTTAAAATTCAATTACAATGCAGAGCCCCCGGACCAGTGGCCAGGACACGGGCAGTGTGAGTGACACTGAAATCAGCTCACATGCCGCCTTCGGCACCTGAGTCATAGGTTGCCTACCCCTGGTCTAGTTTATAATCCAAAGTCCTACTCAGGATATGCAGGATCTCTCCCCTGGTTCATCACTCTCACCTAAATTCAGTGGCCTCTGTCCTGCTGCTTTGCCTGCTCCAAAGGTCCCTACCAGAACAGAAGACCATAATGGCTCACGCACTGCAGCTGTACTTCCTAGGAGATAACATGGGGCTAGGACATACTCATGCTGGGAGGTGCAAAGCCTGTGAAACAAGTTTTCTCCTTCAGGGAGCCGGCTTGCTGCTGTGGTTAACCACTCAAGCAAGCAGCCAGAAGTCAGCTATTGCTAAACATTTTCCAACATCCGTCCTCCTCAACACCTGTACGTCCATCCCGTCTGGTCTGGAATGACAAGCCACCAACTGTACAAAAGCCCTCCCCCCCGGCCAGTCATTTTTTCCCCCAGAAGCCAAAGGATTGTGCAGTGAGGGGTCCTTTTTGCAAGGCCAGCTGTGCCCCCCCCCCCATAGCAGACGTGTGGTCCCTGTCTGCCAAAGCACGTGCTGCTCAGAAGCAAGCGAGCAGGATGCTGGCAGATTCAGCCACTGATTAACGGTGCCCGTGGTGGGAAGTCGGTGCCCAGGCGGGTTCCTGGAAGGGGCAGTTTCCTGGGTGCCGTTGTGCTCGGAAGAGAGAGACTTTCCTGCACGCATTCTTGGACAGCTGCACGAACCGGGTCAGCCAAAGTCAGTGTCGATCCAAACCACCACTTGGGTACCGTGCAGAAGCCATTGCTGATGTCTGTCTCTGCTGGAGGGTGTATCTGGCACACCTACCTTGTGTAGCAACTGGGCCCCCACCCTGTTCTCCTCTGGAATTTCACTGCTCCCTGCATGGCCTGCCTGCTAGCCAGGCTGAGGAGCAGTTATCGTCCCAGCAAAGCTCTCCCCTCCCTTCGAACACAGGGCCCCAAACCTGCCCCTGCGGAGTTAACCTAGCACACGGCGCCAGGGCTGCAAAACTTCCCTTGCGAGAGAGAGAAGCCAGCGTGAGTCCAGCAGGAACGATCTCAGGTGTGTCTCTGGGCTTGTGCCTCTCAGAATTCCCCCTCCAAGAATCACTGCTCCCACCTCACAGGGGCGTTGCGCCGATACACAACACACAGCCGGTAAGCGTGGCTAGTTCAGTGCCGGGCAGGTTGCCACCTGCGGCCTGGCTCTGAGCCATGCACCGCATTAGGAGACGATCCTTGTTAGAGGAATCGGCTTCGGTTATGCCCCGGTGGCTGGCACGCAGCAGCGGCATAATCTCAGGGGAGCTCTCTGTGCCCAGGGCTTGTGATGGGCCAGGTGGTAACCCAGGCCCATATCCTGGGGAAGAGGCTCTAGAAAGGAGGGGTGGGGCGGGAATGGAGGCCCAGGAGCAGCAGGGGACAAGGGGATAGGCCACACCTTGACTGGCCTTTAGAGCGGGCCAGCTAACCCTGCTGCGTGCCTGGGAAAGCGCAGGGATACAGCAGAGCCTGTGCACGGGTGGGGATGGCCCGAAAGAGCACTAACTAACTAACAGGGGAGGATGGCACCCCGGAGAGGCGGTCAGCCAGCGGGACAGCTCTTATGTGGATGGGTGAGCAAGGAACCAGGCTGTCCCTCGGGAGAGCTCTAGATGTCACTGTTGCCTTCTCAGCCAAGCTGCCCACTTTCCATTTGCTGCAGCCCTGGGCGACAGCTCCCCTATTTCAGGCGGGGGAGTATTTCTAATATCCGTAGGATGGAGATTTAATCATCTCCTCCGTCAGCTGCTGGGGCAGGCAGGTGACATGGGCTCCTCGTACTGTTATTGATCGCCGCAAGCCCTTGCTCCATGATCAGGACAAAGGACGGACTAGCACGGAGTCAACAAGGAGTCTGGTGGCACCTTAAAGACTAACAGATTTATTTGGGCATAAGCTTTCGTGAGTAAAAACCTCACTTCTTCGGATGCATCCGAAGAAGTGAGGTTTTTACTCACGAAAGCTTATGCCCAAATAAATCTGTTAGTCTTTAAGGTGCCACCAGACTCCTTGTTGTTTTTGTAGATACAGACTAACACGGCTACCCCCTGATACTTAGCACGGAGTGTTTAATCTGGTTTTCAGTGGATGCGGTGCTTGTAAAGAAACCTGATTTGGATCAGCTGAAGCTCCCTGGTGAGGGAGGGGCACGTGGGGCTGCTAGAGAAAGCCATTTGCAGTTGCACAACCACCATGAGTTGTATTTGTCCTGCAAAACCCCAACCTATTCTTGAGCGCTGGCTACCAGCACCTTCTCTCTTAGCTATTTACACGTATTTACACATACAGTACAAAGCACTCCTGTAACAGGAAGTGCCGTTATCTCCGTTTTACAGATGGAGGAAACTGAGGCAGAGAGCGATGACCTGCCTTGCTCACAGTCACACACAGCCAGGATTTGAACCCAGATTGTCTGATTCCTAGCCCAGCACCTTAACCACCAGCCCATCCTTTCGTCTGGAATCAAGACCTACAGCAGGCGGACCAGCGTGGTCGGAAGAGGCAGCAGCCCGGCTCTGAAGCCAAGCAGCGGCAGCAGTTTGGCGGCTGCCCAAAGTCTTCGCCCACAGCTGAGTTAGCACAGGCTTGTTCCCAGCCTTGCTCCTGCCTTCTCTCACTCCAGGTAACCTGGTCCTGACTCCAACTCTGACCCCGGGCTCCAATCCCACTCTCCCGACTCCTGCTCCACCCAAGAGGCCGCCCGCTCGGACCATTTGCGAGTTGCCGCAGAGAGGCCAGCTGGAGTTCACGGCTCGGCATGGACATCTGCTGCTCTGGTGGAGAATCCACCCTCCCTACCATTTTCTCCCTAGCCGCTGCAAGTGCCGGTGAGCTAGTGATGAAGGCAGAGATGTAATGGGCAGGCTTACAAGCTTCCTGAAGCTAAAGCAGGCCTGCTTCTGCTGATGGTGAAACAGAGAGGATGCCACACTGAGCGGGTCAAAAAAGAACCACATGAGGCAGGGAGGGGCTCAGCAGTTTGCCGAGTTGGGCCCTAACGAACCACAAACTCCTGGGACTTTCCTGTGCAAAGAACCATTTCCTTCCCCGTGTCTGATCAGATAGGGCTCAGTGAGTCACTGCTCGACGGAGCTAGGAGGCCCCCCGGAATATTTATTTCAACAGCGGCGAACTCGGTACATGGGGCATAAAAATCATCACAGTGCATTTACCACAAGCCTGCAATTTCATTGTGAATAGCACAGTACAGCCCCCAGGGCAAAAGGCTCATCACAAGAGAAGATGCAGCAAACAGTAACTGTCCTCTGGCCTGTGCCTTCCTGTAAGAAAAGCACACCCAGTGTCACCATGAAGCCAGCTGTTTGGAGACCACGCGGCTGAGACACATTACGAAGACTGGAACCTAAAGCCCCATGACTTGGACAGTCAAGAGAGGAATGGGGTCAGAGAACCACCACCCAACATTTCCCTCCCAGTGCGGGGTGTTGGGAACAGTACGTGCCTGTGTTTGAGACCTACACTTACCGCCAGCGGTAGTTCAGCGGTGGGGTGCCTACAGCCCGTCACGCAGCACTGGGGAGGGAACGGGCTCTGAAGAGTGGGCCGGAGGGGGTGACGTTGCCCAGGGCTGTCTCTGAGCAGCCCGCCCTGCCAGTCCCCTCCAGGTGGTGGCATGTGAGCCCAGGGCCATGACCCCTGAAGAGGTGTCAGCGGTGTGACCACCCAGACTTTCCCAGATTGCTGAATGGGAGGTGGGTCCCTGTACAGATGGGTTGAGAGCCACTGTCTTAAAGGGCCCAGGCCATGCCAGAAGGTGTTCACAGAAGAGACTTAACCACAGACAGGTACACAGAGATTTTTATGTTATTCATTTGAACAAGGAACATTAAACTGAGATTCCTTCACCCATTTAAGTGCAAAATAGTAACATGCCCCTTGTACATTAGTATAAATTAAAGCAGAGTTCCCCGTTGTAACACTGTCTGGACCAGTTCCTCAGCTGGGGTAACTCCATCGGCTTCCCAGGAGTTGTCTGATTCACGCCAGCTAAGGATCTGGCCCTGGCGAATAGCATCAAAAGCAGCAGGCAGGTGAAGGTCAAGAGGGCAGAACAGCAGTTTCAAAATCCCCAAGCCAGGTGGAAAAACCAACCAGGGTCACCAGGACCCCCATTCCATATACTCAGCAGTGTCTGCTCCTGGCAAATGCTCTTCGCTGAAGGCTTTCTCCTGCCAGATGCCAAGTGCCTTTTGGGGTTGAGGTTGCTCAGTGGCTCTCAGGGCTGGGCCCTGTCGTGGCTAAATATAGTACGTCCCGTACTCACGCAACACAGACGGAGGCAACCTTAAGCATAGTTAGATGGCCACCTAGGACACTGCACCCAAGAGCTGTCGGGATGGATAGGGTCACTCCAGTGCCAGGAGGGGGCTGGATGGCCCAGGAAATGAGAATCGGAGAACCCCTGGGCAGGTGGCGAGGTGTCTAATGGTCTGGCAGGAAGCTGCTCACAGTCAGGTTGTCTCCTTCGGTCTCCGAGCTGTTGTCCGTGGGCATCTTCATCCTCTTTACCTTGCTGGGCTTCTCCCCATTGGCCACCGGCTCGCTGTCGGGCAGCAGGGCTGAGATACACACCATCTCAGTGTTGTCATGCCGGCGCACCCGGCAGACACGCTTCTGGCGCCACAGTAGGGTGGCGAGGACGGCGGTGCAGATGATGAAGGTGGCCGCCACAAGAGCTAGGATGAAGATGGCCAGCAAACACTTCCCCACCAGGGTATTTGTGTGAACGGGCAGCTCCTGCAAGGGGACTTGCGCTGCGACAGAGCCACCCACTGTGGGCCTCGTGTGAGGAGAATGGGTCTTTCCCACCTTGGAGAGGCCAGGCCTCCAACTGGCCAACTCCTTCACAAGCAGGACTCCGTCAGAGGACTCCGTCCGAGATTCAGGTGGCGAAGTAGCTGAGCTCTCCCCCAGCCCCTTCACTCCCATTGACCTGACAGAGGAGACATGTTCCATACTCTCTGTGCTGCTCACGAGGATTTCTTCTATTCTAGCGACTGCCGCTTCTGAGGAGACGTTGCTGCTGCCCTGAGTTGGGGCTGCCTTGGCTGAGGTATCAAGATGGCTGCCCGCTGTAACTTTGGCCACTTCTGTGGAGACGTTGTCAGAGCTGTTCACAGACAATGGCTCTGCTGTAGCGGTAGTATCATCATATTGGTTTTCTTGGGACGTACTGTCGTCATCCAGTTCAGGAGCTGGAGAGGACTCGGCTTCGTCCACGGGATACTCCGAAGGAGTCGTGGAGAATGTGTTGTGGTGGCTGGTGGTGTTAGTGGTCTCTTCAGCAGAATGATTGGAAGATTTCACCTCAGCTTCCCTCTTCTCACGGATAGACATGGGGAAGTCAGCGCTCCCAGCCCCTGCTGTGTCCCACACCCACTGGCCCCGCTGAGAGCCCTCAGCCGCAGGAAGCCCACCTGCTGCCGAGCTTTCTCGAACTCTATCATCTTGGCCACTGAGCTGGATGGCTGGCAGCTTGTAAGCAGAGGCCTGGAGCAGGCTCGAAAACAGCAGCAGCAGAGAGGCCCGGATTGGAGCCATTTGACCTAGGAGAAGAAAACAAAGAGAGTAAATTAATGGTAAAAAAGAAAAAGCTGAGGAGGTAACTGCAGGCGTCAGAGAAGCTGATAAAACATCCGAGTAGAGATGAGCTCAAAATGCAAAATTAGGTCCCAACATTTGTGAGGATTCAGCTGTGCATTTCCATTCTCTGTCTCACCAACGCTAACTGGGTCTGTCCAATGGCAACACTGCAGGCTGGAAGTGTCACTACATCAGAAGGCACTCGCTGCCTCTTCTCCCCACCTCGCGCCTTCACAGCCTAATAACCCCTTTGTTGCTTCCAGCATGTGCAAGTTGCTAGGAGGAGGAGGAGAATTACATGGCACTTAGGAACCGCAACCCTGGATGAAAACCCCCCTGCGCTAGGTCTGTCCAGATAAAGAAAGACACCCGTCTCCGCCCCAGGGAGCATACACTCTCAGGGCAGGGGAGACAACAAACAGTGTGTGGCTGCAGAATGGAGTCTCAGCCCATGGGCTCCAGAAAGCCGTCCGTGTCACTCCTGGGGTACCAGGTGGCATGGAGAACTGCTCCAGGCAGCTCCGCAGGAGGCGTGTTTGCTACCAATGACTATTTCACATGACAGTGGGATCGAGACCTCTCCCTAAGCTAGAGCTACCAGAGAGCTGTTAGCAAACAGTTAAGTCTGACTGACTGCCGCCCCAGCATGCCACCTGGAGACCGCCGCCTTCAGCCTCCTAACGAGCGTGGGCCTTCAGTTTGCAGGTATATGCAGAAGGTAGCCAGGGTATGTTAACCATGTGCCAGGCTCTGTAGGGCTTCTCCCTCCCTCCAACTATACTATGGAGCAGTGGTTCTCAAACTTATTTGAGTGTGCCCCCTTTCTTTGTGTCTGTGGTAGTTTATGCCTCCGCCTCGAGTGCCCGGCCAGCAGCCACCACTCTCCAGCCACAGAGCGGAGAAGCAGCACCTGCCAGCTGGGCACCCAGCTCTGTAAGGGTGGCGTGGTATGGCATTGCCATCCTTACTTCTGCGCTGCTGCTGGCAGCGGCACTGCCTTCAGAGCTGGGCACCCGGCCAGCAGCTGCCGCTCTTCAGCCACCCAGCTTTCACGGGTGTAAGAGCATGAATGTGTGCAGTCTTTTCCCCCCCTAAGGCTTCCCATGCCCTGCCAGAATACGTTCTGCGCCCCCCAGTTGGAGTCCCTCTGCTATAGAGAATGGGCTTCTCCATCGGGGAGCCATGCCAGAGAGAACACTGCCTAGCTGTCTGATTGGTAGCAAATGAAACTGACCCAAACCCCAAAGACTCTGGCTGCTGATGGAAACACGTTACACTTGCATTTTAAATGAATGGCTTGTATCATCCGCCACTCCATGAGGGGCCCCCTCCTTGGTGAGGTTTTGCCTCATTAGCAGCTGGGAAATAAAAACCTTAATGCTCCCTCCCGTCCCATCCCCCTCCAACGGCTTTCAAAAATCTGGGATATTTTACCCTCAGGGAAAACTGATGAGGGTTAAGCGGGACTCGTACACCAGCTACCTGTGCCCTGTCATGGGTCACTTGCATGACTTCTGCTGCTGCTCAGAGCTGGAGGCGGGGAGGCAAAGCTTCTCTATTTGATAGACCCTAGGAGCCCAGTCGAGGATCGGGGCCCCCATGTTCTATGCATTACGAAGAGATGGGCCTTGCCTCACAGAGCTTCCTGGCTGCCACATGACCCACAACAATCAGGGGAGAGGAGTGGGGCGCTCAAGGGAGCAGTGCTGCAGCCACAATCAGCCTTCACCCTTCAGCACAGCCATTGCCAAGTGCCCTGGGGATTTGGCGGAGGACAGTGGAATGACCCCATGGGGTCCTACGGGGAGCTCGTGTCCTGCAAACTTCTTCAGAACTCCTCCCGATTTCAATTCCAGGCCCCCCACTGGCTCCGTGGGGTGGGGGCGTTGTCCCCTCCCCGCAGCACTGACCCATGGCGTTGCCTCTTTGCTCTTACACCCATGCAAGAGTCTCTTGGATTCGTGCCATTTATAGTGTTGTGGATGGCGGCTCTCAGGCATGGAGGGATTTGCTCCCACGTCAGCTACCCGTGCACCTGCACTGCTCCAAGCCGCTAGCAGAGGAAACCACTACACTATCAGCTACAATTGGCTCCAGTGCCACAAACCCGGTTTCAAAACAGGAATCAGCTCCACCCGTGGAAACTGCAGATAAACGCAATGCACTGACCTGGGTTTGCATGCGTCCTGTTTTGCAGCATCCCTCTTCCTCCCCCCTCCGCCCCATAAGAGGATTATGACATGTGGAGGGGTGCACAGATTTCATTGCACCATTCTATGGAGTGAATCTTCCCCACACACACACACACACCCCTCCTCTCGCTGCTGCAGGGTTGCTTTCAGGACCCAATTATGAGCGTTCTGGTACCAGTGCAACTAACTGGGGAGCAGTCACTAGGCCAAACGCCCTGTACAGACAAAGCTTAAGTCAAGTGCTGTGGAAAGAGAGTTAATGGAAAACCGGGGGAGGGGGAAGGGTTCTCTAGCATGGCTAGTGAGATCATTGCCTTTGGAGGCCAAATAATTGGATTATTTTGAGTCCAAATGGCTGTTATTCCTGAGTGGTTTTAAATGTCCCTTTCAGATGTCATTAATTTAATTTACAGGCTAATTACCTTACAAGGATTTCCTTCCCAGAGAGAGAAGGTAGCTCTGACGGAGAGCAGCTAACATCTCTGCTGGGGAGCCGGAGAAAGTTTGCAAGAAAATGCACTTTAAGGAAGTAGAATCTCAAACCAGCTCAAAAAATAACTATGTAAAAGCTCTGGAGTCCTGTTAACTCACGAGTAGAAGTGTTAAAAGGGCTAGACATAACAACTGCCTGCACTGTTGTAGCACTGGCATTCCAGGTAGCTCCCGAAGCACTCAAACTGCATTTTATATTATATATATATATATACTCACGTCACCACTGAAATGCAGCCTCCTCTGGGGCAGAACACAGTGATTTTGTAAAAGAAGCACTGCAGCATTTTGCGGGAAATGACGACGCTCGCATCCAAGTGACGTTATAGGGGGATTGAGGTTAACAGGCTGTAATTACCCAAGGAGGAATTTGGTCTGGACCGCAGGTTACTACTGTAGTCTTATGGAAAGTGCCCTTTTGAAGCACCCCCAATTGTCAGGTCACTTTACACCTCAACAGAAAGATGGCTCTTTCAGCAGCCCCTGCCACCGTGCACAGTTCACTGTCATCTCAGGCAGAAAACGCTCTCCCATCGACTGATCCTCCAGCCTGGGCCAGCGCAACCCACTAGGCGACCTAGGGCACTGCGATTTGGGGGGCGGTGACCGCAGCAGTATTTCCACGGCGGGACCTTCCACCGCCTCTGCGGGGGAGGCGGCAGAAAAGTTGGTGGCGCTCCTGCCTCCAGCACCCTAAGCCCTCCTGCAGATGACACCCGTCTCATTCTCCTGCTTTAGGGGCGGTTTGTTTGTTCCTGATCCTCAGCAACAATTTGACTTGCAATATTCAAGCAAAGCCCCAACGGCGAGTTCACACGCTGTCCGTCGCCCTGGAAGGCTGTGGGCAGAGAGGGAAGCCATGCGCCACTGTCTTCCAGAGGACTGCGCGATTTGGGGGACATTTCTAGAGGGACTGAGCGAGACAACAGGCCCAGCAAGGAGCCTGGGTGTGTGTTTGGGTCTCTAGAGCAGCTCCACTCAGAGGTAGAGAGAAAATGTTTTCAGGATGGGCAGGAAGATGAGCAAACCACAAAGACGATCTTTATACAACAGCAAACACGCCCAGAGCCAGGTTTCAGATGTAAACAGCAGCTAGGCTAGGGTGAAGGAGGAAACCATCAGCTCTGCCTTGGAACCAAGGCTCAGCACTCCACCCGCTTTGAGTTGGGGCGTCCCCGCTTGACACACACCTGACCCCGGTTTTGAGCGCTCCACCGTGGGTTTGGTACCCAGGAGCAGATCTCAGCAGCAAGGAGCCTCGTCTATTTGTGCTGCTGGGAGCTACCACTGGGAACTTCTGCTGGAGAGTCTCTGGGGCAAACAAGAGTCCAGGACCAAGACGGGGTGCATTGCACTAGGGTTCCACATATTGTGACAGGACAGAGGTCTCCAGGCTGATCCCTCTCTCTCTCTCCTTCACACCAGGGGCAATCAGGAGTAACTCCTGGGGTTACCCAGCATGACCCAGGCCTGTTGTCAGAGAGGTTATTCTCACCCCAAGACAGGCAGCCAAATGCCGGGAGGGGAAAGGTTTGCAACATGATGGATAAAATCCATGCTTTTTAAAATAAAATAATCAGAGAAGCTTTTTATTTATTTAAAATGTCCTTTTATTAAATATTTTTTTCTTTTTAAAACTAAACCCATTTAAATTAAATTTGAAATTATGAAAACCTGTATTAAGGCCGAAATTGACTATAATCTATTAAAATAATGTAAATTAAATAAATAATAATCAAGCAGTACATGTTTGCTGCCGAAGTTTTAAAGAAAGTCAAACTCTTGAACTGGTGGATGTCACCAACTAAGCACCTGGCACCAGAGTTCGTTGAAGTGCTAAAAGCAGCTTTTGACAGCAGTAATCTCTTCTGCGGGTTCAGAGAGAATACTTCCTTCATTTCAGTTTACTCAGTTCAATGACCAGTTCATTTGAAGTTGAGAAACTGATTGGGAGTTGAAAGAGCACAAAAGCTTGTTTTCTGATTCCAATCTATGAATAAAAATGAAGCATGAGAGGATAAGATCTACTAGTTCTAAAATCTTGAAGGAAGTGGTGACCAGAAATAATTAGTTCAATTTATTAACTACTGATAATAGTTCCTTTGTTTAATAAATCATTTAGTTTTAAGTGCAAAAAATGTTTGAGAAATGTACTTTTCTTCTTATGTATCAAGCACATTTAATGTAGTTTTATTTAAAAACAATTTTTAAAATGCTGGTTTTGTGCATTTTTAATTTAATTACAACTTCTCTACAAATGCAGCTTGACACAAACCCCAAGTAAAAAAATTAATCACCTCGTAAATAAGAAATGCATCATTCACCATTTTCTTACCATCAAAAATGTAAAAATTAAGAATCTAAATAAATGTACAGTAAGCTACCTAATTGCTTAAGTGATATAGGGATAGTGTCTCCTCCTGCTTAGCAAAAAATAGTAACAAATTATACCAATCAGTAAGAATCAGAAAAAGGTTACTACAGCACAAATTCAAAGCCAGACTAAGGCCCCTGGCTACACTCTAAACTTCAAAGCGCTGCCGCGGGAGTGCTCCCGCAACAGCGTTTTGAAGTGCGAGTGTGGTCGCGCGCCAGCGCTGCGAGAGAGCTCTCCCAGCGCTGCAGGTACTCCACCTCCCCAAGGGGATTAGCTTACAGCACTGGGAGCCGTTGGAGCACTGTCTACACTGGCACTTGACAGCGCTGTAACTTGCTGCGCTCCGGGGGGTGTTTTTTCACACCCCTAAGCGAGTAGCCCTGGCCTAAAATTGATCACTTAAATCAAGCTTTCCTACTTGCTGCTTTAAACTGTGATTAGCACAGGTGAGTTAAATCACTAATTTAATCCCCCCCTCGTTTGCAAGCTGTTTTGGGGGCACAGTGAAGAGTTGAGGAACAATTACTTCCCTAAAATTTAAGGCCAGGGGGGTTTCTTTGGCAGAGGTGGTTCAACTAAAAATGAAAGGCCTGGACTTCCCAGCTAATGGGAAGTGTGGGCCCTGGATTAGCAAGGGAAGGACTCACGTGTCCTCCCGTCTTGTGGGGGGCGGGGGGGGAGGAGGAGGGGGATAATGTGAATGCAGCATGAGCAGCTAAGAGATTGACTTCTCTGGGCGTGGCCTCCCCTCTCTGTTCCTTGTTCAGTCTCCCTTACTGGAAGGCTGCACAGCAGCCTTCCAGAGAACTTCCACATTCACAGTGGGGCTGAATTTAGGCCAAACAAATCCACCGACCCTTACAGAGATGTACCTTCCGGGGGTCTTCCAACAGAGCTCTTACACAGGGCGAAGACGTTATTACAAAGCCAGCAAGAATTCAATCACCAGGATGTCACCCATGTCTGAGGCCAAAAGATAATAAATCTCGGCCTGTGACTCTGCCTTTCTGGTCCCTTGTCACAGCAGAACGGCTCCACCACCACAGCTGGACTCAGGAAGCTCTCAGGTAGCCACAGAGCCCGGGTAACATGGGCACTGCTTTGAAATCCATTACCCGTCACATCTGCACAGAGGCTAATGTACAAGGGAAACGGCTCCAGAGCCTTCCAGGTAGCATTCTATCAATCATCAAGATCCCTGTCTAGAAAGGCAGTGCTCTCCAATGGTCAAGGTGCCCGACTGGGTCCTACGAGACCAGGGTCCTACCTCAGCTCTGCCCCGATTTGCTTTGTGACCTTATCCAGGTTAATCCATATACTTAACACCGGTAAGCCTTTGCACCCCATGTCCCTCAGTTTCCCCATCTCTAAAGGCGGGGAGAACCGCACTTACCTAGTTCAGCAAAGCACACACACATCCACAGTGGAGCCCTACCCCGATGCTAGCTACTCAATGACATCAGGTCAGAAAGAGGTTTTTGCCTTCCTCTACAGCCATGAAACCCCATTGCATGGAAATCAGCCTAGGTCTAGGGTAAGTCTTAGGTTTGGCATTTGAAATAAACCTGAGCCTATCGTCATACTAGAGCCACAGATCTGCCTTGTGCCTCGCTGAATGCATCTCCCGCAAGGAGCTGCTGGCTGAGTGGCTCTAGGCGCCGCAGCTGTTAAGGAAGATCACTCGGTGCGCTCTTAACATGCCCCCGGCTGACTGAGCTCCAAGCCCACCCACCCAGCGCCGCCTTCCCCACCCCGATAGCTGCTTACCCTGGCTTGAAGAGGGCTGGCAGTGAAGGATGGGCGCAGGCATCACTCGCAGAGACCCAATGCAGCATGTGCCGGGGAGAAATGCTTAACGCTGCCTCATCTCTGCAAAACACGGAAAGAAGAAGTGGCCCTTTCCAAGCCCGACTGGTTTTCTACGCTGCCTGCGATAATTCAGGAAGCCTCCCTGCCAGCGTACGAGCAAGAGACGAAGGCGGAAGAGAAGTTGTGGTTTGGAGAGAACGCGTGACGCTGCTCCCAGAAAGAGCGCGTCATAGCCGAAAAGGAGAATCGCCACCAGGCCCGCGGACCGGCTTTTAAGGGACGCGTCACTAGCTGGGGAGCCAGCAAGTCAGAGGGCATTTCAGATGAACGCTGGGCTTAGCAGCCTGATAAACCTTACCAAGAGCAATGGCAGAGGCAGGAGAAGATGGAAACCCTGCAGCTGAGCTCTGATTCAATGGCCCAGGAGAGTCAGAATTCAAGGGGGTTAACGTGTTACAAAGTCAGCTGCGAGGCCGCTCCAACTGGGCAACACCTTGGCCTAGGGTGACCAGATGTCCCGATTTTATAGGGACAGTCCCGATTTTTGGGTTTTTTTTTTCTTATATAGGCTCCTATTACCCCCCCACCCCTGTCCCGATTTTTCACACCTGTTGTCTGGTCACCCTACGGCCTCTCCTATGCCCATGGCAGACGGAGGCAGCGTCTCACTCCTCCTAGTCTGCACAGTAAGTACGTTGCTGGCACCAGACCATCCCTACACGCTACGTACAGCCAGGCCTGCGGGTGTGCTCTTAGTTTCTTGCCATTTACTGGTACTTGCAGCATTCCCTGGGCTTCGAATGGGGAATGGGGGCCAGTTTTCAGTGGCCGTTGAAATGCGGCAGGTAAATCTTTGCTGTTAAGGGCTCTCTGAGTCGGCCTGGTTGGATTCATGGCAGCGAAGGGAACCCGGCTTTGAAAAGCAGAAGGGGAAAACAATCAACCCAATTCTGTGTTTTCCAACTCCCGCTCAGGGCCCGCAGCAGAGTCAGTCTCCGGGCTCCCAACAAGAACAGCTGGCCAGCAGCAGGCTACCGGAGTGACTGCACCACCTGACTGGTCAGGCAGGCTGGCTCTTAGCCCAGCAGCTCCTCTCTGGCTGTGCAGAAATGCCTGCAGCAGCACTTGGCCTTGTTCCTGCTTCTGGTTGCTCCGGTCCCTGCTCCTCGGCTCGACCTGTGACCTAGGACTGCGGTTACCCTCTAGCTGTAGCATTTGGCTTCTGTCCCTCTGGCACTGACCCTCGTTCCTGGACTCCGCTCACCTAGAGCGAGAACTCCCGCTTTAACCACTAGGCCAGACCACCCACAGCCCAGTCGGTAACACTCCCAAACCTTCCAAACGGAGATTGTGTGTAACACCCGACATGCACAGCACATGTGGGGCTGGGGAGGGCTCGTCAGCCCTCCTGTGGGATGGTCTACAGGTGTGGAGTGCAATCACTGCGCAGCTTATGCTGACAAAGCCTTTATATCCCCACCTCCCCTCCATTTCGTACCTGCACAAGGTCCGTGAGACTAGAGAATAATTTGAAGGGCTAGAGCTTGAGCCAACGCATGTGCGCTGGCCGCAGAGAGAGGGCTGTGAAATACGGACATGTCCGTGCTCAGAGTTAGGGGGTCAGATGACGCCTTCCTCTAAAGTGAAGCCAGCGTCTCTCTGCAGCACTCCACTGGGGGCAGGGAATTTGCCCATTGTCAAGAGGAGGAAAATGACTTGTTTTGGTCTCCCCGTTGCTGTAGCGGGATCTCGGCAGCTGTCTGGAACAGCAGGAACTGGTAAGGACACAGGAGGTGCCATCCCTCCCCACTCCACACCCACCTTCCTCATTTGGCCCTGACTTCACACCTCTGAGGCTGGACCCGCAGCACCATCCCCAAGCTGAACGAGGAACTGAAACCAGGGCGTGTTTGGAAAGTGCTTCAGCACCAGTGAATACAACAATGCAGCACCAGGCTCCCTCTGTGCACCCCCCGCTCAGTCACTGCCGCACAAACCGAGGATTTCCCAGGGCTCGGGGGAAGGCTGAGGCCAGGGATGAGCCTGTTGCTGAGATTGGACAAGACTGCGGCTGAGGCTGGAACTGGGAGGGGCTATGCCACAGACACAGTGTGTGACCTTTGGCAAGTCCCTTTCCCTCTTTCTTCACCATCTGTAACCTGAGGCTATTATTGTATTTCCCGACACAGGGACCGTCTGTACGCTGCACCTAGCACAATGGGGCCCTTCAAGTGTTGCTCAGTAGAAAAAAGGGGAAAGGAGACAGTCCTGGAGAGCAGCTAGGAAAACGCTGCATTTACCTGGTGGGTGGAACCTAGATTGCACAATTGGTAACATTCACCCTCAGCAGCTGGAACTTGCAGGAAACGAGGAAGCTGGGGAATTGGGAATCTTAATAGGTTTGAAAGTGAGGCCAAAAATGGTGTCAGTAGCTGGGTGCATGGAATTCCCTCCATGGGGCAGGGCAGCAGATAGCACTGCATTTAGAAGGATGGGCCTGTTCAGAGGGGTGTCTCTTTTTAGAATATCTAAAAAAATGGTTTCCATACTGATCACACGTCCGGCATGTACCACCCCACTGCCGTTGGAAGGGGCAGATCTATACACATCAGAAAAAGGAGATCTTCTGAAGCTCACTTCCTGTACTGAGCATCCCACATTGCCCTTAGGTGACCAGATGTCCCTCTTTTATAGGGACAGTCCTGATTTTCAGGGCTTTTACATAGGCACCTATTACCTCCCACCCCAATTTTTCACACTTACTGTCTAATCACTCTAGTTACCCTCTTGGGAAAACTGGAGGGTTGGATTGGTGTTATTGGTATTTTGAGGTTGTTGGGGTTTTATTTTATTTGGGGGGGGGGGGATATGCACCATAAAAAACTGGCATGGCTAACACAGCTACTTTAATGAGGGGGAAGATCAGATCTGCTTGGGTGTTGCCTTTCTCACATCCGAGGCAAACCTAGTGGAGAGATAAGCAGCAGTTTATTAGTTGGGAGAGGCTCTCTAGTTTTGACTGCTCTAAACAGCCTATTTAACCACATCACAACAGCAGAAGCAAACAGCAAGAAAAAGATGAGGGAAGGTCACAGCTGGTTGCCATGCCAATCCAGAAACAAATCCATCTTTGGGTACATTTCCAATGCAATACACTAAGCAGGCAGGGAGAATTTAGCTCCTGCTGGAACTTTAAGAAGTGCCCATACATCACTTCCCAAAATTATGTTTGGGTCAAATCAAGAAGTTTCACATTTAATCAAAGTTTTGCATGTTGGACAAAACCCGAAAGGCTAAGGCACAAAATGAGTTACAGCTAGCAGGGAACATAAAAGGCAATTAGTAGAGGTTCTTTAAATACATTAGGAGCAAGAGAAAGACCATGGAGAAGGTAGGTCTTCTACTTCCAAGGGAAGGAGAGCTAATAACTGATGACATCAAGAAGGCTGAGGTACTTAATGCACATTTTGCTTCAGTCTTCTCTCTAAAGGTTAATGGTGACCAGATACTCAACAGTGGGGTCCCACAGGGTCTGAGTCTGGCACTATTCAGTAGTTTCATTAATGACTTCGCTAATGGAATGAAGCACATGCTCATAAAATTTGCAGATGACACCAAGCTGGGAAGGGTTGCAAGCACTTTGAAGGGCAGAATTAGAATTCAAAAATGACCTTGACAAATCAGAGATTTGGTCTGAAATCAATAAGATGAAATTTAATGAAGACAAGTGCAAAGTACTTTACTTAGGAAAGAAACATCAAATGCACAACTACAAAATAGGGACTACCTGGGTAGGTGGTGGTACTGCTGAAAAGGATCTGGGGGTTATAGCGGATCACAAATGAGAGGCAGCACTGTGATGCAGTTGTGAAAAAGGCTAACGTCATTCTGGGGTGCATTAACAGGAGTGTTTTATGTAAGACATGCAACTGTCTTGCTCTGCCCTCACCTCACCTGGAGCATTGTGTCCAATTCTGGGCACCACACTTTAGGAAAGATGTGGACAAACTGGAGAGAGTCCAGAGGAGAGCAACAGAAATGATCAAAGGTTTAGAAAACCTGCCTTATGAGGAAAGGTTAAAAACTGGGCATGTTTAAGTCTTAAGAAAAGTAGACTGAGGGGGGACCTGAGAATAATCTTCAATTAGGTGATGGGCTCTGACGATAGGACAAGAAGTGATGGACTTAATCTGCAACAAGGGAGATTTAGGTTAGATATTAGGAAACACTTTCTAACTACAAGGCTAGCTAAGCTCTGGAACAGGCATCCAGGGGAGCTTGTGGAATCGCCATCACTGGAGGTGTTTAAGAACAGGCTGGACAAACCCCTGTCAGGACTGGTCTAGGTTTCCGTGGTCTTGCCTCAGCACGAGGGCTGGACATGACTTCGAGGTCACGTCAAGCCCGACATTTCCATGGCAGCAGTTCTTCCCGAGTGGCCTTTGCATGCACCGACTTCCTTACAACGACACTTGCCCCCCCACCCCGACTAGCTCAACACCCTTTGCCGGCATTCTCACTCAGCACTTCAGCGATGGAGGCACCACCCCCATCTTACAAAGGCTGGCACTAACACACAGACACCAAGTGCCCCATGGCTGAAACAGAACCCAGGAGTCCAGTCCCCTAGCTTCACCCAGCAGACCACAGCAGGACACAGCTGTGAAGGGATTTCCCATTAGTTTCTGAATTCCTTCTACCCACCCAGGATTTACTTAGTGTGAAATGTAAGCCCTCCAGATATGGCGCAGCTGTGCAGAGGCCAAGCTCCTGGGGGACAGCTGCCACAGTGAAAGAGGACATGCATCTGCTTTAGAGAATTTGGGGTTCGGCACAAACGAGGAGGAAGTGTCCAGAGTTAACAAGGCTCCATACTGTCCCTGGTGCATCGTTCTCCAACCCGGAAGGGACACAGGCCTTTACGAGTCAGCAGCGCTGACAGTTGCAACACAAGGCTGGCTCAGGGTATCCGAGGGAAGGAAGTGTGCAGTTGTGAAATGCTTTGCTGCAACTTACTGTAAATTCTAGTCCTTGGAGAACAAAGCCAGCAGTGAGTGCCAGTGTGTTTGCTAAATGGCAGCTGCTATCCTGAAAACGTACAATTGGCTCCCTGCTGTAGACTTTTCCTTTAAGTTGAGATTTTCATAGCCGACACTGGGACCTAGCCCCACAACTTCCAACCCCAGCCTTGAACTTTGACAGTGTCAGGTTTCTCTTCTCCCTGTGGTAAATTTCAAACAGATTTAAATTGGGAAATAGGTAGTAGACAGCACATCACGTCCTAGCTCTACACAACAAAAACGAGCGTGGGCTGATTCTGTTCTCCTTTCCCCTCACACTCACTGTTCTGCCGACCTTGGGGCCACCACCTTTGGAAGGCCTCACCAACCCAGCTCAGCCAGCAGTACGACAGTGGAGACTGTAAATGGAAAAACACCGTGCAGCTCACTTCAATTAAAGGGACGTTGTTGGGCCATTCACATCCAAAATGAGCTTGGCTTTCCCTCCCAGCCTCTTCTCTCAGGAGACTCCTGGACAAGAAGGGGAGGAAATGGGGGGGAAAATCCCACTGGGGTGGATCCTCCCACTCTCATCCCTGGAATGTTTTATGTTTACAACTGTATCGATATGAGTAAAACTGATCATGTAATTTACCAGGCCAGTCGCACCTGTGAGGTTCAGGGTCCATCTTCCCATCACAGCAGCCATCTAGCTAGGTCCCTGTACCGTGCCCATCACCACCGAATTTGAGCAGCTCCCTTGGGGTAAGTGCTCCACCATGACATGCAAACCCACACATGAAACAACACAGATCCACAGGAATGCTTCTGGTATCTATGGAAACAGTTTCCCAGAGATACATACTTCCAAAATAGGTTTTTGCCACAAGTGGATTTTGCTCAGTGGCGATGAATATTTGGAGAGGAACAACTGAGGCATGGCACCTTGGCAGGGCCAATGGGTGGGAAGAGCTACGCCCATTGGCATAGATTCTGGTCCTGTTAAAGGAGAGCAGTTTCCTCCATCTCCTGGCACAGTAAGTCTAAGAATTAGGGCTGTCAAGCGATTAAAAAAATTGTGATTAATCACAATGTTAAACAATAATATAGAATACAATTTATTTAAATATTTTTGGGTGTTTTCTACATTTTCAAATATATTGCTTTTAATTACAACACAGAATACAAAGTGCACAGTGCTCACTTTATATTTGATTACAAGTATTTGCACTGTAAAAAAAGATAGTATTTTTCAACATACCTCATACAAGTACTGTAGTGAAATCTCGATCTTGAAAGTTGAACTGACAAATGTAGAATTATGTACAAAGAATAACTGCATTCAAAAACAAAACAATGTAAAATTTTAGAACCTGCATGTCCACTCACAGTCTTACTTTTTGTTCAGCCAATTGCTCAAACAAGTTGGTTTACGTTTGCAGATAATGCTGCCCCCACTTCTTGTTTACAATGTCACCTGAAAGGGAGAACAGGTGTTGCATGATAGTTCTGTGCCAGATGCACTAAAGATTCATATGTCCCTTCATGCTTCAACCACCATTCCAGGGGACATGTGTCCATGCTCATGACAGGTTCTGCTCAATAACAATTCAAGGCAGTGCGGACCAACGCATGTTCATTTTCATCATCTGAGTCAGATGCCACCAGCAGAAGATTAATTTTCTTTTTTGGTGGTTCGGGTTCTGTAGTTTCCGCATCAAAGTGTTGCTCTTTTAAGACTTTTGAAAGCATGCTCCACATCTCACGTCTCTGATTTTGGAAGGCATTTCAGATTCTTAAACTTTGGGTTGAGTGTTGTAGCTACCTTTAGAAATCTCACATTGGTACCTTCTTTGTGTTTTGGCAAATCTGCAGTGAAAGTGTTCTTAAAATGAACAACATGTGCTGGGTCATCATCCAAGACTACTAGAACATGAAAGATGTGGCAGAATGCAGGTAAAACAGAGGAGGGGACATACAATTTTCCCCCAAGGAGTTCAGTCACAAATTTAATTAACACATTTTTTTTAACAAGTGTCATTAGCATGGAAGTATGTCCTCTGGAATGGTGGCTGAAGCATGAAGGGGCATACAAATGTTTAGCATATCTGGCATATAAATACCTTGCAATGCTAGCTACAAAAGTCCCATGCAAACTTCTTTTCTCACTTTCTGGTGACATTGTAAATAAGAAGAGGGCAGCATTATCTCCCATAAATATAAACTAACTTGTTTGTCTTAGCGATTGGCTGAACAAGAAGTAGGACTGAATGGATGTGTAGGCTCTGAAGTTTTACATTGTTTTGTTCTTGAGTGTAGTTCTGTAACAAATATAAATCTACATTTGTAAGTTGCACTTTCAAAACAAAGATTGCACTACAGTACTTGTAGGAGGTGAATTAAAAAATACTATTTCTTTTATCATTTTTACAGTGCAAATATTTGTAATAAAAAATATACACTTTGATTTCAATTACAACACAGAATACAGTATATATGAACATGAAGAAAAACATCCAAAACATTTAATACATTTCAGTTGATAACGGTGCAATTAAAACTGATTAATCCCAATTGTTTTTAATCACGATTACTTTGAGTTAATCGCGTGAGTTAACGATGATTAATTGACAGCCCTACTAAGAATCACGCTCTCAGACATCTGTTGAGCTCTGCAGAGTGGTGTGGAGAAAGACATGACAGCAGCATGCAGAGTCAGGTTGGATTCCATCCCCTCGCTCAACCCGGCTTCTCAGCTCAGTCAGGAAACTGCCACATGGGAAAGTTGAAATTTGCAGCTGAACTTTGGGGAAGCCACCAGCTTGGCTGGAGTGAAATTGGCTGGTGAGAGTGGGGAGAAGCTGGGCCCACTGGTAGGGTGACCAGATGTCCCGATTTTATAGGGACAGTCCCGATTTTTGGGTCTCTCTCATATAAGCTCCTATGTCCCCACTCCCTGTCTTGATTTTTCACACTTGCTGTGTGGTCACCCTACCCACTTGCACAAATGGAGAAACTTTGCCTTGGATAAAACTTAGACTAGGCACCGAAGTCTCAGCTGGCACAGGCTGGAGCATGGAGACTGGCCGAGGCTTCACCCAGCAAAGCTGGATGAATGCTTCTCACACCCAGCTGCAGCAGCCTGTGTGGGAGGTCGGGGTACCTCACTGGGGGAAGGCAAAAGGAGCTGAGGGTCACCTGACAATACACAACTCTGCCATGTGGCTGGATAACCCAAATCCATATATTTGTAAAGCTTGTAAAACCCAGTCTTAACCTGTAGAATTACAGAATCTACCACCTTTGATTTGTCTCCACCCGGTCCAGGTTTGTAAGGGACTATTGAGACGTTAGAACACGGTTTGTTCTAAACAGCCTCTTGCCCCAAAGCCTCCAGGCTGGGCAGCTTCTCAACAGCCTCAGATTGTAAAGACGGCCCCTCCAGCAAATCACACAGTGGAGTGGCCAGGCTCTGCAGACGGTCTGCCCTAGCCATCACACTGCAGTCTGCAAGCAGATAGGTGCTAAGCCAAGTCAGGCACAAAGAAATTAAAGGAAGACAGACTCCATGAGGAAGACATTACATGTCTCTTCTCATCCCCCGAGTAACTACCAGCAAGGAGCGCCACATCTATTTTAAACTTTCCTTTGATAAAGTATCTGAAAGGTGCTGGGGTAGTGGCCGCCCTAGAGAACATGACGCTCTGCCTACACAACGTGCACAGTATAAGAATTCCTATGTGGCTCTACCATTGTGTGTACTCTGCATTCCGGAGAGCCACCATTACAAGGGCTGTATGCCATCATGGGGTGGCAGGATGTGTGGTGTACACACTTATTTTCTGCTAGGAACTGGATTGAGAAACAAGTCATTTCACAAAAGCCTTTAAGCAGCTGTGGGACGGATACGATTTTCAGTCACTGCTGATGTGGCTTGGATTCAAATTAGCAAGCTGGAGGCGAACAGCTCCAGGCTCCATTACCCACTCTTCAGCCACCTACCCGCAGAAAAGAAAGATACTGGAGGACAAAGCTCCTTTTGAGAAGTGTCAATTCTGCAACGCTGGACGTTGACTAGAAACGAAAGGCCTTAGCGGCCTACTTGAAAAAAGGGAATGTTTGAAGTAAGTGAAAATACAAAAAAAGTTTGCGAGTTCTGGGCTTGTTTCCAAGAATGTCAAACTAAAGAAAGGACATGATTCTCTGATAAATGGCTGCAGGTAATATTTTCAAATGTTCTAAGCCTCATTGCAAGTCAATAGGACTTCGATTAAGTGCTTATGTCACTTCTGAAGATGGGACTCGGGCACATTTTTGAAAGTTTCACCCTGTCTAGTTTGTGTCTAGACGGTTGTATCCTATGCTAATCTACACAAATCTTAACCCCCGGCAAGAAATTAAACATTGGCTGCTACCTACCTGCTCAGGCCGCGGACACTCGTTCTAATGGAACTGAGCAGCACAGAACGCCACAGGAACAAGGTGTCAAAGAACAACAACAGACAATGGAACTTTGTAATCAAGGATTTTATCTTTGAAAATGGAAGCAAATATTTGGACAGGATACTACGGACGCTCTATAAGAGCGCATCTCTCCAATGCTTTGCTGGTTCTCTCCTGGGATATCACGGCTAAAAAAAGCTTCAGGCACTGACTCCGTTTGAGCCTGGCTAGGCATCATCAGTTCATTTAAATAAAATACAAGCAATAAACTAAAAAACCAAGGAGGACTTTCCCCGCCCCCTTCTCTTTAAACCATCACTCTACCTTACAACAGTGTTGGTTGGGCAGTTAAATCTGGCATTTCAGAAACTTCATTCCCTCCGATTAGAAAAACAAAGACCCCCCAGCACACACATACAAATTAACAAGGAGATCACTACCCAGGGGAGAACTGGGTTTTGTCTGCCAAAATCCACCCCACCCCACCAGCCATTGATCGCAGTACAAAACACACCAAACATTCAATGAATTGTCTAGGCTGCAAACTCAATTTTCAACCCACAACGCCAAGAACATTGGCTCACTGCCTTAAATAACCCAGAGCTGGTTTTATGAAGCTTTCATCCGGTGACACTGTACACTTTCTCTGTCCTCTCTCATCAACTCTTACGTTTCACCTGCTAAAAGTTCACTTAACTGTCCCAATGGTACGGCTTCACCTTCGGTCAGAACCACTCCCCTTCCAGAACAAGAGACTCCATCATAAGTTTTGAACATGCAAATACAAGAAAATGGAGAACTTGAGAAATTCTAGCTAAACTACTGGAAGAGAAATTCAGCGCTCACTCCTTTGCCCAGATGAAGGAATGCGAACCTGCCCCATGCAAAGGCAGCCTCTCGTCTGGCACTTCCTCAGTTAATTGGGAAAGCAGTCCCCGTGTGTGTGTATATATATTAAGCAGTAGTGAGACCCTTCAGGGATCAAACCTCAGGTGGAAAAGGGTATTTTAGTCTTATCAGCTGGTTCACTGCTCTGGCCCACAGACAGGTTTTAACTGCATTTGTGGTTGATCTGCCTCTTCCCCGGTGCCAAGGCAAGTTGCCCTGGCCTGGGTGGTGCTCAACACGTATCACAGCAAACTGTGCCGACTACCAGAGGTCTAGCACCCTCTGCCCCAACAGGTGCTGAAGCGCTCACCCCTGCAGGTAAATCCTTTGCAAGCCCGATCAGGGCCCAAACGCCGCTCCCTCTCATGACGCAGACCCTCATGGTAAGCAGACAGTCACTGGGCTGAGGCAGTCGTAGCCCCACACCCAAGTCAGGATGTTGGCTTTGGATTAACATGCACTTAATCGAATCTTTCACCTGAGGATCTCAAAGGTTTCTGAGACCAGGGCAGAAAAGCTAGGACTGCAATGGGACTGGAGATAAAGGTCACTTATATTTCAGGAAATCTTGTGTTCCCACCAGCTATAGTAAAATCCCATCCCAGGGGTTACCAGGAGAGAGTGACAGAGGGAGAACAGGTATTGGAAGGGTTTTGATTTTGGAGCCCTGTCATTGGAATGTTACCCAACTACTTCTAATGCTGCTCTGAAAGCCATATTGGGGCTGGAACTCCTCAGCATCAAAAATGGGGGCAGAAATTAGTTTAAGCTCACAAATTTAAGAGCTTCTTTATGAGCAAAGGAGCCTGGTCTTGCAGCATTTAATGCAGAGACACAAATTTACAGATAGGCAAAGGATTGGAATAGACATAATGGAAAACTTGGCTACGTGCTCACGTCCCGCTGGCTTGCAAATCAGAATTCTGGGCATTCGTCTTAGCTATTTCGCTGCGCACCCTTCCACCTTATGTTAGCTGATAAACAGAATGAACATCTGCAATGTAAAAAATATTTGGCCTTTAAAAAACAAAATGCCCATTCTGACAACGTTAGGATAATCCAAGCACAGAGTGTTGGAAGAGGACAGCATGGCTCCAGGACAAGGGGTCAGTCTCTCGAATGTAGAAAGGGAAAAAAGAGTTATGGGTGACATGAGTCACTTCACTCACAACCAAGTTTTTTAAGCTAGGTGCTGATGGTGACTGGGACACTGTTAAAAAGGCAGTAAAGTCAACTCACATGGGTTTATGGGAGGGGCTCTAGAACTGCCTTGTCCACACTGCAAATGGAACTGATCAGATTGTTCAAAGATGAAGATTTATACAAAACAGCTTCATTTTGTTCTCTACACAGTATAAACACACACATGCACAGCCACACCCCAATCTCTACACACTCACACACACAGTGGTGTCCCTTTAGATTTAAAAAACAAATACTGCAAAGTGCCAAATAGGAAAAATAAAAGGCTTTTTTTTGTGGCAACTTTAAAAAAAATGGTTAAGAACAATGTGGCGTTGGTCCCTAATTCTATAAAAGGATAATTGGGCACAACACTGACAGTCAGAATAGTTTGTTTTCAAAAATTCATAACATCTGGAAACAAATTGTAAAAGTAGCACTTATTCTTTTGACTTAATTTTGACCAAGTCACGTAACACATTAAAACATCAGAAAAATTGTTCACTAAAAAGCTTGGCTTTTAATCATCGGCTTTCGCTGAAGTTAATTTAGGAGAATAATAAAGTTCTTATTGGAATGCTGCACGCTGCTGCTTGACGAACTTCTGAAATGGAATGTCTTCTTGAACGGCAGTGCCTCCCCAGCCCTGCTCCAGCTCAAAGTTCTGCTCCCTTTGCTCTCAAACCGTCATCTTCGCCATCTGCTGTTCTAACTTGGAAATGCGCTCGTCTTGATTGGAGATTGTGTCTTTTATAGATTTAAGCTCTTTCAAAATCTCATCCAATTTGGCTTCGTTTTGCTGGAACCAAACAAAAAACAAAACCAGAATTCATTAAAAATTGGCCGGAAGGAGCAATTCTGCATATTGACGTTTGAGGTTTCTAAAGCAAACGTGCTCCAGCACAAAGGGATTTCAAAGGGGGATTCTTACAGATAAACCAGCTGGGAATCATGTGCTCTTGAGTGCTAACATGAAGCTTCTGACACAGGGTAACATGCTAATGGCACAGCAACTAGCAGCATTTCTAATGGAGTTAGGGCAAATGTAAAGGGTACACTGGGCCAGGGTTTGCTTTTTAATGGAGTTTATATTCCCCTTTATTCAATGGCCTGATACACTGAATCTGCTCTTATAACCAACACTATTGGGGCACCTGTCAGCCAATATAGCCAGACCACAGGGCGTTTCACACCCGCCTTCTCAGCAGTCCACTCGGTCAGGATTATTCTGTCTGATTTGCTGTGTTTGGTTTTAGACACATGATGGGCTCATGAATTAGGATTCAAAGTTCCTCTGTTAACCAGAGGAATTACAAACGAAAGTCAGATTCCTGTGGGAACAAGTTCCCAGGGTGGGAGCAGGATTTTTAGGGTCAGAAACCATTTCAAACTCTACCACTGCCTAGCAGCACAAAACCATTCCTCCCAGTGCAGCTCTGTGGGGGAACTGGGCTGAGGGACTGTAAATCCCCCACGTACGTGTGTGGCCAGATCACCAGGCCTAACACACATTTGTGCAAAAGGTTCACAGGGCACTTCAATAGCTACAAGTGATCTTAGACTTACCTCTTGTCCGGAAAACCACCTACCCTAATAGCCCCTGGGCCCTAAGTCCATGCTAGTTAGCTAGCTAGGCTGTTACTGCAGGGATGGGCCCAGTGTAACGAGGGCATTTGGTTTTTTACTGATTCAGAGCGTAGAGCACCCCTGCCTGAGACTCCAGTGCCACTCCCTGATGGCCTGTGAGACGTTACTCACAATGTTTGAGGTGTCTGCTGCTTTCTTTGGGGTGTTAATGAGATCGCTTTTCTTGTTTGCTGCAGGCTTGTTGTCCAATATGTTCTTTTTGACCACCTTGAGATCCCTGTTTTTGCCTGGAATGTACCCATGTTTCAAAGAAATGAGAATGGGATCAGCGTTCTTCCCCTCAAACCACTCTTCAGCTTCCAGGGCTGCTTCAGGACCAGCCGTATCGGGATACAGGTCATCTTGGAAAAGGTCAGACTAGAAGTCAGAAGGAATTAATTAGTCACATGCTTTGGGCTGGAAGGTGCTATACAACTTCCACTGCAGGCAGCACCTCACCTTTCGGGGGACCGTCATGATAATGGGCTCGCACTTCCGCTCGTGAAGTTTGAAGAATCTTTCAAAAAGAAAAAGCACAACTTAGTGGGAGCAAATGCCAGTCGGCACATGGAAGCTGGGCTTGATTCCTGTTCACCCAAATGGATACTAGTGGTCAAGGGGTGGGGGAAGAGGCGGTAAATGAGAATGATTAAGAGGTTTCAGCTGGGTAATCCCCCCCCACCCCATTACACCCAGCAGTTGAAGGGGCTTTTCTAAGGGCTGGTGAAAACTACCAAGCTTTGTGCGCCAGTGCTTCTATACCTTTAATGACTGGGTGGACTGACGGCACCCTGTGCGAAGAGAACAGCGTATGGAAACAAGATTCTTTAGGCAGTCTCTTCAGTTTGGCCTGACGATGCTCTCAGTATGTCACAGGTTGCTGCTGAGACTGGCGATGAGCACTATACAAATATAGGCTACACGCACTGTCTCTCTGCCACCAGGCTGCTGCATTACACATGGCCTATCTCCACACCAGTCTTCCACCTCTACTCGTATTTCGAGCTAGAAGACAATCACCAATTAAACGGTTATGGTGGGTGCCGTGGGATGTTTGCCTGGCATGGCTTTCGCTGGCTGTTTTCAGCCACGTCAGCAATCTTTGGTTAAGCCAATGCTGCTGTACTGTTCTCCAAGAGACCGAAATTGTTTCTAATCTAAGTTTATAAAGCAGTATTGGAAGGAGATTAATGCTAGACTATCAAAGAGATATCCCTTTAATATTAAACCCTGTAGTAAACCAGGCTTATGTCTGACCCAATATAGATCAGAACTGCCTCGAGGGAACACACTTGGTTTTAGCAAGGCCGATTCCAGCAGCTTGCTGTGTTAGATACTGTCCATCAGTCTGTTACAGTCTGAACCCAAACACTGACCCACTTTCAGTTCAGATCACATTATCCCTAGCAGAAATATTAGCACTCGTCACAGGGAGCAAAGGGTACTACAGAAATCCTGACGGAACATGAGAGCGAGCGAGGTCTCTAAATCAGTCGTTATTTGCGTCACTGTCTCAGACCACACATCCAATTGAGCTTTTAAGTGCTCCCACCTCCTTCAGTTCTTGTACCAAATGCATCTCTTGCTTGTGTGAGGTTGTTTTGCTTTGTACTACACGAACCTGGCCGGCGCGGCCCAGGACATGTACGAAAGCAGGAATATAAACGGGCTAGCCCGATTAGCCGTGTTGCTCACATCCATGGGCCAGCCGCTCAGCACTCCTAGTTACCTGGCGATTTCACACTTGTTCACATCCAGGCCCCTCTTTGGCATGAACCCCATCCCCCTCTGCGGTTCTTTGCTGCTGAAGGTGTTGAGGTAGTGGACATATGGGGATTCATCGGTGATCTCAAAGTAGCGAATGCTGCTGTCACCCTGCAGGGAACAAAGAAGGAGGAGAATGAAAGGGACGGTGACTCTTCCATGGCCCTGGGATACTGTGCTTAGAATGTGGGGGGACTCCCATCCCAGCAAAGCCCCGTGTCCTTTACACAAAAAGCAGGCTGACCTCTGCTGTCGAGCCTCCTCCCTGAAGGGAGAAGGAATGCACCGTGCCAATGCACAAGCCGCCTCCAGCCCAGTGGCTGCCTCTACACAGCCGTCAAACACAACGGCAATACTACAAACACCGTGTTGCACTGGAACGTCCGCAGTCCAAAGCGGACGTGAATGAGGCAGTGCTGGAGATGCAGGCAGCCGCAATGTACCAGGTAGGTGAGGCAACAAAGGCGGGGTTAAATGCAGGGACCAGTGGCGTTTCCATTACATGGGAGGTGAAGGGAATATCTCATAACAATCTGACCTTCAAAAAAGCATTACATAAAAGGAGAGAAGCATCAGAAACAATTGCCCCATGAGTAATGTACATTTTATAGTTAATTTCCTCCACTGAAATTTTCACTGCTCATCAGGCTAATGGCCTCATCTCAGCCTGCTTAGTCACTCTCAGTCTCCTGCTGCATTCAGACAGACCTATTAGCATGGCTACCATAAACCAGATGTCCAGTGTAATCAAGATTCGTTATCTCAACAGGCTCTCACAAGCAAACTGCCGCACAGCCACTTCGCTCCTCTCGGAAGCTACTCCTTACCTTGCCACACAAGTAAATGATATTGGTGTCCGGGTCGTAGAATGGAAGCAGCACCCCATTGCTGGTGTCCATTTCATGCAGGGCTATTGGTTCTTCCATATTTTTCTGCAAATGAGATTTGTATCAGATCATCAGAGAATAGGAATCCCCAGTAAATTCATTAGCTAAATCCTTTGTGATTCCTACTGTTTAGGGGAATGACCAACAGCAATTTCACTTCTCTGAAGGGCCTTACGTTGTAGCACGCACGGTCATTGTTTGAGAGTAAGCTGTTTTTAACACACGCCAAGTTAAGGAAGAGATTAGAGACACAACCATGGTACTAAGTCTATTGCACAGTAAGAAACAGACTACGTCAAGCTAGGTACCACACTGTGACGGCACATGAAAGATTTCAGATGGACGTGGCCCTCTCGGAAGGCCTACAGGATTTGCTTTTTGCTTTGGTCAGATTTACGTTTGGCTCGGCTGGCTTGTTCTAGGACATCACTCCTTTGCATATATTTTCTAAGCTGTTCAATGATAAATGCAGCGTTGAATATTTAGCTGCTGTTATGTCTTCACTGTTCTTGGGAAGACACAGACGACTTCCTCCAAGGAGGTTATACAAGAGTCAATTTCCTTTACAGATACAAATTTGGGGCCTAAACAGGTTGTCGCTGTCCTCGGCTGTGACATGTAGGGGCAGGATTAGAGAGCTGAGGAAAAGGGGAATATAATCTCACTAATAAAATGTAAGCGTTGCGGTAACTAGCAGGCTGTCTTGGCCAGTAACTTATGACAGCATTATAACTAAGGACCAGCTGGATGGCACATACAGGATTCCACAGGGCGAGCTGCCGTTCACTCATGCGGCTGAAGCCGGTGGTAAAGACGTTGCCATCGGAGAGGAAGATGGCTCTCATGGGCCGCGCTCCCTCATGGGCCCTCTCCTTCTCCTGAAATGGATTTGCAGAGAAAAACATTCAGCACTCAGAAATCCTGATTCATGATGAATTAACCCAAATTCTATTCGTCGAGTTGCATAGAACCACTGCCCCAAGAAGCTGACCAGATGGGATACAGCCTCCAGGTCCTTGCCCAAAGCTCCAGGTGAAAAAATAATTACTAATGTACAAGAAAAGCAGCATCCATTCAGTTGGTTTCTTTCAGCGCTGCCTAGCATGCAGAATTACACATTCTAAAAGCAAGATTGAAACGAACTGATGTTTCAACAAGCTACAGCACATGCAAATGGACAGCTATGCCACTAACTCTCCCTCTGCATCTACAGGTACCCAATTTTGCCTGAAAATTACACGTGAAATTACCCTTGTGCAGATTTAAAAATCGGGCCCAAAATGTTGATAATTCAAGCACAAATGCGAATAAAATTAGATGGAGTGTCTCAGCACTGCTACCCTTCCTGTAACATTTCACCGGCTTTGCAAATGTCTCACCACATTAAACAAAACACAAACATTGAGTTTGTCTACATGCTTTTGCTAAGCATCTCCTGCACTGACACTCCACTGCTTTTAGCATACTCACAGCAACAATTTCTTGTTTCCTAGGGTCAATCACTCGGACTTTTTTGTCTTTAGAAGCTGTACAGATCAGGCTGCCGTTGCGATTCCAGCTCACATTGTAAATCATGTCCAGATGCATGTCATCCAGGTTTATAAGGGCTTCACCTGTTCCCACATTCCAGATAATGACTATATTATCACAACCTAAAGGAGAACAGTAACCAGACCTTAGAGTCAACCCACATCCAGAACACACAGGCAGTTTTCAGAGGGGTTTAAAACAAAGGATAGTTCTAAGGAAAGCCAGTTCTATTCTCAGGAAGAGGAAAAAACTTGATCTATGTTCTGCTTCCATCATTAATTGTGTTACTGCAGGACGAGGAGCCCTGGTAACAGACCAAGACCCCACTGTGCTAGCAACAAAAGCAGATTCTCCAGAATAAAGAGACCTCCCCCACGCTTCATATGGTTTGCAGATGCACAGTCAGTATCAATCTGTGTAGCCATGCCATGGGTAGAACATGTGGAAGGCCTGCTTCCATTTTAAGGGGGTATTTAAGTCAGAAAACTGTAAAGCAGCATAGAGCCACCTGTACCCTCCAGGATACACCACCTGGGCACGTTTAAAGTTGCTCGTAACCTGTGTGTTTGGGATGAAGAACATTTCTCAAGGTCAGTGGCATTAAGGATGTCCTGCAGTTGCCCAGAACAGAAGGTACAATGTCTAGGTGCCTGATAAGGAGCATTGTACAATCTGTTCCCAGCGCTTGCAATGCAAGAATAAAATAGGAAGGACTCTCCGTTTTAAGCAGCCTCAGGAGAGTTCACACAGAACCCTTCCTGTAGATTATTAGTGGACTGGGGACAAACATTTGCAATAAATTAATGAGCAGAATTTGAAGACCATCTGGGTAACCCGGTGGCAGAAGGCGGCTATTGAGAAGTTGGTGTCAGGCTGGAGGACACTTCCGTTTGCTGCAGCGACACTATACAAGCCAACTGGGCGAAAGGCCGGCAGGGTTTGCTGTCTGCTGTGGTCAGATTTATGCTTAGCTCAGCTGGCTTGTTGCATGGTTCCAGCAGGGTCAAGGCTGCCTCTAGCAACCAGGAATAGAAACTTTCTCCTTCTTAGATGCAGGAAGTAAAAAGCCACTTCTTGGTATTTTAGCTGCCACTTAGATTAGACTACACTGTTCTTCCCTTCCTGTGCCAGACCTTCAGCCACCACACTCTGGCCTTGGCTACACTCGCGGATTCACAGCGCTGCTGCTGCCGCGAGAGCTCTCTCGCAGCGCTGCGAGTACTCCACCTCTCCGAGGGGAATAGCTTGCAGTGCTGCGAGCGAGCGTGCAGCGCTGCAGGTGCTGATTACACTGGCGCTTCACAGCGCTGCACTCGCTGTGCTCGGGGGGGGGGGGGGGGGGTGTTTTTTCACACCCCTGAGCGCAGCAAGGGCAGCGCTGTGAATTGCCAGTGTAGCCAAGGCCTCTGATAAAGAGAACAGCCCCAAAGGCTCTCCAAGATCCCTCCCCCACCTCTGCTGGGCGCTCATCAGCCAGACAGCTCTTTTTCTTGGCCCCGCCCCAATCCCAGTTTGCATATGGCCCAGGTCAGCAGTAAGGGGCTAGCAAGAATGGAGACTTTCGCACAGCAGCGCCGTTCCACACAGGCAATACTACTAGGCACAAACACAGCACTTGTCATCTTCAAAGCACTTCATCAGCCTCCCACTAGGGGACAAATCTGTCTGCCATCCAGTGGCCAGATCCCAGGTTTAGTGGGGGTGGACGTAGTGTTCTGAAACCTAGATTCCCTCCTGGTTCTAATTCATCTGTGCCCTACCAACCTGTCTGCCCTGTGCTCGTCCTGCTTTCCCCACCTCCTCCTGGCCTGGCATTCTGCCTCTTCCCCCAGCACCCTCCTCTACTACAAACACTGCACTGCTAGAACAGCAGAGCCCTTTCCTGGCCCCGCTGGCCACCCCCTTTTCAAGCACTACGGATCCCGGGAACTCCCAGTGTGGCAGTGCACCAAGAATCTGTACACGGGCAGCAAAATCGAGCCCAGAATGTCCTGAACACCCCTGATATGGCACCCGGGCAAAGCTCAGCAAGGGGCGAGGTTAAGACAGGCAACTTCATAAACCATCATCCACCCAGCTCCCACCCTCGTATGCTGGAGACATCCAAAAGGTGTCCCAGGTTTGTTTAGTCACCAAATACAGGGCCACACTAATCTCCTCCCTGCTAGCTGGTCTCCCAGTGCAGCCGGAACAGCTGGAAGTGCCGGTTATACTGCTCCACATGCCAGACTGAAAGGCGTAACGCTGGGCCTACAGCCGCCATCCAGTGAATTAAGAATCCGGTTCCCGGGACTCGCAGCTGCTTCCAGCAATGCCCCAGACCTCCTGGGATCCTGTCTCTTTAAAATTTCTCTAGTGCAGAGAATGATTGACACAGGAGTCGGCCAGCACTTCCTGGTCTGATCACACACTAAGAAGTAACTGGGGTAGGAAGCAGCAGAGGAGAGGGAAAAGAGTGGCTGAAGCCAGCCTGGGGGCCAGCAAATCTTCAGGGATCTGGGCATCAAGGCTCCCCACGCCCCACCTGCAGAAAGAGTTTCGCCAAGGCAGAGCGCGTGCCAGGAGAGGAACCCCCGGCTCCACCTCCTCCCCCAGCCTGCAGAGAGGGCAGGCTCCGGCAGCTGTGCAGAGGGGGGGGGAGTCTGTGCCTCCATGACTGCACAGCCTGCCTGGAGTTGGTGTCTCAGCTGATGAGAAGCTGGAGCAGCAGGAAGGGAAGCGAAGCAGCCTGGCCCAGCCCAGGGTTGGTAGGGCAGAGAAAGGCACCGTGGGAAGATCAGGAGAGAGACCCACGGCTGGTACTGCCTACCAGAGAAAGTTACGGACTGACTCAGAGCACCCCTTGCTGACTGAGACCTCCTGGGGCTCCGGATTACAGCAACCCAAGGGACTAGGGAGGGGGCCCCCAGCTGGGCAGAGTCAGACACAGCCATGGCTGTATCATAAACTGTTCCACGTGGGCTTTGGTTGCTGTTATTAAAAGGAAAGAGGAATCACCCGGCCCACTTTGGGACTGCACCGCTGCAGACTGCGCCTTGCCAGAAGCCAGGGCACAAAGAGTCTGGGCTCCGGAATACGAGACTGGTGCAAGTAATCAACGTGCGGAGGATTTTGCACGCTGTGTGGCCTGGCAAGCAAAGGACGGGGAGCCAGCAATTTCTAACCCGTAACCCCAGCTGTGTAACCAAAGCACTCCAAGGCCTTGCACACCGGCTACGTATGGACACGTGACCTACCTCACAGGGTTGTCACGAGGACTAGCTCACATTTGTGAAGGGTGCTGATGAAAAGCACTAGGTAAGTGCTGAGACTCTTTAGAGGAGGAAGAAAAGCTTTAAAAAGACTGCCATTCCAGCCAGCATAGGTTTGGTTATTGCAGCAACTTCAGTTCACACAGGTTTGGACCCTCCAAGTTTTGGTTTAATTGAAATCCAAAACTCGAGACACAACTAAGACTTTTGCTCAGCTTTGCTGCATCACCTATGGGCGAGAGGGGACAAGTGGATGGAACTGAACAGGGACTCGGCTACTAAGGAGACAACGGTCACATAAGACTGAATCACTCCCTCTCTCTATTGGAGGAATAAGGGGAGAAGAGAAGGTCCCGGAGTGAACTGGACGAATTTGATGGATGTGTTTCTTTGAGGCATTCTGAAGGTTAAGAGGTTTCACACTTGGGGTGCAGGGGTTTTAGAGCATTGGTCGCACTTTGCACTTCTTTGTGTACTGAACTTCTTGAGAGGGGATGAAGCAGGAAGAGGAGGAGGTGGTCGTGAGGATAGAGGAGGAAGAGGGTGGTAACACAGGAGCGCGGAGAGGTGCAGTGCCTGCCCACACACACCATGGCAGGGGAGTGAGATTTTCTGAGGTGTGGGAGTACTTCCACATTGCCCCGCCCCGGACTGGTCACCACCCCAGCCAATATGCTGCCTGCAGGCTCTGTGGCCGACAGGTCAGCCGTGGTCCAGGGCTGAACGTTGGGACCACCGCTCTGTGGAAACACCTGAGGAGCATGCACAGAGAGGAGCTGGAGAAGAGTGGGCACAGGCAGGTCAACCAATGCCCAGTGGCGCACTTGCCTGTGGTACAGCACCAGCCAGTCGCAGAGGGGGAATGGGCTCACCTCATGGAGCAGATGGGGGCGCTGGCTCTGCGTGCCAGCCAGCGGGAGAGGGAAGTAGAGAAGAGGGAGAAGGCCGTGGAACGCAGGGCAAGGGCCGTGGAGCGGCGCGAGAGGGCCGTGGAGCGGCGCGAGAGGGCCGTGGAACAGGGGGAAAGGTCTCTGACAGAGAGGATGCTGAAGATGAAGGCTGAGGAGGTTCAGGTGCGGCTGAAAGGCACATGCGAGAGGGAAAGTGCCCTGGCCTCAGTTGCTGCTCTCCCCATGCATTTTGTGTAGGAATACTTGGGCTTTAGGCCCATGTTGTGAGACTCAGAGCAACACCCAGGCAGGTGACTGAAGCAACATTTTAAGACCTGGTGTGAACTGTCTGGACTGTGTTCTAGGCCTCTGACCTGCGAAACAGAACCACCAATCTCCCTGATTCCCTTCAGCCTCTGACGGCCTCCTTCTGAAACAAAAGGCACGGATCTTGCATGTTCAAAGCTGGGACAAACGATTATATGGCTCCTGGTTTCTGACACTGGGGAATACAGAGCTCCACCAGGCACAAGCAGTCTCAACAAGACCCCCGCACAAGCAATGCTGAGGGTAGACTCAGCCAGTCATGGCCCTAGCAGGCTGACGATGTGGTCAGTCAAATCTTTGGTTAGGAAACCAGTTCGAAACCAAATCGAAGTCTCAAAAGACATCTGCCTATGCAGAGGGCACAGAGGATCTAATGACCCAGAAAAGATTCCAGTGAAACTCTGCTAGTTTCCATTACTAGACTCAAAACTAACCTAGCCAACTTTCGCAGAGTTTCAGGCTACGCAATCAAGTCCTCATGCCACTTTTACTGAGACTGACTTGGACCACAAAAATATGTCTTCATCTTGTTTTCTTCGGCACGCCTGTCAAAGGATGCAATTGTAACAGAGGTTAAGGGAATCCCATTGGATGGGCTGTGCAAATAAAGGGGACAGTAAGTACTGAAAGTGAGAGTTTGTGAAAAGACTCTCCAAACACATGCAGGTACCATTCAGATGGACATGCAAGACTGTTTGGCTAGTCTCAAACAGGGACTTTGGCTTTGTCTACATGGGAAAGTTATAGCAATTCAGCTAAACTGATACGGCATCCTTAAACCAAATTAAGCATCTTCCCAAGGGGCTGCACAGATTTCACTAAAGCAGTACCGTTCTCGTGCAGACAAGGCCTTTGGCCAGGGGTAGTCAATAGGTGGACTGTGGGCCAAATCCCGACCACCAGGCGCTTTTCAGCAGACTGCACAGGCTGAACCTGAGCCGGCGCTGGAGCCGTGCGGAGCCGCGTCCACTCCCCAGCGCAGGGTCCCCAAGCTGGTGGGCAGTGTGTTCCCCTGGGCGGCTGCTTGTGCAGCCTCAGCCCACAGGCAGCAGTGCAGGGATGGGGCAGGGGGGTGAGTGGCAACACTTAGGAGGGCATGTCTGCACACACACACCCCGCCCCCACAGGCAGTCCAATGTGTCTCCACTATGCCCTGCCGCTCCAATCAGGAAACGATGGGAGTGCAACGTGCTCATTCTGCAGCCCAGAGGGCAGCACTGTCCGGGCCCTAATTCAAATTCTTCTCTGCATTTCCTGGAGATGGTGGGGTTGGCTGGGCCATGGAGTTGCAACTTGTGGGCCTTGGGCCCTACCTGGAAACCCAGCTGGTAAGTGCCTGAAGGGATCCTGCAGCATCCGCTTGTGCTGGGACACCAAGCACAACACCCCCCCCCTCCAGGTGTTCTCCAGAGCCCCCCCACCCTGGCTTTGTCTCCTCCCCACCCCGTGCTTCAGGGCCAGTCCCCAGAGCCCTCCCCAGCCACTCCCCCCGCAACCAGCCCCTTTCCCTTCCCAGTCTGCCTCCAGTCACCCACTACTGCCACATCCTGGCCTCCCCAGGGCTGCTCTCTGGCATCTCCTTGGTCCCTCCCACTATCTGGAACCTCCTTTCTGTCCCCCCGCCCCGTTATCCCAGCCTCCAAAGGGGCATTTCACCACTAGCTGGATCATAGTCCAATAGCTTCACCTCCTGGCTCCAAGCTCAAAAGTACTCACAAACATTCACACCTTGCTTCGCTACCCAGATACCCATTCCTCTTCCACCTGCCCCCATCTCTGCAACTTGGCTCAACTGGGGACACAGAGGAACATGGGGAGGGGGCGGGGAGAGCAGCAACACCAGGTGGCTCAGGCTAGCCCTCTGAATCCTGTTTTCCTGTTAGGGAAATAAGGTCACTCTACTCTTCAGGCAGGGAGCTGGTGGGCAATCAGGGGTTAGGGGAGGGGACCTTGACTATACCTTGACCAAGAAATTGGGACCTTGACAAAAAATAATTGATTACCTCTGCCTTAGGTGCTGTCCACATGGGAACAAAACCATAGCAGCTACACATTTGAAGCAGGGTCCTGCCAGAACCATACACTGTAGCTAGCTACAGCTGGTTTTCGATACTGTTCTCACCAGCATGCAGAGGTACTTGCTTTCCTGGGTATCCCTGCTAGCAGACACCTAATGCAGACTCAGTCCCCTACCAGGTTTCCATCATAGGTTATTCACATAGTTACACACTGTACTGAGTGTGAAAACAAACCATGTCAAGACTAACAGTATTTGAAAATTGTTGCCAACACACTTGTAAACTTCTGCTAATGTGGACAGGACCAAAGATGGAACTGGACGGATGGAGGAGGCCTGCAATATGTATGCTTATAATCTTTGACACCTTTGCTTTGATACCTTGGACTATCAGTAAGAGACCACCACCCCCATTTGTTATTTTTTGTTAGTATATGAGAAACTGACCTGGAAAAGAGAAACATTTACACTTTTGTTAAAAGGGGAGGGGGGAGAGGGTGAATTGTTGAATAGCTAAACCTGAAACGGTTGTTATACTTGCTTATCAATAAAGTCTGGAATGGTTTAAATACAACTGTTTCCTGCAGACAATTTCCTAGGTCTCATATCTGCAAATCAGAGAGGGCAAGCACTCAGCACAGAATCGGAGAAGATGGTAACTCTCTGCATTAGCAGAGAAAAAAAGCAGTATTGTTCTGTTTATACTGCATCTAGCATAATGGGGTCTGTGACTGGTAATACAGTAAAACAAGAACAGTATCGTGATTGACCCAGCCCTACAGACCAAAGGAACTCAGGGAAATGGTAACTGGGAAGGGTCAGCAATTCCCCTCCGAATTATCTGGTGTACGAACGAAACGTAGGTGAGAGTCATTCATTCCCCCCGCAATGCTTACACATCATACCTGCACTGAGCAGCACATTGCGTGCAGTTGGATGCCACGCAACGATGCCAACTCTTTTTGAATGGCCTTCTAAAACTACCACAGGCTCCGTCAAGGAGAGAGTGAGTCCGTTCTCTGGGATCTGCCATACCTGCAAAGGGGTAGGTAAAAATGATTACTGAAGGGTCATCAACTTTAAAGGACACACCAGTCATTCCATGAGTGCTGTACCATTAAAAAGTCCAAATTCACCCCTCTTGATCTGGGCTGGAAGGCAAGAAAGCGAGGGACTCATTCATGGTCCCAAATAAGTCTGTGCCACAACTGGGCTGCTTGGAACATACCTCTGTAGATCAGTGTCTTGAGGGCACACAATTTGGCCAGCGATATTTTTAATCCACATCTTCCCCATTTCCACGTCCAAAGAGACACCTCATTCAAGACATACTTCTAAATAAACGGATTCAAAAACTGCATCTGAATAAACTGATCCATTTCCTAACTGCATTTGTTCTTGTTGGGAAGAACAGGCAGCCATCTTAGGGCTGGGGTTCCCTAGTTTTAATAGAGGTGGCTGTACTTGGATTAAGAATGTTCACAGTGGCTTCTATGTTAAAATTCAAGGTCTGATTTCTGTCGGTGGTTATATGGGGAGTGCAGTTAGGTGCTGGTGGAGGTTAGAGAGGTGCAGATCGGGACTGTGTAAGCTTCTACACACAGAGCTGCCAATTCACTCCACTTCCAATCCGCAGCACCACATTTGTGTGCTAGAGGTGTAGCAAGATGTCTCCAGGCAGCTGGAGAACTCTGTCTGAAGGAGGAAACACCAGAGATCATGAAATCCCAAACACTAACAATCATGTCTCTTTGGAATGTTAAGTGAAGAGGCGGGACGGGACATTTAATAAAGGTGGTTTCTGTGATTCATGGTGTTTTTCATTTCTCAACCAAATCTGACCTACATGTAACAAAACAAATTATAACTGCCCACCAACAGATGGCAGCATAACCGCAAATTGCTTCAACCTTCTATTGTTTGCTTTTTTGGAAGGATTGACTAAGGATTGTCAGATTCTGCCCACAATCCTCAAGCAAGCTGTCAAAGTCAAGTCCACAGTCAGCCAGAATGAGATGGGATTCAAACGGATTTTGGAAATAAAATGGGGGTGGTAGATGCACACAGTGGGGCCAGTGTAGATTTTAGCACTAATCCCAATTTCTCCACTCCAACAGAGCATGGACACTAACAAAAAAAACCAAACCCAAACAAACCAACACCCACAACTTTGAGACACACAGATGCTCAAAGCAAATCAGCTTACCTCAAAATAACCCCAAATTGATTTTCACTGATGCAGCTTTGTGAATGCTGTATCTGCCCTGTAAAGATCACTGAACATCCTTGCTTTGCCATCAGTCACTGCGAGCTAGGTATAACTGTTTGCCAGGTTAAACATTCAAGCCTTGATAGTAACTTGAATTACTCATGGAGTGTTTAAATCTTGTTTTCTCCTTTATCTGGTTCATTCCACCACTGAAACGGTGCTAGCAGCAACAATGGTATTTAAACATGGCTTTTGTTAGTAACCACCGTGTTTGACCAGGTTACAAAACTGCATACATACCCGTTCACTCTGCAAAGACTGGCTCCCATCCTATTCATTTTGAAGTCAACAGGAGTTTTGCCACTGATTTCAACAAGAGCAGCAGCTAGACCACTGTGTTAGAGGATCACGTTATCTATATAATAGGATTCCCAGAACATCACTGTGTGTCACTCTGAAGCCTAAAATGTCCGTTGTGTCCGTGTGACACAATGGAAACAGCTACAAGCATGGCAGAGAGCTCTTTTTGTTCAGAATATCATGGGGTTCAATCACAGGATTTCACAGTCTGTTAACATCCAATTTTTAAGTTCTTGGCCATTTTTACTTTACAAATTACACCCACGCACGTACAGCCGCAGCAAGGCATGTATCTATGCCGTTCCAAGCGTCCCAGACCACTGTGATATCAGAATTAACTCAACCACTCACTAACCCTTCTCTGCAGCTGATTTGCATGCAACGCATCCATTGGTTGTGTGAGGGAGAATGCACAGATGGTGGATTATTTGGCCCAATTGCACCCATCACGAAGTTCTTGCCTGGAGTTCCAGCAGCAACATGAGCATTAGAAACCCCACCACACCTCTAGTTTGGTTTGCATTTTTAAGGGGGAACAAATTCCTTGGTGAATTTTAGAAAATCATTTGCTACTGGTCTGGAGAGCTCCAGTATCAGGTGTAAACAGGGGTTACCCACAGAAAATACCAGTGAAAAATTAAAAAACTACAGAAAACAAATGCTGAAACTGGGAGAACTATGCGGGGCGGGGGGGGGGAGAAAAGCCACATGCATTTCACAGCAGTTGTAGAGCACTGTAATCCTTATTGCAAGAATCCTGCTTGGTATTGCAAAACACAGGGAAAGCAAAAGGTCAGACTATGCTCCAGAGTGAACTGGCCAACTCATTCCAGTGCAGGGCGGAGTGTCTCTTCTGTGTGGGATGAAATCAGATGTGGGGCAAGTTAAGTCGCTTCCAGTTTGGACACAGGATTTAGCCTGCGAAAGGGCCAGACATGAGACACATTGAGACATGGGACAATCGCCCAGAATGAGGCGCACAAAGGAAAGCTTAAAATGTTGCGAGAGTCATTGCTTTGACATCTGTTGAATTTTCTATCAGCAGTTGCATTTCCTAAATTGGCATTTCTGCATCAGCTTTCAATACAGAAAGTGAAGCAGCACCAGGAAGTTTGCTTTTCAGAAGAACAGCAGAAGAGAGGTTTCTTGCACTAAAAGCACACGTGAGAATAAGGATAGTTCCACCATTTTTCAGTGGTTGCTTTCCCTTATACCCTTAAAGAGTATCAATAACTGGCTATTTTCTCACGTCCCCAACAGAAACTCAGTGAGTCAGTTTCTAGAAGTGACAGATTTATTACCACAAACATTTCAGGGGTGATAGATTGGGAGAAATTGTTATATATGGTAGTTGAAGTAAAGGAGCGAATCAGGAGGCCTGGGTTCTAAGCCCCAGCTCTGCCAATGATTGCATCACCTTGGGGAGATCACTATGTCTTTCTGTGCCTCAATTTCCCCATCTGTGACATGAGGAGACTATTTCCCTACTTCATGGGGGGAGGGGGGTAAGAGGGTAACTGTCCTATTTAGATTCTTGTACTATGCCCATCACCACAGGAGCTGAGTGATTAATTCATTGGTTGAGGGGCTTGGATACTATGGTAATTAATTAAAGGTCACAAAAACACTAACAGAACTATACTTGTGGGTCATCGGCATTATTTCTAGCGTGGTGCTTCCAGCAAAGCTACCTGTTGCCTCTAGTTACAGCAAGAGCTCTGGTTTAATTTTTAACACATTCAATGGTCAATAATTTAATACAATTATTTACCAAATCAACTTCTATGGGCCAGTGCATGAAAACAAACTACCAGTTCACCTTATTTAAAAGGCTGCTCGCTTATGCCAGAATTAATTCCTCCCATCTGAGAAGAGCCATTTGATATCTTCTATAAGCCCTTCCATAATAAACATTTTCCAGCTGAATACAAAACCTGCAGTACATTACAGTCATTCACAAGGTTCCTAAGCATGAATATTTAAGTAGTTCCTCATTTGCTGGCACAAGAGAATCATTCTTCAAAGGAAACATCCAACATATCTGCATAGCACAGCACTTTAAAGGAAGTCTCTCTGAAAGCAATTCAGAGAGGAAAGGATGGGAACTGCTCATCTCATTCTTCTGTCAGAGAGCAGGAAAATGAAGGTAACTTACTAGAAAACAGTAGATCCGCATTGCAGGATAGCATTTCCTCAGATCTCAGTTAGATTGAGGTTCATTGTAATCAGCACTATACAAACACAGAATAAAGGATGGGCCCTGCTCTGTAGAGTTTACAGTCTCAGTATTAAAAAGGAGATATGTCATTCCGTGTGATTATTCACATGCCAATATGATCTAGATGGGCTTCATTTGCCACATGGCTGACTTGCAGGGAGTCTTTTACAGGGCCGGCTCTAACTTTTTTGCCGTCCCAGCCAAAAAAGAAGAGCGCCACCCCACAGTACCCCCTCTCCCCCGTGAGCGACGCACAGCTGAACCCGCCCCGCCCCCAGCGCCGCCGAAATTCCCGCCCCCTCCAAGCGCCATGCCACCCGAAGCCCCGCCCCCTCCAAGCGCCACGCCCCCGCCCCCTCCAAGCGCCACGCCCCCGCCCCCCTCCAAGCGCCGCGCCACGCCCCCGCCCCCCTCCGAGCGCCGCGCCACGCCCCCGCCCCCCTCCGAGCACCGCGCCACGCCCCCGCCCCCCTCCGAGCGCCGCGCCACGCCCCCGCCCCCCTCCGAGCGCCGCGCCGCCAAACCAAAATAAAATAAAATAAATAAAAATCCTAGCGCCGCCCCGCTCCAAGGTGCCGCCCCAAGCACGTACTTGGTCGGCTGGTGCCTGGAGCCGGCCTTGGTCTTTTAGCACCACATCCTAATAAATATCAGTGATCAGAGGAGGGACTTAGGCTGGTCTTTGCCACTGATGTTCTTTTTCCAACACAGACTCTTCTAAATGAAGAGCTGGAAAGGACGTCGAGAAGTCATCAAGTAAACCTAGACCATCCCTGACAGGGAAATTATTAATATGACTAATATGAAAAAGTTTCCATGTAGTTTTCAAACAAAGAGAAGGTTCCTCTAGGATTTTTGGTCTTTGATTTTCTTGAACAATGCGATGTCAAATGGACAACTGTCGAAGTTCAAAATCCTGTAATCTAACTGTGTTTTCACACAGGGATTAGATTTACAGGTTTCTTCCCAGTAATAATTGGGTGACCATCATATATAAAAAACACAGTATTGTTATGAACGCTGATAAGTTATCTGACCTGCTGTCTCATACTTCCATTTATAACCTTCAGGTGTCTCACTTAACTACAATAGAGCAGTGATATCCCCAAAGGGGGACTCAGTTCCTTGGTGACTTCATCCATCCTGTCGTGCAGTACCGATGGGGCTGTTAAACACCCTCCTATTAATTCCAATTTGTTTAATTGGCTCCTCCAGATACACTAGTGTCATTGCTTAGCCAGGGCCAGATCCCGCAAGTACAGAGTGACCACTACTATCACCGAAGTCAATGGAAGAGGAGGCCTTCAGCAGATTGCAAGATGAGGCTTTCGGCGGGTGCTGAGAGCGGAGTGCTGTTACAGGAGACACTTACCTGTCTTTGGAAGCAGAGTGTCACCTCCATGGTCAACTCTTAAGCTGGAATAGCCTCTCTAGTGGAATTATTTCTGAAGTCAATGAAGCATCAGTACCATAAAAGCTCACCCAATACTTTTCTAAACTAATTTTATTTGAAGATCAAACAGAAGTGAAAATTTCTAAATAGAAACCAGGTCTCAGGCTTTTAAATATACTTTTCATTAAACTTACCATGACAGTGCAGTCCTCAGAACCACTGGCAATGACCTGATCATTATGGGGACTCCAGTCTATGTCAAGCACCGGTCCTGTGTGACCACATACTGTTGGGTACGACTTGTCAATTCTGCCTGTCTAAAGGGAGAAAGAGGGAGAGCTGTAATGTGCAGACCAAACCAAGCAACACACGTGGCATTTCACAGGGTAAAAGAACATGTCCCACACTCTACTCCACTATCTCCTCCAAACACAACCATTTCATAAGTCTTGATTGTGTGTGTGTGTGTGTGTGTGTGTGTGTGTGTGTGTGTGTGTGTGTGTGAGACTTTCATGCAGCACTGCCCCAGACGTATCAATATGCTGACAATTTCTGACGTTGAGACATGTACATACACAGACCTGCAGCAAACATGGAGGCTTTCTTCTCTCAGCAGCTTGACTGCTTTGCCAGCCCAGCTCCAACGGGTGTTACTGGGAGATACTTCTGGCAAAGGAAGTTAGACCCACAAGTTCTCCTGAATGTGCGGGATTATGGAGTGGTGGCGCCTGCTTAGTTGGGTTCCCCACATAGCAAGGAGAGTTGAAAGGTTCTCATTTTGCCACCCTAAATTTGTGTGTGGAGACTGGCAACAGTTACAGATACCCGAGAAAAGAGCGATATCAAAGGGGTGTTCTGGACATTGGAACTTCATCACAGCTTGACTGTTGTCACCTTTCGTGACTTTCGTTTTTGTGGAAAACACCTGACAGATGTGCAGAGTGTACCCCTCTATTTCGAGAAAAGAAAAGTCAGCCATGCAGACTTCCCATAGATACACCAACCTACCCTCCAGGAGACACCTTTGCCTGCTACTGGAAGGAGTTTATCTACGGTGAGAGTTCTGTCTGCATAGCCCATTCAATCCTTGCCCAAACTGCTGACTGACAAGACCATCAGTTAGTGCCATTTGTGATGCGGATCCCTCTGGACTGGGACCAAGATTCACTATAAAAACAATTTCCACACTTATCTGCAACAAAAATTATTCACATTTCTATCAAGAGGTTAGCAAATCTCTAGAGCACTTGCTAAATCAAGCCAATTTTAAGGATAAATCTTACAAGAAAATTAGCTACTGCCTGGTGTTCATCTGAATTTGAGAAGACAGAATTCTAGTAATTTATGGCTCTTTCAATTACTCAAATTGTTCACTGGTACTACAACAAAAGGACCCTGGCAGCTTTGACATCGCTCTATTGTCTGATAATCTTATTACCTACTATTGGTGCAAACACCACTTGAGCTGGCTGTAAGTGAAAATTAAAAAAGGAACATTTTATATTAAGTCATTCTCACCATTTCTTTTGTTCTTTTGGGTCTTTCAAACAAAACCAAGTAAATCAATATTTTTTAAGATAGGGAAATGTGACTAAAAACGGTAAAGATTGGAAGGAGGCTTTGGACAGGTGCAGGACCTGAAACGGTCTTCAACTCACTCTTTAAAGCGGACTAGATTTCAAGCTGACAGTGTCCTTTCTTTTTGCAAGGTTACAACCTATAAGAAGGGGGTCAGCGAAGCGCCTGACCAGATTCTAGTTTCTTTACATATAAAAAGCTGCAATTTGAGTCTCAATTCTACTGTTTGGTGGTTTCCTGACTCTAGGGCGTGAGCAGCTTTCACATGACTGTTGCGAATTCCCATGGAGCTGATTATTCAATTCAAAGTTCTCTACATATAAGGATTTGCAAAGGGGCTGGACATTAGCTTTCGGGGACTACTGACATTAAGATGTATTTGTCAAGAATAAAACAAGATGTAGATCCTAAGGGCAGGGCCGGCTCTGGCTTTTTTGCCACCCCAAGCGAAGAAAAAAAAAAAAAAACCCCTGCAGGGCAGCCGGAGCGGCAAAGCAAAAACAAAAAACAAAAAACCACCATGCAGGGCAGCCGGAGCTATGGTGCAGGGGAACTCCCTGCGCTGCAGACGTGCCCCGGGCAGCGGAGTGCGCGCCCTGGCTAGCAGGGGAGAGGGGGGAGAGGGGAGGGGGGCCGCCAGGGCTTCCTTCAGCAGGGCGCTCGCCATGCGGCTCCTCCCACCGCGCTGCCTGCTGGGAGGGCTCCGCACCGCTCCGGTCGGCGGGCAGGGAAGGACTCGGGCTGCCCTGCCAAGCTTGCTGCAGATCTGGTACAGTGCTGGGGCAGACGAAGCACGCAGCCCGCTCCCAGCAGGGCACTCCCCTCCTCCGCACCGCCGCTCCCTACCCCTACAAGGCGGCCAGAGCAGCAAACCAAAAAGAAAAAAAAACAAAAAAAAACAAAAAAAACCACACCTGCGGGGTGGCCGGAGCGGCGAAGCAAAAAAGGATTGGAGGGAAGCCACCCCTTCGAATCTGCCGCCCCAAGCACAAGCTTGCTCGGCTGGTGCCTGGAGCTGGCCCTGCCTAAGGGAGTACAAGTCAAGGGAGTTATAAAAACAAGGCACAAGCTTTTCCTTAAAAAGTTAAATTCAGGCTCAACAAACAATGGTGTTCTGTCTCAATGCCTCAGTTGCTTCTGAAACCTTTTAAAATTAAAATGCAAATAATAAACCAGAAACTCTAAAATCTACTTATGCCTTTTTGCATGCAACAAGGTAAATCGTATAAATAGGTTAAAACAATGAACTGATTTAAAATAAATCAGCTTTAAAAAAAATCGCAGTCTAATATTTCAAAACTGAGCATGTTTTAAAAGACATGCCACAAATTAAATCCAACTAAAGAGCTAAATCAAAAGGAATAGATGGTCATGTAAGGTACTGTCTGCAACATGGAAATGAATAAATGGCTATTCCTAGGAAAGGCTTATAATTAATTTTCTTAGCAAAAGAGAGCGCTACAATGGTTAGTTACAGACTGAGAAAAGGGAGCACTTGCCAGTCTAGATTTGGGTTTTTAACAAACATCATCAAGATTCTTATTGGGAGAAAAATATCAGTTTGAACAAATGACTTAAACTATAGAACTTTTCCTGTCTGTATGATCAAGAAAGAGCCTGAACACCAAGTCTGCAATCAAACAGGGGAGTGTGTTACAAGCTTATCCTACTAAATGGCTGTACTGTATGCTTCTCATTATCTAAAACGCAGCTCATTTTTGAAACTAGCTATCTTGTAGTACCATTAGCTCAATAAGCTGTCGTCATTTCAGAGTACATTAAAAATGACATGATGGGTCTCCATATTTATCGTCTGCCAATGACTTGTGAATTAAATGTGCTCCATTTACAAATACAGATTTTTTTTTTATTCCCAGCCTTGCAAACAAACAACCTGAGCTCTGAGAATCAAAATGGACTCTCTCTTTTTTGGCTACTCATAGCCACAACAGAACTCGAAGCCAGAATAGGCCACTGATTCCTGCCAAACTCCGCGGTCTTCAGATTATCATCTCAGCAACACCTGTGCAAACCCATGGTCTTCAGTGAGGATTAAGAGATGGAACTGACTGGTTCTGTAACTGGAACCCAGGAAACAAGGAGGAAAAAAAAGCCATCTTAACCATGCTGCAGCTAAGAGAATGTAACAAATAAATTGTAGCAAAACTCATTCTTATCACTTAAGTGACTAGATATAACCCAGAATACAGGGGAGTAGCTGTTCTTGGTAAGTGTGACGCCACACATGGTGACAAAGTGATTAAGGAGCTACTGTGAGCCAGGCTGACTCCGCCCCTCCAGCCCTGTCAATCATGCAAGGGGCGCAATAGGGGTTTAAAAGCAGGAAGATCAATTCAAGTCAGTTGGCTCTGGAAGAGCATGGACAGCAGCTCCCAAGAGGAACCCCTGAAGAGCTTCAGGGAAACTGCCCTCAAGAAGAGCACTCACCAATGCCATGCCCCTACAAGGAGGGGGCAGACTCCAGTCTACCAGCCACACAGATTAGCCCCAGCAAGCCCCACTGCAAGCTGTTTTGCATTTTTATTTGGGCATAAGCTTTCGTGGGTAAAAAAACCCACTTCTTCAGGCACATCTGGATACAGTGGATCCAGACTAACACGGCTACCCATTGATGTTTTGCATTTGGTACTCCAGCCCTCCCCAGTGAATCTGGGGCTCCTCTGAAAGGATGTGGGAGCGGGAGCCAGCAGTCCCCGCCCCCTTAAAATGCAGACAGACTCTCTGGTATAGTTTAGTATTGAGAAGAAAGACCACTGTTCATGCGCACTGTGGGACCCCATTGACTTTGCCAGCCAGAGGCACCCGTCAGCAACCCAATGATCAGGACAGTAAGAAAGGGATATTTTTAGTCACTTTTCAGAGTAGAGCTGCACTTTAAGTGTTCGAACTGAGTTGAGAAAATAACTGAGTTATACAGCAAAGAGGTCAGTCAAAAGTCTGCAGAAATGTTACTTTGTTACAGGTGAACAGTAATGTCTCTCTACGATTTATAATCCATACCCCTTTCCTTTATGGAAGCCGTCCGGGTGATTAATACTACGGCAGAAACACTTATCACTTCAAGCAGGAGAATAAAGATGGAAAAAGCGGAGACTAGGAAGTAACAAATAAGGGCTGTTCGCCACAAACTGGAGGGGAGAAATGATTACGTATTATTAACAAGTGTGGAGGGAGATGCTAGGAGAGCTACATGGCAAGTGATGTGCAGTGTTTTTATTTGCAAAAGTGCAGGTGACCAGCATTCCCACAATACAAGCAAGTGACTGCGTACCATGCCACCCACGTATATAACACAGGGCCGCAGGCTTCACACTGCACAGTTACATTAGATGTTCTAGCAGACACAAAAAAGGAAACTTATCTCAGCAGCACAAATGGCCACAGATCACTGAATTTTTACATTTAAGGAGAAGACCCTGCTGCTGCCATGAGTAACTGAGCCATCACTAGACTGAAAGGATAATACAGTCACTGACTCCGGCCCACACAGAATGCTCTCCCAAAAGCACAAATAAAAATAACTAAGCAAGACAACGTAAATGGACATAATGGTTGACTGAACGAAATACTGCCCTGGTGTCCAACAGTACGGTTAAGATGAAAGAAGAGGTCTGATCACCGGTGGAGGAGTTATTGAATTGTGGTCAGGAACAAGAACAGCACCTAGGAAACCAGGAGATTCTCCTAAAACCCTAGTCAAAGAGGAAGAGCAGTGCTCACCAATGCTTACAGATACGTTCTCTTTAGTGTGACATTTTAAAAATTATTTTAGATTTGAAAGGATTACCCTCAAGAATGGACTCAGCAGTGCTGTCAAAAGGCCAAAATCCTTCAGAGCTAGATCCACAACATCTCCTTTATAGCTATAACGCACTGGACAGAGGCAGGCAGGTCACAAAAGCTAAGCATGAACAAACACGGTTACTGCTTGACCGGAGCCGTCTAAAGAAAACTCAGGAACGGCCATATTAGTATTGGGAACACTTTCATTGGTCCCTCTGACTCAGCACCGAGCCAGTGCCCCAGCATGGTTCAGGGTGAGTGGGAAAGAGGCACCTTCAGAGGAGAGCTTCACTGTTTGAGATCACTGGGCACCATTCACAAGGATAGGGGCTTTAGAACAAATCCAGGCTACCAAGCTTAACCTTGTTAGGAGTCAGGACTTTCCCTCTACTTTCAACTGGATACTGAGCCTTCGCTGACTCTCTAAACCAGTTTTGTAAGGTTGCTGGTGCAAAATGCTCTTGGCTGCCTCTTCCCTTGGGGGCCCCATTCCAGCAATAGGAGAAGCCTAGCTTTGTAGGAGTCTCAAGCACTCTGGGATCACTTGGGTGGAAAGGTGCATTGAAAGAGTTTGGGGTTTTGGTCCAGTTTAATGACGCGGGAGTCACCGCTTTGAGAATCCCCTTTCTGCTGAACTGCTCTTCTGGAGTGTTCCAAAAATAAAAGGGGGAGACAGCAGGATATTGCATCTAGTGGAGTAAAGTGCAGCCTGGAAGTCAGGAGCTCCCTAGTTCTAATTCCAGCTCTGCTTTGAAAATGTCAATTCTTGTTCCTCGTCTCCCCAGCTAGAGAACAGGATACTTCCTTTGTGGTAAGCAACAGAGGGTCCTGTGGCACCTTTGAGACTAACAGAAGTATTGGGAGCATAAGCTTTCGTGGGTAAGAACCTCACTTCAGATGCAAGAACTTTCAGGAACAACTACAACGTTAAGCGAGGAGTTACTGTACAAAGTTTGCATCTTCTATGCCAAACTGGTGGGTTTTCAACCAGCCATAATCCTAGCAGGTTTTTTTAAATGTAATCTTTTAATTAGTTAAGGATTTACAGTAAGTCTCAAGTGTTGATACACAGCTTAATATTAACTCAGTACAACTACGAGAAATTAAATCCTTTTCATAATCCATTACCATTTAGGATGAGCAATACATCACGGTAACAATTTATGATAGTTCAATGGATGTAGTTTTAAATTTAGTACATAATGAAGCCAATCCAGAAAGGCGAATTAAAAGATTAAGATTTTAGCAGGCTGGATGGTTTAGGCTAAGAGCTGCATGCTCAGTAGTCAAGTCCTTTAGCAGGCAGTAGGTTAACTTTACCAAATAAAGTCATCTAGCTGTTTCATGCCTTCCAAAACAAAGTTCCTGAAAGAGATGGGCAAGAAACTTCTGTGATTAAGTCCAGAAGAAATGGATAAGCAGCAAGGAAAAATAGTTGCTAAAAGTGACAGTGTTATTAAAGCATTTGAATGTCTCTTACAACTGATTCTCTGCCAGGAAAGGGCAGTTGGTCAGAGGAAACCGTTCATGGATTACAGTAAAAATATGTGCAGAGAACAGCTGCTTCCTCTGATTTTGTGTTGTGCTTAGTAAGATCACAGCTGAAAACAGGGAAGCAGCATCAGATTGCACAAGTGAAAGCGATTCCACTATCTGCATGCTGAGGAAGGGGTTTGGAGAAGGAAATCAGATCACAAAGGCTGGGTTTGAAATGCTAATTGACCACGAACTTTTTTACTTCAGAGATGCACTGCTCAGAGTGGGACAGGACTTTATTTCTACTCTCCGTACAATAAGTTCTAGGTTTGTGAGACTGAGTTTATCGCTGAAACTTAACGTGAACTGCTGTGGCCACCGAACACCCATCCATAGCCATGCCAGATGGTCACATAAGAGGCTGTTAGAATAAAAAAAAAATATGGCAGGATTTAATGAAAGTGTATTGCTCATTCCTGACCATGACAAATGGCTATTAGTCATCCAGCCAACCAACCAAGGCATCCATGGCTAATCCTCATAATGAGGACTGTGACTCCCGAAAGGCCCACTGTACTGTGTGTCACAGTGACAACCAAGCTAGTGAAACCTTTAAAGCATTCATAGCTAAATATTGCAGTTGGATTTTCCTTACATCTTCCAGAAATCCACATACAATGCTCTGCTCCAGCTCGGCTGATCATTACTTATTTCTACAGCTGTGCATGGTACTTTAGAGATCTAGGTATGTGCTCTGAAGTGTCTAAATCTAAGTCGATATACAGACAAAGAGGAAGGGCTGCAGCAATGGACAGGAACGTTTCTCGCAAAACAAATCCACTCTGAACAATCAATCTGAATGAGATGCAGAGCTTTAAAGCCATGTTATTCTTGTGCCCCAGCAGATTTGGTATTAGTGCTCAAGGTACTCTGGAGAGTTTCAGGAGTGTGTAGTTTGCAGCAGTAACAAGGTTTATTTCATGCCCGCAGGGAGACTAGAAATGAAGCAGTGGGATGACTTCATTGTTTGTGCCATGTGCTTATAGCTGACCAGAAAAGGAGAGAGAGATAAGGGCTGGTTACAATGGACTCTACAACTAAAATAGTTCCGAGAGACGCTTTGCACTGGAAAATCTATGCTAATCCCCAGAATCCTCCACAAAATTAGCGGTAGCAATCAGCTGCTCACACACGCTGACTTTTTAAACAAAACAAAGGGCTAATTCCCGTTGCAATGAACGGTGTTCAGCATGGCTGCTCCAGTTCAGGTACCGAACATCTGATTGCTACTCCAGCATTCTGGAGAAAAACCCTGCACAACTTTCCAGAATTAAACCTCTCAGCTGTTTAAATTTGCACCCTCCCCTATCCCACCAAAAGGGGTTCAATGGAGTTTAGAAACAAACTCACGCAAGAGGAAGAAGTGTTGTCCTGCAGGGGTCAAGAGACTGGGGTTCTAAAGCCCATTCTGCTGCTACAAGGAGACCTCGAAAATACTTTGAAGTGATCACTGAATTTATCATCTAGAGTTTGGGCAGAAAAACATTCTCGGAGTCAACATAGACCACTAGGCTTTGGGCAACATGCCCAAACTCCGTCTGAGCTCTTAACTTGGCTGGAAGCATTATAGGAGAAAGCCAATCGAGCAACCCCATCCAGGTGACCATTAAGTGGTGTTCACATGCTCCAGTGGGAGCCATATCCAACCCTACTTGTCTGCTACCCAGGTTGGACCAATATAGGGCTGTTAAAAAAGCAGACAAGGAAGGACAGGGCTACGGGGAGGGATAGCTTAGTGGTTTGAGCATTGGCCTGCTAAACCCAAGGTTGTGAGTTTAATCCTTGAGGGAGCCATTTAGGGATCTGAGTCAAAAATCTGTCTGGGGATTGGTCCTGCTTTGAGCAGGAGGGGGTTGGACTAGATGACCTCCTGAGGTTCCTTCCAACCCTGATATTCTATGATTTCTATGAAAGAACAGGATACATTTGGACAGATCACAAAAAAGTATCAAATTCTAACCAGTTCTGTAAAACTAGTTTTCAATCTGGATTTGCAGTTTGCTTATACCAGAAATTTTAAATGGCTGAAGTGCTGGACCAGGATTTTCAAGATTTCACTTTTCCCAGCATTGCTATAAATACATATGAGAGGGCAGGGCAGAGACAGAAGAATCTGATCTGCAGGTGATAATTCCAGGTTGGGCAAGTATCCATGTACTGACTCTCAGCAGTGCCAGTTAACCATGCCAGTCCCCCTTCATGCCAACGTGCCCATAAACTGCCAGGAGCAGCTCCTTCAGTGTATTTCCATTTGTTCCTCAGACTTTAAGACTCTGAAATAATCTAGCGTCGGTAGTTGCTTTCAACCTGACTGCTGCCTGAATGCAAGTGAGACAGTCTTGCCAACTATTTTAAAGTCGCCTGAGTTTCTCCAATAAGTGGATGAAAAAAAAAAATCTTTAATTCTGGTCTCTTCCCACTAAAACACAAAGGCACATAGCTAGACAGAGGTTTATCAAAAATGAGGGAAAAGCCCTCCTCCCGGGCTTCAATCTCGCATGCCAAATTTTAACCTAAAAAACCGAGACATTTTCATGGATAAGATTAAGTGTTGACAGCCCCTCAATGGCAGCATAACTTAAATAAGTCATAGCCCATTTTAATTCATGTCCTTCCATCACCACTCCATCTAAACAGCTGGAAGGGTTCACTGAATCTCGGCCAGAGCAGAAACACTTGATGCATTCTCACACTCACACTCTCTCTCCCTCTCTCTCACACACACACCATGGCTGAATCATGAGACACAAAAAGAACAGGAGTACTTGTGGCACCTTAGAGACTAACAAATTTATTAGAGCATAAGCTTTCGTGGGCTACAACCCACTTCTTCGGATGCATATAGAGTGAAACATATATTGAGGAAATATATATACACACATACAGAGAGCATGAACAGGTGAGAGTTGCCTTACCAACTCTGAGAGGCCAATTAAGTAAGAGAAAAAAAACTTTTGAAGTGATAATCAAGATAGCTCAGTACAGACAGTTTAATAAAACACAGTAACATGACAGATTATCAGCATTTCTTGGGTGTGCAAGCACCTTATGTTATTTGTAATAGTAGGTTCAGGGTTTCGGTGGAAATGCTGCCAGTTTAGAAACACAGTAATAAGAAGGCAAACACACAAAGGACAAAAAGGTTTAGACAAATGGGACCGAGTAAGGCCTCAGTCACATGCACAAGTAACAGGCATCATCCCCCCTCTCAAAGACCTTACTCTACATGATTTCAGCTGTAGGCAGCCGCCTTAGGAAAGATCAGTTTAAGTAAAGAAGAGGAACCTTTTGCCACAGCTCTTTTTTTTTTTTTTTTTTTAAAAAGCAAACTGCAAAGATTTTTGTAAAGAGATACATTTTTTTCTATCTCAAATTACTCTGGGGATGTGTGGACTTAACCGTTAGAGTACATGGATGTGTTAAACCCAGATATTTTCAAGTCACTTCCCCCAGTCTATCAGGAAACATAGGAGCTTCCCCCCTTTTTCTAGAGCAGAGATCATCTGTCAAGATTAGGCGGGCATAGCCCACACAGCCCAGTGCCTGCAACCATGGATGCAGGTGGATCTCTGTGCGGCTCAGCTCCAATCCTCTGTACAAAGCTAAATAAATACATTGCACTGTACGGAACAGAAGGCAGCATGGCCTCTGCCCTAATGTGGTTAAGAGACGAGACCAAGTCCTGTGTTCAAAGTTCAATGTTTCATCCACAGCAGCTGATCATCACACAACTACAGATGGTGGTACCTATGAAAGACTGCCAAAAACCCCACAGCAGCAAGGCTCAGAGCCCGGGTCAAGTGACTTGGGCTCGCAGGGCTCAAAATAGCGGTGTAGATATTCCCACTCAGGCTGGAGCCCAGGCTCTGAGACCCATCCTCCAAGCCAGGTTTCAGAGTGCAGGCAGGAACATCTACTCTGCTATTTTTAGCCCCGGAGCCTGAGTCATTGATCTGGGGTCCGAGACTCACTCCCGCAGGGTTGCATGTGTTTTTTGGTTTGGGGATTGTTTTTTGCCGTATAGATGTACCCTTAATGAGTTAGGGTCTTTGGTACAGTAATGACTCTGGGGTCTTATGCAATGAGCTGTGAAAGCACTCCTAACGAATACCCAACAAATGGAACGGGAAGTTAACGAGACAAAATCCCAGCACACCTCAGTTCCATTCCCATCAAAGATCTCAATTGGGGGGGAACAGGAGTGTTTCTTCCCCACTTTTCTGCCTTCCTGGTTCTTAATTCCATGAATGAAGACAAACTGTCCTGCCTTGCTCTGCTGGAGAAGTAGCTGTAAATCTGGCCCAACAGTTCATGCGAGGAGCAAGCAGGAGCGGAAGTTACTGTGGCTGCAGCATGCTCAGTTCAGCACAAGGCTTGATGAAGCTCAATAGCGACCCCTGACAGTAGATTAAGGCTAAAATGTGGATTAGCTCAAAAAATCCGCTCCCATGGTGCTCGGGCCACACACGGACTTTGGACAGAGATTTCTGGACAATGACGTCTGGCTAGATTTCATGGAAGAAAGATTAAAAATTAGAGATTAACTCATGGGGATCTTTAGTGACGTTTATCTAAGGTGTCCTCTCCTACACACCTCAAGTGATGTGTTGGGAAGAGAGGCAAAGGAAATGAAGGACTAACTCTTAAAAGCAAGGAAGTTCCAAGGTTAAAGACATGGTAGCTACAACATGCGGTGCTTTGTTCAGCAGTCTGCCTGGTGGGTAAAACCTACAGCACCACATCTCACTGCTGTGCGTCGGCAACACAGCATCTATGCAACGCAGTGGGAAACTAAGGTGTTTGGTTCCATAATTTCCTGGCTATGGCCAGTATAAAAATCGGAGTCTTAGTATTATAAGCATGTAGCTGTATGTGGTTAATTCCATTTGATGCTTCTCTTTTGAAAGACCAAACCCTGGTCTAAAACAGGCTCTCTCTAGCACTGGAAAGGGTGAATTCTCTACATATGGATGCACAAAAAATTCCAAGAAACTCAGACAAAGCATTTCAACGGCTAGCCAGAAAGGAAAGAATCAGCTGCACAAGTCCTACTCCTAAACCAGCATCGGGATTTGTTTTGCTGGGAAGACCGCATGAATGAAGACAAGCTGTAGACCTCCACCCACTCACCCAGTAGCTGCCAAAGGGGGCCTCATGACAATCTCCCCCTTCCCCCCAAAACTGGCTGCAAGCACCGGGCTGCGTGGCTCAGAGACTACAGCACTAGCCACTTCACATCCAGCCAGCTGTTCGAAATAAAAATGGAAAGCGTGGTTTAAAACCTCTTTGCATCGGTTAGACTGTCACTCCGAACTGTGCTGGCAAAGCAACCCAGGCGGGGCAGACGCCACAGAGGGGTTACACCACCAGCCCAGCTCCCACTCGAGCCAGCACCACCATTCACCCCAAAAAGGCATCTGAGGAACAAACGTGGGGTTTGAAAACAGCTCAGTGTAATTAGAGTGCTAAGTGATGCAGTGCACACTATAATTCCAAGCAGAGCTTGCTGCAATTCCAGGCATCAGCCACATCCCTCCCTTCCTCAAAAGGGTAGGGAGAGCCAAGGATCCAGCAGGGATGTTTTAACAGTATTGATTTCCACTCCTTCTTTCCAATCCCTGTCCAGATTACATTTCAAGAGGAGCTGCCAAGAGCTCGTCACATGTGAAGACTCGTCTACGAACAGCAGAAACCTCACAAAAAACGAAACAGGGCTGTCGGTCACCCCTTCGGCATGTGATCAGATCCAGGAATCTAAGAGTTAACTAGCCCATACACTTGTCTCAGAGAGGGCTTGGCTCTGTACAGTACGGCCCCATCCCACCATCCTCCAGTCCTAGCCCAAAGTGGCCAATCAAAGCAAAGGGTGGGAATTATTCGGGATGTCTGACAGCCCAAAGAGCTGTAATGACCATATATGGTAAAAACCACTGTCAGGAGCCCTGCAGTGCCTGCTGCTGTTAGACATATCAGTGACATGCAGCAACGGAGGCAGGGCCAAGGAGAAGCACAAAGAAGAATAAGCCGCTCATCACTGGGGTGGGGGGAGGGACGAGCCATTCATCTGCCAGGGCAGTGTCAAAATCACGCAGTATAATCAAATATCGCCCCCGGGGGACATTGTGGGGGGCTCTGTGCCTGGACTTCGGGCTCATTGTGACCATTTTTATTTAAAAATACGGCAAACATTCCTTGGGAGCAAATATAAAAGCCATTTGCTTGCACTTCATATGGTAATGAGACTAGAGAGCGCTGGGACTGAGCCAGCCCGGCTCCTAATTATTCAGCACCTGGTGCCTCCTCCATCCCCTCGGCTCACCCCCACCACCATCCTTTTCGCATTTCCAGGTGCCACCCCGGCGCAGACAGATTTACAAGAGCCACGAGCCAGAATCAAAGGGCAGGCGGGCGCTGAACACGCTTCACTAACAGTAGCGTTTTATTTCACTGCAGCGCCTGCCTTTCATCCCGAAGTGCTTCGCGATCCACATGCACGCAGCCCCACTGAAAGGAAGCTGCGTCGGGAGCGGAGGACAACACGCAAAGCCTGCTGCACAACTGTGCGGGAGAAGGAATTTGGGGGCAACCCCTTCTCTTGCAAGTTCCATGGTACCTTCATGCAGAGGGGCACTGCTTTTAAAGTCTGTGTGCGGTACTCAGTTGTTCCTCCTCGGAAGGATGAAGGGCTGACCCTGTTGGGATTTGAATAAGTAATTTCAGGAAGGGTAGAGGTATTTAAAATCATTCAGTCGTCCCCCCGTGCTGCTAAAAACAGATGCATCCCCCTGAACTCTCCCCCACCTATGGCACAAGACATGCAATTGGTATTGCATGACCAGCTTGGACCTTAATACTAGTGGGAGAATACGGTGTAGCCTCCACAGCCACACGAGGAAGGGGGGGAGGCAGCTCCAATCTCTGCCTGTGCATCCCCAGTGCGACGCTTTCACTTCAAACCCAAGAGGAACCATGAAACGGGTTTCGTTGGAAAGCTCCTAAGACTTCTTTAGAGATGTGTGCTGTATGAAGAGGATTCAAGTGCTGGGTGTGGACTGGCCACCAATAGCATTAGGGCTCAGCTCCTGTGAGTATCTCCACAGGAAGCTCCCACAGAAGGGGCCAAAAACAACTTCTGAGGTTCTACAGAAGCAGGTGGGGAATCCATCCTGGCCATCACAGAGGACCGTAGACAGGGGATGAGAGTGTGGGGGAGTCATGCAGGGATGGGGATGTATACTTGCTCAAGGAGCCCCTCACATGGCAGCATGTGGATGGTCTAGAGGATCTGGTTCACTGATCCTCCCATTCCCCCCCAGTGAAGGGCACGTCACCATCCCATGTAGGCTACTTCAACCGCTGACTCCTCCTCTTCATGCTCCCACTCATGGTCTGGCTAGGAGCTGGGCTCTGGTTTGGCCCTGAATGCATTAAAATGTGCTCCACGCAAATAAAACTGCTGCAATTCAAGCATTTTATAGGATACTCCGCTTACAGAACATCAATGATAAGGTTTTAAACTCATAAGCAATTTTAGATTTGTTTACCAAAGTGCTTTAACCAGGGCTGCCCAGAGGATTCAGGGGGCCTGGGGCAAAGCAATTTTGGGGGCCCCTTTCATAAAAAAAAGTTGCAATATTATAGAACACTATATTCTCATGGGGGCCCTTGTGGGGCCCGGGACAAATTGCCCCACTTGGGCCCCCCCCGGGCAGCCCTGGCTTTAGCCAAAAATTTGAGTGTAGTATATTTAGGTAATTAATCGGTATATATTCCACACATAGCTTTGCACATCCCTGTCACATGCAAAGAACTGCTGAAAAATCTGAAGAACTTGCCAAACTAGTGACACGATTCTAAAAGAGCTGCAGGGCAGGCGTTTGGTTTAGCTGTGCTGGTGCAGGGCAGGCGTTTGGTTTAGCTGTGCTGGTGCAGGGCAGGCGTTTGGTTTAGCTGTGCTGGTGCAGGGCAGGCGTTTGGTTTAGCTGTGCTGGTGCAGGGCAGGCGTTTGGTTTAGCTGTGCTGGTGCAGGGCAGGCGTTTGGTTTAGCTGTGCTGGTGCAGGGCAGGCGTTTGGTTTAGCTGTGCTGGTGGAGAACTTCAATTAATAGTTCTGATGCTGGTAACGAAGCAAACAGACATACAAGCTACCCCAGAAAACCTTCTCTCATGGTGACAAACTAACTCAGAGTATCAGAACTGAACATCTCGATTTCGGCAGTACAGACCCATTCTCAATCCCCAACTGGGCAAGGACACATCAAAGCCAGGTAGAAAGACCCCCATACTGGCTGCAGCCATCACGGTCCAGGGTTTAGAGAGGCTGGTGTAAGCAGAAAGGCCAGTGCACCCCTTTGAATGTAGCAGGCTGCAAATATGCTGGATCTGAGCCTCTGGGTGCTTTCCGCATTGTGTTGGCGTAGCTACGCTCTCCCAGCATGGCCTAGATGAGTCAGCTTGGCATCATCAATGTGGGCCTTCCATACACGAGAAGGTGGGGGAGGCATGTTTGCTCCAAGCTAGTAAGATGTTCCACGGGTGCTGGGACTCAAACCTGTTTACTCCTGAACCAGTCAGACTTCTGCAGAATCAGAGAAAAATAATGCTCCATGGCAGAAGCCACAAATCAAAAAGATTTGTTATTTTACACAAGCTTTGCTTATCAACTGACAGCAACAAGTAGAGATGCTGTGGAGAAGAAATAAATGTTTCACTTCCTTTTAAAAGGAGGGATATTCTAGGGCATGACAGATGCCTTGATAAATAAGGTCCCTGATAAGGTTTATCCAATTGGTAAGTCAGCCATCTCACCTCAACATTTAACGTTCTTTAGCCTTTGCACTGTATATTATGTCAAATGTCCATGTAAGACTGTGGATAGCCACTTGAATAGAACCAAAAACCTGTTATCACAAAATAAATAAAATAAAATGTATTGAAAACTTAGAAAACGTAAAGGAAAACACAAATTTGAGGGAAAAAAGCTGTTTACTTTCAAGATTATACAGACTTTTTATAACATGGGTTTGGTCTAACCCTACATAATAGGTCAAACCACATTAAAAGCACTTTGCAGAGACCCAGACACTAAAGTGAGGAATTTAATAGTTACGTTGCAATTAAGCTGAGAAGGAGGTTCTCTCTCTACTGGCTCTGGCACCTCCCTGGTGTCTCAGGATTGCACAGAGTGTAGTTTTATGGAAATCATCAAAACACAAAAAATTTAAATCAGCCCTTTTGAAAGTGAACACAACGGCAAGGATGTTAGTGGAAGTCATTTGCGGACAGCTCAGTGAAAACCTCTGCTCAGTGAACGGTGGCAATCAGAAAATAAAATGTTCTGATGTTTAAGGAATGGCAGAGAATAGTGAAAATATTATAATATGAATATGTAAATCAATGGTATGATACACACTTCACGTGAACATTGTGCTTAATTCTGGTCACCCTATCTCAAAAGATATAGCTGAAGTAGGAGTGATCCAGAGATGGGCAAGACTTTGACAGGAAGAGACTGAAGACATTGGAAGTGTTTAGTTGAGACAGGAGAAGTGCAAGAGCGGTCATGATGAAAGGAATATAAAATAATGAGTTACAAACAAGTAAAAAACGGCACTCCTAAAACAAGAACAAGGGAACATTCCATGAAACAAAGAAATTTTGAAGAGTAAGGAAATATGCAACACAATTAACTTATGGAACGCATTGCTTCAAGATATCACTGAGCCTAGCGCAGACATCCTCAAACTGTGGGGCACGCCCGCCTAGGGGGTCATGGAGGAACATTTGGGGGGGCGTGGCTGGGCCCAGGCCAGCTCCTATGGGGGGTAGGGAGGAAGCGCCACCCAGCTCTGTCCCACGCCCGGGGTCCTGCCCACCAGCCCCACCCCCAACTATGGCCCCAGCCTAAGTCCGCTTACTCCTGTCCCTGTCCCCACCCCACCACCCGGCTGCAGCCCTGCTCACGGCCCCAGCTCTGGGAGGGAGGGGGACACAGATAAGAGTAAGGAGAGGGCATGACCCTGAAAAGTTTGGGGACCACTGGCCTAGTGGGGAAGATATATATGAGAAAGGCTATAAACCCTCCTGCTTCATGGATTATGCCAACCATTAACTGCTTGGGTTAGGAAGATACTTCTCGCCCGGTATGTCATTCCCCAATCAAGCAGAGGAATACATCAGGTTCAGTTAAGTGTCAGATGTGATACTTGACTAGATGGATCACTGGTCTGAGCTGATAAGGCCATGCTGATGCTCCTAACTAATGTTTCCATGAAGCCAGAGTTACAGTTTTGGAGAGAGATCCCACATACACACTTTTGCAGACTGGGCTATTCTTTTTTCTGTTTCCCCCCAATCATCCTGGACAAATATATTCTCTTGTTATGTCATAATCTTAGCCCTCTTCCAAAATGACAGTCCTCTTCTGAAGAGAAACTAGTGCTCTGAAACAAGAGTCAATGGCGATGTATTCAAGGGTTTAGGTGGTGTTTTTTTAAACAGAGAGCACATGAAGTGATCAAGCTGATAAGCTCATTTAAAGGATTTGTAACTGAAATTATGAAAGACTTACCAACTGACTGATAAAAGTCAATCATCAAAAGGGGAGCTTTGAATACTTCTTTCCAGCACAGAAAACCAAGGTATTTTGTGACCCACTGCAGAGATACCTTGGGGTGATGGTGTGTAAGGACTAAGGCTATGTCTACACTACAGCCTATGTCGCTCACGGATGTGAATATTCCACCCCCTGAGCGGCATAAGTGACATGAAGAAGTGCTCGTGTGCACAGTGCTATGTTGGCAGGAGAGCTGCTTCTGCCGCTCGCAGAGGTGCTTTTTATGCCAACGGGAGAGCTCTCTCCTGTCGGCATAGAGTGTCTTCACCAGATGCGCTGCAGCAGCACAGCTGCGCCACTGCAGCGCTTTATGTATAGACATACCCTTATTTTCATTAGCTATATCTATGAGACACCACCCTACTGCTTTATATGTTTTATGCCACAGTTGCAAAGACGGTCATGAAGCCTTCCAGCACTGATCTCTTCCAACAGTCTCTCCCCATGTCCTTCCATCTAAGCAGTTATCCAGCATTCTGTATTTGCCTTTGGGACAACAGGTTTTGTAAAGTGAATGCCTATATTTATGAGGTTACAGAAATACCAGAGGCAACAGGGTTTTTAAGAATCAGTAACCTCTTTTTTCAGTTTTCATTCTTTATTTTGCCACCTAGGTGATGCTAGTCAAATGCAGAAAGTAATTAATGCACTGAGACCTATGAGATACCTGGGTATCAACTCCCATCTTTTCATGGTGTGTGTGTGTGTGTGTGTGTGTGTGTGTGTGTGTGTGTGTGTGTGTGTGTGTGTGTGTGTGTATTCCATTCTATGTATCCGAAGAAGTGGGCTGTAGCCCACGAAAGCTTATGCTCAAATAAATTGGTTAGTTTCTAAGGTGCCACAAGTACTCCTGTTCTTTTTGCGGATACAGACTAACACGGCTGCTACTCTGAAACCTGGGTATCTTGGAAAGCTAAAATCCTGACAGTAAAAGGATGGACCATCACTATAGCAAACAATTTCTGTGTGGTAGCACATCATTCTAATCATGCACTTTTTTCATACAGAGCTGGTCCAAATTAGTCAAGCAAACCATTTTTATTTACTGTGTTTCATTTAAAGGAAGCATTGGAATGATTACTGAGGCATGCAAGATTCCATCTAATGGCATCAGAAACTGGCATTTGTCATTCCAAAAAACAGCTCTGAAGTAAGACTTCCCAGGCTCAGTCTGGTTCATAAATAAAGTTGAGGTGATAGCTTCACTCTATGGAGGCAATAACGAGAAACTTTCAAAAGCACCTACCTTGTGCAAGGGCAGCACCAGGAACGCTCCACCACCACTAGCTTCTATGATTATTGCAACAAATTTGGGGTTTACTACACAAAAGGAACTATCCCAGGTAACACGGGAAACCCGGATGTCGTCATAACACTGGTCATTTTTCACTGCTTGCCCAAACACATGCCGAAATTTGCTCTGTCGTACCACTCGCCTCATTGTGTCTGCGGAGAAAGAGAACAGGAGTTTCAGAAAAACTTGGCCAGTTAAGTGCACGTTGTCTGGTCGGTTTTTCTAGAACCCACCTGCCTACGTACGCTAGTGAACTCAAAGAGTCAGCCAAGTACCCGGTATTGCAAGAGACGCAGCAGCTTTCATTCATTACTCCTACTCATACAGATGCCCAGTTTCAGATCCTGGCCACTACAGTTCAAACAGTGCTAGTAACAACTGGTTTTAAAAAGAAAGTTCTATTTTTTAATAAGATGTCAGAATTACATGGACTTGTACCAAGCATAACAGAATTGCATTTAACCAACATTGTATTTTACAACAATGGTAAGACTAATTTTCCACAAAGAATGGCATTTTCCCTATTGTGTTTATATTCTTTTTATTCCAGTAAAAAAGCACCCAACTCAATGGGTTTCTCAGGTAAGTTTCTACAAATTTAAGAATGGTCTAGGGGCACGGGATGAGAAATGTATTTTGTTTTTGATTAATTTATTTACTTTCTAGGAAATGTAGATAAAACACAAACTCTCAAACAGAAATGGTTTCACAAGTTAGTAGGAAGTAAGCTAGCTAACTCAAAAATTGTACTGAAACTAAGTGTGTTTCTTAAGCAGGAAGAAGGGAAGCAAGCTAATGACTTGAATTAACTTTGTTAGCTTGTTTGCTTTGCTCCCCCTCTGTCTAAGATACTAATTGTCTTGAGTTAGAATAGAGGGAAGTTGACTGGCATGGAAAATTCCAGCCCCCTGCCTCTGCATAGACCACACGGGGGTAACACTTCATAGGAACAGTGGGTCTCAAGGGGAGTGAGTGGCAGTATATTTTCCATTAGCATTTCCAACTTCCAGATTGATGTTTTTCGGTAAGTTTCAGAAGGGATCAAAGGAGTCCTCCCATTGTAGGAGATTTTCTCCTCCGCAATTTATCAGTTCACAGGTAAGTGAGGAACCTCCACGTACCTTCTTGCCTTTAGAGATGTGAAAATGACTTCTGCAATGCCCAATCTCTGAGCAACAGAAATCAGAATCCTGCTCTAAGTTTGCCTCTCCATAGGTCCATGGTTACACACCAGGACTGGGAAAATGCTGCTCCAGTTCACAAAGCTACTTGTTAAGAAAATATTGGTTCTGATTATTCCTGCAGTGAAGTGATAAACTGATGAAATGCTTTTGCACACCACAGTGGGTGTGCTTATGTGTGCATAGTCTGCCTGAAAGCAAAAATTATGAAAGGTTACTCAAAACACACATCCCATTTTAACTTCCAGAACTCTGCACGCAAGTACACTGCAAGACAGGCTTAAGAACTGCTTATCTGTAAAAAGTCTGGGAGCTAAAAAGTTAATGGTCTGTACATCTGGTGTAAAGCTCTCACCAGAATTGGCCAAGTCATCGCACAATTAAAAGAAAATTTATATCACTCTTAATAGAAAAACTCAATTACTCAGTGAAGTACCTCAAGTTTCCACATAAATATGAGAAATTCTCTGCAATTGGTCTCTTTCCTGCAAAATCCCCACGCCTGTGGTGACAACGTCAAACACTGAGCACCAGGACTCTGGAGCAGGACATCTGCACAGCAGATTTGCCCCAAATCTAAAAATCTACAGATTATGCAGACCATAAATGGAAAGTGAAATGGCAGCACTGGTTAAATCTGCTGGACTGACAGCACTGGAGAAGGAAGCCACTAGTTCAGAGACACACCCCACGCGGCAAAGCCAAAGCAGTGAGCAGAAGCTTCTACTAAAGTGCTACACATTGCTGGAATAAGGCAGAGCTCAGCCTCCTCGCCCAGGCACTCATGGGTTTCCTTTCAGAGACCAATAATATATGTCCCAAGTACTGTGGCGATTTCTGCAATGTGGATCTCTGTCTATCTAGGAATAGGACAGAGGCCACCAACTGCTTTCACACAGGCCAAACAGCTGTCGGATGGTAATGACTTGCAGCCACTGATGACCTTAACTGAGTTCAAACCAGCGACCTAGAGGCAAAAAGCTCTATATATTATTCCAAGTCTCTTGAGCTGTCCAGTCCAGACTTTTTTTTTTTTTTTAGCATTATTTTTGTTGTACTAGCATCAAGCAGCTATTCAGTATATAGCAGTCTATCAAGAACATAATGCAATTGCCCAAAATAATTAGCCTTTCGCAGGCATATTTACAGCTCAGCTTCCTAGAGTCTCTTCTCTATCAGATAACATAACCCAAACCACGAGATCATGGATAGTCTCGCCTATTTTCAAGGTCTCTCCAATTCAGCCAGGAAACCTAAATGATTGTTTCAGACAGCACACATGGTCTCACCTACGCGTGTACAGGAGGGGGTAAGGCGGTTTTCATCAGGGGTTCATTAAATTTCCCAAAATAAATTAGCTGGTTTTTAAACTACAGAAGTGCCACAGTTAGCACTTTATTACGAACGCCTGTAGCTTAAAAGAAAAGCAGCTGTCATTTTAAAAATAAAATTTCGTGGACAACTGGTGAATTTGAGATTAGAGAAAAGAAGCACTACAGAAAAAGTAAGGATTGGTTTTATTAGATGGGATTATGCCTCCTCAATATTTACAAATAAATAACTGAAAATTAATCAACCAATATCCAAACATTTGTTAAAATATGCCGTATGAGTAGTAAAAGGGCCTTATCTCACGCTCCACACACCTCTGACATAGAAGCTGCACAATCAGAATGAAAAACCCAAGTAACCCACAAACATGAACAATTTTTCACATACGTAAGCCATCGCAGCGCCATGACAGATAATGTTACGATCTGTGCAGCAGTGTCAATGGAACAGTTGAAGTGTAGCATAGAGAATAGTTTTCATCCAGCAGGAGTCCAGAGCACATTAGAAACAAACTAGGCAGATATTCCATCACCTATCACTGAAATACACTCATCTGTGGGATGAAATACCACAGCTACTCTGCCAACAATGCTGCAGTTTTTTCAGAGAGGAAGGGAAGAGCAAGCTATCCCAAGTTGAACTGGCAGGGGGGATACTCTAAATAGACCTGTATGTAATAATTCAAGGCGGGATTCTGCCAAGACAACAGGAAGGCAAGCCTACTGCCTGAGAAGTGGCATGGGAATTTTAAATGGCCCCAAACAGGGAGTGTACAGAACAGGTGACTGAGTCAGGAGACCCTGGTTCCTGTCCCAGTTTTGCCACTGACTCACTGTGTGATCTCAAGCAAGTCACTTAGCCTGTCTATGCCAGACAACGTGAGGACAAAACCACAAGGGTCACAAGCATTTACAGCTGCTGGAATGAATGCCCCCAAGAAGGGCCAAGGATTGCACGAGTAAGCTGTCTGGGTCTCAGTTAAGATGCTTCATGCAAAAATTCAGTATCTCACCCAACTAGTAAATCACATGATCAGATCTAAAAGATTTAATCAATAGCACTTCTAAAAAGACCCCTACCTGGTACTGTGGTAGAGCCTTAGTCATGGCCCAGAACTCCACTGTGTTAGGAGCTGTACAAACAAAGGGAGTTTCAGTACAAAAAGTTACCTTTAGGAGGCCATGTGGTCAACCAGATCAGCAGTTATTTGCACAATCCCAGCGACTTGGAGAGATACACACTTAAGACACCTGCTTTTACTCTGGCTTATTTATGTTGCACCTTAAAAATGGACAATAACTCACAATAGGTAAAATGTTCAACAAGAGTATTCCTGCCCCCAAAAGCTTCTTCTCCAAACACGAGCGCTCAGTATCTTCATTTCTTTTTTCCCTTTGCTATTATTCAACACTTAAACTGACAATGACTTGCTGTAAAACATTCTGATATACAATTTATATGAAAGATATGATACAAGTATTGTGAATTCTCACAATTTTATTGCAAGTCTCTCAATGTGTTTTTAAGCCTCAGCTCCTGGAGTCCTGTGATTACAGGATTTCAGCTTTCCAATTGCTCCCGCCCCCAGTCTTTCTAACCCTCATGATTGCATAGAAAAGCCTTAAAACATGAAGTCTAGTGACTCAGAAACCAGAAGGTAACTATAAAACTCCCCTGATTTATTTTTATAAGTATCATTTTTAAGCCAATCTCATGATTTTGAAATGCTTGGGGTCAGCAATACTGCAGTGTGCAGCTGTGCTTCCCAGATTTTTACAACCGTCTGCTTTAATTTTGATGAACCTTCCTTCTCTCTACAGACAGTCACTTCACATCTTGCCAGGACATACAAGTATTGCACTTAGGAATTACCCAAACCCGTTGATGGCGAGAAGATAAAGGGTTACTCTCAAAAAACACCATCTGTTGCAATAACTAGACACAACGGGAAGTGTGCACGCCCAGCTCAACTATTTCTCACCTGATAACACACCACACAGGTACAATGCTCTGCAGCAACGTTCTACTTGCTCATTTACCTGGGGTGAGTATTTTTTTCTGATGAGCAAATATAATATTAGTCATCCAGGTAAGACAGGAGAGCAGGGCAGACTTTGTATAAATTTTCAGGAAGACTTTGCAACACTGTTCATTGTTTAGCATTCTTCCCACTCCATGGTGGGTCAACACATTAAAAATCTTATGTTTTAGAAAAGGTAAAGCCAATACTTAAAACTGTGTTCCTGCAAGTAACCCCAAATTACCCAATCTCAGCACACCATAGACAGGAATTTTGCAATTTGTCATCTTTAATACTGAAAACGGACAGGATAGTAAAATGTCAGGTTTACGGTGTACAGCTTGTACAAAAATTTCACCTGGTCCACAATGAGACCCCACCAAAAAAAAAAAAAAAAAAGTCAAGTTCTCCAGCTCAAAAATCTGATGCCTTTAAGTCTACTATTCCTCCCCGACCAACTGCTGGAAAATTCCCTTCTCCCCAGTATGAATTTCCCTCATTTTAGTCATTTGAGGAAGGGTTTTAGGAGTTAGCACACACTTCACTCATTTCAGATCTTTTTGCTCAAGAAGCACACCTTTGCCACCCTTTCCCTCAACCCCGAATGCCCTGTTCTCAACGGGAACCTCTCTACACAATGAGCCCAGGCTGAAACAGGCTCACTAAGCCTTCATTTCCATAGCAAAAGGAGTGATTCTCAGCTTTGGGTCACAGCCATTTTGATCTGGTTCTTTTCTGGGGGTGGGGGTGGGTGGGGAGAAACGTGTAGGCTCTAGTTATAAAGAGCAGTGACTATGGAACCTTCAATGCACCAAGGAAAGCAATCAGGTAAAAAATATAAGTAGGGTTAGCTTGGTCCTGGAAAGCCAATGAAGAGCTCTCTTTCCCTGCAGTTCCAGCCTGAAGAGGGTTTAGTATCCTAATTAATTTCCCAATAGTCAAGTGCAGCAAAGGATCCCCTCCCCCACCGTCTAAAAAATGACAGCTGAAGTCTGACTGCCACTGGTTCTCTTCACGGGGTTATTTCAGAGTCAAACGAGGCAGACTGCAGGAACAGAAGGCAACCCTTAGGGAAAAAAGTTACTGTCTGGCAAAGTGGATAGGTTTTTCACCTCTGCGATTATTAGATAAACCCTGATGTGCACCTGAAGCCATTCGCCATTTTAAAAGATGGATTCAGCCCTTTATCAAATAAGCAAAATATAGTAGGACCTGGCTAATTCAGGTTAATGACCAGGGAGCCTGGGTGAATTACTTAGGCAGGATAGCACATCATGAAATGTCCTTTGTTCACTCGCTTCGCTAATTGCAGTTTTACCTACCAATGCTATTTCTGTAAGAATACTGTAGCATCTCTTAAGAGCAAGAACGTCAGAGACGACTCATTACAGTACTGTTCATTTTAAATCTTTGCTGAGGAGTGGGGAGAGGATATCAGGGCATGTGTGCTAAATATGGGATATTTGTCTCAGCAAAGTACAAATTAGGAGGGTTAAAGACACCACGCCTACTTGGAAGGGGTTTAATATTGCTAGAGTTACAACCCTCAGCAAAATTAAAATGGAAGCTTTATATACCCTTCCAAGAGGGTATCAATGGAAGTGCTCACAGACCTCTAGCTATACATGGAGCTCCCATGCAATGCTTTATAATGCAGAGGGTCTTACAACTCACGCTGTCCGGGGTGCAGCTGGATAAACACCCTTCAGCTTTCTAATGCTAAGAGACTTGTGGCCAAACTCTACCTTTGGTTACATCCATCCAAACCTGACTGATGTCAGAAGCCATTGTACAGGCCCAGAGTACTAAGCACAGAATCTGGCCCCTCGCAACGGTGTCCAAGTGGACCTTAGAAGTCAACTGAATGTTTAAGACCAGGTTAGACGAACACCTGCCAGGGATGGCCTAGGAATACTTGGTCCTGCCTCAGCATGGCAGGGCTGAATTAAGGGATCTTTCAAGGTTCCTTCCAGCCTCAGACCTACATTTCTAAGATTCTAAGAGTTGACACTGCACATGTCTGCACAGTACCATTCATTCAATTTTTCCTTCTGATCTTCCATCATGAAGAGTCACAAAAATTACCCTGGATTTGCCCATCTTCCTGTTTATCAAGGACTTATCTTCTAAAAAGTCCAACAAATATAGTGTGTGGCTTGGAGGGTTTTCAGCCTGCTTATGTGAGAGGAAACACATCCTGCTAGGGAAGAGCTTACAGGAAAACCCCCTGCGAATGGCTAGATCCTGTTCAACCCACGTGGATGTGATCCTTTGGGAGGGCCAGACACTCTAAAGGAATGGCTGATTTAAAACATTAATTCAGCCAGAGGCCCTTTTCAGTAAAAACAATTTACACGCCAACCTTACGGGAAGAGCTTCTTTGCAGAATCTCCTTATAAAAAGTTGGTACCTTTGATATGAAAGGAGGGTGTTTTCCCTTCCAGGCAAGATTCCCAGCAAGATAAGGAAACTAACATTTCGTGGTAGCCCCCCACAAAGGCTTAATTCAGGACTGGAACTCTGTTGTGCTGGAAACTGCACAGAGAGCTAGACACAGTCTTTGACCCAAACAGCTTACAATCTAGCAATGAGCAACAGATGAACAGTGGAGGTGGTGAGACAATCAAATCTGGTAGCACTGCTTACTACTCAGGTTGCCTGATACTGCCCCTTATAAGGCCCTGTTTTCAGTTGTTTACAACTTTGCCAAATTTTAACCATAAAGCCTGAAGTTTTTCCAGCCTAGGTGTTTGCCTCAGGCTGAATTTGTTTGGACAACTTCAACCCAAGAACGAGGCTAGGGAAAAATATGTCTTATCCATGTTAAACCCTCTCCCCCCCCGCCATGCTTTAGAGCATGGACATGAAACCTGGCAAGAGGGGTGGGGCGATCTTTGTGTCATGGATATGTCTTTTGTTATTCCCATGAAAATCCACCCAAATTTGGCCAAGTTATAAGTCTTTGGACAACTGTAGTTTGCACATGCTCAGTAGAGACTCACTAGACCGCAGATAAAAATCTCTGAAGATTCCATCTGTACTAAGCATGCTTCAGCCCGGGGCTACAATGGGCTGAGCCGGACTTCCCTGCAATGGCAGGCCCAGGCAGTAAGATCAGAGTGCCTCTTTCTCCTGGACTTTCAATAGAGGATGCTGCAGAATTGATATGCTGAGACAAAATATGGGTGGTTGGTTTTTTTTCGGGGGGGCGGGGGGCAGGGGAGGGGCAGGCTGAGAGGTGATGTGGAGGGAAAATGGGACTGGGAACCAGTAGGATGAGGGAGAAGATCTGATGAGGAGCCACAGTGCAAGGGGCAAGAGACTGGGACCAGGAGCCAGGGAAGGTGTGTGGAAGGCTGGGACCGATGAAAAAGCCTGGGAAGGGAGACTGGGAGTCAGTGGAGATGGGGTACATGGGCAGTGGGCTGACCAGAGGCCATTTGGGGGGGAAAGGGGGGAGGAACCAGACAAGGAGCCGTGGGGGGGTTAGAAGAGAACTGGAACGAGCTAGGAAAAGAGGCTGGGGCCGAGAGGGGGAGCTAGTAATGGCTGGGCAAGGAGATTGGGACTGGGAAGAGACACCCAAGGAGTGAAGACAGACTGGCTAGATACGAATGGAACTGGAATGAGGAGCCAGGGTGGGAAACAAACAGAATTGGGATGAGGAGAGATTGGCAGGAAGAGAGCAGAAGGAGTAAAGTTAGGTGGAGAGGAGTGGGGACAGGTAAAAAAGGCTGTGCCCACTCGAGTACAGAGCCTGGAATGGAACCCAAGATTCCCAAGTCTCGCCATTCCACTGCTGTCAGCAAATAACTGTGAAACTCACTGGCAAAGTGTGCGTCTCATCCTCTTTTAGTGCTGGTCCTCTCAGAGGATGACAACCTACTACAGTTATCAGTTACTCCATTGGCAGAAATCTGTGTGGTTCAAACCCTGTTGATGAACCATGTGGGTGTTGATATGATGTCACATGATGGAATTTGTTTTTTCTATTCACATTTTTTAAAAACCTAGGAAAGGTTGCACAAGCAACCTTAATTGTAGCATTTCCTAGCTTGAATGCTTGACTTTGAAACCTCCAAAATGCTCTTTTAACATTGTGTGCACATAAGTGTGCAATACCTTGTGTGTGTGCATGTTTGCATGCGTGCGCACACCCCCCCACACACACTTTTTATATTTTGAATTACAAAGAATTATTGATTTTCTACAACTGCTTCCCAATCTGCCTAGCCATGTAGTCCTGGGTGATTTCTTGGGGATATTCCAGCAGAAGAGGGCTTTGAGAAGGCATTTGGAGATGGTAACAGCCTCACAAGATCAGTTCTGGGAGGGCATCTGATGCCTAACAGGCAGCATGGGAGAAAGTGCACAAATGTTCATGTGAGGGGTAGACAAGCAGGTCTATGGTTGACAAGCAGTCATGAGGTTGGCATAACTGATGGAACCCTAGCGAAAAGAGGGGACACTGGAGAGAGTGAAATCCCTTGCTACTGAATGAACCCAGTAAAATAAATCCAGGGAGCTCACTGCCACAGGATATTAAAGCAAGCAGCTTACTCTAGAAAAAGTTAACTGCATCTGCAGTTAGACTAGGAATGCTAGAAGTTATAAGAGATTGCAATCCTCATGCTTCAAGGCCTGAGCTGATCACCATCTAGGTCAGAAGACTTTCACCCATATGGTGTGATTGTGCACAATTAAGTTTATCATAAAGGGGCTGATGGATTCGCCACTTTCCACGGCAACATCTCACAAAGGCCACTCAAGCAGTGGTGCCAAGTCTCAATTTTATCAAGCCTTGTGATTCCCTAAAGCCACAGCTCCTGCAGTCATGGGAATATGTGAGAATCTCAGATTTCATTTTAAAAAGCAGAATGCTTTTAGCCCACGGGACTTGTGGAGGAAAGCTTGAAAACAAACACTGAAGCCAATAAGAAGAGCCCAAAATGTTTTTTTTAATTACACAATTTCTTGGTGCTTGACTCATGATTTTTGAATGCTGAGGGTTGGCAAAACGGCCACTATCAGAGACTGAGAATATAGACTATTGGAATGTTTTGATCTAGGAACTCCTAGGCTGTATTGCATGATGTACAGATGTTAAAAAATGACACTTGTATAGCACTATACCAAGATTCATGCTTTGAGATCCTCTGCTAGACGGGACTGAAGTAGTACAAAGTGTCTTACAACATTAATGACTTACGGCTCACTTCACCCTATTAGTTTCTTTTTACAGATGAGGCAATGGAGGCTCAGGGAGGTTAAATGACTTGTCCAGGATCACACAGGATGGATGGCAATAGCAGAGGCAGGACTAAAAGCCAAATATCCCGAGTCCCAGGTCTTGTGCTTGTAAACACAAGGCCATTCTTCCTGTTGCATCTCGTCATTTTGTGTTAAGAAGGCTTGTCCATGTCAAGGGACTATTCACACCAACTGCAGCAGTGACAAAACCTTTATTTTCAGGCATTCAGAAAAATTTAACCCAAGCTTCACATTGTCACACATCACAGCCCTAGGATGCATCTTATTTGTGTACTGAAAAATAATCTGCCTGGTAAAGTGAAGTCTAGGCTGAACAAGATGATCCTACCCCTGACTTCAGTTCATTTTAAAGACAAAAAGCCAGACTATAAACTCAGTGAAATTTCCAGCTGTCCAAAACACCACCACCCACTGGCAAGATTCGGCTATGTGAGGAGAACCTAAGCCACGTAAATTAGCAGGACATTTGATTTTATCCCAACTAGGAAGTGTAACAAATTCAGAAATGTAACATTTTTCAGTTTGACAAAGAAATGAATAAAAAGACTGCTAATGATGAAAAATATAATAGTAGATAAAGGAAGAGGGGAGTGAGATGCATTATAAATAAAGCAATAAACCCCACAACAAAGATCCAGGCAATGAGAGCAAAACAACTCATGAAACCCCAAACACTTGCGCGCACAATGAAATCTAAGAGACATTCAGTTACACTGCATCTATGCTCACAAACATTGGGTTCGACAAATGTAAAAGCACCCAAGCCCTGTCTATGCTACCACTTCCACTTCTGCTTCCACCAGTGGAGCTGCACCACTGATGAACTATGGTTATAAAGCTTGCTCATTTAGACAAAGCCCAACAGGATAAGGAAACTATATCCCTCCATTGGGGTACTGTCTTCAACCACCTCTTTAGGACCTCCAGATTAATGACTCTGAACAAAAAAGAACTACTTGAAAGAAAAAAAGGAGTCCTGCAGCAAATGTCCAATACCCACAAAAGAACACGAAAGCCCTTACCCAGATTTCCCATCTGTTCCAACGTGGGAGACTTGTTAGCTCTACTACAGTCTTGTTTTTGTTTCTTTAAATGGTGTAGGAAAGAAACCTTAGGAGGAAATCCCTTCTCACATCCATATCTTCGTCCACCCACCAGAAACACACCAATATCCTTCCCAACCCAGCCAATGGTCTTCTGTGCTTCTGCCAGAGGCATTGCTCAAGAGTAAAGGAAGGTGCTACCTACACTCCATGGGACTGAATGCATCACCTCTGCAACAACAGAGCTCAGGACTAGAACTCTGAGCCCATCGTGAAACACTAGGCAGCCAGAGTGCACAATCCTCTCTGCAAAACTACTACTCAGCAATCCTACTAGAAGAATCAAACCCAGGACTCCAGTCAAGAGAGGTATGTAGATAATAAAATGCCTTCCTCTATGTAGCTGACCTAGTTTTCTTATCAGGGTAACGAAGTTAACAAGGCAGTATCAATCTGCTTGATTCTGCTACTCTACTTGCTGGCTTTTCTCTTTTGAAGGTTATGCATATGGTTCTCTTCCAGATTTATTTTTAATGAGCATGTCAGAGAATTTTTCTACCTGGGAAGCAAATTGTTAGGCACATCCTGCCAAATGTGGGCTCTGGTCTCCCCACAACATGCACTTACTAGGGTTGAAAAAACTCCTGCCCAATGGCCCAAATGATGGAAGGTGGTTTCCTACCAGGGCACTGGCCTTGGACTTTATTTGGAGTCTCAAACCCTACCTTTTCCAACTACCTCTGGCCAATCATCTAAGGCCTGAACACTTTGTTTGCAACTTTACTGGGAGTCATGATAGGGAAAGAGGGTTTAAAATCCTTTTCTCCTATAGCTCCTCCCAGGAAACATACATGCCCACATCAATTTTGATTATCATTTTATAAAAAGCCTGAATTGCTTATTAATCAAAAAGGTGCACTAGTCACCACATCTGAAACTGCTGATCCAAATCTAATCTAGCTGCCATTCCCATGGTAAATTAAGTCTGAAGCCAAATTACGACCGATACACTCAGGTGCTCAGACACCAGAGATGAGCCTAGTTATTCTCTTGAGGTATTTATACAAGGGTAGGATTTCTCACTCTACAAACACTTAGTGAAGAAACAGATGTGAGTAGTTTGATTAAGCTTAACAAGAGTAATGGCCACATAGAGAGAAGAATATAAACCCTATTGGCTTTAAGGTATTGTTGAAAATGCTTCTTGAGTTATACAATCTACTAAATCATTCCAGCTACCAATTGAGAACTGACAGGAAAATGCATGAGAGGGAGAAAGCAGCTGAGGGCTTAAAAACAAACTGCTCTATCTCCCCAAATTGCAACATGCCTTAACGTCTACAAGAAGAAACTGCAACACTGCAGATTTCTAAAAAAAGAACCTGCCTGACTGTGAAGGTGTTACAGGTGTCAATTCTCTTGATGCACTAAAATTTTACTAACCGAGAACCTCCACTACAAATATAAGTGGGACTTATGCTCAAATAAATTGGTTAGTCTCTAAGGTGCCACAAGTACTTCTCGTTCTTTTTGCTGATACAGACTAACACGGCTGCCACTCTGAAACCTAAGCAATCTAGCACAGCTAGAGCATGCAAACGTACAAGCCAACACTGAGTCAGACCCACCAAGTAAAGACACTTCCCCAGACAGCCCTGCCTGATAGCAAGCACTCCACTGGCTCTGCCTGATCTAGATATGTATCAGGCAGAACAACAAGTGAGGCACCCAGCGCTACAGGTAGAGGAATAAAATAGGAGAGGAAGAATGAATGTTCTCTAACCCACCTGTAGGGGAGGTAGGGAGAAGTGGGCAGCCAGGGGTACAAGAATAGAGTGCGCCCCTTCCAGCACACTGCCTCTGAAATCCACTGAGATGTCTGCTGCTAGCCTCAACTTGTTGGGCTAGTCCTACAGCTATGCAGAGTTGTCAGTTTGTTTGCAATCCAAAAATGTCCAACATAAGCCAATGTACCCAAAATGTGCTATTTGGCCAGTCTAGAGTTACATTGGGCCAAATTAACCCCTGCTGTAACAGTGAACAGGGTAAATTAACAATAAGACATCTTCCCACTCTAAGAAACGGTAACAGTCTTGAACTACTGCATTCTGAGTAAATTTCTTAATCCAAATACTCAGTATATTAGAACCTTGTTTAGGGAACTAAACTGATCAGACTCCCACCCAACCTGACTGCTAAGGCCATCTATAGATGAAGCACCATCACTTGCAATTGTTCAGTATATTTTGAAGGCAGCAAAAGCAATCACTAATTGCCAGATACAAGATAGTAATTTCAGTATGAAAGACAGTAGATGACCTAAAGAACTGCTCGAGTCTGACAATGCAAGTATTGCGTCAGTGAAGGAGTGTTTTCAAACTTTAATATGTACAAATAAGCTGCAAAATGAATTTCTCAGCTGTCCCATCTGGGATTGGCACACATTTCTCCAGATGCACTTGAGATCCTGCCAGCTCGTCCAGCCAAGCAGCCAATAAGCCAAAGAGTAAAACTGCCATTCTGTCCTGGTACCAAAACATGCAGTTTGCAGTATTAGGGGGGGAGAGGGGGGAGAAGGGGAATAAAACTAACATCCAGATATTTCAATGCATTAACTTGATTTTAAATCCTTATCCTGTGGTACCAATTACAGTTCCTCCAGCATCTGTTTTAACAAAGGCTTTCAAGTTAAAACATGCTTCCTTTGTCTTACCGATGTTCTGTATCTTCAAACCTTTTCCCATTTCAGGCCAAAGTTGTCATCCTGAACGACTGAAGTACAGAACCCACCCATACACACGACAGATATCGTTCAGTGTAGCTCAGGGCACGTCTACACAGCAAAGAAAAACCCACCTTGCAGGGTCCCAGAGCCCAGGCTCCTGACCAAGCCTGGAAGTCTACACAGCAATGAGACAACCCCGCAGCACAGCTGGTACAGTGGGCAACCCGTGCGTTTCTCTTTGCTGTGTAAACATACCTTAAGGTCTGGGCTACACTAGCGGGTGTGTGTGTGTGTGTGTGTGTCGAAGTAAGATACACAACTTCAGCTACGCGAATAGTTGACTTACCTGGCCGTCCTCACGGTGGTGAGTCAACCGCTGCGGCTCCCCTGTCGACTCTGCTTACTCCTCCTGCCGAGGTGGAGGACGGGCGTCGATTTGGGGATCGATTTATCATGTCTAGATGAGACGCGATAAATCGATCCGATACATCGAACACTACGCGCCGATCCGGTGGGTAGTGTAGACGTACCCTAAGAGTTCAGCTACCTAAGCAGGCAAGTACCAAAGCATTTGTGTAAGAGCAAGCACATTTGTCACCTCATTCAGAGGGCAGGAAAGAAACATTTTGTGCATCCATAAGCCATTTAGTTACCTCAGCCTTTAACAACATACTTACATGGTGACACAACTACAAGATATTCCACAAAGCAACACTAACTTGGACAGCAGCCTGGATGGTGCATTACAAACAAGAGGAAAGTATATCTGAGGTGCAGGAGACAGAGGAATTTTCCTGCACCCACAAGCCCATTTATGGCAATCCAACACAGAGCATACTGGATGGTCCCCGATAGCGTGCTGCCATCCCAACTGCAGAATGCAAAGTCTCAGTCAGCAAGCACACTGAATTGTGCTCTCATCTGCAGTAGGCACAGACTGATCTTGGGAGGCAAGATGTTCTCAGAGGGACCCTCCGCTTTGGAAACTGCTTCTCTCCTTGGTGGGTCACAGCCTGGATTTGATAATCTTCAAGGCATGCTTTCAACTGGAAACCACATATCTAGACGGATACATCACTGAGCCTGCACCTTAAACTCAGACAGTTCTCTACAGTACCACGAGGGTTGCTGGGCCAGACCATCGGAGGTGAGCAGCACCATTTACACTGAGACAAGTACAGGGTTTCAGCATTTGCTATTTAATTTTTGCACTGCCATAGCACCTTGGACTCCTAGTCATGGACCAGGACCCCATGGTGTTAAGTACTGTACAAACACAGAACAAAGACAGTCCCTGTCCTAAAGCAATGCCACAGGGCAAGGTGTAGGTGTACAGTACAGAGGTACACACATGCAGCCGATGACTAGGGAAATAGGAGGCCAAATGAAGCTGTGCACCCCTTTTTGAGCAGAGCATTTTAAGATATAACACAAAACATTGCAACAGATTGTGACTGTACCTTTCTGTACAGTACAGAGATGGCCCCTGGAAAGCACCATATACCTCAGGGTAGGAAAGCGTAGTGCTGCTGGAACAGCGCCTGTGGTTCACACTTTGCGAAGGCAGTAGAACTTTTCTTAACTATCTCTTACAACTAAAGCTAGCATGAACTGGCTCCAGTTTCTCCCCAACTTGCAAAGCAAATACAGCATGTCTGAAACTGTAAATACTTTAACCATAAACCATTGTGGCATCTAGCTTACACAGCAATTCTCTCCACTCAATAAGCCAATCCTCTTGGGGGAGACAGTTTATATAATCGCATTGTTACATATCATGGGAAGATAAACGACCATTTCTCATGTTTTAATTTCCTGAATACGAAGTTAGTTGCTCTTAATCAATACAATATAATAAAGAGGCACTCAGATACCATGGTGATTGGGATGGTACAGAGAAATTACCTGCAAATTAGGGCATGTGGCCTATAGTTTAGAGCAGCAGCCAGGACTCCGATGTTCTAGTCCCCACCCTGTCACTGAATGACCCTAAGCAAGTCACTTAACCTCTCTATGCCTCAGTTTCCCAATCTGTAAACTGAGATTAATTTATCTATTTCACTGGGATACTGCAAGATCTAATTGTAAGATTAACTGGAGATAATTTGATGAAAAGTGTTCCATAAATGTAAAGTACAATTGTAAACGTATCATAAGTGCACACTGTGCAAACTGCACCAGTCAAGGGGTTAAAGTGTCTAGGATGAACTGAAACACACTGGTTTTGATGGTATTTAAAACAAAGAAAAACCCTGAACAGTTTCTGAAGAAAATATCAGTTATTCTACTATGGGTTCCAGGACTGATTTTTTGTTGACGACAATCTTCAACTTAATAGTAGTCTATACCAGCTCTTAGTGTAGATGTAACTTACATCCCTCAGGGGTGTGAAAAAGACATCCTCCAAGTGACGCATGTTACAGTGAACCATGCGCTGCCCCTCCCCCCCAAGCACTGGCTCTGCTGTTCCCAGCCAATGGGAGCTTGGGGGGGGGCGGTGCCTGCGGGCGAGAGCCACGCAGAGCTGCTTGCGCGCCTCCGCCTAGGAGCCGGACTTGCTTCTGGCTGCTTCCGGGGAGCAGCACGGTCCACACGCCAGGACAGTCAGGAAGCCTGCCTCTGCACCCTGGCTGCATCGCTGACCGGGAGCCGCCGGAGGTAAGCCTGTGCCCTCCCTTGTGCTCCCCCAAACCCAGAGCCCCCTCCTGCATCCCAAACCCCTCACCCCCAGCCCCACCCAGAGCCTGCACCCCCAGCCCAGTGCCCTGACCCCCCCCGTACCCCAACCCTCTGCCCCAGCCCTGAGCCCCCTCCCACACCCTTCATCCTCAGTGCTGTTGCATCACGGGCATCAACAATTTTCTTCAACTGGGTCATCAGAAAAAAAAGTTTGAAAACCACTGGTGTAGACTTGCCCCAAGTCATCATTTGTATATTCTGCCAGTCTGTCTTGTCTCTCTAGGGAGAGAGATCACACTCTGCTCTGAACCAATTACCTCCTGCTAACTTCTACTGATATTAATTACACCCATTACAAACTGTGTGATTTATCAGCACTGGGTTGTGTCTGCCCCACGTTCAATTTCCAAGTTCCAAATATTTTAGGATGTCAATGTTTTGCTAGTTTTGTATGGTAAAGAAATCTTTCAAAATGCAGCATTGCGGGGTATCACCTTTGTACATTCAAATGAGACATAATGGGTTTCCAAAGACTCAAGAACACAGTAACTATGGCAACAATACAGAGGACAGGATGTGTGGGGGGGTGTTCCACAATTTTAAATATTTTGATCAAGACTGACTTGAAGTCTCAATTCTACAGACAACTTGTCCCAGGGACTGTGTGCGCCGTGTGTTTCTTAGGTGAAGAAGGAAGTAAAGAGCTTTCAAAAGAATCTTGAGCAAGAGCCTTTGAAAGCAGTGGTTGCGGGGAGGAGAATGGGGGAATGGTTCTCTTTAAGACAGACTACTGAACATCCACAAAATGCTAGGTAATAGCCATTGCATCGTTTGGAGGCAAGTCACATCAATTCCAAACTGGCACTAGACCTACAGGATGTGTCTAGAAACCACACATTATACCGTAGAGTCTATGAGCCCCAGTCATGGACCAGGACGCCATTGTTCAGGATGCTGTACAAAGAGAACAAAAAGATGGTCCCTGCCCCAGACAGCTTACAATCTAAGTCTAAGAAATGAGAGAACAGATGGATACAAATAGACAGGGGAGTACAAGGAAACAGTGAGATCATAGTGATTATAACTCAGGTTAACTGGAATCACAAATCCATTCTTAAAGACAAGGTTAAACTTTAGAATCAGATGTGAACCAACAAAAGCCAGAGAATTCCAGGCAAATGCTGCTAACTCCATCCTCAACACAATCATATCAGACTCCCTTGTTTTTAAACAGTTTGAATCACAATTGTTTTAATTTCATTTCCATTGCTTTTTTTAAAGTGGATGACTGAAGGAGCAAAGAAGGAAAAACTAATTATAATGGCTTAAGAGAGACCCAGCTCACCGACAAAAATCATTCTGATTCCTCCAAACACAGAATACCATGCACCATCACAGGGACTTCCAGCTATGTTCAGACCAGATGGAGCCTTTCACCACACACCAGAATGCCTCCTACAGAACCATTACATCAATCCATTGCAAAGATAGTGTGCATAGTTTTAAAAAGATATTATAATCTGGACGAGAAACAGAATTTGTAGTTCTTGAACTGCAGACCAATTATTCCAACTGTAGAATTAAGACAGTCCAAAAAAGTGCAATTAAAAAGGATTCTTCCTTCCTTCCAGATATCCCGCCACCCCAAAATAAACTCAGGCAACTCAACCTTGGGATATGATGCCTTGAAATTCTCATTCCTTTCCTTGTTGGCCCGTCCTTTAAATTGCAGATTTAACCTTACCTTATTTAATTCAAGCTTGTGCTGTCTCTTGCCTTTTATTTTTTTGGATGCATTAACAGCAGTCAAAATGGGGGGCGGAGGGAGGGATTCACAGCTCAAGTTTTTTTCTGCTTATTTTTAATATTAGAAATTAAGGCCTTGTCTATCTTGGAAGACTGAAGACTAGTGACACCCCAGAAGTCAAGAAGGGCTTTTTAGTCATTGTTTACATTTTTGTTTTGTTAACACCTTCACCCTTTAACTTCAATGACGAATTAACATCTTGGATAAAGGACATCTATGTCAAAGATTCAGCAAACACCACTGGACATCACATCACTATTGCATGCAGAGATCCTGCATAGATTCTAGTCACTTTGCATTGCTTCATTACTTATATATAGTATATATACATTTTGTAAGTAACAAACCACACCTACTAACAACTGCTGATGCTCTAAAAAGTAAGCAGAGCTTTACAGAGCCTCTCACATCTGGGTCACTGGTCAATAGTGACCAGGAGAGACTACTATCTGCCATCTGTTCAGTGGCCAATATGAAAGGAGTTGGATGGTCTCAGTATATTTCCTACTGGATCGTTATGAACTTCTCATAAACCAGAACTAGCCCCCTTTTAGCAATCTCCAAGACTAAAGATACAGCTGCCCAGGTGAGCCCCCTAGAACAGAGTTCTGAGACAATGGTGAGGCACCTTGGACCTGTCACTGCTGTACCTGTGAGGCAGACACCTTTCATGAGCATCACTGATCAAAGCAGATCAAAAGTCAAGGACTAAAATTAAAACATTTTTAACAAAGTTTAAATTGTTTTATTTAAGTTTGTCAATGTGAGCATGGGATGAATTAAACTCATCCTAAAGGGGATTCAGATTGGTCAGAGAACAGACAGGAACTACCTAATGGCATGCTAAATGCGCCTAGAATAACCAACTTTCGAAAAGCAGCCAGCCTGAGTCACTTCAGTTAACCTAAGTCTGTACTATCTTAGTTCTGCGATCAAGAGCTAATCCTAATAACTTCAGCATCACTTGCCCTTTATCAATTATAGCACTACAAAGAAATATCAGTTCACATTTCACCAGCCTGGAGCAGCTGACATTCTGATTCTTGAAACAGTTGATGTGGTTGTGGATTTTAAACAAGCAGTTTCTAACCAGCCTGACTCAATAGTCAGTCACCACAAGGCAAGTGGGTTCAAGCTTTTTTTTTTTTTTTTTTTTTTGGGGGGGGGGAAGGGCAAGAGGGCGATAGGGAGTTCAGGAGAAACAGTACATTAAAATTTTGTTCATATACACTTAAAGATTTTAAACTAGGGCACTTCAATCCCTCAGTGACTTACTGTTCCACTACATCCTTAAGGAGGCACTGAAATATTCATAACAAATGTTAAGCCTAAATATACAAAAACATATTTAAAAATCAGAAGAATGTGCTTGTGAGGTTGCATGAAACGACATTCTTAACCCTGGGAGTGGTGCATTGATGACCTCATCAAGCAGAAAACTCAGGCCAGGAAGTGTTTTGCTCATGTCCTCAAAATAGGAAGCCAGCACCCAAACTCATTTTATTCTACCAAGGCAACAGTGAAATTGAAAACAGTCACTTACATGCTCTTGCAACTAAAATGCAAGGTTGTGCTTAAATGGGACATTTTATGAAGTCGCCATTAAAATCTTTAAGTTAAGTGATTGTTAAGTGTATATATCCTTCATACTTCTCTGTGCTATATCACTAAGGAAAGCAGATATTTTATTCTTTCGAGCATTCCATTTCATTGCTATTACACGGATTCTCTGCCTCGTGCTTGGAGTGAATCCCAGAAGTGACAGATGCAATAAGCATGAAGATTTAACTTGAAAAACCCAATGATGTTTGAAAAGGCAGCTCACTAGAAGACAGAGTAATCCCAACACAGTACATAAAAAAGAGACACAAATGCTGATTAAAGCAATCTGTGTGCAAGGCTACAAATGACCATTAAAAATTTACCATTATGAAGAGTGATATCAAAAACAAACACAAGGCACATACTCCCATATGCCTATTACGGGTTGCTGGGTCTTACTGTAGCTATTGCAAATCCACAAAAAATAAACGTGCTTTGGCTTTGTCACAACAGTACTTGATCTTTTACCTCTGTGGTGTGCACACAACCTTTAGCAAACATGAATATTAGCTGTAACAAGATGTGTCAGCGAACGTATAGCAACCTGATTTTCTCTTCAGTGCATGAAAGCATTTCAAAGCTTGCTGTTAAAATCCACTTTCATACACCCCCCCTAAGGTATTTGCCATTTTCTCTAGCCACACATCCCTATTACATATGGGCATATTTCATTTCTACGGCATGCACTGTGTCATTCACACAGCTTTCCCCAACCTCCAATGTGCACACATGGCTTCTACCATCATGCTCTTCTCTACATGTGTAGGTAAATAGAGGTTAACTTCAAATAGTTTATCTATAACCCATCCAAAGGCTAAGCAAGGACTGGCATTAGTAAATGGGCTGCATCAGTTAATAGTTTTCAAAAAACAAGTTCTCTTATATGTTGCTAATATCTTAGGCCTGATTATGCAAACCCGCATGCATAGTTCCAATAGCTTTACTCGTGTATGCATTTCCAGGATTGAGACTTTAGATTAATAATACAAAATATCCAACCACTAATGTACATCAATTGTTTTGAACAATGAGTGCACCAATCATTTTTACTTTTGTTTCCAGCCAGCTTCTAGTCAATTTTGTTATGAGTCTCTCATGCACTGTCACAATACTGCATTGTCTGCAGTTGAAACACTACAATGGAATGTTTTTGTTTAAAAATTGTAGCTATTGTATTTTGATTTATGGGAAATATTTCTATTGAGCTTTAATTTTGTAGAAGCTTTTTTTTAATAAAGTAGAAATTGGGGCCAACAATTGACACCCCTTTAAATTCCAATCTTTCACTTGGCAGCATTGACAGAAAGTACCTTTTAGCAAGGGAATCACACCCAAGGGACACTCTTCACATAAGTTTTGTGCTTTCCTTGGCTTTCAAGAGGATTTAGAATAGGCATCAATATGGCATTGACATCTACTACACCAACACAATACAACATAAGCTTAAGGAAATGTCCTACACTTGATCATCTCTCTCCCTCTATGACATTACACAGCAGCAACAAAAGAGCCTTCCACAGGGCAACATACACATTATGTGGAGTTGACTAATACCTCCGCTTGTACACAGTCAACAATTTGAAGAACAAAAGAATCAGATTTCTTCTCACATACTAACATATATTATGTCACCCCTTAAGCCTAATGTATGTATGGCTCAGAATGCATCATCATGAGCAAACTGCAATGCCAAAGTCATGTGTGAAAGATGTACAGGGGAAAAAAAGGCTGGACTGTCTACCAGGAGGGGCCAGGGTCGTGTGTCCAATTTTTTAAATCAAGATTGGATGTTTTTTCTAAAAGATATGCTTAGGAATTATTTTGGGCAAGTTCTACAGCCTGCCTTATACAACTCCAACTAGATTACAATAGTCCCTTCTGGCCTTGGACTTTAGGAGTTTATGAATTTGCACCTCATAGTCCTTTCTTTCTTAAAGAGACACTCATTTTCCTTCTCTCCTCCATGAGGAAAGTCAGAAATCAACCTGCCAAGTCTCACTTATCTATACAAAGCCTTCATTGTGAATTAATTTTAAGTAATATTTTATTGCATCTCTCCTGGGGAGAAGGATTCTGCTGTGTGTTCAATGAGATGTTTAAAAGCTCACTGACACTTTTCAGAAATCTCCCCTATTCAGAATCTCCGCAGGGCCACCTAGCTGTGACAGCATCCCACCTTTAAATATGGAAAGATCTTCAATAATCACAGCGAGACCAGCCTGGCCTGCAGTGAGGAATTCACACAGAAAGATCTCATTCAATTTCAGCAGCAAATATTAAGCATCTCATTTATCAGAGTTCAGTCTCCAAAAACCTCCCTTTGTTTCCCTTGGTCAGCAGAGAACCTACATCCCCTTGTTTGTCCCTGCTAGTAGCCATTCCCAGTTTTGTCCTTATAATACATACAAGCTAACCCTGGTGGAAGACATGCTTTGCCTCAGCACATACAGTATCAGTCTCCTCACCCATCACAGTAGAGTGAATGCTCCTAAAGCCCCCAATCCACATACACACAGACAGTTCCATCCCCAGCCCGCCCACAATTGCAACCTGTTTAAATATCAAACCCTTACATGCCTCTGGCTCCTAGCCCACCCCATCAAACCCATCCAGCTTCTCCAGCCAGCGATCACCCCACCAGCCCCTATGCAGCCCTAACGTTCCCCCAAGCCTTCACCTTCTCACCCAGCCCCCTCCTCCCCCACCCGGCCCCCGCACCCGCACCCCTCCTCCCCACCCGTCCCCCTCTTCCCCACCCAACACCCGCACCCAGCCCCCTCTTCCCCACCCAACACCCAGCCCCCTTTTCCCCACCCAGCACCCGGCACCCAACACCCGCCCCCTCCTCCCCACCCGGCTCCTTCTTCTCCACCCGGCCCCCGGCCCCCGCACCCCTCCTCCCCCACCCGGCACCCGGCCCCCGCCCCCCTCTTCCCCACCCGGCCCCCGCACCCCTCTTCCCCACCCAGCACCCGGCACCCAACACCCGCACCCAGCCCCCTCCTCCCCACCCGGCTCCTTCTTCTCCACCCGGCTCCCGCCCCCAGATCTCTCTTCCCAGCCACCTCCCACACCCTGCACCCAGCTCCCTTTTCCCCACCCAACTCCCTCTTCCCCCCCCGGCCGGCCCCCAACTCCCTCTTCCCCCCCCGGCCGGCCCCCAACTCCCTCTTCCCCCCCCGGCCGGCCCCCAACTCCCTCTTCCCCCCCCGGCCGGCCCCCAACTCCCTCTTCCCCCCCCGGCCGGCCCCCAACTCCCTCTGTCCCCCCCGGCCGGCCCCCAACTCCCTCTGTCCCCCCCGGCCGGCCCCCAACTCCCTCTGTCCCCCCCGGCCGGCCCCCAACTCCCTCTGTCCCCCCCGGCCGGCCCCCAACTCCCTCTGTCCCCCCCGGCCGGCCCCCAACTCCCTCTGTCCCCCCCGGCCGGCCCCCAACTCCCTCTGTCCCACCCCGCACCCGGCTCCCTCTGTCCCCCCCGGCCGGCCGGCACCCGGCTCCCTCTGTCCCAGCCCGCACCTCCTCCCCACCCAGCTACACGTAGCGCCCACCCCACCCTGCTCTCCCCGCACCCAGCTCCCTCTTCCCCACCCAGCTACACACAGCAACGCGCCCCACTCACCGCGCACCACGATCCCGCGCTCCGTCCGCTCCTCAGCCCAGCGGAGCCGCCTCCTGCCGCCGCCCGACTCCGACTGACCACGGCGTGGAGGGCAGCGCCGACACAGGCCCCGCCCCCGGACACGCCCCTTTCCGCACGCACTAGGCCCCGCCCCCAGGCCCGGAGAGACACAGAGTGGCAGCCCGGACGGCCAATCGCAGCGCGGGGCGGCCACACTGCAGGAGCAGGGAAGGCTGCTGCCCCACCCTCACCCCCACCAGCGGGGCGGAGCCAGGCAGCAACCCCTCCCCCCCTCAGGGCCTCCCATCGCCTCAGGGACCCCCCCCCGCCCCGCCCCGGCCCAACCGGCCCCCTCTGCCCTGCCAGGCGCGGGGGTAGCCGGCTCTGCTGACAGGCCACCCCCTCACAGACTCCGCCCCCGCTGCCCCACCCCCGGCCCCGCCTGGCTGTGCCCAACCGCCGCCCTCCCGCCCCCGGGGTGCAGGGCCCTGCCCGCCGTGCCCCCAGGGCCAGGGCCAGAGCCAGTGCCCGCCTGCGGGGTTCTGGCGCTGAAGGCCGGGCCCGTCACTACAGCAACAGAAATAGTAACTGGCAGGTGCACCACAGCAACAGACACAATGCCTGGGGGGGTGGACGCGCACCCCAGGGCGATGGACGTGCACCCCAGGGTGATGGACACGCACCCCAGAGGAGGGACGGACGCGCACCTGGGACCGATGGTCATACACCCCACGGCAATGGATGTGCCCCCGGGACCGATGGTCATACACCCCACGGCAATGGATGTGCCCCCGGGAGCAATGGCCATGGACATGCACCCCAGAGGAGGGACGGACATGCACCTGGGACCGATGGTCATACATCCCACGGCAATGGATGTGCCCCCGGGAGCAATGGCCATGGACACGCACCCCAGAGGAGGGACGGACACGCACCTGGGACCGATGGTCATACACCCTACGGCAATGGAGGCGCGCACACAGAAGCGCTGGATGTGTGCCTCTAAGAGCAATGACTGCACACCAAGGAGGGACACACACACGCATGGGATCACCATTAAAGGGAAACCTGGGCCCCAGTCCTGCAGGCATCTTCTGACTTTTAGGTGCATCACTGACATCCATGCCATCTCTGGCTGCTGCCATGTTTGCATGCAATAACCCACATAACTGGACCCATGCTTGTAACTATCCAAACCTGACAGACCAATGCAGAGAATCCAGCACACACACCCAGCAAAGGGAAAGATAAAAATAATTGACTTATTCCACATTAAAAGAAAATTTAACTCCATTAGTAATTCTACTTGGTTTTGCCCTATACAACGTTGCAAGCATCTTAAATTCTTCATATGGTGGCTGAGGAAGTAGCTTTCTATCAAATCGAATCAAAATAAACTGATCTGAGAGATGCTCACAGATCCCAAATGACTATTGGATAACACTTTGCAGTGAGAAACAAGGAAGCCAGCTGTCTTAAAACCCAAAGATTTCCTCCTCCTGGCCTTAAAATAAATCCACATTTTTTGAATGTTGGCATCACTTAGGTACAGAACTTTTATCTCTGTTGTTCAATGAAATAGCCTAGAATAGAGATTTACTAGATCAACACTACTGACTTCAGTTCAGACAAACAACAAATGTCAGGGCTCCCAACATAATATAACTTCCAAGGTTTTATTTTTCTGTTACTGCAAGGCATGCTATGCGTAGACAAATTATGGTGTTTACATTGCTCAGAATGCCTCCAAAACAAAAGACCAATTTGGGCTCCTTATATCATTGGAATATATTGACCAAATTTGGCTGCTTACAATTAGACACTTAAATAAGTGATTTGATTTTCAGAAGGGCTGACCACCCAATTCTCATTAATGTCACTCAAGGTGAAAAATGTCTTAATTCACTGATGCACTGGGATAAGAACACTGTAAAATAAAGTGGTCCATTTTATGCCACATATTACAGACCCCAGGAGTTTTATTTGTAAATTATATACATGGTACATGACAGATAAAGGTGTAAGGCACGCAAAGAGAGTCTCAGCAGAGATGAATTTATCACAACTCCTGCTGGCTTGGCTGGGTCACAGTTGGCAGAAACCCCAGGGGATACAGTAGCTCCAAACCAAAACAAACAAATATATAAAACCTGACAAAAGTTTAACCACAGCTTCAGTAAGTGGAAAGGTCTCCCTCATTGTAAACACCACCATATTGCTAATACAGTAGCTACTCCACTGAAAAATTAGGTTTAAAATTGGATACATCCCTGCTGTGAGCTGCCTTCAGTGTCTTAACAGTTTGGGAGCAAAATCTTGCTTTTGAAATCCAGCCTAGCACATTTCCCCTCCACCCTCATCTACAAAAATCCCTTTATCATCAAAAATAAGAAAAACTACAAAAGCAATTTAGTACTACCTAAGTAATATTGCAGCTAATTTTTTCATCTTAGCAGACTTGAATTGTGATTCATATTTTCCACATACACGTGACTTGGTGAAGGACAAACACAGTGAGTCAGCGGTAGAGATGGGTCTATAACCTGGGCATCTTGGCTGCCAGTCCCCTTGCTATAAATCTGCTAGGAAACATACACCTGAGTTGCTTTGCCAATCACTGGGCTATAACAGCTACTTTTATAGCACACTACACAACAGGGTAGGTAGCACAGGAAGTGAATAAGAATGTTGCATCCCTGTAGTTTTCAGTTGGACATTTCAGATAAGGAGGATGTAATGAACCCAGCTGAAATTTGGTAACCTTGTCTCCAAAAACTGCCATGGTATTTTCAATGACCACAACTAACAGGGCCTGTTTTACATTTCAACCAAAAGACACTGTAACACAGTTTCCCCCTGAAACCATGCTGGAACATTCACTCAGTACCGACTTAGAAGGAAGGAAGACGCCTATCAATCCTCAGCACCATTTCCTCCAGCATTAGATGGGAAAGGGCCAAATATCACCCAAATTCTGACCTAGGACAATGAGCTAGTTAGGTCTTGGTATGGCTGCAGACATGCCGAGACATCATCAATCTTTATAGAGTGTCTTCATCAAAGTATAGAAAAATAAGTATAAGATTATATAAATTCTTCAATTCTCTTCAGGGCAGTCATCTTCACTATTTGTAGGCTAGCACTATTCTAACTACCGTGTTGCTTACAATTACAAAGCATATCAATATTAGCCTGACAATATATCTATCAAAAATATTTGTAAACATCACATTAAAGGCTGATTTTCCCCCAATTAAGTTTATGTTTTATTAGTAAATTAATGTAGCTAAAAAGATTACACAACAGAGTTTATATTCCTAAATCATCTCACCACTACCAGGATGACTAGAAATTTCACTTTACACGCTGGCATGGGACAAAAGGGATGTATAGAATTCCTTCAAGTTGAGCTGTTCACAGTTTTATCTCCCCCCCCTTGCCTCCCACACATGCTCCAAATGATAAATCCTGTAATTTCTTTGCGGAAAGGGAGCAGAGTGAATCATCAATCCTCACACTAACCCCTGACTCTGAAAGCCATGTCAGTTGCTAAATTTAGCTAACTTGCAAATACATATCTATTCTACCAGCACAATAATCATGCTATTTTGTTCATGCGAATATCTCAAAGTGCTTTACAAGTAATTAATTTGCTATGCCTCACAGCTTTACAGGTGGAGAAACTGAAGCATGGAAAGGTATATGGTCCACACTTCACTAATGGCTATGGTGCTCAACACTTCTGAAAAAAATCAAACCATAAGTGACCTGGCCCAAGGTCATCTCAATGAAACACTGTCCTGTGGTGATCTCTTCCCCAGACCTAGCTGAGCATTTGTTCAGTGAGAGAGAAACCTCTTTTGTTTGGCCTTATGATTCATTCAGTTCTTGGCCAGAAAGGGGAGCTATAGAATTATGCAATGCCGATAATAATAACTAGCGCAATATAAGAGTCTGATCTGATTAAAAAAGGGATTCAGGAGCGTGCACAATAGTGTGTGTCCTTCAGGACAGGGAAGGAGGATGAATGTGTGGACTAAAGCACAGGACTGGGAGTCATGAGTGCTGGGTTTTATTCCCAGCTCTGCTACAGCCCTGCTGCATGGCCTTGGGCATGTCCCTTCACCTCTCTGTGACTTAGTTTTCCAGGTGTAAAGTGGGGATAATAATACTGACCTGCTTTACAAGGGTATTATGACAGTCTGTTGCAGTGAATTGAGTAATATAATTAATGCATTGCTTGTAAGGGGAAATGCTTGGATGGAAAGTACTGCAGAGTGCAAAGTACCAATAAACAGAGTATTAGTAATTGTGTTCAGGGTATTTATTAATGAAAGACTATTGTTCCAAATCACTTACAAGTACATTATATAAAAAGGCTTTATGTTATGTACACACACAATATTTATCTACAGATATATATAGAGAGATATATAGATATATTCAGTATATTTTTGTTTCACCTTCTCCATTGTAGTGGTTTGTTCAAGATTTCTTTTCCCTTTTTATAATGTTTCAGTTCTAATTCCTAATTAAAATGTTAGGACACTAAATAAAAAAGCTGCAATTAATTGCAACAGATGGGGTTTTCTTTGTTGCCTGTCTCAGACATAGCAGATGATTAACTATAAAGAGACAGGCCAGAAAGAAGAACCAAAAAAAAAAAAAAAAAAAAGAGAGAGAGAAAGAGGAGAAAAAGCAGAATTCTATCTATGAAATGAATAACTTGGGATCAAAATTTCCTCTTGTGTTGAATAGTAAAAAGAATTCAGCCAGGCTCTGCATTGTAAACACAGGCTTTTGGAAATGAGCAGTAATGTGTGGATTTAACAGCGTTATTCCCGTAGCATTTTTTGTTACATTTGTCACATTTGAAATCTACATCCTGATTATTCAACCTATTTTGAATTCTTTTGTCATCTCCTCCCTTTTCACTCACTTCTGTTAAAGGTCCCATTACAAAAGCTGCAAGAGAGTCAGAAAAAGGAGACGAATGCAGCCAAAATCCTTGCCATCAGCCAGGGCCTGCCTGGGTCAGGTGGGTGCATTTCTTTTAAACATTAATTCCTCTGTGTGTTTGTTTATTTTTGATTTTGGAACAGTTAGATCATGAATATGGCACAATGGAGGGCCACTATTCCATATCCATAGCTAAAACTAGTATTCCTGTAAGACAACTTATTGCATCTACCAGCAGTTTCTGTTCCCCAAAATGCTGCGTGCCTCTTTGCTGATGTAAACATTATTTCGGAATGAATTTAAAAGCCAGATGCTCCATATTCCTTAGTCAGATAAAACTCCCATGGAGTGGTGGATTGGGTCTTTAAACCCAAGTGCCCTGAGAGGGATCAGTATCAGGGATGCTTGGTGTACTTAACCCAAGTCTTTCTAGTTGTTGATATTTAGCAGTTGCATACACATTTCATTTTGCAACTGTTTGTCTGATATTTTCCCTGGAACCTGGCATGATGTGGCTATAAACACTAAACCATTACTTCCCAAGAGTATGAGCTTGTTCTCCCCAGCTTTGCACCTCGTTCCCATTCTGATTCAGGTTTCCACCCTTTAAGTGACAATATAATGTGCAAGGCGAGGGAGATCCAGACCGATTTTTAAATTAAACATTTATTAATTGAAAAATATTCAAGGTTAACATAGATTTCCAGTGTCTTAAAATGTGACTTTTCCCCATAGGAAAATGTACAATAACCTACCAGATCATCAGTAATCTGGTTATATGAACTATGCAGCATAGGTCTACAACACACCTACAAACATACGTCTTTACTTTTAGTTTGATGTCTGTCTGACCCAGGTCTGTTTTTACAGTTTTACTGGTTTCATTTTAACAATGTAAGCTTGCCCACAGCTTGGCACAGCTTCAGGCTAGTATAGTCTTACTCCTCAAGAGAGTAATACAGCCAAGTCACACCACAAGAGTAAAAGAACCTAAGGGGAAAAACTGCATCTTATATCAACAGGAGTAAATTAATCAAAATATTGGTCCAGAGAGACAGTAGCAAGTGTGAACATGGGGAAGTGAGTGAAAGAACTGCAGCAAAGAGCATGTAGTTGATGAAAAGCACTATATAAGAGCTAGGTATTATTATTCAGTGAAACCTTTGTATAGTAAACCCCCTTTTCACAAAACAACTTAACTGTAAGTGGCAGTTTTACTAAACTCTGCATTGAAACAATTTGGGATTTTCACTCTACCTTACTACAGAGATTTGCTAGATCCCAGTTCGCTATGTGTTGCTCAATATTAATCAGATAGCTATTTCTTGAAGGGAGTCACCAACACATTTCATCAGACTCATCTCAGCCTGGAACCACCACCTGGGGTTTATTTTAAACTGAGCACTGCAATCCAAAGCTATAAACACAGAGAAGTATTCTGAAATCCTGCCCCCCAGCAGAGTTGCCACGGCTCACCTTTTCTGGCTGTACTGTGCGGAGGTGCTGACGCTTTGCCTTCTGCAGACTTCTGCCTTTCGAAAGTTTTCTTCACATCTGCAACTTTAAGCACTTTTTCATCCTCTTGATTTTCCTCCCCCTTTGGCTCCTGCTGAGCTGGGCCCCCTCCTGGGATCCTTTCTCCGGTGATTTTAGTTGCACTATCTGGAAATGTAGCTTCCGGCTGGTTTTTGCTAGAAGCAGTCCTATCATGTGGTTTCTGTAGCACCTCTGACATTGTTACAGTCTCACTGAAACTCACTGCCAAACCTTCAGTTTGTAACCTGGGTGAAGGGGCTTTTGAGGAGTTTTGCTGGCTGTTTGAATCGGATACCACTGAATCTGCCTCACTTCTGAGGTCTTCTCCACTCTCAGGGTGAAGGACGTGGCTGTCATTCTCTCTCGAATCTCCGGCAATCAGAGCACAATTTGAAATTGCTGAGACCATTATCTCAAGGCTCTTCACTACCTGCTTATCTTTATCAAGCTTTCCTGCTGGATCCTTTTCACCAGTCTGACCATTGGGGCAATGGTCTGCAGAGCTTTCAGTAGGAGAGGAAAAATTAACTGTCTGCCTAAAGTTTCCACCTGGATTGCTGCTTTCCCAAAAGGTATGTGAAGCAGATTGCACTGTTCTGGCCTCTTTGCTTTGCAATGTACAATCCATCACCATGGCTTCTCGCTCCCTGCTATCTGACCTGCTCTGGACGCTGGGTTTATTTTCCTCCGAGGGAGAGTTCAGTGTCAGCTTGTTAACTTGTCTGCTCTCTATGCTACTTTCTGAGTCCGACCAGCTTATCTGCGTCTTCAGTGTTCCTTGAAAAGCGTTGATCATATTTACCCTTCCAGCTGCAGCTTGCTCTGTCCCTTGGTAACTTTCCTGGTGGCTGGCATTTCTCCGGATCAGAGGCAACTTGTATTCTGTCATTTCCTTTCTCCCTTCAGGTTCCGTGTGGACAAATGGATGAATTTCTCCCTCTTGGCTGGAGATATTGATTTCAGCTTTCTCCAGCCTATAAACAACAGCGTTCGCCTTCCTGCTTTCAGCCTCATCTCCCAAACACTGCTGTCCAAACTGCATTTCAAACACCTCTGAAGAGACTTCACCTTCCATACCTTTCCCACCTGCTTTGGTCACGGTTCGCTTTTTAGAGCATGACTCCTCTGCCATCAGTCCCTGGGTCCCTCTCTCACACACTCCTCTTCTTATTTGTAACTTCTTGGTGGAAACATGCACATCATAATCAGTGCCCTTGGGCTCATCTCTCTCCGTCTGGAGTCCCAGGCCCTCATAGCCAACTTGCTTCTTACTCAGCAAAACATAATCTTCGCACTTCATCTTGGAGGTTTTGCTGGAGAGAGGAGAGTCTCTCCTTCTCATCTTACCTTTGTCATCAAGTAAATATCCAGAGCGGCGCCAGGTAGAGGCTTCCATCACTAGCAGCTCAGTATTTTTAATCACTTATCCAAATGCTTTGAAACTGACAGACTGAGCTCTCTCCCCACTTTGAGTCTCCAGAGTTTTCACCACCACCTCCTCAGTGAGACTGGACGCAGCTTGGAAACCTCTGTTACTAGGTTATGGGATGCAGCATTATTCAGAATCACAGACGCTAGAGGTGGAAAACACATTTTGGGACGATGGAGTCCATTCTCTGTGGCAGGGCAGGATGTCGTCTCCTGACGATGGAGGGGGTCAGGATTGATATTACACTTGACGTTCGCCAGACTTATCCTACCTGAGCAGGCACAACTACATCCAAAGTCCACTGGCTTCTAATTTGTTGGTGCATAACACTTGACATGCAGGCTTTGCTCTATATCTGTGTTCTCCTCCAGTTAATCTCCCTCTTTTCCCCAACTGGGATAGTAATTTCTGGCGATTCCCTACGGTTTCCCTTTGGTGGCTGATCTTGCTGCAATCCCCACAGCTGTTTTCATGGTTATTTACAGTCACATAATTTGTTGTAGTTCATCTGTGCTGGATCATCTTCTGTCAACTGTTCTGTGGCTTTTATAGAGATCTTGGAAATATACGTCCACACCCCTGGTTCATTTTCTAGTGCTTTAACATGAGCCTCTGTCACAACCCCCTTCTACCCAAACGCTTCTTCCTTGGAAGCTGTGTGCAGTGCACACTGATACTGGGACCTTGGTCTGGATCGCAGCGTACTTGGGAAAGATACTGTGTACACAAAGTATTTAGGGCAGAGACAGATTGGCTGGAGTTATCTGCAGGAATATGTTATTGTTAAGTGAATTACTGTGTCATCAAAGTATTCCAGAGATAAACAGAGAAGCCCAACACCAGATTCCATTAAGAGACTAAAAAACACACAACTTATCAAAAAACCCTTACTAAAGTTTTGGGCATTGCTAAACAAACCTTCATGCAGAAAGTTCCTCTCTCCAGATTACAGTTCTGCCAAACAAGTGCCTGTAAGCTCTCCTGAGAATGAGGCAGGAGGGAGGGGAAGGAGAGATTTTTAAAGAGTCCTAATCCATTTATATACAGTCCCAAATGCCTGACATTTTCACTAATGGTGAACATGGCATGCCACCAATGACCTATTTCCATCCCATAGGCTCTCCCCAGCTCTTTGCCTTTTAGGGTGTGCTAAGTGTCGAGCTTCTCTATTTGTATCTCACTCAGAATCGCAAGTGGGAATATTAAAAAAAGGCACTAGAAAGACATCAGTTCCGTAGCTGTGTGAGCAACTGTGCATTATGCAAACCGAACTCTCTCCATATCCCTCAACAGTTACTTGCTGACGTGGTATGTTCAGTCTATGGCTGGGCAAGGCTGAGACTTATATGTTCTGTCCTCCTTGACTGTGCCTATTTACTGTTGGAGGCTAAGCCGAAGAGCAGGGTAGAGGTGCCTCTGAAAGTCGGCCAAATGCAAAGCACGAGTGGTCTGGAAATAGGGCCCCAAGATATGTTTATTTAACAGTGGAAGTTCAGGGGAATTTTTAAAAATGATTTGATTGCTGGCAAAAGGTGCCAGATTGACAGGTCTGGAGGCTGAAATCCTGAGTTTATCCCCAGATCAGGCACCGGTCAGGGAAAGCTTCCCCCACATGGCCACCTGCCTTGCTCTTCACCGGCAGGGATCAGTTCTAGAAGTGGGAGCACAGCTAGTTCTCCATGTCCCTTTTAATCTTTGGCCTCTGAGCTGAAACTGCCAATGAGAGGGCCAGTTCGTGCCAGTGACTTCTGCAAGATGGCCACTTGTCCACTAGGACCTGAAACAGAGCTGTCCCACCCCCTTTACACAAGCCACCCGGCAGCCATCAAAAGTATTAACTTCCCATCGCCGCCATCCCAAGCCAGATCCGAACCAATGACCTAGAAGTGAAAGGCTCCACATCATCATCATCATCATCAGCCCCTTGCGCCAGCTAGCCCCACTGTGGGGAACAGCATCAGCACACAGCGAGACAAAACCCAGCATCCTACATCCACAGCAAGGCTGCCCAAAACAAACAACTGCCCTACTTCGGGCTCACACGCGGAGTGCTGCAAAAGGGTCTGCAGCAGTGTTTTCCATCTACACCCTTGGAACAACACTGTGTCATCATCCCTTCAGGTGCAGGAGCTGCTGCCAGCCCTCTCCTGAGCAGAGGATTTAAACAGATCTCCCTCTCCCCCATTCCCACCCCATCTTCACTTTTGGAGCAATATTTGGAGAAAGTAGGTGGTGGGGTGACAAGCCTTAAGGCCAGGCTGCTTCCTGTCAACGTAAGGACATCAGATTCATATGCATTTGCCTTTGTCATGACAGTTACCTCCATCCGAAGGGCCATGCCTATGGTGCTGACTGTTTTCCACCGAGCCATGCATGCTCCATCCCTAAAACATTTGCAAGCCCTATCGTTTTCCTGTCCCCAATTTCTCAAAAGTACTAAAGCCATAGAGCTCCCAGTAGAATAATAGATGCTCCTTGGGAAGTGGGGCTTTATATCTCTTCCTACTATAAACAGGAGATAACATATCCATGTATTGGCTAGATCTACACAGTTGTTTTATTACCCCTAGAACTGATTTCAGATCTGCACAATAAGGTGAATACAGCTTGATGCTTTAAAATCAGGGAAGAAGGACTAGTGTTATCTGCAGCTTCCTAGGGATGACGGGAAGTTTACACAAAACAAACGTTTCCAGCTGAATTTGCAAAAGCAACTCCCTGCAAGACGAACCCCATTGCCCTAAAGGCTTATGGTCAATGTGTCACAAGCCAAGTGACATTATGACATAACATCGAGTGTCCCCAGTCGAAGGCCTTTCACATCAAGTGTTTTATTTCAAAGAGTTCTTTATCAAGCACCTGGCAGACTCCTGTGACGTGAGCCGGTGGCTGCCCCTTTAAATCTATGCATAAAAGGACATTGTTATTGCAGTGACTTTGCCTCCACATGGTTGGAAAATTCACTGTAGCGCACAGGGCAGCAGTGAACTACTTTTAGGGACTATGCTACATGCCAGGCGAGGGCTGAGGCTGGCACAGATTGGCCAGGCTACTCATCGGCTGTCAGACCACTTGCTTACCCAGCTAGCTTCCCAAAGCTGGAGCAATAAGCAGAGGGGTTAGCAATTTGAGATCTGTGTACACATGCTGGCTGGGACTCTGCCACCCCCATTCCGCCCGCAGTGTAATCAGCAACACACATTGGGCAGTCAGAGACGGCAAGTGACAGGCTCATAAAAGGCTCCATAAAGAACAAGATCAGCTGGTTGATCACCATAAACCGGGCCCAGTGTATCCTGGGATTTCATGACCTTGCAATTTGCTGCAGAAACCCACCCCTTGCCTCAGAACTCTGACGCCAAAGCTAAGCTGCCATTTAGAAGAACATTTACATGTCTAGCCCTTATGGCTGCCAAGGAAGCTGTCTAAATGTGACCGGAGAGTAAATCGATACAGAGTTGTCTTCAGGAGTCTGCAGACAGCTTGAAACTAGTAATCGGCAAAGAGGAGGAGGCTGCCCTGTTCATCGCAATGGGTTGTTAACCCAGAAACTTAGTTCTGGTCATTGCCATATCGATATAGTTAGCTATTTCACTACTATATATTCTACCTCATCTTTATCCCACAATCCCATACCACCCTCCCATTTTTCTACAGGTTCCAAAAGCTCCAAGTGTCCCTCTATGCAGCTGCCAGAGCCTCCAGCTTCTCCCTGACAACTTCTACAAAACTGCTGCGCATTGAGGAAGTGGTTAGGGCACTAGCTTAGGACTTCAGAGATCCAGGTTCAATTCCCTGCTCTGCCACAAACTTCCTATGTGACCTTGGGCAGATCACTTAAGCTCTCCGTACCTCAGTTTCCCCATCTATAAAAAGGGGATAAAAGCAAGTCCCTATCTAAGTGGGGGTGTTTGAGGACAAATACAGTAAAGGTTGAGAGGTGCTCAGATACTGTGGTGATTGGCACCATAAATACCTTACAAAAATACAATAACCTGACTCGTGGCAAAAATGGAAAATCTACAGGCCCCGTGAAATAAAGTGAATTTAAGTAACACCACATAGCATGAGGGATACTCAGCAGATGGGCCAAGGATGGAACAGCCCCTGGGAACTGAACCTGCCTCTTGCCAGCTGTGATCTTTACAAATCAGGACTAAGGCATGTTGGCAGGGGTCAGCATGTGAGGGAAGCTTTCCCTGCTGCTACCCATGCTTTACTCATTAATGGATAGAGGACTTCCAAGCTGGCACCACCCCAGCAATCTGCCATGGCCTCTGCCACACACGGTCCAAGGGTGTAGCATGCACTCCGTTCCCCAGGGGCAGGGCTGGCTCCAGGCACCAGCCGACCATACATGTGCTTGGGGCGGCACCTTGTAAGGGGCGGCCAATCTTGGGGTGGCAGGGGGGCTCAGTTTTTTGTTTTTTTTTGGTTTGGCGGGGCGGTGCTCGAGGTTTTGTTGTTGTTGTTTTTGTTTCGGCGGTGCTCGGGGGGGGTGTTTTGGCGGCGTGGTGTTCTGGGGGGGTGTTTTGGCGGGGCGGCGCAGCGCTCGGGGGGGGTGTTTCGGCAGCACGGTGCTGGGGGGGGTGTTTCAGCGGCGCAGCACTCGGGGGGGTGTTTCGTGGGGTGGCGTGGCACTCGGGGGGTGTTTTAGTGGGGTGACACGGCACTGGGGGGGTGTTTCGGTGGGGCGGCGCTCTTTTTTTTTTTTTTGCTTGGGGCGGCAAAAAAGTTAGAGCTGGCCCTGCCCAGGGGGACAGTGTGGAACCTCGCCCCCACCCATCCATGCCCGGTTTGGCTCAGGGAGCACAAGGGCTGGGAATGTGGCTACATTTTTATTCCCTCTCCCCTCCCATTGCTCACCCAGCAGAACTAGTCACATCCCAGAGCGTTTATTTACTTGTTCCGTTTACTGCTTCCAGGAGCAGGGGCAATGAAAACCAAGACAAATCTTAACACCCCATGAGAGCTAAATCAACACCACCAGCTTGTTTCCCCTTATGTGCAGTGCCCTCCTTAGAACGGTAACAAAATCATGCCAAACAGCCCCAGACATCACCCCGTGGTCTTCTAGGCACCTCAGTTGAGGAGAGGAAGGTCTAAGATGGTTTGATGGCTGAAAGTTGAAGCTAGACAAATTCAGACTGGAAATAAGGTGTAAATTTTTACCGGTGAGAGTAATTATGTATTGGAACAATTTACCAAGGGGGGTGGTGGATTCCCCATCGCTGACAATTTTGCTCTAGGAATTATTATGGGGCAATTCTCTGGCCTGCGCTATACAGGAGGTCTGACGAGATGAGGCCAGTGGTCCTTTCTGGCCTTGGACTAGTCATCCCCCTGCCCTTGCCTGGTCCTAATATACCAGTGTGTTCACCACATTCCAGTTTATTAAAACAGTTGCTAGCTTTGCTTTCATAGCTACACATGTCAACATATCCAGGGCGACACACAAAGGTTTATAACTAGGAGTAATGGGATTGAAATAAACAAGGAAAATATAAGCTGAACGTCAGGAAAAAATGTGCTAACTCCTCAGATCCATTCCCACTGTGCAACAGCCTCCTGAGGAAAGTGATGGAAAGCCCCAGTCAGATGAATCATTTAAAACTAAACTGGACAGATTCCTAGAAAACATGCCACGAGGAACAAACAATCCTGCGGTGCTTGGGATCAGGGTGGTGGGGAATGGGCTACGTGACCCAATCCGAGATTTCCCATCTCTAATTTCAATTATAGCATTTGGTCGATGAAGACTAATGGACCACCAGGGACACACAGTAAGCGGAGGAGACTTCACTTTATGTTATTCTGTCCTAATGTTTCACATTCTTCCAGGTATCACAGCGAGAGGGAAGTGAAGGGAATGTTCCATTCAGGCCACCTTACATATTGACCCCCAGTCACACACTGGGTATTGGACTCCTTAGGTGTTTTATGTTCAAGCAGCACAATTTGGGAACAAGCCTAGAAATAAATTCCATGCCAGTCATCAAAAACAGGCGGAATTTGTGTTGCTCCAGATGTTGTCTGGTTTTGCCATGGCAACATCATAACAGGATATAACTTTCAATCATAACAAGAAAAAAATATTAACTTACCGGCAGTAGTAGCAAGGACTTTCATCAGGTTTCTAGTCCTGTCTCGCAATGACTGCTTAGAAATTATTTTTCTATTATTTAGGCAAAAGCCTAAAGAGGCAAACCTTCAAGCAGCTTCTGAATCAAGGCATTCAGCACATCTTTGGAGACCAGAGACGAGCAAGGGAAGTTTTTTTCCAGGATTAATGTAATGAGAACGTTTGGGTTAATCAGTAAATAACCAACAACTCAGAGCTCCTTCACGTACAGACACCTGCTTCCACATGGTTTTGCTGAGAGATGGAGGTCAGGGCTGGGGCCCCAGAAGCACATATGTAGGGAAAGCTGTTGTTTTTCAGAACTGCAGGGCTGATTTTCAGAAGACCCAACACGCCCAACTCAAAGTGAATTCAGTGGTTGTCAGGCCCTTGTGTGTAAAAACTGAACACAAGTGCATGTTCCCTGGAGCATTAGTTTTCCTATGAGCGTCAGCATGTGAGTAGGTTTGGGCAAATCATAAAAGGCTTGACAGAAAGCCAAGAACTCCCCACCGAGCACATACTGTACAGGGTCTGTCTTCTTCCCTAAAACTGGACATCTACCGTGTCATTGGAGGATTCTTGTTTACAGTAAGGGGACAGTTTACAAACAGATGTGGGTCTCATTAGATATACTCACACATGCACTGCTCTGTGAGGGCCGGAAGCTGACTTGACAGCTGCCCCACAAAGCGCTATGGTACAAGCCAGGCTCACGGGGTAGACAGAGGACGGGGGATTAGGATGGAGGATTGTACTTCCACAGGATGTAATATTTTATTCTGATCTAAAGAGAAATGCAAGAATATCAGGAAGGTCAGGAACTGTGGCAGGGCTGTAAAAACCTGATTTACAGATAACCTCGTTCTCAGGACTTCAGTTCAGAGAATTCTGCTTCCTTTATTATCAATCACATGGATTATGGTAGTGGCTAAGGGCTAACCCAGAGCCAGCCATGGTGCCAGGCGCTGCACAAACACAGAGTAGCTGACATCCCGTCCTGGGAGCCGGCAATCTAAACAGACCCAGCAGAGCCTGGGCGGGGGCCGGGGTAGAACACACCAGCAGAGTGAATTATGGAACGGTGGCAAATGTCATGTTCGTGCCACCATTTTTCTTGGGTAGGAGAGGGTTTGGTTAGGAGGGGATCAGCTAGAGGCAAGGGAGAGGGACACAGAAGGGCAGGGGAGAAGAGGGGCAGGATGGAGTACACAGCCAGTCAGCACAGGGCAGTTTCGGGAGTGCAGAGCAGCGCAGCAGGCAGACTGTGTTGTACTGAGCTCTCTCTCTTCCTTGGGATCAGCTTTCTGCTGCTCTCCCCTTCCCAGCACTCAGGCAAGGTTTTACACCCCTGTAGCACACCCTCCCTCCACCCCCTGGCAGGTCCCTGCCTTTCCCTCCTAGTCCCTCCAACAGGCCTACCCCTTCTTTCAGGAGGCTTTGTCACGTTGTGGTCTCAAAAACAACAGGGTCTGCTGCCCCTCCCGGGCTACCCTTCAGCCTTGCTCACTGGTGGAGGGACTTTCTCCCTGGAGGCCCAGCTCTGATCCGAGCCGCTGAGCCTGAGGGCTTCCTCCCTGGACTCCTTCCCCCAGTCTGCCACCAAGCCATCTGCCTGGGGAGTGGGGGGAGGTGGACTTTCCCCAGGCCTGCCCTAGCAGCCTCCTCCTCCCCTGCCACTCTCTCTATTCATGGCCAGGCCCAGGAGACAACCACCCTCCTGCAGCTCCCCTCCCCAGCCCTTTCTGGGAACCGAGCCACCTGATCCCTGGGCCATAAGGATCAGTTCAGGGGGCAGGGTGGTAGCTGCTCATCCCAGGCCTGGCTAAGCCCTACTCTCCTTAAAGGGCCAGCCAGCCCGTGACACTTGCCTTCTCAGATTTTCATTACGAGGGATTCCCTGCTTGGCATTAAACACTCCTTTTTCATCTAGCTATTCCATGGCTCTCTCTTTCTGTGGGCTGAATGTTTATGAGAAAACAGTTCGCCTCTGAAGGCCCTGTTTTCATGGCTGCAGAGATTTCCACTCAGGTCTTCCTGGCAGGGCTTAGCTCTAATTCTGTTTGTACTGCGATTTCGTTTAGTCCGTCAAATCAGCAGCAAACGCTGACACAGCTAGGTCGCCTGCTCTGCTCTGCTGCAGTGTGGACCAACGAAACAGTCTCACCACCACACCCCTGCACTGTACAGATTGCGATAGTAGTTCTTGTGATGCAGAGATGGCCACTAGAAACTGACCTGAGACAACCAATTCCTTTCACATAAACTGCTGAGCAGCTGTCATGTGGCAATGACTTTCAGCCCCCATTGACCTGGGCCGGGATCAAATCCATGATCTAGACAGGACAGACTTCATGTTTTGTTACTAGTCCTGAGCCATTCAACCACCCACAAAGACAGAAAGTTTATCTAATTGAATTCAAACATCTAAAATAAATACAAGGCTTGGATCATTAGAGAATTGAAAATCAAGATGTTTTCCTGGGTGGTACATTTTTCCCCATTGCTAAATATGAAAGCGGTCAATTTCTGCTCTGTTTAACTCTACAGCAATCACACTGCCTCACCTTTTCCTTGTGTTTCCCCAATAATCTGGAGTGAGCACAATTCAGACAAATACCAGGCAGCAACATGGGGGCCTGTGCAAAGAGTTTCAAAAGCAATAGGAAAAGGAACCGCTCATAAAAGGAACACAAGTTTCACAAGGGTGGACATGGATGTCAACAGTTCAGAATAAAAAATTCATCAAAGATCCTCAGTCTGGCCTAGGCAGTCATTTCCCATCAGCTCTAAGACATTTGACCTTAAACTGGCACATTCAGACAAGAATGGGAATTTACCTCAGTGGCTGCTCTCCAAGCATGCCAGATGGCTTTCTCCAACACTGGATATTTTCCTCTCCTTTCATAACACTGACTAACGATGAGGCACCAAGAGACTGAATTAATGTCCTCATTACCTGCATATGCATAGGATGGCTATGGGTAACCAACAACCGGCTGGTTACATATGTGGCAGCAGAGCTAATGCAGGTCCAAGAAAAGATGTGTTCAGTGCATACCTTGATCTTATGTCACTACCTAACTAGGAACAATTGACTGGTAGGAAAACGTTATACAAAGGGCAGCTGAAGATAAGGATCCACATATGGTATAATTCTCAAAAGGTAGCCCAGTTTTATCGGCCATTAGTCTTGAAGCATCCTGAAATGTGTCCTATCCCTGTTTAAATACAGCCCGTATCAGACCCCAATCTCGGAGTTATGTGGGGTACACATTGCCTTGGAGCCCACCTTTGCACAACCCTTCAGCAATGTCTTCGGTAAGTTCAGTGGCCCACTTTGGAGCCATCTTCATTTGCTGGCTGAGAGCAGAATTTAGCTCATAATGACACCAGTGCTGGGGCTCATTCACTTAGTGGAGAGCTGCCTTTAGTCACCTCTTGTCAAAACATCCATGGGAAGGGCTCAGCTTTTGAGGCATTGTTTTCTTCACTGCCCAGTTATCACCAAAATGGACTTTCTTCCTCCTCCGTTTAAACTGAAACTATACTAGGCTGTAGGGGCCTGGGACTGGTGTCAAATAATCCAAGGCCAAATTCCCTTTTCATTTACATCCGTGTAAATCTGAAGTAATGCCACCAAAGTCAATGGAGCCACTCTAGATTGATGCTGGCATTAATGAGAACAGAATGTGGTACTAGGGTTGTAATCAGCATGAAACCTACAAGGACTGGCCATTCTGACAGGCAGGTGGTGAAAGAGAGAACGGGGAAGAAGAGGGGGACAATTCTTAAGCAAAATCAACACACAGTCTCACCCCTAGAAGTGCAATAAAAATCCATAGCACTCTCTCTCTCTTACTCACTCACATACAACTTGTAAACTCTCTCTCCTCCAGGCTCCCAAGAACTGGCCACAGGGCTTGTCTCTGCTACCTTTCCCTACAGGCACTGCTCCCCCAGGTGATGAATTCCTCTCCACAGATGACTTTTTATAAGGTCACTAGCATAGTTCAAAAGCGTGCCATTTGGCTAAACAAAGAAGCCAAATCCATGTGGCTGTACGAAGAGCTGTGGTTCCAGGATGATACTTTATAAACCCATAAAGTAAGAACAGGTTTGAAATATTTCCTGCATCCCCTCCTGTCCCTAATCTCTCTGCAGAGAATAGCCGTGTGTGTTAATATTTGAATCAAACCATCACTCACATGACACCAAGCTCCAGAGAGGCTTAAAGGTGTTGGATGCCTGATTCATTTCTCTTTTCACACTTAGTATTTTGAGAAGTTGGCAAATTAATGTTGGCATGAGTTTAAACTACGTGTGGACGTGTCAATTATTTCCCAGCATCCTCACAGCATCTTAGCACTAACTGGGGCTTGCGTGGGCAGCCTCTGCTGAAGGACCCAATGGGTTACGGAGATGAGCTCCTCTTTGAAGCTCTCCCGGAGGTCAGTGAAACCAACTGGCAGTGCAGTGTGGGGTTCAGGCCTGGGTTGGCACTGCCCATGCTCCTCCTGACCAATGGCTAAATGACAGATGCCAATCTCCTGTCAAATCGGAGCTGAAGCCATTTTTAAAATGTAATTTTAAAACAATACTCCTTGGGGTTAACGACTTTCTCCCAGACAATTAGCAAGTATGCCAAAGCTGAAGAACATCCTCGGCCTGTGCTTTGTTACTCTGCCAAGGTAAACACTGACATTTTCTTCCCCGAAGCAGCTTAGAGAGCAAGAACAATTCCAGGCAGTAACAAGACTCCTTAAAGGCACAAGAGACAGAGGCTCACTGTTTGCCTTTAAAGGCAAAATTTGGTGAATATACTGGAAGGGCTGATCCTACGTCCTATGAAACTTTGGTCTGGAGCAGAGTTGACTCATCACGAAAAAGTCTTTATTTTCCCAGTTACATCTTGTAACTTACAATTAATCTGCTTTAATGCTAGTTATTTGTTCTTTGAAGGAGACATTAAAACCCAGGTTTCGACTCACTACGTCTGCTGGGAGTTAAAGAGCCCATGGCACTGTCAGATAATGCCATGTATCCTCTCAAATAAAAAAAAATTCTCCCGTGCTGTGGACAAAATATTGCTTAGCATGTAATAGCTGCTGCATTTGCCTGCACAGACAGCATGCTATTGGCAATCAACTCATTACTGGGTAAGATGCTTTGAGATGCTCAGAGTCTGAAAGAGTTTCCTTAAATCCAAACTCCAGTCTCATAAAAAAATCTATTGCCATTGTATATTTAATTCCTGTTTGTCTTCCATTAAACAGATTTCTATTTTTATTTCAAATAACCCCCTCTCTGCAAAAAGAAACTAAAAAAGACTTGCAGCTCACGTTCAGACTTTATTTCCAAAAATTAAATAAATGGGATTAAATAAACCCAGCAAACAAAGGGGTAAACATTCTCCAAGTTAAAAGACAGCAAAGTCACTGGGAGATGAGAGTCAAATGCTGATGCTAAAACCTCTTCACAGTGAAGAATATTGGCGAAACTGCACCATGAGCTTGGAGAAGCTGCACCATAAACCAGTTATCTCAGCATTGCTAGGTCATCTCAAGGACCAATTTCTTTTGGACCTCTGGGGTCTGCTGCCTCTCTAACCCAGTCCCCATTTTTGTATCTCCTTCCTCATTACCCCTGGGCTCTGCACTCCCTGGGTCAGGTGATTCAGGAAGAAAGCAAATCACTGGTGTAACAAGATCTTACTAAGGACAAATTCAGACTGTATGTAAATTGGCACAGTTCCCCCTTGGCTAAACTCAGCAATGGTAATGTAAGAGGCACAACAGCTGAAGGTGGCACGGGGTGTAAGCATGCGCCAATCTGATTTTGGTGATTGTAGAACACAAGCCTGGCTTATGCAGTGAGGGGAGAAAGAGGGCATGTAACAAAAAGGAGGCGTGGAGGAGATAAAACTTGTGGGGGGGAGAGAGGAAGGCTGCTTGATATCACCCCCACCTGCTGGCTCCTTTTTCTCTTTCCTGCTTCCCACACCATTCCTATCACTTGACACAAAACATTACATGCATTTGCGCCCCCACCGAATACCAGAGAGATTGGTGCTAGTTACCCTCCCTGACTGTTCATGCACACTTACTCTGGGGGCAGATTCTGATCTCAGCTATGCCAGCACCACTCCACTGGCTTTGATGGGCTGGCAATGCAATGGTGGCCACTTAGATGAGAATCTGGCTCGTGACATGTGACATACATTCCCACATTCATCATCACCGAGTTTGGCTCTGTAGGTCAGCCGCACAGGTAGTACCCCATTCTCAGCGACAGCTGATTATTGACATTGACTCATCTGTAATATACTGTACACAATGTTTCGGAGGCTCGCACCTGGCCGGTCATCTGCTTTGAAATGCTGACCACAAGCTGACTATGTATGGACGTTACTCAAGAGATGGTGCAAACCTCTCTTGTAAACAAAAAAATGTTTATTTTCCTCACAAGAAGCACATGTAATGTACAGTACACTTTTACCAACAAAAGTAAAAAAAAAGTGCATTATGCATCCCCTACTGCAAATGTACAGTACAAAAGATACTGCATATTTAAATATAAAAACCAGAATTAAGAAATACAATGAAATAAAAAGAACACTGTTATCATAAGAGTACAGCAATGCACTGAAACAGCTACTGGTTATTCATGTCCGCAGTTTATCTAACAAGGGTGGTAACTATCCACGAGCCTTGGGTCAACTCTGAGGCGAGGAGAGCAGCCCAATGTCTGCGACATGAAAAGGAATATTATTTAGTTAAAGAACACATTGAGAAATGGTGACCGAAACGGTGCTATTTCTAAAACATGGAACAAAAAAAGCATACGCTGGAAATAAGGTGCCAGTTTGTGCATTTCAGATTTGATGTTGGAGTGTTCCTTGGCTTAGATCATGCCTGTAACTCTTCCAAGCGTAACGATGGCCTTCCATCTTTGGAATGTCTTGTCAAGCCCTCCCTTGCCTGCACTGTCTGCAGCAATGCAGAGATAAATCATAAGCGGTGGGGTCAGGACAACAGAAGCTGGAATCTATGTGGGATCCATTTACAAAGCCCATCGTTTTACCAATACACGCAGCAAAGGAAAACTGGTTAGCAGTTCTGAGATCAGGGACCATGAGGGTTATACAGGATTCATACATGCAAATAGTAATGGTCTTACTTACACTGAAACATCAAAGCACCAAGACAAAACAGCAAAACAGCAGCGTTTACCAGCTCAGCATAAATACACAGTATTTGTAAACTATTATTAAGGCACTCAATTGTAAAAGAACAATTACAATACATAGGAGAGAAAGAAAACAACTATCTTTTCATGCATCGAAACTAACAACCCTGCAAGCAGTGCATCTTTTGGCTACAAAAACTTTGAATTGGCATGCTAGAGCCTCTACGCATACATTGACTTAAAAAAAATTAAAAATAAACTACATGTATCGACAGTATTGTGTTGCACTAAGCAGCAATGGATCTTCAAGTTTGATAAGCTACATTGTGTGTGTGGTGACACAGTTATGTTCCACAGAATAACGGAGTCTGTGTGATTTTTTCCCCCAATCACGATATGGGCATTGTAGTCAACTGAAAACTAAACTACCAAAGCAGTAGTTTGTATGTAGCAGAGTTTGGCAGGTCATAGAAGAAGAAAACAGGAAGGAAATAGGTTTGTTCACTTGTATTGTTAAAACAACTTGGAAATTTTCGGAAGTTCTTCAAGTCTAAGCACCTGTTAAGCTTCTATCTTAGTACAAGGTACAATGGGTTGGCCAACAAATGTCAAATTGGGCGTACATGGCAATGACTTTGTGAACAAAGGCAATGTGTATTAATATACTGCAGTGTCTTACTGCCTGGGATTGGTTCCCTACTGGCAGTTAGTGCTATGAGGAGTGCACGTCCCCACACCAAGCAAATAGATGGAATCACAGCTCATTGGGGATGGGAACAACAGGTGGTAAGGCATCTTCAAAAGGCAGCAGCCCACTCACAGGTGCAAAACAACCTGCAGAAACAAAATTAAATGGCCACATCTGTGGATGTCATTCCTTCCATTCTTGGAAACAGGCAATTACATGGGATTTTCAGAAGCACTCATCATTGGCCTGCCTCTACGCCCATTGAAATCAACAGTTAAGACTCCCATTGACTTCAGTGGGAGCAGTTAGACAAGAGATCAGCACTTTCAACAATCTTCATCTAACCTAGCCCATGTGTTGTATGCACACATGCGTGATCTGCACACACAACTGGGAGAATTACAAATATTACCATTCTCTCTTCTTTTTGCATGCAAAATTTGGACCTAAGTGACCAGCTCTCCACAGGAGAAGCACAAGATCTTACTTAATAACACTATGCAGTCCCCTAGCCATGAGGGGTTAACTATCTGCTTTATCCTACAGTAACACTATTAGGGATCCTTTAGGGTTGTCTGGATAAAGAGGGCTAGCAAAAATCCATGGGAAAATAGAAATTAAATAAAATAACTAGGTCAAATTCTGCCTTGCAGCTCCAGCTTCAATGGAATAGTATGGATGTAAATAAGGGCAGCCTTTGTCCAACTGTGTCAGATGGGAAAGGGCCTCTCCCTGTCAGTGTGAACAGGTGCACAGATTTGCAGACAGGGAGAATCTGAACAACTGTGCAACTGGCTGTGACCACTGTGACTTTATACTAGCTGTTGTGCTGCACTCAAGCCTTGAGCACAATGTTGTGGTTTGGATGGAGCTGGTGAACAGATTAACAGCTTTCAAAAATATCTTCGCTGATAATTTCAGCATGGGCTAATAGGCTCTGAAGAAACCCTATCCCGCCATGCAGGAATCAAACACGCAGTGCAATGGCTTTACCCATGCTCACTACCACCCCTCCTCCCCAATCCATCTTTTACAAATAAAACCTAAGTAAGAACAACTAAAAGACAAGTAATAAAAATATTTGGAATACACTACAGTAGATATGGACCTGGAAACGCACCCATGATGCTTTGACATTAGGCACATCATAACAACATTAATATTTTAGATATACCACCACACCCCAGATACAGCTAAACTGAAATGTCACAACTGGGGAGGGAAGGGGGGCATGTGTCAGTGAATTCACAGTGTATTGAAGTGATCTAGTCAGTATTGATTTCCAAGACGCACCAAAGGGTGGGTTCAGTGAAAAGAACCACACCAAGAACCAACGACAATCACAGCATCAAAAGAAGTGTCCATGCTAAATCCACTTCTGAAGGTTTATAGCCAGACAATAACACAAACATTGCAGCTAAGGGAAGGTCCAACTCTAGCAATGACATCGGTTTCCCGACACTAGAAAACGTGGATTACAAAATGTTTCACGTCCTCCGAGATATTGCCATTGTCTGCCTTGCTTGAGAAGCTTTTGCTTCTCTCACACATGAAATGGCAAATTTGCCATATGCTCAAGATGTATATACATTTTTGACCCCTTTAAGGAAGAATATTTATCTACTGCTTCCCAGCCCATATTTCTCCTGCTTTTAGTACAAAATTGGGGGAGTTACTTTAAAAAAAAAAAAAAAGGAATCCCGGGTATTCTAAATGGTGGAAACCAAGGGACATTTCCCAAATGGGTAGGCAAACATTTTAAATGGCAGGTTGTAGGATTTGCTGTTCAAAGTTGCACTCTTCACTTTCCATCCCCATCTGAAAGGCTTTATCCAACAACAGCTCTGCAAACGTAGATGTTTAAAAAACAGGTCAGACTCACATGGACCTGGTTGTTAAAACCACGGAGCGCAACAAATCCATCATTTGTCGTCACTAAGCTTTAAATTTCACCGTGACACCAAAGTTAGTCTAACACATGGAATTCAGGCATTTTTGAAAATTCAGGAGCCTAAGTTCCATTTTCAAAAGTGCTTAAGTCACTTAAGTCTAAATCCAACTGATACGCAATGGAACTCAGACTCCTCAGTGACTGAGGCACTTTTGAAAATTATATCCTTCATTTGGCAAAAAGGTATCTCCCAGAGTTTTGGAGGTTTTTTTAAACGTGCTTCTTCTAGCAGGCTGGCAATGCATTCTACCACAATATGTTACACACCCCAGAGGCAAAGGGCCTCCTTTGACGCATGTTGCACCTGGCAGGGGCGGGAGGGCAATGGTACTACAATATTTATCTGAAATTGTTCTGTACTAAATGGTCACTGGGTGTGAAGACAGTGACCCACAAATGAATATGGGGCTGGTTACCCATGATGCTGTGAATGCCATGTCACTGCCCCTTTGTTGAGGGACAGCATTTTAGAGCTAAACTGGGTTATCTGTGTGTCCAACCGGCCTGTCTCGGGAAGTGGCTCAAGCAGATTTCTTATCATCTCATTCACTCATTTTGATCAACCCCATTTTTACTTGAATTCTGTTTTATCATCAAGGGCTGAATCCTGAGGTCTGTGCCCAAGATTTTCCGCAACAGACTCCCACTTGCCTGAATGAGAACTAGTGGAAACGGAGTGTTTCTGAATTGGCCATAAACCTCTGACAGAAACTAGTACAAAACAGCTGATGAAAAAAAGAACGGCCTACAGCCAAGGGCTCTGTTCCAGGAGGTAATCCTGCACAACTGAAGCCACTGACTTCAGAGGCTATAGGACTGAGCCCTAAATGCCTTACTGTATCAGAAATCTAGCTAGCAGTACCATGTAGAAGACTTAATGGTTGTTTAACACTGTGAAAACTAATCTAGCTCTCCACTTTTCCTTCCTTTCTGAGATAGTGCAATATTCCATTTAGGCTAGGCTAGTAAAACTACTGCCTCCTCCTTGCACTGGCCTCAAACTCTGCCCTTGGATGGGTGTGTAAGATCAGTGAAGCCCAGAGGAGCACCACATGTTCATCCGAGAGCAGAATGTGCACTTCTATTGTCATCAGGAGGAGACCATCACTGAAATTAACCTGTGCATCCCAGACAATATGTACTATAAACAAACAAGAGCAGGAATACTCATCCTCCCCCACTGCTTCCGGATGATGAAATAATAAACCCTTTGGATGTTACTCAATGTGGGGACTTGTAAACAGCTTCAGAGCTCAGGGACAACCAGATACCTTCCTGAGATAACCTGCTGCTGCTTTGCATTTCTGCTGCAAACTCCAGGATGCGAGAAATGTTCTACCAAAAATAAACTAACTTATCATCTTCCCAGGTTTCAAATGTACAGAATGACAATAAAGCCAACCGTCTGCCCTCTGTAGCAGGAGAGAGGTCAGTCGCCTTCTCATCTGCAATGCATGCCATCAACAGTCTGATAAAGCAGGGCTTCCAAAACACAAGTGCTACACCACTGACTCCAGCATCACACACATTTCACAATGGTTCATGGTCACCTACTGGCCAGGCTTGTCATTATTACTGGGATAACTATAAAACCACAACAAGAGCAACAATACCTGAAGAACAAGACATCTCTCCACTTTTACAGAAGCCTTCAAAACACACAGCCTAGACGTCATTTTGTTATTAACACAAGACACTATGACAGCTAACCCTGATTATACAGGAAAGAGGAACTATCAGGTCAGCAGATCACGTAGTCAATAAAAAAACATCTCCACACTTTTTCACTTCACTTCATAGTTAGAGTTACTCAGTACAGTAAAGCCTACACCTCAACACTCTTTCAGGTCTTTACAGTTGATGTTGTAGGAATGCTTTCCAAAAACTTTAAATATCCTGGAATAAACCTTACAAAAAATCAACACAGAAATCATCAAGAACAGAGGTAGAGTTTATGTTGCCATCTACAGGTTTTTCCACAAGTGGATGTTTAAACTAGAGACTTGTGCTATGTTCGTTTTGTGAAATAAAAAAATTAAAAAATGCCATGACTTTTGTTGAGACTTTTGAAACAATATTTTCAGCATTTTTTTACATTATATGTATTGTAACATTACTATACTTGGCAAACAGTACTGGGAATATTGTCCTATAGGAACAGTAGGCAGTTCACACACTATGTACTCTTCCAAGCCATGCAATGTTTTTTTTTCATTGTGCCATTCACCCATGTCAGTTATGTCCCTCTTTCTCCCCACTTACTGCACAAGGAAGGGGGTAAAGACGTTGTATCAGATGAACTATTGGGTTCAGGCAATAAATGCTGATTTAAAAAAAAAAAAAAACATACACCAGAACGTGTCAGCTTTTGCCCTTCCAAAGTGTGCTCTTCAAGTTTCCTGTGGCTGAATTTGCTAGCAGTTTGGAGCTTACGTCCACGCTCCTCAGAGGGGATTGTGACTCGCAAAGCATGGAAGACTCACTCGATTTGGCCTCTTTTGAGTTCATTAGTGTTGACACATCCATGTCACTCGATAAGTCCTCGGAGGACAAGTTAAGACACCCTAGCTTGGCAAGAGAATTGGATCTCTTCAGAGGGGAAGAAACAGTCAAACCAGCAAGTCGTAGCCTGGTTTCGATTTCCTGAGTTCGTTGTTTCACCAGGCCAGGTTTCCCATGCACACTGTGTATGCTGTCGCTACTAGAACTGCGCGTCAAGTTGGAACTCCTGGAAGATGACGGCGTATAACATATGGTCTTCAGAAAGTCCTTTGTGTAACTGCTCATGTGTTCCAGCCTGCACAGGACAGGCGTGGAGGTTTTCTGAGACAGTCCCTGTAAGGGGTTTTTGGCCTCTAACTTCTCCACATCATTCTCTGTGTCTTCAGATATTAAAGGTGCTGGGCCCAGAAGAGATACTGGGTCTTGGTGCAAAGCCAAATCTTGGTTTTCCTCTGGTATACTAGCATCAATTCTGCTCACGGAGCTCTCTCTTACCAGTGATGAGGATTCTGACGGCACACTCTTCAGACGCTCCAGTTCTTTGGTATGCTTCCTAACTAAGCCAGCTTTTTGAAGCTGAATAAGAGATTCTTGATGCTGCATCAAATAACTGTTTGTGGTTGGCTTTTCCAAATCTTTACTAAACAGCAAGTACTTCAGGTCCTTCGTGGGTTTGACATCTTTTCTGGATGGAGGCTCTTCCTTCATCACTTCTGTATTCAGAGGGCTTTTCTCACAGTGGGAATTTCTCCTGACAAGCAGTGCTTTGACAGGTGTTTTTGGTGCATCTTTTGGCTTTTCAGAAATATTGCAATGCTGATCCGCCACAGATTTGCAGGTGCCACCTTCCAAAACACTAGTTCCCTGCAGCAATGGAGGCAAAACATCATTTTTAGCCCTGATTATTTCCTCAGCCTGCAACTTGCTAGGCATTTGGTCCGACAAGTTCGAAGTCACATGGGAGAGGAGCGAAGGCTGAGTACAGATTGTAGAACTGCAGCAAGCGGCAGCTGGATTCAGCGTCTCACACTGCTCCCTAGAGGCTTCAGCGGAGGCACTGGCTGAGGAATACATGCAGTCAGTGCATGACTGGTAGGAAGGCTTGACTTTACTGAGGATTCCAAATATGGCATCGCGCTATAAAAGGAAAGAATAGGCAATAAGAAGTCAGACAAACAATTCAATGTGGATGCAGAATAGCAGAGTCAGGCTAGTTTAAAACAAGACACAGAACAATAGGAAACATTTTATCTATAAGGACTCCAAGGCTTAAAGGAAGCCTCTCTCCATTACTGCTGAAGTCTGGGCTCTGCAGTGGGAGTCAAGCCATGAGGATTCCCAGCTGACAGTGTCTGGAGTTGGAAGAAACCAACCATTTCAAGTGATGGTCATGGAAGGCGGCTCCCCTGAGAGGTTTATAGCATGTTCATGTAGCTGCATGCTCTCTTTGGTGGCTGGCTCCACAACTTCTGCAAGCAAAGCGATGGTCAGAAGCACTTCTACAAGGAAAAGGCTCAGCATGGAGACAGGCACTACTACAGGAGCCTTCACTTCCAAACCAAATTACATCATAATCTTAGGATGCGGAGAGTTGTCTCATGCACACGGTGTCGGGTGTTACTAATCATCTACGTTTAAGCCCATACGCACCTCGAACTCCTCTGGGCAGCTCCTCTTGCTGTTGTTGTTATTCAAGTTCTCTCTGTTCAGTAAGTTCTCCTCCTTGTGTACAGACAAGCGCCGCTTCCACCTCTCCACGGGATTTTCCTCCCTGATGCTTTCCTTTCCCGGATCCACCTGACTGTGCACACTCCTCCCCTTTGGCATGCTGGACTCCAACTTCTTCACTTCCTTCTCGCAGAAACTTCTCAGCTCTGCCAGTGGTTCTACTTTCTCCTTGGCCTTCATTGTGTCTGCCGCAGCCTCAGGAGGGATTGGGGGAGGCTGATCCACCAGCAAATTGGCCTGCTCCGAAAGCACGTCTCGCTCTAGATCCTCCACCTGGAAAAATATTTCCCTGTCACCAGGCAGCTTGTTCTCCAGCAGCGAGTCGGACAGGCGCCGGAAGCAGTAGTGAAACCCCCCGGCCTCCATATTGGCTCTGTTGTCCAAGTACGTGGACTGTGAAGGCGCGTCCAGGTCAGAGAGGCGGTTTTCTAGATCAATGTCTAAGCTATCGAGCAGGAAGTCACTGGGCCCCGTAGAATCATCTGCATTCTGGGATAGGTTGCTCTCTGCTTGCTGCTTCCACAGCTTGTTATGACGCTGTTTGCTGGGGAGAAAAATAAAAGGCACAACTTACTACAATAAAACACTCAGCAGCTGTCGAATGTAAATACATCACAGTGCCCCGCCCCATACAAGTCACGCCCCTCAGAAACCTTTGGAGGAAACATGCAATCCAAGCAGATCACCCACTACAGAGGACAGTGGCAATGCAGGGCAGAGGAGCAGGATGTATGAAGCCATCAGGCTCTGGTCTAAACACAGGGAACAAATGGCTGGGTCATTACGTAAGATTCAAGGGAAGAAAAACAACAGCAACCAAAGTCCTCAAGAATCAGGTAACTGTGATTTAAAAGGCATTGACCACCTCTGTAGTTAGCTGTGATGGCTGCTGTGGAAATGAAGGCGATACGCACCTAATGAAGAAACAGAAACAAAGTCTCCCAGCTGAAAGCATCTGGATCAAGCGCACGCAAAACATGTATCAGAGTCACGCGAGTATAACTTTAAAAAGATGCTCAGCAACAACCAACGAAGGGCTGAAGCCGGCTGTCCTCACTCAGGCAGACTTCTCCAACTTCAGGACTTTGTCCTCTGCATGTCTATGCAGCGTCAGGAACTCAGCCGGCTCCAGGCATGGGAGCCCAGCCACGCAATGAGCCCGCTGGGCCCAATACCCCTTACTCAGGGACTGTGCTCCCTGAGTGGACAGAAGAGCCCACAGATCCCCATTTAAACCTTGTAGCAACAGCAGCACAGTGGCAGCTCGACGCGTTCTGGCCCAGTAGCTGTGCCAGACCTGCTTCCTGTACCTGCTCTAGCTCCGACCCACGCCTGAAACATTGACCAAAACCTGCTTTTTTTCCCAGTTTTCACAGAATCGTGTTCCCCCTTTCCAAGCAACTCTCTGATCATTTTTAACTTATTTGTCCTTTGCCCAGCTTAGGCCCCACATGTGTGTACACACAACTGCAAATTGCTAATTCTAGTCTGCAACAGGCTCTTTTTGTTTCCTTGCAAGTCACCTTCTCATTCCACCCATCACCTTACCTTGCATCTAAAATCCCTTCATACTCCAGCAGCTGTTTCATGAAGCCTGCATTTGGTCTTGCAATGCTGCGTTTTTGCTTCACGTAATTATAGGCTTTTTCCAAGGACCAGCCAAATTCCTTCATTGCATAAGCTATAACCGTAGAGGCAGACCGGCTAACACCCATTTTGCAGTGTACCAGACACTTAGAGTGATTTTTCCTAGAGAGGAAGGCAAAAAATAAGAAAAACTGTATCTCAAATCCTTTTGTTTATTAAGTTTTACTATCACAGTTTTATATGGTGCATGGATGGTCATTTGTTCTCCAGACCGAGCCAACGTCACAGCTCAGAGGGAGTTAATTGGTTTGGGTTAAAGGGTCCAAGAAAATAAACTCTCTAGGAAAGTTAGGATTTGGAGAAGTGTGATACCCCCTAACCACTCTCCTCTCACCCCAACCGCACTGCTATTTCAGATACTACCCAAAGCTCTCTTTGTCTGCATGTCCCTGTCTTTGGAGATGTGGACCCAGCAGGCATGATGGGTTCCCTACCAGGGCCCCCTGCACTGTTCACTGCACATGAGGGCTTCTCTATCACCTGTGCCCTGGAGGGTGGAGTGACTGGATGAAAATCACAGAGCAAGAAGTCTCACAAATAAAGAGGCTTCCTCGGAGACGTTCGTGCAATCTGAAGAGCAAGTAACAGGGTTGGAGGCCCAGCAAGAAGGCCCTTATGCCAGGCCCCCATCTTCAAAGGTGGAGGCAAGGCAACTGAATGAAGGATCACACGTGGGAATAAGCGTCTCCTGCGACGTATTTAGGAACCTCAACGCCCATTACGTCACCTGGCAGAATTGTGCCACAAGCTGTCAGGGATGGGACCTCCACAACTTCAGATGCAGCCCCTTACTTTTTGAGCCCATTATTAATTCTAGCATTGTGGCTGATGGACAAAGTCAAATTCAACCGCTAGTTACACCCCTGCAATCCTAATGATTTGGTCCTAATTTAGGGCGGGATTTGGCCGACTAATGAAAGAGGCCAAATTAACCAGGTGTCACTGTCCAGCTGCCCCATGCAGATCCAAATGAAGAAAAGCCCATCAGGTTCCAAGCCACATGCTGACACCCCAGCAGAATGTGAGTGGTTCATGTCACTAACTGTTGCCGGGAGCCATTGCTCTGCTTATTCCAAAATTCAAGGATTTCAAAATGTTTTACTTCATCAGAAGGACCCTTCGGGGCTCTTGCCATCTTTTAGGGTGTTAGGTGCAAACACGAACAGAATGTAGCATCGCTACTGGAAACCAACGAACATTTCGTTTAACAAAAAGGGAAACAAAAAAGCAAGTTGAACAAGGCGCTGAAAATAAAATCTCAGCACAATTGTGAGTGGTTGTGAAGGGGTTAACGATTAACCACTGACGGGAACAGTCGGGGTATTTGGGCATTCCAGGGGCCCAACTGAACTCCCTTTTCAAAGGCCTTGGCGAGAGCAGGGGTCCCAGAAACCTCTTCATCGCCTCACAAAGAGCTCAGCAATTAAGCAGCAAAGGGACAGCTACTAATTAGCCTGGTAGAGCTACTTAACTGACAGGGCAGTAAAGACACTGAATGAGTTATTGTGCCAAACCTGGGGACAGCGAGCTGGGAGCATGAAGGAGTCCAGGGGAATTGGATGCTGGGGATAGAGTCAAAGTCAGAACGGACACTTCTCAGGACTTGTCCAGTAATAGCAGCGGGGATGGTTACTTCCCTATTGAATACACTTCTCATTGCCCCTGCCCTGAAGTGGGAACCACAGCTCTCTGACTAACAGGACATTCAGAGGGAGGCAGGTTTTAAAATGAGCTTCTGTAAATGGTTCCATATCCTCTGCTGATATGCTATTCGGCAGTATGACTATCCTTACAATAGCCACGGTACTGGTGAGGGCGCTCCCTCGCCCCCTGCTGGAGGAAGTGCCTCAGCGTCATGCAAGGACTTGACCTCACTCCACAGATTCTGATGATGGGTTCTTATCCCGACCTCGGATGCCCCCAAGCACTGATTCGCTCATCTCTGTCCACTTACTTGGCTTTATTTATGAAATGATATGCCTCATTCCAGTGAGCCAGGAGGTCTGTCGTCTCCTCGTCGTACACCCGGATATTATGATACGCAAATAGACCAGGGAAAAAATTATCAATCTCCCTGGTGACATTTAAAATGTAGTAGACGCTGCAGGATGCAAAGGGAAACAAAGGAGGAGAGTTTAATTATCACAGCCCTGGAAGGGGACTTGGAATTCATGTGATAAACCACACACAACCCAGTGTAACATGGGTGCTCTTACTGCATGGGACGATCAGCAGCCCCAAACCTGTAAGCCCTCCGCTTCCAATTAAATCAGCTGGAGTTCTACATGTGGAGGACTGGCTGAATCAAGCTCCCTAACTCATCTCTCTCTGCTATCACTGTCCCATGTAAAGATGGAGAACAGAGGGAAAGTGACTTGCCCACTCTACCAATGGGGAAGCTGAGGGAGAGAGAGGTGCCGAAACTTGATCCAAGTCTCACAATGAATCAACGGCAATGCTAAGAATAGAACCCAGGAGTCCTGAATCTCAGCCTTGTGCTTTTGCAACAAGATCATCCTTCCTTCTTTCTTCCAACCAGAAATATGAAATGAAAGTTGCATCATTTTACTTTACTTCTGAAGGATATAGCAGCCGGATTTTTATAATAAAATAGGCGTATACCAGGAGAAATGAATGCCCATATTAAATTATTATTTCATATAATTCAGACAAATCAATAGCACATGACGTTTATTGAAGGATTTGTCCAGCTTTGACTTTTAAAAATGGCATTTCAAGGATACCATCACTACAGATCAAAGGATTAATGTGCTGGTTGTTTTACTTATTCAAAAGTGTTCAGACAGCTGTTCCCAAGGACTACAGTTTAAACATCTTTATTCCTGCTGTTGAGCAGTAACTTTTCAGAGCGTCATTATAGGGGCCAACATGTGTCCTGGGCAAGCAGCAAGTATTTATACACAAAATTCCCATTGGCCTAAAACACTTAAAGCCAAGAAGTGCTGTAGTGATGAGAGTTCACTGAGAGACAAGACGGCAGCCACCTGTCTGCACTAGTGGAATGGAGAACAATTCACACAACTCTGCTCATCTTCAGGCAGTTTTGCACCATTTGGATAAGAGCTTTACCCCAAATACTGTAATGCATAATCTTCTGAAGTATTTGGGAATTCACACCTCAGACAACAATAAGCTTGCTCAGTATAAACTAGACTCCTACATAGGATTGGTCTTCCCAAACGAGGACAAATATAATCTCCATTGTACAGGTGGGAAAACTGAGATAGAAAGAGAGGAACCATCTGGTCCAAGGTCACTACTGAGAATAGAATTCTGGTCCTGTGCCCTATCCACTGAAGTATGGCCTGAAAGTATTATATTTCATTTCACAAGACACCCAAACATGCAATTGAAAACAAGTGATTTGAAGATTTTAAGAGTCTAACGTGTAATAGCCGACATTAAGTTGTGGAAAGGGCCAGTACTCACCCCGAGCCTTGAAGCTCTTCCAGGTTGGAGGCATTCCACTCAGACCCCTAGGATACAAGTCACACACACACACAGAGTAAGCCTTTGTTCTGCTGGGCACTGTACAGTCACTGTGCTCTTTGCTATCTGGACAATATTTTCTCAGGAGCACTAAACTAAAACATAGGCAATGGTTTCTGAAAAGAGTACAATAGGGCATGAGGTTCTAGGGCCCTGCATAACAATGCAGAGGTATTCTGCTGACTCAGCCTAGCAACTAGGCCAGACTGGTCCTAATAGCTATAACCCAGTGGTTCCCAAACTTTAACAACCTGTGAACCCTTTTCACTAAAATGTCTAGTCTCGCGAACCCCCTCCTAAAAATGAATATTTCCAGGGATTTTCTCCTTTACCTGAGTATAAACTGTAAAAGCAGTGATCTTGGAAATATGAAATTTGTTTTTATGACATGCTTATTACACTATTTATTATTAATTATTATTTATCATTACAGTATTTTATTACATTATGAAAACGGCAACACTCTTCCAAGATCTCACTTTTGTAGCTTGTATCACTTTGAATAAGCCTGTTATACAACAAGGCTCCTATGTTTCATCAAGGAGTATCAGATGTGAAACAGCATGAAGGTATTTAAGAAGCTCAAAGAGTTCCTCCTACACAAGCATTCAGGTATTGAGCAGTCCAGGCAAACAATGCACGTTACAACAAAGCTTAAACTTGTTCTTCATAATAATTTTTAAAACAATACTAGCTGCCTATTTAATTTTAAAAATAGCAAAAAATAGCAAAAAATATCCACCTCCCTTTCCATTTCTTATAAGGAGTCTTGAAGTTTAAATCTCCTGAGTGTGATAGATATGCTTGCTTTGATCTGCTTAGCTCTTAGAAGTTCAGGGGCTCTGGGCTGCCTGGGGTCCGTAGGGACAGCTCTGTCCACCATTAGGGAATTTTTCCCCAAGAACCCCCTGTAACATTTCACAACCCCCCAGGGATTCACGAACCCCAGTTTGGGAACCACTGCTATAACCCAAGCGTATAAAAGGTTGAGAGTCTCTCTGAGGCAGGAGGGAGGTAGGGGGAGAGATAGAGGGGTCAATCTGCTGGTAGAAACCCTAGGAAGCTCAGGCTGAGGTTTATTATTTATATCACAGAGCACATATAGGCCCCAAACAAAATGGAAGCACCACTGTACATACACACAGAAAAAGTCCCTGCCCTGAACAGCTTACAATCACAGAATCATAGAAATGAGGCCTGGAAGGGACCGCAAGAAGTCATCCAGTCCAGCCCCCTGCACTGAGGCAGGACCAATTAAACTTAGAGCATCCCTGACAGATGTTTGTTGTTAACCTATGGCTCTTGACCTGATTTATGACATAGGAAGCTTTTAGGCTAATATATATTAGTACGTGCTTTTAACAGGAAAGAGTAAAAATCAACATTGCTGAAAGGCACATGGAGGAACATAGAGTATAATGAGCAATATGCACGTTCGGACAAACAAAGGTAACTGCAAAGAAGCAAAAACAAGTTAAAATTGTAGCTTTGGGAAGATTTGGGGGGTACTTGTGTCCAGGGAACTAACCACACTGAGTTACTGAAAGTACTGGGAATGGGGCTGATGCAAATAGCGTAGGCCAGCCTTGGAAGGTTAATTATGGATAGCTGGGATATCATAAGAACATAAGAATGGCCCTACTGGGTCAGACCAAGGGTCCATCTAGCCCAGTATCCTGTCTTCCGACAGTGGCCTGGTCCAGAGGGAATGAACAGAACATGTAATCATCAAATGATCCATCCCCTGTCGCTCATTCCCAGCTTCTGGCAAACAGAGGCTAGGGACACCATCCCTGCCCATCCTGGCTAATAGCCAAACAACATTTCCCAGAAGACGACATATGAGAAGGGGCTGGAATAGCTTCAGATCTGGTCTTGGACCTAGGCGGGTGTAAGAGAGGAGATGAGTATAAACAAGGTGTGTGCCCGACCCTTGGTGGGCACTTTGGGATGAGAGGCTGGACTGGACCGTCACCTCTCACTTACAGTGTACTTCATGGACTACCTTCTTCTAGCGGTATTTTCCATGGGTCCCAAGAGTTTGAGAGTCTGACAGCACTACGGACTTTCTTATTATATGTATCTGTTTCTTGTCCAGTAGCATTAATGCTTAGGTTAATCTGGATGATAAATAAAACTTTTATGTTCATATTCCTGTGATTCATCAATCCCACCTGTTAAATAATTTACGTAACCACTAAGGGAAAGAATCTGTCAGCTGTGACCGGTGCACTTTGCACCTCAGGTAATTTCAGGCGGCACTGTCCAACCTGATCTTAGCAACCTCCAGTGGTGGAGATTCTACAACTTCCCTTGGAAGCCAGTTCCAGAGCTTAACTACCATTATAGGCAGAATTTTTTTCCCTAATATCTAACCTAAATCTCCTTTGCTGCAGATTAAGTCCATTGCTACTAGCCTGGAGAACAACTGATCACACTCATCTTTATAACAGCCCTTCACATATTTGAAGACTGTTTTCAAGCCCTCATCCCCGCCAGTTGTTTTTTCTCAAGACTAACCAGGCCCAGTTTGTTTAACCTTTCCTCGCAGGTCAGGGTTTCTAAACCTTTGATCATTTTTGTTGCTCTTCTCTGGACTCTCTCCAGTTTGTCCACATCTTTCCTAAAGTGCAGCACCCAGAATTGGACACTGCTCCAGCTGAGTCCTCACCAGTGCCAAGCAGAGTGGGACAATGACCTCCCAGGTCTTACATACGACATTCCTGTGAATATACCCCAGAACGATATTAGCCTTTTTTGCAACTGCATCATACTATTGGCTGAACAGGCCTAAACAGGCAAGACAGACAAAGGGCGAGAGACAGAGAATATTCTATAGATCCCTAAAACTGAAGCACAAGGAGATTAAGTAACTTGCCCAAGATCACAGAGTGGAGCTTTCACAGATCCAGGGAAAGAACCCAGATCTCCTGAGTCCCAAAGCTGTGCCTTAGCCACAAAACCATCCCTCCTCTGAACTGAGGGAGCGTTAGCCCTATTACTTAAAGAAAACCACAAAGAGATGGCACATTTGGACAACATATGTGCAGTGTGTTAGGAGCACAGTGGGAAAGTTCCCAGATTACAAAGTAATATTCAGCAGGATTTCAATCAGAAAAGCTCACAAAAAATGATCCTTGGAAGGGGTCCGAAAGGAAAAGACGATGGGCTATGGGACACTGAGGATGCATCTCTAGATTGCCTGTTCAGATCCAATCTGAGCTGGTGGTGAGCAGCACTGGATCTGCTCGCTTGCTTGCATGAAGTGAGTTAGACAGTCTCAGGGTAGTTCCTAGCACATCACAAAACCCACCAGAAATGAACATTCCCTGTTTTCAATAACAAATATAAATTGCATAGGAAAACCATTCAGACATTCTGCAAAATAAAGTGGTCATTATCAGTGTTCCCTTTAATTTTTTAAGTCCATGTGCAAAATGAATTTTGTTATGTGCACCAATATGGAGGCGATGTGTGACACAACAAAATTCATATGGTGGGGGGTGGGGCTGAGGGGTTCCGAGTGTGGGAGGGGGCTCAGGCCTGGAGCAGACGGTTGGAGTGTGGGGGGATGAGGGCTCTGGCTGGGGGTGTGGGCTCTGGGGTGGGGTGCAGGCTGCCCCGGGGCTGCGGTGGGGAGACAGGACCCCCCCCAGCCCTCTCTCACCGCAGCAGCTGGGGCCAGCGGGAAGGGGCACCTCTCCCCGCCGCCGCAGGTCCGTGATTTGGCTGGTGGGGAGAGGCGTCTCTCCCCGCTGCAGCCCTGACTCCCTGCGTGGGGCTTAATATGCAGCTGCACAGCCACGTGGCTTAGAGGGAACTTAGGTTGTTATGCTAGTACCACCGAGTCTCCAGCTATTTGAGTGCCCGAGATGGCCCCTAGAAGCCATGGGAGAGGTTACTGTAGAGGTACATGCACAACACATTGCAAGGAGAACTAAGAGGATTTTAAAATATGATTCAGTCTCAGAGACCTATTTCCTCAGAGTCTATCATGGAAAAGATGACATTGCAGCAAAGTGCAGAACTGCTCCCATCTCAATTAAATCTTTGTTCTGGATGGCAACTTCTAGTTTTGCTTGGAGTACCATCTAGTGGCAAGAGATTACAAGAGACTCATCCCCGCTCTGAGCCTGTTCACAGGCTGAAAGAGCGAATCACCTTTCAAACTGATTATTTATATAAAGCCAGCCACATGGTAGGCACTTTGACTCTCTTAGTGTATTATCATTACCTTTGATTTAGCAAGGCAAAAATAGAGGGCACATAACTGGTACACTTGGACAGTGTCCTGATCTAGGTCTTTACCCCATCTTAAAGAATAACGACTCCTATTTGTAGACATATTAAATAAATGGATAAAGGGCAGCCTTTCCTGTGCACAATGCACCCAACAAACAGGAGCACTAACATCAGGGCCAGGACACCATTTTATTAAATCGACTTAGCTTCCAAAGCAGGGCAACCGGTTATTGTGCCCACGGGGAAAGTCACAGCAGCAGGAATGAATGGGGAAAAGGGAAAGACGAAGCACTTCCTCAGAGCAGTTCTCAGGACGTGGGGGAAGGCTGTTTTCCCGCATACTGTATCAACCCCTGGCAACCTCTTATTTATTTTCTTTCCATTAGAATAAAAGCTCCCATACTAAGACTCTAGCCCCTGCCAATTATCTACAATTACAAAAGCAAAATGCCATTCACCCAAGTCACCCTCCTGCCTAGAAGCAGGTCCTAATCAAACACTACCACCCCTGTACGTTAGTCTGCTCCTCAGCTCCTTTACTTCTCTTCAAAGGCCAGGTGAAACAAACGTCCCCCCGCAGCATGCCACCACGTACAGAACCCTCCACCACGCCATGCCTACCATGTGTTCTGCTCCTGAGCTGAGCTGGCCAGGAGAGGACCACTGATGGAGCACATTCACTCACGGGGAGAGAAAGGATCAGGAAGGCCCCCGGCCCCTCTTGCCAGCCCATCAGCACAGCTCTGTGTGTTCAGAATGAAGGCCCAGCTAGGAGAAAGGGCTGCTGGGCTGTGGGACTGTGGAAGCGACATGGGGAGAGGAAGGAAAGGAGGCCTACAGTCTCCTTGTATAAACGGTTCAACATCAGGCTATATCACCTGCTGGTTTTTCTCCCCATTGCAGGCTTTACACCCAGTGCAGCTTGCCTCAAGCCCAGTGGCTGCTCGTGTTTGACTGATGCCCCCTTCTCATGCTCAGCATAGCTTCTGACTCTGTGGCTTACCAGATACAGATGATCAAAAATCAGAGATGGTTTGTCCATCTGCCCCAGGATAAGCAGCATTTCATTGTCTATAAATTCCTTGAATTCTTTCAAGTTGCAATTCATCTGCTTCTCCAGCTCATTTCGTATCTGTGGGGCAGAAAATGACAAAGTATGCCACTTAGGAAATGACAGCATACCACCTAGATGGTGGGCTGTGCAGAATGAAAGGAGAGTGCCAATAAATTATACATCCATCCATTAGAGAGCGAGAGAGACTACAGTCCGCAGAGAAGTACATAAATGCTTTCAGAGACAAATAACTTCAGTAAAAGATCATGTGAGGCCCCAAATTCAGGCTTTGTAAATAAGGCTTCATGCAAAACCCAATATGAACACAAAAACTGTTATGGTATTTTTCATCCTGAAGCATTCCCTTGAAGTGCTGAACACCCAGCACTGTGCTAGCACCGGAGAAACCAAAGCAAAACCCACTAGAAACAAGAAGTAAAAACCAGCAGCATCATTGTGAAAAGGGAATTAGATCTTTTAAAGTCTCTCACTTGTAAGGTGGCAGGTAGGAAACATTTGTAAGGTATATAGATTTTCTTCTTTATCCCCTCCCTTTAAAAGCCAAACCTACCCCAGCTTTCTGCATTACAACACTGCATGGGAGTAACTCTACTAAAACAGAAGAATCTGAGCATTTTCGGGGCAGCCGAAGAAGAAATGCTGGCAACCAATTTGTAGGGCTTTTACCACGGCACAAAGCTCCAGGCAAGTCCACACTCTGGGTACATTGTGGGTCAGTTTCCAGGTATCCTTATACCTTGGACCCCTATAGGAGCTCCCATTGGAGTACTTCAATCACTTGTTGTAAGGACTCTAAAAGCCCACTGTGAGGTTGATGTTATCCTATTTTACAGATGAGAAAACTGAGGGGCAGAGAACAGAAGACTTATCCAAGGACATGGAGTAAATCTTGTAAGTTCAGATGGAAATATATATCCTAAGGGTCCTGACTCCCAGTCTTCTCTGACCCTTACCCAGTGCTACCTCCCATACTCTGGACAATGACAGGAACCGAGTGGTCACAGGCCAGCAAATGGTAGGTTTTGCTTACTTCCTTGGAGGTCACATTTTCCAGGTCTTTGCTCATCATGATACTTCGGAGTTTGGCTTTAATGAACCGCTCTGTTCTTTCCCCCTCAGTTGGCCTGCAAAGGAAAATTAAGGGAACTATCTTGACAGGCATTTCACTGGGGCAGAAGGCCTCAGCGATGCTCTCTCAGTATAATGATACCCTTACATGGAGAAGGGATGGGAAGGATTCAAGTTAATTAAACTGACACTGATGACAGAGGAAAACTTTACAAAATTATGTAAGAACTGAAAGGAGATCAAACTATTGGAGAAATGAAAGGGAAAACGTGGGATTTCTGAAGTGAACAAAGACATTCAAAATAAAACTCAGAACTGACTTGTCAACAAACAACGCTGGGGAATCGGGGCGTGTCGACTCCAGGTCCTGCATCGTGTTCCACTCATTGATGCAACTCTGGTCCGAACTGATGCAGCTTTCATAGTACGTGGCCCAGACCAGAGCCATTCCACCTGGGAAGTAATTGTACCTCCGTGCGACCTCACAAGCTTTGTGGAGGATCTGCAGGGCAGACCTACATGTTCAAAAGCAAAGAAGGGGAGAATCTGAGCATCATAGGGAGTAAGAGCACACAGCAGTCCAGGGCCCTAGAGATTTTCAGCTGAGACTTATTTTCAACTTAGTTTGTTATGGTTTGTTTGTTTGTTTGTTTGTTTGTTTGTTTTGGCAGCAGAAGGTTTGCTTTTTCCAATTTCAGATAGAGGTGTCACAAAAACTAAACAGTATGGTTTGGATGCCATCTCAAGATCTGGTTACCACTCAACACAGGACGAAATTCACTCCATGCAAGAGACCAGCACAAGGCCTATGCACCACTTGTGTCCCGCTGGGACTTAATCATTAGCTAACTTAAAAACTCAGACAAAAACCGTAAGAATGTGGACACTTCAAACTACTCTACCAAGGAGTCGAAAGGCACATTTTACAGCATTCCTAGCCTCTGGCACACACCAAGAACAGAGCCCAGATTGGGTAATTTGTTTGTGCAAATTATAGCATTTAACTTTAAAAAAAAATCCTTCAGTTCTGTAGATGTTATTACACTGAACACACTGACCACATCAGAAGCTGCTAACCGGAGGGGCAGAGTTTTAAAATGGCAGTAACAAGGGGGTTGTTTGTTTGTGTACCAAATAATCCCTAAAATTACATCTTCTTCCATATCCACATTGTTTCCCTATTAAATGTTACAAGAGCTCAGATTTCATAAACTCCAGCGCTGTCAGCATAACGTATGTGCTAAAATCTATGGAATTTGTTATATATCGGAACAAGTCCCTTAAAAATCACCACGGTTAAAGGCAATCTGTGGTCAGAGCAGTCAGGGATTTCATGATATTCAGATATCCCCATTTTGCTGTTTTGGGATGTGTGTATGTGGGTGAGTGTGATTATAAGAGCTCAGCCAACATAATCAAAGCTGCAAAGTGAAACCCTGAGCTTCATGGAAAGTTATCAGACAGCAGGAACTCCAGGGCAACACTGCAGCAACAAAGAGCACTGGAAATTCCACGAGATTGGCAAGAGATCCGGAGATGCCCTCTTCAGCTAGTTACAAAAATACAGAGAGAGCCAGCATGGGGTTTGCAGCCTGGTCAATTTCATGTTCAACTCGGGTCTCATATTGAATAACCTTATTCATGTCATTTCCCTCAGTGCATATACTTGAGAGTGTATAGTTGCTCTGAACAGAAGAATGTAATTTACATCAGGAAAATGGCACAGCACACTCCTTATTCCTTTCAGCATACTTACCTGCAGAGACAACCAGCTTTCTAGACATGGAATTTTTTTCTTAAGGTACTAAATAACAGCTATGTAAAAGGCTAAATGCAGGTTTGTTTGTTTAAAAAAAAAAACTAATATAAATGATCTTTTTTTTTTTTAGTAAAACTAAACCACCAATATACATACCACATAGCTTGCACAGAAACTGGTTTGAAGATATGCATCTTCCCTGCAGTGCTCACACTAAATCCACTAACAGAAAGAGAAGAAAAAGTCATACAGTGCCCCTTTTTGCATTAGATCCTCCATTGAGCAAACCACCACTGTTTTCCTGCTAAGACAGTAATGCCCATGCTGCAAGGCAAAACAAGTCATAGCCATTGCAGTACGTGTGGGCTGGCATTTGACAGTTCACCAAAATCAGAAATGGGAATTTATGCAACCTGATTATCTAACACAGCTCTTAATGTCCTTGCAAACAAGAATGTGAAGGGAAAAGTTTATCTGCAATTACTGGTAATTAAAATATTGCATATTTGTTTACTTACAGAAATCACTAATAAGATCTAACACATTCTATCACATAGCACAAAGGTAGCAAGAAGCAAAAATAAATGATCAATTAAATGGACTGAAGTGAAAGAACCTAAATTTGAATTTTCTTTAACTTTAAAAATGAGGACACTCTTAAAACAGCCCGCTAACTGGGCAAAATAAATCAACTCTAATATCCTCTGAGCTCTAACCTGAGCTATTATGATCTTGCTCTCTCTGACACTCAAATTCGTCCTTCTAGACATTAAAATGTTTTTGTTTCGTACCCATCTCCATCAAGATGTATCTTGGTATCACTCCACAGGCGCAGGACCATCCCGATAGTGCAGCTTTTACTACCATGGAAAAGGAAAGAAGTGACAGCATTCAATGCTATTATTATAAGGAATTCAAATGCAGGACACAATAAGGTTACTTTCTACTGTTAATTCCCAGTAGATTCTGAATACGATGTATCTTTATTTAAAAACCTCACCTTCCTCTCTAGCAACTCTCACTGCAACCTCTATGCTTATACATACAGTGTCTAAACACACACTGTACAGCCATGCATGAAAATCTTCAGGGCTGCTGTGACAGCAGTGTGCTGTTTTTCAGGAATGGAGTAGCAACTTTTTAGAAGCAACGGTTACAAATTCCATCTCTTTCCCTCTCCCGCAAGGAGTCATGTATCCTATCATAGGCCACTGCTGACCTTTACTTCATCTTCCCCACTAAAAGCCCCAAAGAGGGACAATTCCCTAAATGAGTGGCACATACACAGCAGGCATTCCAGCCCATCTGGCACCCGTGTGTCCAGTTGTCTGGACGCACAGACCTCCGCCCACCAGTGCTAGGTACAAATCAGGCACGCAGGATCCTTAATGGGCAGTTTGTGGGGTTTTCATTGAATCACTTTGACTGGAAGAAGGGTTTAAGGGGGTCTTATGAGTTTACCTAATCCAAAAAAGTACTTCAGTATGAAAGAAGAAATCTGTCCAGAAAACTAGACCATGATGTGGACCAGACATTTTTAACTGGTAAATAATTAAGCTGCCAAGATATTAAACTTTTAAAGGAAATGAGCATGCATGCAGCAACCAGTTTGTAAAGAATTCAGAATGATTTTTTTTTTAAATCATAACCATTGATACAACAGACCAAAGCAGCCAACCGGCTAATTTCAATGCACATGTGGGCAGTGCGCACTTCAGAGCCTTCCAAGAAAACGGGTGTATCAGTACAAAGGCCCCATGCTAGTAACTCAGAATGGTGACAGCCACAGACTCTCATTCCAGCCTCAACACTGGATCCAGGGGGGCTTAGGTAAAACTGCCATTACTGACTGACACTGGTTTGTACTGAAAAGTTTTCTTTAATCTAATCTACAAAGACATAAGGTCCTTAGTCCCTCCTGTGCCGTTGACACATGGGGCACACCAGTTCCTCCACCGATGATGGTCACTCATTAGCTGTGGTACTTCTTCCCAGGTGATGCCAACACATTCAATTCCCTCTTGTCACTGTCTTCTGTCAGTTCTTCTTTAGCCTTCCTCGCTTTCTCTTCCCTCCCTTGGGTACCCAATTCAATGCTTGCTGAGCATGGCTCCCATCTCCCATACGATGTACATGTCCCTGCCACCCTGAGGCTTCTTTCTTTGATGATCTTTTCTACATGTGCTGCTCTGTCAGCTCCCTGACGCTCGCAGGGATCCTTGTAAATGAAGACAACGCCCTACCCAGAATTCAGGGCTGCTCTGGGATATCTGCCAGAGCTATTTCCCAGGTTACCCCCTCATTTTGCACTAGTAACCACCAGTAGAAATTATTTCAAAACCAGTCCATCTTAGTTTTGGACAAGACGTAGCAAATATTCCTGGACTTTCTATAATGCAGACTAAGGTTCCATTCTGTAGTGCTGGGTTAGGAGCTCCTCTACCCCTCTGACAGCACTTAACAACAGTGGGAAGTGTAGCACCAAACCAACTAAGAAAGAACTTCATAACCAGGCACGGCCAGTGGGTTTACTGTCAATGAAAACATTGTCTTTCTGTATATTATATTAGTATATATACTCCCTCCCAGCACACATCTACTCTCTTCACTTATAGTACAGAAAAATCCACTCTGATTTATTAGAGGACAAGAGAAAACATTTTAAAAATCCCTACATTTTGGCTACTCCTTAGGCATAGTCAAGTGTAACATGATAGAGGGCTAGTGGTCTGAATACAGAACTAGGAGCCTAGAAATCCTGACTCTCTACCACACACTCTGCCTGTGTCCTTGGGCAAGTAATGACCTCTCTGCCTCTGTTTCTTCATCTATAAAATAGGGAGAGCATGAGGATTCTGAGGGTTACTTAATATTTTATGGGGCTTTGGAAGTATTAAGCACTCTTATCAGGAGATGGGTTTGTATCCCAGACAGAACAGAGAAGTCAAATTTGGGAAAAGCTTGACATAAATCCCTGATCTCTCACCGGTTTGGGTTTGTTTGTCCTTTGCAGGAGCTTTATGCTATTTAGAAATTCATGCAGATCTATCACTGTCCAGCTCCAGGACATTAACAACATTTTGGGCCTGATTTGAAAAAGTGGCCTCCAGTTTTGCAGCTCTAAGTAGCTGCAGACATGTTTTGGGGCCATTAGACATCTGGCTGCAGATCAGTCAGATGCCACAGTGCTATAAAAGGACTGTGCATACAGTACTTTGCCCTGAGCTGTTTGCAGTGCTGCAATGCAGCCAAAGACTTGAAGGCCTTTGCAACATCAGGTCCTTCACCTTTATGGGAATCAGGTGACTTTACAGTACGGCAGAGAGAGTGTCCTGTTCAAGCAACACCGTGGCACATGAGAAGTCTCCCAGACATACCTTTCTTTGCTAGAAAAGTCCACTCCCAGTAAAATGTTTTCTTCTGTGTCTTGCCGCCCACTGCTATACACGACCACCATGTATCTGACTCGATCTGTCCACATGCTTTCCAAGCGCACAGCCTAAAACAGGGCAACACAGCTCTGCAAACCCGCTGTCAATGACCATTATTGCCATTACTGTTAGAGTTCACTATCTGTATTGCAGTTGGGCCCAAAGGCCCCAGTCAGCATAGGGCTCCATGGCGTTAGCTGCTGCAGAAACACATAGGAAGACACAGTCCATCCTCTCCTTGCACACATTTAGCGCTAGTTTAACCAAAAGCCTATAGGAGGGGAGGGAAGGGGCACAGTGGGAGTGCAGTTTCTTTGCCTAGATTACCAGTCCCCATTCTGAAACTTGTTACAAGATGAAGTCTGAGGGGAAAATAAACTGGGATTTTTTAAAAATGTAGGTTAAGTAGGGAAGTTGATAAAAGTATCAATCTTGCACTGGATTGGGGTATAGGAAGATACTAAGAGGACTCTTCCATCTTTTCCTTTTATGATTCTTACACTGCAGTGTCGCAGTGACCCTACCTGGGGTAATTCAGGAGGCCTTTCCCTTCTGATGTGACATTTCATATCCTCTACAGATGTGTGGCTGTCTGCATTACTCAAACAGGCAGGGTTTTAATAAAACCCTTCTTTAAAAGGGAAGCACGGCCCTGTTAGAAATACCAGTGATCATGGTGCTATTTTACAGAGCTATTTCATACTCCTCCAGCTGAAAGAAGGGCAGAAACTGCAGACCCTCTTACCAATTTGATTCTGTCCTCACAGCGCAGAAGGTTGATCATCACTTGAAGGTGCTGGGGCAAGTCACCTGCAGAGATGATTGGGAAATAATCAACAGATGTTGCTATGGTCCCTTCTTAGTGCACTAAGCTGTGCATGTCCTGATGTATAGAGAAACTTAAATTCCTGTAAGTAGAGAATATTTGGGAAGCCATCCAAGCCTCATACTCTCAGAGAATTCTTAAGATGATAACGACAGAACTGAATTTCCCTGGATACAAGACTAATTGGTCTGTCATGAGACCTGGACACTTTGGCATTTGGCAGGCATTAGATACATAAGGAAAGCCTCTGCCACTGGTTCAAATTATAACCAATAAGATTTGTCTCATAGCTACCACATCCTGCACTGAACAGTAAGATTTGTGGGCAAGGGATTGGGAAGGAGGGGAGAATGGGGAAACTAAAGATTCCTGAAAGATTAAGGCTATAATAAATAAATACATTTGTGAATTTCATACAAGTCAATGGGCCTGAGACTGTGGGCCTAACTCAGGGCATTTTCCTTTTGAACACAATAGGAATGTTGCATGTGTGAAGGCTGTAGGACTGGACCCGGCAGAGGTTACAGGAACATTTTACCCATGCGCAGTTAGCACCATTCATGCAATAGCATACTTGGAATCTACAGAAGCAGACACATTCCTGTTCGGTAAAAATGGGTTATAGGATGAAATCATACATGTGAAAATAAAACAAGACCCTGTCTAATAATGTGATAATGCAAGCATAACTTTCTATACAAGATACAGTTCCTCCCATAGGATACTTGCTGGGCATATGAAATTGCTGACAGTCTGAGAAACCAAAAGCCAGGCTTGGCATTCAAACATGCTCTTTGTTATTCTGGTGTGTTTACTAAGCAGACATACAGTACCACACTGTGCCTTTCCCACATGCTTCTTCACGCAACGTGCCCTGATGGCGATTTTTTTTAAGCTAACCACTTATTCCAAAGCTGTCAAAGACAGAAGGCATAAAAATACAGCGCAATGGGGCTCAGTCTCTTTAACCCTATGTATACTTACCAGTCTTAGTGTACTTTTAATTTAAATTCTCTACTGTCTCTTTTCTCCCTTTTAGCACACTGGAAACAATCAGAATCTATACATGTTCTTAAAATGTTATACATGTTTATGAGCTATGTCTAGATGTAGCATCTAAATTAGAATTTCCTGCCTAAAGCCAAGAAAGGAAATATATGGAGCTAAGAGGCATGGATATCCTAGGCCCCAATCCTATAAGGAGCTCCTCACCTCTGCACTCACTTGGAGATCTTTGCAAGAGTGGGGCCTGAACTGTGTTCTTAAGATTGTGCTTGTGTTTGTCTTGATTAAGCTGGACATCACAGGAAAATGGGGTTTATTCAAGTTTATGTAAGGCTACAATAACCAAAATATTAAGCGAGGGCTTTAGAAGAACCCTGAGGTGTGGAGATTTTTGGTAACTACTCCTGGTCTATTTCTCAATTTCAACAATTATTCCTTAGCCGAAAGCACTACAGACTGCTTCACATTAAAGCAGCTTGAAGCGGGCTAGTCACCTGTCTTTTGTGGTGTGAACCTCACTAAGCAGTATCCTTGCATTAGTCTCCATTAAATAAATATGATGGAAATGTGGCCAGAAGTCATTCTTCCCCTTCCCTCCAAAACTGGCCAGCTGAATTAACAGGGTAAAGGGGCTGCCATCCCCTGAAACATCAGGCATTGGCCACTGGAATGGCTAGTCGGAGTCGCTGGTAAATGCTATGCTCCTTTTAGATTGAATCCTAAGGATGCACATGCCAAAGGCGGCATGCTGATCTGCAAATAAGGCTTCACAGTTCCATTCAGGACTGTGTTATGCCCATGGTTCATTTGGGGACTTTAAGCGCTGCGCAAAAGCCTTCGTTCTGCCTACTCAAACCCTTATGTGAGCTGGCCCCTGTGCATGGCTCAGATTGGTTACACATCAAAGACAGTAAAAGAGAGAGTAACCTGCAGCTCTGGTAACCCTTGCCCATGACCCGTTTTCACTGGGTGACGTAATTTTGCCATTAGCTTTTTTCCATTTTCCATCTACAACAACAGAGTCAATTATTTTTATTTCAAAGGGTAATTGTTAAAACTGGCTTTTTGCAACAGCCCAGTGACAAAAACTACAATGGACAAATCTGCAGAAGGGAGTGGGGTTGTTTTGTTGTTGTTGCTTTTTATTATTTTTATTATACATCTCTCATGCGTTCCCGCTAGCACTCCGGTTATCTTTCTTATTAAAAGTCAAGATTATAACATAGCATAAAAATATAGAAACCATTACTGATGAGCTATTTTTTCAAGGTAGGGACAACAAAATTTATTGATTTAACTAAAAATTACTTCTTTAAACATAGTAACTATGTATTTATTTGGCTTAGGATGTTTAGATGGGATAAAATCTTACCTGATATACAAAAATTCAGTAATGAATTCAACATGATTTCCATCTCAGGCCCTGATTCAGCAAGGCTTATGTCTAATTTTAAGCACTATATTCGACTTCAAAAGGATTACTCATGCACTTAAAGTGAGGCCCATGCTTACGGACCTGCCAGGAATCAGGGCCTGCAGCAGAGCTAGTCCCCAGGCAGCCTCATCAACACAGCTGGCCTGCAGCAGCTGCCTGATAGCCATGCGACCTGAATGACTGCCAAGGCCAGCAGGCTGGCTCTTAAGCCAGCAACAGCAGCAGCTCCCTGGCTTCTCAACGCTCATGCCCGCCACTGTGCCTGCGCTTGTGCTACCCTGTTCCTGCTGCTCCTGCCTTGCACCCAGCCTTGCCTCTGGCCTGTCCCTGCCTTGAGCCCCTCCTTGCCTAATACCCTGCTCGCTCCAGTTCCTGATCTCTGGTTTTAACCCTGGCTCTGGCTCCTCACTACGGACTCTGACTCAACCACCTGGCTCTGGTATCCAGTTCCTGATCTCCAGTTTTGATCCTGACTCTGGCAACTGACTATGGCTCTGACTCCAGCCGCTAGGCCTGCTGCACACGCCGGACACTAGGCTACAGCACCCTCATCCTGGTCAGCTGACAAATACCTTACTGAACCAGGGCTTCAGTGCCCACAAAACAGATGATAAAACCACTGCTCAAGAAAAGGGAACAGCCCAGTGTAATGGGTTCATCTTTTTGCTATGCAAAGAGAGGGGAACGCAAAGCAGGTTTAGTCAAACTAGTAAAGCGGAAGGAATAGACATTTCTTCTCACAAGAAGGCTGAAAACATGGATGGCATTTCAAAAGAACCTCATACGGCCCAGCAGATTTTCCTCAAAGGCCCTAGACTAAAGGACACTGTGTTGAATATTATGATGTTCATAGCGAACTATTTTCTAGTTCAGCGAGTGACAATTACAAGAGAATTACAGACATTTAAATGGGGACACGGTACTCATATGTTCCAGTTCAACTTCTTCCATCATAAGTGGGGTGGAAATCTGGTTTTACTCAGTGGTTTACACAATGGCCCACACTCTAATGCCGAGGGGGAGTCCCCCACTTCCCCGCTTGCACTATTAGTCTGTCACCGGGCACAACACAAGCAAATGCAAGAAAGTATTTCGATAAGTGATTTAATCAATAACCTGCATTCTTGTGAGGATGCTGCAGACTCCGCTGGCCTTGTGGACTGTTTCCCTGTTGTAAGAAAAGCGCTGCTCCTTTCACCATGAAAAAGCTCTCACTTAAGCTGGAAAACAAAAGACACAGGAAATCAACCCAAAGAAAACATCAGCAAAACACTCTCAGGGTCAGGATACATTTAGATGGAAAGTCCCAAGCTTCAGACATTACAGGGTATAACGTCGGACATTACAACCCAGCAACTGCACTGCTTAAAAACATGGGAGTTCCATCTGGAGGATATGTCATTTTTCAACCGGATTACAATGCTTGGTCACTACAAGAGTTATTTGCATGAGTTCTTACAGAGCTGGAAGTAAATTTCCATGTAATTATGCAACATCATTTGATTATGAAACTCTACAAATTAAAAATAGCAATTGTAAGAACTCTGCCACTAAGATGGTATGGTACTATGTAAAGTGCTGAGCCAATCATTATTTCCACGGCACACATTTCTTAGGAATGAAAAAAAAACAAAAAACCAAGAAACTGAAATTATACACCATTTTTTTAAGTTACAAGAGGGCTAAAAAAAAAATCCTTTCTAAATGAAAACTGTACAAGTCAAACAAAACTGCCTGGAAACATCACCAATAAAGAATGGCTTATTTGCTTCCCGTGAGCCTGACCCTGCAGTCCTCGTGCGTGTAACGCTTCCGCTGACAGCAGGCCAGGCCCCAATATGTGCAAAGATGCGAGTGTATTTCCCCAAGATTGAGAGGAACGTGGATCTGAGAACATAACTAACAAAATCAGTAGTTACAGTAAGAGTCAGCTCAAGTCTAATTACACGGTATCAGGATGTACTGGGGAGCATTTGCCATTTGTGTCAGTGTCCATTTCTAAAGTTAGCATTTCCCACAACACTGAAAATCAGTATCCACTAAGCTATTTTTTGGTTACCGCAGTTACCGCTCACATTGCATTTCTTCTAAAGAGCGAGACATCTAGTAATGATCTTTACAAGGCAGGTCCTTCATTTTAGACCCAAATTTGCCTCCATCTCATACCATAGAACCTGAGGTTCTCATCTTTCTTTATTATTGTCCATTGTCTACTAAGCTAAAACACTGCATTATGAGACTGGGACTGGAGGAAATTATTTATGCTACAGAAATCAACCCCACTCAGGTCAAAGCTCCCTGCCCTATCTGCCCTATTTTTTTCCTTGGCCTCATTTTGGGTCTTTGTCCCTGGGGAGGAGCTCACACTCTACTGCTCAATTCTAAGACATGGAATTATGGCATTCCACTTCTTCCCTCTCTGGGAACCCCTTCTTTCCAGGTGCATGGGGGCTGCCCAGACTAGTTCAATCAGGTTTAAATCTTCATTTTTGATTGGTTTGAAAGTTGGCGAAAATTCTGTCACTTAAGGTTTCCAAGGTTATGTTTCTCAGAGCAGTAAGTGAGATCCTTACGGCATGGTTATACTCTGAAAAGTGACCGAAGTCAGCATTTCTACATTTACTCTCACAGTGACTCCGTATCACACTCGTTCAATTTACTAGTAAAACAAAGTTTTTCCTAACTGCTAGCCATACAAATTGTGCCTGGGATCTGAAACTCAAGCTGTGATCTTTCTGACTTGTACACCACCAGGAAGAGATTCTGCAATCGGAATTTAGTTAATTCCATTCATCATGTGTGCATCACAGAAGAATACAGCTCTCTCTCCCATAACTGCATTGGTTCTGCTGCACTAATGGGAGAGTAAAGCAGTAAAAAGGGCAGAGAGTTATAGAAGAATAGCATCACTAACATGAACAGCTCTGACTCTGAATATGTTCTGGGAGCAGATCTGCTGAGTAACGTACCACCTTTATAGTCATGCTTCTGACTGTAACTCATCCTCCTCCAGTTGTACATAAGAGGAAAGAACTGTTAAAATAACCTACAGCTAAATACTTAGCAGTGGCCTTGTCTCGAGAAACTTGGGAAATAGTCTCCGAATCAAATTCCTTTACATTTCCCTTTCCCACAGTACAATATAATTTACCCCTAATCAAACAATTACTGTGAAATCTCTATTTGAGACAAAGATAAACTGATGAAGACAGTACTCTATCCCCACATTAGTAATTATAGCTCTGGGTGGGTCATCTTTGTCTGATATTTCCCTCTGCTGTAGTGATGGCAGTCAATCCATCTCTTACAATAAAGAGGAGAATTTCCAGTTGCAGGGAAATGAGCATATTGCATTATCTAATGTTTGTGAGATCATCCTGCATTTCAGGACCAGCGTGAAGTCATAGTAAAAGGGCAATGATTTTTGTGGCCATGTATTCATCTACATGAAAATGAAGGTGGAGAAGTCAAACAACTCATTGAACGCAAGAAATTAAAAAAAAAAAAAAAACATGCACATTTCTCGGACAGTGGGCCCAACCTCACAAAAGACAACTCTCTGAAAAGCAGACAGTACATATTTCCCTACCACTAACGGATCTCATGTCCCCACATCATCCTTTTCTATAGTGGCTTTCAAATATCCAGCGATCCAATACATCAGCATGTCAAAGCTCCCCTTTGTGAAAGCTCTTATTTTAGGAGTTTTATTAAAATGCGAATGCTGTCCAACGCTATCCCAAAGATACACTCTAAGAACATGGGCTTCCTGCAAAAGAGATTTTTCTGTACCTTCTAACATTTCATGCAACTGTTCCGGAATACAGCTAACAAATGAAAACAAAAGAAAGAAAAAAAAAGAATATTCCAACTCATTTCTACATTGGTTCTTAAAAAGCAGCACATTTTTTCAATCATGTTATTTTGATAAAAGCAACAAAACTCGTTTCCGGACCTCAGTTACCATTATCTCTGCAAGACAAAGACGATTTTTTAGACGTTTCAGTAAAATATATCTTTAAAAAAACCCCACAAAACAATACCCCCCCACACACTACACAACAAACCCTAACCCGCTGACCCTGAGCAGCCCTGGCAATGCTCTAGCGAGCGACATTTGGTAGCAGAATAAAAACCAGTGGCATGTACATACTAATTTGGACTGGATTTCTTTGAACAGCAGAAGCACTGTGCTGGCCCAAGAGACAGGCAGAAGTCAGTAAAACCAAAAAGATTCATAACCAACTGTTAAACTCACATCCTTTTGCTTCTAACCCCTTAAAAAAGAAAAAAAGAAAGAAAGAAAGATAGATAGACCGCATAGTCTGTGAGGAGCAGAGAAATCTCTTGTGCGTTGATGCTACCCAGGAACTGGATGACTTTTAGAGAACACTCTGTCTTCCACTGATATCCTGGCTTGAAAAAGCACTTGTCCTAACATATCCTGATGAAAGAGGGCCATTCAAAGGGGGAAAAAACAGCTGAAGCTTGTTTAATCACTTCCCTCCTACAGACTTTTTTTTTCCCCTTGCACACTCTGGAAGCAACACAGCACATATCAGAAAATGCAAAGCAAAACAGCTGGGCTCCAAATAAACTCCAAATTCATTTGGACATCACTAGATAAAAAGTGCCACATTGACTGATGACTATTTGTTTTTAATAACAATACACTGCATACCAATACAGCAATGTAGCTATAAGTAAAGCATCAATTTAAGTCTTTCCTTGCTTACAGTATGGCTACCAAAGTTTGCTTCATTCTTTTACAGGGTGAAGCATGAGTAACTGAGATTCTAGTAAAATGAAGCCTTTCAGACAGTTTAGTATTGTTGTTTGTTCGCAGCTGGTCACAACCGAAGTCGCTGAAGAAGGCGTCTTACAAATCCTTGACTAATTATCCAGGGTTTTTCTACAGGCATGAACCATAATCACATGCTTACATTTAGCAAGTACCACTGAGTTAACCAAAGGAAAAAGATGCTTCTGTACATTTTTTGCCCTGCCTGCCCCGCTCAACTAGGAAACACACCAAATTCTCACCAATTCTGTCCCTTTCCAAGAGGAGTCACTTCAGACTCCGGACTAAATGCAATGCTCAGAGCCCAAGTGACATTTGAGGGGCAGAGAGGGTTTTGAGGGTGTCAGGAAATTTGGGTTCTATACCCAGCTCTGTCACTGACCTCTGGCATTTGACCTCAGGAAATTCACTCATCTCTCTGTGCCCCAGCTTCCCGGTCTGTTATTGGGGGATAAGAATATGACCCTACTCACAGAGGTGTGAGGCGACATTGACTAGTGTCTGTAAAATGCATTGAGAGCCCCACCGTGAAGATGCTGCCATGTCATGTATTACAATTGGTAACCTTCTCCGTCAGGAAAGTGGGGGTTCTACAACAAAAATGATTAGGGGTCTGGAGCACATGACTTATGAGGAGAGGCTGAGGGAACTGGGATTGTTTAGTCTCCAGAAGAGAAGAATGAGGGGGGATTTGATAGCAGCCTTCAACTACCTGAAGGGGGGTTCCAAAGAGGATGGAGCTCGGCTGTTCTCAGTGGTGGCAGACGACAGAACAAGGAGCAATGGTCTCAAGTTGCAGTGGGGGAGGTCCAGGTTGGATATCAGGAAAAACTATTTCACTAGGAGGGTGGTGAAACACTGGAATGCGTTACCTAGGGAGGTGGTGGAGTCTCCTTCCTTGGAGGTTTTTAAGGCCCGGCTTGACAAAGCCCTGGCTGGGATGATTTAGCTGGGAATTGGTCCTGCTTTGAGCAGGGGGTTGGACTAGATGACATCTTGAGGTCCCTTCCAACTCTGATATTCTATGATTCTATGAAAGAACCTTGTGACATGGTGGCCCGTATCCTGCGCTAAAGTCACAAGAGCTCAAATCCAGGGTAATTCCAGCAAGTTCAAGTCAGCAAAGCTATTCCAGATCTACACCAGAGGGGGAGCCGTATGTGTCCCATTGTTTACAAGCGTGAGGACTTGCAGGTCCAAGTTCTGTAGTTTCTGTGATATTTATGCTACTTTGCCCTCCTTGTACAGGGCCTTTATCCATACATTTCAAAGCATTTTACAAACCTGGTAAAGTAGGATCATCCCCATGTTGCAAGTGGGGAAACTGAGGCACAGAGGGCCAGTTGCTTAAACTACAGAAACAAAGCAACTCAGTACTTTTGCCCCAGTTTCTCCCGACTTACAGTCCTCGGCTCTAACCACTGACCCACACTGCCAGTCACATTTTACAGAAAAATATTTACTGCTGTTTGAAAAAGTTACTCACAAGGACATGGCTGCAGACACACTGCAATTACATTCCAGTTGTTTAAAGAGACAATTTGTGGAGCTTCTGATCATTTCAAAACCTGTCTCCTATGGCCCCAAATATAAAAAAAAGCAGTTTAAATCTTTTAAAAATACCTCGTCTTTGACGTCACGACAAAACGTATGTTCCTGAATGGGCGTCCCAGCTGGAAGCATAGCCCAATTGCATAACGTTCCCTGACACGCTCATTTTGACATCATGCCTCAGGCAGTGGTGCACAGTGGGCACAAAACGTGCATGCTTAGGGTGTTTTAGTTCTCTGTTTTCTAACGGGAAAGCTCGCATACTGGTAATGGCTGTGCATTACAGGATACAGCACAACACCGTATCTTCAACTCCCTTCATCTCGCAGTAAATGTCCACACACAGCAGAGAGGTCATTTCATTCAGGAAGGAGAGGCACCTCCAGGGTAGAAAGCAGCAGCGCCTTAACAGTTTAGGACAGGAAGTAGAAAAACGTATTGAACTGAAACTGCAGGAGGAATTTAAGACGGCGGAACGTAATCACCAGAGTTTACGTTTGCCCAGGATAGTCTGACTCTTGCTAAAAGTGCCATGGGATCTTTAATGAACGTAATGGTCAGGGACTTCATTTTGAAGTCTCACTGCAATAAAGCATATTAGCATCACAGAGCCTCCTGGGGCATGATGAACTGATTATCACTGCATTTGCGGCTGATCACATCTAATGAGTACATTGAGGGCAGCTGGAGTTCAGATTCAGTTACTCAGAATTGTGGTCCAAGCTAGTCTCTAGAAGAATACTAGAAATTCTGAGTCTCAAACTTTATTTTCCCAATTTCTGAACTATCGCGGCAGACTTCCTTCCACACCTTCTGGCTAAGCATTACCATCCTCCTCCCCGCAGAGAATGCATGCTCTGGCCACAGGAAATGGAGAGAGAGAAGCTTTGTTCCACTGGATAGGAAACTGCAGGGGAGAAATCACACATAACTAACCTTCCAGCTCCTTGCTCACCCGGTCAGCAATTCTCTCCCATTGTTCTGGGTCCTGGCTGCAGCACCACTGAAGGAACTGCGCTCACTGAGCCTCCCTCAAGTTAAGGTCTGTAAATGACGGCTAATTGGCTCTCTTATTTAGGGTGTCAGCTTCCGTGAAGGAGCCTGTATTCTGGATGTCCCTAACAGTTTCAGGGCCTCCTCCCAAATTTGAGCCCAGAGAAACTCCCCGGATGGTCTTTTTCCATTTCGGTAAAACTTTTAATCATGGGCAATGGCTCCTCTATAGCCTCTGGCATGTACTTGTATAGCTTGGATAGCCTTTTGCTCCACACAAACTCTGTAACCAGGCCTTCCACAGGCACAAAGCCACGCCTTCTTTCCAATGCACTATCTCTTTGTCAAAATCGAGATTCTTAAGTGCCTCCTGGCCAATTTTAAGATGTGTACATGTGCACGTGTGGGATGGGGGTGAAGGACATCAATCCTTTAGTGCTAGCCCACAGCCCAGCAGGGAGGGAGGCACACAGCCTTGATCCACTGAACAGACAATTCCTCTAACCACAGCCATTTGAACGGGCATGTGCCCTCCACACGGTCAAAAGCATTTTCAGCAACCATTGATGCTGCAATCACTAGGCTGCTCCTAACAGCATGGAGAATAATGAGCACTTTCTCCATGTTCTCCAACCGGCTCTGCCCCCCATTGCTCCCCCCTCCCAGTTACCTGTGGATCAGCAAGCTCGCACCCTATCTCATCTAGCAGCGACCATCACGCAGGACCACCCGGGGGGGGGCAAATGGGGCAATTTGCCCTGGGCCCCTGGCCCCCACGAGAGTTTTCAGGGGCCCACACAAGAGTTTTCGGCAGGTCTTCAACTGCAGGTCCTTTAGTGCCGCCGGAGCGAAGACCCGGAGCTTCTTCCGCTCCCGGTCTTCGGCGGCAGTTCGGCAGCGGGTCCTTCACTCACTCCGGGACCCACCACCGAAGTGCCCCGAAGACCCGGAGCGGAAGGACCCCCGCCGCCGAAGACCCCAGACCCTCTGAATCCTCTGGGCAGCCCTGCCATCATGAGCCTAGAGCTGCCGAACACCAGAGGATGTCTGCCTCCTCATTCCAAAATACAAGAGGGGGCAGATTCATCTAAAGGAGAGTCTGGCTCCAGGAGAATTAAAAGGTTTCCAACAACAGGAGGACTTTACATGGTGTATTTGACAATATCTGGCCAAACCCAACCGTAGCATTCACTGGTGCAGCTCCTGTTCCCGGCATGGTAGTTGTGCCCTGTGCGCCGGGGCAGAATTCGCCCCAGCATCTTTAGATGAAACAAATACACATTTCTACCAATCCCACCCCCCACCCTGTTACACTTGAGAACACCCCGCAGAATATCAGCACCCTATCTTCACATGCTCTTCTAGTCACCATTCCCAAGCTGATTAGTTCAAGGGAAATCGGTTTCCAGGCTCCACTTGCTTTGTAACTATGCCTTTGGCAAAGGAGGCTCCAGCTATCTTTCCTTTTCTGTTCAGTCCTGTCATTGGCTCAGAAAAGCCAAAATATCTCAAGGCAATTCTAGCTCTTTGCTTAGTTTCCCCAGTTGCACTCCTAGAAATGTGAGATACCACCCAGGCCCCCTTCACAGCACATTCATGGGGCTCTTTCCAAATGGCTGAACCATCTCACAAGTTAGCCTCTTACTGAAGTGTCCCATTAGCGAAGCCAGATAAGGAGCAAACTTGCAGCCTTCTTGAAATATTGAAATACAAACAAAATATAAGGGGTGATTCAGGGAAGCAAGCATCAGGAAGATAAACGTGTAGCAATACAGTTCCTGCTTCTTCAGCCCAGAGGACAATTAAAGTGCACTGACTGCTTGCTTTGGCTTGATATGAGATACATCAGCTAACACTTCCTGACCAAGATAGGGGCCTTTGGAAGGGGTTTTATGTGACACAATAGAGCTGGTGGAAAATTAACTTTATAACTACTCGTTTATGTTCCTGTAAAATCTGTGAAATAGACATTAGAACCCTTTAAAGCAACAGCAGCTTATTTCTCCACCTTTCCTACTTTAACGAAGTGCATCATACATTTAAAATGTTTATTCGCTCTGCGTAACACATACCATCATCTCAGTCGTACAGAAAGCCTGGCATGCCTCAGCAAATAAAATAAAATAAAATGGAGTCTCCTTTATAAAGCTAGTTGATAGCACTGTAGTTCCCACTTCCTGCTTAAACACAATGTGTTATGGACTGACCCAGTACCTAATGATCTGCATTGCCATGCAAAAGACCTGGTTAAATTTCCTGGACCAAAAGAAAAGGGAATGCTCAAAGGACCGATCTCAATCTGTGTTTTATCCTTCACAAGTGAGATTCTACTATAGAAATATGGACACCGCAAGATGTGCTAAAAATCCACCATGGTTTGTTTTCACTCTCCAAATACGGGCACACCTGAGCTCCTGTTGTGAACAGTGCACTACAAAGGGCTATTTCCTGCACACAGAAGCACTCTCGATAGAACTCCCTCCAGAGGACATTCAGAACACTCAGACCTACACTTTGAAGAGTGGGCCATAACTTGGATGCCCAACTTGACACATCTAAGGCCTGATTTTCAGAGCCACTGAGCACCCACACTCCCTCTGCAGTCAGTGGGAACTGCCGGTGCTCAGCACCTCTAAAAAACCCCAGAACCTACATGTCTCAAATCGGTCATCCAGAAACCCAGGCACTTGAAATTCAGGAATATTTTGAAAATATTTTGTCTTTGTGCATTTCATTGCCTGCTCCTGCGCTGGTAAAGCTCTTCCCATCTCTTTGGCTGAACTAGAGATTGCTAAAGCAAGTCTTACCCACACCGCCCAAGCTGAAGACAGTTTGCTACAATGAAGGGGCCTACGGTGTGAGGGGTGCTCCAAACCAAAGGAAGCCCTGCTTCAGAGAGAACCCCCTCACTTTACTGGAAATACACTCCTACATGCACCAACCTGGCCACAATAGCAAAGGTTCTCTTTCCAAGGGACGGACAATCCTGTACCCCAAGATCCAATGTGTGCGGGGAACAGCAGGGCTTCCCCAGCACCCCCATCAGCAACTCACATCAGAGAATGCAAGAAAATTCCAGCCCTCTGGTGCATTTCAAGTCAAAAAGGGGGCTAGTGAGCAAGAAATCCTGGCAATCTTCACTCTAAATGTTTTTAACACTCCAGCAACAAAAGGAGTTTCTGAGCCTGTATTGTTTGGCTGAAAGGCGTAGGCTGCATTCACAGCACAAGAATGCTAAGAAGCATTTCAGACACTGTAGGCCATTCACAGCGCCAGATACAAACTCTCTTTCAGCACAAAGAGGAAAAAGAAAAATGAAACCAATCATTAAACCCACCAAAGCTTATTCCCCAGCATAAATGGACCTACAGTGACGTGCCTCAAGTCAGTCCAGTGTACCTCGAGATTGCTACATCACGCTTCACATATTCACCCCAAACTGAACCGCGGACGCCAGAGCCACTGGAGGGGGAAGTGCAAGGAAACACATGTTTACCACAGTGCTAAAGCGCCCCCATTTGGAGCAAATGAGTGTGTCTCATGCAGTCAGTCTGTCCGTCCATTATGGACACGAAGGAATAGGGGTTACATTTTCAAAAGCACCTACATCCCATTTTCAGAAATGACTTGGGCAATTAGGAGCCTGACTTCCACTGAGACTTAGGGTATGTCTGCGTTTCAATTAGACACCGGCGGCTGGCCCGTGCCAGCCACTCCCGGCTTCAGTGCTGGGGCTCCATGTGCCGGGTTTCAGCCACGGGGCTCTGTGGCCCCCCTGAAAGGGCTCCGCGGCCCCCAATTGAGAACCGCTGATCTAGACAATCCCTGACAGGTGTTTGTCTAACCTGCTCTTTAAAATCTCCAATGATGGGGCTGGGGCTAAGGGGCTATTTAACTGTACTGTAGACGTTCGGACTCGGGCAAGAGCGTGGGCTCTAGGACCCTGTGAGGTTGGAGGGTCTCAGAGCTTGACCATCTACACCACAATTAAACAGCCCCGTGAGCCCAGGTCAGGGTGTCTAACTGCAGTGTAAACACACCCTATGGCCAAGTCAGGGTGTCTAGTTGCACTGTAAACACACCCTATGGCACCTCAATCTCTTCTGAAAATTGGACTTAGGCACTTTTGAAAATTTTACTCTGTGTTTTTAAAATGGCCGGCAAGAAGCTTACGACCCAGCTGAGCACTGTATTATTTCAGGAACATCCTCCTGGCTCCTCCCCACACCCCCAAACCACCACCACCAAATTCTGCCTAAACTGGCTTCCCTAGACCTCCCTGGCAACATACTCCCCTAGCTGCTCCTTCTGTCCCGCCTGTCTCCCGTGTTACCCTCCCAACTCTCCTCTGGACTCTATAGCTGGACACATGCTCTTCCATGTGTGCTGACACGCTGACCTGGAGGTCTCTGGAAGTTCTTCATCACCTTCTTCTTTGAGGCAGCCTCCCCCCGCTCCTTAGTAAACAAGTGACTCTTGGCAGAGCTCATCCTAACCCAGTGCATTCAGATACCTTGCAGCTACATGGCACCCGTCACCTGCAGACGGCAACAGGATTCACCCACGTTAATTAGGCCCCATAATCCTGCCAGGAGATGGGGTCACAGCCATTCCACAGAGGAGTCAAGCAAGGCACACTGGCAATTTAATAAATTGGCCAGGATCATTCAGTGAGTCAGTTACAGAGCAGGGAACTGAACCCAGGAGACACCAGGTCCCTATATTAGTATGCAACACCTAAGGCCATACATCCGGCACTGCTCCGCCAAGCACATTCGGCCCCTCGGGATATCCCCTTGCTGGCCTCCCATTGCCTTCTGCGCCATATTCAGGCTCATCACTCTTGCCTCCAAGACCCTCCACAACTTAGAGGCATAGAATATTAGGGTTGGAAGAGACCTCAGGAGGTCATCTAGTCCAATCCCCCACTCAAAGCAGGACCAACACCAACTAAATCATCACAGCCAGGGCTTTGTCAAGCTGGGCCTTAAAAACCTCTAAGGATGGAAATTCCACCACCACCCTAGGTAATCCATTCCAGTGCTTCACCGCCCTCCTGGTGAAATAGCGTTTCCCAATATCCAATCTAGACACCCTCCCCCGCAATTTGAGACCATTGCTTCTTGTTCTGTCATCTGCCACCACTGAGAACAGCCTAGCTCCATCCATCCATTGGAACCCCCCTTCAGGTAGTTGAAGGCTGCTATCAAATCCCCCCTCACTCTTCTCTTCTGCAGACTAAATAACCCCAGTTCCCTGAGCCTCTCCTCATAAGTCATGTGCCCCAGCCCCCTAATCATTTTCGTTGTCCTCCACTGGATTCTCTCCAATTTGTCCACATCCCTTCTGTAGTGGGGGGACCAAAACTGGACGCAATACTCCAGATGTGGCCTCACCAGTGCTGAATAGAGGGGAATAATCATTTCCCTCCATCTGCTGGCAATGCTCCTACTAATACAGCCCAATATGCCATTGGCCTTCTTGGCAACAAGTACAAACTGTTGACTCTTATCCAGCTTCTTGTCCACTGTAATCCCCAGGTCCTTTTATGCAGAACTGCTACTTAGCCAGTCAGTCCCCAGCCTGTAGCGGTGCATGGGATTCTTCCATCCTAAGTGCAGAACTCTGCACTTGTCCTTGTTGAACCTCATCAGATTTCTTTTGGCCCAATCCTTCAATTTGTCTAGGTCCCTCTGTATCCTATCCCTACCCTCCAGCGTATCTACCTCTCCCCCCAGCTTAGTGTCATCTGCGAACTTGCAGAAGGTGCAATTAATCCCATCATCCAGATCATTAATAAAAATGTTGAACAAAACCGGCCCCAGGACCGACCCCTGGAGTACTCCACTTGATACCAGCTGCCAACTAGACATCGAGCCGCTGATCACTATCCATTGAGCCTGACAATCTAGCAAGCTTTCTATCCACCTTATAGTCCATTCATCCAGCCCACACTTCTTTAACTTGCTGGCAAGAATACTGTGGGAGACCATATCAAAAGCTTTGCTAAAGTCAAGATATATCACATCCACCGCTTTCCTCATATCCACAGAGCCAGTTATCTCATCATAGAAGGCAATCAGGTTGGTCAGGCATGACTTGCCCTTGGTGAATCCATGTTGATTGTTCCTGATCACCTTCCTCTCCTCCAACTTCCCTCCTTCCACTTCCTCCACATTCCCAGCACCTCAACAAATTGCACCCCACTTGTGTCCTCCCCCCATACTTGCCTTTATGCTGCCCTCTGCCAGGCTTCCACCCCTCAAAACACATTTCTTCCAGGAAGCCAACAGGTAGCGGCATAGTCTTACTGGCCTCACTCTCAGCCTTCCTCCAGACCTCTCCCTGGGTTTGTTATCCCTTCGCACTGTTCTTGTCTTAACTCGCTGGCTGCAAGCTCTCTGGGGCAGGGTCTCTGCCCCCATCTGCACTGTATAGAACAGGGGTCGACAACCTTTCAGAAGTGGTGTGCCGAGTCTTCATTTATTCACTCTAATTTAAGGTTTCGCGTGCCAGTCATACATTTTAACGTTTTTAGAAGGTCTCTTTCTACAAGTCTATAATCTATAACTAAACTATTGTTGTATGTAAAGTAAATAAGGTTTTTAAAATGTTTAAGAAGCTTCATTTAATTTAAATTAAAATGCAGAGCCCCCGGACCAGTGGCCAGGACTCAGGCAGTGTGAGTGCCACTGAAAATCAGCTTGTGTGCCATAGGTTGCCTACCCCCGGTATAGAATATACATCTATAGCGCTATGTAAGGAAAAAACAATAATCATCCTGCAGGCAGACCTGACTAGGCTCCCTGTCAGCCTCAATGGCACACATCACTCTCCTGCTGCTTTCCAGGAGAACCTCGCCCTGAATCGTTCACAGGAAGAAGCGTTGCTGGCCAGGTGCAATGCCAGAATGCTCAGAGGGATTAGAGAAGTGACTCCAAAAATCCAGCTCCCAGCCCCATCAGTGAGCCAGGGCTCTGTGCTCCAGCTCTGTCCCTTTTACTCCCAGAGGAGCGGTGAGCGCAGCAAAGCTGGCCCAATCAGCTCCTAGCACGACGGGGCAGCCTGGGTTGCTCCCCCAGGCAATGAAGCAGCAGCTTTGGTAGGCCCCTCAAGCTAGAATCGTATCTGAATGCAGGAAAGGGAAGGTGGAAAAACCTTTGGGATCCCAAGACAGACACAAAAATAAGCTAGCAGAGCGACTACAAATGGCTAGAGAAGAGAAAATTCTAAGAATCCCCAGTACTTTGGAGGGTGAAAAGCCAAGCAAAATTCTAGACTGTTTTACAAGAAAATAAAAACTGTGCATTGTGCCCATCCCATTAATAACACAGTTCAAAAAGGCAAGAGGCCCATCACAGCATCAGGCAAGTATGCCACAGACTAGGAACGAATGTTTTTAATTGCAATTACCATTTCTGAGCTTCCCGCTGAAAAATGACATCATTTGTGACAGCAGCTGTCTCAGAGTCCAGTGTCAGATATTTTAAAAGTGTCTCTGCTTGCATTAGTGCTCATTAAACAATAATAAACAAGCGGTGCTTTTCCTTTTTTATACATTAACCCTTAAGATGACATTTCACCCTACGGCCACAAGCACCAAAGCATTCATTTGTCTGGCCATCTGCAAAGCGCCAGCATTCTGGCATGGGTGTGAACACAGAATGGGGAAAGGGGACTCCAGAGTCCCGTGTCCAGTGTTTCAGCCACAAGATCATCCTTTCCTAACCATCCAACAATTCAGAATAGACCCGTATGGTTTTGCTTCTTGCAGCTGCCTTAACTGCTACCCACCTGCTTATATTGCTAGGTACATAGGGGCAAAACACCCGCCCGGTGCTGTCCCTTGCATGGTATCACAGTCCAGACTGATCTGAAGAGATCCTGGATACAACGTGGCAGCACAGCTATTGGAAGGGGACTATCAGTGAGTTAAACAAAACAAGATGCTGTGGGGCAGCTTTGTAGCCTAGTGCAGACTTTGCTCCCCAATGCACTGGTGGTCTGTAGCGAGCCAGCTAGTCACCTGGTGCTGGCTTGCCTCCTCATTTCCAGCTCCAGACTGCATTAAAAGAACTGAAAGAACATTCAATGCTTTCCTAGTGTTTTGCCATGTAAGCTGTTACATTGCTCCCTGCTAGAGAACAGTTTGGAACGCTTGGCCTAGCCAATAGCGCTGCGCGTTAGTGCCTCAGAGAGTGAATCTTGGGAATGCAGGAGCGACGTCTGCTCCTCTCTCAGCCAAGCTGCCAGCATACTGACCAATCTGCCTCCATTCTGTTCCCAAACTCATTATTTTAAAGCTTTAAACTATTTTATTCGTCACCTGCCCTTTGCCGGTGGCTCCCAACATCACACCCCCATAACCGCTGGGAAGGGGAAGGTGAGGCTGGGTGGCCGAGCACAGGAAGGTGAATAATAGTTTCCAGGATTAAGAAACAAGCCCACAAATGGAATGAGCAGTGGTCAGCCACCACACAGACAGACAACAGTGCAGAGAGTGACTGAAAACCCCAGCAACACCGGCAGTTCATCTGCCCAGAAAATGCAGAGCTGATGGGTTTTAGAACGATTCCAAAAAAGGCAGCAGAGGCCAGGGCATATTTAACACATCGGTGATGTGTACAAAATAAACCCAGCAAAACCAGGCAGAGTAACTAAGCAAAAGCCACAAAGCCTCTTGTCTAGATCATCCCAGGCCAGCACACTCCCTAGTGCAGTGGTTCGCAAACTTGTGTACTGGTGACCCCTTTCACACAGCAAGCCTCTGAGTGCGCCCCCCCTTATAAATTAAAAACACTTTTTAATACATTTAACACCATTAAGGAGGCAAAGCGGGGCTTGGGGTGGAGGCTGACAGCTCGTGACCCCCCCACGTAATAACCTCACAACTCCCTGAGGAGTCACGACCCCCAGTTTGAGAACCCCAGCCCTAGTGGCTACTTTCGGTCACTCACACAGACCCCTAATCCCACAGCAGGTGCCTTTGCTAGCGATCTTTACAACGTGGATTTCTACAGGAAAAAAGCAAAAATGAGCTGCTGTGATTGTAGCAGTTCTGTCAACGTAGTACAGACAGTAAACAGCAACCGTAACAGGGGGTTCTTCTTCCGACTGTATGTGGATGCTCACAACCCTACAAACCAACCCTGCTGGAGCGTCTCAAGCTGCCCAACAGCTCCCCTAAAGGGGTACAACCAGGCTTACGGTATCAACTACTCAAAAGGAAAGTTCTTTCCTACCACCACCACCTGAGATCTGCACTATCTATCATTAAAACACTCTAACTTTATCCATCCCCACTCTAATTTCATTCACCACTCAGTCACTCCCTGTGTACCACAGCGCTTATCAGCATACTCGCTGGGACTGGTGCCCCTCACCGTGGCCTCAATCCCGCAAGGGGCTTGAGCACTCTGCATCCCACTGAACAGTACATACAGCGTCTTCAGGAGCAAGCCCTATAGGAGAGAATCAGCTACAGGCAGGGCATTGTCTATGAGGTCTCTTTGCCTCTGGAACCAGCCGGCCAATACAAACTGCCCAAATCTGTTCACTTCCTGGGCTTGCTGCAAACACTATTTGTTAAGACTCTGGGGGAAGCCATAGGGTTTGAGTGTCAGGGGTCAGGGCGTACTTTATGCTCCAAATTATAGGTAGTTTACACTGATTTACTTTTGTTGAATGGGAGCACAGTAATGGATTTCTGTGTGGATTGTGATTCTAATGAACTGGGGGGCAGGGGGGGCGAGCGCAGCAGAGAGGTGTCTTTTTTTGTATTTAAGTGTGAATAACTAAATGGATGCAGTTTGCTTCCTTTTAGCATTTCATTCCTATTAAAGGCAGCGCCTGACTGGCCTGTTTCACTTTCTGATCCCATGCACTAGCATGGTGCTGTTGCTTTGCTGTTTCAGAGGCAGCAGAGGGATTTTTAAATCTTGTCTAAAGAAAAAAAACCCAACAACGCCCTTTTCATTTAAATTAAACAAAATCCATGAAGACTCTCTGTCTGCATTATGTTTTCTACAACTGTCTGTACTGAGCTATCTTGATTATCTAAAACTGTCTGTACTGAGCTATCTTGATTATCACTTCAAAAGTTTTTTTCTCTTAATTAATTGGCCTCTCAAAGTTGGTAAGACAACTCCCACCTGTTCATGCTCTCTGTATGTGTGTATATATATCTCCTCAATATATGTTTCACTCTCTATGCATCCAAAGAAGTGGGCTGTAGCCCACGAAAGCTTATGCTCTAATAAATTTGTTAGTCTCTAAGGTGCCACAAGTACTCCTGTTCTTTTTGCGGATACAGACTAACACGGCTGCTACTCTGAAATCTTTTAAAACACTATTTGTTAGACAAAGGTGCAGACCAAGCCTAGAAAGCCTAGCTCAGAGCTTTTTTTGAAAAATGGTGACCATATTTTTTGTCGCCGGGACGGGCTTCATGAAAGAAGTGAGCTTGTAGGAGGAGTCTGTAGCCATGCATCACCTTCCCTACACACGCCACACCTGATGTCTGAATACCAGGTCTCTGGACTGGCAATGGAGTGGCAGCCTGGAGCCTCTGAGACTCTGCCTGCGTCTATATAACCACACAGCGTTGCTCAGCTGCGAGCAGGCGACCGATGGAGACGCCACCTTCCCTGCTGTTGTTTAAGCCGGGGCTTTTTCCTACTCCACATTTTTCAAATGTTCCTGCACCAGACAGTGCGGAACGTAAAGCCCTAATTATAACTTTGCCAGTTTCCAAGGCCACACCCACAGGGCAGACAGTTACAAATGGTCAGGGGCCTGAGAACTCATTTCCCCATTGTATGGTGCACGCTAAGGCAGGCGGCTGCCGCCATGTCAGGATATGATTCAGCATCCTGTTTTGAACATTTCATACACTCTTCAACTTCTGCCTCTGGATCTCCCACCGACTCACTTTAAGGCAATAAATAGTGTAGTGAAGTAGCTAGACAAGAACACAGGGAGGCTACTGTCTTCCCAAATAAATGCTCAAGACAGCCACCCTGACTTCCCCGAGCCCCAACATCCTCCCCAGCCCAAAGGCTCAGAGTCAGTCAGGTCTGTTGTTAAAATACAACTAGTCTATTCTCCCCTCACTGCATGCACACACCTAAAGGGACATTTGTCAGGCAGTTTGGACAAAACAATTACATTTAAAAAGGTGCGTGTGTGTGTGGGGTGGGGGTGTATAAAATATTTAAGATACACGTGTATGCATGGAAGTCCGTTTGTATATAAACATCCCTGTGCTACGCTGGGATCGTAAACACAGCACAAGACTAGCAGGGGAGAACAGCAAGCTAAAACTAAGCCGTTTCTTTTCACTACCAGAGATCAGTGAAGGGCAAAAAGTAAACAAGCAGCAGAATGGAGAACAGTCAATTGGATTTTGAAAGTTCTTTGAGTTTCAGTTACTTAAGGTACTATTGGGATCACGGCGAAGAATTTCTTAAATATTATTTTAATTTAATCATCTCCCTGTTTATGCATGAGAGTTTATACCCATGCAAGCTGGGAGAACACGATTGGAAGGAACTTACTTGCAGCAATTTTTTCTGCTGTTGATTACAGAGTAGTTTGGTGACTTCTGTAAATCAAAAGATTCCATCAGACACACAAAGCCGAAGTACAGAAGGCGCCAAATTCTCCCCGGGGTAACTCCACTGCCTTCAATGGTTCCCAAACCACAATCAGAAAATAACTTTTATTAAACAACAACAAAAGCGAGTGTTCAGCTAGTTACTAACCAATATGGTCTCTTAAAGCAGAGCATGTTCATTTCTGACCAGGTAACCCACTGGGATAGTGAGTGCTCAGCCATGGAAATCACTGAAAGGCCAAGACAAGGGAAACAATACTACTTCCTCATTACATTTTGAAAGATAGATCAACTTATGCTAGCTTCAGAGGTGATAAAAAGTCCTATAAATGAGACAGCTGACAGGTAATGAATGAAAGCAATAATTCTTCACACTTACACATCACTTCGCATCTCAGAGTGTTTTACAAAGATGAGAAAGTATTATCTCCCATTTTACAGATGGGTAAATGAGGCTCAAGTGGGTTAAGTGACTTGGCCAAGGTCACGGAGTGAGTCAGTAGCAGAGCTGGGATAGGGAAGGGAAGAACTCAGGTCTTTCTAATCCCTGTCCTGTTCTCTATCAACTGGACCACACTGCCAGCAAATGTGTAGCATTTCACTGGTATAGATATTGCATTGCACACTCAATTAAAGTCATCCTGAACAGTACAGTTTGTACTGTAGATACAATATAGGTCAACAGGAGTTCTTCAAAGGCTCCATGGCCCAATCCTGCAAACCTTTATTTACACATCAAATCCCATTTGCAGAATCTGCCCCTTAACTGTTATTTTAAAAAGCTCTAAGAACCCAGTCCTGCAGGCTCGAAAATGCAGGATTGGGTCATAAATGTTTAATATAATGTTCTTTTAAAAAAAAATAGTAGCTTATTTCCCTGCCTGCCCTGCTCCCCGCTCCCAGAAGCACCAGTTTCTCAGTGTTTACAACTTCAGAGCTATCTTCCCCCAAAGGCACATTCTTCCAGTCAGAATCCTCTGCCATGCTGTGGACAAATTTAATTTGCATTTTGATTGCTTTAGCTTTCTAATCTTCTGTCTCTAGCAAAGTAGAGCAGCTAGCCTCGGAGCTCCATCAGCCGCACAGCTGACAAAGAGAACAGAGACCCATGCAGCTTTACCCCTTCTCCCAAGGACACTCCATAAAAGCACCATGTCCGGTTTACTGTTTGGTACAGATGTGGGAGGTGCCCATGTGTGCTCAGGATAACTGGAACGGGAGGAGGGCAGAGGATCCAAGCCCATTTACAGGATGGTTTCAGAGTTGCCCACTGGGAGACCTGTCTTTGGTCTACCTTTACTTCCCATGCCCAGTGCCACCCCAACACAATTCCTGTATGTAGCCATCAGGCTCAGTGGAGTCTCGAACAGCCACATGGCTCTTAAAAGGAGTTATGGGGCTGCAGAAGCATCGCATAACCATTTCAGACATGGCTCCTACCCCTCAGTCTGTGAAGAAGCCAAGACACAATGCAGAGACTGCTTTGAGACTAGACGCTGCAGGAACACAGGGACTTAGGATTGGAAGGGACCTCCTGGGTCATAAAGTCCAGTCCCTACTACAGCAGGGACACAATGCCATCCAAGACCTTATCAAGCACCCCCTGAAAACTACTTAGGTTGTTTGCACCCAACTCCTCCTATTGGGAGGCTGATCCAAAACCTCCCTCCTCTGAACTTTCTGCTCATTTCTGGCCTAAATTCATTCATGGCCAGCTTATACTCCAGTATCACCACAGTCCTTCAGCTTAAATAGATCGTCTCCGTCCCTAGTGTTTACCACCTGATGTATTAATAGAGCGCAACAAGGTCCCCTCTCAGCCTTTGTTTTGCTGCACACTAAGCATGGGGTGAGTTAAACTGTGGCAGTCTAACCCACATGAGCATGACCATGTTACTGTGCTAGCGGGTAGTGGGGTTTCCCTCTGGCCCCTCCAAGGCTGAGGTGCTCCACAATGACCCTAGCTCGCTCAGTGCAGAGTGGAGCTACCTCCTACAGCTGTCTTTAATGTTGTCAAACAAAACCAATTCTTTCAAGAGAGACCTTCAGACCAGATCAGAGGTCTGGATAGGTATCCCCTAGACCTCAACACATCATGGCTCTAACGTCATCGTCTGTGCAGGCAATCAGCGTCTGAAGGCACCCACGCATTGTCTCTCTTCAACCACATTCAGAATGTGACTGAAAACCCTGTAATTGTGAGCATTATGGAATGACTGGGTAAACAAACTTACTGTATATTTGTAATTAAGACAGTGATTATCTGGATGTATTGGCTGAGTGTATTTGAGCAATAGCCAATATTCATAATGGAACTGGCTAGGTGTGAAACATTCTCCTTGATTTAGGACAAGACAACCTATCATCATGGATGATAAAAAGGAACAGGTGAAGTGTAATTAGATTAATTAGCTACATTACAGGATTCACTTTATGACTCTCCAAGTGACAAACTCTCCCAGTTGTCATGTCACAACAGGGTAAATTCTAGTTTTGAAGTTAGGTGAGTTGTACCAAGAAAAAACTAACCGTGTCCTCCAGAGCAGCTGAACACTTGCCTTTACTGAGAGTGCCTGCCTCAGGGTAACAGAGCAGAATCTGGCTCTAAAGCCACCTGACTTTCAGAGATGTTGAGCGCCCATTACTTGGCCATTGAAGTCAACTGGCCTGGTCCTGAAAAATCTTATGCAAAAACTCTAAGCATCTCAGTAGTCCCATTAACTAATGAACTCATTTGTGGGTAAAGGTGAGCACACAAATCTTTTTAGGATCCTGTGGGTGTATAGCATCTCTGAAAAAAATCAAATCACAAATGCCCTGTGACCAGGATACAAGAAACAAGCATTCAACAACTATGGCAACCCTAAAGACAGAATTACACACAGCAATTTGAGACCTTACCAAGGTATCATAGGCATTGAATCAAATTCATACAAGAGTTGGCAACTCCCTCTGCCTGCACTGGGGCTTGTCTTTACATATCTGATGGCAAAAATGGCTTACAGGAATATACCCAGGAAAACATGAGTATCCTAACAGGTTTCAGAGTAGCAGCCGTGTTAGTCTGTATCCGCAAAAAGAACAGGAGTACTTGTGGCACCTTAGAGACTAACAAATTTATTAGAGCATAAGCTTTCGTGGACTACAGCCCACTTCTTCGGATGCATATGCATATGGGCTGTAGTCCACGAAAGCTTATGCTCTAATAAATTTGTTAGTCTCTAAGGTGCCACAAGTACTCCTGTTCTTTTTGCGAGTATCCTAGCATATCTCCATTGCTACAATGATCAAATCCTCAATCCCAGACACCTTCCAAGATCCATGGGTCCTAGACATGCTAATTACAACATGTGGTGTACCTCATCCAGTGCACTAAATGCCCCAATAACAACTAAGTGGGTGAAACCAGCCAATCCCTACACTCTCAAATGAATGCACACAGGAAAATGAGAAAAGACAAAAACAACCTATCGTGAGTGAGCGAACACTTTTCACAAAGCGATCACTCTACAGCTGACCTCTCAGTCCTCATCCTCAAAGGAAACCTGCACAACACTTTCAAAAGATGAGCTGGGAACTTAAATTCATTACTCTGCTAGGCACTAAAAATCATGGACTGAACAGAGACACTGGATTTATGCATTATTACAGCAATCTGTAACCCACTAATCTCCCCATTTTTTGTCCTATGACTGCTGAGGTGTTAATGGGCCACTCCACCTTGAATGGTCCCTTACAATATGTGCTAACTATCTATGCTAAACAATCTGTTCCATCTTGAATTTAGCTGTGACAGAAGTTGGTTCAATAAAATATATTACCTCACCCACCTTGTCTCTCTAATATTCTGGGCCCAAGACAGCTACAACAACAGTGCATACATGGAGCTGTCGTGTAATTCCAAAGAGGAGTCAGGGATGCAGCAGCTAGCTCTTTGTGACGGGGGCCGTCGGGGGAAGACGAGAACCTTCAGCAATTATAGAAAGAGCCTGATGGTATGAACACACTGAGCCAACTGTCCTATCACAAACAAAAATTCTGGGACTTTCTGCAGCAAGTTTCTGAAAAGTTTCTGAAAAAGCCATAAATGTGTAATATCTGATAAATCCTGTATCAGGGAAATTCACCCAGCACTGGCAGACAGATGGACTTTATGTTCCAACAGCTCTTCCTTTTTCTGACTTCTAGGATCCTATGAGGTCTTTTAAGTCACGCACTACCAAACCCTATGCCCACCGCACGTGACAGAGCACTGCTGTCATGTCAGTCTCTCAGTCCAGAATCTCCAAGTTAAGACAAAAATTTCTCACTGCCATACCAATCAATGCCGGCATTTCCTGCAGCGAACAACCCGGGCTTTTGATGGCTTTTGCAGCAAAAGAACAATGAAGTTGAACAACTCTGCCACCCTATGGGCACAAGGTAGAGTCTCAGTAAATCACTCCACAGAAGGCACCTTATGAAGACAAACTTCTGTGCAGAGGGTTACAATCCATTTTTAAATTTGATTTCATAGGCCATGGTGCCACATAAACACCCCTCAATCCTCAGCACAGCTCCCACTCATCATAGCAAGAGGGTTGGACAAAGATCAAGGGTAGCAACTAATTATTAGGCCTCAGTCCTGCAAATATACATACAAGTAGCCCCATTATGCTCTGAGAGGTCGGGGAATCAGACCTTAGTTCGTAAAGTTACTGCTGTTCGCAGCATCACTCAGTGAAAAAAAATTACACAACCCCCTTTTAAGACTGGTATTAATCTCCCCTTTTGTTTATTTGGTTGCTGGTGAGTCCAAATGCCTGACTTGTGCATAGATATCCAGAGGCCCTGAGTTGAATGAGACCATGCACACTTCTCAGAGCTGCCTTAGGGTTTGGTTACACTGGAGCTGGAAGGTGTCAATTCCAACTCAAGGAGACATACCCACAATAGCTCTAATCAGGCTAGCATACTAAAAACAGAAGTGTAGCCATGGTGGTGCGAGCGGTGGGAGGAACTAGCCGACCCCAGTACGATCCTGTCCAATACCCTAGGTATGTACTCAGGACGGTTAGCCTCTCCTGCCGCTTGCCCACCACAGCTACATTTCTATTTTGGTGCAATCGCTCGATCAGAGCTAGCATGGGTGTGACTCCTTGAGCTGGAATTTACGCCTTCGAACTCCACCAATCCTAAGCCTGAAATGGCTCTGAGAAGGGTGCACCATCTCATTCAGTTCAGTGTGATGTTAGCTCTGAAACTTAATGAAGAGGCTTTATGGCTTTATTTTTAAGTAATGCAGGTGATCAGTTGAACACATAATTTAAACCTTTCAGATCCAGCACAGACATACCCTGAAGCAGCATTACATCAGGCCCCATTCAGAAGGTTCTTTGTGACCATATTGGTTAGATACTTGATACTTCTTTGCAAATGAAATTTTGCATTCTGCAGAATCGTTATCTGTCATGACAACCAGATAATCTACCAAGCAGGCTGAAACCACGGGTCGTTTGACACACCTTTCTTAGAACTCTGCTGCCTTGCGTCTACGCCGACCAACTACTTATGGGCCTATGATTGCATCGTCACTTTGCCCCTTTATAAAGAACAACAACAGTAATCCACACGTCTGCAGCAGCTTTCAGCAAAGGAACATTTTATAGACATGAATTAGTTCTCATGACCCTCCTGGTAGGTTACGTATTATTTGTTTTACAAAAGGGTAAACAAAAGCACAGCAAGATCAAGGCATGGGCCCAGGGCCATGGTAAATCAATGACAATCTTTCCATTGCCTTCAGTGGGTGCTAAATGTGGCCCCAAGTCACACAGTGCAGGGGCTCTCAACCTTTTTCTTTCTGAGCCCCTCCCCCCCCGCCCCCCAACATGCTATAAAAACTCCATGCCCACCTATGCCACAACAACTGGTTTTCAGCATATGCAGTAGATTAAAAGCCAGGGCCGGCGTAAGTGGGTAGCAAGCAGGGCCATTGCCCAGGGCCCCACGCCACCGGGGGCCCCACGAAGCTAAGTTGCTCAGGCTTCGGCTTTCTGCCCTGGGCCCCAGCGCGTCTAATGCCAGCCCTGCTCTCTGGTCTATTTTGGCGGAACCCTGAAACCTGCTCACGGCCCCCTAAGGGGCCCCAGACCCCTGACTGCGAACCACTGACATAGTGAATAAGTGGCAGAGCTGGGAGTAGAACCAGGAGTCCTGAATTCTCCTTGAACTTCTAGACACCACTGCCTCTACAGAATAAGGATTGAGAAATAAAAATAAAAAATTGTAATCAGAACGTACGAACCAGAGAGTCCTGCTTGGCAAAATCAAATGCCCAGTGCCTCTGATGTAGAGTCAGTCCTGGGAGAGAGATTTGTAACTCAAGTCAAATCACTTTTGAGCCAAACAACAAAGGCTGTAATACAGCTGCTTGCAGCTTACCTCACCTGTTTAGAGAGAAGACTCGGCTTTCTAACTTCACTTTATGCAGAATGAAAAGAATCCATTCCTCAAAACCCCATCCACTGCCAAAATCAGAAAATTATACCGGTTCCATCCCAGCCCCAAAACATATCTATGCATCGGCTGGAATCCGCTGGTGTATCAGGTTGTAAAGGGAAATCGAACTTCCAATAGCATGTAACACAGACACATCATGCAATATCGCATGAACTCAGTGTGCCCGAAGTTATGAAAAAAGCAATGACAAATAGAAAACAAACCAACCAACTGCCTAAATGGACATTAAAACTGGGCCAAGGAGACGAGAAAATGGAAAGAACAAGCCTGCTAAGATACTGCAGAGTTTCTAAGCTTTCCCTTCAGACAGCTACGTTTGGAGATTGTGGGGCATCAACGGATTCTGCATGAAAGCCCTCTCCCATCTCCTCTGGGTTACTTACCTCAGCCCTCTCTTCGCTTATTTCTTTTGTTCCTTTCCTTTTCCCTTCCTCACTTGATAACAGCAACTTCTTATTTCCAACATGAAATGAATTCAATCATTGACCATTAAACAGTCAAAAGCGAACAGATAAGGGCTCCATTTCCACCATTTCTCCACACCCCTCAAAAAAGGGCATAACCTCCCCCCCAAAGAAGCCCAAACCATTAGAGACAAGACACATTATGATAATTAATAAGCGTTGTGGATGAATTTCATAAACAATTTTCCACCTTTTTCCTGACAAGAAAATTAAACCTCATTTTAGTTTTTAAATGTTAAATGCCAAGATCAAAAATAAAATAACTAAATGAGAGAGCTCAGTGATCGGCCTCAGCTCACTAGAGGCCCTGGGGTCTTCATGGGAGCAAGAGTCTGGCTGCCCAAAGCTCACTGTGGGATCAGGGCCTAGGAAATCACATGGCAGAAGTTCAACGGTGCTGGAAACAATGTTTAGAACAGCATGAATTAAATGGTTCTGCTCACCTCAGGTTTAATTTGCGATCTTCATCACTGCCAACCTCCAGCTAAGGAGGGAAAAGAGGGATAGAGAACATGTTATGCACTGGCTGTTTCCTCCTTATCATCAAAAATTCCTCACACTTTTTAAAACAATGATTTTTTTTCAATGTCCACAGAAACATAGTGCTATCCAGCCACATAAAATATTTCACCCGGTGCAGGATGTCAAAGGGGCTCACAGGGAGTTTAAGACCATTAAGCCCCAACCCTGCAAGCTGGAGGGCAGATCGGCTTGCGGATGGATTGCCTAGACATCACAAGGGATGTGCACACAGCCCTCCCATTGAAGTCAGAATGTTAGCAAAGAGCGGGGCGTACGTAAATCCTTCAAGGAATGGGGCAGAGTGTCACTATGATGGATGGAATCAAAACTGTCCAACTCTGTTTCATAAACCTTATGCTGCTGATCTCTAGCAGGTGCCTCTGCGTTTAGGCCAGGAAGATCTGAGCTCTCTCCCCAGTTCAACGCGCGCAGCCTACTGATAAATATCATCTTCCTAAACGGCCATGGATTTGTTTTTCTGAATTTTTTGCAAGTATTTTCACCGACCAAGGTAAGGTCACCTGGCCATTCGAAGCAAGAGTAACACCTAACACAGCTGGTGAGCCTCAGCACAAATGTGGCTTTTACACAAATCAGCAGACGTTAATTTGGCCTTGAAACTTAAAAAAGCATAAGTGTCCTACCGGTTTTTATTAACGTTTCTATTGCAGTAGTGCCAATGGCCACAACCAGTTGGAGCGTCCTTCTGCTGTACAATGTACAATGCCCTTAAATGTTTTTTGTGGACCTCAACTAAAAAAAAGGGTTTTAACAAAATTTTCAAGGTTAGAGGCGGGTTTTAAATGTTCAGACTTCAAAAGGTCAGAGTTAATGATGCCAAAGAATTTGCTGCTCATAGCTAGTAGTTATGGGTCTTAATTTGTTATTGGACATTGAAATGATGATACACTAGCTCTATTACAGCTTTGCATAATCTGTATATTAGACGTACATCTATTCAGTGGAAAGGAGATATTAAAAAGCAATGCAAGATTACTGTGACTGATGGAGCTTTGAAGAAAAATATATTTCCTCTATTTTTATAGTTTGTTTACTTTGTGCATTTACCACCACTTAGCGTACTATCAGTTGGGTCCTTATCCTGAAGTCAGACTCCTGCAGAAAACCCCCTGGACCCATGTGGAGTCCCAGTGATTTCAAGAAATCCATTGAAATCACTGGACGCAGGGTCCAACTGCCTGGATTCAGTTGCAGTGTTGGGGACTTGGTGAGCTCCCCCACTTGTCTGTTACACAGCAATGGGGGAACATACAAACATTTTTTTAAAATTGTGATTGTAAAAATGTGTGTGAAACCACAAATATCATCAGGGAGATTCAGAACCTGAAGCTACTTGACACTCGTTTTTTCAAACAGACTAGGTTTCAAGTTGACCTTTTTTAAAAATAAACAAAAATAGGCACAATAGGAAGAATTAAGGGTTCGACATTACAGAGGACAGAAACCTTCTTAACTGGCTTTAGCTCTTTGGACAGAACATTTATGCGAACTGACAAGGCTGGCAACTCGACTGGGTATTTGCTGGGTTATATAAAAATATCATTGTCTTGCATTGGACCCATCACTGGCAATGCCATTTCAAGCACCCACTCATCCCCCAGTATGTCCCAGGCACTCTGAGTGATGTCAAGCCATGGCTCTTCACGTGAGAGCATGCTGAAGTCTGCATCGCGGAAGGATAGATTGCTCTTTAGGCCCTGATTCTGCACCGTGACCTGCCCAAGCAGACAGCTGAGCCTGCAGGATTGGGGCTTTGCTTACAGCAGAAAAGTTGCTGGAGATCTGATAGGTCAAGGGAGCTATTTGAATTTATAAAAAATTAGCGACTGTGCAAACTGATTTTCTTCTCCGAAAAAAATTCATAAGGGTTTCTGACATGCCATATTGACACTATGACAACTCCCCTGAAGACAACATTAGCATCCATTTTATAAATCCATACTTGTTTGTGTGTTATTAAGAAGCAGGCTGTAAGAGCTCTTTCATAGTCAGTAAGAACTTTTGGGTCAATAATTCCCTTTTTTAAAAAATCTCTAAATACATACTTGCTACAGACTCAGCCTTTGTAGAGCCTGTAAATCCATATTTACAAGAAAGAGTCTAACAGATCAGGGAAAACAAAGACACAGTTTGGCTAGAAATTACTTGTTTTTAATTAACATTATACAAACCAAAAATGTTTAAATTTCCAGGGGTGATTCACAGATTCATGGACTTTTAGATCAGAAGGGACCATTAGGATGGAGAGTAGGGGGAGATATCCTACCTCCGCCGTTCTCTATGTGCCACTTAAAGCATCTCTGTTCCTGGCTCAAAAAGATGCTTTTGAAAAGGAATTGCCCTTCTTTGGAATACACTCTATTGCATCAAATGGCACAGGTGAGCCAATACTGTGTACCACAGAAGGAGACCCCCACTTCCTTGAAAAAAAGCTTTATACCCTTACATAATATGATGCTGAATAGACATAATGCAGAAACACTCCAAAGACAAGACAGACACACCAAAAGCCTGATTCATCTCTCACATACACTAGATTAAAACCCGTGTAACCCCACTGACTTCAGTGGGATTACTCCTGATTTATAACTGTGTAAATGAGATGAGAATCAGGTCTCTCTGTTTCACAGGTTCACAGGGCAATCAATAGTTTATGTACAAAATTTAGGTTTTATACTTTTTTTTTTTTTAAGTAAAGATTTTAAAAACCCTTATGGAAACAGAAATATTTTCATGATTTTATAACATTTTCAGTGAAACAAGACGGGCGAGGTAATATCTTTTATTGGACCATCTTCTGTTGGTGAGAGAGAAGTTTTTGAGCTTACACAGAGCTTTTCTTCAGGTCTCAAGTTGCAGTGGGGGAGGTTTAGGTTGGATATTAGGAAAAACTTTTTCACTAGGAGGGTGGTGAAGCACTGGAATGGGTTACCTAGGGAGGTGGTGGAATCTCCATCCTTAGAGATTTTTAAGGTCAGGCTTGACAAAGCCCTGGCTGGGATGATTTAGTTGGGAATTGGTCCTGCTTTGAGCAGGGGTTGGACTAGATGACCTCCTGAGGTCCCGTCCAACCCGGAGATTCTATGATTTCTTCTTCTGATAGGAAGAAGAGCTCTGTGCAGCTTGAAAGGTTGTTTCTCTCATCAACAGAAGTTGGTCCAATAAAAGGTATTACCTCACCCACCTCGTCTCTCTAACATCCTGGGACCCACACGGCTACAACACTGCATTCAGCATTTTTCAGTGAACACAGTTAGAAAATAAACGGTGTCTCGTGGCTTGGTAAACCCAAACTCACAACCTGGAGCTAGGGCAGTGCCCCCAGGGAAGTAAAGGCTGAGTCCCAGGTCCACAGTTTGGAATGAACAAAGTAAACAAAGAGCATCCCTGGGCTGGGGACAGTCAATGAGATTTTTACCAGCCACTCCCCATCACCTCCCATACGGGTGAGTGACAGGGATTTGACAGGTGACAAATAGGACTGTTAACCTGATAGGAGAAGGGACACAGGGAGAAGTATATGGGAGTGAGGCCCAGGAAAGTGGGATGCTGCGTAAAGGGAAGGCGTGGGGGTGTAGGGAAGGACACAGGAGAGCGAGGAGGGTTAGGGTAGGGGAACACAGGGCCTGTCTTTGGGGCTTATAAGGCAGGGGAAGGATACAGGAGTGTATAGGGCAGGAGAAGAGGAACAGGGCAGAGGAGATAACACAAGTGGGGGCATATGGTGGTGGTAATAAGGCAGAGGAGTATAGTAAGGTGTGGGGCCTGGTGCAGAGAAAGGAGGTATAGTGGAGTGATTGGGGCAGAGAGGGTACAGCAGGTGTGGGCTGTACAGAGGCAGGAGACAGAGTGGGGCAGAGTTATACAGCAGGTGTATGGGCCAGAGGGATATAGCAGAGTATGGGCTCTGTAGAGGCAAGGCTATATAGCAGGGGTTGGCAACCTTTGGCACGCGGCTCACCAGGGTAAGCACCCTGGCGGGCCGGGCCAGTTTGTTTACCTGCCACGTCGGCAGGTTCGGCTGATCCCGGCTCCCACTGGACCTGGTTCGCTTCTAGGCCAATGGGGGCGGCGGGAAGCGGTGGCCAGCACATCCCTCCTCTCGCGCCGCTTCCCGCCGCCCCCATTGGCTCGGAGCGGCGGGGTGTGGGTGTATTGCGGGGTGTGGGGGCAGGGAGTGTACAGCGGGGGGGCAGGGGGCACAGGGGGTATATTGTGGGGAGCCGGGGGTGTACAGCAGGGGGGCAGGGCACACGGTGGGAGTATTGCGGGGAGCAGGGGGTATTGCGGGGTGTGGGGGCAGGGGGTGTATAGTGGGCGGCAGGGGGCACAGGGGGTGTACTGTTGGGGGGGGTAGGGGGGTATATTGTGGGGGTGGGGGGTGTACAGCGGGGGGTGTACAGCGGGAGGCATGGGGGCTGTACAGCGGGGGGCAGGGCACACGGTGGGAGTATTGCGGGGAGCAGGGGGTATTGCGGGGTGTGGGGGCAGGGGGTGTATAGTGGGCGGCAGGGGGCACAGGGGGTGTACTGTTGGGGGGGGTAGGGGGGTATATTGTGGGGGTGGGGGGTGTACAGCGGGAGGCATGGGGGCTGTACAGCGGGGGGCAGGGCACACGGTGGGAGTATTGCGGGGAGCAGGGGGTATCGAGGGGTGTGGGGGGCAGGGGTTGTATGGCGGGAGGTATATTGCAGAGTGTGGGGTGCGGGAGTGTACAGCAGGGGGGATGCACGGTGGGGATATTGCGGGGAGCAGGGGGTAGTGCGGGCTGTGGGGGCGGGGGCAAGGGGGGTATTGTGGGGTGTGAGGGGTGGGGGTGTGCAGCAGGGTGTGGGGGGCAGGGGGTGTACAGTTGTGAGGGCAGGGAGCACGGTGGGCATATAGCTGGGGGTGTGGGGCAGGGGACATGACAGGTGTATTGCGGGGTTTGGAGGGCAGGGGGTGTACAGCGGGGATGGGGGCAGGGGACACGGTGGGTGATGGAGGGCAGGGGGCATGGGGGTATAGCGGTGTGTGGTGAGCACAGTGGGGATACAGAAGGGAGCACAGTGGGTATATTATGGGAAGCAGGGGGGGCAGGGGGCATGGTGGATGTATTGCGGGGTGTGGGGGCAGGGGGTGTACAGCGGGGGGTATATTGCAGGGAGCAGGGGGGCAGGGAGTGTACAGTGGGGGAGCAGGGAGCACAGGGGGTATATTGTGGGAAGCAGGGGGTGTATAGCGGGGGGCAGGGGGTATTGCAAGGTGTGGGGGGCTGGGAGTGTACAGCAGGGAGGCGGGGGCAGGGGTATTGCGGGGGGGCGGAAGGCACGGGGGGGTATTGCAGGGAGCAGGGGGGCAGGGGGTATTGCGGGGTTTGGGGAGCAGGGAGTGTACAGCGGGGGGCAGGGTCACGGTGGGTATATTGCAGGGGTGGGTGTATTGCAGGGTGTTGGGGGCGGGGGACAGGGGGTGTACAGCGGAGGGGCAGGGTCACGGTGGGGATATTGCCGGAAGCAGGGGGGCAAGTGCAGGGGTATTGCGGGGTGGGGGGGCGGAGGGCACGGGGCGTATTGTGGGTGGGCAGGGGGCACGGGGGTGTATTGCCGGTAGCAGGGGGGCAAGTGCAGGGGGTATTGCGGGGTGAGGGGGGGCGGAGGGCACGGGGGGTATTGTGGGTGGGCAGGGGGCACGGGGGTGTATTGCCGGTAGCAGGGGGGGGCAGGGGGTATTGCTGGGTGGGGGGGCAGGGGGTGTACAGCAGGGGGGCAGAAGGCATGGGGGGGTATTGCCGGTAGCAGGGGTGCAGGGGGTATTGCGGGGTGGGGGAGCGGAGGGCACGGGGGTATTGCGGGGCGGCAGGGTCATGGTGGGGTATTGTGGGGAGCAGGGGGTGGTGTGGGGGCGGGGGGTGTACAGCGGGGAGGCAGGGGGCACGGGGGTATTGCGGTGTGTGGGGGCAGGGTCACGGGGGGGTATTGCAGGGGTGGGTGTATTGCAGGGTGGGGGGGCGGAGGGCACGGGGGGGTATTGCGGGGGGGCAGGGTCACAGTGGGGGTATTGCGCGGAGCAGGGGGTAGTGCAGGGTGTGGGGGCAGGGGGTGTACAGCGGGGGAGCAGGGGGCACGGGGGGTATTGCCAGGTTGAGGGGTATGGGGAGGGCAGGGTCACGGAGGGGGTATTGTGGGGTGGGGGGGCAGAGTCACAGTGGGGGTATTGCCGGTAGCGGGGGCAGGGGGTATTGTGGGGGGGCAGGGTCACGGGGGAGGCGGGGGGTATTGCCGGTAGCAGGGGAGGCAAGGGTATTGCGGGGTGTGGGGGCGGGGGGTGTTCAGCGGGGGAGCAGGTGGCACAGGGGGTATTGCCGGGTGGAGGGATATGGGGGGGCAGGGTCACGGTGGGGGTATTGCCGGTAGCGGGAGGGGGCAGGGGGTATTGTGGGAGGTGCGGGGAGTGTACAGCAGGGGGCACGGTGGGGGTATTGCCGGTAGCGGGGAGGGCAGGGAGTATTGTGGGGGGGCAGAGGGCACGGGGGGGCGGGGGCATACGGGGAGTATTGCGGGGGGGCAGGGTCACGGGGGCTATTGCTGGTAGCAGGGGGGGAAACGGGGGGGGGTATTGCCGGTAGCGGGGGGGGGGGTAGGGGGTATTACGGGGTGGGGGGCGGGGGGATACGGGGTGTACAGCGCGGGGGGCAGGGTCACAGGGGGGTATTGCCGGTAGCGGGGGGGCAGAGGGTATTGCGGGCTGGGGGGGCAGGTTAACGGGGGGGTATTGCCGGTAGCAAAGGGGGCAGGGGGTATTGCGGGGTGGGAGGCAGGGTCACGGTGGGGGTATTGCTGGTAGCGGGGTGGGCAGGGGGTATTGCGGGGGGTGGGGAAGGGGTATTGCGGGGGGGTGCAGATCACGGGGGGGTATTGCCGGTAGCGGGGGGGCAGGGGGGTGTAGCAGGGTGGGGGGCAGGAGGTATTGTGGGGGGGGGCAGGGTCACGGTGGGGGGTATTGCCGGTAGTGGGGGCGGCAGGGGGTGTAGCGGGGTGGGGGGGCGGGTGGGCACGGGGGTTATTGCTGGTAGCGGGGGGGGGCACGGGAGGTATTGCGGGGTGGGGAGGCGGGGGGTATTGCCGGTAGCGGGGGGGGCAGGGTCACGGGGGGGTATTGCCGATAGTGGGGGCGGCAGGGGGTGTAGCAGGGTGGGGGGCGGGGGGTATTGCTGCTAGCGGGGGGGGCATGGGTTATGGCGGGGTGGCACGGGAGGTATTGCGGGGGGGCAGGGTCACGGGGGGGTATTGCCGGTAGTGGGGGCGGCAGGGGGTGTAGCGGGGTGGGGGGCGCGGGGGGTGTAGCGGGGGGGCAGGGGTTATGGCGGGGGGGCAGGAGGTATTGCGGGGGGGCAGGGTCACGGGGGGGTATTGCCGGTAGTGGGGGCGGCAGGGGGTGTAGCGGGGTGGGGGGCAGGAGGTATTGTGGGGGGGGCAGGGTCACGGTGGGGGGTATTGCCGGTAGTGGGGGTGGCAGGGGGTGTAGCGGGGTGGGGGGGCGGGTGGGCACGGGGGTTATTGCTGGTAGCGGGGGGGGGCACGGGAGGTATTGCGGGGTGGGGAGGCGGGGGGTATTGCCGGTAGCGGGGGGGGGCACGGGAGGTATTGCGGGGGGGCAGGGTCACGGGGGGGTATTGCCGGTAGTGGGGGCGGCAGGGGGTGTAGCGGGGTGGGGGGCGGGGGGTATTGCCGCTAGCGGTGGGGGCAGGGGTTATGGCGGGGGGGCAGGAGGTATTGCGGGGGGGCAGGGTCACGGTGGGGGGTATTGCCGGTAGTGGGGGCGGCAGGGGGTGTAGCGGGGTGGGGGGGCGGGTGGGCACGGGGGTTATTGCTGGTAGCGGGGGGGGGCACGGGAGGTATTGCGGGGTGGGGAGGCGGGGGGTATTGCCGGTAGCGGGGGGGGCAGGGTCACGGGGGGGTATTGCCGGTAGTGGGGGCGGCAGGGGGTGTAGCAGGGTGGGGGGCGGGGGGTATTGCTGCTAGCGGGGGGGGCAGGGGTTATGGCGGGGTGGCACGGGAGGTATTGCGGGGGGGCAGGGTCACGGGGGGGTATTGCCGGTAGTGGGGGCGGCAGGGGGTGTAGCGGGGTGGGGGGCGCGGGGGGTGTAGCGGGGGGGGCAGGGGTTATGGCGGGGGGGGCACGGGAGGTATTGCGGGGGGGCAGGGTCACGGGGGGGTATTGCCGGTAGTGGGGGGGGCAGGACGGGTCCATCCCCCTTTGCCCGCAGCCCGGGGCCTGGCGCGGCCTCCCCCGGGTCCGGCCCGGGGCCTCCCCGCCCGCCCGCCCGGCTCACCTCGCTGGCGCTGGCCGAGGAGGCGGCGCTGGGGGTCGGCGAGCGCTGCAGGGTGACCAGGGCCATGGCTGGGCGCGGGGCTGCCGGCTCCGGGCCGGGGCGGAGCGCGGGGCCCGGCTACAGCGACTGCGGCTCCCGGCCTCCGGCCGCCTCCGTCCGCTGCTGCTGCGCAGCCTCCGGCCCGGGGAGGGGCGAGCGGGCGGCGGGAGAGCGGCCCGGGGGCCGGGGCGGGCTGAGGGGGCGGCGGGGGAGGTGGGCGCAGGCCGAGGGAGGGGAAGGGGCGGCGGGGGAGGTGGGCGCAGGCCGAGGGAGGGGAAGGGGCGGCGGGGGAGGTGGGCGCAGGCCGAGGGAGGGGAGGGGGCGGCGGGGGAGGTGGGGCGCAGGCCGAGGGCGGGAGGGGGCGGCGGGGGAGGTGGGCGCAGGCCGAGGGAGGGGAGGGGGCGGCGGGGGAGGTGGGGGCGCAGGCCGAGGGAGGGGAGGGGGCGGCGGGGGAGGTGGGGCGCAGGCCGAGGGAGGGGAAGGGGCGGCGGGGGAGGTGGGGCGCAGGCCGAGGGAGGGGAAGGGGCGGCGGGGGAGGTGGGCGCAGGCCGAGGGCGGGAGGGGGCGGCGGGGGAGGTGGGGGCGCAGGCCGAGGGCGGGAAGGGGCGGCGGGGGAGGTGGGCGCAGGCCGAGGGAGGGGAAGGGGCGGCGGGGGAGGTGGGGGCGCAGGCCGAGGGCGGGAGGGGGCGGCGGGGGAGGTGGGGGCGCAGGCCGAGGGAGGGGAAGGGGCGGCGGGGGAGGTGGGCGCAGGCCGAGGGAGGGGAAGGGGCGGCGGGGGAGGTGGGGCGCAGGCCGAGGGCGGGAAGGGGCGGCGGGGGAGGTGGGCGCAGGCCGAGGGAGGGGAGGGGGCGGCGGGGGAGGTGGGGCGCAGGCCGAGGGAGGGGAGGGGGCGGCGGGGGAGGTGGGGCGCAAGCCGAGGGAGGGGAAGGGGCGGCGGGGGAGGTGGGCGCAGGCCGAGGGAGGGGAAGGGGCGGCGGGGGAGGTGGGCGCAGGCCGAGGGCGGGAGGGGACGGCGGGGGCGCAGGCCGAGGGAGGGGAGGGGGCGGCGGGGGAGGTGGGCGCAGGCCGAGGGAGGGGAGGGGGCGGCGGGGGAGGTGGGGCGCAGGCCGAGGGAGGGGAAGGGGCGGCGGGGGAGGTGTGGCGCAGGCCGAGGGAGGGGAAGGGGCGGCGGGGGAGGTGGGGGCGCAGGCCGAGGGCGGGAGGGGGCGGCGGGGGAGGTGGGCGCGCAGGTCGAGGGAGGGGAAGGGGCGGCGGGGGAGGTGGGCGCAGGCCGGGGGCGGCGGGGGAGGTGGGCGCAGGCCGAGGGAGGGGAGGGGGCGGCGGGGGAGGTGGGGGCGCAGGCCGAGGGCGGGAGGGGACGGCGGGGGAGGTGGGGTGCAGGCTGGGGATGGAGGGACAGCAGCAGGCTAGCAGTGCATTCTGGCAGGGGTGCATGTATGGGAGGGGGAAGCTGCAAAGGAAGCGTGGCACAGCTGAGGGCATATCTGCACGGGAGGGGGCCTGTTGACAGCAGAGTTGGGTCTGGTTTGGTCACTGGGGTAACTGCCTGGACTGCACTGGTGTTAATCCCCACTGAGAGTGACTGGCGCACGGGAGAGGAGCGTCAGGTGCACTGTTCTCAGTGCAAATCAAAACCGTTTTCTCATGTTCTGTTGACCTGTGTGACACCTGGTGAGGGAGGAGCTGGCTCAGCTGACTGGCACTTGACAACCTTCTGTCTGTCCCTTGGAGGCTGTGCTAGAAAACAGGTACTGCATAGAATCCTTTTCAGTGACAAGTGCAATACTGATTTCTTTAATGGTGTTACTTGCAAAATAAATTACAAGGGATTTCTTCAATGAATGAAATGTGGGTCATTTTACATCTCTGCTCCTTGTCAGGAATGTCAAAAAGCCCCAAAAAGTCAAAAAGTAACTATGACTGTGAAAACAGGGAATTATTAGAATCTCCCAAGTAATGGAGCAAATCCTACCCATTCTGTTGACCAACTTCAGTGCCATTGCACAGGTGCAAACGAGGGGTACACTCTTGTGGTTTATTGTAGAAGCAAATGGGGCAGAAAGGGAGGAGGAGAATACTTGTGATTCCATTTGTATAGAACAAAGGCACTGAAGGCTTGTTAGTTCACAAATGAAAGAGCCAAGGAATTTTAAGGAGACAAAAGTCAATTACAATTTTATGGGCATAATCTGTCTCATCTTATAAAGATGGTCCGTGTCAGTAAGGAGAATAATGATATTCGGGGAATAGGGGAGCGTAGCTTATTAGATCTCTCCTTCTACATTATTGCTAATGTGAATACTCAGGACTGTCATCTGGAGTAATTATGGCCAGGGGCATTTATTAAAATCAGACTAGACCAAAGAGTGTATTGCAGTCCCTCTGGGAGCCTATTACATCTGTCTGTCTTGGAGACATGTACCTCACTGATGTGTCTTCTCTAATAGTGTTTGAACATTGATACTTCACCTTAACTATGTGGAAGCACTGAATAAAGGAGGGCTGGCTCCCCTCAACTCTCAGCAAAGACAAGGCAAAGGGGCTCCTCTCTGTGTGTGCCCCAGGCCTCCAGGGAGTGTCCTGCAGAAAGACCTTCCTTCTAGAATAAAGGGACTGGCAAACAAGCCCTCGCCCTCAGAATCCACTAAGCGGGACCAAATTGGTGTCCAGATGGAAGGATATTAGCTATGCTCTCTGGAGAGTAGCCCTCGCCACCCCTGACAATCCGTGCTGCATACATCTCTGTAAACATCAGAGATGCTCCCTTTGTTTTTCTGCCTTTACACTGGCTTTAGTTCCAGACTCTCACTCTGTTCCTGGCAGTAATTCGTTACGGTTTCTGTCCTGCACCAGGACCGGGTCAGTTCTACAGGCTTGGGGGACCAATATGCTTTTTATTTATTTTTAAGAGTGAATCAATTTCTAGAATAAGCATAAAGGGTGAGGCTGGGGCTCCATCTTTGTCAGGAAAGGACAGGGCAAACGTGGAGTGGCACAACTTGAGATCTACACATGGGACTTATTCAGGCAATACTCCCACACACTGACCTCAGTAGGAGGTTGGCCTGAGTAAGAACTGCAGGATTGAGCCCATAGGCACAGGACCAGATGCAACTCCCTATGATTTAGGGGATTTTGTTAAACCAGGATTGAATTTGAGCCACTAATTCCAAATGAGGGCCCTTTTCAGAAAGAAAACCTTCCTGGTCCTAGCTAGACCTGGGTAAATACTGTGCCAAAGCACCCACAAGCATTCATTCAAGTAAGCCCTGTGAATATATCTGGACAGTATTCACGGCTCCTTTTACTCACTTCCTGTGAATATCTGCATGAGCAATTTGTTTGTGAACTGAGAAAGCATCACAGATGCTCGTGGGAACGTGCCTTTGCGAAAACACCTGACCGTCATCTTGAAACATTTTATGGAGTCATCCAATAATGGAGCACAAACCATACCATGTGATTCAGGCGACCAGACACATAGCACGGATAGTGAATTATAACAATCCTGGCAAATGGAGCCCATAAACTGAAGTACATCCACATCAACAACTTACTGAACAGTGTTGACTAATGGGGAAGTAGTGTGTCCTAATGGATAAAGCGCTGGTCTGGGACTTAGGAGACCTGCGTTTAGTTCCCAACTCTGTCTCTGCTGAGCTGAGTGACCTTGGGTAAAGTCACGTCCATGCTTTGTCCCTCAGTTTCCCTATCTGTAAAATGGGGATAATGATACAGACCTCCTTTGTAGAGCGCTTTGAGAGCTATGGATGAAAAGCACTGTACAAGAGCTAGGTGTTTTTATTTTTTGTTAGTATTTATATTATTAATGTACGAATTCGTAAGCGATCAGTCTGCCTACAGCTAATTTGTCAACAGAAGGAGGCTCTAAAGTCAACGAATAACCAGTTTGCTGTGACTAGTCATAGTTCTGCAGATCTGTAGTAATAATCACAGATGCTTTGAAAAATGAAACAGGCAGAGCCTGAACTGCCCTGTAGGAGATGGACTCAGTGTGCAAATTGTACACCCTGCAATCTATACCTACCGAGTGTACAAAAGGTATTTTAGAGCATCTGACCATGTTAGACAGGCATGAAAATTATTCCCTGTCATGTGTGTCACTATTAGCCTTTCCCTAATGAGACCTGAGTCACAGCTGCCTCTGGCGCGCTAGGTGGGCGGTCAGAGGGAACTGATCCAACAGAGAATTGCTACAAAAATGCTGCACAAAATATTTAAACAGCTGCATAATCGGGTCAAGAAGAAGCTTCCCATGTGCTCAGAGCAGAAGTGGCAGCAGCAGGAGCTGCCATTAGCCAAGTACTGTCATATGCTGGGTTCTTTTACACAGTGCAGTCTTTCCTGGCTGAAGACTCAACCTGGCAAGAGGACGGTGCAGTCTAGCAGTTTGGAGAGGGTGTCTCTCTTCCCAGCTCTGCTGTTGACTCACCGTGTGACCTGGGGCAGATCATTCCATCTCCCTGAGCCTCCACCTCCCCATCTGTGAAATGGGGTAATAATTCTGACCCCCCCCCCAAAAGGTTGCTGCTGCTGTTTGAGTTAGATCATGTCTGTAAATCATTTTGACCGCATCAAAGGCATGGCACCATGCAAGGGAAAAGTATAATTCCCAGACAGGAGAAAGTGTGAGGGGTCAGCAGTGCCAAAAGCAAGAGGCAGACAAGTAATAGGGTAATTAGTATAATAGGCTTTACTGATTGTATAGAAAGCCCTTAATAATTTAGGCCCTTGAGAAACTGCCTCTCCCCCTATCTCTCTCCAAGGCATCTGAAGCTTAAGGGTTCATACGAATCAGGCCTTCTTGGTGCAGGGCCCCGATCAGTCTGTCCGATGTCATAGCTAAGCTACCTGTCCCTGTGGTAGCCAAGGGCTGGGCAATGAGCAAAGGCAGCAGCTCGGTGCTTCCCTGCCTTTGGGCCAGCTGCAGCTGGTGGAAAACACCCCTCACCACTGGTGCAGGCTATGCGTCCAGGAGCAGTGAGGACCCTAAGCACGGCCTCAAGGCTCTGCCCTGCCTGGATGACTGTGGGCTGGAGAGTGTCCTCAGTTCCTCCCAGTGTTTCCCTCTTTCCGTCATCAGTTCTGTCTTACCTGGATCAAACCTGTACCAAATGTTTGTCATCCATCCATCCACCAACTGGTGCTCCTGGGTGATGGCACAGAGGAGGTGCATAGAGCGGTGTTGTCAGCATGCTCTTGATCTCGGCGTACTCACTAGCTGTCTCATATGGATGCTGGAGAGAAGGGCAGACAGCAGGGACCCCGTGTCACTCCACGTGGAGGCTCTTGGTGGACATTTGTCCATCACGACTGGCCCCATCAGTACTGCGCCAGGGCCCATGAGGCGCAACAGCACCTGATTGTCAACAGCATCAATGGCTGCAGGGGGATCAAGACGTAGAAGCTTGGAGGTTTGACTCTCTCTGCCATTCCCTCTGACTGAGCATATACACATGGCTGCATGCCTCCTTCCTCGCCAAGTGCAAGGCCTTTCTGTTCCTGACAGCTGCCTCGGACCCCCTTGCGCCTTTTCTTTTAATCACCTCTGTCCTTCCTTGGATCCTTTCCTCTGTTCACACTGTTGGGAGGTGGATTCCTCCGGGTCCCAAACCCATCTTGGTTTCATTTTAGTGTGTGTACAGCATCCCAGATACTTTTGCAAGATGGCTCCTTCATACGGTAACCAATAAATAAATGATCAGCCCCTTGTGTTGAGAAAAAAAAAAATTCATCCACCCGCTCAGAGTGAAATCCTGGGCCCAGAAGTCCATATACGTCTGTTAAGTTTCAGTACTTAGGAGAACAGTCCACATTTCTGTTTCCTCTGGACTTATTTTTAAAAAGCTACTGACAACTCATGGAATACTCACCAAAAATTCTATCTGTAACAATCCTGCCCATGCACTGTATGCTTCCAATGCTGCCCTCAGTCTTCAACATTATGGGTATCTACACAGAGACACAATCTCAAAGAAACCTATCTTTGAGGCAGAGGATGAAATTATGGGTTTCTCCAGCTAGAGGAGGATTGAGAAAGAGTGTGTCTGTCACTTAGAGCAGTGGGCCGGGAGTCAGAGCTCCTGGGGTCTATTCCCAATCTGCCACTGACTCACTGTCTGACCTCAGGTGCAAATCTCTGTGCCTCGGGGTTTCCCCGTTTATAAAATGGGGGTGTGTAGTAGGTCCTAGCCGGGGCTCGACCCTTCCGGACAGGAGGGGAGCCACACCGACTCACTACTGTGGGAACAAGTAGTCAGTTAGTCCCGAAACTCCGGCTCTTTAGTGCAGAGTCGGAGCAACCACAGTTAAAGCTCAGGCCCTTGACTGCAGGGGCTGAGCGAGCAAATAGTTCAGAGCCCAGGCCCTGGATCAGGGCGGGGCAACCACAGTTAAAGCTCAGGCCCTTGTTGCAGGGGCTGAGCGAGCAAATAGTTCAAAGCCCAGGCCCTGGATCAGGGCGGGGCAAACATAGTAAGGCTCAGGCCCTTGTTGCAGGGGCTGAGCGAGCAAATAGTTCAAAGCCCAGGCCCTGGATCAGGGCGGGGCAAACATAGTAAGGCTCAGGCCCTTGTTGCAGGGGCTGAGCGAGCAAATAGTTCAAAGCCCAGGCCCTGGATCAGGGCGGGGCAAACACAGTTAAAGCTCAGGCCCTTGTTGCAGGGGCTGAGCGAGCAAATAGTTCAAAGCCCAGGCCCTGGATCAGGGCGGGGCAAACACAGTAAGGCTCAGGCCCTTGTTGCAGGGGCTGAGCGAGCAAATAGTTCAAAGCCCAGGCCCTGGATCAGGGCGGGGCAAACACAGTAAGGCTCAGGCCCTTGTTGCAGGGGCTGAGCGAGCAAATAGTTCAAAGGTACGCCTAAGCTTGCTGTAGCCGAGCGTTGGGTGAGGGGGAAGCCTGCCACCCGTGCAGGGGGTGGCAGGGGGGAACGCAGGCCCACCCACTCCACTGCGTTCCAGCCCGGGGCCCTAACAGCGGTTGCTGCCGCTGCTGGTCAGTGGGGTATCCAGACCGCAACACACTGACATAGGCTCACACTCAGTTGCAGCCGGACCGGGGTCGGCTATCCCCGGGCTACTTCCGTGATCCCCCTCACAGCCTACCTCGTTCGTTACGCCGGGATCGGGCCAGTCCATCTCCATGGGCTCCTCTCTGCCCGGGCTCGGCGGCAAGTCTGGTAGCTCTGCCGGGAAGTCCGGCCAATGGTCCTCAGGCGGCTCCTCTGGATAGCAGCAGGGGTGAAGGGGTTCGGGTCCAGTCTCACCCTCAGGGTTAGTGGGGTCCGGTTCCCAGGGGTTCTCCCAGTGGCGGGCGTGAACGGGCTCCGGCGGCTCCTCCTCGTAGTGGGCCCGGGGTAGCTCAGGCCAGCCAGGGTCCAAGCCCCGGTCTTCGACGGTCTCCTGGCCAGGAGCTACCGGCCGCACGTCTGCTCCCTGTGGTGGCTGAGACCCAACTGAGCTCTGGCGGCTGGCCTTTATACTTCCTGTCCCGCCCCTTGACTTCCGGGGGGCGGGGACAGGCGGTGGTGGTTCCACCCACTCCGGTGCCGGCACGTGGGCTCCCTCTTCTGGACAGGAGGGGAGCCACACCGACTCACTACACACCCCCCCCCTTAAGACTGGCTCCCACCTGTCGGGGCCAGGTCCTGCCATCTCCCCCATGCGGGATAGGAAGTCCGCATTCGTATGGTCCTTACCAGCTCGATGCTGGACCGTAAATGCGTAGGGTTGTAAGGCGAGGTACCACCGCATAATGCGGGCATTATTATCTTTCATCCGCATTAGCCACCGGAGGGGGGCGTGGTCTGTGACGAGGGTGAATGGGGCCCCGAGGAGGTAGAAGCGCAGGGCATCGCAGGCCCACTTCACCGCGAGGGCCTCTTTTTCCACCACTGCGTAATTCCTCTCACGGGGGAACAGCTTCCGGCTGAGATATACTACGGGGTGGTCCTTTCCCTCCACTTCTTGGGACAGGACTGCCCCTAATCCTACGCCGGAGGCGTCGGTCTGCAAGATGAATGGGCGTTTAAAGTCCGGGCTATAGAGAACTGGCTCCTGGCAGAGGCACTTCTGCAGTGTCCGGAAGGCCGCCTCACATTCGGGGGACCATCGTACCTGCCGGGGGCTGTCCTTCGTCAGAAGCCCAGTTAAAGGTGCTGCGATGGTCGCGAACTGGGGGATGAACCGTCTGTAATACCCAACGAGGCCCAGGAACTGCCGAACGTGCCGTTTGGTCGATGGGGTGGGACAGTCCAGGAGGGCCTGGACTTTCCCGACGAGGGGCTTGACCCGCCCGCCCCCGACGGTATAGCCAAGATAGTTGGTCTCTTGCCAGGCAATCCGGCACTTTTTGGGGTTGGCGGTCAGGCCCGCCTGTCGTAGGGACCTTAGGACTGCCGCAACCCGGGGCAGATGATCCTCCCAGCCGCGGCTATAGATGACCACGTCGTCTAGGTACGCCGCCGCATAGTCCTGATGGGGCTGCAGAAGTTGGTCCATCAGCCGCTGGAAGGTGGCCGGGGCTCCATGGAGACCGAATGGCATCCGTGTGAATTGGTACAGCCCCGTTGGAGTGGCAAAGGCGGTCTTCTCTTTTGAGGTCTCCTCGAGGGGGATCTGCCAGTAGCCTTTGCTCAGATCCAAGGTGGTGATATACTGGGCCTCCCCCAGGCGGCCCAGTAACTCGTCTACACGGGGCATCGGGTAGGCATCGAAGCGCGAGATGGCGTTTACCCTCCGAAAGTCGATGCAGAAGCGGCGGGTACCGTCCGGCTTGGGCACCAGGACCACCGGACTACGCCACTCGCTCTGGGATGGTTCGATGACGCCCAGAGCCAGCATGGCTCTTACTTCCTCCTCGACCGCACCCCGCATCCGATAGGGCAGGGGCCGGGTCGTCTCTCGAACCACCTTTCCCGGCTCGGTCTGGATGGAGTGTTTGACCAGGGACGTGTGGCCCGGTACGGCCGTGAAGGTTCGCTTGAAGGTTTGCAGCAGGCAGTTAGTCTGTTTACATTGCTCTTCTGTGAGCGATTGCCCTAATTGGGGTGCCGGGGGGTCATCCATCGAGGGTACCTGGGGTCCCAATTCCGGCTCGGGCGGGCATGGGTTGATCAAGAGGCCCTCCCGGTCCTGCCACCGTTTCAGCAGGTTGACGTGATACCGCTGGGTCCCCTTCCGCTTGTCCGGTTGCCGCACCTCGTAGGTGACGGGACCGACCTTACGCACGACTTCGTAAGGTCCCTGCCACCGGGCTAACAATTTTGACTCACTAGACGGGAGGAGGAGTAGGACACGGTCTCCTGGTTGGAACTCCCGGACTTGGGCTCCCTGATCGTAGGTCCGTTTCTGCCGTTCCTGCGCCGTCTTCAAATTTTCGCGGGCCAGGGCACCGGCCTGGGCAAGGTACTCCTGTAACTGGATGACATATTTCAGGAGGCCCTGGGCCGGGGACGCTGACTGTTCCCAGGTCTCTCTCATCAGGTCTAAGAGGCCCCGCGGTCTGCGTCCATACAGCAGCTCGAAAGGGGAAAATTTTGTTGAGGTCTGCGGGACTTCTCGGATGGCTAGCAGCAAGGGTGGAAGGAATTGGTCCCAGTGGCGGAGGTCCTCTGCGGGGAATTTCCGCAACATGCTTTTCAAAGTGCGGTTAAACCGCTCCACCAACCCGTCCGTCTGCGGGTGGTACACGGACGTCCGGAGTTGTTTGATGCCTAAGAGGGCACAGACCTGTCGCAACAATTGGGACGTGAAGTTCGTTCCTTGGTCGGTCAGTATCTCTCTAGGCAGTCCTACTCGGGCGAAGATTTTCAGCAATTCCCCCGCGATAGACCGGGCGGTAATACTTCGCAGGGGGATGGCTTCGGGGAACCGAGAGGCATAGTCCACCAAGACCAGGATGTATTGAAACCCCGCGGCACTTTTTGGGAGGGGGCCCACGAGGTCCATGGCGACCCGTTCAAAGGGCGTCTCCATCACTGGCATGGGGACCAGGGGTGCCTTGGGGATCCCGGGCGGGGCGACCCTCTGACACTCTGGACAGGAGGCGCAATATTCTTTCACCTCCTGAGAGATTCCTGGCCAAAAGAAGCGCGCCAGGATTCGAGCGAGGGTCTTCTCTCGCCCCAGGTGCCCGGCGGCTGGCACATCGTGGGCCAACTTCATTACCGCCCTCCGGTGACACAGGGGCACTAACAGTTGGGTTTGTGGTTCCTGGGTGCGGGGGTCACGGTCCAGGCGATAGAGCCGGTCCCGGCGCAGCTCAAAATGGGGCCACAGGGTGGCCCGCTGGGGGTCCACAACACTCCCATCTACTGCCGCGAGCTGCTCGTAAAAGCGGCTAAGGGTGGGGTCCTCTCGCTGGTCCCGACAGAAATCGGTATCGAAGCGGGGCTGAGGGGCCGGCTCCGGTGGCGGTCCCGCTGCGTCCGTGTCGTCTATCTCGGTCGCCGGACCCTGCTCGGGGGTCTCGGAGGAGGACCCCAACCGATCAGCCCCCAGGGCCGGCATGGACCGTAGGACTTCCTCAAAGGCCGGCCAGTCCCGACCGAGGATCACAGGGTATGCAAGATGGGGAGCTACCCCAACCACCAGGTGTCGGGTGATCCCCGCGATGGTTAGGGGGACCCGGGCGCTGGGGTATGGTCGGACATCCCCATGGATGCATTGCAGATGAATACATCCGAGGCGGGTATCACCCGGCGGTACCAGGTCCTTACGGACCAACGTCTGGCCACAACCCGAGTCGATCAAGGCCCGCGTAGTCCGCCCTCCGACGGCTGCCGGGACGGTCAGCTTGGGGTTCATGGCTGGCCTGGCTCGAGTGTGGCCCGCCCACACTTGCCCATAGCTGCAATCCATCTCCGGACAGTCTCGCCGGAGGTGCCCCATCTTCCCACAACTGAAGCAGGGTCCGAGTTCAGGTCGTCCGCTCCGGGGGCCTTCCCGGCTTGGGCTCCGGGGGGGGCTTCGCCGAGCCCTTGGGGGCCCCTGGCCCGGGGCCACTGGTCCGGTCCGAGGAGTCGGGTCCGCGTGCCGGATCCGGGTCTCGCGGCGGGGGTCGGGCCTCGGTGCGGGGGGTCGTGGTCCGCTCAGGGGTTCCCCTTTCCTTTCGCCGCGGGCTGGTTCGGGCCCGGGGTGGCGGAAGGTGGGCCCTACTGCATCTTCGGCGGCCAGGAAGTCCTCCATTAGCGACACGGCCTGGGCCAGTGTCGTCGGCCGGTGGCGAAGCACCCAGGCGCGCCCTCGGGAGGGTAGGGTGTGCACGAACTGTTCCAACACCACCTGCTCGGTTACCTCCTCCGCCGTCCGGGTGCCGGGCTGTAGCCACCGTCGGCAAGCCTCTTTTAAGGTTTGGGCCACTACCCGCGGTCGGGCCCCGGTGGGGTAAGTCTGGCCCCGAAACCTTTGTCGGAAAGTCTCGGGACTGACGTCGAGGGCGTCCAATATCGCGGCCTTCACCAGGTCGTAGTCCCGTGCTTCCTCAGCCGCCAATCCACGATAGGCCACCTGGGCCGCCCCCGTCAGGTAGGGGGCTAAGAGGGTAGCCCACTGGTCCTTGGGCCACCCGGCGACGAGGGCTACCCGCTCGAACGTGACCAGGAATGCCTCCGGGTCGTCGTCTGGGCTCATCTTAGTCAAGCGAAGGGGGGCAGCTAACCGCGGCATCTCTGCAGCCTCCCCTGCCGGCCCCGGTGCGGGGCGAGGGAGCGTGACCAGCAGCTGCTGCAGCTGGACTCCCAACTGCCGCACCAGCTGTTGCTGTTGCTCGAGCTGGGCTGTGTGCTGCTCCTGCTGCAGCTGGAGTTGGGCGGCATCTCGCTGCTGTTGCTGTGCGAGCTGAGCAGCCTGCTGTTGCTGTTGCTGCTGCAGCTGGGCCGTCTGCTGCCGCTCCTGGCTCTCCGTGAGCAGCTGAAACAGCCGCTCCATATCCATTCCTTAGAACGGGGGGGGGGGGGGGGGGGGCAACTGCCACTCCCCCTCTAGCCCCTTCTCACAGGGGCAGGGGCTCGTGCCCCACGTTGGGCGCCAAATGTAGTAGGTCCTAGCCGGGGCTCGACCCTTCCGGACAGGAGGGGAGCCACACCGACTCACTACTGTGGGAACAAGTAGTCAGTTAGTCCCGAAACTCCGGCTCTTTAGTGCAGAGTCGGAGCAACCACAGTTAAAGCTCAGGCCCTTGACTGCAGGGGCTGAGCGAGCAAATAGTTCAGAGCCCAGGCCCTGGATCAGGGCGGGGCAAACACAGTTAAAGCTCAGGCCCTTGTTGCAGGGGCTGAGCGAGCAAATAGTTCAAAGCCCAGGCCCTGGATCAGGGCGGGGCAAACACAGTTAAAGCTCAGGCCCTTGTTGCAGGGGCTGAGCGAGCAAATAGTTCAAAGCCCAGGCCCTGGATCAGGGCGGGGCAAACATAGTAAGGCTCAGGCCCTTGTTGCAGGGGCTGAGCGAGCAAATAGTTCAAAGCCCAGGCCCTGGATCAGGGCGGGGCAAACACAGTTAAAGCTCAGGCCCTTGTTGCAGGGGCTGAGCGAGCAAATAGTTCAAAGCCCAGGCCCTGGATCAGGGCGGGGCAAACACAGTAAGGCTCAGGCCCTTGTTGCAGGGGCTGAGCGAGCAAATAGTTCAAAGCCCAGGCCCTGGATCAGGGCGGGGCAAACACAGTAAGGCTCAGGCCCTTGTTGCAGGGGCTGAGCGAGCAAATAGTTCAAAGGTACGCCTAAGCTTGCTGTAGCCGAGCGTTGGGTGAGGGGGAAGCCTGCCACCCGTGCAGGGGGTGGCAGGGGGGAACGCAGGCCCACCCACTCCACTGCGTTCCAGCCCGGGGCCCTAACAGCGGTTGCTGCCGCTGCTGGTCAGTGGGGTATCCAGACCGCAACACACTGACATAGGCTCACACTCAGTTGCAGCCGGACCGGGGTCGGCTATCCCCGGGCTACTTCCGTGATCCCCCTCACAGCCTACCTCGTTCGTTACGCCGGGATCGGGCCAGTCCATCTCCATGGGCTCCTCTCTGCCCGGGCTCGGCGGCAAGTCTGGTAGCTCTGCCGGGAAGTCCGGCCAATGGTCCTCAGGCGGCTCCTCTGGATAGCAGCAGGGGTGAAGGGGTTCGGGTCCAGTCTCACCCTCAGGGTTAGTGGGGTCCGGTTCCCAGGGGTTCTCCCAGTGGCGGGCGTGAACGGGCTCCGGCGGCTCCTCCTCGTAGTGGGCCCGGGGTAGCTCAGGCCAGCCAGGGTCCAAGCCCCGGTCTTCGACGGTCTCCTGGCCAGGAGCTACCGGCCGCACATCTGCTCCCTGTGGTGGCTGAGACCCAACTGAGCTCTGGCGGCTGGCCTTTATACTTCCTGTCCCGCCCCTTGACTTCCGGGGGGCGGGGACAGGCGGTGGTGGTCCCACCCACTCCGGTGCCGGCACGTGGGCTCCCTCTTCTGGACAGGAGGGGAGCCACACCGACTCACTACCGGGTGCTAATGCTAACCTATCTCACAAGGGTTAGCAAATTAACGGACATTTTTAAAGCGCGGAGATCCTTAGATGAAACACGCTCTAGAAGTCAAAGAGGCACTTTTCTGCACCATTTCAAATCTGCTTGGCGAGCTGGTGACCCTTTCTCACCGGGTTCTAGGAGACATGGAGGCCCTTTTGGGGTATCATTCCACTGGGGAATGAGCCTCATTGCAACAGAACCTCCCTTCTTTAAAGTATTACATGTAAACTGGGAACCCTGGACAGCAGTACAGCCACTCTAAGGTAAGACTGTCCCGTTTGCTGTAATCAAGCGTTCACCCCAGGACTGCTAGAAACCGGCTACACAAGGGATTTGTTTGTAAATACAATATGCTTCTGCTGTTTGCCCATGTTTGGAGGGAACATGCCACTCCAGCTCACATTACTACTGGTGGCTGTTCAGATGACCTTTGGGATAGGATAAACCCACAGAAATATACAAATGCCATAAATATGTGTCACCAGCCCTAAGGACTGATCCCTTTCCTACAGGCAACTTCCTGTTGTTAGAAGCCACTTGGAAATCTCCCCAAAATTTCCAGGACAATTTTCTTTGACTGTTCGGTAAGGACTCACTCTTACTAGGCAGTTGCTTTGTGTGGTTACTTAGGGCAGATTTTACTGTATGTATGTAGGTGTCAAGAGATTAAACAGGATGGATTTGAATATGCAGATGTGTGTAGCTTTCCCGGCTGCACAAACTCTAGAATAGTGGTTCTCAGGCCGCGGGCTGCTTGCAGCCAAATCAGTACACAGCTGCGGCCCATGTGACATCATCAGGGCCATACAGCGTGGCTGCGGCCCACATAACACATAGAGAGCCACATATATGCAGCCCACAATGGTAAAGAGGTTGAGAACCACTGCCCTAGAAGCTGAGAGGTCCTGGCTCTTTCATGGGAAGCTGATGTGTTAGGAGGAGGGGGTCTGTCCACACAGTGGAGGTCCATAGCTAAGTAAATACTCCCAGCAACTTCCCTGAGGTAAAGAAGTCACCTCATTCTGCTCTCCTCCCTCAGCGCCTGATCCTGGCTGCTTCCCAGTCCTCCCAGCTGCACCTGCACTGTTGCATGGGTGAGTTACTCCAGCTCCAGGCACAGCTACAAATAGGAGGGATGGAGATACAGTAAACCATCTGCAGGGCTCCCAGCCTATTGCCAGGGGACAGCCAGGCACAAAGACCCCAGCGGTGTGAGAGCTCCTTCAGCTACTAACGCTTGGAATGCTGGTACAGGGCATTCCCTGCAGCACCTTTCAGCTGGGCTCCCAGAATGCTTTGTAAACGCAGCCCCCGTGTGAGGCAGGGAAGAGTTATTCCCCTTTACAGAAGGGGAAACTGAGGCGTGGAAGGTAAATGATGCACCCAGGGTCCTGCAGGAAGCCTGTGGCTGAACCAGAAAGAGAACACAGGAGTCCTGACACCCATTCCTCTGCTTCTACCCACTAGACCCCACTCCCTCTCTCTGGGGTCAGAGGAACGAAAAATGTTTATGGTGACCAGTAGCAGTGACCACCCTTTCAGGAGTCCCGGGAGGCCCTGTCACTTCATTTCCTTCCCTAATTTCAGGCAAGGCAGCTCACTGGCAGTAATGGGGGGTGGAGCTCTGCCCTGCACTGGGGAAGATCCAAGTCATGCTCTCTGGGCAGAGCGAGTCTGCCAGGACCGTGAAACGCCATCTCCCCGCCCACTGTCACCTTGGCTGGGAGACTTTGATCTACTGCCCAGTCGTTAGGAAGAGCGAGTTGCTGATGCTGCTCTTTCTGTCCCTGGTGAATGACCTTCAGACTGTATGTTTTGCGCTTAGCGATAAACAGCTTGTGTGCAGAAAGCTCTGTGCGGAGCTCCCTGCAGCTCGAGGAACCTTCTTGGGGACCTGTCACTGTGCAGGTTAGTCTGGGGAATGTGTTTGTCTCTGTGGTTTATTGACCAGCTGGAGAACTGGTGAGAAAGCCATCAGGGGCAGTCTCTCCTCCCGCTGGGGACGGGCCTGGAAGGGGCACATAGGCCCTTCTGACTCTAATTTCTGTTATCTGATCAGATCGTCAGTCACAGAAATGGAAGCAGCAGGACGCTATGCAAGGGTTTAATTCTCCATGCATGCTACGGGGGTTAGTAACAGAGTAAATTAACATTTGTTTTAAAAATATGAGGCCGATCTTCAAAAGGGTGAAGCGGCGCTCTCAGGTGTGTGTGCAGGCAAAGATCCTCCCAAGCACACCTGAGCACTCACCTGCTCACACATCTGTGCTGGAAAGCTCACTAGTATCAGGTTGGGGAGCAGCCGCTGCTAATGGAGCTGGCCAGACAGGACCCCGCAGAGGGGTTTGTTGGCCAGGATGCATTTAGCAGCAACAGCTGCTCTGGTAAGCCCGTGGGAAGAGCTGCAGCTGCATGTTGGCCATGAGAAGCAGAGGAACATTGTGCCAGTCAATAGTGAATGGACAGACGTGCACTTTAACCCTTTGATCCCTGAGCTGTCATCGATGCAGCATTTTAAGGGGAGGGTGAGGCTTAAGGCTTATACAGGGGAAGAGGCACAAATTTTAGGAATGACTGGTTTGATCCTGCCTTTCTGAGGCTGTAGTTCTGAGCGGCAGGGTATCAGTGTAGCTGTGGGAGCTTCCCCAGGGCTGGGATATGCCGGTCAGACTGCAGGTACATTAGCAGAGCTAAGTGGGGAAGTTTGCAAAGTCAGTACAATGAAACCTTTCTTCCATTTGTTGTTTCTGGCATTGGTTTTGCTGGGTAAATGTCGAACGTTTCCAGGGTTTTTTGGGTTGTCTTTCTACAAAAGAATCTGCTGTGCTAGGACAAGGATTCAGAGCCCAGCGTCGGGGTGCCAAGAGCGCTGGCATGTGGGAGCAGAGTTTAGAGAGCATGGGCGGGGAGTTGGGTTGAGCCATTCCAGAGCACAGAGAGCTCTCTTGTTAGAGGCTAGCTTGAGTGGCTGGAGGATTTGCTGGGTTTGTAAAGCAGGCTGAAGCCTTCAAGTGGGACGTGGTGAGTGTGACACACTGGCCCAGAAAGCACCAGCCCCCGGTTCTTCCCCCCTGAGGAAAGAGATGCCTGTGTGCCCAAGTCTTTGCCTGCTGCCAGAGGTCCGAGCCAGCAGTGCTATGGGAGCTGGAAGAGACAGCATCCTGGGTATTGAGATGCAAAGGAGCTCGCCAAATGCCCATTGTGCTTCAGAATTGCAATGGCCAGGGCGGTCACAAATAGCTTTTAAAAGAGAAGCAAAGTGTGTTGACCCCGGGCAGTGTCTCAGGGAATAATGCGCTAGGGCTCAGCCCGGTGGGGATAGCTGGGGATGCGATCCACTCTACACAAGACCTGCAGGCTAATAGTGGGGAAAGCCTCCACAGCGCTCCCTTACCAAGCCTGGGGCATTCCTCCTCCCTTGGGCCGGAGAGGTGAGTCACCAGCTGCTTTTACCGTTGGAGAAATGAGGTTAAATATAAACCCTGAGATGTGGCTTAGTCCCTTTGCTGCTGGGCCTGCTGTCCTTGCAGACTGGCTCTGTCCCATGATCTTCAGAGGACTTCAGGACAGCCCGGCCCGCTCAGCATCCCTGTAGGTGCAAACCTTCTCTGGGATGCACCAGGCCCCTTCAAGCAGCTCCCCTGGCACTCGGACTTCATTTCCTTCCTGGGCACAGTCTTGGGGGTTTGGTTTAATTTGTCTTGCCCCCGCAGGAGGGACCTGACTGCCATGCGCGTAGCGGTGATTGGAGCAGGGGTGATCGGGCTGTCCACAGCCTTGTGCATCTATGATCAATATCACTCGGTCGTCCAGCCCCTGGAAATTGAGGTCTATGCTGACCAGTATACGCCGCTCACCACCAGCGATGGAGCAGCCGGGCTCTGGCAGCCGTATGTGGACGATAAGAGAAATACTCAAGAAACGTAAGAAAGGCGGCTTTGGCTGTCATGCTGTTGTAATGTTGTTCTGTCAGTGCCCGGCACACAAGGAAGTGGGTGATACTGACCAGTGTTCAGGTGCCCCAGTGACAGCAATTAAATGATTATTACATCCCAAATCAATTCCCCTCATCATCTGCAAACCACTGTCTGCTCAGGCTGAAATGCTTTTAAAGGCAAATATGTTCTGGGTTGCTTCCAGTTCTCTTAATCAGTTGGGTCCAGTCTGCCTGGAGGGTCATTCATTTCATCTCCCTGCTGTTCAGCTTGATGGCTGTTGAGCGGCCCTGACGAAACCACTGCTGTGTAATCAAGACCATCAGCTCTGCCTTCTGCAGGTGCGCTCTCTTGGCACGGTGCTATTGAGAATCTGATATGCCCCCACACAATGTGAGACATGCTTGTTACAAGACTGATCAACTGTTGGAAGGAAACCTAGCTCCTCTACATTCTGCCAGCTCTTTACTGATTGGAAGGGGCTGGCAAGCTAAGCGTGAAACCAGTCTCTGGAAAGTCTCTAAGGCCTTGGTGCGCTGGAGTTTCAGCCCCCAGCTTAGCTGCATCAGTGCGGATCCCTGGTGTAGACAAGGCCAATTGCCACTGCACTGATGGCAGCCCCCTGCAAGAAATGAGCTTGGAGGAGCTGAAAATAGAAATCCCGCCTTCCGCCAGCACTCTGCCTCGTGAATATAAGTGCTCTAAGCTCAGACATGAGCTCTGAAAGGGGCACAGTGCAGACAGATAGACAATCCCACAGCAGTTAGTTACTCAACTTGAGGTCAGGGCATTGATGGAGCAGAACTTCCTTTGTCTGGAGTGCCAATAGCCTCCCCTAGCCCCAGGTCGCCAGACTCCAGCCCATGCAGGATGCTGCTTCCCCATATACGGGAGGCATTCCTCCCCCCCCTTCCCTGCCCCCAGTCTGACTCACTGCTCCTAAACTCCACCAGGAGCTGGGGGCAGGTTGCCAGTTGTTCTAATAAAGCCTTTTGTGGACTTGCATCTCCCACCTCCAGGGACCTTGCCTGCCTCCTACCTGTCTCCCTGCATGGCTAGCACCAGCCTCTTCCCTGCCTTTACCTAACCTCACCAGCCTCAGGGCGAGAGCTTGCCTCTCTGCAGCTCCCACCACCTGCCTCCTCACTCATTTACAATCCCAGAGGAGTTCATCTCTTCCCCCCTCCCATCCCCCTGACTGGGCCTCTTCATTTCTCTCTCCCTCTGCTGTGATTTAATGACGACTCTGGAACTGTAAATCCATATTAGAGGCGTGATGATAAATAGCATGGTCTAGCCCTGCAAACCCTTACTCAGGTGAGTTGACTGCCATCAGCTGAAGAGACCTGGGAGGAAGGGTGTGCCGGTACAAGCACTGAAGCTGGGATGTTATTAGGATGCTTTCTGAAAGATAAATCCGTGTGATATTATATTTTAGGCTCTGGAACAAAGAGACATTTGATTACCTGTGTGGACACCTGAACTCACCGGAAGTAGAGGAAATGGGACTCTTCCCAATTTCTGGCTACAATCTCTTTACACAGCCAGTGCCGGTAAGCAGATACGGACGAAAGGGACCAAGGGTCAATGGCTCAAGTCTTGCTGGGCAAACTTGTGTTTTTGATTTACCGATGTATAAAGCTTTTCCAGATCAGCTGACAGTTAATTTTGTCACCAGTTTGTCTGCACTGTGCACTTGCTGGTTCTCCAGTGATATGTAAACATAAATGCTGGGCTAGCCATCATCTGGTGTCAACCGAAATAGCTCTGTTGACTTCAGTGGAGCAATGACAATTTCCACCAGCAGAGGGTCTGGCCCTCCATTCCTCTGGACTGAGCCAGTGTAGCAAAGAGACCCATGCGCTGGTGTCCCATGTCATCCTTCCCATGTTCAGCTACACGGACTCTGGGAATGTGTTATAGTGATTAAATAACGTTAACGAGCCTGGAACATTTTCCCCTCTGCAGGACCCACCTTGGAAGGACATTGTCCTGGGATTTAGGAATCTGACAGCAAAAGAGCTTGAACTCTTCCCTGGTTACAGGTATTATACAATGCATATTACCTTAGAGGAACTAGTGACATGCATAGCATTATTCATGGATAAATATACATACACCTCCAGGAGTCCCATGCACTGCACCATACAATAGGTATAGTATGCGAGACATAAAGACAGTGAGAAGCAGCATGATCTAGAGCAAAAAGCAGGTTACCAACACTCAGGACTCCTGGGTTCCATTCCTGCCTTTACTACTGTCCTAGTATGTGACTTAATTTTTCCATGCATCACTTCCCACCCTGAGGACAGTCATACTACCTACCTTCCAGGGATGTCATGCAGATTAATGTGACAAAGCCCTGGCTGGGATGATTTAGTTGGGGCTGGTCCTGCTTTGAGCAGGGGGTTGCACTAGATGACCTCCTGAGGTCTCTTCCTGGCCTAATCTTCTGTGATTCTATGAACAGGTTCAGTGGATGTTGCTAGGTAAGTGCTAAGCATTATTGCCTTATTATAGAGCAGTCAGTGGACATAAATAAGAAGTTGGAATCAGCTCAGATAAGACAGAAGAGAGGGACACATGGAGTTTTTCAGCTCCTTCCTCTGCTAAAAATATTTCAGCAGATGCCCTAAAAAGAGTAGATGTGAAAGCAATTCTGTCCCAGCAAGACTAGATCAAATGATACTGCACGTCCATTTTTCTCTTCCTCTGTTTCAGCTATGGTTGGTTTAACACGGCACTAATCTTAGAGGGCAAGAGCTATTTGCCTTGGCTTACCAAGAGGTGAGTGCCAGCCTATTATCTTTCTTCTGTTCTGCTACAGTTGGGTTGTGCCCCTATTTTTAGACTTGTGCCGTAATCTGTAGATTTAAGGGTGAATAAAAAGCAGCTTTTTTTACTCAGTTCACCCATCAGCCTACTTATAAATAATTTTGAAAATTCCACAAAAGGGGGAAAACACCAAATATTATTCAAGAGTCTTCTTTAACACAAAGTTGCTTGATGTATTTTAGATGGTAGTACTGCCTATGGTAAATGTTGACTGACAATTTTCATTATAAGACCTTGTTTTCAGTTGCTCATAACTTTGCCAGACTTTAGCTGTTTGGGCTGATATTTTCCATGATGGCTGTCTGCCTCAGGCTGAAGAACATAAGAGCAGCCATACTGGGTGAGACCAAAGGTCCATCTAGCCCAGTTTTCTGTCTTCCGAAAGTGGCCAATGCCAGGTGCCCCAGAGGGAATGAACAGAACACGTAACCATCAAGTGATCCATCCCCTGTCACCCATTCCCAGCTTCTGGCAAACAGAGGCTAGGGACACCATCCCTGCCCATCCTGGCTAATAGCCATTGATGCACCTATCCTCCATGAATTTATCTAGTTCTTTTTTGAACCCTGTTAAAGTCTTGGTCTTTACAGCATTGTCTGGCAAGGAGTTCTACAGGTTGACGGTGCATTGTGTGAAAAAATACTTCCTTTTGTTTGTTTTAAACCTGCTCCCTATTAATTTCATTCGGTGGCCCCTCATTCTTGTGTTATGAAAAGGAGTAAATAACACTTCCTTATTTACTTTCTCCACACCAGTCATGATTTATAGACCTCTATCATATCCCCACTTAGTCGACTCTTCTCCAAGCTGAAAAGTTCCAGTCTTATTAATCTCTCCTCATATGGCAGTTGTTCCATATCCCTGATCATTTTTGTTCCCCTTTTTGGAACCTTTTCCAATTCCAATATATCTTTTTTGAGATGGGACAACCACATCTGCATACAGTATTCGAGATGTGGGCGTACCATGGATTTATATAGAGGCAATCTGATATTTTCTGTCTTATTATCTATCACTTTCTTAATGATTCTCAACATTCTGTTCGCCTTTTTGACTGCCGCTGCACATTGAGGGGATGTTTTCAGAGAACTGTCCACAATGACTCCAAGGTCTCTTTCTTGAGTGGTAACAGCTAATTTAGACCCCATCATTTTATATGCATAGTTGGGATTATGTTTCCCAATGTGCATTTCTTTGCATTTATCAACATTGAATTTCATCTGCCATTTTGTTGCCCAGTCACCCAGTTTTCAGAGCTCCTTTTGTAGCTCTTCGCAGTCTGCCTGGGACTTAACTATCTTGAGTAGTTTTGTATCATCTTCAGATTTTGCCATCTTACTGTTTACCCCTTTTTCCAGATCACTTATGAATACATTAAACAGGACTGGTCCCAGTATAGACCCCTGGGGGACACCACTATTTACCTCTCTCCATTCTGAAAATTGACCATTTACTCCTACCCTTTGTTACCTATCTTTTAACCAGTTACCAATCCGTGAGAGAACCTTCCCTCTTATCCCATGACAGCTTACTTTGCTTCAGAGCCTTTGGTGAGGATCTTTGTCAAAGGTTTTCTGAAAACCTAAATACACTATATCCACTGGATCCCCCTTGTCCACATGCTTGTTGACCCCCTCAAAGAATTCTAGTAGATTGGTGAGGCATGATTTCCTTTAACAAAAACTATGTTGACTATTCCCCAACAAATTATGTTCATCTATGTGTCTGACAATTTTGTTCTTTACTATAGTTTCAACCAGGCTTGCCGGCCTGTAATTGCTGGGGTCACCTCTGGAGCCCTTTTTAAAAATTGGGGTCACATTAGCTATCCTCCAGTCATTTGGTACAGAAGCTGATTTAAATGACAGGTTACAGACTACAGTTAGTAGTTCTGCAATTTCACATTTGAGTTCCTTCAGAACTCTTGGGTGAATCCCATCTGGTCCTGGTGACTATTACTGTTTAGTTTATCAGTTTGTTCCAAAACCTCCTCGAATGACACCTCAATCTGGGACAGTTCCTCAGATTCATCTGTGACGGAGCAGGGCAGATTTGACCTGGGAATGTTGCAGGGGGATTGCAGTGAGGAGGGGGGACTTCCCTTGAAGGAAGCTACCTGAGCTGTAACCTGAGCCAGGAACTGGGGTGGGGAGAATTAACACCTTCTGCCCGGGAGACTGAACAAAGGAGAGGAGCAGCAGGAGGAGTTGGGAGTTTAGTTTCGGTTTGGGCTGGGTGGTGCAACGCAGGGAACCCCAAGCTGGGGTCTAAGCTCCCTGAACCTCCCAGAGGGACCTAATTGAGGGGGTCTGGTCGTACCTACACGCTCTGCTTGAGACTGTGTTCCTGTCCTTAAATAAACCTTCTGCTTTACTGGCTGATTGAGAGTCGCAGTGAATCTCGGGAAGAGGGGTGCAGGGCCCTGACTCCCCCACACTCCGCAACATCATTACCTAAAAAGAATGGCTCAGGTTTGGGAATCTCCCTCATATCCTCAACCGTGAAGACCGAGGCAAAGAATTCATTTAGTTTCTCCGCAATGGCCTTATCGTCCTTGAGTGCTCCTTTAGCATCTCGATTGTCCAGTGGCCCCACTGGTTGTTTAGCAGGCTTCCTGCTTCTGATGTACTTAAAAAAAATGTTGCTATTACTTTTTCAGTCTTTGGCTAGCTGGTCTTCAAATTCTTTTTTGGCCTTCCTAATTATATTTTTACACTTCATTTGCCAGAGTTTATGCTCCTTTCTATTTTCCTCACTAGGATTTAACTTCATATTTTGTATATGAAAAGAAATAAAATGGAGTAAGTTAGCAAGGCAAGATGCAAATGGGGCGTCATTGCAGCCCCTCTGGCTTTCCGCTACAGAAAAGGATTTTGTTTGTTTTAAAATGTGTAACTGATGAGCCATTTACAATATATGTGAAAGTCTGGAATATGCTGTATGGTTTAGCATGATCAGTATGATTGTCAATTAGTGGTGTCCCCAGTGCATTAAAGAAATGAGGTAATGACTGGAGACCATTTAAGAGCCATTGAGAAAGACTTGGGTATATGGTAGTCCAGGAAGAGTAATAACCCTTCCCTGGTGGCTGGTTTGAATTGGTCAGTTGCTGTTAGTTGTCATTAACCAATGAACTTTGTTCTTACAGGTTAAAGCAGAGAGGAGTCAAGTTTTTTCATAAGAAGGTTGAATCCTTCCATGAGGTTGGCGGGGAATTTAATTGGAGAAAATCTGCCGGGGAAGGGCTGGCTGGACATTTAGAAAGACGAGTCTGAGACTCCTAGTGTGGGGAGGCGGAGAGGGAGAGCATTTGCCTTGTGCAGAGGCAGGGCAGGGGAGACGCCACACAGCATGATTACCTTAGTAATAGCGATGAGATGCTGTGGGGAACTCTTTGCTTTTACTAGAATGCAGCAGTCAGGGCAGAGAAGCAGCCTTAACTATCCCTGGGCAGGAGCCTCTTTCAGGCAGACCCTACGCCTTTCAATCGTTGGACTGTGCTACGTGCATTGCAAGGACGGGCTGGCACAGTACTCAGGAGAATATCAAATGAGCCGAGTGCTCTGGCTGTGCTGGGATCTCATTATCCCTTTACCTGCGGACAGGAATTCAGGCAGCGAGCATAGCCATCCTGGTGTCCCCTTCAGAGGAGACGGTGGCAGATCCCGACCTCAGGTGCACAGGTGGGATTTCAGTGGGAGCTGTGCCCGAGGATCTGAGTGCCGGATTTGTCCCTCTCTGCTTTATGGACTAGCACATTAATTACTGACTGAGGGTGGCAGTTCAGGTGCTCAGCTTGGCTTTGACACCTGGAAGAGAACTGCAGAACCAATGGTGGGTGCTCCCCAAGTGGGTCTTCTGCCTCCCCAGATTGCATGTCCTGCTCATGGCTGTGCATCTCTCCCTTGTTAGATGGTTGCCAAGGGCGTGGATGTTATAATAAACTGCACCGGGGTCCGTGCAGGGGAACTGCAACCAGACCCAGGGTTAATGCCAGGCCGAGGACAAATCATAAAGGTGAGGATGGCACTGGGGGGGCAGGTGCCAGATTTTGTTTCTTTTGCTGGATGATTGGACTCACTAGGCCCAGCTCATGGGATGTATGAATGTGTGTGGTCTGGTGGCCGAAGCACAGGATTAAGAGACCTGGTTCTGCTGTGGACTCACGATGCCCCCTTGGGCTGGTCCCTAAACCTCTCTTTCCCCAACTGTAACATGTGGGTGGTGGGTTTGAGCCTCAGTTGTTCATATGTAACATGAACATGTGTATGTCATATGTAATATGTAACATGCTGTGAAATCCTTGGCCAAAGTATTGAAGGGTTGTTATTATTATTATTCTGAAAAAAACCCAGTAATATGAGGTGGGAAGCCCTTGTACTCATCTTCCCACCTACCTACCATCCATCCGCCCCTGTCTTGACGCTGCATTAGGAGAAATGCTGATGATGCGGTGTAAACATAATATAGATGTAACAAAAGAAATTGCCTGGCAAGATCCCCTGCTCCTGGTGTTTACTGATGAGTGAACATTTCTTCCTTTGTGTGTCTGGGCCAGGGCTTGACTTTCTTTGGCCAATTCAATTTTCCACTTGGGAAAAGAAATCCCTAGATGTTCAATTCTGATATCTGTGGATCTATATTGCTCTGTTTTCTTCATCTCTTAGGTCCTGGCTCCTTGGGTGAAGCATTTTGTCCTGACTCATGATATTGAATCTGGAATCTATAACTCACCATACATTATACCTGGGTAAGTAACAGTTAACAGACTGTCCTGGGCAGGGCCGGCTCCGGAACCAGCATAGGAAGCAGGTGCCTGGGGCGGCCAATGAAGAGGGGGGCAGCACGTCCGACTATTCAGCGGCAATCCGGCGGTGGGGCGTCACTCCCTCTTGGAGCAAAGGTCCTGCTGCCGAATTGCCGCCGTAGAAGATGCAGCGGTAGAGCTGCCACCGGATTGCCACCGATCGCAATTGCTATCGCAGCTTTTTTTTTTTTTTTTGCTGCTTGGGGCAGCAAAAACGCTAGAGCCAGCCCTGGTCCTGGGATCCATCAGGTATCAGTAATGTTTCTACCAATGTTATAGAACAAAGACTCTAAAATGGCTTCCCACTGACATCTATAATGCAGAAACCTTCTCAGAGGCTTGCTCTTACAGGAGCACTTTAAATATTAAACCAGGGCTAGGATTTGTACCCTGCCTGATGTTCCTTTTATTAGGTGTGTGGGAGGAGAGCAGTGGGCATGCATGGTAGGGTGACCAGATGGCCCGATTTTGTAGGGACAGTCCCGATTTTTGGGTCTTTTTCTTATATAGGCGCCTATTACCCCCCCACAAGCGTCCCGATTTTTCACATTTGCTGTCTGGTCACACTAATGCATGGAAAAAAGCAGGACAATTCTCAGTGTCTGCACGACTCAGAGGGCTGCTTGCACAAGTTCACAGTTTACTCCCCTGGGTCTAGCAAGGGTCAGGTTTGGCTCGGGAGCTTCCTGGGCTGGTAGGAGCTGGGAACACCCAGGAGCATTCATTGCGCCTTCCCTGCTGTTTGCCAAAACCCTGCCGTCCATAGTCCTTACGTCAGCAGACCTCGGCCAGATCCTGAGACGTGCTGAGCACCATCGAAGCCAGGCACGTTTGTGTGGAGCCTGTTCTTTTTCTACACTCCATTCAGCACTTGTGCCCGGGGTCCTCGTTTTCTGTACAGCGCTTCCCATACCCATTGACATCACTGGCAGGATTGGCAGCATTCCCGCTGACTTCAGTGGGAGCAGGTTTGGGCCTTTAATTGGTTAATAAATTGACTTCCCTAGAATTTTGCATTCCAACTGCAATGGAGAAAGGTCATCCATTCCATGCCAGTCGACTTTGCAAGGTGTGAATTGCAGCTTTGGCCATTTGTTTTATCCCCAAGGGTTTCCACCACTGGCAGCCATTGGCTTAGCCTACGTAACTGGCTTCCCTGTTAACTACCAGCAGGACCAGAAATGAGCCCTTGGGAGAAACCCTGCTCGTATCATCGTCTCCACATTAGTGTGAAGTTCTGAAATCTTCACCTGATCCTGCAGTCACCACTCAGCCAAGCTGCTGAATTCAGTGACTGGCAGGCCTTGGCCGCGTTACACATCTAAAATCTTAGTTTCCTGCATGTAACCTGCACTTCCTGTGTGGCTCCTGAAGTGGAGTGTTCATGTGATTTGGAAGCTAATTTCTTGAGTTTGGAAGCTGCACACAGAGAGAGAACTAAGCCTCAGGATAAACAAACACATGCTTGCTGCATGATCTCCACTTCTGCTGGAGAACAGAGACCTGGCCCAGCTTTGGGAGAGGAGCGTTTTCTTAGCTGTAACCTGAATGCTATGTTTCTGGGCACTTTGTTTTGCTCTAATATTTCAAGATTACCCATAAAACCTCTATGTAAATATGAACTTTGAACAATTGTAGCTCCCAAGTAAAGTTTTCCAAATGGTATCTTATCACCAGCTGCAGATGTAATTCCTTCTAGTGGGTTTATTTCAGCTCTCAGCCATGATAGCTGGGGGACAAGGCAGACTTCCAAGGGAAACAGCACAGGTTTAAAAACTAAGAATAACTGCAGACTGTGGAGCTCTGAACGGCAGGTGCGGGTTCCAGGGAGGGGACACAGTTTACACCGTCGCGAAAGAACTGGGACTAAGTGCTGTCACACTGGCAAAGGGACAGAGCAGCTGGTAGGGAAGGGAGTCTGGAGGAGAACCAGGTCTGACTAACCAACATTTGAGTTAAACAGTCCTCAGTATCTGGTCCTGGTGTGGACAGTCTGGTGTCCCTTGCACCAGCTGTAGAAGCTGAGAGGGGCAGTTGCTAGTAATATGGATGGCATCCTTGTCTGTGGTACCAGAGCACTGCTGCGCCCTGGCTGTAAACCCTTTCCCTCTGCCCTTGTTCCAGGAGCGAGCTAGTGACCTTGGGAGGGATATTTCAGCTGGGAAACTGGAACGAAGAGAACAGCCCCCAGGATCACAAAACAATTTGGGAAAACTGCTGCAAGCTGCTCCCTAGTCTCCAGGTACGTTGTATTGTCCGACGCTGATAGAACAGCTGTGGCCAGAGAACGCCGATTTATGTGTTGTGACTTATGGGGATGATGTAAGTCTTAGACAATGGGCCAAAGAGAACTTCCCCCCGTAGCTCAGCAGAATCCCCTGGGAAAGTGTTCTGAAGATGAACCTCTCAGTAATGCAAGTTATCAGAGCTCCAGCTTCAGCAAACTGGATGGATTTGTTCAGGTGATCTCCCCTTATAAAGTCATGGCCATCTTACTTTCAAACTCATCAGTCCAGTGTCGTCGTACCGTGGAGACCCTGGGTCAGTGTCTGATATTGCCTGAGGGCATATCATAATATTATACTTGTATACGGGATTGTACAGGATCTGAGAAGCAGGAGGCCAAAACCAAGCTAACAAAAAAAACCCATGTCCCCTTTAAGAAGGCTTCCAAACCAACCCCAGCAGGTGGAGATCTTGGTTCTCTTAGTGCTCTAGGAGGCATGCAGACTTTCTCCCTTTCCCTTAAGCATCAGCTCTGGGGAGTAGCTTAACCCTGTTCTTAAGGCCCTTTCCACAGAGCCTTGAGTCAGAGCAACCAAACATATGGTCAAAACTCAAAGTCTTTAAGGCCCAGGTCAGCCCAGTAATCTGGGGCCTGCCACCCATAGCAGCCTGCAGGGCTTCTGCTCTCTCATTGCTCAGCCTCCTTTTCCTGTTTATTGAGCCCAGCCCCAGAGGCAGGACAGGTTGCTCCTTGATTGCACCCAGGCTGTCTTGGCGATCAGCTCCCGCCTGGCCCTTAAAGGGGTAATATACCCCGCTACAGGCCCCTGTCATCACAGAGCTCTGAAGCACTTCACAGGCTTAAACTGATATGCGAGGCCCATCTCTGATATTACACAATGATAGCTGTGTTACAATCCCCCATGCCCCTTTGCGGTGCTGCGTTAAGGAAAGTCTGAAGTTTAGATGTGGCAGTTTGCGTCGACTGACAATGATGCTGCCAAATTACCTAGGGACGGACAGCATGAAAAACAGCTCAGGGCACTGGCTGACTCACACAATTGGTAACAGGACCCAGAGCCTTTTGCCTCTGTGAAACTGGCTCTCACGCAGCCTAGGCTGGTCCTGATCAAATGTTATTCCTGTTGGATGGCCTTTGGCTGGACTATGTGAACTGAGTTAGCAGGTAAGATTCAGTTCTGTGCCCAGGGGCCAAGAGTCCACAAAATTCCTCATCCCAATTGGTTGTTTAATGCGGTTGTGTTATTGACATTTAACTGCTAAAACCAGTGACCTGTTGTTGTCTCCAGAAGGCAAAGATTGTGGATGAATGGAGTGGCTTCCGCCCTGTGCGCTACGCAGTTCGGTTGGAGAGAGAGGCAGTTCGTCATGGACCTTTAAAATCAGAGGTACACAGCATTCTGTAGGTAGAAATCCACTGGAGTCTGAGTAATGGCACTTGAAGCAATACGTTTTGTCAGATCAATCACGCGGCTCCTCTACCATAGAATAACCAGTTAGTGCAAAACTGATTTAGCAGCTTTCATTTGGATGATGGTAACGAAGCATCAACATTCCACTCACATTGCTTTGTTTTCATGCAGACTATAGAGATCAGCTCCGCTTAAAATATGCAGGGTTGTTCATATTTTTGTGTTGAATCTACTCCCTTCGTGCTGAAAGTGGGTGTGTATACTAAGGGGCTGATTTTACAAAATTGGAGCTCAAAGCCTGTGGCATTTTTGAAAGTGAGCCTTTGTCCCCCGTCAGAAACATCTGACCCTAAACCAGCTTCTCAGGGTCTCAAAGATCATTATCCATGTTACCAACTTAAACACCATGAAACGTCAGTCGTAAGAATTATCGGCCACCCTCAGATTTATTCCAATGATTCCCAGTTTAAAACACATCTAGTGGCTGAGTGGACAGGGACCCAGTTTAGTAACTTGAAATCTGGCACCGAATTGTAAAAATAAATGAATGAGAGTTGTGGTTACTTAGCACCTCTGAAATCACACCACTTTAAGGGCCTAAATGTGGAATTAAGTGTCTAATTTTGGGCACTCTAGTTTCTAAAATTTGTCCTGTGTGTTAAAAGTTCACCAGGATAACATCCCTTGAAATGTACCTGCTTATCTGCATCTTGTGATGAAGGAGCTCTAGGAATCCAAGTTTATATGTGCCATCCGTTCTCAGGGCCCTCGGTGCAGCCCCATTTTGTTTATGCCCCAATCACTCCTCAGGGATTTCATTTTAATTTCCGTTAGCAGGCCTGTACTGGGACTCTGTGATTTGATTGGGTGTGTATGTGTGCAAAGCTCTGCAGAAGAGATTAAAGCTCTAATAGAGACGGCGACTGTGAAATGTAATTAAATTTGATTAAAATATATTCAATTTAGCTGGAGATTATTCCAAGTTAGGATTCTTGGAAAGAAACCAGCCTATTAATTGAGACCCTTAGCATGGCGCAAAGCAGTGCAGTATTAAAATTAATTTATAGATCACTCTGTTCTTTTATCATCACATCCTCTCTACATCATCTTGGTAGAAGACAGACGTTTGGTTATTGATCCTGATCCTGAGTCATTCTCTTGCGGAAACGAAGTAATTGACCTTGGCAGGCACAAATAAGAAGTTGGGTATCACAGTTTGTACTTGCAGCAACACGACCGTAAGCGCCAGGGCTGCTACTGTGATTCTAAATGGTGAAGAGCTGCACGGAAGGTAGCTGTTAAGGACCCAATCCAGAATGGGACTCTCTCCTGTCTTCAGTAGGCTTTGGACCAGGCCCTGATTGTCTGTGGCCAAGGCTGTCGTGACTTCAACCGGGAGCTTGCTGAATAAAACCGAAAACAGAGCTACCTGTTGTGAACCACGCAAAGATCAGTTGTTTCCCTGCCCAAAGCCAGAGGCTGGCCCAGTACATGGGGAGGGAGGGAACTTGCAAGGCGTGAATTCACTGTGCATCCCAGATTTAAAGAGCAGTTGTGGTCAGGAAGGTGATTCGGACATGCAGGCTCTGGCCTGTGCAGGATCTCTCTCCAGATTAAAGACAAGGGCAGCTGCAAGCTGCTCCGTTTTATGTAAATCCGGTACAGGCCCCAGGTTCCTGGCAAACTGCCACAGTAGCTCTCAGCCGCACAAAGTCATCCCTGCGCTAGGCCATAGGGCCAGCCTGCAGCATTGGGGGCTTAATCGCTTTCAGGTGATGACAGGAGAAAGAGAAAAACAACCTAGTATCCAATTCTAGTGCATTCTGATGTAGTCCAGAGCCTGTCGTGTGCTGTCGTCCTCCAGCTGTGAAGCTCTCCTGGCCTCAGAACTGTAGCTGCTGATTGGAATCCTCTTGAACAGTTTACTATTTTGCAGGGTTACATTGTGGCATTTGAACCCCAGCGTTCGTTCAGTTGCCGTGGCTTTTCCACATCCATATTTCCATCTCTTTTAGGTGATACACAACTACGGCCACGGTGGTTTCGGACTCACCATCCACTGGGGTTGTGCCATGGAGGCCGCCAGGATCTTCGGAAGGATTCTAGAAGAAAAGAAGCTGGCCCGACCACCACAGTCCCACCTTTGATTTAACAGAAATACTCTAATGATCATTCACATTTTTTCCATGGCAAATCTGCGATAGGCCCACAGCAATAGTAGAGGATGGATGGGAAGAAACTGTTGGTTGTGTGCAGCAGTCACATGTCTAACAATAACACCAGTAGCTAGGAAGTCGCAGGGCAAAGGCAGAAAGAAATAACTCAGTGATGCATGTTCTCTGTTTGATGCCCTCAGCAGCTCCAAGACTGGTCTCTAGGGTACAGTTTTTGGATTGTTACCAATTAACTCCCTGTTGCTACTGTTTGCCAGGTGGCTGGCTCATCCTTGCTCTGTTCTCCTATAAACTACACCATGGAAACATAAATCAAACCTGTGTTGTTGTAGATGGTCCCTGCAGTGAAGCACCCAGACACTGCTAGGTCAGTCTCCAAAGGGCAGACGGAGTTCAGCTAACTCTTCGCTGGCCTCTGAGATGTGTTAGCGTTGCTGGTCAGGACCTGAAGCTGATCCAATGTCAGCTGAGGTCTTAGCTTGCTGTTCAGCCAGCCAGCACATAGTTAGATTTGTAAGCCGTGCCCAAGAGATAAAAGCTCCTTAATGGAAAGAGGCTCTCGAACTCCTGCGGAAGTAGCAGCGGGTCTAAGGTCTGGTCTATACTACCCGCCTGAATCGGCGGGTAGAAATCGACCTCTCGGGGATCGATTTATCGCGTCCCGTTGGGACGCGACAATCGATCCCCGAATCGGCGCTCTAACTCCACCAGCAGAGGTGGTAGTAAGCGCCGCCGACAAAAAGCGGCAGAAGTCGATTTTGCCGCCGTCCTCACAACGGGGTAAGTCGGCTGCAATATGTCGAATTCAGCTACGCTATTCACGTAGCTGAATTTGCGTATCTTAAATCGACTCCCCGCTGTAGTGTAGATGTACCCTAAGATACATGCTGAAGGCAGAGCAGTTTTTCTTACATTGAAGTTGGGACTAAAGCATTTGGCTATTGTACACGTTCTACTGCTAGACACGTTGTTCCCAAAGACCGGGTTTTCAGATAATTTATATAGCAGCAAAGGGAACATCCTAAGGGAACTCAGGCTCTGTGTTTGCCAAATTCTACATATAGCAGAGATGATAGGCAGAGTTGCTGCACCTACACCTAAAATAGACGTTGGCACTTCAGTCTCTCATTTCTTTTCACCTTGGTACATCACTGGAAACATTAGCTTGTGAAAAGGTCTGACTCTTGTTAAATTGCACCTGCTGTACAGATTGCACATGGGGCTGCCAGGAGGTTACAAGGCCTTGGGGTGGGGTATAGCCTGTGCAGAACTAGGGCTATCATCAGCAAGGTGTTGTGCAATGAGTTGGCTTGCTCCAGCCTGGTCTCTCCTCCCTCAGTTTGGTCTGGTCAGGGTCCAGATCAGGAGGCATAAGATGCAGGAAAGTTACCTTTTGGCCACCCAGTGGTCAAGAGAAAATGCCCCCAACTCAAAAGACCAGAGAGTCCTCAAAGGAGAGCACTCTCCAAGAAGGCTGTGTCCAGCATTCAGCATCACAGTGCGAAGTCCCCTCAGAACCCAGTTCTGCTGCCTTGTCTACAAATATGGGGCCCTTCCCATCTTCAAGACTATTCCCAGTGGTTGCCATGGTAATGTGTAACCCCATTAGGAGTGTGGGGCTCTTCTCACCGTAACACTGTCAGGCTGCAGACTGCCAAGCCTAGCCCATTGGGTTTCATTCTTCACGTACATCTTCCCAGTGTGGGCCAGAGTCTCCTGAGTCACCGTTTACCTCCTTTCGCTTAACAGTAGAAAATCTCAGAGCCACCAGCTCCCATCCCACCCAACACAGCTTGTTCAGGAGGCTGGTTAGGCTTGTGCCACTTGACGAATGCAGGGCCAGTTGCTTTAAGGAGGATGCACCAGAAAATTTGAAAGGCATGTGGCCACGGCCCTTTCTCCTTCTCTGCCTCTTTTAAAGGCCTGTGCATGACAGTCACATGTCCCAGGTGGTGGTGAGTAGCTGGATGTAATAAAAGATGCCTTTGATGGAACATTCCCTTTGAAGAGTGAGGAGGTCTGAACATAGGCCTGGGAGCTAGGAACTTCAGCTTTGACATTGACTCCCTCCGTTCCTCTGGACAAGTCATTTTACTTTTACGAGTGCCCCGTTTGTACAGTACGGGGTGGTTGTGAGCTATAATTCATAAGGGAGAGATTTTCAAAGGCACAAATGGACATTAAGTGCTCAGCTCCAACTGACTGTCAATCACAATCACAAGGGTAATATCACAAGATTTAAAAAAAATGAAAGTTTACAACTGGTTAATGTGAATCCTAATGATCTGTGATACCACTTCCACAGAAACTATCCAATGAAGCAGTCATCTACTCAATTTCACTTAGTGTCAATAGGAGAGCTGAAGGACCAGATTCTGTTCTTCCTCAGACTGGTGTAACTAACTCACTTGACTTCAGAAGAGTTACATCAATGTAAATCTGCAATAACAAATCATCATATAGCCCTAAGTAAACGTTGGGTTCATCAGAGCTTAAAGCACACGGGAGCTATTACTCTTCATTGCTTGAGATGACAAATGTGCTCCTAAATTGGCTATTAAAAAATATTAACAGAGCTGATTAGGTGTATGATTCTATTTGCAGTCTAATGGCTTAAAGGCTAGTTTCTAATATTTGTGCCTGCTAAAGGTCAGATCTAAATGTGCCCACACATGATGCTTCTCCTGTTAGTGATGGGATTGACAAGGTCGGAAGTGCTAATTTAACAGAAACACTCCAGATCTTCATTCCATGTTTCCAGTATTTTAGCTCTATCAATTTGTAACTAAAATTTGATGAATTGCCACAATTCTAGGGCCTGGACAAACAGAAAGTTCTGAAATGTATAACGTGAAATTACCTAGTTGGCTAAATATTATTGCTAGTGGGCAAGTGACCATTAAAAACACAATCCCAGCTGGCACAATTTGGAACCTGTGTAATTGAGATAATTTGTTGATTTCAGTGTATACAAAGCATCAGTACTTAAACTCTAGGCTCTGTTAACAGTCTCAACAGAGATTCCCAGGACTGAACAGAACTGGAGATTTTCCTTCCTACATCAGGGTTGAGGCACATAAGCAGGGGAATTGGGGTGGAAGCTTGCACTGCCACGGTCCACCTTGTACCTGCTCTGTAGACGAAAGCTCCCAATCTCCTGGGGCTGCCAATCAGCACTGTTTGCCTCTCAGTTCTCCACAACAATTACACCCTGTCATGAAGCAAAGCCAGAAGTAGGTCAAAGGTCAATAAATATGTCCCCTGGGAACAAAGGAGGGTCATATTGCGCTGGAAGAAGTGATGTGAGAGCCTCAGAAATGGCCTGAGAGTCCAGTAAGTTCAGAGAAACCTCCAAAAGCTTAACCTCCTGCCCACGCCCAGACACTACTGTCACAACCCAGTCCCATTCTGTAGCTATTGCTTACTCCTACACCAACAGATAGATGTCTCCTTCCAGATGGATTGTGGCTTCACTGTAGCTGCACATTAAGTATGTACAACCTCAGGTTACAGAGTGCTTGAAGCCCATTGGTCATTTTGACCCAGACATGAAGGAAATTCCATCTATGAATTACCGGACATCAGAAGGAGAATAAATCATTTTAGGGTTAAAGGGACAGTGTCAGGTCAAATATGGCCTGAAATTTTATAAAAATAATCATTTGCAAAATCTAAAGCCAGTACGTTTCCATCAAATACAATCTGAATGGGAAGGTTTAACAAATAAACATTCCTTTGCAGTGTATGCGCCACTGAGGACATGACAGTGGAACCTGCTAGAAAGTTACTACAGACAAACAGACAGTCTATTCTCATTGCGCAAGCTACGTGAATTTCAAAAAGTAAACAAAGATCTTAAATAATGAATAGTAAATCAAGTCTTTAAAGCCCTTTCAGTTTTAATAAGCTATGGGTTATTTATAAAGGAGTTAAGAAAACGTGTAATTTTTCACCTGGCAGTATCCCTTCAAGTGTGAAACAAATACACAATTAAGGGTCTAATTTTTAGAACCCACAGATCCAACTGAAATCAGTGGGAGTTTCAGATGTCTAGGATGTCTAAAAATCAGGACAAATATCCTGTGAAACGACTGACCCTTCATAACAGCTGCAGTTATCAAGGTCCCATAATGGATTACACATCTAGGGCAGCAAAAGCATCATTACTGTAAAAACTATTAATTTATTCAACATAAAATATCAAGTGTGGAATCAAACTATCCAATGTTGCATTATTAACATAGGAACAAAAAGAATATTGTACAACAAGCTCAATATACACAAAGTTTTTTAAACATTAAAATGTATCCAGCTTAGAAACTGTACATTCAAACACAAGATAACATTCAGTGTTCTTTCAGCAAGCATTTAGGAATACTAAATCACTCGTCAAAGCATGCTTGGAGAATTACATTCCCCACAACAGCTCTGCACATTAATTAATTGGACAGTTAACATATCTGTGAGCCCCAGAATTCTGTTTGCTCCTAAGTTTAATTCAAAAGGATCTCATTTTATTTTTTAAAATGAACTAGCTATATTAATTCCTTCCCCAGTGAAAAATACACAACAGTGTTTAAAACAGAATCTTTGGAAGCTTAATTATATACATTAATAATGTTGCCATATTAACAAAATATGACGTGACTATTTATAGGCTATAGTGCATTAACCCAAATGTTAGTCAGCTTTTCTCAATGGACACGCTGGAACGTCCTTCTCCGTTATTAACAACATCATTCAGGGACACTCACTCACTTCAGCTGCTTAAGGGCCAGATCCTGCTCCCACTCAAGTCAGTAGCAAAACTCCTATTGACTTCAGTGACACAGATTCAGCTCTTAAGGGCCTGATCCTGTCCCCTTTTACCTGGAGTCTGATTCAAAGCACATGGGAGTCAGTGGAAAGCCTCCTACTGACTTTAATGGGCTTTCCATCAGGCCTCAAGTAGGGACTGCTGTTCTTGACTGAAGGCCTATGAATTATAGTTACCTCAGCAGGGCCGATCCTGGTATTTTTATAACAAGGTACATTTTTCAATGCAGCATTTATATAAAACGAAAAGCAAAAATGCCTCTAAATGGCTTTTTATAATATTGTAAATGTCATATGTTAAACAGGTATCAGCTTCTCAACAGGATTAAAAGCCTTTGCATAGCCTATAAATATCTATTAAAATGAAATATTTTATTGGAGGTGTGTGTATATAAATACACACATACACACACACACATACACTTCACATAAAACTTTCTGAATGCACATTTTGAAGGCCATTGCAATGTCACATCTTCAAACTGTTGAATGCTGACTCAAAAATCAAAGCAGTGTGTGCATATGATCGTTTGAAAGGCAGAAGTCGATTTTTAAGTAGAGGAGGAGCTCAATCGCAAGCTAAAAGGCTCATTAGCTAGCCTGTTAACACAGCAATCCTGTGAGCCTGTAGGTTTCATGCATATGTTCTCTCCTCTAACACATACTTACAATGAATTGAGTTTTCAAAAGAGTCTCCAGTTCTGGGCATCCAACTAACTGCAAGCACAAATGATAGAAGTTGGCTGTCTAACCATGCTTCCCATCAGGTAGGGATCTAAATTCTATCATTTGTGCTTGCAACTGGTTACAGGTACCAAATTACAGACCAGGCTCAGGCCCTATCTAGTCTTTTCATTGTAAGGTTCAGGGACCACCTTACACAGCTGTGCTCATGAATCCAAAAGCTAATACGAGTTGCACTCTGGCTATCTGAATGTTACAATATGCAATCTAAAACCATTCAGGGCTTGTTTCTCCCCTCAGAAACATGCTGTATATCTTGTGTGCATTACCCCAGGTGAGAGCGGCAGGTAAACAAGCAGGTGTGCCACATGAGTTTGAGGGCAGCACTGAGCCACTTGCATAATACACGAGGGAGGGATATCCAGTTAGAATCTGAATGGTGAGGAGATGAGAAGGAACTATTCCCATTGTCTGCTAGTTAAGAGTACTTTCTGTTCACCTTTAGCGGTTCTCAAACTGTGGGTCGGGACCACAAAGTGGGCTGCAACCCCATTTTAATGGGGTGGCCAGGGCTGACAGACTTACTGGGGCCTGGGGCTGAAGCCCGAACCCCACTACCCAGGGCCAAAGCCCAAGCCCCACCGCCCAGGGCCAAAGCCGAAGCCCAAGGGCTTCAGCCCTTGGTGGCAGGGCTCAAGTTACAGGCCCCCTGCCTGGGGATGTAGCCCTTGGGCTTCAGCTTGGCCCCCCGCCCGGAGTGGTGGGGCTTGGGCGAACTCAGGCATCGGTCCCCCCTCCTGGGGTCTTGTAGTAATTTTTGTTGTCAGAAGGGAGTCATGGTGCAAGGAAGTTTGAGAACCCCTGCTTTAGGTTGATTGGAACTTTTAGCATATTGGAGAGTCAACACTGAATACAGAACTAATAGACAGGCAGAGATACTCATACCAATGTAAAGTGTTAGTACTAGAAATGGACAACATTCTCCTATGCCATCAAACATGTAAAGCTGGATATCTCTGAACTGAATTACATTTTAAATGAAAATGTCACATTCACCTGTTCAGACCAGCCCGCTATTTCTGGAGTGCTTCATTGTAAACACCATCTTTTAATGCTAGGTGACTATATAGACTTTGGGTCCCTTGTCAGTCTTACACCTCCTGCACCATAAGATGCCTCCATGCAGAATGCCACCAATTGATTTGGCCATTCCTGGTAGTTTGAAGATCTTCAAATTCCTTTAAGGAATTTCCCATATATAATTTCATATAATGGTATAAGTTAAACAGCCTAGTACATCTTGGAGAGTTATACTGTGCAATAGCTCTGCATTTCTGTAAGTGAAAGTTGAATGTAGATTGGGTTCTCTTATTTTGCACCCATTGGCAGACACAATGAACTATTCCAGCCCCAGAGAAAAGGACTTTATAGGGAACGGCTTGGTCCACCATGTAGTTAAAATATGGTCTTGTGCAAATCCATAGCATGCACAACACTATGTTTCTGTGAAATGACTGACCACACATATTATTGAAAATGTATTGCTTCCCATGGGCTAGTGACTAGAATTAAGTACCTTCAGTTACATCTGATAGTGTATTCCATAGGCTGGATTTCTGGAAAAATACCAAGACCCATGGACGATAACTGTCTGATTTTGTTACACATTTCTTTGCTTTACATCCATCAAGTTTTGAAATCTGAATCCCCATTTATGGACAGATTCCTTACAAACCAAAAGGCTATATAGATAGTACATATGAATTGAGTTGTCCTCACCTGAACTATACCGCTCCCTGTGGTGAGGGAAAGAACTGCATCGACTACATCAAAATTGCTGGGGGAGAGTCAATCTTCTGCTGATGACACTGGTATAGCTCTTCCCAGGACGACTTCTCATTTAAGATGTGATGCCAATTACATTCCTTCATAACTTGCCATTACATTCCATGTACAACTGGCAGCTACTCTAGAGTTCTGCCCAGCTGACAGAGAACCTGCTCCTGTTGGGAGACCCATGAAGGCAGTTCCATCGAAAGTGCTACAAGCAGCTGTTCAGATTAAGACATGTGTGTCATAGGCATTGGCTACATCACTATGGGAACGTACTTATGCAAATTGAACAGAAACATACCTGGACCCATGCAGTAAACCACAGCGTGCATCTCCACACACACAGAGACATCAGGACAGCTGAAGCAGTCTTCACCAATGCAACAGACAGAGGGCTCAATGCTTCTGGCAATGTTAGAAAAGTTAAATTCTGTTCCAAACTGCTAGAATTTACATTTCTCATATAGTGTCCCATCTCTGCATCCAACAGCACTCTTCACAGACTCAAACTACTCTGCCTTGAGGAAAGCAAACGCTCAAGATACGTGCCAAACAACCTTCTCAGTGCCTGGTAATTTCCAAGGAACAGAACTTATAGGCAAGGGAACTGGAAAGCATTGGTTGGTTTGCTGTTACAACATGTTGTTGTTGATGACTAAAAAGTGCAAGGCAGGCATCTCATTTAATAACCCTATTCTGTAGTGTATGGAACCCACCGTGTGTTATGCCAGGTACACAGTAAATATTAATCTTTTGCTTTTAGGCATCAAAAGTACTGTTTTTTTTTTTAAATTTTACAGCTGATACTGAATTGCATTCAGTTAGCTATTTGCTTGACACAGGACATTTTAAGCTCAGTATCTGACCATGCAAGCACAACAGACTATTAAAAAAGCCCTTCTCTCTGAACTTCAAATGACATCCTGATCAAATGTCTCTCGTTACACAAGTAAATTTTTATGAGTGTGAGCAAAGAGTAGTAAAGACACAATTTGCTTAGGTCCAAATCAAAAGTTCCTGCATTTTAACACCTGACATTGGCAGTGACTGCACGGTTGGCTTTATACGCTTGGTTTTTAAAAATACAATTCTTGCTTGTTTCATCCTTCCTTGCAAGGGGCCGGGGGGGCTCATGTCCTATCATTCCTGTGATCCAGAATTTGACCTGGTGACTCCCATGTTGTGGGATCCTCTCCCAACCATCTCTTGTCCCCATTCTCTGTGGCTGGACTCCTGCAGACCACGCCCTTTTGTTTCAATGGGCAAAAAACAGGAAGCCACGGCTGCCAACAGGCAGCATCCACTGTAAACCACCAGAGTTAAATAGACTGAAGATTCCAGCATCACCTAGGGGAAAGTAAGTGAAAAGGTAAGAAAAGATTAACTGAATCCACTGCAAAAGAAAACAAAAATTTTGAGACTGGAGTAGAAATGTTAACTCCTTTAAGGGAAAACATCACTTTTTAAAAGCCACTATATTACATACTTTTCTTTCTTTTTAGATAATACTTATCCCTTAAATACACACAAAATACCTTGGATTAAGATTCACATCACCCATCTGAGGTAGGCTAATGTTATCCTTACTTCATAGATAGGGAAACCGTGGCAGAGAAATAAAGTGACTTGCCCAAGTCCAGTGTCAGAGCTAGGACTTCCTGGCTCCCAGTCCTGTAGTTGGGCCACTAGCTACCCTCTCTCTAAGGAGTCTCAAGAAAGTGATTTGCAACCATACAAATAAAATGAGGATCAGAAAATTGCTTCTCAGACTTCATGTACTGACCCATTTGTCAGTTCTCTCACTTTTACTGACTCCCTCCCTTTTCAATGAGTCCTTCAGTCTCTTCCTTCTCCAGCAAGTCCTGATGCACTGGAATGAAAACCCCATCGCTGAACAATCCCTGCTTTGGGAAGGTTCAGCTCTGAACTTCGTGGCTCAGATCCATTGCTAACAGAAATATATGTCAGTGTCTGGAACTCATCAATAGTCTCTACTTCAATCACCCCCTGTGGCTGCTTATTCCATTTGTTTTTGTTATTGCCCTTTGAATGAAGAAATCTTGCCTGAGCTCCCTGCTTATTCTGATCCTCTGGCTAGTGTGAAAAATGCCTCTTTATGGACTTTAATATTACATCACTTTAAAGTCTCCGATATTCCACTTCATCTTAGAAAAGAGACAACTAAGGGGGAAATGATAGCGGTCTATAAAATCATGAATAGTGTGGAGAAAGTGAATAGGGAAGTGCTGTTTACCCCTTCCCATAACATAAGAACGAGGGATCTCCTAATGAAATCAATAGGCTGCAGGTTTAAAACAACAAAAGGAAGTACTTCTTCACACAATGCACAGTCAAGCTGTGGAGCTCATTGCCAGGGTATATTGTGAAGGCCAAAAGTATAACTGGGTTCAAAAAAGAATTAAATAAGTTCATGGAAGATAGGTCCATCAATGGCTATTAGCCAAGAAAGTCAAGGATGCAACCCCATGCCCTCAGTGTCCCTAAACTTCCAACTGACAGACTCTGAGACTGGATGATGGGATGGATCACTCGAAATTGTCCTGTTCTGTTCATTCCCTCTGAAGCATCTGGCACCGGCCACTGTCAGAAGACAGGACACTGGGCTAGATGGGCAGTTGGTCTGACCCAGTCTGGCTGTTCCTATGTTCTTATGAGAAATTGATCATCTCTCTTAAGGTTCAAAGATCAGAAAAAAGTTGAGGCCTGTTCCCATCTTGGTTGCCCTGCACACACCCTCTCCAATGCAACAATCCCCTTTCAGTGGTATGGTGACTACTACTACAGATGGAATCCACTTCAGGCTCTGTGACACTCTGAGAATCTGCATCCCTTGGGATAGCATGGGAAGAGGTCGGCCACCCAAGTGTGGGTTTTTGAGTGCATTATGCCTATGGAGACTCAAGAAGGTGCAGTGCTCCTGGCATGCAGTGAGGAGAGCAGACATCTAGCACAGATCTCCAGTCAATTCCCAATGTGTAGAGATAATGGGGTAATGGCCAGGCCCTACCCTTGTAGCCTACATCCCCCTGAGTTACTGATCACTATGAGCAGTGTTAATGGCACCCTACACTGTCATGTATGGTCTCTACTGTGTGGGAGCAATGGTGGGAAAAGGGCACTACATTGGGGCTAACCTGGTTTGGCTTCAGGTACCCCCACTGCCTCAGTTTCCCTTCCTCCCCAGTTAGTCAGACCTCTCCCTGTGGATATTTTCACAATAACCCTCCCCTTCAGCAGTCTGATTCATTAACATAAAGTTCAAAGCACCACAAGTCTTCCACGCAGCCTTCTGTGAGGGCACGGCCCTTGGTGCAGGGTTCTTAGTCCTGTCCCTGCTGAGGCTTGTTCCCCCCACCTTTCTTAGCCAGCTCCTGCTCCCTGCAGGTTTGAACTCCCCAAGCCACCTGCATGGAACCACTAACACAGCCCCTTTACCCTTTGAGACTCCCACAACTGACCTCAGACTGTCCTTCCATCCCCCAGCAGGCCTGATTCCTACTCACATGCTCCCATCATGTGATCCCTGGATTGAAAGGTAAATCAGTCACAGGAGAGGCTGAGTCCAGCTCTCCCTTAAAGGGCTAGCTCACCCTCTGACAGGCACCAACATACTTCCTCCACTCCAACATACTTGGGTGAGGACAGGGCCGGTGCAAGGAAGTTTCGCGCCCTAGGCGAAACTTCCACCTTGCGCCCCCCCCCCCGAGCCCTGCAGCAGCTCCCCACCCACCCTCCGCCCTGAGGCACCCCCCCCGCGCCAGCTCCGCCCCCCGCCCTGAGGTGCCCCCCCGCCCGTGCCAGCTCCTTCCCCCAGGGAGCCATGTGGCAGCTCCCCACCCCAGCTCACCTCTGCTCCGCCTCCTCCCCAAGCACGCCACCCCCACTCTAATTCTCCTCCCATTCCAGGCTTGTGGCGCCAAACAGCTGGTTAGCGCCGCAAGCCTGGGAGGCGGGAGAAGTTGAGCAGCGACAGCGTGTTTGGGGAGGGGGCGTAGCAGAGGTGAGCTGGGGTGGGGAGCCTTGCGGTAGCTCGCCCCCCCACCCTGAGGCACCCCCACGGCAGCTCCCCACCCCCTTGGCCCGGGGAGCCGTGCGGCAGCTCCCCACCCCAGCTCACCTCTGCTCCGCCTCCTCCCCGAGCACGCCGCCCCCGCTCTAATTCTCCTCCCTTCCCAGGTTTGCTGCGCCAAACAGCTGATTGGCGCTGCAAGCCTGGGAGGCGGAAGAAGTGGAGCAGCGACTGCGTGCTCGGGGAGGGGGCGTAGGAACGCTGTAAAAAAAAAATTGGGGGCACTGCTTTTTGGCGCCCCCAAATCTTGGCGCCCCAGGCAACCGCCTAGTTTGCCTTAATGGTAGCACCGGCCCTGGGTGAGGACTGCCATCAACTGGCCTTAATACAGAAAGGCTGTTTTCTCCATCGCATTCTTGTGCTACTAAAATGTTCAGAAGAGAGGGAGTTTTACCTGTGCAATAAATGGAGTTATTAAGGCTCCCACTCTGGCCATTCCACTGCATGTTCCTAGGCCCAGAGCACGAGTAGCTGTTGGGTAAACCTGTAGACAAAGCATCACCACGTTAACCCCAGGATACAGCTCTCTTCCTACCTTACACCGCTTGACCAAAGAGCGATACTACATGTAAGTTCTGTCAGGTCTAGAACACTCAGACAACATAATGGCTCAAGAAATTGTAGCCTGTATAAGGCCTATTATGAGAAGATCATAAAATTCAGCTGTCCCACCAGGGCCTCATTCCCATTAAAGCTTCTTGTTACAAAAATGACCTTACTCACCTCAGGAGTGTAAACATAAGCAGCCTGAAATCCTCCTGAAATGAAAGCTCTTGCGATGAAGAGCAGCACAGTAAGAACATTTCTGTGAGAATAAGGAGAGCAGGGGTTGGATTGTTCAGTACAGTTTTTATTTGAATTTAGAGACAAGTAGCAATTAAAAAAAGATGCTAAATTTTATTAGCTAGATCCATTTTGTTTTTATTGACCCTCCTCCGTTTTTCTGGACCTTTAATACAAGGACGGTTCAAAAAAATCTGTGATCACTACAGACACCTGGGCTTTTCTAAGAGTCTGCATTTCGACGGAACACTATGAACAGCCAGTGACCAGTGAAGTAAATTACATGTACTAGTCCCAGCCTAAAGATATTCGGATGAGGAAAATATGCACTAAATAATTGACCTTACACTAGTCTGACACTGAGATAACTCAACTGGAGTACAATTGGAGTAAATGAGATCAGAATCAGGCTGTGGGTTTCCTGTGTAAAGGTGTGAAATTGGACACACTTGGTTATTTATTCATATTCTTAGGATTTATTATTATTATTTATACAGTGCCTGAAAATGTTCTAGGAGCTCTTACTACACAAGACAGTCCAGCAACAACTAAGATGCCATTTCTGTGCCCCCTCCCACCCCAGCCCCAGAGTGACAGGAAGGCCAAAATATTCCAAAAGGCTTAACACTCGTAATCAGAGGCAGATTTTCCAAATTGCTCAGCACACTGAGTCAATGGTGGGCACTCAGCTCCTGTGAAAATCTGGCCATAAGTGTCACAATGGAAGATGCTGGGTACTGTGCACTTTGGAAAATCTGGCCTCTGGGTCAAAAATTTAGCCCTGAGCTCTTTGGAAAATTGGGCCCTAACTGGCTGCAATGTCAAAATACAGGTTCCTTCCATCAGTGCAGTAATTTCCAGATTCTTAGGTCAAATGTACCGATTTTCCAGGCCAAGACCTCAACTTCACTAGTCAGTGCCCATCGCCTGCCCTGTAATTGCACATTCTAATCCATAACACAGCTTAGACTGCTCTGAACCCCAGTCTCACAGTTAAAGGCCCAGCTCTGCTGCAAATTGGCACGAGTAACTGAATGGGAGGCAAGTACACAGCAGTGGAGCGCAGCCCAGAGGTTCATCATTCATTTGGCAAGTGGATAACTAGATAACTAATTGCAAAACTAGAGGAACCAGCATTACTACATGTACTGGTAGTTGAGACCCACTGCACAAGACTTGATTTAGAACTTTTTTCAGAGAGCTATTTCCTACTTTGATGTCAACTATTATCCCCTTTGGTGTATTCTGAACACAGGACTTTGGAGAAGACAGGCTTTCTCCCCTCCCGCTTCTCTTATTTTTCTTCTAAACACTCTGTAGAGAAAAGCCTAACTTTTCTTTTGAAATCTTTTCACAAATTAACTTGGTCAATTCTTGGCTCTTAAAACCATCACTTTCAACCTATTGTCCCATATGGAAGAGTAAATGGATCAGGGTTTAGTTTTTACTTTGTGCTGCGTACCTTCCAACGCAGAGAAATAACAGAAGACTACAAAACGAGAAGACAAAAAAGGACAGCGCCATGGTTTTTTTACGGCCTATCCGATCAATAATCCAGAGGGTCACCAGAACACCTGTATGGGAAGAGAAATTGATTGGCCCACATCTGTAGAATGAGTTCAGATCGAGCTGCAGCATCCAGCAATTACCACACAATGTTATTTGGCTTTGTAATTTATTTCCTTTTTGTGTGACTCTGTTGCAAGTGAAAGGAGCCAGATTGGCAATCCAAGGGAAGCGGTTTCCCTACGGACAAAACATGTACAACACAGGCACTGGAGCTGCACTCACACCAGAGCTGGATTTGTCACTGAGATTTCAATCCAGAGCAGTGATAATATCCTGAATCACTGCCTTGTGATAGGCCATCTCAAGCCGATTAGTACCTAGGGATGTAGTCATAAGTCTAATGGAACAATATTCATATTGCTACCATATGTCACCTATCTTTCTTGCTCTATTGTCACACTGCTCATTTAAATAATTGTGACTTTAAAAGTCATGGCTCTGATGGTGTACAAGGCTGGGAAGGTCCAACCCTGAGTAACCATCCCCAGGATCCTTTACAAATAATTCTGGAAAGCCAACGCCTGGATGAAAGTTTATATGACTCTGTTGCTTCAACAGAAATTCATTGGATGATAAAATCCTACTGCATTGTTACTCTTCCTCAGAATACATGGCCTGTGGTTTGGACTGGAGCCATAACCAGATTGGCCACTGTGGCTTCTCAAGACACTTCCCAGAGACTGCTTCTGCAGTAAGCCTCTGTGGGAGGTTAGATCACAGAACCCCCGCTTGGGAGCTGCCACCTGCAATGCTCCTGCTTTCCCTGCCAGCTCGGGACCCCAGCACCCTGTCTTGCTGAGCCAGACACGCCCATCTGCTCCAGCACAGACCCAGGGTCTGAATTACTTGCCCCAAAGCCGCAGATGGGCGTGTCTGGCTCAGCAAGACAGGATGCTGGGGTCCCGAGCTGGCAGAGAAAGCAGGGGCAGAAGTAGGCCTGGCACATCGGTTGGCAGTTTCCAAGGGGGGTTCTGTGATCTAACCCGTCACAGCCTCCATGCAGTGATGCACTGGCACTTATACGGTCACTTACCTGGGAACTCCGATAAAGTGGTCCAGAGCAGATCAGTGTAGTCTTCCTCTGTCAGATACTCACAGGCCAGGCTGCATTTTGCTTTAACTGCTTTCCTTCTACTGGAAACTGGGGGAGGAGAAAGAAGAAGCATTTGTGATATTTTAAGTAATCTCTTCTCTGCTGATTCTCCCATACACCTGCTGTGCTTTTGTGATTCTGTAAACTTGCTGCTGAAACCAGTGGAGTGGATGTGGCTGGAATTCAGCAGCACAGCAGGTGCACTTTACCTGAATGTATTGTACCCAGAACACCTAGCCAAAGCCAAACAGTTCCTAAGCAGTCTTGCTTCTAGTAGGATGCAACCCTGACCTGAAGACTGATGATTTACACTATTTTTTAAAATCAGAACAGGCTTCTGTGATCTCAGGCTAGTGATGTCGCCTTCTGTGTCTCAGTAACCCCACCTGTAAAATGGGGATAACAATACCTTACCTACACCACAGACCTACGTTTTAACCACTAGACCACAGTATCTCCCAATAACTACCCACATTTTTCTAGTATCCAAAGTTGGATTTCTCATTCTACTCCCAGGCTGCTAGACAAGCTCTGAATTGATACCTTCTCATAGCAATACCCATCCCCTTTGTATAATTTCCCAACCGGCAGGGTGTGTTCCATAATTGAGTGTGTTCAGAATACAGTAACACTCTCCCTAGGGGAATCTAATTTTCAAGGAGTTTTAAAGCTCTTCTTTATACAGTTAAAACACTGACAATAACACAACAAACTGCAACAGAAAAGATGCTGAATTTCTATGCAATATCTTTCCCCCAGCAGTTCTTTACGTTTCAAGCACCCAGAAGCCCTATGGCAGCTGGCAATTTTCGATTTCAGACCTAATTAGGCCTGGCAGTGGCAAATCTGGAAAGTCACATTTATGGAATCACTCTTTATTCAAGAAGAATAAACACTTGCCTCTAATAAGCCTCCTTTGCAGGCTCCACTGCTACTGCACAACTTGGATGTGGCCACCACAGAACCCCTATGCCTCAAGCAGCAAGCAGGGTACGGGAGCTGATTTATGTTCAAAATTAACAAACTCGTAACAAGGTTTCCTAAAGTGTGTGCTAGAAATTGTGACCCTTTCCAAGTCTTCAGCAGAAGCTGGTCCAATAAAAGGAATCCCACCTTTTTTCTCTCATCTACAGGGCATATTTAGAAAGAAGAGAAGGGCTAATACTCACTGCTGCAGACATCCCCTGCTTGAAAGAGCTCTGTAGTTAATAAAACTAACCCATAATAAGAAAAGGCATTGGAAAACCTGCGAGGAAGGAAATGAGAGAGGAAGTCTGAGATGGTCAGACATATAAGATAAGCAATGTGAATCAAAATGGAACCGAACGGAAGTGAGGACTTCCATTAAATACTCTCTGAAAGTATGGTTCCTACTTCCATCCAGAAAATGAATAGGCCACTGGATCTTGAGTGAATGTTATTTGGTGGTTTAAGAAATTACAGTGTAATGCAGGTTTGAGGGGAGTGGGATTTGCTCCATTTTAGTGATATTGTAAATGCATCCATTGAAAAACATACATAAGCATGCTGGCACTGAACAGTTTATATCTCCTCTTACCATATAAACCAAAGCAACAATGTTGTCCATCTAAACTGGGGTGTGAAAAGGTCCCTCATTTTCCCCCGGTCTTCCTGTTTTGAAACAAACAAAAATACAGCTATTTGATTTGGTTTCTATTTAAAATTGATTTCAGGCCATAAAGAGTCAGAGGAAACTTGATTGCATAGAATGACATGCTTCCGCTCTTATGTCAGGCCATCTGATATACATTACACAGCTTAGGGCCAGCTATTCAGTCGCTGTTCAGGCCTCTTCATGCACATGAGCAGGATAAAGGAGCCACAATCTGGTCGCAGCTGCCAAGTTAAGAATTCTCCTGCCAGAGGGAATTTTCAGCTGGTGTAAAGTCATCAGAGCTGGCTCATACTACCCCAGCACGCAGGGGGGGGGGGGGGGAGAGAGAGTGTCAGCATAGAGAGCATGTAGGACACAGCTCTATTATGCCAATTCACAGGTGGTGTATGATCTCTTAGGGATGACAGCTAGTAGCTGCTGTAAATTAGAACAGCCTCTAGGTAGCTCTAATTTAGGTTGGGGCTGAGGCCAAGGCAGCTTGAGAGTCAAGGGGCTGTAAGCAGCTCCTTGATGACTCTCCTCCCCATCTCCTGTGCAGGATGGATCTTGGAGCAGGAGAGCATCTGACCCATAGTCTTGTGGTTTAGAAAAAACATTTTGCAATCCTACCCTAAAAACCAAACCTCCAAAGCAAGCAAAGCATTTCTGCACTTCTCAGCAGGAGAATTTTGGCTGGCCCAAGAATTTCTGAAGGACAAAGAAGCAAGCCAGCCTATGCAGAATTACCCCAAAGTTTGGGGGTGCTCTGGGATTTGGGGTTGTCCGACACAGAGATGGGGGCTAGCTGCAAAATTCAGATTCAACTTGGAACCCAAAATTCCACATATAGTTCTAAGGTGTTCAGATCTGGGGTTCTGATTTGGGCCCTTCAGTATTCTCATGGTCTGAGTCTCAGTATAAAGAGGCCTAAAAGTGAGTATAAATGTAATTTATGCCCATTTTACAGCCCCTTTACACTGCCACCATTTTTAGCATAAATCAGAATGAGGCCCTTAGTGTAATTCCCCATTAATTTAGCACATGTGATCACTTCTCATTAGTGTTTATTACTGGTTGAGATGCCAAAATTAAACTTAACACTGATTACTTGTGAAAGTAGCACAGTTTCTCTTATATCCAGTATTGTTAATATGTCTGTTTCCTGTACTCACCTGTCTGGAAATGATTAATTTTCCCAAAGGCATTGGAGCTCCATTTTCTGCTGCTATCCGTTTCAAAGTGGTAATAGCCTTTTCTTGGTTTCCAGATAATACATCATATCTTGCACTTTCTGGCAGCCACTATGAAAGCAAAGCAAAGCAGAGCAGAGCAGATCAGACACAATATTGTCAACGACAGGACAATAACTGACTGGGGCAGATGTGAGTAGTCTCATTAATTGCAATGAGCTGAGAAGGCTTATACAACCAGCCCTTGATGAATTACAGATTTGTCTTTCTGCCTATGAAGTGTCAATTTCTCCAACAGACTTTAAGAAATTCTAGATATCACTTTCATCTTATCATCAGGCATCCATCCCTAAACCTATCCCGCAAGAGGTCTCCTTCCATTACTTGCTTTTTATTCTTAAAAGATTTGACTATATCTTTGGAATGTTTTGGTGTTACATTCACAGCAGGAATGGTAAAATGGTCAATTAGTTAGCAGGAGTCTGAAGATATTCAAAAATGTCCATTTTTAAAGTTTTTTTTTTCAATACATAAGATTTTAAACACCTGTGTAATTATCTGGAGAGATTCCTGAAAAAAAGACAATGGCTAAAAAATAACAGCAGCCGAATAGTCAAATTATTATTCAGACAGGAGCGTATATATAGCTTGTAAGGGAATGGGTTGCTATCACATATACTTTCATCGAACAGGGTACACAAGTTCAAGTGTCCCAAATATGTGAATCTGTTTAAGAATCTGACCTGTAATAAATAGATAGCATATTATGCTGAGGTTGCCATGAGCTCTGAGAGGTTTTAATTAACCACAGATTAGATGGAAGCTGTGACTTGCAGTAAAATTATTTAAGAGTCCCAAAATGAATCAGAAAATAACTGATTTTAATAAGAGTGAGAGGTTGATCCCACTGAATTTGACTGAAACTGCATGAGTAAATTAGTGAGAGAATCCCAGTTCTGATTGGTTTCACAGTACTCCAAACGACCAGCATTCTACAGTATCAGATTACAAGCATTACATCATCAGAACAATTCTCATTGAGAAGCCTACTATTACTAGCTGTTGAAACAGCATCATTTGAAGCAGTATCATTTACATCATAATTTCAGTTTTATTAACAGGGTACCATCAGGGAACTCATTGCTGTCATGATTCCACTCCATCAAGATCCATATTAACTAGACTTTTATAGTGAAATGCGAGATTTGCTGCACAAACATCTCTCTTGTAAAGAATACCTACAAAACATAAGATGGCAAACAGCAAGAGTGGAACAGCAGAAAGAATGAGCAGCCAACGCCAGCCAAGAGTGGGCATCACAAACACTGCAAGGAGGACTTCAAATACAGTCCCAATGGCCCAAAAGACCTGCAAAAGCGAAAAGGAAATGGTCACAAAGGGGGATAAAATCATTCTGAGATGCATGGCTGATAACAGCACAGAAACTAAAAAGGAGAAGGACCATCTCTATTAATGCACTCTTCAACCGGAAGTTCTACAATCATAGAATCATAGGGTGAGACGGGATTGCAAGGGTCATCCAGTCTAAACCCCTGCCAAAATACAGCATTTGTTGTAAACTCTGTACTGTAGCGACTGGTGGTGAATCAGGGATGAGACATGTACAATGTGCACAGATGTAAGCCAAGAGAAATCCAGCCATTTGTGAATGAAATTTTTTGTCATGCTCCACGAGCTCAGCTCTGAAAACGTATTATCAATGTTCTCTGGAAAGCCATGTTTAAATGTAGATGAATAAACTGGTATTAGAGGCAGCTTCTTATCTAAAATAGCCTCATATTTCATATAGGGGAGGGCTTTTCTATATTGGTATACATTTTGTCTTCAGACTTTGTCCATAACTCTCCCTATGTTCCAAGCATTTCATAAGTCCATATTCCATTCTAAAACTCAGGTGACTGAAAACTTTGGCTAAGGAGAAAAAAAAAAAGATTTCATATGATGGGATATTTTCTGCTACTCATGTTGGTGGTTTCAAACAGTTAAATTTCACCTTCAGCAAGATCAATGTGCTGTATACATTTGTTACAGCAGAATTGCAGACAGGTAAATAATGAGTCAGATTTAATTTGTGGTTGATGGGCCAAATTCTGCTCCGATTTACAGGTGCTGCCTCAATGATGTCACTTGACAGTAGATTTTGGCCACATATATTTCACATCGCCTACAGTTTCCTCAAAACAGCTGCAAACTCCTTATGGTGTGAATGATTAAGATGATTCTAGATCCCCTTCAGTAGATACCCAGACATGATAAACTAGCTTAGGATAATAATAATCTCTCTCTAAATATAATTCTTATAAACTGCTGTGAGATCTAGAGTCCTGTTCTCCTTATATAGGAACAACTATCAAAACCAACAGGAGTTTTGCCTGCAAATGAAGGAAGGAATTGAGACTCTTATTAGTAAGGCCAGAGCTGGGACACTGTCGTGAAACCCACCCAGGTCCATCTGATATTTTCTTCCCTTTGATTTTTAGTTCCCTCAAGGACTAATTTCCTTTTTCTGTTAACTAACTAGTCAATGCTTAGGATAAATTTCTGATTCCACTGGGTAATTACATGGATCCAGAATGCTCAGAATTAGCCAGACCAAGAAAAGGGTAAAAGACTACCCGCACCATGAAAGAGAGTTGCTCATCTACTGAACTCTACTTCGTGAAGGTCAGGCAATGAAAGCTAATTCTAGGCAGCAATTATATTGGAAGATTAATTTTGTTTAAAGTCTATTTGAATTCAGGGAGGACAAGATTTCACAGCCCTTTCAAAGCCACTGAATGAAGATCAAATAACAGCTCTCTCAACAGTAACACCTGGCTGCCTTCAATCATCAATGGAACAGTCATGCTTTTTTTCCATCTTAACACTTTATGGGTTACATTCAGCTCTCTCTGACACTGGTATAGAGAGCTGAATTCAGCCATCTATTTGTTATAGCCGCTTTTGAATTTTCTAAGGTCAGTGGGATTAAATGGACACAACTGAAAGCAGAATTTGGCCCTCTACGTCTAAGGACCAAGTACAGTTGGCTACACCGCTTACCTCTATTAATAAAATGCATTTTGCTCTAGCTTTCATTGGAAGGAATTCAGCATATAAGGTTACTCTGTAAAGACAAACATTGAGAAAAATGTCATGTTAGCACACTGAGCTATACTCAGGCATTTGATTTGTTTCCTAGTAGAACTGCCAAACCACAGTGACAACATAAAAACCCTTCCCAGCCCACACAGCAGCAGTATTACAGACACTGGATCAGAGTCTTCTCTCATTTACACCAGAACAATCTCATTTACTTTAATATGGATTGCAGCAGTGTAATGGAGGAGAGAATTTAATCCTCTCTGTGGCTTTGCAACCTTGGACTCAAACCTGCTAGATCTAGCAGACCTTAATGTGTATTTGCTCAGAGCTCTGGTCTGCACAGGCATTCACACAGTGGGATTCAATGCATAACTCCTACAGTTGCTGGGCAGGGTACTTCCCCAGGACTTAACAATTGGCTATGAGAATTTCACTGCTGATCACTCATCTCTGCTAGGTTTCAGTCCTCCAGGAGATGAAAACCCCGAGGCTGTGATTGTTATTGCTCGTATAAAATCATTTGCACTCTTTTACTAAGCAGGAATTTTTAAAAATTGACTTGATTCTCTGCAATGCCTTTGTACCCCATTGTGCCAAAGAGCAATATATTTGAATTGCACAGTTGTTGTCTGAGTGTTTCCTGAGGATTAATGCAAGGGACAGAAGCCAATCAAAGGGTTGTCCTGTCTGTTTCAAACAGTCTGTTAGGAAGGACTTGTATTTCTCTGCTCCTACCATATTTGCATTCCATTGAGTTGCCAGGCCCTGTTTCTGCTTCTGAAACACCTTTAGGGTCCAATCCTGCTACCTTTGAAGTCAATGGCAAAACTCCTACTGATTTCGGAGGTGCAGGTCTGAGCTCTCAGTGACTTCACAGAGCTCAGTTAATCAGTGGATAATGCTGCAAATATCAAATATTAAATCAGTGATTAAAAAACAGGAGGAAATAGAGTCATGTGTAATGAAATGCAGAGTTTTCCCCATACAATGTAATAGAGTACAGTGATTACAGTTGTGTGTGGGTTGTTCTTTTCAGGGGAATGCGCTGCATCTCCTACTTTTGTATCTATTGGATGATGTGAATGCTAATAATTATGTCCTACTCAGTGTCATAGTAAGATTCCCTGGGAGGCCACTGATTCCTATATACAGCTCCTGCATATGCAGATAAATGTGCTCCTACATGTAATATGTTAATTTAAAATTGTACAAAGCATTATTTTAAACAGCATCTTTCATAAAAACTCTGTCCCAAAATACATTACAGAATGCAATAATACAATCACGACTCTACAGACTAAATCACTCTACAGAAATTCTGCCGCTCATATGCAATATTGTAGCTTGCCCAAGACTATTAAAAAAAAACCATCTCTTTCTGCCATGTTGAGTACATTTCTCCTTTTGCCAATCAGACCACTCAGAATTAGAGCGAGGGACAGGGGCTCAGGAGATCTGGGTTCTATTCGGACTTCTGTAGCTGACTCACTTTGTGACCCTGGGCAAGTCATGTGCCTTACTTTCTTCTTCGGTAAAATGGCATTAATTTAGACTTATCTATTAATAAATGTTTGCAGTGCCAAGCATTAACTCTGATGCTTTGCTTCTTTCGCTCTTCTGCCCCATTCTAGTAATACATATTGGGAGTTGTGTGGCACAATCTGGCTCACACTTAATAAACGTGGCACATTAATGACTTTCCTAGTTTACACACATTCTGTTCTTATTAGCAGTCTTACTGGAGGGAGGCTAAAGAGCAATGGAAATATACTAATAATAGTATTACAGAAGCCTCTCAGAGCTGTGGTTCCTTTATCTGGATTTGTGGAAATGGCACTAGAAAAGCTGCAGCCATCGCAGGATATTGACTCATCTCATAAACAAATCCATGAGCCATCAATCGAAGTCCAGCTCCTCTGGCACTGAAATAGCACCTCTCGTGGTGCAACACATCAATTATGAATGAGAATACAGTAAATGGGAAGGGGAGAGTAAACGGCTACACTCATTCCCTTCCATTGACAACTAAAAGCCTACAGCAGGGATCAGCAGGGGTATTCCCCCTGAAAATCTGGAGAGCCCCTTCCTAAGTGAGGGGAGCCTCAAAGTCATGGAGTTACGTTCTGATTCTCTGTTCTGACCAGAGATGGGCCCCATCCATGAAGCTATTCAAACTGTTCCAAGTTGTACGCTGTTTGGATTTGGAATTCCAGTTTGGATCCATTACACAGATGGGCCTGAGGCTCAAAGTTTAGGCTCAGATTTGGATAGGAATCCAGAGTTTCACAAAGTTCAAGGGGGCTCCAGGTTGGCCCTACCTCTAATTAGTAGTATTTATGTCATGACCTGGTATGATCACAATTCAGCATCATCACTTATTGACTGAATTTTATCATACAAACATGGAAATGCAATGTCAAGCCATTGCTATGAGGTTATTTTGCATCTCTTTGAGAGTTTCACACTATCTGTTCTCTCTTCTCTGCTGCTGCAAGAGTGGGATACTAGTGCCTTTTATCTTCACCCCACTTCCTGGACACTTGAAGGGCCAGAGAAGGATCCTGTCTGTTCTGCTCTGTCTGCTTGTAGGAGGCAGAACTCCAGTGATTAACGCTCCACTTGCTCTGTGTAAAAGCACCAAAATAAGCGGCTGATCTAACTCACTGACTGCTTTAAAGTCTCATGCTCTAGATCCACAGACTGAACATCAATGGCTAATTGCCTTAGTTTAGTACAAGAAAATCCAATAGAACTTATAAGTATGTAATGCCTCTGCCCAGAAATACTGTGCATTTCAAAAGTCTGACTAGAGTTTAATACATCCATGCTAACATCTTTAGAGGAACTTAGGTTCAGAAGGCCCCTACACAGAGTGACATACACAATTCCACAGGAGCATTGATTTCTGTGTTAAGAAACATGGAAAAGGGAGTATTTTGAAATGTGAATATTTACTTACGACTGAGGTACCCCTCCAATTCCAAAGCCCACCAGTCCCCTGAGCACAAGGATCCAACTGTATACTGGTGCAAAACCACTGAGGATCCCATAGTACAGGGTCCAGAACACGCTGATCTTTAGCCCCTGCATTTAACGAACAACAGAAAAAGGATGATGCTGTAACACAGATTAGAAAATTATAGACTAATGCCCAGATCTCCTAAATCAGGAAGCATAGAAAGTACTCTAGAAGAATAGTTTTGTGAAGCTGGGAGCCAAGGGTTTCATAACGCTAGGCTCAAAATAGTTAAAGGAGACTTCAGAACTGTATGTGCAAATGTTGCGTGCTTGTGGCCCTCATTAGGCAAAAATCCCTGTAGTTTGCACAAGCAAATAAGTATACTGTGTGTGCAACATGGACAATCACCATTTGCTTTAATGCATTGCTGAACCTGAGCCCAGAATTTCATAAAGACTCTCTTTAAAGAAAACATGCTTCATTTTATAACACAGTCAGACAGCTATTTACTTTACTCTTTATTTTTCTCACCTCTCATTTACTGCTATAACCCTGTTGCCCTCACTGGGAGCAGAAACTGGGCTAGCTTGGGACTGCTTGTGCAAGTATGTGGATTATGCAATTCAGCAATGTTATGCACTGAAGTAGAGTGCACTGTAACAGTGTTATAATGGCACCTATTCCAGTAAAAGTTGGAGGCTTACAGTTTTTCTGCCATACTGGTCTGAAATGTTTCCCCAGAGTGTAGAGCTGCACATCATTCCCACAAACACCACCTGTGGAAAATTAGAAATAGTCTTCCTCTTAACAGCACGTATACATTTCCAGAGAAGAGCTCAGAAGAGAAAGCTGCACAACTTTATCATCAAACCAGAAAATTCAAACATTCATTGTCACTACTGTATTATGTTAAGGTGCTGTGGGTCCAGTTTCTATTAAAGGAGATTTACATATACACCTCTACCCCGAAATAACGCGACCCGATGTAACACGAATTCGAATATAACGCGGTAAAGCAGTGCTCCGGGGGGCAGGGCTGTGTGCTCCGGCGGATCAAAGCAAGTTCGATATAACGCAGTTTCACATATAACGCGGTAAGATTTTTTGGCTCCCGAGGACAGCGTTATATCAAGGTAGAGATGTACAAAGTAGGATTTTCAAAACTACTCACCAATGGACTAACTCCACGCCCACTGATGGCAATGGAAGTTTTACTATTGATTTCAATGGGACCAGTTAGACTGATGCTGAGTATTTTTGAAAACCCAACGCATATATTTTTGATAAATGGAGTGATAATCAATTATGAGACAGTGACTAGTTACTGAAAGTTGCTAATAAATGAAAGGTCATTAAGGCCCTGATAATCTGCGACTGATGTTACAGTGTGCATGCTGGCATCCTACTCATCTGAGGCTCGATTCTGCAAGATGCTAAGCATTCTGGCTCAGATCCTGTAAAGCATCGAAACATATGTGCATGAGCAGTCCTGTTGACTTCAATGGGGCTACTCGTGTTTAAAAGTAAACATGGGCTTAAGTTTTTTTCAGGATCAGGCTAGAGTGCTCAACATCTTGCAGCTTTGAACTCCTCCGGATGCCTGGTGATACTAGGTATGTCTCATTCAGCTCCTCTCTTGCCTCTGACAGTTTTACCAGCAATTTGTGTGAGGTTTGGTCTCACTAGTTATGTAATCATCCTTGAATGGAGACATAATTAGATTTTACACTTCAGAGAAGTCAATAAAAAAGATTATAATGTTAAAGAAAAAACTATACCTTTAATAATAGTGATACTACAGGAAATATAGCATACTCCACAAATAAACATATGGGTAAAATCCTGTCCCATTGAAGTTAATGACAAAAACTGCCAGGTTTAACCCATGGGTGAGATCTTGCAGTCTTTACATGGCCAAAAATCCCATTGAAGTCAATGGGAATTTTATCTAAGAAAGAACTGCAGCCTCAAGCACTATGTGGTGCAAGAAAGTGTCCACTTCTAAAAGTTATACATTTACCAGCTTTCATGTCACATTTGATGATACTCCATCCTTTAGACCTTTTACACACTGAGATCAAAACTGTGCTATGCTGAAACACAGGCTAAAGTCCTCCTTTAGATGGGCTGGTTTGAGTTCAGTTAGGTGAAAGGCATGATGTTTACACTGGCTATTTGGTTTAAACGTATTTAGCATATTTACAAATTTGTGCAATATCAGTATAATTAAAAAATGCCATCAAAGGCCATGGCAGAGAAAAATGTTATGGGAATTTGACAATTAAGCTGTAGGACACAAAGAAGCAACAATTATAAGTAGAAGGTATCACACCCATCCATGTCCTACACTCTGGTTTTCTCATCCCTAAAGCCCATCTGCATTTCCAGCACTGTTGCACCATTCTCTGAGGCCTCCTACTTTCAGGGATTATTAGAGAGCCCAGCTCAAACAGCAAAATCCCACTCTACCCCAGGGCTCCTATTCCTTCCATGTACAAAGGAGCTTAGGCTTTCCCAACAGGGTCAAAAAAAGGTTCTTTGAAAAGATAACCAAAATTTACAAACCTTTTCTGTGAGCCAAGGTGTGTGTGTGTGTGGGGGGGGGGGGGGGGGGGGGGTCCTAAGTTTTTTTGGGCTGAGCCTGGGTGAATTTATAAGTTTGGCTGGAAATTACATTTAATGAGAAACCCACACAAGGCAAAATCTGCAGTTCTGGATGAGTTCATATTTTCAAATTCTCTCTCTTAAAGAAAGGCTCCTACAACACCAGTGAGCCAAAGTCAGAGAGATCTATACTAGTCTAGTCTCCTCCACTCTACAAAGGCCATGAACAGAATTTATCATTGTGATATAAACTATAATGTCTGAACAGCAATGAGTAGAAAAACCTTACAGAATATAGGAGCTGTCAGCTATTTTTCCTACCGATGTAAGCAATGCAACCTGCCAGCTTGGTAATCGCCACTCACAATGAAGCTGAGGAGCTAGGATACTTAGAATCATCATTTCCATTGCATCTGCCATCTAGAAGGGCAATAAGGAAACAATAATGACTGCCTGAATATTATCGTTATCACAGCCGATTATATTCCTCTTTTAAGTTAACCCCTCCCTGCTGAAGCCATTCCTGCTGCTGAGGTAAAACATGGCAGTGCAGTTTGAAAGACAGATACAGGTCTGTTGCATCTTACGCACATTTAACATGCGTGATTTCAGCTTTATGCGGTCGGCAAAAACAAAAACGAAAAAACAAAAAAAGAGAGAAAAATAACAATTTTAATACTGTACCTGTAGTGCGGGCGATTTTGCCCGCCATTCAACTCAATGTAATTTTGTCTATACGCGGTTTTCGCTTTACGCACTAACCGCAGAACGGAACCCCCACGTAAGATGAGACTCGCCTGTATTGTATTGCAGATTTGCACAGTGCAGTGAAATAAGCAATATATTTTTGGAGCATTAACTTTGCATTGGGATATGAGCACTTCAAAACTCATTTCTCTTTGCCCCCATAGACTTGGGATGGTCTGCTATGTTAAAGTAGTTAAGCCTACAAGATCTCAGAATTTTTAGTAGGTAGGATTCAAAGAGCCAAATTCAGAAGTGATGCATAAGGTGGTGTGAGTCTCAGGGAGTCTAAATTGTTTAAACTCCTTTTTCTGGTTACCTAGCAAGAGTTGTGTTAGCTTTAGACTTCCTTAAAAGCAGACTGAGTTAGACCTACTTAATACCATGTAACTTATACCCTCGTATACATCACCTCTGGATTTGGTCCAAATACTTTGAGAAAACATCTATGGGCCAAAATTTATCTCAGTTACCCACTGGGTAATAAATCAGGGCAGACTGTAATCCTATATATAGACAATAACTAGAAAATGAACGATCTAGACATGTTTGGCCTAAAAATATTAGAGGGGAGGGGCATTATAGCTCTTTATAAGTAACAAATTGACAATTAAAGAATAGAAAACAGAATCATTTGCCCTGGATACCAACCCCTAGAAGCACTGGTCTGATGTGCAACAGGGATATATTCAGCTATCAGGAAAACCATGTTGATGATGAATTCACAGAGAATATAGAACACTTTGCCTAATATGATAAATATGGTAAAATCTCTAGCTTGTCTTTAAAGAAAAGTGAGATCAATTTACGGTAGGTGTAATTTGGGACCCTTCCTACCTGAAGCAAAGTTTTGGAGTATAGGATCCAAATGGTTCCTTCCAGCCTTGTCTTATAAGACATACAGAAAAAGCCTAACCAGCTTTCTCATCACCTGCTAGGTCTGATTCTGGTAGTAGTTAACATTTCAAGCACTAGTCTTTGTTCATTTCATTTTTGTTTGTTTGTGCTTGTCCCCAAGCATGAATACATCCTGTGGCTATTAGTGTATTACATAGATTCTTCGAGGGGCTGATATGCCCTTGCCCTTGCCCTTGCCAACAATTACTTGCCCACGCTAATCCGGTAAGAACAGAGAGCTTCCACTGGAATTTCCCAAACCCGATGGCTTCCACCGCATCTTCCACCATAAAAGTATCTAGAAAAGAATCAACAATTCTGGTTCAGCACTGCATTCCTTTCCCTCCTATAAGAGCCATACTCTAAGATAGAGCTTTCTAATAATACATCTACTTAATCATAGTAATTTAATTACGGGCTAAATCCCTAGGGCTTTATTTAGCTTTTATTCAATTCTTACTCAGGCCAACTTCCATTTTCTTCCAGGATTTTCCCAAATACAATAATTCTAAATATTAATATAATGTCTTACATTTATACAGCACTTTTATATAAATCAGTGTAGTCCCATTGACTTTGGAGGAGTTCCAATTATTTGTACCAGCTGAAGCTCTGATGCTAAGTTTAAGGGGGACACTTCACCCACCACTGAAATGCAGCATTCTTTGGAGTGAAGCACAACCGTTGTTTAACAGCACACAGCAATACTGTACAAGAGGACAGGAAGTGAAGGATATTTTATCCAATTAAAATTACAGAGGGAATCTAGGAAGGCAGAATGTAATGGTTTGAGTTGAGAATTTGGCCAGGACAAGTGGAAGATCACTGATACTGTTTCTAAAAATGCCCCTAGGGTTTTGAATCTTGCAAAGGGTCATGCATTGGACCACAGTTTTATGTCTCATCTGAAGATTATCAAACATCTCCAATTTACTATCTTGGACATTACAAACCACATCTGTCTAAAATTTAGAATAAAAAGATGTCAATATAAATGCATTTTTATTTTTGTAGTGGTTGAAATCAGTTTAAGTCTCAAAGTTTTACCAATACCAACTATCAGTAAATATAAAGTCAACTTCTCCATTAAAACACCATCATTAAAGAAAAAGTAAAACTTCAGCTAGTCTTGTAATACATTGCTGGAAGTCAGGTCCCAAATAAGCCAGTGCTGAGATTTTTCAGAAAGTCAGTATGTGGTTTCACATCCGTGTGTTTGAGATACACGGTGTTGCAGTATGTTATATGTCTCTGCAATGCTTTTGAGCTTCCCTTTAGGGCTGATCACTAGCAGAAATTCTCTCCGTATTAATGGATGTCCCAGACCTTCCCCAGTATACTGAGCTCTTTGGAGAGATTCACCCAAGTTTGAATATTATATTGGGAAAGTTAGAGTAAAATAAATGAATAGCAAGGCACAACTGTGCAACAGAGAAAATGCACAGGGAGCCAGAAAACCCCAAATAAAGTACTCTAAAGAGGGAGGGCATATCACATTATAATTGCATCCCATTCTTCCACCATAACTGAATGAGAAGAAACAGAAAAGGGAAAAGAAACACAGCCCATACTATGAAATCAATCTACAGCTCACTCCAAGCGGTATACTGCATTCAAATTACATTAACCTCTTAAGTAAATAAGCCCCCTTGGCTGGTAATTGTCCCAGCAGACAAAAGCTGGAATGCTCAGCTCAGTTTCTCCCTTTGGGCCAGTGGGAGCCAGAAACACTGCAGAGGCTTCATCCTCAGGCTATGTGTTACTGCTCTAGTGAGCTCTGCAAGATGATTTAGGAGCAGCAGTGATCAGTTATAAAGGGAAGTTATCCAGCCCTCTCAAACAGAGAAAAGATGTGGTGACCCAAGACCCAGTTCCAAGGAGGATGGAGGGCTACAAAGGCAGTAAAAGTGCTTTTTTGGTAGCAAACAGGTAATTCTCCAGTCTTTCCCCTCCTGAGGCCATGGTGTTCCTGACTGGTGATATGTTCTTCCCATTATGGATATGGAGAGAGATGTGGAGGGAAAGGGCAAGGAAAAATACTGAACAGAAGTGGATGAGCAAAAAATATCCAGCTACACTGTGATTGTTAATACTAGGTCAACAGAACATTTTGAATTAAATTAGCCACATTTATATTGTGTTATCCAAAGGTAATAATCACGTACCTAAAGAAAAATGTGCACATTTAGTATTCATTGCTGAAATGCCCCGAACAAAGAGGCTAAGGAGCAATTCCACTCAGTACTCAACTATATGCATCAACTCGTGTCATGCAGGCTACCAAACCACTGTCAGATCCATCAGCTTTAAGCCATCGCGTATTGAACATATTCTACAAAATTAACATACCAAGTTAACTATCCTCCATCCTCCTGAAACAGCACTGCGAGGGCTCAGTCCAACCCACTGATCAGGATCAAGCAATAAATCCTAAATATGCTTTTATTTGACCTTTTGACTCATCTGAGCTTATAAGAATATCAGTTGTATTGCCATATAACCTACAATATCTACAAAAAAAGAAGAACAGGAGTACTTGTGGCACCTTAGAGACTAACAAATGTATTAGAGCATAAGCTTTCGTGGACTACAGCCCACTTCTTCGGATGCTACTCTGAAACCTACAATATCTAGATATGGGTTGAAGATCCCAAATTCAGATCCAGATCTTGAACAGTCCATAATTTTGGAGTGTTTGGATCCAGAGTTTTGGTTTGGCAAGCTATGAAGACAGGAAGGATTTGGAAAATTTGGATCCAGCTCTGGGTTCATACTTGGACCATCCCCTAAATTTAGGTGTGAGATTTGCTTTGGCTCCGGTTCTGATAACATCAAAACAAGCAAACAATCCAACCCCCTCAGAAGACAGTTTAGTTAATTGGTGACCTATCCGCTGTCTCATAATGAATCCCTATTGTTATTTATCACTTTGACCTGCAGGTTTTCTAGTTCTCTAAACCCAGTAGGCTCAGGCTTGGCTGCAGTCTGAAAGAAATGTAGAAGCCACATCTCTTTTCTAAGAGGAGAACAAGAGTCCTGCTTACCATCAGTTGGATTGGCAAATTCCTTTGGCACTGCAGCTCCATCCTCTAGCTCTACAGCCTCTAGCTCTGTCCGAACACCTTCAATCTGAATTTCATGCTCTCCGGAAAGGGCATCTTCGTCTGACCTGGAACTTTCCCCTGTGCGGCGAAACTTGACCACCCTAAGAATAGAGAAATGAGAGTAAAGGCTCCTGTGGGTCTTTTCTCTGATAGTAATAGGATTTGCTGAAGCTTCATTTAGTTCTGCTTTATTATTAACTATTATTTTTCTAACTTCTATAGTGCCCGTTGCTGTGGTAGCAGGACTCTTTGAGATTAAAACACAAACCAAAGCCAATTAATCAAATACTAAGCAAAACAAATGTGTCTTGTATCATGCTTTGAGGTGTGAGCCCAGCCACCAGACATGGAAGACCTTAATTTTAAAACTACGCTCCTGTTGTCTCCCTCCCTTTGGCATCTACAATGGGTGAGCATTTGGATATCTAACCACCTGATTGAAATCACAGAGTTGGCCATTGAAATGTTAAGCATTCATATTTAGGTTCTGAAAGTGGATGTTTCCCAGCCGATCTGAAAACAAGAGGTGAGCTATCAGATATCCAGATCACATATCAGTCAAGGCTTTAAAGACCATTAGTGATGCCTTGAATTCAATGTTTGTATTAACCATTTACAAGTTTTAATCTTATAGGCAGCAAAGTAAAAGTTTTCTTAATGCCAATTGACTCAAAGTATAGGGCTGCTGCATATACAGTTAACACTGCATAAAGTCACTTTTTGACAAAACAAAAACGAGTGTATGAACCTAGTGCAGGCAAAAAAGTGCCCGTTTGACCGCACTGGAGATTGAAGTCGTCTGTTCACAGAGTAGGTGTAACATGCGTCGCATAAGGGAAAATATCCCCACAATCTCCTACAAATTGATCTCAACCCTGAACTGGAAGGACCACCTTCTGAAAGTGAGAAGGAAGTTCAATTTTCAGGACTCATTCAATCCTCAGCCTTATTGCTGAGATTGCCAGCAAGGCACGACCCACCTAGAAGTGATTATGGTGGCAAATACAGACACTTGACTACTGGAAACCAAAATGAGAATCACCAAGTTATTTCACATAGGGTACCTTACAGCCATCAGAGAATAACAATATCCATTCACTTTCACAACTGACTTGGGATGAATGTGAGGTAGTGACCAAATGTAAAAGGCTGTCACATTACCAATCTCGCTAGCCATTTAGCATCCCTCGGTTCATTTTTAAAAATTATCATTCATCACTTCACCTACTATATTGAGGTTCCAGAAGCACACAAATAACACAACTACTTTAATTCAAATTATTTATTTGAATAAAAATCTTTAATCAATTTCATAATGCTAAAGACACAAACTCAATTTAAAACAGTAGCATGTAAAAGCAATCAGATTTGTAGTCACAGATCTATCATAGTGATCATCTAGAAAAAAGAAAGTAGTCAATTTTGTGCAGATTAGCCAGTTGTTTTCTAATATTGAATGATTTTATGAATCCTGCTTCATTATGTAATGTTTAGCTACCTGCCAAATTTCAAGATTTCTTCTTGTCCCCTGGGACACAAATCAATCTTCTGAAAACAATACAGAAAATTAAATTAAATGCAGCCCATTTCTACAACAAGGACAACACATTTGAAACTAAATGACACAACTTTATTTAATCCATGTGCCTGTACGCATGTAGACAGACAGACAGGTAGCCAGAAAGAAAATCCCTAGCAGAAAATAACTATCAATTCTGTGCTGTTAACGTGAACAACTATATGTAAAGCAAAATACTTATTCATTTGGTTGCTCTTCAGATTCATCTTCTGATATTGTGACAGGGAGCAAACTATTTTAATACACTTGTAATTTTATTAAGTTAGACCACATATATGGAATGGAGGTCCAATCTTGTGACTGGTTACCTCCTTCAAGGTGTGGGGAATCTTCAACTCCCATTGAAGTGTACGAGATCTCAGCACCTCAGAGGATTCAGGGCACACTTATGTTGGCCAGTCATTTTGTTAATCTTAATTTATGTGGATAGTAGGGTTATAATCAATGTAAACAGTTAGGCTGAAAACATCAAACATTACTTACCAAATCCAGATGTCCTTACTTGGTTTTTCACTCTGTCTTTATTCACTCCTTATTTTGGCATACTTCCAGGGACTCGCCTGAGTAAGGAATGAGTAAAAACCAAGTAAGGACTTGAGTATTTGGCCCTGCGCTGAGTTGATGGGACAAAATCTTCCCTGAGTTGTGCAGGTATTACTTGTGGGGGGAAGAGAGCCTAGTAGCCTCTTCTACTCGATGCAGCAGCAGAACAAGATTGTTCTAGGGATTAAGACTGCTTGTACAGGTTGCTACAACACTGCCGTAAAGGTTTACTGGGCATTTTGATCACACCAACAACCAGCAAAGAAACAGGTCCAGAAAGTTTTTCATGCAGTTGGCCCTCTGTTTCCTCTCATCCTGGCTCCCTAAAAAGTAACCCCATTTGTGAGCCTAGTCAGCAGAGCAAAGAACCACAGTGAAAGTCTCTGCATGTTAACAGATATCAAGCAGTATTTTACTTTTCTTGCATACAATCAAATACTTCATTTCTAGAAAGTTTGACGTTGTAAATATATGGTAGCTTCTTTTGCTGTTGTTATATGCATAGAAAAAATTTTGAACCCTTGATCCATAATTTTAGATGATTCCTATAGACTGCCCCAGAAAAGATAAATTCACAACTGAGAAATATAGCAATGAGAAACTACTATAATTGCCTGCCATTTTGAACTTTAGCCTCTTCAGGTTTTCCCCAAAGAAAAGCAGTCAAGATTTTGGCATTTTTATTCATGTACAATTATTTTAGAAATAGATCCCATTGGGATAAAGCTGCTTTCAGAAAGGAGACTTGCTCAGGACTATAAATGTTCACAACACACAACAAAATGGAGATACGTGTAACTGTAGTAAAACAAATGAAGAATAAATGTGCTATCTCCGGATTTATAGATTTGTGATTTACACACTGTTTACAAAAAACAGAAGGAAATGTTTAGTAAAGTTCCTTATTTACATAACCATGTAGGCAAAAGCCATTGGAAATCAAAAAGACTTTTTTTGCACTCTTCTTGGAAATTATTTTGGACTTATCCTGGGGAATAGATTTTAGTTGGGTCTTTTTAAAGAAAACATAATGCCACAGCACTTATTTCTGATTTCAGTGTACAAGGTGATTATCTAACATGTGCAATAATCACTTCCCAGCCCTAGTCATTAAGTGTTTGGCCCTGCACAGCACAACTGCAGAATAAGCACAAGGTATCAAGTGATGAGGAGGGAGCAGAGGGGAACCCAATCCTGCATTAATGAGAGTGCTGCTGCCCAACTGCCAAATTACTCCTGCCCAGCAGTAGGAGAGAGGCTGAAGGAGCAGTGAGCACTTAGTTTAAAAAACCTGCACATCCTGCTGTGCACTGTTAAAGAACTTTCAGAATCAAGCTCAAGTATTTTCAAAAGATATGGTCTCTGATGAGAGGGATCATTTAGCAAATAGATATTGTTTTATGGCCCTGGTCTCAGATTTCGTGCATTTTTCTTTCATTGGACTGCTGGACAACCAAATACTTATTAAGGAATCAAAATTCTCTCTCTTATCACCAGGTGTGCCTCCTACTCTTTAGATGCACACTGTATGCTACCATGAAAGTGGAAGGTTATCCTACCTTTCCTCCTATATACAAGGTGGCACCAAAAATAATTGAGAATAGAAAGTTAAAACTGTGGTGTCTACCTATGTAAAAGTCCATCACACTGGGATTTGCAGTATATGTCAGAACACTGCTCACAAGCATTTCCATATTCATTTTCATAATGGCACTCTCTGTAGTCACAACTGTATCCCAGGTCTCTCTATAACTTAGAGTCAAGAGCTATCCATCTTCCATCTTTTTACCTTCACGTGTGTGCCAAACAATCAGGATACAGCTAAAGGCTAAATATTTTGTAATAGTTCTATTCAAAATGCACATCTAAGGTCACAGAGTCCTCAAACCCCTTTTTACTCTATCCCCACCCTTTGTAACACCTGTGTAACCTATACAGCTTAGTCTCTCACACCCTCTTGTATTTCAGTGCAATATGGGTTTTTTGTTTTGGTTTTTTTTGGGTTTTTTTGAGAAATTATCTTAGCCTTGATTGTGTCTCTTCTGGTCTTCAGTAACTTAATATTTTCAGCCTAGAAAAAAGATTAGCTGTGATGGTCTTTATCTTATTTAATTTCATTTTCCTTATCTTTAAGGGACAACAACATCAAATACCTACCAAGTATCCGTGCATCCTGCAGCTGCTGCAGTCTGACATGCACATATGACAGTTTTAAAAGGTGAAGTGAAAGACTTTATATTTGGCAAGACCCGAGTTCTGTATTTCTCCTGCAAGAGCTGATGATACCACTATACCTAAAACAGGGCAAAGTGCTGGAGAAGCAGCAAAGCTCACGTAAAAGGACTTTGATCCATGAAAAAAACGTCAGGGGCTGAGCCTCAACCCCATCCCACCAGACTGTCTGTGCAACTGGGCCACAGCCACTAATACGGGCCATGGAGAGGAGTAGTGAACATGGCCTGCTGTTTCCCTATAGCACAGGGTTTTGGTTTAGTGGAATCATGCAGTACATAGACTATACCATGTTGCTGACCCATCCTGGCACATACATTATCTCTCCCACTACACCTGTAGTCATTCATCACTAAGATCTTTGCTGCATATGGGTGGTGGAAAGGTCCAGCATCCACCTGTGTGGAAATATCACTGCTATTGCTTGGTCAATTGACTTGCAAAACATTTTTAGACATTCTGGGGTCTTCTTTGGGTACTCAGGGTATCCCAGGATTTGATCCACTGCATAGATAATGCATCCCTTGCATTAATTCCTTGCATTCTTTACACTTCTTTAGTAATGCTAACAGCTGCAACAGGAGAAACAGAGCATCTGGTCTCAGGGATTCAGGTCTTGGCAGGTAAGCAAAGGAAGTACAGATGTTCATCCATTTTTTGTTTTAAAATACATGCATTTGTAAATTTGAAATCTAATTATATAAGACCAAATCCTGGTCCTGTTGAAGTTAATGACAAAACTCCCATTGACTTCAGTTGAATAGGAGTTAGCACATGTTCAGTTAATGATGTGGGATATGTAAAGGATTTTTGCAGTCAGTAGAAATAAAAAAGGTTCTCAGTTCAGGTTTATGCTCAACTCCATTTGCAAATTTAATTCTAAATTCTCCCAAATGGATTTTTACCTCAGTAAAACCAGAATTGCTTTGAATTTCCATTTGCTGGCCCTAAAAGATGAATGAAATAATTTACAACTTCCTTACATTCTCTTGAGAATTGTCATTATAACAATGTCAGCTTGTCAACAGAATGCATATGTAGTCATCATATGATCTGCAAAGCATGTATGCTCGCAAACACATACTGAAAGTTGTACTTCAGTAAGATTTTTATTATCAAAAGGCAATTAATATGAATGTTCATTCATATTTTATGTACAAAAGCTTTATGAACATCAGACTTAATTATGTGGGAAGTGAATTGACTTGTTTTCTGTTATATTTTTGCTATTTTTAGCAGCACGATTATCTGTATAGTAAATCCACATGCTAGAATTTCAGCACTCCCAGGGCATGACCCCAAGTCCTCTGAAGTCAATGGACATACTTCTATTGACTTCAGTGGGCTTTGGATCTGGCCTGTCATATCCAATTTTTGGGGGGGGTTATAAATGAAAATTGTTCATACAACATATGTCACTATTTTACAGTGTATTATTTAAGGTTGCATACAAAAAATATATGCTAACAAATACCTGTCTCTTAATAAAGGGCCTGATCTTGAACCCCACATATTAATAATTATTTATTATTATTTAACAAGTATATTGAGGTAGTACCTAAAGAGTGACCAGTTTGGGGCATCATGGTGCTAGATGCTGTACAAACATATTGTAAATGATCTACAAATCCCATTAACTTCAATGGGAGTTTTCCCTGAGTAAAGACTGAAGAACCTGGCCCCAAACCTCACTGTAAGGAATAAAACACAGCTTTTGAACAAAGAACCTGTGAAACGATTTGAAACAGAAGGAAAACACAGTGATGAGTTTACTGATGCATACCTCGGAAATTCTTCACTACTGAAGCACCTTATAGAGCTGCATTTTTGTGCAAGACCCCACAATACTGTAAGGCACTGTAGATAATTATTAAGTACATTAAAATACCAGAATAGAAAAAAGATGGCCTAATGAAAACATGCATCTTTTCTCTGTAATGAAAAGCAGAATGCACCATAACAAATGGTTTTCAACACAGCCTAAAGTTCATGTCATTGCATATGCCTAACTGATTAAACATTTAACTCAATTATTTAATTTACTTCATCTCAATAATATTTTTAATTCTGTTCAATCCTTTATTCTCTGCCTTTGTGAGTCAATGTTTTATAAATATGGGTGTGTTTTAAGCAGCCAGGCAACAAAGCATGGAGAAAATGTAATTATTAAAGGACACCTCACACATTCAGAAGAAGGGAAAGCATTTCAAAATGACAAAGCCAGCAATCGGGGTTATCAGCTCTTCACACAGATCTAGCATTTAGGTACAAACAGCAAGGAGTTTGTCATGCACAAGCATTCCTTGTGCAGCAATGTCTGCTTCTTCAAACCACACAGTTTACAAACACCAGTGACCCTCGCTGCAAACATACCCTTTGAAGAAATGTTGTGATCTGCAATCAGTTGGCTGCATGAAGTAGAAGGCTAGGAAAGATGCCTACCTTGGCACGATGTTATTTACAGATGCAATCCACATTGCAAATGCATTGCTAATGTTTCCTCTCCCTAGAATGCGTTGCACCCTCCGAGATTATATAACCACCTCCCACATGCACCTCCATCCACCCGAAGTTCAAGTAAAAATAAAAATTGGGTGAGTTAATAAAGCAAACAGCTCCCTACAGCAGCTCCAGAGAGTCAAGGATGCTGAACCTGGGCAGACAAACTAGGAAAATGGCCTGCTTCCTGTGGCCTGAGCCATTTCCCAGGAATAGTTTCAATTTAAAAAATCACTAGGATTCGCACCCTGCAGTGTGTTAAAAAAAATCCCTGTGTGTCTCGGTCTCCCCCTGCTACTTACGGCAGCTGTCTTAGCTGGAATAAATCATCCTCCATTGCCGGGCTGGGTTTGGTAGAGCTGTTCTCATTGCTCTTACATTGTGGTTAATGGAGAGATGCCGGGATTTCAGGAGCGCTGGCTGCTGGACAGCTCCCTTCGCTACAGCAGCAGCAGCGGCACCAGCAGCCACCGAAACGAAGCTCCCAAGAGGGAGCGGGGGCAGGGAGGGGGAAGAAAAGACCTGGGAAGAGAGAGAGAAGGAACTGCTGATGGAGGTCCAGGGTAGGAGGTTGCTCTGGCCACAGACACTCACAGGCTCCTTCCTATGATTTCAGGAGGGTGGCTGCTGCATGTTTGCTCTAGTATTTGATCAGATTCTTATCCTATACAGCTGCAGTCCCTGTGATCGATATTTAATGCAAAAACATCTGCTTCTTAGGAAGATGTCATCTCAGGGACTATTAAACACTGTAGGAAAATGCAGTTAACATTCTAATGAGGAGTCACAAACAGAAGGAGGTTTAAAGTTCTCTGGGGTGAATCTACTCACAAAAGGGGCAGCAGAGGGTCCTTAAAATGACTAGCTATTTACTGGCCGAGCTACAGAGCTGCTTGCTTTAATGGGGATTTCTCAGAAAATGAAATTAATTTAGATAAATGACAGACAACACTGACACACAGAATTATGAGGCTAGATAGAGTAAAACCTATTTTGTGTGACCCTGGGAGTTGGGTGCTTGACCTTCATTGGAAATCAATGGGAGTTAGGTGCCAAACTCACCTAGGCACTTTTGAAAATTACAACCTAAGGCCTTGAGCCTGCAAACATTTATGTGTGTGAACTCACTGCATGCTGTTCACATGAATGAAGCTTGCAGGATCAGGCCCTTAGTTTGGAGATACGTTGGAGCAGTCTCTTAAGGCAAGAGATTGCCTAGTAAAGGTGATCTATTGTAGAGGTCTTATAGTGTTTACACATGTGTGCACCTCTACTTGAGTGAACTTGTGCAAAATATGTAACTTCATTATCTGAGAGAATGCACCATCAACCTAGCACACTTTTTCCTGTTGATATTCTCCTTCTACAGGATTTTCCTATAGATGGAAAGGGTAATTTAGCTGTGTGTGACTGTATATATCAATTATTCCTTTCCACTGAAAGACCCAACAGAGAAAATTACAGGAAAAAAGTGTTAGGCGGATGGTGAAGAAACAGTATTGCTTTCTCCCCTGGACAGGGTTTGTGTAGCAGAAGAAGCAAGGACATGATCACTGAACAATGTTGACTCGGAGGATCTATGGAGAATCCCAGTCCCAACCCTGCATATGTAGGAACATCCAGGTTGAATGCCTATCTTCAGTGTACTGACCAGCCTCCCACCCCTTGGATGGCTGACTCAGTGGCCATGTTGCTCCTGACTCCCCTTCCATGCCTGTTTGGCACTTCATCTTTCCAGTGTGGTGAAAGCCATGGACAGGGAGTTTATACTGCAAGGAACAGCACTAACCTATGCAGCAATTTGCTACTCGGGTTGTATGTGGCTGTGGTGGGAGAATCCTATGGGAAGCAGCTGCTCCCTAGCACTGCTGCTTTTTGGCCAGCCAGTCCCTCCAACCGTGCACATACTTTAACATGTGCATTGCTGGTACAGAAGGGCTGCCAGGAGTTATATAGCATGAGAACATACCATGTGATACATTTCCCATCTTCTTTAGGGATGACACTGTTCCTCCCTAATTCGCAGAGGGACTCTGTTATTGTGAAGTCACTTATCCCTACAAAATAACTTCAGAGGTTTCACTATAACCAGAATTGGCAAATTTGCACACTGTGCACTGAAACTATTGGGACTTCCCCTCTCCTCCATGGGAAACAATGGGCTAGATTCTAGCCTGCATGTCTGACAAGATGCAGCACAGGAGTCAGAGCCTAGGTGGAAAAGGTGTGACGGTGACTTTAAGCCCATCTCCATAATTCTGGGCAGCTCCAAGGTCTGATGCCACCCCCAGCATTAGGTAAAGCAAGCCCAGGAGCCAGCATCCCTCCACACATCCCTGTCATGTCACTTGAATACTGGAAACATTCAGAGGCAGATTTTGCCCCCTTACTCACTGAGCAAACTACTACTCAGAGTGAATAAGGGTGGCACAATGTTACTGGGTTAAGCACAGAGAGATGAAAGAGGTCCATAACCCGGGAATAGAAAGATTCTCAATGTTTTTTCAAGGCATACATTTATTTTAATAAAAGATAATAGTTCAAGGCAGAACATACAGAGTTAAAGAGTCTTCAGCAGATAGGATTGACCTTGACAACCCAACAAAATTTAATCATAAATTTCAAGAAGATTTGTGTCTTCTCTTCAGAAAATCCAGGTTAAGGCAAACAGTTTGATTCATTAAATGATTCAAGAAGGCTGCTATGTTCCACAGAGTAAAATGCTGCAGATAAATCCACTACAATGAGGGGAGTTATTGAACTGAAACTGCTAAGGGAAAGCAGTTACATTACAGCCCTTAACCAGAATGGGCTCAGCAGGGCAGACTGACCTAATCCCAGAGTGAAATTTATCCACAAAATTGTCTCTGACAAGATGAGATCACAGCAACTGTATGTAGCTACAGCTTCTTCCAAGATCTTGGTAGCAAATGGCATTTTAAACTAATGTCCTATTTGAAAAAGGTCATTCTGTAGCAGATAACTTTTTTTTTTTTTTTAACAATACAGTGACTACACTACTTCTTTACTAAGCCAGGTGCCTTTTGATAAGACAAATTATGCAATAAATTAAAGGTCTAAAATAGCAATATAAGGTTCCCTACACTGTCCCTCTCCTCCTGCACTAAGCATTTAATAGGCATTAGACATTTATGAGAATGATACATTCAGTATGTGTCCTACAGCTGCCAGGCCTAGGTTTGTTTCTTTTTTTAAATTTCTTTCCATTTTCTCTCTAATGCTCCCCTGGTTCTATCAAACCCCTGCTGTCTAGTCCCCCTACCCTTCCAGCTGCTCTCCTTCTCTCTAACAGCTGTTCCTCTGTCATTCTGCCATGCACGGAATGATCTCAGGCAAACAGGGGCTCAGCCAGAAAGACACCTAATATGCCAGACATTTGGCTACCAAAAGCCCTTAGAATCAATTTAGTAATTAGTTGAAAATGAAAAGGACTGTTAACTGCCAAGGCCCCTAATAATGAGTGGCAGCTGCCGTCTTGAGGTGCTCTCAAAAGTCACAGGCGCCATCCAGCTACCTTCTTTCATAGCAGTGAAGTGAATCATCTTCACTGAAAAAAGAAGAACAGGAGTACTTGTGGCACCTTAGAGACTAACAAATTTATTAGAGCATAAGCTTTCGTGGACTACAGCCCACTTGAGAAGTAGTCCACAAAAGCTTATGCTCTAATAAATTTGTTAGTCTCTAAGGTGCCACAAGTACTCCTGTTCTTCTTTTTGCGGATACAGACTAACACGGCTGTTACTCTGAAACCTGTCATCTTCACTAGTAGATGTGCAGTAGGGTGCAGTTGCAAGGGAGGCAGGAATTTCTAGTTTTCTACCCTCTCCAGCATCCCCATACTTATGGGCTTGGAGGTGGAATGGTAGGCTACCAGTTGTTGTCCTTGGCAAAGCTGGGGAGCAGGAGATACTAGTGGCACTTGGAACACTGTGCTGATGAGCACAGCATAAGTCCCTGACCCTGGGGAGATAAATTGGACAGGAATAGTCTCAAGACTGCAATAGCATTTCCTGAACAGATCCACTGCCTTTCCACAGCTTGGGAGGATTCTTCCCCTATCTTCTCTCCTACGGCTGCTGTGCCAGGCATGCTTGTTTATTCTGGCTTTGCACAGCAGAGAGGATTTGGGCCTAACTGAATTACGGTTGCCAACCCTCCAGGATTGTCCAGGAGTCTCCAGGAATTAAAGATTAATCTTTAATTAATATCATGTGATGAAATCTCCAGGAATACATCCAACCAAAACTGGCAACCCTAAACTGAATACACGTGAAGATTTCAAAATCATCAATAAATATGTATTGAAAGAAAAGTGTTCTGTATCAGTTTCTCTCTGGCTGATTTGTTGAGCCCAGAGTTCTATTTTACCTTTGCTAAAGTGGATGATAAACATCATGTACCCCTAAAGCAGCCTAAGGAAAGTAACTCCTGCCCTGCTTTAGACATTTGTGACATCCCTGACTTGCAAGACAAACACTGAAGTCTGTGAACAAGTGTATGCCCTTCTGTGATTTTTAACTGTTCAGAAATATTCTATTAATGTTTCAGTAACTCGTGTTTTCAAGATTTAGTTTAAAAAAACCATTTACTCGTTAAATTGGCCTATACTTTGTCACATCCACTTACAGTATCGATAAAATCAAAAGCCAAATCATGTTCACTTTACTCACTTGAGTAACTCTGTTCCAGGGCACTCACTCTTAAAATCAGTGGAACTACTCATAGGAGGAAGGTGAGCGGATGTGACTTTTAATTTTTGCTCGTCAGCTCTTTGGAGCCAATCACATTACAGGACAATGAGCTGGAACCTCTATTCTGGAGGCCATTAATCAACACGGACAGGTAATTTCCAACTGTAACATCTTTACTACTAGCAATGATGCATGAGATAGACAGAACCCAGCTTGTCTTCAGATCCCAGTTGAGTAGCTTCCAGCAATGGTAGCTAGAAAACTCACCTTTTAACTTGTAAATTAAGTCAGCTGGCTCTGAAATGTATTCAGAGTGAAATCCACCCATCAGCTTGGGGAACACAAACAGAGTCATGCCAGGGCCACCACAGTCTCGCTGCTGTATGAGAGGAAAGGTGGCCAGAGCAGGTGGCAATGCAGAGACATTTACAGTGCCACGGAGATATTTCGGGGCAACGTTTTGAGGCACCACCGTGACATTTCCTGGTGACACTTTGTGGCACCGCAGAGACATTGTCTGGCAACATTTCGCGAGGCTGCAAGGCGGTTTTGAGTGGCTGCTGCAGCGTGGTTAGAAGTCACCCCAAGCATTCAAAAGCCTGACCCAGGCCCCCTAAAATGGTGAGACTAATGGTAACTGTCCATTCTGACAGCAGTAACTACGGGCTCTTTGTTGGCCTCCCGGGTTGTGCTTTCCCGCTCTTCTCCAGCCAGCCAGCCGCTTGGCTCTTCGCTTAGTGCCAGCTGGGAGTCTCGCCCCAGGAGCACACCTCCCACCGGCTCAGCGACAATCCGCTCAGGGCAGCTGCCTCCACTACACACCCGGCTCCGCCGAGCGCTGCTGGGGCGGGGGGAGGGGAGGAATCCTGTCGCCCGCCTCCAGGCCGTAGCAACCAGCCACTCCCCAGGAGCCCGTTGCTAGGGGGGTCCGTGCGCTAACCCGGTCCGACCCGGCTACTTCCGGTCCGCTCCATCACCCGCCCCCTGGACCCCGCGCTTCTGGGTGTCTTTGGTTCCGCCCGGCGGGCGGCCGGAAGGGCTCGGGGCATGCTGGCCGGGGAGACGGACAGGGCGGTCAGGCGGCTCCTGCGGGCCGGAGGCGCGGTCAGGTCAGGAACGGCGGGGGCGGGAAGGAAACATGGGGTTGGGCAGGACGAGCGGAGGGGCGGGGCGGGGCGGGGGCCAAGGGGAGAGCAGGCCCGGAGGGGAGGCTGGGGGGAGTCGGTCACGGGGCAGTGTGGGCCTGGGAGGGGGGGAGATGGTCGCCCCAGCAGGAAGCCCGCCTGTGAACTGGGCCTGGACAGTCTGAAACCCTTCCCGGGTGATGAATGCCGTAAAGATCCCTGCCCCGGGTAACTGTCCATTGTTCCACATCCAGACAATAATTGGCCTCGGAGCTAGGGTGACCAGATGTCCCGATTGTGTAGGGACAGGCCCGGTTTTTGGGTCTTTTTCTTGTATAGGCGCCTATTACCCCCCCACTCCCTGTCCTGATGTTTCACACTTGCTGTCTGGTCACCCCACTCGGAGCTAAGGAGGGGGCTGTGTGTACATGTGGAATGCGATTGCCTGGCATTATTCTGAACTTGAATGTACTGACTTGTCATATGACGGGTTTCCTTTAACCATGCGCCAGGATTTATTTCTTGCATGTTACCATGTATCTAGAGAGATCCTCCCCCCCCCCCCCCCAGGGAACAGCCGGCATTGTGTCTATAATGCTGCCAGCCCAAGAGCGACCGGACTGAGCTCGGCACCCCACTCAGAAGGACCATATGTTAGCAGCTTGTGCTGAAGGCTAGTCCTATGATTTGCAAACTTCGGCTCCTTTGTTTACATGAGAGATGTATTGATGGTGTAACAATTGCCAAAGACATGATTGGGGATAAAAACACACAAAAATAGGATCGTACCGGACAAAAATATCGGTGTTCTGTGTATTACAGTGTCTTGCCTATCAGTCCTATATGACGTGTTAATGTTATTACTGGTTTTCCAGTAGAAAACAGCAAGCAGACTTTTCCCCTTACTTTTTTAGGCATAAAGTAATGAAGAACTGGGGTGTTGTTGGTGGAATTGCTGCTGCTCTGGCAGCTGGCATATATGTTCTCTGGGGTCCCATCACTGAAAGAAAGAAACGCAGGAAAGGTGGGGAAAGTTTTAAATTGACCAACATTATCCATATCCAGTAACAGAAAAATGTGTGCTAATGATGAATGAATTCTCATAATGTTCTCTAGAAAGGATGAGAGAATAGTAAAATTTCCATTTTATTGTGGGTTTGAATTTCTTTTGAGCTAAGACTTTGGATATTAGAAATGTTGCCACTTTTCTTTTAATCGTTAGATTTTGTAAAACCTTTTGTTATATAGCAAAATATAAATTTTGGTCAGTGAATCATGTTGCCTCCTATATGAATTAGTCTGTATCAATAAAAGATTTTTATTTCCTATGTAGATTTGATCTTTATATATACTAGTTATGTTAGTTTAAAAATTTAAAAAGTATTATAATATATATTAGGCATGCTTTTGTATGTGTTTTGTAATATGTTTGTATTACCTACGGAAATTCAATAAAACTTAAACAAATACACAAAATAAACACCTTCTGATTGAACATAAGCACAGGATAAGTGAATGTCTTCTGCTTTGGAAAGTAAATATTCATACTAAAAATAGCTAGAATAAAGAAATATATTACACAAATCTTTGAAAACTGGAGAGCATCCCTAATACAATACTAATCTCAGGGAAGGAGATCTCACTAAATTGAGACCAGGTGTGCAAAGGCACATACTTTAGGCCCCCATCCTGGAAATGCTTTTGAATGTGTTTAACTTCACACATCTGAATAGACTCATACAAGCTATTCGGATGTGTAAAAATTAAGCACATATGTAAATGTTAGGATTATTATTATTTATTATTGCTACTTATTATATGTATTATTGTAGTACCTAGGAGTTGCAGTCATGAGGCAGGACCCCAGAATCAGGGCCTTCAACCTTGCAGATAGTATTACAAGTCACAAATTGAAAATTAAATACATTACAGTTGTTAATTCCAGTTTATATGGTAATGTGCAGATAATCCCACAGTAATCCATGCTTGATAGTGTTAAAGTATAGCTTTCTGAAATTCAGTCAAGAACATTTTTCAGAGGAAGTTTACTTTTTTTTTTTTTTTTTTTTTTTTTTTTACAAGGGCATGATCCTTAGAGACCATAACACTATTGCATGTTTGAGTGTCTTCTGATTTCTTAAACAACAGTTGTAAACACTAAATAAAAGATAGAAGCTCGAAATCCAAATCACATGCATCATATCACTTTCAGTAAAAAAAAAACTGTCCTAGGCTCTAGAATGTAAATTGTTCATGCATATTTCTAGGGCTTGTGCCTGGCCTTCTCAACTTAGGAAACACCTGTTTCATGAACTCTTTGCTGCAAGGCTTATCTGCTTGTCCGTCTTTCATCAAGTGGCTGGAGGAGTTTACAGCCCAATACAAGACAGCCCAGAATGAATCATCGGAGCACCAATATTTGTCCCTTACTTTGCTGTGCCTTCTGAAAGGTATCACGTTGTTAAACTTCTAAGGGGTTAGATTACATTAATTAATAAACCCTAATGTGTTACTGGTTTTAAGGAATTAATTTGCACGGTGCTTAGTCTAAATGAGAAAGTTGAGAAATCTTTTATTTTTAATCTCACAAAGATGTCTCCCAGCTGTTGTCACGCTCAGAATTCAATCAGAAATACATTTCATTTCCTATCATTTAAGGTGGAAATTTCTCAAATAAATGCATGAGAGAGCATATGTGATGTTTGTTAAAAAGAGCAGAAAACTAAATTTCTTATTACGTTAATGAAGGTTGGGGGATCGAATAGGTAAACTTAATTAGCTGACTTGATGGTGTTCTCTGTGTACAAAGAAATGACTGTAGCTTGGGTCCATTAACTCCGCTGAAAGCTGAGGGTTTTTTATTTGCCCAGGTTTTCATTACAGTCAATGCAGCACCCTCAGGTTATTAGTGTGCTTCCTAAGTCCCACCAAGGAATCTCTCAAACCTCTACTGCTGAAGGAAGGATTAGTTCCACGATACGTAATATTAGTTTACATTCATTTTCCAAGTCCCCTCTACTCTCCTCTTTCCTTGAAAAAGGATTTTTCCATTCCAAGTTGTTGTAAAGGTGAATGAGGTGCCAGGGTCTTGCCCCTTTCCCTGCCCCCACCTACATTGTTGTTATGGAAGCTGAAGGAGAGGTCAGAGGGCGAGGTTTTAAAATAAATATAACTGCAGAACAAGCAGGGCCGGCTCCAGGCACCAACTTCTCAAGCAGATGCTTGGGGCGGCCGCTCCGGAGAGGGGCGGCACGTCCAGGTATTCGGCGGCAATTCGGCGAATGGTCCCTCACTCCCGCTGGGAGCAAAGGACCTCCCGCCGAATTGCCGCCACAGATCGCGATTGCGATCATGAACACGGCTTTTTTTTGTGTGTGTGTGTGTGTTTTGGCTGCTTGGGGCGGCCAAAACCCTGGAGCCGGCCCTGAGAACAAGGATTTACAAACATGTGCAGCTGTTGAGGAAGGGGGAAAAAAGGCATTCTGCAAATCGTTCCTCTCAGACATAACTAAGAAATAACTGCACAGCTGTGGATCAGTGGGTTTAAAACGTCCCTGCGCCCAGACTGGCTGGGCCAGCTTCTTGTGCTTAAGCAGTGTTAACAAGTCATTCCACCGTTGTAAGCGAAAAGAAATTAGGCCCAGTATATCCAGGTTTTGTGATCTAACCAATCTCAGTGGCTCCATTTATCATTTTGAATTTAATACCTCCAGCTTTATCCTGCCAAGAGGTCACAGAAGATGATGTCCTGGATGCCAGCTGTTTGTTAGAAGTGTTAAGGCTGTACAGGTGGCAGATCTCGTCATTTGAAGAGCAGGTGATTACAAAATTCGAACTAGATTATAGTATATGTTTGAGCTTGGATACTGTGACGATAGGTGCCTTATGTGATATAAGGTATTTATAGATCTGAATATCAAATCTGAATCCTCTTCAGCATGGTGAAACGTTATCTTTAGTAACTAAAAGAAAGCAGCAATGTGATTAATACATGACATCTTCAGTTTGTTTTAGAGACGCCTGATTCAGACTCTAATGCCTTTCAACTGTCAGCGTTTGGTCTGACGCTGCCAGGAGTGACAAGGTCCCGGGGGGTAAAATTCTAGTCCCATTAAAGTCATTGCAAGTTTTGCCATTGACTTTAACAGGGCCATGATAAAATGCCCTGGTTTCTGTTTCTAAGGAAGTTCCCTGTGTTTTCTTAAGGCTCCCAGATTTAGTTACACGTAACCGATGGGGCTTCTAGATCTTGTACACAGCACAAATGTGTACAAGCGCAAGCTGTGCAGACAAACCCAACACAGTAGATTCTGCTTAATAGCAATATAGGTATTGACAACTTCCTGTTAAAAGCAGAATTTTGCCAGGAACCAATCCCATCACATTGACGTTAATGTTAATGGGATGCGGATATTGGCAACGGCATGCTGCTTAATAACACCATTTCTTTGAGTCTTGGACGAAAGGCCCCAGCTGTCGGCAGCTTTGTGAGGATGCAGCCAGGGAAGGAAGTGCTGGGGAGTGCCTACCCTGGCCGCAGCCCTACAAACCTGCCTGCGGCTGGTGCTCAGCCCATCCCAGGGCTTCCTTCTGGGGTTGCAGGCTCACAAACCTGTTGCCACACAGGGATGGCACAGGAGGTAAGAGGCTGTGGACAGGGCAGTAGTGGGGAAGGGGGCTGCAGCCCACATGCCAGAGCTGCATGGCACTTTTCCCTGCACTCTCCAGGCTGTACCCTGCTGGGGGGCTGCACCCAGGGAAGGAAGTGGTGGCACATGCTAAGCTCTGACCCCCAGAGAGCACAGGGAAGCATATGATGCAGTCCCATGAGCCCCCAGCTCCCAATAGAAACTCCATCATCCTGCTGGTTTGCAGGGGGGCAGCCAGGGAAGGCATATCCCAGCACTTCCTTTCCTCGCTGTAGCCTCACCAACATGCCTTCTCCTTGTTAGCAACTGCTGGATAAGGGCAACTTTTTCATGGCAACTGCGGAGAATAAGCAGAATCTATTGTATTTGAAAAATGTTTTCTGCTCCTAAGTGTGTGAAGTTTGGGGTCAGTAAATTGGTTCAGTTGTCTCTTCTATACACATGGCTGTATATTTTATACTTCATATCCAAAACAAATGACCTAAGGGTTCAGTTCTGCTCTCAATGAAGTCAGTCAATTTCACCATTGACCTCAGTGGAAAGCAGGCTTTGGGGTCATGTAGTAGGTCCTAGCCGGGGCTCGACCCTTCCGGACAGGAGGGGAGCCACACCGACTCACTACTGTGGGAACAAGCAGTCAGTTAGTCCCGAAACTCCGGCTCTTTAGTGCAGAGTCGGAGCAACCACAGTTAAAGCTCGGGCCCTTGACTGCAGGGGCTGAGCGAGCAAATAGTTCAAAGCCCAGGCCCTGGATCAGGGCGGGGCAAACACAGTTAGGCTCAGGCCCTTGTTGCAGGGGCTGAGCGAGCAAATAGTTCAAAGCCCAGGCCCTGGATCAGGGCAGGGCAAACACAGTTAGGCTCAGGCCCTTGTTGCAGGGGCTGAGCGAGCAAATAGTTCCAATAAGGTACGCCTAGGCTTCTGTAGCCGAGCGTTGGGTGAGGGGGAAGCCTGCCACCCGTGCGGAGGGTGGCAGGGGGGAACGCAGGCCCACCCACTCCACTGCGTTCCAGCCCGGGGCCCTAACAGCGGTTGCTGCCGCTGCTGGTCAGTGGGGTATCCAGACCGCAACACACTGACATAGGCTCACACTCAGTTGCAGCCGGACCGGGGTCGGCTACCCCCGGGCTACTTCCGTGATCCCCCTCAAAGCCTACCTCGTTCGTTGCGCCGGGATCGGGCCAGTCCACCTGCATGGGCTCCTCTCTGCCCGGGCTCGGCGGCAAGTCTGGTAGCTCTGCCGGGAAGTCCGGCCAATGGTCCTCAGGCGGCTCCTCTGGATAGCAGCAGGGGCGAAGGGGTTCGGGTCCAGTCTCACCCTCAGGGTTAGTGGGGTGCGGTTCCCAGGGATTCTCCCAGTAGCGGGCGTGAACGGGCTCCGGCGGCTCCTCCTCGTAGCGGGCCCGGGGTAGCTCAGGCCAGCTAGGGTCCAGGCCTCAGTCTTCGACGGTCTCCTGGCCGGGAGCTCCCGGCCGCACGTCTGCTCCCTCCGGTGGCTGGCTGCCGACTGAGCTCTGGCGGCCGGCCTTTATACTTCCTGTCCCGCCCCTTGACTTCCGGGGGGCGGGGACAGGCGGTGGTGGTCCCACCCACTCTGGTGCCTGCACGTGGGCTCCCTCTTCCGGGCAGGAGGGGAGCCACACCGACTCACTACAGGTCATTATTGTGAGTATATTTTGTGTGTGTGTGTACACTCTTCAGTATTCTTTCAGTGTTATATGCCACAAATACATTTAAAAAAAATGTTATACATTGTTGTGGGCTTAGCTTTGCAGAAAAGATTGTTGGCAAAATTGTAGCACAAGCATAGGGATATAGGACTGGAAGGGACCTCGTGGATCATCAAGTCCAGTCCCCTGCAATTGCAGGGAACCCCATCTTATAATCCTATTTATAAATTTATCTAGCTCCATCTTAAAATGAGTAAGAGAGTTTGCTCCCACTACTCGTATTGGGAGGCTGTTCCAGAACCTCACTCCTCTAATGGCACTTTAGAGACTAACACATTTATTTGGGCATAAGCTTTCGTGGGCTAAACCCCACTTCATCGAATGCTCACGAAAGCTTATGCCCAAATAAATTTGTTAGTCTCTAAGGTGCCACAAGTACTCCTTGTTCTTTTTGCTGATACAGACTAACATGGCTACCACTCTGAAATTACTCTAATGGTTAGAAAATCTTCTCATTTCCTGCCTGAATGTATTCACGGCCAATTTATACTCATTTGTTCTTGTGCCAACATTGTCCTTTTGCTTAAATATCTCTTCTTCCTCTCTTGTGTTTACTCTCAAATGTATTTAGAGAGAGCAATTATATCTCCTCTCAGCCTAAGTGGTTATTATTAAATTAACTGGGTCTTAAAAGTGTAATAATTTCTTTTTAATGGAAAAATGAACACCTTATTTTGCCATGACAGATTCCTATGTGCACACACGCTCTTGGTATATTTCTTGATGCTGTCTTGTTTGATTCCCCTCTAAGTTGCATATCCCCCTTTAACAGGATGCTCATGAACTATTCCATGTCCTTACATCTTCGTTGGAAGATGAGCGAGATCGTCAGCCCCGGATCACACATTTGTTTGATGTGCATTCATTAGAGGTAAAACTGTATAAAAATGTTATTTCCCTTTCCTTTAAAGTGATAGAGCCTGTTTAGATACTAAATATGCAATGCTGTTCTTCCATCTTTGGATAAAAATGAATTAATAAAACTAGCAAATTGAAAAAGAGAACTTTTCAAAGCAATGTAATATTTTAGGACTTTGCATTTATATTGACTCAGTCATTCAAGGAGCTGAGCGTCCTCAATGCCCATAAACATTAGTGGGAGTTGAGGGCACTCAGCATCCCATGGGATTGGGCCCACAGCACCATCCATTTGAGAATCTCAGTATACTGTATGGATGGACTATAGGAATTGCCATAATGACCCAGACCATTGGTCCATCTAATCAGGTATCTAACAGTTGTCAATACACCAAGTGCTTCAGAGGGAGATACAAGAAACTATATAATGGACAATTATGGAATAAACTTCTAACCTTCCACAATTAGCAGTTGACTTATTCTCTGAAACATGAAGGTTTAAATCTCTTATACATTTTTATTCTATCTAATATAACTGGATGTTCTGTCTATTAAGCTTTTATCAATTGTTGTAAGCGCTCAGTATCTTGTTGCTCCAAGTTCCAGCGTTCATGGTGCATTATATAAAAAACACTTCTTTTATCTATTTTAAATTCATTGCTTTTTAGTTTCATTGGTTGTCCCTATATATTCATTTTTTTAAAGGTACAATTTTTAGACTCAAATAAGAGCATATTTAAGATTTTGTATTTTGTAAGGTGAGATTTAATACAATCTTTTTCCCTCCTGTGTAGCAGCCAGAAATAACCCAAAAGCAAATAAGCTGCAGGACAAGAGGTAACATTTTCTCCCTTGAAAACATGTGAAATGTGCATATTTACTTACAGACATGGCAACAGTAGTTGTTTTACTCACGGAGGTAATATTCCTATTATTTCATCTGTTTCTAGTGACCAGGAATGCATCTTTAAATGTCTCCAAAGACCATGTTAATTAAAGATTTGTAAACAGAAAGTGAAGTGTTCTTAAAAAAACTGGGTTTTAACATCTGTAAAAAAGCAACAACCCCAAAGAAATAAAAAATCCGGGCATTATAATGATCATGATGAACGTGGAAGTACTAAATATTAAAGACAGTTCCAACTTCGTATTTTAGGGTCACTTCACCCCATGTTGAGTCACTGGAAGTCTCAACATCCTTTTCATGGAAGGCTGACCAGTAACATGCTTTGCAAACACTGCAAACAGCAGGTACCAGAATTTGTGTGTTTGAGATTAATTATAAACAAATAAAAAAGGAAAGCTTAATCAAAGGGGATTCTTTAATGACAAGAACCATCTTTTGTTTTATTTTGTGCAATCCTGAAAATTTGCAGGATTGGGGCCTTATATTGTAAGCAAACCAGGGCAAGAACTTTGTTTTCATATTTGTCTGTAAAGTGCCTAGGACAGCATTGGTGCTGTACAAATATGTGATAATAATAATTAATAATGAAAAATACAAAATTGTGACCATGCTTTGTTTTATAAGTGTGGTGATTGTAACTTAAATATTGCTTTTAGTATTTGACTTTCACTTGCAGACACATTCGTGTTATAAGAGAAATCCAGTAGCACAGATAGCATTTTAAGACTTGGTCATTCAGTCTTCAAACAGCCAATGTTCCTGTTAATTCTTGTGCAGTAAATGTGGGATTGGGCCGGGAGTGTTGACTTCTGTGCTGGACAGAGGAAACAGTATCTAATGCTTACAGAATATCTTCTGCTGCCATGGAAAAATTCTACTCAAATATTTACAGAACAATTTCCAAAACTCTTTCTTTGCAGAAAAAAATAAACCTGCCCTCCAGTAAACTAACCAGAAGATATTTTGACCAGATCTTTGAATTGTTTGTAACTAATTTTGCTGTATTTAGAACTACAAATCCAGATCAGATTATATCTAGTTAGAGTCCAGTCCTGTTAGGTGTTAGTACCCTTAACTACCACGTAGGACCATAGGAGTAGAGAGTGCTCGGGCCTGTTTTCATTAGGCTGAAGGTGGACTGTAACCCTGTGGACATGTGAAATGTTTTCTTTCAGAGTCCTGTGAGGTGTGATACATTTGACAGTCTTTCGCTGAGTATTCCAGCAGCCATGTGGGTATGTGGTTTCTGCTGAAGCATGATCCATTCTGTACTACATGCTGCCTTATGGTCAAAGCTTTATTCTAGACTCGAGTCTTGTGCCTGAATTTAAAATGATGGGGTGAAATTGTAAATCAGTCATTTAGAATTAATTTTATTACATTTTATTAATTTTTGTTGTTTTAGTAGATTTTCCTGATTCAGTATCTTACTCTGAACACAGTGGGGCAAATTTCTAGCTTAGCTAACCAAGTGTAACTTCATTGATATCAATGGAGTTGTCTGCCTACACCAGTAATAAATTTGGCCCTGTCTGCATATCTAGAGATACCAAAGTGCAACCTGAGGGCTGTGTGTTTCCTGCAAAGTCCTAGTATGTGCTTCTGCTTGCTTTCTCCCGATGATTAGAATGAGGACAAAGGTGCCAAATTGTAGACTTTTAGAGCCGGTGATTTCAATAAAGAAGCCATTTCTGTTAATCTCTAAAGCCGTGTTTCTCAACCTTTTTGATACAAGGGACCAGCTTGCTGCCTTCCTAAACTCTGTCAGGTAGACTCGGGGACCAGTGCCGGTCCACGTAGCAGTTGTCGAGAAACACTGCTCTAAAGGAGATACAAGTCCGGACAAATATTATGGTTGTTTGCAAAGTTATTATTAGATTACAAATAGTCCACCTGTATGCAAAATTTGCGTGGTCCTTAGTATTGCAAAGTTTGGGCCCCTCATATACTGTGTGTTATTAGTTTGTGTCTCCAGACAAGGGGTCTAACTGTTATCCCCTTTGTGTGTTCATGGAACAGCCATTTGCATTCATAGTTTTGGGCCAGTGCCTAGGGGAGAACAGAACCAGGCTTTTGACACTTTTTCTGTGCTAGTTTCCTATTTTTATACCTAAGTTGAAGATGACCCCAGCTCACCAGCAGTATAGATTTTGCCATCGAAAAGATGGCTAAAAATAGCAAGAAAGCAACTAATGCATGAGACGTAAAATACAGCCAGAAAGCCACATTCCTGCTGGGCAAGGGGTCAGGCTGCAGAAGCTGTTTCATGGGGCACTGTGTAATTGTGGAGGGAAGTATTGTAAGAGGGCCGGGGATCCATTGGTTCAAAACCCCACTAAGAAGGTGACACAGGAAGTGTAATGGAACAAATTACCGAGGGAGGTAATGGAATCGCTGTCACTTGAGGTTTTTAAGAACAGATTTTAGACAAACCTGTCAGGGATGGTCTAGATCAGTGTTTCCCAAACTTGGGACGCCGCTTGTGTAGGGAAAGCCCCTGTTTACCTGCTGTTAGACTGTTTACCTGCCACGTCTGCAGGTCCAGCCGATCACGGCTCCCACTGGCCGCGGTTCGCTGCTCCAGGCCAATGGGAGCTGCTGGAAGCGGTGCGGGCCGAAGGACTTACTGGCCACTGCTTCCAGCAGCTCCCATTGGCCTGGAGCAGCGAATCGCGGCCAGTGGGAGCTACGATCGGACGGACCTGTGGACGTGGCAAATAAACAAACTGGCCGGGCCCACCAGGGGCTTTCCCTAAACAAACGGTGTCCCAGGTTTGGGAAACACTGGTCTAGGTAATACTTAGTCCTGCCTTAGTGCAGGGGACTGGACTAAATGACCTCTTGAGGTCCCTTCCAGTGTTATGATCCTATGGCTACTACTCCTGCACATAGACTATAACAGCTCCCAAGGATGAACTGGGTGGAAGGAGGAGGCTTCCATGCCCCCACCAACCTTGTGTATGTTCTCTGCTCAAAGCCCTTCTACTCTAGCTTTGTGGAGGAGCCAGGATTTAGCTCAGAATGTATTAATTCCTATTAAATAGATAACTAAAATCCTTTAACAGAATTTAATTGTGTGCATCATAAAATCAGTGCAAAGTTGTTTTTTCTCACCCTCAGGGTCGTCCTATGACACTGGACCACTGCCTCCACCATTTCATCTCTTCTGAATCAGTAAAGGATGTTGTATGTGACAATTGCACTAAAGTATGTACTTTTAATTTATATACTCTTCCAGCCCAGTTTCTAGATCAAGTGACTCAGAGTCAGGACTCCTCGGTTCTACTCCTTGCACTGCTGCTGACTTGCTGAACCCTCGGTTTCCTCACCTCTGAAGTGAGGGTACTACCTCACAGAGTGTTAGGAGTCTGAAATTCTGAGTAGTTTGTAAAGCACTTTACAGATCCTGGAATACTCAGTGATTGCCAAGTATTAAATCTTATAATATCCTGGTGGGTTGGTTTTTTCTGATCTTTAAACACTGTTTTACAACTACACCTCTACCCCGATAGAACACTGTCCTCGGGAGCCAAAAAATCTTACCGTGTTATAGGTGAAACCGCGTTATATCGAACTTGCTTTGATCCACCGGAGTGCGGCACTTTCTAGAAATGTTTCTATTTAGTTTCACTTCTTAATTCTCATGCACTGATATAGTTCTGCACTTCTGAGGTTACAAACAGCTGGGAAATGGTTAAACCTAAACAAACTGTTTAAACCTGCGTATAGCCCTCGATAAGAAACTACTATTTTTTGGCATATGCACACACCTAGTATTAGTTTGTGTAATTTAATATTATGGATAATTAAATGGCTATAATTATGTTTCCTTTGATTTCAGATTCAGGCAGAAGGAACACTGAATGGGCAAACCACAGAAAACCAGAGAACAACGTTTGTTAAACAATTAAAGCTAGGGAAGGTGAGACAAATTGATATGGTAAATTTATTTTTAAAGCCTCTACAGTAGTGTCTTCTAAAACAATCCAGTGACTTATCTCTTCAGTCTGTTATTTTGATACCCACTTCTTGGCACTGAGCTTGGAGACCATTCGTATTCTATTTTGTACTTAAATGTGAACTCATTTGGCAGTTTTGTATGCCATAACACCTTGACTCAGCAAAGCACTTAAGCCTATGCTTAACGTTAAACACATGAATAATCTCACCTTAATTCTACAGTGTGTGTAAACATATGTATTGCTGAGTTGTGGCTTATGTGTCCCTTGAGATTCAGCAATAAAAATATGTGATTCCGTATTTCAGTGGTGAATTAAGTAATTCCTATATATATTTTGTTAAACACTTTGCCATCCCTAAGCAATGGCATGTTCTTAAAATAAATAAATAAGCCCCATTCTGAATGCAGGTGATTGGGTGGGTGAACATGGTAATAAACGGCTGAAACAACTTAGATTGTTCTGTGTTTGTGTAGCACACAGCACAATTGGATCTGAGTCTATGACTAGAGCTCCTAGGCACGACAGTTATACTAATAACTTAATTGAAAGAGACAGTAAAACCTTGTGCTGCACTTTGGGTGTAAAACAATGTAACTGTTTGACTCCGGTTTCTATGGCGCTTGCTGGATTCACTCTGACCAGCCACAAAAACATTGCACATGGAAACTTAGCTCTGGTTACAGTATAGTAGCACTAACTGCCAGGGACCCGGATCCTCTGTCCCCAAGGGATTATATTGATCAGAATCTTTGGTCTGCGCTGGACAAGTTTAAAAAGATTTTAGATGAGTCTTTTAGAAACATGCATGTGTTTTTATTGACTTTTCCCACCTGTGGCAAACCCTGTTAATTTTGTCCATCTACCTAATAAATTATGGTAGTGTTATTAGAAACCTCTCTTCTGACTGTCAGGCTTTATACTTTGTATTTTAGGCCTGGTCTACACCGGGGGCGGGGGCGGGGAGTCGATGTAAGATACGCAACTTCAGCTATGGGAATAGCGTAGCTGAAGTCGACGTATCTTATTTCGACTTACCTCCTGTCCTCATGGCGCGGGATCGATGGCCGCGGCTCCCCCGTCGACTCTGCTACCGCCGCTCGCCCTGGTGGAGTTCCGGAGTCGACGGGAGCGCGTTTAGGGATTGATATATTGCATCTAGATGAGACGCAATATATCGATCGATCACTACCCGCCGATCCGGCGGGTAGTCTGGACGTACCCGTAGGTATTACTTCTAATGTGGATATAGTAGCAGATGAGAAGCCAGTTTAGTAATCCACTTCCCCATTCACTCTCTTGGACTTTAATTCTAGTTCCAAGAATATACTTTTAAATCAAGCAGTCGTTTCTTCCTATTTTTAATATGTCTGTTGACATTGTATTTCTGTGGAATGTGCTTGAAGCTCCCTCAGTGTCTGTGTATCCATCTGCAAAGGCTGAGCTGGTCAGACCAAGGCATGCCTCTGAAACGTCATGAACATGTGCAGTTCAATGAGTTCCTGATCATGGACATCTACAAATACCACCTCCCTGTCCATAAATCAAGCCAGCATGATCTAAACCAGAAAGGCAATCCATGGGTGTCGTCTGAAACAAAGGCTGGGTCAGCAGTAAAAGCCTCAGGTATTTGATCTGAAAATAAAAAATATCAGGTAGTTTGTCAGTGTATAAGAAAAAATATATTTATTTTGAATTATACTAAAACCTAGAAAGATCCCCTTTCCCAGCAGGCTTTGGCCCCTTGACATATATTTAAAATACAGTTCTTACAAATTTACTGTTCACTCCCATTCCAAAATACTTGGAGCATAGGTGGGCTGTGGAGAACTGGGCTGCGTTAGCCCCAAAGGATGGGTGAGTTCTGAAGTCGATAGGCCCTCACAGAGAATGTCTCATTAGTAGACCACCACTTTTAAACGAAGGGAGCTCCAACTATGGCTGTATTGCAAGGCGAGTGCAGACCCTGGAGCGCTCATGTAATGTGGTCACAATCAGACCCTGTGTCAAAACTAATGTTGAAATTGCAGGGCAGTTCGAGGTGTAAATTATACAGTGTTTAACAAAAAGGGCCTGATCCTACAAACCCTTATTTATGCGAGGAATCCCATTGCGTTCAGGAGGCCTGTTCACATAGGCAAGAGTTTATAGGCTCATGTGTCAAAAACTGTGCATTAGGGAAAATGGCCCTGGATCCAGTCAGCCTTCAGTGTGCAGGGTGCCCATTAAAGTCAGAATTCAGCTCTAAAGAAGTCTTTTGTTGGCAGGAACAGCCATTGAGGAGGTGTTAGGCATGCAAACTGTGCCCTTGCTTGATAACGCCACAACTTTTTGCCTAAAGAAATAAACAAAATCTTCACAAACTCGAGTAAACTGTTCCCAGTCTATATGGCTATATTGTATCACATCATTAGAGCTTAATTCCTTTGTTGCTGCTGGTCCCAAGTCTTCAAATAATTACTTGAATCGACGGCTAACTACTACTTCAAATAACCCAAACTGAGCAGGGCTCTTGCAGCCACATTCTACTATGAGCTGTTAACGGTGTCCTTGGATATAATGCTCCCCTTCCTCATTAGGGGATTGTGAGGTTTAATTAATTAATGTTGGTAAAGTGCTTTCAGCTTCTCTAATGAAAGGTGCCATAGAGAGCACAGGACTATTATTTGTAATATGAATAGTTAAGCTGCAGATCAGTTAAATCACTGAATGTATAATTTCTCTGGCAGATCTGGAGCAGACATGTAGCACTAAATCATTCTTTATGAATGGCACCTGCTCTCCTTCATTATTAACATCCCCGATAACTTTCCCACTTGCAGTGGTTTCCGATTGCAGGTAAGTCAGACTTTTGAAGTTATTTCATAATTTCTACCCGTGCTTAAAACTGATGTAGATGATAGTTTCCTTTATTCCATCTTTACTGTGATTCGGTAGCCACAGAATTTACCATTTATCCCAGCTACTGCAAGTGTCCTCCTCGTTAGCAAAGGATTTCTGTCCCTTTCTGTTTGGGTGATTTGGCAGGTCTACTCTGCTCCCTGTGTCCGCAGCTAGTAAAAGGACTTGTGTGAATTATAAGTGAAGAGTTCAAAATCTCCTTTCTCTGGTTGTTTTTGCTCTGATGGCTGCTGCAGGAAAAAAATCAGGAGTGCAGCAAGCTTCTTATTGCAGAGCCATCAACTTATAACTGCTGCCTCTTCGCTGATATCTCCCTTTTCTTTTCTCTTGACTTTTGAGAACAAACGAGTGTTTGTCATTTCTTGTAGACTTTGTACAAGCCTGTTTTTCAGAGGAGCTGTGTGCTCACTGCTCCCTGCAACTTCTGTTGGAGCAGTGGACACTTCGCTCTTGTGATGATCAGGCCTAGTACTTGTCCTGTTAAATATTTTCCCCAGAGCACTCCTAGTTTGAGAATATTCACTTTTCCCATGTGGCTGATATATAGTTCCTATAATAAAAAGAAGAACAGGAGTACTTGTGGCACCTTAGAGACTAACAAATGTATTAGAGCATAAGCTTTCGTGGAGTCCACGAAAGCTTATGCTCTAATACATTTGTCAGTTCCTATAATGTGTCCTGGGATAACTTTTACCATTAACACTGCTGTAGAACTTAGCATTCACATACTAAAGGAAACAGGTGGGGGGGCCTCACTGCAAAATTCAGAGCCAGTGTGCTGCACAGTATGCAGTGGCCCTCTCTAGAATACATTCCAGAAACTGTTTTCATTATTACTCAGAGCAGCAGTTCTATTCTCCTGATTGGAGAAGAGTGAAGCATTTTGACCAGGGGTCCCCAACGCGGTGCCCGCGGGCGCCATGGCGTCTAAGTGTGCCCGCTTACTGGCCGGCGGACGAGCATCCACCAAAATGCCGCCGAGAAGCAGCGTCATCCAGAGGTGTCGCCACCGAAAATCGCCTATTGACGTTGCCGCATGTTGGCGGCATTTCGGCAGGTGCTCGTCCGCCGCCACGGTCCTCTGTGGCTCGTCGTCTGGCGCCTGCCAGACGAAAAAGGTTGGGGACCACTGATTTTGACAATTGCAGTGAAGGTCTGGGGTGTTATGAGGGAATGTGCTGCTGTGAGAGTGCATCTCTTATGAAGGGGGTCCATGGAATGAAAAACATGCTTTAAAATGAACTAGCTACTGAAAATAAAGTGACTGGGGATTCTCCAGGTACGTGTTTGATACACAAGTGCTGCTGACCCCTTCCTTTCTCTCATTTGCCCTTCAGTTCCCCAGTGTACCTCTACCGTCTGATGGCTGTTGTAGTTCATCATGGGGACATGCATTCTGGACACTTTGTGACATATCGCCGCTCTCCGCCTTCTCCCAAGACCGCACTCTCGGTTAGTAACCAGTGGTTGTGGATTTCAGATGACACTGTGCGCAAAGCTAGTTTGCAAGAAGTGCTTTCATCTAGTGCTTACCTGCTCTTTTATGAGCGTGTTCACTCAAGAATGCAGCACCAAACTCAGGATTTCAGGGCTGAAGAATAACTTGGACCTCTGGAGAAGGATAAAACTTGAGAAAACTGCTCTTGTGAGATGTACATTGCACCTCCTGACTGTTATGCAAATAGCCCACTACATGCCCTTTGATATTCCATTCCTTCCTGGCAATGGTGCCTGGCTACTGCAGGGAGCTAGTGTTTCATACCAAAACGATGTTGTCCAAAGTTGGTCTGCTAGTGCTGGGCACTCCAGAGTGTGTCTGCATTAGAGAAGCATGTTTGCTGTTCAGATAATATTCTCTCTGCATCACAGATTTGAAACAGGGAATTTAAAACAGGGACTTCCTAGGGCCACATCTTTTTATTCTGACCTGTATGCATGTTTTCAGATGGAGCTGCTTAGTGTCACCTTAAGATATTTCTTAGCTGGGGAGCCCTAGAAGTGATTGATGAGAAATTACTGTGATCAAAGGCAATGATTTAAAAAAATGAAGTGCCTTGAGATTATTTAAATGGTTAAATTACCATTGTCTACATCTACAATCTGTGGATTACATTCTGGTAAACATCTATATCAAAGTGATATGAAGAACTATTAACTGAATCACATTTTTTGTCATAACCCCAGCTAAGCAACTAAAACAAGTTGTCTCTACCCAACATGCTTGATCCAAAAAAGCCCTTTCCTATTTGTATCTTTTTTTCCCTAATATTTCATTTCTTTGTACATCATAGAAGTACTTATGTCAATACAAACTGCAGTTTTCTGTTTCAGGGAAATACTCAAATAGTTGATCAATTAGAACTGAGACGCTGATTTGTTGCTCCATATCATCATACTATAAGAGATGTTAAGAGAGAACAGTATCTGCTAGCAATCGCTATGGTAATGTCGTCTGTCTCTATAAAACAATTCAATACTGTTGCATTAGATCATCAGGTAGACTGTGCCTCTCAGTGCTGATCTTAAAGGTGACTGATTGGTACTCTAAACTCACCTTTCCTACCTTAACAATGAACACTGCCATTCCCTATCATCCCTTCTAATGAATGCCTTCTGATCTGCAATGGCGCTTGAACCGGTTGGGATTGTGAGCCTGGGACTTGAAGCAACATGTGTCATGGTGGGTTAGAATACACACAGTTGCATGGGCAGTGATTGGGACTTTGTCCAGTAGCCTGAACAGATTGGTATCACTGCACTAGATAGTGCTATTTTTAAAGAGTTTGATATTAACCGTATATTGCTGCTCTGGGCTCTTTGGTGTGTAAAAAAAGAGATGGGGAAAGAGGCAAGAAATCCTTTTGGCTGTTTTTAAATTAATGGGGATAAAATGGACAGACGTGGGCGTTCTTTTCTATTTATGTACTTCGGGGTGAGTGTCTGTGAGGGAGGAAGTCTGAATGTCAGACTAGGTCTTTTCAGTGTAAAACAGTGACTGACTTTTCAGACAATATCTACTGCCTCTCTAAAGTAGCTTTTTTTCCAAAAAGTTTTTTTAATTGTAACTTTGTACATTTTGGATCCATATCATTCAACTGCCCAATGTTGTTCATATGCATTCGGAGCTTTTTAATAGGAGACTGAAAAAAACAGCCAGAAGATCATAGGCTATGAATGTATATAACACTTAGCCGAAGTCATTCCAGAGTGTGGAATCATGATCCCTACTCAGAATAATGCTCATAACCCAGAGAAATCTGTATAAATCCATTGACCTGTCTGGTCCAAAGAACCCTTGGCTTCTGTGTTAGAAGCCCTTTTTTTACCTTACTAATTTTATTACTATTTAAAAACATATGTAATACCAATGAACTTTGTGACCATTGAAATAAGATCTAAACTCAGCATGTGACCCACAAAAGCAAAAAAAGAATACCTGAGGCTGGAGCTTCTCTATTGTAGATAGATACAAGTGAGCAATATGGGCTTTGCAAAGCAGTGCTGGTTGTCAGCGGGGCAAGAAATGCATGCAAAGCATCTGTCTACAGAAATCCTGCCAGTTGTACCTCTGACCTTCAAACCATTTCCATCTGACATTAGTGCATATGCTGCCATAGCGAGGCTCAACAGGGTGTGCTTTGAAATTTTCACTCCTTTGATTTTGTGGGAGCGTCTGCTCATTGATAGTATTTGAACAAGTCACTTTATTATGCAGTAATGTGTGGTGTGTCAGATACTACCCACTAGGAGGACTGTAGGCTTTAGGACTCATCAGCCTCTATATGATTGCGTGAAGCCACACGCTGTTGCAAGTTGTGTGTGTGTGTGTGTGTGTAATGTTTTCTGAAAATTTCCTTTTGTATAAACCTGCTCTTCACTAGCGACATTTCTCTGTGCCAGTTTGGGGTGAGGGAAAGGCTGCTCACGGTCACACATCACTAAGGTACTTGTTTGCCATACTGCCACTGAACTGGAAGTTTCATGTGGCATCTTCAGCAAAGGGCAGTAGGAATGAGTGTTGGGCAGAAGCTCTTCCTAGCTTCAGTGCAAGAAAGGAACAGGAGTTCTTTTCTTAGCCCTGGTTGTGGAGAAGTGTCAGCATCTCGGTCGTGATGCTGAGAAGTGCTGAGCACCCACAACTTACATTGGTTTCAGAGACGTGCAGATGGTTGGCACCCCTCACGATCAGACCCTGGACACAGTCTGGCCAGCTGAGCCTCATGGGCAGATACCTTCTGAAAGCAATACGTCTCTATTCAGGCGGAGGGGTACACCCAAATGGCTCAGCCAGCTTGTGGGATTGGGGGGCTAGTCTCTGTCAGCCAATATCAGCATTTTAATTTCTCAAAGGCTAAAGTTGTTGAAAAGGTGCTTATGAATGGAATAAAGGAATGATATGAAACATTAACGATATAGAAAACTGACCTCTGCTTACTCTGGTAGAACTAAGATAACAGCTCTTTAATTGAATTATTCTTGTTTTAATGCACATGTTAATAAAAAGGTATGATGTTAGAGTCCAAACCACTGCACTTCATTTCCAACACTGCTGTCTTTGAACTGCCTATTTCCTTATGGGAGTTTTTGTACCTGTCCTGTTCAGTAGCAATAAAAGAACCAACTTATTAGAAAAGGTATCTGGATGCATGTGGTGATGGATTGAAACAAAAGACAAGTGAGCGGCAGCAGTGATGTCTTTCCTTTTCTAATGCAATGGCCTGCAATACCGGCCATTGTGAGCTCCTGATTTTCTCTGTTCCATGGTTGAACACAGGACACTGACAAGGCTGTAGTACTCAAAGGATGAGTTTTTAGTTAGTGTAACAGATCCTCTATACGCACAGTAAAATATCAACGTGAGGGCTACACCAGCACACATGTAAAGACAACCAGTCCTTGAAGTGTTTGTGTGTGTAGACCCCCTAAGCATGAGTTTGGATTCTTTTGGCCAGCATTGTCTCTTGGGGACATGCCTGCAGCTACAACCTGAGGCCCAACCAGTTCCTTACCGTCCATGGCAGTGGAACAGAACCCCCGTAGCATCCACATACTCTGCACACTGAGCAATGGTTGTGAGGTTAGTATAATTCATTAGTTAGTGTAGTTAATAGTTGTTTTTGTTACACCTTTTGGCAATACATCTATACGTATGCTTAGGAGCTACCACGGTACATAGCCACTGTGGCTGAGACTAAATCCTCAGGATTTAAAATGTGTCCCTCTTGTGAAGCTGTACAGCTCAATGATTGACACTCTTGAAGACTTCTGTCTCAGGTATATTTCTCTGATAAAGGTTCCATCTGCCGCTCTTTTTCCAAGAGTATAACAAAACCAGGGAAGTCTCCTAGCTCTTCCTTTTAGAATGCTCAAGGAGGGCCTCTTCAGAGCCTGGGCTTAAAAATCCTGTTAAGCCTCCTCTGTCTCTTTTGAGAAGTGCCCTGTTGAGCTCCCAGGCACATTCTTTGTCCAAGAGTCAGTCCCCCTCTGCTAGGGGGTATGGCAGAGCAGACAAGCACTCCTCCACCCAGCCGTTGTCTGAAACGGGTAGGAAGAAGCATTGCTCCAGGGACAAGCACAGGCAAGGGTCACCCACCCCCGTACGCAGTAAGAGACACAAAACCCACCATGGTTTTGAATCAGCTCATGCCTTCAGCCAAAAGGCAGTTCACAGCCCGGACTGGGTCCTTCTGACACCTCAGCACTAGCTGATCATCAGGTACTAGAGATGGCACCTGAAATGCTGGTCTGTACTTTCCCAGCTACCAACTCCTCAGTACGGATAACCTGGGTGCGCCTGCTTCTGACACCAGACTCCATGGTGCAGATGTTTCCAGCACAGATTTACTGGGCTCTGAAGACATTCTCAGTCCCAAGTGATCTTATGCTAACCATGCAACGAGACTCACCCCTACTATCCTCATTGGCCAGTAGAGGTGCTTCTGTCTTGGTACCGACTTCTAATGTGACACGGTACCTATAAACTCCCCCGTTAAGTCTGGGTTGCAGGAGGATTCTATGACACCTAACAGGGTAGCTCCCCTGCATGAGGAAGAGTATTCATTTTCTTTCTCTCCTTCACATAGTAAGGAAGATGGTCTCCCCCTGCACCTCAATTTTACACTTCTGAGCATCACTGGTCTGATAGAAAGTCATCGATCACCCTAATAAGCACAGGCCCCTGGGATCTCATAGAGAACATTCATTATGGTTTCCACCCACGTGGTGTCCAACCCTGTATCATAACAGCATGCAATCTTGGCCATTTTGGGCTCCCTAGCATATGTAACCTAGGATCACCTTCTACTACTCCCTCTAGAGTTAATCTCCCTCCCCTTCAAGACAAGAGATATCTACTCAACAGGGTTAGCTGGCGCAAACCCACAGCCTACAACAAGAACAGAGCAGTGAGGAAGAATAGCAGCAGGATAAGAAAGATCAGTTGTTCCCAACAGAAATTTCTTCCTCCTCACCAGATGAGGCAGTCACTCCTCCTCCTCCTCCTAGCCAGCCAGATAATTCAAGGCCTTCCAAGATGCATGGTAGATACTTCAGAGATTCTAGTGGAGGTGATACAAGAAAAGTCACACATTACTAGGCCTCCTGCACTCCTCCCTGCCTGGTAGGTTTGTCATGTACATTACTTGTTAGAACCAGCTAAGGAGTTGTGACAGATCCTAGCATCAGTGGCATCCACTTCCAAAAGAGCTGACAAGTGCTATCAGGTACCCCCTTAGATTAGAATATGTTTACAATACCCCCCTCTCCCTCCCTGATCACTAATGATGGCGGCGGCGATAGATGAAAGATCTAAGCAACAGGGGCAGCCAAAGACACAATGTAGGAAAAAGACTCCTACAAAGCTTGACTTATTCAGCAGGAAGGTCTAACTCCTCAGCTAGTCTCCAGATGCACATTTCCAGGTATCAGGCACTGCTCTCAAAGTGCCTCAATTCATAGAGAAGCTTCCACAGCACAGTCCCCTACTGTCTGAGGGGTAGTTAATGGGCCAAACATCTCTTCAGGCAGCTCTAGACCTATCTAATATGGCAGCATATTCAATGACTACTGCCACTGATGTGCAGGGCTTCATGATGATTAGTCCTATACTGCCTGGATTCTGTACTGGTGAAGGAACTGAGGAAGGCCTGCTTAGCCCCTTATGCCCTCAAGTGGTGGGTGGGTGAGATTATCTATGGAGTAGGTGCAATCCCAGTGGACACTGCTGGCCAAAAGAATTCAATCTCGGGCACATACGCAACAACAGTGGAATCCATCTGGGCAATACATCTCCAAGAATCATAGTTACTGTAAGATAAGTAATAGTTCTTATTGCTTTGTTGGTATATATCTTCAGACGCTCCAGAACTGTGTAGTCCTGTTTCCAAACCTGCACCAGTTACAATCACATTGTAAATGATGAAGGGGAAGTTTGTCATTTAAACAATTAGCATACCCTTCTCGTAGAAGAATCTTGTTTTATTTAAAAAAATATACATGACTCATTTGTAGAGCAGTCATGCGCTCCCATACATTGCAGACTTACTGAATTATTAGATTCTATGCTACGTTAGTATTTAGTAGAGACTTAAAAACAAAAAACAAGGCATACTCACTGATAGGACTACCACAGACTTAAAAATAAACCTCCCTTCTGAACCAAGGAGAATAGCTGTAGAAAAATATACCATCAGGCTACAAGAGCGCTTGGCTGTAGGAAAATAATTTTGACATCCAAGATCAAATGGTTGCCGTATTTGTATCTAAACAACTGCATGTTATTCCCCGTTTGCTTTCCTAATTTAAATACACTCATGTGACAAAGCTTGCACCACAGCAAGGTTCCTATCTCTTGCTATATATGCAAAGGAAAAGGCAGTGTTTGAAAGAGAAATTGACTTATGACATGGAAAGAAAGTTCTCATTTTCAGAGGTAAAAGGAGCTGTTCAAGCTAGACCTTAGGTTGTTAAATAACTTCATTTTTTTGGTAAAGCCATTACTTTCCGAAACGTCAGGTTGATTCTTGGGGCTAGCACCTTCTTGCGGGTGGGCAGGCTGTGATACCAGTACACATTGGTGGGGTAGTTCATCATTAGTAAACTGCCATGGGCCAGCTGTAGCTTGACTGGCTCAATGTGGCATGAGGCGTTTTTCCCTCGGGAAGCACCGTGCCTGAAGAAAAAGTCCCTGCAGGCTCCAAAGGACACTGATGCGATGGGACTCCGTGGAACCAATTCTCTCTCGTCATCTCGATGTTCACCCATGTGATCACAGCCATCTTTATATCTGTGAGGGGGAGGATTAAATTAGCTCTTCCATCCACTGTACAAGCATATGCCAAGACACTGCTTTACTGCAGCATATTTATTTTTTATACACATCCAGAGACTATTACGGGAAATCAAATCTTAATTTAGTCACAAATGAGTCTAGCATTCTCACCCTCGTGGATGATTTTCTACCACACAAAACTGACACACACACTTGCGAGTTGGTTATCTGGATGAGAAAGACGGAGGGGCTCGCTTGAAATTTAACCACCTTAGCCTCGTAGACAAATCTGCATTTTGTGCAGGGCTTGAATGGAAGAGAGTTTCCTGTGACTTCGTTATACTTCTGCAGAACACACTGAAAATGTGCCACATAGTGTGTTCCAGACTAACGCGCATCTTGGGGAGAGGTTCGTCCCTAACTTCTCTCTCTCTCCTCCTCAAAAATGACCCAGTTCAAACACCAATTCTGTGCTTGGTTTGCAATCACTGGGATGCCACTCAGCTGAGCTTACTCCTTGTCTCAACAGGTGTGCAAGGATCATAGGATTGGGTCCCTGGTGTTTAATCATTCAGCAGTAACAGAACTATCTCCATTTAGATAATGTTTTCACCCCTCAGCCAAAACTACGAGAGGCACTAAAGAAAGAGCTTAGCTTTTTGAATGCTTTCCAGTACTCTATTAGCTAGTTAACTCCACATTGGAAGTTGCGTATCCACAAATCCCTTTTCAAGAGTAAAATGAAGTGGCGAATAACTGCTTAATGATACCTGACTAGTAAAATGTCCTACAATCAAACTGTTGTTTGAACAGAGATGCTTACTGCCATCAGAAATCAAATGTTACCTGTTAATAAGAACAAAATTAAAAGTGTGTCCAGTGGCCAGGGTGATGCGCTCTCTGATACAGTTGAGAACTGGAATCCATAGCTTAGGAGAAAAGGTAACACCTGAGTAAGTGTATGTTAACTCAGGATCTCCATATGTCACCTGCTTCCTTGGGATGTTGTGCCATTTGCCAAACACTTGCACTTTGGTAAGATCACCTGTTTGAATAAGAGTTTGGGAAAGTCAAGACCGATTTGCCCTCCTTTTAGACAGATAAGTAGCAGTGTTTTTTTTTTTTAAAGTTTAGAGTTAGGTCAAGTGCAATTATCAATCATTCCCACTGCAGAGCAGAGTATAACATATTCCTTGCTGTGCAGCCGCTCTGAGTGTGACTTAGAATGACAATGCCACTAAATGGTGCTGCACATCTTAGCTTAAAAACCTGTCCATTTTAAAAGTGTTGCTGTCCAAAAACAATGACAGGAAGCTGACTAACACTAGAGATCTACATGTATGAGACTCCTCATGAGGGATGGAAATAGCACCGTGCTCTGGGCTTCTCCCACATCACTCCGTTATTGAATGGGCGGGGATAACTGTAAAATAACAGAACTAAAACTTGAATCCTTTCACCTTTCATGTGTTTTGCATGTTTCATGCTGTGGCCTTGATCATGCATAAACTTAAGAATGTGAGTGAGCCCACTGAATTAATGTGCTTAATGTTACGCATATGCATATTTGAAGGATCTAAGCCTAAGTTTGCCACTTACCCACTATGGGCCTGATCATGCAAACACATCTACCCATTGGGACCTTTAATCCCATTAAAGCCAATGGGAATCCACGTAGAAGTAAGAGTCTGAGTGTGCAGACTGTATGTAGGATTGGGCCTTCTGCGTAAAAACTTCCTCCCACCTATCCAATCCTGCACTGAAGTCATAAGGCAGAATGTGTCATGCCAATTAGAGATGGAGAGACATTAGGTCTGTTCGTCTGTTTACCTTCAAAATATTCCACTTCCTTTTCCAGCTCCTGGAAAATCTTGTCAGCCTCAGTGTTGCCGAACAGGATCTTGTAATCGCAGTTCAGACCCTCAGCCCGGATTTGCTTCCATGGAGAATGCACCAAGGACTCATCTGCACCTGGCATTTCTGACCGGGGCCTTTTCTTCTCTCCCCCATCTCTCATGCAATCCAGCCCTCCTCCCTTCATCTCTAAGGGTTCTTGTTTGTTCTTGCCTGGGGAAGGCCTTTTGACCAAGAACTTATCCATTCCTAGCTGCCCCTAAGAAACAGTCATCAGCCTGCAACTAAAAGGCCTGATGGGATTTCACTCTTGTTAGATTCTGGGCTGCGTGGAACTACAGTGGCCTGGGAAATTTTAAATGCCTCGTTGAACACCTGTAAAATCCTTGCTCCCAAGCAACAGAGACTTAAAACTACCTTAATATGACTCCTAACAGATGGGGGATCGCTGCACCTCTGTGGAATGGAGTACCGGCTCCAACGCACTCAGTCATTCCAGGGTCATCCTCAGAGTCTGGGCAATGCTCCTAGCGCCAGACAGATCGTTACTTAGGACTCCACTGAAACTGGCCTGGCTATCAGCTCACTAAAGGCATCTGGGCTACAGAAACAGCTCCTGCAGGCCTCATTTCCAGCAGCAATAGCTACTTCCCTCCCACCACTTCCTGTCTGAGACACAGAGCCAAATGTTCCACCCTTGCTCAGCCCTCCCACCCAAGCGGATTGTTTTGCTCTGTAAGGCTTGTAGCAAGGTCCCCTGGCACCACCTACTGGATCTTCTTAGAAGCATTTATAAATGACTAGAAACCACTAGCAGCCTGATTACTGAATCCACCACATTTATATGCATCATAAGTCCTGTTTAACAGGTGACTGTGCCAAACAATGTTATTTATTTTGTATGGCTTTGAGGGCTTCATATAAGGCAAGCAATCAGGCACTCAATTAGGGCACTTTTATCCTAATGTTCATAGCTTAGTAAACACTCATTACAGCATTTAGCTCCTAATGTTCTGGCCTAGCAAATTTAAGGCTGGATTTCATGCATGCATTCCAGGATCCATGTCACAGGTGCATGTTCACTCCTTTGCCAACAAAATGAACAAATGAGGGCTTTATCTCACATCAGTTATATTATTAATCATTTTTATTAATGTTGTGCCTGAGGGCCAATCAAGAATGGGGCCCCATAGGCAGGTGCAGTACAAACACAGAATAGTAGACAGTCCCTATGCCAGAAACCTTACAATCTAAACAGACCAGATAGATCCAGGGTGGGGAAGGGGTAGAACACAACAGCAGAGTGAATGATGGAATGATAGCAAATGCCATGTTAGTACCACATTTAAAAAAAAATTATATTTATTTTTGGTGTAGATGTATTTAGGAGGGAATTGGCAAAATGCAAAGGGAAGGGGGACAGGGGAGAGGAGGGTAAGAGGGGCATGCATAGAGTGAAACAGGTGCAAGTGCTATTCACAGTTGTACTGACAGGGCCATGGTGTTCTGGGCCCCTAGTGTCTTGGGCACAACTTAAGAGGCAGCATGGTTACTGCATAAGGAGATAGACTGGGACTCAGAAGGTGTAGGGCCTATTCTTAGCTCTGCCACTGACTTGCTGGGTGATCTTGGGTAAGTCACTTTCCTCTATTTAGAGTGTAAACTCAGAGCTGGCAGGGTCTGTATAATGATTAGCACAATGAGGCCCTAATGTGTTTAGGATACTAACTAGGTGCAGTCATATAAACAACAACGAGTAACTTTAATTGTAATGCACACAAGTCAGTTTGTCCAGGCAGTCTCACCTAAATAAGTATTCAAGTTCCTTTTCCAGCTGCAAGCACCTGGCACCCACATGCTCTACAATTTATTACCATCCAAGTGCTCTTATTCCCCCTCCCCCCCATGAGTGGCTTTGTGATTAAAGCACTAGAGTGGGTGGCACGACTTTGGGGTCACACACCTGGTTCTGCCACTTTAACCTCTCCATGTAAGTTAGGGATAATACCACCTCATGGGTGTTAAAGAATCACAGAGTTTTGTAATTCTTTAGGGAGCATCTCAACTTAGCCTCATCACTGCTACTTCCACTATAAACCTGCTTCCTCGTGTCATTTCCATTTACTTCTTCACTTGTTTTCTGTCTTCCCTATTGATGTTTTCAGCTTCCTCAGACAGGGTTGATAGAATGAGTTACTTAGCATTTGTAAAGAGCTCTGAGGAACCTGTTATGCAAGAGTTAAGTTATTTTATTTTGCTTGCCAAATAGCCCTTGTTCTGATCCGTCAAAACCCACCTGTGTTGCAATGCACCGAAGCTACAGAGAGATGTGATGGACAGCCTTAAAGTGCCAATTTTTGAGTTTGTAAACAAGATCAGGGCAGGCTGGGAATGGACAACGGCTGAATGCAAGAATAGAGGGGAGAAGCGTGCACGTTCACTCTGCTCTCTTGGGATGACAAACCTCACGAGCACAGCCAAAGCTTTCAAAGGGCAGAACTAGCAGCACCACTACTTGAGCAGTCTGTTTGGAGTTGAGGCTCTTGTCCCTTCCTGGCATCATCCCCTTGCTCTATTCAGGCCTAGCACATCCAAGGAAACACTTATTAGTTACCAGCCGTTTCTATTACAGCAGCACCCAAAGGGCGGTCAGGGTCAGGGCCTCATGGGGCTGGGTTGCAGCCCACCTCTCCTAGAGGCCCTGTAATTACCCCCCTCAGTGCTGCTTCCACCCCATCTGCCTGCAGGCCACACATCATCCACCCCCTGCTGGAAATGGGATTAGAATGAAACTGGGGTGAACCCATCAGAAGGGGGGGGGAGAAGGGGGAGTCTGTATAATGATTAGCACAATGAGGCCCTAAATTGCCTAGGGAGGTTGTGGAATCTCCATCTCTGGAGATATTTAAGAGTAGGTTAGATAAATGTCTATCAGGGATGGTCTAGACAGTATTTGGTCCTGCCATGCGGGCAGGGGACTGGACTCGATGACCTCTCGAGGTCCCTTCCAGTCCTAGAATCTATGAGACAGTGTGCATGGGGGTGCCACAGGGGAGTGGGGGGGGGAGGTGGGGGGACACAAAGCGGGGGAGCAGGGAACCCCTGTGTGTGGGGGGGGAGGACAGACCCAAAGGTGGGTGGGTCACTGAGCGGGGTGGGGGGTGGTAGATCCACAGGGGACCTGAGAATGAAAACCACGGTCTGTTACCCACGTGCGTGAGCGCTGAGGGGCGGGGAAGAGACTGCCCCATTGCGCACGCGCTGACTGCCCCTAGGGACCCTCTCAAGCACGTGCTACCGCCAAGGTCTCCCTCCCCTTCTTACGCATGCGCACTCCCTTGGCGCCAATTTCGGTCAGTCCTTCACCCAGGCGGCCGCCGGCCACTACCTCCGCCGGCTCCCGTGTGGGGAAGGGGCCGCCTGTCCCCGGCTAGCCGGACCCCGTGTGTGGACGGGTCCGCCCCTCCCCAGCCGGCCGGACCCGCGGAGCCCACCCGCCGCCGGCATGATCGGCCAGAAGACGCTGCACTCGTTCTTCCGCGCGGCGCCACCGCCGCCGAGGAAGCGGGCGCGCTCCCCGGAGCAGGGCGGGGATGCTGAGGTACGGAGGGGCCGGGCGGGACCCGGGGGCAATGCGGCCAGGCTCGGCGGCCAGCGCTTAGCAGAGCTTGTTTAAAAGACCCGCCGATGAATGCGGCGCCGCTTTGGGGAATTGACCAATAGGAGCGCGCTCCTTGACCCACGGTCCAATGGGAGGACAGAGCTGGGAGAGGGGTGGGGCCAGACAACTTGGCGGGACTTCGGTAGTCACTGGCCAGTAGGGAGCGGGTTTCCATTCTCAGCGTCCAATCAGAGGAGTGGGACTGGGCGGGGTTGATACCGCGGCGAGCTCATTCGGCGGCTGTCTATAGCGAGGGGCCAATAAGGGGAGCAGTGGCCTTGCCCCTGGCCAATGAGGAACGAGGGCGAGGCTCGAGTGCCACGCGCGCTTTCCGTGGCTGAACATCCAATAGGAAGGGCGCTCCCCGGGGGGAAACACGCGCGGTTTTCCCGCGAAGTAGCCACGTGTTTGCACGGCGCAGGGAGCAGCTGTCACTTAGCCCCTCCCAGGCTGGGGGGCGGGAGCCCGAGCGCTCCGGCCACAGCCCCTCGCCTGCGGTACCCCTGGGGTGGCTGGGAGCCGCCCTGCCCGGCTCGCCCCGCTCGGCTCGCCCCGCTCCACCATGGGGCTCGCCGGCCCCTTGTTTCTCCGCGCGGGGCCGGGCCGCTGCGTGCTGCCCCCTCCCAGTAGCCGCCTCTTGTGTCGCGACCTCCAGGCCAACTTCCCCAAAAAGCTGAAGCTGGTGGAAGGTGACTCGGGGAAGGCCTCGCCCCGCTCCCCTCCGCTGAGCCCCGAGCAGCAGGAGCGGATCCGCAAGAACAAGGAGGCGGCTCTGCAGAGACTCGCGTCGCGAAGCGTCCCCGCGGGGTTCGGAGAGGGCTGGAGGCGGCAGCTGGCGGGGGAGTTCACTAAGCCCTACTTCTCCCAGGTGAGTGAGCGCAGGAGGCTTTGCCCGGGGGAGGAGCATCCCGCTGCAGCAGCTCGTCTGTAGCTGCTCGGTGCCTGCCCCTCTCCCTCGCCTGTACTGACCGCGCACCCCCTGCTTCCTCTAGCTAATGGCATTTGTAGCAGACGAGCGAAAACGTCACACCATCTACCCACCCCCGCAGCAAGTCTTCACCTGGACGCAGATGTGCGACATCAGAGATGTAAGTGCCCCTGGGGCGACCCCTGCAGTGCCGGGGGGAGAGTCGGGATTTGCTGCTTTCGGATGTTTTTGATAAAAAGATGAAAGCTGTATTTGCAATCAGGCTCCAGAATGCCATGCATGTGTTGACTCTCATGGGTTTTCTGCCTGGAAACCCAGTGCTTTAGAATGTAAACCCTGCTTTGTCTCCTGTAGTGTTTGTGTACTTTGCCCCTGTTTTCTCATCCAGATACTGAAATAGGGATTTCTGCATTGGTTGTTTCCATCCATGACTGCAACATAATGCTCTTAAAAACGTTAGCTGTCTTCTTGGCCTCTTTTCCCCTCGCCCTCCCCATTTCGGCACTGCCTTCTTTCAGATGCAACTTGGCTGTGATCTACAAATTTTTACTTTGTAGCAATACATAAAATTCTAGCAGGAGGGTCTCTGCCGATTGAAGTCACTAAAACACAGGATTGGGGACTTCAACGGCAGAGTCCAGGGAAGGGTCTTGTGGCCTGCAGCATGCAGGGGATCAAACCAGATGATCATAATGGTCGCTTCTGACCTTAAAGTCTATGAGTCTATGAGATATTAAGAAATATTGTTGTGTTATCAGCACTAATTAGTGTCTGTGTTCAGGTAAAGGTTGTCATCTTGGGACAAGATCCTTATCATGGACCCAGTCAAGCTCATGGACTTTGCTTTAGTGTCCAGAGACCTGTTCCACCTCCACCTAGGTATGGTTATGCTTTATCTGTTTAAAAGTCTGCCACTATTTACTAGGTAGGTTATATATAGGCATACAGCTGTTTGTGAGTTTGCCTTTCTGACTGCCTTTGAGGTAATTGTTTTGTGATTTGCTGAAAAATTAATTTTATAACATATGACAGAGTATTTCTACTTGTTGGGGAGCAGAAAGATGTCAGAAGAATGACTCGTACTGAATTTTAAGGTGTATACTTTCTGGGAAAGATCACCTTGATCAGTGGGTCTATTAGTCCTCACAGAGAGCGCGCTGATCACAACACGTCATTCGTGTTCTTCTAGCCAATCCTTCAGCCACCCACTGACCAGGCTGTCAGTGGCACCAGACACTCAATTGGCATAGCGCACCGCAACCCAGGACTGCTGAGCGATCCACCAGCCTCAGCCGCCCAAGTAGCTGGGATTACAGGCGCACGCCAGCACACCCAGAGCCTTCTGGGAAAGAATTACTACAAAAATAAATTGGTGAATTCTGCATAGATTTCTGGCTCCTCCAAGGTGGTGATGTATTCCCAAGTATTTAGGGTCCAAACCTACAAAATTGGGTTTCCATACAGATCCAATTGTAGTATCAGGGCCTTACACAGGGATGACCTGCAGCCTGATGGCACGGAAGAGCCATTCTTGTCTTGGTTTCACAGAGGTCTTTATTTTCTAAATTGGATTGGATTAAACTTGTCTTCCTGTATTGCATACAGACACCATTCTGTGGCCCTATTCACTCAGGCATCCATCCTGCAAATCCTTAAGCAGATGCTTAACTTCAAGGAGATGTGTGGTCCCATTGCCTTCAGTAAGCATTTGCATAAAAGGTAGCAGTATCAGGGATGTGGTATTAATTAAAAAGATAGGTAAAGAAAAGGACCTGTCATATACATCAGATAAATCAGATGACTATAATTTTCCTAAATGGGAATTGGATGACACATCTAGAATGCGAGATCAGATTTTTAGTTCTTGGTAAAAGTTCCAATTGTAATATACAAAATCATTAACTTGTCTATTTGATAATTTCACAGAAATATTCTAAAAATCTCTTCCATTATTTTTGTCTGCAGTTTAGAAAATATTTACAAAGAGCTGTCTGAAGACATAGAAGATTTCACCCATCCCGGCCATGGAGATCTAACTGGGTGGGCCAAGCAAGGTAATCAATCCGTTCATCCTTCCTGGGTTCTTCATTTAGACCGTGTCTGTACTAGCTCTTATGTTGGCAAAACTTTTGTCGCTCTGAGTGGCATAAGTATTGCCAGCATAAGCGCTCTTGTGCACAGTGTTATGTCGGTGGGAGATGCTCTCCTGCTGACATAGCTACTGTTGCTCATTGAGCTGGTTTTATTATTTCGAAGGGAGAGCTCTCTTCTATCAGTACAGCTGTGCCACTGTAAGCTTTTCAGTGTAGACATGGCCTAAGTGGGGATTTTCCTCCTCAGTGAGTGGGTTGTAGTAGCAATGTTAATCTAGCTATTGGTACTTTCCAAACTACGTGGCTGAGATTTATTAAAAGGAACCATTTAAACCCCCCCCAGCCTTTTAATGTTCATAAAGTGGCTAAATAATACTGAGTTGAAGCATGTAAAAAGTGAGCCTGTGCTTATGCACAGCTTAACCACGTCAGCCTTGACCTTATACGTACACAATTGTCTTCATGTTCTCCCGACAAAGCACATGTGCAATGTACTGGCCTTTTTAACAAAGAAGAGTTCACAGTTTTTCTTGAGGTGTAATCTCTCTAATGATTCTTGCAAAAATCCACTCGCCTGGGGGAATAGCTTTTTGATGGGTGAGTGAAATAGCATCCTTTTTATTTATTTATTTTCTTTTTCTTTTTAAATAATGGTAAAATGTCTGAGGAAAATATTATGCTTGGCTGCAGGTCGGAAAACCTTTGTGATAGCTGTGTAAAACTGATGACCACTCCCCAACAAGCATACCGCTTAATTGTAATGAATGATTTTGCGATGTCATAACTGAAAATCTCATGAAGGTCTCAGAGTTCATCTCTAACTTCCGTGGAGTTGCCTAGGGAGGCTGTGGAATCTCCGTCATTGGAGATTTTTTAAGAGCAGATTGGACAAACATCTGTCAGGGATGGTCTAGATCGGGGTGGGCAATGTTTGGCATGCGGCTCGCCAGGGTAAGCACCCTAGCGGGCCGGGCCAGTTTATTTATCTGCTGACATGGCAGGTTCGGCCGATCGCGGCCCCCACTGGCCGCGGTTCGCCATCCTGGGCCATTGGGTGCGGCAGGAAGCGGCGCAGGCGAGGGATGTGCTGGCCGCGGCTTCCCGCCGCCCCCATTGGCCCAGGATGGTGAACCACGGCTGGGGGGGGGCTGCGATCGGCCGAACCTGCCGCGTCAGCAGGTAAATAAACTGGTCTGGTCCGCTAAGGTGCTTACCCTGGTGAACCGCGTGCCAAACCTAGCCGACCCCTGGTCTAGATAATACTTAGTCCTGCCATAAGTGCAGAGGACTGGACTAGATAACCTCTTGAGGACCCTTCTAGTCTTATGATTCTCGTGTTAATGATACTGACTCAGCATTATAGTGGTAAATCTGTTTATGCGGACATGCTGTAACTTTAAAGGAAAACTCCATTAAAGCCTATTAATTTACAGAAACTATACTTAGCCCCTATATTTATCCCCCAAATGGGTCTATTTCTTAGATGGGTTTCTTAATGACTTATTTTCTCCCTACTTCGACAAATGGATTGTTTGAAAACTCTGTACTGGTATCTCTCATGGATAGTTTTCCCATGAACAAAAGCTTAAATGATTTTTTTTACCATTACAGATCCAGCAAAAGACTGGAAGAGAACTTACTACTTTGCAAACTAATTCATGTTTTCTCTGTCCACACTGATATTGTACATGTCTTGTTTGTGATTAGGAGTACTTTTGCTCAATGCTGTCCTCACAGTCCGAGCACACCAAGCTAATTCCCACAAGGAAAAAGGCTGGGAACAATTCACTGATGCAGTGGTGTCATGGCTAAACAATAATTTGGATGGACTTGTCTTCATATTGTGGGGAGCTTATGCACAGAAGAAAGGCATCTCTATTGACAGGGTATGGTTTAATTTTTCCATATTTCTAGAAGTCTCATTGCTTCTTGCTTCACTTGGGACATTTTTGGTAGGATGCCATCCAGAGGGGGCTTTTGGTCATAAGTGGAAAAAATGGTTGCTGCTGCCTACTATTCTATAAAAAAAAGCTAGTAGACAGTTAAGGGACTCAAGGAAGGTTGTGCCTGTCCACTTCTGTCACCTCTTTTTGTTCTAAGAGTGCTTATCCTCTAGGAACAAGAACAATCAGTGTGGAAGAAATTAAGATACTGTTGTGTGAAGAGGCTCAACATTATGATGTGTAGTTTATCTCCTGCAGGAAACTTCCCAGAACAACTTAAACTCTTTGTTATTGCTGTTTATTAGAAATGCAGCCATTTATTGAGTGCAGAAAGCCTGGGCTTCATGGCAAACCTATGTGCTCTTGTTTTTAACTCGAACGACGAAGAGATACTTGCAATTTCATTTCTGCATTTGATAATAGCACAGATGAGCAACTTCCATCTAGGATCTGAAAACCTGCCAAGTTTCTCATTCTTTTGTTATCTCCAACTTCTTACAGAAACGTCACCATATTCTACAGACTGTCCACCCCTCGCCTCTCTCTGTGCACAGAGGGTTTTTTGGTTGTCGGCATTTCTCTAAAACCAATGAATTGCTGAAGAAGTCTGGCAAGAAGCCCATTGACTGGAGAGCACTCTGAGCTACAAAGATGAATTTGGGAGTGTAATCGGAAGTAGCCCTTATATCAAGGATCATCCCATTCCTGAAAAATTGGGCTGCATGAGAATTATTCTTTAGACTTGGTCTGGCTGAAAAACAAAATGGCCTACTTTGCAGAAGTGCTACCTTTAAGTATCTTTTTTACATACTGTAAATGTTTAAGGGGAAAACCAGAGTTTGATATAAAGAATAATGAAACTTCTAGGTTGTCAAATTTTTTTAAGCTGAAATCTGTTGAGCCTGTTCTCAAACCAAAAACCACGTATGTTCTCTGCTCTAATGGGACTATATAGGGAATTCTCATATTGAGCTAAACTCATAAAAATTTCAGTTCGTGAGCATCCTTTTACGGTTAGTGAAACACATCTTATTTGCTATTTTTCCCCCCGTATTTTCCCATGTGTAAACCTAGATTTATGTTTGGGTAAAATGGAAGCACCTTTATACTCTTACAGCAAAAAAGCTAGTTACTGTTTGTTCTGCTAAAGATCTGTTTAACTCAGTTTCATTTTCCAGATGTCGATGTATTTGTGCTTTAAAGATGGTTTTCTATCAGGCAGCTGGACTAGGTGTGTGGTCTTACTGAACACGCCTTTGAACTCCCTGAGGATTTCAGGGCTAATATCCCAGACAATTGGGGGAAGTTATGCTAATATTTGTGATGTTTCTCTTTTTTATATGCAAAGTACTTTATTGTGAGTTTAATACTATCAAAGTTCCATTGGGCATAACAGCTCCTTCTAACTACCACAACAGCCTGACTTTCAGAAAAAGTGTTCTCATGTTGTTTAGTATGTGTCTTTTGTCACCTGCATATGTACCTGCTGATGACAGCTGAATTTCAAGGTGATCCTTCAGGATGGTATTAGAACCTTTCATGTCACTCTTCAACATGTTTGAATGTACAGTAAAATCAGGAAACCTCAGATATAGAATTGGTTCTGTGCATTTCATAGTTATGAATTAACATAATTGTCTTCATTTCACTTTTTTGAACCTCCTCTCATCCAGTGTGTATCTTTCTCCCACAGTTTTACTTCCACTCAGAGCTAGTCTGAAGTTGGAGATGCCTAGCGTCTCTAAAGTTACATCCCCTGAAGAGTTAAATCTGTTCTTTAGCATGTTACAGGGGGCAACAATCTTGTTCATAGTCACCATTTAGCATCTGGTTACATTGTGCAAACCTATTTCTCATGCCATACTGATCCAGCAATATTTGCTCAGTTAAAACTCCCATTGAAAACAATAGACGTTTTGCCTGAATAAGATCTACAGGAGTTGGGTCATCTAGTTCAAAGTGGATTATTGCCATTTCTTTTTTTATTTTTTATTTTCAGTATGTTGCAAACTGCAGTATGGAAGTGACAGATCCTTTTATCCATGATCATTTTGCTCACTGTTTGCCACCGTGGTGGCTGGCTCCAATAGAAATTGAAGATCTCATGCTGCTCCCACAAAGTTGGTGACAGAACTCCCCCTGATGTCAGTGGGAGCAAGGTGGGACCTTGATGAAATTCTAGGATTTCAGCTCTAGCTCTGAATTAATTGATACTTTTCTATTAACTTTCACTGATAAGAGAAAAAGTTTAGTTTATCCCTTCTGTGAAATTGCATCCTTATTTTGTACTATACTAGTACATTTTACACTAGTATCTGTGTATGGAGAAGCCATTTCTGAATCTTTGTCCCAATAGGTAACACTAGTACAAAAGAAAAGGTTCTATATGTTTTCTGTATATATTGTTTAACCATGGTGTTGGTTTTTAAATAAAAATTCTACTTTCTTTATGCTGTTGTGCTGGAATCATTTACTTAGCTCCCCATGTTAAGTTCCTCTGATCCTAAATGTTTTCTCTTAGAAGTGTGCTGTAGACTGTTTTCCAAAAAAATATTGATATTAAACATAGTAATCTTTGAACTTGAACTCTTACTTCCAATTCTCCATCCTGCTTTGTTTTCACAGACCTGTTTTTTCCCTCAAAACATTTTGGTACGTCTCAATTCTGCAATTCAAATGAAAATAAAACCTAGTGGGTCACCTCATCCAAATCTTTCTATTGTAAGAGTCAAATAGAGCATATCACTTTCTGAGAGTGTTTTCTCATTGGGCATACTATACTTTTATTTTTTATTTATTTATTTTTTAAACCCACCTGTATGAAATATACCCATTACCAATATTGGCAACCTTGCACAGACAATTATCACTTGTTTCCTTCTGCAGAACGTTTTACATGTGCAAGTTTTCCACCTTCCACCAAACTGGGCCGCCATAGTATACTTCAGTAATTAGTCCAAAGGCAACGTTCCGTACTGCCCCAATGGAGAATATTAGACCACACGACTTGGCTCCTGCCCTTAATGCTGGTGTAGGGAATTTTGATGGGCATTTGTAAAATTCCAGTGAAAATATTTCCAATATTTTTTATACTCTATTTTGGATGGAATTTCCAGCAGCTTCATGCTGGGTGGAGGGAGGGCTTGAAGGAGGCATAGAGTTAGTTACTCTGCAAATGGGATATTGTGTCAAACACAGACTTTACCTTGCAATGCTGCAGGTTTGTATTTCCTTTTAGAGAGCGCTGCGAGACGCCAGGATGAAAGCTGTGAGCGTATCGGAGTAACGTGGGCTCAACACTAAATGCACAAAGACGTTGACGCACGGGTCTAGACTTGTGTTTACACCTCCCTGACCAGTTTTGTCTGAAGGGCCTGGCCCTGTCCTGGCATAACGAGGGAGCAGCATGCGGCACCACTGTTGCCACCTCTCTCCGGTGTGGGGAGGGGACTAGGGTGACCAGACAGCAAATGTGAAAAATCGGGACGGGGGGGGGAAATAGGAGCCTATAGAAGAAAAAGACCCCAAAATCGGGACTGTCCCTATAAAATCGGGACATCTGGTCACCCTAGAGGGGACGTACGCACAAAACCAGCCCCGAGCAGTTCCAGGTTGGACCTTTGCAAACAGGAACTCCGCCCCAGGCCGCTTTGACCTGACCTGACCCTTAACAAACAAAACCGCCCCCACGGCCAGGCCAGAGCGGAGCCGGGTCGCGCCCCCCCCCCACTTTGCGCTGCCCCCCCCCCCCCCCCGGGCCCAAATGACGAGGACGACGGCGCCAGGGCTCACGCGACGTCAGGGGGCGGGCCCCGAGCCCGGGGGCGCGCGGGGGCGGGGGATTCCTTCCCGCGCGCCGACCCCGGCCTCGGTTTCCATGGCAGCCGCCGCTTGTGAGGTGCGTTCTGGAGCCCCCGGCCCGGCCCGGCCCGGCCTTCTCTGCGGCGCGGGGCGGGGGCAGCGTGTCCTCCCCACGCCCCGCAGGCAGGGTGGGGCCAGGGGCCGGCCAAGCTCCCTGCTCCTCAGCGCCGCTCACCCAGGGGTGCTGGGAGTACGGGTCGGGGGGGGGCTGCCCCCCCCCCCCCCCCGGCCTGACGTGGTTCCCATCACATGCAGGGTTTACAGCTTGGTTCAGGGGCTCCCCGCCCCCCCCCCACATTGTTCCAGCCCCCCCCCCCGTACTCACCCCTTCCTTTGACACGGGGACCGGCCCCATGGCCCGCGGGGGGCGAGCCCCAGGGGGAGCCAGGTCGGTTTGTGGGGGTGTCTGGTTTTTCAGGTTTATGTGTAAAGCCCCCCCCCCCCCCCAAGGGACCCCGCGCAGAGGGGACTGCACCCACCGGTGGTAGGTATGAAACCTGCGGCCTAGTAGCTCCCTTCACCGTGGGGCAAGGCTGGATTAACAGACACACCGCTTTAACCAGTGGCCTTGTGAACCAGCCTGTCCACAGTTAACCCCGAAGGGTCCAGCACAGCAAAAGGGGGTGTTGAGAGAGCGGTGAGGCATTGATTTTGGGAGGGGAAAGCAAAGCAGCAGGAACCCCTCCGCTCTGGCCACGGGTCCTTGAACAAGATGACTTGAGGGTTTTCTTGCCTGTTACTTGCACTGTGATCTGTCCCGCCTCGCTTAGGGGTTATGGAAGAGGGTTTATTGTTTAACTGGCCCATTGAAATACCAAGCTTGATATTTTTTTTTTTTGTAGAAGGGTGGGTGAACTGAGTGGTGAGAGTCCTAGGAGCAGTGGCGTGTGTTCCCCCCTCCAGCTCTGAAAATGTATCTCCGGCCTAGTTTGCATCACTTTCCTGCTCTTCTAATCCTGGGCCTCTCTTCAGTCACATGCTGTTTTGATAATGTGGGTTAAACAAGGGTTAGGATGATACCTTCAGACACTCTCTCCTCTGTGATCTAAAGCAAGATTTTATCCTTTGTACCTTGTTAAAAGCCTTTGATTAGCTATGGTTTCTTTTCCTTGTTTAGAAAGGCAATTAAGTTGTGAGGATTTATTTCTCCTTATCACATCCTGAGATAAAGAGAGAAACTTTAATGGAAATTCAGCTCCCAAGAAGATTAGACCTCCCTGCTGCATGTTGTAAACTTTTCTTTCCAGACAGCACAATATTTCTGTCTCAAAGGAAAGCAACAGCTGTCAGGTACCATAGTAAATTAACCACTAGAGGGAGAGTTTAGAATCCCAAAAGCGCAGTGAAAAATTGCACAAGAAGCTGAAGTTGGCTCCTTATCCATGGTACCAGCTCCTTATTCAAAGGCCTGAATTATTTACAAATACATCGGTGTAAGATTGAATTTTTAGCAGTTTTCATCAAATTAAGAAGATTGAATCTGATAAAAATTCAGTTTCTAATTACTTCATTATTTATTGATTAAAAATCCAGTAAGGAGCTGGCTTTTGACTGGCTGTAAATGACAAACTAAGTTTTGGGTCACCTGAAGTAATGTGTTCTTGTGACCGACAGACTCTTCTGAAGGAGCTAGGACATGGCGCTTGTTGACCTGAAGCTTCGTTCTTGAGCAGCACGCCTCCACCTCTCTTCTATGTTTTACACAAGGCTTGAATAAGGGGCTGGGTTTTGACTGATTGTATGTGCTGAAATGTGTCTCAGGTCACCCCAAGTGACATGTCCCCATGTCTGTGAGATTGTTGTGAAGGAGCTGGGACATCACTTGCTGACCCAAAGCTTTGTTCTTGAGCAGTGTGGAGTGAGCTATGATGTGCCCACCCCACTTTCGTATTGTACACAGGACTTGAATAAGGAATTGGGTTTTGACAGAATGTACGTGACAAAAAAGTTTCAGGTTACCCCAAGTGACACTCCCTGCGACTGTTATTTTGTTATGAAGAGCTGGAGATATGCCACTCCCAGAGGAAAACTTTTATTTCTGGTCTAACAAATGTATTACCCCAATTTTTATTTTTTTCAGAGTAGCAGCCGTGTTCGTCTGTATCCGCAAAAAGAACAGGAGTACTTGTGGCACCTTAGAGACTAACAAATTTATTTGAGCATAAGCTTTCGTGGGAAGCCCACTTCAGTGTCTTAACTAACAATGAACATATGCAATAGGCATGTAAAAAAACAACAAAAGCAATATTTGGCAAATTTGCTGCAAATCCAGCTGTAATGTTTTCACAGAAATTGTATGATAGTTACAAATGAAGTCTATGGGAACTTTTGGTTTGCTGTTACGTGAGTTAAGGACAGGAAAACTGGCTAAACTGATAGAACCGAGTTTAATTTTGGATGATATAAACACATGGTTTATGGTCAGTGTTGTGTCTTGTGCTCATTATGTAACAAAAATAATAAGGGGAGACTGTTTGGGCACCATTGACTCCCAAATAATCATGTTTATTAACTCTATGCAAAAATACAAGGCCTAGTTGAATGCTCACTGCTGCTCTGAGTGGTTTCTGATGGCTTCTAAAACCTAGAAAACTGTGAGTACCACTAGAGTGCTCACAAACTACTTAAATGAATACTACCCTATTCTTATATAGTACAATTACTGAACCCGCTAGTGTCTTTAGTATTGCTCTGAGATTTGTACAACACCAATGTGTCTTAGTGCACTTTAACAGAATTTGGAGAACTCTTTCGGTGGCTAGAATATTACCACCTTTCCTTTTTAATTCCATCATAGAAATACTAGCCCCCAATTTCATTAAGCATGTGGAAACATACAAAATGCTTCCTGCTGTTGTATGTTATCTCAACAACTTTGCTTTAATAAACTCTATTGTTTATGCAAATAATTTTGATGACTTCTGTTGAACTAAGCAATATTTGAAACATTTTAAATATTAATTATATTCAAGTTGCATGAAAAAGAGCTACAGAGAGGGCAGATGAAGGATTTTTCGGGGGTTGGGGGCATTTCATTTTTGTCGGAATAGTCAGTGAGTGGTATTTGAAAAGGGGCAGGTCGCTGCTTTAAGGGGATTCCACCAAAACGTGTCTTGGTTTTTTTCCGCTTACTTGCTGTCATGCACAGAATCTCTGACAGCTGAAGGGCACATTTTTTTAATCTTGCGCTTATGAGACTGAATTGTGAGTGTAATGAGAGAGATGCAGGGATCACCACTAATGAAATGTGTACTCAATTGATGCGATCCATTGCACTTTTACTTTGACTATGAAATTATAAAATAAGCAAAGAAGTTGTCATTTATTATAATAAAAAAAATTAACTGAGCAGTTGTTGGTGCTGATCACCGGTGACACCTATATTTAAGCATTCTGAAGGATTTGCATGCTAAGGCCCTATTTTGCACAGAAGGGAAGTTTCTTCATAAATTTCTGCAGAATTGCTGCATAATGTGGTGCTGTCTGCCTCTCCATAAGGAGGTTTTTATGGTCTGTACACAACCAACTACTGCACAAACCTTCCACATGGAGAGGTAAACTTTGACAAAGTTGTGTGTGCAAAAGAGCCAGTAACCGGGTTTCATAGACTGAGAGATTTTCAGGCCAGAGGGGACCATCTAGTCTGACATCCTGTATGTCACCAGCAAATTTCATCTAGTTACCCTTGTTGCTTGGCTCAAAACAGCTTATGTTTGACTAATATATTTTCTAGAATGCCAAGTATCAGAGGTGTAGCCATGTTAGTCTGTATCCGCAAAAACAACGAGGAGTTCAGTGGCACCTTAAAGACTAACCGATTTATATGGGCATAAGCTTTCGTGGGTAAAAACCCCCACGAAAGAAGAGAAGAAGCGGAGTTTCTAACCCATGAAAGTTTATGCCCAAATAAATCTGTTTGTCTTTAAGGTGCCACCGGACTCCTCATTGTTCTTCTAGAATGGCATTCACTCTTGATTTGGAGACATCAAGAGACAAAGAATCCATCACTCCTCTTGGTGGTCTGTTTCAATGGTTAATCACCCTCACTGTTAAAGATTTGTGCCTAATTTCTCACTTGACTTTGTCTGGCTTCAGCTTCCAGCCATTGGTTCTTGTTCTGCCTTTCTCTGGTAGATGAAAAGCTCTTTAGTGCCCACTCTTTTGTCCACATGAAGATACTTACACACTTTCATCAAATCTTCTTTTTGATAAGCTACACAGATTGACCTTTGTAAATCTGTCACTGTAAGGCATTTCCTCCAGCCCTCGAACCATTTGTGTGACACTTTTCTGTGCCCTCTCCAATTTTTCAACATCCTTTTTTAAAATGTGAACACCAGAAGTGGATGCAGTAGTCCCTTCCATCCTGACATTTCTATGATTCTGTGATTCTTCTAGTTGAGTTGAATGTCTCCTGGCTCTCTTTCCCCTCTTGATCTCAAATTACCTGTCCACTTCTTTGGTTTGTACTCTCACCAATTCCTTTATAGCTGATCCCTTCCCAAGTGGTGTCTGTGAACATGATTTCCAAATCTGGTTGTCCAAGTCTTTGTTTTCTTGGCCGCTGCACAGTGTTGCAACTCATGCTTCCAGACCACGTCGTCTTCTCCAGGAAGGTCCCCAGCTTGCATTTTCTATGCTAGAAATCTATTCTGTCTTCCAGCAGAAAGGAGAACATAGTACATCCAAGGCAGGTTGCAGCAGTTGTTCCTTCATCATCCATATTAGTGTTAGTCTGTATCCGCAAAAAGAACAGGAGTACTTGTGGCACCTTAGAGACTAACACATTTAGTTGCTACCTCTGGTATAGAGCCATACCTACCACAGGAACAGCCTGTCTGCCACTCCTGTTGACCTGGCAATTGACTTCTATACAAGTCTCACTGCTCAGCTCCCTTCCTTGGAAACAGGGAGGGAATAACCACTTCAAACACTGGTTCTGTTCGAAGGGTCCCAGCCACAAGGCTCTCATTGAGACACAAACAAACCTGACTCTGCTGGCCAGTTCAGGGGTGCACAGCCAGCCACACAACGTTCTGTGGAGAACAAACAGATGGAAGGACGTAACACTTGCTAAGTCCCTCTCCCTGCAAGCATAGGATGCACAGCTTCATCCTCTGAACCTCTCCTGTTCACTGCTCCTTTTGCCCCGCTAAAGGGCGTCTGTGCATCTGGAGGGGGAGAAGGACTCGTCACATGGGCTACAGTTTTTCGCAAAGAAAATGTTTCAAGTCAGGGAGTTCCATGCCTCAGCTAGGTCAGAATGGTCCGACTGTCAAACTCTGGTTCCTTATTCAGAATGGAAGTGGGGTGGGGGTGTGCCATTTGGCAGACGATTGTACAGAAACACAGTTTTGGTTTGGGGAAGGACTTATTCAGCGGTTGTGGAGACATGTCACTTGGGATGACCTGAGACACCTTTTGTCACAGTCAGTAGGTCAGTCAAAACACTCCTCCTTTGCCTGATTGGGATGGGGGTGTGACATGTGGCAGCATATTGCACAAGAATGAAGGTTCGAGTGGGAGAGTTAACATGTCCCAACTCCTTCAGAACAGTCTAGTGGTCAAGGAGGAGTGTGGCTTTGGGTGGCCTGAGACCTGTTTAATCACCTCCAGTCTGTCTAAACCCAGCGCCTTATTCAAACTCTATGCCCAATATGGAATTGGGATGGGGGTGTGACATGTTGCACAGGAACGAAGCTTCGGGTTGGCGAGTGGCATGTCCTGGCACCTTCAGAACAGTCTGTCAGTCACAGGGATGTGTCGCTTGGGGTGATCCAAAACTTATTTTCTCACAAGCAGCCAGTCAAAACCATATCCTTATTTGATTATTTAATAAATAAGTAATCTGTAATTAATTTTTTTATCACATTCAGTCATTAATTTAGTGACATTTTCTAAAAATTTAATCCTACATTGATATATTTTTAAATAATTTTGGCCTTTGGGCAAGGAACTGGGAACCACAAATAAGGGGCTGGTACCAAGAATAGGAAACCTACTTTAGCTTTATAAATTGTAGCATATATATTTGTGTAGAAGCCTTGCACAATTAGTAACCAACTAATTTTCCCCCCAGAACTATGGGCTTTGATAAAATAAATTTTTACTGTGAAATAAATTAATCTATAAAACAAAAATTGGATGGGAGCTCTTGGCTTGGACAGTGTTGGGGCTGTAAGTAAATGAAGGCAGAAAAATCTTGGGTTAATAGCCATGCAAAAGAAACTCCTTTTGTTTACTGGAAGTGGCCCTTCTACATGTATGTTGTTTTTTTTAACATGCTACATCTACCAATAACTCTAGGTGTCTAGATGCAGAATCCAAATTGAAATCAGTTCATGACATGATCTGACTTCTCTTGGAGCAATAGTAAATAGACCCATATACACACACAAAAATAAGACCAAGTTTCAAAATAAGACCAAAACATCGGTCTTGGTCTTATCATTTTGATTAAATGTTAATCATTAAAAGAATTAGATATCTTCAGCTTTTAATTCTGCTGTACTCTGCCATAGAATAGCTACAAATGATTTTATACACAGTGCCTGTTTTGCTTATTTTCAGGACAATTGTGTGTGTGTTTTTAATTAAAACTTTCCACAATGGATCAATCTCCCCTTATTTCTTTATATAATTTTATAGCAGACTGACACAAAAAATGTTTGTGCTGAACAAACTCAGCATTAAACAGTTGTTCATTTTGCATCACTGAGTGACCTTTGTCCCACTAAATCTAATCCCATTTTGGTATGCAACAGAATAACTTGTAGCTGCTCTCCACATGCTTGATGTGGAGTCATTGCTGGCTTTTTTTTTTTTTTAAACTTGGCTTCAATAAAAGTTTCCCAAGCAGAACGACTGAAGGGATTTTATTTAATATCAATGTCATAAGTAAGATGAGAAATTTAATTTAGGGAAACTCCATGAAATGTGAAACCAAGCAAAGAATGTGGGTGACGTTTGGTGTCTTTAACCCCTTAAGGCCTCCGATGATTGGAAATACCAGCAGCCATGGAAAGGTTACCGAAATAATCCTCTCTGTGCATGTGGCTTTGGTTAGACGGACTGTTCGGTGTGGGCCATGCATTTCGAAAGCAATTTGGGTTTTCTGTTGCATGTTTTCAGATCATTCTAGTTCTGGAGATACTTGTATATCTAGCATGGCTCTGAGTTTCAAACAAACCATGGAAAATTGGGACTCCATTAAGGTAAACTTGTGTTAGGAAACATAGCGAGTGCCTAAGTATATATATATTGAAACATTGTCTGTCATTCTTACCAGAGAATTATTAACGCTCTTCAATTGGTTAAATGCTAATAAGATTCTTTTGTACAGCAGGGATTGGTTATACTCTAAAATTTATGTTCATCACAGTCACCACTGCCAAATAGTCTCCGATGCTCAGCCTCTAGTCCACTAGCCTGACAAAGTACAATAAATATTTAGTCTTCAAGAGCTGTGTAATGCTGAAAGCAGAGTGTGGAGGTCATGAAACAAAGGGCATGTGTGAAGATCCAGAGACCAGATAGGATGGTAAGTGGCTTAATTATAATGGAACTAATATTGCTAATTAAAAATTAATATGGCTAATGTGGAAATAGAAGCAGCTCTGTGCAGGGGGGTAATGCAATTGTTTGCCAGTGGGGGTTGTATCTGTCTGCTTGGAATCCTGTGGCCATGAAGAAGAACTGATAATGGGGCTGGATGTGCCTTACTTCGATCTAAACTGAGCAGTATAAATTATGACCTTATTTAAATGGATTATGTTACTCTGAACTCCTACAAAAGCTGTTTAAAGATCAAATACTGAATGTTTTAAATGCTATTTAGAGTTTTGAAAGCTCAGGTCTGAATATAAAAACTGCTTACTTTTAAAGTGACACCCTAAATGTTGCATTTGTATGTTTTCCAGCTGTTGATTGTAATTCTCTTCTAGCCGTTACAATGGGTGCATTTGTTTCCTGCCCCTTAAGGCCCAGATCCTGCAAACGCTTGTGCACGTGCTTACTGTTACTACTGAAATAATGAGACTACTCGTGGTATTTATTTAGCTTTAGATAAAAAGACCCCAAGGCTCTAAGTGCTGTAAGACATCATTAATAATCCAGTAATATCCCAGCACCATTAAAATAATGATTTCAGCAAGAACTCAGTAAGCCAACCATGTATAGAAATGCCTTTCCACCCCTTCATTGTTGTGAGGAGCAGCACGCCCTCTGTCCTCTCCAAAAAACAACCAACAGGTGGCTTTAGCCAGCATGCGCAGAAGCTCACCAAATTTGGGCTACATTGGACCAAGTAGGGGAGAAGTTCCAGATTCCTGGAGCCCTCATAGGGTAGCTGGCAACCTACTTCTCCTTCTCTTTTAGAATGAGAGAGATACAGCTCAAGTGCCCCTGCTAACCAAAGCTGTGAGTGGTACCTTATAACACGTGTTAACTACTTACGCAAAACAATTTGTTCCACCTTGTATTTAGCTGTGATGCTCTGAGTACCTTTCCCAGCCCTGAAGAAGAGTTCTGTGTAGCTCGAAAGCTTGTCTCTCTCACCAACAGAAGCTGGTCTAATAAAAGATATTACCTCGCCCACCTTGTGTCTCTAATATCTGGGGACCAACATGGCTCCAGCAACACTGCAGACCATAGCTATGGCAACCTGGCCTGGGGAGAGGGGTGGTCGCTCAGGTAGATTTGTCCATGCCATTTAGGGCTCTGTTGGTCATAACCAACACCTTAAACTCCATCTGGAGACAGATGGGCAGCCAGTGCTAATCCCGGAGCATGGGTGTCACATGGTCCCAGTAAGACGCCTCTGATGCTGCATAGCCCCGTGTAGAGTGCATTGCAATAGTCTAATCCTGAGGTAACAAAGGCATGGGTGACAGTGGCAAGGTCAGTATCCAAAAGGAAAGGTCACAACCTCCTAGCCAGATGCAGGTGATAAAAAGCTGATTGGATTCCTGCTGTGATATGGCCATCAAACAGCAGGTGGGGGTCTAAAATCACTCCAAAGTTGTGAACCCTAGTAACTCATGATGGACACTCTCCCTCAGTCCAAAGGACTGAGATTACCTCTGCCATCTCCTCTGGCTGCTTCCCCTAGCCCACCACCATCAACTCCATCTTGTCTGAGTTGAGCTTCAGCCAGCTTGCCCTTATCCATGCCCCAGTCTCAAGTAGATGCTTGCTGAGGTGCTGAACTTCATCATCCAAGTCAGAAAAGCAGAGGTGCTGGGGACGCGGCAGCACCTGTGGCTTAAAGTAATAATAGCAACTGAATGCGTGGCTCCCATCACATGTAGGGTTACAGTTTTGTTCAGTGGCTTTCACTATCTAAATTGTTCCAGTGCCCCTGCAGATGGGGTCAAGACAGACAGCTGTGAGTCATTAGCCTACTGACAACACTGCACCCCAGGCCTCCTACCCGCCCCATACACACGTTGAACGGGAGGGCTGGCAGGATGGTGCCCTGAGGAATCCTACACTTCAGAGCTCTCGGAGTAGAGTTGAGCATGTGCCCATGTGTTGACAGGACCAGGGCCTGCATTTCTCCTAGCCCTCACTCCTGTTTGTTTCTGCTCAGTTTTGAAAAGTAAAACAACATGGGAATTGCTGCTTTTTCAGCAGCACCTCCGGTGGGCCTGCCGCTTTGGAGATGATACCCCGCCTCAACACGGCTCCATCGTGGGAGGTGCTGAACTCCTGCCTCCCTTAGTGACGTCCGTGGGGTTTGAGGGTGCTTAGCACCTCATGGGATTGGGCCCTTAGTTGGGCATGGGAAAAGCAGGGGGCAGAGATCAAAAAGCAGGGGAAAGGGAAGGGGACATGAAGGATGAAGCTTACATAAAGTAAGGGCATGAGGTTTTGTTTGTGCTACTTGTGTGCCATGTGTCTTGTTCTTATGTTTAATTCTTTTGGATTTAGTGTCAGCAGACAGAGAAGAGTGTGTTTGCATGGGAAGAGATGGGTATCAGTTCAGTACAGGCAGGAAACCAAGCCAGGCAGGTTTAGTAGGAGAATTGAAGAGACCATGGGGGACCGTACCATGAGCTAGCTGGGTTCTGGTGTATTTTGTGGGGTATGGTCTTTTTCCTACCTAATGTGGATGAGGAAATGGACTTCTTAGTCTTGAGGTGCAAATCCAGTGATTCCTTATTCTGTCGTCTGCATGCATTGTACGTGACAGTGATCCCGGACCGGGGCAGCAACCTTCAGAGATTGGCAGGGCCCTTGTTTTGTGTCTGAATTTTTCCATTTTAATTTGATTACCCTTTACAGAAAACCTACTTGCCCAGATCAGAGCAGTAGTTTATCTAGTCAGGAGTCTGGTCTCCTTCAGGGGCAACATCAAATGCTTTAGAGGATGTTACCAGAAACTCCATAACAGAATAACTTGACAATAAGCACTTTAACGTACAGATTTTAGTCCCTTCGTGTGGTGAGGTCTGTGTGGAGCCTTGCTGTTCTATTGAAATAAGCATTTCCAGGATTAACACTTGTCTGTTGCCTTCTCATCTGTGAATGCAAAATTGCGAGGATGAGCAACAGCAAGGTCCAGTGGATCGGGGCTGGGCCTGGCCTGCAACTTCTTTTCCCATAGCTGCCACTGACTTGCTGTATGACCCTGGGCAAGTCACTTCATCGCTCTGGGCCCCTGGTTTCTTTCCCACCCTTTGTCTGTCTTGTCTTTTTGGTTTGTGAACTTTTTGGGGCAGGGACCGTCTCTCTCCATGTGTTTGTACAGTGCTCAGCACAACGGGCTCTGATCTCACCTAGGCATCCAGGTGCTACCACAGTACAGATAGTAACAGTAATAACAATGCTAACCTGCAGATCAGATCTTGTTAATAGGTAATTACTATAAATCGTCCTGCTGGACTAGAGAGCTTTGAGCCCATCCCTGTTATGTCCATGAGACACTGTGTTCCTTCCTAGTGTGCTAACTTGTCAGACAGCACGGTGGACCAGGCACCAAGTCATTGGCTGTCACAGAATATTTTCACAGGATCGGTGTGTCCTGTTTTAAAAATAAACCACATCAGCTTTGCCCCAACACTCAGCGTAATAAAGTCTTTGACATTAGACAGCAGTGGGAGACCATTGTCCTGTGACATCATTACAGGCGTGGCTAGCTGTACAAAAACATAGTAAGAGACAGTCTGCCCCAAAGAGTTTGCAGTCTAGGTAGGCAAAGCATGGAAGAAAGGCAGACGCCTTCCCCTTTCCTCCGACATGCTGTCAGAACACCAGGGGCACCTTTGTAACATGCCACAAGCTGCAGGGCTGAATCATTTGCATAAAATAGGACACATTTCATCCTTTCCGATCACCCCAAGGGCCTGTGGAGCCTCTGCGTGGCTCGTGATAGAGAATCACAGGCTGGGAGTCAAGGCTGCCTCGTGGCCTCGTGGGGGCCCTGGAGGTAGGATTTGTAGATGTAAAGCAGATTATTCATACCAGGTCACAAGGGTTTTGCAAAAGATACTGATAAATTCTGCACATGGACCTGCTGGGACCTTTGCCTAAAGTCCTTAAATTGTGAAGGTCTTTCCCGGCCACTCCTGAGCCATGGGGATCATCCTACGCAGGGTGAACAGGCAGACACACAGCACAAACATTGTAAACAAGGAAAAGGGAGTGGGGAAGGGGGAGGAAAGGGAAAAACTTCTAAAAAGAGAGGGGGAGATCTCCTTCCCACCACTCCCCCCAGTCTTTTAATTATTTGAATTACAGGGGAACCTGAGAGTTACGAACACCTTGGGAATGGAGATTGTTCCTAACTCTGAAATGTTTGTAACTCTGAACAAAATGTTATGGTTGTCCTTTCAAAAATTTACAACTGAACATTGACTTAGTAAAGTTTCAAAGCTATATTATGCAGAAGAAAAATGCTGCTTTTAACCATCTGAATTTAAATAAAACAAGCACAGAAATAGTTTCCTTATCTTGTCAAATCTTTTTTTTAACCCCCCCCCTTTTTTTTTTTTTTTTTAGTAATTTATGTTTAGCAGAGACTGTACTGTATTTGCTTCTTTTTTGGGTGGTGGGTGGGGGGAAGGGAGTCTCTGCTGCCTGATTGCATACTTCTGGTTCCTAATGAGGTGTGTGGTTGACCGGTCAATTCGTAACTCTGAGGTTCTACTGTAACTGCTTTTCAGAAAAGTGGATATTCAGTTTACCTCCTCCCCTTCCATCCCAGCCTGAATCCTTGGTATGTGAGATTTGTAGCAGGGGGAATTGTAATAAATAAATGCTGTTGGCATGAAACTTGCTTGTCCGTGTGTCTTGTACACACAGTTGTCTGTGTCTGCATGCAGATGGGCTAGACCTATGATAAGGTTTTGTATCTTGGTGGGTGTTTCCAGGACCGGCTCTAGGTTTTTTGCTGCCCCAAGCAACAACAACAAAACAAAAAAGCCCTCCAGGAGCACAACTGCCGAAGCAAAAAAAAAAAAAAAGGTGGCCGGAATGCCGCTTCTGAAATTGTGCTGCCCCAAGCACATGCTTGGTTTGCTGGTGCTTAGAGCTGGTCCTGGGTGTTTCTCTTTGGAGACCACAATCCTATGGGAGCCTGGTGCTTGCATTCTGTGCCTGGGTAGAGCAATCAGGCTGAGGACTTTACAAATGAGATGGAAATTGACTGAAGCAGTGGTGCACTTATAAGGATGCCTGGGTCCTTGCCATTTTTTAAAATTGACTTTAAAAAAAAAATCTACTTCTGGTAGACACATACTCTATACATAATATAACCTGGATTTTTCTTTTAAGTTACGATCTCTTCCCCGGATGTTTATAAGGATCTTTTCAGCTAAGAGGAAACTGACATTGCAGGGAAAATTGACTTTGCACAATGTTCTGTCAAGTACACAAAATGAACAAGCTTAAAAAAACCTAGAGGGAAATAATTTTTCTGCTAACGTCTTTCAGTTCCAGTGTTCTTGGATGGTGCTAGTGACTAGAAGGCGCCCAGTTTTTAGGGAGAAATGTGATTTTATATTTTTCCCATCCAAGATGACGGTGTCCCTTTCTAAATGTGGCTACACCAAAGTCCTTAAAAAGCAACAGAGGGTCCTGTGGCACCTTTGAGACTAACAGAAGTATAGGGAGCATAAGCTTTCGTGGGTAAGAACCTCACTTCTTACCCACGAAAGCTTATGCTCCCTATACTTCTGTTAGTCTCAAAGGTACCACAGGACCCTCTGTTGCTTTTTACAGATTCAGTCTAACACGGCTACCCCTCTGATACTTGACACCAAAGTCCTTGTAGATGGTCTTTCATAATAGCCCAAAACTGGGGGTGTTGGTTTAGGATTTAATGTCAAAGTGAATGCACATCTGTTACTTCCATAAGTCACGTAAACTTATTAGACTGTCACGTTTCTGTGGGAAAAAGCCAGGGTGTTGACTTGTATTAGCTTATTAGGCATATCTAGGGGAAGCTCAGTGCATAGTACCAGTCAGCTCTTGCCAAAGTTCTGTTTTTTAGGAAGTAAAAATAGCTTGTGCCGTAACAGTGTCTTCAGTTTAGCTATTGCCTGTAAGTACATTGCAGTGCTGAATGAAGGACCAAGCAAAGAGATTTGTCAGAAGGATTTTGTTGGGTAAAAGATAAAGTAGCTGGCTGCTTTCGGTACTGAATGTTCTTTGGTGTTAGAAATATACCTGAAGATCTCTTAACCAGCATTATGCTTCTGTTGTTTATTTTTCACAGGATCTGTGTGGGCGGGAGTGGGGGGATAGGAGGGAGGTCTGTAAGGTCTGGCTGCTGGCAGCTGCCTTTCGTTCTGTTGATCTAACATACACCACTAACAAACAGCTAATAGAGAATCGTGGTTTTGGAGCAAGGGGGATCTGATTCCTAATCCTTATTGCTGTAATACAGTTCCTAGTGCTCTGGGACGATACATACTGGTCGTCTTGACATCTGCTATGACCACAGAAGTTTTACGGTGTTGTTTTGATCCTGTGGTAGCATTTCGAATCCAACCAGTCTTTCTCTGTTAGAATGAGTCCGTCCCAGTCCACTTGCTGCCTGTTAGTGTTAACTGAACTAGATTGTGACTTTTATACATATGCATCTCTTCATCTTTTAGGGTTTCTGAATGTTACTGCTGGCCCTGTTGTCCTGTCTGATTTTGCTATGGTTTATTGAGACCAAAATGGCAAATTCTCAGCCCGTTAACCAGCTAAAGTCAGAGACTGAGAGACCTAGTCCTGAGCCGCCAGCAGCCTCTGAAAACAAAGAGAAACCTTCAAAAGGATCAACATGCCAACTGCAGGAGAGGGCTGTAACACCATCCAAGTCCACAGGGCCTGGTCACACCTCACTGACCTCTGGACAAGTGTCCATGGATGCCTTTCAGCAAGCAGCAAGTATGCTTTGGCAACACAAACTTCCAAATATCCCTTCTTCCTCTGACGTGTCAGAGCCGGCACAAGATGTTCCAGCAAACAATTTAGCAGAGCCTTTATCTCAAGTTCCGCTTCCTTCATCAAAGCAGCAGATGAAGCTAAAGAAGTCCATCTCCAAGGAAAAGCAGGAGCAGTTTATAGAACGCACTCAGGTACAGCTCAAAAGGCAAGCGATGGCAAAATTTGTCCTGGGCTCTTTTGAAGATAACTCGTCTGATGATGAGCTGGTACCTGGATCCTTTAAAGTCACTAGCAGAAGTAGCGTGATGAGTGTTGGTTCCTCCTCCTCTTTTGAGTCCTTTTCGCTAACGTCTTCTTCCACAACCATGAGGTAAAGAGCCCTGAGATTTGTTTCCAGTTTCTTTTGCTCAAAGCTATTTATAAATAAGTGAGGGGGAATGTAAGAAGTAGGAGTCAGTGTATAAAATTAAAAATTACCCCCTAAATCCCACCCCACTCCCGGTTTACTGAAAATTGCTCTTTTTCTTCTAATGAAATTCTGTTTTTAAATGGAAACTTTTTATTTTCCGTTGACACGATTGGGGTGCTGGAGTTTGAGCAGAACCTTGCTAATCCCCACTTGGCTGATCTGTGCATTTTAGAATTTTGCCCCCAAGCACCAGGCACCACATCTTAGCTAGGGTTTAAAAGCAGAGCCAGCGATGTTGCGAACTCTTTCTAAATCTAAACCTGAGCTATGCTTTGCAGCAGCTCGTACGCTTTGCTTTGCGGAATTGGGGCCTCACTCAATAATTTGCAATTGTCAGTGCTTCCCAATAGCTGTCCTGGTCACTAGTGCAGATTTGCAAGGTTATGCTGACTTCAAGAGGCTATTTATGCATATTACAGCATTGCAATGTCCAACTTGCTGGTGCATTAAATCTATTACTAAGTGGACTGGGCAGCTGGGGGATTAATAATGGAATATGGAACTGCAGAGTGTAGTCTGCCCGGATTACCCCCTTCATGATAAGCTGGGGTTTTGAGGGGGCTTTCCGGTGAGTTTGGAGGAGTATTTAATACCCCTGTTTGAATTAGAAATGGGCCTGGATCAGGATCCTTGATCTAAAGAGCTCCCTAGCTGTGATCCCGATGCACATACCCCTCTACCTTGATATAACACTGTCCGTGGGAGCCAAAAAATCTTACCGCGTTCTAGGTGAAACCGCGTTATATCCAACTTGCTTTGATCCACCAGAGTGCACAGCCCTGCCCCCCGGAACACTGCTTTACCGCGTTATATCCGAATTCGTGTTCTATCGGGTCCCGTTATATCGGGGTAGAGGTGTATCCATCTCTCCTTGGACCTAAATGCCACCATGCACAGTATGTGGTTGATTTGGTTTCAAAATGGATATCCAATAATAAACTCAGTGCAGCTGTTTGAGGTGGTGTATCCCCAAGAACTGTGTTGAGTGTCTGTGCAGAGAGCTTTCTCCAGAACAGTGCCATAACAGTTCTGAAAGTGCCTGGTTCGTGCTCCAACAGTGCCACAGCCAAGCAGCTACACTTCACCAGTGTCAGCCTGCTCTTGCCAATGAGCACCTCTGAGACTTTTGTCTGAGGAGAGATTAGAGAGTTGAAGCTTGGATGCAGCAACTAGAGAGGTCATCCTAGTTCTTGCTCTTACATGACAAGAGGAAAAGATTTCAGCTGAACTGAGGAACTTAAAATGAGAGAAATAATATAAGGTGTATTTTAACCCTTGGACTGTGATGAGGGATATGATTGATAAATCAGCTTGACCCTGAGTTGCCATGCCAACCTTTGTAGTTTTACAGTTGTGTGTGTGTGTGTGCTCGTTGACTGTGCAAAGCAGAGAGAGAAAGTGACTATACACAAAGTGCTGTCAAAAGCACAAAGGAAACATTGCAAAAAATAGATTTTTTTCTTCTCCTAATCTCTTTCCAAGGTTGTTATAACAGATATTAATTGTAACTGTTTAAAAATATCAGATGGAAATGTGCTTTTTTTTTTTTTTTTTTGGTCCATTGGATTTGCCCCTTTAAACATAGTAACTCAAGTTAAAATCAGACCACTTTTTTCTCCCCTGCTTTCTCTTTCATTTTGTTTTTTCCTTGTATGCTTGTCGTGTTTTTGTTTTTTCCCCTCTTCAAGCACGCCATCTGTTGGTCTGTGCAAATGTTGCTACCTTGTCACTGCCAATAGTCTCCACATGGGCCAAAAATCTGCCCTCAGTTACCCTCATTAATGTCTTTGCATGGAGGTAACTAAGGGCAGAATTTTTCTCACTGGTGGGAGGATAAGACCATATTTAATACAGGGGATCATCATCATGTATGTTACACTTACCTTAGAGTTTATATCTGTATGGTGCAAAGCAACAGAGTGCTGTGGCACCTTATAGACTAACAGATGTATTGGAGCATAAGCTTTCATGGGTGAATGCCCACTTCATCAGACGCATATCTATCTGTATGGTGTATTTTTGTTTTGCTCAGTAACGACAGTTTTATTTGGCTGACCTATGGGCATGATTTTCAGACACCTTAAGCACACAGAATGAGTGCACAGTTAATTACAACTGCTTGTGCTTGCATATGTAATGCCAACAGACCCCGGTCATCAGCGGGCAGGATCGAACCTGGGATCTCTGGAGCTTAGTGGATGATCCTCTACCACATGAGCTAAAAGCCAAATGGCTTTTAGGTAAGGCTGTAGAGCAGACTCATTTAACTCTAAGTGGTCTCAGTGCCACTAGACGGGACAGAACACCACACCCAGAAGGTGTGTGGATTACACATGCACAAATGTGGCTAGTTAGCCAATTGCCCCTGCAGTGCCTAACTTTTTTTTTTAGATTGGTATACAGTTGTGTTAATTGCTTTGTGCCTATGTTGTCTGAAAGTCTAGTCCCAACTGAGCATTATGGAATTTTAAGGAACTATTTTCAATAATTATTCTAAATAAATTCGCAATGCACTGTCGGGGGTCGGAGACCTTTACACTTTCTTAGCAGAATCACTTAGGGAGATCTGGGCAGGATTAATTTAAACTCTTTTGCCCTTCTAAACCCTGGTAGAAATACAGCCTTGTACTGTGCAACTTAACCGTGTTATTCCCTGTTTTTGGACTACACCAAAAGTAATACTTAATTCAGAAATTTCCAACATTATTTGACTGTCTCTGTTTTAGGCTGGGGAGAGGGACGTTACTCAGACACTAATGAGTAAAATGAAGGCCACCTGCCAGCACTGTTGCTCCGTTTTTTCACTTTGTAAACGTGTGGGTTCTGAGTGTGTTGAAATGGCTACTGGCTGTTAATAAATGAAGTGTATCCCTTTAAGGAATAGCAATAAGGTGACCTGGGCTGAGCTAGCCTTGAAGCAAAGGGCTGTTTTCCTTGCATCTTGGATCAGCAGATTATAGCGGTTGTGTGGGGTTTGCTTGCTCTTTAGCTGCTGAATTGTTTTACTTGGTGTCCTTTAGAGGTAAGCAAGCTTTTAAAACTCTAAATGATAACAATATGCAGATGTGAGCATTCGTGAACTGCGTGTGACCCAAAAGTGGGAGCATGCGCCTTAAGTGATCACAGTGTTTGACTGTTTGGTGAAACTTGGGGTCTGATCCTGTGAGGTGCTGAGCACCCTCCGTTCCTGTTGACTCCAAGAACTGCAGCACCTTGCCGGGTCATGTGCTTAAAAAAAGAAGTCACTGCTAGGAAAGGAGTCATTCAGGTTAGGCTGTTATTTCACCTGTGTGTCAAGGTGAGGGTCTGGGATCCCAAAATGTTACTTTTGTGTGTGATCTTTGGTGACAGGCTGTGTTCCTCTCTCTTATCTGTGGAGATGGCCAGGCAGAATTTTACCTGCTGCTACCACTGCTTGGAGAAACAATCGCTATCCTTCCTTCGTCAGCAAATCATAAAGCAGAATGAAAATGTTTACATTTACAAATGTGGGAGAACGTGTGTGAGGCCTGGTGGCTGGGCCAGGGAGCTGGAATTCCTAGGATCTATTCCCAGCTTTGTCACCAGCTGCCTGTGATGACCTTGGGCAGGTTCACTTCATCTTCCTGTACCTCCGTTTCCGATGATGCAGATCTAACTTGCAGGCAGGGTTATGAGGATGAGTGAAATGGTGTTAGTAAATTATCCTGCGATCCGGAGAGAAAAAGTGCTGGTGTTAATGGAATCAAATCCACAGCCCTCCCTTCGACAAAACACTCAAGAGCAAGAGCTGCAGATTTGGCCCTGATCTGTTACATATTAATGAATAACTTATGTTTCTAAAGAGCCTCTCGCTGAGGCATTTGAGGTGCTGAGCAAATGGATGGGACGTGAGACAATTAAAACAGCTTACAAACTAGCCGGTGCTGCCATTATTGCAGTAATGCGCAGATTATGTGCTTGGAACAAAGTGCCCTCATTTTAAAAAAGAGGGGTCTTGCCTGGGGTTTGGTCTTAACACTTTGGGTTGCCTATTGCTAAAAAGTGAGATTGATTAAGCTGTGTGGAGAGGCAGGGGAAGGAGGGGGTGGGATCCATACCCTTGTGGCCGCTAGAGCAAAAGCCTCCTTGCTCACCCACCTTACGTGTAAAGAGGGAAGTCACATGCAGTGGCGTTACCAGAGTGCTGATCCTCCCCAGGCACCTTGCCAGGGAGCTCTTTGGAAGCCAGCAGGACTGATGCTGTCTCTATGGTATCCTTTATCAGCCCTGATGCTCCACCATTAACTTCAGTGGGTGCAGGATCCAGGCCCCAGGGCATGCAGGATGGGTGCAACGTGCTCACGGCCGCTTGTAATAGCATTTGTTCCTCTTCCACGGCCTGAGAACAAAGACATGGGTAGGAATAACTTCCCCTGTCATCCGGTGAAGGGATCATTCATTTAACCCCTCCCAGTGCTGAGCATCCAGCGTTTCAGCCATAAAACAATGACTCAGATAGACCTATTTGTATTCATTTACCAGGAAGGGGAACTTGCCCTTCAGATAAGGCACTTTGCTGTGTCAGTACTTCTCAGTTTCTAGGGCTGGCCTTGCTGTGAAGTGGGATCTGGAGTCAGACATGGACTCCTGCGAGGTGTTTGATTGGGGTTTGGACCCAGAGTGACAGTTCAGGCCCCGCTCTGCTCATTGCATTTGTTCTTGCTCTGCATGTAAGTTGTCATTGACATGAGCTGGCGCCCTGCTCTGGTATGAGCCCGTTATACATAGCGCTGTGATAAGGCTGATAGGAATAGATTGCAGCATGAAACAAAAATAAAATCCAATCTTTCAAATCCCTATTCTAACCCACTTCTGGAAGAACTTAACCAACGTTTCATGGCTAAGCTGGACAGAGGTCTTCATTTGTTTATGTAATTATAACGTTCACTAAAAGGTAGCAAATGACTTTGTCCATAAAATCATATGGACTTGATTCTCTTTCTCCCCTGCCCTTTGCATGTTGTCCGTTGTCTTGGTCTGTAAGCTCTTCAGGGCGGAGACCATGGCTCACTTTGTTGATGCACCACATTGGAAACACCTGCTTTGATGCAAGTTTGTCAGTCCAACACAGTCAGGAAATGCAAATGTTCAGGCTCCAGGTCAAGGTGATGTCTCTACCTTTGCACATACGCTGTGTAGTAAGGGTAGAGTTGGGTTCCTCCCCCCTACTCCCACCCCATCCCTACTTGGATTTTGCGAAACAAAACTCTGGCCCCTGTAGGTATCTGGTAAGGTGAAACTGCTCTAAGCTACTGTTGCTTTAAGAGAGAAGTGAGTGGAGCCAGCCCAAGGTCATTTAAGTGAAGTTTCTAATCTGTGCCACAGGGTGCTGCTAAAGAGTTCGCTGTTACTACTACTCTAGTTGCCAGGGGAAGGAGGAGAAATGGAGGCAGGGAAGAGAGACCGAGAAATGGAGGAGGAAGAGGAAGCACCCGGGTTGGACTCTGCAATGGGACCCTAATCACACATTGAATTACAGAATGGAGGGAGAGGATGGGTCCAGTGTTTGAGAAGGTTGGCACCAGGGGCAAAAGAAATGTTCTGCCTTGGGTACCTTGAAAAGGGGATCAGGAGTTCAAGGCAGAATGTAACTTTCTTAACAGCTGCAACTTCTGTCTGCTTAGCAAAACAACAGGCGCTTGCTGCTCCTTTCTGATGTGCTTCAAGGGTTTTTCTTTACCAGTTTCCTAGTTCTGAGTAGAGTTCCGGGTAGGAATCTCTGTACTTGTTGAGATGTGTGCAGTGAAGCACTCCTTGAAAGGTAGTGGTAGCCAGGCATTGGTCCCTAAACATTGCCTGCACACTGCATTGGCTGTTTTTATTTTCTCATTGAAATGTGAAAGTTAATGAATGTTTGTCCAGCGATTTGAATTTATCGAGCAATCCATGTATTTAGGGAGATTAAGGCAGCAGCTTTTCTTATGCAACTTTTTCTCTTTAGTTTTCTGAGTGTGGCAGTGAGTTATATCTGGGTTTTTTTTAGCATTGCACAATATTTTTGTGGCGTTTAACTCTTTTTTTTTTTTTTTTTTTTTTTAACTTTTGTGTTTGTGAGAGATGCTGTCAGACTAAAAATAATTTATTTGAAAAACAAACCCAACATCCCTGTATTACCCCTTCATTTATTAAAGCTAAAATCTTGTAAAACCAAACTTTTTTATAGTTTGTTTTCTTTTAATTTCAGGCATCTGGGACAATGCAAAATGAACTGGTTAGTTTCTCTTTAGCTACTGGGTTTCATCATGTTGTCCTGCTCTAGCATAACACTGCATTGCTTGGGTTCTGCCCCCTGCCCCCTGCAGGCTGGGGTTCATGTTGAAACAGTTCTTGCTGAAATATAAAAGTATTTTGTGGGTTTGGAAGAGGGAAGGGAATTTCTGTGCACATTAGCTTGATTGCTGTAAGAGTTAGCAACACGTTCATAACTTTATTGCAAATCTCATTATTTGGTTCTTTTCTTTACTCCAGGAGGTGGGACTTTATTTTCTCATGTGAGAATCTCTCTGATTTCATGATTGGGGGAAGGGCGGGGAGTACGTTTCTAGCCTTTAAGGTTGCAGAAAAAAACCTTACAAATATGAGCCCTGGATTCTCAAAATCCAGAAGGCAATTAAAAGAACCTAGAGTGTAGTATTTTAAAAAAAATTGTAGCATTTGTAAGCCACTGTTATGACTTTTGAATGCTTGCGGTTGATACTGCTGGGATAAACACAATCTGAATATCTGGGCCTTAGCTATCTGCAAGTAGCCCTTTGATCATTAGCATTAAGTACTAAAGGATTCCCATCCATGAAATTTACAGGAGACTGTTGTCTGAGCAGGATTAGCAAAGAAAGGGGTTCAGTCCTACAAAGCCCTTGCAAATGGACTTCTTGACTGGAGTTAAAGTGAGTACGAATTGCTCCTCTGAGTAAAGGTTCCGAGAGTGGAGAGGCAGCATTCTGCCCAATATTGCAGTATTTAGTGACTGATAGGAAAATGAGAATGATACTGTCAGTGTGTTTTGATTTCCTGTTCAAAACTACATGCTTGTTTTTCTTTTGTGTCCTAAACACAAAGAGCATAATTTATTTGATTGTTGCGTGCTGATTTCATGACTAGCAAATGCCCCGACCTTACAATCTGAGCTGCATGGGAAGAGCAGTGCTTACTTCAAAGTGCCTCTCTGGCCCAGGAGGTCCTTTCATGCGTCTATGGAAAAAACAACAAAGTATGCAGCAGATTCGCAGGATGGTCTTGTAGATTGAGCATGGAACTGACAGCTGGTCCCAGTACTGCTGTTGATTTGCTGCATGTCCCTTGGGCAAGTCACATAGCATCTCTGTGCCAGAAGAAAGGTGTGCTCTTAAAACACTGCAGCACTTCAGTGAAAATGCTCCTATGTTGACAGGAGAGTTTCTCTTGTTGGTGTAGTTAATCCACCTCCAGGAGAGGCAGTAGCTATGAGAGAAGCCCTGGATGTCTTACACCAGTGGTTCTCAAACTTTTTTTTTTTTTTTTCAATGGACCACTTGAAAATTGCTGAGGATCTCGGCGGACCACTTAATGATCTTTCCAAATGTTGCTTGTACCGTTAGCTAACTATGGTAAGGTGCTTTGGATAAAAGTGCTATATAAAAAACCCTTAATAATTAACGTTTTTTTGTTCTACAAATAGAAGCACACAACTCATATTTTAATATCAGTAGTCTTACCTTTCTAATGCGATGGCTGTGCCCTCTCTCTCCCCCGCCGCGGCAGCCCATGAGCCGAGGCTGGGAAGGACGGGGGGATCTCTCCCCTGCCGCGGCAGCCCCCGAGCTGGGGAAAGTTGCCCCTTTTTCTCTGGCTGCCGCAGCCCCCTCTTCTCACCCCACTGCCCCCTGCCCCATACCCTCTATTTCCCCCAAGGCACCACCTCACTTTACATGTCCAGGCACCTAATTAGTGAAGCCATGGCTCCACTAATTAGGTGGGTGGCCCTTCATTCCCTCGTGTGTGGCCGCCCAAGCGCGCACCTTAGAGGGAACTATCCGTGGACCACCTGAATGGAGCTCGCAGACCACTGGTGGTCCGCGGACCAAAGTTTGAGAACTGCTGTCTTACATCATGGCCTAGGTTGTTATAACTGTGTCACTCAGGGGGTGTGTGTTTTTTTTCTCATCCTTGAGCAAAGTAGCTATACCCGTGTAAGTTTATCATGTAGGCCTCAGGACTCTTCTGTGACTTGGAGATAAGAAAGGCCTACCACATAGCAGTTGTGAGGCTTAATAACTGTTTGCAAAGTAATTTGAGACCCTTGTGCAGAGCGTTGGCACGTTGCCAGCGATGTGTGATCTGTGAATCTTTGTCAGGCAGGAAGCGGATTAGTATTTGTCATGGCACTATCGTTATCCTGATAGTAGCTACACACATACTCAGCCTTGTCCGTCAACAGTCCTGAAATTTCCCAGTGATTTTGGCTGTGTGCGCGTCTGTGGTCTGAAATGCAAACACCAGGATGGCTCTCAGCCTCTCTTAGGGTATCTGTGTAGAGATAGAACATCTTTCCTAGCAGCACAATTGCCTTTTATCAATGGTTTTTAAATCCGTGACAGGTAGCCAAGGTCTTGGGCACTTGGCATCATTAAAGATATCCTGTTATTTTGCATAAGAGTAGGGGATTCAGCCCTGAAGAATTACATTTCGCTTTCCTAAATTTACTCTCCCATGTCTCTCAATTGAATACAGTGTTCTCCTTCACCCTTTGTGTAGGGTACTGTTTAAACAGCTTCTGTGTTCTGTCTTGGAAGAGTCTGCATATTGGTAAAGCAATCCTTTATATCCTGTATTTACCTTGTCGGGAGTGTATGGGTTATCTGATGGCTATTGATTCTTTGAGACTGTTGGTATTACTGTGATGGTTTGTTTTTCATCTTAAGTTTTAGGCTGTTGCATGGTTTGCAAAATTCATTCCTTCTCAGAGTCCTAAGCTTGACATCAATCTGACTCTGCCCTTCTGAACTGTTGGCGTATCTAAACAGCAGCCTTGCTTTGATGATGATTTTTTTTAAATGCCGTGTTTTTTTGTACCTGATTCAGGCCTAGCATGTCAGGGCTGCACCTGGTCAAGAGAGGCCGAGAGCAGAAGAAGCTGGATCTCCAGAGGGATTTCACTGTCGCCTCACCTGCTGAGTTCGTGACTCGTTTTGGGGGGAACCGCATTATTGAAAAGGTACCTTGCCCTTAGCCCAGCCTGGCCCAGGCGCGTGCTCGTGGGGATGTTTGGCTTCCTAGCTCTCTTTGCAGTTGGGATGCTGGTTTCCTGAACAGTTCTTATATTCTGTAGGCTGCTGGCGTGGAGGTTCCTAGGATATTAACATAGGTCAGTTATGTCAAAGCACCATTAAGGATCAAAATGGATCCTACAAATACAAAACTCTTTGGAACTTCTTAGAGGTGTCTCCTATATGCAGTTTTTTGCTTACTTCTTTCCTCCCTTGGTACGTGTGTGCAAACCCGCTTCTCCCTTGTCCCTGCTGATTGCCTGAAGGTTCTTTACTTTTTTCTTTTCATTGTAAACCTCCAACTCTTGACTTCCTATGTTGCATCCAACACCTTTCTAGAGGGTGCTGCCTGTTGAAGCCAGTCAGTGCTGCGTTCTCAGTCCTCAGAGAAAGGGCTTCTGCAGAGCTTTGTGAGGTATTTTATTCCTTCCCACGCCCAGGGCTGGGCAGTGCCTTGTCTTATGCTTGAATAAGCCAAGTTGTTGTTCTAAGTCAAAATTATTTCCCACCATGCCAAAAGTAAAGCTTTTTGGCTAAGACTCGACATCATGAAGACTGGCAGCCAAGTCACAGCTCCGAGAAACAGCGTTTGTTAGAAACACTGATCTAGTCTCAACTTCAGCATTCGCAGGCAGCCCGCTCTTGAACTGGTTTACTTTGATAGGAACAGACATTGCAGTTAATTGTCAGTGAGAGTCCCTCTGCATTTCAGGGTGTTTATGAATTGTATTGCAGACATCGGGCCAGATTCTGATCTCCATTGTGCCCGGAATAAATCTGGAATAACTACTTCAGTGGAGTAACCGAGAGCAGAATTTGACCTCGTATTTCAGCTTTCTCTCATTTGTGTAGAAACGGTAACTAGCCTAATGCTTCCTTCATCTGGCGACTTCCTGCAAAAGTTCAGCTCTTGGAAAGGAGCTGTGGTGAGCTGTCTAGGCTGTTATAATGTGTCTGTCCCTATATTCTGGTATTCTGCTCTCTCTACAACCATGGAATTCCCATGTTAATAACATTACTGTGTGTGTAATAACCCATGTACATGTTACTACGTAACTCCTTTCCAGTGATCTAAAGGCTGCAATTTTGGTGTCTTGGCAGAATATTGAATAAGGGACCAGCCTTTTTACAGTTTCCCATATCTGAGCATTAGGGCCTGATCCTGCAAGGTGCTGTGTGCCCTCGTCTCAGTTTTCAGGGGAAATGAAGGATCTCTCTGCCTTTTGCTGGTTTGAGCCTAGTCAGATCCAAACGCCTGCCTCTGACCCTTGTGTTCCTTTCTGCCTCTTGCTTCCAGGTTCTGATTGCAAATAATGGCATTGCTGCTGTGAAGTGCATGCGCTCCATCCGCAGGTGGGCCTACGAAATGTTCAGAAATGAGCGAGCAATTCGATTTGTTGTCATGGTTACGCCTGAAGATCTTAAAGCAAATGCAGGCAAGTCCTAGATCCATAAAATCTAACCAATATCTGACATTTGTGTCCCCTCTTTCCTTGTGGTACCTATTGCAAACCTCCCCTGATAGGTGCCAGCACTGCTGCCTCTTTGTTCTCTCCTCAGCACTCACCTGGGAAGTTCTGTATTGATTGGTTTTAGTCAGAGGCACAAGGAACTGCATTCACAAGCCAGGACATCTCCTAGTGTTTTCAGTGAGAGTTTCTCCTTGCGTGGACTATAGGATCAGACTCACTGAGAGATTTAGCCCCTCCCCCCCTGCCCTCCAATCTCCCTTGGGTTCTAGAACTGTGGTTGCTTTGCAATATACAGTGATGTGTGCAAGCTTGTCATGGCTGCAGTTCCCTGGGGGAGCGACCATAATAGGAGCTGAAGTTGTCAACTCAGATGCAGTCAGTTTGCTATGCATGTTTCCCCCCCACCCCCCGACCAGCCCTCTGTACGCTACCAAGAATGGGCTCTCTCTTCCAGAGTACATCAAAATGGCTGATCACTATGTGCCTGTCCCTGGGGGAGCCAACAACAACAACTATGCCAACGTAGAGCTGATTGTGGATATTTCCAAGAGGATTCCGGTGCAGGTACAAGCAGCGCACAGAGGGTTGGTCTTCATGGACTAGGGATGGTCACACAAAAGTTATGAACCTGAAGCTCAGGAATCCTCCTGGGCCCATTTGAGGTCTGGAAATGGGTCCTGGCATTAGGCAGGTAATTCTGGAGGGACAGCCGGAGATCCTAGGGCCTGCCAGTGCCTGTGCAAATTGAGGGAAAGATTCCCGTTGGCTTGAGTGGGCAACGAGAGAGAATGGAATGTGTCTGCAGACCTGAGTCTCTGCCCCCTGACTGGGGGGTAATTATTTGCAGTGCCCGGCATTATGGCTGCAGAAGGGGCTAAGTTACAAACCGAAATGGCTCTGGAACCATTCCCACTCTTTCTGTTACACAAATGACCTTCAAAGCCCAGAGCAGACCCGTACCTTAGTCTGTGCGCTCAGAGGTGCTACTTGGGCACTGTGGCATGAGGGGGAAGGTGCCACTGGGCTAGGTGCCCTCTATTTAGAGTACCATGGCTCCATCCTTTGAGAAATTGAGAACAAGAGCACCCACCGATCATTACCGACAAGACAGAATGGGAGGGGTGAACCCTCAGGTAAATGGCTCCCTGACCACTTAGGCCTTTAAAGACTGTAACTAATAGCCTGGGTTACTCTTGGAGGGGAGCAAGTGGAGTGTAGAGAGAGGCCGAAGCTGTAGTTAGGACTTTGAAGTTTGAGGGTGTTGGGATCCATGCTGTTGATCTGCGCCTGTCTCTATTAGAGGGCAGCGCAGGATGCGGTGGGTGAAAGATGGGAGGACGCTAGTGCGGACAGCTATCCCCTCATACTCACTGTCTTTCTTTCATCACAGGCCGTGTGGGCTGGCTGGGGCCATGCTTCTGAAAACCCTAAGCTTCCAGAGCTGCTGCAGAAACATGGGGTGGCTTTCCTAGGTAGGGTTCTTGCTTTTTTCCCCTCAATGCAGCCCTCCGCTTAAACCAGCAAAACCCACCACTGTCCAAGGGGGTCATGTACGCTGAGTTAGCAAGTGTGTTGGTGTCCTTGGCTTCTGGTGGGCACTACTATTTCTGAGTGTGGTGTCTGTGTGTATTGGCCCTACACACCAGCCTTCTAATGTAGGGGCTCTCAAGCCAGGGTTCATGGAGACTTCCCAGTAACATTCCTCATAATGTGCGCCTTTTACTCCGTTGTGTTTGATGTGGGTGGAGGGTGGGTGGGATATGAAGTTCTTTGCCGCCCTTTGAAAAGGGACCCACTGCTTCTGTGAGTTTGAGGCACTGACCTCCTCATGTTTTTGTTTCCTGCCGGCTTTAAGGTCCTCCCAGTGAAGCCATGTGGGCTTTGGGAGATAAAGTGGCTTCCACCATTGTAGCCCAGACTGTCCAGATCCCCACATTGCCATGGAGTGGAAGTGGTAAGAATGCCTTCTGCACGAGATATGCTTTGTCTGAACTTGGCTTGTGTCAGATTTATTTGGGCGTTGTCTGTCAAACTTATTACAGAAGGGAAAAAGTGGGGATCCTCCTAGCCAGAGGGGCCAGATCTTGGGTGGGGCGTCACCCCTCCTCTGCCCAGGCACATTTAAGTGCTCCCTTTTCTGCCTGCCAGGAACAGCCAATCCACCATTAAACTGCCGACTCCAGTTGCTATACAAACAGGAGTTTTGTGAATCCTTACTGCTTTCCTTTTTCTCTTCCTCATCTTCAATTCTCCTGTTCTGTCTCGATGCATCTCTTCTTCCCTGGGCCTCTACTGTTGCTTTTAACCTCCTAAGTAGTTTTTCATCCAGTTTTATTTTTTGTCCAAATTCTCCCATTCAAAACCTCCTCCTCTTCTGCCTTAGCCATTCTCATTTTATTGTATTCATCTTCACTGTTTTCTTCCGTCCCTCCTCTGTCTCTCGGTCCCCTCTGTTTCTGTTTGGCCTGTGTCTGTGCTTTGGCTCTCTAGGGATGGGTGCCTGAGCCTGGTTCCTGATCACTCTCCCAGTACAGGGAAGTGGGTGCCAGAGAGAATTTGCAGGTGTTGCTGTCCATGTGTCAGCTCAGCCACAGCCCTGTGGCTTTTGACGGCTCAGTGTTTATCGGGCTTGAGATACTAATCTGGGGTCTCTGCCATGGTGAGATGCCTGTCTGCCTCACTGCTGGAGGGCTGCCAGACCCCAATTTGTGTGGGGTTTAAAAAAAGAGCCAGAATGATTTAAAAAAAAACACACCAAAACACCTTGGTAATAGCAACGCTGAGATCTCTTCATGTTTGTTCTCTGGCTCAGAGCTGCTCTCCTGTGTAACCGGGCTTTGGGGAATACAGCTGGTCCCTGCTAAGTCAGGCCTGGCTGCTACTCCAGACAAACTGTGCACCCCTGCTTGCTTTCCCATATGATTCATAGTGGAAATATGGCTGTAGTAGTTCCTATGGCTGGGCTGTGGGGGAGGAAGCATCAGTAACTTGCCAAATCCAGTCATTTGCTGTGGGTCTCCGAGGCAAGAGAATGAGTTAGCGAGGTCCCTCTGTAACCATGTGCTCCTCTGTGGCATTAAGGCCTTCTAAGGTCAGTGTTTCATTCTGTAGGTCTCATGGCAGAATGGACAGCGGAGGATTGTGAGCAGCGGAGAACAATCAGCGTCTCCCTAGAGACTTATGCACGAGGCTGTGTAAAGGACGTGGATGAAGGCCTGGAGGTAAAGATCCTGGCCCAACAGTGGCTCAACTCATTTTATTTGAAATTGTAAATGGGGAATCATCATTATTCAGTGGGTGTGTTTCCAATGGTGTCCTGCAGAGATTAGTCCTTGGCCTTGCCCTATTTAACATTTTTTAATCTATGACCTGGAAGAAAACAAATTCATCTGTGCTCAAGGATGCAGATGACACAGAAGTTGGGGGAGTGCTAATTAATGAAGACGGCAGGTTGCTGATTCAGAGTGATCCAGATTGCTGGTTGCAAGCAAATAATGTGCATTTTAATATGGCTACATGTATGCATCTGGAAACAAAGAATGTATGCATCCGAAGAAGTGGGCTGTAGTCCACGAAAGCTTATGCTCTAATAAATTTGTTAGTCTCTAAGGTGCCACAAGCACTCCTGTTCTTTTTGCGGATACAGACTAACACAGCTGCTACTCTGAAAGAATGTAGGCTGTACCTAGAGGATGGGGGGACTCTATCCTGGGAAGCAGTGACTCTGAAAAAGATTGAGGGGGTGGAGGTGGATAATCAGCTGAACATGAGCTCCCAGTGTTACACTGGCTAAAAGGGCTAATGTGATCCTGGGATGCATTAAAGGGGAATCTTGAGTAGGAGTAGAGAGGTTATTTTATCTCTGTAATTGTTACTGGTGTGACTGCTGCTGGAATACCATGTCCGGTTTTAGTGTCCACACTCAAAAAGGATGTTTATATATTGGAGAGGATTCAGAGAAGAGCCACAATAATCATTAAAGGATTAGTGATAGACTCAAGGAGCTTAGTCTATTTAGCTTAATAAAGAGAGGATTAAGGGGTGACTTGATTGCAGTCTATAAGTAACTACGTGTCGAACATACATTTAATAATGGGCTCTTCAGTCTAGCAGAGAAAGATATAACATGATCCAATGGCTGGAAGTTGAAGCTAGACAAATTCAGACTGGAAATAAGGCGTAAAACTTTAATCATGAGAGTAATTAACCGTTGGAACAATTTACCAAGGGTCATGGTAGATTCTACATCACTGAGAATTTTTAAATCCAGCCTCGATGTTTTTCTAAAAGCTCTGCCCTACGAATTATTGTGGGGAAGTCCTGTAGTCTCTGTCATACAGGGTGTCAGATTAGATGATCACAGTGGTCCCTTTTGCCCTGGGAATCTATGAATCTTTTCCTTAATTGGATTCCTAATAGTAATAGAAAGGGACCTGACCAGCGCTATTAGCTCCCAGCACGTCACAGAAACAAAAATAAATTTCAGCAATGACGGTCACACGCCTAACAGCCAGCAGAGCCAAGCCCCTTACCCGGTACAATGCTCTCCTCCCCAGCGCAGATCCAAACTCTCACCGTACCGCACCTCACCTCCTGCAGCAGGGTGTGCAAAATAGAGGTACCCTGAAGTTCAGCAGTTGGGAACTGGTTTGGATCAGAGCTAATGGGAGCTCTTTGAGAGCTGAGGACCCCTCCAAGCAGCTGGTCTGCCACCAGCTCCCTCTCTGTTAAATTGAGAGGAATTCGATGAGTGCATCTACGTCTGTTGTGTTTGCTTTAGACAAATTGAACCCCAGGGCGAGGGGACCTGACTCTGTGGGCTTCAATGGGTGTCGCACCCACTTGCTCCAGGGCTGCATTTGGCCCAGAAACAGCTAAACCTTTCCCTTCAAATTCTTGGCCCTTTCCCTCCTTCAGGCGGCCGAGAGGATTGGCTATCCTGTGATGATAAAAGCTTCGGAAGGCGGCGGTGGCAAAGGAATCCGGAAAGCAGAGACCACGGAGGAATTCACTGGCTGCTTCAGACAAGTGAGAGACTCTGAGGAGAGTTTGTACCCCCAAATCCCACCTTTTTAATTTGCCTCCTCAGAGAAGTAAGAGGCACCAAGGAGGACGCCTCCCTCCACCCCCATCCGAATATATACCTGCCTTTTTAACTCCCCCCGTTTCCCTGCAGAAACTCTGAGGGCCTTCCCCTTCCCATAAATCCTGAGTTTTTATTTTTTTCCCTTTAAAAGTATATTTAATAGAAGAGCTATTCCCCACTGTTTCCCTGACTGATTTTATAGGCATATTTTGGGGGGCAGAGTTATTGTCAGTTCAAACACCAATCATATATTTTTAAAAAATGTAAAAAGCTCAATACATAAAGGAGTTGGGAACATGAATGATATTTTATATGGTGCCAGCCCTCTGCCCAGCAGTGAATTTCCCCCACGGAGGATGATGACACGTGTAAACACAATGTCAAGGAATATACAAGCCTGGATCCACCACATGAATGCCTTTCTCATGCTCTTCTGCTCCCCTCCCAGGTACAGAGCGAGGCCCCAGGGTCCCCCATCTTCGTGATGAAATTAGCCCAGCACGCCCGGCACCTGGAGGTGCAGGTCCTTGCCGATCAGTACGGGAACGCGGTTTCATTGTTCGGCCGCGACTGCTCCCTACAGCGCAGGCATCAGAAAATAATTGAAGAGGCACCGGTGACGGTAGCAGCTCCCTCTGTGTTTGACTTTATGGAGCAGGTAGATATTCTGGGTCTTTTCTGTGGGCTAGGCTGAGGCAGCTCTCACAGAGAGAGAGGATGTTAGAGAAGAGGAACCTTTTCACTACTAGTTTTATTACCTGTATTACGGTAATGCCTAGGAACCCCGAGCAAGGCCCTGTTGTGCTAGGTGCTGCACAGACAAATAACAAAGGAGACAATGCCAGCCACAGAGAGCTCACACTCCAGCTGTAAGTGGGACACCACCAGGATGAACTGTTCAGATGCTTGTGTACAGCCCTTGCGTTTCAGCCAAATGCTTAAAAGCACAAACCCAAGAGGTTGCCTGATGAGCAGAGCTGGAACTAGGCATTTTAGCGCCTGGGGCGAGCAAACATATTTGTGCCTGTGACAGTGTACCCTATAAGGCTTTATGGGGAGGGGGTGCTTATAAATGTATGGATGACATAGCTGGAATATGTTTTGTGCTGCCTGTACCATGTAACATATCTCCGTAAAGGTTCTGGTCTATTATATCTATTCATCCAATTTGTACATATATATCATTTTCTACTCGAGGTTAAGAATATGGGCGGTATGCTTGCTTGATTTCTAAGTAAGCTTTGTGAGGCATTTGGTCAGCTTCTTTAGGAAGGAATTCGCCAGGTTAAGTACCTGATCAGGAGACACTTAGGGAACAATGCATCTTGGAATGCTCCAATCCACATGAGAAGTCTTCCTGGAGACATGCAAGATGCCATGTGGACAATGGCATCGGCCTGCAAAGACTGAGTCATGCAGGGGCATGTGACTTGCCCAGGTGACTCCAAAACTCCATCCTGGAGCTGGACTTGGCATAGGAGGGAGGAGGGGGGCCTCCACCCACAAGAGAGAGTCTATTTAAACCTGTGGGAGACCCCTCCATTTTGTCTTCAGCTGGCTAAAGAAGGAGCCTCTCCACCCCCCCCCCCCAGGATACTTGAAGGAGACTGAAACAAAGGACAGTAACTGCAGGGGGTGTGAGTGATTGCTGGACCCAGGCTAAAAGGAGATTAGCCTGTAAAAGGGAGCACTCTGGAACTGGTGAGTAAATTATCTGTATTCAGTTTGATTAGGCATAGATTCGCGCATTTTATTTTATTTTGCTTGGTGACTTACTTTGTTCTGTCTGTTACTACTTTGAACCACTTAAATCCTACCGTCTGTATTTAATAAAATCACTTTTTATTTAGTAATTTACTCAGAGTATGTATTAATACCTGGGGGAGCAAACAACTGTGCATATCTCTCTATCAGTGTTATAGAGGGCGAACAATTTATGAGTTTGCCCTGCTTTATGCAGGGTAAAACGGATTTATCTGGGTTTAGACCCCATTGGGAGTTGGGCATCTGAGTGCTAAAGACAAGCACGCTACTGTGAGCTGTTTTCAGGTAAACTTGCAGCTTTGGAACAAGTGATTCAGACCCTGGATCTGTGTCTGGAGCCAAACAGGAGTGTCTGGCTCAGCAAGACAGGGAGCTGGAGTCCTGAGCTGGCAGGGAAAACAGAAGCAGGGGTAGTCTTTGCACATTGGGTGGCAGCTCCCAAGGGGGTTTCTGTGATCCAACCCGTCACAGTGGCGTAGTCGAGCAGGATCTGTGCACAGTTGATTGCTTTGAGATACTGGTAGTGATTTTAAGTGAGTTTTAAGTGTGGTGGCTGGAGAACAGACAAAGTGGTTACTGGTTTGTTATTTTCTGTTTGCTTATTTCGGGCAAGGGAAGTAGGGACAGAAAAGGAAGCTCTCTGTTAACTAAGAATCCCCTGAGCTGAGTGCATCTCAGTTTCAGTGAACTGCAGAGGGGTGGTGGCCCAGCACAAGAAAGCAGAACAATGAGTACTAGTGACCTCAGTTCCAGTGAACTGCAGAGTGGTTGTAGCCCAGCACGAGAAAGCAGGACAATGAGTACCAGTGACGCTGCTATTAAACTAAAGCTGGCCAGGTTGGAAGCAAAAGAGAGAGAAAGTGAACATAAGAGACGGCTGGAACTAAGACAATTAGAAATTAGTGCCATGGAGGCAGAGGCAGCGAGAGAGGCAGCTGCCCACGAGAGGGCTATGGAGGCCCAGAGGGAGGCCCGGAAGCATGAACTGGCTGTTATGGAGTCAAAGAGACGAAACCCTCCCCCTGCTGGCTCCACTTCCCCAAAAATCCATAAATGGGAGCGGCTATGTCCACAGTATGATGAGTCCAGCGATATTGCCGAATATTTCATCACCTTTGAGAGACTGTGCACCCTCCATGCCATCCCTGAAGAGCAGAAGATGACCACATTGATAGCAAAATTGACTGGCAGAGCTCTGGACATATTCAATAAGATGCCTATTGATGATGCTTCAAACTATGGTAAATTTAAGGAACTGGTTTTGAAACAGTTTCAGGTTACACCTGAAACCTACAGGGTTAAATTCAGGAGCCTTAAGAGGGGATCTGGATTAAGTAATGTGGCTTATGCCAATGAAATGAGAGATTTGGTAGATAAATGGGTGCGGGGGAGAGGCATTACCAGCTTTGAAGGGATGTGTGATCTAGTTACTCAGGAACATTTCCTGAATATGTGCAGTGATGAGGTAAAACAGTATTTGTGGGACAAAAAGGTAAATGCAGTGGGTGAATTAGCTGAGTATGCTGACTCTTATGAACAAGCCCAAGCTGCAATCAAACACAAACCACTGGCAGAAGGGTATAAGGTTGGGGGAAAGCAGAATCACCGTTTTACCCCTGGGTCTGGGAAAAAAGAGGCTGGGCGGTCACCTCCCCATTCCCCTGGTACTCGACCCAAATTTCCTGTGCAAGCAGAGGAGCCCAAGAGGTGCTATCATTGTAAGTCCACTGAGCACCTGAGGAATAAGTGTCCCTTACTGAGTGAAGCTGCGGCTTCTCAGAGCCAGGCTGTGGCCTCTTTCCACACAGGATTTGTAAAGCTTGCTTCCACACAACCCAGCAATGAGCATATGCATGCTGTTAAATTGAATGGTCAAATGCTTCTTGGATTAAGGGACACGGGTGCTGAGATTTCTGTGGTCAGGAGGGACCTGATCCAAGAAAGGGATTTGTGGCCAGGTAAAATGGCAGAATTAGAGCTGGTCGGGGGTTACAAAGTCTTTGCACCTTTAGCTAAAGTACACATGCAAACTCGGGATTTGCAGGCTGAGCTGACTGTTGCAACGGTGGCACACAATTTTGCACCGTTTCTACTGGGGAATGATTTCTTTAGTGTGGCAGAATCTGTCCCAGGGTTGGTTAGCAGTGAGAAGGAATCTTGTGCTAAAAGCCCCAGAGGGGGGGGCGAAGTCACACGGACTGCTGGGGGAATAGGAGAGTGTCTCTTAGATTCCTCTGCAGCAGTAAAGGATGCAGCTTCGGGGGCAGGGCTGGTTGTGGCCAGTTCCTGTAGCCCTGGGTCTCAAGGGAAGTTCCAGAGGGGGGAGCTGGATGAAGCCAGCTCCTGTCCCGTAATCATCTCCCCGGGGGAGGGGGATGTACCACCTTGTAGCAAGGAGGCCACTACAGCCGCTGACTGCCAGGAAGTTGCAGGTCAGCAGGGGGCCGGGCCTGCCCTGGGGTGCACAGAGGCGTGTGTCCCAAAGGTGGAAGCTGGGGTCCTGGGGACTGCTGTGGTGGGAACAGGCCCCAAGGACCCTATAGCTGAGTGCCAGCCCAACCCGAGTGGAAGGGGAGGGATTTTGCTGGCCAGTGAGAGGTCTGTCGTAGCTGGTAGCTGTGAGTCCACAGCTGGGGCAGGATCACCTTCCCTTTCAGGGGACACAAGAGTGTCGGACCCAGAGGGGAGACCAAAGAGGGAAGCCCAGATGGAAGGTCAGGGGGGGCCAGAGAGTCCACCCACCTTTTGTGGGGAGGGGCTTTCCCAGGAGGAGGGTGAAAAGTCTGCATTCGAAATGCCAGCCCGCTCTCCTGTGGATCAGGTTTTAAGGGAAACCTGGGGGTCAGGTCTCCAGGATGAGGGGGTCTATCCAGCTGACCCATTGGAAACAGAAAGTGGGGTGCCCAAAGGGGTCCAGAGCACCCCAGGGAAAGCTGCTGTTCTTGCTACACTTGCAAGAGATAAAACTCTCTCTCCAAGACAGGGGGGGGAAAATCTCTTCATGGGAGGAACTTCACAAGGGAGTGGGGCCCAGCCCAGAGAAACTCCAGAGGGAGGGGCCGAGGACAAGTATGGTTGTAGTACACCCTTTCCTGGCCAAAGACCCAAGCACATGCCCGAACTAGAAGTCTTCCCCAAAGAGGCAGAGGAATCTGCATCAGAAGGTCTACCAGAGGGCACAGAGAACTGGGAAAACGCAATAGATGCTAAACAAGTCAAATTGAGTGAACGAAGCCTGTCCACTGTAGATTTGCTGTTAACCTTGTGTCTTTTGCTAATTCACCTATGGGATAAAACAAAAGAATTCACACTAATGGTAAACCCTTTAAAGATGTGGAACATATCTGATTTGTGGAATAAGCTGTTATACATGCTGGGGATGGTGACAAGACAGCCCCACCAGCATGTTACTTTACAGCCCATACCTGTAAAAAGCAGCAAAAGCATAACAGGCCCATGCTGCTGTCTAGAAGGGGAAACTGAGGCACACCGCCTCATGGCATTGGTGGCTAAATGCCAAGATACCTCCACGTTAACGAGTATTGCTGCCTGCATTCTGTTAGCAATACTACATCCCTACCTGTTTGCAAGCATCTGGGGATCAGGAACCCCAAAACGGGCTAGAACCCCTAGGGGTGACATCATATGGTTTCAAGATACTGAAAGGGAGTGTGACCAGAAACAAACAGAAATTTTACAGGTACTGCCTCCGCCATGGACAGTGTCCAAGTCTCTGGCAGTAAGTTCAGGGGGAGGGTGTGACAGTGTACCCTATAAGGCTTTATGGGGAGGGGGTGCTTATAAATGTATGGATGACATAGCTGGAATATGTTTTGTGCTGCCTGTACCATGTAACATATCTCCGTAAAGGTTCTGGTCTATTATATCTATTCATCCAATTTGTACATATATATCATTTTCTACTCGAGGTTAAGAATATGGGCGGTATGCTTGCTTGATTTCTAAGTAAGCTTTGTGAGGCATTTGGTCAGCTTCTTTAGGAAGGAATTCGCCAGGTTAAGTACCTGATCAGGAGACACTTAGGGAACAATGCATCTTGGAATGCTCCAATCCACATGAGAAGTCTTCCTGGAGACATGCAAGATGCCATGTGGACAATGGCATCGGCCTGCAAAGACTGAGTCATGCAGGGGCATGTGACTTGCCCAGGTGACTCCAAAACTCCATCCTGGAGCTGGACTTGGCATAGGAGGGAGGAGGGGGGCCTCCACCCACAAGAGAGAGTCTATTTAAACCTGTGGGAGACCCCTCCATTTTGTCTTCAGCTGGCTAAAGAAGGAGCCTCTCCACCCCCCCCCCCCCAGGATACTTGAAGGAGACTGAAACAAAGGACAGTAACTGCAGGGGGTGTGAGTGATTGCTGGACCCAGGCTAAAAGGAGATTAGCCTGTAAAAGGGAGCACTCTGGAACTGGTGAGTAAATTATCTGTATTCAGTTTGATTAGGCATAGATTCGCGCATTTTATTTTATTTTGCTTGGTGACTTACTTTGTTCTGTCTGTTACTACTTTGAACCACTTAAATCCTACCGTCTGTATTTAATAAAATCACTTTTTATTTAGTAATTTACTCAGAGTATGTATTAATACCTGGGGGAGCAAACAACTGTGCATATCTCTCTATCAGTGTTATAGGGGGCGAACAACTTATGAGTTTGCCCTGCTTTATGCGGATTTTAAAACGGATTTATCTGGGTTTAGACCCCATTGGGAGTTGGGCATCTGAGTGCTAAAGACAAGCACGCTACTGTGAGCTGTTTTCAGGTAAACTTGCAGCTTTGGAACAAGTGATTCAGACCCTGGATCTGTGTCTGGAGCCAAACAGGAGTGTCTGGCTCAGCAAGACAGGGAGCTGGAGTCCTGAGCTGGCAGGGAAAACAGAAGCAGGGGTAGTCTTTGCACATTGGGTGGCAGCTCCCAAGGGGGTTTCTGTGATCCAACCCGTCACAGTGCCCCCTGCCTTTTTTCATCATTCCCCCCTTCCCTCCCCGAGGTGACGTTTGGGTGGGGAGACAGGACACACACAGCGTTACGTTTCCCCTCCCCTGCCCCGGTTTTTTTGGTTGTGCCCCCAACCGAGACAGGCTGGGTGGCCCATTGAGGTGAGTCAGGGGCTGAAGGTGGTGCTTCCTCCACGAGCCCTGCTGTGCAGGACTTTACGTGTCACCTATTTCCACCCCAATTTTCTGCCCTCACGGCTTTGCACCCTGGGTGGCTGCCTTGCTCGCCCCGCCCTGCTCAGGAGTGTCCAGCAAGTTAATTCTTGTATCCCCTCCACAATCTCCTCGAACCGGGGGCTCTCCGCCTGGGAGCCATGATCACCTTCCCTTTCTAGAGGGATAAATGTTCGGTTGTAGCCTGGGGCTGCGGTATGGAAACAGTGTCCCAGTGTATCAGCTCTGACCTAAGGGTCTAGCCCTTAATCATGTGAGTATTCCTTACTTCACAAGCCTTTGGGACCTCTTGTGTGACTAATGTGATCTTGTCTGTGTCATCACCTTCCTGCAGTACACTTCTTGTTTGAGTACTTGCATTATAGTAGCCACTAAGGTCCCCAGTCAAGGACCAGGTCTCCATTGTGCTGGGCACTGTGTACACACAGAAAAACAAACAACCCCCATGCTTACCAACATCTCAGTTGAATGAGTGACTCTTAAGGTGGGGAGGTTTGTTTAATTTAACTAGCATTTTTGGTCTATGATTTTGATTCTCTGCCTGAAATTTTTTCTAGCTGCCACTATTCACCTCCGGTTGCTGTAGAGTTTGGTAGCTCGATATTACCTCTCCCATATTAAGTACATAATTAAGTAGCAGGCTGAACTTTAAAGACTTGGTTCTTGCAAACTTGACATGGCTTAACTAACAAGATAGTGGCTTTTATTCCTCAGTCCCCAGGTTACACTCCCGTCCCATCTCCTAATGACTTCTATTGCTTCCATGTTTCTGTGCTGCATTCAGTCAGTTACCCGCTGCACACTAAAGCTGCGTAACTTAATGGATCACAGTTGTAAATTGCTTTACAGTTTTAATGTACAGATTCATTCTCCCTCCTGGGCTGATGCTTTTCCCCCTATTTATTTGTATTGCTGCGGCATTTGTCTTTCCCCGATTTGATGTAGTGTCCTGGAAATATTGCATGCGGGGCATGTCAGAAACATGCACGTAATAGACTCTGAACACCAGGCAAAGTGCTCTGCAGTTGTGGACTAGCAGGAGCTAGCGTCACAAAAGCCAGATCTGTTTGTGTCATGTTTTCAGTGTGCAGTACGCCTTGCAAAGATGGTGGGCTATGTGAGTGCAGGGACAGTCGAATACCTCTATAGTGAAGATGGCGGCTTCCACTTTCTGGAGTTAAATCCCCGCCTGCAAGTAGAACATCCTTGCACAGAAATGATTGCTGATGTGAACTTACCTGCAGCTCAGCTACAGGTATTTGAAATTTGCCAACATATCATTTTTTCCCCACTGTTGCTTTTCTTAAAGTTGTTGCAGCACATGAATGACTCTGAGGAGCTCATTGGTTTGAGCCACATGTTGTGTGTGAGTTTGGGGTTTGTGAAAGGTACCAGATTGGCAACCTGGGAGAAGGAATTTCTCTCTCCATTAAGAGGTAGAACATGGGCAGCAGCAGACCAAGCCCCTGCGTGATGTCTCACTCCCAACCCAGAGGAGCCATCTCTAGGAGTGAGAATGACATGCCCCATCAGTCCTGAGCACCTCAAAAATATGCCCACAAAGTGACCAGTTGGGATGACTGCTCTTAAGGTCACTTCACACAGGACTCTGAGCAGCCATCAGATGGCTGCTCCCTTTGATTCCTCCAAAAGGAGTTGGATTTGAACTGGTGACCTAGAGGGTGAAAGGCTCCTTGTCCCTTTCCCGTTTACCTGAGCCAGCCAGTCCCACCGATTGGCTCTAATTCTCATACTGTAGTCTCATTTCAAAGCTAATTTAGAAGAATCCAAGCCCAGTTTCCTTTGTCTCCTTTTTCTGCTGGGCACTTGTGCAGATTGCAATGGGTGTCCCCTTGCACAGAATAAAAGACATCCGAGTGCTGTATGGAGAGTCGCCATGGGCTGATACACCCATCTGCTTTGAGAGCCCTGTGAACATCCCAGTGCCCAGAGGCCATGTCATTGCTGCTAGAATCACCAGTGAAAACCCTGATGAGGTGAGTAAATGGAACCCTGTTTAGAAAGTGTCTGCTCTGGTCTGGATCAGATTAAAATGTTGCTGGGGGCAGGGTGCGACCTTGTTTTTAGCAAGATCTGAACTCTGAGCAGTCCTCCACTGATAAAATGTTGGAATATTGGACATCTTCTCAGATGAGATCTGTGGGGTTAATGGAATCCACAGGCGGACTTATCTAATAGCTGTTGTTTGCAATGGGATTCCTCTTTCCTGCCTTGCACCTATTTTGTTTCAAATGTAAACTTCTTACTTTCTTCTCTTTGTGTTTTTTTACATTGACTCTAGGGGTTCAAGCCAAGCTCAGGGACAGTGCAGGAGCTGAATTTCCGTAGCAGCAAGAATGTCTGGGGTTATTTCAGTGTGGCAGCTGCTGGCGGTTTGCACGAATTTGCTGATTCGCAGTTTGGGCACTGTTTTTCCTGGGGAGAGAACCGCGAGGAGGCCATCTCGTCAGTATTGTCCTCCCAGTAGGATTAGCAATAAGCATTTCTCGAGAGACTCAAGTGCCACTGAATGTTGATGGATTTAGATATAAAAATATTTGGTTTTAACCCTAAGAGGCAATGAGCCACTTTGGCTTTTCTGAGCAGTTTAGCTGTGGACTTGTGACAAAGGGCCCTGCAGGGGAATTATGGAGACTGTTCAAACTAAACTGAAATATTCGGAAATGTGGTGATTTAGCCCTGCTTCAGCAAAGCACTTAATGCTTAGCTTTATGTATTGCTCTTACTGGTACTGGTCATGTGCTTTGCTGCATCGGGACCTCACAGAGCTACTCTGTTACCTTTCAAAGTAAACTGTTTCCCAGCAGGCCAAAAAAAAAATAAATCTCTAAGAGCTGAACATGCAGAAAGGGCAGACTTTTAATAACATGCACTCGGAGACAGCTTTTGACTGCAGGCTGTCTCTCTCCAGAGTTATAGAAACACATCTATCTAGGTTTTTATAAGGTTGCCTATCACTATATGCAGCATTCTCAACCATTCTGTGTAGCTTGCTGTATACCTTGGCTGCTGAATAAGAGCCTTCTTGCATGTCACTCGAAATCCAATCAAAATGTGGCGTATGTGTTTGTATATTTTGTAAAGAGAAGTTTAACGTCTGCTCTTGCACTTGTGTATTGGATAAATCAGATTTTGGGTCTTTAGTACTTTGTATGATAGAAAATGAAGTGGGGAAAGACACTTGCTAAGGGGGGAAAAGAAATAGTTATTCTGTATGCCCCAATAGATCGGTATGCTTAGCACTGAATATTTATCATGCATCGGGAATAAATTGCCTAGGGAGGTTGTGGAATCTCCATCTCTGGAGATATTTAAGAGTAGGTTAGATAAATGTCTATCAGGGATGGTCTAGACAGTATTTGGTCCTGCCATGCGGGCAGGGGACTGGACTCGATGACCTCTCGAGGTCCCTTCCAGTCCTAGAATCTATTAATCTATGAATCTTAAACTCAATATTAACAGAGGAACTTTTCTTTAAAAGGAATATGGTTGTGGCGCTGAAAGAGCTGTCGATCCGTGGGGATTTCAGAACAACAGTCGAGTACCTGATTAAGCTGCTGGAGACTGAGAGCTTTCAGAACAATGAGATAGATACTGGGTGGCTGGACCACCTGATTGCTGAGAAAGTGCAGGTGGGAGAAGCTGAGCTCTGACTCTCTTCCCTCTGGCTAATCGTCTTCATTCTCACGTGGATCTGCTGTCCACAATGTGCTGGAAGTATCATTCTTTCCCCCGCTAGGCCGAGAAGCCAGACACCATGCTGGGCGTGGTTTGCGGTGCCCTGAATGTAGCAGATGCCCTGTTTAGGACTTGTATGACTGACTTCCTGCATTCGCTCGAAAGGTAAAGTGCTACGTGACTAATGGGATAAGCACAATGAAGTGTGGCTTTTAAACCCTTCTTATGACCAAATACTGGTCCTGCTAAAATGAATGGGAATTTTGTTACACTCTTCAGCGAGAGCAGGGGTATATAGAGCACGTGACGTACGGTGCTGTGTTTGAGAGGCAGTGGACCGGGTGCTGGACTGGGGCTCAGGAGATGTGGTTCTGTCCCCAGCTTTGTCACTGGCCTGCTGAGTGACTGGGCAAATCACTTCCCCTGTCTGTGCCTCAGTTTCTCCTCACACCTTTTGTCTGTTTAGACTGCAAGCTCTTTGAGATAGGGACTCTTTCAGACTGCCTCTTACTATGTGTTTGTACAGCACCTAGCGGATTAGGGTCCCAGTCTTGGTAGAGGACTGTACATACTATTGTAATAATTGAGGTGTGTGTGTGTGTGTGAGAGATCCAAGGTTTTTCGGCACATAAGCTGACCCTTTGTCACAGACATTCAGGCTACTCTTGCATAATTTTGTCTAATGCAAGTTAACACCTTAGCAGGGTAAGGGATGACCAGCCACTAAGGGAGTTAAAACCAGGCACAGAATGTTGACTCGTGATTACATTGCTGATTTTCAGAGTGGGATGTGAAGATGGTGTTCCTATATTCTTTAAGGCAGCTAAGTGGAAGAAAGGAAACTTTGTTTGACTTCCAGAGCCTTAATGGGCAGCAAAAGAGATGAGATATTAAAAAAGAAAACCCAAGGTTTTTGCTTTTTGCTTCTGAGATGTGGGAAGTCAGGTTATTAACATAATAGTCCCTTCTGGTCTTTAACATCTATGAAGAAAGTTTTGTTTTGTTTTGTTTTTAAGTTGCTGGGTTTTTTTACCTTAGGAATGTCAAGTTCACTCTTCACAAGTTTTCCTGTGGGACTTCTTGTGGTTTTTCAGAGATGTGCATTGTGAACTTTTACACCTTAGTTGAAGGGTGAGAGTGTTGAGTCTTTATTTAAGACATTCTGTCTCCAAAGTGTTCATTAGCCATTGGAGCTAAGTAGATGATGACCGAAACCAAAGTTTTAATCAGGCTGGCTAAAAGTCCCTTCCCCTCTCAATTGCTGAACTTTCACTCCACTTTTGTGATGGTGTCATGTTAGTAGCTCTGCCATCATCATAGAATCTTGTAGGGGACACAAGAGCTTAATTTCTCATGTGAAGCAGCACAACTCCTCCCTCACCACCTTTTAAACATTTTATAAACTTTCACGCTGCCTTTATACATCCGAAAGGGGATGCAAAACGAACTATTTCTCTCCTCCGCAAGCAGGGCTGGCTTTAGGAAGTGCGGGGCCCAATTCGAACATTTTCAGTGGGGTCCCGACAGGGATGACTTAAAAAAAAAAAACACATTAAAAAAACCCCTTTTATTTCTTCCATGTATTATTTACTTTCCATAACTATATAAATAATAACAAAATTATATATTACATACATTGCTGGCTGGAGGCAGGGCAGGGGCTGACTGGAGGTAGGGTCTGGCTGGAGGCAGGGCAAGGGGTGCGGGGCTGGCTGCGGGCAGGGCAGGAGGTGTGGGGTTGGCTGCGGGGGTGCTGGGCTGGCTGGAGACAGGGGCTGGTGTGGGCAGGGCAGGGGGTACAGGAGGGGCTGGCTGCCGCTGTGGGCAGGGCAGGAGGTGCGGGGTGCAGGGCTGGTGCGGGCAGGATAGGGGCTCCCCTGCTTCTACCGCCCCAGCTGTTTAAATTGCCGAGGGAGCCCTGGGGATGCGGTGGGGCTCCAGCGGCTATTTAAAGGGCCGGGGCGGTAGAGGCAAGGGGAGCCCTGGACTTTTTAAATAGACCCCAGAGCCCCGCGGCCCTACCCCAGGGCTCCAGAAATGGGGCTCTGGTGGCAATTTAAAGGGCCTGGGGCTCCAGCTCCTGCTGGGAGCCCCAGGCCCTTTAAATTGCCCCCCAGGGAAGCCGGCCACCCCGGTACAGTGTACCGGCGGCGGCAAGGGCGTGGGGCCCTCTTAGGTGCGAGGTCCGATTCAGGCCTAAAGCCGGCCCTGCCTGCAAGTCCCCTTTAAAAGCTCTCTTCTGCAGCCCACTGCAGTCTAAACCTGCTCTTTGGACTAGTGCTGATGGGCTATATGCCGTGGCTGAGTTCTCTTGGTGTCTGACTTTTTACCTTTGTCCCTTAGGGGCCAAGTTCTGCCGGCGGCTTTCCTGCTGAACATTGTAGAAGTGGAGCTTATTTATGAAGGTGTGAAGTACGCGCTCAAGGTAAACGGTGTCTTTTGTTTTTCCAAGCTTGTGGAGACTTTGGCTTGCACAGGCATTACTCCACATGGCTAGGTAGATTCTGCATGTCTCTCTCATCAGTACAGACAAGCACTTCTGGGTGGGTACTGTCAGTGAAAAGATAGTAAAAAATATCTTCATTATCCATTTTTTAAAATAAAAAAGTCTTGTTTTAAATGAGTTTAACTATTTGTTTTTACAGTATGGAGAATTTTTCTGCTTCCAGATGGACTGTTGCTGGAGTTAATGCGTCTAATAAAGTGCTGGCTTTTCCTGTTCATAAATCCAGCTAGGTAGCAGCTGTAGTTAGTTAAATCACTTTCTTATCATGGGAAAGTGGAGGATCAGCTGAAATTACTGCTAATGGTTGAGCTGTAGAACCAGGCTAGCAATTCAAACACTAACCTCAAGTCCTGTGACCTAAAGCAATGTTTCTCAGCGGATTCTGGGATCTCCCTGACACAGTTTAGGAAGGCAGCAAGCTGGTCCCTTGTATCAAAAAGGTTGAGAAACACTGGTCTAAGTGACAGAGGGGGCATGGAGAAGCTGAGTCCGTATTCCACACTAAATCCTGCTCCCACCCACTACCCAATGAGAGCTCGGCTTCTGGTGTCATCTCAAAGGGCTGATGCACAGCAGCCTGGCAATGCAAGCCTAAGGCTTGATCTCAGTGGAGATTGTAATGTTCACGTTTTAAAGCCTCTCTCTTCGGTATTTTTCAATAGGTTGCCCGTCAGTCTCTGACAACTTATGTCATTATCATGAATAACACTCACATTGAGATAGACGTGCACAGGTTGAATGATGGTGGGGTGCTGCTTTCCTATGATGGTAACAGTTACACGACGTACATGAAAGAAGAAGTTGACTGGTAAGTTAGAGAGCTGACTCATTATCCCACTGCTGCAGATTTCTTCCCAATCTCGCGACTAGACACAGCAGCAATTGCAGCTGCTTCTGCAGCAGGCAGAAAATAGGTTGAGCAGTAACAGAATTTCCCCTCTCCTTAAGCTACCGAATCACCGTTGGTAACAAAACGTGTGACTTTGAAAAGGAGAAAGATCCAACCATGCTGAGATCACCCTCTGCTGGGAAACTGCTGAAGTACACCGTGGAAGATGGAGGCCACATCTTCGTAGGGCACAGTTTTGCAGAGATAGAGGTAACTGTAGGTTAGTGCAGATTGTGTCACTGAGTGGCAAATGGCTTCCAATCTGTATGCTTGATAAAGAGATGCAGATTATGTATATGCACCCCTACAATAAAAAAAATGAAGTCATGTCTCTATTCTGACACTTGGGGGAAAAAAATGACTGTCCTAAGCTCTTGATGTTGCATGGATGATATTCATTTATTACACTCTATTCCACAATCCTCATACAGGTGATGAAAATTATTTTGACCCTGGAGGTGAAGGAATCTGGCCATATACGTTATATAAAACGGCCAGGAGCATTGCTGGAGGCAGGCTGTGTCATAGCTAGACTCGAGTTAGATGATCCTACCAAAGTGCACCCAGTGAGTATTGCTGCTGGGACAGAACCAGGTTATTTTCTATTTACTTACATGACTAATCAGGTCATCCGTGACTTGTAGCTGTCTGTCTCTTATGCCCCAGTATCTTAATATGTTTGTTCACTTGGGGTTTTAACACACCAGATACTTAGCAATGATGTAGAATTTTGTATTTGAAAGTGTGGCCTTTATATAAATATTCTGTTGGCCTTAGCTAGTCTGTATCTTAAGCATATATGCCTTTCGGGATTTGGGCAGAAAACTGAATTTTGATTTTTAAGGCTTGATTGAAAATGACTAGAATAAGGAATTCTGACGTACATTTTTCTAATGCCTCTTACTTGGCAATTTACCACTTGATTCATTCTGACGACACCCTCCTTTGCATTTTAATTAAAATAATTATGGATACTGAGCAGTTTCCTTGCCTGCTGAGGTTGCACACATGTATTGTTCTAGATGATAGTTTAATTTGAATGAGATCTGCCTCACTTTTCTCTTCTCCACTCCTGTTTTATATTCCAAATGTTTTCTTTCTCTTGTATTCGACCTCAGGCCCAGTTGTATACAGGTGGCCTCCCCACCCAGCAGATGCTGCCAATTGGTGGCCTGAAGCTGCACCAGGTCTTTCACAGTGTCCTGGAGAATCTGATCAATGTCATGAATGGCTACTGCTTGCCAGAGCCATATTTCAGTACAAAAGTAAGTGCCTTTCTCTAATGGCATCTGCTTCTAATACCCAAAGGGTATTTTAACTGATATATTTATACCAACAAACTTTTGTTCACATGTAACCATCTTTCCCTTCAATTTCTTTTTTATACGTGGATGAAGACCTGGATCTACTCTCAAATCTAGTTTAACTTGTATTCTTGTTGGAATGGTCTCCCACTATCAGTGTAATAACAAAGAGCACTTACCGTATTTCTCTAGGTGGCAACCTTGGGGGAAATTTATAATACTTTGCTGAGCCCCTTAATGTTAAGCATTGGCTGTAGTACATCTTTTGTGCCTTCCATTCATCCAGTGATCTCAGAGTCCTTCACAAGCCTTAAATTAAGGCTCACGACCACCCGTTGTGTAGATAGGTAGGAAGGTGTCATTCCCATTTTATAGACAAGGACTCTAAGGGCATGATTTATGAGAAATGCTGAGCCGTCACCACTTGTCCTGAGGTCAGTGAGAGCTGCAGGTGCTCAGCACCTCTGAAAATCAGTCCCCAAGTGACTTTGACCGGGGTTTTATACCTGGTTCGATGCTACTCCCAGCCCAGTGCCACAGTTGAGAAACCATCCTTAATTCCATTGTGCTAGCCCACCTGCCCTGTTGGTTACAGGGCTGCAAGCATAGTTTTCATTGGGATGGCAAGATCCGTTCACTTGCCTTTCTTGACACGTCGGCCTCTGATGTTTTTCCATTACATCTTCACAGCAATAATCTTTATTTTGCTTAGATGAAAGAATGGGTGTGTGAGCTGATGAAGACCCTCCGGGACCCCTCCCTGCCTCTTCTGGAGCTGCAGGAGATCATGACAAATGTGTCTGGCAGAATCCCACTGTCAGTGGAGAAATCCATTCGAAAAGTGATGGCACAATACGCTAGTAACATCACCTCAGTGCTGTGTCAGTTTCCCAGTCAGCAGGTAAGCCGTACGAGAGGGATGGTCTTGTGTTCCATCCTCTTTAATATCTTGGTGACTATCAGTTTTTTCTTTTCATGCTAAACTGGTCAGAATTTTTCAACTGAAAAGTTTTTCTGCTAAAAGATGAGGTTTTATCAAAAATATGAATGGGGAAAATGTCATATACAATAAATTTTTATTAAAAAATTTTGTTCAAAATTTCTGTTGTGTGGGGAAAAAACAGCTTTTTTGATCTGCAAACGTTTGTAACAGATATATAGTTTAATTTGGAATCTTTTACACAAGTTCTCAGCCCTGAAGCAATTTTTTCCCCCCTCTAAAATTGAGCTAACCTCTTTAAGCTATCCTTTTCCTATTTGAAATCTGAAAAAGTTAAGTGTCTCCTCTTCTCCCAGCTGTTACTCTGAATGTTCCATGTAAATGCAGCTGGAATAGGTCAGTGTGCTTGACCTCCATGTGTTTTCTGTAAATAGATTTCTGTCAACCCAGGCACCATTTCCCTGCTCTAAGGCTTTCCAGTGAGTGTGTAATGATAAATGTCTGTCTTTCATTGTTCATGAGACACTGTGGGTGTGAGGTAATACCTTTTATTGGACCGATGTCTGATGATGAGAGAGACAAGCTGTGTGGCTCGAAAGCGTCTCTCTCTCACCAACAAAAGTTGGTCCAATAAAAGGTTTACCTCACCCACGATGTCTCTAATATCCTGGGGCTGACACAGCTACAGCTACATTTCATTGTTCATAACAGTGCATATGATGTTAATTAAAAAAAAAAAAAGAGGAGGATTGTGGTGGGTTTCTGAATTATTCCTGCTGGAACATAGGCACACTTGGAATGTCTTGTGGCAGGTAGGTTGGCTGGTTGGCTGTACTGTGCTTACCAAACAAAGATGGTTTTACTTCCCCTTATAATACTTGTTGCCCTTCCTCTTTGCAGGGTTGGAATTAATGTTTCCAATTTATGGAGACATCTCTACAGCCTTGTAGTGCCCAAGAATGGCAACCATAAAGACACCGGATCAGTCGTGCAAATCCTTACTGTGAATAGTCTCGCTGAAACTAATTGAACAGCTCACATGAGTTGGGACAACTCGCATGCATGAGGCATTGCAGAACCTGCCCCTGATCTTTGGGGAAATGAAAATTACTTACTGCTGCTCACAGACTGAGGGTTTCAAAGGCGCGTAACAGTTAGACACATGGGCTTCTTTGAAAATCCAACTAGAGTTCCTGCTAATTAATATAGTCTCTTAAAAAGGGGAATGTGTGTAGGGCAAGAGAAAAGGGAGCTTCATTTTGGTGTCTTAGCCATTCCCGCTTAGTCACATCCTCTTGGTTTTCCAGACTTTTTTTCCCAAGCTACTTTTTAGCTCCTTCATGCCTGTGTTTCTTCTGCTCTGTGCAGATCGCTAGCATACTGGACAGCCATGCGGCCAGTTTGCAGAGGAAGGCAGACCGGGAAGTCTTCTTCATGAACACGCAGAGCATTATGCAGCTAGTCCAGAGGTGAATGCCTTCCTGTGCTGTGGCACGCCCTACGGTGTGGGAGGTTTCCAGACGTGCTGTGAAATGCTCCATAGAAACCAGTGCTGGCCCTGACTCCAAGGGAGGTGGAGAAGGGTCAGGGCAGCAGGGCAAGTGGGGCCAATGCTGGTGTAGGTGATTGCAGCCTGTGGGAAGGCTGGCAGTGATGCTGCACCCCTCTCTGTCCTGAGCAAGCAGAGCATTGGGTGAGCACCACTTCCTGGCTCATGCACCGAGTGCCATTGTTTCGAGCCGTTTGCTTGCCCCAGGAGAGGAGGATCCACCCTGACTGCTTCCTAGTCCATGTTCGATTCCCAGCAAAAGCAGCGTGGCCAATGTGATGACGCGTTAGCTCTGGGATGTGGCACACTCGGTCCTCTTCTCTGTTCCCAGGTACCGCAGCGGCATTCGGGGCTACATGAAATCTGTCGTGTTAGACTTGCTGAGAAGATATTTGCAAGTGGAAACCCAGTTCCAACAAGGTCAGAGGAAGTGGTGGTGTGTTTGCTGAGGGCCCGGTGCTTTTCCGCAGGCCTGGGGAACTAATCTAACCAGGGGATGCTTGCTGTTTCTCCAGCCCACTATGACAAATGTGTGATCAACCTGAGAGAGCAGTACAAACTGGACATGACCCCGGTGCTCGAGTGCATCTTCTCTCATGCTCAGGTGGCTAAGAAGAATCTGCTGGTGATCATGTTAATTGTAAGTAGAGATGGCAACCTCTGTGAGACTAGGGTGGGTGTCAAGTCGGATCAGAAACAGCTGTTGAGATGCACCGTAGATTGTTACCGCTGACCTGGAAGGCAAATTCTGAATACAAGGAAATCGAGAAATAAGGGTGGGAGGGAATGAAGCAGCCTGTAGTTTTGTGTTTTGATGAGTGGCTTGCTGGTAGCAGTTTTATAGAAGGGATCCGTTGCAGTGTTGTAAGAGTGAAGGTCAAACTGCAGCAGAGAACTCTGGAAAAATTACCAGTGTGGGAAGCTTCCCTGTAATAAGAGGGTTGATTTGAGCTATTGCAGCCATCTGTGAAAGGGGAAAATAAAGCAAATGCAATGGATTGATTCAGCGTGTGTGTGTGTGTGTGTGTGTGTGTGTGGTCTCAAATATTCTTACAGCACTTAATAACACTTTACCTGTACAGAGCATCTGATGTAGAGCATCTATAGAGTGCTTTAATATCTTTAACTAAGCCTCCTTATTAGGTCTACTTTGCAAATGGGGAGGCAGGTTTCGTTTAGAACTCAGATGTGCAGCCAATTACATCAGATTCCCTCTCTTGTATTTTATTGTAAAATTAAACTTCTGCAGACATTTTGAAAGAAGTATTTTGGTCTTACCTGTTTAAAACGTAAAGTTGTTTTCAAACTTTACAACATCTGTTCTTAATCTATGAATCTATGAATTAATGTCTTTGACTGCACCCCCGCAAAATTGTTATTGGTGGCTTCTTCACTAGTGGAGCCTTCATTAAATTAGCTTCCCTTTTCTGTACTGACTTTTAAGAAAAGGGGAGGTTTTCTGGCCTGTGCCATCAAGGAGATCAGACTAGATGATCACAGTGGTCCCTTCTTTATATAGATTCCAAGGCCAGGACAAAAAATTGGCTCCATGTGTGTATGTTAGAAGAGAAATGCATGTCTTCCTGGTTCAGTGCACAGACGTTTGTAGGCAAAGTAAGGAATGTAGATGGAGGTTTCTGTTCAATCAGGGTTAGTCATTAACGCTGGAAGGATATTTAATAGGACCAGCTGTGTGGTCGAGACTCCACCATGACAGAGGAGCTGATGGCCATTCTCACTGAGCTAACACAGCTCAGTAAAACAGAGCACTCCAAAGTGGCTTTGCGAGCCAGACAGGTTAGTATGTTTCGTGGTTTACCCATGTTGTTAAATGGTGGTGATTTCCCCCCAACCTTCCCCTTCTGCCTCCAAATCACAGCCATTTATTTAGATTCTTTTTATATGTAGGTTTTGATTGCTTCTCACCTCCCTTCTTATGAACTGAGACATAATCAGGTGGAGTCCATATTCCTGTCTGCTATCGACATGTATGGCCACCAGTTCTGCCCTGAAAACCTAAAGGTTGTGACTACTTCTTACAATTAATTCTAAAGCATGGGATTTTACCTTTTAGTTAGTTCTTAGTGAAGCAGTTTGATTTGAAAGCCATTTATTTCAAAAGGCCTTAAAAAGGCATTAATGTCTTGCAGCTTAAGCTATTGATGCTAGTATATATCAGACCATGTGAAATGCTGCTTTCTGATCTCTTCCAGACAAAAGCCCATAGCACAGGGTCACCCTCTTTCTGCCACTCTCCTCCGAAGGGGTAGGAAGTGAATGGAGGATTCTGTTCCCCTAGCAGGGAAACGTGTCCATATGCTAGGAATTGAGAACTGTGGTGACGGGTACTCTAGATTATGCCTTAAATCATTCGAAACCCTCAGTGTGAACTGCAGGCTAACGAATCTAGCAAAAGCTACTGAGGGAGCTTCAGGATTGGAGCAACTGCAGCTTTGTAACTTCCATCTCTTCTTCGTCTTTCATGCCAGCACCGGGGTGTTCAAACCTTGCCTTGCGCTGAATTCTGTTTTCCTCATGACAGAAACTGATCCTCTCGGAAACCACCATCTTTGATGTGCTCCCTACCTTCTTCTACCACTCCAACCAGCTGGTGCGCATGGCAGCTCTGGAGGTAAAGGGTGAATTGAAGACTTTGGCTGCCATTTATTTAGAAGAAATGCAGCTCTTAGAGCAGGAGCTGCTTTTAGTGCCAGCGAGAGAGGCTGTGTTGCCCATGGTGGTTGCTTCGGTGGTTGGCCATGGGAAAGCACTCTGATTTCAAAGTAAATTCTTCTCCCGCCTCTTTGCTCAGGTGTACGTGAGGAGAGGATATATCGCCTATGAACTAAACAGCCTGCAGCATCGTCAGCTCTCAGATGGCACGTGTGTGGTAGAGTTTCAGTTTATGTTGCCATCATCGCATCCAAATAGGTAGGAATGACCTGCACTTAGTCTGTTGCCCGGTTCTACGTAGTTATTGATGAACTTGACTTCCATGCACAGGCACCGACTTTTCAAAGTGCCCGGGGGCAGGGCTTGACCCCCAGCTCTGCCCCAGGCCCCGTCCCCACTCCACCCCTTCCCCCCAGGCCTCACCTCGTCCCACCTCTTCCCACTCAAGTGCGCCATGTCCTTGCTCGCTGTGAAACAGCTGATTGCAGTGGGCAGGAGGGAGGGAGAGGTGCTGATCGGTGGGGCCTGCCAGTGGGCGGGAGGCGCTGGGGGTTGATGGGGAGCTGATACGGGGGCTGCCGGTGGGTGCTCCGCATGCTTCCATGGCTTGATAGCTTTAACAATGGATACGTGAGGGAGTTGGAGCATTCTCCCCCCCCCACCTGCTTTTTGTAAAGCTGTTGAATTAATTTCTCATTAACTCAATGATGGAGACCCTCAATGTGAAATTATTAAGCCCCCCTATGTGGGCTCTTAGTGGATAAATCCCCTTTTCCATCTGGTGCATGGTGTTGGGTTTGCTGTGTGAATTGAAGAGCCGGTGTTTCATGCTGTAGCTCACCGAGTTGTTCAATACTCTGATTTCAGAGGCAACAGCCCCACTTTGAGCAGGTAGGGTGCAGAGTTTTCTCTTTGAAGCATGAGAATTGATTTTCGCCTGCTGCATTAATACTCTACCCAATGTGCCCATTTCTCTCTCTCTTCCCCATGACTTACTGGCTGCTATGGTGGCACTTGGCTCTCTGGCCGCAGGGCAGAATGGGTTCTTGCTGAATCAGGCATCCCTAGTGGTGCTGGGAGATGGGCAGAAGTTTGCACACAGTCTCCTCCCTCAAGCTAAGCGGATGCTGCTCTGGAAGCCGAAATCAGAACAAACCCTAAGCTACTAAGCGGCGTAGTAGTCCTCTCCGTGCACGCTGCTTTTAGAATGTGAGGGGAGAGCTGTTAGAGGCAGCCAGGTGAGCCTGGCAGGAGAATAAAATAAGGACTTGAGGTTTTACATCTCCAAAATGCTCTGTGGGCGTTACTCCTCGTCACGTGGCTGGGAGCTGAGCTGGTGTCTTCCCCATTCTATAGATGAACTCGGAGGTGAAAGGACTCGCCGGCGGTCACGCAGTAGTTCAGTGAGAGAACTATAGTAAGGAACAGAACCCAGGAGTCCTGAGTCCCAGTCTTCAGCTTGGCCCATGACCATGCAAAGTAAAGCCGGTCAGGTTAACGTAAATAGTACCAACAGCAAACGTAGGCTGCTCTCTTCTCAGAGCCCAAAGTCCAAAACAGTCCAAAAAAGGGCTCACGTCAGGGAAGACCTCTTGGATCTGCTGATCTGTTTCTACTGTGAATTAATTAACCCTGTTGCTTAGTTTGGAGCCTATGTCCTCGTGCAAACCCAGCTTGGTTCTAGAGAAATCACAGCCCTGTGCTTATTTGCTCCCTCTTTTTTTGGCGCAAATAGAGTTCTGTTAATACAAATGAATAATTTAGTATTAACCTCTGGCATGGTGGGGTAACTGTGAGATGGGGGAAGGTCCTGCTGAAAGAAGGAAACAATCTCATTGCAATACTGCCCCAGGCAGAGGCAGGAATACTAGACTCCCTCTGTGCAGAACTCAGTCACTGGTACTCTGCAGGGGAGACTGATCCAATCTTACGCTCCCTGAGTGGTATGGAAGAATTATGGATGATGGGGGGTGTAGTGCCCAAAGCCCCCCAAGAAAGGGGGGGCCAGCATTATTGGATTCTCAGTGAGATTCCACCCCAAATTTAACCTACCTGTGATGCAAGATAGTATCAATGACCCAAGAACTTTGAGGCTATGGGGTATATTTAAGATTATAGCAGATCCCTTTATGGAATACTGCCACTGGCGCTGTGTGATGGAGACATCCGTAACATACGCCTACGGGGTAGTAGTGGGATTGTCAGGCTGAGGCTAGCACTGGTGTGTTTTAAACGTGACTTGATGGAGAGCCTGGAAACAAAGGGAAATTCTTACAGTTCTCATGAGCCAGCATTGCGAGTCGGAGCACTAGCAATTCCTGGGAATCCGCTAACCAGGAAACGTAAGAGATCTGAACAGGCGGTGTGTTTTTTACTCCAAGAAACAAATGGCTAGCACGGCGTGGGGTGAGCACGCAGAGCCCACGCAGAGTTAAAATCCCCACCTGTTCCTTGCGCTGCTGGCTGGCTCCAGTGGAGGAACTGGGATCACTGAGCTGTCAGTGAAAAGGAAGAGGAAGCTTTGGGGCCCTCCAGTGGGACTACCCCGGAGGATGGGTTTGCAGGGCTGAGTTGACGCTGCCAATGTTTCTGTTCGGTGCCTTGCATCCAGCTCCTGAGACACGTGACTTGCGCAGAAAGGCTGTTTTCTCACGTGTGTGCGTGTTTTCTATTGTCATTGGCATGTGGCTCTCCATGACAGGCCCCTTTTCAGACAGACGTAAGCTGGGTAGATTGTTCTTTCGATTTTTAAAAGAATGTAATAGAGAAGAGAGCTGTAGGCACCACATGGTAATTAAAATCACAACCAATGAAAACATTGCCCAGCAGTTTAATAAAATAGAAAAACATATCCGCAAACCCCATCCCACTGCCCCTAAAACCACCTACCCTCAGCTTTCCCCAGAAACCCCAGGGCCTGTCAAACAGAGCGCTTTTGCAGTGAGCTTGATGTGATTGTTAAAGGGTTTTTAAACAAATTGTATTCACTGAATAGTTGTCACTAGGTCTGATCTGGGCAAAGAAAAGGAAACCCTAAAAAGACACTGGTGACTAAGGAGGCAGTGTAGATGGGATTCTTTACAGACACCTCAGCTCCGGGGAGGGGCAGGGGAGGGAGATTTATACAGGTAATTCATTCTCTCTCTCTCTCTCTTTTAAATGAATTCTAGATAAGCTGTTTCCTTGCATCACATGCATATTACCTGTATCCATGTCCTATCTAACTGCTCTCTTGTTCTTTGTACAGAATGTCTATCCCGATCAGCATATCGAACCCTGACTTAGCCAGGCATAGCACCGAGCTGTTCATGGACAGCGGCTTTTCTCCTCTGTGTCAGAGAATGGGAGCCATGGTTGCTTTTGACAGATTTGAAGATTTCACAAGGTATGGAGGGAAGACTCGGGGGAAATAAACAGAACACGTAGTGTTAGCCAAACACCATCTCCATTATGCTAACCCGGTACTACCACTGTTATACCAAAGCAAACCATGCGAGTGTTTAGTTCTGTGCACGGTCTTCAGTCTGACTGTTAAGAAATGCTCTGAGTCCAAAGGATCTTGCCAAAGCTCAGGCAGCGGGAGAAGTTGTTTCCAGCATGACACTCAAAGCAGGGGGAGATGATGATTCACTTAGGCAAACTGTTGCTTTTTTAATTCATGAAACACTTGTTAAAGAGAATGTAACTTGTAACTCTTCTGGAGTGCTTGCCTCTCTGTGTGTAGGTCCTTACGGCCCTTACTACCATAGTATCTGAGTGCCTCACAGCCATTTAATGGATTAATCCTTACTACACCCTTGTGAACTTTGGAGGAGGGTAGGTTAACAAGGGACTCCCAAGGTCACAGAGGGAGTCTGTGGAATTGAGTCCCAGGCAAGTTTTTCCTTCGCTGCTGACATACCCAATTCCCAGCTGAATGCTTGTCCTCAGGGAACACACTCCATAGTTCGAGGCTGTTGGCTTTTGTATTAGGTGGGTTGTGTGCAAGGACTTCTCTCGCTTGATACAATCACTGACTTATCCACCACACCCTGTTTGGATTCTGCCAGGAATTTTGATGAAGTGATCTCCTGCTTTGCCAACCCACCCTCAGAGAGTCCCCTGTTCAGCGAGGCGCGATCCACACTCTACGAAGTGGAGAACAATAAGGTGAGGCTGACGTCTGGTCATGTCCTTCTGGAGACACAGCGTGAACGCTTCTAGGACTGACCTCACCGTCTTGTTTTCAGAACATCCAAGAGGAGCCCATCCACATCCTGAACACAGCCATCCGATGGGCCGGCCACCTTGAGGATGAGGAGCTGGTGCCAGTCTTCAGAACCTTTGCACAGTCGAAGGTCTTGTGCCTCATACAGTATTTTGCTTATAAACTTGGGGTGCAGCTCCTGTACAGTATGCTCACCTGATGTACTACAGCTGTCACTTCAGCCGTCCTGGCAGGCAATGTATAATGCTCCCATTTGTGGAGTTAGTGGTAATGTCTGTCAGAGTTGTCTGTTTTCCTGGGGGTGGTGATTTAAAATACCCTTGGGCACATGAAGGCTTTGCCGGTGACGTGACGCTTGTCTCCTGCTTTTCATACAGAAAAACATCCTTGTTGACTGTGGCCTCCGGAGAATCACGTTTTTAATTGTGCAGAAGGTGAGCAGAGAGAGGACTTTGAGTTGCAGTATCATGTTGGTCACGCTTTCAAATGTACACTCAATATAGTTTTTAAAGACTAATAAATGATGGCTAGATGTTACAAGCCTGTTACAGACATGAGTGGTATGTATTAAAGGGATAAAGGAAGGACATCAGTAGAAGGTGTTATGGATGGTTATAAGCAACCTGACAGGTTTCAGAGGGGTAGCCGTGTTAGTCTGTATCAGCAAAAATAACAAGGAGTCCTTGTGGCACTTTAGAGACTAACAAATGTATTTGGGCATAAGCAACCTGTTAGCCTCTGTAACAATAGATTGACATATCTATTGTGACAGGTTTAGAGTAGCAGCCATGTTAGTCTATTGTGTGGCTCTCTATAGGAGGTTACTCTTAATATAAAATGTGAATGTTATTTTGTCAACTCAATTTTTTGATGGGGTGGGATGGGTTCAAAACAAAGATGTTACAAGTTGCTCCCCCTCTTTTGGGGGTGACTTCACTGTCTTGTGTTTAAATGCCCTTTTTGCTAGTACAGGTGAGAATTGCTTGAGCCTCCTGTCTGTATTTAACGCCATTGCTGGGTTAATTTTGTTAATGTGTCTGTTTTTTTCCCTTTTGTAGAGCGAATTTCCAAAGTTTTTTACATTTCGAGCAAGAGATGAGGTAAGGCTCATTGTCCGATTCTACTGTCTAATGTCTCTTAAGTCAGCTCTAGAAATAGTGAAATTATTCCAAAGTCAGACAAAGGTTTGCTCTCTTCTCTGGTGTGCACTCAGTTTGCAGAAGACCGGATTTATCGGCACTTGGAACCAGCCCTGGCCTTCCAACTGGAGCTGAATCGGATGCGTAACTTTGACCTGACCGCTGTCCCCTGTGCCAACCACAGGATGCACCTCTATCTAGGAGCTGCCAAAGTGGAAGAGGGCAATGAAGTTACTGACTACAGGTTTTTCATACGAGCCATTATAAGACACTCTGATCTCATCACTAAGGTAAAAGGACTTAGTGTTCCTTATGCTGTGACTCGAAATTAACACCATGTTTTTGTTGCTTTGTCCAGACCTGTACAGCTCTCTGGAAGACTGTTGTGCAGGGAGGGATGGACCTGTAGTGTATTCCTACCCCTCTCTCTGAATAGGCATGTGCTACTCATTTTTAGCCAGTCTGCTGTGGCTGCCAAGACAGGGACCAGCTGTGAGGATGGTTCTGAGATGCAGACGCATGTTGGCTAGATGTGGTAGAAACTACTGGTCATCTGTGACACTTTCTATCCCCCATCTCCGTAGTGTCTCGCAGATGTTGATGAATTTATCCTCACAACTGCATGCTGCCCTCTGTGGAGCCTAAGACACAGAGATTGAAATGAGTTGCCCATGCTGATACAGGGTGTCTGTGGCTGAGTTGGGGATTGAACCCCAATATCCATGGTCCCAGTCTAGTGCCTTAGCCCCAAGACCATCCTTCTGGCCACAACCAGTTGGGGACAGGTTTGAAAGAGTACCTCACCTCCAGGTCACTTTCTCTCAGAGATCACCTTTTCCTCCATCAAGCTGCTGACGCATTAATGGATAGTGTTCAGAAACACCCAATGGGAAAAGCTGTGATTTCCTTGCTGTTGTTTTACTCTGGCTTTAAGGACTGCGATCTAGGATAGCCAGGGTGTGGGGCATTTCTTTTTTGGGGGGTGCCCAAACTTTGCCAGTTTGAAGGCTGGCCTGCCAGAAGCTCAGGATTACACGCCCAGTTGTGTCTGTGAAGGAGCGTATTGCAGCTCTGCTCCTTTTTAATACAGGAGGGCGGCACATGGAGACTGCCGGTGCCAATGCCCTGCTCTGACCCTGTCACGGCCGTGGCCTATGCTTCTGTATTACAGCTGGAGGCTAAGGCTGCGCTTTGCTCACCAGCCTGATTTGGGCAGGGACAAGCTTCTGTCTTACCTGTGGCGGTATTGCCACTCGCTATCCATTCCCAGCTCATGTGCTGCCTTGTGCCCTGTTCCAGGAGGCCTCCTTTGAATACCTGCAGAACGAGGGTGAACGGTTACTCCTGGAAGCAATGGATGAGTTGGAAGTGGCCTTCAGCAACACCAGTGTCCGCACTGACTGTAACCATATCTTCCTCAACTTTGTGCCTACTGTCATCATGGATCCGTCCAAGGTGAGCTTCGTCGAAGTGGAGAACAAGCTTTCTGGGGCAGTGGTCACCTCTTTGGTCTGTGTCTGTACAGTGCCTAGCATCCCAGGATCTTGGTCCATGACCAGGGCTGCAAGGCACTATGGTAATACAAATAATCAATAACTTTTTCTTTTTCACTTCTAATGGGCACGAAAAATGGAACAGCCATGTTTTTTCCTGTACACAGAGGTTTCACAGTGGTAGGTTTGACTAAAGGGGCAGCAAATGGGAGAGATGGGAGATGTTTCTTCTCCCAAGTAGTGACCATCCTGTTGCTGTTCCGTTCTCCCTCCACCCTCTCCCCCATTCCACTCCATTAGCTGTAGGACTCAGACTCCCAACACCTCCATGTGGCTGCGTCGCTGTGTGCTTTGCCTCCTGTTCTAACTGCGTGCTCCTGGTGGAGGTGCTGTGTGCTGGGGAGATGCTGAGACCGCTAACATAGGAATGAATTAGTTTGTTAAATTTAGACCTGCAGGAATTCTCATGTAAAATGGTTGGTGAGTGGTACTGAGTGGCTACCTGCCAGTGCCAGGGGCTCAATGTGGGTGGTGCACTGGACCCTTGCTTTCTGGGCTGTCGGGAACTGAGAAGTAGGGAGGGAGGAAGGAGATTGAATAGAAGTGTAAGACTGGAAGGGACCTTGATAGGTCATCTAGTCCAGTCCCCTGCACTGAGGCAGGACTACCTGTTATCTAGACCATCCCTGTCAGGTGTTTGTCTAACCTGCTCTTAACCTCCAATGACTGAGATTCCACAACTTGTTCCACACAACCAGTTTGTTTTTTCTTGTCAAGCAAACACATTTGGCAGCACCAAGTTGCGCTCAGCTGGAGGGGACTGGGAGGGTGTTGCAGTGATGCCGGAGATCAGAGCAGGGAGGTGGTGGTACAGGGCCAGGGAAGGGGGACGTCTAGCAATTTCTCATTGGTACACGTTTAAATGTCTGTGTGTGAAAGCTTAAAAGGAGCAGGATGGGGGAAGATGCTCTTATGCTTAGACTTGTGCCATGTTACGGCCTAGAGTATGGTGTTACGTAGTCATGAGACTAATCGGCCTGTCTGAATGAAACCATTTGAGATTCCCCTGCCAGATTGGCAAGCATGCCCAGGTGTCTGGCGTTTGTGTCCCTAGATCGAGGAGGCTGTCCGCTCCATGGTGATGCGCTACGGCAGCAGGTTGTGGAAACTCCGGGTCCTGCAAGCTGAAGTGAAGATCAATATCCGTTTGACTCCTGTTGGCAAAGCCATTCCTATCCGCCTCTTCCTGACCAATGAGTCCGGCTACTACCTGGATATTAGTCTCTACAAAGAAGTGAATGATCCCAGGACTGGGAATGTGCGTGATTTACACTGGAGCTAATGCAGAGTGCATTTAAAAAAAAAAGTCTGAAAGCGTTTCCCCTCTGCTCAGACTCTCTCCCCCCAGGCTTTCCTTTCACCAGATCTTGTTACCATAGTTGAGCAAGTACAATTACTCAATTATGGTAGCATCAGGAGGGACTTCTGCACCTGTTAGGGCTGGAGTCAGTAGTTCCTGTCAGGGCTTCCTGGGAGCTGCCACTCAAGGTGTTACAATTCCTGAAAATATTGTAACAAGGCTGGGGCCACAGTTGTCATTCAGCTGCACACTGTAGCTACTTGGAACCTCCAAGTGACATCATGAACAGAACTCTGGCCCTCCTGCTCCAAAAGCACCACTTAAGCTCGAGGAGAATTGCTGCCAGCTCTGAGGAGTATGGGGCTGGTGACACATAGTTGCACTGTTCTGATTCTGAGCAGCAGAGGGCAGTGGTGCATGCAGACACTACTAGTTCATTACAATGTCCTCTGTGACTTCCCCACCCACGCTGGATACATTGTTCTTTTATATTGAATCCAGTTATCACTGAACGTGTAGGGCAGTTGTCATATACTAACTGATCTAACCTTTCCAAACCACTCTGAGGGATTGTGCATTAACTTTGTAAAGAACAATTCACCTGCGTGGGAGGGGAACTGACTCTCTGACCTTCCCTTTAGATTATGTTTCACTCCTATGGGGATAAGCAAGGGCCACAGCACGGGATGCTGATTAACACACCATACGTTACCAAGGACCTGCTCCAGTCCAAGCGCTTCCAGGCACAGTCGCTAGGCACTACCTATGTATACGACTTCCCTGAAATGTTCAAGCAGGTAAGTCCTGCTAAATAGCCATTGGAAATATTCCTGTCATTTCCTTTCCTAGTTCCATTTCCAGCTTTCCTGTTTGTGGGGGAGAGGCCGAGGGGTGAACCCTTTCTACCCCCAACTAGCATAAAAACAGGTTCATTTATGTCAAGTGTTTTTTAAGGAAATCCTCAGCAGATGTACAATTGACACAGCTCCACTGACTTCAGTGGGGGAATGCCAGTGAAGGAGCTGCACCAGAATGTCCTGTACAACAAGAAACAAAGCTGAGCCATGTTGTCAATTGTTCTTGTCCCCTCTTTATTTAAATAACTAGAATATCATTAAGTGGATGTTCATTTGTGGGGCAGCAGTAGCCTTTGAACTGCTTCAGCACATGGTTTCTGTCTCATTGTGTGTGTGTGTGTGTGTGTGTTAATTCTCTTAACTGGTTCTTTTGCAGGCTCTCTTTAAATTGTGGGGCTCTACAGAAATGTACCCCAAAGATGTTCTAACCTACACTGAGTTAGTGTTGGATTCCCAGGGGCAGCTGGTGGAGATGAACAGGATACCTGGAGGAAATGAGGTATGAACAAAATGAGTAGGTGGGAGACTGTAGAGCTGGGGAGGTATGGTATGGTAGTGGGAAAGACAGAAAACAGAAGGGAAGAGGTGTGGGGGGGGAAAGAGAGATGAAGGAGAGAGGAGGAAACAGACGCCAAAGACAACACAGAAAAAGATTCATCGTGATCTGTTATAGGAAGGAAAAGAGAGAGAGAATGGAGTGGAGCCAGAGAGAGAGATTAGTTACAGAATAATGAAAGGAAGAGATGTAAGTTGCACTTCTGTCCGACGCATTATGTAGAGAGCTGATTGACCTGTTCCAAGTAAATATAATCCCAATAAATGGTGCACAACAGTTTGTTCCTTTATCTCACAGGTGTGTGGTGGCACACGTGCCTCTCAGCATGGCTGAGTCCTTAGGTGTTGGGACAATTTTTCAAGCCCTGTCTATTTCACTGGCTTTTTTTTTTTTTTTTTTTTTAGTTTACTGCATCACTTTCAAGTGGAGCCCGTCCTCCTGCCTTGCAAGATGCTGTGCAGAGTTTGTTATGTGGTGCATCTTGGAGGAATGAATTGAATTGCATAAATGGTTAGGGAATCATATCTGAGCTGTGACTGACTGTGTTTCCCAGGTGTTCTAGCCACTTTATCAGAAGCCTGAACTTCTGCAAGTTGAACAGATCAACCTGAATTACATTTTAAAGTTTGGAGAATGCTGTTGGGAGTAGAACCTGACAGAGCGTAGCCTAAAACTAGTATTTACTTCCTCTCGAGAATGTTGCCCTTTTGACTTTATATCTCTTTGAGCAGGTTGGGATGGTTGCTTTCAAAATGAAGCTGAAAACCCCTGAGTATCCCAAAGGCCGAGACATCATTGTTATCAGCAACGACATCACCTACAAGATTGGCTCCTTCGGGCCCGAGGAGGATCTGCTCTTCCTGCGAGCTTCGCAGCTGGCCCGCTCGGAAGGCGTCCCCCGGATCTACATTGCAGCGAACAGCGGGGCACGGATAGGGTTTGCAGATGAGATCAAGCACATGTTCCAGGTAGCCTGGGTGGATCCCATGGATCCCTACAAGGTAGGTGCATGTGTCTCATTACAGTCGGGGGGGAGGGAAAAAACCTTCTTTGCGAAAGACCCAATTTGGGAATCAGAAGGGTTGAAAGATGCAACAGCAGCCCTGAGATTAAATGGGATTTGATAACATACGGGGTTAATACACAAGTCCGATTGCAGAGCTCCACTCACGAGCAGGGCCCCCCACCCCACTCCACGTACCCTCCATCCGCATCCTGTCTGCTGGCTGCCACCTTTGGGCTGTGGAATCTGCCCCGCCCCTCTCTGCAGTGTCTGGTGAACCCACTAACTGGATCAGGAAACCAGAAGGTGGCACTAAAATGCCCCTTTCAAAGCAGGCCGCAGGAGAGGGGACAGCCTGAGAATTCAGTGGACTGATTGTAGAGGCTCAGTGGTGGCTGATGGTCAGTTCTGTGCACGTGGTGCAGGGTTCTTTGTGCTTTGCATGGGTCTAAAGCTAGGTTTATTCTTTTTGTCTCACAGTCCAGGCTAATAAATAACCCTACGGTTAAAATAACAATGGGCAAAATTTTCAAAAATCCCAAAATGACTGAAGGAGCCTAAATTTCATTGTCCAAAAGTGAGCTAGGTGCCTGAGCTAGGTGCCTAAGTTAAGGTGCTTAACTCATCATAAGTGAATGGGACATAAGGACTTAAGGACCCTAAGTAAATTCTATGCTTTGAAAATTTTACCCAATGAATTTAAGGGTTTCTGTTTATTCTCATAGCCACTTGTGGGCATTTGCATACATTTTTGCGGTTTGGTGATGCTGTTATCAGTGTGTTACGTGTAATATGGTGATATATCGATATAAGAGTGTGTGTGTGTGTGTGTACGCACTATAAAATGAATACATTACTGTGTGCTCTTTATAAACTTAAATTATCAAAATACATGTACAGCTTTATTATATATAAGCTATTAGATTTTTAAACTACCAATCAGTGAAAACTGCACTACAAGCTGCTTATGCTTGTATTGGAACAGACTTTAACTTTTGCAAGTAGCAGGCGCCTGTTGGAAATAGTGTATTGAATGGCTTTACAGGCAGCTTCTTCAGCTAATTCTTTCCCGCTTTTTTTGGAAGGGGTTCAAGTACCTGTACCTGACGCCACAGGATTACACGAGGATCAGCTCTGTGAACTCCGTGCACTGTGAGCATGTAGAGGAAGGAGGAGAGTCCAGGTGAGTGGGTTTTTATTCAAGTCCCTGCGTACGTCTACGCTGCGAGCTGGAGGTGTAAGTTCCCCACTGACCTCTGATCGAGCCAGCACGCTGAACCAGCCACCATGGTTCACGGAGCTAGCTGCCCCGAGCATGTACCCAGTGTCTTGGACTTGTCAGGTATGTAGATTTATCCCCATCGCACCCCTGTGAGACAGTGAAAGTATCGTCCCCTTTCGCAGATGAAGAAACTGCCGCTTGGAGAGGCAAAGGGCCTCACCCTAGGTCACACGGTGTCTCCTGTGCCTGGGTCCCAGGCCGTACCTTGCACCTTGTGAAAATGAGCCCATTCTGTTGTCTTCTCTGGCTCTGTATTGTCTCTTCCACTTCCCCACAGGTATGTCCTAACTGATATCATCGGTAAAGACGAAGGGTTCGGTGTGGAGAACCTGAGAGCATCTGGTGCCATTGCCGGGGAGTCCTCCATTGCTTATGATGAAATTGTGACCATTAGCATGGTATGGCTTTTGGAATCATTAGCTGATTTTATGAGCCATTCTCCTTCACTCTTAGCCAGCACATGAGGCACCTGTGGCATTTGCGTCTAAAGCCACACAGGATGAAACTGCTCAGGATTGGCCATGTGAAGTGGAGCCAAATATTTATGAAATCCCCATGAACCAACTTAGCTATTGGGGTTCAGATGAAGTGTGCTAAAGCTGTGAAATGCTTAGAATTTATTTTCTGGTCTAAAATGCCAGTGGTGTACTACATTCAACAGAATATTGAGCAGAACTAGCCATTATCAGCTGGCAACCTGAAACCAGAGTGAAACAAGAAGGTTATTATATACAATGCCAGAGTTCAGTCTTCATTCAGTAACTTTGATTGTGGTAATGGTGTATCATTTAGATGAAACAGACTAGCGGCAGCCGTTTTGTTACCTATCTTCCAGGTTGGTACAAAAGAATGTAGAATTCTGTTAATTCTTCCTCATGATTATGTAGCCCTTTTTCCTCAGTAATTTTTGTCTTCCTTGTCTGCATCTCTTAGGTGACATGTCGTGCCATTGGAATTGGTGCTTACCTGGTGAGGCTAGGGCAGCGAGTGATACAGGTGGAGAATTCCCACATCATCCTCACTGGGGCTAGTGCTTTAAATAAGGTAACAAGGAGTTTAGTTCCACCCATCATTTTATTTTCCCCTGAAAATTGTCCTTTCCTGTGCTGATTTATCACTCTTCTTTGTAGCAACCAGAGACATTCGCTGTCTCCCACCTGCTAAATTCCATAATGGATACTCAGTATTTCACACTGAAAAACTCCACAGTACTCTGGATGTGATAGGTGTTTAAACCAGATGAGTTATTCATGGAATATGTGTACAAGAGATCAGTAAGGGAATTACAGGTGATTCATAGCATTTGAAGGTCTCTGCAAACATTAATCCATACACCTCTCCGCTGTGTTTCCTGAGACAGAAAGGTTGAGAGATTTGTTAAGGTCACAGAGCAAGTCATTGGCAGAGCTGGCATTCAGAGTGCCTTGCTCAGTCAGCTAGTTCAGTGTGGCAGGTGTATGAACTTGTCTGCATGCAGAGTTACGCCGGCTTAATTTAAGAAGAGATTTTTTTTTAAACCCATTTAGTTAGACCAATGCAAAAGGCAGTGTGGACACTCCTACTTTACAAAACCAAAATTTAGCTTAAGTCAGTCAAGAATAGGTTTAAATTAAATTAAAATAAGCCACTTAAAATTACCGTGTCTACACACAGGTTTGCACTCGTTTTAACTAAACAGGCACAAGTTTGTGTGTGCATAAGGTCTACAGCTACTTTACTCTAGGGGTGATAATCTTTTCTATTTATAACGTTAACTAGGTCCTGGGGCGTGAGGTCTACACATCCAATAACCAGCTCGGAGGCGTGCAGATCATGCATCATAATGGTGTTTCCCATGTGACTGTCCCCGACGACTTTGAGGGCGTCTATACCATCTTACAGTGGCTTTCGTATATGCCAAAGGTGAGTAGCTCCGACAGGACAGCAATGTGTTGGCTGTGACATTGTATTTAATGCAATGCCTTGTTTAAAACAAACACCCAACAGCTTTTTATAATCCATTCTATGTGCGGAAATTACTTTTGTAGTTGCTGTTTTGAAGGCGTTTGTGCCACCATCTAATGCACTAGAAGCATCGTAGAAAGTAATGTGAAATATTGTCCGTAAGGAAGAATAATTATACGTAAGGGAATTAATCTGGATTAATGGTATTTCTGTAACAGCCTAAGTAGCATTTCAGTAGGGTAAGGGGTAGAGTGGGAACGAACATTGTCCAGCAGATTTTTGTAGTGCTGTTTGGTAAAACTGGGTTAGAGATTTTTCTTCTTATAGGACAATCGTAGCCCAGTGCCTGTTACTGCTACAAGTGACCCCATTGAACGAGAAATTGATTTTGTCCCTTCCAAAGCCCCCTACGATCCCAGATGGATGCTGGCAGGAAGACCACATCCAAGTAAGTAAGGGTGTTCTAACCTAGACCTTCTGCAAAAACTCCATTCTGTCTCCCCATCCTATGTGTATTTGTTGCTGTAAAATCCTCCCAGTCCTGTGTACGCAGAATTTTACTGCTGTTTGATATAATGTGCGCTGGGAGTTTATTGTGAGCTGGTCAGCAAAATAACCTTACAGTTACACGCTCTGTTTCATTGCACAGTTGTTAAGGGAACCTGGCAGAGCGGCTTCTTTGATCATGGCACTTTCATGGAGATCATGCAGCCCTGGGCACAGACAGTTGTAGTTGGCAGAGCAAGGTAACCACAAAGCGCGGCTCTTCCCTAAACCAGCTGTTAACAGTGTACACTAAGAGCCATTTCCTGCCTGGACGTGCAGAATCCCGATTCCTACTGAAGTCTGTGCTCCTGTCTGAGTGGTAAATCAGGCAGGAGTAGGAACTAAACTATCTGTATAAAAGGTAGTTGACGTTCAGCAAAGCAGTGCTTTAATTAACTTGGGGCTGTGTCATCCCCTCCTGGGGGACGGGCCTTCCTGGGAACGGGTTCTGTGGTGTCCCCCTACGTTGCTCTATTGAGCAGTGGGAAAAGCAAGCCCCCTGGACTTGCTTTGAGACCAGCTGAACTTGTCTGCTCGATAGAAGTGAAAATTCATCTCTACTTTAGAAACTGACCTGGTCCCTGGCTCTCTGCAGATTGGGAGGGATCCCCATTGGTGTGGTAGCGGTGGAGACCCGGACTGTGGAGATGGTTATACCAGCTGACCCTGCAAACCTGGATTCTGAAGCAAAGGTATGTTGGGTAATCACTGGGGGGAGAGAATGTATGTACAATGGCAATGCTTCGTATCGTAAAGCTAGAAGAAAATCCTGCTCTGGATGACCCTTTTGTATGGATTTCTGGCTTCTCCGTTCTTCCTCGTCTTTCAGGCTGGTGGAATCAACTACCCTGAGTCCCTTCATTGGTTTTAAACCTTCCAACTACCGTACTTTGTCAACCTACCAGCCTCGTTTGCCAAGAGGGATCTAATCCGAACTGAACACTCCTGCTCGCTCTCTTTCAGATAGTCCAGCAGGCTGGGCAGGTGTGGTTCCCAGATTCAGCTTTTAAAACTGCCCAGGCTATAAGGGACTTCGACCGAGAGCGGCTCCCTCTCTTGATCTTTGCAAACTGGAGGGGATTCTCCGGTGGCATGAAAGGTGATTCGCTCTTCGCTGAACAGGAGTCAGGGAGGAGAGCCGGGTTGTGATCCCACGTGGCCCTCCGTGGAGTATGGGGATCCAGAGCAAGCTCAGCATGTCCCTTTATTACTGCTATTTCTAGGGGCGCTGTTTCCCCGAGAGCATGCTGACTGTGTGATGCTGTTCTGAGATTCGCCTCTTGCGTAGCTCCCCTGCACGGCTGCTGCTGCGGGGGCTGATGGCTGGGGGACGGGAGGGCTGCATTAGTGTCACATTGCAGGTTGGGGTGTCTTTTGTTTGGTTTATTTTTTTACTGTGGAGGCAGCCTGCTCAGTCTTTGTCGGGGAGGGAAGTGCTTTGGGTTGCTTAAGTAAGAAATCTAGCAGGTTTTATAGAGTCAAACTGCTGGACATCCTCAGCTGGGATGGCTGCAGGATGGCACCTGGAAGAGACAGGCACTTTAGAGTAGAGGTAAGTGCAGGGGTCCAGAGAAGGGATAGGGAGTGATGTATTAAACCTGGCGCTTCTCCCTGGCATGTGTCACCCAACCCACAGCTTATCTCTGTAGCGCCACAAAGCAGGAGGCATTACCAGAAATGATTGATAACATAAAGGTCTTGGTTTTCAGACATGTACGATCAGGTGCTGAAGTTCGGTGCGTACATTGTCGATAGCCTCAGGCAGTTTAAACAGCCTGTTCTTGTCTACATCCCCCCACATGCTGAGCTAAGAGGAGGGTCCTGGGTAGTAATTGATCCAACAATCAACCCGGTGTACATGGAGCTTTATGCAGACAAGGAGAGCAGGTAGGTAATATCTTTCTCAGGGTTTTTTTGGAGTCTCCTGTTCTGGTACTTTCCTTGTAACCCTCTACTGTTCTAGGCATTTTTCCATAGTCTTTGGCTTAAGTTTCTAGTCAGTCTCTCCATATTTTTTTAAGGGTTGGACAAGAATGATGAGCCCAAAACAGTCAGAATCATCTAGATTGCTTAGTAAACAGGGATCATGCAAACAACATGTATTTTAATACAGCTGAGCTAAATGTGAATGTACACGTCTAGGAACAAAGAATGTAGCTCCTACTTACAGGATGGGGCACTCGATCCTGGGAAGCAGTGACTGAAAAAATGTGGGGGTTGTGGTAGATAATCAAATGAACATGAGTTTCTAGTGCAATCCTGTGGCCAAGAGGGCTAATGTGATCATGGGATGCATAAACGGGAATCTTGAGAAGGAGCAGAGAGGTTATTTGACTTCTGTATTTGGCACTGGTGTGACCACGGTTGGAATCCTGTGTCCAGTTCTAGAGTCCACACTTCAAGAAGGATGTTGAAAAACTGGAGAGGATTCTAAGACCAACAATAATGATTAAAGGATTAGAAAACATGCCGTAGAGTGATAGGAGCTCAATCTATTCACCTTAACAAAGAGAAGGTTAAGGGCTGGCATGATCACAGACTATAAGTACCACATGGGGAACAGATATTTAATAATGGGCTCTTCCATTAGCAGACAAAGGTATAACATGATCCAATGGCTGGAAGTTGAAGTTAGACAAATTCAGGCTAGAAATAAGGGGTACATTTTTAACAGTGAGGGTAATTAACCATTGGTACAGTTTTACCAAGGGTCATGGTGGATTCTCCAATCCTGACTATTTTTAAATCATCACCAGGTGTTTTTCTAAAAGCTCTGCTTTAGGAATTATTTGGGGGAAGGTCTCTGGCCCATGCTACCCAGGAAGTCAGACTAGATGATTGCAATGGTCCCTCCTGGCCTTGGAATCTGTGTCTATGAAAATGTGACCTTCCTTTTCCTGTGCTTGTAAAGTGTGTGTATTCTCCATGCCACATGCCTGGGAGCCTTTGAATGGTGTTCTCTTCACTGATAAATCCTTCCCAATAGCCCACAGGGGTGGAAGAGAAAACTAAACTACACTTGGGAAAAGACAAATTTCTGCTTTATGCAGTGTAGCTGTAGCCATGACGGTATTAGAGAGACAAGGTGTTTATTGGACCAACTGAACCAGCCTTGAAGAAGAGCTTGGTGTGGCTCAAAAGCTTGTCTCTCTCACCAACAGAAGATATCACCTCACCCACATTTCTGCCTGTTTTTCAAGCAAGGCAGTCGTCATGAATGCAATTATTGCGAAAAATCTGAACAATACCTAACCAGTGTCCTTTTTAAAGTTATACAACTACAACTCTGTAACTGGTGATCTGCTGAGATCTTTCAAGTACTAGGAGAGAACCTGCATTATTAGTAGAAATAATACATACAGAACACCCAAAAATGTGAGGCACGTTGCAGGGGAAATACAAACCCGTTATGTGATCCCTTTATGAGTTCATAGACTCATTTGCAGCGGTCTCATTATGAGATTTGTTAACCTGCCAAACTCATGAGCCAACAGCTAAAAATTGTTGGGCTCTCACAGCACAATTTGCTGGATATTCTACGTAACTGGTCCTCCAACAATATACATTGCTGGGCTAAATAAACTTCTTATTTTTAATGGCCCTCCTTTTATCTTCGTGAATACTTGGTGATAACTATTGAACATAGGGGCAAATAGTAGAAAATGCTAGAAAGAGAAAGCTGCAGAAATCTCAGATTTGGGAAGGGAAACCCTTGCAGCGTCCCTGCTCTTAATCCTCAAATTTAAACACCCTCTGTACTGTAACAATAAGAACAAAATTTCTGCTGAAAATAATATAAAACTGGAAAGTCTTCCCAGAATGTATTTTCCCCACACAGACCTCTCCACTGTACCAAACTTGGCATCACAAAACCTCCGTCCTTTCTAGGGGAGGCATTTTAGAAGCTGAAGGAACAGTGGAAATTAAATTCAGGAGGAAGGATTTGATAAAGACCATGAGAAGAATTGATTCAGTCTATGCCAGACTTGTTGAACAGCTGGGTAAGAAGAGAATTTGTTTCCCCCTTTCCCTTTTGTTCCAGTTTACGTTGCTAGCTTAAAGCATGAGGCATGAACTCTGGAGATGGGTAAATAATGGTGCTGCAGTGACCATCTGGGAAATCCTGTTTAGGTGCCAGTGGAGGTTTCTTTTAACAGTGAATCCGGGACAGTGCCTGACCTGATTGGGGCCACTCCATACTATTTGAATATAAATTAATAATAATCTAAGGGGTTGTGATGTCCATAGTGCCTTGTCTATCTGTTCTTCACACCATTCACATGCGCCCTCGGAGAACAATCGTCAGCTCTACAAATGTTATTTCTTCTAAGTTACTTTTTGTTTCTAAGACCTTAAGAAACTATAAAGATGCTGTATGTAAAACACAAGCACTCACACAGTCTGTTTAGGCATAGCTTTAGCTTGGAAATCCTTGGGACAGAGACAGTGCCTTATTTTTCTATAGAGTGCCATGCACATTTGTGTCAGTGTATAAACCTCAAACTCCCATTTAAGGTCACTAGTACAGTAGTTAAGTCCATGGGTTTTCGTTTTTATTTATTTATTTAAAGGAGAATTTTTAACCCTTGGTTGTTCCTAGTTTAAAATTTGCTGCTCTCTTACAGCCTGGCTTGCAGGTAACTGAACTCAAATCCAGACTGACAGCTGCTTTGTTTCCTGGAATAACAGGTACCCCAGAACTCCTAAAAGAGGATCACAGAGAGCTGGAGAAGCAGCTGAAAGCTCGGGAAGAGCTCCTGTTACCCATCTTCCACCAGGTGGCAGTGCAGTTTGCTGACCTTCACGACACGCCAGGAAGAATGCACGAGAAGGGCGTTATTGCAGTTAAGCGACAGCGCTTTGCTTTCAGCTTTTATTGTGCTGATATTGGGGAAATGTAACAACCCCAATGATTCATCGTTAGAAAATATGGTCAAGGCATTTTAAAGAAAAAAATCTCATTACTGTAGAGGGCAGTGCCAGGGCTGATGTGGGTGAGACCCTGTCCTGTCATGGATGGGCAGGAGCATGGAAGTAGATTGCTGCTGCGTGACATGACCGCACCAATGCTTCTGACTTGGTATTTCTGAGGCCCCAGTCTCCACAACTCCTAATGTAGGGGTGAACCCTGCAGCACCCACCTAGAACCCCATTGGCTCCAGTGTCGGGCTCCGTTAGAGCGCTGTGCTGTGCAGAAAGGAATTCTGATCGGAGTTGCATTGTGCTGCTGGAGAGAGTCTTGCTGTCCCTGCAGAGTTTGAACAGCAGAGGTTATACCTCTGCTTCCGATGCTACTTTTTAGAAGGGCAGCATGTCTGTAAGCAGGGGGGGAATCTCTCTGGAGATGCAGATTGCAAGGATACACCCTGCCCCTCCCAAATATTTTGTCCAGACAAATAGAGTGTACCAGTATCCTGAACTTCAGCTTTTCCTCATCTCCGCCATCCCCAAAGCATTTCCTGTACAAGCCTGAATTTTGAACTCTCTTCCCTCCGTCACCCCAGGATATCCTTGAGTGGAAGAACGCCCGTACGTTCTTATATTGGCGTCTGCGGCGCCTCCTTTTGGAGGAGGTGGTGAAAACGGAGATTCTGAATGCGGACAGCGAGCTCAGCAACATTCACATCCAGTCCATGCTGCGCCGCTGGTTCATGGAGACGGAAGGAGCTGTGAAGGTATCTCTTCATCTTGGCTATTTCAGGTTCTCATGTTACTGATTTGCAGTCTGTTTTCTCAGTGTCTCCCGTACTGTCCAACGACAGCCTGCCGAGCTTCCCTACACGAGCACATGCTCAGTTGACTTCCTGAGTTTGGCTGAAACGTGATCAGAGTTACTGTTCCATAGCTTGAGTGTAACGTTCCTGCCATGGTGAATGGCCACTGAAATCCAAGCACGGTTCTTCAGATCAGGTGACCTACACTGGATGCAAGTGATCATCAAACTTAAACAAAATGGCGCAAAAAAAGAAGTCCTCTGGTTGATCTCTTTATCTTGAAGCAGCGTCTCTCAGTGGAGAAAGAAGAGATTGCATGCCGGTGCTTTCAAGCTTCTTTGTTGTATTTTTTTTTATTTATCTTTAAATAAAAATTCTCTAAGTCATGACTTATGAACTTTAAGTTAATTGACAATCGTGGCTGTTACTACCCTGTAAGTCTGATTTCTGTCCCTTGTAAAATAATAGAACCAATACTAAGAGAAATAGAACCACTAACCATTTAGGGAAAGACAGAACTCTAAGCAGTAAACTACATGAGTTTCAGAATAAGTTTCACTAAACAAACCGAAGTGCTTGATGAAATGATGGAATTAGTAGGTGAAGGGAACGTGAGATACATTCGATATAAGATTCAAGGATATTCAGTTTTGAGTAAAGCAGTTGATTACAACCTCGTGAAGTTTTACTCCACCAATTGACTTTGCTTGGCCTTAGCTATGAACACTGTCATGCGGAGTTGAGGGAGGGGTCTAGTGATGTACTTTTGGGATCTGTGTTTAGCTCAGGTTTTATTTGACATCTTTCTTAATGATCAGGAAGAGGGAATGTGGAGCATGAAAGACACTGAGAAGAGAGGAGTTGCAAATACCAGTGAGGATGGGAGGTGAGGGGGTTACAGAACCATCGAAAGAGAATAGGAAAAGTGGGAAAATAAATTAATAAAAAACCAAGAATCAACTGAAAAACTGCAAACCAATACATCTGGGGGGGGGGGGGGGGGGAGGGGAACTAGCCCAGATGTCTGCGAGGGATATTAAATGGGAGGAAGAAACCTGACAGAACAGTAATGCTGGGGGAAGAGGCAGAGAGAGGGAAAGTGAGACGGAAATCTTTGGGAGAGGGAGTAGAATTATGCAAATGAAGTATTGCATATTCACCTGCTATGCAAATTAAGGCATCACATTGTTTGCATAACTGCTTCAGCTTTCAGGACCTGCGCGGGCCTTAAAAGATATGTGAGGGTAAGATCTGTTGGTACAAGGAATAGTGTCCCAAGGAAGGCTGTATGTCCTGGGATAGTCTAAAACTGGATTTGACAGTACAATCAGGAGTAACCCTGCACTGGAAAGAAGATGGATTGGATAACTTTGTAGGACCCACCTCTCTCCCAGGAGTATGCAAAGATGCTCTTGTTGTTTTCTCTAGGGCTATCTCTGGGACAATAACCAGGCGGTGGTGGAATGGCTGGAGAAACACTTGCAAGAAGAGGAGGGTTCCCGATCAGCCATTCGAGAAAACATCAAATATCTGAAACGGGATTACGCCCTCAGACATATCCGGACGTGAGTACATGGAGTGCTCCAGCCTCTTACTGGAGGAAGTTGCATGTTGCTTAGTTAAAAGTAACTAAGTAGTACGTTTAATACTCCTGGGTATAAATGGCCACAATAGATGATTTCACCACAGTTTGGGTATAGTGTGTAGGAGGCACTGGATGGTTCTTGCTTAGATTATAAGAGCTTTAGAGCAGAAGCTGTCTTTCTGTGTGTCATGTACAATGCCCAGCTCTCTGCCAGTAATTCAGTGATGCCACCCTTCTCCTTCCCTTCTTGTGTCCACTGTAGCTTGGTTCAAGCAAACCCAGAGGTGGCCCTGGACTGCATGATTCACATGACTCAGCACATCACCCGTGCACAGAGGACCCAGATCGCTCGTCTCTTATCTACCCTGGATAACCCCCCCCCTTCTTGACAGAGAGGCCGCAGGTGGGGGTGCCAGGAACAATCACTATAGACAAGGAAGCGCACAAAGAGAAACCACTCCTTTTGAGACCAGATGTCTTCTTGCCTGCGTGTATTCGACCCTAGTGTTGAAGCCTTAGACTCTACTGATGTCTCTCAATAAATGATGCCATTGTTGCATTTTCAACCATAAAAATAGCCTTTCTGTGAACACCGTGTTCATCCTGGATTTGTGGGGACAATTAAAAAAACAAATCCATTACAGTGGCATTTTTGTGGGATTTAAATTCAACCCAAATTGACCTCAGGAGCCTTGTCTTCAGAACAAAGCCGGCAGGGATGGGCCCCATGGTCATTTTATAACTGAATTTAAAATCATTTATTTTTTTATTGTAAACCCAGTAAAATGTTGAGATACATTTCATTAGAATGAATGGAGCTGGGAGTAGAAATCAAACTCTGTATAATAGCCGGAAAGAGAAATATTTTTGTACTAATGTTTGTTGTTGCCAAACATCTGCCAGCATAATAAGAAAATGTTGTTATTTTTAATGAACAAGAGAAAACTGTGTTTTGGAAAAACATTCACACTAACCACTAGAAAACCACTGGAGAGCCTCTTCATTCCCCTGCTATGACAGTGTTCAGTAGAGGTGATTATGAAATAATTCTTGGAGCATGGTCAGGGATTCCAGGGAAGGTTTCGAAAGAGCCATACATTTCAACCTGTCCTTCATTTTATTTGTGGTCAGGACACCAAGTTTGCAGCTGTTAACACAGTTGTCAGTGCAGGATTTGTTAAACAGTCCCAGTTCTAACAAGGGAATGAAAAGGGGCAGTTGAATTTTCCATCTCTTCTTTAATTGGTGTCCCCTTCCATTTCATATTGGAATTCCTTGGAATTATTCCAGTGTCTGCACCTGCTTCCCCACCCACCCACGTACACTCTATTTGGAGTGGGGTGGGAAAGCACATGTGGACCTGATCTTGTCAGTGGTTAACCTGACCTCATGAATTAAGGTAACATATCACACATTTCAAACTATTTAGTTTAGTAAAAGCAATGATTTAGATCTTACTGTGCCTTGTTCTATTGTGGTAGCATGGCGGGTAACAAATCCATTTGCCTAATGTAACTGCATAATAGTGGTGATCCACCCTTTTGCCATTTTAAAAATAAATCCTCAGGTCACATATATCCTTCGACTGTCCTGGGTTGCATAACCTCATGACAATACATGTACCATGTCTCACTGTAATCTTTAATCATAAGAATAAGATACGGCTTTACGGCTCTTAGATATGGCCTTATGGGAATAGAATTGGTTACCTGGTTTAAATACAGTGTTAAAGCCATTATTTGGCAATGTTACAGATCCCATCAATTGATTGTAAACCAAATAATGACAAAACCAAAGAGACGCACAGGACAGCTATGCACACAGTGGGCTAGAGAATGTGATGAAACAACTTACTACATGCAATGCCAGTGGTGAGGTTTTTCCAAAAAGAATGTATTGTGTATTTTATTGAGAGGAGGGCAGCAGGAGAGACTAAAAGTTCCCTGATTTGAAAGGTGTTACACCTGAACGAGTTTTGTCAGAGAGAGAAGGAGGATGTGTTGTTAACAAAACTCACTGTATGGAAGGAGAATTGGGAAATCCAGCCCAACTGCTCCAAATAAAATGATGACATTTTTCAGGGAGGATTCTGACTTCTGTTTCTTTGTCTTTATACTAAATGCAGAGGTTCTATGACCTGTATCCTCTCATTGCATTAAATGCGCAGAGCAGAAATGCCTGCCAGCAAGTGACATGGAGCTCGCTTTCCTGGAGCAATGTGTTCATACACAAGCCCCTGCTCTGCCACGAGTGAGCTGTGCCACGTTGGTTAGCTTTACGGTTTCCAGCGCCTGCTGTTACAGTGTGGAAATGCCCGGTTGTGGTTCTTTCTAACCCGGTTGTGTTAGAGTGGGGTGGGGAAGCAAGAATGCTACTGCCAAGTTGCCTCAGTCATGTATCAGGGTGTGTGTGTGTGTGTGTGTGTGTCTTTTTCCCCTTTTCTACCTGGGTGGATTGGGGATTTTGCAGGAACTTCATTTGATGATGCATGGCCTGGGGCCTGCACTGCAACACTTGTTTTTGATCGGAAAAAGGGCATTCTGGGATAGCTTGGGTGGGGGTAGACCATAGAGTAAATGATTCTTTTAGATTACTCTGTACGTAACCTATAAGAACGAAGACTTCTGCTATTAAACTAGCTATAGTTCCAGTAATCTTACAAAATAAAATCTCTTAAAACATGAATATTTGCAAACCCCGTGCATGATGGAACGCCCTCCACTGCACCAAATTTAGGGATGAACTCTGTTCCATCACCACCAATGCAATGTCAAAGCCTATTTAAAACCAGTGAAAGCCAATAGCACATGTTACTGTGCACACTGGGGGATACTTTATTGTGGCTGCTTGGCGAGTTACCCTCAGCAACCCTCTGTCTCTTAATGAAAACTGAATATGATTTATATGAAATACTGTATGTCTGGGATTTTCAAAGATGTTTAAAGGATGCCCATCTCGCACTGAAAAATGGAAGTTTAGCTCCATTGTATTTTCCCTGTAACTAACATTGGACTGGTGTTCAGTACAGAGCTGCTGAGTTGTGTAGCTGGTACTTGTACAGGCTTAGTGCTTGGGATGCGATCAACATTTCAAGTGTCAGCCTGAACTTAATGGCTTTCCTTGGCTTAGTTGTCCGCTTCTGAACATTTGTTTAAATGTAACTCTCAGTGTAGGGGAAGCATGTGTAATTGAGGCAGAATTATGAAACCTTGTGTATGCTTGTTTGCAGCATTCATTTAGGGCTAAACCCTGCAGTCCTTACTCAGGTTAAACTCTCTTTGATTTCAGTGCCTGGAGAGCAAGAGGCCTAACTATAGCACCGGCACTAGATAGTAGAAGTACGTTTGAAAAGACTTGTAGGGAAATATAGGGTGCATAGGCCCTTTATTGGATAGAAAACTTGCTGCTGTTAAAACTGCTGCAGAAAACACCAGAGTGACATTCAGCTAGTTTCCTCTGATGAACCATCTGGAGAAAGGACTACATGGTGACCAGACCTTGGGTAAGTAACATGGCAACAGTGGTCTGTGTGATGCTCTGTAGCAATTAAACATACACACTATTTTCCCTCATCCCAGGCCCCGATCCAAAACTTTCCTTGTCACTTACTAACCCTGGGGCACCTATTAGATACAGCATCTGATTTGCAGAGAAGTTCTGATGTCCCCTATCTCTTCCAGGTGGATTGGCTGAGGCACAGGGAGGTGAAGAGGTAGCTGAGGTTGGAGCCTGAATGGCCTTTCAGGAATGTGAACCCAGTTCCATCGTGGTCTCCGGAGCCATTTTGCGGGAATGTCGGGCAGCCAGTGACACTTGAGGAGGGGAATGAGGCAGTGACTTTCACACAGGCCCCCGAAGAGTGGTCCAGAGGTGGTAACGTTCAGCCCCTTCCAACTTAACCTGATTTCAACAGCTCATCTTTTTAAGATCTGTTTTCATACACAATGGATTGCGGGACTTCTTTTGTGAGAAGAGGAACTACACAAACATCAGTGGCTGCAGGTGAGTTTAGATGCAAAGATTCTCCACAGCAAGTGGGTTGTGGAGGAAAGTACATGATACGCCTTTTAAAAGTGTTATTCTCAAGGGAGGTTTGAACTGAGGGTAAGAGTAGGGAGGAGGAAAAAGCAACATATTTACATCTATTTCTATTTCAGGAAAATTCTAAATAGGTTCAAAAGTTCGCCTGTTTTGTAACCCTCCCATCTGAGGAGAGCAAGCGACTAGGAGCCAGGACTCCTGGACTCTATTCCTGGCTCTGCAAAAATGGCTGGCTGAATGACCTAGAACGAGCCGCTCCGCTCTCTGTGCCCCTCTCTTCCGAGCTGTAAAATGGGAGTGATTCCAATGGATGTCATGGTGGGTTTCAAGGCGTAGTATTATGTTTGACGTTTGATGAAAGGTACTGTATAGAAGTAAACTGTTTTAATTTGTGTGGATAGTAGAAATGAGGGACACGACTGTTTTCCTATAGTGGTGGGCTCTTTAGATAAAGTACAGTCTCATGTTCAAGAGAAGTTTCTAGTCATTTGCAGCAAACTTAGACAGTATATCAAGGATCAACATTTTCTGTGCTTACTGCATTATTAAATCAGATAAAACCATTTTCCACCAGGTAATATTCAGATAGCAATTTCCAGGCCGTTGCTTTTTAACACTTAGCTGCAAAGTGCCCTTTGAACGTGGCTTTATGTACTCCAGACTAATTTTAACACAGTCCATCTAGAATAACCCAGGGTTAGAACTAAGAAATATTTATTAAAAAATTAAAACATCTTAAATGATACCACTTACATCAAATGATCAATGTCCACATTATTGTGTTTTCTAAACGGAACTTGATTTAAACAATAAATTATGACATGGAGCATCATGCCACTTTAGAAGAGGTTATTACTTATGTGCATATTTGAAAAGATATATACGCATAAGACATTATCACATCTCATTTTCACAATGTTGATTTTCAACAAGAAAGTACCACTGGACATTGCAGTGGGATAAGATCCTGCATTGTTCATCTTCCCAGAGTATCCGTATATAGAATTTAGCAAAGGCTGACTGTTTTTTTTTTTTCTTGTTTAAATCTGTGTAATGAAAAAGTAGTGGGGCCTTTTTCTGCTTCAAAACATTCTTAGCCATAATTTAGTGTAGGGAAGAGTTTCGTCTGAATCTAAGTCGGTACAATGTTGGTACAATTATAAGGAAGTGTAAAATTGTTATCGAGGCACAATGATAAGCAAAACAAAAAATAATAATAAATATTACTTCAATGTCACAGAGGTACAAAAACCTAAACACTACATTTAAGTGTAATTCTTACAATTTGCTTTACATCACTCGTCGTTTGAACTGTTTCTTCAAATCCAATTTTAAAATGTTACCAAATACATATTAGTTTTCAAAAGTTTACAAAAAAATGCATGGTAAGAATCAATTTTGCTTAGATTAATTAGGAAAAAAGACAATTATGAATTGGTACTGTACAGTAAAAAAATATTTGGTCTGACTTCTTTTTAAAGGTGTTTCACAGTATCAAAAGTGCTTGTTTAAATTCAGCTTTCAAAATGAAACCGAAGTACTACAAAAGTGATTTAAAATAAGGTGTTGCATTTGTGATTATGAATAATTTAGTTCATGCAAATAAAGAGTTACTGCATTTAAAAAAAAATTGAACAGTGCTCAGTTTACATAATTTCTTTTCTCTTCAGAACAATAAATATAAATAAATTTACAAATAGTAATACTGCCTAGCACAAGACTCAACAGAAGCACAATACACAGGAACTATTGTAACAAACCTAATCATTTTTTTTTTTAAGTCTAAGATAAGTGTGTCATTCCTAAAATTCCACTCCAGTGATCAGTTTAATAATTCAGCCCTACTACCTCCTTCATGTTGTCAGCCCCCCCACCCTCCTTTTTTATTAAGCCCTAGGTAAAAAAATTGTGGGTTTGATTTAAAAAATTTCTGCTTGAAGCCTCCTTCCCCCTCCCCCCCCCAAGAATACATTTAAAGACAGTTGCATCAGAAAGGTGTTGACATTGCAAGCGTTTCCAGAAACAGCATGTGATCTCTGTTTGTTTGGCTGCAGTTATTTGGCTCTTTGGAAAAAAAGAAACAAATACATAAGATCAGGTGGTTCTCGGAATCTCTGACTCGGCCCGCTGGAGCAGTGAGCTGGTGCATGGGCTCCTGTGTATGTTGTGGTCAGACGGAATCTGCATGTCAGTCCTGCACTCGACGTTAGTTCTGAGGGTTGGATTACGTTGAAACATAATGTGACTCGTGTGTGAATTGTCCTAGTAAAGTTTTTCCTAACTGATGCACTCCACGCTCCATTTTGTCAGCTCCCCGTTCTTGTATCACAACAGCCAAAATCCTTTTTGATCTCAGTGAAGATGACGAGGGAGGTGTGTTCACAAACCCCGTGCTAGTACTGGCTTGATACATTTTGGCATCACACAGAGTTCTGGTAAATACCTTGCGTGATGCAGGGGTCTGCAGAAGGAGCTGCTTTCCAGCTTTCAGATCCTATCCTAAGGCCTCCCAGGGAATAGGCCTGTGATGAGTTACTTCGGTCCTCGCATCTGGGAATCTTAAAGCAGAGCAATGGGCTTGTTGCCTTGACCATTCATGTACTGTGACGAGGCTACATTATCCAGCTTGGTGTAAGTAGTGTAGAGGCCTGTGACCTGTAAGTCTGAGAAGGAATAATCACTACCACTCGAGACGGGGGTGAGGCCAGCCGTGCCCAGGTCACAGTCTGAGAGCTGGAGAGGGGAGTTGCTGAAGGCACCGAAGGTATCTAGATTGAAGCTGTCGTCTTTCATGTCTTCCCATATATTTCCTTTAAAAGAGCATAAATTCAGTCCTGTTACAGGTTTGACCTGCCATGGGCTGGGTTCAAGGTATACAATGGTCTTAATAGTAACTGTTTAACTATCTTAACTGAAAGGTTTTAATTTCTACTCAGTCATAGGATGATGCTTGTGAGCGACTAAGTTTTTGGTTTTGTGGTACAAAGGCCTTCAGAATAGCAGGAATAATATGGGTTCAGCTGGTCAGTCCACAGCTAACTTTCCTGCCCCTCCCAACCTGCTTAAAACGTATTCTTCACCCGTAATGATATTATTTATATAGCACTCTTCTCTCCTGCCATGCTGCATGGACACGACGCAGCTAATCTTCACAACAACCCTGGGAGGTGGAGAAGTGTTCCTTTTTGCAGGTGGGGAAACTGAGGCACCAAGACTGCGACTTGTCCCTGGCCACAAGGAAAGTCATTGTCCGAGCTAAGATTAGCACTCGGGCGATCCTGTTCTAGGCAGGTTCTCAGACTGGCCATGACCATGGTGCCTTTTTTTGGACCGTTAAGCCAACTCCCCCCCCCCCCCCCATGTCCCTCCCACATACACTCCTAATCGTCACTGGATACTGCACCACTGGGCTAAATTATACTGACGCATGTAGGGAAATTCAAGGTACATAAACCATGGTATTCCAGATAGGATTCTGATCTTCTATTTCAGCCCAGTCCTGCAGTATTCCAGTGGAAGTGAGCCCAGTATGTCCTACTGGATCCAGGATGTGTTTTATATGTACAGTGTCTCCATAACTAGGTAACACTGACACTCCGTGCTCCCATCCAGCTTCCCCTTTACCTTGTAGTGCGAAATCCATGATGCTTGGATCAAGAGCATCCACTTCGGTGTTCATATCTGCTGTCGCATTCAGGAAGTCTGCGGGTGCACGGCTCATTGGGTGGTGAGGAAGGGGACTCTGGGTCATGTCAGGCAGAGTATGGAGAGGAGGCGTCTGGGCAGGTGCCGGTGAGTCCGGGGCTATGCGAGCCTGGGTCTGGATCTGGTGATGCAGTGGTATGGACTGCAGAGAGAGAGTCATGGGCTGGGGCTGCAGCTTGGAGATGGAGATTCGGCCTTGGGCTGCGGTCATGTGAGTCAGTGTGGACACTTCGGATTCTGCCTGTTTACTAGGCCGCCTGCAGTTCTCAGGTCTGTCGGTGATTAGTTTGTCTAATTCCTCTGTATGGAAAATAAGCAACTGAGCATACACGTCTATCATGGTGTGAGCAGGGCTAGTAGGTCCCTGAGGCAGCTGAGGGTTTGCAATGCATGCTTTGCTTTTCAGCAGTAAATAGGGACACGCTGCAGAAGTACAGTTGTAGAGCTGGACAGGTACCTCTTACCACCTCCACTCCTCCCTCCCTCCTATACACAGGGCTTCTCTTTGATGTCTTATGATCAGGCCAGGAAAACCCTGGCCTATTTACCAGGGCAGTCAGGCTAACACTCTTCAAACCACATGGGGCAGACCTACAGTGAGCTCCTTGTTGATAGAGGTCAGGGAATTTTAATCTGACTGAGGATTTGCTAAACTTGTCTTTACATCTTAAGTATGTTTTTAGGACAGCCACATGATAGCTTCAATATTACTTTGTTTTTAAACTCTTCAGTCAAAAATAAAATGTTGTCATTCTGATCACACGTTCCAGACTTACCAGGAAAGGTCAGGTTTGGTTTCAGCCACTGCCATGCTAGTAAGAGCTTAACAAATACGCTGTTTGTTACAAACATGGGGAAATCTTGGAGCATGAATAAAAATCTCAATTCTGCAAAATAGGCATGAAATGTGGTGTTTAAAATGCAATGCTCTAAAGCACTGACCATCAGAGGCAGCGGAACTTGTCTAGAATGTCTAAAGATTGGGACAGAAGATAATCCTCTTGGATCTAATCTGAGTCTGAAAGAGCCAGCATACCCTATTAAGATGAATGGTTATTGTCTCAAGATAAGTGACTGGGGTATTTTGAGAAAACTGGAGTCAGGGCTTAGAATAGAAAATCTTAGAATAGAAAATTTAACATCTTCCGCTAGATGATCTCAAAGCATTGTACAGCATGAACTCCGCCTCCCACCCATTCTGCTAGGTGGGAAGTGGCGCACCCATTTTACAGATGAGTAGTCCGAGCTGAAGTCGGGTTTGCCCAAAATCTCACAATGTTAGAGGCAAAGCTGGATATAAAAGCCAGGAGTTCTGGCTTTCATTGCCCAGCGTTAATCACTAGACGACACTCCCAGGAGAGGTGAGGGGAGTGATGATCAGCTAGAGAAGGGCAGGGAGAGGCAGCAGCTGGGAACACGAGTCAGTGCCTGGGAGGGTCAGAGGCAGGGGAATGTAGGAAGCACACCAAGCAAGCACGCTTTGGATGAAGTGCTGAATCAAAAAATAGATTAACAAAAATTCTCTGCCTCTCCTGTGCTCCCGTGGCTCAGTTCCGATACCAGCGCTGACTATTTCACACATGGAAGGTTCTATTCCAGCAAACCCAGGCCTGCTTTTTATGCTAGATTCCTGAGAAACCTGTTTGTTTTTAGGCCAATAATAAACACTCCTGGAGTGTGCCAGAAGAGCATGGTGCACTGCTTCCCTAATCACTCAGCTAGCCAAACCAATGTCCTTGGCAGCTGCCTACATGCAACGAGCCCCACAGAGCGACCCTGTCCTCTGAAACACTTTCCCTCCTTTCCCAAGCCTGCTCTGGATAACTATAACAATTTATGTACAGCTGACCAAACCGTCTCGTTTACTGTGACTCTTCTACACAGCAAGTGGCAAAGCCCAATGCCAGTCTACCTGGATTGGCCATGCTCCTGTGAATAGCGGCCAAGTCCTTCCTCTTCCATTTCTGCATCTCTTCTTCCATCTTGTCAATCTTGGCAGGGTTGAGGGCCCACAGGCAGCCTTTGCGTGAGGTGCCACTCATTTTATTCTCCACTTTCTCAAAGCACTTGTTCAGGGAGAGATTATGGCGCACAGAGTTCTTCCAACCGTCGGGAGCTGTCTGGAGGGCAGAAGGTTGTTATTCGAATAAGCTGCTGCCGTGAGGAGAGCCGTCGGGTGGATGGACTGTGAATTCTCCATGGGGGACTCTCACAGGCCCCACAGATCACAGCAACCTGCCCACCCGTTTAGCAACACAAGCAGCTTTCAGCATATTGTACCCGGCCTCCTTATGCTGCATGTTTTTTGTATGTCACAAGGCTCTGGGCTGCACTAGCTTCCAAGCACAGTTCAAGGCCTTGGTCTCAACGTAAATAAAGCAGTTTGGGTCTGACTTACCTCTGAGACAGTCCCTCTCCCTAGGCCCTCTACCCTTCTCTCCGGTGTGCTCAGCTGAGGCTGTGCTGTTGACAGGCCCTAGACTTGCTCTTTGGGGGCCTGGAGGCAGCAAGATAGTTTCACGGGGGGACAACTGGTGTGGAACTTGCTACATGCATGGGTCTGCCCAAGGCAGAGTTTGTGGAACTGGACACAGTTTGCTTGAGAGTGGGGGGAGATACCGGCCCTTAGATGTCATAGCAATAGACCCCCTGTAAAAACCTAGGAAGATCTGAGGGAGGCTCCAAGGCTACCAAGGATGGCGTTTCTTGAGGCCACCTTCTCTCTGGGACGGGGATGTTCTTGCTTTGGGGAATAGCCCAAGGAGGGGATGGAGGGAGGATGAGGTCATGGTGCCACCTGTTGTGGCCAGGCTGTTTTCTCTGTTTATGCCCAGAGGCTTAGGCCTAAATAGGCTGCTCCCCTAGACCCAGTGTGACTCCGGAATTAAAATGCAGCCAGGGTAAAGCAGGGGAGACACGTGGGCGTCTGGGGTGGTTGGTTTTGGTACACAGCATCTTGAGATGCTACAGATTGAATGCAGTGGCAAGTGGCGAGGCCTGTTTTGTTCCCTTCAGTCATAAAAGCTTATTGATTCCTTACCTTGAAGTAGGGGAAGTGCTCCTTCATGAAGCTGTAGATCTCACTCACTGGGAGGCTGCCCGTTTTACTGTTCTTTAATGCCATTGCAATCAAGCAGCTGGAAGAAAGAGAGAAGATAAAAGCCAGTTCCCTCTTCAGACTGTGCGTGTTGGCCCATAATCTCCTCCTCTTTACCTAGCAACCTGACACCCGCCTTTGCCCAGACACGAGTGCCCGTGTGAACAGTCACTTCCCGCTGCACTCGGGGTCTCATCAGCTCTACAGTAACATTACCCAGCTTCCGTGTTTAAGGGTCCAAAAGAGATAATGAAATCTTGAGAACCAAGCTCTTTGGCGCTGTTACTCCACCTCTGTTCTGCTGGAAGGGGATTAACTTGTCAAGGTCTTTCCACTGTTAACTACACTAGTAACCTGGACAGAACAGCAGAGTGCTGTGGGAGGAGTGATGCGGATTTGCCTCTCCAGAGAAGGCTTCTGTCAAGATCATGGGAAAAGTAAATCAGTTTTGTGCTAGGAAAGGAAACGGAGCTTTTGCTGTGCCAAGTATGATACATTTATAACCAAGTCAAATGCAGGCTTGGAGCAATATCCCAGCTTGTTCTCCACTGACCTGTAGGAGTAGATTGGCTTGGGATAATGTTTGGGATGGACTTCCTGAGCAGTGTGAGGGGCAAGGCGAGGTTGAGAATATTGAGGATGGGGTCCATAGGATGCATTGTATATTGCAGCTGGGTTACACTGTATTGAGAAGAAAGAGGGAAAACTGTCAGAAGAATCATCTTTCCCCATTCCACACACACACACACACACACATAATTGCCGTGAGTTATTTCTGGCTTTGTACTGATGAGAAACAAAAGCTCCCCAAAAAGATCACATTCCAGACAGTACTTCCTCAAACAGGCTCCTGTGCTCTGAGGAGACAGGAGATTCTAACCAATCTCTCAGTCGGTAAAGCCAAGTACGGACTAAAGGACATGGAGAGTTTGTAACAAGTTCCATCCTTTCTCATAATGAAATCCCACCCCCCATGCAAGCCCCCTTCCCCTTTTGCAAGGGAGACACTTTCTATGCTGTTTAGATTCTAATTGATTCAGACACCAAATTACAGGACATCATTAAAATGAACATACCAAAAGCTTCCCAATTCCGGTTCACTGTACAATAGCACACAAGGCTCTTGCTCATCCGAATGCTATTATCAAATCATTTGTTTGTAATTTGTGACATTGTCACAGCTCTATCCCAGGCTGTCCCTGCCCCACCTCAGGTTCATCACATTTTTGAGCAATCTAGCATCAGCAAAATACTGTCCTGAAGCTCTGGAGACTGACGAAGGTGGTTTTTTTTTTTTTTTTTTAAATATCCACAGTAGAAGAACTGGGTGGGTTGTGCTGGTGCGGTCTGCTCCTGGCTGCAAAGCTGACCTGACCCGGGGCATTGCTGTTTCAGTGAGCAGAGTCATCAGGAAGCTGGCTGAGGGTGGGTAAAATGACACACTAATAGAATAAGTTTTCTTCCAATTTGGGGGGGGGGACGGGATTGTGTAGTGATAACCTGGTTGGAATAAGCAGCTGATTACTGGTTCTGGAAAGTGAACACTCCCAATGCTGAGTTTCTACGGCACGTCGCCAGTGGTAGGGGAGGCAGTGGTGTTTTTCCTTCTGAAGGGTTCCTAGAATTGGCATTTTAGAACCTGACTCTAAAAGGCACGTGCACAGAGATTAGGTTAGGGGGATTCAAGGCAATTTTAGCTCAGCTGTTCACTTTGGTGCAGAATATCTGTAGGTCTGTGTAAGAGCCTGCAAATCCGGTCTGTACAGCTCCTCTGAGATGCAGGCCGCATAGCAAACAATAGTACCTGTTGTGCATTCTGTGCGATGGCAAACACTTGCTGTGAATGAGGAGCAGGGAAAAGCGAGTGCTGTGACTGTAAACTAGGAGATGGCTGCCCTCCGACCGTGTACTGGCTCATCTATTGGGATGAAAAGACAAAAGTGTTGGTCCTATAGTCAAACATCTTTCCTTGGCAAACACTGCAATGACAATTAACCCGCTCAGGTCAGCTCTTACGTTTGCTCCATGCGATGTAATAGTATTCAGTCCCACAATTCCCTGTGGCAGACTGGCCTGCACCTGAATCATTGCTCCCGGAGCACCTGTTGAATGCATATTACCTGGCACAGGACCTATTCATGAAAAAGCACGTGATGAACGCACCCACACAAAACTACATCTCTGAAAACTTAGTTGCTATTTATTTTTAAAGCCTTATCTCAACTCTGATTAGACTCCATGGAAATAAGACTGAACTCAAAACACACTGCAAGGGTGACATCAGATGCCACTGAGAGCAGCTGCTGCTGGGATGTTAGGTGACAGCTCTCTAATGATTTTGTAGTGCCATTAGTGTATGTGGCATTTTACAAAGGGTAAATTATACTGAATTACAATTTTTGCCCCAAAAGCTTTTATAATCTAATGGCATAAATTGCTCCATAAAGCGAACACAAATAGGTGTGTTTGCTGAAGTAATGTTAAGACTAAGGAGAAGTTTGGTGACCATTAACTGAGAGGCTGTATGAAGTGCACAGCTGCAGGATTGGTCAATTCTCATTTTAGTGATGTTGAAACAAAGGCACAGATAAATGACCATTTCCAGAGATACTGAGAACTTCTGAAAACGAAGTCCTTGCGCCAAGGTCACACAAGGAGACTTAGCTGGGCATAAAAGTCAAGTCCAAACTCTTCGATCTTTGGTCTAAACCCTAGTACGCACTGCCTCTTAAAAAAAATACACAGGATGTAGTGCTTCTGGCAGAGAGCAAAATCTACTGTACTTACTGTGAAAAGTTACAAACAAGAAAGCTAGTTACAGAGCGTTTTGTCTCTCATTATTATTATTTGTCATTTAACAGCAGGGCAAGTTACCTGTCTGCTGCAGCATTGACTCCTGAGAGCTGATGCTGAAGTCCATTCTTCCACTAGCCATCTGTTGTAAGCGAGGAACATCAACAGAGGTCAGCCATGACAAGGACTGCAAGTCACTTGGAAGGTCTTCACTCAACTGGGATGGGGCAGAAGCCAAGAGTCTGCAGGGAACAAGGTGAGATGTTAGCAAAGAGCACAAAGATTCTGCTAGATTGTCTAGAGGTAAGAAGGATGTCTTGGGGGGCCCAGCCTAATGCAAGTTAACAGTAGATGTGGGTCTGAGTTACAAAGTTGAGATGTGGCTCCAAAGCTCAAGATGTGAATTTTTGGTTCAGGCCCCATCTCCCATTCATAATGCCTCCATGTGTTCCTTTGTAAGAGGGAACATTTTATTTAGCAGGCTTTGAAATGTTTCTATTTTGAACCAGGACCAATTTAGGAGACTGTTCTGTTGAGATCTCCCTGTAGAACAATATAGTGGTCAGATGAACATTATGAAAAGTATATTTTTGCATGAGCGAGAGAGAAGGGCATTAGCACTGCGGTCAGAGCAGCAGTGCTGAACTCAAGTGCTGCTGGTGTTTCCATCTAAAATTCTGCTTTTCAGAGGTTAAAGTGGCTGTCAACATTCAGCCCGTGCTGTAAACGTTAAGTTGTCAGTCTAGGAGCACTTGATGCTTTAAAAAAGGTCCAGTTTGGCGTACTAAAAAAAAATACTTTAATTTAAAATAACCCACACAGAACATTGGTAATGGAAAATTGACTTCAGTGGGACCATTCCTGTGCTCAAAGTGTGTGCTTAAGGTTTTTTAGAATTGGTACCGAAGTACTGAAAAGGAGTGATTGTTTTGTACTTATCTCAAAAATTACTTTAAAACTTGGGGAATGGAGGGGTGAAGCAGTAGATTCATAATGTTCTAACCACTCTGAGAAACTTTAAAAAGAACCATCAGTTAGCACGAGATCTTTAAAGGGTCTCTGTCCGTTTCCAGATGGACACTGCAAGGGCAACTTTGGCTGAGAATAAGATTTTGTAAAAACAAGTTTTTTTATGGAACTGTTTCTCCATGAACTTTATTTTAATTCCAAATCCACATTCCCCTGCAGCATCTGCAAACCAAACAATGCAGCACTGTGCTAGTGTATGAGAACCAGGAAGGGAAACTGCCTAGAAACAAAACTGAAATTGACCATTCCCCCCTACATGCATGTGCACACACAGTGATTGCAGTAACCTAAGGACATTCCATGGTTTAAAATAGGATTTTTAACCTGACAGTATTCCATTAAGTCTGAAACCCAGCTAATGACAAGACTAATGAGGAATTTCAGCACCTGCACCCTCAACGGCCTTTACTTAGTGGGCCCTTTGACAGACTGAAGGAGCTTCTTCCTTGTGTATCATGTGGATATCGACGTTTCCAAAGGAGAGAGGTTTTTGTTGGTGCTGGGAGCTGGGGCGTGATGCGAATCCCACCTTCAAAGGCTCTGTACCGTGGGGACCTTCCCTCCAGCTGCAGCAGAGTGCAGTGCTGTGTGCAGTTCGAAAGCTTGCACCTTCCACCAATGGAAGTGGGTCCAATAAAAGATGTTACCTCACCTACCTTGGCCCCTCCTGCAGTCAGTCCCAGTCTCTCTCAGAAAATCAGCTGCAGGGGAGCAGCTTGACGGAGATGCGAAATGCATCTCCATTTGCCCCCAACCGCCTGTCCCACAGCCATACTCTCTCCCGAGCACTTCCAGCCCACGCGAGGCTGGGGAAAAGTGCTCCTGCCCCAGGAGCTGAACATGCTTCTGCAATAGCCCCCCCAACCCCTGCTGATTTGGGGAGCAAAGGCTTTATATCCTCAACAGGACCGTAACTGCCATGAACAAAACGACATTAGAGTAGGTTAGATTAAAACCAGCAATATCCAGGAAGATCAGAAGGCGGGCTCTCAGCTGCGGTGTGCTTTGTTGTCACAGGGCATGAAATATTGTATTCAGAATTAAATCCTGTTCAGGTTATAACAGAAATTCAGATCTAGCCCTTCCTTAAATCAAACATATGAGGGCTTCAGAAACCAGCACAACGCAATCTTCACTATAAAGCAAAATCTAGATTGTGGGATGAACTGCAGATCTCCTCCATTCGGGCCTTGGTGAGATCGAATGGAATTATACTCAACTTAATTTTTTAAAACAGCCTTCGATGTGCTAAATCTTCAGATTGTAAGAGTTTATGACTATAAATGCAGACTATCTTAACTGATAAAGCCAATGAAAAAACAGCCCAGACTTCTCTTGGTGAAAAGTTCCGTTTAGAAATCTAATTTCTGCACATTTTGCCCCGCTTGCACGTGCTGTGCTCTTAGAAAGACATGATCAACTTTGTATTACTGCTGATAAAGAAATGCACGGCATAAAAAGCAAAAACAAACACATTTACATGGAGGGCCAAATTGCAAAAGTCCTTACTTGATTCAAAGCTGCCAGTGAAGTCAGTGAGTTAACATGATTACAAACTGATGTCCAGATTGCGAGATTGTTTCTCATGTTGAATAGTGCTGAGGAAGTCAGAGGGACTCCTCAAGGAGTCAGGAACTACTTCACATAAGTAAGGAGGATATCTCTACATAGCCCTGAGTAAGGACTGCACAGGTTCAGCCATTGGAAACATGTTTCTATTTTGGAAGAACACAGGTTAGCCTGAGATTGTAGATTCTCTTTTTAAAACACCCTAACTGAAAACATTATCTAGTAACAAGTGACCTTTTAAAAAGCCAGGTGCACAGCACTAATGTGCATCCATTGTCAAATAGTGATACAGAGGCAGTAAATAAATCTGATTTCTGCTGAAGCATCTTGTATGTTTTACACGAGTCTAAATCAGCTTAACATAAAATGCCAAAACAGCAGTGTGTTGCAGCCCAAAAGGCTATTGAGATTTTAGCTCTTTCTAGTCAAGATTTTCAGCAGTTCAAAAGTTCCCCAAACTCTGTTACCCGGTAGATCTCTAAAGCAGAACTTTATTTGTTTGCACAAAGATTTTAAAACACAAAACAAGCAGAAGCCAAAGCTCAATTCCTGGCCAAAAACGTCTTCAAATCCTCCTCCGAGTCTACCCTGGTTTCTTTCTCCTACTGTAGTTATAGTGCAATAATTAGCATTGCCATGGTTACCACTGTTCAGTTATTTTGTGAGGCCTGGGACTTAAATGCATAAAAAGAACATCAGGTGACCACTCTCCCTACTTAGTGATTGGCTGGGTTGTAAGTAAACAAGAGCATTAAATGATTTGAAAACTGGGCAGGCTCATGTCGTTTGCAACAGTTGGACCCGTTCATTGTAAGCCGATAACCCATTGTGCTGCAAACGACTGTTGCCCAGTGGCACGTGGCCTCCATTGTTTTTGGCATTCTTGCTTAATTGTTTTTTTCCCTCCTCCTTTTTACAAACTTCACATTAATCTGGCTGAATGACAGCCAACACACAACACACACACACAGACACACACATGCCATCTGGCACCCTGGTCCCTGCCAGTCCTTCCAGACAAGTCAGCTCCTTCAACAAATAATGGGGTCAGATGGGCGGTGAGGGTCAAAACCCATTGCACACGCCTCCTGTCAGGAAATGAATCTGCCACATGCCCTCTCTCCACTCCACAGCATGGGCTAAACAACTCCGAAGGGGAGGACCACAGAAGCCATATTTGCACAATAACCTCTCTACGTTTATCTCTTTGGAAAACTGATAAATTCCTTTGCTTTATGTTAACGTTAAGTGGATCCATCCAGCTCTTTCTAGAAGCCTAAATGATTAGTAATCCACTTTGTGTGGTAAGACGTTGTCAGAAACCTTCACTGCAAACAGCCTGAACAGGGTGCTGACTGAAAAATAGGAAGCTCAAGATTCTCCTACTTCCTAGTATAACATGAAGAACAGCTTTCCTTTTATACAGCAGCCTTAGTCCACAAAATCACAGGCCAGTGTGCAGACCGTATATCGGGAATAGGCATGTACCTCCACTGACAGAGACAGGGAAGGGTTATAGACCATATTTTAAAGATCTGATTTACTTTTAAAGTTCATCTATCAGTCACTATGCCCCATTTTAAAGCAGATACAAGGATACAGTGAAATAGAGCGCTCTGATCCATTTGTAAAACAAATGTGATTCTTGTGAGGGAGATTATTTTAGCCCCCTCCATCCTGGCATAGGCTTCTAGTCTGAATTTGACTTTATACTTCCCATCAAAACAAAACGGACTTCTGTTTTGTTCAATTAAACAGCTTTGATGTATTCTCTTGCAACTATTTTTTAAAATAGACTGACAAGTATTCTAACAAACATTACTAGTTTGTAGTAAAATAGTAGAATCTAAGCAGGTTACCAAAAACACATGTGGCACAAAGGGATTATTCTTTGAGTTGTTCAAAACAAATGTAAATTTCAGCAGTAGTGACTTCAAGTCACTTCAGTACTGCACATTTCACAGTAACCCGATCCAGGCAATGAGCACTCAGACCTTTTACAAAGATTAACACAGGGAGAGCTGTCCTATCGCCTGGTTTTTTAAATGTACAAATATACTATGCAATATAAATTCAACTCCTCTAACGGTAGATGGGTTCTGGGTATGTCTTTGACTCTTAGGGGAAAAAAATACAAATCAAACCATCTGCTTTAGTTAAACCATGCATAGTAGTGGCTAGCTGGCAATTTATCTACTCATGGAGTTCAACCACCTTCCACCTGTGTAATCCTGTGGCCCCCTCCCAACCTACAACTATATAGATCTAACTATCTGTTTGGTATATCTCCATTGTATCCTTTTTCCCTTTTTTGTCTTAAATTAATGGTAAATGCTTGGAGGCAGGGCCCATGTCTTCATGTGTGTTTGTACAGCCCCAGGTACATGTGGCTCAGAGGAATTTAAATACCAATGGGGTATACCGCTAACACATACTTACTGAAAATGTCTAGGGAGTCTGCCAGCTTGCTTGCTGGGAAGCCCTCCATTTTTGGAAAGCAGTTTCAGTTCAAGATGGCGGCTGTTGCTGAGGGAGCACATTGTGCTCTCTCCTGGAGAATTTATGGGTGTTTTTTGGGTGTTTTTTGGTCTGTACTGCCCTAAGGCTGTATAAAGGCAGCCTGGCTTGTAAGCAGAATGCTCAGGCTGAGGTCATTAAGCTCAGATTTGAAGGTTAGGGATGGTCTAGGAAAGTGGTAAATTCTCAAACATTTTCTCAGTGTAGGGTGACCGTGTCCTAGAGGCTCTCATGGAAACCTCCACTCACATTGTGGTCACAAAGAGAACTTCCCTTCTCGTTTGTGATTGCAAACATCCCTTAGGCAACTGCACCAATTGCTTACATATTTTAGCTGTCTCCAATGCAGGAAATGTTCCGTCATTTAAAAAATGAGTTAATTAGTCACACTGTCTGCTCCTCACTTTATCTCTTCTGTTCTTCTTTCTCCTTTACCTCTGCAAATGCTTCCTTGCCACTTGATTCTTGTCTCCAATGCAGCAGAAGCATCTCTCTCTCCCTTTGGAAGTTCCTCTCCTGCTAATGGCTGACTTGGGTCTCTGGTAACAAATCCAGCTTCCCCTGCGTCTCTTACATAGGATTCAGTGCCCCCTACATACAGGCAATGAGGCGGGCTTGCTCCTTGTTCCTTTTCTCATTTCTGAGTCCCCTGGAAATAAGCTCAGCTAGTCCCAGAGACCAGACAGCTCTCCCTGGACCACCACCAAGTGCTCCACCAACCACAATTTAGGAACCCCGGCATCAGGGGTAGTCAATGGGCAGACCGTGGGCCAAATCCGACCGCCAGATGCTTTGAACGGACCCTGAAATCTTTTTATTTACTTGTTGTTGTTGTTGTTTTATTATTTTCTCTGGAGTCTGGACCTTGACCAAAAAAATGTGGATCTTGACAAAAAATAACTGACTACCCCTGCCCGGCGTTAAATGATACAGGGATTTGGGGAAAAAAACCCAAACCTGGTCACTGTGTGCAGTGTTGCTGTTTCACTTTTCCTTTTTCTTACAGTACTTAGGATAAAAGTACAAAACTCTTCAAAGACCTTGAGCAAAGATGCTTAGCCTCTGGTAGATGTACCTTAACAGCTATCAAAATGGTTTCTACCTTTCAATTAAATTTCACGGTGCCCCACGGAAGCAGATCAATATCGGGGGGGGGGGGGAGTGGGGAACTGAGCCATAAATGAACTGCATGATTGCCCAAGTCTCACAGGAAGTCAATCGCAGAGCTGGGAAGTGAATCGGTAGATGCTGACACCCTGCTGTGCTCCATGCAACAATCTTTCCCTGCTATGGATGCTATTCTGCCAAATGGACTCATGTTGCGTAGCACCTTACTCTGCAAGTTCTTCCATGGAAGAAAACGTGGCTTCTTATTTTGCTCTTGTTTTCATCGGATGTCCCTTGTTTTATCTCCTGATTACCAACGTTGGACTGACTTCCCTTTGCCCTGCATCTGTACTGGTATCTACTCCAGTGCCAACTGAGAGTAGAATGTCACCAGGCTACATTCACTCTGCACAGGTGTAAATGACCATGGGTTTGTGTACGCTTGAAACGCTGCACCTTCAGCACTTCAGCTTAGACACTACCTATTCTGATGGGAGGGGTTTTCCTGTCAGCCTAGGTAATCCACCTCCCCATGAGGCAGTAGCTTGATTGACAGAAGAACTCTTCTGTTGACCTAGTGCTCTCTACTCCGGAGGCTAGATCGGCTTAACTATGCTGCTCCAGGCTGTGGATTTTTCACACCCCTGAGCAACATAGCTGGGTCGACCTAACTTTTTAGCACAGACCAGGCCTAAGTCAGCAGTATTACCCACTGCCTCAGGGATCCAAGCATTCTAGCTCACGGGGGATGTGGGAGAGCTTTATAGATAAAAGGATAAGTGTTCTGTACCACGAGTATTTGAAACTTCTTGTGATAACTGAACACTAAACCAAATTCATTTTCTGCCCTGGGTCTTGAACTAGGTGCCAAGCCCCTCCTGTGAGGGGTTCAGGGTCCTCTGTACTGCTTTCATTGAACGCTGAGGGGTCTTGGAACTTTGCAGGATGGGGCTTATAGACTGGCAGAGCTAGAAGTAAGAATTTTGTAAATGCAAAATAATTTGAGGTGCAAGGGCCATCGCTTTTTAATTTACATTGATTAGTAAATTTCAGGAACTGCATGGGCAACAGTTGAGGTAATCCACTTAAAACAATTCTCAGCACCTTGCGTTTGACGCGTTTTTAGGAAGTCAGTCTCTCTCTTCTCTTTTTTTTTTTTTTTTTAAAGCAACTAAGGTGATAAAATCCCTCAGCCATATCACGGGGTCAAGGAAATGGACACTTCAATTCTCTTCAGGAACAACTACTGTTGTAATAATTATGTATTTGTAACCTTTTAGCTGCAGCATGTTTTATTTTAATGCAAACTCCCAGATCCTGACCGTCCCCAATGGTGAATATTGAAAATATTTAAATCGTAGATTGCTCCTCACAGATCCAAATTCCAGACTTGGTTTGCTCATGTTGTAGCCTGACTTCCAGACAGACAGTAGTAGTTTCTTACAAGCACCTTCTGTCACAAAACATTTTACAAACAAACTGATATACAAGCAGTAGACAAGGCCCTTTCTCCACCACTGAAGTGCAGCTATCTCTGGAATGGAACTTAACAGCTGTTTATGGCTCCAACACAGCAAGTTATTTAAGCATGTGCATAACTCTCCATCTCATTGCTTTCAATAGGACTACAAACATGCCTAAATCTCTTGCTGAATCGGGGCCTATCGGAACAAAGCCACACTACATAACCATTTAGGATAGGAACTGAGGTATATCTTAACCAGATGAATCTGGGGGATGGTGGGGGGGAGCGGGAGTTTGTTGGAAGTATGTAATTACGTCAGTTGGAATTTAGCCAGGATATCTAATGGGTTAATGCTCCTGTGATAATTTTGTGTATTTATATTCCTGTAACACTAAAGATTTATTTATTTATTGAGGATGCGCTTCACCCAGTACATGACGCAAGTAAAGTAGATATTTTCTATTCCTACAGTCAGTGCTTTGTGACTATTTAAACACCTTTTGGCTAAGAGCTACCTATTTAAACCCTTATTTCTAACCTAATATGAATAGTGACTTTATACCTGCATTGCAAGTCCTTCAAAAATATTGTACAAGGCTGCTCAAATAAATCAGAAATAGGGGAAGTGTGGATGCTGTTATACTACACTACACTGAAAGTCCAACAACCGTTACACAAAGTGATAAGCTACAGACAGTAGTTTTATTTACTATTTGTTAGGTGATTCCTTAAGCTAGAAAAGTGACATTTCATTTTAGTTAGTGACTCTTTTAAAAGTATTCCTTGCTGTACCAATACACAAGTATGTTTCTTTGACTCTTTTAAATTTGTATTTGCATAAATGCTGATTAGGCCAGATGAATTACGCTTGCATTCCCTCCTTATTCTAGAGGCATATGGTCCAAACACAGCATTTTAGGTATGTCACTGTTACCACCCTGTAATAGGAGTAGGTTAGTGATTGGCCAAAACTAGTATGCTGCTGCTATATTTTAAAAACAAGAAGAGTCAAATGTGAGCAAGAATGGTGAATATTTCTTAACAGTGAATTTTGTGACTTTTGTTAATATCCCACCCTTAACAAATATGTACTTTATCTGTGAAAATATGTATGGCTTTTTGAAATGGCAGTTAAAATCAATTCAGACCTTCATCAGGAGGTGTTAAAACCTGGATTACAGTAGTTGGACTAGCTCCACAGTCATTTCTGAGGAAACTTCCACAGACAACACGGGGGGGTTTGCCTGATACTTTGTAAACGCAGACAGACTACAGTGCAGAATCAGATCCATTATATAAGACACTGAAGTCCTCTGGGGGCAGTTGGTTCTATGGTCAAGTCAATCTAGATTTAAGCCGTTATAACAGTTAGAATAGTTCAGTATGTATTTTAAGACATGTCCCTTATGTTATTTGATAACCATATTTCCCCACACCTCCCCACAAGTCGGTCGACTGAATCTACAATCAATTGATTTTTGGGGAAAATGCGTAGTTTTGCCCACCTGCTGATTTGGAAATAAAGCATTTTTAGCAAATAAATAGCCATTCCTGTGTTTGGGATCATTACGTATTTAGGAACTTTTAAAATCTCTGTTGGGTAAAGTTGCTTCACTGTATGAATATTTGGCCCAGTGGCCCTTAATGGTTCCAAAGTTGCCATTCTGTTTTACTTTGTTAGCCTAAGTGGTGTACATTAAGCACTTTGACTAATGCCAAATGATCTGAGTGAAATGGGCCTCATTAACTGCTGACTTTATAGTTATGTCAAAGGTTATGTGATATTCCAGTTACGCAATGATCACCAACCACAATGGGACTTATGTGGCTAAACTCTTCCCTGGAGAGCTACAAGTCTGATTCTATCCTGTGCTATATGGGCCCACAGCAGCTGCTACTTTTCAGGTACACAGCTATACATGGTAGATCCTGGAAGATCTAGTACAAGCTCCATGTTGTAAAATTCTACCGAAAAGAATATTCTGAGAGACCACAGCACTTGTTAGCTGAATCACTTTGCTCCTCAAGGGCCTGCTCTACAGCCCACTGACATCAAGGGGAGTCTTTCCATTGCTTTAATAGGCTTCGACTCAGAGCCTATAATTTACTTAGCTCAGTACTGGATCACCCACAGATACTCCATTGCATTATAAACTTGTCACCTGTTGTTTCAGTATTGAAAAATAAAATATTTACACTGAAATCAGTTTAGTCTTAAAAATGAATTCGTAAGAGCAACAGGTTCAGGGAATGCCAATCCAGCAAGCTCCCCTACAGCTTTATCATTCCCTAAAATATTGGCTGCAGTCAATAGAAGTGTGTGTCCCTGCTACCATTAAGGGGTTAACCTTTAAGGGTTAGAGACAACAATGTTTTCTATGGAGGAGTTGGAAATGCATCTTTTTATGCAAAGTAGGCAGGTACCTACATCCCGCAGGAGGGAGGAGTTGAGGGTGCACGAGATGGTGCTTAGCAAGGAAGGTGTTTTATGTTGCACTGTTGAATCTGCAAAAATATGTATCTGAAACCATCATCCAAGTCTGTCCTTGTCTGGACTTGACTGAGTAATACAATCCATGTCACCACTCCATCCACTATCTCTCGTTTAAATATTCTTTTGGTCCGGAAGGTCTCAAGATCCACCAAAGTGTTTTTTTTTTTTTAAAACAAGGGAAACCTTGTAATGTTTCAGATCTGACCTTTAAGCCGCACGGGTGCACATTCTCTATAAACCACATGTACAATTATTTGTAGTTACTGCCTTTCATTCCTGTCTCTCTCCCTCTGACTGTTCCCTTCTTTACCCTTCCTGGAAAACCTGGTCTCCTCAAAGTGCAACTGTCCAATTGAGAGACTCTAAGTGAGACAGAAGGGTCTTCTCAGCATAGTCCCAGCCTCCCACTCACTAATTGGAGGCCATTTCCTACTCTGCGGAGCCCTGCTGCTCCCCCATGGAGAACTCAGGACTGTGGGTTCCAGTCTTGGACTGTGGTGACAGCAGGAGAGTAAACAGAGCTGATAGAATTTGACAGGTCTATTCTTTTCTTAAAATCGTTCAGTCTAAAAGATTTTCTTTTACATAATCCAAAGTGTTTTCTCATGAAGTAGGACAAATACTGTTCCACAATTGCGGTGTAGTTCAGATCTGATGCATTTTTATCAGAAGTTTCTACTTGTAAATGAGGTCACATAATTCAGAAAACACTTTTTAAAAAATATCACAAACTAGTTAAAAACAACTTTAGCGATGTAGGAGCTGTTAGTTCTAAGAATATATAATAAATAACTAAAAGCAGTTTTAAAACCTGCTTGATCTCCAAGTAAACTAAGATACTCTGTCTCTGTCTTAAAAGTAAAATAAACCATATCCTGCATAAAAACTTTTTTGTTTGTTTGTTACTATGAATTAAAGAATCTCCCCTATATGAAAGGTCTTTGTTACGGTGCTATATGCTTCAGGGAGCTAATACTAATTTACAACTGAGCATCCACAGATCATCCACACCCTTTCTGAACAACTGAAACATTTCTTTACCAATATTTACATAACCAACAAAATGCCTAGAGCAAACAGTGCTTTAATAAACAGCAAAACAGGGTTTCACAAACCTTTCTCCATAGTGGCTTCACCCAGTATAACAAATCACTTGTTGTGCTGAAAGAAGCTGCCGGGCAATGTTTGCATTTTGAATAGAGAGAGGCTAGAGGAAGAAGAACACCTACGGCTGCCCACTTTGACCCAAGGAAATGTTGAAAACACCCACTGGCTGTGAGAGTCACCCACTTGGCATTTACAAACAAACCAACAAAAAACCCTCTTCACTTTGCTGCACTGATTCACATGCTATTATGTATTTCATAAAACATCACCTCATGTGACAAGATGTAGCTGACCTTAACCCAAAGCACTGTAATTCATGCATAACTGTCCCATGACTTCTAGGAAAAAATATTTTTTAAAAATTCTAAATGGATAAGTGTTGGTATAGGTAAATAAATGCCTACTTGCTAAAGGTTGTCAGCAAACCCAAGTTTGTTCCTGTTCATATTATAAGTAGTTTGGCATATGAATGCATTTGGGAACTAAAGCAAATATTTATTTTAATTAGGACCTTCCCAAGTGCTAGTTGAACATGACTCCTGTTTTTTCTGACTGCTTCCTATCAATTCAAAATGCTACATGAAAGGGGGCTTTTAAATCATTACTATTTTACAAGAGTATCATAGTCTGGCAAATCACACAGAGCATAGACTATACCAGAAGTTCACACCAGGCTTTGAACATATTTGCATTGACTATGATTTACTATCAAAACATTTTAAGCTAGGGTGTTTCTGAACACACAGTATGCTACAAGCAGTCACCAAAGAGAAAATTTCTTTTAAAGAGACAAGCACTAAATGTAATTAGCTTCTTCATTAAATAGGATTTCTGGAATATTTGAATTTATTTAGAAACATACATAACTGTTAGTCATCTAATGGGCCATGAGGATGCAACACCTCTTTATAAATGGATAAATTCCTCACCTGTATTCCTGCGGTAAGGGGTGATGATTTTGCCCTGAATTTCTAATGATTCCTGACATTATGGATGTAATGTCACTTTCTATCATCTCCTGTGGGGAAGACAAAAAAAAAATAATCATATAGATATGAAGTAGCTATCCAGCATTTCAGCAGTATAGAGGAAAATTTTAAAAATTCCAAATTAAAAAACCTGGAATGTAAGACAATTATTGTTGTTGGCACGTTTCCTATCACTTTTAAGAGCAATGTTTTACTTAGGCTATAAAATGTCTAAATATTTTAGAAAGGCAAAGGAGAACACAATGCAGAATATATAACTGATGTAATAAATGGGAGGGTCAAACGAATCCATTACAGACATCTCAGTTGTGTGAGCTGAATACCAACCAAATTAGGAAAACAGTTGTGTGTCAGTTTTTATATACTCAACAAAATCATATGACCTGACAATTTAAAATTTAGGAAAACTAAATGACATTTAAAAATGACAATGGCTAATATTTTAAGTACATCTAAGTTATTACCAGAAAAAACTCTGCTAAAGAATTGATGTAAAGAGACAAGTTTAAAAAAAATCTGGGTGACTGCAGAGTCATTTAAAAACACTCCATAATACAAGCAGCTGTGGCAATGAATGAGATCATTTTAGCAGAAAGGGAAGAAAAGATTCAGTCATACAACTTGCCCCAAAGAGTAACTGTTTGCAACACGATTGTTCTAAAAGTACAGCTAAGGCTGAGTGAGGAAAAAAATAAAAATTACATGTGCCAATAAGACTGACCCAAGTTTTCAGAAAAAGCTTGCAGCCTCCATGAACTAAACAAGATCTAAACATTATCTGCACATATTTCTCAATAGGAACTTGTAGATTACATTCTATGTGCTTACAGGAATATGAAATGTGCTAATTGCACAACTGTATGCAAAGCAAACCTTGCAGGATGGTACCTGGAGTGAGATCTGCGGCTGCTGCACTTCTCTGGTCTAAAGGGATCTCTCTCTTTGTAATTTGGCTGCAGTTTCAGTCTCCAAACCGTTTTTAAATTTCCCTCTCAGGAGCTGTCCAGCCCGGAGCATGCGCACAGGGCGAGTGAGTTGCTTTGCAGGGTCAGCCACAGGGCAGGGTCAAGGGGACTGCAGCATTTCCCAATCCCAGTAGCACTGAGTCCCCATCCCACCCCCGGATTGCCAGCCCCCCCCCCCCCAGGAGTTGTTCTGGCCAGCGGTTGTGCTCTCTAATCTTTTATAGCATCTAAACTTCCCTCGGATGCACCCGAGGACTGAGTTGGGAAGGACGGGAGAAAATTAAAATTTAAAAACCTGTTGCAAAATGTGTAATAGGGCATTAAAATTAGCATCCCTAGTTGAAAAAAAAAAGGGGGGGGGGTGCTAAGAAGGTATCCCGGGTTTAGACGCAGACAACATTACATTGTTTTTTAAAACGAAAGATCTCTTGCTTTTGAGTGGGGTGGTGGGCGAGAGAAGGGGCAAATGCAACAGCGCGCGCCACTTCAGCACCCCTTTAGGGGGTGAATGGGGAACAGTACTAGCGTGCGCCACTCCAGAAGCAGCTGCAACAGGATGCAATTGCAGCCTGGGATTCTTTACTGGGGAGGAAGGTGCGGTGGGGAGAGAATTAAGGGGTAATAGCAGCCGCTGGATACTGCTCTGCCAGCCGTGCCACTGCTTTAGAAGGGATCGGGGTCAACAAACTGCACGAAGAGCTTTCACCACCCAGTCCTAGGACCCGGCTCCCGCTGCAGCTCCTGAGCTGGGGGGACAACTGCACTAGTGCAGGAGTTTGCACGCACGCACCGAGCTGGGGGACAAGTGCACTAGTGCAGGAGTTTACACACGCACACACACCGAGCTGGAGGACAAGTGCACTAGTGCAGGAGTTTGCACCAACCCCCCCCCCCCAGCTCTGGGACTAGGGGACAATTGCACTAGGAGTTCGCCCCCCCCCCCCTTGCAGGCTCGCGTCCCTCGGAGAAGACTCCCCCCCCCCCCCGCTCCAGCTCCTCCGGGGGCGCCGCGGCCGGACCCTCCAGCTCTCCCGGGCAGGGGTCGCCGAGCCGCAGCTGCCCGGATCGGCCCGGTCCCTGCAGCGCCGCGGCGGAGTGATGGGGGTGGGGGGAGCGGTTGGTTCCGCCTCCCGTCCCCGGGCCGGCGCGCTCCTTCCCCGCCGCTCGGCCCGCGCCTCCGGCCGGCCTCCGCCCCTGCGCTCCGCGGGAAGGGGCCCGGGAGCCGGGCGGCCCTGCGGGTCCAGCCCCGAACCGGCAGCTCCCCAGGCAGGGGCGGGAAGCGCCCGCCCCGGGAGGAGGAGAGGAAGGGTATAAACGGGGAGGGGCGGAACGGGCTGCCACCCCCATCCCCCGGGGCTGAGCCAGATCCCCCCTGAGGGCAGGTCAGAGTGGGGGACAGCCCCCCTGAGAGAGTGAGGAGTGGGGGACACAGACCCCTTAGAGAGTGGGGAGTGGGGGACATAGACCCCCCCAAGAGAGTTGGGGACGCAGCCCCCCTGAGGGCAGGTCAGAGTGGGGGACACAGACCCCCCAAGAGAGTTGGGGACGCAGCCCCCCTGAGGGCAGGTCAGAGTGGGGGACACAGACCCCCCAAGAGAGTGGGGAGTGAGGGACACCGCCCCCCTGAGGGCAGGTCAGAGTGGAAGACACACACCCCTGACAGGGTGTCAGAGTGGGGGACACAGACCCCCCCAAGAGAGTGGGGAGTGAGGGACACTGCCCCCCTGAGGGCAGGTCAGAGTGGGGGACACAGACCCCCTGACAGAGTGTCAGAGTGGGGGACACAGAGCCCCCAAGAGAGTGGGGAGTGAGGGACACTGCCCCCCTGAGGGCAGGTCAGAGTGGGGGACACAGACCCCCTGACAGAGTGTCAGAGTGGGGGACACAGAGCCCCCAAGAGAGTGGGGGACACAGAGCCCCCTGAGGGCAGGTCAGAGTGGGGGACACAGCACGCACACACACACCCAGGGACTGATAGATTAGTGCAGGGAAGCAGCTCCCTACCCTACTACACCAACCTAACTTAGGAGGAGGGGGAGATACCCCCAACCTGTAGGTGAGAGGTGGGGACACAACCACCCCCGCTGGACCCACATGGATTGTGAGGAGGAATCTCCACTGCAAGGCTCTACCTAGAGAGTGAGCTGGGGATAGCCTCCCTGAGGGCCTGTGGGGGCGTGGGGCGTGAGGCAGCCCCTTCTAGAGATCAGGAGATGCAGAGAGATGGGGTGTGAGGAAAGGGGTGGGGGTAATGTAAGGCGAAGGAAGGATAGATGTGGGGGGATCCACCAGGGCTGGTTAACCTGGTGCTGTGTGGAAGAGCCAGTGCAGGTCCAGGGGCATTTCATGCAGCAAAGACACATTGAATAAAACCATAGCGCTCTTTATGAAAAGAATAAAGAACTGTGCTGATAAGCAAGGCTCTCAGATAGATGGAGATGAGTAATATTTTAGCAAACCAGTACACAGACATCAGTAGAAAGGAGAGGAAAAGCCACTCATTCAAACACTCACATCCACTTTCCCTTCCCATAGCCTCTCACCAGAGGTTTTTGAAGTGTGTTACAGAGGTTAAATCATGAAGCCACACAATACACCTGTGAGGTAGGTCAGTCTTATTATCTCCACTTAACAGGAAAACAGAGGGAAGTGAGCAAACTAACATCCAATACTGAGGCTGTGGCAGAGCTAGGAATAGATCCCAGAAAGCCTGGTTTCTGCTCCCTACTTGTTATCACTAAACTGCTCTTTTTGGGTTTCTCTCTGCATTGGTTTACTAAGGTAATTGGGATTTTTCTTTCCTCTTGCCTCCCATCAAACAAGTGCCATACCTTTAAGTGAGATTTATGTGAGTGCATTTATAGATCAGTGGCAATATCAAGGTGTCATTCAGAGTTTGTACACACCACACAGATGTGGAAATAGTTCAGAAACACAGTTTAAGGGTGCATAAGGCACAATCAGTACTGAAGTCAATGAGAGTCTATTGGATTTAGTGGGCCTGGAATTGAGGTCAACCCTCCCCCCTGTTTCCTATCAATAGGAATTGAAAGTGCTCAGTACCTCCCAGGATAAGGTGTCCTTAGTGCAACAGGCACACATGTAGAACCAATAACCAGCCAATATTACCAGTATTAAAAAATAAAGTAATACAGCTGTTACAGCCTGGGAGATATTGATTTTATCACTAAATTATTTGAGTACAATGATATTTTGTGCTGTTGTTTCAAATGTTATTACATGGTTCACATCACTGAGTTTCTTTATAGGTGCACATTAAGCTTAACTTAAAGCTAAAGCACTTTTAAACTAAAGGTCTTGGTTCATCAGGTGGGTGGGGGCAATGGGTAAAATACAACAATATTTCTTCTAAGCTTTCTCAGGATCTTCCTGTCCCTCTGTAGGATCAAATCTATTAAACTCTACAGTTGTCTTGTTTCCTTGTAGTAATGCATTAATTGGAAAGCTTAATTTATCACTGAGTTGCACAACTGCCGTTTAGAGCCAGTGAGCATGGAAAGTATTTTCTGGCAGCGAATAGATAGTACAGCTTACGTCTACTTTGTTCACTAGAGAAGTTTACAGAAGAGAAGAAGGTAAAGGGATGGGCAGTTTAACAGTTTGGCCCAGATTCTGCAAACACTTAGAACTTCTTGCACATGAGTAGTCCCCTTAAAGTCCTATGCATAAGTGTTTGCAGAGTGCAGCCTTTATTATTGTTATCCAGAGCAGGGAGTGGAATCTCCCAATAACAAGCTAAACATACTGTTAAACTAATATTAAAAATGATATTTAAATAGTTTTGTTCTAAATAAACAAGTATCCTTACGAGTCACCAGTATCTGTTTTATTGTCACTCTTTTTGATGTTATCTCCTTAGTTGGCTTTTCATCAGAGATCCTTTGACTGTTCTGTTCTAAGGTTTAGTTCTGTAGAAATCTGAGTTCAGGTGAACTGCAAGTTGATAGGTAGATTCTGAGAGTTTGCCTGTGGCCAGTTTTTTAGTTTTAAAAGAGTCTTCTCACCCAGTTATTGTTACACTGGAGACACTGGATTGTCGGACAGAAGTTAGAGCAACAATGTGGACAAGAAATGTAACCGTGAACTGCATTTTTACATGAAGTAATTGGGCCTCCTTACAAGGCTTAAAATAAGAGAATTCCAGAAATGGGTTAAAGAAGCTGGATGGAAGCTTATTTTTCCTTATTATTCTATATTAAGTGGTTGAACTTGGCTTTTACAGTCCTATTTAAGGAATGAGGCCAGCCCATTTGGCAGAACTGAAGTTATTTTTGTGGTGAACACTGGCAAAAAGAGTTTATTGGCTAGTTCTGCTTATCCCTTTCTATTCTTTCATTCAGATTTGGGCTAACTTAATTAGAAGCACATGGCGGAACCTGCATATAACCTTTAAAAATAATTTAACAGTAGTTAAACCTCCTCCCTCTTTTGGAGTAACTACTTTGCAGCAGATTAATCATGAAATAAAGTAACGATGAACCAAAAGAGAGAGTTACTTTATAAATGCACTTGGTCTCCAGTTCCTTTGCTCTGAAATAGGAGATTTTCAGTGTCTTATATTTTTCTGATACAGAAAAAGCATGTAGAAGCTCAATTAATTTAGTTGTGGTAGTTCGCTTTGGATGCTGTACTAACTTGCACCGAATTCACATTGCTATCAACAGATGTTCCCCCAAAATGCATCCATTTCATTTTAATTGCTTTCTGATTAACTTTAGGAGATAATTCCAGAAAAGCAAGAGACAACTGAGGAAAATACAGGAATAGTAAGACATGAGCTGGTAATGTAGAAATTTACCTAAACTATGATGACCTCTGTGCCCCATCCAGCCAGGTGATAAAAGCATTTCCCTATGTGAAAGCTATTTGGTCTGGGATACAGAGGTGCTATCTTTAGCCCAGCATGACTGAAAAACTGCTTCAAGTTTACTCTTGGTCTTTTCTGTTAGAATACATTAAAATGTCCTGACCTTTGAGCTCCTTAGTCCTGGTTAGGCATGATTTCTGATTCTATTGCTCCTTTTTCATTGGCAGAATATCTTAAAACATGTGGAGGAAATAATGATGTGCTCTAAGAGTAATGCCTTTTATTTAATAAAAGTAAGAGCTTTTTGAAAAGGAATAATTTCCCTGCACACTTCAAGCCGCTTTGTTTTATGTGGAAGACTGTATTCCCTGGCTCCTCCTTTGTTTGCACGGTGCCTTTTACAATTCATTCCCCCAACCCAGAACTTAAATAGTCTATTTCCAATTTGAACTGCAAATTCATTTTGCAAATACCTAATTTTAAATAAGATATGAAGGAATCTGCTTCTATATCCTCTGCTAACTGGATCAATGCATAGCTTCCAAATCTGTGTGTATACTTTTCCCCTCAGAAATAAAATGCAGCTATTTAGTTGCCAAAAACCTCTGTTCCCAAAACCTGTTCATTTATATTCCTTTCATGTTAATGTTTAAAATGAAATGAATGTAAATTTGAACTATATACTAGTTAATTTAAATACAGCAAACTTACAAACTCTCTTATTACAATGCCAAAACACTGTCTTTGATTCAATAATACTGTATCATTGTAACAAATTACACTTAAAAATCATTTAGTGTGAAATTGCAGATTAAGCCCATCAGGGATGGAGTTTTAGCACTAGTCTAGCCACTTGGGAGTGTACAGATGGTGAATCTGAGTTTTACAATAGGCACAATCACTGATTACACCCATGGATCTAACGGACAAAAAGACCTGCCTCACAACTAAGATAGGAAAAATACAGTGGAGGTCCTAGTGCCTGACGTGTTCAGAATAAACTACTTTTAAAAATGTCTTTACCTTTAAAAGATTTGTTTAATGTGTAGTACAAAGAAAAACCTAATTAATATGCCCTGCATTTGCAAAAGGAGTTTTATGCCTATTCTTTTTTAAATTTGTTTTTTCCACATTGCAGCCATGTAAGCAAAAACTGTATTTTTAATTGTTGGAATTATGCACATATGGGTTTGGCAGCTTCTAACTACCAGTGTCTTCAGTACTTAAACTAATACCTGCTGTTCTCTATTCAGAAGGGAGAAAGTTTCTCTCTCGCCTAGTATTGTCATGACTTTGAAAAATGCCATCTGATCTAGTCACTGATTTCAAATTTCATACTGAGGACACAAGGAATGGATCCATTATACTGATGTAAGGGGTCACCAGGATAAGGCTAGTAACAGAAAAGGAGAGCTTCTTTCCGGGTATGCCTCCACTTATAGCTTTTTTTAGAAGAAGCTTCTCTTTTTGGCCATGAGCAATGCTAACTATACAAGTTTAAGGAGTCTTATGCAAGCTCTATAACACTCATGCACATTACTGTACACTCATAAATACTCTTCTGTCACTAACATAACTGCTTTTTTTCAATTTTAAGAATGGGAGAAAGGTGAAATACCTTTATTCCTACAGTATTAGTGCAAGTGCACTTCTTGTACAATTTGATAGACTCTCTTAGTTCAATCAGCAGAAGATTTAGATTTATGTCTTTATTTCCTTCAGTGAGTTTTATAAAGTTCTCTTTGCAGAGAAAAATCCAAAAAAATATGTAATTTCAATATAAGCTAGGTTTTGTTTGTATTGCTGGCTATAATATGTGTGTAACTTTAGAAAAAAATATTATAAAATACTTCTAAAGGTCTGACAAAAGTAGAGAAATTTTGAGTTAGAGGTGACTGCGTCTCATTGTTCTTAATTATCTCAAAATTCTTAGAAGAGTTATAGATGTGTTTACCATAAACCCTATATAAAGCCATAGGCTGATGTGTAAGCTCATCGGGGCTGGATCCATCTCATTGTTATATGTTTGTACAATAGTTAGCACAATGGGCCTAGGGCCGCTAAGAACTACCACCCTACAAAAACATAATAAGAAGTGCTTGAAGGGCTGACAACCCCACAAAAGGTAGGATTCAGTGTAAAGTCTAACACTCTGTCCATCAGTTCTCCGCTTAAGCCTAATGTTGCAGCATGGTACATTGTGAGTGGTTTGCAAAAATTAGAATGTCCTTGATAGAAGGTTTGTTCTTTGATGCACAGCATAATTTATCTCTGTGCAGTGTTACGGTGTAACAATTATTTTTATATAGAATATTATACAACAGACACCGTGAAAGGATAAACATGATTTGCTGGCCCATGTTGCTGCACTTCCAATGTCTAACATAATTGCTGGCGTCAGGACTTCTTAGCAAAATGTAACCCCAAAATGTCTTAAAAGCAGTAATGTGCTTCAAGAAGTATAGTTGTAGATTTTCATTTGTCCTTCAGTGATATCATTATTGAAGAAATATAAGCCAGTGGAATTTTCATTTCTAACATTAAATCCTTTTCCACATTGACATATGATAAACCTAAAAACATTTTAAAATATTCAGGCCCTAATGTGAGCCCATAGAAGCAAGAAGATTCAGGACTGAAGCTGAAATTACTCCCTTTACTCATTGTCTGTAGGAATTGCAGCACATATGGAAGGTAATATCATCCATGTTTAGAGACACCCTCTATAACATCTAGGCATGAAAGGGTGTGCTAAGAAATAGCATGTCAATTTGAACTTGAATTTGCTAACATTTGTGAATTTCAGTGAAATCCTTATTGCTACTTAAACATGAGCATTTGTGCTTTAATTTTATTTTGTATTTTTTGGTAATAAAATATAATTATTTTAAACATGTTTGTTGCCACCTTTTTACAATAATATGAAACTCACTTTTAAAGGACTATGTAATCGATTTATGGATATAATTGACAAGTCTTGTGGTGACTGGGTGAGAGGATGGTGGGATTTCTGCAGTTGTGACTGCTTACATAATTACACAATTGACATTCCTGGTTATACTGTGGTTGTTAGGTAGGGTACAGTTTCCCTCCATCCAGTCCAAGTTACAGGGAAGAATGCATGCTTGTGACTTATGTCTTCCTACAGCCTACTAGTGGTCTTTTTCAGACTCGGGTTCACGATAGTTTTAACCCAGTCTCCACAGACTGATTGTGAGTATGACATAAATGACAATAATGCATGCTCTTAACTGTGTTCATGCCCACACAATAGAGGGTTTTCATGCAGAACAAAAGTAAAACAAGAACATTTGTAACAAAGAAGAAAATTTTCCACCTTTTTCCTGACCATTAAGAATTGTTCCCCTCAGTCTACGAGTTTACAGCTTAGGCCAAATGTGTAACTTTTGTCATAAACTCAGCTGGATCCCTTCCTTTAGAGTTCATGTTGGCCTCAGTGCTGTTGTTTGCCATAGCATTGCCTCCACACAAGAGACGTGTAGGTGGTGATTTCCATTTATTGACAGTCCAAATGGTCTTTAAAGGTTTCCCAGGCACCAGCTGTCTCTTGTTAACAACCAGAAGTGCCCTCAGGAACTTCCTCTTATTTGATGTTCAAATATATATATTTTTGACGCAACATGTGATCACATATACCAAGTCAAATGACAGTTCTCTACTGAGGAGGTACTTTATAGGGTTTTCTGGTATGTTCAGTGTGAACAAGTTGGAGCCTAATCCTTTTGTGTCCTTATATAGTCATTGACCGCTACTCCCTGCCTTTCCTTATCGAGCTAAGTCTTTCCACAGTTTGAAAGCTTTGATATCAGCACTTTCCTTGATACCCGTATTCAATAGTTATTTTTCTATATCACAGTATAAAAATTCCTCAAGATGTATAGATAGACTATGTCTGCCACTTCATCCCATCAGCCCCCGTTGTCACTTCCTTGACAAAGATAATTAGATTTGTTAGGCATGACCTCTTCTCTCTGAATCTATGTTGACTGTCTTTGTCCAGCCTGTACCTGTCCAGGCATTCTCCTATTTGTTCCTTTACAGTGACTCTGGAGTCATTCCTAAGGACAGACTTCTCTGAAACCAAGCTTCATTTGTAATGAAAGAGGTGCCGGGGCTCAAGCAATTTTTTTACATTCATAACTGATGCAGCAAGCCCAGAGGTGCCAGGGCTATGAACTGCCAAGCCCAGAGGTGTTGGGATTCAGCCCTAGCAAGCCCTGGCCAAAGTAAGCACTGTCTGAATCCTCTCTATCCCTTCTTTTTTGACCCATCCTCTCCTTTTCTTAAGTGAGCCTAATGTTAGTGAAAGATGCTATACTGACAGTATTGGAGACTAAAGTCTTTACTTATCCACAGAACAAGTATAACATGGAGGCAAGTTTCAATCTATGTTGCCCCTTGCCAGAGCCTTAATTTGGCTTCAGGTGGTGAGTGATGAGTTAGATCACCATACCTATTCAGTCCTTAGCTTGTGGACTGAGACTGTCAAGAAGGATGGTAATTATAATGCTGATTTTGGTGATACGATCACCAACTTATGGCGCATAGAACATTGAATAGCCATGACTTAAGTCATAACTAATCTGGGATGGATTCAGACAGTCACAGGCCCTTCTACCCAGTTTCTCTGCTCCTGTTTTGCTTCTTAGAGTCATTTTAGCCTACCTTTTGGATAAGATTTGTGTATGGTGAGATTTTAAACCCTGTTCAGCCAAGCATAGTGCTTTTCAAATGTCAATAAAATTGCTAAGACTTAAGTTCCTCTTCCTTTGATCTCCTTATAGAAGGAACCCATGGAACAAGTTAAAACAAGTTTCTGCATTCTGCCGTATTTCCTATGGATGCAACAGGTGCAGACATCTGATCCCCAGCCTTTCAGTGGCTGGAACACTGGGGCCTTGTCTACATTGGGATTTCAACCACTGATGTTGTTTTACCAGTACAAGTCCCTACCATAGACATGATTTACACTGGTACAGTGCAGTGTGCTCTTGTGCAGTTATATGGGAGCAAATCAGGCTGGACATATATGATTTTTGTCTATGTTAGGAGTTTACACTGGTAGGCTCATACCTGTTTTTCAAAGAAATGTTTTTAAAAGTAGCAAGTGACCTTCAGAGTGTGGGTTGTCATGTAGCTAGTTACTGCTTAGTGTACAGCTGAAAATTTATGTTGGTGTCAAAAGTATTGCTTCTTGCACTAATATTTTTCTTTTGTTCCCCATTTTGGAGTTTCATTCCACATCTGAGTTTCAAATCAACACGTGCTTGGAGATCTAGTGGAAACATAGCACATTGGGGTCAGAGTTTGGGATCTTTGATTCGAGATTGGCCTAGAAGATGATCACTTAGAGTTTTTGGTTGTTTCTTTTTGCTTCAGTGGGAGCTGGATGAGGTGATTAGCCTCTGAAGTAGTAAGTTAGTTGCTTTACACAACGATGGCCAGCTGGAGGGCATTGACTATAGCTTCAAGGGGAGCTGCGGCTTTTGCAGAGAAGGTTGCTGTAATGTCTAGACTTGACAGAATGGATGGAGTGAAATTAAGCTACTAACTGAACCATATAGATACAGACACAAATTGATACAAGATTATGATTTGTCATTTCGCACTTTAAAGTCTCACTAAAACTGCTCTTCATTAGTCAGAAATCCAGTGTCCAAGACAAGGGCTATCCATACGGCCAAATGGCAAAGTTTAGCTTCAGATCCAAACTTTGCAACGCTTAAGACTGTTTGGTCCAGAGTTTAGCCCAAGCCCCACTAGTGCCGGGCTAATTTAAACTGTTGTCCTGTGTATTTGTTTAGCATTAGGTTCATCACTCACAGCTAGAAATATTGTTAATGGTTATACTTTTTTGGAGGAAAATTATTAGCTCATTAATAACAAATATAACATTTTTTGTGCAGTTTCTGATATAGCAGTACTTTCTGCCTATAAAATGACACAAAGTATCTCAGCCAAACAAAATTACTTCAAAAAAATCCGAAACCTTGGCTTGCTAGGCTGAAATACAGTAGATTTGTGAAACCCAAATACAATATGATGATTTAGGAGAAGCAGCATCAAAAACTATTTTTAGCATAAAGTATGCTCTAGTATACTACATTCAGCTGGAGCAGTTAATAAGATCTGACAATTGCAAGAATCCGTCAGCCCATAATCACCTATTAAGCAATCCAATAATTTTTTAAAGGACAGTGGGCAAAAATATCACAATCTGGGATATAACATTTGGTTTCCATTTCTTTTTCCAGCTACAATGAAAATGAAGTAAGCATACAACTGCCTCCAAATGTGTATCAGACTTCATAAAAGCAAATCTGTTTTTCCTGCCACATGCTCGAGAAGAACAGTTAAAGAAAATGAAAGCTAACAAGGGATGTTTTCTGGAATCTCTGGCCCTAATTCTGAAAACACTTACACAGAGATTAAATTTACTCACGTGAGTAGTCATATTGAAATTGTTGCTGTGGCAATTCCCATGTTTCTGTTAACTCAATGGGACTGCTCACATGTGTAAAGTTGAGCATGTGTGTGTTTGCCTAAGGATTTAAGACTAAAATCCCTTCTCTTCAACCAGCTTTAATCAAATTAACACCATTGAGATGTAGTTGCTGTTACTCATGGATAGCTTACTCTAGCAGATTCTCTGCTACCTAAACGTTTGTGTGCTAAACATTGCCACATTTAGGTGACTTTTGCTTCATGTTTACAAGATGAGGAAATATAAATAAACCATTTCTTCATATTCCCTGACCAAAATCCTTAATTTCAGTAATTAGAAGACACCATAGTACAGACATGCTGTTTCATAAGAGTTTAGGCTACGAGACTTAAAACAAACATTTTCAAAAGCATTTCATGGTTTGAGGGAATAGTCAATTAACCTTCTGTTTCCTGTGGGGAACCCTGCAAAGAACTGTCAACAGTTCAGTTTAGAGATTTGTCCAGTGACCTACAAGGTTACCAAGTTCACAAATGCATGTAACAGTGTCATCATCGATTTGTTTCCTGGGTTACTATCACAAGAGAATAAACCAATTGTTTGACAGTTTCTGCTACAGTCCCCGGGCGACCAACTGAATGATGGGTGCTGGCCTACGGGTCTGGTGTGCACCAACATAGCTTTTCACAACTGGAGCCAGTCAACAGGAAAAAGAAAAACTCCCATAGCTTCAAGATATATGATGGGGCTGGTTCCTTCCCCCCATAATTTTTTTTTTAGAGGGGGTAAGGGGAATTCACAGGCTGCCTACTCAGCTTCTTTGTATTTTCAAAACTCTTCAAATGCCAGTGTAAAAGAAAAGGTTGAAAACGTTTGATTATTCTAGTGGCCACAGGCCCGAGATTTAAGTGACAGCAACATCTAACATTTAATTCCAAATTAAGGGCATTCTGTGGGAGCAGTAGAAATTGATTCAGAAGATGTACCTGCTGGTAAAAGTCAGGTTTATCCATTCTGAGGCGTTGAGGAAAGATTATACCGTTCAGCTACAGAGGCTATACAAGTGACCAGATTTTATAGTGGAATTGAAAGGACGCTGAGGGCCAAGTCCTACCACTGAAGTTAGTGGGAGGAGCTTTGGAAAAGGAAGGCAGGGTCAGGCCATAAGTGATGTGATATTTTCCAAAGGATTAGAAAAGTGTAAATGAAAACAGAAAACCAACAGTTGGCCTTTGGGTTTGGCTTTGCATTGAGTGGTATGTAAACAGGAGTGTAGCAACTTAGTAAGGAGTGGATATTGTCCCAGCTGAATGAATAACAAGTGATGGTTTCTCTTTTACTGAGCACCAGAATATTATGGGGGTAAGATTTTAAAAGGCTGAACTTGGTGAATGGATGTTTGACATATCACCATCAGTACTGATTGGGTGCTGACTATATAGATTACTTCAATGCCTTTCTATTTATTTATTTAAAAAATCACTTATTCTTCAGTTAAGGATTTAACTACTGTATAAACTTACAAATGCCAGGTAATTCCAAGTTAAGACATGCATATCTTTATGGCACCAAGCCAAACGATGATGTGAGGCATTAAATGGTTCAATGGTGTGAGAAGATGGAGTGTAAGCATTACATTTAATTTTCCTGGCTTTGGCATTTTGTCAGACCCTTACCACTTAATTTTCAAAGTGTTGACCAGGGTGTTAGCTGCATGACTCTAGATGATTTTAATCAGAACAGCCCATTGAATCAAGTACAGCCCTTTGCAAATCTGGAGGTTAATGCCAATTAAACAGAAATATTTGGTTAGGCATATGTCGGAACTGTTGTTACAGAGCTGATACTCCCTGACTTTGAATACATATCTATACCTTTTATTGATATTTTATTAACAATAGATTGGAATGACATGGTCTAAGCTGCTCTGGTATATTGTATAGTGTTCTATTTAGTATGCATATTAATAAGCTTTAAAATAATGTTAACATGGCATTGACAGTTTTAATAGCTGTTTTTCAATTGGATAAATATTATCATTTTAATATTCCTGTCAAAAACATTGTGCTTAATCACTTTTCAAATTGCATTTTATAAACGGAAGCCATTTTTAAGTTATACAACTACAGAAGGAGAAATGGCCATATCTAACATTTTAAACATGCGTTAAAAGAAAAATCACTTGAGGACTGAAACGTTATACCAAATTTCTTCTTGGAGCAAAGTTTTTACTGCTCAGTTAGAAGCTCTAACTATAGTGACTTATTACTAGAAATGTTGACAAGTCTTAAACATAAAATGTTAAATTTATAATAAGTGAATAAGGCCTCTTGTACTACAGGTATGCACGTTCCTGTATGTAAAGACAGTCATAACAGCGAGATTCTACTTCAGGCAAACAAACTTCCTTTTCAGCTGTTGCTTCAAAGATTGCTGTATAACTTTTGGTGTGAATCTGCATTGACAAATTTGGGGGGTTTCTTCCTAATGCACAAATTGTTCTTGCATATCCTTTTATAGTCATAGCATCAGATCTGTGTTTGAAATGTTGTCTTAAAGATAATTTCAAGAGAGACTTAGAGTAGGTGTAATACCATGTTTTTACTGGAAGTGCCCTACTCTAGAAATGCTCACAATGAATAATTTAGTTTAATTCACTTGGATAATCTTAAAGTCAAGTATCCAGTATGAGAACCACTAATAACATATATTTCAGCTTAGAAGAGGATTCCTTGCTTTTTTAAAAGTACAGATAAGGATATCAGCTGCTAGGGAAGTCTTGGAACTGGAGAGTTAATTTTTCATGCAGCAAAAATTTCAGTCATGAAGAAAGTTTCTAAGAAAGTTTTGAGGGCGCGAAAATGGAGTTTAGAGTTATTTCAGCATATATTTATGATGGTTTAATCTTTATTCTCGACATTGCTGAGTATTTTGAGTTTTGGATGCACATTTGTCAGTTATAGATTCTGATCAGGAAACTATCCCAAAATGAATAACTGAGAATATAAAGTACCAAATGAAAATCCAGTATTTACCGTAAATGCCACAAGATTTAAGAATATTTTCTAAGCTGAGGTGTTGGGGATCCATGATTTTTATTTCTGAAGATATTATGAAAAAAGAAACCTGGTCCCAATGATTTTCCACATAGTTTTCCCTATGTATTGGGGATTGACACCAGGGATTACAACTTCGTATTATTTAAGAATGTGTATGAGATAGGGATTTACTGGGGAAGTAGCGGGAACAAGACCATCAAAGATATTGAGCAAGAACTATGTGTTCTTCAGTGTGGGAGATGGCGGGAGTTCAGGCAATTTGGGCTACATCCAGGTTCAAGGCCATGGGCTAGATGGCTACAGCAGTCAGTCTTCACAGTTGACTGTGCTGGCTGCTCTGATCTTGCAACATCCCCTGTTGCCCATTCCTTGTAAGTGCACTGTCCTGAGTTCTGAAGGAAGTCACTGCTACTTGTCCAGTTAGAAGTGTCATCTAAGTACTAGGTGGGACAATTTAGGGGAGAAGAAATGAGTTGTTCAGTAAAAAGCAGAGAGAAAAGAAGAAACTAATACATATGAATATGAATTTAGTGACTGTGAATAATTTAATATAGTATGATGAAGGATTAGTTTTGCAGTGAAACAGAGCATTAATAGTTAGGCGATAAGGTTCTATTTCTAGCTTTACCATTGACCCCTCAAGTCCCAGGGAGCGTAGTTGTCCAAAGTGTCAACTAATTTTGCGTGCCTTAATAATGAATGTCCAACTTGCCATACCCTCGGGTCTAGTTTGCAGAAGCCACTGGTAGTGGCATGTTCTCAGCACCCCTGAAAATCAGGCTCTAGTTGGGCATCCAAAAATGGAAACAGCCAAAATTAGTGGCACAGTTGAAAATTTAACACTCAATCTCTCTTAGCCACATGGTGTAATCAATTTTTAAGCAGAAGTCGCCACTAAAATTAATGGGATGTTTTGCTCAAATACTTAATAGTATGATATGATCATCTCTGCCTAGGTTTCCTCATCTGTAAAATAGGAATCTGTCTCTCAACGTTGCTTTAAAGCTTAATTCATTAGTGTTTGTAAAGCACTTGAGATCCTCTGAGGGGAGAAGCCACAGCAAGGCAAAATAATATGTTCTGCTGTTGCCACAAAGGAGAAAAATTAAATTTCCTCAGAGGCAAACTGCTATATACTTAATTTCAATCTGGCCCAGTTGTGGATAGCAAAATTATAACATCCTAGAAAAATAGGCTCTATATTTGAAATGCTGATGGGTGCTTAACTATAGTTGAGCTCAGAGATGTTGCTTATATGGTAATTAAAAAGTACCTTTTTAATATGAACATTTGTAACTCCGTGCATAGTGTTAATCTGTATTTAGCTAAACCACATACTCCCAATCTTAGTACCTTAAGTGCAAATTCCTTTTAAGCATCTGACAAAATGACATGAGTTTCATTATTTGTTAACCCATTCCATGGCACTTAAATTTGTTCTTTTGAAGCATCACATTACCTCTGACACTCAAGGGATGAAATCAAGAAAGATTGGTGAAAATAATGTATAGAATACTGCCCGTTGGTGTTAACCATAGCAGTGATGTGCAAGTGGTGCTAAGTCTAGTGAAACATGTGTTGATTGTTCAAACTAAAGTGCGCAGTTATTAACATTTCAAGATTAGTCACAGATTTAATAAAAATATAAAGCCCTGGCTATGAAAAAATTAGAAAATGACAGACTGAGGGATCTCTGTGGAATTGTACATACACACACAAATCCTCAGCTTCTCACAGATGTATACAGCTGGCATTGGTTGCACTCTAATAGGTGTGATTTTTTTTGAATACAGGCAAGCATGTTAATTTGAGTGTAATAGAATCCTCCCCCGTCTTTTCAGGTCCCTAAATGCCTTCCATTTTCCCTTGGCTTGCCATGCCCCCTCAGTCATGTGGGCTCCCAGTTAAAGGGAACTTTCCAATTCATTATTGTGCATGTGTTTATTTCTATTGTGATAGTTGCCAGAGGTTCTAATCAGGATCAGTGCCCCATTGTGCTAGGTGCTACATAAACACATGGAGGGACATGGTCCCTACTCCAAAGAGCTTGCAGTCTATGTTTATTCCCATCTCTGTACCCCCCAATCCATAGAGGCAATTGGGCGGATGGCTATTTGAGTAACATCAAATATTTTTTTACCCATGGTCTGAGTATGCTGCCTCCACAACACATTCCTCCCAGATGATAAGAGTTCAGGGTCAGGAACAAAACTGGTGTCTCCCAGATGTCATTGCAGCAGATTGGCAAAAGCCTGTCGTAGTGCTAATAACCACTATGGTGTCATTTTAGCAATTATGTGTTTGTGCTTTTCAAACATGTACATAAGGAATCCCTTTTGTGGGGCTTACAGGGAGGTGGGGTGGGGTAGAACGCTGGGTAAGATTACAAATCCTAAAGAGAAATTTGCTCACTATCCATTTTTTTTTTCAGCCCAAAGAGAAAAAAGTCCAATCATGGGTAAGCACAGATGCTCCTTGACTATTCTTTTTTCTGCCAGACGACACAGAATAGATTTAAAAGGCAAAGCATGACTTTGTAGGTTAATACGCACGAGGGGGAGGGGAACACAGGATAGAATGCAATCAGGAGCATCATTAGACATTGAGAAAGATATCATTAGATTAAAAAAATGTTTTTGCAGAGAAACAAAGGAGAAACAATGTGTCAGGATTGCCCAACGCAAACTTCAGAGTCATTGTCCTTGACAATGGATGCACCAGCAAACTTTGCCTCTGAGAGGTTAAAAATTCCAGCCAGGGTAAAAGTGATGTGAACAGACAGTGACTGTCATTCTAGCCTAATAAACAGGCAGCAATACTCTACATCTCCTGCTCAGTTAAGGATTAATTACTCATTTAAAATGACAGCTACTGTCTAATGCCTAAAAGTTTAGAGTAGTCACTCACCATCCCATCCCTGTTACTTCAAGGACAAATAGCTTGGGTTGTCTCAGTCAAGTTTCTCCATTTGTCAGCTCTTGCAATAGTATATTTAGAAAATGCTGAGCAAATAATAAGTAAATCTTTCCTATTTTTTGACCCAAAAGAAGATAGTGTAGTAACCATCTTTTACTGCTACCAAAACAGCCAGATTTCTTTCCTGTATCCAAATTACCCTTCAAGGTTTTTAATACTTCTTTGTGTGAAATCCGATGTAAATCGTCATATCAAAATTATATCTATTAAACATTAGATAAGAAAATTCCTGATCTTCCTAAACTCTTCAAAGCAGGTACTGGGATGAAGTTGGGCACCCTTATTTTTTCTCTAAGGTTTTCAGTCGTCATAGTAAATACGTTTCGTCTTTTACGGATGAAATATTTTATTGGTTTAAGGTGCAGGCTGAATAGGTAGATGAATGATAATACAATAATATGTAATAGAAAGAGAATCTGTTAGGATTATTCATGTGCTTTTGGATTTGATTTATTTCCTTATTTAATAACTAGGTTCCTAAAGACTCCTTAAGCTTGAATGACCCATGTTTTGTTGCCAGGTCTATTCCAGTGACCCCTGCCAGGACCCCTGCCCCAATTCATCTATCAGACAAAAATGAATCTATTCCAGGAGCTATCAGTCCTCATTATCTCTAATTGTGCCTGACAGTTGGAGACAGGCCTCATTATTTTTAATTGGTTCCTATAGTTTTAGAGTTAAATTAGACACAGTTTAATTCAGATAGCTCATATACATTGGTATGACAGTCAGAGTAAAGTTGTATTTTAAGTTTTATAAAACATCAGTTTTTGTGTCCAATTGGCTTTATTGCTGTGAGCTGTATGAAACCTGACTGTATCTAAATGAAATATGTTTATTTGTAATTTGAGACTTGTAAACATCTGTTGCACCTATTCATTAAATATAGGTACCTGTTGAGATTTGAAACTCAGGAATTTGCCATCTCATTATGAGGGAATAATTTCATACATGCCTTGCTTATATAAAGTCCTAAGTAATTTGTGTGTACTAATGAACGTACGAACCTGGGAGGCTGGGTGGGTTAAAATATAGATGGAATTGATTTAAAGATAAACACACACAAATTGCTGAAACATTTCTGAAAGCAAATTATGCTATTGAAGGAAAGATTTCCTTAATGGTTTGTCCATCTCTCCACCCATATGCATCATATTCTTAGAACTAAGCAAGATGTTTTAGAAAAATGTATCTTCATTACATCAAACTTAATTGCTTTCTGTCTGAAACTGTATTAAGTGTAAAATACTGCATCTTGATTTGAAAGAGGACTGGATAATTTTGTGATCAATAAAATATCATTTGTAGAAGTTAATATATGGAGAAACAAACCTCATGCTCCAGGGCCACAATATTATCACCACAAGAGTCAGGAAGCCATTATTCCTCTCCCCTATGGAATACGGCACAAATTGGCCAGATGCAGTGTAAATGGGGCGGATCTTACCTTCTCTGAAGCATCAGGTCCTGGCCACTGCTGGAGGCACAATATCAGACTAACTGTCAATGGTGGGATCTTGTTTATCAAATACTATGTTTATATATTGTGTATTATAAGTTACGGAACCACATAAGTTTAAGGGGGCAATTCTGATGATTTTTTCCAGACGACAAGGAATGCTAGTCTATAAAACAAAGACAGTAACTATGGGGAGGGATATAGGTTTTGGAGTATACCCGATTCGAGTAGACATCATACGGCTGAGATTTAGCATGGTTAGTGCCAGTGGAAAAGAAGACCTGTGGTGTCCCATTAGAATTGAGCATCTGAAATCTTCAGCTGCCCATCAGAACATATATCTGAAATCTCTTGGCCCTTCCTGTTGCAGAAGTTGGAAATCTTCAATGAAGTGAGGGGTGAGGAGAATGCTGAGGGACAGGATGATGATTCTAGTCACTTTCTTTTCCCAAAGAGATAATGTACTTTAGGCCGTTCACAACAGAGGAACAGTCTTCAGCAGAATCATCCGCGGGGAATAGAAAGGTCTTGTCATGGAAGAGTGCAGTTCTGACCACCCTCACATAATTGTGCCTCTGTCAGTCTCTGGGAACAAACAGTCATATACTATGAGTGTTTTAAAAATAATACAAGAGTTTCAAAGATACACATTATAGGTAGTTAACTTTTTCTTATGACTGTGGTTTTTGCCAATATAATCAAATAGAACATTTTGCTTGTCAGTTTCCCTTATTTTCTTCTTTTTAATCTTGTGTAGAGAGGGAGTTTACTGAGCTGGAGTGCTGTTGTTGCACAGTAATCTTCAAAAAAACATGAAAATTCATCTCCACATGTTGTTTTTCCTTGACGATATGCATTGTAGACATGTCTTTGCTAATATATCTGCAAAGAGTAATTTGATCTTTGAATTGACCTCAGTATATAGGAGGAAACAAACAAAAGGTTTTTTTATTTCAACAAAAACAGTACTTGGCTGGGCAAAAAGAAGGGGCCTCAATCATCATCTGTCTTCTTAGTCCAAGCACCAACTCTCTTGTCTTGCTTTCCTTTACTCTCCAAGTGAGTGATGCAGAACACTGTCTACTCTTCCAGCTACAGCCCTGCCAGGTATACGAAAATGGATTCATTAACTCCTCATATCAGCAGGTTTAGACTTTATTCAACAGATTTTCTATTTCCAGACATACAAGTATAAGAAACTCCTGGAAGTGAGTAGGGCTATGGAGCAAGATGAGAATAAAGAGCTTCCCAAAACTCCTACTCATATACAGAGTTTTAAAATGAAAATGGTGTCTCTCGATAGAGAATGTTGCCAGACTTACCAGAAGGGCAATAACCCTGCTCCTGATCTCCAAAGGTGACCTTGTCACTTAGTGACTCCTCTCATGCAGGTGCTGTTGAGAAAGCCATACCAGTGCAGCCTGATAAGCCCAGTCCTGCAACCCTTACTCACTCTAGTAGTCCTTAGTCATGCAAGTAGGGGTTTGCAAATGCAGGCCCCATGCCTTTTATTTGCAGCATGCAGCTGATGAACACTGGACGTATTGTGATGCTCAGTCCTGAAGTCTTTACTCACGTTACTGTACTTTACTCATGCAGGTAATCCTAGTGAGCTCAATGGGACAACTTGCAGAAGATATAATCATGCGAGTAAACTTTACACAATCAAGCCTTTTACTTAAAAAGAAGTAAGAAGACTCAACACAACATATTAAAAGAAAAAAAATTGGTTTCCTGACAGTTTTTCTTATTAATGGGTAGAAGTCTTGTTACCTCTACCTGCTTTTGTCCCCAGATCAAATGCTTTGAAGGGGGGAAAAAAGAAGTTAAACATTGTATCTTTGTTTTGGGATGTGACAAACTAAATTAAACAAGACATTTCTCACAACTAAGTGTGAGCCCAGGAATATTAAAACCCAAAGCAATGTTTTTCCTTTTTGCTCAGGAGAAAAGAAATTGTAGCCCTCTTAAAATATCACACAACTTATATTGTGTCAAATATTTATATCACAAGTTGTAGCTTCTTCTATCTGTTATGTTTAAGTGACACTTTCATCATACACAGGATTTGTCATCAAAACTATAAGTTAATGTGTTGAAGAAAAAGAACAAGGGTATGTAGTATTTATACACTCCATATATCTTTCTAACTGGTTTCTTTGGCCTGTGTATAGGCATCCATTACGGACCAAATCTCCATCATGCCCTCTCTTAGCTGCCTCTAATATGTTTCTTCTTAAGTATGTTAGACTCACAGCATAGATTAATGTCTGAATGAGTCCTTTGTTGTGTATTATACTGGACATAATCTCTAGCTTTTTTTCCCCTGCAGTGCTTTTTGGGAACAAAGGTGACATCGCAGATTAAGGCCTCTAAAGGACTGCTATACCTTCACTCCTCTTGTTGTGAATGACTATCATTTTAAATTGTTAGAATCCATTTGGCATTTTAATTGTTTTTTTTTAATTTTATTTTATTCTGTTTTTAAGGCCAATCCTTAAAGATAAGAAAGGAGGGATGATAGTTTAATTTATTCCAACCAATGTATTTTTATTGCAGTGGTAAAAGAGCACTGTAACTAATAGAGTTTCTTGTACGTAAGGAAGTTGTTACTGTCACACATGTTATAGACATTTATAGATTTGTTTATTCAAAACAGCAGACTGCAGATGAATCTAATAGTTCTCTCTGAAATCAGGTTTTCAATGTTTCAGTTTTTCAATATTTACACTACTCACATAGCTATATAAAAAGTAAACCTGTGCTATCTACTCACTAAAGAAAATCTACAGGATTTAAGTGATAAATTGAAATGTGAGTTACATGTGCTGGAGGCCTAACACTGCCAGTACTAAAGCATCCTTGAAATTTCTAAATAATGTAGATGACAGTTTCCTAACTCAAAAAATGTTGTCACCAACATGTGGGAATTCTATATTAGACCTTGTCTTGACAGATAAAGAGGAACTGATAACAGAACTAAAAATTAATGGTATCTTAGGTACAAGTGATCATGACTTGATCACATTTATAATGTGTATACTGAATGAACACTAATATATATATACTTGGTGGGGCCAATTTCACAAAGCTGAAAACATTTATGAACCAAATTACCTGGGAGGAAGAATTTAGTCAGAAAAATGTGAATGATAATTGGGAATTTGTTTAAAAACATTTTGGTAAATGCCCAAAAAGCCACAATCCAACATCAGGGAAGAAGGCCATATTGGTTAAAAAACTGATCTAGTTTAGCATGGCCGTGAAGGCATCTCTCTCTGTTTCTCTCTCTCTAACAAATAGAAGAAAGGGGAAGTTGATAGTAATGAATATAAATCAGAAGTTAGAAATTGTAGAAAAATGATGAGGGAAGCCAAGGGACACAAGGAGAAAAGTGTGGACAATAAGTTTTTAAAGTATATTGGAAAAAGGAAATCCTGACAATGGTATTAGCCCATTACTAAATAGAAATGGTAGAATTATCAATAATAATTCAGAAAAGGCAGAACTGTTCAATAAATATTTCTGTTCTGTATTTGGGGAAAAAACAGAAGGTATAATCTTCTCATGTGATGGTAACACTTCTTCCATTCCACTAGTCTCTCTGGAGGATGTTAAACAACAGCTACTAAGGCCTGGTCTACACTAAGGGGGAGGGGGAATCGATCTAAGTTATGCAATTTCAGCTACTTGAATAACGTAGCTGAAGTCGACATACTTAGATCGACTTACCATGGTGAGTCGACTGCTGCCACTCCCCCGTTGACTCCGCCTGCACCTCTTGTGGCTGTGGAGTACAGGAGTCGATGGGACAGCGCTCGCAGATCGATTTATCGCGTCTAGACTAGAAGCGATAAATCGATCCCCGCTGGATCAATCACTGCCCGCCGATCTGAGATTGGACATTTTTAAATTAGCAGGCCAGATAACTTGCATCCAAGAGTTTTAAAAGAGCTGGCCGAAGGGCTGGCTGGACCATTAATGTTGATTTTCAATAAGTCTTGGAACACTGGGGAAGTTCCAGAAGACTGGAAGAAAGCTAATGTTGAACCAATATTTAAAAAGGGTAAATGGGTAATTACAGGCCTTTGAGCCTCATCAATCCAAAGTAAGATAATGAAGTGACTGATGTGGAACTCAATTAATAAAGAATGAAAGGAGGGTGATATAAATCAATGCCAATCGACATGGTGTTATGGAAAATAGCTCCTGTCACACTAATTTGATATTTTTTTATGATGATATTATAAGTTTGGTTGATAAAGGTAATAGTGTTGACATAATAGACTTCTGTAAGGAATTTGACTTGGTATTACTCTGCATGACATTTTGATCTAGATTGCTAGGTAAACTGGATGCAAGCAAACAATATGTGTTTGAATGCAGCTAAATATTAATGTACACATCTGGGAACAAAGAATATAGGCCATACTTACAGGCTGGGGGATTCAATCCTGGAAAGCAGTGACTCTGACAATGGATAATCAGCTGAACATGAGCTTCCAGTGCAATGCGATAGCTAAAAGGGCTGATGCCATCCCTGGAAACATAAACAGGGAAATCTTGATAAGGAGCAGAGCGATTATTTTACCTCTGTATTTGGCCCAGGTGTGACCACTGTGTTCAGTTCTGGTGTCCACAATTCAAGAAGGATGTTTCTAAATTGGAGAGGGTTCAGGGAAGAACCACAAGAATGATGAAAGGATTAATTAGCCTTCCTTATAGTGATAGTCTCAAAGAGCTGGATCTATTTAGCTTAATAAAAGGAAGGTTAAGGATTGATTGATTACAGTGTATATGTACCGACATGGGGAACAAATATTTAATAATGGGCTCTTCCATCCAGGGGCGGCTCTATGTTTTTTGTTGGCTCAAGCACGGCCTTCAGGCAGCTTTCGGCGGCACGCCTGTGGGCGGTCCACTGGTCACGCAGATTCGGCAGCGTTTCTGTGGGTGATCTGCCGGTCCCGCACCTTTGGCGTACCCACCGCCGAAGTCACAGGACTGGCAGACCTCCCGCAGGCATGACTGCCGCCCTCATGGCAACTGGCACGCCGCCCCCCACGGCTTGCCGCCCCAGGCACGCGCTTGCTGCGCTGGTGCCTGGAGCCGCCCCGCTTCCATCTAGCAGAGAAAGGTATAACATGATCCAATGGCTGGAAATTGAAGCTAGACAAATTCAGGATGGAAATAAGGCAAAAATGTTTAACAGTGAGGGTAATTAACCATTGGAACAGTTTACAAGGGTTGTGATGGATTCTCCCTCACAGGCAATTATTAAATCAAGACTGGGTGTTTTTCTAAAGGATCTGCTGTTGGAATTATTTTGGGGACATTTCATGCCTTTTGCTGTCAAAGGTCCCTTGTTGTGGAGATTCAGTGGTCAAGACTTATCTTGCGTCAAAGCTCACAAAAGCTGCTCTAAACACTGGCAATAGGGGAGGCAACTGAAGGGTAGAATTAATTTCATTTTACACAGTAAAACAGAGGGACAGAGAGATTCAGTGAATTGCTGAAGATCAGATAGTGACTCATCTGCTGAGTTGGAAACAGAACACAAGAATCTAGATTCCTAGAATATCCCAGGACAGCATGCCAAATTGGGGACATTGGGAGCATTTCTCCATTCCCATGTTGAATTCTATGCACCATCATTCAACTACAATCTCTGCTTTACCAATTGTGAATATGAACGAAAGACTTTAAAAAAAACAGGAAGTGGACCCATTACATGCCTCCATCACGACTTTTTATAGTGTAGCGTCTATGTGGTTATCACAATCCCATTTCTAATATCTAGATTTTTAAAAAGCACCTTTCGGTGGACTTTTAAAGGTTAAAGTACTCAGTATTAGTAAGTGCCTGTACAGAGCAACATCAAATAGTAATGTATATTGATGATACTTCCCCTGTGCAACACTGTCAAATTTACTATTCTGGCCCTAGATATGATGAGTAGATCATGTGTTCTTTCCTTAGTTCCAGTTACCATGATAAATGAAGTGTTTTGACCTCTTGAAATATTTGATCTTGTGTAATCATAGTATTACTTTCAGAATGGGCTGTAGTACCGCTCTAAGGCCTTTAGCGAAGGATAGGATTTAAGCTTTGTCATATCTTATCAGGATCAGATTCTCTCACATTTCCGAATTTTTTGGGTATCCTCTTCAACTGACAGGAGTAAGCGTCTGGTTTACAAATGAAGCACATCCAGGATTTTGATTTAGCTAATCAAGACACTCGGACAGTGAGAAAACATAAATGTAACTGAGGCAGAATGGGAGGGCTGTTGTACAATGCTGTTCTATTGTTCTTGGATCACTACTATCACTTTTTAGTAAGAGGCATTAATGCTGGGGAAAGGTGTTGCATTGACAGCCGTCAAAACTAAACACAGAACACCTACAGGCAAGGCAGTGGCAAAGCAATCTTCCCCCACATTACTCCCTGCCTGTGCCCAAATTTACTTTAGGGCAAGATGAGAGTTCAACCTCCTTCAGTCCTTGGCCCTTCTGTGGGGACTGCCAGCTGAAAAGTGGACTCTTGTTCAGAAACCACTGGACAGAGACATAAGAATGACCATACTGGGTCAGACCAAAGGTCCATCTACCCCAGTATCCTGTCTTCCAACAGTGGCAAATGCTAAGTGCTTCAGAGGGAATGAATAGAACTGGTAACCATCCAGTGATCCATCCCCTGTCACCCATTCACAGTTTCTGGCAAACAGAAGACTACTAACTTATTTTTAAAAAATCCTACAAAAACAGCTGGATTCTAATGTTGACCTAGAGATGCAAAGCTGTATCCAGTTACCAATTCTCTGAGTCAATGGAATCCTCCAGCTTTTGCTTTGCGAAAAGTAGATCCACATTCATTTCGTATCTCCTCATTTCCTAACCTGAATTTTATAGCTAACAGGCATTTTTTTTTTCAGAGTAATTTTGTTCTTTTGGGGAACTGCTTTGGTAAAGTGCATTGCAAAGACCTATTTACTGTGGCACATGCAGCCAAATTCAATCCTAGTTTACATCTAGGCAACCCCAGTGTCCTCAAGAGAGAGAACACAGCCATGGTTTTATGTCAGTGAGGTTGCACATGCAGAGCTCTATGGTGGGAAGTGTATATTGTGTCTGGGATCAGTGGCTGGAGAGAGGTCTGGTTTTGCCTTTTTTTGGTTGACTTTGTCAAGTTATTTTGAACCTTTTATAGATACCAAAGGACATTGACCTACTGGAAAGGTGCTTTTTTAATATTGTCCTGCTATTTTAGTGAGAAAGCCACGTGTGTCTCACTTAAACGATCCAGAAGATCATTACTCCAACAGCAAGTACCATATTGGCTTTCATCTTATACAGGGAAGGAAGAGGGAGTAGGTAGCTTTCAGAAGGAAGTAAAAGAATCAGGACCGTAAAGCAAATGAAAATGTTGTTCCCTGTGTGTCATGTTTCATGCCATGTATTACAAATATTTTTCATATGTATTTAACAAAGCTGGTCAGCTCTCATGAGTAGGACATGTGGTCTTAGCACTTTTAGTATTTCATATTGTAAGAGATATTTAACCTGCAAGTGGATATGCCAACAAGAGGGTAAATGGTGTATGTATAATTATGATAGTACAGAATCCTGCAAGGATTTCACAATCCCATCAGTAATTCAAACAATGGTACTTTTTGTCAGCTGAAGACAGAATGTTAGCCCTCATTTGTTGGTTACATTGGTTTATGTCACAGTTGTAACATTATTTAAATATACTGAATTTCTCTGGGGAGGAGAATGGTGAATTTCTGGGCATTGGTAGGATATTCCAAGTAGTAATACATTAAACCTTTTTGGTGCCCTGGATGGAGAATAAAAAGGCTGCTGTCCAGCCCACCATATTTTAAATCAGAAAGTTTAAAAGAAAAGAAGAAAAGACAAGCACTCTTTCTCAAGGTTCCTCCCCCATCAGGGAATGATGAATCAGGTTCAGGATCAAAACAGATTAAAATCCTGCTCCCCAGCAACCTTCTATAGTAGCGCAACATGCCGTAACATGACTGGAGCCTGCTCTCCTTTTAAAATATATTTAGTGACTCAACTTAATGAGTACCTACTCATACTGTATGATTCACTCCCTAACTTGCTGTTAGAGCAAGAAATCAGGGTTGAAATGCAAAGAGAAAATATTTATAGGGATAAATCCTTAACAGAAGAGGGGAGCCCTACTTTTGGCTTGTAATATTTAGAATTAATGAATGCATGGTTGAATAATTGATGATCATTTTAACACAAGCAAGAATTCAATTAAATTTGAACAAGAGAAGCCCAGGCATGCGATAAAGAATTCCTCTTTCTGTTTCAACTGCAAATAATCCCTTCAGAGTTGGTCACTGAAGACAATTGGCAATGAAATGGGTGTGTGAAGGAGTAGGAAACCAGATATTATGTTACTTAAAAGTCATTCATCATGTCGCAGGAATCTGACCTCCTGAAATAGATAATCACTGAAGGCTGTCTCTCCACACAAAGGTACTATAGCATGAAGCTGGTTCCAGACTGTAAAATATTACTTGACTAATTAGGCCAGTCACCAAGAAAATTTTGTGCATGCAAAAAAAACCCAGCCAGTTAAAATGGTAGGATACTTTATACGTCTCCATGAATAAAGTGATAAGTCCCTTTTATTTATGTTAATGAAAAGGGAAACAACTCTTTAATACTGCTTTGCATTTTTTGTTTCAGTTCCCAAGGTAAATTGCACCTCTGACCTCTTTCTGGCCTCCTCGAGAGCACCAAACTTAAGTCTTGGGCCCCTAGCTGTCGCCTTTCTCAGGGCAGGATCCACAATCCACTCCCTCCAGACGGGGTAGTAGGCTACCGACTCCTGCAGTTCACTATGATTACTTCAGCAGGTCTGAGTTTAGTTCAGCACCTGCAGTCCTGTTCTTTTAGAGGCAATGACAGTGTTAGCCAGTGACAGTGTTAGCCAGCCCTGATTAGCAAAGTGCTACTTATTCAGAACCAGAAACATATAATAAAAACAGCAAGCAGCTTGTACATATGCCTGCCTCATAAAGTTGGTACAACAGTCTCTGAATAGTCCATGAATCCATAGCATCTGTCATGTTTCTGTTCAAGAATTGTAAATTGTTTTATGAGTATTCACAAACAAAGCCTCGCAATACCCCAGTGAGATAAGTCAGGATTATCTCCATTTTACAGATGTGGAAACTGAGGCACAGAAAGGGAAAGTCATAAGGAATCTGGAGTAGAACTAGGAACAGAAGTAAGTTATACTGATGATTCCCAGTCCTGTGCTCAAAATACAAGACTGTGTTTCTCCTCTTTATGTTATCTGCCCTCCAGTGAGCTATTAGATATTTCGAATGTGCTCCTCATCATGGTATCTAGGTTCATAGTGAAGGTTCACTTTAAATTTGTCAGCATAGAATATTATTTTCCACTACTCCTTGATTCCACCTCTATTTCTTCTCCTCCTTCTCAGTCCAGGAGTTATTCTTCAGCCTTCCTTACTGTGAAATGCTCAGTTTTGTATCAGACATATCGGGGACTTCAAAATTCTAACCATCTGAAGTGGTACAATCCTTCGAGTGGTTCAGGGGAATCTCGTCAGAGCCTCTTCAAATAATTCTAGTCTAGAGCAATTTACTGAGCCAAAAGAATGGCTTTGGTTTAAAGTCTCATTGACTCAGAAGATCTGGGTTCTGTTCCGGCCTCTTCTGCAGATTTCCTCTGTGACTTGCCCAGGGTTCCTTTACCTCCATTTCCTCCTTGGTAATTCAGGATGATAATAGCAACCTCCCAGCTGTAGGCAGGCTTTAATATTTGTAAAGCCCTTTGAGATTCTTGAATGGGAGGTTTTAGAGAGCTGCACCATGTGTGATCATCTCATGGATCTGTTACAAATAGAATAGCTTGAGATACTGACTCTGAACTCCTTAAAATGATCATTTTAGTTGACTCCCAAATCGCATGGTGAAAAATCAGAGATGGGGCTGAATGCAGCCCCGAGAATTTGACAGTACACAAGTATGGAACCCTCAGTGCCTCGGGAACTGTCTGCAGTTAGTTCTGTAGTTTTTTCCTGATATGAAGAGGACTCTAAGGGTGAAATCTGGGCGCCACTGAAGTCACAGGCAAAACTTCCATTGACTTCAGTGGAGCTGGGATTTCACCCTAAGTGCTTGGGTGCCTATGTGTGAATGAATATGTGTGAATGAGCAACACAGAGCAGATAATCAGAGAGCTTTGGAATCCATGTGCTGTATCTGTGCAAAGATACTGACTTTGGTTTGAGGTTTATTTCTTTTTAGATGATACAATGACCCTACTGAACAAAATAGGTGGGTGATGGAGATGAATACTTACTGGACTCTAATCTCTGAGTGTTTCGAGTGATTTTCAAGTAGACCACTAAAAAGTATCATCCCCCCTCGCCATACAGTATTTAATGAATTTAGCCAACTCTTCTTTTGTTTTGATGGACTGGGGAATGATACTCAGGGCTTTTTCTGGTTAGCATTAATTTGATGCAAGTTTCCTGCTTACAGAGACCTGACTCCCATACCTTCCAGTTTCCTCCGTAGCAAGTGAAGTTTCTTTTGGAAGGTTGTATTATATCTTGGAACTACAAACTTCCCCTGTCGTCATCTGTGGGTGAACAGAATTAATAACTTGCACATGGACGAATAATAAAAGATATGTAAAGATACATCTATAGTGCCCCTGTATGGCTAATACTTTGGATTAAACACTGAAAATTAGATTAATAGATTTTAAAGCCAGAAAGCACCATTATGATCATCTAGTCTGACTCCTGCATAATGTAGGCCAGAGAATATCACTCAGTAATTTCTTCAGGGAGCCTAATAACTAGTGTTCACACACTTTACATCTACGTATTAAATTTATTTTTGTCCTCTCTCCCACCTTCCTCTTCAGGGTTGTATTTGAGATCTGAAAATCTAAAATAACTTTGTTTTGCATTAATTGTGGGCTTTTTGTGGCGATAAGGGCAGTCATGGGAGCTACAGAAACATGTAATGATAATATCAAGATACATGTTTTCTATCTACCTAGGTTCTAACATTGGCAACCATCACTTTAGTACCTATGTGCCTCTCTGTCCCAACCCATCATGTAGTAGGCATAGCACTGCAAAGTTATACTGGAGGTATGCAGAAATTACAGCTGGGGCAAATAGCTGGTAATTCTGTGTGTGTGTGTGTGTGTGTGTGTGTGTGTATACACACACATACGTACGCTTCATCTCTGCATATGTATCGTTGTATAAAACAAGACAAGCGAATGAACTGCTGTGTAAAGTTGTAAACATCCGATAAGAGTTCTCTTTTATTTGATGTAAGCAATTTGTGGATTAGCTAGTAGTTTGTCTTCTATTTTAGCATAGGCGGATATGGACTAAACATCAGGATGCTCCGTGAGGATGTCTGCAGAGGTATGATGGCTTCTCCTTAGGTCTGGTCACTACAGGTAAGAATCCTGTAAAAGAAAGAAGGAGAACAGAATACGTGAAGCTGTGAGTTGGTAAAAGCATGTTTTTGATGTTTGATAATTGTGCTGTATTTTGGCATTTTATATCTGAATCCCAGACTGTGCAGCCTGCTGTACTGAGCAGGCATTTTGTGCATTCAGGTGACGAGCTTCCAGGGGTTGTAATGAGTCCAAGAAGTTGGTAAAATGTATTATTTGAATTGGAAGCACATTAAAGATTAACATGCCAGCTTAGCATCAGTTCTTCCTTTGCAGGGTATCTGCATTTTTAATTTTTAAGCAGCACCTAGACCAAGCCTGGGAAAAGAGATACCGTAACCCAGGGAATATACATTATTAACCTTACAGCTCCCAGCTCGACTCAGTTCCTTCATCTTCTAAAGTTTAGGGTTCTGAAAAGGCAATTGAACATCCTAGCATTGTGTCTGCTGTGCTGGATTATTCTAGGTTCAGCTGGCTCCAGTGGGAATTTTAATATGAGACACTTATGCTCTTTTACTTATTTCAGTAATTAGTGATTAGCATGTAATGTAACTGACTAATCAAAGATCAGCAGTGGCTGCAATATAATCTCAAAGAAGCTACGGTTTCTAGTTCTTATCTTTGAGCTGCAGCCAATATGGGTATACAAGTATCCATAGGACACAGTCACTGACTCACACTGTAAATTATTAACAGTGCTCCACTCAGGTGAGGAAGTAGCCTGTCAGACCTAACTGCACAGTGGTGTGCTACACTGGACCAATGGTTTAGCTGGAATAATTGTTAACAACTGGCTTTAACAGCATACAGGATGGACAGCCAGGTAATGTTCATTATTAGTGGATGTAGTCATGGATATTTTAGTTAGTAGATGACGATGCAGCTCTAGATGACATTAAGTGCTTCAGCGAACGTGTGGAGATTGCATTCGAATAGATTAGATTATGGTGTACTGATTTTGAAGAAATATTCTTAGAAAGCACATAATTGATGTAATGCAGTCATAAGTAACTATTGATTGTAGGCTCGTTTCAAAAAAGGTCATGGTGCATAGTCAATAGTTGTTAAGATTCTTTTGGACCATACTCCTAAGCAGTAAGCGCTATTTTTATATTTGATATTTGCATACTCAGAAATTTAATTTAATTTAATTTCAAGTGGATTTAGATAAAGAAACTTTTAAAGATGCTACAGCTGAGCCAACAACTTCACTGTTATACAAATAAAGGATTAACAATGGAGACAGCAGATACAACTCCAGTGTCAAGCCAGCTACCTTTTCCAACAGTAGATTAAAATGCAGAGGGTTGTAACAGGTTCTTGTAATCAAGATGCATGTTGTCAGGTTTTTGCTGATGATTTTCGCTTTGCCATAGACTGCAGAAAAGCTTACAAAGGAATTTCTTTACTTGGTATAATTTAATAGCAGGCAATGGAATTAAAAATCTGTGCAAGGCAGTATTAGCCACACCGTATCACTAATGCAAACTGATTTCTGGATACAAACTAGAATTGAATTGAACTTGATTTGGAAGAGTTTGGAAAGCTCTGAAAATTGGCCTATTTGGACAAGTATCAATGGCTTTGATAGTTTACCTCTGGCCCCGCACAACTTCCTTCAAATCCTACCTCAGAACTAACTTCTTTCATGAAGCTTTTCAATGTCTGATCAATGTGAAATTCCTACAGCATCTGCATCTTATCCTGTCACACCGTCTATTACTTATTCCAGAACTGTCTTGTTAATGTCTGGACTAGGCTGTAATCTCCTTGAGGGAGAGCCATTGCCTTCCTATTCATTAAGCACTTCTTCTGCAGCAAAAGAAGTTTCTTTATCCAGCCTATTATTTATTGAAAATCAGTGTGCTCAGCCCCATTCAAATGTGGAAAAAATTGTTCCCATCTCCCCTTTCCACCTACAAAGGAAATTATAATGTATATTAGAGGCAATACAGTTTGCGCTCACAACACACATCATGAAGATTATTCATGACACGAATTAGATGTCCAATGTGGGTTCAGGGTTGAAAGGCTTTGCAGAAGAGGTGTTTCAAGGAGTGATTTAAATAGAGAGGGAATCATTTTGGCACATAAGAAGAGGGAGGTACTTTCCAGTGTAGAGGAGACGCTCAGGAGAAGAAGGTAAGCACTGGGGAGAGTGGCACAGGGATAGTACAAGTGTAAGCAGGACTGGAGCTGTGCAGTTGGCACACAGTGAAGACAAGACAAAAGAACTTGATGTGGAAGCCAAGAAGTAAGCAAGCAAATTGATTCCAGAATAAGAAGTGGCCAAGGGAAGAGCATGAAAGATTACTTTAGCTGCAGTGTTCTGAATCAGATGGAGGGAGCCCTGGAAGAAGGTCACCATACTCAAGTCAAAAGATGATTTTTTTTGGTTCAGTTGCATTTAATTTTTAATGAACTATATTCCTTTTTTTCCCTTTCAATTCCTCTGCATGAGGGGATGAGGTTAAAGGAAATAATGTGGTCTTTAACTTCCATATCACCACTTGATCTGAGAGAATGACTAAGGTTTGCATTTTCTAGGCAGTTGGAGTGTTGATAGTTAAACTTATTGTGAGAAGATTTGAGTGTTTGACTCTGATGATTCTATTGGGGTTTGCTGGACCACTGTGCACCAGTGACACTATTTTTAAAATTTTTATTCTAGTGTGCATGTTATTTCCAAAGCTGCTACTCTGAGATAGAGCTTACTTTAACCCACCAAGGGTATTTAAACATATAGAACATGTTGGTCTGAATATTTGAAATATAGCAATACACTTTCAAAGCAATTATCATCCAGTTTCTGTGTTGGACAGCCTATGCTGGGTTAGCCAGGGACTGACACCATTTTACATCCCAATTCTGTGAGATACTTACATACCTGCCTAACTTTAAGCACATCGGTAGTCCATAGGACATGCTTAAGTACCTTGCTAAATCAGGGCTTTAAAGATGGAGAATTGTTTGTGGTCTTTTTTTCCTTCTTCCTCTTCGTGATGCATCTAGAAGGCCAGAAAAGCATTCCTCCCTGGGAAAAAAATTGTTTTGTTTTTTTGCTTTTATGTTAGAAATATCAGGCATTTCAACTCTTGTCTCTCCCTGTTTTATTGGCGGTCTCTTTAAAGGATCCGGGGATTTGGTTATTGAAGGCTGGGGGTGTTGTAACTTTGTTATTAAACCTTTTCTTCACGCTTTCCAAATGTTTGTTAGGAATTTGAGTTAAAGCAGAGTCAAACAAAAACAAACAGAATAAAAATCACTTCTCCTTGTCTGTTAACCAGGTGTGCCTTATATGGCAAACAACTAGTTCTCCATTTATCCTTCCAGGAAAAACAGAGTAAACAAGACCTCGATTTTTAAGGTAAAAAAAACCCAGAGCAGAATCCCACATCAGATACCTAATTTTTCCCCTTTGACGGTCAGCTTTAAAGATACTGTCCAACTAGCACAGTAACCATGCTGACACCAAGTAGTAGTTCTCCAGGCAAAGTCACCCTGTGAATCACAGACTAGATGTAATATTGTGAAGATTGTTGCAGTGCTTCCAGCTCGTGATGGCATGCCACCTACCAGTTGTTTCTGAAATGTCTTGTTAATATCTGAACTAGATTGTAATCTCCTAGATACAGGAACAGTTTCTTCCTGTTTGTTAAGCACTGAGTTTGGGATTTGCAAAGGAGTCTAAAGGAGTGGAAGAACTTTGTAAACTTGTGTTCAAAAATAAATCAAGCTTCACCCTACTGTCTCTATTTCATGGGCCAAGCGCATTGCCCTTGGGGGGCCTGGCTCACAGCCCAGGGCAGGGCCAGCTGAGAAGTGGGTGGTGGTAGCAGGACTCTAATCCTAGGAGGTGAAAGGTGGCCACCAGCCATGAAAATGGGAGATTTTACAAGAACATTAGGGCAAAAGAAAGAAAATGTTATGCCTGGAGGGAGCTGTGCACACCTAGCAGTGGCTTAGGCCTAGCTTTGTCTTTATTTCTCGTCTTACTCAGAGTGCCTATCTGGTTAGTTACCCTTTTACAGGAGGTTTCAGCGAACATTCTCAGTTCATTTATTGTACCAGTAAATGTTGTCACTGTCTCAACTTAATATGAAACATCTGAACACTGTATAAGACAATACACTTGAACCGAACAGCACTTTCAGGTAGAATACTCTAGCTGCAACATTTGTGAGAAAGCTTCCTATGTGTACAGGATAGAACAGGTTCTGTTGCTCTCTCTCTCTTCACTCTCTTTCCTAATTCATTACCTCCCCAAAATGAAACTTCTCTAACTCCAAGAAGATTTGGATTCAGTAATAACCCTCAGTAACAAGAAGGGTCATTGCAAGAAAGAATTACAGACTCATAAGGGCTAAACAGCCTTCCGTTTTCCTTGGAAAAATCCACTTACCCTCTTTACACACTCAGGACTTCTCCACTACATCAGTTGCCAGACAGACAAACTGCAGGTCTAGCTTCACCGGGAACATTCAGAGCTAAGGGTAATTATCATCACCTCCTCCATCTGTTTCCCATACCAAGGTTGGATAGGGCTGACTTCTGGGGGTTTCTTGTCTTAGGCTGCCAACCTCCTCCAGTGTAGGCCTCTTTTACAGATGGGAAACTGAGGCATAGAGAGGTTAAGTGATTAGCCCAAAGTCAGACAGGAATCCTGTGGTGGTGTAGGGACTTGAACCCACGTCTCCCTGCCCTAGGCCAGTGCCTTAACTCCCAAACCATCGTTTGTCTCCAGGATTAGTAATTATCAAAGCTAAGTAATGTATAACCCCCTATCATGTGGTATCTCAATATAAAGTTACTTCATTTGAATTGCATTTTGTTTTCAAGTCCCTTGGAAATAGACATTTTGATAGTGACATCATCTAACTCAAATAGGCTTAGAACTCTAAAAGTTTTATAGCAGCCTAAAGGCACTATAGTAAATTTATAAGGGTCAGCTCATCTATTGATTTTAAGATTTGTCAGCCTCAAATTGCATTACAAAATCTAATTTCCTGAAGCAGTCACCCATGTAGTTTAAGGGGAAGTTTTAAAAGATGGAGGCATTACAACATCTAATGACTTGTTAAGAACTTATTGATAATAATAAAGCTGACTAGTTACTGTATTTCTGTGAAGATATTACAGCCAAATATTCTTTCCTACATCTTCCCTTTCCCTACCTTAGAACACAAACAAAATTATCCCTCATAGACAGCAGTATATTTTTCTTCTCTACTCCAGAAACCATTTAGTAGATAAGCTATTAAACCAGAGTCCTCTTTTCCAGAGGAGGGGAGGGTTACAACTACCATACTACAGTACCCTACTTATTACATAATTACGAAGCCTAAACTGTCTTTAATAACAGCTCATTGCTGCCACCAAATGACATCCATTCACTTACAGCCACCTTATTTTTTTTAACCATGTCCTTAAGTGATGTGTTTTGTGCACCTGCTTTCTCCTAATTGTTAACTGGATTTCCCTGTGTCATCTGATCTCTGGTGATTAAGTAGCCTTCTAACCATAAGCTCAAACAGCTGAGTCACCACCACCTCCATGAGGTAGTACAACATCAACATATAATGTGCTCATAAAGGGCAGCTTGTTGTTTAGGTGGGGGTGGGGTTAGTTGTTCTGCTCAGTAACAACATGGAGGAGGACATGGTAAGCTGCTAATGGTCTAGGTTTTTATGCAAACATGTGCTTTATTATAACAGTTCTTTTATCACTATGAAGTTAAGAGCCCAACCAGCCTCTTAGTACTTGGATTGATGGTCTGTAGAATGCTAAAGGATAGGAGATGTGAAAGAAAGTAATAAGTTAGTTTGAGGAGCCTAGAAGGAAAAGAAGGGAGAGATTTGCTGGCCAGTGGAGAAGAACAGATTTTTAAAATTAAAGCATTTAGGGATATATCTGATAGCTGTATAAAAGGCCATATTGATTTAAAAAAATCTCTAGAGAGAGAGAAAAAACCTGTCCCTCCCCCACTTTAGGGTCCTGACACACATGAGGGGAACAATAAATCATTTCTTTTTTCTTCTTTCAGAAAATTAGAATGCTCTCCCCTAGAGCCCTCTCCCTTCATCCACTACTCCCTACCCACAGTGGGGACAGAAAGTCTATTACAAGGCACCTCCCATTCTTTCTCCAGCTGAGTGGCCTCCTCCATGTGTGTCTCAACTGGAGATGACAATGCCTGGTGGGAACAGTGGCCAGTTCTCTTTTCACTGCAAGAACAGGTTTGCCCAACACCAAACATCAGAAGGGCAATAAAAGGGCAGGGGATAGGTACTCCTTTACATTATGCTGTGAAGCTTCAATCCATCCTTTATTGGCTGGTTAAGGCAGTTTTGTAAACACATATAGTTCACTCTTTGGGTATAATATCTGCGTCTTAAGCTATCTGCAGGGCTGGTTTGTGTCTTATGTTCCTAAAATTTCAGGCTTCAGCTGGTCACCTGTAGGGCTCAAGAAAGGTTGTTGTTTTTCCCCCCACCCCAATGTATTCACGATTTGAGGTGCTTTTTGTTTGTTTTTTGTTTAGTTTTTGGTCTTCATTCTCTGAAACATCAAAGATGGCCATTGCTGGAGGTGGGGTGAGCAGGTTCATTTACCTTTTTGAAAACAAAAGGCATTTCATTCTAGAAGCTTTGGGCAGATGGGATAAATAAGATGTTGGATTTGCTGAAACTGTTGTCAGATAAGCACAGAAATTTTGTCTGGGATTCACCTCTGCCCCAGCAGAACATTCCCTGTGCCTCACTATCCAAGGTCAAGTGTACAAGTGCCTATGGACTAGCAATACAACATGCATGGAAGATCCTGTTACTCAAATATCAGAAGTCTTAATTACAGTGTAATGAACTGGCAAGGAGACTGCCCAAAGTAGCCATCTTGTTCATATCTATAAGAGACTGATTAGATGTGGTTTCCCTATCTAATAAAACTGAAGTACATTTGCTAATTTTTACCAAGAGGCTGACCAAACTCCAGGGTAATTTGAGACCGTGATTCACTCTCTACATCTATAGTCACCAGTGTTATTACATGCTGTGTGGTGTTATCCACAATGACACTTGCTGGTGACAGAGAATGCAGCTGTGCAAGGAGAATTCCCACAGAAGATACTTTGCCTGATCCAGCAGCTACACAAATCTTTATCTAGTTAAACTAATGTTGTACTCTAGTAAATACAGTAAAACATGAGCATAATAGTACCACCATAAATCTAAGTTAATTCTCCAGTAAGTATTCCATCATATTTGTAACACTCCAGGCAATACAGTGTTATGCTTACATCCATTGCACGAAACTTGGATACTATAACAGCTGTTGTCACCAGTTTCAGTAAATTTAAATTTGGTCTAGTGATTTTTTTTATTTTTTTATTATTTTTTTTTTTTAAGACTCTTGTCATGCTCTCATGTCTTCCCTCCCCCACTGTCTCTTCAAGATGTACTTAAAGAATATTACTTTGGTGTTACTTTTTATTTTGTTCACTTACTGTTTAATCTGCAAAAATAAAAATTTCTCACTGGATTACCTCTTCTGTTTACCAGTTCAAATTATATGCCTTTCTCCTGTAGTTTCTTAGCAGGTGAAAAGAATGTCAAAGAGCATTTGCTTGTTCCATTTTTTTAGAGTTGAACTTGTATAAAAAGGAGAAATTTTCCAAATGGGGAGGTTCCATCCTTTAAAAGTGCATTTGTCTTTTTTGTAGAATACATAGATCCTGTCATTCTAGCAGAGGAATGGGATTTGGGAAATCTGAGTTCAGTTCCTGTGTCTACCCCAGAGTCCATGTGACCTTGAGCTAGTTACTTAATCTCTATGTCTTCCTCTATAAAATGGGAATAATAGTTCCTTTCTCCTACTCTCTTTTGTTTGTTTAGATTGTAAACTTTTCAGGACAGGGACTGCCTCTTACTTACGTCTACATACATGACCGAGCAGAATCTTGGTTGGATTACTGTAATAAAAATAATATAGTACTATAACCTGGGAAGAAGATATGGTGTGTGCAAAGACTGGAGGCTATGGTAAATAAGATCAAACTAAATATCCTGTAGTTTGGTTTTGGAAATTGAATAAACATTTCTTCTAAACATAAACATCTTTTCAAGTAAAGGGGGGTAAATGGCCCTGCTACCCTGTGTATTCATCTCTAGTCATCAGAGCTAAATGGATGTCTGGCCCTACATTTTAGCCAAAGGGGAAAGGATACTAGTCATGCTATAAATTTTGTTACCCAGGGGTGCGGGAAACCCCATTCCATTAACTTATCAGTGCTTAATGATAACATGTATTATAGTTCAAGGACTGTTCTGTTTCTAGCTGCAGGGTTGCATAAATCAGTGGTTCTCAAACTTTTGCATTAGTGACCCCTTTCACACAGCAAGCCTCTGAGTGTGTTTTCCACCTCCCCCCATAAGTTAAAAACACTTTTTTTTTTAATATTTAACTCTATTATAAATGCTGGTAGATAAGCAGCATGACCCCCCCCCCCATGTAATAACCCTGTGACCCCCTGGGGGTCACAACCTCCAGTTTGAGAATCCCTGGCATAAATCTATAGTTCTTGCCTTCCAGAAGTTGCAACCCTGAATTTCTTCTTTCCGGTTGAAGATACCAGCTTATTATCTAGCGGTGGTGTGGTGTGTGTGTGGTTTTTTATGGAGCTGATCAGCAGTTACGTGGTTTCTAGCAAGACATGATGTTCTGCAAATAATGAAGATTCAGCAGCTGTCTTTGGTCTAGTGGTAGTAAACCTGAGCATGTCACTGTTGAAGAAAGTGATAGTAGCTGCATTAGAAAGCAACGATTTATGAAGAGTAGGACTCTAATTCTTCATGTTCAAGTTTTAAATCTTATGAACTATGTACCATGTTATAAGTTCCCAAGTGAGGCATAACTTCGTTTCAGTTTGCTAGCCTATTACCCCCCTGTGGAGGAGTTAGCAGGTGGGCATCGGGCTGCAGCAGTGTCTAGACAGATAACTTGCACTAGGGCAGCAAAATGATTGTTGGACTCAGTAAATTTGTATAATTTTAGTGTAAAACAGTTACTCATAACTTTTATCAATAATTTTAATGTATTTTTGCATACTAACAGTATTGCAATCTGAAGTCATTTAGATATTTGACAGCATTCTTGAGATGCTTTTTCATTATACCGGGATAGGATAGGGCTGAGTTACTAACCTGTGTCTGAGGAGCGGGATTACTGGCATTAACCCAAAATTTGAGCTCCTCATATAAACCTGACAGGCAATTGTTTTATTAAAGCTGACGTGTTGAATGGGACTCTCTAAAGATATTCTTTACCTGTCTCATTGTGTTAAAGTGGGGAAAGGAAAAGGGGGCCGAAGAGAGACGGGACTGAGTGAGGGTGAGAGATGGCAGGTGGAACAGAATATCTGTACTGGTTTCATGTATTGAACCGCCCAGCTTAGCTGATGTAGACCGCATAACAAGAAAGAGTTGCTAAGAACAAATCTCTATTGTTCCCTGTCATCTTTAAATGAGTGTCAAAGTAGGCAGGGGGGCTTTGACCGTTAACCGCACAATTTAGCTTGCCTGTTGTGTCCGGTAGGCCCCACCTCCTTGGAGTTTCTCAGATTAGAAAAGAAGGCCTCAGTCCCTTATAAATGGGCCAACTCTTCTCCTTTGTGTGCAGACTGCCCAGTGTGAAATCTGCAGTGACGTTAAATGTTTTCTAATGAATAATTACTGAAAGGAAATGTAAGAATATATGTGTAATGGATTGTAGGGCATTAAAATGTTTTATTTTGCGCACAAAAATGTTGTCCTTCACAAGCACCACGATTGTTTCAAAAAGCCTTTTGTGTGGGTTTGATTCTCAATGGATTATCTGTGAGCTCTTACATTTCGAATAGAAATCAAAAGGGTCCTTTGGCAAACTAATGTTTTTCAAAATGGCAGCCATGAAGCCCATTTAGTATTTAAAGTTTGGGTTTTAAAGAAATGTTTGAACTCTGGAGATTTTCTCACTTTTTTTTCTTTCTTTTGATTTTTGAAAGTGAAGTAGTTCACCTCGACCTCCCTTCTATTCAGAAGGACAGACAGTCACCCTTTAACAAGTCTATAGTAGACTATTCCCTAGATACAGACAAGAGGCCTCAAGAATTGTTGGCATTTCTCTGGGCTGTTGATTAACCTGAAAACCTTCTTATTCTGTATTCTTTTGAAAAGAAATTAGGTTACAATGTGTACATGTTTTCCACAATATAATTGTATTTATGAATTCTGTTCCTTGAAAACTGTGTACTGTAGTTCAGATATTCTAGTCGCTTGTTCCAGGGCTAAGATGTAAGCTTCTTGCAGTGTTGTTGAACTGCTCAGCAGTTGTAGAAGAAAACTGAAATGTAGTTTAAATGTGAAAAATGTTATGGGGATATCTTGTATGGGCCACAGACTCATTGAAGTTGAAAATGCACAATTGTTGCTTGTATTTGTAAAGAATGCATTGTTCATGTTACAATCAGAAGTTCATTAGGACAGCTACATAAAGTATTAAGAATTATTTCCCTTTCCCCCGGATTTTCAGTGTAGTCTTGTCTTCTAGCGAAGATTCTAACTTGTCTCAAACAGGCATGAGAGTTGAGGTTTTGATTTGGTGGGTAAATTTTAGAAGTCTTTAACATTACTGACAGTGCCAAGGGTATATAAGGATTTCTAAATAATCCTTGGAAGAATTTTGTCATAGAAACTATCTTTAGAAGGAGGGTAGAAGGCCTTCAGTGCTTATTGTGGAGAGAGAGATCGCTAAGATTTCGGGACTCTTTATTGCAGTTTTTATATTGACCCATAGAGCGCTGCCAATATTTAACAAGGGGCTTCCAAGTTCTGTCTCCTTCTTAGTCTCTCTGATAAATCTTGTGAACCAGGGATGCATGTGTTGGCAGAGGAAGGGTGAGAGTGTGAGTAATATTATAGCACATTTATTCACTGTGTGTCACTTGCAATATAGTGAAGACCTTATTTAAGAGCTTAGGGGTTAATCTTTAAGGAGGAACATTTTTATAATTCTGCCATTTGGTGCAGTGTGGTCCCCTCCACCTGTTTGAAAAGAAAAGTAGCCTGAAGATATGTGTTTGAGCCACAAGGCTGTGCCCAGAGTATCCAGAGGGGGCGTGTCTCTACCAGAGGAGGAAACCACCCTACACTTGCCATCAGTTCAGCTTTCGAGTTTTAACCTGGGGCTCCAAGAGCTCCCTTCAAGCACATGACAATGGATATGCTCATGGAAGAGGATAGATTTTTACAGCCCTGGGGAGAGGGAAGGGGACAGGGCCCCATCTATCTCCAGAACAGGGACTACACAGGCAGTCGCACTGTGAGCTTCTCTTGACTAACCCTCCAGTGTGCCTCAGCCCTGACCTTGAGGCAACTGCTAGGGGGGTGAAGGGGAGAGTACACTTGCCAAAGCCTACTCAGTCCTTAGTGAGTCTGCAGGCCCTACAGCCAGGGAGACTGGCTAGTGTGCTCGCAAGACTTTTTTTCTTCCTGTCCCCTTTATTAATAATTAATTAATAATGAATAAAAGTGTTCCACTCTCTGGTTAAGCTCTGTCACTGCCTCCCTAGTCAGCCTCTTTCCTGAGGCTTAAGCGAAGGAGGCAGGTATATAATCTGGGAAACTTTCCTGGTGCATCTCTAACATAGGAGCGATCCATGCAACTGAGGATCTGAGGCTGTTCTCATTAAAGTCAATGGGAAAACACCCACTGAGCTCAATGGGAGCAGGGGCGCTATCTATGGCAACACCACCTGTTGCAATGAAGATGCATACTTCTCATGTCCAAGACTAAGCAGACATAGTGTCAGGAAGCAGCACCGCTAATGAGAGGAGCTGTGAGATCATCTGTCTTGAGCATAACCAAGGGGCTTGACCTTATTTTCACTTGTGATTTCAACCAGACGCCCCAGAAGGCTAACTGTACTAAATCCCTGTACCACTAGCCTTTCTATTTGTTTACATCTCAAGGGTAGACTGGTGAAAGAGCTGGAAAGGGGTCTTAAATGTTTGGTATCATGACCAGTTTCTCAGGATGGCAGCCAGTCTTGGAGATATGCAAAACCATCAGTAATTGGGCTCTGCCAAATTTGTGTGTCAAACCTGAAATAGGACATTCTAGCTCAGTGTAAAGCTTGTTACTCGGATATTAACACATCTTATTGACCTAGGGAATCCCACTATTTCTATAAGATCAGGAGACCTTGCTTCTATCCATCATGAAGAAGTGTTTCAGCCAGTGAGTGAATTTTATTTTAAGCTGGCAAAAGTAGAAGAGGGCCTCTTGCTGAGACAAAAAGCTAGTTTGTAGCCACCAAAAATCTTAGAGAGTGGAGAAGGTAGAAAAATTCAGGGCATGTGTGCTTAGTGTGTTGCTTGGGACTACTTATTTAATCCTGCCCCGCAATATCCACTCCCACATTGTTTCTTGCTGCTTTATCCCACTGTCACTCGCAAAAACCTTAGATCCCACACATCCCACAGGAGACCGATTCCTCCATGCTACTAGAACAAACATGGTCAGTTGATACATTTTATATAAAAGAATTCAGACACAATTTTTACCACTAAAAGAATAAAACAAATCTTGCTTAAACCATGTAAAAAAAAATACTTGAACTCTGCTTACAATAGACATCAAATCTTTCTATCCCTGGCTTAAATTTAAGTATTAAAACCTTTTATTTAAAAAAAAAAACTTGCTTTACATTCATAAAATTCTATTTATGACAAACTGATGAGAAGTTTACTGTTTTCCCACAAATTACCTCAGTGTTTTTTGCCTACCCAATCCCACCTGCAGCAAAGTACATTTTATCCACTCCTGTTATTATGGTGGCAGTCCTATTGTGAAGGTGCTCTTCTTCCTCTTTGCCAGGGACTACTGAGAATATTTTCCCCACCTCTAGCACCTACCATTGACATTTGGCTTTTACTCAGAAGGTATTGTGATAGCTAGTTCCCAAGGGACATAATTAACAGCAGCAGCACAGGTGGCAATGTGACATGCTTTACTAAATCTGGTCTGGTTGGCAAGCCAGAAATTTGTACAGCCTGTCAACTGCACTGCAGTGACTTTAGCCTACTTTATCTTGGTAAATTTGGTAGGGGCGGCTATAGCAGATAAAACTTCATCAAGGAGTGGCAGGAAGTGTGAGCTGTACTGCATAAATCAAACTCCCTAAAATCAAGTCTCATAGGATTGATCTGTAATCTAAGGAAATCTGACTGCTATCCAGGTAGACTGTGGTGTTGTAGTGAAATCAGCTAGGTGATCAGTATTACAAATTAACTGAACAGTCAGCCAAGTAGTAGCCATGTTGGTCCCAAGATATTAGAGACAAGGTGGGTGCGGTAATATCTTTTATCAACTTCTGCTAGTGAAAAAGCAAGCTACACAAAGCTCTTCTTCAGGTCTGGGAAAGATACTCAGTGCCACAGCTAAATAGGAGGTGGAACAAATTGTTTAGCATAAGTAGTTAACACATTCTAAGAGACCATCAAGGTGAAGTGGCCTGTTAGCAACCTCAGTCTCAAACTGAAGTAGGTAAAGCAAGATGGAGGTGGGTTAGGAGCATTGTGTAGTGGGATCTAGCATGTTGTTTGGTGCTGCTATTCCTGCCTCAAGCATGTGCTCTCAGGCCCTCACTTTCATGGGCACTAAAATTATTTGTGAATCTGTAGAACAATCTTGTGTGATGGCTCAACAATGTTAATTCCTGCATATATTAAAAATAAAGCTTAATACTGGTCTGAATACAGACCTGAAGTGAGTAACCAGCTGATCTTATAGTAACCCTTGTTCTTCTTCAACCATACCATCCTTGACAGGTTCCAGAGTAGCAGCCGTGTTAGTCTGTATCCGCAAAAAGAACAGGAGTACTTGTGGCACCTTAGAGACTAACAAATTTATTAGAGCATAAGCTTTCGTGGACTATAGCCCTCTTCTTCGGATGCATATAGAATGCCATTTTGCATACCATCCTTGTTGTTACTCTCACTCCGTCATATATAGCACCTAGGCCCCAATGCCGTAAGGCATCCTGTTAAAGTGAGTGAGATTTGGTGTGGGGTTTTCTTGTAGCCCACTGTTTAGGGCAGAGAACTTCTCTTCACATCAGTTCTGAATGATGTCCCGCACACTTTCCAGTGCTTTCAAAATAACCAATCTAACACTGTGTTCCCCTAAAACAGACGTGACCGTCCCTCTCTACACTGTACCGCCACAGAGAAGAAACAGCCATAAAAAGCACAGCACTTCGCTTTAGAGCCAGTTGGGAAATTAAAAATACACAAACTTTTAACACAGTGGCAATATTTTAGCAAAACTTCTTGTGGATTTTTTCCGTTTGTTTGTACCAAAATCAAACTCTTCTTCTTGGAGGTGGATGAAGAATCTAAACCTCTCCAGAGTTTGGTTCTTTTTGGAACTCTCTTTGCTTCTCATAATCTTCAAATGTTGAAAAATAAATCCCAGTGGGGGATAAAACAACTGGCTTTGTGGCTAAACTAGCCAGTTAAATGAGTAAGAATAGATTCCCCGAGAGAGCTCACATTTCAGTAAATCAGAAGAATCCTTGATTCTTATAGGTAAGCAGTGAGGAGAGATTTCAGAATGGCAGGTTAGTGAGTATCCCTCATTTACTAGGTGAAGATGGGACTTCATCTGAATAATTAGCATTGGATTTGGAAAAATCCCACCTTAACTAACATGATCATTAAGAAATGAGTTTGCCATCATTTGAGCCAAACACAGTGGTGAGTCAATGCTGCATGAATCTCAGCACAGTCTAGCCCAGAAATGAGTGCAGGATCTATGCCCAAAGGGGAACAGAGTGTCAATTGCCAATATGCTAACTGGTAAACAAAATAAATTAAGGAAACCTGATCAGCTAGGCAGCTACTGTGATTTCAAGATTAGTCATGTGTTGGTGTTCCTGGGCTTGGAGTGAAGACTGGCTCTTTGCATTCCATACTGAGCGGATGTTCTAGAATACTATCAAAATTCCTCTTGGAAGTGCACACAGACTGTTTGTCATTTTAAACATTATCTCATTAAATGATAAACTCTCTTAACCTGGTTACAGTACAGTAGCTGCCTGACAAAAGTAGCATGAAAAATTAATGTCACCAGCAGTTCAGGGGCAAAAAATAAGGGGAAATGGCTTATATTGTGATATGGTTTGGGTTCTGAACTTCCTTAGGTCAGCCATGGGTTAAGGCCTTCAGTATCCGTTTTCAGTTCTGTTTGGTTTGGCAGAGTGGTGTCAGTAGCAGACTTGTAAGACACTTCTTTAGTTAGCTAAACACATGCAATGTTTATCAAGCAGCAAAACACCTAAAATATGATTTGCATCTTAAACCCCCCTTTAAGAATCACTTTACCCTGGGAGAAATGTTAGACAAGAGATCATTCTATTTAAGCCTTTCCATTTTTGCTACTTAGGATAAGGAAAGTCTTATGCAGGTAACAAGAAGAGGTCAGTGAAAGGGAAGCTAGGGGTAGGTGTTGGTGCACATACAATAAACAGTAAGATGAAAGAACAGGCTGTACTTTGCTGAGGGGAGGATCCAAAAAAGAATGATCGCAATGTAATACATCTAGCCACCTGTATGAGACTTTAAAGACGGTGCTCAGATACCAGTGACACATGGGATACATGTCGAGCCCCAGACAGATCTCTAGAACCCCAGAACTGAACAGCTCAAGTGAGTTGAAGATAATCCAAAATTAGTGACAGCTGAATTAGGATATTCAGGAATAGTTCAATGGAAAATACTGTGGTTTGTTACTTATTGGGAGATACCAGTGCAGCCTATCCCAGCACAGCCATGGCTGAATGTGTGTAGGGAAAAGAGTAGTGCAATGCCATTTTCTTCCAGTTAAGGTCAATATTAAAGTGTGAACTGAGAAGGTGCTGAATGCTTCTGATTGGAGAAATCCAGGACTAGGCTTCTTTAACTTCCACACCGTAGCCTGCTCACTGGTTTCCATTTACCTTCTCACCCTGGCAGAGAAACTGCTCTGATCAATTAGAATTTTTCCCAAAAGAGAGACTTTTTCTAGTCCATGGCTAGTGGGACTGGGCCATTCCTCCGCATTCAGTGTTGCACAGATGGGCTTGCAAAGTCTTTTTCTCAGCTGGAAATACAACCTGAAGAGTTTGGGTTTAAGCTTTGTGGCTAGATGCAAACCCTAAACTTCAGGTTCACTTGTCCCCTCCCCCATCAAAATCCTTTTTTCATGAGATCCTACAGTCTGAATGAAATGTGTTTTTGATTTGATGCATTCATTTCCTCTCATTGTCATCACCCTGGAACAAGTAACTTCTGATCAGTGCATGACCTGTGCTACTAACAGCAACTCTGTTAACTCTGATAAACTCTTGCATAATTTGGCCACGTCTTACAAAAGTTGCTCTCCTTCCTGGCTGTATTTGTGTATTCCTGTTGGTGGAACCATGTTCCAATCAAAATTGCAGCAAGGTTTTAAGAAAGTCCAGATGATTAAAATGAGAAAGCATTCCTTTGTTGATTGGTGAAGAAAGTAGCCAGGGGGGAAAAACAAGACCTACCAGGTAAAACTTTATCCTATATGTTCTGTGGCATGAATATAGAATGTGTATTTAAGAATGTAAATATTAATCACCTCTTTAGAGGCCAACTCATACAGATAAACAGTGTAGGGTGGTATTGCCAAAAAGACTGTGTTGCCATGGCAGGTAAATAGTATAATGGCTAACGAGGGTCAGGCTGGAGACGCTTGCCTACATGCTCGGGGTTTTACTGATCGCCATATTTGGGGTCGGGAAGGAATTTTCCTCCAGGGTAGATTGGCAGAGGCCCTGGAGGTTTTTCGCCTTCCTCCGCAGCATGGGGCAGGGATCACTAGCAGGAGGGTCTCTGCCAATTGAAGTTACTAAACACAGGATTTGGGGACTTCAACAGCAGAGTCAAGGGAAAGGGTAGGGACGGCTTTGTGGCCTGCAAGATGCAGGGGGTCAGACCAGATGATCATAATGGTCCCTTCTGACCTTAAAGTCTATGAGTTTGTTTCATAGTGGAAAGATGTCACTTATTATTAGTCTGTTGTGACAAATTGGGGATTTCCCCTTATGTTGGATGTGAGCCTATGAGTTTTACTGTTTTGCATGAATACTGTGTGCCTCAGTTTCTCTGTGTGCTGCATCAGTGTCTAGGCGGTGGGAATAAGGGGGTGTGACTTTAGCTGAGACCTTCAGAGGCAGGTGAGGCTGCTCCAGCGGCCTGCACGTAGGCTATGGCCGGTGCCCTTCATAACCTGAGACCCAGGAGGGGGATGCAAGCAGGTGATGACCAGGTGACACTTTGCCTGGGAGGCAAGACAAAGACCAGGAGGAGGAGCAACGGGGAATGTCTGAGGTTGGGTTGCTTGAAGCTGGGCAGTCTGACTGGGCATCTGGCCCAGGATTTCCCCAAGATGGACTTGGCTGAAAGTCGCTGATTTCTGTGCTCACCGGTTCTGTTCTATGCTGTGTTCCTGTCGACTAATAAACCTTCCGTTTTATGCTGGTTGAGAGTCACTGCTGACTGCGGACTTGGGGTCCAGGGCCCTCTGGCTTCCCCAGGAGCCCAGCACGGGCAGACTTGCTGTGGGAAGCACATGGTGTGGAAAGGGATGCTGAATACTCCGAGATCAGATCCAGGAAGGTTGAATCTGTGTAAGCTTCTTGCCCTGGTGACAGTCTGCTCACAGAGAGGAGGCATGCTACCCCAGAGTCCTGACTGGCTTCATATGGAGGAGTTCCAGAGCATTGGCCCGCTGACTCCGTGACAACTGTATTCCCAGATAATGTTGAATAGCATTTGAAAGGAAGGGGAACATCAAGAGGACAGTTCTTGTGACTAGATCATAAACACATATTTGTCTTGGTTTTTTTTTTTTATTATTTCTGGCATACTGAAGCTTGTGGTTCATATCTTTCCTGACAAGAACATTCCTGCAGAACAAGCTTTTACTGAATTTGGATGTTACTGTGACATCTATAACCAAGTGATACAAAACTGGGTATGAATGCTCTCCTGTGTTTTGTAGATGTTCCAAACAGACTGAATCAAGTTGCTGCTTTGTTCCAGTCAGAATGATCATTCTTAATATAGTATTGAAAGAGATCAGAATGAACTAATTTTTGTGAATTCGTAACCCCTTGTCAACTTGCTAGTGGTCAATATGTTCACTGGACACATCATTTAAAATTGAAGGGTAAGAAACCTAATGCAATCTGTAAATCAGAACAGAATATCTGTATCCCAGTCATGGGAAATACCTTTTATTCTAAAAGTATTTTCCAAGGTAATAAGTCAAAAATGAAAAGTGCAGGGAAATGGAGAGGCCTTTTGCTCAGCAGTAGCCCTGGCACCGTCTCAATCTGTTTTGAGAGGAGAACGCTAGCCAAGACAGCATTGTTATCTCCATATCATTCCAAAAGTGCAGTGTCTCCAGCAAGACCACTCCGTTGTATCTAATAATCTTTGCATCGTTACGTCCAGAACGCTTTCCTTGGTGTGTGGAGACATCTGCTGTCCAGATTTAAAAAGGTTGTTCCTCATCTGCTTGTATGAGGCTTAAAAAATGTCATCTGACTCAATGCAGCAGATGCAAGTTAGTTTTTCCAAGGAAATAAAAATTAAGGTCAGATGCAGCACCCATTTTTAGGAAGATCCTTTTTTTATATTTTTTAAAGTAGTCCCAGCTGTTGTAGCTGGAGCAGCTCACCTGATCTCCTTGTATCTAAACGAAACCAACTCAACTGGAAACAGTTCAGCTGACTCAGGCACAGTGATAGTGACTTGTTTTAAATTAATCTTTAGTGGCTCATCTGGGTTTAGGAACCAGGTTTGTCTAGCTTCTAGGCAATTGTGTTAAGTTCTAGAGAACCCTATGTGGAAAACGGAGCTTTTTTTCCCCCCCTTTCTATCTGACCTTTAATTTTTCTGGACAACAATCTGTTATTGACGCTCAGATCTTCATTCTAACTGTCAAATCTTGAGTAGGCTCTGAGTTCACAGTAATGCGAAGCTAATTGTCACTGTGCTGATAAGCCCACGTCAGGATTGAATTTCTCACTGGTTAGAAAAATGCAGTGTTATTAAACTCCAGTTTGAGGATCTTCCTACTATTCTATGTTGATGACTGTTCCAACTGAGCTCTCGTTCTGTAGGGCAGCTTGCTTTACTGCAGCCTATTCGGGTACAAACAACCTAGGAGAAGATTTCATACCTGGGGACTGTCTGTCAATCAGATAGAAATATGCATCCTTTACCTTTTACATGATTGTCATCATTCTTCTCTTGCTAATTACCAAAGCTGGGTTTGTGCTGAAATTAAGGCTGCTTCCGTCTGCTTCACTGTAGGATCGGTTAGCAAATTTTAATGCTGAATTGGCAGCATTGCTGCCATCTGTATCTATCTTGGGTACTTATGTCTCCCATTACACTATCCTACCTGAGCACCTCACAGTCTTTATTGAAATTCTCTTCACAATAATGCTGGGACAGGACACTGCTGTTAGCTCCATTGTGCAGATGGAGAACTGCGGCACACATAGTGGGAGATTTGCCCAAGGTCACATTGGGAGACTTGAACTCGGATCTCTTGCATCCTAGGCTAATGCCTTAGCCACTGGACTGTGGCTACAGAGTGGGATGTCAAAACACAGGATTCTGACACCACCACAGCACCAAGCAGGCTATTAGGCTGGGAAGGAAGGAAGTCTTTATTAAGTCATTAATTGCTGAAATAACAAAAGGGTCCAGAGCTTCAATAGAGGTGGATTTTTTTTGTTTTGTTCCAGTGTGAAAGCTCCCCCTTCAGAAAAAGGAAAGGATCACACATGTATAACTGAGCTACTTTCTTTGCATTGTAGAAAGAAGAGGTGGGTGATAACCACAGCCAGCTGAATATGGAAGGGGCTCTGATCGCCCGGGACAGAGTTGGGGTACAGGACTTCGTTCTTTTGGATTCCCACACCAGTGAGGCTGCTTTCTTGGACAACCTTCGCAAGCGATACAGAGAGAACCTCATCTACGTAAATCTGCATGCTTTTATAACTTCATCTTTCATGGCAATGCTGGTACTTGTGTCTAGAAGATAGTGTGAACTAAAATGTAATTGTGGGAAGGTGACATGCCTCAGACTACAACCTGCTTACAAGTCAGATCTAAGAATAAGGCCAAACGGGGCATCTCTGTGGAACCATTGTATTGGGATGATCAGAGTTCCAGGTGGACTTAATGTCTTTTGTCACTGCAGTGTTGACTTGTTGGAACAGAGTGATTTATCTCCCCAAGAATATGGCTTTCTAATGCTTGTGGTCTGCTATACAGGGAGGGGTTGAAAGATGTTTGCAGTATTTGGCAGGCTGACTGCCCCGTTTGCCCTTTAGATTAAAAAAACCCGAAACCTGTAACTTCTGTGGATGGTATGGTTTATGTTCAGGGTGTCCGAGTGGTGTGTAATAAATAACAAAGGAACATGAAATGCCAAGCCAGCACAAAGAATGCTCTGAACTGCAGGATGAAAATTTGCTAGGTCTTAATGGCCTTGTTTTTTCAAAGGTGCTGAGCACCCACAATGCAATGTTTTTGCTGTGCAGAACTTAAATGGTAGAGAATCTTACCAAACCTCTCTTCTGTTAGATGAAGCTCAATATTTTGATGAGGCAAGTGGGGAAAAAATGAAAGGACTTGATGGAATGTGGAGTGTCAGTTGTTACTAGGTTCTAAAGTGTTGTGTAACTTTGGCTCACTGAAATGTTCTAAAATTAAGGCAATTAGACTTGCACCTTGAAACCTGAGATTTGTTCATCTGCAGGGCTCAGGAAGGAATTCTTTCTTTCCATATACAGTCTTATGAAAGAATTGGACCAACTTTGGTTGGGGAAAGGTACAAGCTTTTGAGTTACAGAGAGCTCTTCTTCAGGTCTGGGGAAGGAAGCAGAGTAGAAAGAAGAGCTCTGTGTAGCCTGCAAGCTTGTACCTTCCACCAGCAGAAGTTGGTCCAACAAAAGATATTACCTCCCCCACCTTGACTCTTTCATATCCTGGGACCAACACAGCTACTACACTGCAGACATGCACAGTTTTAAGTAACCACCAGATGGCTTATGAATTTAGCTTTCCTATGAAGCATCAGCATCGCATCTGGAGAATAACAGACTTTCAATGATTTAACAAAACAGTGTTAGTTATGGACAAATATGTTCCTATGTTAACTGGAATATAAATATGAACCAAATCCCAGAAGCATCAAGGGACAGTGGTATCAAAAGTCTCAATTATTAAGACAATTAAAGGACTAAACCAATGTAATTACTTTACCAGCCAACCTTTAAATAAGGGTTTAAGTGTATGGGGTGTTAGAAATAAAACACAGAAATACTGAAGTCTTTGAAATCTTTGTTACAGAAAAGTTCCACATTTTCTATTTTGTCAGTTTTCACATGGTATGCTTGAGGTTGCCCTTCAGGAGAAGTCATTCCGTTTGTCTACGCTCTGTTCTTCCCTGTAGACATATATTGGTACCCTTCTAGTATCTGTGAATCCCTACAAAGAGTTGGATTTCTACTCAGTTAAACAGATGGAGATTTATCAAGGGGTCAACTTTTTTGAACTGCCACCACATATGTAAGTAGCACTAAATTCCCCTGCTTTCAGTTCACATAAACACTTTTTGACTTTCATAAGGTCAGGTCTAGCACTGTTTCTGTTGTGGTTTTTAATATTACAAACACTTTCAAACGTAATTGGTGGGAGAGGGGGAACTTTTCATAATAGCAATCTTAGCAAGTAACTTGATACACTTGCGGGGTTATTTATCAAATAACTTCAATTAGACAATATCATAGAACTGGAAGGGACCTTGAGAGGTCATCTAGTCCAGTCCCCTGCCTCATGGCAGGACTAAGTATTATCTAGTCTAGTATATGTCTCTGCAGAGTTGGCATTTGGATGTCAGAACTTGGAAGGAGGGTAATTTCAACTTAATATTGACACAGCTTTGAAAATTCAAATGTTTTGTGAATGTTAATCACTCTTCACAACTTCCCTGTGAGGGCATGTAAGTATTTATCTCCATTTTAAAGAGGGCTAAATTGAGGGGCCAATTTGTCAAAAGCTACAGGCAGGGGCAGCTCCAGGCACCAGTGCACCAAGCGTGTCCCTGGGGCGGCAAGCCCCGGGGGGCAGCCTGCCGGTCGCTGTGGGGGTGGCAGTCGGGGAGCCTTTGGCGGCATGCCTGCGGGAGGTCCGCTGGTCCCGTCGCCAAATTGCCGCCGAAGCCGTGGGACCAGCGGACCTCCTGCAGGCGTGCCACCGAATCTGCGTTACCAGCTGGACCTCCCGCAGGCGTGCCGCTGAAAGTCCCCTGACTGCCATGCTTGGGGTGACAAAATACATAGAGCCACCCCTGGCCACAGGGAAGAATGTGTGTCAGACAGGGCTAGAACTAAGGAATTTTTCTAGCGAGTCAGAGCTCAGCGCATGCCTTCCTCATGATGCCTTACCTGATGATGGGATGTCAGACCATCAGGGCTCAGCCAGGATGTGCCCTTGCATAATTCCAGGACTGAGTATATCCTTCCGTCAGTTTCTGAAACATTCCCTTTCACAGTCTCTGCCCTTCCTCCTGGCTCCGTGGGCTCCACCTATTCTCAGTGCTCCTAATTCTGCCTCCAGCCAGTTCTGGGAGCAGGAAGTGGGTTGAGGTCAAATTTCAAAGCCAGACGTTGATTTTTGGATTTTCTTCCCAAATGGGGGGGGGGGGGGAAGTGGGAAAGTGGTTGCACTAATTGTTACCTTTTAAAATATCTTCATGGGCAGAAGTTGGGGCTCACCAGCACGCTGCTTTTTAAAACAAATAAATGAAAATTTGAGGTTGGTCAGTCTCTGCCTTTGGGTCACGGACCTGCAGTGTGCTAACCTGTGCCCATAGCAGCGTGCACAGTCCAAATGGGTTCTGTTGCTAAAGCTCTTTCCCTCCATGTGCCTACCTCTCAATTTGAATTCATGTTTCCATTCTAAAGTTGTGAATCAGCAAATTTTCTGCTGGGAACATTGCTTGCCTGTCCAGTTCAAGGTCTGTAAATTTTAGCTGTCTCCAGTGTTAAGGAGCCTATGGAACATTTACTCCTGTCAGAGCTTTCTGCTAGCATTTTGTATGGCTGTTTCATATTGAGTAATTCTTAAAGCTGATTATTTTGTGTGTGTGTGTGTGTGTGTGTGTGTGTGTGTGTGTGTGTGTGTGACTCTCTCATTCAGATATGCCATAGCTGACAATGCCTACCGGGTAATGTGTGCTGAATACAATAACCACTTCATCCTCATCTCTGGGGAGAGTGGCGCTGGGAAAACAGAAGCCTCCAAGAAGATATTGCAGTACTTTGCAGTGACCTGCCCAACTACGGAACAGCTGCAAATAGTCCGTGATCGCTTGCTGCTCTCCAATCCAGTTCTGGAGGTAAAACAAAAAAATAATAAAAAACCCCTAATGGTGTACCATGCAGAGGAGATTGACTGCAACATTTCTCTGTATATCGAACTGAAATGTTTTGGATGTATGGAAGGAGAGGAGATCTAATCAGGAGAATGGCCTCCCGTTTGCAGGGATACTTGAACTAAGGTTACATTATAATGAAAGTAATTTCAGCCCCTTTGCAAGCACGTCCTTTCTGACTTGGAAAATGTGAAGGAATTGATGTAGGCCAATTTGTTGTCCAGGGATTTAATTTTTTTTCCACTTGTAGTTTTCAGCTTACAGTATTTCTTCATCTATAATCAAAACACCTAGTCTCCTGCTCGATATAAATGCTGTGCGAAGAGGGGATTTTTGTTAGTAGTGCTCCCTAAGGAAAGGAGAAAATATTTTGAGACCATTTAATAAATGCTGAACCATATCAAGGAATGAACAAGCCTCTCAGAGCATCTGTCACCTGTCCCTCTAGCTGCCTAATGTGCAGGAAGGTAACTGTGGATACTACTATTCAGGGCAGGTTTTCAGAGCTCTCCCGAAAATGAGCTGAGCGGAGAGCTGGGTAGAGATTCATGTGGTGGGAGCACCCATTCTGTGAATTTTAGCTGACACATGCTCATATTATCAGAAATTTTAGGAAAGCTTGTCTAAGTCTTCATGACTAAATAGTGACAGTAAGTAAATGTGAGCCATTGATACTTAACCCTACATGAAGAACCAACTGAAGAGAATCCGAGAACTGAATGTATGTTGAGTGTAACTAATGGTGTGTCTGGGCAGACGGATTCTACTCTTATGGAATGCTCTGTGTCAGCAGGGAGTGGGGGAGGCAAATATGTCCAGTCTCCGGTAAATACAAACCTAATTTTTCAGAGTTTCATGGGATTTAGCTGCCCATTGACTTACCAAGCGTGAAAAGAGAGGGGAAAGTGCATAGGCTATGTAAAGCTGTACATGCTGATGTTTCTCCCTCAGTTCCTCATGACCCCAGTTCTAGACGCAGAGCTCTCAGCAGCAAGAGGAGTGACTTGGTTTTGCTTGTTTCTCTGCAGGCTTTTGGAAACGCAAAAACTCTGCGTAATGACAACTCAAGTAGATTTGGAAAATACATGGATATCCAATTTGATTTTAAGGTAAAAACAACTGTGTTGGAGCATTCCCAAAACAAGCATAACTATGTACCTATCTGGCACCAGCATGGAATACTTAGTCAGTAAACCTTATACTGCCCTGCAAAATTATTTACCTTGCAGGCTACCTTCTGACCTCATTTTTATAGCTCTTGCATTTTTTGACTGAGGTGGCTGAAGTCTTGTATCTTGGAAGTTTCCAGCATTATTGGCAACACAGCCAACTGCCCAGTGGAAAAGGCAATATTTCACTACAGAGCAGGAGCTAGTTGAAAAGACCGTTACTCCTCAGACAGTACGTGTCTACTTGTAAGTGATATTTTAATAGAGAAACTAATGAAGTGTAAGAAGAGCAGATAGGCTTCTGGTGTCATCGTTACTTGTCACAGTAAGTGTGTGTTAATAAGAATACAGCAGTCACAACACTTCTGCTGGCTTCCTGTCACTGGGGCTGTTGGGTATTGAAGGCTTAGCAGTTTAAGCTCACGTGACTTTTTGTTTTGTTTTGTTCCGCTCCCACTCCTCCCCAGGGAGCTCCAGTAGGAGGGCATATCCTCAGTTACCTGATTGAGAAATCCCGAGTCGTTCATCAAAACAATGGGGAACGGAATTTCCATATCTTCTACCAGTTGCTGGAGGGCGGGGAAGATGACCTGCTTCGCTGGCTAGGACTGGAGCGCAACCCGCAGAAGTACATGTATCTTATACAGGTTGGGATAACTAGGCCCCCAGCATGGAACGACCTGTAGGGTTCCATAGGCTGCATTTGGCAGCATAGATCTGCAGTACCTGTTAACCTTTACAGAACAAGTTATGTATTATGATTACCTATGACTTGATGGGTTTTCTTCACCATTCATGTACTCCATTATGGTAGAAGTCATGACTATAGCTAATGATTTTCTAAGTGATTATAATACTGTAGAACAGCTGTGGCTGTATGGTTTTCTACCCTTTTCACCTTTTGACACTGATTTGCCCTGGGTCCAGAGCTGCAGCAATATTAGAAATAAAGGAAGTTGAGACACTAACTTCTGCAGTATTAATGGATAAAGCACATTAGAATGAGACAACACTATGGCTTGCCCAAATTCTGCCCTTAGGCTGTGAAATCACTAGAAGCCGCATGAGAGTACCAGACTAAAACTTGGTCCTGAATTAGTTTCTACCCTCTAGTTATGAATCCAACCTATCCTTGCCTCTCCTCCATTAATTTAGAGAGGGATTTCACAATGAAGCAAACTGAAACGAGAAATCTTATTCCATAAGGAATTTAACAATACAATCACTTTGTATTCTCCGTGCTCTTAGTGAGGATATTGGTGCACAGGTAACAGCTTATTCCACTTCAGAGCTTTTGCCCAGTCCACGGCAGTGAAGTTCTTAATCTGTCTGTGATAGACTGTGATAAACATTAAACTGTTGCCAGGCAAATGAGTGCTATATCCTAGAGGAAGCATTGTGACTTAATGGCAGATGTCACTAGGCGGAAGAGCTGGCTGGTGGTGTATAAAAATACCCCTTTGGTTCACTGGAAAGCATGGCCTAAACTATTAACTAGTAAAATGATGATTATCTGCAGGTTACACTTGGTGTAAGGGTCTCTCTTTAAGGCTTTCTTTATTAATTTGGTGTAAAATAAGTAAGCTTGAGGACTCAAGCAGCTGTTATAAAATATGAAGAAAAGTGTTCCCTACACTTGTTCATAAAATGCAGAATCATGTGTGCAAACTGCTGGTTTTGATGGAGTATAATATGCAGACAATTTGCCCTTCTCCCGGTATAGACACATTGAGTAACAAAGGTTACATTACTATAAACATAACAGATGGCTAGAGCCCAAACTTCACCATAAATGCGCTAAGTACCTAGTACCCAAACTCAACACACATCATGCTCTTAAGTAACAGTTACAGAAAGGACTGACCAGTAGAGCCATGGGCTGAATGGGCAAGAGTGGAATAAACCTCTGTGTGTATATCTACAAACAAAGTGGTAAAGAGCTGAGAGAGAGAACTGGGAATCAAAAATGCCAAGCCAAGGTGTGATTGGCTAGTGGTACACAGATCACCTGATCAATAGAACTGTAGTGATGGATGCAAAGTTTTCATGCTCTTTCTTCTCAATAGGGTCGATGTGCCAAAGTGTCTTCCATTAATGACAAGAGTGACTGGAAAACAGTCCGCAAAGCCTTCTCGGTCATTGACTTCGCTGAAACAGATATTGAGGTATAGAGGCAAGAGAAGTGATGTGCATTTATGAAAGGGGGTAACTGCTGATTCCATCCTGGTTCAGGATAGATATCTGGGGAAATTTCCAAATAAGGGCTGTACTGCTCTTTCTAAGGAAGTGGTGGAAGTCTCTTCCTTTGACACCTAAAACTGGACTGGATACAGTGCTGAAGTACATGTTGTGGGGAACAATCTTGCACTGACTAAGACGTGGACAAGATAACCTGAGAGCAGGAATTGTCTGAATACCTTACTGGCTTCTGATATTCCATAATGGATAGAAAAATGAGATGCAATAACCAATGCCTGTACCCACCAGGAGGAAAATGCTTTACAAACAGTATTACTAGGCCAGTGGCAAACTTTCTGATCCCCCTCCCCACCCTGTGTTTTCTGGTGTCCGAAGTGTGTTGCTAAAGGAAGTCTCTATTGCTACCACTCTAGCGAAAAATGTCGTGTGTGTGTGTGTGTGTGTGTATAGGTAGAGATTGGTATCAGAACTCCATGTCACCTGTAAAAACCAGGGGCTGTTGTTACTCTTCATATCATTAAACATTTGCTTGATAGATTTAATAAAAAAAACCAGAAGGGAATTAATTTGATCTCCTATATAATACAGGACGCAGAATTAGGAGTTTGGGGGATATGGCTGTGGCTTTGTCAAATGACCAATTCTCTTTCAGATGCATGGTACAAATTAAAACCTTCTCCCTCTCTGCAGTTCCTAACTGTTGATTTTTTTAATATCACTTAAGTAAGTTGGGTCCAGAGTTCATTGGAGTATCATCTATGCCTCTCTCAAATGGCTCTAGAACTCCATTTTGCAAATGCAAGGATTGTTTTTGGCTTAACTGCATCATATAGTCAAGTGCCCTTTTTCTGCTGCCTGTGTTTTGTGAACTTCTCAGGAGTAAGGGAAGAAGCAGGGCTGGTGCTACCATTAAGGCAAACTAAGCGGTTGCCTAGGGTGCCAAGATTTGGGGGTGCCAAAAAGCGGTGCCCCCAATTTTTTTTTTTAACAGCGTTCCGGGGCTGGGCTGCCGGCGGTGCGCTGACACGTGCGGCTCAGACTCCCTCTCCCAGCGCAGCAGCTGCTCCACTTCTCCGGCTTGCGGTGCCAATCACCTGTTTGGCGCTGCAAGCCTGGGAGGAGAGGAGAATTAGAGCGGGGGCAGCGTGCTCGGGGTGGAGGCGGAGCAGAGGTCAGCTGGGGTGGGGAGCTGCTGTACGGCTCCAGGGGGGGGGCAGCTGCCGCGGGGGAGGGGGGCACCTCAGGGTGGAGGGGGGGTGGGGAGCTGCCGCAGGGCTGCGGGGGGAGGGCGCAAGGTGGAAGTTTTGCCTAAGGCGCGAAACTTCCTTGCACCGGCCCTGGGAAGAAGGGTCTATAAAAGTGATGGTCCCAGCACCAAGATGGCCTGAGATACAGGCCCTGTTATATGCGTGCCTGGTGACCTCGTCTTTGCCTCTCCCGTGGACTTTGGTGATTCCCACCATCCATCTACTTCTAAGGTTGAGCAGCTGGCTTAATTTTGACGTGTCAGATGATGTGCGTATCCCAGGGAGTCAGACTGGAAGGAGGTGGCCAGATTGGAGTGTCCTTCTGTACCAGGTCTAGAGAAGTAGCTGATAATCTCTCACTGTCTTTCTCAGCAGTAGTTGATTTTCAGATCAACAGATTGCACTACCACTGAGCCAAACAAGAGCATATTCTGCTTAAGAGTAATGACCATGTAACCATATGAACTTGGCTTTTAACAGTCTTTGTCACTTTGGCCTCAGCATCTCTTTGGGGTCATTGCCAGTGTCCTGCACCTGGGGAATATTCAGTATGAAGAAGATAGTAACGGTCATGCCATCATCACCAACGGCAGCCAGATCAAATGGATCTCAAAGGTATCATCTACGGGGAGACAGGAAGCTTCCATACAGATTTGAAAGCAGGGGCCCAAGGCACTAGGTTTGAGGGGTTGCTTCCCTTCCTTGCTATGTTTTTGACTTGTGGATGGTAGCACGTACTGTCCTAGGAAGCGTCCAAATTCTCTAGAAGGACAGCCTCTGCTCTGAGGGGCTCACCTTGGCTCTGTGCATTGAGTCCCTCTCAAACTGTCCCTGCGCTAATCAGGGGATCCTAGAAATGTAGAACTGGAAGGGACTTTGAGAAGTCAACTAGTCAAGCCCCCTGCACTGAGGCAGGACCAAAATATCTAGGCCGTCCCTTCCAGAGGTTTGTCCAACCTGTTTTTAAAAACCTCCAGTGATGGGGACTCCACAACCTCCCTCAGGAGCCTATTCCAGAGCTGAACTACCCTTAGTTTTTCCTAATATCTAACCTAAATTTCCCTTGCTGCAGATTAACCCCATTACTTCTTGTCCTACCTTCAGTGGACTTGATCAATTATTCTCCACTGTCGTCTTTATAGCACCCCTATGAACTCTGTACTGAGCTGCCAGATGCAGAATCCTGAAGTTTAAATGTTTTAAACAACTCTTGCTGTCAGCATAAAGATGGACAAGTTGAAATCTGTAATGTATAATATGCAACAGGCTCCTTAGCATTTTAATTCAACTTTAGCCATCAAGGGTATTTACATTACATTACGCTGCCTGTGTAACTGATCCATGCTTTTCATTATGGGTGTGGGGTATTAAGGCATTACTAGAATATCCTCTGTCTCATTGTTTTTAATAGTGTCTTTGTCCCCAGTTGGCATAAAGACACACACGGTCACTTCCCAGACCTGCATACGTGACTTTGCATTGCTTGCAGGGTGGCTGCTGACAGAGGGGCACAGTTGTCACTATGGTGGCACGTAATGTTTTGGCTTATGCGGCTCCTTCAATCCAATGCACAAAAGGGTCAAGCTGCATGTTCAGCCTGGAGTGGCAGCAGCATCCATTTGGACTTTCCTGTTGTCAGTAGAAATCAACTGCTTAATGTTGTTTTAAATATAACAAAGGAGATCAGAGCGGCTTAACCTGCCAATACAGCCACCCCCTAACAACCAGAAATGGGTTGTGTGGGCTACACCCTAGTAGAGAAGCAGCAACTCAGTACTCCCCAAGGTGCCTGTGCAGTCTGCCAAGACACTATGGGAGAAAATTCTTGACCGACCTCTAATCATGGCAATCCTGTTAAACCACTGCAAGTAAGAAAAATGCTGTAGTTAAAATCCTGATATGACCAGAGATAACTGAGATAGCAAAGGTGTCTGGTTCCTTTTCCTTTAAATCTTAATATGGATTCCGCTACTTATCTGTGGGCGCAGAGAAATGCAAATGTTGGTTGCCCCGTTACATTTTGGGTTTTCAAGAGTCATTAAGAGTAAAAGACAGCAGCCTGGACATTTCACTCCAAATTGACGGTAGTCCTGAAATTCCCCTTTGCACTCTAACTGTGGCTCTCTTCTTTGGCAGTTATTGGGCGTCCACTTATCCATTCTACAGGAAGCTCTGACGCACAGAAAGATAGAAGCCAGATCAGAAGAGGTATAAATTAAGCCAGTGTCCGATTCCTCATAGTCTATTAAGTCAACACAGTCTAGTGGTAAAACCCTGGGATAAGGAGCCAGGATGCCCTGTGTCTTGTTCTTGACACACTCACAGATTCTCTAAGGAAACTTCACCAAGTTTCCTGAATCTCGGACTCTTTTCCTATCTGTAAAATAATTGTGGTAAGAACAGTTACCTTCCTTAGTAAATTTCTGAGCTATTAAGTTGAGAAGTGTTAGTGTGAGGCTGCCTTCCTGCGGAGTGACACAAATGATTGAAAAAAGCCAGGAGCGAGGAAGGTTTACATGCAGCCACACATCTGAGCCAAATTATCTTCCTTTGTGTAGTCTGTAAAGTGCTTCTTGAGAAATTTGGCTTCATATGCAGATGGGAGTATTTGTATAAAATGTCCGCTTGTAACATTTTATGGTGTTTGAAAGCCGTCAGAATTGCTGATGGCTTTTTCCCTTGAAATTTGGCAGAGTCCCAAAATGCAGCCTCCTAATCAATACTGATAGTGTATACCCATTCCCCCCTTATATCTGGTGTACATCATTTAGCTCGTATATAGATGAATGTTTGCCCCCAAATTAGGGGGTAAAATGGGGCTCAATCCTTATTTTTAATCATCCACTTCGCTGTCAGTGACTCCCCTCCTGTAGCCTGAATGTTAATGCTAGGAGATTCGTAGCTATTGTCTTGCACCTTCTGACCAAAAAGATTATATATGGAATATCTCACTTTATTTCAAAACCGTGATCCAAAACTTCCTTGACTTCAAATCCATCTCATTATTGTGAGACTGGACGGTCTAAACTCTGCTACACGTTAGAATGTGTGCAGCTGGGTGGGAGATGTGTGGAAGTAGGACACTAGGACCCAACATGTGGTCTCATAACTGGGGCGCTAGAGCAGTAGTCACACCAGCCTGAGGTGCTAGCTATGGACCGGTACCTGGAGCTGTGGTTGGCTTCAGTTTTGATCTGAAGGCAGAATGCTTGCTCATGCTTCAGTGTGAAATGGAGACTGTCAGATGGTAGCCTGCTCTCTAATCCATGAGCATGAAATGAGTTAGAAATTACTGACGTTGAGTTATCTTAGTTACTATGCTTGAGTATTTTTACCTGCCTTTTTTTTTTCTTTCAGGTCCTAAGTCCCCTGAACATAGACTTGGCATTCTGTGCTCGGGATGCAGCAGCTAAGGCGATTTATGGACGGACTTTTACTTGGCTAGTCAACAAAATTAATGGATCTTTAGCCAACAAGGTTGGTTCCCTTCTAGCTAATACTGTGCTCTACAGACAAGTACTGCCTCATTCAGTGAATGGACAGCGCTTCCAGAGTGAGTCAGTAATGTGGTGTTTTCCACCAGATGTCTCAAGTCTGCTAGTTGAGTTCAGGGATTCAAACCACTGTGAGCTGGAGATTCATGTTCTGCTTGATTTTTTTTTTTTTGGTATCGAATACTAAAGATACATTGTCAAATAGTTTGGCTAATGCATGACCTGCTTTAAAATTGTCCATCCTGATTGGAAGTAAATACAGATCTATTCATGATCACTTTATAGCTGATAAGAAAAAAAAAAAAATCACTGCTTTTGTAGGACCCATCCAAACTATGGCATGTGCTTCTCCTGTTGGACATGTGGCAGCAAACTAACATGCTATTTGCTGGTCTGTAATGCTGGTGCAAAAACAAGGAGTTTAGCATAAAACTAAGCTTTCTAGAAGACAAGAAAAATGTTTTCCAAATGGTGACAAAATTTGTATGGAAAGTAGCCTTGATATCTGTGCTTAGGAGAGAGGTGTGACCTTCCAGACTAGTTGAAGGAGGTCTTTGCTTTTGGTTTGGTAAGCCACCAGGCAGCCATGCATGGAGCCATTTTTATTATCCCAGATATGTAGCTTTGAAAGGTGGAAAATGGGGGTTGGCTAGATTTTCCCCATTAATGATTTAATAGCTGTGCACCAGGATGTGTGTTGTACTATCAACTAAGAAAGCCAGGTCTGAGAGCTAACATTAGGCTTTGAGTGGGAGAGACTAGAAACATTCACAGAGCTAGGAACAACCAGGAGTCCCCAGCATGGGATCCTGTGTCCTACCCGAATATAGAAGGCAATGGTTGTCTGGAACAAATATCTGTGACGGCCATCCTGCCAGTGTCTATAAGAGGGTGAAGCCATTGGAAGATAAAGGGCCTTTATTCCACAGTCTCTCCTACCTCTACGCCCAACCTCCACGAAGAATATTTAGACCTGTCTTGGCTTGCTCACCAAACTATCTGGTCAGTTCAGCTGCAGAATTGCCTGCTAGAGGGGACCCATGTGGTAATGACACTGTCCCTGTAATGAGTCTCCCTGGTCAGTGGCAGAGTGGGAACAAATGAGAGAGATTAAAATCTAGGTGAAGGGAACCACATGAATGATGCAGCGCAATCGCACCAGTTACAGAAATCCTCTTTTCCTCATGGAGCATTTAATGGTATCTTTGGCAGGACCTCACCAGGAAAACGGTGATTGGGCTGCTTGACATCTACGGGTTTGAAGTGTTTGATACAAACAGGTAAGTGCCACTGACGCTGGCTCAAACTGTGCGTGCACTAATGTGGGTCTGCTTCCAAAGCAATGCATGGCCATTAAGGCTCAGGCTTTGGCTTACCCCAGAAAGGCAAGGAAGTTGAGTCCCAGCTCCCTTCATCAGCTTTGAGCTGTACCTAATCTGTGACATGTGTTGCAGTATGTAGGCGTAACTGGCTACGTGAAGCACAGTGAAGGTCTCGACTCATTTCTTTGCTCTAGTTGGCTGATTGTGTTAAAAATCCAGAATTCTATGGAAAAACTTGTGCATGTAATATTGGAGTGGGCCATCTTCCTGTGTGGGGCAGCTTTCAAAGCCTCTAGAGAGACAGAAGGATGTGACCACTACCTTCTTCTAACCAAACAAAACTCATTGCCCTGTAACACTTATTCTGTCATCATATGTTCAATTATAAGGCTGGTGGGAAGGAAGTTAGTGATGGGTGACAATGTGGCAGTTTAGTTCAGAAACATCCAACTGTTAGTCTGCTGCTCTGAGCTTGCTGTGTCAGCAAAAATGGGCTGGGAGTCTCTCAAAAATAGCCCTTCTGGGAAGAATGTTGGTACTTCCTTCTGGAGTTGCAGCTCAGATGACAGTGTGTTTGGGGAAGGTAGAGGGTGGAGTTAGCTGAACTTTATCAAAGCTCTCTAATTTGGTTTGAGTTTCAAGCAGAAGTTTTAGGGGTGGTGGGTGGGGAGGGAGGAGTGGCGTATTTTATCCGGACTGATTCTCCAGTTCTTATTAAACATCTACACTGGTAGGTAGCCGCTCTTGAAATGGGATATGGGCTTTTTCTATTAAAATATAGTTCTAGTGGGAAAACAAAACTACAGCTGTCTCAGCTATTTCATGGGCTCATCTTCTGTCACGGGGAGAAGGGCTATAATAGGAATTCTCTTTTTACACTTGTTTCTCTACAAACCAAGAAGGCAGCTAGAAAGTTTTCCTTTAATGCATATCATTATTCTTGCTGCTTTTATTTTTCAAAAGTTTTGAACAGTTCTGCATTAATTACTGCAACGAAAAGCTCCAGCAGCTGTTAATCGAAATGACTCTGAAGGCAGAGCAGGAGGAATATGAGATGGAAGGCATAGAGGTAACTCTCATTGCTTTTCCCTGTCTTGTTCTCTTGGGAACGTCACTGCACAGCAAACTTCCTCTTATTCACCAAGGCATTAATAGAGCTTTTTAAAACGTTCAATTACAGTTGGAATACTGTTGACATTTGAGATGGAAAAGGCGTAGTGGTCCCACCCATTCCATTCCCTTCAGTTAGTGCAGGATTATCATCGATGGTATATTTTCATATTGTCATCTTTTTTTTTAAAGAATGCTTCCCTTTGAGAGCTAAGAGAGCACAGTCTCCAACCTCTTTTGTCCTGGGGGCTCTCTCCCACAGACCCTCCTCCCATTTGGTAACATGGGATGTGTGGGATAGTCATGACCCCCGAATGCCTGTTTAACCCCCAGCTTCCAGTTGGGAACCCCTGTGCTATGTAATAGAACTCACAGGAAGCTCTTGCTATACTTGGCTTAACTTTTCCCTTTCCCTACTTTGATCCCACTACTCCTAGTTGTACCTTTCTATCACGTTCAGTCATTCGGGTTGAGTTAATTTGTATGCTTTGAAGGAGAACGTGGCAGAACTAGGACTCCTGGCTAGAAACACAGACTCTGCAATGAAATGCCTTTGTAGAAATAAAGAAGATCCTTGTAAGATAAGAATGGCCATGCAGGGTCCGACCATTGGTCCATCTAGTTCGGTGTACTGTATTCCGACGGTGTCAGGCACCAGATGCTTCAGAGGGAATGAACAGAACAATTATCAAGTGATCTGTTCCCTGTCACCGAGTCCCAGCTTCTGGTAGTCAGAGGTTTAGGGACACGTGGGGCATGGGTTGCATCCCTGACCATGTTGGCTAATAGCCATTGAAGGACCAATCCTCTATAAACTACCTTTTTTTTAGCCCAGTTATACTTTTGGCCTTCACAACATCTTCTGGCAACAAATTCCACAGGTTAACTGTGCATTGGGTAAAGACATACTAACAACAAAAGATGCAGCTGAGTGTCTTTCAACGGAAGAGACTGAAGGATTGCAGTGTAGTAATGTAGAAATTAAGATAATTCTGCCCATGCAGCTTAAAGGGGGAAGATATTGAGGAGTGGCTGGGTCAATAACCTCTCCAATAAAACCTTAAATCCTAACTTGGAATTATTTCAGGTTGGAGTAGGTAAAGTTCTCTGAATTCTTTAAAATCACTTTTCCTTTCTAATCCCAGTGGGAGCCAATTCCATATTTCAACAACAAGATCATCTGTGACTTGGTTGAAGAGAAACACAAAGGAATAATCTCCATACTGGTAAGAACAAAATTTGTGCCTTATTGTGCAGTGATCCCATACTATTATTACTCTCTCTCAATATGTTAAGAACTCGACAGTACCCAGGATGTAAATGTATGGATGCTCAAGTTCTGCTATGAAAAGGGTTGGGTAGAATACTAGGTTACAGAGTCTGAAGACACCACAGAACACCAAAGTAAAGTTTGAGCAACTTGTACTTTTTTCTGAGCTGTTCTCGGAGATTTTCTCCTGTTCACTTATCTCTAGCCTCAAAAGCCCCAAATTACAGCCGTCACCATCCTGCATTGGATGCAGGGGCTGCTTGAATGAAGCTTTCTAGCCTTAGTGATGTTGACAGGGCACTGTCTGCAAGAGGACTCCTAGCGGGCAGAGCAGCCTTCTCCTCCTCCTTTGGGATAAATGGGGTGGGAGCCCTACGAGAAAATCAAATTGCTTTAAACTTGGCAATACAATTACTGTCGGGCAATCAGTTCTTAAATGCGAAAAACAAGAAAGGTAAGATTTATAGAGATTCCTTCTGTAGAGATGCATGTAATTCAACAGTGATGCATTGTGCTTTGACCCCCATGGCTTGCGACTTGTAGACTGAGGAGTGGAGAGTTTAATCACATGGATACAGAAGCTGGGTGACTGATGCACTGAAACCCAGGGCAGGAGGATCATGATTATTGAAGCTTAATGCTAGTATTCCTATTCTAATTTAAGTACATGTGCAAGGAGAACTCTTCTATACATATCATAATTGTGTGGGTCGGGGGGTGGGTCTCGGGTAGAAAAGATGAGAATCCAGTAGGTTTGGAGGCTTTTGGACTCTTAGAAACTGTAATCAGTGTTGACTAAGAATCTCTAGCCTTTATCTATGTATTCCTGGGTCTCAGTGCCTAGTGATATCAACTTCTTCCACTCTGCCATCTTCATGTGAAACTGACTATAAGCACGGAGACAGACCAGGAGAGAGGCATACACTTGCAGAGGATGTAAAATTCTCTGCATAACAATAGTCTTGTAAAACTGAGTTATGAATTTTACAAGGAAGCATATAGGTGTTTTGTATGAAACTGAATAGTTTATAAATTGAAAACCTTAATTATAGTTTCTCATGGTAGTGCTGTAGTTGATAAGTTGCAAGGAATTACTATGACATGTTATCTTGTAACCAGACTGTACTAAGTTACAGTCATGAGATGACAGTTTGTGTTCTGAAAAAAGTTACTTGGCATTTCTTTAACAGCTGCACTCTTCTTTGAACAAGGGTAGGTGTGTCCACTGCCCGGATTTTACTGGCATTCAAAGTTAAATGTGCATTAATATGGTACATTTAATTAAATCATGATAGAGATATATACATTTTTGATACACCCCACCTCCCTAGACTTACCTTGCTGAAACAAAGCATTTTTTTGCAAATGTTTCTCTATACTTTGATATTAGATGCTGAGAATGCTCCTAGGGGCTGAGAATCTTCTGCTTTCGTTGAAATTAGTGGGATTGTGGGTTCATAAAACTTCTGAAAACTAGGCCAGCTTCTCTCTGCATCAGCACTCAGGTAACTTCAGTGATGGATGCTATTAGAAAACCCTAAAATCAGTAGGTAACTCCAAATCCCAAATGACCACTCTCTAAACAGTGTTGGGGTCTCTGAGGGGATTTATACACTTTATACAGATTACAGAAAATGATTTTGGGTCAGTAAATCATGTTCAAATCTGCCATCAGCAGGCAGTAAGGTCAGATTAAGATGCTGCAATGTTTCTTCTTTAAGGATGAAGAATGTTTACGGCCTGGTGAAGCAACTGATTTAAGCTTCCTGGAAAAGTTGGAAGAGAAAGTAGGAGATCATGCCCACTTCCTGACGTATGCACTTACGCTCTGTAACCTACTGTAGAGGAAACTTTCCCTAGGGTTTCCAGTGTTCTGTTCTGAGGTCCTGTTTTATACCAAAGAAAAGTTCCATTCTAGCAGGCTGCCTGCAATCTACCACTATGATTAGTGGTAGGGGGGAGGGATAGCTCAGTGGTTTGAGCATTGGCCTGCTAAACCCAGGGTTGTGAGTTCAATCCTTGAGGGGGCCATTTAGGGATCTGGGGCAAAATCAGTACTTGGTCCTGCTAGTGAAGGCAGGGGGCTGGACTCGATGACCTTTCAAGGTCCCTTCCAGTTCTAGGAGATAGGATATCTCCATTATTACAAAATTATAATCTGTGGTATGTGAGGGGGGGGGGGGGGAATTCCTGTCTTCCCTGTATCATTAGCTTGCCAATATTTAAGTTGGGCCCCAGTTTATCCATCCTTCTATGTGTATTTTATATCCAAATCAGGGACCAATCCTGTGAGGTGACAAATAACTTCAACTTGCATTGAAGTCTGTGAGCGTTGAAGGTACTCGGCACTAGGCAGAGATGAGCCCAGCCTGCAGAGCTTGGCTTTGGAGCCAGATACAAACTTCTCCAAAGAGGCCATCTCCATGAGATGTGTGTGCCCCTGCTAGATTCTTCCCAACAAGTACCACTTCAGTAAATATTCCTATTGCTGCAGTGCCTAGTGCCAGGGCGCTGTGTGGTAGGTGCTGTACAAATGTGGGTGAAGACCGGGTCCCTACCTGGGTGTCCATAAGAGAAGGCTAACTAAAAACCAGTGAGTAGCCAGCAGTTCACAGAATCAAGATTCTGAAATGTTACTTCTGGCTGTGTCAAGTATCAGAGGGGGAGCCGTGTTAGTCTGAATCTGTAAAAAGCAACAGAGGGTCCTGTGGCACCTTTGAGACTCCCAGAAGTACTGGGAGCATAAGCTTTCGTGGGTAAGAACCTCACTTCTTCAGATGCAAGAAGTGAGGTTCTTATCCACAAAAGCTTATGCTCCCAGTACTTCTGTTAGTCTCAAAGGTGCCACAGGACCCTCTGTTGCTTCTGGCTGTGTGACACTCAGGACAATTGGAGATGGAAAAGGCGTAGTCAGTAACCAATCTGCCCGCTACCTATCTGTTCCTTAATATCCTACTCTCTTTCAGACCAAGATCTTCAGAGATAATTGCTAGAACTACTCCATTTTTTAAAAAAGGCAATGCATGTTGGAGGGCAACATCAGTGTGAACACAGTTCAGTCACAAATGGAATCTTGCCATGAGTAAATATTTATTACAGTAGTTCCCAGAAATACTAAGCATTCACTGTTTCAAAGTTTCAGTGGTGTCCTCTTTGCATTAGGTATCTGCTATTCATGAAACACCATTAACTGTGTTTTTTGCCTGTTTAGTGTAAAATTTTGGGGTGTCTTTTCAAACTGCAATCAGGCAGAAGCCAGCTGCCATCCTTATCCCGGCCCCATAGACAAAGCTAATAAAAATGTCTGAACATTTAAATGTCTTCTGCAAGATGTAAAGTGTATCCTTAATGAATGGCTTTCTCTAACTAGCATATAGCAGGCCACATAAGATTATGGGAACTACCATGACAGTACATGAACCATTTCTGTTGAAATAGGCTCTTCGTTATTAGATGGCTTCTGACCAATTTGCAAAATCTCTTTCAGAAGGAACTTATCAAAGAAATGTCTATATGGGCCCCAACCCTGCAATCAGATTCATGCTAATAAGAGCCTAACTTGATGTCAGTTTCTGATTTTGCAACAAACTGTTCTTAGTATGGTTGATTCCACCATTCCCATGAGCTGAAGAAACTATTTGGCTTCTTGCTTTTCTCTCTGGTTTCTTTCTTTCTGTAGCCGCAAGCTTGCAGATCAAAAGACACGAAAATCAATTGACTGGGTGGATTTCCGTCTCCTTCACTATGCAGGGGAGGTCACTTACTGCGTAGTAGGTGAGTGTGGACTAGACAAGCCTGCATCCTTGAAGGACATTCTAACAGTTCTCCCTGTGACATGTGCTTTAACTTGCAGCACTTAAGCGGGTGGTGGTAAATCCTCCACCTCCAGCACCTGATTAGAAAATGATTCTGAAATAGACTTGCCCTTCAGGGGCACTCTGCCTTTCCTTCTTTGAACTATCTCAAATCCCCAAGTCTAAATTTTTGATAGAAAAATTCAGTTGTTTGAAGATTTAATTCATGCAACTCACTTTTCAAAAATATGGGAAAATCTATATAGATGTGGTCGAAACTGACATGCAGGGCTGTCCCTAGGGAGGCGCGGGGCCGGGGACAAATCCGCCTGTATGCCCCCCCCCTTAGCATTTTTTTTTATACAGGTGAAATCTGGTTACAGTGAACTTCAAGGGCAGCTGCATATTAAATATTGATAGCGCCCAGCTGTATAATTAAAAGGTAGTTATTATATTGTGTACAACTATAATGAAGTTCATATAATTAAAAAAAAAAAACTCACCGTGAGGCAGCCCTGCCCCAGAACTGACCTGTGCATGGACCCTCTAGCTGGGGGCCAGTCTCTGAGCCGCTCTGCACCCATCACAGGGAGCTCATGGGCCAGGGCCTGGCAAGCTGGACTTGCCCTGCACAGAAATAACCAGCCACGAAGGGGCCTCTCCCAGGCTCCCAGGGCCTTCCCATGACCCTGCTGCCAGCAGGCTGGGCTGGGGACCCCAGGAGGGCAGCACTGACCCCTGCTAGATGGGGCTGGGAGGTCCCGGCCTGTGGAATGCCTGCACGGGACCTGCGCAGGGATAATCGTTGCTGCCTCCAGCACGGCGGGGCATACCCGAGAACCGCTGCCAGGATCTTCCCACAGATCACCACCGGGATCCCCCAGCCCTGATCAGCTCCCGGGATCCCTGAACCCTCCCGAGCAACACACGCGTGCTGTGATGGGTGCATGCGAAGTGTTGCATCTGACCCCCAAAGCGCAGACCCCCGGAACGGTCACCCCGATTCACCCCACCCCAGGGACGGCTCTGCTGACATGAAAGCATATCCAGGGAGAGGCTAAATTGAACTCTTGGGGTCAAGCTGTGTGAGTAATTTCACTTTCACACATGAGTAACTTCACTCACACATAAGCCAATAGGATTACTCATGCAAACAAAGCTGTCTGCATAGGTATTCATAAGATCAGGGCCTTGATTGCTAGTTGCTAATAGGAAATTGTTGGGTGACTACTCTGGGCCAAATTCTTAGCTGATGTAAATGAGACAGCTCTTGAAACCAATCATAACAACTGAGAATCTATCCTATCTTCTGGTTCAGCTGCAAGGTCTAAGTACAGCGAAATTATCGTTCTAGAGCTTCAGTCACTAAGCTGCTTCAGTCAATTGCATCTTCTAAACAATACAAATAGCTTTCACTGGCCTCTGTGTGCACTCTGGGTTTCTTTAACTTGAGCACAATGCTCGTTCCTCGCGTAGAATCTTGCATCACTAATGGTTGCAGTGGCACTTCCATATCTTGGTTCCCATGTGCAGTGAGTGTTACAATCTAGGGATCAAATGTCTGTTCTAAAGACCAGTTCTTAAAGGTGGTGGTCTTTTTCTGCTCCTGGTTACAATGAGCAGTGAGACTTTCACACAGAAGGGTCAGATCAAAGAATGAATACTTTATTTCAGATTTACATGTAGCACACAGCTGCGTAACAGTTGCGGGCAAAGATCATATCTAGTCAAATAGCCACTTAGTTTGGCTGGTCTGCCTTGGTAATGCCTAATAAGTTGAACTGTCCTTGCAAGATGGAGACTTCCCTGATCATGGCTGATTTGGGTAGTGACCATTTGGATTTAGAGCATCTGGAGGATGACCGTTCTATTTTGTGGTAACTTCCGAAGGGTCAACGTTTTTCGTTCTTCACTAAAACAAACCCCTTTGGACATTTTAGCACACATTGGTTCACTTTGGATCCATACCTGAGCTTGGGGGTGTGGTGGGTGAGAGAGACTTTCACTCTACAATCTGCTGGTTAGGGCAGTGGTCTGGGTGGTGGGACATGTAAGTCCAAGGCCTTGCTCTGGTTGATTCAGAGCAGAGTTTTTCATCCCAGATCACTCTGGATCAGGCAGAGCTGGGACTTGAATTTTGGGGCTTCTGCATCGCAGGCAGGTACCCCAACCAGCAGGCTATAGAGTGCCTCCGTCTTTGGCTTTGAAATGAAATTTTGCTGAAAATGTTCTGAGCAGCTCTCTTAAGATGTAATGAGTGAGGGGCAAAAGCAGCAAATTCATCAAGAACCTCCTAATAATTCTCCTTTAATTTTCTTCAAAACAACATTGTTTCTTAAAACTTTCTTTTCAGGATTCCTAGAGAAGAATAATGATCTCCTGTACAGAAACCTAAAAGAGGTAAGATGCTATTGAATCACCGGAATTGGCTTTTCAGAAGGATTTTTTTGTGATTTGATCTTTAGTTCGGTTAAGTATCTGAGAGACTTTTACACAATTTCAAGCATTTCAATGGCCATTACAGGTCGTGGTGTTCTGGAAAGCTCTTGTCTATGCAACCTCATTTGTTCGCTTCAGCAGCAGCCTGTAGGAGTATTGTGCCCGTTTACTTTACCCTTGCACTCCTCTGTTTCAGGTACTGTGCAAGTCTAAAAATGGCATAATTAAAGAATGTTTTCTTCCATCTGAGCTAGACAACAGGAGACGGCCTGAGACTGTGAGTTTCATCCCTTACAGCCAAACCTATAAGAAGGAGCAAACTAACTTCCAAAATAGCTTGGCTTCCGGAGGCCTAATCCCTCCTCCTGAGCTTATTCTTGACTTCAGTGGAATTCCTCAATAGAGCAACACTGAGGCAGTCTTGAAGGGGAGGGAAAAAGTCCAATCCTGCTGCTTAGATCTCAGTCAGGAGTGTGATGCATCTCCTCCGTGGTGCTGATTATTTATTCAGCACCTGAAACTGCGCTGGATGCTTTCCACGGTAAATAAAGATTGTTCAGGTCCGAAGGGTTTGCCTGACACATCTCTCTGCTCGGCAGATTCCGAGCGTGGCTGGTTTAAGCAAAACCCTCCAGAATTCTCATATTCAAATGTTTTCCTACCTCACTGAAGGATTTGGGAAACACGGGTTTGAATTCAACCTACAACTCAAGGACTGGAGTAGGGCTTTACTGTTGACTTCAGTAACTGCACTGTCTTAGCTGTATCATTAATAGAGATCTTCGTTGTCGGTACAGGTTGCAACCCAGTTCAAAAACAGCCTGGCTAGCCTAATCGAAATCCTGATGTCCAAGGAGCCTTCTTACATCCGGTGTATTAAACCCAACGAGGGCAAAGAGCCTGGTAAGGGACGTCTTTGTGATCATGGTATTAGTGGGGTGAAGAGGCAGACCCTCAGCTATGGTGTAACTCCTTAAAAAACCCACAAAGTCCAACACCTGGCCAGATGCAATAACGGAGCAGCCCTGGAACACTTCACAAGGAAAGGCCAAACTTCAATGAAAGTGGGTCCCCCTGGGTCTGGCGCTGAACTTTAGCGCTGCTTATACACTACCCGGCTACACGTACCCATTTTGATCGCGCACCCCTATCAGTAAAAATTTTTGAGCACGCACCCCCTGCCGCGCCAAAAAAAACAAACCCGTCAGACTCCTGCCTGAACTGCCGAAGCGCCCCACCCCAAAAGCGCTCCTCCGGCCGTGCACCCCCAAGGATCCTCTTGCACACTCCCTGGGGTGCACACACCCCACTTTGGAGACCACTGTGCTAGACAGCCCTTAGAATTCCTCAAGGCGTGCCATGCAGGCTGCCGGGCAGTCACCCCTATGCAGCCAGCACTTTGTAGGCTAATCTTCAAACATGGTTTAAGTACCCCCAGCATACTGCAAGAACCCTCTTTCCTGGTGACAGGGAATGCAGGAGAACATTTGTGCTTCTTACTAGCAGAAAACCCCATCACCCATATACTGCACCTCTCCGAATAGACCCATTCTCCTTAACGCTTTCAGGCCATAGCTGCTTCCTGGTCTGCTTAATGCCTTGACATGGTACATTTATCAATCTGCCTAATTTCTAACCAGCAGCGAGCAGGAGGGGGCGCCACTGGTTAGAGCGGGAGACCTGGAGTCAGGCTCTAGCTTTTGGAGGGGAGGTGGTGTGGTGATGGGGCAATGGGAGTCATGATTTCTGCTTCTAGTCTTGGTCCCATCCTCCATGACGTAGCTTTGAGCTAAGTCACTTTGTGTGCCTGCTTCCTGACCTACAAAATGGACACGCTTATCTCACGCTAGTCTAGTGAGGCTTAATTAACATTTAGGCACTTTGTAGAAGTGCAAAGAGCTACAGCATGAAACTCTTACATGGCAAGAGAGAGCAAATATTCTTGAAGTTGTGTGAGGGGAAGACCATTCATTATCCACTTAATGTTTCAAAAAGCCAGCACTCCCTGCTGAAGCACCTTCACTTGAAGTAATAGACTGTAGCACATCTGGTGCTTCTCAAACTCTTTGGGCAGCTGTACCATTTTACCAGACTAAGACCTTGCCTGTACAAGCCAGGGCCCATCCACCACCTCCATGTTCAACTGTGTGTCCTTGGTTCAAGCCCTGGTCTAATGACTAGTTGACACAGAGGCCCATTGGTGCCAGCTGCCAAAGGGTCGACTTCTCTGTAACAGCAGCTCCTGACAAGCTCCTTACACCTAGCACCCCGCTTTCATGGTCTTTATCCGTAAAGACTATCATGTGAGGGCTTAAATGAAAGCCAGAGTCATGCTGGTTATTAATATCCATGTGAAATGTGTGTACAGACAATATTTAAGGAATTGTGTATATGTACCAAAAATGTTTTTAAAGTCCGTTCCAATCAAAGAAGGCAGGAGGTAAGATGAGCATCTGTTGAAATGTAAATTTAAGCATTGTAAGGCAACATAATGGAAGCCCCATTTACATCCTGAGTCAGCCAGAAAGGGGCACACTGGAGAATGAGCGACAGCGGGTTGCCCTGTCTCTGGGGGCAGACGGTGAACTTTGGGGAGTATAAGGAGTAGGTTCTCCTGCACCTGAGGAAGTAATTGGGCAGTGCGATTTCCATTCATGAAAACAGGATCCCTACCTACTGTGGTTGGAGGCACTGTAAGGGACGTCTAAGTTAGACAGGCTTCCTCAGAGACCAACCTCCTGTCTTAACATGCTTTCTAGAGCATCAACTTTGTTTTGTACATCACCTTGCTGTTTCTGTTCTCCTTATTCGCTGTCTCTTAAATCTTAATTTTGTGTTGACAAACTTACAGCTGTTTTCACTATTAATATAACTCGGTGCTGTAGTATTCTACCAGGAGCAGATCCTGAATTTGATCCTATAGGTTGGTGTATGCGCTGTCCCCTTGGGGATAGCAAACCTGGTGAGTGGTCAGTGGACAAGGAGCTAAATATTACTGGGGAATGCTTCAAAGTGGCTCAAGGAGTGGGGTGCACCTATTAACCTGCAGGGTTAAAGGGGGCCTGAGGAGATGGTTTGGGTGGCTAACAGGCTGGTGGTATCAGGGAGCTGACACCCAGGTAAGCCCAAGCAAGTCTCCTTATTGCTGGAGGTGGGGTGGAGCTCACCATGCTGTGATCACACTTCACCTGCCTGCCATGGTATGCCCTGCTGAAGTGCTGCCTTTCGTGGTATATGGAATAGTGAGTGAGTGGCGCCACTGAGAGAACTTACAAGTGATTCCTGTTCACTCTGTAATCCATTCACTGCAGGAAAGTTTGATGATGTCCTGATAAGACACCAGGTGAAGTACTTGGGGTTGATGGAGCACTTGCGGGTGAGGCGAGCTGGCTTTGCATACCGGCGAAAGTATGAACTCTTCTTGCAAAGGTAAACAGAGTTCCCTCGAAAGGTTGCTACTCCTAACAATGTGACGGCTCAGTGAGGTCAGGTTTCTTGGAGTCCAATGTCACATAAAGCTCAGGTCTCCTGTGTGCAGGGATGCCCAGTTGTCGGCAGATTGCTGGTCATTTTCTGTGTGTAAGGGCTTTCAGATGCTGCTGTGCTCAGCACCTCAGAATTAGGCTATTCTTCTTGGGACCCTCCGTATGGATTTAGGTGACTAGACCGAAGAACTTTAGCTCAATGTCTTGGATTTACAGAATTGAAGGCGGTATCAGTGCAAGAAGGAAGCTGTCTTAGCCACTGCTGTTGTGCTGAACACATCTAATCTTCATCTGCTGTAATCATCTGCATCCACTTTAATCTACTCGTTGGCCTCTTTGCTCTTTCTTTCAGACTAAGTCTAGTCTTGTTGATGTGCTTTCTAGATACAAGTCCCTGTGCCCGGCTACTTGGCCTCATTGGCCTGGACCAGCAGCTGATGGTGTGGAGACGCTCATAAAGCACATTGGGTACAAACCTGAAGAATACAAACTAGGAAGGTAAATGCTCTTTTCTCTTGCCACAGTGTGTTACACCAGATAATCAGGTCAGGATACTGCGCCTTTTAAAACTGTTGCAATGGGGGATCTTGATTAATAGGCTGTGTTCTCTCTTAGAACGAAAATATTCATTCGTTTCCCAAGGACTCTGTTTGCCACAGAAGATGCATTTGAATACAGCAAACACCTGCTAGGTACAGTTCCAATTGCCTTTTTATCATACAGAGCCTAATAACCCTTTTTGATCTGAGTAATGAAAAGAAAAATGTCTGTCCTTTATGAGCATTCTTCAGTCATTTGTGAGAAAATAATAGATGCCAGAAACACAACATCCCTGGAGGCAATTACCGGGCTTTCAGGAGATGGAAGTTACAGGAATGGGGTAAGGATTTCAGATCGGACGGATTCTAGGGAAGCTTGAGGTCTTTGGTATTTGTGTGTGCAGGTACCATGATTGCACATATAATACTGAGTTTGCACACACAAATAGCTAGTTGGGCACCTCTTTAGCTTCTGTGGGTGCAGCACCACAACTGTGACTACATTTACACAGACAGTTAACCCAGCTGTTAGATGCTAAAATGTATGTGCTGGGAAACCTCTGCTGCTTAAACATGGCTTACTACTTCCAACTTCTGGAGAGTGCCACAAAACGAAGATTTGTCATGATTAGTGCAGTGCTCTAATACACGTATAAAAAGGACCCAGTCTAATGTCATTTACATGGAATGTTCATCCAGGAAGATCTTAAATGCATAACGGGAATTGCTTTGCCGGCAGTGAAATGCAACTGTTCACGAGCACACACTAACACTTCTGAATAGTGCCACCTACAAGAACCACTCCTTTAAAGGAAGCTTACCATGCACGGCAATGGCGTAGAAATGCAGTGGCGTATAACAAAGCATTCGGAGATGGACCGAACAAAGAGCAGACCAAGCCTGCATAGTTAGGAATAGCCAGTTATTGGTGCATCTGTTACCTGAAGCTGTAGTCCAAGATGTGAGGTGAGATTCGTAGTCTGCAGGGCCCTGTGGGGGTTGAAGAGATTGCTGAAGAGGAATAGAAATGAGCAGACTGTGCAGGGTCAGAACAAAATTCACATTACATGCGTTCTGTTACATCAGCCCTGTGGAATTTACTCAGAGAATCTGTGGATGCTTCACCCCCTCTCCTGGAGGCGTTGCACCCCATGGGGATGCTGGGGAGACATCCTTCTGTGCCAAGCACTATCTGCCTGAGGGCGAGAAACAACTTCCCTTCTAGGTAGGTAATCTCTTAATTGGCAGTTATAGGGTTCCTTGCACCTGCCTGTGAGACATCTGGTACTAGCGGCTGTTGGAGACAGGTTAATGGAGTAGGTGGACCCCACTTCTTCCGATATGGCTGTTCTTGTGTTCCTCTTTTTGCCAATGACATTGTGCCCTATGCAGAGCCTGCATGCTTTAATTGTTCTCAAATAAACTCCCCACCCATTCCTTCTTAGAGTGACCCTATCACAGGATATTTTAAGGCTGACTGAATTGGATGCCTTTTCCTTGTGAAATTGGAAGGGCATCTCTCAAAGGGCTGTGACTCCATAGTACCAAGAAATGTGTTTTATTTTCAGTTACGAGAATACAGGCCAGATACAAAGGCTGCTTAGGGAAGAGAGAATACAAGAAACAGAAGGAAGCAGGTAAGTGTGATCATTCCTTAGTGCTGAGTTTTCCAACTTGAGTTTGTAAGTCTGGAGGTTGAGATACCACTTCCCTGCAAGCAACGGCATCGGCACTATACTCACCCCATCTAGGGATGTGTGACTTGTCTTTAGCTGCCAAATAACCGTGGCTGACAGCAGCATTAGAGATAGTCAGCCAGTTCCTTTATTACTCCACTAGCTTGTGTGACCCTGTTTCCTACTGTGTGTGTGCGTGCGCGTCCCATCCCAGTACCGGAGAGGGGATCAATGCTGTGTAAGCGTAGTACCCTCTGCTCTATGGATGGAACATAACTGGATGCTACAGCACTGGGAATGTCTGAATTCTTCAGGAGAGACGTTTTTGCTTGGTTTGCTAGTCAAACTAAGCAGCTCTGTTCTAACTAGCTCGCTGGCTTGTCCTGTTTCTATCCAAGTATGTTAAAAGGACAGCTGTCCTCTCCAAAGGACACGAACAATAAGAGCAGGGCTAAACATTTGTTTAACTACATACATCAAGCATCATGCTGGCCTTATTGTCATTGAGAACATTGGGCCTGGTGTTGCTCTGAAGTTTAGGACCCCAATATCCCCACATCCCCTTCAACAGAGCCACTGTAACACACAGTGCTGGATCCAGGGAGATGTATGATACTCTAGGAGAGGCCTGAAGCATTCATGCCCTTTACTAAGGAAACTTTTCCTGGCTTCCAAATCAGCAGGGGATTAGCAGGATTCGACAGCAAAGGGACGATAAATATTTCTAAGTGTAACCTATCAGTATGGCTGACTCTTGCAGCTATTAAGCTCGAGGCCTGCTGGAGAGGGGCGCTGGCACGCAAAGAGGCCAAGAGAAGAGTGTGGGCTGTTGAGACCATCAAAAGGTAGGTTTAACCGTGGGAAGGTAAAAAGTGGGGGGAGGGGGAGAGGTATGGGTATGGGTACCGGGTCACGGGTGGGGTGATCCCAGAGTGCTACCTAGCAAGTATAAGTCTACTTTTGTCCAGCCTGTAGGTGCCTAGGGCAGGATAGCTACTTCATGCCCGTTTCTCATCTGCCACTTGTTACCCCTTTGCAAATGTTGCTCTTACCTCGACCATCTTCAAATGGTTATTTCTGGCTTGACCAGAAATCTCAAGCCCCTTTTCATGAACTTTGTGGTCCACTTTCACAGCCCGGGTAGATTCTTGTGTTTTGAATGGGTGTCCAGACTTCATGGGTGATCCTCAAACCAAATCTCTAGAAGTTGCCCACTCTGCATGTCTTTAAACCTGACTCTTGTCTGACTTTTTAAAATAGTGCTTTGGAATCTAAGAGCAGAAGGTAATAGAAATAGATCTTCTCTTAAACTTGCAAGTACAATTTATTGGTGCATTAAAAATTAATGGCTTCCATAAAATGGGGTTTGGGTGTTGAGTGGAATAGTCCTTTTAGTGTTTAGCATATTGTAAATCTGAGGTTCTCTGCTAAGGAGATTGGTTGCAATGCTTTCTCTGAATTGTACTAAGCAGTTGTTGGCATGAATTTTTTAACCTGACTTACCTTCTGCTCCCATTACTTTCTGAATTCCATTTGTAAGCAAGAGTTCTGATTAGGATCTTTCCTGTAGGTTTATAAAAGGCTTCATCAATCGAAAAAATCCTCTTTGCCCAGAAAACGATGAGTTTATAAGCTTTGTTCAGTACACCTATCTCACGAAGCTCAGAGACCACGTTCCCAAAAATGTCTTGGACAAGAACTGGCTCAAGCCTCCTGCTATCTTGGAAGAGGTGAGGACAGGGTTTGCGAGATAGTGATACAGTTTCAAGGCACTGCTTGTTTGTGTAAACTTCCCTTATAACCCAGTGAAGTGACTCCCTCCAGCTCTGCGCTCAGCCTGCAGCGAATCGCGCTCAAGTGTCCCGAGAGAAGCTGCTCACTTCGCTTCCAGTGTTGCCGCTGTCCCCACTAATTTTATTGTGGAAAATTGTTAACATCAGAAATGCACGCTCATTACACTGAGATCAGTTACTTACTTCATAGAATACCAGGGTTGGAAGGGACCTCAGGAGGTCATCTAGTCCAACCCCCTGCTCAAAGCAGGACCAATCCCCAGACAGATATTTGCCCCAGATCTCTAAATGGTCCCCTCAAGGATTGAACTCACAACCCTGGGTTTAGCAGGCCAATGCTCAAACCACTGAGCTATCCCTCCCCCCAGCTTAGGGTTGCCAACGATGTATTACAAAAATAAGGGACTTTTCTTAGGACCCGCATCCACCCCCTCCTGATATTATTAATACTAAGCACTATACACCCACATTTGCCAGGGGTATTTTCTTTTTTGCAGCACTCAGCAACTCTGATCTTGTTGTAGAGAGATGGAAAAAAATAAGGGACGTCCCCCCTTGTAATAAGGGATTGTTGGCAACCCTATGTTGCAGTAGAAGAATGAACCCCACAGCATTTTAAACTTGCAGCACGAATAATTTGTGTGTCTTCTTGGCTCTCTGTCACACATTATATCCCACAGCTGGGGCTTGGCAGGCTGAGAGGTATGGCCTCGCTTGGTGTAAGAACTGGATGAACAGTTCAGATCATCCCCAAGAGAATACTAAATTTAAAACAGTTGTTTACCTTTTTATTGGCCTTCTAATCCTTGGTACAGGGTTGTCAGAATACATCAGATTCTTGAACCATCTGTCTGAGATTCTGAACTGTCATTTTTACAGAAACAGCATCTGTTCTTGTACAAAACTCCCATTTCCTTGATAAACATCTTCGATCACTTCAGCTTCAGAAATACTACTCTGCATTCCCCTAATTTACTGCATTTTCAAAGCACTGCACAAACACGAACCATCTCTCCCTAGAGTAAACCCATTTTACTGGGTGGGGTGGGGGGAAGGGGAGGGAACCTGAGGGACAGGTTGACTTGTACCAAAGTCAGACATGGAATTGGTGTCCGAGCTGAGACTAAATTTTAAAATTCAGTCCATGCTGCCTGTTTAGCTCCACACCAGTTACGTCTGGACACCTGGTGCATGTTTACATTGGAAATACATTCTATTATTTTCTGCAGACCTCTGAGATGCTGAAGAAAATCTGCATGAGGAACCTAGTGCGACAATATTGTCAAGGGATTACAGCTGAGAAGAAGGCCCAGGTAATATATGGAGTATGTGTGTGCTCATGAAGGGACGTGGTAGAGGACATTCCATCAGATAAGAGTCCTTTTCTCTAGTGAGTGGTACAAAGCAAAAGCTATAAAAGGTAATTAACTTTACATTTTATGCTAGCCCAACCAATGATTCCTTCCCCCCCTTTACAGTAGGAAAATAAATATTCATGATTTTCTTTGAGGGTGATGGCCCTAACCTTCTGTTGTGGGGTATTTTAAATACACAGTACTGTTCTTCCCCATTGCCTGAGCGGAGACCTGTGTAATATGAATGGGACTATTTCCCATCACTTTTCAGATGAACAGTTTAAAATCTGTCAGGCTGGTTGTTTACTAAATCCTTGCAGTAGCAGCACAGGAATAAAGTAAACATGGTGGGAGAAATGCAGCAAATCGCAGGAACCCTGCACTAAGAGGGATGTCCTTCACTCAGGCTCTAGTCTGGCTAGTGGGGAAACTTGACTGGCAATATAAACAGGTGGTTGTTTGTTTTTGTTTCTTTTTAATAGTTGCAGCAAAAAGTAGTAGCGAGTGCCATTTTCAGAGGGAAGAAGGATGGCTACCTGCAGAGCATAAGCCAGCCCTTTGCAGACACCAGGCTAAGTGAGTATACAACAAACTTCTTCACTCCTGTGCGCCTTACTCAATATAGTCCCATTTAATATACTGGGCAACAGATCCTGAGGTCTGTGGAAGTTTTGCCGGAGTGAGGACTATCCAGTTACTTCCTGTAGGAAGTGGTGGTGGTGGTTTTTCTGCTGACTCAGCTCTAGATTCCAGTGTCCTGTTGCTTATTATGGACTGACGCCTAAAGACCATCTGTTAGAGGAGACCTTTCAAACACACAGTTTTAGTGTGTTTCGGTTGCGTTGGGAGATGAAGGTTTTGATTAATGATGGGATGCTTTCTGAGAAGGAGACCCCCTAGATCTCTGTAGAGAAAGGAGAGCTGGACTGAAGAAGTATCAATGGGAGCTAATCCAATCCAAGATGAGGATGTACCCCTATGAGATCAATGGGGCAAGAGATAGATAGATTAGTATAAAATGTCCTTACTCAGTAAATGAATCTTAACATTGTGGGACAAATATTTCTCAGGAACAGTTTCAGGAGTCCCTCTAAGTGAGGCCATAAAATCATGGAATGTTCAGAGTTAGAATGTGGATGAAGCTTAATGAGATTAAAACAGTGAATGCAGAGGCTGGATCAGTTCTGATGGACATGGTGGCACTGCATACACTTGCATACCGTGTGGTACGTGTTTCTGGTTTGCTCCTTAGGTGAGAAAGACATAAACCCCAAAGTACTGCAACTAATTCGTGGTGAGAAGGTCAAGGTAAGGAGGAAAAATCTGCGATTGAACATCTTATCAGCAACATCTTACTGTCGTCACCCTCCCTCTTAACCAGGTCACTGCCAAGACTTGTAAATGTGCCAAGGTTAACCTTGTGCTTCAAAATCACAGCCAGTTCCAAAGGATGGTACATGCAATCAAATAACCAATGTAGACAAATATTTTCACACTGGCCAGGCCTATCTCTGGGTTATGAGTTTAACTTTAAAGCCCATCCTTGTGCTGCTTTTGAGTAAGTCTGTACCTAGGAAGCTGATGAAACACAAAATTATTTATAGTGTAAAGGTTCTTTTTAAGCCTTCATGGGGTGGGGGGGGGGGGAGAGAGTTCATTGATCTGATCGTGTGTGGGGAGTTCTTATGGGGCTTATTGACCCAACGCATTAACAGCATTTTCAGGCTCAGATTGATTCTGTTTTGAGAATCCTGTAGATGGAGTGAGTGGCTGGTAGGGAATTCAGTGCTGCTTTCCTTTTCTGGGACGGCTGAATGATGGAAACCCAACAACTTAATGCCCCATTATTGTTGTGCCTCTGCCAGCACATAACTGATAGTTAAACTGCAGATGCATATAGTGCCCATTATGTTCTCCCATAAAGCTGGAGGGCCATACAAAAGATACAGAATAAACTGTTTCCCAAATCTCATGATCTGCCCCCACTCACAGCAAAACCTCCCACCCCCAATTTCATAGCTTAACAAAACCAGTTCTATCTATTTCCAGTGTATTCTAAGCAGGAGAAGGCAATAACACCCTAAATCTTGTCTTATGCTATAGTTCCCAGAATTTCAGGCCAATGTTGCCTGCTTCCTGAGTTGTCTCCGTCGGAACCTAACCTCAGTGGGAGCTGCTAACATTCACATGTTGTTTCAGTATGTGACGCCAGTCGTAAAATACGACAGGAACGGGTTTAAAGCACGAGAACGGCAACTTCTTCTGACCCAGTCAGCAGCTTATGTGGTGGAAATGGCCAAGATCAAACAGAAAATAGACTATGCAACTCTGAAAGGTAACCGTGTAAGTCAGTGCTAGTTCTTCTTCTCTTGCAGAGGTCATCAAGGTCTTGGCAAAGGGGCAGAATGTGAAGAGAAAGAGGGCTTACCCCCTTGCTAATTCCTCCTCCCCTCCAGGTTTCCAACCCCCTCACCTGCTATTTAGCTTAGTGATTAAATCCTTTACACTTCTTGGTGGTTTGTAAAAAGACGTTCTCAAGCACGGAGGGTTATTGCTTCACTTGTTTCCTGCTGACTCGCTGAAGGATGACCACAATTCATCAGCGAATGCAGTGTGACCTCATGTGACCATGTGCCTGAGTATCAGAAACTAGACACTTTTCTAAACAACCCTACTCTACAGGTATTTTTCCTTTAAGCCTTACTATTGTCTAAAGGGTTCATTCAGTTCTGGGATGAATTACTCAGGGGGGTTAGTTACTATATATCGCTACTCTTGTTTGAGAGAACACCCTTGATTCTCCATTACTGTAACGAACAAGCATCTCTTGGAGAGGAATCATAGAATCATAGAATCATAGAATATCAGAGTTGGAAGGGACCTCAAGAGGTCATCTAGTCCAACCCCCTGCTCAAAGCAGGACCAATTCCCAGCTAAATCATCCCAGCCAGGGCTTTGTCAAGCCGGGCCTTAAAAACCTCCAAGGAAGGAGACTCCACCACCTCACTAGGTAACGCATTCCAGTGTTTCACCACCCTCCTAGTGAAATAGTTTTTCCTGATATCCAACCTGGACCTCCCCCACTGCAACTTGAGACCATTGCTCCTTGTTCTGTCATCTGCCACCACTGAGAACAGCCGAGCTCCATCCTCTTTGGAACCCCCCTTCAGGTAGTTGAAGGCTGCTATCAAATCCCCCCTCATTCTTCTCTTCTGGAGACTAAACAATCCCAGTTCTCTCAGCCTCTCCTCATAAGTCATGTGCTCCAGACCCCTAATCATTTTTGTTGCCCTCCGCTGGACTCTTTCCAATTTTTCCACATCCTTCTTGTAGTGTGGGGACCAAAACTGGACACAGTATTCCAGATGAGGCCTCACCAATGTCGAATAAAGGGGAACGATCACGTTCCTCGATCTGCTGGCAATGCCCCTACTTATACAGCCCAAAATGCCGTTAGCCTTCTTGGCAACAAGAGCACACTGTTGACTCATATCCAGCTTCTCGTCCACTGTGACCCCTAGGTCCTTTTCAGCAGAACTGCTACCTAGCCATTCGGTCCCTAGTCTGTAGCAGTGCATGGGATTCTTCCGTCCTAAGTGCAGGACTCTGCACTTGTCCTTGTTGAACCTCATCAGGTTTTTTTCTGCCCAATCCTCTAATTTGTCTAGGTCCCTCTGTATCCGATCCCTACCCTCTAGTGTATCTACCACGCCTCCTAGTTTAGTGTCATCTGCAAACTTGCTGAGAGTGCAGTCCACACCATCCTCCAGATCATTAATAAAGATATTAAACAAAACCGGCCCCAGGACCGACCCTTGGGGCACTCCACTTGAAACCGGCTGCCAACTAGACATGGAGCCATTGATCACTACCCGTTGAGCCCGACGATCTAGCCAGCTTTCTATCCACCTTACAGTCCATTCATCCAGCCCATACTTCTTTAACTTGGTGGCAAGAATACTGTGGGAGACAGTATCAAAAGCTTTGCTAAAGTCAAGAAATAACACATCCACTGCTTTCCCCTCATCCACAGAGCCAGTTATCTCATCATAGAAGGCAATTAGGTTAGTCAGGCACGACTTCCCCTTCGTGAATCCATGCTGACTGTTCCTGATCACTTTCCTCTCCTCTAAATGTTTCATAATTGATTCCTTGAGGACCTGCTCCATGATTTTTCCAGGGACTGAGGTGAGGCTGACTGGCCTGTAGTTCCCCGGATCCTCCTTCTTCCCTTTTTTAAAGATGGGCACTACATTAGCCTTTTTCCAGTCATCTGGGACCTCCCCCGATCGCCATGAGTTTTCAAAAATAATGGCTAATGGCTCTGCAATCTCACCCGCCAACTCCTTTAGCACCCTCGGATGCAGCGCATCCGGCCCCATGGACTTGTGCACGTCCAGTTTTTCTAAATAGTCCCGAACCACTTCTTTCTCCACAGAGGGTTGGCCACCTTCTCCCCATGCTGTACTGCCCAGTGCAGCAATCTGGGAGCTGACCTTGTGCGTGAAGACAGAGGCAAAAAAATCATTGAGTACATTAGCTTTTTCCACATCCTCGGTCACTAGGTTGCCTCCCTCATTCAGTAAGGGGCCCACACTTTCCTTGATTTTCTTCTTGTTGCTAACATACCTGAAGAAACCCTTCTTGTTACTCTTAACATCTCTTGCTAACTGCAACTCCAAGTGTGATTTGGCCTTCCTGATTTCACTCCTGCACGCCTGAGCAATATTTTTATACTCCTCCCTGGTCATTTGTCCAATCTTCCACTCCTTATAAGCCTCTTTTTTGCGTTTAAGATCAGCAAGGATTTCACTGTTTAGCCAAGCTGGTCGCCTGCCATATTTACTATTCTTTCTACACATCGGGATGGTTTGTTCCTGCAACCTCAATAAGGATTCTTTAAAATACAGCCAGCTCTCCTGGACCCCTTTGCCCTTCATGTTATTCTCCCAGGGGATCCTGCCCATCTGTTCCCTGAGGGAGTCAAAGTCTGCTTTTCTGAAGTCCAGGGTCCGTATTCTGCTGCTCTCCTTTCTTCCTTGTGTCAGGATCCTGAACTCGACCATCTCATGGTCACTGCCTCCCAGGTTCCCATCCACTTTTGCTTCCCCTACTAGTTCTTCCCTGTTTGTGAGCAGCAGGTCAAGAAAAGCTTTGCCCCTAGTTGGTTCCTCCAGCACTTGCACCAGGAAATTGTCCCCTACACTTTCCAAAAATTTCCTGGATTGCCTGTGCACCGCTGTATTGCTCTCCCAGCAGATATCAGGGTGATTAAAGTCTCCCATGAGAACCAGGGCCTGTGATCTAGCAACTTCTGCTAGTTGCCAGAAGAAAGCCTCGTCCACCTTGTCCCCCTGGTCTGGTGGTCTATAGCAGACTCCAACCACGACATCACCCTTGTTGCTCACACTTCTCAACTTTATCCAGAGACTCTCAGGTTTTTCTGCAGTATCATACCGGAGCTCTGAGCAGTCATACTCCTCTCTTACATACAACGCAACTCCCCCACCTTTTCTGCCCTGCCTGTCCTTCCTGAACAGTTTATATCCATCCATGCCAGTACTCCAGTCATGTGAGTTATCCCACCAAGTCTCTGTTATTCCAATCACATCATAGTTCCCTGACTGTGCCAGGACTTCCAGTTCTCCCTGCTTGTTTCCCAGGCTTCTTGCATTTGTGTATAGGCACTTAAGATAACTCAACGATCGTCCCTCTTTCTCAGCATGAGACAGGAGTCCTCCCCTGTTGCGCTCTCCTGCTTGTGCTTCCTCCCAGGATCCCATTTCCCCACTTACCTCAGGGCTTTGGTCTCCTTCCCCCGGTGAACCTAGTTTAAAGCCCTCCTCACTAGGTTAGCCAGCCTGCTGGCGAAGATGCTCTTCCCTCTCTTCGTTAGGTGGAGCCCGTCTCTGCCTAGCACTCCCCCTTCTTGGAACACCATCCCATGGTCGAAGAATCCAAAGCCTTCTCTCCGACACCACCTGCGTAGCCATTCGTTGACTTCCACGATTCGACGGTCTCTACCCCGGCCTTTTCCTTGCACAGGGAGGATGGACGAGAACACCACTTGCGCCTCAAACTCCTTTATCCTTCTTCCCAGAGCCACGTAGTCTGCAGTGATCCGCTCAAGGTCATTCTTGGCAGTATCATTGGTGCCCACGTGGAGAAGCAGGAAGGGGTAGCGATCCGAGGGCTTGATGAGTCTCGGCAGTCTCTCCGTCACATCGTGTATCCTAGCTCCTGGCAAGCAGCAGACCTCTCGGTTTTCCCGGTCAGGGCGGCAGATAGATGACTCAGTCCCCCTGAGGAGGGAGTCCCCGACCACCACCACCCTCCTCCTCCTCTTGGGAGTGGTGGTCGTGGAACCCCCATCCCTAGGACAGTGCATCTTTTGCCTTCCAATCGGTGGAGTCTCCTTCTGCTCCCTTCCCTCAGATGGGCCATCTAGTCCACTCTCCGCATTAGCACCTGTAGAGAGAACATGGAAACGATTCCTCACCTGTATCTCCATTGCTGGTGCATGGACGCTCCTCTTTCTTCTTCTGGAGGTCACATGCTGCCAAACCTCTTCACAATCCTTCTGTCCCTGCTGTGCCTGCTCTGAATCTTCAGAACATTGTGGCCGTAGAAGCATCTCCTGACGTCTGTCCAGGAAATCTTCATTTTCCCTTATGCAACGCAGAGTTGATACTTGTTTCTCCAGCCCTCGAACCTTCTCCTCCAATATGGAGACCAGCTTGCATTTTGTGCAGACAAAGTCGCTTCTGTCCTGCGGAAGAAAGACAAACATGGCACAACCTGTGCAGGTTACAACAGCTGATCGCTCACCTTCCATATCACCGTCCTCTTAGGAGCTTCCTCAACTGTTGCAGGAACTACTCGGAGAAACCTGCAGATGAAAGCCTCAGTGCGCTCTCCCTAGGCGAACTCCCAGGCAAACTCCCGCTGTTCGCCGCTCAGCTGGTTCGCTGCTGACTGCCCTTATATACCAGTCAGGCCCACTCAAGGCCCAGCTGGAACAAAGCACTCCCAATTCACACTTTTCAAACAAATCTTATTAAATGACCTGAGAAACCAGACCTCATCTGGGGAACAAATGTCAGGTCACTCCACTGATTGCACAGAGCCTTTCTATTTATAAAAACCACTAATCTCTGTAGTAGAGTTGTCGTCTGTAGCCATCTATGTGCTGCTGCAAGGTTGGGGAACCATATCTCTGTCTGTCACAGCAAACAGTGCACAAGGCAAAAGGGATTAGATTCTTCAGAGGAAATAAGAATTTCCAAACATCACTAAAGAGTAGTTTATGCACATGTCCATGAAACTGGCATAATTTGGAAAGGCATGGCTGCACATTCAAAGTGTGCGCGCTTTTTTTTTTTTATACCCCATTCTGGCAAGATAGTAGAATTTGTTGGAGGGAATGGGGTTACACATCACAAAATCCTTGATTATCGCTAGATAACACAGAATATTTTCAAAATTGGCTGTTTCAATATGTTAGGAATTAAAATAGGGAAAAATATAGGAAGCAATGTAAGAATAATGCCCAGGAATTGGCATTGATGCTTATTTCTCAGCTGCTGTTGGAGCAAAGGTTTCTGGGAGCTGGTAAGCAGGAGAGAACCTTTTCCTCGTACTTGAAAAGGTACAAATTCAGTGTACTATCCCTTTCTCCACACAAGCCACAGCTTGAGGGCCCTGATATTGTAAACAAAACCACCAACCTTCACCCAGGATGAGGATTGAGTTTTACGGTTATCTCTGAAAGTGGCTGTTTCTCTTGCTCTAATTTTTGGGTTCTTTTTTTAAGGTATTTCTACCAGCAATCTGAGTGATGGGCTCTTGGTCGTTCATGTTCCTGAGGACAACAAACAGAAGGTAAGCTACCAGAAAGCTCCTCGTGAGCCAGACGAATGTGGAACATCTTCACCTGAAACAACCAAGTTCCTATAAATACCAAATGCACTAGGGGCAGCATTTTACAAACCTCCTTATACAGGATCACTGGTTTGAGAGGGGGAAAAAGAACCATAAACTGTTACCTATCATTAGAAAATGGGTCGGACATTTCTCTGATGCCACTGCTAGGCCATGGTGAAAGTATTTCCCTACGTTTACAAATGTTGTCTAGCTTAACTGCTGGCTCGTTGCCCTTGTGCCTAAGAATGTTAAATTATTGGGTCCCCATTTCTGCTTTTAGGGAGACGTGATCCTTCAGTGCGAGCACATCTTTGAGACCGTCACAAAGCTCAGCATGCTGGCCAATAAGCAGAACGCTGTCCAAGTTGTTCAGGGAAGGTAAGCCCCTCTGTTGCCATTCACGCTACATCTTAGAAAGGGATTATGTGGCACTGAGCTCTCCCATTTAGTCAGCCAAAAATCTTTCGACCCAGCAGTCCACACCTACCTAATAATGCAATGTCCTTACATGGTCACAGGGCAGGATTTGGCCCTTAAGCTCATTAGGAGAGCGGTGCGGAGCTTGGAGGTAGTTTTCAGGTAATTGTTTCACAGAACATTTCCCCAGCAGTAGCTGCGGTAGTGACTTCTTCGCAGGCTTAGTTAATGTAGGTGAAACAGGTATAGTGCTGCATCTGTTCAACGAGTGGACTATAGTGGATTCGTGCTAGTGTGAATGATATGGCTCCGTAGTAAATATGGCTTCTAGCATGTCTGTGTAGCTGGATAATCAGCTGTGTCAGTTTTACTTATAAAAGAGCTTTTAATTTCATAACGTTTTAAATGCAATATTTTTCAAACAACTTCTTCCTGCCATGGGAACAAGTCTGAGTTATTTGACTGTCGTGTAGTCATCTGGGTGATACCCTGTTCATTTTGATCGAACGTACTGCAAAGACAAGATCATGGAGGAGCCTTAAACTGCCAGCAGTTTAATGGCTGGGTTTTCTTTAAACTGAGCTGTGCTGACCCAATGGATAGACAGTATGCCAGCCAGATCACTCCAGAAACATGCTGCTCTCAACTAGACAGGAGCAGGGTCTGGAGACACTTAACACTGAGAAGAGGCAGTTTCTTCCAGATAACCTCTGATAACGCTACCAGCGCAGTATGTATTTAGGCCGTGTGGGCTTTCAGGAGACAGGGAGGTGATGTGTATCGATCCTAGACTGAAACCAATGGACCGCAAAAGATAGGTTTTCCTGCTCTTTATCTTCCTTCTGATTCGGTTACTGTAATACAGCATTTATGCTTGTTCAGTCCGGCCAGGCCAGGCATGCTGTCTAATTTAGCATGCTTATTTATTTTTTCCCCCCCTTCATTAGTGCGTTCTAGTAATCAAACTGCTGTTCTGGCTTGGTTGCACATGTGCAATTGTTTAGAGAATGTATCTGTCTGAGGAGTTTTGAACTTTAACTTAATGAGATCTGCCTGGGGAACAGAACCAAAGAGGATCTTAGAGTAAAGCCTGTTGTAAGGAAAGCACGTAACAAGTAATATACATTTGTGTACTTGCAGCCTCCAGTTTCACATCAGTTCTGGGAAAGAAGGGATGATAGCTTTCACAACTGGGCAGGAGCCTCAGATCTATAAAGCCAAAAATGGACGCCTAACAGTGGTAAGACCTGATTGAAGAACTAGAATTCTAAGTTGCATCTGCCACAAAGGCTCTTCGCGTGGGTGACGTAAGTGAGCAGAGACTGCTCTGTTCATTTAGAAAACGGGACCGATCACTTCCTCTCGTTGTCTGTGCATTACAGTGTTGGGGTCAGATAAATGACTATGCTTCATCTTACTCAATAGATCTCCACTCTGTGTATCCTGAGTCCTGCCTACTCACCTTAGTTACACATTCTTACAGTTGCTTCCTCGTGTTAGCCCTGCAGAGCCAGCCTGGCAATGGAGGGGGAGCTAGATTCTCGTCTGGCTTCTGCAGCACCAGACTTGTTCATCAGACTCCACTGCAGAATCTTCCTCTATGGTGGCAGCGTGTGAGCCTACAAACACAGCTGGACTTTCAGGTCCCAGGCAGAGTTTGGTGGTTAGGAAGAAATAAGCAAACTTTACATGCTTTCCCTGAGAAAGCAAGAACCTCACAGTTCCATTGGCAGTTACTTTCCAGAGCACAACCATGTCTTTAAGGCACTATCCAGTCTCTAGAGACTGGTGGATAAATCCTGCCTCACTCTGTCTGGTACTAGGGACTTGCTTCTACCCTCTTCCTAGCATTTGGGTAGAGAAGAGCAGGAAGATTAACAAGTCAGAGTAAAGGGAACTCTTCCTCCACCAGCCCAAATGTCTCATGGGCACCAGGTAGCAAAGGTAGGAGTCTCTCTCAGAAGCTGTTTCACAGGCAACGATGCCAGCATGTTAAGGAACACTTCAACTTAATTTAAAGCTGGTAGTTGGTATATCCATGTCTTTTCTCCACTGTCTCTGGGTACCAATGGGTTTTTAGCCATAACTAAAGCACCTGGGTGCATCACTTCGCTTTCCTTGCTGATCCCCAGAGGTGCATGTAGCATAATGTGCTTCCTGGCACCAGAGTTGTTCTTCCACACCGTTCTCCCCAAGGCTGGAATGTCTGCACTGGAATAAAATAGCTAATAACACCTTCCTTTTGTCACAGGTGTCAACCAGAACAAAGTCCTGATGGTGAACAGGAATTCCTGCTTTGCTTATCACTATCTTTGCTCAGAACAGAAAGGAACCCACTGGATGAGATCAGCACTGACATCTTCCAGCTGAAAGCTTTCTGCTGCCATAAGACTGTTGTGATTTGAGTTCACCTGCATCGTTTCAGCTCTTTGGGGTTTTTTTAAACTGAAGTTAATGTTCTGGATTCCGTTATGTTGCTGTAACATTCCATTGATGTAGATTCTAGTTACTAAATTTCATAAATCTGTTTAACCCAAACGATGAAATTCTCTAACATGCAAAATAGCTGTCTTAACTTACTGGGTAAGTAAAGTTAAGATCTTAACCCATCCAGGAAAGACTTTGAGCAAAACCAAAAGGTGTTGAGTAGGGATCAAATGGCACTAACCAGGAGTAATGCACAAACTGCAGGCAAATGTGGCAGTATGATCTGGAACCATCTCTGCCCCCATGAGACAGCCTAGACTTCACCCTGATGCACCAGAGCCTAAGTGGGCAGAGTGAGTGTGTGCTCTGAACACATTCTCTTTACTTGACTCAACATAGTACTAGATGAGGTTGCTTAGCTGGAAACCTCATTCACCCAGCTTTCTTTCTGGCCAGTTAGTGTCTATACAGAAGTCTGAGTCATTCTTCATGTTTGGTATATTGATGGCTATACACAGTGCACTGTATGAGTACAAGGCACTGAAAATAGTAATGAAATGAAAATAAAAGATGGGAGAAAAAATTTTGACTTTAAATTTAATTGAGCTGAAACAATAGAATGTAAGAATGGCCATACTGGGTCAGACCAAAGGTCCATCTAGCCCAGTAGCTGGTCTTCCCACAGTGGCCAGTGCCAGGTGCCCCAGAGGGAATGAACAGAACAGGGAATCAGTGATCCATCTTCTGTTACCCATTCCCAACTTCTGGCAAACAGAGGCTAGGGACACCATCCCTGCCCATCCTGGCTAATAGCCATTGATGGACCTATCCTCCATGAACTTATCTGGTTCTTATTTTAACCCTGTTATAGACTTGGTCTTCACAACATCCTCTGGCAAGGAGTTCCACAGATTGACTGTGTGATGTGTGGGGGGGAAAAATACTTCCTTTTGTTTGTTTTAAACCTACTGCCTCTTAATTTTATTTGGTGATCCCTAGCTCTTGTTATGAGAGAGTAAATAACACTTATTTACTTTCTCCACACCAGTGATGATTTTATAGACCTCTATCATATCCCCCCCCCCTTAGTCTTCTCTTTTCTAGGCTGAAAAGTCCCAGTCTTATTAATCTCTCCTCATACAGAAGCCGTTCCATGCCCCTAATCAATTCTGTTGCCCTTTTCTGAACCTTTTCCAATTCCAATCTTTCTGAACAAAGCCCAATCTCTTGACTTGCAGAGTCTTCAACTGTCTCCTCTCACTGAGACAAAACTACCTTCTCTGTTTAGAAAGTAAATCAGGTAGAGCAGTGGTTTGCAGCCAGTCGTCTGCAGACCCCTGGGGGGTGGGGGACAAAGCAGACTAAGATTTCCAAAGGGGTCTATACCTCAATTTGAAAAATGTTTAGGGGTCCACCAATGAAAACAAGTTGAAGAACACTGTTCTAGAGGGAATGAATGCAGATGCTGATTGGCCCCTCTTCTAGCTCAGGTATGTGTGTGGTGGCAGCTATGTGTGTGGGAGTATTTTTCCTCCTTTCCCTCTTCACCAGGCTCTGCAGACGTATTAAGATGGTTCTTGCTAGCTCAGTGCTCCCTATGCTGCAAAGTATGAGGCAGGTACTCCTCCTCTTGCTCCATCAAAGCAGAGAATGCCAAGATCTGCTTGGGATGGGCTGTAGCCAGAGACTGCATATCCTTGACTTTCTGCTGCTAAATCCTGCTGCTGTACTGATGAAGGGGGAAGAGTCTGGATTAACCAGCTATTCAACTACAATCCATATCGGAAGGTAAAACAATCAACCTAGGGGGAGATTAGAATGTGATGTTTAGCTTCCCCTAAAAAAGCACTTGCTATGGGAGCGAGCCAGATAAGACGAGGGATGGTTTTAAAGAGAAACAATCAATCGGGATGTAAATATGAAACATTTCTAATTTATTTTGCATATACTCAAACCAAGCTCTAGTACATACTGCATACACAACCATACAGAGGAATCTAGCTTAAGCTTTTTGGGCACAGCTAGACAAAGTTGGTGATTGTACAAAGCAGATGAGCGTACTAGTGCCGTACGTTCAGTGTAACCCAGGGCATGGAGAACACTCAGTGAACCAAGCCTTAAACAAGGTGCAGCTTTGAGCTTTGCTGCTTTACCTTAAAGGACAAGATATTTCCATGAATAACTTGATCAGCGGCACTCTGCGTTGTCAGTATTACTGCTTGTATTGCATGCTGGAAACCATGACACATGGGCAAGAGCCTGAAACAGTCATGCACTTTGACTTGATCTCTCACAGCTGCTGGTTGATAAGATATTGCTTGTTACCAACGGGGGGGGTGACCTTAGTTGCATAAAAACTGCATCTCATGAAAGTGGCAGAGGCAAAGGCTTTCTATATGATCCCTTGGCCTTGATGCTGCTGCTCAAAGAACAGCTCACCCTTGAAAAGAAAATTGTACTCTTCGGATGGTATTGAAAGCCTGTAAGTTAGTGAAACTATCCCCAGCCAGCTGTTATCAGGGGAGATCTATTTTAAAGCACAGTGAGGCTTGCACTAAGATTGACTTGTCAGTGTCTGTGAAGTATGCAGATGAAAGCTGTGTGCTAACAGCTAAGGGGTTGGATTCAAGGCTTCCAATACAATCGAAAGGCCACCTTTCTGCTGGTCTTCAGGCCCTGGCTGGTGGCTTTAATATTCTGCAGCATAATTAAGGCTTTGTTGAAACTTCTACCCTATTAAGTTTTGTACTATAGAGAATGCTTTGTTCCCTGCTGCTCCATGAGGGAGGCCCTCTGAGGTCATGGCCTTCATACAGGCAATGAGTTGTGGTCCCATCCATAACTACAGTCAGATCAGATCACACACTGCACATTATTTTCTAACAGACAAGACAATGGTACACTTGTATTGCATAACTAAGGCAATTAGAGAGCTAAACCAAGAATGTACTGAACTGCTGTCACAGTAACTCAATCCTTCCTTCTGACTAACAGCTTTAAAAAAACCCTTCTCCTTTGCTTGAGCTGTGTTAATATAACTGAACAGCTCTTTACGAGGGGGAAATGCCACCTTTTACTCTGATTAAAAAGGGCTGGGGAAAGGTGGTGGTTATAGAAAGCTTTTTTTTTTTTTTTGGTTAAATTGTACCACCAAGGGGTAGAAATCTAAGCCACTGTACTTATACTAAGATCAATGTGTAACAGAGTCTTGTGTATTTCCTTCTTCTCTGGGCTCCTCACAATAGAAACGGAAATGCTGTTAGCACTATCCATTCCTGAATGGAAAAGGAAGCTACCTATACCCTGGAAACACAGCTCACTTAGTGCAATAGCAAAGACAGGGGGAGAGATTGGACCACTTAACAGAAAATGTAGATTTCATGTTCCTCCCTCCTACACAACTGACCAGTCAGTCCTGTAACCGTGGTGGGTTGTGCTTTAGTAAACAAGGAAGAGCTAAAATCTCACAGTACAAAGTATTGGAAATACTGAAGTGTGCAGTTCACTAGAGTGGAGGCTTTCTGCCACGTGCCCCCTCCCCCCAAACTAGGCTTGTAAATAACCAACCCCCCCAACTGAACAATAAAGTGGGGGTGGGGGGACAAAACAACTTCCTTCACTGTGACAAGAGTTTTAGAAATCAAAAATCACATGTACCCATGACAGACAAGCCATCTCCTGGGCCAGTACAGACTTGAGATTAAAATGAATAGCCCAGCTTAAACACTGGACCCTGGAAGGGCTTTTCTAATATTAGACAACTGGGGAGTTATTACAGTATCTGCATACAAAACATTGATATGATTGCACTTTAAGCCCACATCTGTCAGTTACACACAGTGATAGTTCAAGCTGCTAAATTGATTGTTTGGTTTGAAACTAGCTTTATCACAGTGACCTCGTTACAGAAAACTTTACTACTAGAAAGTTAACGTTTGAGGGTCTAGAAAACAAGCACTATAGACAGAACTGTACCATGAAAATCATCTTTGGCTGACAGACCATTGCCTCTGACAAGCAGTCTCCAAGGCTTGATGGATTTAAGCTACACAAGAGTGATGTACCATTAAATAAACAAGTCAAAATATTGATTGTCCAGTAATCCCTACAAGCAGGTGTATGTATGGCTTTATACCATTCCTACAAAACATTACTTTAGAGGAGCAACATCTAGTGACAATAACCAAGATAGCAGTTGTCAGCAGAATATTAGTTTTAAAGGTATTACTAAGTGATATAATCAGGTCTATACTAATTTTACAGTATAACTTTACTTTTGTCAGACTTCCTGCTAGCTCTGTTACTGGAAAGCCAGAATCACCAGACAGGTGGTCCAGCTGGTCCATCATCCAAACAAGAGAGGCCAATACCATTCTGCATCAGCAGAAGCTGCAAGAAATTCTACACCAGAAGATGAGGGACAATCTGCCCCGTGTGAAGGTCTCATTCAAATCCCTGAAGCATGAGGCTTTATATTCCTTCCAAAACTTAGAACAAACTAACTCTGCCTAGTCTTATTTTTAATAGCATCCACTCCCTCTGCAGAATAGATGAACCTCCACCATCACTTCTACCTGACTCTCTACTATGCAACAAGAGACTAGGAGGTAGATAAAACACATTATTTGCAACAAAAAGCAGTCTTAGAAAGCGTAGAGGTCTATAGAGTATTCTATAGAGTATAGTCATTTTCTTCCAGGTGGCCTAGAATATGCTGTGATAGAGACAGTGGAGAATAGCTGGAGATATTGACACTTAAAGGGACGTCCACCCATTTCTCCCCAGTAATCACCAGTATAACAGCACGAGAGGTAAAGCTCCTGGTATCCCTTATGGAACTCAAACTATGAGTAAATGTCTAATGAGCTCCGTATTTAGACTAGGATTACATGGTGTTAGGAGTAGCCCATGCTAGAGTTATCTCGGACAGCTGTAAAGAAAAGGCTTCCTGTTGATTCCGGAGAAAGTGGAAAAACAGTAATCCAGCATGAACCTTCAAATTACATTCTGGGTTTAAGAGGAAATGGTGACTGACTACAGTAGAAATCCTGGACGTCTTAGGTAAAATGTTATGCAAGTCTAGCTTATTCCTAGCCCTCCATTTACATAATGTATAAATATCTCCCACCCTTGAACCGCACCATAAAGAAGCTGAGGGTTCACCACTATTCCCTAGCATACCACTTTCACTGAACCATCACCACGAAGCTCAAGCAGGGGATGCCCTAACCAGCGCACTTTAACGTGCTTCCTGAATTTTGAACTTGAGCCTGAGTAGCTGCCAGCACTAAACAACAAAAACTAGTCGCTGCCAACCAGCAAGACCTAGCCCCAGAGCAGGTCTGGTTCTGAAACAGTATCACTGCCGTCTATTTCAAACCATGCAAAGCAATTCTATTCTGGAGGGAAGCCAGTGTCCATAGAACCTTATCTTCTGAAAGCGAGGCTGAAGCATTTCTATCTAAGGTGCCTTCCCCCTTAAAGGTCCAGATAGGAGGAGAGTGGAGAAAGTGCTGAAGCAGATGAGGTTAGTTTCTTTAGCATCGCCGTGGCACAGAATAGCATTTCTCATGTACAGTAGGTTCAGGTGGGATGGCGTAAACGGGGGTCTGTAGGGAAGGTGGACAGCTCTTTGAAAATCCTAGAGAAAGTGCAGAATAAATACTAAAAGGCAGAAGGAAAGGGACACTCCTCCTCTCTAAACACAACAGCAGGAAGAGGAGTGCTGAAAATTCAGAGCCATTACACCAAATGCATTGATCTGACCCTTGATACCTTCTTTATTCCTCTAATAGCTCTACTTCATGTTAAATACCCCAAAATATTCTAGTCTGGTATAAAATATAATTTTATAGACTTCACTGAACATAAATAAGTTGACTGGTTATCAACTGTAAATAATGGAGCAGGTCACAAGAGGGCTGTGCAGTCTGCAGCTGTCACTCCTCACTGGTGAAGATGTGCCCTGTCATCTGGACGCTTAATATGAATCCTTCGCACACGTTCAATGCGCTCCCGCTCCTCGTCCTCATCCAGGTGATGAGAGCGGCCCGCTGCCCCTCCTGTCGCCTCCAGGAGCGCGTTGTCGGGGCCTCGTCCATCCTGAGCCTCGTAAAGCAAAATGTTCAGTGTCTCTTCGTAAATTCGAGCTTCTGGGAACTCCACCTGGGTGCCCAAAACAGCTAGTTTAGGAGAAGCAAAATCAATCTGACTCATTCCAGGCTGGCTTAAACTTCAGCCCAGCCCTCCAGTTTGTATGTACCCTTTGGTATTTAAGAAATCCTCTCCGCTATTCTTGGGTGGTGGTACTCTGCAGGAAGTGTGAAATCTTGCAAAAAAGTTACAAGCTATTAAGAAGAACTCTTCAAGATCTATGTTTCTGTGCTCCACCGGCTGGCTTTCAGCCTCAGCTGTCCAACAGCCAGATTCTTTCTGGGCAAGGTAAGGTTGTACGTGAACAGAATACTACTGCTTTTCATGAAGTATCTTTATACAGTTAAATATGTGAACCTGGGTGAGTGCATGAGTGGTTTAAAGATCAGAGCTTGCATTTATTTGTATTGTGATAGCATCTGGAAGTTAGTACCCTATTGTGCTAGGCAATGCACAAGATTATCCCTGCCCCACGGAACTTATACACCTCTACCCCAATACAACGCTGTCCTCGGAAGCCAAAAAATCTTACCACCTTATAGGTGAAACCACGTTATATCGGACTTGCTTTGATCCGCCAGAGCGCGCAGCCCCTCCCTCCCGGAATGCTGCTTTACCGCGTTATAGCCGAATTCATGTTATATCGGGTCCCGTTATATTGGGGTAGAGGTGTTATTAGTTTGAGTGTTCTCTCCCCTCTCCTCTTTAGAAGGTATAGTGGATGCTCTAGGGAGGGGAGAGCTATTAAAGGGAGGCTTCAAAACAGAAGTAAGGACATTACTCTTACAGCAGCTACCAAGTAGCATGAATGAGTTTTATCCCTACCTTTGTCTGTTTCTTCTCAGTAGCATAAACAATGGAGGTGCAGCAGACCTCCGCAATCTTACGTCCCTGTCCATAGAAAGACCAGCAGCAAATCTCATCTCCTATCACATCCTTAATAAAGAGGACTCTCCCATTAAACCGCAGTGACAGCTTATCAAACAGCTCGATGTTCTTCAGCATGTTGTCGTCAGAATTACTGCAAGAGAACAGGGCATCAGTCAAACAGAGTTAATGCCATGCAGAGGAAATGTCAGCAACTCTGGAGATTCAGGCAGCTGGAGGTCTACATGTCCTGCCTCCCTTTATTTACTGTACTAGCCTTCAAGGCTGTTTAGACTTGAGCTCTAGGGCTGCTTCATCCCACAAAGAATCAGTCAGTGCATTAGGGGAGACTGGCCTTCAGCGGAGAAGGTGCAGAGTCAGTGCTGGGAGTAACCGCTTCAGGATCCATCCCTCAACTAACCTAGTCCAGCTACTAAAGTTTAGCATTAGCTGGATTGGGCCAGTGCTGTCATGAGTTATATACTGTCACATATGAGCCCAGCCACCACGCCTGCCCAACTGAGAGCCACATAGGCACAGCCCTCGGGCTCCTGGCCAACTGCCAACTCTGTAGGTAAGAACGCTGCAGGCCATGCAGAAGACAGGGCATCATCTTGCCATGGAGCCCCTGCAGGTCACAGCCGGGTATTAAAGAGAAAGTTCTTTATTGCTGCAAGTGTGCACTTAGAAATGGAAACTTCTCCCATGGAAAGCTAACCCCCAGGGACTCCACAAACTATGCAGGAAAAGGGCTTACTGCGTATGTCAACAACACACACTCAGTAAAGGGAAAAGCACATTCTCCTGGAATCTGGTTTCAGACTGTTAATTTCCAGTTGAAACTGTACATTTAATAACTGAGAATGGAAGTTGTTTTACCTGGTGTAGGAATATTTGTTATTACTTCTGTTATACAGCAACTTTACTGCTGGCTGGAAGAAAACAAACATACAGGAAGCACAATTTACTGGCTATAGTACAGCTGCAACCTCGGTTCCAGGCACGCCCCAGTAGCAGAGAAGGGGTCATCTGAAGTGACAGAACTGTGCGTACACCCCCCGTTTGTGGAAATGAGGCTGAGGCTGCTGCCTGGTGCTAGCGGGGCAGCCCTGTGGCCCCAGGACAGGTACAGCACAAGCTTCCCCCACAGCGTGCCTTAACCCTGAGGGCCCTGGGGCTGTGGTGACCAGATCCTAGTTGGCTCTCCATGGCCATTCCAGCCCTTTATGCCTCTGAGGAGACCCCCAATTAATGCCTGCTGTGGTGGCATTTTGTGGGGGGAGGGATAGCAAGCAGGAGAGTGCATACCTGTCTAATAGGAACAGGAGCCACTAACATTTCATGGCAGGCAAGTATCAGTCACTATTGGGCTGGTAAGACAGGTGAAAGGATCTATAGCCCACTATTGATGCCCTAAGTCAACCTGTCCTCCCTACCGACTTTATCTGAATACATAGGGCAGGGAAGGCCCCCACTGTAAGATGCATTTTTTTTTTTAATGTAGACCCATTTAAAGACCTAACTGAAAAGCTGTTTAACTTCTAATTCAGATGGAATAACTAGGCTGCAGAGAGACCAAGTACCAGTTTTCAGACTCGCAAGTTAACAGATGGGTTCCTGAGCATGCACAATTCTGAAAACTAGTGGACCACATTCCAAAGAGTCAGCTGTCCTAGAATGGCCAGACTGGGTCAGACCAAAGGTCCATCCAGCCCACTATCCTGCCAGGTGCCCCAGAGGGAGTGAACCTAACAGGTAATGATCAAGTGATCTCTCTCCTGCCATCCATCTCCACCCTCTGACAAACAGAGGCTAGGGACACCATTCCTTACCCGTCCTGGCTAATAGCCATTAATGGACTTAACCTCCATGAATTTATCTAGTTCTCTTTTAAACCCTGTTATAGCCCTAGCCTTCACAACCTCCTCAGGCTAGGAGTTCCACAAGTTGACTGTGCGCTGTGTGAAGAACTTCCTCTTATTTGTTTTAAGCCTGCTGCCCATTAATATCATTTGGTGGCCCCTAGTCCTTATATTATGGGAACAAATAAATAACTTTTCCTTATTCACTTTCTCTACACCACTCATGATTTTATATACCTCTATCATATCCCCCTTAGTCTCCTCTTTTCCAAGCTGAAAAGTCCAACCTTCTTTAATCTCTCCTCATATGGGACCCGTTCCAACCCCTTAATCATTTTAGTTGCCCTTCTCTGAACCTTTTCCAATGCCAGTATATCTTGTTTGAGATGAGGAGACCACATCTGTACACAGTATTCAAGATGTGGGCGTACCATGGATTTATATAAGGGCAATAAGATATTCTCCGTCTTATTTTCTATCCCTTTTTTAATGATTCCTAACATCCTGTTTGCTTTTTTGACTGACGCTGCACACTGCATGGTAGTCTTCAGAGAACTATCCACGATGACTCCAAGATCTCTGTCACTCTGGGTGGTGAGCTCTGCCTAGCTAATCAGGGTGTGTGCGCAAACTTCCCCCAGGGACCAAGCACAGCCTGCTCCCTCTTACCTTATTGGATGTTGCTATAAGTTTTTGCTCTTCCTTAGAAGAAGTGATGACTGGTACTTTGCAGAATGGCTCGTATGCATCTTTGTTCTGCTGAAACAAGACAGCCTGTCAAATGCAGCAGGTGAATGGAAATCTACAGTAGGGCCTTTGAACAAAATGCAGGGGACCATCAAGCCTTCTCTCATATTGACGCCTGGGGTTAGCTACAGTGATGCAGATGGAGTGGTGACTCACCATTGTCTGAACCAAGAGGACTTGATAGAGCAGTGAGCTGACCCCATGAGACAGCTATGTTCCTTTGTGTAGGCATGCTAGGGTACAGGGGCATTACATACTTCCCCATCTTACTCCCCAGAGGGAAGAGGTACAAGAACAGCTGCTGAGGTGCTTTGGGGAGCCTGGGCTCCATCCCCAAGATTGCATTAATGCACCATAGGCCTGTGCCTAAGGCCCTGCCTTCTGGGGTTATGTGACTCTAGATGCCCAACGTTTTCATTTAAACTCATTTATGGAAAAATGTGATCTGAGCATAACTGATGTAATGATGCCTGCCTGAGTCTGCAGAGAGCCTGAAACAAACAATGGTTCAGAGGAGTTAACTGTCCCATGCATCTCAACAGGTTGTTAACTCCAAGACCCACTGCTTTGACAGGCCTACTCCACCCCTGCTGAAGACTTTGAGCAGGAAGAGATAAGTGCAGAAGAGCCTAAACAACCATGCAATGGCTGCTGGGGGAGAAAAGCACCTTATGCCTTTGACTACACCTCTCTGCCATCAGCACTCCACGAGGGCGTTAGGGTCCCAGAACAGGCCTGTAGAATCTTATACTGGTGATGTGCAAGCCGGAAAGAGCCCAGCTTGACAGTGGGATCCCCAGGGTGGTTGTGGTGCTGGCAGTTTTAACAATCTTTATTTGTAAGCTAAGCAGATCTGATCTGACACGTACATACACCTGGAACCCCATGATGCCATGTTTAAAGTTCATTAGACACAGAGAAAAGAACTACTTGTCCAGAAAAATACTTGATCTTTCCTAACCCCTTAACTATCCACATCAAGCAAAGGGGCAGGGACTCATTTCCCACTGCTTCCTGCGGACAGGACAGGACGTGGGATTAATCAGAGGAAATGCTCGGGGGGTGTAAGAAAAGGCTGGCTGATGGAACAAGCTCAAGCACTGGCACTGGCTGGTGACCAGGTGTCTCGCTAGCTCCATGCTGAAGACTGCACACCTACCTGCAGAGCTGCCTGGCACTCATCCACCAGACCCTGAACCAGGTAATACTTTGCCTCAGCCAACAGCTCTTCAATCTCTCTCCGGCTCTCAGGAAGAGGCACGGCCCCATCACGCAGGTAATTTAATATGGTCCCGAAGTGTTTGCCACAGCGGTCAATCAGAATCCAGCCTGGGAGGGAGAAAGCAGGGTACAGCTGAACAGCGGGAAGGGAAAGACTTAGGCAAAGAGTCCACCACCCTCCCTCTTCCCAACCCCAGCTGGCCAGAACGTGGTGTAACACGCTGCAGCTCTGCGCAGAGGAGCCTCACGCTGGTGCACTGAGCACATCCTGCCGAGAGGCTCCAAAATCCCCCATCTCGCTGCCTGCGTTGGCAGCTGGAACAGCAGCAGGCTGTACTTCTCCAGGGAATTCTCTGTGTGTCTGTATCTCCCCCACCGTTTCTTCAAGGGTGTGTGGTGGGAGGCGGAGGGAGGAAGCTCACTGCATCTTTCAACTCCCAAGCCACTGACTATCCGTTAGCTGAAGTGGTAGCAAAACAAAATTCCCACCATCAAATTAAACTTCTGTTTCCCTCCCTCCCCCTTTTCCTGGAATCCTGTCCGCTCTTTTGGACTTGCTAGCCTACGTCAACCCTTGACTGCCCCCCAAACACACAACCACTGGGGCAGATTTTCTAGCACTGCAGCTAAGAGACAGACAAATAGGGCAAAGCCGAGGATTCCAACTGCACTAAGTCACTGGCAGCTGGCCCAGGTCAGCGGAGTCGGGCGGGTGGGCTCCGAGTGTGAGGCTATAACAGTGCAGTGGAGATGTTTGGGTTTCGGCTGGGGCCCAGGCTCGGAGATCCTGCAGGGAGGGTCCCTTAGCCCAAACATCTACACAAGCAGTTTTATAGCCCCACAGTCCCGGCCTAAGTCAGCTGACCCAGGCCAGCCCCGAGCGTTTTACTGCAACGTAGACGTACCCTGCGGGACCTACAACCAGTCAAGGGCAGAGCCAGGGCCCGAAGCCAGGAGTCCTACCTGTTACAGCTGGCTCTCACATGCCTTAGAGCCCTTATGTGCACAAACAAGAGAATGGTGAACCTAAGCAAAATCCCCATCGAGCCGGTATTTAGTGTTTGTTCTGGGACAGAACACTCCTCCCTGGCATGCAGGAAAGACTGCTGTTGTTTTAAAGAACATTTATTTTCTCCCATCCCCTGCAGGGCCCTGATGACATGCTTTCCCCCCCGCATCCCGCACACTGGTATGAAAGGGGGCCTTGGGAGTGCCTGCCGCTCCAGATGCTTTATTTTTTAAAAACAATGGCACATTTGTGTTGAAAATAACCCTGCTGTCCCCAAGCAGCATTCATGCAAGAAGGGTGAGAAGGAAGCTAAGAGGTGAGTAAGACGTGGATACTATAGAGTTCCGCAGAATCCTTGCAAGTCCCAGTTCATCTTCCTTATTCCCAGCCGGCATGGAATGGGAACAGCAAATTGATTAGCAGATGGATGTTTTTAAAGTGCTCTGAAGATGTAACGCGAGTATGTGAGCAGTACAAGTGACTACACACTGTAGCATTTCCTTTACGAAACCACCTGCTAAAAGGCACGTTACTCACCAGTACTGGGTAGGGACACCAGAGAGAAAGGGAAACAAAGCTTCAGCAGAGCTTAGAATAGAATATACGGCACCCTTAATCTGAATAAGAAGTTCATATTTCATCTCCATGCACCAGCAGTCCATCTCCTGAAGCAGACCAAAAGGCCCAGAAAGGCATTATGCAATGTCCAGCTCAAGTTTCCATAAACAGGCGGCCATTTTTATGGGCTTTGACTCAAGAATGTACTCAGGAAACGCTTGTGGGGAAGGACTCATATTTTAGACAAATAAGGGAAAAGTCGGGTAAAGCATGTACCACATGGCTTGAATTAATGAAATTACGACTAAAACTCTGATTACTCGGTTAATTCTCCAGCCCGAGTTGAATGTAGGCCTTTCCTACTCATGGCCTAATTAGCAAGAGGTTCACTAGCATTCTGCTCTGCACTTTTCTAGGTTTTCCCCCTTACACTGGGGTGCTGTGTGGTTACGACTGCAGCTTCAGAAGGAGTGGAGGAATGTACTAGGAAGATAGGCCTGATTTACAGTTGCTTGTTGCAAATTGACAAAGGAATCAAACTACCGATTGTCCCAAATTACTGGGCATAGTACAAATATATAGGGGCCACAGCAGAAATGGGGACCACTGGCCACTTCAGAAGTTCCCAAGACAATGCCACTCCACTGTAAGGGGGCGAGGGCACAGAAAACACCATCCTCCCAAAACCCGAGAGCTATCACAGACCAAATGGAGCCAGTGACTTGATTTATTGGAGTTGCGTAGGGGGGATGGTATAGGGAGAATAGAGTCAATAACTCCTCCGTTCTAATCCTAGCTGTGACTCCCTCTCTGGACTTGGAAAAGTTAACTTCTGCTTTGGTTTCCCTATCCATAAACCTGTAGGAATGTTATCTTCCTAATGTCCCAGGCAGCTGTAGCAAGGATGAGAAAATGTTTTAAAGTGCAAAATGGTGCTGGGTTGCTAAACACCACATTTAACAACTCCATCACTGTGCCTTCATAGGTGCTTTTGTTCTTACTAGTCAGCCGAAATGTACTGCAAAAAGGAGAGATTTAACGAGAAAGTGAACCCCACTGCCTGGCTGCTAAAGAGCTAAGAAAGCAGGTTTCATCTGTAGTTTGCAGTCTTATAAAGCTGTATTTTAATAATCATGGTTTTACAAAATGTTTTGGGATCCACTAATCAGGCAGGAATAAATATCCCCAGGAGCCATAAATAGACACAATGGGAAACATGGGAGTTTAACTTTTGTTACACAAAGAACTGAAGTGAGGGCTCCCAAACACTGATACTAAAGCAAGCAGTACCTTCTAGCCAAGTCTTAACAAATAACATCATATCTTGGCATTAGATTACTTGGGGGTCTTCATGAGGCTCTTGTTTAAAGCAGACTAATGAAATCTGGTCTCTCTTTAAAATCTAAAAATGCATATTTTAGAACAGCTGGGGAGACTAGGAATTCATGTTGCACAGAGAATTCCGGCGGCCTTTGTGGGAGACTAGTGTCTTTCCCCAACCTCTATCCTGCTACTCCAGTAAGATGTAGATTTTGAAATATACAGGTTACTTTAGCTTCCAGATTAAATCTGTAAACTTAAAAGAATCTACATGCATAGCCAGATAACTAGCCATTTCTCCTCCAGGATGAGACGATGTATATTATTTCTATTGTAAATTGGGAGAGGGGGTGTCATACTATGGTGACAGGACCCATATGATCACTTAGATAGAACAGGATTCTCAGTGTGAAATGCTCCACAAGTTTAAAAACTTTACTCTGTAATTTTCTCAAAGAATCTAGTTGCTTTTCCTGAAAAACACTTCCTATTTTGTGCCACATTTTGGGTGTGACTGAAGAACACAGTATTTGAAGGCTTTCAGATAAGGGTAGTTTCCTTTAAACACCATGATGCTATTGTCCAGGTTTCCATTAACACTTCCAAGTAAAACCAGGCAGTGGAAGATAAAACGTTAGCTACTGCAGCAGGAGGATCTCATTTCAATGGGCAAGAAGTGCTAAAATCCCCCTGAAACACCAGCACAAACCAGCAAATGAGGCATTCCTACACCACGAACTGTGACAATCACAGCAAAGCAAACATGGTGTTCTAACAGGGTCAGATCCAGATGGCCTTTACCCTTAGCAGTAGGTACCTTCAACTTTCCCCTCCCTGCAGAGAGAGAATCTGTCCACACATAGAAAAGTGGATTTCCTATTTTAAGGACACATTGTAATAGCACTTGTACTGTATCCACCCAGAGCATTCTGGGTGAAGCTCTGAGACTGTGCATTAGGCAGCATTTGTTTAGTAGTGAGTGGACAGTGCAAGGGTATAGTTTTAATCACAGTTCTAACTCACTTGCTGTGTGGCCTTGGATAAATAACTCACCTATGTTACAGATGAGGAAACACAGAGAAGTTAAGGGGCTCTCCCTACTCCTAGGATAGCGGGAGGAATAATGATTGTCTAACACTATAAGCATTCTTTTGATTCAGTGCCATGGCTGAAATTCTGGAACCGCTGCAAAAGAACTAGGGTGATGAATTACGTTCAGTAGGTTGCATTCTAGTGCGGTCATTAAACAGGAAGTAAATGATGATTGATAGCTGGCTCGTTTCCCTCTCGATCAGCACCAAACCAATGTTCCACTGGCATTATGGGCTGTGCAGCTGGATACACAGCGTGTTAGATGAAATGTCATAGAACAGCCCTATGGTTAGTAATGATCCCATGAGACATTTTTCAAAAGTAAGCATGGCCAAGTTGGATAATTATATTCTTGCTTACCTACCTACAATTCCCCCTGCATTTTCCATGCAAGAGCGACTCTGCTTCCTACCCTAAACTCTTAGGTAGTGTAGTTGTGCACTGTTAAATAGCTGTAATGTCCGACTGCAGAGATCCCTGACTTTTTTGTGGTGAGGAGACTAATCCCTTAAGAGTTTAGAATTCTGTATAGTACTTGGATACTTGCAAACGCCACTACAAAAACTGAAGCAAACTCGAATATTTCCCCAATTGTTTAGGGATGGGACTCTAGCTAAAATGGTAATACTTAAATATTGAATTGTGCTGTATTTCTCACGGGTTGGCTGCGAATCCACTTTCTGTTCTCACAAGAAAGCTGTCAAGAGGGCCTTATTTAAACCATAACTTATTTCTCCCCAGCTCTAGACACATACTAGACGTACTATGTCACTGAAAACCGAGTTCAGTTGCTCCAGTTGAGGAGCAATACATAATCCATCCTCAAGACAAGTTCAAACATTCAATACACTAACAAGCTAATCAACAAAAGAGTTTTCAATCTCTAAGATCAGTCTACTAATGAACTATTGTAAAAGACAATGTGTGTATAAATCTGCAAACATGGGAGCGGTCAGATAATGGGCAAAATGCCAACACACAAATAGAAAGCTGTGCCTGGAATTAAAGTCAGTGGTACTCCCACACTGCGGGAAAGTTGATATTAAACTGGGCTAAAAGTTTTGAACAGCCCTCAGATGATGAAACTTCTTTTGCGTCTTAACACCATTAGTACATGTAAAAAGATCAAGTTTTCTCCCACCACATTCTGAATTATTCCTTTGCAGATGGACTTGACTAAAGAGATCCAGTTGTAGTTTTTTTGCTTGTCTCATATATGCCCTAGTAAATTACTAACATCACAATTATTCAGATGCAAGAAATTCATAATTAGGTGTCAGTAACCTCAGTCCGGGTGGCTTCTTTACATTTCATAACTGGTTTGTTTTCTAGAATTCAACAATCTGTAACCTCACATGAAAAATGAAGTTACAGCCCCTTTCATCCAAGGATCCCCAAAGCACTTAATCCACTGAGGCTCACAACCCTCCGAAGGTAAGTTTTAGCTCTATATTACAGAGAAATCAAACAATTAACCTTTCAGCCTCAAGGTCAAAAAGCAGGTTCTGACTCCTAAGCCTTGCGCTAACCACGTCGCCCAATCCCTCTAACAAGTACTTTTTATCTCAGTGTTTCAGAAGGAAGCAAAAGTTTATTCAACTGGGTCTGATCAGAGCCTTTGACTTTACCATAATCTAAACGAGGGGAGGGTCAAGGCTTCAGAGAAATAAGATTCAAATCTTTCCGGCTTCATGGCTTTTCTCAGCTGTATAGTTTGCTAGCCATAGTAACAAAACAACAACAAATGCCTTAGAGAAGCCTGGAGCTAGAATAAGCTTGTTCACTACAATTGTCCGTTTTCTAATGTGCTGATCAATCTTGACTGAAGGGTTAGAGACTCATGGCAGGGAAAAAATAAGCGATGCGAACAGTGTCTCTTTACCTTCACTGTCGGTGAGAACCTCCATGCGGCCACTGAACATGGCCTTAAGCATGGTGTCCTGCTTGGTCAGGGTCTGCATTGTGGTGTAGTAGAGGGCGCCACCAATATTCAGTTTGACATATTTGGAGCTCGGGCTGGTCCCTTTGAAGGAGGTGGTGCGAGTCGCAGCTGCCGGCACTGCTGAGCTCACCACGCTTTCTCCTGACATCTCTTCCTGAAAACAAAGGAGGTTGCCAATTAGGCCTGCTTTTGCACTGCGTACCACACAATTTACTGCTTGCTCCCTCGTAACATTTTATGTAGGGAATACTAATCCCCTGCTGTTCTATAGCCCCAGCTGGGAAACTCACAGTGCCTCACGATATCCTGTCAGGCTTATCTCCATTTTGCAGTTGAAGGAACCTAGGTGAAATGTTTTGCCCAAGCTCACAACATGAGAGGGGCAGAGCTGGAAATAAAGCCAGGAGTTCTGGCTCCCACTCCCCTGCCCTACACCCTCCCATTGAATGAAAACTGCTTCTCCTAGGCCTGTCTCTGTAATAAAATATGGAAAACTCTAGGGAATGGTTTCAGGACTTTTTACTAGAGACCTGCCCTGTAAGTAGTTTAATGCCATGTTGGCCAGTTTCCTGCAGCTATGGCAAACAGAGCAAAGTTAAGTTAAACTGAAATCCAGAGCATTGACTATTAGCATTCACTCTGACTGCTTAATGGTTTTTGTTTTAAACGTGGCAGGTTACTTCCCCTTTCTGAACTAACTTCAAGTTTACAATGGCTTTGTACCCAATGGAAGCATTTAAAGCCAACCTTTTTATCACACTAAACAGCTACTCTCAATTCACAGCACCACAGACAAAATCTTGTGCACGGAAGATTCTGGACTTTCATGCTATTTCACTATAGACAATGTCAGCTGATCTGAATTCACTATACATGGGTTCCACTGTTTAACTTTCCATAGTGGGTGTTATTTCAGTCTCAGCTCCTCTTTGCTACCTTTAAATAATTTACTTAAAGTCACAAAGAAACCCTGCATACAGTCTCCTGAGGGTTAGACAAGCCAACTAAAGAATGTAAATAAACTAAACCAGTGCAGAGTTTTTTGAACTCTGGGCAGCATTTTACAACTGTAAGTTATCTACTGTGGCTAAACTGAGTAGAAGGATGAAAAAGTGCATACATCTCTCCACCTCAAAACTCCCATGATTTAAATTCTTCTGGGAAGTGGCTTAGTTCTGGCATCATCTGGCATTTGAGTACATTCACACCCGTATAGGGAGTCAGACTGGATGATCCATGAAACTATTACGAATCTCACTGGCTGTGATTTCAGTAAGAAAAAAAATCTTCAGTAAGTGAATTTAGTGCTCCTAAAATTGAGGGTGTGTGTGCGTTTCTGACTGTAGACTTCCCATCGCCATACACTCACAGTGCTTTCAATGCATTTAGGACAGAGTGTAATCTCCTATTATTCTTGCCTTGAGATTTTCCACACACTGTTCCATTGAACTACCTCCCTTCTAACCTGTAGCATCCAGGCTGTATCATGAACCCTCCTGAGCAGAGGCAATATTGTGAGATCATTTTAAAATGTGGACTTGAAAACTAAGATAAAAAGCTTCCCCACCAATTCATTCCCCACCGGTCATCTAATAAGAATCAGACTGTGAGCTCTAGAGCAGAAGGACTCACACGCTAAACGACAGCTGCTCCAGGCAACTGAACACAGTTGCGTTTTTGTATATCAAAAGACTGAAAGGGAGATAAGTTAGCCACATAATAGATATCTTGCTCTCTGACTCACTCATGACCAGGCCTCTGTCAAATCACCACTTTGTGGTTAGCCTCAGGCTACTACAATGCACCAGGATGGGATGACTAAAGGACAGTCACCTCAGACCCATCGAGGTCCTACAGCCTTTGGGGCAAACAGTCTTCTGTACATATGGCTAGAAGCCACCTCTTAAATCAGCCACGTTCCACTGCGGTTCAGAGACCTTTAATGCAGCTGGCAATGCAGGTACATGAGCTGGCTGCATTTGGTAGGCAGAGCCTGGACAGAGGCTATCAGGCAGCTCAGAAGGGCACTAGGAGACCACTATTCAGAGCAAGGTATCTCCTTGCTACTGTTAGCAGAGGAGAGAGGCAGGACCGGCAGAGACCCCCCCGCAGCTAGAGTGACAGTAACAATAGACCCAGCCCCTGTACTGCACTGCCCCCATCTGCTCCGGCCTGCAGGGGGCAGGAGCAGCACCCCACCCTGCGGGGCTGAGATAGCGACTGGCCCTAGACTACCCAGCAGCACCAGCCCTCGCCTATTCCCCGCCCAGCCCCCGGGGCCTCGGCCGCCCCCAGCCCAGGCCCTGACCTCCCCCCTTGTCCTTGCCCGCCCCCCACCGCAGCTCGTGCCTCGACCTCCCTCCTCAGCCTGACCCCCCCCAACCCCCGACATCCCCTCGGGCCTCACCCCCCTCAGCCCGACCTTCCCCCCCAGCCCAGCCCCCGGGGCCTCCTCCCGACCTCCCCCCAGCCCAGCCCCCGGGGCCTCGGCCGCCCCCAGCCCAGGCCCTGACCTCCCCCCTTGTCCTTGCCCGCCCCCCACCGCAGCTCGTGCCTCGACCTCCCTCCTCAGCCTGACCCCCCCCAACCCCCGACATCCCCTCGGGCCTCACCCCCCTCAGCCCGACCTTCCCCCCCAGCCCAGCCCCCGGGGCCTCCTCCCGACCTCCCCCCAGCCTAGCCCCCGGGGCCTCGGCCGCCCCCAGCCCAGGCCCTGACCTCCCCCCTTGTCCTCGCCCGCCCCCCACCGCTGCCCGTGCCTCGACCTCCCTCCTCAGCCCCCAGGGCCTCGGCCGCCCCCAGCCCAGGCCCTGACCCCCCCCGGGCCTCACCCGTGCCTCGACCTCCCTCCTCAGTCCGACCCCCCCCAGCCCAGCCCCTGACCTCCCCCCTTGTCCTCGCCCCCCCAGCCCGCCCTCCCTTAGCCCCGCCCACAGCCCAGCGCAAGTCGCAGCCCGCCTGGGAGCCCCCTCCCGCCCCAGGTGCTGGGCTGACCCGTGTCCGATCCCTACGCGGAGACCCCTCCCGTCCCGCCACGGCCCCGGGCCCCGGCGCTCACCATGAAAAGCCCAAGCGAGTCCCCAGGCAGTTCCGCGGAGAAACCGGAAGCACCCGGGGCGGGGCGGGACACGGGAACTTCCGCCCCTCGCTCACGGCCTATTTTCCGTCCCAGGATCACCTCACTTCCGCCCCGCAGAGCGCTTCACCCAAACCCGTCCGATGTCCTCTCGACCCTCGCAAAGCGCGGGCCCCGCGGGCTCGCCCGTTCCCCTCGGCCCTCCCGCTGGGGCACGGGAGGCGGCGTGCCCGTGTGCAAATGGCTGGCGGGGCCCCGGCGCCCCCGGGAGCGGTTAGCGGGGCCCCTGGCTGAGCCGGGCCTGCGTTCCCGGGCGGGGGGCTAAGCGCGGCGCACAGGCGGCGCTCGGCTGCTGCCCCGGCCTGGGACTCGGCGGGGGTGCTGCCCCCCCCCCCCCCCCCCCGGGCGTTCGCGGAGGCGGCCCCGGCGGCGCTGAGGGGCGGGCATGTGAGGCGGCTGCTCACCGGTCTGGGGGGCCCTGGTGCAGCGGGTGTCGGACAGTGCGGGGGGGGGGGTCCTGCGGGATCCTCAGGGGGAGGGGAGGCGCTGTGCGGGGGGATCCCGGGGGGGGGGAAAGGGGTGTGCGGGGGGATCCCGGGGGGAGGGAAGAGGTGTGCTGGAGGATCCTGGGGGGGGGAAAGGGGTGTGCGGGGGGATCGCGGGGGGGGGAAAGGGGTGTGCGGGGGGATCCCGGGGGGGGGGAAAGGGGTGGGGTGTGCGGGGGGATCCCGGGGGGGGGGAAAGGGGTGTGCTGGAGGATCCTGGGGGGGGGAAAGGGGTGTGCGGGGGGATCCCGGGGGGGGGAAAGGGGTGTGCGGGGGGATCCCGGGGGGGGGAAAGGGGTGTGCGGGGGGATCCCGGGGGGGGGAAAGGGGTGTGCTTGGGGATCCCGGGGGGGGGAAAGGGGTGTGCTGGAGGATCCTGGGGGGGGGAAAGGGGTGTGCGGGGGGATCCCGGGGGGGGGAAAGGGGTGTGCGGGGGGATCCCGGGGGGGGGAAAGGGGTGTGCGGGGGGATCCCGGGGGGGGGAAAGGGGTGTGCTTGGGGATCCCGGGGGGGGGAAAGGGGTGTGCGGGGGGATCCCGGGGGGGGGGAAAGGGGTGTGCGGGGGGATCCCGGGGGGGGGAAAGGGGTGTGCTGTGCGGGGGGATCCCGGGGGGGGGGAAAGGGGTGTGCTGTGCGGGGGGATCCTGGGGGGGGGAGGCGGTGTGTACTGGAGGATCCTGGGGGGGGGAAAGGGGTGTGCTGGGGGATCCTGGGGGGGGGCAGTGTGCTGGGCGATCCTGGGGGGGGGAAAGGGGTGTGCTGGGCGATCCTGGGGATGGGTGGGGGGGCGGTGTGTTGGGGGATCCTGGGGGGTGACCTAGTGCTGGGATGGGTGTGTGCTGCACGATCCTGGGAGGGAAGGGAGTGTGCCGGGGAATGGGGGGGCGGAGGGAGGGTTGACCTGGTCTGGGGAGTTCTGTTGGGTGACCTGGTGCTGGGGGATCTGGGGGGCAGGGTGACCTGGTGCTGGGCGAAGGAGGCGTCCGGGGGTAGAGTTGTAACATTAGGGTGGAAGCAATGTTTGGGGACAGGGAGGTACCTTGTGTGTTGGAGCATATGTGAGTAGAGAATCTGGGGGTACTTGATGCTAAGGGGTGAGCAGAACATGAGGGGTCAAAAGCTGGTATGTTTGGGAGGAGGAGCGCTTGATTCTGTGTGACCCATTCTCTTAGCTGGAAACTCTGTTAAAGGGCTTGTTAAACTCTGAGGTCGCCTGGTAGCCAGATATGGTGACAGGTGGATTAGATGTATACAGGGAGATTTAGTGAAAGAAATTAGTTAATATTCATAATAATCTTAATCCTGGTGTTTTGTTCTTGTTATCTTATTTGTCAGGCTTTGCTATGAAATGTAATGACGTGGAAATTCTGGTAGGAGAGTTTTACATGAGAAATAAACTTTTTTTTTTACTTCCCCGAAGCAGGTTTAAGACGTACCACTTGCAGCAGGTGGACCAAAACCATGATGCACCTTTCTGTGTTTTGAGGTTTGTCCAACATTTCTCTCTGCTGTGTGGGTGATTTGGGTAGGTGAGTACAGCCAAGACATCTAGAACAACAAATGACATGAATAGACCCCCTCCCCCCCCCCCCAGCATCTAGAATTGATTGGTTTATCTCTACAGAGACGAAGGGAGACTCTATTTGAAATCAGAGCAGATGTGGATCGTGTTTGTATATGGATGAGTATCAGTATTTCTTCTGCAGAAGCAAATCCTCAGGTGAGTTTTGTGTAAAGTTTTTATAAAAATTCTTTGCCTTTAATATTCACACCGTAGAAATGTATGCATCTGAGCTTTGAAGGCTCTGGGGCTGTGATTGTTGCTCCACAAGTATTGAAACCGTCTAAATATTTACCGAGCAATTCACCTGTTACAGATGCAATAGAGTGGGCCAGTCTAGATGGTTTAGGGGCAGAGCAACATGCTATCACATTGAGGAATCTGAGTTCAAGACCAGTTTCAGCCTCTTTCTTCCCTGGCTGGGAGCATGGTGACCTCATCCCCACCAAAAGTGGCTTTCTGGAAGGACTAGCCTCCAGCCTTCCCTCACTAGAGGGACAGGTCAACCAACTACAGGGAGATGAAGTGGGGAGGTAATGGGGAAGTTTCCTACAAAGAAAGATGCTATATAGTCCCCATTTACCAAAGGGGACACTGGGAGATTCCCAACATGCTTGACAGCTGTTTCATGGTCTAAACTGGGGTGATTACACTTGGATAAACTGGGTCCTTCCATCACCTCCTTTATTTCAGACAGTTCTATTTTTATCCACCCTTGTTCCTCTGCCCTTTAGCATCTATAGAGAGTTCTGATTAAAGCTGATGTGGGAACATGATGAGCTGATGGGGGTGAGGTGGAGGTTTGGAAGTAGGAGAGGCAAATGTGCTGGCTGATAGGGGTTCTGGTACCAGACCTGTTCTTGTTTTCCCCTTAACTCTGCTGCTGACACATTGCGCTTTTGGCGCCCCTGTGTGCGTTGTACTTTGGCGCCCAGCTCATGCGCTATGTTCTGTGGACACCTAATTTCCTCTGTCTGAAGGTGGACACAGCCTGTCCAAACCAATCAAAGCAGGTCTCTTGGAGCGATGCAGGGAATTGTCCTTCCATGCACACCTGTCCTGGGGCTGTATGTTGTGTCCATATCGCTCCCGGCTCCCTAAACACACTTGCTGCATGTAATCTAACATCCAGGTAACTCCTTACTTTCCCTCCCCCGATCTCATCTTTGTGGAAGGTTGCAAAAATGTTCGGTACAGCACAGTCATCCAAAGCCCAGTTCCTCGATAAAGCGCGTCAGGCCCGTGAGGAGCGGAGAGAGCTGAAAGAGAGAGAGAGAGCTGCCATTCAGATCCAAGCCCTGATCAGGAGGTTTCTTTGTCGATGCTGGCTGCAGAGGGAGATCAGGTGTGTGAAATTCCACCCCACGGGCGTTGTTGCTTGTTGCGAACTGAGCTCTTTCTGTAGACTACTGGCTTTTTAAAATGCTCAACATTTGATTCCTCCTCCTTCCCAGGAGAGAAGTGGAGGATTTCTTTGAAATAAATGAATCTGCTTCCAGTAAAAGAAGTGCACTTTCCATCTTCAAAATTTCCAGGAAACTGCTGTTCATTTTCAGAATTAAAGAGGACAAAGAGGTAACGCTGCTGCTCTGATGCATTTTCCCCCCTCAGATTACAAATGTGTAATGTGTTCTGTCTCTCTAATATGTAGGAGCTGTTACTTGGCTTGTCACAACATGGAGGGTTCAGAGAGTGACCTGCAGCTCCTTTTGTCTTGTAATGCCATGGTGAGGACAGTGGGGAGGCAGCAGGACCGACTGCTGAGAACTCCTGAGTTCTAATCCTGGCTCCGACACTCAGTTAATTTGAGCAAGTCATTTACTAATACACCCACTGGGCCAGGTAGCTCCGGTGTAAAGCACCACCACACTCAAGCAAGAGGGTTTTGTGTGTTCCTGGGTCTCTGATTAGGGGCAACACTCAAATAAGAACCCGAGTTAACTTTGCAGTGAGGACAAAGCCCGAATAGCCCAGCCTCAGTTTTTCCATCTGTAAAATTGAGATAATATTAATACATGCCTCCCAGGGGGGTTGTGAAGGGCAGTCAGGGGGGAAAGCACTCTGAGGATGAGTGGCCATATTAAGTTGTATTAAATCTGTTCAGCTGTATGTTGTTGTTCCAAGTTGCCTCTTTCCCAAGCAATTTCTGTTATGCCAGGAGAAATACAAGTAAATCAAATGTTGTTGTAGTACTTCTATCTGACTTTAAATGTATACTTAGTGTGACATACAGTTCCGTGAGCTCCAGCCATGTTCTCTCTCCTCCCCGTCAGTCCTTGGTGCCACAATGTTGGTTGACCCCCGTATTACAGTAACTAATTACCTCATTGAAGTGTCACCCCTAGGAGTAAACTGATTCCTTCTCAGGCCAAGGAGTAATCTGGAATCTAAAAGGGAGCAATGATGTATATCAACGGGTTTTTCCTTCCTCTTAGGATACCGGTATTAGCCACTGCCAAAGACAAGATGCTGGTCTCAGTGGAGCTTCAGTTGCTTCTAGTGTGCAAGGCCTTTGCTTCCCGTAATCTGCCGTTTTTAACAGTTTTCCCCAAGTAACTGACTGTACTTGTGGGGAAGTACACTAACATGTGCGTCTCTTTCTTTACAGAGGTTTGAAAAGTTGTGTCGCTGTATCCTGAATAGTATGGATGTTGAGAATGAGCCCAAGGTCAGCAAGTCAACTTCATTAGGGGGATTTAAGTTTATTTTTTTTAGAAGTTCACTAATCTGAAATATCAAGAGTGAGAGACACTCAGGTGTCACTTATATTCCATGGTGGATTGTTTTGATATGTTGATAAACCCCATAGAAAAACCCAGGATAGCTACATGGACCCATAAGGGTCAAAAGGGCATTTCCCGCATGGTACGATTTACAACTGGCCTAGTTATTACGGGGACGGGGTAATTCTGGTCCAGTGCTGGGATCTGCATGGCCTGTGGAAGTAGTTTTATTACACCGCTTGTGGGCTTGTATGCTGGATAAGCAACGGAGCAGAAAAAGTTACCACAAATTTCTCCTGTTCTTTATCTGTAGGTGTGGTATGTGTCATTAGCACTTTCTAAGGATCTTACACTCTTGTGGATCAAACAGATCAAGGACATCTTGTGGTTTTGCTGTGAGTTTCTCAAACAGCTTAAGGTAAAAATCTTTCCTTGGTTTTAGCTCTGTGTGTCTTGTGGTTTCACACTTTAGTGTTGTAGACTTGGTTTATTAATGTTGATGTTCTTTTTATTCCAGCCTGACATCCTACAAGACTCTAAACTGGTCAATTTGCACCTCACGATGCTTGTTACCTTCACAGACACTTCCACGTGGAAAATACTTCGGGGAAAAGGTCTGTGTGGCTCTTTCCAAAACCCTGTTGTAGCCACCCATCCAGACCTTTCTCCTCTCTCTTTGTTTCAAAGTCTTCCGGCTTGGGCTGCAGAAAGGGGATATTTTTCTTCTCTTGTATGCACTGCCAAGCTGTATGATTATGATAATAGAAGTTTGTCATAATTTACAATGTCTGACTACAGTTCATATAGATTATATGACACACATATAATTCTCAGAAATGTCATTATTTTGTCCTCGTAGGAGAAACCCTGCGACCTGCCATGAACCACATCTGTGCAAATATAATGGGACATCTCAATCAGAAGGGATTTTATTCTGTGCTGCAGGTTTGTTCGTGATTATAATAGTTGATGTGCTTTGCAAACCCTGCAGTGTTTTCTGCCTTAACTAATTTCTAAGTTTCTCCGGCCGTGTTGTTTCATGTTTGGGTTGGGTATGTATTGGCAGTGACTCTCTCTGAGAATACTTTGCTTATGGTCGGTGTGACGTTCCCCTCTGATGTTATCTGGGCCGGTGATCTGCTAGGTCACTCCAATCCTTGACTCTGGGAGCCAGCCTTACCCTGCTCTGCTGTGAGAACCCCACTCCTGGGCTGTTGACGAACAGCCTCTGGTATGTAAGCTGCTCCCAGCTACTTGCAACCAAATGACACTAGCCGATATCTCCGGTCCCAGACACAACCCTTGGAACCTCCGTCTTGTAGTGTCCAGTTATGCCCGCTGGATGCTGCAAGCTTGTCTGAGTCAATTTAAGAAAGAAATTGATATGTACCAGACTTGTTATCCCAAGGGGAGTCTCTGACATGCTTCAAACCAAACGCACTGCTTCAGGTAGAACAAACAAACAGATTTATTGACTATAAAGATAAATTTTAAGTGATTATAAGTCAAAACATAACAAGTCAGATTTGGTCAAATGAAATAAAAGCAAGATGCATTCTAAGCTGATCTTAACACTTTCAGTGTCCTTACAAACTTAGATGCTTCTCACCACAGGCTGGCTGGTTGCTCTTCAGCCAGGCTGTCCCTTTGATCAGCGCTTAAGTTGCTTGGTGTGGTGTCTGTAGATGTAGGTGGAAGAGAGAGGAAGAGCATGGCAAATGTCTCTCCCTTTTATCATGTCCTCTCTTCCCTCTTGGCTTTGCCTTACCCCGCCCTCAGAGTCAGGTGAGCAGTATCTCATCGCGGTTCCAAACTGACCAAAGGAATGGGGGTAACTCCCTTGAGAGTCTAACAGATTCTTGTGTTGCTGCCTGGGCCAGTGTCCTTTGTTCCTGTGAGGCTGGTCTGGGTTTGTCCCATACCTGCCCTGTTGAGGTGTGATCTGTCTCTGCTCTTGAAAAGTTTTTGCCTGGGCTTATTTTAAGCCATGAGGATACATTTTCAGTCTCATAACTACATACATGAAATTATAACTTCTAACCTTACTGTAACAACAATGCTCAGTGCATCATGAGCCTTCTGAAGACAGCTGACACGACAAACTTTGCATTGGATGCCACACAATCATTTCCCAAGGATGAACATGGGGGTGCTGGGTGTTCCGCCAAGGTACAGAGCGTCACAGTCGGTAAACCAAAAAACTCACCCTCCCCTCCTTTCCGTGAGCAATATTTAAAATAACTACCATTTCATCATCTCATTAGGCGATGGAAGGCAGCAGTGCAGTGCAGCTGGTTAAAATACAGAATTAGGAGTCAGGAGTCTTGAATTCTGTTCCCAGCCCCGCCATTGAATTTGTGTGTGATTTTAGGCAGGTTTCTTCACCGTTCTGTGCCTCACTTTTTTTCCATCTTTCACAGGGTTGTTGCGAGGCTTCTTTATGGATTATAAAGGGCCATGAGACCCTCTGAAGAAAAGCCCTATAAAAATAGCAAGTGTGATCATAGTATACCTCTTTGAATGCAGTTTCTCTGTGCTCCCAGTACCTGGAACAAAAATGCTCTGATCCAGGCCAGTGACTTGAAACAACCACATTAAAGCAACACTCTCTCTAATTTCTTTTTATATCTCTTGAAAGTGACCATGTCCTTCAAGAACACAGTTGGATTCTTTCTCTAACAAGAGTTGCAATTTTCTTTTCAGATTTTGCTAACGAATGGCTTGGCAAGATCCAGACCATCCCTGTCCAAAGGCACTTTAACTGCAATCTTTTCTCTTGCATTGCGGTAAGGCAGCAAAAGCCGCTTGGGGTGATACGTACCCAAAGCTGCTTTCAGTGTCTGTCTGAAGACCTCTTGCCCTGCCAGTTTCTCATTGTGTTTCTCTCTTTGTATCTGTCTGTGAGTTTGTCGTATTAGTGCATGATGCTAATTTAGGTGGAGAGCTTGATTTTTTTTGTTTTCTACTCTGTACCCCTAAAATCAAGTGTTTATAAATCAGTTGTAAAGATCAGTTGTGGGGTTAAACTTGGAATGCTGTATTTCTGTGTGTTGGGTAAATAGTCTGAAGGAACTGGTCTTCTTTCTGCAAGTGTGATTCGCATCTCACAATGAACTGCCAGTGCGCCTCTAGCTACATAATTATGGGTGCATGTCAGGTAGAGGTGCAGATGATCAGATCTGTGCTCGTAGTTCAATTTGCGTGTGTAAATTGTGTCCCCAAAGAGGGACTAGCTAGAAAACCCCCCCTGCGTTTCAAAATAAAGTTTTCACGGGAAGTTCACTTGGTGTCAGACCACGGTGCCCAAGGAGTATCCCTAAAGACTTTCACGAGCTAACTCTGAACCGGTTTCCTTCCATAAGTGTCATTTCTGGGATCATGGGACAGGCTCAAGTCTGATTTTTCTGTTGATCATTCCAGTAAGAGTAGAGTGATTTCTCACCCTGCCCCATACTCAAACTGGTCTTGAATCAGTCACTTAAGCTTTGCCTGAGTAAATGGGAATTACTTATTTATCTACTTCACGGGAGTGTTGTGAGGTTTAATCTAGTTAGCGTTTATGGAGCTCTTTAGAGACATGGGAGGTGCTGTGTATTAGGGAATAAGACTCCGCGCTGCCTCTGGCTTTCTTTGATTCCCTGGGGTCATGATGGATGTTGCTAAATCGCCATGATAGCAGAAGCCATAGGGGGCTGATTCTTTTCGAACTGACCTCTGTAGTGAGAACAGAAGCCAGTTCTGATAGGCTGCTTTTCTTAGGAAGCACAAAGTGTGAGGTTTGACATATTTTTTTTTCTCTCTTCAGCCCTGTGATTGCTGCTCAGTTTTCTGACAATCTCTTGAGATCGTTCCTGATCCATATCATGTCAGTGCCTGCAATCGGGACTCACCTTGCTACACTAACACCTGAGGTACGTGGGCTGCTCCATCACAGAATCCTGAGCCCTTTGGCATATCAAATGTGCTGTAATTAGTCAGCCGCGACTCTCCAGTTACAAAGAATGGCGAGTAAAGAGTTGGATCAGCCTCTTAATGGCAACACATGTTCCTCCCCCATCCTTCATAGCCTGGGCTTCGAATGCTGCGGAAGCTGGTACAGCTCTCTTTGGTATTCTGTGTGCAACAGGCTCCTCAGTGAGCTCTGTAGAACTGTGCACAGCTTGAGCTGCGGTGGCATGGGGAGCCCTAGACCAGACAGGAAGGAGGCTCTTGTAGTTAAATCTTTGGATTAGGACCCTGGAGATCTGGCCCAGCCACTGGCTCCTTGCATGACTTAATTGTTCCATGCCTCAGTTTCCCCATTTGTAAAATGTCTTTGTGTGTGTATATCATGTACTCTTTGGGACAGAGGCTCTTACAGAGTGCCTAGCACACCCAAGCCCTGATTTCTAGTGGAGCCTCTCGTCAATCTTCCCACCATGCCAATGTCTAATTGGGCTGACGCTCTTAAGGCACATCAGTTCCATAGCCTGTGGCACACAAGGGTGTGACGTGGCCGGCATCACCTCCAGCCACCTTGACAACCCTAACCGGATGGCTCATAAATAACAGCAAGCCAGAATGTTATTTGTGCTGGGGTTTCAAAACTGGTTTGAGTCTGTGTTTTAGTAGCCGTTAGAGTGGTTTGCTTTGTGTTGGTGTTTAGAGTGCTGTGCACATTTCTTACCAGATAAGATACTGTGGCAACAACTGATAAATGCAGAGCCTCCTCCCAGCTCAGCGGGGCATGCAGATGAATAGGACATTGTCATGGAGATTTATCCGCTCAACTCTGGACATCTCCATGGTTTAGAGAAACTCCAAGTGGCACAGTTTGGGGTGTAAATTATTCCTTAACGTATTCAGCTGGGTGTGTGTGACCTGAGGCTACTCTGCTTCTCTTTGTTTTTAGGAAGGACACCTTGTCCTTCCATCCCCATGGTGATTTCTGACAGGGGAGCGAAGGAACAAAGAGATGCAAAATCATCTATCCCATAGAGCGGGATCTTCGCTGAGCAGTGATACACTGCCCACTAATACCATGTGGTTTGTCTGCTCCCTTTCACAGCATGGGCCGATTGCCGGTGAATTCCAGGGAATGCAGGCATTTTTAACTGCCAAAGACTCAGGGCAGGTGACGGTTATCCTTGGGACTGGTTAGAATATGCCCAGTTCACCTGCAGATCTCCCTTGTGGCAGGCTCCCCACATGCCTGTGATCTTCTTGTGAGATCTCCTCTTTAGCGTGATTCTTTGGCATGAAGCCTGTGCAGCCCCTGAACGCAGTGATTGCTCACAGGAATGAACAGACACCCTGAATCGCTGACGAGGTGTCAGGTCTGGCGGCTTTTGTGTGACACTCTGTTAATTTAACTTGCAACTTCTCAATCGTTTAAAAACAATTCTGTTTTTCAGCGTCTGGCAGTGCTAGAATCCCATGACCTTTTCCGCAAATTCATCTTATTTTTAAGTCGTGAGGCTCAGTGCCGAGATGTCTGCGTGTGTTTAGAAGGAAGCCATACTCTTTGTTTACTGGGTAAGCATGTGTCTGGAGTCTGAGCATGTTCCACATCAGAGGAGAAATTTAAGAGTCTTTCTTTGCTTTGAGGAGAGGGCCCTGTGGGAGTGAAATCTGAATTCCTCTCTTGGGGTCAAGGACTCTGGATTTTAAAATCCAACATTTTCTGAAACAACCATTTGGGTGGTTTCTAAAATAACTTGCGTCATGTATGTTTGGAAGGACACTTAACTTCAGGTTGAATGTAAGGTATAGAAATGTAGGGCTGGGAGGGACATCAAGAGGTCAACCAGTCCAACCCCCTGCGCTGAGGCAGGACTAAGTGAACGTAGAGGGTCATGCTAAGAGACCCAGGAAACAGAGGAGGGTGGTTCAGGAAGAGACCCCTTCCTATAGATGTGTCATTTTGAGCTAACAGGAAATCCTAACCTCAGCTTGCTCTCCATTTAGACACTGATACAGCAAACACGAAATTACCTCCTATATTGATATGCTACTGAAACTTGCTGAGTTCACATCAGCTCTGTGGAAGTAGTCAGAGGAGCTGTTGTAATTCATGAATGGCCTCTTGATTCTCTATCCTGGCTACTGTTAGGAGCTCTCTATTTCATATAATGCTGCGCAGGAAGTGTTGGCGGGAAGCAAATGAAATGGGTATGGGAGGCTATCCTGCGCTAGCACAGAGCGTCACCTTGGTGTGGGAAGTGTGTACTGGAAACTGGGCTGAAACCAGGGACTCCTCTGGAAAAAGTCAATGAACAACCATCCGAGAACAGGAGACAGATTTTGGTCACTGGACAACTGAATTGGATCTGAATCTCTTTAAGGAATGGTTCTTGAGGCTTAATCCAAACCCTGTGTGAGTGAGGGCATTGTCCGTGAAAACACTGTATTCACTGAGCGTCATTGACTTTGTAGATTTTTATGGATTCCAAGGCCAGAAGGGTTCATTGTGGTTGTCTAGATGGATCTCTTACGTACGGCTATAGAGCTTCCCCAAAAGAATTCCTAGAGCAGATAAAATAAAATAAATCATTTAAAAAATAGATCATTTAGAAAACCATCCAGTCTTGATTTAAAAAGGATCAGTTATGGAGAATCCATCACAACCTTTGAAAAGTTGTTCCAATGGTTAATTACTCTCACTGTTACTTGCACCTGCTTATTCCAGACCTGAATTTGACCTGGTTTCTCTAACCCATTCAGTCCCCCAATTCGTTTTAAGACCTAGGACCTCAGTGATTCTCCAAAGTTAACATCAAAGTCAATGGGGAATTTTGCCCCTGAATTCAGTGGGAGCAGGAAGCAGCCCATACTGATGGTTTTTTACAATTACCCTTTCCTGCTGTCACTACTGAAGGCCCTGAGGGAGTGTTGCGTTAACAAATAAACAAGGAGGGGATTATGAACAGACTGGCCAGAGCATTGGGAGCAGACGGGTGGGATACGGCCGTGCACTGGTGAGGAGTGGAGAGGTGGTGGAGAGAGACTGATCTCAACCCCCTTCTGTCTCCAGTAAAGGTCTCATACTAATTCTCATACAAATGTCACTCCTCTTCAAAAGGCTGCTGCTGGTTCTTTTTCAGGTAACCTCATTTATCTGGGCTCCTTGAATGACAAAGTGCTAGAGGAAGAGACTGCTCACTTTGTGAGCGTGCTTATCCAAATGCTCTCTTACTGCCAGAAGTATGTGTCGCAAAAGAAATCCAACCTCACGCACTGGCACCCTGTCCTTGGCTGGTTCTCCCAGACGGTAGATTATGGGTAAGTGAGCAGGATCTCTGAGACAAGTAATTCTGAGATTTAATTCATAACGTGGCCAGGTTACACATGCAGTACCTTCTGTCACTGTCAGGATGGACAGTGTGTCCACCATAACGCCTTGCATGTCCTGAGTTGTATTTTAATTGTGCAACCTTAACACGGCATTCATATGCAGCTTGTTAGATGCGATAAAGCCATTGTTACAACCTGTCTATCTCTTTCTCTCCCTTGCCCCGACTTTTCTTCTAGGTTAAATGAGTCCATGCCTCTGCTCACAAAGCAGTTGCAGCATCTCTGGGGAGTCCATCTAATTCGCATCCTCTTCAGTGATGTTCTCAGCAAGAAGCTGGTGGAGACTCAGGATCCGACTTATCCGTCAGGGCAAACCGCTTCCCCACAGAACAGCCTTCCCATGAAAAGTTAGTTCAGTACAGGCCAGGGCCTGGGCTCTGTGTCTTCTCTCTCTTGCTGGCAGAAGTTTGACTTTCTTCCCTTTAGTCAAAGGCTTTGAGTAGTTTTTTGCAGCACCTGCTATTACCTAGCTAGAGGCAAGTTCTTCCTGGGGTCTGATCCCTGTTCTGATTACACTGTGACGTTGGCAAGTCACTTATCTTCTTGGGGACACTTGCCTGTTTCCAAGTAGGGTTTGAATTGTTTCTCAAGTGGTTTGAAGATGAAAAGCACGATGTAATCCTTACCACTGTTACTGGGGGGTCTCCGTATCTTACAGTGGTTGGATAGTATCCCAGCTTCACAGGTGGAAACTGTGGCACAGCGAGGTTAAGTGACTTTCCCATGGTCTCACAAGGAATCATTGGCAGAGCCTGGATTATAGCTCTGGAATTGTTAGGTCACAGTCTCTTGCTTTAACCCCCTATAACTGTGCTGACTCAGTCTACTGTAGATATGTGCTAGATATTATAGCACAACTAGTGATTCCTATTACATTTGGGTAACGTTTGAAACTAGAGAATGACTTGTGAATGATCCCCGTGTCCCCAGAGAACGGCTTGGTGTTTATGGAATGGAGAATGTTCCTATAAAGCATTCTGCCATGGGGAATTCACAGAAATCTGCAGTTCTGTGGCATGACCCACTCAATCGGTTACCGTCCTTACTAAAACCCCCATTGTTATGGGGCTGCCCGGTGACCCAGGATAAGACTTCACCTGGTGATGAATGTCTCCGTCTCCAAGACCCATGTTCATGTGTCTCCCCTTATCTCCCACCAGATCTTTTCAAGCGAGCCTTCCAGAAGTCCGCCTCTGTCCGCAACATCCTCAAGCCAGTTGGAGGCAAGCGGGTGGATTCAGCAGAGGTGCAGAAGGTTTGCAGCGTCTGTGTGCTGTACCAAACCACGCTGACGACTCTGACGCAGATCCGGCTGCAGATACTCACAGGTCAGTGGGGTGCGGGGATGTGAATTTTTGTCTTTTCTTCAAAATAACTTTTAAAATAGAGGGGGGTGGAATCTTCTAAAGCTCTAAACTTGTGCCTCTCACTGATTCTTTTGACTCTGCTGGTAGTTGTATTACACAGGGCTGTTTATTGACCAGCTGGATGCAAAGCTTGTTCTATCCTGGATCATATGTCTGATCAATAGCATTCATCGCTGCTTTATCAAATGTTAGCTCTCTAGAATACCAATGAAAGCAAGTTCTGCTCCATTGAAACCTGCTCACTTCTTATTGACTGAATCTGGCGCAATATCTTTGAATAATACCCAGTAATACCAGTCTTTATGTGGTGATCCCATTGCGTGCTTCCGTTATATTCCGTGTTCCCTCTAATTTTTTCCATCCATGTGTGGTATGAATTTTGTGCATCATATCGAGGTAATGTGCGGATGTGCACCACCAGCAGAAACCAAAAACCGAGATATAATGTATGTTTTTAAAAAGTTACCATAGGGATCATTACTCCAGGCAGGACAGGTTAGACATTTTAGAACTCACTGCTCAAAGAATTAAATTTAAGTGTAAGAGAGAAATAAAAATTATGAAATGCACAGACCAGTCAGAAAACTAAAATAAGACACTTGGAAAGAAGTAACAACAATGTGTGTGTGTGTGACAGAGATAGACGCGTGTTGTCCCTTTCAGTACCCTGACCCCATTTTAAGTACATTGCCCTTTTAAGTAGATCAGCAAGTTCAGACGTAGCACCAGCTGCCAGCAAGCTCCCTCTGTCCTAAGCCCTGTCGTGTGTTGTCCCCCCTGCTCTGTGGAGATGGGGTGGAGGGAGGGGAACACCTTGACATCAGCACCCCTCTCCTCCTCCTCTCTTTGCTCCTCCCCCCCTCCCCACTCTGCACAGCAAGCAGGAGGCTCCTGGGAGCAGCTCCAAGGCAGAGGGCAGGGGCAGCACACAGCAGTGGGAGGAGGGATAGCCTGCTGGGCGGCCACCCAGCCCCGCAGTTTACAGGGAACTTAGGTTATATTAAGAACAAATTATTTCTCTTACCACCTCCTCCCTCCTTTCTAGTAAGCCATCACTGGTCTAGTGGCTAGAACAGGAAACTGGGAGTCCAGACTCCTGGGTTCTGTTCCTGGCTCCGCCGTTGACTCTGTGACCTTGAGCAACTTGCATGACCTTGCCCTGTGTGCCTTGCTTCCCGATCTGTACAATGGGGATCATAATGACTGCGTCACAAGAGGCTTTGTTAACTGATGCCTGTCCAGTGCTGTGAAATCTTTAACTGAAAGGTGCTGTAGGTGTGCAAAGTATTATTAGCTGGTTAAGAGGCTTCCTTCTGATCTCATTGTGACTGTAGAATACTTGTTCACGTGAATCGCACCCATGACCACTGTGTGACTTTCCTCTTCACCAGTAGATAGTTTTGCAAAATAAACTGTTATCTGAAACAGGTCATATTCATCTTCCCCTGCATGCAGGGAAAAGAGCTGTGTTAAGGCTTGCTTTCTTTCGTTTTCCCTCCTGTAGGCCTCACTTATCTTGATGACCTGTTGCCCAAATTGTGGGCATTTATCTGTGAGCTGGGACCCCAGGGTGGATTAAAACTCTTCTTGGAATGCCTGAACAATGACACAGAGGAATCCAAGAGACTGCTGGCTATGCTGATGCTGTTTTGTGATTGTTCTCGACACCTTATCACGTAGGTTACTAGCAGATGGCTCTTTCCACGGAATTCGAATATACAGATTAAATGCTCTTTGAGTGCCAGGGTGGAGAGCCAAAACGCTGCTGTAATTACATATAGATAACTAAAATGCAAGAGCAAAACTGCATGCTTTGCAAAGAGTGTGTTGTGTAAGGGATGGGCGTGTGGCAGGAGAGGTAACTAGGTACTACAGCACTGGATGCCCTAGGAATACTTTTTCTCAATGCTTGTGTGCAACAGCTGCATCTTAACACAGGGCAAATTCTTCAAAGGCACACATCATGCTATAAGAAGGGGCATTGTCTGGCTGGCAGGACACTCCACTGGGAGCCTGTGTACCTGGGACTATTCACAGCTCCACTGCCCATTCGCTGTGTGACCCCGTACCACCTCCTTGCCTATGTAGAAAGTCTTCCCAACTGTAAAATGAAGATAATTCTACTTACCCACCTTGTTCAAGTGCTTTGCAATCTACGAGTAAAAAGCCCTCTAAATTGTCAGAGGGTGGAGATGGATGGCAGGAGAGAGATCACTTGATCATTACCTGTTAGGTTCACTCCCTCTGGGGCATAGGGTGACCAGACAGCAAATGTGAAAAATTGGGACAGGGTGAGGGATAATAGGCGCCTATATAAGAAAAAGACCCCAAAATTGGGACTGTCCCTATAAAATCGGGACATCTGGTCACCCTACTGGGGCACCTGGCATTGATCACTGTCAGCAGACAGGATACTGGGTTGGATGGGCCTTTGTTCTGACCCAATACGGCCGTTCTTATGTTCTAAATGTGATACTGTATTGGGTGTAGTTTATTTCTCAGACTTTTTGTGCTGTCTTATGTTAAACTCAGATATTGATCAAAATCAGTAAATACATACTATTGGTTTAGGGGTTTAGCTCCTGTTTTAGTCATCACAGGAAATGAGAACTCCCACTAAATGTGCCAGGCAAAGTGCACGCTCTGCAAGTCCTCTCAAAAGGGAAATAAACCAACATTTGTTTTCCTCCTCCAGAATTCTCGACGAAATTGAAGTCTATGAAGAACAGATCTCATTCAAAGTGGAAGAGCTAGTTACCATCTCCTCTTTCCTCAATTCCTTTGTGTTTAAGATGATCTGGGATGGAATTGTGGGTAAGTGCGTCAGCAGCTTGATTGAGGGGACCACGATCATTATTTTAAAAAGTAGTCGTGAATCGATTAATCCAGAGGCTTCAGCCAGTTTGCTAGTATGACTTGAATGCTGTGCACAGAAAGTGTTACAAATTCTTAGGATGTTTGAAATGAAACTATCCCCCATTCAGCCGTTCAGATGCTCTAATAAATTTGTTAGTCTCTAAGGTGCCACAAGTACTCCTGTTCTTCTTTATGCCATGTTGGGGTACCATATAAAAACCAGCCAGTCAGTGTTTTATTAAAGTATGAATTTATGGGGCATCATTTTCAAAACCTGTTACTTCAGCTCTGTGAGGTTTCAGAGAAGAATATACTCCAGCTTTGGGGTAAATCTGTGCCGAATCAGAAGAGTGTTGGATACCCCATACCTGGAGCGTTTCGATCTAAGTGTGTTTACCTTTTGCTGGTGCTGGTTGCAGTAGCTAGTAACAAGGCCAAGGGATTCAAGCCTGGATCCTGGCAGATGTTGGGCACTTCCTGTGAGAGAGGCTGAGACCCTTCAATTCCCCTAAAGCCAGTGGAAGTGGAGAACACTTAGCCCCCTTTGTTTGTGCTGGGGAAAGGAGTGGCTCTCTGCTACGTGTCAGTCACTGGTGTGTAGGAGGCCCTGAATGCTACTTCCGTGTTTGTCTTGTAGAGAATGCCAAAGGAGAGACGCTGGAGTTGTTCCATTCTGTTCATGGCTGGCTGATGATCTTGTATGAAAGAGACTGCCGCCGGCGCTTTGCTCCTGAGGACCACTGGTTGCGAAAGTGAGTGCTGGATCCTCGTGCTGGGTCATAGAATCTAAGGGCTGGAAGGGACCTCAGGAGGTATCTAGTCCAACCCCCTGCTCAAAGCAGGACCAAGCCTCAGACAGATTTTTACCCCATATCCTTAAGTGGCCCTCTCAAGGATTGAACTCACAACCCTGGGTTTAGCAGGCCAATGCTCAAATCACTGAGCTATCCCTCCCCCCTTATAAGGCAACACGGGGAGTTGAACCCAGGATCTCCTATTTACTAGACAGGTGCATGTACGATTGTATGGCTTTCTCAGCACAGTGGCTCTTGTCTTGACCATTTTGGACGCTGTCGCTTTGTTAGACATGGAACTTCCTTATTGTTCTTCTCTGCCAGCCCCAGGTCAGGGTTGTTCCCTACACTCCATTTGCCTTGTTTAATTTAAAGTCCCTGGTGATGGCGCTTCCCTCTCTTCTGTAGAGCGATTATTCTCAGTATCACTTGTACAGGGTACAAATTTCAAAAGCACCCAGGTCCCATTTTCAGAAGAGATTTAAGCTCTGAAATCTCTTAGGTGCTTTTAAAAATGTTATCCCCACTGATTTTGCCAAGCCCTGTTTTCTCTGTGTGTTTCTCCGGGAACTCTGAATATGTGTCTTGCTTTTTCAGGGACCTCAAACCCAGTGTGCTCTTCCAAGAGCTGGACAAAGACAAGAAGCGAGCTCAGCTGCTCTTGCAGTACATCCCGCATGTCATCCCCCATAAGAATGTGAGTGAGACCTGGCAGGAGGGCTTTGAGTGCTGGATGCCAGGAGAGTGGCTGCCTTGCTACTGCCCATCCTGTGGGTGAATGAAAGGGACTTGAGTCTCCAAGGTTTTCCAGTGCTGAATTCACACCCCAAAAGCCCATTTGAAAATACAGGGGATGCAGCTTATTCGCAATCTTTTTGCTGGGAAATGAGAGTTGCTAATAACCAAAGGTTGGCCATAGGCGAGAGGCCCATGCCTGAGACAGCAGTGTGGTACAGCCCATGGCCAGGGACTGGCTGCCCGACAGGAGGTAATGCAGGAGTCCCAGTGCTGCAGAGTGGGAGGGGGGGCTGCGGGGAGGGCAGGGCTGCAGCCTGGATGCTGGGGCTCTGCCCGGGGAGTGAAGGTGCCGGGGGGCCCACAGGGCTGTACAGTATTTCTCCCTGCACTCTCTGTGCTGCTCCCTGCCCTGGCACCAGGAGCCCAGGCTTGGCACATCCCAGTGCTTCCTTCCCTGGCTGCACCCACACAAGCCCGCCCATGGACGGGGCTCTCCATGTGAGTGGGGGCTCTGGGATGTGCCAGGGTAGAGTGCAGCCCAGAGAGCACAGGGAGAGGTGCTGTGTGGGACCCCAGCAAAGGCCCAGCTGCAGCTCAGGGGCCAAGCTCTGCATAGCCAGGTGCTGCTTTCCCTAGTTGCAGCCCTGCAAACATGCCTGCAGCTGGGGCTTTTCACCGCGACTGGGGGAGCCGGGGGCCCGCCCGCCTGCATGGCAAGAAAAAAGGTGTCAGCAAGAGGCCTGACAGTTGCTAATATCCAAATCTCATTAACATTAAAGTCAGTGGAATGGGATCAGTTCTCAGCGAAATGTTGCTAATAACTAAAATTTGTCAATATCAGGATCGCTAATAACCAGCATCCACTGTAGCTCCATTGTGTTAAAGGTCTCTTCTTTGCCATTAGAGAGGTCTTGTTTGTGAAGGAAGGTCCTTCATCCCTGCTGATTCAAGCTGGCAGCAACGCCCCATTTGGCGGCAGGAATCAGCCCAATGGGCAGGATATATGCAGACCTACCAAGCTGTCCCTTTCTAGACTGCCTCACGCTGGATCTGGCCTTTCCTCTCCGCAGTCATTATGTACACTAAGTGGGAACCTTCCTGAATCAAACACAGAAGGTTGTCTCTTAGTTATGTGGGGCATAATGTCAAAAACGGTATCATGGGCTAGATCCCACTTGCCTTGTTTGGGTAGGTGTTGATAACTTCAATGGGTCTGCTCACGTGAGTAGCGCAAGTAGGATTTAGGCCTGGGTATAATTTTCTTTAGCTAAATTTTCCCCTTTACACTGCAGATGGTTGTGAAAGCAGCAGTATTTATCTGCTCCATTTGTCTATGTCTAGTACTGAATATCCATCCAGGTGGGTGAGCAGCATGTGTACCTTCCACGAGGTGCAGTGCAGAGATTTATTACCCTGACGCTGTTGGTCTCTCTTGGATTTCTTTTTTAGAGGGTTCTTCTTTTCCGAAACATGGTGACAAAGGAGAAGGAGAAGCTTGGGCTGGTTGAAACCAGCTCTGCATCACCTCACGTCACACACATAACTATCCGCCGCTCACGCATGCTGGAGGTGAGTGGCTCGGCCCTCAGAAGCAAATCTACCAGCCAGGAACCTGGTTTTGTTGGTGACTGTGTTGTGAATGAGTGGTTCAGTGCTTGCCCGGGTTTTGATCTAGTACCTATGTGGGGCCCTTGCCATAGTATCTGGGCATGTTTAACAATAGAAATAGCAACAGTGTCTTTCTTTTGGTTCTTTGCCAGCCCGCAGGAGCATTCGGAGTGTGTGTTTGTTTTGTGTCTGCCTGCGTTTGAAGGGACAGCTAAGGCCAAAGAATGAGTTGGTATCCAGTTTTGAACGCAGCCAGGTTCCTGATCATTCTTGTGCTGTGAGTTCCACTGCCTAGGCCCCGCTCCCGGGAAGTTCTGTTTCGTGCACTCATGAGCCTTCTACTGTAACGCTCGGGGAAGGGCGTGAGCGTGCAGATCACTCTAGATATGAAGAGCTGCAGTAGCTGAGTGTGGAGATTCCTGAATGCGTGGATCACCTTGCCCGGGCCTGGGCCTGGGAGAGCACCACTTTCTGGCCAGTTGCCGATGAGAGTGGACATATTTTGCCACCCTGGGTGTTTGGGCATCCAGTAGTAGTGGGGAGTCCCAGCACTGCGGGCTGACGTAGCAATCTGAGAACAGATGCTGGGGGGAGGAGGCAAGTTCTTCAAAGTGCTTCCTTTGTCCTCTCCGCAGCACCTCAGACTTGCGTGGGTTCGCTGAGCCAGCTGCTCTTCATCTAGGTGCTGATGAGGGTAGGCTGTGGGCTGGCTGGGAAATGGTGCTGTGTGTGTTTGATGGGATGAAATCTAGCGCGGGGTGTCCTGTTCCTTACCGGGCTGAAGGTTAACTCATAAGTGCCTCAGAAGATCCAACCGTGGGTGAAACGGTGAGCTCAGGCCCAGGCTGTGCTGCGTCCCAGACACATGCTTTGTACAACTCCCAGAAGCCGAAAGGATTGAAAGGTGGAGTCAGCATTGTTTATGCTCATTTCCATTTTCAATAGATTAGGGCTCGTTCTCTTTGCTGTCATGGATGCATCTTATTTAGAAAGCTCCTTCAGGCACCAAAAACTCGTCCTTCCCTAGTGGAGACTCTGGTGGTGCTGCCCGGTTTTTCCATTAAGCTGTAACAAACTGTGAAAGTTTCCCTTTTATGCCTTGATCAGACCCTGGGACTTGACATCCGTCTGTGTTCTATACACGCACTGCTCCTTTGCTGAGTGATCCGGTGCATATTGACGAGTTTGCAGCTAGATGTCAAACTCTGATCGCTATGAGAGAGAAAACATGCCTGCGTAGTCATGCAGCAGAATATACTCCCTTTGGAGCATGGGGGTCAGCAGAAACCTGCTCAATTCTGGGGCGGGTGGTATCTCTTGCCTTCACCTGCAGTAACGGACGGAGCACTCCACTCAGGATCTCCTTTTTTTTTTTTACCAATTTCAGTTGTGATTTTCTCACATATTTATTACTGACTTAGTTGCGTCCCCACATTTCTCTCACCTGAGTCAGGGTCTGTTCAAATGTGCCATGTTCTCATGTACTGGAGCAGAGGCCTGGAGGGACGGGCCTAGGGCGTGCAGACCCAGACCACTTGGTTGCTTTGGTTCTTTACTTCATGCTCCCTTAAATTCATATTTGTGCTAGAATCTCACTAACTGTAGGATTTGCTGTCTTCTCTAAGGCACAAGTCTCTTCTTTGTCTGTTAGTGACATGGACAATAAGATAACGTATAATTGATGCTGTGCTACACTAAAAAAACTCTCTGCATTTGTCAAACAAGAGTTTTAGCCTAGCTGCTGAATAATCATTTCAGTTCTCTTGTCTCCTGCTTCATTCCTCTTGTTGCCTCTATAGGTAAATGCTGTATAGGTAACTGTAGTGTGTGGTGTGTAAAGCTGTAATTGTATATATACACTATAATACACTAGCTGTGGTGGTTTCCCTTTCCACACAACAGCACAATGAGTTTTCCCATCTCTGAAATGCTGCTTCAAAGAGGAGGCAGATTTCTTCCCAGGAATCCTGGATGTGGTGACTTCCAGTCTTTGTATGAAACAATATGTTTAGGAAACTTAGCACGTTGCTATATCATGTTAATGCCACGGATTTGGGGGTAGAACAAAGAGTTTGCCACTGTCTTTGTGGATGTGAACTCCCACGTACCATGCCGGTATACCATTTATATCCCAGTGCACACACCTGTCAGTGTTGCACGTTTGTGAAGACGTGTGTCCTTCTGCACGGCTAATGTGTGGCAATTCTCACCTGGGCAGGATGGATACGAACAGCTAAGGCAGCTGACCCACAACCTCATGAAGGGAGTTATCCGAGTGAAGTTTGTGAATGATCTGGGTGTCGATGAGGCTGGTATTGATCAAGATGGTGTTTTCAAAGAGTTCTTGGAGGAGATCATAAAGAAGGTGTTTGACCCTGCACTCAACCTCTTTAAGGTACTGATGCTGAGCTCCAGAAATAGGCTCTGACCACCTCCCAGTCTGAAATGACCAGTGAAAACTGGCTCTGGTTGTCACAATACTGATGTCTTGTCTCATCATTTTGTTTGTGTAGACGACCAGTGGCGACGAGAGGCTGTATCCATCCCCGACATCCTACATCCACGAGAACTATCTCCAGCTCTTTGAGTTTGTGGGCAAAATGCTTGGGAAGGCTGTGTATGAGGTAAGCCAAAGGAGGCCAGCACGTGGACGTCTCCCGCTTTGGGGTAGCATTGCCTGCACACACCTTGTCACAGCCCTGGGGGTGTGCAGGCAAACTGTACGAGGACGTTGCATTCTGTTGGTGTGCTCCGGCAGGGTGAGGGGGGCAGAATGGCCTAGAGGAATGATGTATAAGAGTAATGCCGTCTTGCAATAGACCTGTTGGGCTGGGACTCTCAAAGGGAATTAGGTGCCCAAATCCTACTGACATTCAGCTCCCTGGGGCTCCTTTGAAAATGCCAGCTTTGAGGGCCTTGCTTCGTGCAGGTTAGAGCCAGAGGAGACCAGGAGATCTGACCTCCCATATGTCAGGCCATTGGATTTCACCCAGGTACCCCTAGATTGAGCCCAATGACTTTAGTTAAACCAAGGCATTTTAGTCTTCAAGGGACTCTGAACTGTTGTGTGCCACAGGCAGAGATCAGCGGAGACAGGTGCCACCAGTGCCCGAGGTCCCTGCAATGGCAAGGGAGTGAGTAGGTGAAATATGCCTAAATATCCAACTGAAAAATTCACTTGTAGCTACAAAACGTAAAAGAAATTGCTCGTGTCAGAGTACGTGGGCTCCCTCTGCTGCCATCGTTGCTGCTGCTGGTGGATCCACTGCCGAGTAGTAGTAATGTGGCACTGCTTTCCAAAGACAGGCCAGACCACGGAGTTTGCCAGCTGGAAAAGGATGGAGCCACGAGGGAAACAAATTTTGCTTTCTAACTTCCAGAAGCGAGTGTGTTTCATAGGTAAAGTGAAAGCCAAGAGGTGGAATTAAAGGGACACCTTGAGCTAAATATAAGGAGAATGAATCATCTCCCAAACGAAGTGGTGGAAGCACCTAAATGACATGGGACTAGATGGGAGGTAATCGCTGGGCACTGAGGGAAGGGTTAGATGACTGGTGCAAGCCACTTCTAATGTCTGCAGTTCTAGAAGAACGCTTAGCCATGTCCCTGTCTCTCGCCCCTCTGCACATGCACTGCTCTGACGCTCGTCATTTCTGTGCTCAAGCCGCTGCATTAATGCCAACACATTCATTGTAGCCATCCGTTATCTCCATACCCACAGTGCCATCTCTTTGAACAGGATGGATTCATGTTCTCCAGGAGCTCATGGGTGTGGGGAGGAATAGGAATAGGTACGTCCCATGGGGCTGGTAGTCTGTAGCCACTCTGCTCATAGAGAAGTCCCCATAACCTGCTTGAGAAGCGGCTTTGGTGTGAGCAGATCCTCTCTGAATCTGGATCCATGCTTGGAGTAGTAGATCCAGGCCAGTGTTCAGAGCAAGGCAGTGGGAGTCAGCATTCCTGGGTTCCCTTCCCTTCTACACCAGTGACTCACTGGGTCACCATCAGCATGTTACTTCCCCGCTCACTTCCTGATCTTTAAAGTAGGGCAGTATCTGCTGCTTATCACAAGGGGCTGTTGTTGAGGGTTCGTTAATATTTGTAAAGTGCTTTGAGAACTTCCCATGCCAGGAGCTTATAGAAAGGCAGAACATGACCTTCCCCCCCATGAGATGATGCTTCCAAATCCCAGAGATACCCCTTAGAGAAGGGGCTGCGAAGTGATGGATCTCTTAAGAGGATGGGAGCTGTTTGGTTGGCCAAGCTGTACTTTGTGCCTCAGTCCAAGCCAGAAGCTTGCGGTTTGTCCTGTAGGACTGGCGACTAGAGACGTTGCACAAAGCTAGTGCAAGTGGCCTGCTCACATGTTCTCTCTCCTGTTCATTGCAGGGGATAGTTGTGGATGTTCCCTTTGCTTCCTTCTTCTTGAGTCAGCTGCTTGGGCACCGTCACAGTAGCTTCTACAGCTCTGTGGATGAACTTCCCTCTCTGGACTCCGAGTTCTACAAAAACCTCACCTCCATTAAGGTTTGACCAATATGTTTCCCACGTCCCCGCTTCACTGTAACGTGCTGCTCAGAGGTCTAAATGATGATGCCAGCAAGGGTGGATGAAAAGTTTTTGCCTGCCAGGTTAATTCCAAAAGCCCTTTTAAATGAGGTAGTGTGTCCTAATGGCTAGAGCCCTGGACTGGGATTTGGGAGAGTTGCATTCTGTTCCCGGTTCTGCCACAGCCTGCTGGGTGACCTTGGGCAAGTCACAGCCCTGCTCTGTGGCACAGTTTCCCCGTCGGTAAACTGGGGATAATGAGTGACTTCCTTTGTAAAGCGTATTGAGATCTGTGAATGAGCAGCACTGTATGGGAGCTGGGTATTAATAATGTCTCCAGACACTAAAACACTTGGTTCCTCCTGTGTTGAGGAGAGGGATTTCTCTGTCTGGCTGCTGTTAGAAATGTTAGGCTTGCTGCGTCTAGTAAAAGCCCCCTTCCTGTGAGCCAATGCTCACGTTAGCTATGAAAATACTTGCGCTTGTAGGAGTGAACGTTGAGCCTAAAAGTAGGTGGCAGTGGAGGGTTTGGGATTTCTTGCTCCATGTAAAGCAGGGAAGGGAAGGTGCTCTAGTGATCTAAACACAGGATTGGGAGCCAGGAATTCCTGCCTTCTAGTCCCAGCTCATACGCTGACGCCCTCTGTTACCTTGAGACAGTCACATATCCTCTCTGCCTCAGTGTAGAACACCAGTGAGGATCCCTTACAGGGTGAGTGGTCTGTAAGTGCTAAGCTGGTGTTCTCAGTGGTTGTGCATTGACCCCCGTTCATCTCCTCTGTCATTCCATTAGCGCTACGACGGAGATATCAGCGACTTGGGCTTAACGCTCTCCTATGACGAAGATGTGATGGGTCAGGTAGGCCATGCACGTCTTTGTGCTAGTTTCCCCTTCATATTTAGCCTCCTTTCTGCTCCTGTCTTTCTTTCTATTAATTTCCTCAGACCTGCTCAGAGTTACAAGCAGGTTTCCGTGCCCAGGCAGCCTGTTTCCTTGGTGATTGGGATAGGAGATTTCAAGCCTTTTGTTGTAAATTTCTAGCAGCTCTCCTGAGTGAGTGACTCCAGCTCACCTGGTGTGTTCTGCCTGCCTGTCCGATGTTTCCAGGGAGAGGTTTCGATTGGAACCAGATCTGGTGATCCAAACACATCAGTGTCCATTACTGTGGAAAAGCCTCTGGTGCCCCAAACAGAGGATTATGAATTCAGGCATTCCTCAGTGTGGGTCAGACTGGCTCCTGGGGAATTATGTTCTTATGTCCCTGATAGTGTCTTGTGCAAGACAGAGGAAAGAAACCCATGTGCAAGCTGACCTGCTGGCAGAATATTCTACATGGAATATTCTCCGTGTTTTCCCAAGAGGTGTTTGTGATTGTCTAGAATCAACCACTTTTTCCAAGTTTTGTTTGCATAGCTGCTTGATGACGTGAGGTGCTCTTTATTCTGTTATACTTCTCCTTTGGATTTTTACAGGCCGTTTCAGATCTGTAATGCAGGAGTCACGTTCAGTTGCTTCTAAATTTGTTAGCCTTGTACTTTTATGGCTGAAATATGGCAGGCTTGTTCCCGGTCTGAAAGTGAATTGTTTTGGGAAGTGTGATCCAGAAGGATTCCCCCTGTTTGAAGAAACAAGCGAGTGGAAAAAGAGACTTTTTCCTTTGTCTACTTTTTATTTAGCAAGTTTTTGGTGGAAAGTTGAAATTTGGCAGGGAGATGGTGGTCACTAGGTTGCACCTATGCCTTTGGGTGGTTTGTTGAAACCTGGTTATAATATCAGTTGTTACAAGTTTTCGGTTTTTTTTTTAATCACTTTGAACATGTGCACTGGATTTTGTAATGCGGCTTCTTACTGGACTGCCAGTGGTGCAGTGATGCTGCCCGCCATGTTTAGCTCAATAACATTCATTGATGATACTTTGCCTGTCCCTGTGATTAGTGAAGGGGAATGGAGAGGAAGCAGGACTGCAAAGCAGTCTTGCTCCTTTGCTGTGAGAGAAGGTAGATGGGCGCATGCAGAAGGAGGTGGGCGCTGTTCCTTCAGCCTACTATGGAAAGGTGAGCGTGGCAGGAGGCCTTGTGTGCCTGTTGCATAGTACAGAGGTGCTCTGCTGCTGCCTAGCAAATATTTGAACATGATTGAATTTTTTAATTTGTTTTTTCTTATTTTAAAAGATAGGAAATTCCATACAAAATCCCTACATTAAATGAACCTAAGGTTGCAAAGTAAAGTATTTGGAAGTCAGAAACAACAAAGTTAAGGCCCAATCTAAAGCCCCCTTGTTTGAATGCATTATAGTAAAGTTTTATTACATGATCTTTTACCATGTTTTTTTCCACCGGACCCAGGCCTCATTCAGTTTGCACGTTGGCCGGAGAACAAGGCAGGGTGTTTCATGAATCCATTTGGGGTCCTGAGCATCTTTGCCTCATTCTCTGCCGTTGCGTGATGTGTTGTGAATGAGACTAGTGTCTGCTGGAAGAGGGATGATGATCTTGAAGTTAAAGCCCTGGACTGGGAGCCAGGAGGATCTGGTTCTTTCCTTTTGCCACACTCCCAGTGTGACATTGGGCAAGTCCCTTATTCACCTCCATTATTATTGCCTCCATTCCCCATCTGTAATATGGGAATAATATTTCCCTACCTCCCAGGGGTGTGACCAGGATAAATTCTTTAGTGTATGTGAAGTGCCCAGATGCTATGGTGATGAGCCTAAAGAGAGAGGAATGTCCCTCTTTTGTCCTCTGCCCGGTGTGCAGTAAACCAGGCATAGGACCATGCAGTGACTGTGGAAGGTAAAACATGCTGACCGGCAGCCTTGTTTCCATCCTATGCCTTGAGGGCCCAATCTAAAGCCCATCAAACTCAATAGGAGTCTTTTTATTAACTTCACTGGGTTTTGGATCAGGGCCTGAATGAGAGGAGGGACCTGCAGAAGAATTTGTGATCATAATTACAGACTGGACTGGGAGGAGCCAGAATTAAGGTGGCCCATTTCCTGGCTTTTGATGGCTTCGCTTTTCACCTTAAGGTTCTTTGAATGTGTTTTGTATGGAATGTGCATGGTAGATGGTAATGGAGGAAAGGGGACAAGCCGGCTCCATCGGCCAATTCCCTACTGTTCAGTTGCTGTGCTCGTATTGAACGGAAACACTGATTGGGAGTAGAAACAGGATTATTGTTTAACATTTAAATCCTAATGTTTTATTGTAAAAGTAAGTCATTATTTGATGGTAAGTCCCAGCTTCTGAAAGGCTTCTCCGTCCAGTGACGTTTTCGGGCAGTAATTAGCAATATAATGATTTCTTCCCTCAGCTTGTTTGCCATGAACTTACTCCTGGAGGGAAGACCATTCCTGTTACCAATGAAAATAAGTAAGTATGGCAATTAGATTTGTAAGGTCACCACTGTAAAATACTTCATTCTGGTTCCTTGGGCTTGTATGTGGAATAGATTGAGATGGATTGGAGTAGAAAGAGCCCATAAATATCTTAATAGAATTTACTGGTTACACTTCATCGGCAGAAATTGTATTCAATTCGATTTGCAAAATAAGAATTGACAATTTACTTTTTGAAACAGCACTTCTGAGGTCAAAGACACACAGTCCGTGATATTCGTAAGGATTTAATGATGGTTATAGATACAGACAGATGGATTCAAAGCAATTCAGGCACACGGTCTGGAGCACAGAGGGCACAGCTGCTCAAAGACACCTTGGAGCAGACCGATTCTCTCCGAATGATAGCATGTGGCAGTTGTATAAAACGCTGTTCTTCAGAAGACACGGTGATGAATTCAAATGCAGTAGACAGTGGTGCTTACACCCAGGAAATCAGAGGAGATGCTGAGCCCTGGAGCTATTTTCACAGATAACCAGCGTTAGATAGTTGTCATAAATGTCAGCTGTGAAAGCCTAAAAACCAAGCCCCCCCACCTCTTTTGTTCCCCAATCCCCATCCCCCTTCACCGATTAGATCTCTATTATGCAGATGCGTGTCTAAACTCTTAATCTGCAGCGTGCTCTCTTTAACAGCAAGTCAGGGCTGTGTCCAACCTGAAGACTCCTCTGCCTCGGCTGCACTTTACAATTGCGTGTCCCCAATCTTTGTCTTCCTCTGAGATTAAATCAGTGAGTTTCCATTTGAAAGGAATATCTTTTTGCTTGTCAGAAGGCTGGTCAGGAAGAAAGTCGAAAGTCCCATGTGTCCCTCTGCTCACGACACTCGTAATTTTGAACAAACACACTGAGGCAGCTGGGGAAAGAAAACTGGGAAAAAAAAAAAAAAAAAAAAAAAGCCATAATGGAGGCAATCCAGAACTGTTCTTGTTATAGACGTCGAGTTAGCTCGGGTTAGAAACGTAGCCAGGTTAGGAGGGTTGGTGTCTAATGTGGGCGTGGGAGGGAATGTAAGTAAAATAGCTGGATGGATGGATGGATATTGGCAGAGATTGTATTTTTCGGGGTTCTGACAGACCCCCCCCCCCACTCCCCCTCACTAACTACCGCATCTCGGAAAACTCCTGTTTCAAGATATTGCTAAATCCGGATCCCTTGGACTCTAGATGAGGGCTCTCCAAAGCAGGCTATATTTGTCCTGTCTCTTGTGGAATCTACAATGCTTGTAGGAAAATTGTTTTTATGAAAAATAAACCTAGTAGTTCTAAGGAGCCATTTAACAGCAACTAGATGATATATGGCCAGGGCTTTGACCATGTGCTTATTGTAAGCGCTCAGCATTATTGGAAGCCCTGTGTCAGGGTTGAGAAGGGCTGTCAGACCCCGACAGGATGGGGAAAACAGCTGCTGTCAGACCTTACAAATACCCTGCTTCTGCAGGGTTTGCACAGACACCCGATTTTGGGTGTCAGTCGTTTGGCTGAAAGAATTGTGGAGAGTTCTGTACGAAAGCTGAGTTGGAAGAAGTCTCCGTCTTTGTGTGCCTGCTCACCCGTAGGAGTGAAATGTGCTCTAGGAACCTGACCGACCACCCATTGAAGTCAATGGTCGTGAGTCTTTCCATCGACTTCAGTGAGCCCCGGATCAGGTCCCGCGTTCCTTTTAAGCAGTGCATTGTAAACTAGAAAAGTGCCAGGCCAGTGCTAGTGTGCTGGGTGTTCTCAGCTGCTTGGTGCCTCTGATTTCCCCTCCTTACCTTGGACAGAATCAGCTACATCCATTTCATGGCTCACTTTCGGATGCACACGCAGATAAAAAGTCAGACGGCAGCGCTCATTAATGGCTTCAGGTCGATAATAAAGCCCGAATGGATTCGGATGTTTTCTGCACCTGAGTTACAGCGGCTCATATCTGGTGACAATGCTGAAATTGACCTAGAGGACTTAAAGTAAGTGAGCGATTCAGTCACCTGGTTCTGCTATCCAACAGGCCACTTACGCTGTTAGATAGCAATGTTATTCTGAGGTTTGGTGCGTGGAAATTAACTCCAGTCCAGCCTTTTATTAACTTCTTCGAATTAAAAGGCAAGGGACAAACTGGATGTCATTTCAAACAAGACTGGGGGAAGTACTAGCAAATAGAGCAAGGGAAGAGGCTTTCCCAGGAGCCAGTACAGGACTGTAGGATTAAAGAGGGACTTTCGTTTTACCCTCTCCAATGCTTTTCAAGACGTTTGCAGTAAATGGTGGATGTAGGCTTCAGGGAACACTAGCAATTCAAGCCCCCTTTGTGATTAAGCTGTGGATTTAAGCTCTGTCTAGAGCGAGACGCAGCCATTCATTAAGCAGGAAGTTGTGAGTTGTTTGGCACAGTGAAGCGTAAGCATATTGCATTCTGTCCTTCCTCAGGAAACACACGGTGTACTATGGCGGCTTCCATGGGAGTCACAGGGTCATTATCTGGCTCTGGGACATCCTAGCCAATGACTTCAGCCCTGAGGAGAGAGCGATGTTTCTAAAGGTAAATGTCTCCTAGCTCCGCTCCTGATAGAGTGCACCCGACCTGTCGCCTTGGAGGGGGGGCGCTGGTCATCATTCCATCATCATCCAGACAAGCAAAACTGCTCTTTGTGCTCATAAACCCCTTCCCTGAGGCCTTGTCTACTCTACCGCGGTAAGTCGACTCAAGTTACGCTACTCCAGTTACGTGAATAGAGACGCTCCCTTACTCTTCTCGTTCGGGTGGAGTACCGGAGTCAGCCGGAGAGTGCTCTGCCGTCGATAGAGCAGGTCTTCATTAGACCTGCTCTATCGACTCCTGCTGCATCGATTGCAGGCCATCTACTGGTAAGTGTAGACATGGCCTGAGTGGCAGAGAAAATAATGAAAGGCCTGAGCCCTGGAGTTCTGGAGTTTTGACACCCTCCTCTCCCCTCCCCCCCCCCCCCCCCCCCATATATATAGAGAGAGACACACACACACAAAATGGAAGGAGGGATCCTTCAGATGATTTTGTATTGCGGAGAATATCCCTGCTTGGGTACCGCCACTTGTCTCGGGAGGAACGATTGATGAGCCGCTGTAACCTGAGGTGGGGAATGAGTGCTGCAGACATCAACTCCCAGAGTAGCTTCAATGCGATTTATCGTTAGAACAGTCAGTCGAATGGTGCAGGGCAATGAGCGAACAGTTCCTTTAGAAGACACGTCTGGTTTTAGTTTCCAAGCCGTGTTGCTCTAACGATCAGCGATTGTCAGTCTTTAACCATGTCTGTTTTAGTTTGTTACCAGCTGCTCCCGGCCTCCGCTTCTGGGCTTTGCCTACCTCAAGCCTCCTTTCTCCATCCGCTGCGTCGAAGTCTCAGACGATCAGGTACACAGTCAGAATGGATCTGAACAGCACTTCTCCAACCTTTATGCATTTGAGATCCCCTCCTGAGGCCTTTTACAGAGCTCCTCCCATCCCTGCCCTGCTTTCACCCCTTCCCTGCAGCAACTAGAAAGCTCCAGTGTATAGAAAGTGTCCTTCAGACAGCGTTCAGGAGACCAGATGAAAACATGCTCACTTTAATGTGGTGCACTCAGCTCCCCCCACGCCCTTTCGTGCCCGTGCCCCTGTTGCCTGCCTGCAGGTTAGTACCTCCCCTTGTGGTCTGCAGCCGCTCTGGGTCACTTGACTTTGGTGCTCGCCTCCTGAGTCTTTGCTACTGTTGGGTTTTGTGTCCTCTGCAGGGTCAATCATGGTTGAATTTTCACCAAGGAGAAGTTACCCCTTAGTGCTAGATGGGGCCCTGAGAGACAGGACTACTGGGTTCTGATTCCCCCTGCTTCCGCCACGGGCTTACTGTGTATTAGTCTCAATGCCTTGGTGTCAGGACAATGCCTCCCTCCTTAATGCTGGGACTCGCTGCACAGTGCTCTGCCTGAGTGCGCTAGAGCAGTGCGAGGTAACATGCCTCTCCCTCTGTTCCCAGGACACTGGCGATACGCTGGGCAGCGTGCTAAGGGGCTTCTTCACCATACGCAAGAAAGAGCCAGGCGGCCGGCTCCCCACCTCTTCTACTTGTTTTAACCTGCTCAAGCTTCCCAACTACAGCAAGAAGAGCATCTTGCGAGAGAAGCTGCGCTATGCCATCAGCATGAACACAGGCTTTGAGCTCTCGTAGCTGCTTTGGCACCCGGAGTCAGCTCCAAGGGCCACTGGCTGGTGCTGGACATACGGCCCTTCGTGCAAAGCGGGTGGGTCAGCTCCAAGACAAATATATGCAAATGGTATTAGAGGTTCACAGGGAGAGCTCCTGGGCTAGGCAGCTGTGGGATCTGCCTAAGTGCTCCTGCAGCACTAGGGAAGTGCTGGGTCGGATCCAATACACTTGTCGTCATGTAAACTGTTATTTAAAATCAAACCCGGGGAGAGCATTAAAGTAGCATTGAAAACTCCAGTCTGGATCTGGCCGCCAGTGGGCCTGGGCCATGATGTAGAGTCCAAGTTAGCCGCTGTCGTGCGGGAGAGTTTTTTCCCTTTCCTAGGAGATGGCCCAGCTCTTTCTTTCGGTGGAGGCCATTCGAAGTAAGGCGATGGTGGAAATGTTACTGAAGTACTAGGAGGCTAGCCGGCAGTCAGCTGCATCGACTGTGCGTGTTTCCTTAGTCCCTTGGCTCTGATAAAGCTTTGCAGTGATGGCGTTCTGGGGTCCCGTGCACCAGGCAAGGCCGGCGTGCTCATCTCCCGTGAAAACAAACAGCTTGCCCGAGTGTAGGAGCAACAGCCAACACTGGCAGAAAAATCAACCCTCCGCTGTCAAAGACTGGTTCAAAGTGCTGTAGAATAGGAGCTCAAAGAACCGACACAGAGGCTGGAATGCAGAGTCAGTCGCACCTCTGCTGGCTCCTTGCCAGTTCTGCATGTTGGAGGAGAGGGACCACTTTCTGCTTTTAGGCAAATTAGAACAAGGTTTAACTTTATTTTACTTTCATCTTACAAGTGACCGGGAAGCACAGTGGCACTTGTATAGAGTTCGACTCTGTTAGTGTCATTAAATGCATCTTCTATAGTCATCTTTAATGCTTTGAGTGCATCAAGCTGCCAACAGCCTGTTTTAAAACGCCTCAGCTGAGAAGTTAGTCTCTTGCTCAGAGATGTAAATTTCATATTTAAGTTTACCTTCTCTCTCCCTTATGGAGGTCTCTGCTTTAGCCCATTTGCAACCCAGACTTGGCCTCTCCAAAGCCCAGTGATATTTGCTTGTCAAACTATTTATTTGTAATATTTTTGGCCTTATTTTATTAGCTTATGCTCACCTGCTGCATTCAGCATTTTAGCTGGTGGTTATGAACAGTCTTTTTCGGGGGGGGGGGGGGGGGGGGGGAGGGAGAGAGTGTGTGTGTGTGTGTGTGAGATTCCCACATGCTGGCCATTTCCACTTCTTTTCTAATGACAAAATGTAGAGACTGTCCTGTCAACCCTCTTTTAGGCCTGCTGCTTTGCACCTCTGACATTTTACAGCCAGAGTGGATCCTGTCTCAGCCCAGCAGTTCTCCATGTTCCATCGAGAAAGGACACTGCTTTCTCTCAGGGGTTCCCTTGTGCTGCGTGGATTTCTGGAAAGCACAGTATGCTCTAATGTTCAGGAACATCATTATTTTTATTTAATTTCTTCACTCTGCCTATTGTGACCCAGCTAATAAAAGGAGCTTGTGCCGAGGCTGCCAGATTCCCCCCTCACCTTCCTTTCCTCCTCTTAGCATTTGGGGGGGGGGGAGGGTGTTTGTGGTTTTAACAGATCCTACTCTCTGCAATACCTAGGCGGATCCATCGAAAGCATCGCTGTGCAAGTCACCCAGCAGCAGATGCTGCAATGCAAGGCTACCTCATCTTCAGGATCTTTTCAATAGGTATGAATGGTTGGAAATCCACACCCAGGCATGTTTTGCATAGCACAAGTCTCAGCACCGGAATGGTCCCCAGGGTGTTGGGCAGGCCCTCTGAATCCTTGGTGAGAGACAGGAAGTAGAAAGCAGACCAGAAAATGCTCCCAGCCGGAACCCCTCAAACAAGAGCATCTGAATGCCCGTCATGTTTTCTGTTCTCTCATTTTAATCGACAGGGAATTTCAAGGAAATAAGCCTTCTCTACTTGAGAACTGTTGCTGGAAAATGCATCTCAAATCCTCCTATGTTAGGGACTTTTTCTGTGTGAACTCTATTCCGTAGGAATGAACTGATCTATTAATGAAGGAAGAAGCGTCTGCTAAGTTGAGTGAATACGGAGAATTTATAGAGAGCAGTAAACACCATTTTTGATTTTGTGTAAGTGATCACTTAACACTTGTTAACCATCGTATAGACTGAAAGGCCATGACACTGACCTGTAATAGTTTATTTAGCTTAAGATATGACACAATATCTTTTTTTCTTAGATAAACGTAGTGTCCAGTTAGATCACAAGCCTGAAATTGTTTATTAAACAACAAATCTCTGCTCCCCTTTAAGTTTCCTTTAAAAGTTTGGAAATATTGCACTATATGAGACACTAAATCTATAATTTTGTAGCTAGTGTATCAATTGTGATTGTGTAATAAACTACACACACCCTGATGGCTATATGGATAACAGCATTTCTAATAAGTAACTGATTTCTGTATGACTTTGAGAGGCTCTGTTATATTTGTATTGAGTAGAAGGCTATGAATATGTGACAAGTCCTGCCCTGGATGTCTGTACTTTGCATGTATGTTCTGTGTGGGGAGGGGAAAGTTTTTTGCTATAGGAGATTAATTAGTTTATTTTTTCTATAGATAAGACTTGATGGTCCTGAGATCCTGGCACATCCCATGTGTCAAAAATGCAGAAAGATATTAAATAAACCTGACGTGCTGAATAAGACCATTGGGGACTTTTCTTTCTTTGGGGGCAGACCTCTCTTATGTCAGGGCAGTGCTCCAGCAAATATCCTTCTCTGCTTGGGGCAAACGCAGATGTTTAGACACGGGCACACTTGCCATGAGATCTGATGCTGGTGGAGGTTGTGGGGGCAAGAGAGAGAAAGCAGAATCAAGGCACTGATTCCATTTTTAAGACTGGGTCAGAGGCAGATGAAGGCCCATGTTCACACAGGGAGTCTGTGGTTGCTGAGGCAGGTGACCCATTCAGATCATGTGCTGTTAGAAATGAATGGAACCAGAGTGTTTTCAGAGGGCTTCAAGGTATATAATTGTTCCCCCAACAGACTAGTGATCATGGGGAGTTGCCTACAGCCTTCAAGAGGCTTCACGGTGCAGTGAACAACAGGGAATACTTGAAAGGTACCAATTGCTTTTACGCTAGGGTGACCAGATGTCCTGATTTTATAGGGACAGTCCTGATTTTTGGGTCTTTTTCTTATATAGTCTCCTTATATAGTCCCCCCCCACCCCGTCCTGATTTTTCACACTTGTTGTCTGGTCACCCTATTTTACACTGCCTAATTCCTCTTGCCTGGCTCTGAACAGCCTTGCTTCGAGAGAGAGAACAGCTGCTCTGTGTTTCATACCATATATTTAAAAATATTAGTAGTTTGATGTATAATTTTTGGCCCACTAGGTGGCAGTGTGTGAAAGCTACATAGCTTTTCATTTATGCGCCTTACCAAGAGTCCCCAAGAGCTGTTTTAAGGCTCCTTTTCCTCTGCTCTTCGTTGCCATAGTATGATACAGCACAAACAACCCCCTTGGCTATTGCTAACTGCACTGCAGTCAGTCCTAAGCACTGAGCTAACCTGGCGCCCGGGAACACTTGCTCTGTTTCGGGGGTGAGGCAGGGCAGAAATTGGAAAGAGGGCTGAGTCTGTGTGCAAATGGTATTGTTTTGACATTATGGCATATGGCACAGTAAGAAATTGCAAAAAGGACACCCACAGCAGATGCTCCAGTAGCTTCAAAGGCAGAGAGCTGGCAAGAAACAGCCATGCCTGGAGCAAACCTATTGCTTGTCTGTCATTGCCGCGCAGGCCAGAGATCTGCAGGCCTGCGAGCACCAGCACCAACCCATGTTGCGTTTCATGCCTCGTCGGCCACAATACCACGTGTTGGTAGTGTCCCTTATTTGACTCACTTACCTTTTGACTCTTCTCTCGCCCTCATCACTCCCATAGCTGGGCACTTCACAATCGATCCCCATGTAACCGGGAAATTGAGGCGGTGAAGTGACTTGCCTATGGTTACACAGTGAGTCTCTGGCAGTGCCAGGAACTGAACTGACCCCAGTGCCCTGACTCCAATGTGTACAACCATCCTTCCTCTCTTTAAAAGATCCCCAACCGCCTTATAAACTCACGACCCTCCACTGAAACAGCAACTGGCTAACACTGCCCAGCAGCACGTCAGCACAGGTTAGTACAGGCAATGAGAAATCCTGTAACTAACTGAAACATCCAGAGGGACAGCTGTCAATGGAATGAATATCCACCTTGGGTACTGGCCAAGACAGTGGGGTTAATGCCTGGACTGTTACAAATCAGACCATTGGATTTTTAATGACCACAAGTGGTAAAGGAAAAATCAGCAGCACAGCCTCCACCGTGCCTGGTTGTTTAGACAAATTTGGACGGGAAACCAGGCTAACCCCTGGAACAACTTCTCGAGGGCTGTGGTGGAATTGCCATCACTGGATATTTATAAATGAAGATGGGATGTTTTTCCTAGAGGATACGCTCTAGTTCAATCCCAGCTATTGGACTTCAAGCAGGGAGGCTGGAGGACTTCCCTGAATTATGCAGGAAGTCGGACTCGATCACAGTGGTCCCTTCTGGCCTTAAAAATCTATGGACAGACCGTTTTGTAAAATGGTCCCTGTCACTCAAAAGGGTAGAAGCCACACATCCCTATTCTAGCACCCAAACACATCCAAGCTGAAATGGGCATATCCTCCATTGCTGTACAAGTGTGTGTGGGGGGGGTGCAGTGACTAAAAGGCCCCATGATGTGGCCTCCATCGATCTACTCCTGTGAGTCCCAACCTTTTCTTGGGGGGAGCGCGGAGCAGGGGGGCTTGGACTTTGGCCAGTGTCCGGGGGCCCTCATGCTGTGACTACCTTTTCCTCTCTTTCTTGTTTTTCATCTCCATTCTTTCCCCCCATTTTTGCTTTCTGTTCCCTTTCTGTTGCTTCCCCCACTCCCTGGCAGGCTCCCTGCTGCTCGGCATTGGGGCACCAATTGTTGGCTCAGGGATGTGCTCTCAGAGCTGAGCTTTGCTGGGGAAGCAGATGCCCGAGGCTTGGCCCAGCGAGCTGCTCCCGGCGCTGGTAGCCCTGGGTGCGTGAGTTGCTGCCATGTCTGTATTCCAACTAGCGTGAGTCAAAAAGCACGATTTCCATGCTGTGAAATTCCAACACTTTGTAACGTTATTTCGTCCCACACTGGGACAAAAAATCAGAACTTTGAAATTTCCCACGAAACGAAATTTCAACAGAAGTTGAGTTTTGGAAATATCGAAAGGACCTTGTTGCAGTGCTTTTGTTTTATTGTTTTGACTTTTATCTATTATCTGCCTTATCAAATCAAAACACAGTGCTTGGACCTAGGCTAAAGGAATGTTTCAATGGTATTTTGTCGACAAAAGGGACAAGCTATATATTGCCATGAAACGTTTCCATGTTATGGAATCAGCATACCGTTCAGCTGGAAAATACTCAACCAGCTGTAGTTCCAGTTGCCGCATTAGGGCGTTCCTGCCGGGGGGGCAGGGAGGGAAGGTAAATTGCAAAGAGCTATCCAGATTAGCACCTGTGCAATGTCGAGTGAAAGTGGATCCAGGGTGATACCGCTTTCCCCTCCCCATACATTGCTTGTCTCTTCTGACCTGACCCTCCCGTGGACTAGTCTGCTGCTCCTGCTTAGCCCAGAGATCAGTAATCCCCATGCCATTTTGCTAAGCCTCATTTTCCTGTATGCTGGTGGGTCTCATGGGATTGATTTACTCTGCTGCGTTTCACCTGCAATGTATTTTCCTTGTTGCCTGTAGTGCTCAGCCTGTGGCACTAATGACAACCAAACGTGCACTCAAAATATGAAGTTGGTTAGGAGGGATTTAAAGTTAAGGTGACTGTAGTATCCAGCCTAGAGCTTGGTTATTCCGTCCTATGTGGCCCCGTTATGTGTCTCTCCACTTCCCCATTGCTCTTTGTGGCCAGCTCCTTGCTGCATTGAAGAGTTGAAGCCTAGCCATGTAATCCCCTGCAACTTAATTTTAGCTTTGCTCACTTTGTCCAGGAATGTAATTATGACTTTTGAATTACATTAGCAGCTTGCACGGAGTAATTAATTAGTCAGATTTATAAGGCGCTTGGTTCATAATGATATATGGCCCTGCTTGGGTAAGTGGCACCTCAAATTGGCTGTAAAAAATCTTATTTCTAAGGTCAAGTTTTTACTGCAGGGGATTTATAAAGCTCTGAGCCTTTGTACTTATGAGCGACTTGTACTTAGGTTAGCTCAGCTACCATTGAATGTCTGCGCATTCAGCTATTGTCTGCAGCAGCTGCCAGATGCCTGTTACGGACGGACCCAAGGTGTGTTCGCTTTGAGCTAGTTTTGCATGAATTATTTGGTCTGGGCCATCACCTCAAATGATGAGGTCCAGGAAGAGAGGTCAGAACACTGGTTTCCTTCCTGGGTGACTGTGCTAGTGCAGGAGAAGCCAAGCAGCAAAGGATGTTCGCTCTTCCTTCTGGTCATCACGACAATGATTCCATCCAGCAGAGAACCTTTACAACAGCTGCGACATGCTTAAGCTAAAATCCCCAGCTGCTACTGCTCTGGTCCAGGCATTTCCTGGCTTCCTGCTCCCAAGGTAGAGGAACAAAGACTCCAAACGGGGTTGTGTGTCCTTCCATGCTAGGCTGTGGCTTTTCTTTGCCTGAACAATAAAACATTGCGTAGGTGGGTGGCCTGAGCCCTTGCTCACTGGCCTCAGTGCTAGTCTTGCAACTCTAGCTGCTGCTCTGGGAGCCTATGCTAAGCCAGGCCAGGTGAGGTGCTATGCATGTAGGTGGATGACCTACTGGTAGTGTGTGTTCCTTTGCTGGAAGCAGGTTGGGATGAAGGTGCGTTTAGTTTTACTTTCATTTGGCTGAGTGGGGCGTTGCTCCCAATGGCAAGACTAGCCCGTCTTTGGAGCACTGTTGGTGCCAGGCACCGGCCAAGACTCATGCCCCTGGAGCAGGGGTGTACACGGGATCCCAGTAGCAAAGGCCAATTCCAAGTAAGTAACTCACTCTGCTTGTCCAGAGCACACCCTGTTCCGGTGAGGCTTGAGAGGCTTGTTTTGGATGCAGGTGAGGCTCAGATCTGTGGTAGCACACTTCTCTTCCTGCTCTGCACGTCTCCGAGGGAACAGTGACTTGGATAAACTTACATCTGACTTGGCAAAATGAATGTTTTGTGTTATTTCTGCAAGAGCAGCAGTCGGCTTTGCTGCTTACACCTTGTGGAGGTAATAGAAGCAGTTGAGTTATAGTTAAACTTATTTAATTTTACAGCTCCTACAGTGTTAACAGATGTACAAGCGTCTGATCCAATCATGCAGCAAGAGATTTTGGGGGCAAGCCTTCCAGTTTTATCAGTATGGCAGTGCAGAGAAGCCGTAAATTTTACAAACAAGAATAAACGATTCTTAGCAACATATGTCTACGCTGACAGTTCCAAGGTAATCATAAATAAACCCTGCTAGGCAAAAGTGTAGCTGGGCTCCGCAGACGGTCAGTGTGGGCCAAGCATCTGCTATCCTCCCCCTTACTCCTATCACGTTAATGAGGTGTAGGAATGAGCCTGCCTCCCATCTGGGTATGTGCTGGGTGGGGACAGAGGGCTTTGCAAACAGTCTTCACCTAAGTCATGGAGTAGTGGCTTAAAAACCCTTCCATTTCCTTTTAAATGAGCTAAATCCATTCCCCACAGCACTAGCCCTTGTTTAGCCTCCATTCTTTCAGTGTCAGCTCCTCCATGACTGCTTAGCAGATGCCAACTCACCCAAGCAGGAGATTGTCCCTGCCTGAGATAAGTGCAAAGACCCTCCTATCAACTCACACTGCTGGGAGTTAATGATCTTGGCTCACCCCTACTGATGATAACATGCATGGCAGAGTGGGTCCAGCCCTGCAGTGGGGGCGGGGGAGGGGGAGCATTGTGCATGGCTAAATCCATTCAGAGGGCTTGATCAAAAGCCCATCAATCCTTCCACTGCTTTCAGTGGGCACTGGATCAGGTCCTCGGGCTGTTGGATCTTTTAGATAAATAGCAGTGGCTTCCAGCAATTCTAATTACTACTTCAGCCATGGGGCACTGACCAGAGCCCTTAATCAGCCCAATGCCTTTGGGGGATGGGGGAATAATACACCTTGCCAGGTATGCTACAAGGGACTGACTGCGGCCTTCACTCAGTTGATGAAAAGATTTGGAAGCTAGTGTGGCTCTCAGCTGGTCCTTCCCCGAGGAGTCTGACTTGTGCATTCAGCACTAAATTCAGGTATAGGCTAATCAGGGGCCCTTATATTTAAATAATAGGGCTTGGTCCAGACAGAAGGGTCCCTCTGCTCCACCTATATAAAAACAACTCATGCGGAATATGTTAAGAGGTGAAAACATGTAGAAGTTACTTGACTTGGCCCTAATACACGTAATCTGCACCTCTTGTTACACTGTAAAAGCTATAGTCATTTCTCTCTGCAATCAAAATGCTAGCTTTGGTCTAGAGATGCTGGAGAAAGACTCTTCCCTCAGCTGCGGGCGGGGGCGGGGGGAGATGCCATAAATCCACCCTGGAGCTGATTTATGTAGCATTCATGAAGAATTTATTATTCAAAGAATTGTATTCAATTAAACTTGAAAAGCCTCTGGATTCTTAAAGGTTCACTAGTGATAACTGAGACAGAACTACCATAAAACTCAATGGCCTGCCTGAAGTAGGCATTGAGAAAATACCTGATGTGACATTGCAGCTGAACGTATGGTCTAAGGCAAGAGCGTTTGTCAGCAGGATGCGTTGCAGGCTAAGGTTTAGAAAATTACTCTGTGAAAAATGTGCATTAACAAGAGCTATGAAATATCAGTTGAAGAAGAAAAAGTTGAATAATGACCCAGCACTACGTTAGTTGATGGGTATTCTTCATCTTGACCCTGCTCTGATTAAAAAGTTAACACAAATGCAAGACAGGTTTTTTTTTTTTTTTTTTTAACAGTTTAAGGTTGTTTCCAATTAACTACTGAACTGGTCTGACTTAAGGACAAATCCCCTCCCACAGAGCTGGGGCAATTCTAATTATTCAGTTCCTTGAGCTTTTTGTATAGCACAATCATCCTACAGAGAGTAGATGTTTTCTTTATGGATGTAGATTTTTGAAGTCTTTTGTTTGTTTGTAACTTGATATCAACCTTGGATGTTTGCGCCTTTCAAGAAATGCTCTTCCAAGTCATATCCATGCAGTAGGAGGGTTGGAATTGCATGTATAACCCTGAATGGACAACCAGTTTCATAAAACTGGTTTATCAAGGTGTTTACCCATTAATTAGCTGTATTGTGCTGTGTTCGGTTAACAGGCTGTTTTCCTAGTCTTCAAGGCACCATCCCAGCTGGAAACGATTTCTGACACAGCTATTCTGAGAACCTGGCATTTCAATTAGCCAGCTTCTTTAGTTCACCTGAAGATGCTTCAGGCTTTTTTATCAGGGGCTTAGGTGATTCCTTTTCTCATTTCATTTTTAAACATTTCACCAAAATCAGGTAAAAGGGAAATTAGGCGACAGTCTTTGAGAATGTTTCCAGGTAAAGGAATGGTCAGGTAAAAATGCCATAGCAGACTAGGATACATCTTTCAGATGAGAGGTAAAAAAAAAATCTATTTAAACACCCTGAGCAGGCTCCTTTTCCAAGGAACTACTGCCTTTATGTGTAAGTACAGTGTGCTTTTTAGTTCACACTGCCAAAGCTTTTAGGTCTCCATCCTGAAAATACTTAGCATGTGCTTAACTTTACTACTGTGAACAGCCCCACTGATTCCAGTGGGGCTGCTCATGGTAGGAAGTTAAGTATGTGCACATATGTTTGTGGGAGTGGGGCCTTAATTGGGAATAAGCTGTCTGTTGTTGGATGTCATCCTGCCATCTTTGGTAAGGTAAGGCTCAGCCTGACTACAAAGCTAGTCTTCAAACTTAGTTCTGTTTAATCCCTTTTCTTTGCCAAAACCCATTCATGATTGTGGATGTACTGGAGTTGTCAGAAGCAAGTGATTCGTCACAGATGTATTAGGGCAGGCAAAGAGTGCCCAGACAGTTCTTAGCACTTTCCTGTAAATCTACAAAGTGCTTCCTCCAGCTCCAGCCAGAACTGATGGACTGTAGGCAACTTAAAAGGGAAAAGCAGGCAGGGTTTGGTAGTAAAGTGAGACAGTTTAAAGCCCTTTGGTGTAAGTAAATCATATTTATTTTTCAGAGCTTCTGGATTGGGCTCCTTAATCTGTGCACACTTCCTGTTTGTGTTAAGTACTCTAAACCTTTACAAGCAGCTAAATGCTTTTTCTCTCTTCCTTTCATCAGAGAGCTTTCAATCACAGCTTCCACTGCTCTGAGCATTAAACTGTGTTTGTAAAGATGGTATTGTTTTTCTGAAGCTTTTGAAGCCTCCTAGCTCACACCCCAGCCTGAGTCAAACACAATGTGAAGCAGTTTTGAAAACAATTCAGAATCTGACACTTTGATCTGGACGCTAGCGCAAAGGTGGTGAGTTTTACAGAAGGGCTGCATGTTTTCTACAGTGTTATAAACAAGTTCCTGAATGATTTTATTGTGGGGAATTGGTGGCAATTCACATTTTGAATTCATGCTCATTCTCTCCTCTCCGCCTTGCCTGCAGAAGAAAACTTGGCTGGATTTAGCTTTTCATGATCTAGAAAGTATAGTCCCATCTCCAATTTATGGTTCACTTTTTGTATATATTTTCTCTTCCTTCCCTTCCTTCATTGCAGCATAACGTGCCAAAATGAAGAGAAAATCACTAAGCCTGGAAAGCAAGGAGAGAAAGTAGTTAAGAAATGTACATTTATCATCAGATATGTTTGTATCGAGTGCTACATATATCTATAAACAACAGTGTACTGAATTACAGCACTGGGAGCTGCAAGTAAAACAAAGCAACAGGAGACAGAGAAAACAGAAATGCCCCCCAAAATGGCATTCAAGAAGAGAATCACATGATTGTTCCTGCCCAGTTAAAACATAGACAAGCTAAAATCTTAACCTGAAGTGAGAGCTTCTCTTGGGTACCCCGCTGTTCTCCCCTTGAATACTAAAGGAAACCACAATGTAGAGTCTCTGAAGCCTTTATGGCAACCAAGAATGATAGAATCTGTTTTACCTGTTCAAGTATTTGGCCACGTTTGCATCTGCCTCTCCTCCTTGTACTAAAGGAACAACACTAAAAAGGAGAGTGAAAAACAATTTCATGTTATGTTTAATCTATTACTCTGAATACACACCTTAATAATAGATGTGTCTTTGAGGTGTGCAGATGCGCAAAACCTTGAGTGGTCACAGTACAGCCTCAGTATTAATTTCTAGTTTAATTCCAGTACAGAAGGGATTATAGTCTAAAAATTTACTCTGACCATAAAATCCAGGGATTGCTACATGCTTTAACCAATCAATGACAAACAGTGCTTAAGCACAGATTCTGTTTCTGTATAGAATGTAGAAGAGAGAGAGAGAACCCGTTATGTGAAAAAGCATCAGTATTGATGGCAGCGGCTTATAAGAATAATTATTACCAGTGACTATACACCACTAAGCTCATTATCCCCTACAGTACTGGACTCAGTCTTCTGGCTTTCTACGGCTCTTATGTTGATATGCATGTTTTACACTAATTGCTTTTAACAAGAGGCCATAAGATATTTGTATTTTTGCTGCCGAGATAATGCTGCTCAGTTCTAAAAGTTTGTAGATGCTAGTTTACAAAATAAATTCTAAAGTTAAGCAACTACAAAGATGCACTTTTACTCCTTGGCACGACCTTGCCTGTTGCTCCCACAGGATCCAGTACAGCTGATGCCGAAGGCTGAAGCCAGTTTTTTTGCTGTGATTGCATCAAAAAAGCTAGAGGAGAGCTCTTTAATTAAACAGATCTTTATCTCCCGTTCTGCTGCCATTCTAACAGCATTTGCCTCAAGATCAATTGCATCAGATACAGTTTTAAATGGCTGGGAAGCTGCAGCAACTCCCTGGGCTCAGATAGCTTTTTCCCTCAGCCTTCTTCTTATACTTACCACCTCTCTGCTCTTCGGCAGACGGCTCTGGAGAAATGAAGAGCAGCACTACTTTTACCTCCAGACTGAAACAACATTAAAAACGCGTAAGGGCCTTGTACCAGAAGCCACATCCAGCCACCCAGCTGCATAGAACTTAAATGTATGACATTTTACACAAAATAAAGACACTTTCAGAAGCTATAATATCCATCTGAATGCCACATTTCTGCTGGATATTTAAATACACTTGCAGATGGAGACGGAAGAGGGTTAGCTCAATCTCTTCCACCCCTACAGCCCTCCTGTATTTGTACAAACACTGGAAGAGGACAGCATGTGGTGGACCAACCTCAATGTTTAATATCAATTAACAGAGTGGGTTTCTGGTGAAGTCTTCAATCAAATACCTAGCAAAGAGGTTCAGTAAAAAGTATGAGCCGATACCTACAGGCAAAATGAAAGCAGTGAGAGGTGGAAGTTGGTCTGAATATTTATCAATCCACTGCTCCAGCTCCAGCACTGGCTTTTCACTAAATGATGTCCGTTCTATAGAGGGAAAGAGGAAACAACTAAAATAATACAAAAATAAATCAATCCACCAGATGGATCTTGCATTTTACGTTTGTCATACTAAGTACTCCTCCCACAGATTCCATCTTCTACAGCAAACGCTAACAGAAGTACACAAGTAGTATCGCTAAATAAACAACCTGACCTACAACGAGGGCATTTTTTAAAAATTCAGAGCTGTTATCTTAGGTAAAATGATTTGAGGATTACTTAAGTGAGCCTCCCTGGCTGAGGAGAGAGGAGTTGCAATGTTGGAGCCAACGTCCTGAAGCATACACTGGACCTAGAGGCAGTAAGAGGCAGTGAAAAATGAAAGTATGCGTTACAGTCAAAGCATAGATAATGAAATTACACGTGCAGAGATGACATCTGACACTCCAATAAGACATTCTAGAGGCAGTGTGGTAGGCATTCTCAGATACGGTGACCAGACAGCAAGTGTGAAAAATCGGGACGGGGCTGGGGGGTAATAGAAGTCTATATAAGAAAAAGACCCAAAAAATCAGGACTGTCCCTATAAAATCAGGACATCTGGTCACCCTATTCTCAGAGCCTTTAATCAGGTGATATTGACCACTTCTGCAGTGTGAAGCTAATCAGTAAATGCCAAATGTACCCTCAGTGTGAGCTGTTTTCCACTGTGATACACAGTTCTGTTTACCTCAGGCAGCTTGGCTTAGTATTTATGTTCTCTTGGTTTCAATTTGAAAATGCATAACAACAAGGCTTAGTCTGTGCCCAAGATTGTGCATAATAATGAATATGAACCATCTCAATGACACACACACACACATACACATTCAACTGATTTCCTTTTCAGTATAGAGAGAAAGAAGCATCTTGTTTCTTCAGGTAACAAAGAGATTTTCAAGTCTGCCTAAAGGATTTATGCAGAATTCCCACTGACTGCAATGGGACCTACAAGCCTAAATCTCCTAGGTGGCTTTAAAATTTTAGACCAAGAGTTTAAGATCTCAGCATTCTAATAATACAGATGTAATGGTCATGTTAGACATAGAGCATGTAGTTACTACTCACTTTGTGAAGTTGTTCAACAAATGTGTGGCCACTTTCCTGGCTTAATTCACTAGCAACCCTAGATTAAGATGAAGCAGAGAGTTAGCGCTAGGACAGAGGAGACTTGTTTGGCACATATCTTATATTTACGGCTCATTGTACACTCAGTATTACATGCACAGGTTCACAAGGAGCATTGCCTTGCAACATGGAACAAAGTAGGACTCTCAACACCTAAAAAGAAAACACCAATTAAAAACATATCTGCATGACCATCCGCTGCTTTCTGAATTGTGTCCATATAAATCAGAGGTACAAATGCAGTACGTTTCTTCCTGTATTCAGGAACTGTAGAGGACGGACACAGCTGATCCACTAGCAAGTTTTGATTGATCAAGAAGCAAATTCTCTTCTTCAAAGAGAGAGATCAAACTGAATGAATATTATGGTTGGGCACACTTTTTTTCTTACAAAACAATTAAATGGACATTAAATGCCCTTGGCTAGTTCAGTTGCCAGTGTAGCTCAGGATGTATTTACAACTTCCCCTACAGGCTGACAATATTTCTACCTACGCCCTTTCTTTAAAAGAAAACAACTCCTCCAAATAACACCAAGAATAAACAGCGTGCACACTCCCATCAGAACATACTTCTCAAGCTTTGCTGCATCTTTACATCAGTAGATGGGCTTGTAGGCCTTGTTCTATGTCTGCAGTGTTCATGACTGTCAGGTATGAGCTTATCAAGGTAAATAAAGACGACAAGCTTTTTGGCACTGTGTCTTCATATAAGAGCTTCAGCAATACCACAGTAAACAAAAATCAAAGATGAAAGAATTCACAGTTTTGTTACCCAATAGCAGAACTCAATTCATCTGTTGTTCCCAAAGCTTCAAAGACCTGATCATCTTTAGATCGCCTCTCCCCAGTGTATGTGCTGGAAAACCCTTTAAAAACAAGCAATAGCAACAAGAGGAAAAGGGATTGGAACAGACAAAGCTGCAAATTTTAAAATATGAAAACTCGCTGCAGTCTATGCTAGGTTGACACCCAGGTAGCAGCAGCTTTAGATTTATAAGACCCTAAATCTCAAGGGCCTCCACCACTGAACAGCTGACTGCTTCTGTGACACAACAAGTGATGGACCCCCACCCAACATCAGTTTCTTCCTGTCTGGCGATGGTGTCACAGACCAACAAAGCAACATGCCAAAGACTTTTTCCAGCTAACCCATGGACCTATGTGTTACTTTAAGACAGACACCGTAACCTCCCCCCTCTCCTTCCAAATGTAGGAACAGCCCAGCATGCGCAGGACAATCAAAGATTCACTGAAGCTGTAGAGTCAAGATTTTTTAAACACAAATAGCGTTAGGTACTAAGAGGGCACATGGAACAGGAAAACAACCATTTAATTTCTGTAGGGACTACAGTCCAAGAAGCTTTCCCCTTGGTGATTGCTAGAAAGTCACTTGACAATTCTAAATACAATAAATAGCATGTCAGAGGACCCCTTGGCTTATCTGCTGTATTAGATAAGCGTTCATTAGAACCTGCCATGAATTAAATTGGCGAATACATTAAAATTAATTCGGAACTATGTTTTGGGACTATAAAATGCCATATAAGGGCCTTTGTTGTTTATTATATTTTTACCCGGCTATGAGGATATTGTAGCCTCTAGATTTTAAGTGCAGCCCAGACACTACCTTTGTCTCCTGTTCTTGTGTAAATCTTTGGAACGTGGGTTGTCTTGGGTTTGATTTCCAGGCTAGACACAAAATGAAACCGTTATGAGTTCAGCAGAAATGACACTTTAACATGCAGTTGTTGGCAAGCTGATGACTCTGATTTATAGAGATGGCCGGACACGGCTGTTAACGCCAGACTCTCCAAGCAGTGCCCTGGTTACTGCCCCCATCTCCCCCTTTCCTCTTAGCAGAGAGCTCGGGAAGGCAACTGGGGCCAAAGGGCAAGTTTTGCTTTGGCCTGCTCGTGGGCACAGCCCAGTTCACGCTGCCACGGGCTGGTTCGGGGGGATCCTAAGAAGTGTCGCATTTTCCTTTCAGATGAAATATTGTGTCAGACACAGGAGCGACTTTACATGGGGGGGGGGAGCTCGGCGCAGCCCCGGGAGGCGGCCCAGGCTCGGAGGGGGGGGGCTCGGCGCAGTCCCGGGGGGCGGCCCAGGCTCAGCGGGGGAGGGGAGAACTCGGCGCAGCCCCGGGGGGCGGCCCGGCACAGCCCCGGGGGGCGGCCCAGGCTCGGGGGGGGGGGGGAGCTCGGCGCAGA